>NC_135536.1:51035411-53535411 GCF_045843805.1 Urocitellus parryii
TTACCATATTTATTTAGGATTTGAGTTTTATATGTCTTGCATTTGAGGAATAAAGTTATTACAAAAGCAGGGGTTGTGCAGATCTCAGGTGCAGGAGATGTAGGGTTGTTAGTCAGCAGTCTGTAGAAGTTACTGGAATATCCATGAAAATGCCCCAGTGAAAAAGTTAAAGTAGAGAAAATCCAAGGAGAAGAATTTGGAGGTGCCCACCTCATAGGGAGAAAGTAGAGGAGTATGAGTCATCAAAAATATGTCAAGAGTCTATCAGAGAGGACCATTCTTTGAAGTTACTATTTGCATAGGTTGCATAGTTTAGCACATGGGAGTTTAAAGAGGCAGTGGTTGTCCTGACTCACCTCTCTCTTTGCCTATAGAGGCTTACTCCCTTAGTCAAATCTATGTCATAACTACTAGCTTCTGTCACTACCTGGAGTAGCGGTCAGCAAACTTTTTCAGAAAAGAGCCAGTGCTCTGGTGTGAATATATTCCCCAAAGTTCATGTGTTGGAAACTTAATCTTCAGTGCAAAAGAATGGAGAGGTGGTGATTAGCTCATCAAAGCTCAGCCTTCATGAATGGATTAATGTGGTTATTGAGGAACAGGGCTCATTATCTCAAGAGCATGTTGTTATAAAATTGAGTTTGGCCTCTCTTGCTGCCTTCTCTTGCCCTTCCACCTTCTGCCATGGACAGAACATGAAGACCTCTAGATGCCAGTGCTATGCTCCTAGATTTTCCAGCTTCCAAACCATATCTGTTCATTATAAATGATCCAGTCTCAGGTATTCTGATATAGCAGCAGAAAACAGACTAAGAAAGTCAATAACAAATTTTTAGCTTTGGAGATTATAAACATCTGTTGCAACTCCTCAATTCTATTGTCTATTGTACTGTGAAAGTAGCTATAGACAAAATGGGCATAGCTGTGTTCCAATAAAACTTTTTTTTACTAAAACAGGTGATGGATTGGATTTGGCTCTTGTGCTGTGATTTGTTGACCTTGACCTAGAGTCATGCCTCTTGGTTTGATGTCCTTTCAAGCATTCTTTCTCCACCCTGATTCTTTCTTCATTATACACAGATCCTAATAGTTGAATGCTCTTGTACATCATCCTTATTCTGTCTTTATTATTCTCCTTCTGGTATGTTTTTTGGTGCATTCCCTGGTAAAATTATTTTTTTCAAGGAATTTTTAAAATAGTTATTATAAAGCAGCTTCGTAAGAAGGCTGAAATGGAAGCTGACACTTGACTGAAATTTGTCACTATGAAACCCATAGTATTTGGTAACATGATCTATTCTAGCTTCCCTTTAAATGCTCCTCCCTCAAAAAATTCAAAATAATTTATTATAAAGTGAGCTCGGTCTGTGTTTTAGACTGTGGTGGAATTTTGCACTTAATAATATGACAAATTAGATTTCGTTTATGAGGTGAGGAATGATTTTGATTCCTATGCAGCAAAATCCTTTTGGTATGTTTTGCTTCTTGGGAATTTGGTAATTTTGAGAAATATAGAAAGGTTTCTTAGATGGGATCCCCGTGGAAGGACATACATGGTGATTGCAAGATTACCCTGAGAACTTGGGAAATTCAGCTTATCACAGAACATTTTAAATAGAAAATGAAAGTACCCATTGCATCTCAGTAGAACTGAAAATGGAAAATAAGTGCTAAAACAGCTCACTCCCTGGTAAAGCCAGATTTAGAAAATATTGGAAATCTGCTAAAGCATCATTTTCTTCCACAATCCTTATCTTCAGGGTTCTTGCTATTGATTATAAAGCACATTCAAATCTTTTTTTTTTTAAATTGAAAAATCCTTATTTATATACATTGATCTTTTCACCAAGAGGGCTGATAGAGTAAGCCTGACTTTCCAATCGTCCTGATCTTAATTGAGTTGCTTATATAGCATTTCAAGTCTGCTATCAATTAAGCAGCAATTCCGTGACATGTGAGTTGAGGAGTGAAGTACAGTGATTTTTGTGTCAACTCCGTTTGTGATAAGAAATCAATGTCTGCACAGAAAGAGCCCAGAAAACACTGAAATCCTTTCATAGTTTGACGTTGCTTTCCATGGCAGGCAGGGAGGGCCTGAGCAGCTTGATCTCCCTGCAAGACTGGTCTTGTTGCCAGGCTGTGGGGAGTGCAGTGAGCACACAGCCCAGGGCTGTCAGCTCCTTCAGGTTTGGTCTCTGCTGAGTCATCAACTCCCAGCTGCTGGTTATGAGATGAGAAGCTATAAAGATGGGCCATTTCAGCCCCAAGAGGGATATTCTGTTAGAAGACTCAAGCTTCGGAACCCTCTGCTGACTTTGTGAAGCCTGAATTGCAATTTAACTTCTTAGCCCGACCTCCCTTTACTCCTTCTGTTCACAGGCATTTATCCCCCCAAAATGTCTTGCACCCCAAATCCACTTCAGCATCTAATTCCAGAGAACCTGGGCTGTGGCAGCAGGCAATCCGTCGGTAACCCCAAGAGGCAGCTGCCAGGAAGATTTGAGCTTTGTAGTGTTTGGCCTGTAGTGATGATGGGTTATCCTGAGTTATTCACACACTCTCACTGGATCCTCCAAGAGGCATGGCTTGAGGAATAGAACAAGTGTGTAGTCTAGAAAGACTTTCTTCTATGTAGACAGTTGCAACTGCTAGAAACCTAAAATGTTTACTGTCTTTAGAAAAATGTTTATTAGTCCTTTTGGAACAAACAAATGGAAATTTTAATTCTCCCACTTTTTTCTGAGTGCTTCTTTATATTCAATTTTTTTTTTTTTTTTTTTTTTTTTTTTTTTTTTACATTTTCCCAATTCTTGCTGTACAATCAGCCATGTCCTTCCTGGGCCTAGTTACCAGACCTGATGAGGCTTTTGGGGCTCAGGCTGGAATATGTGTATGGCAAAGGAAAGAAGGGAAGCCAGCATTGGATTGGACTCCAGGACAGCTCACTGAGGAGGGGGAAATGGTCCTAATTACAAGGTCCAAAGAGTATAGACAGGCTCCTGAAGATACTTAGAAGGAGGTTATTTTTTCACTGAGAAACTATATGACATAGGCCCGGTACTTGTGCCATCTTATTTAAGTTTCAGTCATACAAAGTAGATATTTTAGAGGTGAGGAATTTAAAAAACTATTTTACTTAAGTTGGCAAAATTGAATGTATTGAATATGTACATGATGTTTTCAAACGTACTTACATTGTAGAATGACTAAATCAAGCTCATTAATATATGTATTACATGAGTTGAGAAAACCTAGAAAGATTTAAATGACTTGTCCAAGGCCATTTAAGAATATTTCTAGGCAGAGATGGTGGTGAGAAATTAGTGCCATAGAAATAGCTCATTAGTAATCATTTTTAAATAAATATACTTTCTCCCTTCTTTCTTATTAAGAACCTCAAGTTGTGGCTTTGGTTGTTTTTTGTTTCCAGTGCAACTAGGTATGGCTATATGACCAAGTTCTCACCTATGGGACAGAGGGATTGCTTGGAAGTTGTTGAGAGCCACAGCGGAAGGGGCCCCAGCAAACTTCCAGCTGCCAGCTGATGATTGGCTCACAGCGGCCCCAGCAAACTTCTAGCTGCCAACTGATTGGCTCCTCTGCGGTGATGCTCATTGGGCTGTTTCCCAGGCCCTTTCAGACCACGGAGCTGCTCATTGGGGGACTTTTTTTGGCTCCGCCCACTCGACCCAGCTAATCCGCCTCAAGAGCAGGGGGAGTGGGGGAGGTGGAGAGGCTTGTGGGAAGCCGGTGGTGGCAGTTGGGCTCTGAGGGTTTTTCCTGAGGAGCTGTGTGGTGTGGTGTGTGTGTTCTAAAAATAAAGTTCATTTCTTTTGACAAGTGGCTCCTGAATTGTGCCCAGCCAGACTGCTGCAGGAAGTCTCTTTAAAAATGTGATGAGGTTTTCTTGTTTGTTTCTTCTGTCTTGCTGTCTGGAATGTGGATGTAATGGTTGGAACTCTAGCAGCCACAGAGACCATAAGATGATTTTGAGAATGAGCTCATAGAAGAGAACGAGGGAGGAAAGACGAGAGCTTGGTTATGAGATGATGCTGTGATCCATCATTCTAGCCCTGAATTGCTTTACTCCAGGTTTCTTATGTGTAATTCTTTCTCTCTTCCAAGAATTTAAGCTATTCCCTTGTTGGATTTTTACTTTATGTGCAGCTGAACTCAGTCCTAACTGATATAAATGCTTAACCCCTTTATCAGAAAAGATCATTTTATGCTTGGAACAGGAGTTTCAAATGGATATATGAATACAATGTAAGTTACATTTTAATAACATCATTAACCTCCACATCCTTCTTCTAATAGCAGTATTTAGAAAAATAGCTCAGAGCTTCTGTTTAACCACTTCATTCCCGATATTAAATGACATACATAAACGTGCTTTTGACTGACATCCTTTGATTGACAAGCATTAAACCCATGACATTCAGAATCGCTGTCAGAGATCACATCTTTAGTCTCTAGTTTCCTGCACTCATATAAAATGGCAGATTCCACCCAGTTACGTTTTAAAAGGAAACTCACCCTTCCTTAGTACATCTTTCAGGAAAATTGAGAGGCTTATTCCTGAGAGAAAGATTTTTAACTCAGCTAGGGTGAGTGATTTGATCTCTAACCCATGACATTTTTGTTCTGAGGACACCTCACAACCAAAATGAATACTGCAGTACAGCAAATAGAGATCAGAGCTAGGGTATCACTGGGATGAATGTTTGCATCTGATTCTGATTACAATAAGCAATGTGGCCTAGCTGGGGAATGCTGTATTTTCACAATCGACAGACCAAGCAGCCTGCAGCAATCAGCAAAGGGCGGCTTGTTTTGAGCAAAAACATCCATCAGACTGTGATGAGAAAAGCAGAGCTGCAATCAGTGACAGATTTTTTGAAGAGCAGTTGATGAAAAATGGACTTTACATGTATCAAGTGGAGAAGGAACTGTTGCTCAATTTTTTAGCCTCATTTTCATGCACGGACAACATTAGAAACATTTTTGAACATGAAAGAGAGTGGTACAATAGTACTAGCTTGAGTAAGATTTTTTGACCTCATCATGAAATAGTATGCTGGTTGTTTCTGGGGAGAGAAATATGTTAAGGTTTTTTTTTTTTTTAATTCCATATTAGGGATTGAACCCAGGGTTGCTTCACCACTGAGCTACATCCCCAGCCCTTTCTATTTTGAGACAGGGTCTTGCAAGGTGTTGAGACTGACCTTGAAAGAATTTGTTAGGTTTTAAAAAGGTAAGATAATAAGTAATTATTAAGAAAAAGTTTTAACATTCATTTCAAATGTCTATGCAGATATATTATTTTTATTGGTATTTTGATGCAAAAATTCTATTGATATAATCAACAGAATGGAGATTTTTATATGATTTTTGCTCTTATCTATTAATTGTATTCCATATGACTAAAAAAATTAGAACTTTAGCTCTGAATCCTGCCACTAAGTGATGTATCATGAAAGTTCTGTGGGTTCAAAGTTTGTGATCTCAAGTGTAAGAAAAGTTATTCTAGTAGGAATCTTTAGCTTTCTTCTTTTGACAGTATGTCCTGCTGTGGTTATGAGATTTTTCTGTTTCGAAATATGCTAGAATATTTGGAAGGTTTGCTCAACATGGCAGAAGAGGCTAAATATACAAAGTGATCTCCATTTCTGTTTTCTTTTTTAGTGGTGCTGGGGATTAGAACCCAGGGCCTTGTGCATGCAAGCAAGCACTCTACCAACTGAGCTATATCCCCAGCCCTATAGGATCTCCATTTTTTAATTATTAAATTTCTCTCTCCTTAAGTCCCACTAATTATGTACAGAGACATTTAAAATGGGGCTTGGTTGTGAGCCATATAGGCTCTTCTGTTTGGTTTTGTGCTCTTTCCTGCAGGGAACTATGGAAAGAAAGGAAGATAATACATTGGTTTGGTTTTATGGCATACAAAGTCTCTATTCAAAATCATGGGCTTTCTTTCCCATCTCCCATTGGGTAGTTTGGGGATTAAGTTGTGGCTTTTGTATTTGATCAACTTCCTCTATTTAAGTTCATGAGGATTGATTGTTTCTCTTTATGGGTTTGCTGAAAATAAAATGAGCAATCCCAACTGCCTGTCTCTTCAAACAAGAGGAAAATTAATACTATGATCTAAAAAAGACATTAATTACAAAAAGAATAATAATATGCATATCAAGTAAGATAAGGTCTCAGCTGCCTAAGGTATGATAGATTGTCAGTTTCTCTTTTTCTATTTTGTGCAGTTGTTGAGGATCTAAAATACGGACTCTGGAGCTCAGGCAAAATGTTACGAAAAGGTTGCTGTACTGAAGATGAGGTGACTTTCCTGGTTATTCTACCCAGGCTTTGCTTGTGTATTATAAAGAACTAGAAAGAATAGCTGGGTGTAGTGTTATATGCCTATAATACCAGCTACTTAGGAGTCTGATTCAGGAGAATTGCAAGTTCAAGGCCAGCCTGAGCAAGTTAGTGGGACTCTGTCTCCAGGTAAAAAATAAACAGGGCTGGGTGGTAAAATATCTCTTGAAAAGTCAATTCCAGTACCAAAAAAAAATGAAGATGTCATCCAAATGCTGTTATTATTTATTATTATAAATTTATTATATATGCTGTTAATTATTATTTTTGTATAGAATTATCTCCCCAATATCTTCTTAAGCTGACCACCATCACAGTTGCCCTGTTTACCAAAAACAAGTATTTGGGGTAGGGGGCATGGTAAGTATGCTAACTTGGGTAATTAAAAAGATAAATGCCAGAATTTATAAAGTGTGGATGGATAATTATGCTGAGTGTTAAAAAAAAAAGGCGTCTTGCTACAGGGAGAGAGCAGCAATATGAATATTCAAGAGTTTCCGGAGAATCCTTGTTAGGGTTCAATGGGAAAGTTGGAGAACATTTCCCCATCAGTGATATCATCCCTGTATCTTTTTGGCATGTAGTAGCAAGCCTTATGAGGCTTATAATTTCTGGTATCTTCTTTCAGTTCTCCAGGTGGTATATTACATGGCAGTATGAGAAAAATATGCCTGCGATTCAAGTAGAAAGAATTCCAGAAGATTCACTCTGTAGTCTTTATTCTCTGATAGATAGAGAGTGACAATAGCATTGAAACCTCACGCTGTTCAGTGGGGATAGGGTAGCCATTGTGTACCTGGATATGGCTATTCTTTTTATCAAATCTCTGGTTATTTGCATTTATATGGTGCCTTTCTTCTAAGGCTCTTAAAGCAATTTCAGCTTCATAGTACTTGTGTGAATTGGATAAGAAGAAACATACTTCATTTTGAGGCTGAGATAAAAGACATAAATTGTCATTGACTCTCCTCAACAGAACAGAGCAGAGCAGAGCAGAGCAGAGCATGGTGTGTGCTCAGAGTTTTCATATACTAATTCCCTTGGAAGCTTCAAAGGGAAAGTTATTAAAAAGGGGGATCTGAAATGGGTCCAGACACCCTGGGGCAAGTATTGAGGATAGGCTTCAGAGCTTCTGTGAACTCGCTGAGAGGGAATGTACAAAACATGGTCCTCCTGTACATTTTCCTGAGCTGAGGATTTTCAGTGTGTATCAGATTCTCATAGGACTTAAGAAACACTCCCTGGATCAGTGCTTCTTAAAACTCTTGAACATCCTAATCAAATTGGGTGGCCCTGCACAGTGGTGCACACCTTTAATCCCAATGACTCTGAAGGCTGAGGAAGGAGGATTGTAAGTTTGAGGCCAACCTGGGCAATTTAGGGAGAGCTTGTCTCAAAATAAAAAGTAAAAAGTATTGGGAGTGTAGCTTATTGACAGAGTATTGTAAAACTAACATAAAACAAATCAAATTGGGATATTTATAAAAAATTCCTGGCCAGACATTCAAAAATTCCAGGTTAATAAGTTTGGGATAGGGCCTCTGGACCTGAATTTTGATACCTAGTGATTCTGATTCTGGTGACCCAAGAGATGGATTTGGAGAGCCATTGGCTTAGCACCTTGAGGAGGAAGAACAAGAAATGACTGACTGGAATCTTTATAAATTATTGTTTCAGATTGGGGAAGAGAAGCTGAGGTACATAGCCAGGGAGAGGGTGCAGAGACTATAATAGTGGCATAAAATGTGAGACAGTTTGTTATGTGTCTTAAACCAGAATAATATTTCAAGGGATGCTAGGTGATAGATCTTTAGAGTGAATGATTTAAAATGGAAAATAAACACCATATAAGAATGATTTAAAAGGTACAAGCATTAGTAGACATGATAAATACTATTTTTAGACTTTAAAAAATCTATTTCATATGGTCCTTATATCAGAAAAACAGGAGCTGCTGGCAGGTAACAAATTGTTAGTCAAGCCATTAAATAGCTAGAAATTAAAATCCTGTGATTACTTAGAATTTAAGAAATAATATAAGATGAAGATAATATAAGCTTCATTGCTGGGAGAAATAATTAGCTGAACCCAAGTCTATAATTGAAGTTGCAAAGTATTTGTTACTGGAATAAGGGCTGGCTGCTTATCACTTGGCCAGTATTTAGGAAGCAGGAATTGGTAGGAAAAAACAGGTTTATTTAAGGAATGGCATCTTGGAAGATAGAAAGGCTCAAGGAGATTAGTAATCAGGAATGCAAAGGGCTTTTATAGGGAGGGAAAGGAAGAGCAGAGCAGGAAGGTTACCTGCTGAGTGGGTCTTTGATATCCAGAGAGTGTGTGTGCACAGGTGTCTCTCTCTGTCTGTCTCTCTCTCTCTCTCTCTCTCTCTCTCTCTCTCTCTCTCTCTCTCTCTCTCTCTCTTTTCCTTTGACCAGGACATCACACTGCCCCATGATCTGATCTTTTGTAGCTAGTTTCAGGTTGTTGTTGTTTGTACTATTGGAGATTAAACCAAGGGGTGCTTTACCATTGAGCTACATCCATAATCCTTTTGTTTTATATTTTGAGATAGGGTCTCACTAAGTTGCGGAAGGTGTTGCTAAATTGATGAGGCTAGCCTCGAACTTGTGCTTCTCCTGCTTCAGGCTCCTGAGTTGCCAGGATTATATGTATGTACCACTGCTCTGGGCACATTTTGGAATTTTCTGTTTTTATAAACCCAAGAAGAATAACACATGTAGAGAGATTATTATGATAGAAGGGAGCATTTGTTTCCCTCCTACAAAGACAATATGTTTGATAGGAAGTTATATGAAATCATTATTTTATATATAGTCGTATCAGAACTGGGAGACCTTCCTGATTCAGTATAAATGAACAGGTTGACCAGCTGCAGGAATACAAGTTATCCCTCGCTCCCCAACCAGATCTCCACATTTTCCTTCAGGAACCACTCTCTCATCAAGACCTGACAGAGTCCTCTTGATACTCTGTCATCATCCATGTGCTGAAAATACTTTGATGTGTGTGGCACCACACTTAAGGAAGATTGCTTCATGAACGTTTATTTAAAGTGATAATAATGTTAGCTCTATGCCTTCTTTGCTTGCTACTTTGTCATTTAGTCTTGTTGCAAGAATATGATGCAGGTGGTGAGTCAATTGCTCTGAAACCTCACTGCAATCTGTAAAGCACTATATTCATAAAGTACCCTTTGGGAAGTACATAGTGTCTTTTCAAAGAGATTCATTTAAAATTTAGCAGTGTTTTTCTGTAAATATATTGACACACACTTAGAGCACAGAATGCTGAATCCTGGCAAAATCTTCTGAGAATATGTATGTGTTCATAGCTAATGAAATGCCCTGATTTGTGTGGAAAATGCTTTCTGGAAATTAAACTGCATGAAAAGAAGTGAGCCTTCTTTGGCAGATATAATGTACCCTAATGTAAAGTCATAGCAAACGGTCAAGAACAGAAGCTTTAAAGAAAGCAAAGAGGGGATCTGTCTGAAGGGGTCTTTGTCCTTGTGGCCTGAGATGATGAAAGCCATCTTCCTGCATCCTCCCTTGGACCTTATTTGGTGATCTGGCTCCCCTACTACCTACCTCTGTCCTTCCCCCAACATACACACAGAGACTTGGTCATTACTGAAAGCGCAACACCATGAATCTGGCACATACTCAGGGTGAATAGATATTTATCAGATGTCTTGATGAATGCCCCAAAATCTATACTGGCTTTTCATCAGCCTCCGGATAAGAACTACAGTCTTTACAATGATTTGCAAACCTGGGCAGATCTCATCGGGTCACTGCTCTGGTATCACCTCTCCTTCACTCACTCTGCTCCAGCTACTCTGGCCTCCTTGAAGTTCTTAAAATAGCCAGGCCCAGTCCCACCCCAGGGTCTTTATACTTGCTCTTCCTTCTGCCTGCATGGCCTTTTCTCAAGATACCTATCCTCAGGGATTTTTTTTGCTCAACCTCCTGAATTCTTTTCAATGAAGTCTTCTTACTCATCCTGATTCTGATGTCTATTGTCTCATGACAACTACCCTAAAAGTGGTTTAAGTAATGACTTATGACAATTAAGTAATAATGACTTTATGACAATTTAATAGGTGAAATGGGTGCTTCTTCCTCACCTGGGGGTGACAACATTCATCTGGGTGCTGTGCTGGTACATTTTGGGTTTTCCTCCACATGGTCTCTCTGCTCCTACCTGGTGGCTCATCCTCCAGGGCCTCTCCACATGGCTTTCTCTCTGGTGGAATAGACAGACTGCTTAAATCATAGAGGCTGGCTTCCAAGTGAGAGTGTTCCAAAATGATGGCCCCAAGGTGTTGGATTTACCAAGCCTCTGCCTACATGCCTTTGTTAAGGTCCCACTGAAGAAAGCCAGTTGTGTGGTCAAGGCCAGCACTGACATGGGAGGAGATTACACAAGGATATGAACACCTGGATATGTGGTTAATTGTGGGCTACAGATGTAATACCCTACCCCAGTTTGTCTTCTGGCCCCAAGTCATTCTCTCTCTCTCTCTTGCATAATATACTGACCACCCCTTGCCAAGACCCTCAACATCTCACCCTATTAAGTCCTCCAGTTTAGGCTTCATTTTCGTGTTCTAACCATTTAGCTCAGGTCCATGTGAGGCTGAGGTGAGAGGGCAGTTCCTCGTGTGTGGCTCCCTAGAAGTGGTTTTTTGGGTTTAGGAGTCAATAAATGAATAGCAAGATAATTGTCTCTTGACTTCTAGCTTAGAAATATAGCATATTCCTTTTAAGTGGACAATGGATTTACTCTCTTTACTTGTTTCTCTCTTAATGCAAGTATTTCTCTCCTTACTTGATTTAAACATATTCTTATTCTATCCTCAAAAATTACATAGAACCTCTCATTTCTATGCTGTAGTTCTTCACTTTTATGATTCCCATTGTTCCCTACTTTTTTCTCTCGATGTTTCAGTTTTCTGTAACATTATTATTTTTTCTTTTAAACAGTTTTTAGTATATTTATTTTTTATTATTACATTATTTTTAAAACCCTCAAATTTAATGGTTGAAAATGAAAGTGACTTCTTATTTCTCACTATCTTTTAGGTTGACTGGGTTTTTATTCTGTCCAAGTGGTGGAATCTCTGGCCACGCCCCCCCCACCTCGCTCATCCTTTCCACCTTGGTCTCATGTCCCAGGGATTTTCCTAGTTGCCATTCTCTACAGAAAGATGGTCTGCGCTCCTTTACAGCACGAACATCTGGGTTCCCAGGGGGTCAAAGCAGTGGTGACCAGTTCTTATGAAGGCCAGACCTGGAGGTGATGATTCTACCTATTCTATTAGTCAAAGCAAAGGCCAGAAAGCCAGACCAGGCTAAGGAGAGAGAAATAAACTTCATCTCTTACAGGGAGGAGCAAGATGTGTGTAAAGGGAGGTGGAATATTGGTAGACTATCGATAACATCCCTTTTTCCTTGTGTATTTTCTCCTAAGCCTGAATCACTTATTACATGTCCCTCACGCTGCATATACCATCTGTAAGGTCAGGGACTTTGGTCCCTTTTATTCAATACTGTATATCCTACAGAATACTGCCAGCCACAAGACAGGTGCTCACATATTCGGAATGAATGTTTAGCACCCTAGCTTCTCAGATGCTTCTCCTTTCTCTACCTGGGTGTTTATCATTTAATTGGCCCTTGTGGCTGATTTGAAAGCCAAGTGATAATATATGTTTGTGTGTTTGGCTTCCATCATGTCTGAGCTCACTTGCTCTGTTTGTGTCTTTGGGATTTAACTCTGGCCTCACTGGATTCTTCAGCTAATCTGAGTCTTTCAATACAGAATGACAATGTAGAATTTGGTGTCAACTTTGCTAGGTGGCCCTGGGCCCTCTTACACTGCCCTTTCCCTGTCTGTGTGTTCCTGGATGCCCATTACAAAGACTGATCTTTCTATAGATTTGGTGTACAGTATATTTTCTCTTATGTATTGACTAAATACATATATATGCAGACATTACATATATACAAACACACATATATATTTAAGACATGGAAAAGATAATAGGAGTAAAAACATTACATTTAACTTTATGATGAAGCATAGAAATATCCTACACTCTGGGGTTTTGAAGAACTCTGGGATTTAATACCTATGAAAAAGGTATTAAAGTTTTAGAAGTGCTTTTAGGGTATTAGAAAACTAATGACTGATATGAAACTATTTTACTGATCTGTGATTTTCTTTCTTTGCTCAATTTCAGTGTAATTTCCTCAGACTCACCCCCCTCCCTTTTCATGTCTTTCCTTCAATTTACAAAACTTTCTTTTTTGGAACCCATATTTTTTTTTACCTCTAAGACTCAGCTGTCTGGTGTTAGTTGATTCGGGACTGTTTTAATCCTGATTTTATTTGTCCTAAAACTTACTGATAAAATCTTTGCAGGAGGAAATTGCTTCTTGCTTTTATATGATATCGTTAGAGGTAGAATCAGCCACGTGATATGCTCATATCATAAAGCCATGATTCCAGAAACCACACATATGATTCAGCCTGATTTATTTTTAATAGTTATACCTCATGTTGTAAATGAAAGACATTAGGACAATATATGAAAATCACATTAATGGATGGTTTCATCTAGTGTCTGTAGCTGAAAATTGCCAATGAAGCCCGAGATCGTTGCATGATTGGTTATGTGGAATGAAAATAGCTATTATTTGCTTATATGGTTTCTGTTTAAGCAAGTGAAATACCACAGCCATGGGATAGTTGTTGGCAGGATTTCCTGGGTAAATTTTAAATCAATATAAGAAGGAAGGTAAAACATTTAAAGAGAAATATTTAAATAGTATATTCAAAGTATAAGCTGAGAAAATTGGAAGTGTCCTAAAACATATCATGAGACCTTATGAATTATTAAAAATCAAACCATAATATTATCATTTCTTTTTGTTAAAGATAAAAATGCATAAGCTTCTGTAGGAGGTGGAGACAATATGATCATGAAGTAGATTGCTTTTTTGAAATGAAATTAGCATAAATGGGCAATACAGTAGGTTATAGTATTTAATCACAATTTCCTTGCTAAATAAGTTCATATTTCTGCCAATTTATTTCTGGAAGGATAACTGAAAACCTTGCTCACAAGATGAAGCAAGAGGAATCACGACAAAGCCTTCTTTGGGGCAATTCCAAATGTTGTTCCTTCTCATTTACCAACAGGTGATTTAAGGCATCCAAGCATGCAACTCTTGGGTTTTATTTTTAACTCTCTTATACTCTGTATGTTGAAAACTAACATCCCCAAGGGGTTTGTGATCAAAATGGGAATAATAAAACAAGGAAGACATTCAATTTACTTTACCTGAACTTGTAAGTTTATGTAATTTTAAGGGCCTTACAGTATGTAGAATGAGTCTTTCTTCTCTTGTTTTTCAGTGGTGAAAATGATTCTGTGTTATGCTGGCTGTTTTTTTTTTTTTTTTTTTTTTTTTTTTAGCCTAGACACAACTCAAAGACCTGCTAAAATTTGTGGCTCAGATATAGGCTCTCTCTGTGCATAGTTATAATTTGAATATGTATTGGTTATGACAGTGTGATCCCAGATTTAGGAAAATGAGGAGAAAAGAGAGCATGTTGTGAGGAAATGGTCTCAGCAGGCTTGGGGAAATTTGGAAGAGAATGGCATCCTCTTCTACCGTCATTTGTGATGTCCAAGCATGTATACATATGGCACGCTTGAGGCATTATAAGAGCTACTCTCCCCAGCCCCCCAAACTGGAAAATAACCAGAGATGGGTTACACCATTTTTCAGAGAAAAATAGACTGAAATGGAATTTGTAAAAGTGAAATTATTCATTGGCAACGAAGAATGAAGCTTTATTCATTGTAAGACTGATTCAATCATGTCATAGAAATGTTAATTGAACATAAAGATTTATTTTACTAATTATGAATAGATTGAAATTTTGTCATTGACACTTTGAAAAACCTAAAGAAGAAAATTACCTTGAAACCTTAAAGCTAGAGATACCAGTTGTTAAGATTTTAGTCCATTTTCTTTCAATATTTTTGAATACTCTAAATATATATATATATATATATATATATATATATATATATATATATATTTTGCAGAGTTGAAATTATACCACACATAATTCTACATCTTCATTGTTTTTACTCACTTTTATTGATGTATTTATACTCTCTGTAAATACCATTTATAAAGGCTGAATGATATACTTCATAATATGATTTTGTTTTTCTTTTTTATTGGTTGTTCACAACATTACAAAGCTCTTGACATATCATATTTCATACATTAGATTGAAGTGGGTTATGAACTCCCAATTTTACCCCAAATGCAGATTGCAGAATCAAGTCGGTTACACATCCACAATTTTACATAATGCCCAATTAGTAATTGTTGTATTCTGCTACCTTTCCTATCCCCTACTATCCCCCCTCTCATCATATGATTTTTAAAACTTAGTACTATCTTATTACTGGGTATTATATGAAATTTTTAAAGAAGTTATAATAATTTTTGTGCATAAATATTTATGTGCATTCTGATAATTTCTTATAATGTACTTTTAGAAATGGAAATACTATTTAAAAAGAGTAACTACTTTCAACATGGTTTTTGATATATTGTCAAATTGCTTTCTGTGAAGATTATATCAGTTTGCATTAGCCAATACTAATGAGATGCATCTCATCACATCATTGCCAAGAGCCATCACCAATTAGCTGAAAAGTCTTATGTTTTAATTTTTTCCTATTTATCAGCTGTTTACATTTGTCTCCTGAATTGTTTATTTCTGTTCCTCTTTTTGAGTCCATTTGTATAAAAAGACTTTAATGTTTTTCATATCAGGAATATTAATTTTAAGGATAAAGTATTAGCTCTTGTATTAAACTTAGTTTTAGAGAACAGCTTCTAGGAATGCACCTAGACTGTAGGCTAGTTATATAGATTAGATACCTTACTATCTTTGTAAATATTATGATGGAAAAGTACAGGTTGTAATGATTTTGTCATTTTGCTTGTCAAAAGTCTGTAATAGCTCTCTATCACACACAGCAAAATCCAAAGCTCTCCAAAATATAAATGTAGCATGTATTTTATCTTTTCTCTTAATTCACTATTCCCCTTTCCTTCGGTATCCTTTAACCTTTCCTGAGCTACCCTACCTGCATTGAACCCTTTCCTTACTGGAAAGAACATTTTCTGCCTTCAACTTACTCCATTTAGACTCTATGCCATCTATCTCAAGCTTGCATGAAGACATTCTTTAAATTTGCTAACATTCTACCTCCTTGTCTAAGCTTTCTGAGATATCCTCCAACCAGAAGTAGTCTCTCTCTGTTATGTCTCTGTACCTGGTAAATCTATTAGCATTCTTTGCACTGGGGGATAGGAATCATGTCCCTGAACAGTGGAAGACTGACAAAAAAGGTTATTTGAAATCCTTGATTTTCCTGTTTTCCCTACTCCCTCTGTTCTCCACCCTTCTCCCTATCTTCTTTGGATTCAATGGACAATGGTTCTATTCTCCTGAACACATCGATTCTTCTTTTCTATTGCCTTTCTATTGATTTGGTAAAATCCCAATTCTGGATGAATCCAGTATCAACCTTACCTGTGTACCAAAACAACTGACTGCACCAGGGGAAATCTTAAAACTGGCTGGTGTGTATGGTTGCCCCCAAACTGAATGAGCCCTCAAACTTTACTATTTTTCTCAAGTCTTTCTACCCATTACCTCCCTACTTATTCTTTGAAAAATCATGTTGTTTTTCTGTTCTAAGCAAAAATAGAAGCCAAGGCAAAAATGGTTTCAAAATTCTATCACCAACTTTCAAAATGACTTTCATCTATCAGCCCTATTCCTTCCTGTATAGTGAAAAAGGTACCTCCTCTTATACAAGGCCAGCCTTTGACCTGTACTCTCCTAACCCCTTCTGCCTGTAGAGGAACCTTGCCTAGTGGTTCTCAGGCTTAAGTGTATATCAGAGATGCAGGTGGCTTGCTAAAACTCAGATTGCTGAACCCTTCCCCAGAGTTTGATTCAGAGAGTCCTGACCTGGTGTGTCAGAGAATTTGCATTTCTAGCAAGTTCTCAGGTGATGCTGATTGCTGTGGTTCAGTGACCAAACTTTGAGATTCATTGCTTGTATTAGGGTTCTGTAGAGAAACAGGACCAATAACATGTATGTATGTATGTATGTATGTATGTATTTATGTAGATAGACAGATGATAAATAGATAGATTGATAGATAAGGAATTGGCTCAAATGATTATGCAGGCGATCAAGTCCCAAGATCTTTGGTATGAATCTGTAAGCTAGAGACCCAATGGCATAGTTCCAGTTGGAAGGCTGGCAGCCCTGAGGCAAGAAGAGCCAATGTTTCAGTTTGAGTCCAGAGGCAGGAAAACACTGATGTACCAGTCTGGAAGGCAGCCAGGGAGGAGAAATTCAAAGTGGTAGGGCACTTGGCAAGCATGTGCGAGGCCCTGAGTTCAATTCCTAGAACTGCCAAATAACAAACAAACAAACAAACAAACAAACTTGGCCATCTGTGGCCTAGTAAAAATGATGCATAAAACTATCACATTGGACTATAGATAACTCCCCTTCTATTATATTCTTTGTCCTTTCTATCAGATATTTGCATTCAATAAAGATGCTCAAACTTTTCCCCTTACCATTTAAAATGCTACCAACCAAGTCCAAACTCCTTACTTTAAACTTATGTTACCTTCTAGCTATTGTCAGACATCTCTTCTTCCCTGAACGCCAAAAAAATCCTTTGAAGAGGTTATCTGTGATTGTGGTTCCCAAGTTCTTTCCTCTCGTTATTGCTAAATTCACGGTAATGCATTCCAATTTGGATCCCCCACTACACGCAAACTGGTTTAACACGTACTTATGTTAGCAGGTGCTTTTTGTTAATCTTCGGTAACAGTTTGCTTTGTTAGTCAAATCCTCTTTTTTGAACCACTCTTTTAGCTTCTGGTACAGCAATCTACTGATTTTCTTCCTTAGGCAGCATTGTATTCATCAGATCTTTCTCCATTTCGTGGCACTCAAGTTTCAGTGTTTCTTTGGGCAGTCTCTGAGGCTCTTCAATGTTCTTAAACACATAGGATTTTAGGAAATCTTATTTATTTTCACGGCTTCGATAACCATTTATATGCTGATTTACCCTCAAGTGTATATCTTGCCTGAGCTTCAAACTCATATATTCAAATCTTCCTTGACATCTGCATGAGGATGCTTTTTTTGTCAGGAATTTCAACATTAGCAAGCTTATAACTGAACTCATCATCTTTCCCATCTTCTTCCACTTCCTATAGATTTTCCCCCACTGCACTCTTCCCTGGGTCATTAGGAACATCTGGTCTCTCAAGTTAAAGCGTTGGGAGTTATCTGTCACACTTCTCTCTTCCTAATTTTCTATATCCAGTCTAAAACAAAAAAAATTCATGCATGATAACTTCTAAATATCTCCTAAATGCCTCCATTTTTCTTCATTGCCTCTGCTACCATCCTGAATTAGGCCATCATTACTGTTTTTCCTGGTTTAAAGCAATCACCTTCTAAAATCACCTCTAGGTCTCAACTCTGCCTTAATTTCTCACTACTCTGTAGTTCATTCGATCTGCAAAGCCAGAATGATCCTTTTGACATCATATTTGATCACTTTCCTTTCATGATCAAAACTCTTCAGTAACATCCATTTGCCTTTAAGATGACCTTAAACTACTGTGATGTTTTAAGAGGACTTTAAAGCCCTTCAATATCTGCTTAGCTTTCTGGCAACGAAAGATGCTGTCTCTTCCTCTTTGCTCTCTGTTCCATTAATATTGGGCTTCATTTGGTGCATAAAATACCCTCTCTCTGCTCTAGGCCTTTGAATGTGCTCCTCTCTGCTGGAACATGCTATTTCTCTTACCTAAGACTCCTCCAGTCCTCCCTCCTCCAGACCCACCTTTGTTCCCACTAGGATTTCGGGTAGTTACTGTTTATGAGACTCACTTATCAAATAGGGGATTGTTTGGGTATTAAATGAATAAAAATGTATAAAAAATCCTGTGTACATAAAACACCTGCTAGATACAAGATATTTTCTCCAATTCGTCTGTATCACTTCTTTTTGATGTCAATCTCTTCAATAGTTTAGGAGACCTTCAAAGGCTTTTATTTCTCTATGAATTCTTACATGATATTTTTAAACAAGGTAGTTATAATGGTGACTTTTAAATTAGGATATTAATATTAAGGTACTATAATGTATTGTCATTTCTGAAATGATCCTCAGATTTTTTTTCTGACTAAGAATTTCTCATATATTATTGACCTGGATTTCTGTAATGCATAGAAAACCCATTCTCCTGAATAAGGCCTTTCCTCGGGCCATTAAAATGGTGTATTTTCTCAGTCAAAAGGTACTTGGGAGAAACTCATCATTTAAAAAGTAGCTCTGTTTCACATTATCTAAAATTAGGCAAATGCATAGCTTTAAGGCAGAAGATAAAATTGTGTGATATAAATAGCTATCAGTTGAGATTTATATGCATGTATGAATCATCATTAGAAGCCTTCATTTTAAGAGAGACAGGTAAAACATTACTGGTCTCATGTGGGTACAGGCAAGACTTCAGCCATAAAAATTTCTTGCTTGTAAATGCTTAGTTTTAGGTGAAAAGATGTAGAATCCCATTCACTTTTGTGATTTAAATTCCATAGGTGCTTACATGAATTCTCAGAACAAAAGAAACCTTGAGGTTTTCTCCAGACTGTGATAAATCAGGAAGAATAAAAGCAAAAATCTCAGTAAAACCTAGTGTTGGTTTTTGTTGTGGGACAAAAATGGGTTAAGTTCTCTCTAAACAATTAGATTTCCTTAACTGACTCAATAGGTGATGCAGGCATAGTGGATGGTCATATAAGCATCTTTGAGAATTACCTTTCACATTCTAAAACCTCTGAGATGCATGGACCTATGATTCTTGCAAACGGCAAAAACAATGACATGGGAAGCTTATGTAAGATAAAGAAGCAATTCAAAGTGAAAATCTCAAAATGACAAGTTCAGAACAATTGTAGACCAGGCCATGTGGGTCTAACTATTGCAAGATGATTTGACCCTTGAATCTCTGGGCCACCTTTTAATATTTTCCTTTTGGATGACTGTGGTACTTTCTATTCTATGTGGATATGTGAGCAGGCATACTTCTTTTCTCTTAATGAGCACCAGATTCTCCCTATGCGTAAATTAAGCTCTTTTGGAATCCACTACCAGGCCGCAAGGGTGTCATTCAGTGCATTGAAGTAGTAATTTACTAAATGGGACCCTCATGGCCCAAAAGAGTTCATGCAGTTTCCCAAGTGTCTACCTTAACCAGGCAATGGTTTATGGTCTGGAGAACCTAATGAGTGTTCAATTATACTATTACATTTAGAAAAGGAGACTTATATTTTTCCAGGACATATGGGTCTGCTCTATGTTTTAGCTCAAGGTTAGGTTATTTTTTAGTTCCACCAGAATTTTCCCTTTCTTATATCTTATATTTTGTGTTTATTGAGTTGCCTGAGAAGCATTCCCTACTCCCTCCAGTTAATGATTCTATTGGGTTTTAGTTACTTGAATGTGTGTGTTTTTTTTTTTAATTTGGCTTCATTGAAAGAATTATCATTAGGAAGAATGATATATATTGAAAAATCCTTCCATTTGGTCTCATTCTTTACTATTCCAATACATTTTTAATAACAAAATTTCTAATTGGAAATTTAAAAAATTTAAAAATTTAATCATGGCTTAATTGAAATATTAATAGCATAGTGTTTTCTGTATGAGAACCCTCTCTTTGTTCAGCGATATGCATTTTGAATTTTTAAAAGCTCCTCTATTGGCTCACCCTTTCCAAAAAACATTTTTATAATGTTATTGTATTTTTTTATACCTTTATTTTACTTATTTATTTTTACTTGGTGCTAAGGATTGAACCCAGTGCCTCATGCATGCTGGGCAAGCACTTTATCCCTGAGCAACAACTGCAGCTCCTCTTTCCAAAATTTTAAAAAGTAAGAAAATTAAAACTTCATGAGGGTTAGCTGATATAAAAATTATACTAAATCTCAAAAAAGTGTTGCTTTTGAGATTTTGAATGTGATCTGTTTTTAGTTAATAGGACACTGTTTTTCATGTAGTAAATGTAGATGGCTAAGTGCTGTCATTTCTATATTCTCTAGATGGCAGCTTAGCTCTACCTTTAAAAATCTCCCTTTTTTAAATATTTTTTCTCAGTGGCATTTCATTTAAAAACTGGAACATAATGCACAACAACATGTAAAATGAATACAGCCAAACCTGATCTGCCTGTCTTTAATGTCTTGACAAGGTTTTT
This sequence comes from Urocitellus parryii, assembly GCF_045843805.1. Taxonomy (NCBI): domain Eukaryota; kingdom Metazoa; phylum Chordata; class Mammalia; order Rodentia; family Sciuridae; genus Urocitellus; species Urocitellus parryii. The sequence goes on from NC_135536.1 coordinate 51,056,217, forward strand.
CCTGTAGCTTTGCCAGGCTGCTGATTTTAATGGAGGGACTTCCATACAGCAGCACTCCAAAAAGTGCTCAAATTCACCCTTCTTAACATAGGAAGGTCGATGTTGTTCTTTTTTGTGATTAAGCTTCAGCTACAAGGCACCAACACTGTTCTAGTATTTGTACTCTTTCTGCATGTTTTGAGGCAATTGTCATGCTATTTAGTCACATCTGAGATGTGTTTGCTTCCTTCTCTCTATTATAGTTACATGAACAGCTGGGTCTGAATGTCACAATATCCTCATTCTGTTCAGTGAGAGCCCAAGTGCCTTCCTGAGAACTATGAAATTAGTAGCTTAACCCCAGAACAGGAAACCACACTATCTTTTACAGCAAAATCTCAACCGGGAGTGATTGTGCCCCACAGAGAATATTCTGCAGTGTCTGGAGACATTTTTGATGCTGAAACTAGGGGCAGAGAGGTGCTACTACTAGCATCTAGTGGATTGAAGCCACGGATGCTATGAATGCCCTGCTCTACAGAGGAAAATCCCCCAGAACAAGAATGATCCAGCCAAAATGTTAATAGTGCTGAGGATAAAAAATCCCGTCACAAAGGAACAGAGCCATAATGATAGAATATCAAAATCAGTGCAGAGCTTTAATAATCAACAAAATGAACTCATATAAAAGGTTGGTTCCTGAAGGTCATATACATCCTTTAACAAATATGTTATGCAATTATTCTTTTTCTATGGCTCTACCCATTTTTCTCAAATGGTTAAAAAATAAGCTGTGTCCTTGAGTTTTATTTTCTTAATTAAGAACATTGCTCAAGACTTATTTTGCATATCTAAAAACCCAGGAAATCTCTTTATGAAAAAACTGTGTTTACTGAGTACATAGATTTATTCTGCACAGCTGTCAAGATCTATATGCAATTTTCTTTCCTATTTTGTAAGTCAATTTCATTAAAACAGGTTTGAGATGTCTCAAGTTTATCAATCCTATTGACTGCAGAATATATTAATTAAAATTATTGAAAATCAAGGTTTGAGTGTATTGAAGTTCCTGAAGAATTTATTGTAAAAGAAGCCACTTAATTTATCATTGCCAAGAAGCTGTGAAACAATGACAAACTTATTTAGCATCCTGAAACTGCGCTACAGGTACAATTTATCATTGTGTTCTGCCTGAAGATCTGTGTGTGACATAATTAAGAATACATACTATATATGGATCAATCCAGTCTTCTGTCATTTAATAAGCTGATAGAGTGAGATGTTTTGGCTACATTATGCTCTTTTTAGATCAATGATTTTTCAATTCTTATCTTAATTAATTAATTATAATTTGGGGGGCATTACTGGGAATTGAACCTGGGGCCATTTTACCACTGAACTACATTCCCTGTCCTTTTTATTTTTTATTTTGAGACAAGTTCTCACTAAATTGCTGAGATTGGACTTGAATTTACAATTCTACTACCTCAGCCTCCCAAATAGCTGGCATTACAGGCTTATACCACCACGCCTGGTGACATTTTATTTTAAATCCCTATACATTAAATGGATTAAATTCCAGTTACTTTTGTTGTAAGGAGGAACTTACTTTGCCTTTGCATAACCCTAAGGTATCATTGCAGGAATTCCGTCTTTCATTAAAAATAGTTTGAAAACTATTGGTGGTGCATGTCAGGCTTGCTTTAATTACCAAATTTTAGTTCTTTTTGACTCCGAGTATCCATCTAAAGCAAAAACAAATGAAAAAACAAACAAACAAACAAACAACAAAAAAGTTAAACCCTCTTTTGATCCCAAATTCTAACAACTATACCCTTTCTTTGCTCCAAGATGTTTGTCAAATTCTTGACACGTTTTCTATGTACCTTGTTTCCATTTTCTTATTTTTAATCCATTCCTAAAAAGATTTACCTTGCTCCTAGTTTTACTATTCCATGGATACTGTTTTTGTCAAGTTATAGCACCATGTCACTGATAATATAACTGATGGTCACTTGACTCATCTTTCTTTATTTCTCAAAAACCCTTGATGAAGCCATCCTCTTCCTTCTTAAAACATTCTCCTGATTCTCTCTTTTCCTCATTGCCTTCTTCTTGTCTTTCTTCTGTAAGTGTTGGAGTTCTTCAGGACTTAAGCTTTTCTGTTCTTCTAAGTTCTCTCCTCCTCAGGTTGTCCTGTCCCTTTCCATGACTTTAAATACCACCCACTTCTTGATAACTGCTATATTTTATATCTTCAGATCTGTTCTTTTAAGTTTCATATCTGCGTGCCCAGATATGAAATGTAGATGAGAACTCCAGGAGTCATCCTTTACTTTCCACCTGACCTTCACCATCCACATCTACCATCAGAAACTCCCATCTGCACTTTCTTCAGTGATATGCTTCAGTTATTTCCACATATCTCAATTTCTACTATGACCTTGTTAAGGTAAGTGTCTATCATTTCTCACTTTGAGAGCCTCCTACATCATCTTTGTGTTTCTACTCTTGTTTTACTCTTATCCATTTGCCGCAGGCCGTGTTGTGTGTGTGTGTGTGTGTGTGTGTGTGTGTGTGTGTGTGTTTTGTGGTTCTGATAATAGAACCCAGGACCTCAACTGAGCCTGGAAAGTGCTCTACCACTGAGCTACATCCCCAGCCCACCAGTGTGATTTTTAAATATCAAATTGATTATATATCTTTCCGCCTTATGATTCTTACATGCGATATTATTGCACTTTAGAATAAAATGCAAATTCCATACCATGGTCTTGGATCCTATCTGGTTATCTATTTTTGTTTTTGCCACTTCAATCTCTCTCTCATTAATGCTTTATAGTATTGACTTGGGGGCATTTAGGAGAGGCTCAATTGTTTTCACCACAAAGGAACTTCTTACTTACAATTCTTGAACTTTCTTTCCTCCCTTGCTCTTTGCATACCTGGTTTCTTTGTATTTTTCAGGGTTTTGATTAAAAGCCTCATAATACACCATTACTCACTTTTTACTATTTTCATCTTATTTATGTATTTGTTCATTGGTTTATTGTCTGACTACTAGAATGTAGGCTTTACGATGATGGAACTGGTCTGTCTTCCTTCCCTGGAAGCTGGTAGCCACTCAGCACACTTTTAATGAATACATCAATAAATCATTTTAGTAAAAAATTGGCAGCATATGTAGGAGGGTTAAGGATAATAGACAAGCATACTCACCTGCCCTGCACTTCTTGCCTTTATAGAGAAGGAGGTGACTAAGTAGGCAGATATTAGAGTTAGTGTCTAGTATTTGAGGATTAATGTAGAAAATAGTATGAGACATAGGTTTGTTATCTATAAAACAGAGGGAGAGTTTAGGTGGAAATTAAATTTGGAACAAAATTTTGGAATTGTAGCTGCTTGAGAGATGGTGAGCTGCCTCACTGAGGATGTTCCACTAGAGTCTGGATGACAACCTGTCCAGAAAATGGCAGTGGCATTTTCTGATTTATATTGGCTCTTGGTCTAGAGATATCTAAGGACCCTTTCCCTCTTTGAGATGTTGAAATTTCAAGGTTGAAAAAGAGTTCTGATCTGTATCTCCCAGCATTAATATGTTATTGTCATTCTATGGATTGTTCTTGAAGTAATACCTTATTGGATATCCTTTAAAACCACCATTTGTCAGTAATAACAGAAACTAAAGATGCCATTTTGGGAGGTAAAAATGTTAATAAAGAAGAATTGCCCAGGAAATATGTTCTTGATAGCTCCATCTTTCACTGTGTGTGTGTGTGTGTGTGTGTGTGTATGTGTGTGTAAACAAATCACAAACTTATTTAAAATGGAAGGGATAAGAACACATCTTCATTTATTCCATGTCCTTAAAGTTACCTTCATGACTGGAGCTGGAGAGGTCAGTTCTAAAACTTCACATATTACATTTTGAACTTTATTTTTTAACAGCACCATAAACCTGCCATCATAGCCTTAATATTTCCTCTGGAATTTCTTGTTGTTTTTTTTTCCAGCTATCAACTAATGCATTTGATGTGAGAAATAAAGAGAAATAATGCCCCAAACTCTCCAAACATTAATTGACTAACTTTTGGAGATCATAAAACATCCAGGCAAGGTCTTTTCATTGGTCACTGCATTAAAAAAAGTTCAAAGTCCATATTCAGCTGATGAAAAGTCACCTTCCCAAAGATTGTTTTTATTTTCTCATTTATTGACTCACACAGTATACTATGTATACAGCCAGAGATATGGAAAATTGAGCTCTATATATGTAATAAGAATTGTAATGCATTCCACTGTTATAAATAAAAGTAAACAAAAAAGAAAGAAAAAAAGAATACCATTGTGATACAACACCCTTAAAAAAATGACTCACACAAAATTTTTCATTATGTCTTATGTAACTCTTCAAAGTACAAGAAAACATATATTTAATCATCTGACCTTTGAAAACTATGTTTTTTTTTGTTTAGGACATTTTCAGAAGGTATGTAATGTATAATATCTCTTCTTTTAAATAACATAGAATTTCATGCTAATTTAACCATCATTGGGTAACTTACCCATACTTTTCAGCCCTTTTTTGATTCTGACCATTTTTTTTAACCTACTGTCCCAGACAATCTCATTTTATTTAGCTTCCATTTTTAAAAATGTTATTAATTTCTAGTTTTACCTACACTTAGCTTTACTGTTGTTCAAGATTAGTGTATCAAGAAACATTTGCCGAAGTTTGCCATTGGAGGACATTACATTCTATATCCTCCTTCACTTCCTTATACTGTAGACGTGACTTTATGCTCATATTAGTCAGATTTCTGTTAAGGTAACAAAATATCTGAGGCAGTTAACTTATAAAGACAGAATACTTATTTTGGCTCACTGTATGAAGGTGTCAGTCTAAGTCTGAGTGGCCATGTCTTGGGCCTCTGGTGAAGGTGGCACATTGTGGCAAGAGCCTGTGACAGAGTGCACCACTCACTTCATGAACCATGAGAAGAGAGGACAGGCAGGGGTTTCACAGTCTGTTTTGGAGGCATGCTCCAATGACCCAAGGGCCTTTCACAAGCTCACACCTTCTAAAGGTCTTACTACCTTCCAACACTGCCATCTTGGGGGCCAGACTTTTAACTCATGGACCATAGCAGAACTGTAGCCTGAACTCCCTTTAGGTGTTATTATTTCTATTGCAGATGAAAATTCATTTGTTGTTCATGAATTCTTTTACTTTTGCCTTCTTCACATCATTTTCTAAACTTCTTATTTCTATTCTTATTTTCTAATCATGACATTTTGAATTTTTCCCCTTGCCTCTTGGGGACCCTCCTCATCCTATTCCTGCTGTGAAGTACTGAAGTACTCATTGTCTTGCCTTTTGTAGCTTCTATAGACCTCCATGTTCTTTGGCTCCTGGACCCCTTTTGTTTGTCTTTGAAACTAGCAAATGTGGGCTAAATTGTTTTCATATCACTCCAAATGGAATAGTTTTCTTCCTCCCTTTTGCACATTTAAGAATTTTTGAGATAACATTGAGCTCACTTAGCTAATCCAGGATAATCTGCTTATTGAGGGGGGGGCATACTGGGGAATTAAAACAAAAGCACTCAACCATTGAGCCAAATCTTCAGCTCTTTTTATATTTTATTTAGAGACACGGTCTCACTAAGTGGCTGAGGTTCTCACTAAATTGCTGAGGCTGGCTTTAACTCTTGATTCCCCTGCCTCAACCTCCTAAACAACTGGGATTACAGGCATGCGCCACCACACGGGAGCTGATCTCCCTATTTTGAAGTCATCTGATTAGTAACCTTAATTTCACCTACAATTTTAATTATCCTTGGCCAAATAATAGGCAGTATATTCACAGGCTCTGGGGGATAGGATGTAGATGTCTTTGGGGGACCATTATTCTGCTTATCATAAATACCTACCTCTCAGTCTTGGATGTCTGAAATCTCTCTTGCAATCAAGCCTCTCCTCACTCAAAAGCAGGTGACCCTCCCATTCCACTTGGCCACTCTTGCAGCCTCCATGCTCTTCTCTATCTGCTTAGTCTCTGCTGACTCTGAATGATTATATATAAAATGAGCCATTTTGCCTTTTGCATTTAAAGCATATTTAAAACCATTAAATTGATTTGATGTCTATGTAATTTAGGAAAAATAGGTAAATGTTACTAGACACTTTTCTTTTTTATTTAAATTATTTATATTGGATCTGTTTTCTTCCTTTTTTCAGTATATAACTATTTTATGCTGTTTAATAATAAAAAACAATAGAAAAACCAAAACCACTATTAAAAAATTCTAGTTACTAATGGGCTTTTTTTTTTTTTTTAAATCACAACTTTAGACCATTCTTTTATTTGCTCTGAGTTGTACAAATGATTCAGGCCTGTTCCCTTCTCATTTTAGGTTAGGTATGAATCTATGTAGTTCTGCTAAAGCCTTTCTGTGTTTTAATATATGTGGCCCTCCCATTTTTTTTCTTTCTGTTACTTAATAACTAGGCATTTAATCCTAGAACCATCTTTTTGAGAGAGAAACTTTTCGTCTGAAAGCAAACAGGTGGTCTTTAGTAATTAAAACTGTGTAGCTGCCAAGGTCTTGATCTCATTTCCAGTATTTACAGCATATCTGTAGGTAGAAAGCTTGTTACTTAAGTTTTGTTCTTAATAATTACCTGACTTCTTGTGACACATTGTCGTGGGCCTAATCATACACATATTTTGATATTTGGGAGGATCATTATTTAAGTAAGAAGAAGAGTATATTTCCTTGGTCCTCTGAAATAAATCAAGGCCAAACCTACCTACATGGAATTTTGAACCATGATAAGGAGCAAAAATCTTGGGAATTTGAGGGAAGAAAGTAATTTTCTTACAATTTAAATTTACTTTTTCCTAGAGGAAAGATATTCTTGTATTTCTGGACCATTTCAATTCATTGAGCTCTACCTGCTCAGGATAAAAAAGTCCTTCTTATAATCAATGAAGCCAAGCAGAACATTACAGTTTCTAAGTTCAGTGCAAATTAAGTATTTCCCTATTATAAGGGATTCTATCATTGAGAAATAGCTTTTATATTCACAGCAATGATAGAAAAATGGCATTCCTCTTTTTTTTCAGTTATATGAATACATTCCCTTTAAGATCTATCATATTAGCATTGCTGACTCTTTGGGCTGGCCTTTCAAATGAGGGTCATATCAGGGAAATGGAATGCATATATGTATCCTCTGAGGGAAAAAAAAATTGAGATTCATTGAGAAATGAGTCAGGACATTTCTTTGTTCTCTGTGCATAACACAAGCTTGGAATTTTACCTACATAAATCAAATAGGAATATTTACATGTTTTCATGGATTTTTAACTTGTTTTGAGTTGCTTTCATAAAATTAATGAAAAGTTTTAAAATAACCTGACCAACATAACTTCTAAGTGATAATATTGTACAAAGATCACCATAGAGAAAGGAAAGAGTTTGATATAATAGATTTTGGAGGCTTTGCCTGGGAATGCCAAAAAGATACCATTAGTTGGTAATTTGTAACTGGTTCATTGTTCAAACATTTTAGAGTTGAGGGACTAGATGGAATGTGAACATCAGAATCTTCATTTTTAGTTTTTGATACTTCTATCACATGCAGGCAAGAGCTGGTAGGCTGAGGTTTTATCTTGAAATAATGAGAGAAGTTTTCCCATTCTGAATTAGTTAGAAAGTCAGTACTAAGACTGCCCCACGGCGTGGACTGTGAATCCAAGTGTATCCAACATCAAGCCGTCTTTCATTTAAGTCTGTTTAATAAATCATCTTCTTAACTGGAACTGGGGTTATGAAAGTTCACGCCTCTGGCACAACTGGAAAGAAGATCAGGAGCATAGAGGTCTTCAGAAATGTAATATTATTTTCAACTGGGGTTTTATGACACACAGGGAAAATGTTATTTACAAAATATTCTTGCTTGGATCAGAGCAGCTGCTCCTGGATGGTTAAAAATAATAACGTTTGGAAAGCTGGAGATGGCTCAGATTTTGTCCAGGATTCAAAGCACTTCATGAGAGCAGGCTTAGGAGACTGTTAATTGTTGAATGAATAATAAAAGAATGAAAATTTCAGTTTCTTTTGACTGTTTCAGATCTCAGGTAAGTTATTTTGATATGCGTAAGGCTATTTACTTTAATATTATTGTTAGAGAAATTGGGCATGGCATTTTTTTTCCACATCAAGCTAATAAGCTAACTTTAGCCAACAATTTCATAGGAACTTGGTAAAAAACATTATATTTTGTCCCTAACTAGGTTTATAAGACTTAACAATTATATCTTTTGGAAGCAAAGTTTTGGTAGTTTTATGTATTCATGCAGTAAATATATGTTTATTAAATGATATGGTTTTCCCCTACTGTATAATGACTAGTGCCATGGGTACTGATGACACAATAGAGAATTGATTCACACATGTGTCCTCTGATCTTGGGGCTATGGACAAAAGCCAGGAAAAAAAGTTAACATAGATTAAGTGCTGTACTTGACTAAATAAATACAATTCAACCCAGATTTTAGGGGTTAGCAAAAGCTTTTTTGAGGAAATAACATTTCAGCTGAAACCTTGATGTTAAATAGGAGGGAGCTGGAACACGTAGGCAGACAGAGTATTCAAGGCTGTTGAGTTTTGTGAGTCTTTTTTTTTCCTTTTTTTTAATTGTTGGTTGTTCAAAACATTACATAGTTCTTGATATATCATATTTCACACTTTGATTCAAGTGGGTTATGAACTCCCATTCTTACCCCGTATACAGATTGCAGAATCACATCAGTTACACTTCCCTTGATTTACAAATTGCCATACTCATGCCTGTTGTATTCTGCTGCCTTTCCTATCCTCTACTATCCCCCCTCCCCTCCCCTCCCCTCTTCTCTCTCTATCCCCTCTACTGTAATTCATTTCTTCCCCTTGTATTATTTTTCCCTTTCCCCTCACTTCCTCTTGCATGTAATTTTGTATAACCCTGAGGGTCTCCTTCCATTTCCATGCAATTTCCCTTCTATCTCCCTTTCCCTCCCACCTCTCATCCCTGATTAATGTTAGTCTTCTTCTCGTGCTCTTCTTCCCTACTCTGTTCTTAGTTACTCTCCTTATATCAAAGAAGACATTTGGCATTTGTTTTTTAGGGATTGGCTAGCTTCACTTAGCATAATCTGCTCTAATGCCATCCATTTCCCTCCAAATTCTATGATTTTGTCATTTTTTAATGCAGAGTAATACTCCATTGTGTATAAATGCCACATTTTTAATCCATTCGTCTATTGAAGGGCATCTAGTTTGCTTCCACAGTCTTGCTATTGTGAATTGTGCTGCTATGAACATTGATGTAGCAGTGTCCCTGTAGCATGCTCTTTTTAGGTCTTAGGGAATAGACCGAGAAGGGGAATAGCTGGGTCAAATGGTGGTCCCATTCCCAGCTTTCCTAGAAATCTCCAAACTGCTTTCCAAATTGGCTGCACCAATTTACAGTCCCACCAACAATGTACAAGTGTACCCTTTTCCCCACATCCTCGCCAGCACTTGTTGTTGTTTGACTTCATAATGGCTGCCAATCTGAGTCTTGGGACCTGAAAGGACTTCAGAAACAGAGTAAGGAGATGGAGGCTGAAGCTGGTAGGATGAGCAGGGACGAAGTTTGGAAGGGTCTTGAAAGCCATGCCAAGGAGTTTAGGATTTATCCTTAGTGTATAATTAAAATAGTAATTGTATAAATGAGCAATAAGGCTCAGGGTGATGGGAAGTCATTGAAAACTTTTAAGAAATGGAGCTACATAATCAGATTTGTTATTTGGAACACTTTAACTGGTTTTACTATGAAAAACCAAATGGAGAAGACTGCAGATTGGAGACAGACTGATTGTGGCAGCCTAGTGAGAGGTAAGACCCTCTGACGCAGAGAGGTGGCTATGGGGATTGAGAAACATGGGTTGAGAAATAATGTGCAGAACATGGCAGTTAGGTATATGAGAAGGACATGAAGACCAAGGAATTCAGGGTGACTACCAGGTTTCAGTCTCAATGGACTGTATGGTACCACTTACTGAGGAAGGAGGACTAGAATAAGATAGAAGTATAATTCCAGCTTTAGGTATGCTAAGTTTTAGGTACCTGTGGGATAATCAAAAAGGCTGTTTGAGACAGTTAAATATGTAAGATTAACAGGGAGGAGTGGGGGGAAGGGGGGACGGGAATGAGAAAGACAGTAGAATGGATCAGACATAACTTCCTAGGATTATGTATGAATACACAACCAGTATAACTCCACATTGTGTATAATCACAAAAATGAGAACTTATACCCCATGTATGTATGATATGTCAAAATACATTCCACTATTGTGTATAACTAAAAAGAACAAATAAAAAATAAAAGAATATGTAATTTTAAAGCTTGCATAAAGATCTGAATGAAAGGTGCATGTTTGAGAGTTGTCAGCCTCTGGGTGGAAATATAAATAATGGAGATGGATTGATCCAGTTGCCCAGGTGAACATGGTCTTTAGAGACACTGATTTTTTTTTTTTTAACAGAGAAAAAGGAACTGGTCAGGGAGATAGAAGAGGGTGATCAGATAGCCAAGAAGTATGTGACATACGTATATGTATGAGATAATAATGTGCTTTTGGGAAATTGGGAGACAGAAATGGGCAGGGAGGAGAGAGAGAGAGAGAGAGAGAGAGAGAGAGAGAGAGAGAGATAGGGAAGGCAGGAGAGGGTAAGGAAGCTGAGGGAAGAAAATGTTCTGAGAAGGGAATGTTTATCAGAAGTCACATTGTATTGAGTTGAACAAAAGGCTTAGCAGTAAGGTTGTGGTCTGTAACCTTGGTGAGGGCAGGTTCTTTGGGATGGTCAGAGAAGAAACCACATTGTTAAAAGTGAGGAGACCCTAGAAGGCATGTGTATATACACCACTATAAGAAAGTTGGAGTGTGAGGAGGGTGGAGTAGTGGGATGGTACCAGACCGATAAGGTGTCTGCAGAAAGGTGTATGTGTTTTCTACCTTTGTTTCCTGGTTTTTGGTTTTTGTTTTGTTTTGTTTTGTTTTCATGGATGAGACCAGAGTGTGTTCAATTGCAGACAGAAAGAAGAGTTTAAAGATGGAAAAGTGAAAGGAAAAAGATCCCTGAGGAGGAAGGAGAGGTTAGGTTCCCAAGAACATCTGTATTGCAGCAGGGTAGGACTGAATTGAGGCAAGAAAAAGCATGTTGGCAGGCTGAAACCCATGGGTGGAGGAGGTGTGAAGTGGAGGTTTGAGAGGCTTGAAAAATGTTTGAGGTGGCAGCCATGGGAAATAGAAGAAGGCTAAAAAACAGATGAATAGCAAACAGCATTAAAGACCCCCGTACAAGTTGATACCATGAAATTGTCATGGCACCAGTAAGAGGATATGATTTGGTTTTTCCTCTGGCAGAGCTCAAGACCTGAGCGAGGCAGACCAGGTGGGTATTTTCTAGCTGGGTATGGGTGAAATGCAATGGGACAAGGTAGACTGGACCTTTACAAAGAAATTGCTGAAGTGATGAGCTCAGTGCTTGGTCCCACCTTTATTGTTCTAACATTCTCAAGAGAATTTTGAAAAATTATCTTCTTCTCACATCTTTTAAAGTTGAAATTAAAAATCTTAACACATAAAGTGGTTGCAAAAGATGTATTTTATTGCTAATTTTATATACCAGTAATACTAAGTCAAATAAACTTTTATCCATGAGCTGTAGATTTGGCTCATTCAATTTATAGATCATGCCCTTCAGATAATCAGGCCTCTTGTGAAACTAATCACCCAAATCAGGATTACTTTTCATCAAAAAGGTGTGATTTAATTTAAAAATTCATAGTCACATATTTGCCTGATAAATCCATGTTCTAAGATGGTTTAATTGATGAAGAGCTGGGTGATTGGTAAATAGATAGGTAGTAGGATAGAGAGGTAACACAGGAGATGGATGGACAGACAGATTCTTGCCTTGAATTTTTCTGGTTGAAACAAGGATCCCTTGAATATTTACTTGTAAAGATGTTTTGGCTTTCAAGAAACCTTTGCTCAGGAAAGTGGCATTCTTGATTTTTTTCCCTCTTTTTGATGCCCTAAAGGTTTTTACATCCTGGAACAATTCACCAAAATATGCTTTATGTCAGAAGAGAGTATCCTTTTCTTTTGTAAAGATAAAGGCAATGTGAAAGGCGAGAAGAAAAGATTGTCAGACATCAGAGTTTGTAGGCAGGTCAGCTGTAGGAATGAGCATGTGCAAGTTGAGATCTGGAAATTTTTACCCTGTAGCTATTTAGCCCTTTTATACTTTGGAAAGTCTTTGTGCACATACCTAAGTTTGAAGATCACTCGACTATTGGGTTAAAGCTAGGTTAGGATAAAGAAAGAGGGTAGGGGAAGATGAGAAACAAGAGCTGACCAGGAGCCTGAGATCTCCTAGTCTCAAGACCTATAATTGCAATGCTGTATATTGAAGTAACACATGTAAATTTTTGGTTTGTTTTGACATCCAGAGATTGCATTATTATTTATTGAAAACATAGCGTTAGGGTTTATTTGGGTTTTGTATATAAGTATGGTATAGTGCAAAGAGAGTGGGCTTTGGAGCTGGCACACTTGGATTTGAATCCTTGCTCTATCATTTACTGTGGCTACAAGCAAGCTAGTTATCTCTTCTATCCTCCAGTTTTCTCATTTGCAAAATTAAAATAATTGTATTGGCCTTGCAGATTGTTATAAGACTTTGAGGTAACTGGTTCTTTTGTATGACAAGTGTTTGTCAAATACCTACTCTGTGCCAGGCACAAAGGGTTAATAAATGCAAATACCTAGTACAGGATCATAACATAAGAATAAATGAATGAAACATAAGAATAAACACTAACAGGAGTGTGTTTAGGAGTGGGATGACTTGTATTCTCTGACATAAGGATGCTAATTATTGGGTTCAAGGAGAACACTTGTAAAAATGATCAGCATTCATTTTTCCTGAAGCTCAGAAGGCTCTTAGGTGTAAGCTTACTTTCTTTCTCTTTTAGTTTTACCAAATTACAATTTCCAACAGGTTAAGTATATGACCCTGATGCAAATATGAATGATTCTTATCAAGGATTTTATCCAGCTCATTATTTTAAAATATAATATGAGGGTAGAACTAGTTCCAAGAGCATGTGAGGAACAAGGATATAAATACATATTCAATCGGGAAAGACATTTAAATAATGTTACAATAAACAAACTTGGTTAGATGTTACATTGGTGAGTGGCCCGCAGAACAACAAAAGAACAACCTTTAGGGTTATCTTTTCTACTTGACAGAAATCTACGCCTTAACATAAATTTCACAGTGTCTATTCTCCAACCAAATAGGAAACAGAAAAGTCAAATACAGGTAATTAGATAAGTAGTCCTGAGTGGGTTTCTAAAATAATAGGCTAGTAAAGTATTGAAAGGGATCGCTGCACCCTTTTTGCCCTTTCTTTCAAGTTTTTTGGACATTTTTAAAAAACTCTGACCTTACCCACTTATTGTGCTTAATGTAGTAGAAATTAATTTTTTATGTTTTTTAAAAGAAATTCTAAGATTTTCTAAAATGTATAGATGTACATATGCATTACCATACACTCAATTAACTCTCCTAAATTAAGACAGGTTTTAGGTAATGCCAATACTCTAAAAATAATATGTAGGTTAAGAGAGACAAAGGAACATTTTTCATTGAGAAAAAAAAATCAGGAAAGGAAGTAAAAAGAAGTTGATTGTAATAGTTTGGGGAAAATCCTATTAGTCTTAGAAAATACATCCTGATAACCAATTACATGAATATTATGAATTCCATAATATATAATATGGTATAATAGTAAACATACAAGTACTGTCAATTTTGTAAGATATTTGCTCAGAAATACCTATGCTTATTATCTCAACAACCTTGTAGTTGGAGCAGACATATTATGCCTCTCATTTTAAGGATAAAGAATGTGAATTAGGAAATGGTTCAGCAACAGGGCCAAGGCTGTAAATCAATGCTGCTGTCTTGGCTCTAATCTATTGGACCTGACAAGTTGGAGATGGTTGTAAAAGCAGCCCCCGGTTTCCAGACGAGTTATGCTCCCAAGGATCATTTGTAGGTCAGTTGTTTTGAACTCAACACATTTTTTCCCATAGAAATTGCATGATGAATAAAAGTTATGTCTCCAGCTCAGCCTGCCAAAGCCTTTAACCCACCGCGTATCCATGCTTCAGCAATGCAGAGCCTTACCACCACTGGTTTCTACTGGAGCATTAGTGCAGGGCTCTCATTTGGAATACAGGGAAAGTGATTCCCTGTGTCCCATGATATTCCTTTTGAGCATCAGCTTCGAGATGAGAACTGTGCCAGCTTTGTACAGTGAGTGGAGGTGCAAGGGGTGGTTGGGTGAAAAGAGGCTCTCACCACAGTGGTGGAAGGCACTCAGTGCAGAAGCACTGGAGGGAGTCCTGAGCAGGTGTCTGCACAGGACAGAGGCTCCACTTGAAGGGGATGAGGTTGAGGAGGGGATGCCATAGGATTGGGTCACAGCCTTCTTGTGGATTGATAGCAGCAGACAGTTCTATAAAAGTGGTAGAACTTGGTCCTGGGAGGAGAGTCCTTATCTTACTTTGTGTAACAACTTATTTAATGAAACCCACAGAAAAGGTTTGTAGGCACAGTGAGACAGAATACAGATGCCTTTTGCTTCTTTCCCTCTGCAGTTCAGCTTATTCAATAAACCAGTTGCATTTGTTTAAATCTCCTTGTTGATTTTATAAAATGCATTGTCACTGAAATGGAAAATTAAACAATATTGAAAAGTACAAAGAAAAATGTAGAAAACCACACAAATCCTTCCATCCACAGATAAGCATTATTAGCTTAAAGATTTCAATCAGATTTGGGAAACTATTATAGAAATGATTCCAGAAACTTTGTAATAAAGGAGATGGGGTCCAAGTCTCATTGTTTGATAATTTCAATATTCCTACCTTTTCTCCATAGAAGGTAATGTTGTAGACTTTCTCTAGTTTTCACTTTTTTATGCAATTACATATTTGATTTTGTATTTTTTTTCTCTTTGCCTCTGTCATTTCTCCCAAATTAATATGTAAGAACTGTGGAAAAATAGAGGAAGATTCAATGTCAAAAACTCTGAGCTAAAAGTCAAAAAAAATGTTGAAACAACTCTTAGAATTTGTTTTAAAAAACATAAAAAATTAATTTCTACTACATTATGCACAATAAGTGGGTGTGTTCACTTCATTTATGTACACGCCAAATGCTAGGATTTGCCAACTTTTTCAATATTGGTTCATCTGATACAGGGAAGTTCTTTCTCATTGTTATTTCTAATGCAATTGTTTACTGAGGTTCTGTATGTTTTTCACATGTGAGTGACAAATTAAACAAGAGTTGGGATTTGAAACCACAAGGAGGGAGTGTTTTTGAATTCATGCAAGTACGAAAGGTGCTTATCCTGTGGCACTTAAGTATGTTTACTAATGTAAAATGGGGATAATGACATTACTCATTTCATTGGGTTATCAGAAAAATTAATTGAGATTATACTGGTGAAATCCTTAGCCCAGTGCCTAGAACATGAATGTTAACTGTTATTCTTTTTTTGTGTGTATATAAAACAAGGGGTGAAGTAGGTCATCTCCAAGGCCCTTTAAAGAGATTAAAATCTGGATCCATGATACTGAAAATGTATAGCTGTCCTTAATTGATCCATAATCCAGAGAAAGATTGAGGACACAGCAGGTTTAAAATGAGAAAAATGAGCTGGGTAATTGCTCTCAATTTAAGCAATATCTGCAGTAAAATGAATCAGGAGACTAATATAAATAGCATAACCTGTAAGCAGTGGCTTTTACATAGAGAAAGACACAATCAAGCCATAAAATACAGCTGACAACATTTAAGGCCACCTGTTTAGCTAAGCTTATACTTGTACTCAGAAAGGTGGAAAAATAGCTCAAAACCTTGTAAGCACATTCTATAGAACATGAAGAACAGTTATTAACTGCCATTCATCTCAGCCTCTACTGAAAATCAACAACTCTTATGTAGAAGTCAAATGTAAATATTTGAAGCAATGTTTGAAAAATAAAATGGAACATAGCAAGCTTATCGAACAGAGTTAGAGCTGTCGACCTGTCAATATTTTGCTCTTCCAAGCCAATTCTTTGTAAGCTCAACTCAGTACATTCAAATATTGAATGTAGTAATTTTTTCTATGGGGGATTTTAAAACTCCAGAGTCAAGTTACTGGACTCTGGGAAGCAAAATTCCTGATCTTAAAGAAATGATTTGACATAAATTTGGAATTCTAGAATCCTAGAGTTTAAAGGGCTTAGAGATTTAACCATTCTACAGTATTCCTAGAGATAATTTGTTCTCTGCTTAAATCTTAGGGGAGTTACGGTAGATATTATAAGTGTTCATTGAAATTTCTCACATTCTTTTCCTTCTAGGCATCTGGAGGTATTATGTGTCCCTTTCTCATTAAAGTTAGGCATAGCCATGACTACCTTGATCAATGAGATTTAGAGGGAAATGATGTTCTAAGTGTGAATTTTTGATTCAAGTTCCAGTTCCTTGCCAGGATGGCCTCTGGGAACCTGTGTTTGAATGGCAGTGTCATAGGATTGAGGACCCTCTGTTATCTTGGGTCTCTGAGTCCTATAATGAACATGGCCTTTGGTGATTTCTGTTGAACAAATACTGTAAATACGAAGCAAACTTGTGTGAAAAACCATTGAGATTTGGATGTTCTTTGTTGCTATTGCATAAACTAGACTAACTTGATCGATACTTTACAAAACTTTACTTTTATGTAAACCTCTTTTATAGCTGGATAAAAACATTATTTTAATGTTACATCTCAGATTGAGCTAAGATGTAACTCCATATAAAAGTAAAATTGAATCTTTTTAAGCCATCTGGAGCAGAAGAGAATTGTCACGAATGTTCTTCCAACTGACAATCCTTCAAATATCAAAACATAAATATTATGTTTCCCACAAGTCCTCTCTTTGTAAAGAAACCCTTGGTTTTTCATCATCCTGACCATTCTTTGGGGCAACTTTAATTTTGTCAGTGTCCTATCAAAATATGATGTCGGCCTGAATACAATTCCTATAAAATTATAGGGGATCATTACTTGGCATTTTTTGAGATTTGTAATGATGGATTATAGTTATTTATTAGTGGTACATTATTTTACAACATGTTTGGGGCTGACATTTTTTTATGGTGCTAGGAAATGAACTCAGGGCCTTGTGCATGCTAAGTAGCTCTTATCACTGAGCTACATCTCCAGCCCCAGGGCTGACATGGGAAGATGGGTTCCAACATTGGTTTAGGTTCAGGAAGGGCTTTCCCCTGTGATCATTTGATTCTTAAATGCCCCCCAAAGGCTCATGTGTTAATGGCTTGGTCTCCCAGTACAGTAATGTGCAGAAAGGGCCTTGAGAGGTGATTGTATCATGAGGGCTCCGACCTCAGCAGATAATTAATCTGTCAAGGGATTCTTGCTCTGATGGCATGATTGAGAGTTGGTAGAAACTGTAGGCAGTGAGGCTTACTTGGAGGAAGTGGGTCACTCGGCGTGTGCCCTAAGGTATATCTTGTTTCTGGTTCCATGTCTTTCTCTCTCTGGTTCCTGACTGTTCTGAGGGAATGAGTTTTCCTCAATGCCTTTCTGCCCTGCTGTTCTGCATCTCCTCAGGCTCAAAGCAATGGAGTTAACCAATCATGGAAGTCTCTGAAACCATAAACCAAAATAAGTCTTTTTATTTATCCAGAAGTAGTCAAATACCTGATTTTCTCAGGTATTTGTCATGGTGATGAAAAGCTAAGACAGCTACCCTTTCAATACCCACTGCAAGATGATAACCTTTCGAGAGCAATGACGTCAGGACATAGTGTGGACCACACTGAGGTCCATATAAGGGTAAAATAGAAGTTACTAAAGATTTTTAATGGGAGCATGGTGAAGATACATTTATGTTACAGAAAAATAGCTCTGGAAAAATTAAAAAGAAAAATCTCTAAGTGAAACAAATTTGGAAGGTGTAAGACTAAAGACAGGGGTATCAATCAACTAATCAATCAATATAATTTATTGATTGGCTACTAAGTGTAAGGCACTGAACTTGGTGAATAAACCATATATCTGAAGACATGAAGGAATAGATGATCAATGGATATGATGCCCTGATTGGGTATAATAAGTAGGCATGAAAGAACAAATTTCAATCATAGGAGGTTGACATCTAAGGAGAGGATTTCTAAGAGATTTGAGAAGGAGAAGTTTCCAATGATGACAAAGTCAATCAATATAACAGAAAACTCATCTCAAACAGTTTAAAGACAAAGTCCAGAAGTAGAGTTGCTTCAGGAACTATTCCAGTAGGGGTTGGAGGGGTTGGTTTCACTTTATTTTTCTCCCTCATTTCTTTAGTTCTTCTTTTCTTTATATATTAGCTTTTCCTTTGATTGCCCTCAGGGTGACTAGAAATCTATCAGCAGTGAAGAAGATCCATACTTCCTAATTGACATCTATTTCACACCTCTTGGGAGAAAAAAAATACCCATTTCCTATAACCACCGAACAAAAGTGCTGAGCTAAACTCTGATGGGATTGTTCCTGAGTCCATCATTGTAGCTAGAAAAGTACCTGCACTAATTCAGGAGGTAGTGTTGATATCAGTTTATCAAAAAGCATATAGAATAAGTACGGGGTGGACTCCTGTTGAAAAAAAATGGAGTATAATTAGCAAGAATAGAGGGCTGAATGAATGACGTGTGGGTAACTTACCAATGCTCATTATGGAATGTACATGGGACCAAATTCAGAAAGGCAGAGATTTTTAGAAGTGAATGTTTGTTACAAGTGATTGTGGTGGTAATAGTTGGATTTTGGAGACTGAAGACACTGACATTAGTTCCTTACCGTTAAATATATGAGATTGGAGAGAATGAGCAACCTTCCCTGGGGAGTACAGGAGAAATAGTTCAGGGGAGAGAGAGAGCATTTTCTTTGGGAGTACTGGGGATTGAGCCCACAGGCACTTTATCACTGAGCTGTATCCCCAGTTCCTTTTTATTTTGAGACAGGGTCTTGCTAAGTAGCTTAGAGCCTTGCTAAATTACTGAGGCTAGTCTTGAATTTGCAATCCTCCTGCCTCAACTTCCTGAGCTGCTGGGATTACAGGAGTGTGTCACGGTGCCCAGCCTGGAGTGTTTGGTTTGTGAGACCCTGGGAGAGCCCTGTGGTTTAGAAATGGCAGCAGAGAAGTGAGGATGCCATCAATTCATTGGAATGAAGTAGTGTAGGTCTTGCTAGATCTTTCAACGGTGCCACCTGCAAATAAAGGTTTCAAGACATCCTACCAGCAGCTCAAAAGAGAGTGGGTGTTTACGTTTTGAAAGAAAATGATAAAGGATCAGAGCAATTTAGTGGAAGGGAATAAATAGAAGTGTCCTCTATTGAGTCTTTTCTGTTTTTTTTTTTTTTTTCAGTTGGTGATGTTCTTTCTGTTACACAGGTAGTTATTTTCCAACTAATAAAACACTTAGTGAAAGGGTAACTAAAAGCAGGTGTGTGTTATCATTTTGGAACTTTCGGGTGAAGAGCTAGTTTCTGGGACTCCAGATTCCAATGAACCATACTTTGTTAGCATTCATAATCATTTATCATTCACATACTTGCATATTGTGTAGTGCTCGTTTTTCCTTAAATGAAACACTATAGGTACTGGATGCCTTTGGTCCTCTAGCCACAAGATCACTTGGTCTTGTTCATCTTCATGTTGGGGACCTGTAGATCTTTCATTTCAGCTAAGAAATAACATTAGGTTTGGATCTGGAAATCTATCTTATGAGCCAGACACCCATCTCCATGTGGTTCTTTTTAATCAAATATCAGTGAGAGTGAAAGTGGCTGTATCCTTTGCTTCCCTCTTGTAGAAATTCTTTCTCTTTCCCCTTCTTTAAGATGCCCTGGGTAGGTATCTCTCAGCTCTGGGAACGGATGTTTCCCTCCCTCATTCTCCAGGTCATAATGTTTATTGGTCTCCTGGGCTAAGACTTGCCTCCATACTCCTGTGCACCACATGATTGACATGTTTCTTCTTTGGCTTTCTATCGTCCTCCACAATGTAACCTGTCTCACTCGAATTCTATGTTAGGTGAATTCATTTATTTTAATCATTGTATCTGAATATTTTATTCAATGATCCTCTATATTTCTGTCTCTGAATTATTATAGTAATTTATTTTTCTTTTAGCATTCATTGGTTTCTGCCTTATGTGGTCATTTTTATGTACTTGATGCTCATCATAGAGTGTCTGCCGCGTTTACACAACACAATAAATGTTCTGTCTATACTTGAATGCAAGGTTGTTTCCTCTGCCTAATATTCTCTACCACACCAGCACAGTGCCTTGGGGATAATTTTCACTCAAATGTTTGATGGAATAAATTTATTCATGGACAAATAAATACATATCTACTATATTGTCAGAAGACAAGGATAAAAGAATTTAATTTTTAATGAAACATTTTAAAATTAATGTCAACATTAATCCAAGTATCTCACATTCTGTTATTATTAGGAATGAGGTAACATTTTATACTTTGGTGTTGATTTCTGTAGAAAAAAAACCGTGGCAGGCACCCTCTTGGTTGTTTTCCTGCAATCATGCCCAAAATTGTGAAGTATGAAACACACATCTGTTAAAGCTTGATTTTTTTCTTAGAATCTGTCTCAACACCATACCATTGACAGCAACCACAAATGATGATCAGACACAATATTGAACATGTTAATTCTTGACAGGATCAAGTAAGCATATGATAGAGAAGGTATCTTGTGATTTTAAAAACTTCATGATTCAAGTGGTAGAGTTCTTGGGGAAGGAATGAGTGTAGTGTTTTCTGTGATGTTCATGAGAAAATAGGGAAAGGTAAGATAATATTTAAAAAAGTTATAAGTTGGTTAAATTTTGAAATATTATAAATATCATATAAGTTTTCTTCAATTCCAGACCTGGAATACTCCTAGGTTTAGAGAAATGCTATAGTTATTATATGCATAACTATCAAATAAAAGATGATTCTTCTGGTATGGTGGTTTCCCCAGTAGGTTCTTCCAGAAATATGCTATAAACAATAGTGTTGAAAGTTTTACTGTCTGATGCAGTTGAATTCTTTGCCTTTTTTTAAAAGACAGAGCCACTAAATTTCTTCTCAGCTATAATATAATATTCCTAAATCTATATTTTATTATCCTTCATATTAAAAGAAAGGATAATGGTACTATTAACACAATGGTTGTTAATCTAATGGAACATTTTTTAGTTTTATAAAGCTGTCTATGTAAACAACCATTAATCTTTGGAATATTGAGATAAAAGCCTTAGAAATATTCAGTTATTAATTTTTAAAGATATTGTAAAACTGAGTTCCAATGGCAGAAATCCCATAAACAAAGTTTTGAAATCTTTGTCATGTTAAGTATTTGAAGAAATGAGAACTTGGTTTAAATATGTGTGCATTCTTTAGTTGTTTGTTCAAATTCTCATTGCTGACCTAAATTTATAGATGTCTTCAGAATAATAAATCTCCTTAACTAGGAAACATTTCCTAGGTAAACAAAGAGTAAATATTTTATTGGAGGAAAATTTTATCCCAACTTTTACCACTCTAGAAATATAATATTATTAAGGATGCATTTAAACAGATCTATTAGAAGTTCAGATTTTTTAAAAGGTCTTTCCAAAGATTTCCTAAAAGAATAATTTTAAGGTTAATGTAGTTATAATATAGATTTTTTTTCCTTTAGAGAAAATACAAGAATGTGCCCAAGATTAAGACTTTAAAGAAATTTAATCCCAGAAATAGTGAAGCATAAAATTGAAGATGTGAGAATAAGAACTGATTTGTTAAAATGGCCAAATCAATGAAGGTTAATGTCAAAGAACAAAACTACACATTCCGATGAATTCCCATGACCGAGCAGATTGATTTGGTGTTTCATTTCTTTATCATTTCATTTATTTTCAAGGTTTTGAAATTGACCTGTGTGCTTCAATTGGTGAAAATTATATTAACTTTGTAAGGTATGAAATTTGCAGCCTTTTTACTTGGAGTGTTAAGAAAGAAATTTTATGGTTTAAAAACAAATCTACTTTATTTGGCCTTCTTGAAGTATTAAAATCAAATTAATAGCTAAACAAAGTAAAAATATCATAAACTATATGACTTATTTTTATTTTTTAAAAATATGCTATATTCTTAGTAAAAATTAAAATTATTGACATTTGTTTGTTTAACAATTTACTTTTAAATATATCCTTGAGTATTATAGCCTGTGTACCAAAAAATTAACCCTTATTAGACCAATATGTTGAAACAGGATTGATATCATTTGGTTTAATATAATCAGAAGACATAGTAAAATATATGTCTCTTTTACCTTCTTACATCTTATTTTCCAAGGGAATAAAGTTAATGAAGAAAAATTTGTGCTATTCAGAGATCAAAATCAATTCAACAGCCATTTAATTTTCTATAGGATGATATTTACACATATTTTATACAAAAGGAAACCATGAACTATCCTTGGAAGGTTAAAATTGAGTATCACTATTGTGATATGCAGAACAATGGCTTCCCAAAGTTGTCCATACCCTGATCCCCAGAATTTGTGAACATGTTTTATTATATGACAAAGGATAACCAACATTACAGAGGGAATTAGTTTTTGAACAGGGAGATTCTTCTAGATTATCCACACAAGTCCAATGTAATCACAAGCATCCTTAAATGTGCAAAGATGATAGCTGGGGTGAATGCACTGTGAGAAAGAATTGAGTGTCCTTTTCTGCTTTGAAGATGGGATGGGGCCAGGAGTCAAGAAATTTAAGCAATTTTTAAAAGCTGAAAAAGGCAAAGGAAATAATTTCTCTTCTGGACCTTCCACAAAGGAATGCAAACCTAGAGAAATCTTGACTTCAGGTCAGTGAGACCCATGTCAGACATCAGCTCCAGAATGGCAAGATTATAGAATTGTGTTGTTTAGGACTATTAAGTTCATAGTAATTTCTTAGAACAATGATAGGAAACAAATGCACTTATAGTAATATTTTTCCAGAGTTTTTAAGATTAAAATTTGAGACCAAAGGAAGGAAAGCTACTTTGCCCTGATAATAGCCAGAGTCTCAAAGTTGCATCAGTTATATGTTACAGTTTATAAAATTAATCTAATTGCCATTTACTGAAACTCAGCCAGACAGAAATGGCCATGTTGATGCACATTTACAGCTGAAAAGCTAAGTGGAAGGGAGGTGGTGTGGCCCAGAAGAGATGGAGTCCTGGGCTCTTTGGCCTATGTGCTAGTTCCCAGCAGTGGTAAGCACAGAGAAGACTTACAAACATGAAGCTGTTTTCTATTTCCAAGGGTTCAATTGCAGTTTAGAGAGTTGACACCTATTTGAGCTTCAAACCAACCTTAAGATCCGAGAATGTCTTTGAATCTGCTCTCAATAAATCTTCTAGGGTTTTGTTTGTGTGTAGGTGAATACAAAGAAATTAGTTTTTTGTGACTTTGAGAAAAGTCTCTTATGACTTTGAGAAAATGATGAACAACTTCATTTGTTTTCTGAGCTAAGAAAATCTAGTACTTTTTCAGCTCCAGGAAAAATTGAGAGCATAAATGACTGTCCTTGCTGTGGTTTAATCTTTCCAAGTTTTCATTTCTTTGTACAATTCATTTTATTTTAAATTTAATATTACTGAACCAAGTCCATTGTAACTTATAATTTATATTGGCCACAGAGCCAAGAGTTCTAAGCCATTATTAAAGATTGATGATGGATAAGGATGGGTTCTGCCATGGGTCAGCTATGGGGCTAGTGTTTCATGGTGATGGCAAATGCAGGATGCTTGAGAGTCAATTTAGGTTCTTCCATCTTAGCTGTGTAACTTTGGGCAAGCTATTTATTGTTTTCTGGCACAGATTCTTCATCTGTAAAACTGAAGTTATGATTTATCAGTTTTACATGACAATTAGTTGAGATCAAATATGGAAAGGAACTGTGCTATATGTTAGTCCTACTCTTCATGTTTGAATTAATTGCTATCAAAACAGAAGAAACGACTCTTCCAAAAATAGCACTTTGTAACCTTGATATACCTATCTATTATACCCCAGTTACCAGTAAATCCAGGTAAATGTTTTACATCTACAAGAAAACTAATGCTTATCTGATATTTCTAAGAGTTTGTTTCTTAAGAAATCCAAGATTCTGTCTTTAAATTGGCACTATTTAACCTTACACTAAGGGAGGCAAAAGCCATGTGATAATTAAAAAATGTGATATGTAGAGAAATTTTTTCTTTGAGTTTTCCAGTAACATTTTTTTCTATTTATCTATTTTGTATAGCATGAGGAAGAATAAAAAAATTTCCAAAAGTTGCCAAAATCTTGGAATTTTTATTGACATTTTTCTCATCATTGTTAACTTGTATCTAAAGTTATTTTTAAAACTGGTGACAGTGTTCAGTACAAAGAATTACATTCTGTGGTGTCTGGAATTCTGTAGAAACAACCATTCAGCAACAATGGAACAAATCTGTGATGCAAAAACGCACATAAAAATTATCTTATTAGAATCAAAATAAGTCATGCTTTTAGATAGATGTTCAAATAATAAGCAAAAAAATAAAAATAAAAAAAGTTGTTATTTGGCTAAAAATGTGTTTAGCTCTCAGGAAAGGTAATAGTGGTTCTAAGTCAATGGGATAAATGTCAATAACAAAAAAGGCAATGACTATAGAGCATTTCTTTGTTGCATAAAGGATTAATCACTGGAGGTACTAGAATTCTTAATCCTAGCATTATTAATTACTTTTTGGAAATTGGAAACATTTTATTTCAACACTTGGAGAGAGTCACATTTTAAAGACATTTTATTCCCTGAAATGAATATTCACATCACATCAACTGCAAAAAGCCAATGGAATCTCAATGGTAAACAATTTGTAGCATGATGATTGCTGGTTTGTTAAAATAAACAAGCATCAATAACAAAGAATGATCACTACCTCTATTTTACTATGACTACTTTTGAACGGTAATTTTTAACACGGTATAAATTTCTTGATTGTCAGTTATTTGCCCCAAGCGGAATAGTGGTTAGTGTTCTTGTCACAGGAGGAAAAGGTGTCTCTGGAGAAGGGGCTCAAGAGTTCCTGGAGGGAAGGGAAACTTGCGTGGTCCTTGTCTTATGAGATAGAAAAGAATTTTTGCATGTGCCAGTCAGAAGCATAGAGAGATTTATTTAGGAAAGTAGATACAAATTAAAGGGAGAATGCCAGCAATCTCTGGAGAGATGCTTTTAGGGGTAAAGCATGAGATATACATTCACAAAGTAGCCAATCTCAAGAGTGAAAGGTACGTCTTTGGGGTTCCCAGATATGCTTTTAAAGGAAACTTGGTGTGTGGTGAGTATGGGAAAATATATAGGAATGACATTAGTGTGGGGATTTCAAGATGGTTTATGGTGTCTGGTCAATCTCTGGATCTTTAAATTGACATGATCTTCATTATCAGATTAGTAGATAACACTAGAAAGTCCCTTAAATGAAAGTTTTCACAAAATGTTGTCTTCTCTTTACTTAACAATTTACTTAACAATAGTGAAATTTAACATTTCACTTCTCAATATTCCCACATTAGCATAGAAGTTTTAGGGTATATATTAAACTATAACATTTCACCCTTGGCTTCCCAAATCTCATGTCTATCTCACAATGCAAAATGCATTTAGTCCATCTTCAAAAGTCCCATAGTCCTAACAGTTCCAGCATCACCCAAAAATCCAAGTCCAGGGTCTCCTCTGAGATTAAATGCAAACTCTTATTTATGTGCTCCTTTAAGAAAATATCAAAGGCAATATAAAGTCCTTAGAGTAAATATTCCCCTTCCAAAAGGGATGAGTATGAGCATACAGATAAGGAATGGGACCAAAACACTACCAAAACTGCCAGGCAAATAGGTATAGCTCCATGTACAGCATCTAGGACACATGGCTGTGAGATGTGTCCTTAGAAGACCTGCGTAACCTATTCCCTTTGTTCTTGCCAATGTATCACATGTAGGCTCTTTTAGCTTGACTCTCTCTTCAGCCACCAGTTTTTCTCATCAGACAGCTCCCATTACTGACATTTTAGGTTTTCTTTCTTTTTTTTTATTAGTTGCTCATGACAATACAATGATCTTGACATATCATACATTTGATTCAAATTGGGTATGAATTCTCATTTTTCCATGTGTACAGGTTGCAGGATCACATTGGTTATATGGCCACGTATATACATACAGCAATACTAATGTCTATTGTATTCTGTTGCCCTTCCTATCCCCCCCTCTCCTCCCCTCCCCTCCCATCACCTCTTTCTACTCAATCTACTGTGACACATTTCTCGCTCTTTTTTTTTCTTCCCTCTCACATCATCATACATGTATTTTGTATACCAATGAAGGTCTCCTTCCATCTTCTGTACAATTCCCCTTCTCCCTCCCATTCTCATGCTCTTCCTTCCTACTCTATTTTGAGTCACCTCCCTTATATCAGAGAAGACATTCGGCATTTGTTTTTTAGGGATTGGCTAACTTCACTTAGCATAATCTGCTCTAATGCCATCCATTTCCCTGCAAATGCCATGATCTTGTTATTTTTTAGTGCTGAGTAGTATTCTATTGTGTATAAATGCCACATTTTTTTATCCATTCATCTATTGAAGGGCATCTATGTTGGTTCCACAGTCTAGCTATTGTGAATTGTGCTGCTATGAACATTGATGTAGCTGTGTCCCTCTAGTATGCTCTTTTTAGGTCTTTTGGGTATAGTCCGAGAAGGGGAATAGCTGGGTCAAATGGTGGTTCCATTCCCAGCTTTCCAAGGAATCTCCATACTGCTTTCCAAATTGGCTGCACCAATTTGCAGACTCACCAGCAATGTACAAGTGTACCTTTTCCCCCACATCTTTGCCAGCACTTGTTATTGTTTGACTTCATAATGGCTTCCATTCTTACTGGAGTGATATGGTATCTTAGAGTAGGTTTTAATTTGCATTTCTCTGATTGCAAGAGATGGTGAGCATTTTTTTGTGTATTTGTTGATTGATTGTATATCCTCTTCTGAGAAGTGTTTGTTCAGGTCCTTGGCCCATTTGTTGACTGGGTTATTTATTTTTTTGTTGTTGTTTAACTTTTTGAGTTCTTTGTATACTCTAGAGATTAGAGCTCTATCTGAAGTGTGAGGGGTAAAAATTTGTTCCCAGGATGTAGGCTCCCTATTTACCTCACATAGTATGAAAAAACTTTTTAGTTTGAGTACGTCCCATTTGTTGATTCTTGATTTTAACTCTTGTGCTATAGGTGTCCTATTAAGGAATTTGGACCCCAACCCCACGAGATGGAGATTAGAGCCAACTTTTTCTTCTATTAGATGCAGAGTTTCTGGTTTGATTCCTAGCTCCTTGATCCATTTTGAGTTAACTTTTGTGCATGGTGAGAGAAAGAGATTCAATTTCATTTTATTGCATATGGATTTCCAATTCTCCCAGCACCATTTGTTGAAGATGCTATCCTTTCTCAATTGCATGCTTTTAGCCTTTGTCTAATATAAGGTAGTTGTAATTTTGTGGATTGGTCTCTGTGTCTTCTATTCTGTACCAATGGTCTACCCTCCTGTTTTGGTACCAGTACCATGCTGTTTTTGTTACTATTGCTCTGTAGTATAGTTTAAAATCTGGTATCGCTATACCACCTGTTTCACTCTTCCTGCTTAGAATTGCTTTAGCTATTCTGGGTCTCTTATTTTTCCAGATGAATTCCATGATTGCTTTTTCTATTTCTGCGAGGAATGCTGTTAGGATTTTGATTGGCATTGCATTAAACCTAGAGTACTTTTGGTAATATGGCCATTTTAATGATATTAATTCTACCTATCCATGAGCAAGGTATATCTTTCCATCTTCTAAGGTCTTCTTCTATTTCTCTTTTTAGGGTTCTGTAATTTTTATTGTATAGATCTTTCACCTCTTTTGTTAGGATTATTCCCAAGTATTTTATTTATTTTTTTTTTTTGAGGATATTGTGAATGGGGTGGTTGTCCTCATTTTCATTTCAGAGGCTTTGTCACTGATATCCAGAAATGCCTTTGATTTATGCATGTTAATTTTATATCCTGCCACTTTGCTGAATTCATTTACTAATTCTAGAAGTTTCTTGGTAGAACCTTTTGGGTCCGATAGGTATAGGATTATGTCATCCACAAATAGTGCTAATTTAAGTTCTTATTTTCCTATCTTTATGCCTTTAATTAATTTCGTCTAATTGCTCTGGCCAGTGTTGCTCTGGCCAGAACTATGTTGAATAAAAGTGGTGAGAGAGGGTATCCCTGTCTTGTTTCAGATTTTAGAGGGAATGCCTTCAATTTTTCTCCATTTAGAATGATGCTGGCCTGAGGCTTAGCATAAATAGCTTTTACAATGTTGAGGTAAGTTCCTGTTATCCCTAGTTTTTCTAGTGTTTTGAACATAAAGGGATGCTGTATTTTGTCGAATGCTTTTTCTGCATCTATCGAGATGATCATATGGTTCTTATCTTTAAGTCTATTGATGTGGTGAATTACATTTATTGATTTCCTCATATTGAACCAGCCTTGCATCCCAGGGATGAATCCTACTTGATCATGGTGCATGATCTTTTTGATATGTTTTTGTATCCGATTTGCCAGAATTTTATTGAGGATTTTTGCATCTAGGTTCATTAGAGATATTGGTCTGTAGTTTTCTTTCTTTGAAGTGTCTTTGACTGGTTTAGGAATCAGGGTGATTTTGGCCTCATAGAATGAATTTGGAAGTACTTCCTCTTTTTCTATTTCCTGAAATAGCTTGAAAAGTATTGGTATTAGTTCTTCTTTAAAAGTTTTGTAAAACTCTGCTGTATATCTATCGGGTCCTGGGCTTTTCTTGGTTGGTATCCTCCTGACTCAATCTTGACAGATCATATGACTTAAGAAATTTATTGATGCCTTCACTATCTTCTATTTTATTGGAGTATAAGGTTTCAAAATAATTTCTAATTATCTTCTGTATTTCTCTAGTGTCTGTTGTGATATTTCCCTTTTCATCCCGTATGCTAGTAATTTGAGTTCTCTCTCTTCTTCTCTTCATTAACATGGCTAAGGGGCTGTTGATATTATTTAGTTTTTCAAAGAACCAACTTTTAGTTTTGTCAATTTTTTCAATTGTTTCTTTTATTTCGATTTCATTGATTTCAGCTCTTATTTTATTTTTTTCTTGCCTTCTACTGCATTTGCTGTTGTTTTGCTCTTCTTTTTCTAGGGCTTCAAGATGAAGTGTGAGATCATTTATTTCTTGTTTTTTTTTTCCTTTTTTGGAGGAATGAACTCCAAGCAATTTTTCTCTTAGTGCTGCTTTCATAGTGTCCCATAGATTCCGATATGTTGTGTCTGTATTTTCATTTATCTCTAAGAATTTTTTAGTTTTCTCCTTGATGTCTTCTGTAACCCATTGTTCATTCAGTAACATATTGTTTATTCTCCAAGTGATGTAGGAGTTTTTTCTTCCTTCTTTTATCATTGATTTCCAGTTTCATTCTATTATGATCAGATAAAATGCATGGCATTATCTCTACTCCTTTATAATTGCTAAGAGTTGCCCTATGGCATAATATATGGTCTATTTTTGAGAAGGATCCATGTGCTGCTGAGAAAAAAGTATATCCGCTTGATGATGGTTGATATATTCTATATATGTCAGTTAAGTCTAGGTTATTAATTGTGTTATTGAGATCTATAGTTTCTTTATTCAACATTTGTTTGGAAGGTCTGTCCAGTGGTGGGAGAGGTGTGTTAAAGTCACCCATAATTACTGTGTTGTGGTCTATTTGTTTCTTGAACTTGAGGAGAGTTTGTTTTATGAACATAGCAGTACCATTATTTGGGGCATATATATTGATGATTGTTATGTCTTGTTGGTGAATGGTTCCCTTTAACAGTATATAGTGTCCTTCTTTATCCCTTTGATTAACTTTGGCTTGAAGTCAATTTTATTCTATATGAGTATGGCCACCCGTGCTTGCTTCCAAGGTATATGTGAGTGGTATGATTTTTCCCAACCTTTTACCTTCAGCCTGTGTCTTTTCCTATCAGATGAGTCTCCTTGTTGGATCTGTTTTTTTAATCCAGGTTACCAGCCTATGTCGCTTAATTGGTAAGTTTAAGCCATTAACACTTAGGGTTACTATTGATATATGGTTTGTACTTCCAGTCATGTTTGTTTATTTTTGTTATTTAATTTGATCTGTTTTTCCTCTTTGATTAGTTTTTTCCCTTTACTGAGCTACTTCCCACTGTTGATTTTCCTTGTTGTTTTTCATTTCCCCTTTGTGTAGTGTTTTGCCCAAAATGCTTTGCAGTGCTGGTTTTCTGGCTGTGAATTCTTTTAAGTTTTGTTTATTGTGAAGGTTTTTATTTCATTATCAAATGTGAAGCTTAATTTTGCTGGATATAATATTCTTGGTTGGCATCCATTATCTTTCAGCTTTTGAAATACAGTGTTCCAGGATCTTCTAGCTTTCAGTGTCTGTGATGAAAAAATCAGCCGTTAACCTAATTGGTTTACCCCTAAATGTAGTCTGTCTCCTTTCTCTTGTAGCTTTTAATATTCTTTCCTTGTTTTGTATGTTGGATATCTTCATTATAATGTGTCTTGGTGTGGGTCTCTTGTGGTTTTGTACATTAGGTGTCCTGTAGGCTTCTAGGATTTGGCCTTCCGTTTCATTCTTCATGTCTGGAAAGTTTTCTAAAATTATTTCATTTAACAGTTGCTCATTCCTTTGGTTTGGACCTCTATACCTTCCTCTATCCCAATGACTCTTAAGTTTTTTTTTATGATATCCCATATCTCTTGGTTGTTTTGTTTGTGGTTTCTCTCATTTGAGTTTTTAATTTGGCTTATAATTTCCTTCATTTCCAGGATTTTTGTTTGATTTGTTTGTATAACCTCTATCTCCCTGTAGAGTTGTTCTTTTGCTTCTTGGATTTGTTTATGTAATTCATTGTCGAAGTGATCTTTCATTGTTTGCATTTGCTGTCTAATGTCCTCTTTAAGACTCCATAGCAACTGAAGCAAATATGTCTTGAAATCTTTATTTGACCATCTCTCTGCTGCCTCTAGCATCTCCTGTAAATTTAAGCTGTCCTGCATTGTCTATGTTCCTTTACTTGTTTTTTTATGATGCTCCTGTTTCTTTCCAGCTCTGTGTGACTGCTGTATTATTATTTTCTCCTATAAATTTGTTTTGATTTTGTATAGCTCCGGGATCTCTCCTTTGTGATGGGAGACAATGTCTAGAGATGTTGGGTTTAATTGTAATTTAACGTAAATTCATTAGTTTCATAAAAGGCATACAGATTCTGATGGCGTATAGAGAACTGAGGTTTGGTCTTAGGGCTTTATGTTTAGGTTGAAAGATGTGATGGTAAGGGGTTACTATATGTTAGCTACTTTGGAGGATTGCTCTAATGAAGGGGGTATTAATAGGAGAATAGACAGGAGTATTGGGGGGTAGCTAAGTACTTAGGAGCACTATAGACAGCCTCAGAACATTCACCTATTTGCATTTAGTAAATTACATGTAATAGAAGTAGTAATGCTTGAGAGGAAAGGTAGGGGAAAGGGAATGAAAGAAACAAGAAATAGAAAGAAAGAGAAAAAAAGAAAAAGAAAAGAAAAGAAAAATATTTTTTTCAAAAATGCAGTCTTAGAGTTCTATTTTCTTCTCTTCCAGTAGGTGGAGCTGTGCTTTCCGGGCTAAGCCTCTGCCCTCAGGATGCAGTAAACAATCCATGTGAGGCGGCTCTCCCTCCCCAGCCGAGTCTCTCTAATCCCGGTCGCTTATGGTTGGCTCCTGGTCTCTAGCCCCCTCGCTTCTCCTGTCCGCCAGGCCCCACTTACTGGGGCAGTTCTCCACAGTTCTAGCTACACTCTGGGCCTGCAGTTTCCTGGATGCCCTGCTCTCTTGAATGACTGGAAGCTGTCTTTGTTTGTTATTCACCCAGACCTCACGGTTGTGGAGTGGGGGAGTTGGAAACCCATAGCGTATTCTGTCTGATTCCCTCTGATAGCCATGCCCCCAAGAGCTGGTGAGAAATGTTTCGGTTTTCGCTGCTGGTGGGAGGGGGAGTTGGAGGTCAGGTGCCTTTTCTGTTTCCCTCGGCTCTGATATTCACACCCACGGAGAGCTGGGACGAGATTCTTTGAGTTATCCCAGCTGTATGGAGGGGGAGGCTGAAGGTCACACACCTGTTCTGTTGCCAAATTCGCTTTGGTGCGATCCCATCTGCCCAACGCTGGTGACGTGAGTTCTCCAGTATGGTGGCCGCAGGTTTCCTTGCTGGGTCCTCCAGGGAGCAGGGTGGATCTGGGCTGTTTGTCTCTAAGTCCCAACTTCAGATCTCTGTCTGGTGCCCTGTGGAGGTGCGGTTGGCAGATCTTCACAGGATCCTAAAGTTCCGTTTCTTTGAGCTGCTGGCAGGTCTCCGCAGTGCTCAATCGCCTCCAGCTGTGGCGGGTTGCTGTTCAGTTAGCCAGTACCTCCATGCATGGGGTGGCTCGGGTTCACTCGCATCTGAGCCACATCGCTGCCCCTCAGATGCTCAAACTCTTCCCTTAAGTTTCATTGTAGACCAATTTCGCTGAATATTCCTGACAAGACAGCATCCAGCCCTTCTAAACTCACTGCTGGTGCAGCGGCGCAGGTCACGGGGGAGCTACCTTCCTACCCACTGCCATCTTCAGTCTCTCAATTCTTGGGTTTTCCATAAATCCAGCTTTGGTTTCACCTTCAGAGCTTCATGCATCATCCTCTCAGGGGCAGCATGCAGGGATTTTGACCTTACTATACTTTTCCTGGACTTCCAGGCCTGCATTTGAAATGGTAGAAACCCCAGCATCGTGTGTTCCTGCAGAACCAGCACCACATATCTGACACTAAGGTCTGCTACCAGCTTCTGCAATAGCTGGTTCCTCTGATATTGTCTGTAGCAGTGTCAGTACCTGGGTGGCAGAGCCCAGTGAAACAAATTCTCGAGGTCCCCTGTGCAAGCAGGGCATCCCCATAATCTCCTCTCAAAGCAAGTTTTCCTTCTAGACCCATTAACCTGCATTGAATGTAGTCTTGCCAATTCCTGAGAGGCTCTCAAGCCATCTTTTCTATTGTCTCTGTGCCAAGTTCATGGTTTCTTTGTAGTGGCTGTAATTGCCTTAACAAGTGCAACTTCCTTGGTCTCAGTTTTACACACACTTTTCTGGCCAAGTTGCAAGTTTTAAAAATCCTTCTGCTCTGCTTTCTACTTCCTATTCTCACAGAAAACCTGGCTAACAGCTGCCAGCAATATCCATGCCACTGACTGAATTCTGTGCTGTTGTGAAGTTTTCTCTGCTGGATTAGTTATTCCATCTCCTTTAAATTCAGTCTCACACAAAGTCTCAGGACATGGACAAAAAGTAGACCAGTTGTTTGCCAGATGATAAGATGAGCTGCCATTTCCCTCTGAAACCTCGTGAGCATCGTCTGCATTCTGATCTTCTGCGCTTCCACCAGAATTGCCCATTAAGCTCTTCTCACAACATTCTAAAGCTTTTCCAGCCCACATCTTGAAACTCTTCCAAACTCCTTTCACAAACCAGCTCCAAAGGCTTCTGAACCACATGGTCAGGCTATTCACAGTAATGACCCCACTTCTTGGTACTGATTTCTGTGTCAGTCAGCATTTGTTACTGTGACCAAAATAAAAGAACATCTCAGTGGAGGGAAAGTTTATTTTGGCTCATGGTTACAGAGGTTCGTTTTGTGGTAGGCCAATTCCATTGCTCTTTGCCCCAAATGAGGCAGCACATCATGATGGAAGGGTGTGACAGAGGGAAGCTGCTCACCTTATAGCAACCAGGGAACAGAGAAGGAGGGGGGAAGGGGCCACAGGAAAGATGAACCCTTCTGGGGCACACCCCCAGTGACTCACCTCTGCTGGCCACACCCCGCCTGTCTATAATTATCACCCAGTCAGCCCATTTATACTAGGATGGATTATGTAACAGCTCTCATAAACTAATTATTTCATCTTTGAATATTCCTGAATAAACACAGGAGCTTTTGGAAAACACTCCTATCTAAGCCATAACCTACCAATTTCTTATTTCTTCTGTCCTAAGTCAGTCTTATGTGGCTGCTACCTAAATTTTATGACCCATAGTACTGAAAAGGGTCTTAGCAGTTTGGAACTCATATGGAGGGATCGTACTGAGAATATGACAGGTTCAGTCATTAAGCTAGGATAGATTAGATTGTATTTGAGACAAATAGCTGTCAAGGATTAGTAAATAGGATAAACAAAGAACTACAAACCAATAAACAAAAGCAACAACATATAAAATGGGCCCAACATAAACAGGGAGTTTACAGAGGAAAAACTGAACTTGAAATAAACATTTAAAAAGATACTGTTTACTGGTAAATCAGTAATATTAAAATAAGATTCCATTTCATGCATATAAAATTGGCAAAAAAATTTTAAATCTTATGATTTATCAATAATCATGTGAAATAGGAACTCTTTTTTTTACATTGCATTTACTTTTTAATCTAAGGAAATAAAAAACCAGTAATTACCATTCTAACTGAGGGGAGATGAAATCTCAGTGTAGTTTTGATTTACATCTCCTTGATTGTGGAGGATATTGAACATTTTTTCATATATTTGTTGGCCACTTATAGTAAAAATAGGAACCCCTGAATACTGCTAATGGTGAGGATAATGGATATTAACTAGTTAGGTTATATTTGTCAAGGAAAAATTGCACAGACAATTTCAACAGATAACGAAAAATATATTTAAAATGATTGCAATTTGGAGAAGGGGTTGAATATAACTCCCATGAGACAAAAGGCTAGAAGAATTTGAAGCTCTATGGTGAATTTATTGATGCAAAGTTGGTCAATGTTATTAGGTCATCAGTGTTTGCTAATTGTCACTTATTGGATTTAGGCACTTAACCTCCCACAGAAACTGAAAGATAGGGGTTTTGTCTTTTTTGATGATTAAATTTTAAAAATAATGGATCTCAGGTCTTTGAAAAAGACATACTTGGGGTGTAAAACTGGCACTCTTGCATGGTAAAACAAAGATTTTAAGAACACTTACTTCTCTAAAGAAAAGAAAAAAAATTGCAAATCTAAATTTTCTAAAGAGTGTTAGGTGCAGGACAGGCTGAGTAAGCTGTCCGCAGGGCATGCCAAACAAAGTTAGCTGCAGGGTGACCTGGCCACTCAAACCCTCTGTCTGGTTCTTTATCACCTGTTTGCTTCAAGCCCAAATGCCCAAGCACCTGCTCAAGGCTGAGCGCTTCGCCCCCCTGCTCAAGGCTGAACACTCAGCCCCCTGCTCAAGGCTGAACGCGTAACCCCCCTTGTGCCAACAAGGCAGCTTGCAGACCCAGAGACCTCATTAGATTTGGGCTATAAAAACTCCCTCCTGCCGGGGGCCCCTCTCTCTCTTGCTTTCTCTCTCTCTCTTGCTATCTCTCTTGCTTTCTCTGTCTCTCTCTTGCTCTCTCTCTCTTTCTCTCTCTCTCTCTCTCTCTCTCTCTCTCTCTCTCTCTCTCTCTCTCTCTTTCTCTCTCTCCTCTTTCTCTCCTTTCTCCTCTGTTGCACTGCTGTAATAAAGATCTCTTGGTTGCTCTGAGTGTTGTGGTCACTTTTCTTTCAAAGAGGATGCTCTAGGAAGGAGAAAATTAGGGGACTACAGTCAGGAAGAAAGCGTCTAAAGTTTAGTCAAGCTGAAGGGGATATGAAAGCCATCATGCTTTGAAGACTAGTTTGGCAGTACCTATGAGGTTGCAGAGGCACACGATCTAGGACCCAGGCATTCCACTTACAGATATACACAATAGGAAAATCTTGCACAACAGGAGATGTGTGCCACAGTACTCACTATAACCATACTAACTTTCTCTCTCCTTTAATACCATTGCTATGGAGAATTCATGGGATGAGCATTTCAGTTCCTGAATTAATGAGCAACGTCTTTATTTTTCTACTGTTATAGACACATGGCAATGATCGTTGAAGAGTGACTCTACTGACTGATGACTTGTTATATCTCAATAGTGAGTATGAGGCTTGAGTATGAGGCTTGCGGTGGTAGTCAAAGGGAACTTAGTTCTATCTATATTGTTCCAATTTTTCTTTTTAAAAATTTGTTCTAATTAGTTGCACATGAGAGTATAATGCACTTTGACACAACATATATAAATGGAGTATAATTTCTCATTCTTCTGGTTGTGCATGATGTAGAATCACACCCATCATGTAGTTATATATGTATTTAGGGTAATAATGTCTGATTCATTCTATTATCCTTCCTACCGCCATTTCCCTCCCCTCCTTTCACTCCCTGCTGCCTAATCCAAAGTAACACAATTTATGCACTTAAAAATAGTGAAACAAATTATTAAATGTATCTATGTTTTGGGTGCTACTACCCATTTGAGCTTTTAAATTCAATGTTTGTATTCTGTTACCCTTAAACTTGGAGTAGGTTTTTTTTTTTTAAGGAAGATCAAAAAACAAAAACACAAACAAAAAGCAAATAATGACAATAAGAGCTTACCTAAATTTCTGAAATTGTTAAAAAGCACAGTTGTCCCAGTTCTAGCAAGGTGCTACCTACACTGAGCTCAATGAATTCCAGCTATAACAATAGAGTGTTATGGAATTCTTTTATTAAGCTATTATGATCTCGATGCTACTGAGACTAATGTCTTAAATTAGACTATAGTACTTACAATAAAAATGTGAGGAATGACTGGCTGCTTTGAGAGGAACTAGTTAAATGAAATGTAATTCAACCAGAGACTGGTTATCATTGCTGAAAGTGTTTAATTCATAATTACCCCTTTATACTTTATGTTACTGTCTACTTTTCATCAAACTAGATTATAAATAGCTCAAGTGCAAAATCTAAGATTAAGTCAAGTTTGTTTACTTAAACTAAATGTATATTTTAAATGAATGAGTAAACAAACAGAAAATTAACATCTAAGGCTAAGACATGAACACCATCTGAAGCTGTGTTTATACTAATTGTTCATTAACCAGATGAGAGCTTTCGTAACAAGAAACTCCCAGAGCATAAACTTTTTTTTTTCCTCCTCTCAGTAATACTATTTAACAATAAGCAGGCATGACAAGTACAGAAGTTGAGAGCAGGCTTACAAGTAAGCCATACAAATACTTTGCAATCACACAAGTGTATTGTATTTTCCAGGCTAATGAAGATGTTTGGCCCTTCCAGGTAAATGAACTTATCTCAAATCAATTTTAGAATTCAGATCCTATGTCTGGGATATTCTCTTTCTGCCCTTGTAAAGAAGCTCTCCTACTAATTTGTATTTGATTATGTTTTAGCATTTCAGTAGTAAATCAAGGCAGTTAGTTGCCTTTGATGTGCATGGTGTCTAATCTCTTCCTTTTTACATCCTACTTGTATTTATATTAGTGTCCCTTAAGGATATAGTAGAGTTAAATTAAAAAAAGAACATAATATTGAAACCTAATTAAAGATACAAAAATTGTGTTTCAATTTTAAAATGATATATGAATAATATATAGATTTTATGAGGAGCTGGGAATGTAGCTGAGTGGTTGAGCACTTGCCTAATAAGTGTAAGGCCCTGAGTTTGATCCCCAGCTCATAAATAAATAAATTAATAAATTGTTGAGTTTCTGTAGCATAAGGAAAAAAACATTTGAAGAGACTATTATATTTTTCACTGTAACTATTTATTCTAGATTTCCTGCCAAAAGTGGATCTTTTTTCTTTTCAGATAGAAAAACACACAAACCAGAGTTATTTTGAGTTTATTTTTATACTGTGAGATTATTTACTTCTGACTGTAAGATCAAGGATATGCCACTGAATCATTTTATTTCCTTCTTTTGAAGAGAGATGAAGCTTCAATTCCTCAGCAAGTTTCACTAATTAATAATGATTTGTTCCATTCAAGAGAACTTATTGAGCACTCACTTTTTTCAAGAGGAAAGAATTGGGTGACAGAATAGAGGACCAAGTGAAGATTGTATGCTACCCACAAGGGTTTATAGCCTAGTTATGAAGATGATATAGATGCCAATTGAGGAGAAGGCTGGCTGTGGGGCAGAGCATGGGGTTTGATGAAGCAAGAGCATCGGATCCTCTGATGTTGAATGTGTGTAATGAGTAAGTGGTTTAGTGTGTGGAGGAGACCAAGACTTCTTAGGGAGTGACCGTCTCTTGATAAAGGGTGCTTCAAGGTCCTTGCTTCAAACTCTGATTCTGGAGTATACAAAAGACTAAATTGAAAAGAATTTCAGTTTATATTTTCCCTTAGGAGAAGAGGATTTGTACAGATCCATATTATCACAATACCAGAGAATTTTAACCCTTGCCCCCAGCACATGCATTATATAACTGGTCTGAGGTTAGAAAATTTGCTTTCTCTGAAAGCTGCTATCTTTAGGTGGAATTTAAAAAAAATGCACAGTAACTTAATTTAGTGCTTACTTTACAGAGAAATCTGCACAATATTTTAGTAATATAATTTGTTCAATTCAAACCATCCTTGACATCAATCAAAAATCAGATTAGGAAACAATTAATTCACAAATTCTTGACTCTATTTTTACTCCTCTCATTTACTAATTTTAATTTAGGGTCTCCAGTTTCCAGAAAGTTCTCTTTTAAGTAGGATGGCTATCATGGTTACTGTGAAATGTAGTCAAAGTTTATGGTTGTTATATTAGTGTCTATCTTGTTCAGCATTTCCTGTAGATTTCCTATTTTTTAAAAAACAAAGTATTATCAATATTTGCATTAGAATATGCCTGTATGAATTTGGCAGACACTGTCTTCATATACCTACTTTCTGAGTTGATCTTATCTAATTATGTAGGAGATCCACATGCTATGACCAGAGGTCACACTTAAATACATGTTTATATCTGAAAGCAGAGTCAGTGATAATTCTCTTTTCTCAACCTTTCTAGACTCAATGTAACTATTGCCTTTCTTTCAAAGACAGCATGCAGAGCTGATAAAATCAAATGTATGTGGACAGGAATGGCGATTTTTTTCTCTTTGGGATGGTGGTGGGAAAAATATTTGACACTGCTAATTACTTTTTGAATCAGCCAATTCTCTCCTGGCCTGTACAGTTGCTTTTTTTCCCCTCAATCAGGAAAACTCCAAAATTTATCTTACATGAGCAATGAACAAACTGAACAAACTAAACAAGATATCAAATGGTGTACATGATTTAATTCTGAAATTTTATAATTGTGCTTTTGACAATTCTTGACTGGTGGGAAGAATATTTTGACTGAATTATGATTTTTTAAAAAATTGAATTAATTTATTATTCCTTATTGAAATTAAGTAAATTTATGGGTTCTGTGATTTTACAGCACCCCACAGCACCCATAACCTATGAAATGTTCACAATAATCAGGGAAAAGGTTTTCCTTTGTAAAATATTTTTGAAGAAAGGATTAAAAATGGAGGTAAAAAATCATATTGTGTGTGAGCATACATGAATATGTAACAACAAATCCCACCATTATGTACAACTATGATGCATCAAAACATAGTGTGAACAAAAGAGCAGAAATGATTGGGATGATATATTTAAACACTGAAATACAAAAGCCCAAATTATAATGTAGAATATTCTGTATCTAGAGAATTTTTTTCTCCTGAGTTTTCTAGATCCCTCAGTGCCTATCTAAAGAGTATCTTCTCAGTCAAAATATTGCTAACAGTGCTTTTAGATCTCACCTGTTCCAAATTTACTAGTCATAAAATGCAATATTGAAATGAGTGCAGACAATTGCATATAAAAAACTTAAGAGGATCATTCTGAAAATATACATTCTTTAAAAAAACTATTGACATGATATTAGAAATACATAAAGAGCTGATTAAACGATTTTGAATATATTCAAGGATAATTGTTTTGTTCACATTATTTTTTAACGTTATTCTTTTTTAGGAAAAAGTTTTTCTTTTGAGAGTGGCTTTTAAAAAGAACTATAAGAGCAGCATTATGTCAAAATGCATTTATTAATAAACTAAAGTTTAAAATTATATTATTTTGGTTGTTTTTAATAAACCCTTGCATTTTCAACTTGTCCCTATTCAGATGATAAATACCCTTCCTTTTCGAGCATATTTAGGAATTCCCGGGATGTGTCTTATGATGCTGCTATAAGTTGACACACCTTGGCCCCTCCTGAAACTCTGTGTTTACTGTTAGCCTACCACTGCCAGCTGCTACGACTGCTTACTAGAGACCACCGTGTCTTGGGTTTGAGCAGTCTGTGTTGCCCTGTAGTACAGACTAGGGTGTTGCTGGTGTATAATGGTTTTGTCTGCCATGACCAGGCCAGTGGGGACTGCACTTCAGAGAAGTGGCGGGGAGACATGCTCTCTCCCGCTTGCCTTACACTCTCTCTTAGAGGGTCTCAAACCCTGTTCTATGGTTTACAGTGTTTTGGGTGAACATGCTTGCTCTCTGTCTGTTTACAGGGTGTTCTAAGGATTTTCCTGGGAACGGAGTGAAGGACAGTACACCGGTAATCACCACTTCCTTCTGGCATTTCAAGTCAATCTTCCTTTTAATTAGTCCCCTTCAAGAGACATTTCTGATCCACTGCAAACAGATACTTGCCAGACCATCCCTCAGGTTTACCAGACTTTTCCAGATGAGCCTTAGACTAAGCAGTGGCATAATTTGAGTAGATTCCTAGGAGGCTTCTGAGTTTTCCCTTGTGCACAGGCTTTTCTCAAATCTGTCCTACCAGCTAGGAGTCTGGATTCCCACAGTGAATATAGCCTAGACTCAAGTTGAGAGTGCCACTGGATTTAACGAGTAGCAAAACGTTTATAGAGTTTCTCTCTATTGAAGACGTTCAACAAATAACTATCAGGCATTTACAGTGAACAGGTATGATGTTCACTTCCAGGTGTAGAAAGATATCCAAGTTTAGTTTTCATTTTCAAGGAAATCAGTCTACAGGATAGATACTTATAACTGTAGTTATTGTACTTATGTACAATTATAATACATTGTGATAAGTTGCATAATACTGGTGTATGTAAAGCAAAGCAGTAATACTGTAATGCCGTGGAGGGAGGGATATGCATATGCATGGCAAAGAGATGGAGGTATGAAAAGGAAACAGACTTCAGATTCCTAGAGTGTAGAGGTATGCCTGTGATTGGGGAGGGTGGAACACGGGAAGGAGTTGAATGTCATGGCCATAGATATTGCTGGGATACAGTTTGTAACAAATTCCATGATAATGAAAGTGGAAAATTTGGAAGAACTGGAAGATTTTAGACATGGCAGAAACTTGACATATAAATTGATTTAATAGATGGCTCCCTCAGAAAACTTGGAATGAAACCATCATTTGACTCAGCTATCCCACTCCTCAGTTTATACCAAAAGGACTTAAAATCAGCACACTACAGTGATGCAGCCATATCAATGTTTATAAGCAGCTCAATTCACAATAGCCAAACTATGGAACCAACCTAGATGCCCTTCAACAGATGAATAGATAAATAAATTGTGGTATATATTCATAATGGAGTATTACTCAGCCTTAAAGAAGAATGAAATTATATCATTTGCAGGTAAATAGATGGAGCTGGAGAATAACATGCTGAGCCAATCCCCCCAAACAAAAGACTGAATGTTTTATCTGATATGTAAATGCTAATTCACAAAAGTAAGGGAACTAGGGAAAAAATAGGTATTTGGATTAGGCAGAGGGGAATAAAGAGAGGGGAGGGGGTATTGGGGGGTATGAAGGATAGTAGAATGAATCAGACATTATTACCCCATGTACATATATGATTACTGGTGTGATTCTACATCATGTACAACCAGAGAATGAGAAGTTATACTCCATGTATGTATGATGTGTAAAAACACATTCTACTGTCATGTATAACTAATTAGAACAAATAAAAAATAAAATAAAATAAAACAAAAAAGAAATGGCTTGTTGCAGGGGGCAGGTATGGATTAGATTTCATTTGTTATCTAATAGAAAACAGAAATATGAATCAAGACTGCACTGCAGTCACCTAGGCTGGAAAGAGTTGGCAGTACAAAGGGGGAAGTGGGGCTATTTCAGATTTAAACAGATTTAAGAGGCAGAAGGAACATGGCTGTGTGACTGTGTCTGGGCCCTGTGTGAGAAAGCAGCAGGAGCCTGGAGACATGTGGCTTTTTCATCTGGAGAGTTTATGACCTACTTGAAACTAGTTGGAAAGGGAACACAGAATAAGAAAAATATTAGGGAGAAGGAATAATGAGTTATAATAATATTATTGATGAATAGTTAAAGGAGAGGAGTGGGAAAAGGAGATTAAAAGAGAAGAAAAAATAGAAACATCAGGAAAAATAATTATGGAACTGACACAGGAATGAACAGAAAATCAAAGACGTGGAGTGATGCCTGAGGTGATAGTTGAGGCAACTCCATTCTTAGTTCTTGGTAGAAGAGTATCAAAAAGCCAAGTCTGTTTTAATATTGCAACTATGGACTCTCCTGTAGTTTCTTATTCATACAACTCCAATAAGATAAAGATTGGATCTCTAACTTGGAGAAAAGTGAAGCAGTGTACGGAAAAGGGAGGGAAAAGCAGAGGCCAATGGTTGTCCTGCATTAAACCTGTTTTGTGAAGTTCTTGCAAAGGAATTTGCATCTTTAAGATCAGTATTCCAGAAAAACCAACTTAAACTTTTCAGTGGATTTCGATTCAAAAAGGTATGGGAAACTGAGGACCTGGAAAGAAAACAAAGTGGCTGTGTTTCAGTTTCATTCCTGAAACAGGTGGGTAACCATATCTACCTGTAAAGTCATAATGAGGACAAAGAATCCTGGGATTGGAAAAAAAAATTGGTATTGATCGATTTCGAATCACTCTTCATAAATGCCTCCACACACACACAAAAAAAAATTCGTACAAGCTTGCCTGACATTTCTCACATTCACAGAACTGTTTAGGTGGGATGTAAGGTTGATTTTAGAGTGAATGTAATATACTTAAATAAACATACCAAGAAAAACTTATAAGAATCAGCTCTTATTTTGTTCAATGAATATAAGGGCTGTTGAAACTATGAATCTTACAACAATCAACATTTTTAAATTCTTGAAGAAGGATAAAAATTTGTTTGAATTTTCACCTCATAAGATCACTGTGTACCAAAATTATCCTCTATGAATTTTGTTCTCAAAATATCAAGGGCAGTTATATTTCAAAATATGATTTATATTAGAATGTCTAATCAATATCCAATTGATTTTTCAGTTCCTGAAAAAGTGTGGCTTCAAATTTGATCAATACAGAATAGAGGATCAGTAATTAAGCAGTAATGATTTTTTTTCAAGTGGAGGTAGT
Source organism: Urocitellus parryii (assembly GCF_045843805.1). Lineage (NCBI taxonomy): Eukaryota > Metazoa > Chordata > Mammalia > Rodentia > Sciuridae > Urocitellus > Urocitellus parryii. The sequence continues at coordinate 51,099,868 of NC_135536.1, forward strand.
TAATATTATTGTAAATTGCTTTGCTAAAGAGTAGGTTAGGGCCATTAATGTTTTTGTAAATGATTTTTGGGATTAAAACTAAGCTTTCAATTATGTTATTATTTCAGGCCTCAGCATGTGGAATTTAAACAGAAGTACATAAATCTGTCAGCCAAGGTGTGTGACAACCTGAGAATTACTTTACTAATTTGAAAGACAGAGCCTTCTGATAGGTAAGGACCCTCTGATTATTTTGATCACTTGACAGAAGATGAGTGCATGGAGTGCAAACAGTTGGCACTGGGCAGAAGAACAAAAACAGACCAGAAATGAGCAAGGCTTTAACTAAATTGTTCTTCAAAGAAGGCTGCAGTAATCCCTTTAACATCTCTGTGGCAGATGCAGGGATTAAAATTACTCTCAAACTCCATTAACATAGGAACCCATTGCTCATTTAGCCAATACTGTGCATTTCTTATTCCAGTGGCTCTGAAATACTAGGTGACCACATGGAAATGCAGTCACTGAAGGATAGTGATTGCTTTCTTCATTCTGAGGCTATCTTTAGGTATTTGTCTAAATTTTGTTTAATTATATAGAGAGGCTGTGGAGCCCTGAGGGTGCTCTGGAGGGAAGATTGAATTAATCTGGTTGTGACACATTAGTCCTTATGCTCTCTGAACCTGGTGTGAGGAAATGTAAGCAAGTCTTAGCAATTCAGCATGATTGAATTCTGTTGACCACAAGGAGTAATGTGGTGCATAATGGGAAAAATCAGCCAGAGGGTTTGTTCCAAAATCCCCAAGAATATCCCTAGTGATCTGCATCATCTTTTCATTCTACCTGGAAAGGATGGGGTGCATTGGAGGTAGTTCAGATAGTTTCATGTACAAGTTCAGAAATACTAGTGCCTGACCGGACATGTATTATACATGTCTAGTGCAGAACAAGCTACTGCCAGCTGAAATTTGGTGTGAAACATGGAATGTTATGAGGTACTTATTTACCATGATCAAACAGTTCTTTCTTTTGGGTAGTGCTACAAAATCAATATGGAGTATCAAATTTTATTTACTTTTTAATGTATTTTAATGCATAAATAATGCCTGAATACATCTGGAGGTTTTTATAGCAAATCCAAGACATCAAATAATTTCATACATAAATACTTAAATATGTTTCTCTAATACATAAGAAAAATTTAAAAACAAAACCATGAGAACATTAACATGCCTAACATATTTAGCGTTTATTCTTCTATATCATTTAACACCCAGTCTATGTTCTGTTGTTGCTCATTGTTTAAAAAATATCTTTTTACTTTGTTGGAATTAGGATCTTAAAAAGACTCATGTGTTGCTTTTGTTCATTGTGTTTCCTAAGTTTCCTCTTCTTTTCATTTCTTTTCCCACTTTTCTTCCTTCTATTTATTTGTTGAACACATTGGGTCATTTGTCATATATAATTCTCCTCAAGTTCTGGATTTGCCAATTGCTTCTCCTGGTATCATTTTACCTATTCCTAGTCCTATATTCCATGGATTTTCTGTGATGAAGTTTTATAGGGACTCTTGATTGAATTCTCTTTTTCAGCTGGTTGCTGTGGCGCTTTGTAATCCCAGTGGCTCAGGAGACTGAGGCAGGAGTACTGCAAATTCAAAGCCAGCCTCAGCAACTCAAGTTAGGAGACCCTTTCTTAAAATAAAAAAATAATAAAAAGGGCTGGGGATGTGGTTCAGTGGTTAAGTGCCCCCTGGGTTCAATCCCTGATACCAAAAACAAAACAAAATCTTTTTTTTTTCCCTTTCAAATTAACATTTCATGAATAATGCTTTATACTTACTGTACCACACAAGGAGGCACATGTATCTTGTTATCTCTAATGATAAGATTGATGAAATTGGTTCATATGGTTTTTATTTAATCCCTGCTTTGTAGTTCCAACAAACGTGTTGTACCTAGTGGTTTGTCAGCCATTGGTGACTGTTTCTCAAATACAGTATCTCTTTGGGAATTGAATTCCAACATTGCTGTTTCTCTTGCAACTATTTGCTGAATCTTCTTTAAAGAAGATCTTTCCTTAGTTATCTATTTAATCAAACCTGCAACATGATCCATCTGGGAAGATGGGAATAATGCCAGATTCTTTCCATTTCTTTATCAATTGTCAGTGTAATTAGTTTATATATATATATATATATATATATATACCTCTGGTGTGCTTTGATTTATGAAGCAAATTTTCATTTTTGGCTGATCAAATTTTTCCATTTTTGGCCCCTTCATGTTGGTAACCTATGTTCTTTTAACACTTTACCAGTCATTTCTCATGGTTTCCTAATTTTCAGGCACAAGGAAGACATTAAAGTTTTTTTTTTTTTTTTGAACAGTAGTCTAGAACTGAAATCAGCTACTACTTCAAATTGTCTGATGTTTTAATTGGGCAGTGATATTTAGAGTCTATAATCTGAAACTCTGAGAGTTTTTATTGCCCCTGAGTTATCTTTTCTTTTAGAAAAAGGTATGAAAAGAACTTCTTTCTTTTAGAAGAGCTAGATATATTTTGTAAGAAGAAAAACAAATATGCTTATGTCAGCCAATATTTTATATTCAAAATCATTTGACTGTTTTTGGTACCCCATTTTAATATACCTATTGTGATTTTGACATGCTAATAGTATGGGTGTTGGTATCTATTGATTGTCTTTTTTTTTGGTGTGACTTTAATTTTCTATGTCTTTATGTGCTGAGTAATCTTGGATTGTATCTTAAACATTTTTAACATTATGTTACCTTTAAGAGTTGAGTGTCTTCTTTAAATTCCATGAGAATATTTATATTTAAGCAAGCAAAGACCTGGTTAGGTTCAGGATGCAAATTTGAATCTGACTTTTGTGGGCTATAATTCCAATCAGTGCAATTCCAATCAGCTTGCACAATCTTTATAGTGCTTTTTGGATATGCTGGTGGGTATGTGCCATTCAGTGGTCAGTCTGTAGCCTGGATTTTGTTTATCTGTTAGGTCAGTTTTTGAGGTCTTTGGTATGCTAGTTAGGAGTGGATCCATGTGTGTGTGTGGCTTGAGGGTGAGACCTGCCATTCATAAAAATGATTTTATGAGTTTGTTTTTTTTGAGCTCCTTACTTTCTTTTTTGTTTGTTTATTTATTTATTTATTTATTTATTTTATTTATTTATTTATTTTTATTTTTAAAATTTTTTTTATTGGTTGTTCACAACATTACAAAGCTCTTGACATATCATATTTCATACATTAGATTGAAGTGGGTTATGAACTCCCAATTTTACCCCAAATACAGATTGCAGAATCACGTCGGTTACACATCCATAATTTTACATAATGCCCTATTAGTAATTGTTGTATTCTGATACCTTTCCTATCCCCTACTATCCCCCTCCCCTCCCCTCACATCTTCTCTCTCTACCCCATCTACTGTAATTCATTTCTCTCCTTCTTTATTTTCCCATTCCCCTCACAACCTCTTATATGTAATTTTATATAGCAATGAGGGTCTCCCTTCATTTCCATGCAATTTCCCTTTTCTCTCCCTTTCCCTCCCATCTCATGTCTCTGTTTAATGTTCATCTTTTCTTCCTGCTCTTCCTCCCTGCTCTGTTCATAGTTGCTCTCATTATATCAAAGAAGACATTTGGTATTTGTTTTTTAGGGATTGGCTAGCTTCGCTAAGCATAATCTGCTCTAGTGCCATCCATTTCCCTGCAAATTCCATGATTTTGTCATTTTTTAGTGCTGCGTAATATTCCACGGTGTATAAATGCCACATTTTTTTATCCATTCATCTATTGAAGGGCATCTGGGTTGGTTCCACAGTCTAGCTATTGTGAATCGTGCTGAACATCGATGTGGCAGTATCCCTGTAGCATGCTCTTTTAAGGTCTTCAGGGAATAGTCCCAGAAGGGCAATAGCTGGGTCAAATGGTGGTTCCATTCCCAGCTTTCCCAGGTATCTCCATACTGCTTTCCAAATTGGCCGCACCAATTTGCAGTCCCACCAGCAATGTACAAGTGTACCCTTTTCCCCACATCCTCACCAGCACTTGTTGTTGTTTGACTTCATAATGGCTGCCAATCTTACTGGAGTGAGATGGTATCTTAGGGTGGTTTTGATTTGCATTTCTCTGACTGCTAGAGATGGTGAGCATTTTTTCATGTACTTGTTGATTGATTGTATATCCTCCTCTGAGAAGTCTCTGTTCAGGTCCTTGGCCCATTTGTTGATTGGGTGATTTGTTATCTTATTGTCTAATTTTTTGAGTTCTTTGTATACTCTGGATATTAGGGCTCTATCTGAAGTGTGAGGAGTAAAAATTTGTTCCCAGGATGTAGGCTCCCTATTTACCTCTCTTATTGTTTCTCTTCCTCTAGTACTTTTTGGTTTCTAGGACTTCTTGTTTTGGTTCTTTGACTAGAGACGTGGGGCTCCAGTTACCTTGCTTTGGTTATATTCTTCCACGACTTCTGTGATTTAGTCCGTGTTCTGCTGGAAGAAGAGGGGAAGAAAGACAAAAGCAGCCTGCCTTTGTTGGTGCTTTTAGAACTGCAGCTCCACCTACGATGGAGGAAGCGTCCCTTTAACAATTTAGTTCACTTAGCTACTGCAGACTTCCCACCTCAGTGATTGGAGCCAGAGAAGGAAGTAGAAGGGAGGAACACTTCAGATTTGCATTTTCCTTTGAGCTTCAAGCAGAACCTTCTTCAAACCCTCAAACCAGAGTTAGCAGACATCTCCTGGCTTCCTGTCTGCGAAACAGTGGCTGTGGTGAGTTCAAGTCGGGGATACTGCAGGGAAAGATGGCAAATTGTCTTCAACTCAGGGGTGCTTACAATTCTCATAATACCAGCTGTTAATTACAAAAGCCTTCAAATAGGTGTCTAGGTTTTATAGTTGTATCCAGTGTGGAAAAGGGTTGAAGCATGCATATTTTATCTCACCTGGGAAATCAATCTTTTTAAAATTTAATTTTGTTTTTTTGATTATGTAAAACATTATATAGTTCCAAACTCAAAATTATGAGCAAGACATATGTCTGAGAAGTCAAGCCTCTACCCCTGCTTTCCTTTTCCTCCAGAGGTAATCATATTAAGTTTTTGGATAATTTCATTAATGTTAAAAATAAGCATTAATATTTGTATTCTTCCCACCCCAAATTCTTACAGAAAAAGTAGCGTACTTTAAATAACTTACACTCCTTTGTATCTTGCTTTTCTTCTCTTAATAATATGCTTTGGCAATCATTCCACAGCACTATATATAAAGATTTTCCTTATTCCTTTTGAAGACTGCATAGTGTTCCATTGTATGAACTTACCAGGGCTTTTAAACTAGTTTCTTAGCAGTAAAAACATGTATTATCTCTGAGATTTGAGTGTTACCAATCAACATGTATTTTAAACCAAACTTTCTTATTTATTTGGGAAAAAGAAGTAAAAATTCATCATCGTCTTTTTATAGTCAAAATCATTTAGCATCTAGATATAGTTTATAGCCAATGCTGTAAGTCTGTTAGTAATTAATTCTTAGATTTGTTACACATGCAATAAGATAAGATACTTGAAGGCTGGAATTTGCTCATTAAAGACTATCTTTACTGGCAGGCCACTCCAATCACCATCCTGATGCTGATTTGCAAGTAATTTGTGAGCATGTTAAACAGTTTCCCCTGGTATTTTTGGGGAGGCAAAAAAGCTGCCAGTACTTCATTGCATTGAATTGATAATTGAAAATAGGAGATAGGGCTCATTAGAGATAAAATAGCAAAGGTAGTGGTATTGATAGGCAGCAGCGAGGTTGTTCCACAAATTGGAGTACAGTAATGTCATCAATAGGTTGGAAGTAAATGGATATCCAGTGAGGAAGTCCTTACACCCAACAGGAATGCGCAGCAGAGTATGGACACTGGAATACATGAGGTCTGGGAAAAGTGGACTGCAGCCCTCTGCTGTCCTGGTGTCTTTTCAAAAGTCTTTGATCTCTCCCCATGGGCATATTTCAGAGGTCTTAAAAGGGAGAGCCCAATGTTTGGTGTTTGTTTTTCCATCTCTAGTTTAAATGCACCTTGATTTGAGACATGGTAAGGTTACGTTTTTCTCTCTCATATTCCTGAAGATGTGGATCAGAAACTTTCTCTTCCCACCTTTTCTTTCCTAACATCAATGCTTTTAGTATAGAAAATGACATGATCTTGGATTTTTCAAGGGTATGAAGTTCAAGAAGGTTTTTTACATGTACTATTTACATGATTTAGACAAACATGTAAGAATTTTTGAGCAAAATACTTCAGCATAGCATACATAATGACATAAGGATGTCATAGATGTCATAAGAAGGAAGGCCCCAAAGAGGCTAAAAATAACAAAAATTTTGAGCACTCAGCAACAGGGGGTAGCTGTGTGACTTCTTGATTCTTGAAGTTGACCACTTCAACTGGATTCTGGTCCCTACCTGACATTTTTCTTGAGCAATGTCTATTCTTTCACACTGGACATTTATAGTTAGGAACAGTTCTAAAATTAAACTTGAAATTTTTTTTGATAAGATTCTGATTTGTTTGCTTCATTATGTTATAGGAAGACTGGTACCTTTAGATGCTTCCCATTTTGAAAGTGCCTTATGATTCTATTTCTTAGCATGAAATAAGTCAGCCATATCTATCTTGGAATAAAAGAAAATGGTAAAAATTTAGAAAGTCTAAGGAAAGCATGTAGTATTTGCTTTGCTGGTAGAGTAGAAAATATCACAGCTGCCATGGGTGGTATCTTATTTGGCTAAATACTGGTATACTAAGATGGCGCTGAATTTTCAATTTGGTATTTTGCTTTTATCACTTGTATTACTGAATATTACTTTTTGGAATATCTAGAAGTCATTTCAAGATCATCATGTATTGGTCCTATGTGCTACATTTGTACTCCTAGAAATCCAGGTTATTATAGAATATTGAGAATTTCAGAGTTACATAGACATTTCAAGCTGAAATTGGTTGCATAAATATTATGATGTGGATGACCCTTTGGTAACATCCTAATGCATCTGAGATTGGTGGAAGGACTGAAAAAAGTAAATGAATGTTGAACATTTGCTATGTGACAGGTAATCTCTTAAGTGCTTCATGGATATAACTCATGTAAGCATCATAACAAAACTTTAGGGGTAAGTGTTGTTGTATATTAATTTTTAAATAAGTAAAGTAAGGTTCCAAAAATCTAAGTAATTTGCTTAGTAGCAATATATAGTGGGACAAATGTTTAAATTCAGATCTGTCTGCTTGGGCTCCTTCCACTGCACCTCACTGAATCCTTCAAGACAAGGCTAGTTTTTAAAGGACTCCAGCTCCCTGTATCCAGTGGTTGGATAAGGGTGTTGTGTAAGGACCTTATTAATATACTCACAGGTGTACTTGTAAGCTCCACAAACTTCACCTCAACCAGCACATTTGATATAATTTACTTAGAATACATGGCAGATCAAAAGACACTTTTTGTTAAAATACTAGGTCTTTCTTAAACTACATATACTTAATTTTTCCAGCAAATTGTTATAGTAGCTAAGTGTATACAGAACAACATGAATTTCATAAATTGAAATACTAAGACTTTTTTAATATAAGCAAAAATTGAGTTTTTGGCAATCATGGAATCCTTATGACTTTGATTATCTATGACATGAGAATGTGTCCCAAGAGTCCCTGGCTAATCAGACATCAGGAGAATAGTGTGTGGGGTGTTGGGGGAACAAGCCTTATGTTAGATGATGAAAGCTCTCAGATCCTTTACTATCATTGAAATAAAAAAGACTTGAATTCCTAGGTCATATGGTTTATGCATAAGTATGCTCTTCATCTTTGGCACTCTGCCATCTTTGATAACCAGAGTAGAACTTCAGAATTTAGAGTCCTGTAGGAAGTGAATTAGGTAGGAGATCTTTTGATTGGCCTCAACTGAGTAAATTAACTAAGAACATCCACAAGTTCAGGATATCCAGGATGGTCAGGCATTAACCTTTGTGTTACTCCTTCTATTAGACCCTTTGAATCTCAATAGAGGATGAAGCACCAAAAATTCATGATAGAATGTCAGGAAAGGTAAGAAAAGAGGGTTTTATATTTTTCCCATTGCATTAAAGTAAATACTATCTGTCTTCCTTTAAGCACTTGGATGTTGAAAGCTTAATGTAATTGACCTCATGCAGCTTGTACAGAAAATTACATACCCTGTCTCATGTTGAGAGCTATAAGTTTTCATCAACAACCTGGACTTAGCCTGGGGGCCAGCTCTTACTACCTGAAAACATAATGTCTGTTTATTTCCCAGAGTGTATTACTTAGAACACTTGTTCTACAAGAGAGTTAATGGAAAAAAATATTCCATAGTTAAATTTAATTTTGGGTATCGTCATATCTGTATTTTAGGTAATTGTAACACATATTAGCATATTAAATAAGATTTAAGATAATTAATAAATAAAAAAAGAAAAAACTAATTGATATCTTAATGGGGTCTCTTTCTCCCACATGTATACCTACATCTATCTTGCCTATTAAAATTTAAAAAAGACTTGTAATAAAGGTAGTATGTTTTCTGCATAAAGATAGGCAATTAGACTTATGGAGTAGGAGAGAGAGGTCACAGGAACATGGCAAAGATAGCCATGTGTTCAGTGGATAAGGTACTGGGCCTTCTGGAAATCAATGGGAAAAAATGATCCTTACTTAATGTATAAAGGGAAAGATAAAAGAATATGACTTTTAGAAGAAAATATAGAAGAATTTCTTGTGACATGGAAAACAGAATATCTTCATGACATGAAGGATCAAGTTTTGTTTAATAGGATATAAGAAGGGGGAAGAAGAGTAAATTGGCCCACTTATAAATTAAAAACTTGTCTTATCAAAGGATACCATTAAAAGAATAAAGAAACAAGCCATAGATTTGAACAAGACACATGCACTATATATATCTGACAAGAGACTTATCAAAAATATATTTAAAAATGCAACAAATCAATTTCAAAATGGCAGAAAATCTAATAGAAAATGTGAACAAAAGATCTGAACAGGGATGTGGCAGGAGAGACTATTTAAACAGCTAGTAGAGAGACAAAAAGGTACTCAAACTCATTAAGCATCAGGAAAATGCAAGTTAAAATTAAAGTGTGATTAAAAAGTATAACTAATTAAAAAAAAAAGAATATTTCAAGTATCGCTGGATGTGGTAGTGTATACCTATAATCCCAGGTGTTTGGGAGGCTGAGTCGGGGAGGATCACTTGAGCCCAGAGGTTCCCAGCTAGCTGGGGCACATAGTGGTGAATGTATTATAGTGGCAACTTTGATTCTCTGTTGGTGGGAGTGTCAGCATGGCCACTGGAGAAAACTGGCAGTAGTGACTAGAGATGGACATACATTTGTTCTGTGACTCAACATAAGTCGAAGGATTCTTAGTTAATACACTCAATGAAAATGTGTTTACATATTCACCAAGAAGCAAGAACCCCCATCTGGAAACAATCCAAATGTTTGTCAACAGTAGAAAGCATGGAAAAAGTGTGATAAATCCACACAATGGAATTTCAGACACAGGCGAGAAAGAACAAAATACAAGTGTTTACAATAACATGGATAAATCTCACAAATATCATTTGGAGCTATGACATCCAAACACAGAGTCCATACTGGCTGATTGTAGTTATATAAAGTTTATAAACAGAAGACATTAACTTGTGGTGTTCAGTAACAGGACAGTGGGATGCAAAGGGATTTCTAGAATGCTGGTAATCTTTGTTTCTTAATTTAAGTTGATTTCACTTGCAAAAACTCATCTGTGTGTTTTCCTGAACATTCCATATACTGAAATAAAAGGTGTATTAAGAAAGGCAGAAACAGCAATAACAAAGATTTATTTGAAGAAAAAATGCCTAGATTTTGGGAAATGCTGACCTATTCACAACTGCTAATGTGTGTGCTAATTTTGTGCATGTATGTGTACACATACACATGCATTAAAGACAATTCAGTGCCAAATGAAATGAAAATGATGGAGATTTAAAAGCAATAAAAGAAATAGATGCTTTTAAATCATACTAAAGCTGGATCAAACAGATTTCTCTTTTTAGCTTGGAGGAACAAAATACACAAACTTTTAAAAATTTCATAAAAATTTTTTTTTTTAGCAAACAATAATTTTGTGGATTTAATAATGTAATTAAATAGCATTTTTGATACTTCAGGTTTTCATTTATCATTGAAATGTAAGAGTTAATTTGGCTCATACAAGTTTATACCATTATTCCCTTTCCCACTTCTTTAATTTGTTTCACCACTGGAGAGAATTGCTGAGGACAGAGTGTAGGCCTGGATCTTTGCGTAGATGCCTTTCTCTTACACTAATTAAATAATTAAATCACATGTTCCAGAATGTTGAAATGCCAAATGTCCACTTCCTCTGTTTCCACAGACTTTTTACTTTGACAGCCAACAATTGCTATAAGTGTTTGACATTCAGAAATTGGAGAGAATAGGTCAAGATTGCTCTGAGTTGGTTTGCATGTTAAGTAGCTGTGAGTGGAAAAGGAGGAAAGAGATGTATCCAGCAGTAATTTCTCTGTTATTTTCTGTTTCTCTTAAGATTTTTTGTTTTTCAAGAGAAAACAAAAACTAGATTGGTTGTTTTACCCCAACTTCTTTTGTGATAATCTCCATGGAAATTACAGGAATTTGAAAATATGACTATTAGAAATTATATATTTATAATATAGTCAAGTGAGATTAATTATTACCATGATGCACATTTTGAAGGAAGTCAGAAACTTTGAGCACGAAACTGAATGTTTTTGTGACAAAGACTTAATGTCCCTGCTTATGTTATTTTTTTTTTATGTAGCAAATTTACACTTTGAAAATCCACAGAAAAATGTGATATTTATAATTACTCCTTTTCACTCAGGTTTGCAAGGGAATATTTATACTATTAATTCGATCACAAATCTTATGTCAACTAGTGGTTTAATTTTATCTTCAGTAGAAGCATTTGCCATATATATATATTTAAATTTTTTGTAGTTGTAGATAGATTCAATACTTTTAATTTATTTATTTATCTTTAAGTGGTGTTGAGGATTGAAACTAGGGCCTCACACATGCTAGGCAAGTGCTGTTCCACTGAGCTACAACCCTTGCCTTATATTTTGAAGGATATATTCTTGTGAGCTTCATTACTTGCATTTTTTTTCTTCCTTGTTGTAAAAAATGCAAATGATACCAGTAGAATTACCAAAGGGGAGAGAAGGAAGGAGGGGTAGCCAGAGTGACAGCAGCAAGAGATTTAGGCATGATTAGGGAATTTAATAATTCATATGAAAATAAGCAAGTCACAGGTCAAATCTCACCTAGGTTTTTCCATGGGAAATTACACTCTTGTTGTTGCATGGAAATTTTATGGTAATAATGTCATTAAAGATAGGGAGTTCCCATCCCTTGTCATTGATTCCTGAGCCCCCAGCAGGTAATTGATGGAGTCTAATTCTGTGTGATGACAACTTCATGGAGCTCATGTGGAATGGTTTTGAAGTGATTAACAAGTAATATATGTGAGCTGGTGCCATCAAGAGATGCATAATGATGCAACCATCATGAGGTATTATAACAGTGTGCAGTGGAAGAGGGATGCATGTACAGGGTCTCTGGGAATGGATACAGTTTGGTCTCACTGGTCAAGATGCTTATCAATTCCTTAGTGCATTTGGGACCTGTTATCAGAATCCTGTTGTGCAGTGTTAGTTATGTTTATGTGTTTGTAACTCAAACTCGCTATGTGAATGTACATCTTGTTTAGAGAGTATGTTCAATAGCTTGCAAGCAAGTGCATTTGCAATTTTCATAAAGTCCCTAGGTAAAAGGACCCTGTAATCATTGCTATGTATTTATGAATGATTCAAATAGACCCTATTTGAATATTACAATCAAATTTCTAGTGTATAGAATAAGAAATATCAGTTAACTTTTCTTTAAAAGCCTCATTAGTGGGGATTTCCTTCCTATTTAAGTGTTTGTCCTACACTTTATTAGATAATCTCAAAAACACAGCTTCAAGAACCTGAATTGGGTTGGGGCTGTAGCTCAGTGGCAGAGCGCTTGCCTAGCATGTGTTAGGCATTGGGTTCAATCCGCAGCACCACATTAAATAAATAAATAAATAAATAAACAAACAAATAAAGGCATTCTGTTAATAACTACAAAAAGAAAAAAAATATAAGAGAACCCAAATCAGTGTTAACAACTTTTTGAATAAATACTTTAGTTTTTAAAAAACCTGTCTTAAAAGTTTTCATATTTTAAACTGGGGTTTTCAAGTATTTTGGTGCATATTCCATGTGGACAGTCTGTCTGGCTAACATATAGTATTAATTGGCTCATTGTTAACATTATCTCATTGATAGAAATTAATCTGATGTTACAGCCAACATTGTTTGTTAGAATTAAGTTTTCAATGTGTTTTTGCAAACATTGTTGCAATATGTTAAAAATGACTGACTCCCAATAAACTATACACACAAAGTGAGCAACTGTGAGAATTATAGAGACTGTTTACAGGTTCAGAAGCCTCAAAATTAACTGTTGTTGTTAAATTACCTGTAGTTAATTGAGGTGTATTTATAGGTAGCTGATTCCAATGAGAAGCATATTTTTGGGTAATCAGATTAAACCTAGACACTGTCAAATAGTGTTGAGATAGATTACCTTTTATTCCTCAGAAGTGTCTTTGGATTCAGTTAATGCCTTATCAAGTGCTAATAAAATCTTTCTTTGAACAAGTAAATGAGTAAGCCCTAAGATTTGTTCAGTGTTTTCTGAATTCTAGAAGTTTTTGAATCAAGTTGATTTCTAAATCATGAAATTTGAGCATACTGGTATTTTTATTTGGCATTTTGAAGTGTCATTTTAATTTGAAGTCTTAAATATAGCTTGGAATCCGCTTCCCCTTTGTTCTTTTCCTTATTCAGAAAAAATGATTTGCCTTCAATTTCTGCAGCAATAATGAATGGATTGAATGCATATATTTAAAATTTTTCTTTTTGCAGGATGCTTAAAGTTAGGGAAATGGCTCACCCTGTGTTTAAATAGTTGTAGAAATTGCAGTTCCATTCAGTACTAAATATAGTGAATACTTTGTGTTCCACACCCTCAGGATAGAGGATGTAGAATCCTCATTGTACATTCAGCAAATACCAACAGAGTAGGGAAATGGGAAAATTTAGGGTTACAGTGAATAGTCTTTCAAATGGGGAAGGTCAGAGTATTGATCCCTGTTGTTCTCATGGTCAGTGGGGGTAGGGACAACAGTAGCACAGTGACTGACCCCACCCTGTTGAGATGGAAATGCGCCTTTATTACTGATGTACCATAGAAACTTATATGCATTTTCATCTTTCAGACATACTCTTGGTTCTGTGTCATATGTTGGAGATACCCTCTGCAATTTATTGTTTTTTTAAATGTTTTTAAGTTACACATTCTTTTTTTTAAAGAGACAGAATTTTAATATTTATTTTTTAGTTTTCGGCGGACACAACATCTTTGTTTGTATGTGGTGCTGAGGATCCAACCCAGGCCGCACGCATGCCAGGCGAGCGCGCTACCGCTTGGGTCACATCCCAGCCCTGCTATTTATTGTTCACTGAAGCAGATAAAGGATAACTGGGAGGACTGGAAATCTGGAAGTAGACCTTCCTACAAAGTTTGGGAAAGTTCTTAGGAACAGACCTGTGAGTCTTGGAAGGAAAAATAGGGACAGTTTATGGTGATAGACAAGTAGTCCCTGGATAGCAGTGGGAAGATCCTGAGCAGCTGTCACTCAGAAATCTAGTGGATCAGGTGACTGTTGTCATCAGAGATATCTGTGCATAAGTAATCTGGCCTCTGGTATTGGGGTCCACACCCTGGCTAAGGACTAGCAAAGATAGTACTTGAATCCAGGTTCATGTGGATGCCAGGAAAGCCAGTTAAGGACTATAGAGATTGGGAAGAAAATCCAGTTACAGACCTGGGGCTCAAAAGAGGAAAGAGTGTTTGAACCTTTGGTGTAGTGAGTAGAAGCGAGGGGAAGAATCTGAGGAGTTAGGTTTGACTGTTAGAAAACAGAGAATTGAATACTGGGTATCAGCATGGAATGTCATTAGTGTGCTGGAGCAGGCTTGCACTGACTGGAAAGATTGTTAACATTTTTAGGACATGAATGAGCTGATTGATGTTGTGTTGGCAACCTGAGATTGATTATGGCGGGACTGTTTATGCCATGGAAACACGTGTCACTAATCAGCTCCTGCAGCTCCTCCCTGCCTCTCCTCCCTGACCTGCTTGTTAACCATTTGACAGAAGAGTGTTGAGTGTTGGGAGCAAAGAGGAATCAGAATTTGAGCACCAGGAAAGAAGTTTTGCCTTATGAGTAGGCACATCCCAAAGAGTTATACCAAGATCTTTCTGTGGGAAGTTAACAAAAAAATCCTCACATAGAGAAGTCCCTATATGACATGGTTCTACTCCCGAAAGTTAGGGATTGCCCAGGCCTTTCTGTTTTAGAGAGCTGGGCCCCATTGGGGTCATGAGGCCAAGCCTGAGCAGTGGAGTGGAGTGTGGAGGCTTCCATCAGGGATTTCACCTTGGCCCAGGTCAAGACAGCCCATCTTTGAGTACCATGATCTCAGGCAGGATAACAGTGAATAGAACCTCTAAGCCCCACTGTTCAGATTTCATATAAGGGAAATCTTAATAGTTCTCACTGTGTTTGCTGTGTCAGAGCAAATACATGGGCTGGACGTAGCTTAAGACATTTAGCACAATCAAAATCAAACACAAAAGAATTATAATTATGGCCAACAACCCAGATTAAACATACAAAAACCTATTTAGACATACCAAGGGAAAAGAGAGAAGGAACTTCATACACCAGATACAGTCTAAAAACATTCTCAGAAGCATATGCCTTTTAATTTACTGTGTAGAGAAACTTGCTGAAAACACAAATTTATTAAACCTAGGGCTCAAAGATAATTAAAGAGTGAAATGAGAGGAAAAGGGGGATTGCTGAAATAAGAGAACCTTTTTAGTACCAAGACGTTGTTACAGATGTAATAAATCAGAAGCAGCAAGGAATAGAAAAAAAAAAAAAACCTTTAGAGATGGAGTAATGTTTAAGTTAATTGCAATGAATACAGAAGAAAACAACTAAAGGAAAAAGCAATTACAAAATTTCTCTAGGAAGAGTTCCCATTTTTTTTGTCTTATGTTTTTGTCTACAAAAGGGGCCAATTCTATAGTCACATAATTGTTTTCAGAAACCTTGAACTAAATGGAAGAGATGAAGGTGTGGTCCTTCACTGAAGTTACTCTTAACTGCCAATGGCTTCTAGAACTAACTTGTTCAATGCAGTGATGAAATGGTTTCACAAATCTCTGTGGTTTTATAAGGGAAAATAGTAATTCTGGGATTACTACAGCCAAAAAAAAAAATCTCATCTTTTCCAAATTTTGGTTAATAGTGTCACAGGATGAACTAGCCTTTTCTCATTTTGGAATTTTTGCTAATATGTCAAAACCGAAAACTAATGAGAACTTTTGCCTTGTACAGAGAACCATCAGGAGTCTTGAGATGCTCCCCTTTATATCTTATTTGTATGATAGCACAGGACAAAATTTATAAAATGTTTAAAGTACAAAAAAAAAGTCAAAACAAATGAAAAGTGGGGGTTGAATTGGGCCTGCTACCCTGACTACAATCCCATGAAGACAGAAATAAAAGTCAAGGATAATCACTGTAGTTTGGAGTTTCTGGCCTGGAAGAAGTGCTGTGGCTTTGCCTTCATCAGTCATGCACTCAAAAACCAAAAGAAATGGGGTTCCAGAGACTGCCTCTCAGCACTTGGGAGTGCCTCGAAGAGGCTGACCTTGGTTTCTTAAGCCTGGATGATTAGACTTCAAACCCACAGCGCGTTGCTGATTTGCTGCATGATGTAAGTAGTGCATGATGCAGCAACTGAACAACAGAGAGGGAGCAGCAAGTGAGGAGCTCATGCATCTGTCATTTAGGGGACCAAGAGGTAGAATTTTATATTGGGCTACCAGTGCAAGGGAACCAGGTGTGCTTGATCAGTGACAATGGTATTTGAGGTAAGTCCTGAGCCAGAGCAGGTTATTTATTTGTTTGTTTGTTTGAATTTAATTCTTATTAGTTATACATGACAGTAGAATGTATTTTGACATACATATATGAAGTATAACTTCTCATTTTTCTGGTTGTACATGATGTAGAATGACATTGGTCATGTGATCACATATGCACATGGGATAGTAATGTCAGATTCATTCTACTGTCTTTCCTATTCCCGTTCTCCCTTTCTTCCCATCATTCTCCTTTGTCTATCCAAATTACTTCTATTCCCCACCCCCCCACACTCATTGTGAGTTAGCATTCACATATCAGAGAAAACATTTGGCCTTTTGTTTTGGAGAATTGGCTTATTTCACTTAGCATGATATTCTTCAGTTCCCTCTATTGACTAGCAAATGCCATAATTTTATTCTTCAATAAGGCTGAGTAATATTCCATTGTGTGCATATACCACAGTTTCTTTATCCATGCATCAGTTGAAGGGCACCTAGGTTTGTTCCATAGTTTAGCTATTGTGAATTGAGCTGCTATAAACATTGATGTGGCTGTGTCACAGTAGTATGCTGATTTTAAGTCCTTTGGGTAGAGACCGAGGAGTGGCATAGCTGGGTCAAATGATGGTTCCATTCCAAGTTTTCTGAGGAATCTCCATCCTGCTTTCCAGAGTGGTTGCAGTCCTACCAGCAATGTTTCGCACATTGGAAGGCTGTGCCCTTGAGAGACAACCTTGATGAGACACCCAGTGGAGCTCACCTGTGCTCTGGAAAAGGATGCCTTCAGGGCTCTTACCACACAGAATGTCTGGCTAACTGTACAGTAGAGGTTAAAAATGTTTTTGACACTTTTAGTATAAGCCCTACTTTCTGCTTTAGCAAAGGAAAATCTACAAGAAGAAAAGGGAGGCAGGAAAGAGAAACACAAGGAGCCTGAGTTAGAAGAGGAGTATTTATTGGATATGAAATTACATTTTAACATTTGAGTAGGATTGGAAATTTTAATGGCTCAACAAGTTTAATAGCTCAAAAAGTATTATAGACTCTGGAGCATATTTTTTTTTAAGGAGGTGGAAGGGGAGATTTAAATGGTGGTTATTGAAGATAATAAAACCATTCCATGTTTGGACTCTACTGAATTCAGATTGTTCCATTAATCTGTCAACACTCGGAGGCCAAAAAATGTTACTATTGGCATTGTATAGGCAGCTAATTTTATTTACCCTTGGGCATGATTGACACATTTATGGTTAGAAACTAGATGAGATTTTTTAGTAGTCTAAACTGAGTTAAACCTCAGGACACAGATGATTGACTATATAATACTTATTACACAAGGAAGCTTTTAACAACTTCTTTAATACTAATGATCATCTTTGAAATGAGGTCTATAAATTGTATTCATAATTCTTTTATAATTAGTACTCCAATGTTTCTAATGTTAAGATGTTAAGCCCCCATTTTTCAAGAATGTAAAAAGTAAATATATGTCATGTTTTAGAAATTTGGTCCATATCCCTAGAGTTTCCAAAAAATCTTATAAGGTATAGAACACTTGAGAAGAATATCTAGGCTTTGGTTCCTGCTAGTCACTTTATTTTTCAGTTTTAGAAATTTGTAAGATTATAAATGTATTATAAAACACCAATCAAGAGTATAGGTACTTGCATCTCACAACATATTTCCAACATATAAAAACATTAGATGGTGAGAATTAAATTAAAAATAGAAAACAACACTTTAATACTAAGAAACGCCAATCTCCACTTACTATCAAGAAAAATAAAGTCATACAAAATAGTAATCTCAAAACAGAAGACTTTGAAAAATATCTTAAACCAATTAGATTTATATACTCAATGATCTGAATAGCAAAGGGGATATTATACTGGATAGACCAACTTGTGGGGAATGAAACAAAGGCTAATAGCTATGAAGATACTAAAATTATTTTATAAACATCATTGAATAAAATTAGAAATCAAAAGTATAACAGAAGTTCAAAAATCCATAAATATATGGGAATTGATTAGACATTCTTGAAAATGGTGTTTTTCATGAATTGAAAGATAAAATTAAAAGATATTTGGATTTTGTTTCAATTTCATTGATTCTTAGCTCTTATTTTAAATTGTTTCCTGTCTTCTACTGCTTTTGGTGTTGGTTTGTTATTCTTTTAATGAATGAGCTCAATGCAATGGATTTTCCTCTTTGAACTACCTTCATAGTGTTCTAGAGATTTTGATATGTTGTGTTGATATTCTCATTTACCTCTAAGTATTGTTTTATTTCATCCCTGATTTCTACTCTCCATTGGTCATTCAGTAGCATATTATTTAGTCTCCAGGTGTTAGAGTAGCTTCTATTTTTCACTTTATCATTTATTTCTAACTTAATTGCATTAAGATTTGATAGAATGCAAGGTAATATCTCTGTTTTGTATTTGCTAAGAGGTGCTTTGTGGCCTAAGATAGTCTGTTTTAGAGAAGGATCCATGTGCTGCTGAGAAGAAAGTCCTTGATGGGTGAAATATTCTATATATGTCTGTTAAGTCTAAATTATTATATTTTTTAGTTTATATATCCCCTGTAGGTTTTTTACATAAGTTTAAATTTATTTTTATATAATTTAAAACAGTTTGCATGTTATTTATCTGTGCTCCAAATTTTTCATTTAGTAAACTCAATTTCACCTTTTCATTTTTAAAAAATTTGTTCTAGTTGTTCTCCACACAATGCTGGGAGAGATGTGGTTTCTTTCCCATATGAGGATATTGTGCAGCATACCTTTCTGTTTAGTCAGGCAATGTCTTTTTTTAAACACATTTTTAAATAATTTTAAGTTGTTGATGGTCCTTTTTTTAAAATTTATTTGTATGTGGTACTGAGAATTGAACCCAGTGCCTCATGCATGCCAGGCAAGCATGCTACCACTGAGCCACAACCCCAGCCCTCAGGCACTGTCTTTTATCTTTAAACTTTCCATACTCCGACATGCCTCAGTCCTCCTAAAAATGCAGTTCCTTTAATTCCCTTATTCTTCCAGTGTGCTTGGCTGTGGCAGTGGCTGTGGCACTGGGGATTTCTTCCTTATTTTATTATATACAACCCCTTGAGTCCCCAATCCGTTTTGAGTGTCCAGTATTAAATTCCAGTAAAGTCCCACCCCTTTGTTTTTTTCTGTTCACTCACCTTGGTGAGAAGCCAGGAAAGTGACCTTTTCTATTCTGAAATGACTACTTGAAATGTTTTTACATTTCTAGTATCTTGAAATGACTACTGCTGGTCACTTTTAATATTTTTAAGTTCTTTTTTTCTTTTATTAAATTATTTATTTATTCTAATTTGTTATACATGATGGAAGAATGCAAATATTTTCATATTATACATATAGAGCACAATTTTTCAAGTCACTGATTGTACACAAGTGTTTTCACACCATTCGTGTCTTCATGCATGTACTTAGGTAATGATGTTTAACTCATTCCACCATCATTCCTACCCCCTTGCCGCCTCCTTTTATATCCCTCGCCTTTGCCTATCTAAAGTTCCTCCATTCCTCCTATGCTCCCCACCCACCATTGCCATTATGAGTCAGCATCCTCATATCAAAGAAAATATTCAGCCTTTGGTTTTTTTGGATTGGCTTGCTTTACTTAGCATTATATTATCCAACTCCATCCGTTTACCTGTAAATGCCATGATTTTACTCTCTTTTAATGCTGAATAATATTCCATTGTGTATATATACCACATTTTCTTTATTCATTCATCTAATGAAGGACATCTGAGTTGCTTCCACAATTTAGCTATTGTGAATTGTGCTGCTATAAACATTGATGTGGCTATGTCCCTGTAGTATGATATTTTTAAGTCCATTGGGTATGGACCCAGGAGTGGAATAGCTGGGTCAAATGGTGGTTCCATTCCAAGTGTTTCAAGGAATCTCCAGATTGGCTGCTCCAATTTGCAGTCCCACCAGCAATGTATGAGTGTACCTTTTCCCCCACATCCTTGCTAACACTTATTGTTTGTATTCTTGATAGCTGCCATTCTGACTGGATGAGATGAAATCTTAGAGTAGTTTTGATTTGCATTTCTCTAATTGCTAGAGATGTAAAACATTTTTTTCATATATTTGTTGATTGATTGTATATCCTCTTTTGAGATGTGTCTGTTCAGTTCCTTGGCCCATTTATTGATTGGGGTTTTTTTTTTTTTTTGGTGTTAAGGTTTTTGAGTACTTTAGATATCTTAGAGATTAGTGCTCTATCTGATGTGCTTGTGGTAAAGATTTGCTCCCATTCTGTAAGCTCTTTAGTCACTTCACTGATTGTTACTTTTGCTGAGAAGAAGCTTTTTAGTTTGAATCCATCCCATTTATTGATTCTTGGTTTTAATTCTTGCACTATAGGATTCTTATTAAGGAAGTTGGAGCCTAATCCAACATGATAGAGATTTGAGCCTACTTTTTCTTCCATTAATTGCAAAATCTCTGGTTTAATTCTTAGGTCCTTGATCCACTTTGAGTTGAGTTTTGTGCATGCTGAGAGAGAGGTTTAATTTCATTTTGTTACAGTGGATTTCCAGTTTTCCCACCACCATTTGTTGAAGAGGCTATCTTTTCTCCAATATACGTTTTTGGCACCTTTGTCTAATATGAGATAACTGTAATTATGTGGGTTTGTCTCTGTGTCTGCTATTCTGTACCATTAGTCTACAGGCCTATTTTGGTGCCAATACCATGCTATTTTTGTTACTATTGCTCTGAAGTATAGTTTAAGGTCTGGAATAGTAATGCCACCAGTTTCACTATTTGTAGATGATAGGATTCTATACCTAGAAGACCCAAAACATTCCACCAGAAATCTTCTAAAACTAATAAATGAATTCAGCAAAGTAACTGGATATAAAATCAACACCCATAAATCAAAGGCATTTCTGTATATCAGTGACAAATCCTCAGAAAGAGAAACTAGGAAAACCACCCCATTTACAATAGACTAAAACAAAACAAAACTTGGGAATGAACTCAGTGAAAGAGGTGAAATACCTCTACAATGAAAACTAAAGCATGCTAAAGAAAGAAATTAAAG
Organism: Urocitellus parryii; assembly: GCF_045843805.1. Taxonomy (NCBI): domain Eukaryota; kingdom Metazoa; phylum Chordata; class Mammalia; order Rodentia; family Sciuridae; genus Urocitellus; species Urocitellus parryii. Next base: position 51,121,136 of record NC_135536.1, read on the forward strand.
AAGATGTTAGAAGATGGAAAGATCTACCATACTACCAAAAGCACTCTACAGATTCAATGCAATCCCAATCAAAATCCCAATGACAGTCCTCATAGAAATAGAAAAAGCAATCATGAAATTCATCTGGAAAAATAAGAGACCCAGAATAGCCAAAGCAATCCTTCACAAGAAGAGTGAAGCTAGTGATATTTTTAAGTTCTAAGATTTAATGTCCTTTTTTAAAAAAGAAAAAAGGTCAATTTTCAAGCTTTTGTCCTGAACTTATGAAATATCTGCAAAGTCTGGGAATGACCTAGCATCAGCTATACAATCATTCTGATATAAATGAAAAACAGAAGCTCAGGGAAAAATCAAGCTTTAAAGAATGAAGTTTTCCAAGAGCACTGTGTAGTTTTTAAGTAGTATAGTATAAAATGAAGATTTCCAAAAAGATAGAAGGCAAAACATTTTTAAAAATTTTTTAAGACGCTAAAATCAGTGTTTATATAGCTGCTGACATGCATACAAAGATAGAAATTATTGAAGTGCAAATAAATTTGATATTTTTATGTCATTGTTAAAGCCACTTTTGCCCCATTAGTTGTTCTAGGAACATTTGAAACATTGTTAGGTAATGACATAAATCACAAATTAATGGTTAGAATGGAAATGACAATAAAATTTATGTATCTAAATAATTTAACAGTAGTCTTACTAAGCTTTTTAAACAGATGAAGTGAATCTGAAACCTTACTTTAAGTCCCAATTTGTCTATAATGTTGTATAAAAACCACAGTGACTCTGAACATTTTCCTGAGGTTTGAATATAGTGTAAAATCTTGGTTGGTGACTGACATTGACACCAGGCATATAGTGTTACTGTTCTCTCCTTGTAGCATCTCCCTAGAGCAGAGCTAGGCAGAACCATGAGCCCTCCTGTGTGTGTGTGTGAGTAGCATGGCAGTGTGCTAAAAAATGTTTATGTAATTTTGTTTGGACATGGAGCAGGGTTGGGTGCCCTTTATTTTTCAAAGGCCTGGTAATGTTTGTTTCCCCCACTGTCTTTAGCTCTGTGGTAGAAGTGAAGCACAGGTCTCCTTTTTCACCCTGTTTTTGTAGTTCCTCGCACTATCTCCTACTGGGATCTTCTTTCATATTCTAGTGAAGGGGATGTTGAGACTGTTAGTTTTTTCTTATGTTACATAAGCAGTGCCTCTGGAATTCTTGATGGTGGAAGAAAAAGGATGGCAGTAGATGTATGATGAATGAGAAAAGGGGGGAAAAAAGGGAAATGCACAAACAGGAAATCAAAGGCGACAGAACAACATCAGAAATTGCTTTTAATTTCTCTCTGAGGAACTGGCATTTCTGGGCCACCCTGCTCTGTGGTTTTCTGGTTTTCCTAATTGACTAGATGTAATTAAGTGGATATATGAATGGCATTACTTATGATTATATAACAGAGCCTAAGCAGCTCACTGTTGTGTGAAAGTGAATGAGCTCTACGTGTTACTAAACTATGAGCCTGCTTCGGCAGCTGTTACACTGTGATAAATGATTGGAGAACTAATTAATTGAGGTCATTATACTATTAAATGTATTTTCCACTGAACAGCAATAATGAGAATTCATTGTTAGCCAATGAGTATTCACCATTAATGGGAAATTTCTCTTCTAGTATTACATATATTGTTTTTGGAACACATCTCTATTAAAACGCATTATAAATTTATTTATGTCACTAGGTACCAGTTGTTTATCTTTCATGAAAGACTACACTTTTATGAAGGAGTCAAGATCTCCCTATTTCAAAATTACTCGCTTTTTCTCTCATGGTCTCATCCCTCCCTGTTCCCCCAAGAAAATTATAAACCTATTCATTTAGAGCTGAGTTGAACCTGTTATTTCATTACTCTTGAGCTTCTTTGTGTATATAGGACAATTAATTGTAAATTCTGAAATCAATTTCTATTATAAGAAAGCATTTTCTTTTCTGTTTTGTTGTTGTTTTAGGAGTAAGTATTCCTATTAAACGGTATTCCATCAAGAATGTTTTAAATGTTCCAAATATCTATAAATTATAATAGCAAGAAAACTTGGTAACTTTCTCTCTTTTACATAATTCCTAAAACAGGAATTCATGATAAGAGAAATGAGTTCACTTTGGGTAGTTTGGACTTTAGGTAAAACCAATAAAACCAGTGGTTCCCTCATCATCCAGCGGGGGAGGGAGGCATACCCACATTTAGTATCCTAAGGGACTGTAGATTCCTTTATTTTGTCAGTAGGGTCTGTATCTGGAGACATGATCTCCAAGTTGTGGTGACTCCTGTAAATACCTGGCATACTCAGAGTTGTTCTATTTGTCCTATGAGAATAGAAGTATGGTGGGGTGGAGGTTTTTCCCCTGGAAGGACAATGCTGGGAGCATGTACAGCAGAGGACCTTGGTCCTGTGTACTAATGGAATATGGGGGCCTGGGGTCTCTTTTCTGACCCATGTCTTGCAAGTTTTCCCAGTAATACCAGTGTGGTGCTGGAGAATCCACTGCATTTTGGTTCTCGTGAACTGTGGTATGAGGTCCTTGTTCACTCTTCTGGTTTCTCTGAGGAGAGATTTCCTCTGAAATGTCTGGTCATTTTCCCTACCCACTCAGGACTGGTTGAGCTCTCTGGCTGGCAGGTAGCAGTATTGATCACAATTTATCAATTTCTGGGAGCTAACCTATCAGCAGTCCTAAATGAAAGGAGATTTCCCCTTCTCTTTCCACTCTGGACCAGAGGAAATCGTGACTTGGGTGCATATTTTGTTCTGCAGGTTGTCTGTCCTTGAGGACAGATTTGGAGGGAGGGAGTGTTCAGGCCTCAGGCTATCATACAAAGCTATATCTTTTGGTTATGATAAGGAATTTTGGACACCCATGTTTATCATGCATTCATTTATTTTTAGTTGGTTCAGAATGCAGGGAAAGGATGGCTTCAATTTGGCCTCCTTGTATTTCAATACCTTCTCCAGCAGATTTAAACATTACATATAGCACTGCTTCACTGTATAAGTGCTCTTTCCACTGATTGATTAATGCATTCTTGGTTAAAAGGTGATATTGCAGGGATAGGGAGATGTTGAAAATTCCAATTGTTTGAAATGAGAATTTGGATATGGTGAATTTCAAAATAGTACCTCACTTAGAGAAATTTTCCTTCCAGGCTCAATGAACAAGTTAATATATCTTTCTCTGTAGCCCAAATGCTTTGCTTAGTCCCATTCTCTCTGTGGCAATGGTATCTACTTAGCAATAGAACAGTACAGGTTGTGTATGCAGTCATAGGTATTTCATGGTTTGTTAGCTTACCTTTATCCTGGCTGTGGAGTGCTTAAATGGCTGTAGAAATCTCTATGGAGATAGAGCATATTTTAAAGAAGCAATCAAGCATATAAATTCTAGCAGTTAAAAGTCTAAGTCAAAATTTTATGACATTATAAGCATGATATAAATAAGTAATATAATTACTAATTCCATTTGTTGGCCACACAGTTCAGGGAGAAAAATCTTCATAGTCTGGTGAAAAAGTGAATTCTAGTTAAAGCAACAATGTTGAAAACAGCTGCTTTAGCATTAAGACCCTCATGAGGTTAAGTCTATAGTAGTCTGGACACAGTTTCTTTGTGTTAAGCCTATATGGTTCTGTTTACTCTATATTGTGAATTTTGCGAAATGTAGTGGGCTGATAGAAATGGAGCAAACAGGAAAACCTCTTTAAAAATTAGAGCAAAAATATACAATTTTTTTAATTTAAGCTCAAGAGAATCCAACTATTTTCTTTGTGGCCAAGAGTTCTCACTCAGTTCATTTAACTGTAATGCTTTACAGGTAAAAGCAAAATCTCTTTATGACAAACTGATGGTTTTCCTTGTAGGTGAATTTGTGATTATATTTGACTAAACTGCTAGAAATCATATTGCCTGTCTAAAGGAAATGTGGATGGATTAAATTTTTCCAGGTTCTCTGTAGAGGATTAACAAATGCAAGAATGTGATATGAGAATAGTAAGTGGAAATGATCTCTCTCTCTCTCTCTCTCTCTCTCTCTCTCTCTCTCTCTCTCTCTCTCTCTCTCTTTCTTTCTCCTTTTCTCTCTGCCTGTCATTCCAGTGCCCTGGGAATTTAATTCTGAGCTTTGAGATTTCCTAAGTTTCCAATTAAATAATATTATTTATGTTCTTTCTTCCATTTTACTTTCACTCTTTTCCCCTGCTACTCTCATTTCCTTTCTTTCTAATATTAATAATTTTTGTCTATAGCTCTCCTGTGCCACATTACATTTTTCTAGACTGTGACTTCTGAAAGGAGGATTTACAGTATAATTTTGTGTCTTTTAATCAAGTCCTGCACAGGATAGCACCCAATAAGTGTTCATTAACCAAATAAATACACTGTTAGTATGTGAATACATGGTTATTTTTTTATGTGGAAACCTTCTTAGTAACATCTACATTTTTTAATTACAGAAGGCTATTTTGCATATATTCTAAAATAGAACAACTTTGTTCTGATATTCTCTCCACTTCAACAGAATACGTCTAATTGCAAAATATGCTTCTTTGCAAACTTCCAGGGCTGATTCATTGTTTTTCATTATTTCATTGGCTTCTAACTGTGTATACTCTATTGCCCATGCCATCACTGTTAATGAAGAAACACTTTCAAACTGTGGGATAGAACATGTACTCTATTTTGTTGCCCTAATTGAAAAAAATGTGACTGTTTTCTAGATGTTTACTTGCACGATGTTTCTTTTTCTTTGCTTGACCTGGCTGTAGTATGGATGTACCTACTTACTTATAGTCCTTTTAAGGTTCTAGATAAGTATCTTCTATGTAGAATATACTTTCTAGGTTTTAGAAATGACTAGCCTAGTATTTATTTAAAGGCTTTAGATGTATTTGTTGAATGAATGAATGAAACAGCAAGCATAGGATTGGTTCCAAACACATAGGTGGTTTGTCATTCCTGAGAACTATGGAATTCCAGTCATGCAACATGAGTGCAATAGACATGCAAACAGAACAGGGACAGAAGTACAATCTGGAGAGAGGGACATACCCACATAATATGCAACCTCCTCTCCCTGTCTTGTTAAGCATCCTCTAGGAATTAGTCTGTGCCTGCTACTTTCTTTGAAAATTCTGTCTTCCAGAATTTCTTTTCCATAACTTTGCAAATGAGAAGCCTCAATGATAGAAGAAAGGCTAAGCAGCGTGTTTGCCATTTGAGTTAAGAGAAAGCTACTTACTTGTCTTTTCATATGAATAAGTGATGGGCTTTTGTGCCTTGCTTCCTTTTCTGGGTCTCCTCATCCAGAATTTTTGGAGTATCACTTCCTAATTTAATATATGTGGGAAGATAATAGTAAATTTATATTCTATTTTATAAAAAAATTGGGCTTCCAAATATTTAATTTTTAACTGAAAAATACTGTATTTGAATTTTCTGTTAGGAAAACACATTGAAAAATGCTAGATGCATAAAAGTCTGGTGTTTCCCCATTAAGAATGTTTTATTGTTACCGTGTTACGCACTGACCTGCATGTAAGTGTTTCTGTTCATTCCTAATGTTCAAAAAATATGCCACTTAGGGGTTACCACTGGGCTCAGAACCTATGAATCTTAAAGATTCCTCTATGGAACAAAGCAAAGTAGGTGAGCCATGCAATCACATAGAAACGCTGAGTAGTTTCCTTCTATTTATGCACAACTTGCTGTTCTTTGCTTATGGTTTTTATTTCTACTGTATCAAAATGATCTTGTAGGTAAGGGATATTTGGAAACTTTATCAAAAAAGCTTGGCCACTTTAATCAATAATTTAAAGAATTAATTTAGCACTAAAATTCCTTAGAGAAAAAAAATGTGTGATAAATTTTTCAACAAAAAATTTACATTCCTTTTGTGGTAGAGCTGTTTTCCAGTAAATGCAGTCAATAAATTTATCTCTGAAGGCACAAATGTGTACATGAGAACCCTCAAACATCTGGTGAAGTAGTTTCTTTGACAAAACTTAAAATATAGTGCTTTTGAGGTTGGTAAACCATGAGAAATCTCCTTTTGAAATGGAATTAAATGGTTTTTGTTGTTACAGAAAAAAAAGTGACAAATTTTGTTCTTTGACTGTTAAATGGCTCTTATAAAGAAAACAAATTGCAAGTTTGTTAAAAACTAGGTAACATAATTTGCATATAGGTTAGGATAACTTTAAGTCATTCTTCTGGGTTTTAGATACAGGTGGTGGTGTATGGAAGGTCAGTCTGTATAGGCAGGTGGAGATACATTTTAGCAGGTCTTTTTTTCCCCTGGTCAGGGAGTTAGACTTTGTTTCTTCTATAGCATAAGAGATGGTACATCTTTTCTGCAATAAGCCGGGCAGTAGATACATTAGGCATTATGGGACATTCATTTTGGTATCCCCTATTAGTAGTAAACTTGTTCTTTTGGTACACAAATAAACCAGAACTGAGTCTCCATCACAGTGACTCAACTCTGTCATTGTAATATGAAAGAAACCATGGGCAATTTGAACAAGTATGGAAGTATGGCTGTATTCCAATGAAACTTTATTTATTTATAGGCACTGAAATTAGAATTTTATATAAATTTCCACACATCATGAACAAATATCATTCTTCTTATTTTTTATTTTATTTTTTTGTGGTGATGCATGTGAGGCAAGTACTCTACCAACTGAGCTATAGTCTCAGCCCATTCTTTTGATTTTTAAAAAATGTTAAATAAATGTAAAAACAATTCTTTTCTCACAGATTATACAAAACAGTGCAGGTGAATTTAGCCCATAGGCCACAGTTTGCAGATTTGCTATTATCGATGAACTAATATTAGTGACTGAAGAGTTTACACAGGAAGTGAAATGATTTTATTTGCACTCAAGAAAGGTCTCTTCAGTGCAGCATTTTATAAACCATGTTCCAAGGAACCATAAAGGAAAGTGCTCTGGGCAAAAAGTTCCCACAAGCAGAGCAGATAATCCTAGGAAATGTCCTCGGTTGCGTGTTCCTCTGAGAGGTTCACAAAGCACATTAGTGTACTGAGCATTCTGAGAAGGGCTGTAGAGACAAACTGCTTACCTTTTTTGTTGTTTTGTTAAATAAAGGTTTACTATACTTATTTTTGGAAACTTCTGTGGAATATGACTTGGGAAATGCTTTTTTTTTAAACTGACCAGTTATATTAAATGATGAAGTGAGGTAAAGATCATAAAGGTCACTTAAATAGATAATCCACTGCCATCTTCATGAAAAATGAGGGAATACACTAGGGAGTAAGTGCGGAATGTGGAAACTATTATTAGGGAAACATAATTTATAGAGGAGAGAGGGTAGAATATTAAGGTTTTTTTCCTATTTGAATACATTTAAAATATGGAAAAATGCACATAATTACTTCTCATATATGAGAAAAATCCACATTTTAGAAAAAAAATAAATAAAACAAAGACTGGAGGGATATTTGAGCACTTAAAATAGAAAATCCAGAGATCAAATCTTGTGCTACCAAGGCCAATGGGGTAGAATCTCAAGCAAACTAAGACTAAAAATATTACTTCAACATACAAAAAAGGAAATAATATGAAAGATTAAAAAAATACAGACTTATTTTCCAAGACTATGCCTATCAGAGCTTGTTGTTGTCAGTAACAGAAATTGACTGTATAGCTAAGCTAAAAAGAAACTTATTAGAAATAGGTAGCTCACAGAATCACTAGGAAGGCAGCGAGTCTGACTCAGAAGACAGACACTAGAAGCCACACCTGGGTCACCTCGTGCACTGGAAATGTCTCCTTAGAAAGCTACACCTGGAAGTCCCATTCACTCCTGATGTCACTCTGACTGGGCCCCACTTCTCATGACCTCTTACCACTGCCAGTTCTGCAGTGACTGATTTCTGAACTTGTCCTGTGTTATCACATTCTTCTCTTAAAATTCAGAATCTAGGGAAACAATACTGTATATCTGATTGACTGAGCTACTTCCTATTCCTGTGTCTTGGATCTGAGAGAGAGAGAGAGAGAGAGAGAGAGAGAGAGGGAGGGAGGGAGGGGGGGCACTTCCTTCCCCTTAAGCTTCCATGGTAGGAGATGAACTAATTTACCTGCCAGTGTATGATAAATTCAGAATCCTCAATTCTTCCTGAATAATAAATATCCACCTCACAGAAGAAGGGAATTATCTCTGACATTGTATCTGAAAATCTGAAGGATGTTGTCCTTGTCATTGAATGGTCTAATTGCACTACTGGATTGCAGTGCTTATTTAGAAGATAAATAGACATACAAATATAGATGTGATTCAGTAAACTTGAGCCTTTGGGATGCTGTAGAATTAGGGCAGTTTTAGTTTTAATGAATAGAGTTTTCGGTGATCCTCAAAACCCCAGAGAATCAGAACAGTGGTTACCTAAAGTTCTTCTGATTTCAACACATTCTCTTGAAAAGAACATAAGAGTTTAATTTAGTGCACTTACATTTCCTTGGATTGAAAAATCTAGCAAGACAAAAACGAAGACATTTTTGTATTATGTTCTCAGGATTAAAGGACTTTGACAAAATATTGATGTTTACTGATATACATTGAAATCACTTGTGTACCTCTTTCATTTGGTTCTGATATTGTAGAAAAATAGACAATTAAGAAAATTTTCACTTCCTTCACTAGTATTTTCATTGCATTGAGGTGTTTTTTTTTTAAAATCTGGGAATCAATTTGAATATAAGCAGAGGAAATTATTAATATAAGGACATGATGAAGAAATCAAAACAGATGATGAGGTGATGAAGCTGTTTCCTAGAGTCTTAATTTCAAAATGTAGTGATTCAAAATTTTATAATTTTATTCTTGCCTTTAACTTTGGATGACAATAACCTAATTTCTGTTTGTTCTAAAACAAAGTTACAGAATAAGAGAACTGACATTCTATACTAGAGATAAAACAAAATTGCTTCAGAGAAGAACTCTACGGTCATGCTTGTGTCTCTTTGCCCACTTGTTCAACATAGCAAGTTAGAAATGCATGAAGCGGCTAATTTAGCATCTGTAACATTTAGTTGCACTTCAGTACAGGACCATTATCCTGGCTCATCACACCTCTGGTGAACATGCACATCTGTTCCCCACCTCATCAGTAATGCACAACTCTTTTAATACCTAGAAACTCTGTGGAACAGGAGTTATAAGTAATTTTTATGAGGGTACATTGGCTATGCCTAAGTTACTTTTAGGATCTGTTACAACCAAATGCTCAGTTGACTCCCTAACTCATCTACTGAGAGATTTGCTACAGCACTGAAAAAAAAGCACATAAGTTTGATTAAACTTCCAAGGGGGTTTCATGGCATTATCTAAAAAAATGAGTTAAGGTAAAAATCACTGTAATTGGTGAGAAATGTGTTCCAATTAAGACATCCTACTTTAGCAACACAGATGATAAATTGATATAGTTTTAGAGAGAGTAAATACATATTTCTAGGGTGAAATTTTAAGTCACACAAAAACATTTATCATGTTCAGTACTTGCAGAGTATGCTTTTGGGTACAGATAGAATATCACTGTGAATTAGAAGATATAGACTTTGTTTTCAAATGTTTTAATTAAATGAGGAGAGAAGGTGCTCAAGAGATAAGTGATCTGGTGTCACCTTTAGGTTGGAGGAAACTAAATAATGGCTGATTGCCCCCCTCTCCTCGAGTCCTCCCTCCTTTCTTCTCACACCCTTATCTCCTGCTTTGTACCAGGCTCTGGGATGAAACCAGTTGGCTCATTTTGGGGTTGCTACTAGCATTCAGTCTACTCCCTCAGGGTTCTCTCTTTCCACAAATCCTGCTTCTTTCTGCTGTTTCACTGCAATTCCCATGGTTTACGAAAGCAAGCAGAAAATGATAAATGGGGGTCAGTGACAAGTGTTACAGGATTGTGCACAATCCTTACAGATTCCCTTATAAAGAATTTGCTGGAACTCTTATCATCTGTTTTTTTTTTTATATATATCTCAGTGTAATGAGGGAACTAAACAAGTGTTACTCCCTTTCCCCTTAATTTATAGTAAATACCATTCAAGGTTCACGGAGGGAAGAGATGATCTTTCCTTTGAACACAGAATTTATGTAGACTTTTGGATCTCTCTGTACTCAAGAGACAGTCTTCCTCTCTAAAGACTATGTCACTTCTGTCTTTATGCTTCATACAGAATTGGCAATTTTGAAAATAACCTACAGGATCTTCTTGCCACATTACAAAAAAATTTTGTCTAAGACCTGCACAGGAGCCCAGGTCCAGGGTAGGCCCTGTCCAACTGGCAGACTCACAATGAAGCTCAGGCCCTGGTCCTGGCCCAGTACCATCCCCAAGGACTTGCACAGGAGTTCATGTGAGTCCAAGTCTAGCCACGCCCATCTTGGGAAACTGCAGCCATTGCCATAGTCCTCCCCATACAGGAGCCTCTACCTTGCAACAACAGACAGGGTCTAGAAGCAGCTGCATCTTGGAACAGGCAGCTCAAAGCCATTGTAAAGCCCACCCTTTCAGCCCCATCTCTGAAAGAGGTTGCATCTATCTTGGGACACCCCCACTGCTATCTTGAGTTACCTCTGCTGTTGCTGTCACCACCTGTAGTTTTAGTAGCATCCATCCTGGGTCACTGCCAGCATCTGGAGGAAGCCCAATACCCAGGTAAGGTACAGAATACTTGCATGGATAGTGTAAGATTATAGGGTAGAAACTGTAATACCTCAGATCCGCACTGCAAGAAAGGAAGACACATAGACAACATGAAAAAACAAGGGAAAAAAGTGCCCCAAACAAACCAGGATACTACAATAACAGAATCCATGGACAGTGCAGTTGATGAAATGTCAGAGGATGAGTTCAGAAGGTTCATAATCAAAATAATCTGTGAATTAATGAATGACCCAAATGAGCAAATACAGGCAAAAATTGTTCACTTCAACAAAGAGATAAGGGAGCAAATACAAGTAGCAAAAGATTAATTCAAGAAAGAGTTAGAGTCTGAAAAAAAAGAATTAGAAATTTTTTGAAATGAAGGAAACAATAAGCCAAATAAAAAACTCAATAGAAAGCATCACCAACAGACTAGATCACTTGGAAGACAGAACATCAGATAATGAAGACAAAGTATACAATCTGGAAAAAACATAACATCCAAGAATTATGGGATAGCATCCAAAGACCAATCTAAGAATTATGGGGATAGAGGAAGGCACAGAGATTCAAATTAAAGGAATGTACAATCTCTTCAATGAGATGATTTCAGAAAACTTCCCAAACATGAAGAATACATTGGAAAATCAAACACAAGAGGCTTACAGGACACCAAAAGTACAAAATTACAACAGATCTACAATAAGGCACATTATAATGAAAATGCCTAGTGCAAAGAATAGGGATAGAATCTTAAAGCCTGCAAGAGAGAGTAATCAGATCACACATAGGGGGAGACCAATTTGTATCTCAGCAGATTTTTCAACCTAGACCGTCAAAGCCAGGAGATCCTGGAACAACATATACCAAGCTCTGAAAGAAATGGATGCCAACCAAGAATCTTATATCCAGAAAAATTAAGCTTTGATGATGAAATAAAAACCTTTCATTATAAACAAACGTTAAAAGAATTTACAGTGAGAAACCCTGCACTACAGAGCATCCTCAGAAAAATATTCCAGGAGGAGGAAATGAAAAGCAACAATGAAAATTAGCAAAGGGAGGAATTACACTAAAGGAAAAGCCATCAAAGGAGAAACCAAGTTAAGTTAAAAACCAAAAAATAAACCAAAATGTCTGGGAAGACCAATCTTATTTCAATAATTAATTAAAAGACACAGACTGTATTAAAAAAAAAAAGAACTGACTATGTTGCCTTCAAGAGACTCATTTCACAGGAAAAGACATCCACAAACTGAAGGTGAAAAGGTAGGAAAAAACTTACCATGCACATGGACCACATAAACAAGCAGGGGTTTCCATCCTCATATCAGATAAAGTGGACTTCAAACCAAAGCTAGTGAAAAGAGATAAAGAAGGGCATTTCATACTGCTGAAGGGATTCATACATCAACAGGACATACCAATCATAAATATCTATGTACCAGACAATGGGGCATCTATATATGTCAAACAAACCCTTCTCAAGTACAAGAACCAAATAGACCACAACACAATAATTCTGGGTGACTTTAATACACCTCTCTCACCACTGGATAGATCTTCCAAACAAAAACTAAACAAAGCAACTATAGAAGTCAATAATACAGTCAATAATTTGGACTTAACAGACATATTTACAGTATTCCATCCATCAATGAGTAAATACACTATCTTCTCAGCAGCACATGGATCCTTCTCCAAAATAGACCATACGTTATGTTACAAAGCTAGACTTGGCAAATGCCAAAAGAATAGAGATACTACCCTGCATTCTGTCAGATCATAATGGAATGAAATTAGAAATCAATGATAAAATTAAAAAGAGAAACTACTCCAATACCTGGAGACTAAACAATATGCTATTGAATGATGCATGGATAACAGAAGACCTCAGGAAGGAGATTAAAAAAAATTCTTTGAGGAAAATGAGAACTCCAATACAACTTATCAAAATCTTTGGGACACTATGAAGGCAATAAAAGGAAAGTCATTGCGAGGAATGAATGCATGAAAATGAATGCATTAAAAGAAGAAAAAGTCAACAAGTACATGACCTGTCATTACAGCTCAAAGTCCTAAAAAAGAAGAACAAACCAAAACCAAAAGTAGTAGAAGCCAGGAAATACTTAAAATCAGGGCAGAAATCAATGAAATTGAAATTAAAGATACAATTAAAAAATTAACAAAACAAAAAGCTGGTTCTTTGAAAAAATAAATAAAATTGACAAACCCTTAGCCACTCTGACAAAAAGAAGGAGGAAGAAAACTCAAATTATTAAAATTTGTGATGAAAAAAATATGACAGACACTATTGAAATACAGAAGACAATTAGAAGCTATTTTGAAAATTTATATTCCAGTTAAATAGAAAACCTGAAAGATACCTATAAATTTCTAGAGGCATATGGTCAACCCAAACTGAATCAAGAGGACATACACACTTTAAACAGATCAATTTCAAGCAAGGAAATAGGAAGGCTTTTGATGGCATCTTCTATCAAGAAAAGCCCGGGACCAGACAGATTCATAGTTGAGCTCTATAAAATCTACAAAGAAGAATTAATACCAATACTTTTCAAATTATCTCATAAAATATAAAAGGGAGTAACCCTCTCAAACTCATTCTACAAAGCTAGTATCATCCTGATACCCTAACAGGCAGAGACACATCAAGAAAAAAATTCAGACCAATATCCCTGATGAACATTGATGCAAAAATTCTCAATAAAATTCTGGAAAATTGCATAAAAAACATTTAAAAAAACAGTGCACCATGATCAAGTGAGATTCATCCCAGGGATGCAAGGTTGGTTCAACATATGGAAATCAATAAATATAATTCATTACAGCAATAGACTTAAAGATAAGAATCAAATGATTATATCAATTGATGTAGAGAAAGCATTTGACAAAATACAGCACCCTTTCATGTTCAAAACACTAGAAAACTAGGGATAGTAGGAACATACCTCAACATTGAAAAAGCTATCTATGCTAAACCCAAGGCCAACATCATTCTAAATGGAGAAAAATTTGAAGCATTCCCTTTAAAAACTGAATCAAGACAGGGACACCCTCTTTCACCACTTCTATTTAACATAGTCCTTGAAACTCTAGCCAGACCAATTAGACAGATGAAAGAAAGGGATATGGTTAGGAAAAGAAGAATTCAAACTATCATTATTTGCTGTTGACATGATTCTATACTTAGAGGATACAAAAAACTTCATGAGAAACTTCTATAATTAATGAATTCAGCAAAGTAGCAAGATATAAATATAAATACCCATAAATCAAATGCATTTCTATATATCAGTGATGAATCCTCTGAAAGAGAAATTAGGAAAACTACCCTATTCACAAAAGCCTCAAAAAAAAAGAAAGAAAAAGAAAAATACTTGGGAATCAACAAAAGAGGTGAAAGACCTCTACAATGAAAGCAACAGAATACTAAAAAAAGAAACCGAAGACCATAGAAGATGGAAAAATCTCCCATGCTCTTGGATAGGAAGACTTAACATTGTCAAAATGGCTATACTACCCAAAGTCAGCCTATACAGATTCAATGCAATTCCAATTAAAATCCCAAAGTCATTCCTTATAGAAATAGAAAATGCAATCATGAAATTTATTTGGAAAAATAAGAGACCCAGAAGAGCCAAAGCAATCCTTAGCAAGAAGAATGAAGCAGGAGGTATACGATATCAGAGCTTAAACTATACTGCAAAGCTATAATAACAAAAATGGCATGTTATTGGCACCAAAATAGACATGTTGACTAATGGTACAGAATAGAAGACAGAGACAAACCCACATAAATACAGTCATCTCATATTAGACAAAGGCACCAAAAACATACAGTGGAGAAAAGATAGCCTATTCAACAAATGGTGCTGGGAGAACTGGAAATCCATATGCAGCAAAATAAAACTGAGCTCAAAGTGGATCAAGGACCAAGGAATTAATCAAAGAGACCCTGCGCATAACAGAGAAAAAAGTAGGCCCAAATCTTTATCACGTCCGATTATGCCCTGACATCCTTACAAGACTCCTAACGTGCAAGAAATAAAATCAAGAATTAATAAGTGGGATGGACTCAAACTTAAAAGCTTCTTATCAGCAAAAGAAACAATCAGTGAGGTGAACAGAAAGCCTATATTTTGGGAGCAAAATTTTGCCCCACACACATCAGATAGAGCAGCAGTCTCCAGGATATATAAAGAACCCAAAAACCTTAAGACCAAAAAAACCAAACAATCCAATCAATAAATGGGCTAAGGAGCTGAACAGATACTTCCCAGAAGAAGATATATAATTGATCAACAACTATATGAAAAAATGTTCAACATCTATAGTAATTAGAGAAATGCAAATCAAAATTACATTGATTTCATCTCATGCCAATCAGAATGGCAGTTATCAAGAATACAGACAATAATAAATGCTGGCTGTCATGAGCTGTCCATGGGCTGTGTGGATTGTGTTGTACATAGTAGCCTCTTGAGGGGACAGGCCTGGCTCTGTGAACTCCTGTCAGGGACTGAACACATGGTGCAGATGTACCTCCCCCTGTAGCTCTGCCTAAGATCCCACACAGCACCCGAGATGGGTGTGACTTTCCAAGGTGCCAATCAATCTGCTGGCCATCAGGAAGCAAGACTCCACCCTTGAAATCTTATCTCCCTCTGTTGTCTCTGCTTTAAAATAAAGGAAATGTGGGCTCATGCTCTTTTCCACTGCTGTTTCCAGTTTAGAAGCTGATCCTTAAGGTCAAAGTGCCATCCTACCCTCGTTTTGAAAACTATTCTCTGTGTTGCATCATTTTTTGCTGCTTTCTTACTTTCATGTTTCAGCCAGCTCTTTTAAACCCAGTTCATCTTGTCTGCGTGGGTATAGGTGAGAGCTGGCAAAGATATGGGGGGAAAAGGCATTCTCATACATTGCTGGTGGGACTGCAAATTGGTGCAGCCAATCTGGAAAGCAGTATGGAGATTCCTTAGAAAACTTGGAATGGAATCACCATTTGACCCTGCTATCCCACTCCTCAGTCTATACCCAAAGGACTTAAAAACAGCATACTATAGTAACACAGCCACATCAGTGTTCATAGCAGCTCAATTCACAATAGCTAAACTGTGAAAGAAACCTAGATGCCCATCAATAGATGAATGGATAAAGAAACTGTGGTATACATACACAATGGAATATTACTCAGAAATAAAAGAGAATAAAACCATGGCATTTGCAGGTAAATGGATAGAGTTGGAGAATATCATGCTAAGCAAAGTAAGCCAATCTCAAAAAACAAAGGCTGAATATTCTCTGTGATAAGTGGATGCTGATTCATAATGGGGAGTGGGGTGGCATGGGAAAAATGGAAGAATTTTGATTGGGTGAAGCCCATAGAGGTAGGGATTGACGTCGGGGGAAGGAAAGATAATGGAATGAGATGGACATCATTACCCTAAGTACATAAGGTGTGATGCTATTTTTTGTACAACCATAGAAATATAAAATTGTGCTGCAATTGTGTACAATGAATCAACATGTACTCTGCTGTCATATATACCTCATGAAAATAAATAAATTAATTAAAAACCATTTTTTGTCTATTCAACAGGTTTGGCTCAAATATCTTTTGTCTGTTTTCAAAAATCAAATCTGCATTTAAAGGATAGAGATTCATTACAAAAATATAAATTAAAAAGATGCTATGACTTTAAAAAAACATAGCTTGGGTTCTGAGGCATTCCAGGAGACTGCTTCCATACCAGCTTTTGCTGGAAAAGAACCCAGTCTTCTAACTAATTAGAGTAGATAGATAGATAGATAGAATCTAGCCTTCTAAACTGAAGAGTGAGGTGATGGCTCTCCTGCAAAAATGCCTTCCCTGTGCTTGTCATGCCAAAAAGTGACTCTTGCAATGCAGAACCCAGAAGTTCTCTTTTAAAGGTGACATCTTAATAAATTAAAAGTATCAGGCTGGATATGGTGGCACAATCCCATAATCCCAGCTGCTGGGGAGGCTGAGAGAGGAGGATTGCAAGTTCAAAGCCAGCCTCCGTAAAAGCAAGGTACTATGCAACTTGGTGAGACCCTGTCTCTAAATAAAATACAAAATAAGGCTGGGGATGTGGCTCAGTGGTCTAGTGACCCTGAGTTTAATCCCCGATACAAAAACAAACAAACAAAAAACCCCTTTCACTTCATTTTATAAAGATAATGAAGACTTTAAAAAAAACCAACAACTACATTTAGATTTCAAACTTGAAATGATCTGACTTAAAATAATGAAGAGGCATACTAGCCAACACTGGAGCAGGGGTACCTCTAAGAAAGGGCAGGCATTGTCTAGGTGGATGATGGTCTTCCAACCTCTCATATGTGAATCCAATGTTGGGCTTTGTGGTGCTTTATGTGTTTAAGGATGATTAAAGCTTCCTAGAGCAGTTTGAAGAAGCTGGTTTTGAATAAGATCCTCAACTGTAATGTAGTGCTGTCTCATTTTAATTTATCTGCTCCTTTTTGAAAATTGGATTAATAATTGTAAGTGACTTTGCCTTTGGTTATTATGTAATTTTTTGGAATGAATCACTTAACCATGTAAGTAAAATGGCCAATTCTGTCATGTAAGTCATACTGTTATCATTGTTATTTTTTGGAGCACTGAAGTAGAAATCAGAATACTTGCATTTAAAAGACTACATTTCAGCTCTAACTATTCTTCCACAAATCTGGGCCACTTTCATATTTTTCTGAAATGAGATGGAATATAAATAACTAATTAATAAGTTTTTTTTTCCTGTGTGCCTGGGGAATTAATTCAGTTCCCTTGAAACTGAGTTTTATCATTTATGAAGTAGGAATAATAATAACTATTCCATCTCTTGGGATTGTGATGGGAATGTAATGAGGTAACAAATGCTGTGGGAACTGTGAGATACAAGCTGTGAAGTGGTAGACATCAGCCTTTTGTCTTTGTTGGGTTTTCTCCCAAGAAAATCTTGAAATAGATAGTTGTGTGCAGAGTTTGTTATGGGATGCTCTTAGCAACAGGTTTTGGGAGAGAATGAAGAGACCAAGAATGAGCAGAGGAAGAAATTGAGCAGTGGTGTAGTCACAGCACAGGACTCAGCTAATTACAGGTGGACGCTGAATGGTGTTTTCCAGGATTGTCTTGAAAGGAAGTAAGAGGCCAGACATTTGTACACCTGAATTAACCCATCATTAGCCCATGGGGAAGAAGGGTGATCTGAGATGAGGAAGTTTCTATAGAGAGAACATAAAAATTCCCAGAGAAGGACTCAGCTGTGAACTCTCCATGAGATATCCTGCCTGAATGAATGGCTGAGTCCTGAAGTGAGGATCTTGTGGGTGTACCAGTGCATCCATCACAGAGCACCGCTTAAGTCCATTTGATCTGATGGTAAGTTCACTTCATCTGAACACAGCTCCTCCAAAATTCTAGTTTATCTCTCTTACTGTGGAAAATGCCAAAAGAAATTTATGGGATGTACTATAATCCCTGTCCCTGTTCCTGTAGCTGACTTTGGGACAATGAGACAAAATTCATGCTTCTCATTACTTATTCTGGATTCTCTATATCTTCAGCTAACACCTCTGTTGGCTTGGGGGTACTTTTCTTGGTGTGTGTCTACTTCATTTGTCCATTTTCTGTCAAATTGGGTAAGAGAATGCCAGTGGGCATCATTGCATTACCTATATACTATATATATATTTTTTTCTTGATTCTATTTTGATGATCAGAGTAAATTACATCTGCCAGGATGGTAACTTCTTTCCTTGCCTGTTGATGTTTTGGTACAAAAAACCCCAAGTAACACAGAATCAGATATGACTTAGAATTTCATGGAACTCTTGCTGTGTTTTGTGGTGAGCACAGGGGTATACAGATCCGCCGAAACTAAAGTTGCAGTCTTGTGAAGCACAAATTTCCCAAGGTAATTTTCTTATTGCCTTGGTGAATGGGATGTCTTTGAAAGCTTCTTCGAGGAATCTAGTCAGCTAGTCAGGGTTTTCGACCTGTTATAGCATGCCCACTCTGAGCCTCCATACTTTGTCTTAAGTGGGTCATGAATCATTCTCAGTCTATTCTTTCCTCTACCACAGAACTTCAAGGTTTTTTTTTGTTTGTTTGTTTGTTAGGTAGCATGAACCATAGGTTTTTCTTCTGTCTTCCAGAATGTTAGCAACATCAACTGGGGTCTTTTTCAAGGTGTTAAATAATGTATTATGGGAGAGTACTCTGTGTAGAACCTCCTTATTTAATTTTATGTTCTGTATCTTTCCATCCGGCATCCTTAATATTCATCCCCATACATGTGATTTGGTTCCTGTTGATACATTTTGGCTAGATCCTGCAACTCCTTTCACTTTTAGTCCTTTTTCTTTTTTAGGAGAACTATTTAGCATAGATTGCTTTATTATCTTCAAGCAAGAGGGAGCATTAGCCTTTAACAGGTAAGAGTGGGGCTATTTTGCAAGTTTAGTGGTTTCAGAGAAATCCAGGTTTTAAAGATTTTTGAGTATATCAATCCTGATGTGCTGATCTCATATCTGAGCATATTCATCTAAACAGGGCCTTGATCTTGGCATAGGAGACTTGCTGACACAGAAATCTGAACTGTTTCTACAGTTGCACTACCTTTAAAATTATTCCTGGCCTGGTTCCCAGTGCATTCTGTTCTGTGGCTGCAGGAGAGGTGAATCTATATTAAATACTACCAAGGAGGCTCTCTCTGCTTCATACTCTTCCCTAAATTGGTGATGAATTATCCTTAGCCTTTGTCTTTCCCTAGTGCATCAGGGCAATATTAAAAAGCCATGAGATATCATTATCCACATAGTTGCTAGCATCCCATTGCAGTTCACATAGTGAAGGTTGAACAGCTGCACCACCCTGGCATGCCACGGGCTATCCACATTCCTCCCACTACCAGACATGGGATCCTCGTGGCCAGTTGCTGGTAGGTGATTCAGATTGGAAATCCTAATTTTAGATTCTGCTTCCTCAGATCATTAGAGGCACCACCTATTTTTGGTTAGGTTTCCCAGGAAACAATCTCTGAGAAGAAGATTTGTGTATAGGAAATTTTCTAAATAATGCTCTCCTGTAGGCAGAAGTTATGCTAAAAGCTCTGGTCCTTTAGAGAAGTCTTAAATTAAGGCAAGGTGATGGGGCCCCAGTACCCCTCATTTAGTCATTGATGCAAATTTGCGTCAGGGAGGTTATATGACCTAGGCAAGGAAGAGCCTTTTAGATGAGGGCAGTGAATCCCAGGGAAAAAGTGAGCTTCAAGTTGTCTGTAGTCAACAGGCCACACTTCCAGCATTTGGAAAAATAGATACCATTCTTTTCTTTTTCTTTTCTTTCTTTCTTTTTTTTTTTTTTTTTGTGAAAGGAGCACATCTTAGCATCTGCTTCAGTCTTCAAAACCACAGGGGCAATTCCTCTTACTTACCAATTATTTTTAGAAGTAAAATTTAATAATGGTTTATTTCGTTCAGAGAGAACATAAGATACTTGTGGAGGTTGGCACTTGTGTTGCCTATTAGAACCCAAACCCTTAAACTAACTGTTTTGTGTACAGCTTAAGTCAGAAAATACAATAATTTTAAATAAGGGGAAATTACTTTAAAGTTATAACCATTGACCTGTAAATTTACCTGTCCACCATGATGCATAAGCCTTGAGTTGAAATGAGTTTAAACCAACTGCCTTCATTACAGAGTATAATTTGGTAAGGTGTCTGTAGAAAAGCCAGGTGAAAAAAATCATGTCAGTTGGCAAGGAAGTGCATAGGTTACTCTTTAAATCAGTGAGGTACAAATCAAAGCAATCATGCTTTGTTTTTTTTTTTCCAGGAATTCGAGGAAGGAGCAGGAAAAGTTGAGAGTAGATAATATATTGCTTGCAGAATGTTTGGTGAGGTGACATTTGATTTTTAAAAAGAAAATTATTTTTCATTATTATGCATATTGTGTGGCTGTTAATTGAATTTTTTCTGCCTGCAATATTTCTATTTTGTTTCTGTAAGTATTGAGTGCCTAGCATGTCCTCTGACTAGAATGGGTCTTCTGAATATTCCTGTTTGCCAATTTTTCGCTCCCATTAAGAAAGGATTATTATTCTCACTGCTCTGGGGCTTGTAAAATTAGTCTTTGTTGCTTGCAGTTCAATGGTAAAGTAACATGAGAAAAATATAGTCTCAAAACAAGGCACTGGTATCAACTTGAAAAGTGATTCTGTTCTAAATACTTAGGAATGTCTTGCATCTGAGGACATACCATTCTGACTCAGGTATAACTCTTTTTGTCATATTTGAATCAATTTCTGTTGATTTATTTTTTTCAACAAATATTGAAATGTTAACAGCTGGAGATGTGCCTGATAAAGATTTTCTTCTTAATATTCCCATCTGACCTAAAATGAACAAAATTTGAAAATCTTGGCAAGATGATTCCATATTACGACTTTAGATGTGCATCTATTCCTCCCAATATTCTAGTATTCACTCAGGGAGCCAACTTTTGATAGTCTTTCTTGTTCTAATTTGATGTCTCTTTGGTGAGGGATCTGACATTTTCTCATAGCTCTTGTTTAATACTGATAGTGTGCTTTTAATTATTGGAGAAGCCACAGGCAATGAGATGTAATTATAATGAGGTGAATTATAGAACTTTAGACCATTTCACCTTTTGCCTCCTGGTGAAGATTGTATAGTGTCAGCATCAAAGCATCTGATGCTTGTTTCTAATCTCCCTATTTGGATGAGGTGAGGAGAAAATCTGGCTGAGAAATTACCTGTTGTGCTATCACAAGATGAATCTTTGAGACTGACATTCTGTATATGAGATTTGGTGTGAAGTGTTATCCTGCTTACTTCACGGTACAGCTACCTGCAGAGAAAAAACTGCCTGGCTTTTAAAGAAGTAAAGTCTTTCCTTTTTCTTTTTAAAAGAAAGTTTCATTTAGGAAGAAAAATATAAATGCCTATTTTCTTGGGCATAGTTTTAAGTAAATCTCTTTATTATCCCAGGAAACAAATAGTTTAGAAATCAACAGTTGAATTAATGTTAATGATAATTATATTGTAGCAGCCAAAAGTTTAAAATGTGGATTCCACTGAAGAGATCACTGAAGGTCTAATGTTTTTTTTATTTTTTTACTATAGAGGGCATTTACTAATTGTGAAGTGTGGTTGCCTCTTGGGTGAGTGAGTTTTGGAAATCATGCATCTTCTTACCTTCTTTAGAATTCTCATTTGGCAGGCTTTGGTGAGTGGAATTAAATAGATACTGAAGCTAATTAACTGCCAAGTTATTTAATAGACCAACTCATCTCTCCTGATTATTCTACAGTCACTAATCCATTCTTGGAGGATTAAACTTCATTATCTCATATTTTCTGGAGAAGGTGTTGAAAAGATTTTGACTTTACAAGGACATTAAATTGTTCACATACTTGTTGAAGCATTTTACTTTCTTGTCTTGGGACACATTCACTTATGGACTTATAATGTATCAATGGCAAGGTCGAAAGCTTTGGTCTGAGAGGAGACTTCAAGGAAATAGGTTATGTGACTTAATAGAGTTTCTCAACTGATGAGATGACAAATTATACTCACTGAATAGACTCACAGTCTGGAGAAAAAGTAAGGGAAGTAGGCAAAGTGCACTAGACCATTTTCCATGGGGCACATGTTCCAGTGCCCCCAGTGAAAATCTGGAACATCAGATGGTACCAAGCCCTATATATAATATTTTTTTCTATACATACATATTTATGGTTAAGTTTAATTAATAAATTAGGCACAGTGCTTTCTCGTGCATCATCTTGCCATCGATTGAAATGTGTTTTCTCTTCATATCTTCAACCTGCACATTTAATGCCTTTTCCATTTTAATTGGGTACATATCAGGTGACATGTGACAGCAAAACTAGCTTGAATTTCTTTCTCCATTTTCAAAATTTCATGGATAAAAGTTTCATTCTTACCAAAGAGTTTCGTAACCTCCACATATGATTTTGTTTTTCCTTATTAGGTTAAGACCCTTCACCTCTTCACTTAAAGGGAACATTTTATAGTACTCTTCAGTATATCTAAATTGTCAGCATCACTATTCTTGCACTTTAGGAACATTATTAAATATAAAAGTGTAGTTTGAACACAAGCACTTTGATAACCATGGACCATTGATCTGATAACCAAGACAGCTTTTTGGTCACTAAATGATGGTTAATGAATACACATCGGATACCCTGGATAAAGGGATGCTTATGTCCCAGGAGGGACCTGGCAGTGTGAGATCTCATTACACTGCTTAGAATAGTGTACCATTTAAAAATTATAAAATGTTTACTTCTGAAACTTATCATTTAATATTTTCAAACCTTAGTTGATGTGGGGAACCTATACCATGGAAAATGAAGTCATAGATTGGTGATACTATTATCAAAGTTTATATCTAATATGATATACTTTTATGCCTGGAAAGCATTCATTAGTTATTCCTTCTTATTTTTCTGTGAACAAAATATGTATATATAACTTGAAATTAAACTCTAGTGTCAATAAGGCCTAAATGATAAATTTTAGTTTTTTAAATCATGATTAAATCATTGTTATTTTGCAATTGAGCAAAGCACCTATTGGTAAATAATTATTAAATTTTTTATATTGGAAACATCTCTTAGTGAGATATTTCCTCTAATAAGTTCATATATGTGTGAATGAAAAGTTATTAGGCTGAGGAACAACTCAATGCTAACTTCTATTTTAAATTTCTGTAAAATTGACAGCTGAAACCTCATTCAGATTAAAAAATAGATTGGGAGCTCAGTGGGTAACTCAATGATAGAGCACTTGCCTAGCATATATAAGGCCTGGGTTTGATTCCTGGCACCCCCCCCACACACACACACACAGAGTTTTTATACCAGTATGTATATTTGCTATTGTTTGCTGCTTCTAAACTCACCCCTCTCTATTCTGTAGGATGCAGATGCTGGCATCCTACAAAGTGCATTTCTTAGACCCCCTGCCCATTGGCTTCTCAGGAAGACTAACAGGCAGGAGAGCAAAATGGTTCTAGGTCAGGTTTTTGGTGTACTAGCATCTTCTGGTACCATTAGAACCAGTCTTGACCCCAGGTTCTGGGTACCAGCTCTCCTTACTTGCTCTTCTGATACCCTGGATCAGTTGCTGAGCCTCTAAGTATTGGTAAGCCCACCTTTGCCTGTAAGCCCACCTCCAGCCCTTGGGGTTGTGGCTGAATCCTGCAGTTATCTGCGCACACCCTTGCTTTTTAACTTCACTCTGTACAGTGATCCATCATGATAAACTATTCTGAAAACTTGATTAGATTCTGCTTTAGTATTTTTTTCTCTTTGAAATCCAAGAATTGAGAGAGAAAGGAAAATGCCACTTGTAAAATTTTTTGTTACTCAGTCATAGGTATTCTACAAACCCCTCCCAGAAAATAAGATTTTAAGACGATTTAAATGGCTATGAATTATAGTCGTTAATAGTTGTATCTACCTTAATTGTACATATACAGAAAGCATTGGGAATAATGTTAATTTTATATCTTTGTCATTATCATATTTTCCATAAAATGCTTTTAATTATATCATATACTTTACATATGTTTTATCCTTACAGGAGCAGAATTAAATATTAAATTTGTGGAAAGTTGTTTTGCATTAACCTAATGGAGAAAGATATTTCTGTCAATAAGCCAATTCAGTCCTATTTTATTTTTCAGGGTTTTTTTTTGGTCAAAAATCTGTTTTCAGATTCTCTAGCTTTTTTTTTAATTAACAGAAAATGCTTGTTTCCTAATATATAGGTTATCTACTATGTTTTGCTGGAAAATGTTTACCAAGATCTGTAACAAAAAATAAAATTGGCATATGTTCTATTTTCTTATATCTGTAATTCTCATGTTGACCACTTCAGTGTCAAGAGGGTGAGGTAAAGGAAAAATAAGGAGACCACTTCAAAATTTTCAAAGGGAGAAGGAAAACTACTTTAGTCTTTATTTTCTGCTTCTTTGATACTTTTTAGGGAAGGATTTCTCCCCTTTGACTGAAAGAATATGCCTCCAAAATGTATTCACCAATACTCAGCACCTGTGGATACATACTGGTTAGAGAGAAAACAAATGGGGGATAAAACATTTCATTTCCACATGTTTCTTAAACACTACTGATTGGTGGAGAATTCATTGTCCCCAGAAACTCTAAAAAGTTAAATAATATTTCCAAAACTTAATCAAATTTTAAATTCATTGAACATCTGAAAACTCATACAAGTAGTGAACATTGAAAATATTTTGTACAAAATATATGCCTTATAGAACAATTAAACATTTATAATAAACAAGAAAAGAAAGAATATTTCAAAACATGAACAAGAT
Source organism: Urocitellus parryii (assembly GCF_045843805.1). Taxonomy (NCBI): domain Eukaryota; kingdom Metazoa; phylum Chordata; class Mammalia; order Rodentia; family Sciuridae; genus Urocitellus; species Urocitellus parryii. The sequence goes on from NC_135536.1 coordinate 51,146,283, forward strand.
TTTCATATTGCACTGGTGTCCTTAAGATGTCACAACTACTTTTTTCTAGAGGAGAAATATTCCCAGTGTCTCAGGAGGCCAAGATAAGAGCACCACAAGTTCAAAGTCAGCCTCAGCAACTTAGCAAAGCCCTAAGCAATTTAGCAATCCCTATCTCAAAATTAAAAAAAAAAAATACAAAGGGCTGGGATGTGGCTTAGTTGTTGAGCACCCCTGGGTTCAACATCTTGTACAGAAAAAGAGTGGGGGTGGGTAAATTTGCTTAATAAATTTTAAAATGTGGAAATGTACCATGTAACTATAGGCATCAGTGTTGCAATAGTGCTTATCTCTGAAAAATAACATGCTATTGTCAAAGAATATAGGGTGTTGCATTCAGTTAGAATCATTGACTCTAAATGGTGGTGCCATTACTTGGCAGAAAATTACTGAAGTACTTCAAGTCTCAGTGTCTTCATCTATAAGATGAGCTAATAATGTTTATACTGAAGGATAGATTTGAGGATCAAGCGAAGAAATGTGCATAAAGCACTTAGGGTGGCTGTCTGGCAAAAGGTGGGAATTCAATAGCCACATGGTGTCTCCTATTGAAAGTTGTTTCTTACCTGATCTTTCACATGGATGTAGCATAAGGGTCTTACCAGCCTGGTAGAGTGCACCCCATTCATTTCTATCTTCTGCTGATCATCTTCCTGATGTCCTTCCTATTTTTGTCCTGTGCCATTTTACTTTGGGATACATTTCATCTCCATTGATCAGGACATTCTTTTTATGATTGTCTTTTGATGGAAGTTTTGCCTTAAGATGTGAGTCTTTCTCCTGCATGCCTCTTCTGGCACAGGATGTGACTGATACAACAGTGTCCTTCCCTTCCTAAAACAAGTGGTTCGTTCATGCCCTCCTATGCACTAAAATATCAGGATGTTCTTATATTTGTAGATCTTTATCTGCTATATGATCAGCCTTTTCAAGTAAGCAGAAGAGAAAATACATTCTTAAATATGGTAACTTGAATATTTGGTATCCAAAGATGATTAGTTTAAGATACAGTTGAAAAACAATTACAATGATTTTTTAATTCGGCTTGCTTTTTATTGTCTTAGATTATAGAGTGGCTTTTAGCTTTCTTTTTAATTGTATCTCAAAGATTGGTATTTGGGGAATTCTTAAAATTAAAATTATATTTCTGATTTAGGAAAATGTCAATACTTTCTATCTTGGTGATGTTATAATCACAGAATAAATTTTCTTTCTCTCACCTCACAAATACTCTATTATCATTCTTATTCTTATTTTGGATGAAGGATTTCTTCATGTCTCCTCTCTTCCATATGATAGACTGCTTCCAAAATGAACTGGCAAAAAGGAAATTTGAAAAGTTAATGTGTCTCCTCTTTAAGTTAGAGGAGCAACCAACCATGCCAAGAGTGACCCCGTGACTATAGTACCTCAGTGGTGTCAATTGATTTTTTTTTAAGGGAAAAATGAAAATCACTAAGGAAGAAAATCTTGGAAGAATTTATGTAAGCATCTATGTTTATTATGAACACAGGATCATTAAAAGTTTAAAGTGAAATGGACTCTTTGGAATTCGTTTTCATGGACATCAAAGAAAGCACATCATCCAGTTATTGAAATAGCCCACATGATTTTCTGTATCATCTTTCAAACTTCCATAGAGGTGTTGTTCTCTTGGATTTGGTGGGTGTATGGATAATGTTTTCCCTTCAAAATGCAGTACATTAAAAATGAAAATAATTCCTATGAAAAGCCCTTCTTCTGTTTCAGTAGCATTATAAGGTTTCTATCTCCTTGGTTTCTATTTCAATTTATCTTTTGAAATCAAATTAAATCTTTTTCTTTCTTTGAAATGCCGGGGCTCCATTTGTGGTAATAGTTTCTGACAGTCCTTAGCTTTTACCAAAACCTCTCAGTGAAAATGTGTTAGATGATTTCTTTGTTCCTCATATTGTTATTTAAAAATGGAAAACAAAGACAAGACTGCTTTTTCTTTTTTACATGAAAGTCTAACAGAGCATCGGCACTTCCCAGTAATGAGAATACATTACCTTGCTTATCAATTTAATTAAGTTTATAAGATCTAAGTCTAAATATGTTTTTGGTTATGCTGCAAAAGAGAAAATTCAATTATTCCTACACTCTCACTGAAAACTGAAAATGAATACTTAAATGTGAATGATCATAGTCAATTACAAGCCTCACATATGTTAGGATCAGAAATGCTTTTTTTTAACCTAGCAGATTTTTATAGGTGTTTTATTTGTGAAAACATATACATATCTGTTAATCTTCAGAGTGAATAATATGAATATGCACATATATATGCATGCGTATGTGCACATTTAGTTAAATCTACATGTAGAGTTTAATGTTGTGTTTAATGAGTGTTACCCATGTTAATTGAGGGAAGAAAATGATAAATTTATAAACTACTTTAACTTTGTGATGTAGCCAGAGCTATTTAAATAATGTGTAGTTAAATTTGTTCTCATCCAGTGCAGATTTAGAGATCACAAACATTTTGAAGCTTGTTGGAAAATTTTAACTGTATTAAGGTAGCCAAAATATTTTACCAATTTTTCTTTTTTCTCTGGCTTATATTTCTCTTCTTGCTGCTAAATTGGCATATAGGGACTACTAGTAGTTACGACACCACGAGCCAGTCTCTTGATAAAGGGAGCTGAAGCCTTCATAAATACAGAGCTTTGTTTAATCATTAAGCCTTTAGTACTCAGAATTCTCTTTGGGTTCCTATATCTTTCAATTTAAGAAAGTGGGACAACTGCCTATCATTCTTTCAGTTACTTCGGAAAACATTTTAGACTCTAAAATGAATGCTAAATGTACTTGATGAAAAATGTTCCTTTAATCAATGGCTGAGTGCTACCATGTCTAAAGCTTTCTCAGACATTCAGAGAAAAATACAGAAGGGAGTGATTCTATAACATGCCAGGAAAATTGTAAATTAATGTCCAAAAATGTTAAATCTTGAAGGAATTAAAGGAATTTTGACTCTTGCCCATATGAGTCAAAAATTCTAAAGAATTAGAATTTCATGCTCTTCATTTTTTTTTATTTGATGAGTCTGAGCTGGGATGCTTATGATAGTTGGAAGGACTTAAAGTTCTTTTAGCAGCCCACCTTCCTTTTGATTATCTGTAGCTTTTCAGAACCTCAGAAGAGGAATCATTCTTGCCTGTGTGTCACTTTTAAAGAAATCAAAAATTCAGTGGAGCTACAAGATTATCATATCATCAATGTCATGCAATGAATAGAATCGCTGGCATCATGAGTTAGCTGAGGCTAGGCCCCCTGCATTCTGTGGGAAGAATCACACCCAACTGAGCTTCCCTTGGGCCCAAATTGTTTTATCTCTGACTGGGGAGAGTAACGTATGCCCTGATGATGCTGCTAGTTTCTGGGTGTTTGGTATTCCCAGTGTACTTTTATAAACAGCTGGGACCCCAAATCCAGGCTATTTGCTACCAATCAGGCTTTGTGTTCCCTCATGGTTAATGGGGATATCTCATGGGGTGCTGGGGAAGGAAGAGGAGCCCCTGTGCTGGAATTTAGAGCTACACCATGAGCCCAGATTGCAACTCACCTCTTCTTGATGATGGGAGGTTTGTGGGCTCAAGCCTTCTATTTTCCTCTTGATTTTTAGCCTATGATTTTCCCTCCTTTCTCCATTACTATTCTTATTTCTCAATCCATATGACAGAAAAGTTGTTTGGAACTTTAGTTGATAACAAGTGGAAAGCCAGAGTTGCCACCTTATATGATGATACTCCTTCCACAAAATAGAGAAAACCAAATGACCAGTCTCAGAAACACCCAGCTCCTACTACAGTGTACATTTGTTTTACTATTGAAACGATTGAGCAGGCAGAGAAAACTTTGATTTTACCTGCATCAGGTACCAATTTCTTATGCCAGTTTTTAAGACTGTATGATCTGTGAATTTAAACCCAAACTCAGGTTGGGGGGGGAATCTCTATTTGGGGATTAACTATGGAGCTGGCTTCCATCTTTGTCAGTTGGTGTGGTCTCTGGGGAGCAGCGAGATCTATGGTGGGATGTTTTCACCTGTCTATTAGAGACTTTCTTATTGCTAAGTTTAGAAATTTAGAATGATCAGAGCTGTTTGTCTTATCAGTGAAAATTTACAGCTTACAGCATCTTGAAAACGTCTTAATTTCTGGTTTGCCTGTTAGGACTGAGATTCTGGTGTCTTAGTTCTAGACATTCTCCTGTGCATAGTCATTTTTAAAATTTTTAAATTTTTTTTTTTTTGCCACTTGCTGGAGGCCACTGCTGCTTGTAGAATTGCTTAGGTTTGGGCCACCTGATTTCTGGGGCCAGTTTTCCCCTTGTCCTCACACTTGTTTCAGCTGGAGAATCACGCTCAGTGGTTATCTCTGATTGCTGAACTGAAGCTCAGTTGATTCCTCTAAAGCCTGTGCCCACAGGACCCTGGTGATGGCTGGGGCCTGTGCCATGTTCTGTGCCTTTCCTCAATTTTTGAAAGTCACAGATTTGAGTAGCTTTTCTTTCTACATCTTTCTCTCAAGTAGCAAGTCAAGTCATCTTTTGTTCCTTTCAGTTCCTCCCATACTCTTCCCTGTCATTCCTCTTAAATTGGCCTCTTTTCTTTAATAAATGCAGTATAAATATTGCTTGTTGTATCTCTGTATCACATTTTCTTTTGTGTTCTGGCCTAGGAATTTTTTTTTTCTAAAAATTTTAAATTATGATTTCTGGGGTCTTCCATAGCGAGAGAGGTGATATGAAGGTTCTGTGTCTGCTAAATGCACCTCTGGCTCCGGCAAACTTGCCCACCCCATCATCCTGAGTTGGGTAGTCCCACCTGAAAGAAGGTTTCCCATCAGTTCAATATCTGTGTCAGGTTTGGACTCAATCTATTGTTCTGTCTCTTGCTCTCATTTAACATATCTTCTCTTTTTGGTGCCTTTAATTAAATTTCTAATTCCTGAGCGCTCTCATGCATGTTCTCCTAGATAGAGGCTCACACAAAAATTCTTTAAAATTTTTACATTGATTTTTTTTCTGCTGTTTTCCTTTCAAATCTACTTTATGTAACTTTTTTTTTTTTTTTTTAGCTCTCATTAACTTTAAAGTGTGCATATCCAGTTATCTATTTGCTGAGATCCTACTGTTAATCCCTTGATGTATGTCTTTGGCCCTGGTCACCATTTTTAATCTGGAATAACTGAAGCGTCTTTTCCTTTCTCTCAAAAGACTTTGAGTGGGTGCATCTTCTTTGCCCTTTGTGTCTGTGGTCTTCTTTCAGCATGCCATTCTTTCTTTAGCTTTGGTCTGGACTGTCTTTCCTTTATCCCAAGAAAGTCTTTTTTCAAGTTTAACCAACTAACCTTTCCCTCTCCTTCTTCCTTTTTTTCTTTCATTCTACTGCCATTCCTGTTATGGTAGACTAAAACTCATTTTTATGTAGCTCCAGATCCACCTTGGTTTCTTAGTTGATATGACTCCAGAGAGACAGAGTTGTTGAGGTCCAGCAGCTGTCCTTTTTAATTACAGTTTTGGGCCCTTGGATTTATAGAAATTTTGTCTTCACCTCCCAAAGGTGATATATTCTTTTTAGAACCTTCATTCTTTATTATTTATCAATATAATCATCCCAGAGTGAAGGGACAGATTGAATCTCTAACCTGTAAAGCCAGAGTAAAATTATGCAGTTAATAAATCCAGAGAAATGTGAGAATTATGTGGTTGTTTTAATAACCTTTAAGAGCCTGTAGTTAGCCAATGAATCTGGAAGGCTAGCATACCTTAGCTTTCTCTGTTAGTCCTGGAGAAAAAAAAAAAAAAACACATTAAAGTGAAAAGAGGAATGATACTTGGGAAATCTAATATGGCCTACTAAGGTACAATATTAACAGTTAAACATTTTTTTGGTAGTAAAACAGACATAATGTGAAATGTATTATTTTAACCATTTTTACTTGCCGCAGCCCGGCTGCAGCAAAATAACCAGGGGGTGACGAACAACTTGTGTAGATTGATACAGCAGGAGTGGAAGCCGTTTATTGTAGGACAGGAGCAGTATTTATACATTCCACACAGCTTATCTAATTAACATTAACTAGATACAGCAGTCAACCAATAAGGAATCTCCACATTCAATGGCTCGCTGGCATTACCTCACAAACCACTCCCTCTGGCAAAATGCCAGGCGCCATCCTGACTTGTTTACAGACTCTAAAATTTACTGACAGAGTTTCAGGCCATGAAGCCTCTTCACTTGGTTGTGCCTGTTACAATTATCTACCTCCAGACATTTCCATCATACCAAATTGAAACTTTGTCCATGAAATAGTTACTCTTCATTTTCCCTCACCCCTACTAACCTTGGTTTGCTTTCTGTCTTTATGAATTTTACTATTCTAGAAATCTCATGTAAATAGGGTCACAGAATATTTGTCCTTTTGTATTTGGCTTATTTTACATAGCATGATGTCTCATGGTTATTGGATTGTAGCACACATTAGAATTCTTTCCTTTCTAAAGCTGAATGATAATGCATTGTAAGTATATGCTACTTTGTTCATTAATTCATCTACTCATAAACATTAGATTATTTTACCTTTTGGTTATTGTGAATAATATTTACATGAATATCAGTGTATCAATATCTATTTGAGACCTTGGCTTTCATTCTTTGGAGTATATAAACAGAAGTAGAACTGCTAGGTCATATGATAACTCTGTTTATTTCTTAGGAAACCCCTTCTCCCATACTCTGCTCCATAGTGGCTTCACCATTTTATCTTCCTACCAGCCTTGTATAAGGATTCCAACTTTTCCATATTCTTGTTATGTGGTATGTGAAGTTGTATCTTATTGTTAGTTTTGATTTGCATTGTCCTAATGATTAGCAATGCTTAGCATCTTTTCATGTGCTGTTGATTATTCGTATATCTTCTTTGGTGAACTGTCAACTCATGTCCTTTGACCATTTTCAAATTGGTTGTTTGTTGTTTTGTTGTTGAATTGTAGGATTTTAGAAGTATATTCTGGATATTAATCCCATATCAGATATATGACTTAGAAATATTTGCTTCCATTCTGTGGGTTGCCTTTCCACTCTGTTGATGGTGTCTTTTGCACAAATTGTTTAATTTTGATAGTCTAATTTATCTTTTTCTCATGTCTGAGCTTCCACTAAGCTGGGGCAGTTCAGAGATTCCTCTTCAAACCCCAGTTCTTACAATCATGCCAGAAAGATTTCAGATGTGTTGCTCAGAGTAACTGGCATAAGTTTACTTACTTAAAATTTTTTTTTATAGTTGTAGATGGACAGCATGCCTTTATTTTATTTGTTTATTTTTATTTGGTGCTGAGGATCAAACCCAGTGCCTCACACATGCTAGGCAAGTGCTCTACCACTGAGCCAGAACTCTAGTCCTAGCATGAGTTTATTAAAATGGATAATAAGAAAGGGGAGAAGGAGATGCGCTCAATGAAGTCAGTGGGTCCTCTCGGAGAGAATAGAACATCAATCTTGCTCTCTAGTTTTATTAGGGATCCCATAGAAGTTTCCAAAGAGTCCTATCCAGGCCCATCTCTTGACTTTTGATTGATAGCAGGATAATATCAGATTTCCAAGTCCCCAATGCCATGACAACTCTAAGTCACTTTGGCCCAAGCTGATTGGTTCTAATTGCAACTTGTCCTCACAGATTTTATGGTCAGGAGGAATTATCCTTACCTTTCTGAGTTCCTGGATGTGGTCTGTGTAAGGGCCACAAAAAATGCCCCTCTTCAGGGTACCTTGTGTTGTTCTTATCAGCATTTCAGGCCTGCATTTCTCTTGAAGATAACAGGGAGTTTGCTGAAGAATGTAACATATTGCAGGTGGGGGTCAGCACAGTGGACCCAGTGTATAGAATTATTCCCTAACCTCACCTTCCCATAGCTCCCATCTCTCTGTTCCCTGTCAATTACCAAAGCCAGTGTTAGAAGCTTTCCCCTGGTATTTTCTTAGCACCCAAAACATAAAGAACAGAAATCTCACATATGTTCTGTAGTATGTGCCAGTTCAAAGATCTTAGGGCTAAGTCCAATGAAGTCACAGAATATTTTTCAGGACACAGAAGAAATAATTAAGAAGGAATGGGGAGAATCTCTGTCAGGCAAGCAAGAATTTTCCAGAAATCCACAGTAGGCTCTGCTTCAGTCTGTTGACTAGAATGGTCACTGTTGTAGTAACAGAAGGTGGCTGGGAAATATACAAGTTGTGGTTTATATTCAATCTGGGAACATCCAATCAAGGGTCTGCTGGTGAGAATGAAGAAAAAAACTTGATATCAGGTAGAAAACATAGTGTCTGCAATGAGTTTTAATTTTCAGTTGATGCATCTAAAACTTTTTCATCATAACAGTTTAAAACTCATGGGCATATAAGCATTTCTCTCCAGAGGCCAGTGTTGACATAGGATTTTCCCTATTTCTCTTTTTGTCTGTTCCTGGGGGTGGGAAATTGGTGGTGGTGGGGGAGAAGCCAGTGAGAACTGGTTCAGGATGGGTATGCATGACAATATCATGTTCTTTCTGGGAGTCTATAAAGTATACATTATGGACTACATCTCTGAATGATGGTTTTTTTTCTAAGAAGAATGTAAATATTCTATCTAGCTTTACATGCTTGATTTTCACTTTTACAATGAAGGCACTCTACAGAGCACCAAGCAATGACCTATGCATCACCCAAAACATAGATACAGTTCTTTGCATGTTAGGGTTTCCTGTCAGCGGCCTCCACATTGAACAGGGTTCTGCCCCTATCAGCCTAAGGGTAGAGCTCTCTTCCTACAGCAAACTGCACACCTTGCTCCCAACTGTCTTCTCTTGGAAAGCTATTCAGTTCCTCCTTAATCTGGTCTGTATGCTTGGGCATCAAATAGTGCTGCTCATTTGGAAATCAGTTTTGCTTGGCTCTACTTAATTCCTACAGAACCTCTGGATTTGAATTTCCTTTCTGAATTTCAGAGCTTGTATATTTACTTCTTTAAATATATAAAATACTGCAGGCATTGTGATTTTTTTTAACATTTTGTCTTTGTATATCAAAGAGACAGTTATAAAGAAGGGAAGTAGAAAAAAATTTGATTCAAAGGGTAAACCATAAGTAGAGAAAAGTAACCAATGTTTCTTGATGCTTTCAGGAAATTTGTTAGTTGAAAAGCCTCAAGAATAATTTGTTATATTGGTTTTTGGTCTTACAGTAAAATATTACGTCTGTGTATAAGGAATATAGCCTCTAATTTTGTTCCATTTAATTTTCCCCTTAAAGATCATTTGGACCTTTTGAACTATTTTGAGTTACTATGAAGTTGCAGAAATGACAGTGTGTTGTGTAGCCTCTTGTTCCTGGATGGCCCTCACACTGTGACCACTTGCCTTTAAATGGAAATTTAAATCTACATCCTCCAGCCATGGGAACAACAGAACCCTTAATAAAGAGAAATTTGAGAAATTCAAGTGTAGTAGGCTCAGCATTTTTATCCCTTTGGCTTATTTCACTCTGATTCTGTACCTTAATCCTCAGACCTGGAAGTTGGCTGTATTTTCTGATGCACAATGCCCCATTTTAAACTCTATTTCGAGAAAATGAGTCCCTGTTTCTCATTTCTCTTTCCATGGTGCTGATTTTGCTGGGATTAACTTCCTGTGTCTAATTTCTGGGCCTCAGCAGCTGATTCCCTATATTTGGGCAGGCTTTATTTCCGCAAGTATTATGGGAAAGTGGAGTCAGCCTAAAAGTTAACCCCTGGCTGATCCACACATTGAATGGAACACTCTTTGAGAAACTGATTTGGGAGGGAGTTCTTTTAATTCAATGTCCTACATTCTGCAGTGGTTTGACCAGAGAATATATGGAGTGATGTTAGTGCAGAGAAGTGTGACAGCAACAAATGTCTCTCTTAAGCCTGTCCGTTGTCCACTTTATTAAATTTGATTGCCCAACCAAAATGGAGAGGTAGTCTTTTAATACAACAAAAAGTTAATGTTGCAGTAATTTTCTGTTTTAAGATTTAGTGTAAATCTCAACATTTTGCTATATATTAGCTCACTACATGCTTACAACTACTGTGAATATTTGCTGTGGGGTTTTCACATTTTATATGTGTGTGTATATATATATATATATATATATATATATATATATATATATATAAATTTTTAGTGACTTTTAATTAGAGAGGGAAACATATATTGTATCACCTATGCTGGTCTAGCATTATATCCTCTGACAACGTAGTTATTCAAAGCTTCAGTCCTAAGCTTTTGTTTCTAACTCCTTCAATACTATCTTCAATCTGCCAACTTCATGCTTGCTTTATTTTTTCATTACATTTAATAGCTATGTTTAGTTTGGTTCTCTGTTTTTTTTCCTTTTTAATCGGCTAACTTGGAGTCTGTGATTTGTGGCTTCAGCATCTTGCCGTGATGATGAGTGGTATTTCAAATATGTTTTGGTGGGAAGGGTCATGCCTACATTGTGCTTAGAGCTGAAAGCATTTCCCGTTGGAGGGAATGATGACAAATCTGATATCTCCTCTGTAATACCATCAAACAAACTGCTTTTAGAGTAACTCAGAGGTTTTTTTTTCTGCTTGTCCTTTCATTTATTCATTCATTCAGCAAATATTTATGGGATGTCAGCTACTGCTAGACCTTTTTCTAGACACCCGGGATTCAGCAATGACCAAACAAATTCCTTCTTGTGTGGAGCTTATGTTCTAGGTCAGTGGTTCTCAAACTTTGTTGCATATTAGAACAGCATTTGAAACTCCCAATATTTTGGTTTTGCTGAATGTTAATTAAATCAGAATTTGTGGGGATGGACACAGAAATCAGGTTTTTTTTTTAATGTCTCAGATAATCCCAGTGTGCATCTAAATTTGAGAACCATTCATCTACAGCAGGGTTTATCACATTTTAACAAAAGTCCCAATGACCAAGAGGGCTTGTTAAAACTCAGAATGGTTTCTGATTCAATAGTCTGGAGCTTAGCCTTGGAATGTGCATTTTTAGCAAGTTTCCTGGTGATGCTGCTCATTTGGGGACTAAAGTTTGAAATTAACTGATACAGAGGCTTGGGGCTCCATGTGTAGCAATAAACATCATGGGCTTTGCCTAAGAGCTTTTTAGAAATGCAGAATCTCAGGCCCACCCCAGACCAAATGAGTCAGAATCTGCATGTGAATATGATCTTCAGGGGAATCAAAAGCTCCTTGAAGTTTGCCAAAGTGGGCTCTAGTGGACCTTTTCATGTGCATGTAGACAGGCTACAGATTTGTTCTAGACCGCTGGATACATTCCCTTTAAATAAACAGATATCACTGTATTTGGAAACAATGCTATACTAGTGATTTATAATGAGAAAAACCTGTTTTTGTACCTTCTTCTACCACAAAGAGCTGGCAAATACAAAATGACAAATAAGAGGCTTAATTTGCTGTGCTGAAAACGCTGGAAGAGACCCTTGTCGGCTTTTCTTACTTTGAAAACTTGTAATTTCTTTCTCTCTTTGAAATGTATGTAAAACTTTTAAAAAGTGAAACAAGCCTCTAGCCAGCTTTATGAAGCAGGACTATCTTTCTCAAGGACTTGAGAACCACCTTGTTGAAATGTAAGATAGTGCCTCTGTTGCTGTGCTTCAGGGGTAAGGAGGTTATGAACCTTGCTTTGGTGGGTCCCTCTCTCCAAGTTTCAAAACTGTCTCTTGTCATAAGGATGTGAAAAGTTTATTTTTCTTTTGAATTCAAGCCAATTAACTAACACAGTGGCCACCTCATCTATCTAGTGGATTTAGGATGGATTCTGTGTGACAAACGGTGCCCTTAAAGTCCTCCTTGAGGACTGGTTATTGTTTACTTGAAAAACATGTGTAATGGGTGCATCTGCTTGACTCTGTAAGAGGGTGAGGTTTCTTTGTCTTTGTAGTCTCAGCAGATTGCCTATGACACCGCCCAGCACACACTGTTGAATGATTACTCAGTGATAAAATTGTTTTCTTTCTCTTCTGCCTTTGTGGAGAAGGTAGGGGATAAATTTTATTTTTAATTGTAGTTTCCCAACAAGACCTAGGCAGTATTTTTATTAACTTTCTAGTCTACTCATCTCCCCCTAACTAGTTGTGTGGTTCACATTCTGTATACATGACATTTTTCTTTCTTTTTTTTGAGGGAGATACATTGTATACTAGTAGAATATATTAGTTAGTCTTATGAAAACAAAATGGTCTAATTCAAACCTTCTGTTTCTAAAGACTTAACAAAACTCAACAAACTCTTCTTGTCAGATGTGGTGGTACATGCCTGTGATCCCAGTGACTCAGGAGGCTGAGGCAGGAGGATTGCAAGTTTGAGGCCAGGGCAACTTAATTTGACCCTGACTCAAAGTTAAAAACTAAGTCAAAAAATTCCTCTTAATTATGGAGTTTTTCAATCATATGTTAAAAGCAGGGAGAAAAGTACAATGAACTCCCCTCCTCCATATACATTTCCTAATTTCAATGATTATCAAGATTTTTGATCTTACTTTGTATTCACTTTTGTGTTTTTGCTAAGGTGTTTAAGGCAAATTTTGGGTATCATACTTACACTGGAATACTTAAAAATGTGTTACTAGCATAGTACTTTAAAAAATAAATCTAACTGCAATTATTCAGAATGACCCCAAAGTGGAAATAGCACCAGTGTCCATCAATGGGTGAATGAATTCATAAGCTGTGGTGGATACATACAATGTAATGCTATTTAGCCACAAAATGATGCTACAATGTGAACAAACCTCTAAAACATTATGCTAATTGAAAGAAGCTACACTTAATAAACCACACATTGTTTGACTCCATTAATATGTAATGCCCAGAATATATAAATACTTAGAGAAGCAGATCAATGATTGCCAGGGCCTAGGTGAAATTAGAAAAGAAGAAAATTCTTTAGCTGGTAAGGGTATCATCAGGGTGAGGGAACTGTTTTGAAAATAGGTAGAGGTTGTAAGACATTTTGATGGAAGTTCTTAGTTCTTAAGGATCTCTTCTAGGGCTCTAAGAAATGAAGTGACAATTATCAGAGGCATTATAAAATTGTTAAAGATTATACTGAGAACATTGGGATGAGAGAGAAAATAATTGGGAAATTCTTTAGATGGCAAGGTGCTACAGTTTCAACCTGGAATGTTTCCCAAAGGTCTATGTGTTAAAGGCTTGTTCCCCAGTGTGGTGCCTTTGTAGGAAGTCATCAGATTATTGAGGGTTTGCCCTTGAAGGAGACTGTGGGACCCTGTCCACTTCCTCTTCCTGTCTGTTTTGCTTCCTAGCCATGAGCTGAGCAGTTTTGCTCCTCTGTGTGTTCTGCCATGATGTGCTGCCTCATCACAGGCCCAAACCAATGGGGCCAATCAATCATAGACTGACACCTCCAAACCTGTAAGACAAAATACATGTTTTCTCTTTAAAAGTTGACTTATTTCAGGTCTTTGTTATAGTGATAGAAAGTTGGCCATAGAGGACCTTTTTTGAGGTTATAATGTGTAAACTAAGTCTCAGAGGTTGGAGAGAGAGGCTTCTAGAAGAGTCCAGGGTCTTTGGAAAGAAGTTGCTTGGTTGCGGGACTAAGTGCAGGTGTGGGTAATTGATGTGTTTCTGCAGAGTTTCTCCACAATCTGAGTAGGACTTTATCTGGTTTGTAGTGGACCACGATAAATGGAACTCCATGAATGAATGATGGGTTGTTACATACTCTTCTCTCAATTCACAATATTATGTGGATATTTATGTAGACTGGGGCAAGGACAAGTTTATTTTTATTTTATTGCATTTTTCTTTTTTTTTTATTGATTGTTCCAAACATTACAGAGCTCTTGAAAAATCATCTTTCATACATTTGACTCCATTGGGTTTTGAACTCCCATTTCTACCCCAAATACAGATAGCAGAATCACATCTGTTACATACTCACATTTTTACATAATGGCATATTAGTGACTGTTTTAATCTGCTACCTTTCCTATCCCCTACTATCCCCCCTCCCCTCCCCTCCCACCTTCCCTCTCTGCCTCCTCTGCTGTTGTTCAATTCTTTTCTTGAGTGAGAACAAGAAGTTTGAGAAACACTGATAACATTCGACTAGAATGTAGTAATAAAATAATTTTTGAAGAATAGGATGAAGAAACTGCAAATCCTATTATCTTAGGAACCTAGATTTGGAGAAAGAAGTGGAAGACTGAAAAAAATGGCATGCAGAGGAGATATCCAAGCAGAGAGAGGGAAACCATCATCTGTCCTGTGTTGTGGATAGAAGTGGCTGGCCTACTGTGTCCCCCTACCTGTGTGCCCATCAGCAAGTCACTTTACCTCCAGATACATCAGCTGTGGAACAGGAACCCTAATAACAGTAACAACACATATCGGCAAGGAATATGTGAGGCCTGAATCAGATCATGATTGAACCTGGCTCAGCAGGGTACGTGGTAAAAAGAAAACTCTTAAGTATTTACTTCCTGTGGATATTGCTTTTTGTTTGTTTCTCCACTTTCTAGACCCTCTCAAAGCCATGTTTTGTTCTTACGTTTTCATACCCTGAATTCATATTTGGGCATTCTTCTTTCTGAGATTTTAAAAAATGCTCTCACAGAGAAAATTGCTAAAATTGCTAATGGATCAGGTTTTCTCTCCACTTCTTAAGTACAGGCTAAATAAATGAGATGCTTTTTTTTTTTGAGATTTGAAATAGATGAGAAGTCAGTACTTACATTACTCATGCATTCAAACAGCAAAATATTAAGCAAAATTAACCATTATTCAAAATATGTAGTTGTCAGAATTAAATTGCTTACCTATTTTGTGTATGGAAACTCAGGCTTGCTTAGAAGTGTGAGTGCCAATTGTCAACTATTTGTTGAGCACCAATTATAAAGCATGGTACTAGATGCTTTTAAGGAGATAGAGATGAATTGGGTACAAATAAGGTAGGTTTAATATTTTCAGCACCTTGCCACAATTATTAGCATATTATATCATTTGGCTCACAGCAAATTTTATGAGCTTATTACATCTTATAGACTTTTTTTTAAATATGCAGAAACAGAAATTTGTTAAGGCAAACTAAGTTGCCTATGAGTAGCAAATTGTGGTAACTGAATCTGAATTCGTGTATTTCAAAGCCCAATGCTCTTTTTACTGCATAGGAATCCAAAGGGATAATAAATACTCATTTAGCAGCTGAGGTCAAGTGAAACTTCTCAAGTAACAAAGTTTTGTGCTCTAAATGATTTCGGATACTGAATGTAGAGCAAAACTCTCCAAAGATATATTGCTCTAGTCTCATCTCTGTCATGTATGATTTTTGGAGCCTTGGCCAAAGTCACTTAACCACATGGGATTTAATTCCATCATCATCTTGTGAAGATAAGATTATGTGACATAGAAAAACCACTCTAACTAAAACGCTCTCCAAATATGAAATATTCCATTGAATGTAAGATGTTAATTTGATATTTTTAAAATGACCTCTTAATTTTTGAGAATTTTCATCTTTTTGTTTATATCATAATTAAAAGTATTTACAGAATGCTTTAAACCAGCTGATATAGATGGATTAAACACGTCCATATAGGATGGCTTTGCCATGAAACATTTTAACAGTGTGAAGCTGACTTATTTGAAAGAACATTATTTATTCTGTTGTATATCTGCATCATGTAATCAGAAGGAGTTCTTCTATACCCCATATATTATTCTTGAAAACACCTATCTATTCTTTTCCTTCATCTCCTCTGGATTCTAGAAGTTAATAGTTAAGTTCTTCAATTTGCCAAGTACTTAAAAAGTACATCTCTCTTGGTAGGTTCTCAAATACTTGAAATAAAGTTTTATTCCTGTTTACCACTTGCATACTTTAGCTACCACACTTCTAATGCCTCCAATTAAGGAATATCCTGATAATTGTTTTTGATTACCTGAAAGAGTGCAGTTTAACAACAACTCAAATTTTATCTTTGGAGAAATGAACATTCTTATGACTAAATTTGAGTTTGGGGTCTTGAAATATCCTATTGAATATAATGCTTTTAATCCCATGGAACTATTTGAAGAGTTAGGGTGAAACATCTTTTGCCACATCTTTTTTCCACCGAGACACCTTCCTTCTTGAGGGGTTCGTCTTCCTATGTACCTAAATATGTAGTACCTGTGGGAGTTGAACTGTTGATTAATAGTTAAGCATCATTTTAAAAAATGTATGGCTGAAGGTGGAAAATAAAGTGTTGATTGGTTCATTAAGCAATTCAATCCCAAACCATAAAAAGTTTAAGTTTAATCCTGCCTGAAGCCTGACTGATCCTGTCATAAACACTTTTCATAAAGTTTCAGCTTAAACCTGGTCTTGCAGTTTTATTAATCTAACAATAATTCAAAGTGACACCCCATGTAGTAGTATAAATCTGTAAAATGGATATCATAAAGCTTAAACCATTTCAAAACCGTGGATAATTATGTCAAAATGCAACTTTTCAGTTAGATGTGGCTTTCTGAATTGCTTCTTCTCCCTTGGTTAACAGATGTGTTGACCATAACACTATCTCAGTGTGTTGATATGCCTGAAGGAAAATAAAAAATTAGAGTTACTGATAAACACTTCTGGAGTTTTAGAGAAACTTATTTGCAAACTTGGAACAGTTTAACAAATATTTACATTTGTGGGTATCATTCCTTTACTGTGTTGCTATGTGAAATTTTTAGCTTTTGGATTTGATGGCTCATTGATATTCTATAGATGGACTTAGGGATTGTGGGCAATAGGCATACTTTGAGGAACTCAAATGAAGTCCCAGTTATCATATCTTTTTTTTTTCCCTCCCAGTTCTCAGTCTAGGGGTTAGATGAATTCTCAGACTAGATTATAACAGACTTACCCTTAGAAATATCATATTACTCCAATCCTGTTATTTGGAACAGAAGACCACATATCTGTTTCATATGGGCAGAGAGGGACATTTCCAAGAATAAGCTTACAAGGAGCCTGTAAAAGCTGGAGGGTTTGTTCTCATCTGCCTGCCGTGGTAGTCACTCAATTGCAGCAGTCTGTTCTCAAATAAAAGTGAGCCTTGAGGGAATGTTCAAATACCTATTATTGAGCCCATGGGACATTTAGGCTTTTATAAGACAGGTGTTAGGGAACTGTCTGAAGCCATGAGATCTTTTTTTTTTCCTCCCTGCATGTGATCTATGGCTCTAGATTGACTATATGTGAGAAAAAAGGACCACTTTGATGTGATAGGGGTTGAAAACCATGGTTGAATTATATACTATGCATTAGTATGGTGACAGTTCTCGCTCAGTAAGATATGTGATTGTCCGGGATCTTCTCCCCTGTGAGACTGTGAACTCCTTTCTCGTGCTTCATGTGGTACTTGACACATGGTGGGAGCTCATTTAGCATTTGTTGAATGATTTAATCATTAAGGTCCTATCGGTACAATGGAAAGGAAAGTACTATATTTGGAATGTTAGCCATTTCAGTTGGCCAACGATTGGCATTCGAACTTCACTCTTTAATTGTTACTATTCAATGGGTACATAGTATGGGTGTATGGGTGTGTTTGAGGGATACTTGTCTAGTGTTTGAAAGGAATGATTGCTAGAAGATGTTAAACAGTCACATTTTATTTAATAACTTGTTAAAAATGTCAGTTTAAATAAAATTTAGTGTTGTCACGTGGGAGTTTAAGACATCCACATTAAGCGCCTGTGCTTTATTCCACATCATATTTATCCACAAAAATTTATATTCCTTCAGTCTTGCAGGAAAACACAATAATAGTCTAGATTCCAATATCATAAACAGTTTATAATTGTCTCTCCTCTGCCTCACCCCTGGTCTCCAACAAGTCAAGACAGTGGGAGTGGGTGGTGGTCTAAAGTTCCTTTGGTGGTGGTAAAAATGGCGGTGGTGGTGAACAGAGGGAAACATGGAAAGAAGGGTGAGACCCTCGGAGGAAGCACTGAGAATCGGGCAACCCCCTTCCTTAAAAGTAAAAAGATAGAAATTAGGGACCCTTGTTCCCAATATCATCCCAGTAGTTTCTTGACCCATTCCTCTTGAAGTAGGCTGATGGGATCAACTCTCTCCCTGTCCACCCTGCCGTGACCCCCCCCCAACAATAAAAACAAAACCCCCAAAACAAATCAACCATATTCCTGGATGTTTAAATATCAAGTTTCCTTGATATTTAAAGTAGAACAGAATACTGTCACCAGGGGTGTCAAACTGTAGCCAGACCAGATGGATTTGGATCAATATTTTACTTAGTTTTGCAAAAATGGAAGCCTACATTTTACCTGTTTGACTTTTGTTATGGGTTAGATTTTTTTTTTAAGTGCTGGAAATCAAACACAAGCATTCTACCATTGAGCTAGACCTCTAGCTCTCTGACGTGCCCCATCCCTCTTCCCGGTTTATTTTTTTCCTCCACTTACAGCTAAGGTACAGCTGGCTCCATTCATACATCAGCCATAAACATTTTGTTAAAATAATGAAAATGTAAGTTTCAGTAACTATTGACTGAATAGTCTATTTTTCTGTTGAATTATTTGGTCTATTACCATCAATGAGCAATTTTATAGTAAGTAAAAATATAAGCTATGCATAGCACAGAATTCCTATTGCTACATGATCAGATACTAAAACAAATAGGTATTTCTATCTTCTTCCATCTTCAATGGGATAGAATGATCTTTTTTTTTTTTATTTAATCTTCCAAGTAGTGCAAGTAATTCTCTTATTTACATTCACTCATCATATTTAAAGCTTGTCAGATCAATATTGGACTACTATAGAAGTAGCACACTTCAGAGCCAGAATCACAACTGCATTTATTATCCTAATTAATTTTGCTATCCCAATAGAGATACTTTTTAATTATCTTATTCAAATGAGGGGACAATCATAATTCACAATGGTAAACATTCCTACTCTAGTAAATACTGGCAGCAGCTATTTACAGATCTCATTGAGTTGAATGCAAACACCTGAATGTTTTGAAAATTGATTAGCAATAGGCCATTTTCCTTTAACCTTTTAAGCACTGTGATTTTTGTGTTTCTGTACATGGGGCCTACAAATCTGTCACTATCCATTTTGTCCTTTCCATGGTAAGGGGTTAGGACAGAAGGTGGACTTGTTTTCAGGGAAAGCAGAACTCACCATTTCTCTTTTTAGTGTTTTTATCAATTACCATGAAAGAAAATTAACAGTGGAACAATTCTTTAGAGTTTTTGAATGAATAGGTGCAAGCAGAAAGAATTTCCATTCAGAAACAGAGGAGAACTTTAATAGTTCTGTCTTTCATTTATGCCTTTGAATAAGAACATGAGAGTTTTGCAACTTTAGAAATTTGCCAGCTGCCTTTCCAAATGGTGTCAGGGTAGAAAAGAACAATATTTAGCAGCAAAAATTAAATGGGTTTGGTGTCAAAATTTAAAACAGACAAACCTATTTAAATTATTAAGAAAAATCTCTAAGGATCTTCCTATACTGTCCCTCTTCTTATGTCGTAAACAAATGTGAGGATTACTTGCTGTTGGTTTCCTGGTCTTTTCATCTGTTTCCCGTCTCCTGAAAGCAAGAGGAAATTCTGAAAATTTAACTTAAAAAAATTCATATGTACTTTCTAATCACATACAGCCAACTTCACTCCTTGCATTCAAATTTTGGTGTGAGCAGAGCTTTCATTTCTTTTGGATAAATACAGCAATGTGATCACGGTGCTATCTGGTAATGCAGTTTTAAAAATATTAGAGTTTTTGGTTATACATAGTAGTTGGGTTCACCTCAAAAAAAAAATCATACAGGAATGGAAATCAATTTCAGTTCATGATCTCTCCTTTTCCCTCCCGCCCCCACCTCCACTTCTTTTTACTAGACTCCCTTTTGCTCTTATGTTAATTTGTATTTGATTGGTTCTTTATGTTATCCTTCCCTCCCCCTTTCCTTTATATTACTCTGGCTTCCACATATGAGAAAACACTCAACCTTTTTAACTTTATAGGAAATTGACAGGTTGTTTCCCAAAATGGATGTATTATTTGATTAGGGGTGTTGATTTTATATCCTGCTACTTTGCTGAATTCATTTAATAGTTCTAGAAGTTTTCTGGTGGCTTTTTTTTTTCATCCTCTAAATATAGAATCATGTTGTAGGCAAATAGTGATAGTTTGAGTTCTTCTTTTCCTATTCATATCCCTTTAATATTTTTTGGGGGGTCTAATTGCACTGGTTGGAGTTTCCAGGACTATGTTGAGTAGAAATGGTGAAAGAGGGCATCCTTGTCTTATAACGTTTCTTAGAGGGAAGGCTTTTAAGTTTTCTTCATTTAGAATGATGTTTTGCCTTGGGCTTAGTTAGCATAGATAGCTTTTACAATGTTGAGGTACGGTCCTACTACCCCTAGTTTTTCTAGTGTTTTGAACATGAAGGGATGCTATAGTTTGTCAAATGCTTTTCTGCATCGATTGAGATGATCATATGATTCTTATCTTTAAGTCTATTGATATGTATGAATAATATTTATTGATTTCCATGTGTTGAAAAAACTTTGCATCTTTTGGATGAACTCCACTTGATCATGACACACTATCTTTTTAATATGTTTTGTATGCAGTTTAATTTTATTGAGAATTTTTGCATATACATTCATCAGGGATGTTGGTCTGAAGTTTTCTTTCCTTGATGTGACTTTGTCTGATTTTGGTTCATGGTGATACCAGCCTCATAGAATGAGGAAGGGTTCCCTCCTTTTCTATTTAATGGCATGCCGCAGTCCGGCTGGGCAAAATAGCCGGGGGGAGGGGGGGGATGACGAGCAACTTGTGTACATTGATACAGCAGGAGTGGGAGCCGTTTATTGTAGGACAGGAGCGGTATATATACATTCCACACAGGTTATCTTAATTAGCATAAACTAGATACAGCAGTCAACCAGTAAGAAATGTCCACACTTAATGGCTTGCTGGTGCCACCTCACAAACCACTCCCCCTGGCAAAATGCCAGAAGCCATCCTGACTTGTTTACAGACTTTAGTAATGGAATACTTTGAGGAGTATTGGTGTTAATTTTTCTTTGAAGGTCTTGTAGAACTCAACTGAGAATCCCTCTGGTTCTGGGCTTTCCTTGGTAGTCTTTTGATTGCATTATTTATTTATTTATTTATGTATTTATTTATTTATTTTTTAAGAGTGAGTGAGAGAGGGAGAGAGAGAATTTTTTAATATTTCTTTTTTAGTTCTCGGTGGACACAGCATCTTTGTATGTGGTGCTGAGGATCGAACCCAGGTTGCACGCATGCCAGGTGAGTGCGCTACCGCTTGAGCCACATCCCCAGCCCCTGCATCTTTTATTTTATTGCTTGAAATTGATCTGTGTATGTCCTTCTGATTCAGTTTGGGTAGGTCCTATGTCTCTAGAAATTTTTCAATATCTTTGAGATTTTCTATTTTATTTGAGTATAAATTTTCAAATTAGTTTCTAATTATCTTCTGTATTTCAATAGTGTCCCTAGTAATATTTCATTTTTGATCACAAATTTTAGTAATTTGAATTTCTCTCTCCTCCTCCTTGTTAACGTGGCTAAGGGTTCATTGATCTTATTTATTTTTTCATAGAACCAACTTTTTATTTTGTCAATTTTTTGAATTGTTTATTTTGTTTCAATTTCATTGATTTCAGCTCTGATTTTAATTATTTCCTGTCTTCTACTATTTTTAACATTGATTTGTACTTCTTTTTCATTTGCAATGTAATGTGAGGTCATTTATTTGTTGACTTAATTTTTTTAACTATGAGTTCAATGCAATGAACTTTCCATTTAGCACTGCCTTCATAGTGTCCCAGAGATTTTGATATGTTGTATCAGAGTTCTCATTTACCTCTAAGAATTTTTTCATCTCCTCCCTGATGTCTTTTGCTATCCATTAATCATTTAATATCATATTATTTAATCTCCAGGTGTAGCTTCAATTTTTTATTTTATCATTTTTTAATTTCATTCCATTATGATCTGATAGAATGCAGGGTAGTATCTCTAGTTTTTTATTTGCTAAGTGTCGCTTTGTGACCTAAGATATGGTATATTTTAGAGAAGGATCCATGTGCTGCTGTTAAGAGAGTGTATTCACTTGTTGATGGATAAATATTCTACATATGTCTGTTAAGTCTAAATCATTTGATTGTATTATTGAGTTCTAATGTTTCTTTGTTTAGTTTTTGTTTGGAAGGTCTACCCAGTGGAGAAAGAAGTGTGTTAACATTACCCAATCTTATTGTGTTGTGGTCTATTTGATTCTCGAAATTGAGAAGGGTTTGTTTGATATAAGTAGATGCTCCATTGTTTGGGGCATAAATATTTATGATTGTTATGTCTTGTTAATGTATGATTCCTTTAAACAGAATGAAATGTCCTTTTTTATCTCTTCTGACTAACTTTGGCTTGCAGACTACTTTATCTGAGAATGGAAACCCCTGCTTTGTTTATGTAGTCCATTTGAATGATACGTTTTTTCCCATCCTTTTACCTTCAGTCTGTGGATATCGATGTCTTTTCCTATGAGATGAGTTTCCTTAAGGCAGAATATTGTTGGATCTTTTTTAATCCAATCTGCCAGTCTATGTCTTTTGATTGAGTTTAAGGCATTATCATTTAGGATTATTATTGAGATATGATATCTATTCTTGATCATTTTGGTTTATTTTTGTTTTTTTAACTTGACTTGGTTTCTCCTTTGATTGGCTTTTCCTTTAGTGTAGTTTCTCCCTTTGCTGATTTTTATTTTTGTATTGTATTTCCTTCTCTTGGAATATTTTTCTGAGAGTGTTCTGTAGTGCAGGCTTTCTAGTTGTAAATTTTTAACTTTTGTTTATAATGGAAAGTTTTTATTTCGTCATCAAAGATGAAGTTAATTTTGTTGGATATAAAATTCTTGATTGGCATCCATTTTCTCTCAGAGCTTGGTATATGTTGTTCCAGGACCTCCCAGCTTTGAGGGTCTTGATTGAGAAATCTACTGAAATCTGTATTGGTTTCCCCTATATGTAATCTGTTATTTTTCTATTGTGATCTTTAAAATTCTATTCTTATTCTGTATGCTAGTTATATCCATTATAATGTGCATTGGTGTGGATCGGATCTGTTGTATATTTTGTGTCTTGTGAGCCTCTTGTATTCAATTTTCTATTTCATTCTTCAGGTTTGGGAAATTTTCTGAAATTATGTCATTGAAGAGATTGTGCATTCCTTTGGTTTGTATCTCTGTGCCTTTCTCTGTCACAATAAACCTTAAATTTGGTCTTTTCATGTTATACCACAATTCTTGGAAGTTCTGTTTTTGGTTTTTACTGTCTTCACTGTGTGGTCAACCTTATTTTCAAGACTATATATTTTGTCTTCATTTTCTGAGGTTCTGTCTTCCAAGTGATTTATTCTGTTGGTGATGGTTTCTATTGAATTTTTAATTTGGTTTATTGTTTCCTTCATTTCAAGGGTTTCTGTTTGTTTTTCCCCCCAGAATCTCTATCTTTTTATTGAAGTAATATTTTGCTACCTGCAAAGTGACCTTTTAATGCCTGCCTTTGCTCTCTTATATCATCCTTTACTTTGCAGATCATTTTAACTACATACATTCCAAACTCCTTCTCTGACATTTGTTCTACTGTGCTGTCAATGAATTCTCTTATTGTAGCATCTTGGTTTGTTTGGGGTGCTTTCTTCCCTTGTATTTTCATGTTGTTCATGTGTCTTCCCCTCTAGCAGTGCGGATCCGAGGTGATACAGTTTCTACCTTACAGACTTATAGTGTCCTTGCAGGTTTCCAATACCTCACCTTTAAGGGGGAAATCAATATTAACAGTACCCAGTGCAAACAATTATGAACCCTTAAACCAAATAGCTCCTATTTAGATGTTTACAGTTTTGTCACAATAAACAAAATGTGATGTGTTTTATTATTATCTACAGTATAGACAGTAGGTTTGCAAAAGGGTCTAAGTGTCTAATGGTGGACAAAAAGAGAATTGGGGGTATAGAATGTGATGTTTATGAGGTAGAAGTTGAGAATATAGAGGTATTAGGTCATAGGAAGTTTAATAGAGGAATAAAAAAAGTCAGCTGTTAGCAAGAGAAGAGAGAGTGTGAGGAAACAGATAAATTGAGAGGAAAATATATAGAGAGATGTTAAAAATTAATAACAAAAGAAAGGAAGGAAGAAAAAGAAAATTGGAAAAATATTAAAAAGAAAAAAATTGAAAAATAAAAGAATATACAACAGGTCTGGGGATGTGGCTCAAGCGGTAGCACGCTCACCTGGCATGTGTGCGGCCCGGGTTCGATCCTCAGCACCACATACAAAGATGTTGTGTCCGTCGAAAACTAAAAAATAAATATTAAAAATTTCTCTCTCTCTCTCTCTCTCTCTCTTTAAAAAAAAAAAGAATATACAACAAAAATTGTAATATACTATTCAGACATCCCAGTCCTCAGCAGTCTAATGCATAAAAAGTACTTGGTTTCAAAAATCTTGGGGATGTGGAAGTGGAAAAGAAATAAAAAAAAATCTTGAAAGAGATTTGAACAATTGCAAATATATTTTTATTATTTGTTTTAGTCAGCTTTTTCACTACTGTGACTAAAAGACCTGACCAGAGCAATTGTAGAAGACAAAAAAGTTTATTTGGGGGGTCTCACAGTTTCAGAGGTCTCAATCCATAGACAACAGGCGCCATTTCTCAGGCTTGCGGTGAGAGGCAGGACTTCTGGATGGAAGAGTGTGGCAGAGGGAAGTGTCTCCCATGATAATCAGAAAGGAGGGAGAGGGGGGGGGAGGGACGGAGGAGAGGAGAGAGAGAGGAGAGAGAGAGAGAGAGAGAGAGAGAGAGAGAGAGAGAGACAGACAGACAGAGACAGACAGAGACAAACAGAGAGACAGACACACACCACACTAGATACAAAAAATATACCCCAGGGCTAGGGTTGTGTTGTGGCTCAGTGATAGAGCACTTGCCTAGCTCTTGTGAGGTACTGGGTTCAATTCTCCGCACCCATATAAATAAATGAATAAAATAAAGGTTCATCAACATCTTAAAAAAAAATACCCCAAAGGCATGTCTCCAATGACCCACCTCCTCCAGCCACTTTCTACTTGCCTTCATTACCACTCAATTAATCCTACTAGGGAATTAATTCACTGGTTGGAGTAAGGTTCTCATGACCCAATCAGTTTACCCAATGACCTTGTATTGTCTCACACATGAGCTTTTGGGGGGATATCTCATATAAAAACCATAACGTTATTGATTTCTATTTTAACTCTATTTTGATTAGAGAATATACTTTGTATAACTTGAGTTCTTCAAATTTACGATTTTTTTTAATGGCTCAGAATATGGTCGATGTTGGTGAATGTTTCATATCCCTTGAAAAGAATGTGCATTTGGCTATTATTTGGTAAAGCATTGTATAAATGTCAATTAAGTCATGTTGGTTCACATTATTACTGAGGCCTCCTATATTTCTATTATTTTTCTGGTTTTTATTTTTTATCAAATCGGGTGATTAATATTTTCATTTATTTTTTTCACTTTCCACATTTGTTTTGTTGGTGCATTATAATTGTACATAATGATATGATTTGTTCTTATATATTTACATATGTATACAATATAACAATATAATTTGGCTGGTCAATATCACTTCCTAACACTTCTTCCTTACCATTTCTCAGTGTTTGGAGGCTTTGAATTAGTCTCTTCTAGTTCTTCATAAGCTACATAATTGGGTTATTGTGGATTATAGTCACCCCATTGTACTGTGGAATACTAGAACTTATTCCTTTTGTCTTTTAATATCAACCTCCTTGTGTGTCCCCTACTCCCTCCCGGCCTATATAAATCACTATTCTACATTTGGATCAACATTTTTTTTTGGTTTCCACATATGAGAGAAAATAAGTGTTACTTACTCTGTGTCTGACTTATCTTATTTAACATAATATTCCCCAGTTCCATCTATTTTGCTGCAAATGACAGAATTTCATTCCTTTTCATGGATGAATACTACTTATACACAACACACATACATACACACAGACCTTTATTAACCATTCATGTGTTAATAGGAAACAACTTGATTTCATATCTTGACTAATGGGAATATTTAAAAAATTGATTATTGAGAGATGATTGTTGGATTTTCCAAGTATATTTGTGGGTTCATTTCATTTATCAATTCTTTTCTTTATGTATTTTGAAACTAATTTTTAAGGTAATATACATTTAAAATTATGGCTTCTTTGTGAATTGACTTTTTCTAATTAAGTAAAATCTTTCTTTATTCTTGTAATATATTTTGTTCTGAGGAATACTTTGTTATTAATCCTGCCAGTTTTCTTCTATTTAGTGTTTCATTTCCACACAAGGCTGACTTTCCTCACTACCTTTTTTATTTTATTTTATTTTTTATTTTTAAAAAAATTTATTTTTTTAGTTGTACACAATACCTTTATTTTGTTTATTTATTTTTATGTGGTGCTGAGGATCTAACCCAGGGCCTCTCACGTGCTAGGTGAGCGCTCTACCGCTGAGCCACAACCCCAGCCCCCTTTTTTATTTTTATAGACAATCAGCCTACAAACAGGTTAGGTTCAGATGATCAGTTTTATCTTTCCTTCTGTGGGTGGTATTTCCAATATCAGTCCAGGTTTCAAAAGCTTTGCTCTGCTGTTTTGTGCAT
Organism: Urocitellus parryii; assembly: GCF_045843805.1. NCBI lineage: Eukaryota > Metazoa > Chordata > Mammalia > Rodentia > Sciuridae > Urocitellus > Urocitellus parryii. The sequence goes on from NC_135536.1 coordinate 51,173,137, forward strand.
GTTCCATGCATGTACCACTCAGGGGCTTATTTTGACAAATGAGTCCTGTGTTGTACTTTAGTTCAGCCCTCATAAACTTTGCTATGCTAACTTGGGTTGGTGTTGGATATGCAACAGGGGTGAGCTTGGAACTTGTAATAAATCAAAGACAGAATTAGCAATTTCTCTACATTCCACTCCTAGGCTTCTCTTGTTCTGGTTCTCAGTCCAGAAGGAGAACACTTCTCTTTGAGATTTTTGCTGGCCATGCCCATTGCACATGCCATAACTGGGGCCACTCTGAGGACAATTCTGGGAAAGAAAAGATGATGTATTAGTTCCCTAGGGCAGTCATAATAAAGTACCACAAAGGGAGTAGCTTAAGCAATACAAATTGATTGTCTCAGAGTTCCTGAAGCTGGCAGTCCCAGATCAAGGTATTGGCAGGGCTCTGTTCTTCTGCTGCTGCTGGGGAAAGACCTGTCCCAAATCCTCTCGTGGCTTCTGGAAGCTCCATGGTGGTAGTCACAGACTCCAGTCTTCACCTAGTCTTCATACTCCACTTTTTGGAGTATGTGTCTGTCTTTATATTTAATTCCCCTCTCCCCTTTTAAGAATGCTAGTCATTTGGATTAGGGCCCACTCTAATGATCTTATTTTAACCTGATAACCTATTTCCAAACAAGGTCACATTCTTAGGTGGTATTGGGGGTTAGAGCCCAAACAAATCTTTTAAGGAGTTACTGAACTCATAACCATTGAAGGGGGAAACCCAGGATACTTGCCTTTGAACTGGTCACTTTTTCAAGTTTTGGCTCCTCTTTTCTTTTTTTCTTTCTTTCTTTTTTTTTTTTTGTGGTGCCAGGGCTTTGTGTATGTGAGGCAAGCACTCTATTAACTGAGCTGGGTCCCCAGCCCTTGGCTCCTGTTTTCAGTGTACCCATTATTTACCTTTCAGAGCTTCCAGGTAGTTGCTTCATATTTTGACCAGAGTTTATTTGTAATCAGTACAAGAGAGAGTCTAGAGTGCACTTATTCTACTTTGGTCAGCATTAGAAATTGTAATTTGAAAATAAGCAAAGATTCTTTAATTTTAGTGTTTTACTAGTACTTCTAAGATTTGAGTAAGTGTGACAGTCAGAATGAAGAGCTGAGATGTGCAACAGGCCCAAAGTCCATCTCAAGGAAAGATTTGAGTCTGGTATTCAAGACCACTAACTAGACTGGGATAGAGGTGAAATTTATTCCAATCTCTGCAACATTCATGACTTAGAACAGGCCAGTTTCATAGTATAGCTCTCTTTTAGTGGTGCTACTCTTGATTGATTTCTTAGGGATAAGAAGTGGCAGTGGGATTAGGACTAGAAAAATAAGTTTTACATTATTTTAAGTAGTTACCATTAATAATAAATGGTGCTTTAATTCATTGTATATTCACTTACTGCTTTCTGGGACTACAGATACATACTGGAGATGTTTCCTGAGATTAAAAGTCACAGTCTAGTAGGAGAGTCAGAATGTAGAGAAAGATTGTATTCTTGAGATGTTCCATGCTCTAACAGAGGGAAATACCAAGGCACACAGGATGAAGGGAGATGGGCAGGAGAATAAGTAATACCTAAACCAAGAACTGGAGAAAAAGATCTCCAGTGGAAAAACTGGGCAGACAAGAAGGGCTGTCTGGACAAAAAACAATTTTTGCTATACAAACAAAGCTACAATGCAAACAGCTTTAAGAGTTGGAAGGGTGTTCTGATGTTCTTTCTTTAAAATATCATTTATTGAAAAGAAGTATGTATTGATACTCTAAGACTTCATGGATTTGGTGATAAAATGAGAGATGAACAGCATCTTAAATAAACAAAAAATGTTAATTGGAGGAAATATATTTCAGGCAAAGCACTTGCTACTGTTTTTGAAATTTTCTTTTAAGAATTGATCTTGAGAAAGATCACTCAGGATAAAATATAGAGGACCCCAGGAGAATGACCTGTTATCCCCACAGGCATATTTTTATTGCTTTGGTTCATTACATTCAATAATCCCAAATGGTTCTTTCACAGCTTGATCTGATCATAACCAGGCAGAGAAGAGGATATAATTTATAAATTCCACCCAACGTTAGGTTGTGCCCCGAAGCCTTTTTACTGGAAATCTTGTTTTGAAGATAATTGGAGAGAGTGTTGGACAAGGCCGTGGAGAAAGAATTAAGTTTCTATGAAAATTGGTACTCAAGTCTTATGTGAACCATTTAGGAAAAAAATCAATTTTAGTTTGCTCCTGCCACTTATCATCTAATAGAACCACAGTAATACCTCTTTATTATGTAGTAGGCCTACTAGTGGAACTGTTTGGGATGCCTTATGGTCTCCTTCCTAGCAGTTTCTTTTATACTGCCTGAATAGCCACACTTTCAAATTGCACATACAAAAATTATATTGAATTGATCATGTTGCAATTTTCTTGATTTAAAACAAAAACTGTTGTTCTCAGTAGCATCAGAGGAATCCATAGCCTGAGAATAGTTGGCTGGAATAAATAAAATAGCTTGGACTTGGGATGCAGAACCATGGTAATCCTCTGTAGTTCTCATAGCCACTAACTATGAAAACTTATAAAAATTTTATTTAAAATCACTTTATTTTATAACCCAATCAATAAATGGGCCAAGGGCATGAACAGACACTTCTCAGAAGAGGATATTCAATAAATCAACAAATATATGCAAAAATGTTCATCATCTCTAGCAATTAGAGAAATGCAAATCAAAACTCCTTTAAGATACCATCTCACTCCAGTCAGAATGGCAGCTATTATGAAGATAAACAACAGTAAGTGTTGGCGAGGATGCAGGAAAAAGGCACACTCATACATTGCTGGTGGGACTGCAAATTGGTGCAGCCAATATGGAAAGCAGTATGGAGATTCCTTGGAAATCTGGGAATGGAACCACCATTTGACCCAGCTATCTGTCTCCTTGATCTATACCCAAAGGATTTAAAAACAGCATACTACAGGGACACAGCCACATCAATGTTTATAGCAGCTGAATTCACAATAGCTAAACTGTGAACCAACCTACATGCCCTTCAGAGGATGAATTGATTTAAAAAATGTGGCATATACACACAATGGAATATTACTCAGCATTAAAAGAGAATAAAATCATGGCATTTGCATGTAAATGAATGGAGTTGGAGAAGATAATGCTAAGTGAAGTTAGCCAATGCCCTCCCACCCAAAAAACAAATGGCAAATGTTTTCTGTGAAAAAAGGTGACTGAATCATAGTGGGGTAGGGCGAGCGGGTGCATGGGAGAAATAGAAGAATCTAGATAGGGCAGAGAGGTGGGAGGGGAAGGGAAGGGGCAGAGGGTTAGCAATGATGGTGGAATGTGATGGATGTCATTATTCAAAGTACATGTATGAAGACATGAATTGGTGTGAACATACTTTATATACAAACAGAGATATGAAAATTGTGTTCTATATGTGTAATAAGAATTGTGATGCATTCCACTGTCATGTATTTAAAAAATAAAAACAATTAAAAAATAAATAAAATCACATTTAAAAAAAAAATTTCTTATAGAACAAACTTCAGAGGTCTAGAATCATAAGTCTCTAATGACCTCTTCCATTTATAACTCCACAACATGCCCTGCATAATTAGTAATTCAGAGTGATTCCCTACACCAATATACACCTTTTTTTTCACATATTTCCTTAGCTTGAAATGCATTCCCTGCACTTTACCAACCACTCTGACCAAAGAACCTTCAATTCATAATGACTCAGTCCAAACATCACTTCTTGTCTAGTGACTTTTTGCAGTTACTTTTCCCTCCCCATATATTCATCGTAATTCAATCACACATAGTTTTAAATTAAATTGCACTCAGTTCATAGCTTCATCTTTCTGTCATTTCTTCTTAATATGATCTTTTAGGATCTATGGCTTTGATTTCCCATTGTGTAGTAGAAGACATAGCAAATACCATATGTAGAATAATCCTGGTTGAATAAATGAATGAAGAAATACATATTACATCTATAATTTTTAGAAATTCCTATTGAATAGACCTCAAATGTAATGCTACTGTTCCCGGTGTTTGCCCTTCCAGATCTGCTGTATCCCTCTTATATCTGCTCTGTCCCCCATGAGGCTGAACTTCACAGACTGATCAGTGAGCTCCCTTGCTCTTTGGCTTCTATTGAGTTTGACCAGTGAGACGATGACAGGAGATCAAAGGATGAAAGAGTGTGGGTCAGGATATTGATTGCCCCAACTTCTTCTTTGCTGTAGCATTTTGAATAGCTTAGGTTGCTCTAGGAAAGGCCACATGACTTTTTTGCAGTTCTACTCTGCTTTCCTGAGTTTGGTCTCCTTTCCTTCCCTTTGTCTCCTCAGGCCTAGGGTTGGGTGGCAGCAGTTTCTGGTGTTGCTAGACCCTGGTAACTGCAGCATCTCTTATCATCTCCTTAACCCCCTTTGTGAATAATCCCTTTACTAAGCTTTCCTCAGCGATCCAGTTTGAGCATGCTGGTTAGTATAAAATTTTAGGTCAGGTTTTTGAAAACAAATGTTTTGTAAAATGTTTTTCCTGAGGATATCCTAAGTATGTGACAAGACAACGTACGTGTTCTGTGCTTAAATGTTTAGGAAATAGAGTTCAACAAGTTTTGCTTTCTTGTTTGATATTACAGTACTTTTCAAGTGTTTAATCATCTAGTATTTCTGAGCACTAGATAAAGCATATAGTATTTCTTAAATGTTTTTTTTCCCATCCTAAAATTTGGTTTGCTTGTTTTGTCTTGTAATTTATCAATTAATATATCTCAAGACTAGGTATTTTTGATTTTTTGCATCATGAAGGTCCAAAAATTCTTTCTTGGCTTACTGAGAACATTCTAATCCTTATTTTACTACCATTGGTTTTCCAGTTGGGAAGAATATTTATTTCAATATACTCAAAATCTAGGACCTGAATTTACCTTTTGGTTATTGAATTGATCATTTGCTTTTGTCTTGAGCTCTGAAGAATAAAATATCTTGAACTACTTATTACTATACACCTTTGAGAGCCAGAGAAAATGATCACAACTAAGAGTTACAGGGATGGAAATATAGTGTCTCATGAGTTATTCCTTTTTGAAAGCAAAATAAATTGAGGACTATAAACTCCTTGTTAACAGATGTGAACTGAGAGACTTTGCTAATTTGTTTTACTGCCAAGCTTGTAACTATATATATCAAGACTGACAATATTTGCAAAGACATTTATTACTTAGATTTTCTCAGAAGAAATTAAAATTCACCTAAATAATAAATTGCTCCCTCCTTTGACTGATAAAATAATTTATTCTATAATAAAACATATTTCTTAAACTTGGCTAGATCCTAAATTACAGATTTTTGATCATAGTATCAAATTATTCTCTGTTGATAACTGAAGTGGCTGTTAATAGTGTCAGTGATGTTAGGACATTTAATATAGAAATGTTAACATACTCAGAAGTAAGTCTCATTTTATATATATTATTTAAATAAATTCCTAATAAAATTGCTTTATATGATCAAAAATTGCAGGTTCAAATTTTTCAATTACTTTAGTAGCTCTTAAAATATTTAGATTTACGTTACAACATTTCTAAAATTCAAACCCTGGATTTATGAAAGAAATAAGCATACATTCGGGAATGTATACTCATCGGCTATAGTAGAGCTGAAAGATTTTATACATGTATTTTTCATATTTTTTCTTTATATATTCTGACTTCAGTCACACAAGGGCTCAGAAAACATATTACCTAAGTAATTTTCTTAGGAATCTTTCTCAAATAAGTTTTTCAGTCAAGCGAGAGATGACTCAAAATTAAGAATAAAAGGCTGAGGCAGGATAACTGTAGGTTCCCCAGACTAGCCTGTGTAACTTAGCTCGATTCTGTCTCAAAAAAAAAAAAAAAAAAACAGGTGGGGATGGGATATGGGTATTTTAGTAGTAGAGTAATTGCTTAGTTTGAGTGAAGTCTCTGGAAGTGGTTGCAAACCATTTCTAATTTCTAGAAGAAAATAATAAAATAGACAGCTACATTCACTAGATAAAATTAGAGAACATAGGAGAAAATTGATCTTGAAATTGTTTTGGAAGTTGAGATCGTTCGGAAAACTTTATAATCAAAACTCTTCTAGAAGGATTGCAGCACCATTTTACTACTTTGTAAGTATCCCAGGCAGAAACAGTAAAGTAGTTCATTTCTCCCCACTGGGAAGCTTTATTTGAGGTCTTCTTAACCTATTCATATTTACTCTAATGCCCCATATATAGTTCAAAGCAAATGACTAAAAAAAATGAATGATATAAATGTATGCGTTTGGTTAGATGAGACAATCTAGTACTTGTTAGGAAAAATAATGCTCACGTTACAACAGAGCTAAAAAATCACTTGGAGTGCTGATAATAGCTTTAGCTGTGGTTTCTGTATTTGTAAAGTCAGGGTGACAATTACCTTAAATTTTATAAGATTAGGATAATAATATAACTACCTTAAAAGGTATCTATAGTGCTTTAATGATATTACTGAGAGTGTGAGCACAGAACCTGGCACACTGTCAATACATAATATATTTTATTTTAATAGAGTTATGCTCAAAATGGGACACTACTTAAGCTGTAATTTTAAATAAAAATTATGAGACTGGATATATAGCTCAATAATGTAAATGTATTTATCAAAAAATGAATAAAATATAGTAGCATGTTACTTGTTGTCATTAGCCTTTTAGATATTTTTTCCTAAAATTTTCTTTGTTCTGCGAACATATAACCATAAATATATATTTATTTTCACAATAAAAGTAAGCTTTAAAAACAAACACAGGGAATAACTACATGATAGCTCAAATTTTTTATATTTTATATCCTTGCCTTTTTCTATCATTTTCATGTCAGGTAGCTGAATAAGGTTGATTATTGTATTACTAACAAACAAATTTTTTAAGTCTTAGAAATACTGAACACTTAATTCTTGAATGTCAGGAGAACAAGGATTTAGAAGAGGTAGCACATCAAAAGCAATGGAATCTGGAGTTGTCTATAAATTTAATTTTTATTCCTTATATTGAAAAAAAACCCACCCTTTAGATGAATTCATGAGAACTTTTACACAAGGAAGGCCATTCCCCATGAGAGAAGCATGTGCTGTGTCATCTGTATTGCTTGTGTCCCTTACTGCCATCAGAGATGCAGGTATTTGGAAGGGGGATGAGCAGTAAATTGTCCAGGACTTTTAAGGTAATAAAAGAAAGCATAGTCTGAAAAAGATGTTCTAGACATGATTTACAGATTTATTGTAATCATTTTAGATGCACTGAAACAAACCAAATGTGTAGAGAAACTATTTCTGATTGTATCCCATAATTTTAAAGGCATTCAGATGGCTGAGGTTTGTGTTTCCATGCAGAAACTTACTTTGAATGGTAGGTTTGGGACTTGAATAGAAAAAGGAGGAGATCCATATTTTGAGTAAGCTTAAGAGACACAAAGGCAGGAGAAACTTAGTAGGAAAAGTAGAAATCTGAGATCAGAGTGCAAATTGGCTTGGGTTGCCCAGTGAAATAGAGATGGAATGAAAAAGATCCATTTGGGAACTGAAAGGAAAAAAAAAAAACAAAACCCAATAATTCATGGCAATGTAGGTAAGGGCTAAGTGATCATATCCTAAAACTAAAAGAATAACTTAGGGTAGAGTAGTGAAAGAGGAGGTGGGCCATAGATATTTGGTGGAGAAAAATCATGCTGAAAACCTGAGCTCTCTGTTCCCTCTTTTGATGTGTTTACTAGGAACCTTGAGAGTCACATTTTCCCTGACCTTTTTGTAAAAGGTGGACAACAGGACCTTACCTGTGTATCATCTGAAGTTGTTCTGTATGGGTTTGTGTGAGTTTTTTATTGGTTTCTGTAATTCATATCTTGTTTCAGAGAACAAAACTAATCTAGGTTTGATGACAACAGCAGAGGTAGGCTATTAAAAACAAGTAAGTGCACTGCATTCCCCAATACTCCAGCCCCTTCTCAACAGAAAAGAATGGTTGTAATGGAATTTTCCTTCACTGGAATTTTCCCATACCATTGCCAAAAGATGACCATCCAACCTCAGCTTGAAATAAGATGTACTGCACTGATGCCATTGACTTGCATTTTGCCATTTTATAAATCCTTTTCAATGAGAATGAAAGTTTAATTGAATATGAAATGACCTTAGAAAATTTAATAATCTTCTGGAATTTCAGGGAGAGGATATCAATATCAAGCTTTTAGATCATAATTACTAAAATTTATTTTTTCCCATTTTAAAGTTAGGGATATTTTTATAGCTTCGAATGCTCTGTTGTTTGGCAGATGCCAGTAGCAACTCTCACATTAAATTATTTTCACCTTTACAATTGCAACTCCAGGCTTGCCCTTCTCTGATCCCTCTATCACATTGATATCAGAATAATTAAAAAAACTGTTAATAAATGTCTCCTGCTTAGTCATTCAATGACTTTTCATTAGCTTCCACATAAAACTTCCAACTCTGCAGCATGTTATATAATAGATTCCATAACCTGTATATTTCCATATCAGTTATATATTGCTGCAAGAATGCTGTCTAACAACAACAACAACAACAACAAAAACACCCAAATTTAGTGGCTTAAAAATAGCAAACATTTTTTCTTTGCAAGTCTGTAGGAGAGCTGGGGAGATTTTCCTGATCTCACTCAGGATGGCTGACCTCACCGGGCTCTCAGATATGTCTTTGGTTATCTGGCTCTTAGCTGTGGTGATGAACTGAGAAACCCACACATTTCCTTATTCAACTTCCTCCTCTGCCTTGACCGCTTGTTCTTCAGTGGCTTGTTAAGTTTCTAGGAGGAGTGGAAGCCCACACACCTCTTGGGATTATGTTTAATATTGGTACACTACTGCTTCTGCTGGATTCCACTGGCCAGAATAAGTCATAGCTAGCCAGATTGAGGGGTAGGAAGTGGAGTTTTGATGAGAGGAACTACAGAGCCAGGTAGCAAAGGGCTTGTATACATGGAGAGATGGAAACTGGGGAGTTTTTCCTACGTCTTCATCTTTGATTGTTGCTAAGCCCCAACTTATTTGTTATGTCCAGCACCAGTGAATTCTGTGTAGTTCTCCCAAAATGGTATGCTATGGCTTCCTTTTATTTTTGTAGCTGCTATTCATTTTGTTTGGAATTACTTTCCGTGCTTGACTAGCTCCTCCTTCAATAAAAACAGAATAACCACAATAATAACAAAATACTAAGTACTTTATTGTGTTTAATGTATGAATAGGTGACTGTGAATCCCACTATTCATTAAAATGCACCAATAATTAAAAAAACTAAAAAAAAATTTAAAAACTAATGAAAATGAAAGAAATATTAAGTACTCACTGTACACTGGGCACCATTCGAAGTTTTTTACATGTAGTAAACCCATTCAATTCCCATTTTTAAATAAGTACTGTTATCATCTGGATTTTACAGATGAGAAAACCGAGGCACACTAGGTTGTGTATTGTGTCCAAAGGCACAGCACTTGTGCATGGACAAGCCAGGTTTGAACCCAGAAAGTCTGAGTCCTAAGTCACTTTCACAGCCACTGCTGATAGCTGAGGGCAGTGTGCCTTCCTGGGAAGCTTCCTCTACCTTCCTGACCGGCAGAAGCCTACCTTTGCTGGTTTACATATTTTCCTGTGATCAGCCCTATCCTGGTTCTTACCATATTGTGTGTCACTTTGTGGTTCACTTTCTTGTCCTTCTTTGTGGATAGTAATTCTGGAGGACAGAGGCTGTATCCTTTATTTCTGTGTTCTCAGCACCCAGGAGTGTCTGGCACAGAGTTCAACAGTTTGGCTAATATTTCTTGGGTGCATGAATCAGGGTTTTTCAAGCTTGGCACTGTTCACATTTTTGGTCTGATAATTCTTTGTTGTGGGGACTGTTCTGTGTGTTATAACATGTTCACCAGCATTTATGGCCCCTATGCAATGGATGCTAATATCACTTCTTATTGTAACAAAAGCATTTTTAGTCATTCAGTGTCCCTGGGGACAAATATCACCCTCAGTTCAGAATCCCTGACATAAATGAGGGGCTCGAGTAATTTTAGAAGTTTCCCATCTCTCTAGACCAATTAACTGGGATTTCTGGGCATAGGGCCCTGGCCTCAGGATTTTTTTGTTTAAGTGCCGCAGGTAGTCCTAATGTGTGCCATATTTGAGAATCCCTGGCCCATAGGCTTAAACTCTTGAAGAAAAATTCAACTAGTTCCCCATCTGTAAGCCCTGCCCCAAAGTCCCAGCTATGCTTGAAGTTGCTTTCCACTGTGAACTTTTTGGTAAAGGACTATATTTGATATTTCTTTGGATTTTCCTAAGAGGTTAGCATAGTGTTTATATAGTAGTTAATTTTTCTTAACCTCTCAGACGACATCAAATTTGTATTAGGTAAAAAAACAAAGTTAGCCATCCCCAAAGTCGAGGAAAGCCATCAAAGCAGGCTGATTTTTGTCTTTGGCAGTTGTTTGGGTAATAGTGCTTACATAGGTTCCAGAATTTCTCTGTTGAACCAATGGAGTGCTCTGTGCACAGTGCCTCTGCCCCACAGGAGGTTTGCATGGAACGTGGTAGAAGAGCACTGAGCTGCCTCCTCCTACATTGCTCAGTTCTCTTGGGTGAAAAGGGATCATGCTACAGATGACACTTGTAGGCAGTTGTGAAAATTTTCTGCTTCTCAAATGAACCCAGGCACAAAAGTCTGCACAGGAGTCATTACTGTATTTGTCTGTGTGCTGGCATGTTTTTAGCTCTTTTCACTTTGCTAAAAATTCTTTTATTTTTAAATAGCTTTCCAAATGCATGTATTGTTAAGTTTGCTATTTGATAAGCCAAATAACCACATCCTGAAAATGGGATTTTATACTATATTTTTATGCAGCGGGATATTGATCAGGACCAGCTTTAAAGTAAACCACATCATACAAGGAATGCAATTTCATTTGATTTTATTCCAATGATTCGATGACTCCCACTCTTTTTTTTTCTATTTGTTTGTTTGTTTATTTATTTATGGTACTGGGAATTGAACTCAGGTTGTACTCTACTGCTGAGCTACAATCCCAGCCCTTTTTATATTTTATGTTGAGACAGGTTCTCACTAAGTTGCCCAGGCTGGCCTTGAATTTGTGATCTTCCTGTGTTAGCCTCCTGAGTCTGTGGGGTTATAGGCATGTGCCACTGTGCCAGACACAGGATTTCCAATCTTAAAAGGAAAATAAATTGAATAAATAAATTGAAGTGAGTCTTTTTATTGAGTGGAAAGCAAGCAGTGTACATATTGACCATCCATGACATTACATAAAGACTACAAAGTAAACAGAACATGCAAGTATGCTTAAGATTACTTCATTCTCAAACACTATCTCAGGTTTGGCTTAATTAAAAATCTTGACTTGTGGATGAAATCTCATCTTAAAAGTGCTGAAATATTACTGCCTAGATGTAATAAAACTGATGTTTCATTCTTAATAATTGTGTCTCAGAATGAGGGATTTGACATGCCTTGGCATGTTGTCTTGCTTATGTTACAGCACTTTGGATTTTTCTACCTGTTAAATTATATTTCTGACTTTATACAACTCAGTGATAAGAGATTCCTAGCTATATGTTTTACTGTTTGGGCTGCTATCACAGAATAGTATAGACTGGGTGCTTTATAAATCATAACCTTTTATTTTGTTTGTGGTTCTGGAGACTGGGAATTCAAGATCAAGATGCTCATAGATTCCGTGTCTGGCGAGAGCCCATTCCCATAGGTGGGAGCTTCCAGCTATACATTCCTAAAGTGGAAGGGGCAAGGCAGCTTTCTGCAACCTCTTTTATAGGGTCATTAGTCACAGAGGCCTGGTTATCTAGTCACTTTCCAAGAGATGGCCCATTTTAATACCCTCATGTTGAGAGGTAGGATTTCAACATATAAATTTTGTGAGGACATACGCATTCAGCCCACAGTACTGGATAAATTTAAAATTTATGTCTTGAGCAGGAAGATACACCTGTAATCATGGTGGTTCAGTCTTCACCTATCCTTCTTTTATTGTAAATGACTATCTACTAGGCTACATAGTTGCAGTTCTCTATTCAATGGTGACTGTTCTACATTGCTTATTTATGTTTGATAACTGTATTAACTGTATTGGACTGTGATTTCTTTGGGAAATGTATAATTTTATGTCCCCAGTTTTCAGTGAAATCTATTTTAGAAAGTTATTTATCTTGGGCTGGGGATGTGGCTCAAGCGGTAGCGCGCTCGCCTGGCATGCGTGCGGTCCGGGTTCGAACCTCAGCACCACATACCAACAAAGATGTTGTGTCCGCTGAAAACTGAAAAATAAATATTAAAAAAAAAGCTCTCTCTTTGTCTCTCTCTCTCAAAAAAAAAAAAAAGAAAGTTATTTATCTAGAAAACGGCCCCTGTTTTTATTACTAAAGGTATCTGTATTACACAAATCAGATTTTATTTTTGTCATGCTAGTGTGACATTTGCAAGTAGTGTGGCTCCTCAGCCTAATGGGAAGCTAATGAAAAGATGATCAGAAATAGAGATTGTTTTTTAAAAAATTATTTTCTGCTCAGGGGATTAGAGTATATTCACCTGGATGACATAGCTCTGGAAATGGTTAGAGGTTTTTTATAAATTAACCAATGGCAGAAAGGTGACTCAATGTATAGAAGGCTGGTTCTCAAGCTTTAGATGCCCACAGAGCAGTCACTCCTAGAATCATTTTAGGGCTGAGTTAGAAATCCCTATCAACTTAAAAAGAAAGGCTTCTCTGTATTTTGACAAAATGTTCTCCAATCTAGGAATAGTATGTAATAATTGTACAATTGCAAAGTGGCAAATCAATTTCTAAAGCAATCACTGTCCACAAAAAATATATAAATAGAACTGTCTGACTCTTAAATGGTCAGCAACACTTTTGTCATGTTGTTTTGACTCTTCACCAATGATTATCTCTGACTGGATAGTACAAATCAGGGCAGAGTGAGTCATAGACGATGCCTCACTATATCCCAAGCACTTTAGAAAATGTTAAAAAAAAAGTTTTATGGAACTAGTTATGCACAAGGGAAATAATTATTATTTTTTTGTAAACAGCAGAAAGTGTTTAGAGGAAGTTTGTTCTTTTAAGGCTTCCAATAAAAATTTCAGAATAATTGTATAAACAGGGCAACCATCACGGATGATTTCCAAAGTAATCATTACCCATGACCATTTTTAAACTTTAAAAATGATGCAAATAATTTATTTTAACTTTTATTAATGAAAGGACAGAAACAGTTAAATAGAAATGTTCCTCTCTATTTCTTCCATCGAACAGGGCATCACAAATACTTCTGCACCTGAACAAATTACCTGCATCCTTGTCTTGTGTTTCAATAGTTGAACAATCACCAAATAATTGGGCAGGTGCAGACTTGTTTTTTCAGCATAGACTTGCACTCAAATTGATTTAAAATTGCTCTGAAAGATCTGGTGAAATTTTGAAGGTGTCACGATTTGGATTAAAATGAGGTATAAGTAAGCTTCATTTTTTTTTTCCAACAAAACCAATGAATAGGGTGATTAAAAAGAAAAACAAATAGTGGGGCTGGGGTTGTGGCTCAGCAGTAGAGCACTTACCTAGCACATGCAGGACACTGGGTTCTATCCTCAGCACCACATAAAAATAAATAAAATGAAGGTATTGTGTCCAACTACAACTAAAAAACAAAAATAACAAATAGGGTGCAGCAACATTCTGAGTTCATCAGCCACTTTGATGAATTGCTAAAAGGCTATGCACTTACACAGTGCAGAAAACTGTAAGAAGTAAGGGGGTACCAGAAAACATTTTCTAAGCCTTATCATTTTAGGAGAAATGCAGATAACCTCGCTGAGATGATGCTTAGTTTATGATGTTAATTTAAGAGCATTCATTCTTTCATATTATGTCATTAAGTATCAAATAGTAACTTCCCAAGGAGAGTACTTTTTTTTTTTTTCCCAAAAGATACTTTCCCTATGGGAAAGATACGAATAGAAATGAAATAGTTTGCAATTGTTTTGAGTTGTCTAGTATGCTTCCTTTACTACAAAAGAATGTATTTTTCTTCTTTTAAATTATATTTTCATTTACCAATTTTCCAAGGTTGAATTACCCCTTACTGTGGACTGAATTGTATCTTCTTAAAATTCCTAAAAGCCCTGGCCCTCAATGTGACTTTATCTGGAGGTAGAACTTTCTCTCTCTTTTTTTTTCCTCTCTGTACTGGGGATTGAACTCAGGGTCTTCCACTAAGCTACATCCCCAGTGCCATGGAGGTAGAGTTTTTTGAAGTAATTAAGGTTAAATGAATTCAGAAGGGTACGGCCCTAATCTGGTAGAATTGGTTTTATTAAAAAATATATATAAAGGAAGATCTTTAGAGGGATGTCTTTCTCACATCAGCATGTGAGGACAGAAAGGTCAACTGTCTGCTAGCCAGGAAGAGAGCCCTCACTAGAAATGGACCATGCTGGCACCTGATCTTTAGACTTCAAGCCTCCACAACTGTGAGAAAAAAAAAATATATTTCTGTTGTTAAAGCCTCCAGTCTGTGCTGTTTTATTATGGTAGCTCAAGCAAACTAAGATACTTATTAATGATTTTTAAAAAATGCTTTTAAAAGTTTTCTCTTACTGTCACCTTGCTTTTTTTTTTTTTTCAACTATGTTCCCATCTCTCTCTGAGGGTGGGACAGTGCAGGAATATAAGATGGTAGACAACTTATCTAATGGTGAATAGGTCAGCTGTGTCTGGATGAAATAATCCATTCTACCACACTGTTTATTAAATGCTTAATCTTTACCAGGCATCATGATAGACAGTGTAATCTGTTCTCTAATTCTTACAAACATCCTTGAGTGAGAGGGCATGAGAGCTGTGCCATTTAGAAGTCCCCCCCAGGAATACATGTTTTGGGAATGGAATGTCTGACAGCCACAACTTTGGCATCTTTGGATCCAGCAAATATTGGATCACTGTGATAATGTTAGAGCCAGACTATTCCTGCCTGATGTGGGACTCTTTAATGAACAATTTTTTATTATCTGATTTGACTTAATCTACTTATTTATTTATTGCATGTACTTTACCCAGTAGCTATGGGCATTTTTTGCACAAATATTTCCTATTGGCCTGGCCAAGACTTTTACACTCCTCTGCAGTATAGACTCATCTTCACTGATTCTTTCTCCAACTTCTCCTTTCATAGGCCATATTATGGTCAGACCCATATTATGGTCTGAAGGATCTCATTGGCTACTCCATCTTCCTCCCCTTTTATTCTCAATGGGAATCTCTCCTTAAAATCTTTTGCAACTTTATCCCAATGTGTGGAGGATGTAATCATATATATATATATATATATATATATATATATATATATATATATATGAGAGAGAGAGAGTGTGTGTGTGTGTGTGTGTGTTTGGACATGGGGTTGGATCAAAGGATGAAATCCAATTAAATCAGTTATAGAAATAAATTTCATGTGTTTGAGAGTCATTTGACTAGAAATGTCTTATACACAGTTCGATGAAGAAGTTTTAAAATCGAAATTTAAAAGGGGTTGGCATAGATTTGAGAATTTTCAGCATGTGGTAAATAATCAAAGCCATGAGTGTCAGTGGAATCACACAAGGAATAGATGAATATGCAAAAAAACCCACAAAATTTTATATTTATGTGCTATGGTATAAATGTTTGTGTCTCCCAAATTCACGTTGAAATCTTAATTGCCAAGGTGATGCTATTGGGAGGTAGGGTCTTTGGGAATGGAGTCAGTGTCTTTATAAAAGAAACCCTGGAGAGATCTTTATTTCTTCTGCCATCTGAGGGCACAGAGAGATGTTGGCAGTCTGTGTCTTGGAAGAGGGCCTCCACCAGAACCTGATCTTAGATTTCCATAAATAAATAAATTTCTATTGTTATAAGCCACTCAATCTCTGGTAGATTGTCACAGCAGTCCAAACAGACTTCAGACACAGGCAAGTGAAGATGGATTGGAGCATACAGAAATCAGACCTGTGACATTTGCTCCCTGTTCTCTATGCCCCTCATCCTGTGGTCCCTCTTGCTGCCTCTTGTGCTGCCTGTGACAATGGGCTCCTGTGAGCATTTAGCATATCTAAGGCTCTTTGCTGCCAGGATTAACACTTACTGTTGTATTGGTTGTGCTTTATACCTCCATCTTTAACAGAAAAGTGGTAATTTTACTGTTCTGGGGCTTTTCTTCCAGGCTGTCTGTTAGAGGTTTGATGCCCTTAAACTCAGACATTTGAAGGCCCAGTTCTCTGCGTTAGAGCAGCAAGTGCTTATTTTAGTTTTCACTGCTTGATTTGATTTGGTTAATTTTTGGCCCTTCCATCTTTCATCTAATATGGTAAGGATTTCCATTTGTTTGCTTCTGGCCATTTAGATTTATAACCGGCCCTGGTGGGGCAAGAGCCTCCTCTTTTACAGCTCTAACTTTAGTCTGAGTTTCTGTTGGAGAGCTTATGTTTGAAATACAGCACTGTTTGATATGCTCGGTAGTTTCCCAGGAGAAAGCCACACCTTCTCTTCCAGCCTTACATTGGGAGCCTTTTATAGTTGTTCTTTCAGCCTTTGTGACTCTCCATATGATCCTAAAACTTTGGCATTCTAAAAAGTCTTGTATTGCCTAAATAGCAGTATGTGTGAAACAATTCCTGCAAAGCAAATCCAGTCTTATTTGTGGCAGAATTATAGGCACACAGCAAGGCACATGTTTTTGTTTGGCCTCATGTTCTTTGCCTATTTTCCAGTGTAACAAAAGCCTGGCTAAAGATGCCCCAGTAATGGGTCCGGTAGGAAGATACCGCATCACTCTGAACAACTTGCTTTTGAAACTTCACTGTGAACAAAGTAGATTGTTGCCTTCATTAAAGCAAAACAAGCAGAGCAGCAGAGCACTATTATCCTGAGAATGGCTTTGTGACTTCGAGTTCCTGTATAACTAACCACAACCTCAGTATGTAGACAAACCAAAACCTAGGAGTATATCTTGATAGAAACTGCTGAATTTCAGCCAATCACAGCCAATCACAGACTGATCAGACCATGCCCAATTAAGGCAATACCTCATCACATCATACCCAAATAAGGCTGACACTGAGGTGTAGCCAATCATGTGGTTCCTTTTTGTCCCATGTTTAGCCTATAAAAGCTAACTTCTCACACTGCTGGGGGGAGCTTTGTCAACTTCTGGCTCTGCATGCTGCCTGATTCATGAATCATTTTTTGCTCAAATAAACTGTTAAATTTGTGCAATTCAGGGAATAAATAAACTAGAGATAACATTTGGACAATATTATTTTCATGGTGGCTGCCTTCCAAGGCTTGGACATAGCAGAACAATTACCTAGTCCCTACTTAGATATTAAACATGTATTTTTGACGTGTAGGGACAGGAGGAATATGCATACAAATCTCAGAGATTTATCTCTTGTCATTCTCTTTGGGTAGGTGATTTACTTGGCAATACATTTAGTTGTACATAACTGGCACCAACTTCAATATTGTTTTCATATATCTAATTTCATTTTAGGCCAGTGGAATCTGTACCACACAAGTGTTTGTCAAAGTCACACCATATGCAGGGCTTCCACACTGGCAAAGTTTTATGAACTCCCTCATGTAATCAATTTCATGGAGCATTGATAGGTCCTTTATTTCTTATTACAAGGGTTTCTGACAATATTTGAAATAAATCACATTATAATATTATATTGAGATGACTAGTGATTATAGAAAACTCTACCGTATCTGTGTCAAGTATTAACTGGGTAGTTGGTGACCAGACTAGATTAGAGGTAGGATGAATTGGAGGATATAAAAGAAATGAAATCATTTTGAGTGAGAACTAACTGAAATAGTTTGAAGAGACTGAAGCTTTAAACAATGTGATATAAAGGCAGTTTGGAAACAAGTTACAGGCAAACAATTGACATTCAGCGAAAAGGAATGGTGTGACGCAGGCAGCCTCCAGCATAATACAGTTTCACAAGCAATGAGAGCCACTAGCTTTTTAATGTCACATAATTAATGGTCATAAAAAATAGTGTTATTTTTTAAACCAATAAATATATGCAGGGCTTCTAAGCCTCTCTAGTCAAAAATCCACTACCATCAAGATTTAGTAGAATTTTTACCTGGGCTGATAGTCATGTTTTAGTCATAATTGTTTATTTATTTAACCAGTGGCTATAGCTCTTAAATCTCTGTTTGTGAATTAGAATACTCTGTCAACATGAGAAATTGCTCTTGTATTTACTTTCCATCTGACTGCTTCCCTCCCCTTTCCTGCTGCCTCTCCAGATAATTGCTAGGTTTTAAAATACCCCACTGATGGATTAATGTTAATCAATGGCAATAGTTAAACAGAACTTCAGTTTAAGAAAAGAAATGTTAACATGTGCATAATCCAATAATTTGCTCACTATTGATGGCCATTAGTCATATAATCAACTTTATATTATATGCTCTCAGAATATAATTATTTTAAAGTGATCTAAATGTTCACCCATTTTCAGATTTTTTTTCTTTGTGAGAATGGGGCTCTATGACTCATAATTAGATCACCTTCTTTTCAAGCTGGATTAGTTAAATCGTCTCTTTGTCCCAAATCACCTTCTGGTAAATTAAACTAATGGAAAATAACCTAGAGAATTGGAAAGAATGTGAATTTATCCATGAAAGGTAAGAGGATTAAATCCAAATCTGTTCCAATGGTCCTTTTAAGCATTTTCTGTAGTTGTAATAGTTATACTGACATAAGAAACTTGGAAGCTTTCTGAAGCCACAGAATATGAAAAGTGGGACAACACAGGTTCCCTGGAATTTAGCTGTGACCTTGGGTTTAAACTTTTGGGTATCTGTTTCCTCATTAAAATATATATATATAATCTCACAATTGTGTAGGCATCTCCCTCCCAACCCTGAGAATCTATGGATTTAGGAATAAAAGTCTTTCATAAACATGTGGATTTAGTAATTTAAAAACATGTGCACAGTTTTATCCTCATCTCTTTCCCTAGGAAAAATAAAAGCCTCTGTTTAAAATTATTACCTATTTTATTATACCCAGTTCTGGAAACGCAGATTGAAGACAAATCCGTTGGATGGAGATAATGCAGATATAATTTCTGATAAGTAACATGACATTTAGCTTATTTGACAGTAGCTTCGCTGATTCAGTCTTGTTGATGAGGCTTTGTGCTTGTACTTCATACCTGCAAATTGTGTATTTTTCACTTAATGTGCAACATATCTTGTTAAGTTCTACAGCCAGGTGCCATTTGTCTCATGCATGAACAACTGAAATACATGATAAATCTAGAAATTACCACTTTCTATCATTACAAATTCACTAAATGATCTAGAACATGGATTCTTATTAACATTCCCTAAAATTGTAAATTGTTGAACATTGTAATATGTGTTTGGTGTGTGTGAGTGTGTGTGTGTGTGTGTGTATTTAAAGAGAGGGTCCATAGCCTTTCTCTAATTATTGAATGGCATTTGTGAATATTCCATATATTTGGGATCACTGACATACAAACAAGAAATGCTAAGAGCAAGAATTGAAAATAATGGAAGAGTAGAGTGGAATTTGGTTCTTTCTTTAAAAAGTAGTAGTATTAATAATAAATTCCAACATTTAGTCTGATTTTTATTTTACTTTGAATTCCTGTTGTCATTGATATTTTTAAAATTGAATGGCATACTATAAATTTATTGACTGGGATACTGTAAATTTATAAAGTTCTAAAACAAAAAAGGGTATTCACTGGTTACTGTATAAAAGATACCAATTTTACACATTCAAGTTGAATAAGTAGCATTGTTTTGTTGAAATTCTTTGGGAAAAAATCAGCAGGAGAAAATCAATGAATTGAATACTACCTTCCATATACAAATAATAAACACAAACTTTTTAACTGAACTTTAGTATCAGAATGATACTAAAAAACTCTTTAAGTTTTATATGTGAATAATATAGTAAGATACTGACTTAGAGCTTTTTTTTTTTTTTTTTTTTTTTTTTTTTTTTTTTTTTTTTGCACTTTACCACTGGGCTACATCTCCAACCATATTTATTTATTTACTGGCATGATCTCCCTAAATTGCCAAGGGCCTCATTAAGTTGGTGAGGCTGACCTAGAACTTTCGATCCTCCTGCCTCAGCCTCCCAAGTTGCTGAGATTATAGGCATGAGCCATGATGCCTGGCTTGACTTACTTTTTAGTGATTCCAAACTAGATATACTTGGTCAAATTTTTTGAATATTGTCTTAATATAACAGAATGGTTAAAATTTGTTTTTCAGAATCATTTAGTCTACTTCAAATCCCAGCTTCAGTAGTTATTGTCAGTATAACCCTTAGCCAAATAAGGTAAATTTTCTATCCACAATAAATGAGGCAATACACACAAAGTCTTTGTGCAGTGTCTGGTAATTGTAAATGCTTCATAAATAATGAAAGAATTAGTATTTTTTCTTAGAGGGAGAACAAAGGGACTTAGCATACATAAGAGATTAGTTGTGGGAGGTTATAAAAAAATGCTAGAGAGGGGCTGGGGATGTGGCTCAGTGGTAGCGCACTCGCCTGGCATGCGTGCGGCCCGGGTGCGATCCTCAGCACCACATACCAACAAAGATGTTGTGTCCGCCGAGAACTAAGAAAAAATAAATATTAAAAATTCTCTCTCTCTCTCTCTCTCTCTCTCTCTCTCCTCTCTCACTCTCTTTAAAAAAAAAATGCTAGAGAGCTTGAGTCACCAAGGAATATGATTCAGGTTTTAATTTAGCAAATTGGCTGTGGTAATAGCTCTAAGAATCACTCTGTTTAGAGGTAATCATATCAAAATGGGTTTCCATATTTGATATCTTCATAGGCCTGAATAAAAAACAAAGATTAAATATTGAAAACCAATTTGTGACAGTTGATAGATAAATTTAGGTTAAACACAGATCATTAGTAATCGTTATGAAGAGATCCTAGGTAAGGCAGAGAACCTGCTAGAGATGACTGTGGAAGAAAGACCTGAAGATAATGTAATTGATAATCCATGTAGGTACACAGTTTGTGAGATAATGCAAAGTTGCCAATGCTATATAACTACTGTTATACAGATTATATTCTCTAAAGTTGTTTTCTATATATTGTATGAGAAAATCTCACTTACAAGGTAGTTATGCATGTACTCTAGGGAATAGTTGTTATATTTACATGCTGTATTACTTTTAGGTTTGGTTGTATATGTTGCAAAACAGCCTTGTTTTAGTTGGAATTATAATTTCATAATTCCACAGACGAAGGTATCTTTTCCTATGTCTGTATGTCCAAGTACCTAGAGGCCCCTATGGAACGCTTGGGTCCATTTAGATTCCCTCCTGGTGAGTCAGTATTGATTAGAGCTGGTGTGTATTTAGTGCCTTCTATTTGTAGGCACTAAGAGTTATTTTAGTATTATTTTGTTTAATCCATGATAACTCTGTGAGACAGGCACTGCCATTATTTCTATATCACAAATGAGGAAATTGGATCTTAGGGTAATTTGCTTAGACATGTATAGTGAGAAGTAAAGCCAGAATTCAAACTCCTGTGTGATCTCAGGGTTCATATGCTACAAAACAATATTAACCTTGGGAGGGAATGCAGTATTCACTGAACATATCCATTGACTGCAGAACTTGCTATCAGTAAAAATCACCTGCACCTGTGTGCCCTGAAGCCACTATGATTTTTGCTAAAAGTTAATAAGAATACTCTCGGAGCTTCATAATATGCCATGTGCTTTCTCTCTAAACTCTTGGATATTTGTAAATTGCATTGATTTCCTCCCAAACACAGAATACATAGGGTTCATTCATTTATTTCACTTTCATAGAATATCCATAGAGCCAAGAATGTTCTCAGCATTTGGAATTCATTTATCCCTAAACAAAACACAAAACAAATACTCTCCCTTCTTGGAATAATTGTGGGTTTCAATGTAAGGAAATTCACAATACCTAGGCCCAAGGAGAACTTCTGACAAATAAACAAAACCAAGTAATCATTGAGAGGGTCCCTAATTATAGTTTATTTCTTAAATGTTAGGTTCTCTGAATTCAAATATAACTGGATTAGAATTTCTTCCTTTTTGTTTTCATGGATTAGACCGCTATCATTTTTTGTTTTATTTCTCTCACCTTGTGAATAGGGCCATTAGAGAGAAACTGTGTTTCTTTCTGTATTAAAATAGCTTATCTTTTCCATTTTTCTGACATCTTATGTTATTTTTTGGTAGTGGAAGTAGGGGAGATCAATAATCAACACTGTTAGTTCAAAGATGTTGAGTAAAGTTTTTATCCATGTGGACACCACTCTAAGTTCATGCATAGATAATAGAAAGTACATGAGAAAGCAAGCTCAAGGTCTTTCAAATCAGAATGGTGTGGAGAACTGGTTTCTTACAATTCTCTTGATAATTTCTGTTAATTATTATAGTATGTAAGTTTTGTAATAATGAGAGTGAAGGACTAAAACATGAATATGGTTGGAAAACTGCATAAATGGGAAGCTTCTTCCTCCAATAGAGCTTCGTCAAGATGTGTACCTTTTGCAGATAGTTCGAGTCCTTTAGAACTTTGTAGTGGAAGGCACAAATGCATATTGAGTACAGTGTCCTAAATTTGGGTGAACTAGAATGGTTCTCTTTTCTGTGTTCTCTAGAACTTGTAGAGTTTTCTGTCTTAAAGTGAGGGTCTTGGTTATGATAACATATTGCAAGACAGTAATCTTTATGAGCATTGGGAGGAGAAAAATGAACAAGCAAATCTTCTAACTTGATATTTCCTTTTTTTGGAGTTTCATTCTGGGGAGACTTTTACATCTGAACTCTTGAAGAACTTTCTATGCATTTATGAAATGACTCATTCTTTATTGAACCCTTAAATGCTTGTGCACAAAACCCAATGAAAGCCTATGACTACATTCAGTATTATTAGGTTATGTGGAACAGTGAGTCATTTCTCCACTTTCTGTTTAATGAAACTTCTTTGTTCTGATGAACTTATGTGAGCTATGGTTTTAAATGCAAAGCATTTCAAATAGAAAACTTAAAAGCGAGGGGAAAATGCAGGAAAGTGAGCTCCCGAGACACTGGAAAATGCTCAGAGTCCTAAAGTATAAGACAATATAATTTTGTGATGAATGAGATATATAAACCAGTGGGCTTATGTTCTACTGAGAACATGTCTATATACATGCTTATTTTCTACAATATTGTCACACATTTAATTAATATTACTGGTTATTAACTCTTATTAATTCACATATTTGGCACTTACTATTTACCAGGGAAAAGACTGTGCACCTTATGCATATTAACTGATTAATCAATTTAATAGTATGGGTTAGGTACTATCACTATTTCCAGTGTTCAGGGGAAGGCATTGAGGTACAGAGAGGTAGGGTAACTTGGCCATCAACATAGACATGATGGGTAGTATAGTCAGAGTTTGAATCCAGGTACCATTGCTCTAGAGCTCTTATTCTTAACCTTGAATACACTGTCTCTTAGTGGGTTACCTATTTTTGTTTGTGCATTAGGCTGTTCATTAATAGCCTACATCGATATCTACACTGTTGGGTGTATTGTGTTGTTACATTGAAAATAACTGTTTTCCATTCTTTGGTGAAGTAGTTCAAGAAGAATCTGGAAGCTTAAATGATTATTTATGTTCAAGTTTAGACTAGTAGGTAAAGGGATTGAGAAATAGTTGTGCTGTTCAACTGGAAATCAAATATATAATTTTTTTTTCTCTAGAGAGACTGGCTACTTTCTGTGCCATCAGTCATTTTGGAAAATCGCTAAAATTAGTTTATGCATTATTATTTTGGTAAACAGTTCAGCAGGAAATATATTATGGCTAAATTTGGAAATGTCAGGGACTATTTGTAATGGTGTAATGGAGATGGAAAAATTTGAGTAGTTTATCAGAACATGGCATTTAGAGAGGATATATAAAAAACAGTGGAAGTATTGATCCACTCAGCTACACATTGAAGATCTGCTGGCTAGAGATTCCAATATCATCACTTACTAGACACTTGATGGTATGCAGAGGAGGAGAGAACTTGCTTTACTGAGCCTGTTATTCCAAGTACGGACTAGCAGTATTGACATTACCAGGGAGTTCATTAGAAATGCAGAAGCTCAGGCCCCACCTAGATGTACTATGTTAACCTGCTGATCATTATTATGATGAAATCCTAAGAAATCAACTTGAAAGGAGGAAAAGTTTATTTTGGCTAATAGTTTCAGAGGTGCAAGTCCATGGTTGCTTGGTTGTTGCTTTGGGCCTGTGGCAGGACAGGATGTCATGGTAGAAGTACAGGTAGAGGAGGCTTGTTCACTTCACAGCCACCAGCCAGAAAGCAAGAGAAGAAGAAAGAGGAGGGTTATGGGTCCCCATATCCCCTTCAAAGATATGACCTAAAAACCTCCTTCCACTAGGTCTCACTTTCTACAGGTTCTGCCACCTCCTTATAGTGCCACCAGCTGGAGACCTAGTGTTCAATACTTGGGTTGTTGGGGGACATTTGAGATCCAAACAATAGCACCTACTCAATCAGAACCTGCATTTTAACAATATCCCCAGGTGATGTTTTTTGTACATTAAAGTTTGATAAACATTGTAATAAAGGGAAAATACAATAGGTTCTGTCTTTTTGTTGTTGTTCTTCTAATTAGTTATATATGACAGCAGAGTGCATTTCGACTCATTGTACACGAATGGAGCACAACTTTTCATTTCTCTGGTTTTACATGATGCAGAGTCACACCATTCATGCAATCATACATATACATAGGGTAATAATGTTCTTCTCATTCTACCATCCTTCCCACAACCATATCCCCTCTCTCACTCCCCTCTGCCCAATCCAAAGTTCCTCCATTCTTCTCTTGCCCCACTGCCCCTTATGGATCAGCATACACATATCAGAGAAAACATTTGGCCCTTGATTTGGGGGGATTGGCTTTTTTCACTTAGCATAATATTCTCCTACTCTATCTATTTACCTGCAAATGCCATAATTTCATTCTTCTTTGAGACTGAGTAATATTCCATTTTGTATATGAACCACAGCTTCTTTATCCATTCATTATTGAAGGGCATGTAGGTTGGTTCCACAGTTTAGAAACTGAGTTGAGCTGCTATAAACATTGATGTGGCTGCATCAATGCACTATTCTGATTTAAAGACCTTTTGGTATAAACTGAGGAGTGGGATAGTTGGGTCAAATGGTGATTCCATTCCAAGTTTTCTGATATATTTATACTGCTTTCTAGAGTGGTTGTACCAATTTGCAGTCCCACCAGCAATGCATGAGCGTGATAGATTCTGTCGTGAAGGATAAAAAATGGCCTCAAGAATCTTTTGGTATAAATCTCATGTCTCTTTAAGACCTTAACTGCCTCATCTGGACACAGGGAATAGTAATAGTGCCTAACTCTTAGGGTTGTCACAAGTATTAATTCATTAATCCGTTAATGTGCATAAGGTACACAGTCTTTTACCTGATAAACAGTAAGCACCAAATGTATGAATTAATATACAGTAATATTGAATGTATAACAATATTTTATAAAATATATGTTTCAAGGTTATAATCTCATATAATTTTAACTTTTAACCAATGAAATCAATATTTTTACCTATATTCATTTTATAGATGAGGAAACCGAGGCACAAAGTTTAGATAGCTTGGCCAAGGTCATTTAGCTAACAAATCTGAGCCTAGGCCAGGTGATGTCTTTTGCAGCCTAAACTGTCCCTCAGCTAATGAATTCTTACCCACTTTCCCTACAGTGACTTAATTTCATATCTGATTTCGCCATTATGAAGAAAAATGTACAGAAAGTCTGTGTGACATCCTTCCCAGATACATTGGGGACAGCCTATAGGGTTCTTCAAGTCTTCTGAAAAATATAAGAATGCTCACCACCAAACTCTTCAGAAAATCTCATTTGTAAGTAATTGGTATATTTGCTTAGCATAGATGTAGACATACATTTGTATTATATAACATTATCCAAAAAAAGAGAGAGAATTGTATGCCGAACATGAGATATTAAGACAAATTTTTAAGCTTTAAAATATTCATTTTTTATTTATTTGATGTAATTATCTATGGCAACCCTGTGCTAGTGGGCTGGACACTAGGTCAGTGTACTAGAACTTGATGAGTAACAGAGGAATCACCCCTGAAGGAAAACTACAGTGCCTCCTGCCATGAGGTCTGACCTGTAACCTAAGCAAAATTCTACTGAACTTGGAGGGCAAGGCCTCTGAGCAGATGCCACCTTGATTTATCCCATGGAGGTTAAAATGGAAAATATTTTCCAAATGACTCTCTATTCTTTGACCTAAAACGGTTGATGAGCTTTTTTCCTTAGTGAAAGACTTTCTTAGTATTCTTCAAATAGTGGGATTTTTTTTTTCTCCAAAAGATAAGGCAATACTTTATCAGCTACAATGCATTCCCCATTTTATTATGGTTTTCCTCCATACATTCGATGTCTCTTATGTTTTTTATTCATAAGGCCCTAAATCAATTAAAGCACTCACATACCTTAGCCTTGTACAATAATATGTATCATCAATAAATTCAGATGAGGTTATCCTTGGAGTGACATCTTCATTTCTGTTATATCGTCTGTGAATCTTTTCATGTCATTTGGCCACAGCCTG
Source organism: Urocitellus parryii (assembly GCF_045843805.1). Lineage (NCBI taxonomy): Eukaryota > Metazoa > Chordata > Mammalia > Rodentia > Sciuridae > Urocitellus > Urocitellus parryii. The sequence continues at coordinate 51,200,023 of NC_135536.1, forward strand.
ATCATGCTCTCATATGTAAAGACCTTGGAACTTTAAATGAGTAACTTCTTCATCATTAACCAGTTGAATTCATTCATTTATAAATGGTTATTTCAAGTTCTTTCATTTGGCTCAAGCTATTGATAGATGTTTCTATGTGACATTTTCCCCTTCAAAAAGCAGGAAGGGACAAAACTTCCAAATATCCTTTTAATATGAAAGCCTATTTTATGTGTGGCTCTTTCTGTACTCAATTGTGTGTGACTGAGCTTAAATAGTTTGAGGACCTTATAGAACAAGTGGCAAAATGGCAATTCATTTTTTTTTCATTTTGCTCTTTTATTTTTTATTTTTTACTCTGTTTAGCTATGTATAACAGTAGACTGTATTTTGACATATCATACATACATGAAATATAACAGGATCCCGTTCTTATGGTTGTACATGGTATGGAGTTCCACTGCTCATATTCATATGTGAACATGGGAAGGTTATTTCCAATTTGTTTCACTGTCTTTCTTATTCCCAGCTCCTCTCCCATGGCTTTATTCCCCTTTGTCTAATCCAATGTGACAATTCATTCTTAAGGAATTAGATGACTTTGGGATTGTGGTGGATTGTTTGTTTTGCCCCGCATCTCATTCTCGTTTAGGTGCTATTTAGTAGTTAGGCATGGGACAGAAGGTGTTGATTCATTTCTATGTGTTTCCAGAAGGAAGGCTGCTGACCTGAGTTAAGGAGTGGGAAGCTCGAAGCCCTTTCACCTTTAGCAGGTCCATGGAGCTCTACAGAGACCCCCAGCCTGCCATAAACACCCACTAGCCATGCCGTGGCAGGCCTTCAGCAACGGACACCTTTTATTTCACTGACTGGTCCTGTTGATAGTAGTTTTTGCTTTGTGTTATCTGGTTGATTTGTTGGGGTAGAAGTATAATTTGAAGTTTGTCTAGCACAAGAATTGATATGATCTGAGTTATCTAAAAGATGTGCCACTGGTCACAAGGGGGTTTAACCTTTTGTTGCCACAAAGATAAGATTTTTAATCATGAGGAAAACAATATGTATTTTATTTGATTCTTTTCCGAAAGCCATATACCTTGCTTCTCTGAAAACCACACGGGATTATGGAATTTGGGAAAGGGATTAAGTGTTTAAACAGTATCTTTCCTTTAGTTTTTCCTTAAATTATCATCTATATCCATTAACAACTCCAGTGTTGGTTGGAAGACTAAACATGCACTGCCTAAGAATTGACAATTCCATTTGTAAGAGGTAGTTGCCCAAGATAAATGAAAGTTTCTGTCCGCAAAAAGACTTTATTAAAAATTCATGGCAGTTCAATTTATAATGGCTAAAAAGTAGACAAAACAGATCTATCAATAGAAAATAGATAAATGGAGGTATAGTCACATGATGGAATGCTACTTAGCAATAAAAAAGAACAAGCTACTGTAGCTATATGGATGAATCTCAAAAAGAATTGTGCCGAGTAAAAGTTGTACACAAAAGTTATATAACTTTTGGTTATATTATATGATTATCTAGGACAGGCAAAATTAATCTGTGTTGCTTTTTCACTCCCCAAATACCCTGCTTCATGGGGTGAAGATAAGAGTCCTTCAAGTGTTTAAATACCTGTAGGACGTGTAACTCTCAGAAAACTGGTGAGGTCTTAAATGAAACTACCTTTGTTTACTTTAGGAAGCTTTGAGAAGGAATAGCTGATATTATTTATATCCATCCTATGGGCAGTTTTCCCTGAAACTTGTATTTATCCAATTAGAAAAGCTGATAAGAAATTTGTCTCAGAAATTAGCTGAAATAATCAGTGGCATCTCTTTTGCCTCAAGGGCATTCAAGCGGGCTTGAACTCACTGGCATGGGTTGTTTTGAATGATAGAACTAATTACTCTTGACTTCTTCTTCGAGTCAGTGCAGAGTCTATGCAACCACTAAATCATCCTGTGCATGGATTCATGCCTTCCGGCAAGTAGAAAGGTCAATACAGAGTCTTAAGGAAAAAGGTTCATGATTTTCTGACGTAGGCTGTGGTGGCTTATTAGATGGCCGACTGCGTCTGGGACCTGATTGAGACATGGGTTGAGATCAATATTGCTTGCACTTCTTTTCATGGGAGCTTTCATTAAATATTTTGTTAGACAAATTGAATACATTTCATCTCAGTTGCTAATTAGTGACTGACAGGGCGGTATACTCAGGATAATTTATCAGAAGCTAAGATGTCATAAAGATGAAGAGTGGAAGTTGTTGTGAGACAATTTTCTATGTGTCTCTTGTATTTCTTGTCTTTCTTGTATCTCTTGTATTTATTGTGTTCAGAGTAAAACATTAAGTTCCTTTGTTCCAAATAATCTTTTCAAAAATGTAAATTAGTATGTTTGCTGCCCATTATAAAAGACTCAGGTTCCCCAAGAAACCAGAATAAGTCTTGAATACTACTTGCTATATTGGGGCACAACTGAGGCTGATTGATTAGCAGAAAGTCATTCCACCAAAGCAGCAACAGCCAGACACTATTTAGGCAGTTGTATTTGAACCTCCTTCCTGTTACTATGACTGCAACCATCTCTCCATATTGCTCCATTTATCAAACAATACATTGGAGGACTATTTATTATCCATAGACCATTGCATTAGATCAACATGTTTACTACCAATTCCCACAGTCTATTTTGTTAAATGTGCTCATCTTTCTTCTTCTAGAAATCCATTGTTTTCTAGCTTTCCATCCTCATTGCCTAATTGACAAAAGTATAAAGGGTCTGAGATTTACCCTACTTGCTAACTAGTAAGTTAACCTGCAGTTTCATTGTTGCTGGTAGATGATTTGATGCTTCCAAGTATTGAGATAAAGGGCTGTTTGTTACTCACAGAAATAGCAGTAAACAGAGTATTAACACTTTTTTCCAGCTCCCATAATGAAGAGGGCCAGATGATCTCTGAACATAAAGTAGATCAGATTTAGAAGGGAAACCCTGAGTTTATGGTCCCACAATCTTTTATATAGGCAGGTAACATGCTTGCCCTTTTCTTCAGAGATAGCTTGCAATATTTATTGAAATATGGAGGGCCCATGGATTGTCTCCAAACAGAAAGCATCTTACACATGGCTTCATGATCCATAACCTGTTCAAAGTAAGGGCCTTCAACTCCATTCTTCTGTGCAACCTTCTTCTCATGAGTCTCCCCTTGACCTTGCCCTCATCTAGAAGTGCTCTTTCTGTACAATCTATAAAGTTTGAAATGTCAACTGACCCAAATCTCCCACCTCTCTTTCTTACAGAAACAAAAGATTCTCTGATATGGTGTCAAGTTTTCCCTCCCTTGAACTCTGAGTGCCTTGTTTTTGTGGTCTGTCTTTTCTCCTCACTCCCTTCCCTTCTCAGGGTAAGTTCTGACTCTTCCCTCTTTCACATGTATCCTCAAGGCTTTTCCCCATTTTCCTTCTGGTGTACTTTTCTGATTCTTCATGATTCTTGAATTATCTATCTACTATTTACTTTCTCTTTTTCTGATGTCAGGCTTTTAAACAGATGTGGAGAACATGGAATGACCTTATTGATGAAAGCATTAAAAATGATGATTTCCAATTTTAGCAGCTTCAGTCCATCTCCCTAGTACACTTTTTTTAATTTGTAAAATATTTTGGAGAGATGGGGTTGTAAGCACTATAGCAATGAAAACTGGAATAGGCCTCAGATAATGGTCACAATAAAATGTTTATTATAATGCTAGCAGTAAATATAAGAGGCACCATTTCTGTCTAACATCTACCAGGATAATGGAGTTAAAGCATTTTAAGTTTACCAAAGTGAAGGCAATTAATCCTTCCTTTAAGGTAGATTAAAATATGCCATACTTGATAGATCTATTTTGTGGTTTTCTTTACTGAATTTCAGTCCAAGTTCAGGGAAGTAACTTTGCAAGGTGACTTGCAAATTTTCCTGTTTTTCATTTTGTTATTTTCTGTTAGACAGCTAAATGCATTACTGGGTGTCAAAAGCTTTTGCCATTAAGGTGGGTGAAGAAAATATGACAGTGAATACTCTCATGGTTTTAGTTTATGGTGCATTTCAAGCTGTGCCTCTCCAACAGTTAAATCCTTCAGCACTTTTAGTGGGATGAGCCATCATGTATTTAAGAAACTGAAGCACTTTTGTTTCAAAGAGGAAAAAAAATAGTCAAGTCTGATGTCAGTCGGTGAAAGCACAGAGTATAGTGGTTTCAGGAAGATCAAAAATTGAACAATGTAAAAGCATTTTGACATTCTTGCTTTATGTGTTCTCCCTCAAGACAGATCTTACTCAAAATCAAATTTGTGCTGACACTATCTATTAGGCTTCCAATATTTACATTCAGGATAATAACTGGGGGAAAAAATGAAAAGGTAATAAAGTAGACACTGCTTCAGATAAGGGGAAAAGGGAGAGGAAGTCATAAGCCAGAATGGACATGGAAAATCTTCATTATTAACACACAAAAAAGGCACCTAAAAAATGGTGTGTTTAGGAAGGTTTTCTTTTTTTCTTAAAATTTAGAAAAAATAGTTTTCCCTATAAGAGCAATGATAAAAATCTGAGTCTTAGAAACAAAAGCCTGTTTAACTTGCTCTGAATCTGAACCACAGAAACTATAACATTAACAATATAGTGTTAAACCTTAAAATAACGGGGGTGGCCCTTCAAGGGTGGGGAGAGTTTTAGGCTTCAGTGCTATTCAGGGCTCCTTCATTAACTTCTATGAGCTGTTTAAACTTCTTAAGGTTCTTGAAATGAAGAAGGTGGATTAGATAATCCTTAACTTCACTTCCAGTCCTAAAATTCTTTTGTATGCCTGTTAATTGTTTTCTTCCCTTTTCAAAAAAACGGAAAGACCTTCTAGAATTCTTTGAAAGCAATTCCTTTTGTCCCAACTCTAGCATTAGGGAAAAATTAACAAGTCTCTCTCTTTTACTTTCTCTCTCTCTCTCTCATCAGAATAGAGTGTAGGTTCTCATTTTGTGGGCTATTATGTATTTGGGTGGTATTCACCTTCTTTATGCTTTTGAAATAATGGCAACGCTGTATTTGTGCTCAAACACTTTCTTTTGATAAAGATAAAAGCAGACTGCAGGATGCTGTGATCATCTCAGTGACAGTCCCTTGGGTTCTTTCTTTTCTTTCTTTTTTTTTAAAGACAGTAATTTATTTCAGTAAAGCTCAAAGATTTAATGTACATTAACTCACTGACGCTCACACGGGTCTGTCTGAGGAGTGGGAAGGATGATATTTTACCATTATGTGTTCTTGCAGACAGGCACAGAGGAGCTACTGAAGTGGAATGGAGTGAATATAATCTGACTAAAAGGCTTCTCAGGTTTTAACCCCCTCGGGGCAGGGCTGTGGAAAGAGAACTCCCAGGCCGTGGCCCTGCACAGCACTTAGCACATGGCATAGCATTTATTTATTTATGTTCCTTTCTCACCCACTGGGCTGTGAGCTTTTCAAGGACACTGCCTAATACCTAGTGAGACCAGCAGTGTTGTTTCCTGAAATGACATCGCGCTACCCAGCGTAACACAGCTTCATTATTGTACCTAGGCCACATTGGTTGAAGCAGTTTTTCCAGATCCTTGGCATTTCTCTACCAGGGGTAGATCCCTGAGACCCTCTAAAACCCCAAATTTCAAAGCATTAGGAATATTTGTACAACTGACTGACTTTCTCTAGAATCACATGTCTGTAAATCTTGATCAATTTATTCACATTTTCAAATTTGAGTAAATAGAACTTTCTTAATTGTTGCCTGTTTCCCCCAAAGTCATAACATTTTATCATAAGAATGTCTACAACTAGGAAAAAAAATGTCAGGTTGAGATGCAGATTATATACATCAGACTTCAAAAGTTCTGTGACAATGATGTTGATATTAGATGTTTGCTGCCTATTTGTGCCATTGTGTTTTCCACGTGTTTTTTTCTCATTTACTTCTCCAAATAATCCAGTGAGGTATGCATCATCTTCATTCTCTATGTGGAAAGGAACAATAGAAATTTAGCATAATTTTGCACAAAATCGGCAGCTAGTTAGAGGCAGTAGGTTTTAAACTGGCATATTCTTTTTTTCTTATTGTTGGTTGTTCAAAACATTACATAGTTCTTGATATATCATATTTCACATTTTGATTCAAGCGGGTTATGAACTCCCATTTTACCCCATATACAGCTAGCAGAATCACATCAGTTACACTTCCATTGATTTACATATTGATATACTCATGTCTGTTGTATTCTGCTGCCTTTCCTATCCTCTACTATCCCCCCTCCCCTCCCCTCCCCTCTTCTCTCTCTACCCCCACTACTGTAATTCATTCCTCCCCCTTGTATTATTTTTCCCTTTCCCCTCACTTTCTCTTGTATGTAATTTTGTATAACCCTGAGGGTCTCCTTCCATTTCCATGCAATTTTCCTTCTCTCTCCCTTTCCCTCCCACCTCTCATCCTTGTTTAATGTTGGTCTTCTTCTCGTGCTCTTCTTCCCTAGTCTGTTCTTAGTTACTCTCCTTATATCAGAGAAGACATTTGGCATTTGTTTTTTAGGGCTTGGCTAGCTTCGCTTAGCATAATCTGGTCTAATGCCATCCATTTCCCTCCAAATTCTATGATTTTGTCATTTTTTAATGCAGAGTAATACTCCATTATGTATAAATGCCACATTTTTTTTTATCCATTCATCTATTGAAGGGCATCTAGGTTGGTTCCACAGTCTTGCTATTGTGAATTGTGCTGCTATGAACATTGATGTAGCAGTGTCCCTGTAGCATGCTCTTTTTAGGTCTTAGGTAATAGACCGAGAAGGGGAATAGCTGGGTCAAATGGTGGTTCCATTCCCAGCTTTCCAAGAAATCTCCATAATGCTTTCCAAATTGGCTGCACCAATTTGCAGTCCCACCAACAATGTACAAGTGTACCCTTTTCCCCACATCCTGGCCAGCACTTATTGTTGTTTGACTTCATAATGGCTGCCAATCTTACTGGAGTGAGATGGTATCTTAGGGTGGTTTTGATTTGCATTTCTCTGACTGCTAATGATGGTGAGCATTTTTTCATGTACTTGTTGATTGATTGTATGTCCTCCTCTGAGAAGTGTCTGTTCAAGTCCTTGGCCCATTTGTTGATTGGGTTATTTGTTATCTTATTGTCTAATTTTCTGAGTTCTTTATATACTGTGGATATTAGGGCTCTATCTGAAGTGTGAGGAGTAAAGATTTGTTCCCATGATGTAGGCTCCCTATTTACCTCTCTTGTTGTTTCTTTTGCTGAGAAAAAACTTTTTAGTTTGAGTAAGTCCCATTTGTTGATTCTAGATGTTAACTCTTGTGCTATGGGTGTCCTATTGAGGAATTTGGAGCCTGACCCCACAGCATGTAGGTCGTAGCCAACTTTTTCTTCTATCAGATGCCATGTCTCTGATTTGATATCAAGCTCCTTGATCCATTTTGAGTTAACTTTTGTGCATGGCGAGAGAAAGGGATTCAGTTTCATTTTGTAGCATATGGATTTCCAGTTTTCCCAGCATCATTTGTTGAAGATGCTATCCTTCCTCCATTGCATGCTTTTAGCCCCTTTATCAAATATAAGAAAGTTGTAGTTTTGTGGGTTGGTTTCTGTGTCCTCTATTCTGTACCATTGGTCCACCGGCCTGTTTTGGTACCAGTACCATGCTGTTTTTGTTACTATTGCTCTGTAGTATAGTTTGAAATCTGGAATCGCTATACCACCTGATTCACACTTCCTGCTTAGCATTGTTTTTGCTATTCTGGGTCTTTTATTCTTCCATATGAATTTCATGATTGCTTTCTCTATTTTTACAAGAAATGCCGTTGGGATTTTGATTGGCATTGCATTAAACCTATAGAGAACTTTTGGTAATATCGCCATTTTGATGATGTTAGTTCTGCCTATCCATGAACAGGGTATATTTTTCCATCTTCTAAGGTCTTCTTCAATTTCTCTCTTTAGGGTTCTGTAGTTTTCATTGTATAAGTCTTTCACCTCTTTTGTTAGGTTGATTCCCAAGTATTTTATTCTTTTTGAGGATATTGTGAACGGCGTGGTTGTCCTCGTTTCCATTTCAGAGGATTTGTTGCTGATATACAGGAATGCCTTTGATTTATGTGTGTTGATTTTATAACCTGCCACTTTGCTGAATGCATTTATTATCTCTAATAGTTTCTTTGTAGACCCTTTTGGGTCTGCTAGGTATAGAATCATGTCATCTGCAAATAGTGATAATTTAAGCCCTTCTTTTCCTATTTTTATGCCTTTCATTTCTTTCGTCTGTCTAATTGCTCTGGCCAGTGTTTCGAGAACTATGTTGAACAGAAGTGGTGATAGAGGGCATCCCTGTCTTGTTCCAGATTTTAGAGGGAATGCCTTCAATTTTTCTCCATTCAGAATGATGCTAGCCTGAGGCTTAGCATAAATTGCTTTTACAATGTTGAGGTATGTTCCTGTTATCCCTAGTTTTTCGAGAGGTTTGAACATAAAGGGATGCTGTACTTTGTCGAATGCTTTTTCCGCATCTATCGAGATGATCATATGGTTCTTATTTTTAAGTCTATTGATGTGTGAATAACATTTATTGATTTCCGTATATTGAACCAGCCTTGCATCCCAGGGATGAATCCTACTTGATCATGGTGCACAATTTTTTTGATATGTTTTTGAATCCGATTCGCCAGAATTTTATTGAGGATTTTTGCGTCTAGATTCATTAGAGATATTGGTCTGTAGTTTTCTTTCTTTGAAGTGTCTTTGTCTGGTTTCGGAATCAGGGTGATGTTGGCCTCGTAGAATGAATTTGGAAGTTCTCCCTCTTTTTCTATTTCCTGAAATAGCTTGAAAAGTATTGGTATTAGTTCCTCTTTAAAGGTTTTGTAAAACTCTGCTGTATACCCATCCGGTCCTGGGCTTTTCTTAGATGATAATCTTTTGATTTTTTCTTCTATTTCCTCAATTGATATTGGTCTGTTTAGGTTGTCTATATCCTCCTGACTCAATCTGGGCAGATTATATGACTTAAGAAATTTATCGATGCCTTCACTATCTTCTATTTTATTGGAGTATAAGGATTCAAAATAATTTCTGATTATCTTCTGTATTTCTGAAGTGTCTGTTGTGATCTTGCCTTTTTCATCCTGTATGCTAGTAATTTGAGTTCTCTCTCTTCTTTTCTTCACTAGCATGGCTAAGGGTCTGTCAATTTTATTTATTTTTTCAAAGAACCAACTTTTAGTTTTGTCAATTTTTTCAATTGTTTCTTTTGTTTCGATTTCATTAATTTCAGCTCTGATTTTAATTATTTCTTGCCTTCTACTTCTTTTGCTGTTGTTTTGCTCTTCTTTTTCTAGGATTTTGAGATGAAGTATGAGATCATTTATTTGTTGGTTTTTTCTTTTTTTAAGGAATGCACTCCAAGCAATGAATTTTCCTCTTAGAACTGCTTTCAATGTGTCCCATAGATTCTGATATGTTGTGTCTGTGTTTTCATTTAACTCTAAGAATTTTTAAATTTCCTCCTTGATGTCTTCTAAAACCCATTGATCATTCAGTAACCTATTGTTGATTCTCCAAGTGATGCATGATTTTTCCTTCCTTCTTTTATCGTTGATTTTCAGTTTCATTCCATTATGATCAGATAAGATGCATGGTATTATCTCTACTCCTTTATATTGTCTAAGAGTTGCCCTGTGACATAATATATGATCTATTTTTGAGAAGGATCCATATGCTGCTGAGAAAAAAGTGTAGCTGCTTGATGTTGGGTGGTATATTCTATATATGTCAATTAAGTCTAGGTTGTTAATTGTGTTATTGAGTTCTATAGTTTCCTTATTCAACTTTTGTTTGGAAGATCTGTCCAGTGGTGAGAGAGGTGTGTTGAAGTCTCCCATGATCATTGTATGGTGGTCTATTAGACTCTTGAACTTGAGAAGAGTTTGCTTGATGAACATAGCAGCCTCGTTGTTTGGGGCATATATATTTATGATTGTTATGTCTTGTTGGTATATGGTTCCCTTGAGCAGTATGTAGTGTCCCTCTTTATCCCTTTTGATTAACTTTGGCTTGAAATCTATTTTATTTGATATGAGTATGGACACTCCTGCTTGTTTCCACAGTCCATATGAGTGATATGATTTTTCCCAACCTTTCACCTTCAGTCTATGTATATCTTTTCATATCAAATGCGTCTCCTGTAGGCAGCATATTGTTGGGTCTTGTTTTGTGATCCATTCAACTAGCCTGTGTCTCTTAATTGGTGAGTTTAAGCCATTAACATTTAGGGTTATTATTGAGATATGGTTTGTTCTTCCAGCCATAATTTGTTTATTAATGCTATTAAACCTGATTTGTTTTCCTCTTTGATTATTTTCCCCCCTTTACTGTCCTACCTCCCACTGTTGGTTTTCATTGTTGTTTTCCATTTCCTCTTCCTGTAGTGTTTTGCCAAGGATTTTTTGAAGAGATGGTTTTCTAGCTGCAAATTCTTTTAACTTTTGCTTGTCGTGGAATGTTTTAATTTCATCTTCCATCCTGAAGCTTAATTTCGCCGGATACACGATTCTTGGTTGGAACCCATTTTCTTTTAGTGTTTGAAATATGTTATTCCAGGATCTTCTAGCTTTTAGAGTCTGTGTTGAGAGATCAGCTGTTATCCTGATTGGGTTACCCCTAAATGTAATCTGCTTCCTTTCTCTTGTAGCTTTTAAAATTCTCTCCTTATTCTGTATGTTGGACATCTTCATTATAATGTGTCTAGGTGTGGATCTCATATGATTTTGCACATTCGGCGTCCTGTAGGCTTCTAGGATTTGGGATTCTGTCTCATTCTTCAAGTCTGGGAAGTTTTCTCGTATTATTTCACTGAATACATTGTTTATTCCTTTGGTTTGGAGCTCTGTGCCTTCCTGTATCCCAATTACTCTTAAGTTTGGTCTTTTGATATTATCCCATAGTTCTTGGATGTTCTGCTTATGGTTTCTTAGCAGACTTGCTGAGCTGTCTATGTTCTTTTAAAGTTGAAATACTCTGTCTTCTTTGTCTGATGTTCTATCTTCTAAGTGATCCACTCTGCTGGTAGTATTCTCAATTGAGTTTTTAAGTTGGTTTATTGTTTCCTGCATTTCTAGGATTTCTATTTGTTTGTTTTTTATTACCTCTATCTCCCTGTGAAATTGATCTTTTACTTCCTGGATTTGTTTATGTAGTTCCTTGTCAATGTGATCTTTCATTGTCTGATTTTGCTGTCTCATGTCTTCCTTGAGACTCCAGATCATCTGAAGCATGTATATCCTGACCTCTCTATCTGACATTCCATCTGTTGCAGCTATTACCTCTTCTAAAGTTGAGTTGACCTGCATTGCCTGTGGTCCTTTCTTTCCTTGTCTTTTCATACTGCTGGCATTTCTTTCTGCTTGGTGAAACTGTTGTGTTTTTGAAATTTTCCCTCTATTTATTTATATTGCTCTTGGATAGTTGAAAAATCACCCTTGCAGGGCAGGTAGTGGCTATGATCCTCCTCCAATTGGTGTGATCCGTCTACCACTCTGGCAGGCCCTAGGTCTGCTCTGCTGGTCGGTCAAAGGTCCGCCTACCCAGCAGGCGCGAGGGGCACCTCTGTCACTCCGCAGGTTGCTGGGCCTAACCTCCCGATGGGTCGCAGGTTTGCCTACCTTGCAGGTGCGGGGGGAGGGGGCGGCTCCGCCCCTCAGCAGGCCGCTGGGCCTGATCTGCCTGTGGTCACAGTCCCGCCTACCTTGCAGACACTGGGGGAGGGGACGGGCCTGCCCCTCAGCAGGCCGCTGGACCTGTCCTACTGGTGGGTCACAGGTCCGCGTTCCCTGCAGGCGCGTGTAGCTGCTCTGTCACTCTGTAGGTTGCTGGGCCTGACCTGCCCGTGGGTCGCAGGTTCGCCTAGCTTGCAGGCACTCTGGCATATTCTTCATTTAGAGTTTGTACTCTCAACTGCTTCATTAATTTCAATATTTTCTCTTGAAATAATCTGATGGAAGAAAAGTAACCAAAATTTTGACAAAGACATCAGAGGACTTTTGGTAATTGCTGAATCCTTTGGAATCTCTAATAAGTGAGCCAAAGTTTAATTGTAGATGATCATTTCTAAAAAGCTACCATTAATGACATTGTAAACTTCTTGTACTTGAACTTCTAATGTGCTGTCTTGATTATTTGTGTGTATACTCAGATTATTGATATGTAATTCTTTGTCATTTGATTGAGGCAAGAACTCGAACCCTACCTTCTTTGTATATGTGGAAAGGGGTCAGTTATCTCCCAAACATTTGCTGCTTTGGTTATTGGGTTTTTAATTCTTCTTCCTTTGGTTGAGAACTCTGATTGGGTTTCAGCTTCTGTTGTTTTAGCAAAGTAGTTCAGCATTCCCTTATTTGAGGGTTGGAACATATAATCTAAGGTTCTTCCAATGCATTATTTATTTCCCCAGTTACAGACGTTGGTTTAAAGATGGGTACTGTAACACTTACCAGGGGGCCTTCATAGCTCAACTAGACATTTAAGCTCACTTTCTTTTTGGTGTGGTACAGAGGATCAAGCCCAGGGCTTTGTGCATGCTGGGCAAGTACTCTACTTCTGAGCTACATCCCCACCCCTTAATCATAAATCATCCTTTTCACAGGAAACGAGGGGTCTCTGAAGAAGAGTCTGAGGAATTCCCAGAGAGAAAGCAGAACTTGATTCAGGACCAGTGGAGTCCTTGGCTTAAATGATAGAAAAGAATTTCAGTATGTACCAGTTACAGGCATGAAGAAAGTTTTATTTAACAAAGTAGGGGGAATAGGGGCAACCTCAAAAGAGAGATACCTCTAGGAGTAAAATAAGGAATTCACATTCAAAGGAGAATGCTGGCCATCTGGAGAGTGAGAGATGCATTTTGCATTTTTGGGCTTCCTGACTTCTTTTAATGGAAACTTGGTGAGGAGTTGGTGTGGGAATGTATGTAGAAATATCAGTCTAGTCATCTCAAGATGGTTTCTGGTGATCTGTTCAATCATCTGTTCATATGATCAATAATCCTGAAGTGTCACTTAAATTAAAATATTATTGTATATATAATACTCTATCTTTCTTAAGCCATTTATTGGGGGAGGGTTAATCAACAGTGCACAGGTAGATTTACAGATTTCCTAGGAATTTGGGAGTAATAGGCCTGGGAAAGAGATTGGCTTAGGAAAAGTGTATAAAATTTCTGAATTAAAGTCTTATTTCCTAGTCTTCCCTTTATGTCTCCTTTCTAGTTATTTTTATATTTCTTCTAGTCAACCTCAACTTGATACTACTATACTCAGAAGATTATGGGAGAGGAAACAGCTTGCCAGTCACGTGGCATTAAACCTTCTTTTTCTACAAGTGTCCTGCATAGCAATAGCTTAGCAATAGGTTAGAGAGAACAGATCAAAATATTGCATGTGTGAAGCTAAAAAAGTTGATCTCAGAGAGTAGAATAGCAATAATTAGGGACTGGGAAGGGAAAAGAAGGGGGTATGAAGGCAAGTTGCATAATGGAATTAATATTTACAGTTAGATATGAAGAACAAGGGCTTGTGTTCTATAGCTGACTATAGTTTACAACAACATATTACATAATCTAAGGAGAATTAGAAAAGGGCAGTTTGAAGACTTCAAACACAAAGAAATAAGGAAATGGATATATTAATTGTCCTGATTTGACCTTCACACATTGTATCCATGTGCTGAATGATCACTATGTACCCCAAAATGTCTAATTATTATGTTAATTAACAAAAAAATTATTTAAAAAAGAAAGAAAACAAGATCCACATTGCACAGATGAGAAAGTCATGCCCCATAAGAACCAATGTCATTAGTAACAAATGCATAGGCTTAGCTTCAAGGGCTCTGAGAAAAATGCCAGTTATAATCGTAGCTAAACTCAGGGAAGCCCAAAGCATGGCTGCCTCTCAGCTGCTTAGTCAGTGTGGGTTTAGAGCTCCTCCAAGTCCATGTGCAATTTCCTAATCCAGGGTTATTTTTATGGTAAGCAATGTTGTCTGGCAATATTGTCCACCTTTGCCTTTTTTTTTTTTTTTTGGATGGATAAGAGACCAGAGCTGAGGTGACTACAGGTCAGATTCTCATGCAATGGGGAAAGGGTTTTATTAACCCATTATCCACAAACACTAAGTTTTGAGACTTTATTATCAGGAGAGCAGATCATTTTTCTGCCTCTAGACTTTAATCCTGAAAGCATTTATCACAGGAAACTGCACTACATCACTACCATGTGGGGAGAAGCTGTTTAAGAATGGACCTAATTCAGATGAAGCAGAGCTTGGCTAGATGAGAAGAGAAACTGAGGACTGAACTGAAGAGAACTGAAACTGGTGGTTTCAGTTAGCCAGGCTAGAGATCTTTTTACTTAAGGATTTTCAATCATTTGAGTCAACAATTTCACTTGTTCTTTAAGCCATTATGTGTTGGACAAATAGAGCTGATTCCTGATATCTCGGTTTCAAGTGAGCATTCCCTAAGTGATAAATAACTAAGTCAACATCAATGATTATTTCTGTTTGTTTCTTTTTGACTGGAAAAATTAAAACAGTTCTATAAACAAACAAAAATATATAACAGGTAAATATATAACTTGAATATAACTTTATTCAAGATTGGCAGTAAAAACCTAAATAAAATTGAATAAACATTATAAAAGCTAGAAAAATCTCAGCTGAATGGTGCATCAGAGCTGGGCATCATTCAATTGGATCAATTCATTCGTTGCTTTATTCAGCAATTAGTTGCTGAAGAATTATGTGCAGAAAGCAAAAGCCTTTTGGCTTTTAGAAAGTAGAAATGATCAGGTTAAGCTAATAATTCAACAGGGTTTAGTCTTGACTCTGTGAGTGCTTAAATAAGTGCACAGGGGTAGGTCCTTATTTAACCCTTTATAAGTTGTGTGGAGAGATTTGTATTAGTGAGCATTTTCTAGAGAAACAGAACCAAGCTGCCTTCTGCAAGCTGAAAACCCAGAAAAAGCAGATGGTATAATTCAGCCTGAGTCCTAAGGCCTGATAGCCAAGAGCCAATGGTATAAATCCTAGTCTGAGATCTGAGAGTAGAAGATGAAATGAGATGTTCCAGCTCAATCAGAGGGATTGGTGGGAGGGTGCTGGGGAAGGAGGGTGGGGGCGGGAGATTGAATTTTGCCTTCCTCTACCTTTTGTTCTCATCACCTTTCAAAGGATTGGGTGACACCTACTCACACTGAGGAGGGCTGTCTACCGAGTTCATGATTCAGAAGTTCATTCATGTGGATTTAGTCTGGGCACCCCATGGCCTGGTGAGATCGATAGAAAAATTTACCCATCATGGAGATAATGTGTGTAAAATTCCCGGCATCAGGTGAGTTTGTGCGTGGCTTTTGTTGTGTGGTGGCCCTGCTAATTCTTGGTGTGTACTGATTAGTGTTAAAACTGTTCTTTTTAACAGGCATAAACCGTGGGATAGAATCAGAAGACAATTTTACTTTGGTGTTCTGTACTCCTTTCAAATGCATTCAGTGGAAATGTTTTCCCCATCCACTGTGCAGAAAGTCTGGAAGGTACTCCACTGTTGATTTCAAGTGAAAACCTCTTTTCTTAACCTCAAAGTTGCTATGGCTAGCTGCATGTAGACAGGGCAGCTGTCGACAGCTACTCCTTCCTGGGACAGCTTCTCCTTCCTGCGCTAGTGTGTTCACTCCTCTCTCTGTGCCTGCTGGCCATGATTTCTGACTCTTGATGAGGGTGTAGGGATGCTGTAAAACAGGGTGGGGAAGCACTTTCTTCACTGGGACTGCAAATTCTGTCCTCCTTTTCCCTGAATTTGGTGAATGTTTAAATATGATTCTTACTGCTGTAGACTCATTATGTGTTCTTTAGAGATGCTCCAGCCCCTGGAGACCTCTCATTTGGAGCTGCCTTGATAACAGAAGGTGAGCCTTCACTGCACCTTGCCTCATATGGCTGCTGCTTCGCTCTGAAAATTCAGCCCTTTTTATCAAGCTACTAAAGACCCTTCATCTTTCCATCCCACTCTCTTGGACAAGATCTCAAATGACTCCACTTTAGTGCTCTTGTGCACACAGCGGCTCCCAGAAAACCCTCAAGAATCCTTTTTTTTTTCTGATGCATTCCAGGAGGGCAGGATAATCACCAAATTGCTACCCCATCTTTGCTCTGCCTTCAAAGTGCTGGCTAGTGTCTGGCCTTAGAGTTCTCAAGTGTGAGTGAGATAAATTGGTCTCGCTCCTATTCTGAAATAGCAGTTATTAGGTTTTCTGAGTATTCCTGTAGAGGCCTTTTCACTATATATGAGACAAGAAAAGATATGCCTTTCCTCATTTTTGGGCAAGGTTGGGACCCACGGACCCAAAAAGCTCTATCAAAAAAAAAAAAAAAGACAAAAAAACCCACAACAATCTCAACAGTCTCTTCACTCTTGACTTTTTGTATCCTTAATGTACAATAAAAGGCTAACTGGTTTTCTGATTTTTTTTTAAATTGGCTTTATTGAGGCTTCTAATACCTTTTTTTTAAAAAAAACTTATAATAAAATAGACCTATTTTAAGTACATAGTTCGAAGAATCTCAACAAATGGGTTCATTAACGTAACCACCCTTATAATTTTTATCACCTCAGAAAAAGTTCCCTCATGCCCCTATGTTGTGAATTCACCTCCCTGCCTCTGACCTTAGGCAACTTCTGCTCTACTTTCTGTCACTACAGTTTAGATTAGACTTTCCTGGAATTTCATATAATTTTAATCGTAGTATGTATTCTTATGCATCAGTTCTTTTGCTTGCTATGATATTTTTGAGATTCAACCATATTATTTTTGCGTCAATAGTTTATTGCTTTTTTTTTCCTGACTGAATAATCTTATATTATAGGGTTACACCACAATTTGTATATGTAGTACTATTTATGGCCATGTGGGTTGTTTCCAAGTTTTAGACTATTACAGATTAAGTTACTGTGGTATAGTCTGGTGATGTAGAGATGGTTCTATGATTTGCATTCTAGATTATCATTGGGGTTAAGCTTTCATTTTTGTTTAAAATTTTGCAAATTTTACATTGTCAAAAAAAAAAAAAAAAAAAAAACTAAGCTGGGCGCAGTAGCGTACACCTGTAATTCCAGCAGCTCTGGAGGCTAAGGCAGGAAGTTTGTGAGTTCAAAGCCAGCCCCAGCAATTTAGCAAAGCCCTAAGCAATTCAGTGAGATTCTTCCTCTAAATAAAATATAAAAAAAGAGCTGGGCATGTTGCTCAGGGGTTAAGTGCCCCTGTGTTCAATTCCTGGTACCAATAAATAAATAAACAAACAAATAAAAAAATAAAGCAAGCAAGCTTCTAAATCTTTGAAAAAAAAAGAGAAACTAACTTCAGATTCATCATTTAAATGACTTTTTTTTTTTGCTCACATATTATCATGTTTCATCACCCATCTTATCCAGACTATTATCTGTTGTCACCTTTGGGATGTTGGGTCATTAGTAGTGGAGGGGATCTTTAGAATCTTATAGAGGCTCTGGGTGTGTGCCTCTCTGTATTTATGTGCCACCTTTGAGCTGGTCCTTCACATACCTACAGAACAACTGGCTGATGAAGATAAATTGGCAACACTCCCTTGCATTCCAGGAAACCCTTCTGGGTATCTTCAGTCTGTGCCTGCATCTGCCTGGCCATAGATCTAGGCTCTGATTCTTGTTGTTAATCTTGCTCTTGCCATCGCACAGTTATTATTGGTGTTGGTTGTCATGGGCTTAGATTAATTCTCCTTTAAGGATTTGGCTCAGACCTGCCTTACATATGGCCAGCTCAAAAAGGTTACTGCCCCTAAGCTCAGTTTAGATTCTAAATCCTACATGGTTCTAGAAGAGGTAGGTGTTTAGATGTGAGCATCTGAAATCATATCCTCTAAGTTTTTTCCTCTAAAAATGGAAGAAACTGAACATATTTAGCATAATAGAGATAAGACAATATAAAATTGTTCTCTTCAAATATTTGAAGGCCTGATGAGAAGGAATAAGTTGTTTTTCTTGGTGAGTGGTGTGGGCTCAGATGTAGAACTAGGATCATTGCATAGAAGATTTTGGAGTTGCACTTTCAGAATCGGCTAACAATTGACTGAGAAATAGTGAACTAATGCCATGGCAGGTGTTTTAAGTTGGATTCAGTACTTCAAAAATTCCTTCTATTACTGAGATTTTATGAATCTATGAAACACATTTTTTGAGTGCCTGTTTGTGGGAAATGGTTCAGACATGTTTCTGGTTAAAAAAATCTCCTTTGTATATTCCTCGACTCCTAGAAAAGGAATAGTATAATAATGCTGGCAGAATTTGTTTAGAGAACCATAGAGGTTAAGTTAGGGTATGAATTAGGAAGTTTGTAAACAAGCAAATGAACAATTCTTAGGATTCAATGTGGCTGAGTAGGTGATCTGTCACCTTACATGGGGAGGAAAATGAGGTAAACAGACACCCAAACACACACTCATGATGGAATAAAAATGTGGCCATAAGCACATTTCTCACCATAGATCTATGGGACACACAGGTACCTGGAGTATCCTTAATACGCTCTGCTGGATTTCACCTAAAAAAACAAAAACAAATACAAAACAAAACAACAACAACAATAAGAAACAACTAGATTGACATCTCTTTCTTCTAATTTTTAAATTTTATTTTGGTAATATAAGCTCACCCTATTAGAATGCAGAACAGAGTTTCTGTTATTAGATGACCCATAAAAATTTTATAGCAACAATGAGGAGAAATTTCATGTTTTTACCAAGTGAGCTCCAGGCTAATCAGATTCTAGGGAAATGCTGTGCTAACTCTGACATGGTAATCAAGATGCAGTCACTGAATTAAGTAGATGAAAAACAGTTTGTTTTCTTTGCTTTCTTCTACTATTCCCAGGTCAATTTTTTTTTAAAGCTTCATTAGCTGATTTTACACTGTTACAGTTAGTTGACACAGAGTTGGTGTACAAATCCTTGTTTAACAGCATGTTGAAGCTTAGCGATATGCTTTTAAAAATCGCTATCTAGGATGTTGTACTTTATTAGTTTTTTAAAAAATCAATGACAATAATATACTTTCATGATTATAGGTGACATGTATATTCTAGCTAAGAAAATTGTACTTAAGAAATTCTAGATGCTACTGCTGCTTTGTGAAGTTTTTCTTTTTCTTTCTTTCTTTCTCTCTCTTTTTTTCTTGTTTAAAGGACAGTTGCTCCCTAATCAGCTGAGTTTGGAATTTCATAGTTTGTATGTACCTCAGCACAATTTTGTAGGCATGTCTAATTAATAAAATTAGTGGCTGGGCATTTTAGTTCTGATATTTTACAAGAGGTTGCATTTCATTAGCAGAATATCTTCAAGCATGGAACATAAAGAATTCTGCCAAATGACACATTAGAGAGTCAAGTATTAGCTAAGAGATCAACTTTTGGATCATCCTATTAGGATGCTCTGGATTTCATCAAAGGTGGAAATACAGACTGGGAAGCACATGAGGGCAGCAAGATTTTTTTCAGTAGAGAAAAGTAGACAATCTTTCTGAACACTGGAGACAGGTCACAAGTTGGGATGTGAGCAAGCTGTTCCTGGAGTGTCACCCAGTTGGTCAAAGAGTAGCAGCACAGGTACCATGTGTTCCTGATGGATCCCCTCCTCCGTATACACATTAAGTTTAGATGATTGTAATGAAAATTCAGTTAGATTTATATTGTCAGTTTTAAAATATATTAAAGAATAAAAAGTAATCATAAGTAGTGAGGAAAGCCTCTACTACTTTTTGGTTTTGTGCCAGCTTTGCTCACTTTTTTCCTAAGTCCCACAGGAATAATCAATTCCCTTGATCACAGTGAGGTCCCCTCCCCTCCTCCACAGTAGTAGAAGCTCATGTGGGAAGGGATGTGGCTCATTTGCCTTTATAGTTGCTTGCTTGGGGTGGGGGGTGAAGAGAAAGAAAGGAAATGGGGAGAGGGTTGGAGCTTGTGTGCATGCACTTTTAAAATGACTCACAGCTGATGACTAGAGAACTACTATGGAGCCCACATCCTGGGAGCAAATTTTTACCCCTCACACATCTGATAGAGCATTAATCTCTAGGATATATAAAGAACTCAAAAAGCTAAGCACCAAAAATCAAATAACCCAATCAACAAATGGGCCAAGGACCTGAACAGATACTTCTCAGAAGAGGATATACAATCAATCAACAAATATATGAAAAAATGCTCATTATCTCTAGCAATCAGAAAAATGCAAGTAAAAACTCCTCTAAGATATCATCTCACTCCAGTCAGAATGGCAGCTATTATGAAAACAAACAACAATAAGTGTTGGCGAGGATGTGGGGAAAAAGGTACACTCATATATTGCTGGTGGGACTGCAAATTGGTACGGCCATTATGGAAAGCAGTACGGAGATTCCTTGGAAATCTGGGAATGGAACCACCATTTGACCCAGCTATCCCTCTCCTCGGACTATACCCAAAGGACTTAAAAACAGCCTACTACAGGGACACAGCCACATGAATGTTAGAGCAGCACAATTCACAATAACTAAACTGTGGAGCCAACCTAGATGCCCTTCAGTGGATGAATAGATTTAAAAAATGTGGCATATATACACAATGGATTTTACTCAGCATTAAAAGAGAATAAAATCATGGCATTTGCAGGTAAATGGATGGAGTTGGAGAAGATAATGCTAAGTAAAGTTAGCCAATCACCAAAAAACAAATGACTAATATTTTCTCTAAGGAGGCTGACTCATAGTGGGGTAGGGAGAAGGAGCATGGGAGGATTAGATGAATTCTAGATAGGGCAGAGGGGTGGGAGGGAAAGGAAGGGGGCAGGGGATTAGCAAGGATGGTGGAATGTGATGGACATCATTATCCAGAATACATGTATGAAGACACGAATTGGGTGTCAACACACTTTATAAATAAATGAGATATGAAAAATTGAGGTATATATGTGTAATAAGAAAAAACCCAAACAAAGTACATGTATAAAATAAGAATTATAATGCATTCCGCTGCTGTGTATTTAAAAATAATAAAATCAATAAAACTTAAAAAAAACCCTACTATGGGTAGACCTAAGCAGGTGTAAGGGAGAAGGTCTTAACTCTTATTAAAAGTAGAGATCAGGTTGATGTGAGCTTGCAGGAAGACTAGTGAAGAAGGCTATTTCACTCAGTGAAAATGAAAGTGTTTTAGTCAGCTTTTTTACTGCTGTGACTAAAATATCTGACCAGAACAATTTTAGGGGAGGAAAAGTTTTGGGGGCTCACAGTTTCAGAGGTCTTAGTTGATAGAAGGCTGGCAACATTCATCAGGGCTTGAGGTGAGGCAGAACATCATGGCAGAATGTGTGGCAGAGGGAACCAGCTCAGATGATCAGAAAGCAGAGAGAGACTCCACTCTCCAGATACAAAATATATACCCCATAACCATGCTCCCAATAAACAATTTCCTCCAGCCACACCCACCTGCCTCCAGTTACCACCCAGTTAATCCCATCAGGGATTAATTCAATGATTAAGTTAAGGCTATGGCCCAATCATTCCTACTCTAAACCTTCTTGCATTGTCTCACATGTGAGCTTTTGGGGGTCATCTCAGATTCAAGCCATAACAGGGCTTGGGATCTATCTTCATTAATCATAATTTTATATATTATTAAATATTACTAGGGAATTTTTCTTGCGTATTTTGTTATTAATATCTAGCACATTTTTTTTCTCAAAAAGAGTTGAATAGGGCTGGGGATGTGGCTCAAGCGGTAGTGTGCTCGCCTGGCATGTGCAGGGCACTGGGTTCGATCCTCAGCACCACATAAAAATAAAATAAAGATGTTGTGTCTACTGAAAACTAAAAAATAAATAAATAAATATTAAAAACTCTCTCTCTAAAAATAAGAGTTGAATATAGCCATATGTATTGTTCTTGAATTCTTAGGTGACTCTTTCATCTATTAGAAAAATGCTTAGATGAATTTTGTCTGATGGAGCTGGGTTTGGTTCATGTTGTTCTCATTTCAGATTGGGTAGTAGTCAGTCATAGTAGCAGGAATAGAAGCACATGAAACAAAGAAAGGAAAAAGGAAGTAATTTTTATGCATTAGAAAAGCATTTTCTTCTGATTTAGACATTGATATACAAATATGCTTTCTGGTTCAAAAGGCAGAATCTGGTGTTTTGTTCATTGTTTAGTTTAAAAGTCCACATTTTAAATAGAATTAATCTTCCAATTTCTCATCCTCTAATACCTCTGAAGCACTTAATCTTTGATGAACAAACTGCCTTTTGATATTTTTCAGTGAATATTAATCCTTCCTAAAATTACAATTGACTTTTTGTTAAGAGTCTTCTAACTGGAATCCCTAACAAGTCATAACTTTGATGGGCTTTAAATAGAGCAAAAATATTTCTCTGAGAAACATATTACATTTCATATGATGAGGCACTGTTTCAGAAATAACTTCATGAACCTTAAATTAGATATTTTTAATTATCCTTTATGTGGGACAGGATTTCTGTTTAATTTATCTGAGAGTGTCTACAGAATCATTGGGGATAAAAGCTCTTCTTATTTTGACAGGGTTATTTAGAGATTCTGTCAGTGCAAAGAGTGCTAATATTAAGAACATTTCCCTGGAAACTTTCTTAGTGCCCAAGGGACTGTGATTTAGAACCAAAAAGTCACAGAAGGAATCTGAAATGTATAACATCTTTATTTATTCCAGCAGTAGAATGAATGTATATATATAAGTATTTGGTATAAGAGAGGCATGGTCTTTGTAAACATTTCCATCAATATGAGGCTAGTTAGAGAACTAATTGTCTAACATAAAAACATCATGATATTATTAATTATCTGAGATGAGTGCACAATAGTGGCTCAGTTGGCTGAACACTAAAACTACATTCATATCTATGGCCGAAGTAATATTTTAACGTAGTCATTATTAGTTGTAAGGCAATCTTCATGCTTCCTCCTTTGTTCTCCTCTCTTCAACTCTGTCAGATTTAGACCTAATTCTACATTTTGTTGGATGAAAGAACATAAAATCATATGGCTGAGAGAATGCACTCTCTGAGAGAGTATCTTTAAAAGAGATCTTGACTTCTTTTCCTGTAGCAAAGGGGAATATACAGTTGTTAGACATATTTGGTGTAAAATAATTCTAACTTCCTGGTTTTAGTGAGACTCTGAGTATATTAGCAGACTTGGCTTGGGGTTATACATAGTAGGGAAGGAATAGGAGTGTGGACCCAAAAGCTGATTCACAGGGAATGCTACAAAGAATGCCTTTGGCTCTTACAGCTAATGGATCTCCAGGGAGAAGATAAACAAAGTTTTTAAGAGAGGCAGCAGTTTTTGTTATTTAGTGTTGATGGAGCATGGGAAAGTTAATTTACATATTGAATACCAAGGACTAAAGGATGGAAGAGGTGCAGAACAGCACAGTAAAAGAAATCTATGTCGTTCCTGCATTGGTTTGATCATCTAGCTAGCTTTGTAACCATGGGAGAATACAAACTCTGAGCCCCAACTTACTTTTCTACTACATGAAGGCTGGTCTAATCAGTGGTTTTCATATCCTTGGGGATGTTTTAAAATCTGTGGGGATGTTTTTAATTGTCAAAATGAGTGGAAAAGCTCAACTCACATTTTACAAGATGGAAATCAGAAATGCCTAATATTTTGAAATGAGTAAAAGGGTTTTGCATCATAAAAATTTGTCCTTCATCCAGAATGACTTTTGAATGTCCCTCTGAATGTTTATATAGGCAGACAAAATCAGCTTATATATTTCTGAGCCTCGAATGTTACATGAACAACAAAATATTTTCTGTATTGTTTCAAGAAATACAGGTACAAAACGGAACAGATGTTATATATTACAGGAATCAGTATGTGTGCCTGGGGAGAAAATTTTAATTTATTTTCTTTGGGACTTTCAAAGAGTTGTTTACCATCCAAGAAAGGATGTTCCAACAACACACTCCTCATGGAATTTGAGATGCTCATACTCCTGTTCAGTCTGCATTTGTAGCAGTGGTAATCTTAGTAATTTATTCAGCACTTAGTGTTCCTTAGTACATTTGCACCCAAGTATCTTCACTTTAGAATATGTCATTTATTTTAAATTAATTCATCATTCTCCTTTTTATTGCAGTTTGGAATTGTATATACATATTTCAAATGTGTGCCAGTTGGCTATATTATCTTTGAATTTCAATTGCAAGATAATAAAGGGACCATTGCTAAATTATTGTTGTTAAAGAGGCATTGGGTCTGATGGAGCTGAGAACCACTGGATCAGGTGTTCTTCAAAATTGTTTCTATTGTCATCAACCTGTGTTCCTAAATATTCTGACTATAGTTCATGCTCTGTAATAAATAGATAAATAATAAATAAATAGATTTATTTATTTAATGAATATTTAATTTGTTCTATTAATTAATTATTTTGTTCTATTCTATGGGAAGAGATAACTTCATGGAAGACAAAAAAGAAATGAGGAAATGACTTGGAAGAGCGTGTGGTTAGAGATCAGTAGGAAAGAGATCAACATCTGCTTTGCTTGGATTACATAAATTTTGAAATTGTATAATGTGCCCCCTACTTTACTAAAAGTAGAGTTTAAGGTAAAGTAATATATGATTATTCAACAAATTGTAACTATAGGTAGTTATTTCTCTAAGGTTTTACTTTTCTTGAGCATTTATCATCTTATTCATACCTTCTAGCTGTATTATTATTCTTTTTCCCCCCACTATTTTTATCTATATAAATTCATGATTAGTGACATTGAGAATCTTTTCATGTGCTTAAAAGCCACTCATGTTAGATGTATTACTCCTAATCTTCTAATTATGATAAGCTTTAGTATAATGATTAGAATAATTCTCTGAAACTTAAAAATGTTAATATAAAATATTCTTTCCAAAATTATTTTTTAAATTATAGAAAAAATATCACATTATAGATAGACTGGATTCTAGAGCATAGCACTTTTTCATGCTTCATGTCTGTTTTGATGTCATTTTCTAGGAGAGGACTTCCCCTCCCTGTTCTATCTAAATTAGGTACTTCATGGCATAATTAAAAAAATTTTATTTGAGTTAATTTTAGATTTACTAAAGATTTGCACAGATAGAACAGATTTTCCTTTTTCTCTTTCCCCAACTTTGCCCAGTGTTAGTATTCTATATAACATATTAATTAAAATGGGAACTTAATGTTGATAGTCTGTAGCTCAGTAAATATTCTATCTAGATTTCACCAGTTGTCCACTAATGTCCTTATTCTGTTTCAATGCCCAGTCCAGAATCTCTCATTACATTTGGTTGTTTTCTCTCTACAGTTGCCTTTGATCAGTGACAATACCTCTATTTCCTTCTCTTTCCTGACCTTGACATTTTAAGAATTCTGACCAGGTTGCTTTATAGAAAATCCCTCAAAGTGGGTTTCTTTGATGTTTTCTGATAATTAGATGGAGGTTATGAATTTGGGGGAAGATTGACAGAGATGAGGTGCCCTTCTCAGAGCGTCCTAACAGGGGCTATGTGACATCTCCGTGTCTTATATTGGGGAGTTAGCCTTGATCACTGACCAAGGTGGCATCTTCTAGGATACTCGACTTTAAAGCTACTTTATCCAATATTTGTTATGAGATACTTTGAAGCTATGCAAATACTGTGCTTCTTGTTCACCAACTGATGTTAACATTCTTCAGTGGATCTTACCTGCAGTAGTTTTTACTGTGGTGTTGAGTGGTGGTTTTCTATTTCTTTTATTCCCTCTGTTTATTATTTGGAATTGTTCTGAAGGAATCGTAATCCCTTGTCCTTTATTTTGTTTATTCAATCATTTATATTGTATAAATATAAATGGTATGAATAATGGCTATTCATTTTTTACTTTGGGTTAGAATTTGATACTATCATTATTTATATTTTTGCTTACTTGTTTCAGTTTTGGCCATTGTGGGCTTCCAAGTCTGCTCTCAAGCCCTTTTGACATGTCGGTACCCTTTCTTCCCTGCTTTTTCCTTTAAGCACTTTCTTATGTTTAAGTATCACAAGATACTCCAGGCCCATCTCATACATTTTTTTCTGCCTGAGCTCTAGAATCAACTACTTCTCCAAAGAGTCCTGTATTAAAGGAATATTTTTATGTACAGAATAATCATAGCTGATATAACATTCAAGAAGCATGTATATTGAGCAAGAGTCACTTACACTTGGAATTGATAATTTTATTTTCTGCAGTGAAAAAATGCTTAATTTGCTCTACCTTTATAGAAAATTCCCAGATTGCCAAATGACTACTTGCCCCATTAAGCATATAGTAATTTATACTCATCTACTAGTCCCCCTCCTTTTTGCAATGATTTTTATTTCTCATCCTTTCAACTATTGTTTGGAATTTTATTCACTTATTCTGTGAGTACCAATGTTCTTGGCACTAGGGAGAACAAAAACACATGCTATAGAAGAGCCTCTTCTGTCCTGGACTTGCATTAAAGTAAGTGGCTTTCTTTAAAACCAAAATCAAAACTCTTGATCTGGAAAGATCATATATTAGTATAACTTATAGTGATCTTGAAAATATCAGAATTTGTGTATCATGAAAGTTCCTGAAATAGGCCATTGAGAAGAATCTGCCTGTTAACATCTTAAAAGACAGAGCTGACAAAAAAACGTTATGAAGTATAAACCTTAATGTAAACATCACCTATTTTTAACTGTCTTAAGACTGCCTGGTTAACTCTGTGTTCCTCTGCATTGCTGCATCCAGACCTATCTTTTTCAGCTATGTCTGTAAGATACTGGCATTGGAATCATGGGTTCATAAATTTTGCCTATAGACCTGGCTGTGTCATGTACTACTTGTACTACTTACTCTTTTTGATTCTCTATTTGCTTAATTTCAAATGTGGTCTTAATTCATATACTGGTTATGAAGAGTCATGAGATAAAATTTGAAATGATATTCCCTAGAGGAGCAAGGACTAACAAAAAATACTCAGTGGATGATATGATATGTAAGTCTCTTAGGAAGTAGATCTAATAGGAAAGTCAGGTGTAATGCTTGACTTCCATGGGAAATAGGTAGAATCTCCGAATTAGTCATTTCAGGGCATGTAGTTGAGTCTATCTATATCCAAAGTCAATGCTGAAGTACCTTCATAAGCCAATGAGGCCTGTAATAAGAGAAAAGAGACCATTTCTTATTAATTTTTTTAAATCTTCCATATTGTTAATTTCTGGCTGATGGCAATTTATTAACTAAATGTTTGTTGAATGATGGCTTTCACTTCTCTCTCTCTCTTTCTCTGGCACCAGGGATTGAACTCAGGGGCATTTGACCACTGAGCCACATTCCCAGCCCTATTTTTGTATTTTATTTAGAGACAGGTTCTCACCGAGTTGCTTAGTGCATTGCTTTTGCTGAGCCTGGCTTTGGATTTGTAATCCTCCTGTCTCAGCCTCCTGAACTGCTGGGATTGTAGGTGTGTGCCACTGTACCTGGTTGATGGCTCTCCCTCTATGTAAAGAAATTATACTTCCCTAAACATATGCAGGAGCATGTGTATATGTATGGGATAAAGAGTGACCCATGTCCTTTCCAAATTCTCAAAGGATAAAAAAATAACCATTGAGCTGGGCCTCAGCAATTTAGTGAGGCTCTAAGCAACTCAGTGAGACCCTGTCTCTAAATAAAATGGAATATGGCTGGGGATATGGCTCAGGGGTTGAGTGACCCTGAGTTCAATCCACAGTACCCAAAATAAATAAATAAATAAATAAATAAAGCCCATTGAGATTCAATAGAGCTATCACAAATACATGAGAGCAAGTGAATTATAAAGCCATTCAGTTACATTATGCTTATGCATTTCTCGTTATATGTGCTTGTGTATTTTGATATTTTTATAGTTTTGTAGAAAGCATATTCTGCACTTATTAAACATATTTATTTCATGACAGATGTTATCAGATTATTTGATTGTTTAGAAAAAGTATTGATATATAATGAATAAACTGGTGTCCATTTCTTTATCTTCTAATTATCTGTGGTTTTTATAATCAATTTCTAAGTATTCTTTCATTATTCTGAGCAATCAAATTATAGACTGCATTGAGAAAACAAGTAATGATCAGCTTTTAATATGCCACAAAAGTAGTTTATTTTTTCCTTAGTGAAAAAGTTTGTCAGCTACCAGTTCATATTGATTCAATAAACAAATTGGAAAGGCAGCAATAAGTAGATAGCAGATAGTCAAAACAAAGCCAGGTGATTATAATTTGCTTCTTGAATTCTGAGATGTTCATGCCTCGGGATGTGGGGAGATTTTCTGAAAAGCAAATAAGGCCTGCAATGTTTGAGAGTTTAACTCTGTTAATCAGTGCTGAGAGAATGCGGAGGGGCCAGGGAAGGGCAGGCTTTAGATGGAACCCTCACTTTCATCTAGAGCTCTTGCCCTGGAATTGCTTAATATTTTATTTAAATGAGGCATTCTACAGGGAAAGGGATTCAGAATCACTTCTATATGCGTGCTTGTATTTTATCAATAGGGCTTCTGAACAGATTTATAAGATTTTGAAAGAACCACTTAATAGAACCAAAACTACAATCTGCGTGTCTCTGGAGAATAGCTCTGCAAAATGCAAATGTTAAAACAGCAGTTAAGGAATTCAGTGATAAGCTTGGAAGTTCACTCTTCTCTTTGAGCCATAGTTACGGATATTTTAGTGCATAAAAGGTGTCTTTCTGCTTGTTATTTTTTTCTTATTTTTTTTTATTTCATACATGACAATAGTGAAATGTATTACAATCATAATTATCCATTTACAGCACAATTTTATGTAACCCGTATCTAAAGTATGTTCTTGCCTAATTATGCCATTATACATGAGCTCTCTTATTTTTTTTTTTGCATTACAATTCTTAATGCACCTTTATACCACAATTTATTATATCTCTGTTTGTATATATAAGTTATGTGACATATCAATATTTATAGCAGCACAATTCACAATAGCTAAACTCTGGAGCCAACCTAGATGTCCTTCTGTGGATGAATGGATTAAAAAATGTGGCATTTATACAGAATGGAATATTACTCAGCACTAAAAATGAATAAGATCATGGCATTTGCTTGTTATTTTTTTTTTATGTCTGCCAGTGATTTTTGTTTTTTTGACCTATATTCAGTACCTTTCTTAGCTTTCAGTGCAACTTAGTGGTAAAAGACAAAGATACTCAGAGATGTGAGACAGGGATGACAGTTTTTGATCTTGGCAAGTGTGTTTAGTGGGAAGGACAGTGTTAGGAAGCACAATTGTGCCTAAATGACTATACGCCCTTGGATTGTGGTTATCCAGGAATATAATCCACTGAGTAGCAGAATGTCTTAGTTTTTTTTCTGGCTCTACGTATTTTTGGTTTCTAGGTAAACCAAAATTATGTTACTATTGATAGTTTGAATAATGTAACATTATTAAAACTGCTAGGCCTAACATCCACCTGTCTTTTAAGGATATTCTAATTTTTTTTTTTTCTGTAGGTGATAAGTTCAGGTGATTTGGTATGGAGGAAGACTTTGGAAAGGGTGACTGGGGAGACTGCTGACTAACTGGACTCTCTTCGGGTCATGAAAGTGAGAAGAAATTTCCAAAGCCAGTCAGTAGGCAAATGACCCATGGAGAAGAGACCTTATTGTCTTAGACATTTCCCAGTATCCAAGTCTCTTGGGACCTAGTTGTGCTGCAGCTTTTTCCTTAACTGATAGATTAAAGACCCTAGCTGTGTCATCCAACATTAGAATACCTTTTGTTAATACTTTTCTCACTAGGCTTGTCTTTGCTTGAGTTCTGATCACAGGTCAATTTAAGGACTAGGGGGTTCCGAAGCAACTGGATACACTAATCCTTGGATCCTACTTTCTTATAAATCTATACCCTGCATAAGCCTTCATAATTAGTCTGTTAATAAAACGCTCCTCATATTGCCCCATTTGATTATATCATTTGTTCCTGGTGATACTCTTAATTGGGCAAAGTGAGACTGAGAAAGGATGACGATCACTCAAAGGGTCCAGATTTTCAAATGATACATTGATTTTGGTAAGAATCACATCATGGAAAAGAGCGAGTGATATTATTAGGTATTGCAGGCTGAAAAAGGGACCTCAAAGATATCCAGGTACTAATTCCTAGAACCTGTGACTGTTACTATATATGGTGAAAGAAATTTGGCAGATGTGATTAAATTAATAATCTCAAAATGGAAAGATTATTTTAGATTATCTGGGTGAACCTGATATCATCAAAAGTTTTATAAGAAGAAGACAGGAAGATCCGAGTTTGAGAAGAAGTTGTAACAAGAGAAGCAGAGGACAGAGTAATTCCATTTCTGAAAGGGAGGCATGAACCAAAAAACACAGGCAGTCTCTAAAAGCTGGCAAGAAAATGGATTGTCCCCTAGGTACCATAAAAGGAATGCTAACACTTTGGAACTTCTGAACTTCAGAACTGTGGATGATAAATTCATGTTGTTTTAAGCCACTAGTTTGTGGTAATTTGTTATAGCAGCAGTTGGAAACTAATACACTAGGGAATGGGATCAATAATTGGTTAGTTTCCTTCCATAGCCTTATTAATTTACATTTTTAAAAACCATTTGATCTTACCCAAAAATAGAGTAGTAGAATGGATTATCTTCTGCCATGGTTTGAAAACATCTCCTAGGACTCAGCTTCTTTATATTTGTAATGCATATTTATCATTCTTTTTAGCTTCCTAGCATCTGAGCCTCCTGTTTGGGTTTTGAGGAATTTAGAATCTTAAGAGTCCTTGGTGGGGGCAGGACTTATACCCCAGTGAGGAAGTTGAAATTCCCAGTTACTTGCCTTCAAAACATTGCTTGGTTTCTGGGCTATAGACCTAAGACCTGGACCCTGCCAAACAGATGCACTGTGTCATTCTTCTGATTGAGTGATAGAATCAATGGGAGAGCTGCTGCACTTGGAGTTCAGATTCAGAAGCAGCAGTGGGAGTAATGCAGCAAGACCGTTTCTCCTGACTGTAGCAGAAGTTTACAACAGTTCTGCTCTGTGATTAAGGGTTTTGTTGATAACTGTATAGTTTTGAGCCTAATTTTCTAGATACTAGATGATTTTAACAAATTATCTTTCTCCTTAAGTCAGCCAGAGTTATTTTATGTTGCTTGAAAGTAAGAACCATGAACACACATATACACCCCACCCCATGTCTCTCTCTTAGGAGTGGGGGCCTCTTTACTTCAAACCTTTCACCCCTCATCCATTTGGCTAGAATGACTTAACACCAATCACTGGTCAGAAAACACAGACCATCATGAGCATTTTAGATCAGTAAGAACTCTATTACATGGCTCCATGGAGGAGGGTGAGTAAAATCAGAGCTTTGCTTAAAAGGAAGAAGGGTGGGAATGTAGGTTATCTAATGACTCCGCACTGCTGGTCACAAATGAAGTTTCTTTGAAGAATAAATAAGACAGTATGTGTAAAGCTTTTCACACTGCACCTGACCTATTTGAAGCATTCAAATGAAAGCTTGCAATGCTTATGACAAAATCCTGTGGGAAATTTTTCAGAATACATATAACTCAGGCATCACCCAGACCCACTGAAACAAAATATTTAGATGCAGGGCCTAGTAGTCATCAATATTTTAAAAATTTCCTCAGGAGATTCTCAACACAGCTTTGGTTAAGAATCACCAAAGAGGAATGATGGTAGCATTTTAAGTAAGATGAAATAGTGTTCCCGGTGGGGTAGTTCCTTAGAGCTGAATGAGTGAGAGACCTATTTATTAAATATGGCATTATATCGTAGAGGGTTGGTGACAAAGAGAATCTGGAGAATGCAACTCGATTACACTTTATCTTAGGGATGGGAGTTTCAGAGCTATTTGACCCGAGTTGTTCTATCAAGGGAGCCTTCTACCTAGGTGAAATTTCCTGCTGCTGCTTTCTCATAGGTCATGACTTAATGTTAAATGGTTGACAAGTTAAAGACTAACTAGTAAAAGATATCTGCTCTCATAAAGAGCTATTGAAATCAGAGAAAAATAAAAGCTTGGAATGTCCTCGGGCCCAGCCATTTGCCACGACTCTGTGAAAGGTGGATTGGTTTTCCTGGATTTTCTGAGTTACTCAGCTCAGTGGCTTTTAACTTAACTGCCATCTTTTTAATTGGTTGACATGACTGTTCAGGTTTCACCTGGAGTTCTAGTGCAAGAAACTGGTAGGGGCCATGTCGGCCCCAACTGAAAGGAATACATTTAACCTTGTTTGCTTTGGGTGTGGATAACCCTGTGCTGCTTGCTGGTCGGGGACAAAAAAAAAAAAAAGTTGAAGCAGTGATAAAAGTAGTTACACATTTGACAAAGAACAGAGTAGATGAAAAATGGCTACAGTGAAAAAAGCCATCAGATAGGAGTTTCACCTTTGAGGGTAACATGCCCAGGTAGAGGGCAGCAGGAGTTCATGCAGGGATTTTGGAGGATCCAGGGCATAAGCCAGGTTACAGCTTACTGGCTAGGAGTTAATAGGAAATGTAGAAATAGACACAGCAATCCTATAAGCCATCTGTTAAGAAGTTTGGCCAAAGGGGGAAAATTAAGAAAAATAAGTTGGTTCTTGAAGAAGGAATAATAGTTTGATTTTTGATGTGCCAGACTTAAGGATGTGTAAAGGCTCCTGACAAGGACTCATTAGAAAGGTACATATGGCAGGTAGAGGATATCAAAAGAATTAGGATGTAAGTTCTTGCTGTGGTATGAATGTAATGCCCCCCAAATTCATATGCTGAAATCATAACGCCCATGGTGAGGATATTATGAAGTGATTAGGTCATGAAGATTTAGTCCCCATGATTAGGATTAGTGCCCTAATTAAAGAGACCCCAGAAAAACTACACCCCTTCTACCACATGAAGACTCTGCTAGAAGGCACCATCTATGAGCCAGAAATGGGCCCTTAGCAGACACTGAATATACTGCTGCCTTGATCTTGGACTTCCCAGTCTCTCTAGTTGTGAGAATTAAACTTCTAAGTGACCCCATTTATAGTATTTTGTTAGAGGAACCCCAGTGATCACATCAGTTCCAGAAAATGTTGAAGGAACAAGGATATAGAATATATTTGGAGGGCTGTGACCTAGCTAGGAGGGTGAGGACCTCTCTTGTTTAGGTTACTGGGTACAGAGGCTCTTAGATTTTCTGTTTTGCAGTGACAAGTTGAGGGAGTGTTTGTGTGACAGTGTGCATGTTCTCTGTGAGGCAGAGGGAGAGATGGCTTACTGAGACTACAGGGAGAGGCGGACTTGAATGGAGATTTGAAGATGCTGAGGAGAGTTTGGAATATGCTTCTGGGCTGATGGGGCTGACTACCCAGGAGAAGAAGTCAGACTTAAGGATGGTGTTGAAGGCCCACATGAGTTGGTGGCCACGAATGAGTAGTGTAGTGATGTCCGTCTGTTCCATAATGTTCTCTGGTTTCCTCCAGCAGTGTTCAGGGCCCCGGGGTGGAGTGGGGGGGGGGAGGGGCAGGCAAACAAGAGATACATGTTTGTGTTTATACAGGCTTGGAATTTTACTAGGTAGGTTTGAGGCAAGAGTAAAAGATGAAAATAGTGTAGGGTATTAAAATGATGGAATATAAGCAGGACAGGGGTGTGAAAGTGAAAGAGGCAGGAAGAAAGAGGAAGTGCTAGTGTGGTTCATGGGACAGAAGGAGCTGGGCAGAGAGACAGATGAAAACTAGATGTAGACCCACTTGTCAGTAAATGAGGGAGGGTGGGATGACAGCTCTAAGGAGGGCTGGGGCACTTTATAGTAAAATGCCACGGGTGACATAGTCTGGAAGTGCAACCAGGGAACATGAATGATAAAGAATCACTGCTGGACCCCAACGTACAGGGATGTCTGGGTAACCAGCTTCCCCTTGATGCCACTGCAGGGGAATTGTTGCCTTCGCAGAGAGCCAGGTTTCAGTCCAGGGAGGAGGTGGGATGCCCTCTATCTGTTCCTCTATCTGCTGTCTCTTCATGTGCATCTCCAGGGATTCAAGTATAATGTAAAGGAGGACTCCTGGTACCAAAGCCTTACATCAGGACGGTCTCTAGAGCTCCCTCCAGACAAGTACATCCTTCTGCTCATGCACAGCTCCACTGTTCCCCACATGTGATACCATCAACCAATGGTGCGCGCCCAAATCCACAGTACCTTTGTAGCATCTCTTATGCCCCCACAGCCAGTCTTTCATCAAACCTTGTCGGTTTTATCTCTTGAATCTCTTTAATCACACTGATGACACTTTGGATCCAGGATAAAATTTCATTCCTGAATTACTTTAGCAAACTAGTCTCTGAATTTAGCTTGTTCTCCACATTTCAGCAAGTGTTTTACCAAAAAGTCAAATCTGATCATGTTACTACACTGCTTAAAACAGTATGTGATCTCTCCTTGTCTTTAGGATAGTCTGACCTGGCATCATCCAGTAGAAATATAAAATGTGGGCCACATCAGTAACTTAAAATTTTCTAGTAGTCATTTAAAAAAAAAAAAAAGAAACAGGTAAAAAGGAGTTTAACAATAATAATGTATGTTATTTAACCAATATACTTAAATATTGCCATTTTTATGTAATCAATATTAAAATATGGAGCAACTCTACTTTCTTTTTGGCACTGTCTTTGAAATCCAGTGTGTGTTTTGCGCTTAGAACTCATGTCAGTTTGGAATAGCCACATTGCAGCGCACAACAGCAGCAGGCAATTAAAGGCTACTGAGTTGGTCAGTGCATATGTATCAGTTCAAACTCTTTAAACTGACATTCAAATCTTCCCTTACTTAACTCCATAAAAATTTGCTTGTTTCCTGTTTTTATTTTCTTACTCTTTGTTTGGTCATGTTAAGTTACACACTCTCAGAACTCTGGGTTTTGAGCTTGCCTTTCCTTATGTTTTCAATCTAATTCCTCTCCTTTATCAGAGTCTATTCACTTAAGTTTTCCAGAAGGGAAATCTGAGTGCAAGGCTCATGGGCTGCTCCTTTACCAGGGAGCCCAACTCCAAGGAGGACTGAGGGAGGGAGAGGGAGCGTGGGATGGAAATTTCTCTGCTCTCAGGACTGTTTGTGGCCTGGAGGGGAGGGAGGCTATGTCCACAGTCTCTCTTCCTTTCCTGGTCAGAGGTTTACTCCATTTGCTGTCTGGTCCCACACACTTGAGGTTGCACAGATGGGGGACCAGGTGTGGGAGTTGAGAGAGTTGGAGGCTGAGTTGAGACAACATGGACTTGTTTAGAGCCCACCAGGAGCTGGTCATCTTCACAGCAGCTGGAATGAGAGATGGGTGAGGTTGTGGGTACTGGCCACAGTGAACAAGGAGGACTGACATGTGGGGTTCCCTCCACTTGTCCCTCAGGGGGAGAGAGCTCCCATCTCACTTTCTCTGGGAAGTCATCACTGATCCTAAAACAAAATTAGTTTCCTTCAGTATATTCTCACATTCTCCTACCTTTCCTGAAATATTTTGTTATTGTAAGTTATACTCAGGATTTGTTTTCCCCATAAAATTGTGAGTACCTGGAGGTTCCCCTGCCTTCTACCCAGCAGGGCTTCATAGAGTTCTTCATGATATAACGTAGGTGCTTAATAAATGCTTGTAGCATGGCTGCATGAAAATTTAAATTGGTAAAACATAAACTGCCCCTTCCTTCCTTCCTTCCTTCCTTCCTTCCTTCCTTCCTTCCCTCCCTCCCTCCTTCCCTCCTTCCTTCCTTCCTTCCTTCCTTCCTTCCTTCCTTCCTTCCTTCCTTTTTCTTTGTTATTTTTTCTATCATTTCCTTTCCTTTCAGAGCAATCCTGTTTAGCAGAGGTATTTTTAGAACGTAAACTGATTACTAAGGTTAGTTTGCCTTGTTAAGGCTTTTATGGGCTGTCAGGCTCTAACCTGGAATAATGACATTGGGTGGAATGTTCCTTCTGACCAATGAGGCTCTGTGTCCCCTTAGGTTCCCTTGTTTTGCAAATTAAATTTGTCAAGTTAGAAGTTCAAATGAAAGCTCTTTTTCACCCCTGCTCTTTGGCACATTCTAATGAGAGCCACAGCTCCTGAGTTGTTGCTTCAGCATTCACATCTGATATGAAAGAAACTGAAAGCTAAAAGGATACCTCCGGGCTCCAGAACAGCAGGTCTGTCAGACAGCAAGCTTGGCTCTGCTCTTAGGTTTTTGTCTTCAGTGAGAAAATATTCTGACTATTGCATTGTTCCTGGTGAGGAAAGCCGGGTAAAGGAGATGTCACTAAGGGAAGTAGTGTCAACTTTCATTCTGAACTCTTTCTGTGTCATCTTCAGTCAGCTTCTGTCATAGGGAAGTCATGCTGCCTGTTAATGATGTTCCCACCTAGGGACCTCATCGTGGAGTGATGTCCTTGATGCCAACTCACACGTTCCAGCTAATTCCAACCCTATTAAATATTCAGTATTTTTCCTGGAACTAATTAAGCTAATGGGAGAAACAAAATATAACTCCTTTTACCAAGGAGCCATTCAACCAGAATTTTTATGACAAAAGAGTGGAAACTGTGTATATTATCAAGAACCTTAAAATGGATATAGAAGTGGTACATTCTGAAGTTGCATGAAGCGACTCACCTTATCCTGGAGAGGTCTGATGTACAATGACTCACTTGTTCAGATTGGTAGCCATCATTTACTCAGCCAGGTTATTGAATTTTATTATTCTTTAAGTGCTTGGAACTTATCAAAATAACAAAAACAAAACCAAAAACAACTCAGTCTAATAATAATAAAGACAAATTATGTATCAGTCCCTTTTGTGTTGTTTTAAGAAAAATCTGAGGCTGGGTACTTTATAAGTAAATTTTATTTGGCTCATGATTTGGGGGTCTTGAATCCAGGGCCCTGGTGTACTGATGTTCGCTCCCTTGGTCGTGTCTCAACATGGCTGAGATGTAGAAGGGAAAATGGTCCTGTGTAGACAAGGCCAAGCACGTGGGATGGCCTCACTTTATAACAAGTCACTCTTTTGTGAGAACTAATATATTCCTGTGGGACCCCACCGGTTATGGTTTGCATGTAGGAATGTCCTCTGAAAAGCTCAAGTTTTGAAAGCATGATCTCCAATGCAGGATGGTACAGAAGTGGGACTTTTAGGCAGTGATAAGAGCTGTAACCTTATCAGTGGATTAATCTATTTGATGGATTAATAATTTGTCTGACTTGATGATAACTGATAGCAGATGGGGCATGGCCAGAAGAAGTAGGTCACTGAGGGTGTGCCCTTGGGAATTATATCTTGTCCCTGCCTCCTTGCATGTGTGTTCTAATTCATTCTCATTCTCCCCCCTCTCTCCCCTCCCCCTCCCTCCCCCTCCCTCTCCCCCTCCTCCTCCCTCTCCCCCTCCCTCTCCCCCTCCCTCTCCCCCTCCTCACCTTTCCCCCTCTCTTTCCTTCTTGGCTGTTTAGCAGCTTTCCTTCACCATGCGCTTCCACCATGGTGTTCTGCTTCATCTCAGGTCCAAAGCAATGGAGCCAGCTGACCATGGACTGAACATCTGAAAACATGAGGCCCAAATAAACCTTTTCTCCTTTAAGTTGTTCTTATCAGGTCTTTTGGTCACAGCAACTAAAAAGCTAATAAGGTAATTCTACAACCTGTACACTCAGAAAAATGAGAAATTATATCCCATCTGATTAAAATGTATGATATGTCAAGATCATTGTACTTTCATGTGTAACTAATTAAAACAAACAAACAAACAAACCCCCAAAAGCTAATAAAGGACCCACTCTGAGAGACTAGCATTAGTCAGTCCATGAGGGTACAGCTCCCATGACACACTAACCACCTTCCATAGGCCTCACCTCCTAAAGTTTTCATGACCTCAATACCACCACACTGGGGACGAAGCTTCTAGCTTTTGTGGTATAAACCTCATCCATACCATAGCAATTACTGAACTCTAATGCCACAGGAAATGGGAGGATTATAAAGGGGGGTCCTATACTATCTTGTGGATGCAAAGAGAGGAGAAATAACAGTAATCTTAAAAGGAAAGTATAGACTACTAGACTTGAAATAGTGAAATTTTTATTAAGAAATACCAAGCTATTAAGTAGGAAGAGCTTTTAACTGGATCACTAAGATTATAAAGTTTAGCTACAAATTACTGACCAGATAGTACCTCCTGATATATTTGTTTGATGAACACTCAATAAATATTACTGACTTATTGATTTCACAATTTTGTTTGGAAAAGAAACCCCTGCAAATTCCTAAATAAAAGGTTTCAGTTCTAACAAATTTTTTATCTGGAATAGTCTCTATGAGATATTTTTTTCTTAAATTATTTTTTTTGTTGTAGATGGACACTATACCTTTATTTTATTTATGTTTATTTGGTGCTAAGGAGCAAACCCAGTGCCTCACACATGCCAGGCGAGTGCTCTACCCCTGAGCCACAAACCCAGCCCCTCTATATGAGATCTTAAGACAGCATTGCTAATGAACTTCCTGTTCATGATGTTCTCATGGACTATAATATAAAAGTATATAGAGATCAAACATCCACAAAATTGGTTGTTGAACTCAAAGATCTTGCTTTTGAGAGTTTTAAGGGGAAAAATACTTTTTCTTCACAAGAAAAAAAATGTATTTTATTTTAAAAGCATAGGATATTTATTACATAGTAAAGTTTGGGCCCATAAACACATCTTTGGGCTTCAGAGGCAGGTTAGTGGCTCATAGCCTCACATATGGGGGAAAAGGACAACTTGGTCATTCTCTACTGATGAATTTTACTTTAGGAGTTTACCACACTGGACACAGTTTTTGACACTATCCAGTGGATATAATGCTGAGTTTATTATAAATGTATTAGCATATATATATAAAATTGCCTGTTTTGAAGATGTTTAGCACATGGTTGGTATTTAATAATAAGATTTAACTATAAATGATTGTGATTATTATTTCTTGCTGGGATAAGCACACCAAAGTGTTCTGTCTTATTAATGCTGTGACATTGGCTTATTAACCCATTCCCACTTCCTTTGCACTTAGTGGACGGCAGGCATGGTGCTGTGTGTTTTGTGCACGATATCTCAACAGCCCCTTGAGGGTAGTCTGCTAGCTGCTTTGTGGATGGAACGCTGAGACTTAAGTAATGCCAGTTTCCCTAGGTCATAGGGCAAATGAATATAGAACCTTGTCTGAGTCTAGAGAATTATCTATAAGAGCTCTTATTTTTTTTTGTTCATCTTTTTTAAACTTAAATGTGTGTAAGAATCACCTGGGAAATTGTTTCAATTGTAGGTTAGGAATCTTTCCCTGGAGCTTCTCTTTTGTTGGGTCTAAGTCTGAGGTCCAGTGCATTTTTAACAAGTTCCCTTGGTAGTGTTTGAAAGGATCCCTTAAAGCTAAGTTAGAGTATGGAACTTCTTGGCCTAAGTGTTTGCTCACTTATTTATTAATTCACTAAATACTATGGGCATTCTGACAAGCAGGAAGCACATGGGGTGCAAAAATCAGAATACTCTCAGTGTTCAAGGGATCCTCTTGTTGTTGTGGCCTTTAATTTCTAAGTGAGAGAGAAAAGTTACCTTAAGCTAGCAGTATTCTGTTAGGACCCAGAGTATTAATAGGAAAATCAGTGATAGCTACTGATTTCTGTTTTTTATACCATATCTGGAGGAATCTTTCTTAAATGAAGAAAATGTAAAGCTAGGTTGAGAATCTTTTGATGAATAGGATCCTGAAGATTCATGTCCAGTTTTTCCTTCTCAAGGCTCTGTATAGAGGATAATTGGTTACTTTCAGGAGTTTATGAATCAGATACTCTATCCAGTTCTGGTTCAGAGCATGGTCTGTAGGCCAATTTGGATTTCTCCCCGGGAACTGTCCAAATGCTGCTGATTTCACATTTCTTACTTTACACGTGCCCGTGAAGGGATATAACATCCTGATGTTAACAGACTCATCTTTTTTTGTTTGTTTGTTTCTGTCTTTCCCAAGACTTTCCTTTAAGTAACAAATATTGACATAGAAGTGGCCCCCCTTTTCTCTTCCTGCCTCTACTTTCAAGCTACATGACTGATGCATCCTACTGGCTACACTTACTATATCCCACTCTCTGAGATGACTGGTGGGGGGGTCACTTTCACCCCATTCCAAGATTTCATGGACATCCTGCTACTCACTAGGTTATCTAGTAAACAGTCTCATTTCCAAAGTGGAAGCTTACCGCCCAATAGGTATGGTATATATCACTACAGTACAATCTAACACTTTAAAAAAATATATATGGTTTTCCAATAACAAGAAAAATACAAATGCCAATATGTAGATTTAAACTAACTTGTTATTTCAGGAAAACCCTCTGTCTGTTCCAAGATGAGTATTTACTTGTTGTCAATTTTACTTTGTATTTTCTTATCCAGAGAGTTGTCATGGAGATTCATTGGTCTCTGAATCAATTTATACATTTATTTACTTTACGTCTCCCTGCTGTATCTTCTAGAATGGTCTGCACACCAAAGACACTCACAAATTTTATTGACCTGCTGACTGACTTTTTAGAATGTGACACAGGCTGACAGATGTTCTACCAGCCATCTAGGGATTGCATACCACAGGTGGAAATTATTAACTTGAAGAAATCAATAGTTGGAGTGTGCCATGAGCACTTACTCTCAAGTATAGCTTTTATGGAAAGGAATTTCATGAATTTACTTCAGAGACAGGAACAATTTACTTTCCATTACTTTATTTTATAAACATGAACTTTGTACTTTTATCACTCATCTTTTTACCTTGTTAAAACACCATTTATGCAGTGCAGTGACAACAGAAAATTAGCTACATGCCCTGTCACCTAGTACTCTAAAGCACAGGAAATTTGACACACACTGGTAAGGTCTTCTGATGTCTTGAAATTCCTCACTGTGAAAAATAAGAGTGACATTTTAGAAGAATGAAGGTAGATAATTGCTCTTTAATTTTTCTTAAGGGATAAGAAGATAAAATGTATTTTGGGAAAATAAATTATTTCAGATGAGGTTTTTGAATTGATTAAAGAAGTGCTTGGTGAAAAGATAGCAATGGTTCATAAAGACTGATGTTTACTAAGGTGAAGCTTTATTAAGGTAATCCAATTTCCTGTTTTAATGGGGTTCTTGACTTGGTAGGTTAGAGGAATGGACAAAATAGTGTGTTTGGGAAAATGCAAAACATTGGCCAACTCTTTCAAGATACCTTTGTGAAAAAATAAAAAAGAATACACTCCAATAAAAAATTTTAAATAAATAAAAAAAATACCTTTGTATTAAGCTGGTGGATGATGAATTGAGTTCTAGTGATATCATGTGAACAATTGACAGACTGTATCCAGGACTTACTTAAAACCATCAAGATGTTTTAAAAGACATATTTTAGGACTCTATCCATAATTCTATTTTACTCGTTTTTGTAACAACTGATAGGAGCAACTTGGTATGATATAGTGACAGTGATTAGGTGCTAGTCTCAGACTATCTGTTCAAATTCTGTTTCCACCACTTAACTAGAGCATGACCTTGAGCAAGTAGTTTCCTTGTCTTTAAAATGGCTCTAGTAACAGTTTCTGTCTAAAAGGACCTGTGGGATAAATCATATAAAACAGTTAACAAAATAATAGTGCATGATAAATGCTCAAAAGTGTTGTTATTGTTATGCATATATAATTTCAAATCATCAAACTTTGAACACATTAATAAGGTAGAATGAAAACAGTAGATAAGGCTTGACTCTTTTGACTAATGGAACATGTTTACACACATCCTTTTGCTTCCTCTCTAAGCCACAGTATTTGTCATTCTAAAATAGAACAATGTCTAACAAGGTAAGCTTTTGCAGGAATGTATGTCAAGCCTTGAATAAATATCTCAATACTCAAATGACCAACTGCTATATGTAGGACATATTTTAAAAAGAATATGTGAGAAAAATTTAGTAGTTCAAATTACCAGAAAGCTGAAAGAATTAGAAAGTTATGCAGTCACAAACACAAATTAACCCAACCTTGGCTGCTTTGCCAAAAATGTTGTTAACCTCAGACGGAAAATACGAAGGTTTACTATAATATCACAAATGTTTTATTGTATGTTGGACACCACAATTTAAGTGACAGAGATAAGCTGAAATGGATTCAAAGGGTAGTGGGTTAAATGGCAAAAAGTCTCAAACCCATACTCTAAGAGGGATATTTGAAATGATAGATGTTTAACTTGGAAACATGGAGAAACAAAATAATTTAACTGACTTTTTATTGATTCAATAATTTTTTTTAAAAAAATTACCAACACATGCAGTTCAGGATTTTTCTTTATTTGTCTTGTTCTTTGTTGTGCTTCGAATAGTCAATTCCCCAGCCTTCCATGTGTTAGGCAAGTGCTCTGCCATTGAGCTACATACCAGCCCCAGTTCAGGGTTGAGCATCACATTGTTGAGTCTCTACATAAAAATAGACGTCACCGGCATGATTCCATCATGACATTCATCACAACCTTTGTGATGCCTAGCTGGGGTGATTTCATGAACATATCATACTGTTAAAAGTATGTTACTTCTGGTTTTCTTGAGCAGATGTTCCCCCTTCCCTCATTGTCTGAACTCAACTGGATTAACCTTTTATGGTAGAAGTTTCAGGGAGAGAGGGTTCATCTCAAAGGAAGAAAAACAGTGTGGCTCTTGTTGAGGGGATGAATTCCCTGTACTGTGTTCAAGTTCAGACTAAATGACTACTTTAGTTGTTAGGAAATTCCAGGTAATCTTGAGTTGGTGAATCAAATCACCTGTCTCTTTTAATCAGTTCATCCACCATACAAACTAATAATAGTATCTTTCATTGTTTATTTCAACCCTATGACATTTAACACCTAATGTTGGGGATGGTTTCAGGGCATAGAAGGAAGAAATGCACATTTCAGGCTAAATGTTGTTTTAATTTTAGATGAGGATTGTGTATGGGAATCTGTTTAATAAACTCTTTTCTTTTGGGGGCTGGGGGGGGTCAGGGAGGACTGGGGATTGAATTCAGGGGCACTCAACCACTGAGTAACATCTCCAGCCCTATTTCATATTTTATTTAGTGTCAGGGGCTCACTGAGTTGCTTGGTGCCTTGCCATTGCTGAGACTGGCTTTGATCTTGTGATCCTGGGATTACAGGCGTGCACTATTGTGCCTGGTTAATAAACTCTTTCTTATGTTACCTAATTTTAAAAATACATAGATTTATCCATCAGTGATTAAAAGGGTGAGATTGTTCTTTTTTCATATAACCAAAAGTTCAAATTATTAGAACAAAATTTCACAAGTCTTTCATAAATGTCCTTTCCTGACCAAGAGAAATCTAATAATTTTGTTAATGGCATAATACTTTACATTAATTTGTCACATTAACTTTTATATATATATATTTTTTTTTTCACATGTATTATTATAAAAGTCTTCCAGCTAATGGCTTAGCTAATAAAACAGAGTATGGTTAAGTGATTTTCTGAAATTTCATGGCTAACAAGGGGCAGAGTAAGGACCAAACCTCCTTCTTTTCACCCTATCTTAAATTCTTTTTCTTTCTTTACATTAATGGTTTTAGATGTCAGCTATTTTATCAGTGAGAAGTTACTTTTCCCTTTGGTTAGAGAAAATTGCCTTTCCCTTTTGCAG
This sequence comes from Urocitellus parryii, assembly GCF_045843805.1. Classification (NCBI taxonomy): domain Eukaryota; kingdom Metazoa; phylum Chordata; class Mammalia; order Rodentia; family Sciuridae; genus Urocitellus; species Urocitellus parryii. Next base: position 51,243,913 of record NC_135536.1, read on the forward strand.
TGTCTTTTTGCCTTATTGTGCAGTATATTTGTAGAACAATGCCAACTTTGAAATGTCATGTACTTTGGATTCAGAAATTGTGCCCTACTTGAAGTGATGTGATAATGTTTGCCAGAGGCAGTGGATAGCACTGGTTTGGGCTTTTGAGCTGAGCTGGATAAAGTAGACTGCAGTGAGGCTGGACAGGTTCCCTGGGGATGAGGTCCTAGTGGCCTGTATTTAAGAAGCATTTAAGAAAGGTCCAGCATGAGTGGGCTCAGAAGGGGCATCAGTGAGCATGGGGACTGCAACACAGTACTGTGTCTGGGACGTATGACATTGGCTGTAAAATTTAATCAGAAGCTCTTCATTTCAGAGGCATATTCTGGGTGCTGTCAGACACATAGCTAGTTTGACTCAGTGAAGAAGGGGCAGGAATTTATAAGGTCAGGTGAGTTGATCCCTCTTTAAGGTCCATGCATTTTGATAAGGTCCTTGGTGATTCTCCAACCATCTGTAAACCATGAATCTATAAGTTCAGCCTTCCTGGGGGGACTTCCTTAGCATCACCTTCACATATAAGAGCAACAACTCTTGCTTTTTACTAATGGGCATGTTATACATGCTTAAAAGAGTCATAAATATGACATTCCTAAAATGCTCTTGGAAGCACAATTGATTTATCCAATTCTATCATTTTAAAGAGGAAGACTTTTTTTTAATTAAATCTGTACAAATAACTATTAATGACAGATCAAGGAGAATCATTAAAAATGTTTCTAATTCTCAGAGGTCAGTTAGAGTCAGATACCATTGAAAAGTTTCATGTCAGTTTAAAATAATATTGTTGAAGATTAGAAATAGATTAAAAAGGAAGAGAAAGGTCATATATAAGAGAATGATCATGTACCTATACAGTTAGTTAACATAGCACCAAGAGCATTTCAAGCTAATAATCATGATTAAACTCTCCCATCAGTTCATTTAGTCCTATGCAATTAGTTTTTATTTATTTATTCTTTATTAATTTTTGGAATATACATGACAATTGAGCATATCTTGATTTATTTATACAAACATCTTATTCGAATAGGTTTTCAGAAAGTCACCTGCTTCTAGACTAAAAAAGTCCTGGAAATCCTGACTGTCCTCTGGGGTGATTTGAAAATTGCTCAAGTGATATTGGCCAGGAAGCTGGTAGTCACATTTCTTCATGGAATTATCAATAATTAGAACATATAATGAAGTATTTTCCATGAAGTTCCAAAAATGTCCTTTTCTTTGAACACACAAATTTTAGCTTGTCTCCATTGTTATCAGTTGGTAACAGAAATTACCAATTGGTGACAAACACAGTGTGACTGTAACAGGATTTGTTACGGTAACCAATAGTAACAGAGTGGAGGAAACTAAAGTTCTCTGTTGGCATATGGTAATTAGCAGTATTATGAGGGCTTCATCAGTGTCTTCCTGAGGACAAAAATATATCATGGGTAGTGAATACATTGATAAATACCAAGGGCCTACTCATAAAGTACACACTTTCTGAAATGATTTTGCTAATCTCTATTGCCTGTACACACTTAACCGAGCAGAGGCCGGGCATCTCTTCTGATTTTATAGTGTTTCTATGATAGCTCTTGCGATAAAGTTGAGGGGCCCTCTGGGAAATCTCAAGGCTTGTTTTAGGTGTAAAGGACATCCTGGTATTTTAATTATTTATGTACTTACTCTAAAGTTTAGATATGATTCTTGGGAGGCAAAATCAAAAGTTATTAAAAGACCCTTGTTTATTTGATCAAGAGAGTATCATGGATACCCGAAAAATAGTAGCTACCTAGTCAACGTGATGAAAATAGTTTGAAAGAGTAAGAATATAACAGAATTTTAGTGAAATGTAAGTCATTCATAAATGAAGTACTTTGTTCTTCAAATTTTTAACATAATGATAATCATAATGTAAACACAAAGCACAGGATTATTCTGATAAAATACAGCATCTGTGCTAGCTAGGTGGGATCCAAAGAAAATAAAAAATATAAACCTGTACTGACTGTCCTTTGTTAAGGATTCTGACATCAACAGGAAAGCAAATCCTTGTTTTGACCTGATATAATACTTGGCAATAAATTTTCATGATTCACTGCTTCCTTTATTTTATTGATGTTTTAATGAACACACCAAAACTGCATGAACTTATCAAAATTTTACATTTTAAGGTTTTCTCTCAAGATTCAGGCATTATAATCTAAGATAAATAAAACTTATTTTAAAACTCTTTTTGAATTTTTATTCTTGAGTTTTATCTTTTACTAGGATCCTTCATATTTTGGAATGAAGGGATGCACTGGTGTCTCTGACAAGAAATAGCACATACACAGGTGTATTTCCTGTGTCACTATTTGCCATTATTGGGGCAACCTATATGAGTGATCACTTTTCATTAAGGTAACTAACTTCATTTTCAAAGAAAAAGCTGGGGTAGGGGATGATGTGTTACTTAACTGAAACTGTTATTTCTAAACGTTTTAGCAAACCAGCAAAAATGTTTCATGAATACATTTAACATTTTTTTCTACAGCCACATACATGCCTTTCAGACTTTGCTAAATGGCTAAAATGTGAGCACACTCATTAATAAGATTCAAAGACACACCAATTCCACAGGATATAAAAATAAGTAAAAGCATCTAAACTTAAATTAGTAATCAGTATTTATGTAGAAATTATTTAGATACCTAAGAATTATTTACTAAATCAGTGTAACATCAGTCATATGTTATTAGCTACCTATGGATCATAGAAGTTATCTTTAAACTATAGTACTAAAACTTATAATTATTATTGGTAAAAAAGTTTGTTATATAGACGTTGTTCAATAAACTAAATCATAATGTTTTTAAATCTTAAGCATCATATAGGAGAATGTACATCTTATTTTACCATGTATAATCATAAGTCAGAGAAAAGATAATTTTTCTTCTTAAGCTGCAGTTGATAACTGATTTGTTTGGGAACAGAACACATGCTAGAATTCCCAAGGAAAATGGGCATAATTCTATCATCAATTTACTACTTCCTTTATATAGCTCTGTATGATAATTCTTTGGCCAGCTTCAGTGTTCAAATAAAACATTTGAAGATCTAGTAGATATATGGTTCTTAATCTGGACTCTGCAGGCTCTTTGACCATGGATATATGTGTAGGGTGTGTGTGTAGTAGTAGTGTTTGAAATATTTTTATACTTGAAATAATGACTGTACTTAACATGGTGTATTCACCAGAGATAAAGTTGCATGGGCTATTAAAATAATTTGTTTTGATAAGGAAAAGTATATAAAAAACACTGGATTAAAGGGAAAATATTAAAAGTTATTTATAGTCAAAAACTTTTAAAACAGAAATTAGTTGCTATCAAGTATCTTTAAAGGCAAACATGGGGCAAAACTCATTTTTTCTCCGTTATGAAAGTTAATATAACACACAGTCCCTATGCAATATAAAAGAAGCCATGAGATGGTCCTTCATTTAAAGAACTGAAATCATACAGAGTTATATAAAGGAAGTAGTGAATTGATGACACAATTATACCTATTTTCCTTGGAACTCTAGCATTCATTCTGTTCCCATGCCAAAAGGTCCACCAATGAGCTGTCAGTCAACAGTTGGATCCATGCACTTCCTGGGACCATTACTTGACAATGAAATCTGCCTAGTGTCAGGCATGCCCAAGAATCCCTTACCTGGCTTATCCTGTGCTTCTTTTTTGACAGCTCCAGAATGGAGTTTATTTCCCACATTTAATGGATTTGTCATAAACCTTAATTGAATCTTCCAGATAAAAGAAATTTCAGACAACTTCAATAGTCTAGCTTGTAGCCTTGCTAGATTTCTCAAGACCTGAATATCAATCTGGGCACTCAGAGGATGGGCTGGGATAATTGCAAATCATCCTTATCAGGCACAAAGTATAAATCCTGTTTTGGTCTTTCTAAAGGTTCAGACTTATGATGTTAGGGAAGAGAATATTTCAGGAAAAAAAATGTACTTGGAGGATCAAGTATTATAAGCATTTTTTCCCCTAAAGGAATATCAGATAATACTTAATAATCAAAGTTACTATTGGGACATATACTCCTTAGGTAAACAGTGTTTTGGAAATATAACACAATTACTTTTTGAAATGGCAATAAATTTAAATTTGCTTTTATAAACATGATTTATAAATATATATTTATAAATAATATAAATTATATATTCATATAATTTATATTTATATTTATAAATAATCAAACATATAGTCAATATGCTATTTTTTCCTAATCTTTTAAACTTTAAATTGGGCAGGAAGTTTGGAATTAACTACTATTGAAGCACATGCATACTTTTTATTACTTAGAAGCAAATATCTGATCAAATATTTTTATGAACAGAAAATTTTTGATTCATAATCAGGATTTAAAAATGCATTTCAAAGAGCTCTGTCTCTAAACACCAAATACAGTCTATTATTTCTTTTCTATGGTCAATATTTTTACTACTGAGTAAGAAGAATAGAAGAAAACATCAGAGTTTATAAAATGATAAATTTTAGTAAAAGGCTTTGTTTAGTCAGTATTAGAAATCTTGGGTATAATCAAATCAGTTGTCTTTTTGACAGTTGTTTCTGAAGTGATATTATGCAAAGTCAAGATTTCTGGGGAATGGGAAAACATTATAGAGCAATACTAGTTTTCTTGCAAACTAGAGGTGATTGATGTGGAAAATTGATACCTAAGGATATAGGGATATTTTGTCTTATTTACAACTTTCTGAATAGGCAATTTTATTCATGCCCCTGTGCTTCAAATGAAACAGTGGTATAAAACATTCACTTTTGAGAACTTCCCTTGATGTTTTAAAAAATCCATATATCAAAGCTTCAGTACTTTTATATATGTTTGGAAATTAGATTCCTAACTCTGTAATTGATGTATCTCATTTCTGTCCTTGATTCTTCTTGGCTGATTAAGTTTCATTTTTATTTTTTTCTATATTCTTAGGAATTCTTGAAGTTTTCTATTTTTTTAATAAACAAAGATATCTGAAGATTTAAAAACTATGAATTAATAATACCTCTCTGCTTGCAAAGCTATCTTGACTCTCTTGCAAAAATTACCTTATTAGTTTCCATGATAAATTAATCACATGGTATTGTAATTACCTCTTTCATAACTGTTTCTCTAACTTGACTGTGACTGTCTTAAGAGCAGATAACATGTTTTAAAATGTACATATATCAGCAGGAGCATGGTGTCAGGTCCATAGAAAATGCTTCATGTTTCTTAATTATTTGGACAAATAATTGGATGATGAGGAAGCAAGATTACTTATTGTTAGAAGGTTAGAACTATTTGTAGTTATTGCAGATTTGGGAATCCAGGTGGGCTAGATGAGCATAGTGGAATGAATCCAGAAAAATGGCATATCTCTAATTTTTAGGTTCTAAATTTTAATTTTCAAACAGAATAAATTATGACACATTTCTAAACTTGAAGGATCTGAAACTGTAGGTAACAATGACATAATTAATTTTGAGCAATAATATTGAAAATTGATGCAATTTTTAACGTCCTGCCAGGATTAATTGGTCACACAAATCTGAAGCATAATGATTGTCATGTGCAAGAACAGTTAGGATGATATTGGAAACCAGTAATAGTTAACAGTGACTCAAAGAGGGTAATAAGGATATCTGTTACTTCTCATAATTGGAAGTCCAGAGGCATTATGGATTCTAGACAACAATGAGATCAAAAGGAATTTGTTTCGTTCAATCTTTTCATTGTGTTGTCACTAGTAAAAACTTTATCTGGGAGCTGGTTCTTTCTCCGAAAGCTGATTTTTCTTAGGATCACAAAATACCTGCTATAATTTCAAGAGTCTGTTCTAGACGTGATAATGTCCAAAAGAAGAGGTGTCTCATCTTTCCTTGGATTCTATTATAAAGAACGAAAGTCTGAGATAATCAACTTTAAAGAAGGCAAAAACAGTTTTAGATCTTTTAGTCCATGTTCAGTTAACCCATTTTGGGCCTCTGTTGGTGTAGTACATCATGGAGCAGCAAAGCTTCTCGCCTTCTGGCAGCTGAAAAGCAAAGAGAGGAATAAAGGGATTAGGATCCTAAAACCCTCTTCAAGGGCACATACCCAGTGACATAATTTGCTTTCACTGGGTCCGACCTCTTAAAGTTTCCATCACCTTCCCATACAGGGTCCAAGAGTTCAGCATGTGGGCTTTTGGAGAAACTGAACTATATATATATAGCAAGTTAACAAAACTCATAATTTGCACAACTTCATTAAAAACATTCTCAAGCAAAAACTGCATTTAGGTTTTTTTTTTTTTTTTCCTGAAAGACCAGAGCATGGCTGTGAAGACTATATGATAATGAGTACTTGGTTTTGTTGCCATTGTCTTGATTCCTGGCAGGGAACCAGCTGTATTGCTAGGCTTAGCTACACCCCCTGCTTGGAAGCCAGCACTTTTACTCACCATGGCTTTTTGTCCCACCAGTTCAAGTACCAACAGAATAAAAAGTAAATAAATAAAAATAAATAAAGGCAAAGAACATCTTATTTTATGAAGAAAATAGTTTTAATATCTCAAATAATCACAAAAGTGTTCCAGGAACCCAAGGAGCTATAGATCACAGAGGGTACTGCTGGTATACAATATTCATTCTGCAATTGACTACATGATGCCTTCAAAATGTATTCAAAGGCTTTTAAACAATTCCTATATATTTTTGAAATTAAATTGACCTTGTAGGTTAAAAAAAAAAAAGAGTTAAGCAGGCCAGGCGCAGTGGCACAGTGGCTGCAGAGGCTGAGGCAGGTTCAGGAGTTGAGAGACAGACTCAGCAATTTAGTGAGGCCCTAAGCAACACAGCAAGATCCTGTCTCTAAATAAAATGGGAAAAAAAAAAGCTTTGGGGATGTGGCTCAGTGTTTAAGCACCCCTGAGTTTAATTCCTGGTACCAAAAAATAAATAAATAAATAAATAAATAAAAAATAAAAGATCTAAGAAAAATTTCCTGTAAATGCTCCAAAATACTTTCTCATATTTTATTGGCCAAGGTTGGATGACATACCCATTCCTAAAGCAAGAATTGGTCATGTCAATGGGGTTGGCTTGGTTCAGTGATTCTCAACCCTAGATGAAATTTAGAATCTTGGGGAAATTGGAATCTCTGGGTAAATCTGAGGCATCATATTTTTTAAAATTCCAAAGCTATTATAATAGTGAGATTGAGACTAGGGATTTAGAAGTATATCTGAAGAAGACAGGTGACCATGATTGCTAGTTTCCTCCCTCAGCTGTGAACTGAGACAAGGAAATTGCTCATTAGTATGCACTCTTTCCCCTAGCTTCCCTTGCGAATATCAGTATATGTGCAAGACAGCTGACCAGAATTAGAATCTGTGAACTGTGAAGATGATTGGATTGAACAAGAATTAAATCCAGGTCTTTGCTCATCTTAGCAAAAAATGCTAAATTGGACCAATCAGTCAAGGATAGCCCCAACAGATTTCCTAAAAATTTATGCTCTCTTCTCTACTTGACATGTTGCAAGTTTTCAGGCCAAATTTTCAGATAATCTCATCAGTTCCTCTTGTCAGTCATGCATTCTCTTCAGTAGGAATGAGTACCTTACCTGGACTTAGGTGTCAAAAACACATAAGCAACCCGAGGCTAATTTTATAATCTAAGCCTCATGTTACTTATCTATAAAACTGGTAGAGAAATGAAAGGTATAAATTTGTTTCAATAATCAGTTTATGGAAGAAAAGCACCTGGATAAAGTGCTCAGAAAATAAGCCAGTGATAATTATCTGACCTGCATTGCCAGTATTAACCCAAAGAACATATTTATGCATTGTTTCTCTTGATCCTTTCTTACTAGAACCTTCTGTGTGTCTATTATGTATGTCTCTTCATTTTTAAATTAATTTCCTATAGCACTTTTGTCTATCTGCATGATTTCTTTATACACACACAAAATAAGAATTCAAATCATATTTAAATTATGAATTTCTCCATCATTCAATTTAATTCACAAAATTTGCTATTCGTAAATTTATCTTGTAGTCTTTTCTTATGCTTTGGTTCCCTGATGAGACTTGAATGGATGATTTTTTTTGTTTTGTTTTGTTTCCCTTTGATTAACTGTGCTTATAACCAACACATTCATTTTGCTCATTTTTTTTCTTTTTCATTTAATGCTTTATTACCTTTTGCCTGAATGGAGTATTTTCAGATTGACCTAATGGTTCATTTTCATGATATATTCTAAGAGGTTTCAATGCTTAAAAAAAAAAAAAAGTTGGCTGCACTTTTATCAATGCAAAAATGATAAATGTGACCATTTGGAAAACTTGCAAAAACACAGGAATGCCATTTCCCAGCGACTGTTTTCACTGTCCCCCACAGTATCCAGTGCCTGGAATGCTGAGCTCCTTTCATTCTGCAGAGTCCTCTGTGCTCTCTTAATCTGATCCTTGACAGGCCACACCCTCTTCCTTTACTAATGACCTCCTTCTTCACCTGTCTTCCTGCTAGCTGTCCCTTCTCACCTTCACTTCTGTTTCCTGGTCTACCTACTTTTCCTGACCTCTTATTCTAGATGAGGCATCCCTTCTGCTGATTTCTGCGTCCTTTGTTTCACTGCGGTATGATCACACCACACACGAGTGCCTCACTGTCCCCTTCTCTGGAATCCATACTAAGGACATTGCTGTGGCCTGGCACAGAGCCTAGTGTAGGCACATTCTTACTCTAAGGAAAGCTGTTTCCTCTAATGACTGCGTATGTACAATCAGGTCTATATAGAATTAAGGGTACATTATCACGTATCTTTATAATATTCTATTGCTTACAGATTTATTTACCTAAGATCCCTCCAACAGCACATATCCAACTGATTTTATTGAAAAAAAAATTTTCCATGTCTGTGACAAAATTTACACTTCTGTTGTGTTCCTAATACAACTTGTAGGTCTTCTTTCATTTAGGAGGCATTTCTATCTAGCCCCTTTCCCAGTGGTGGAATCACATTGCTTCCTTTTGCAGCACTTCTAATATAATCCCAGCCTAATTTGGGGAAGATTTATCTTGTATTTCCCTGCTGAATGATGTCATCTGAGCCTGTTTCTGTGAGATGTGATAACTTCATTTTGAGATTTCAAGTGAAGAGTTTGAATCCTCTGCACTGGAACTAGCAGTATGACCTTAGAATACTTTAGCCAGTTTTTAATGCCTTGTCTTTTCTCTGTTCTTTTTTTGCTAAAGGCATATGGGTTTTACAAACATATGGGGCCTTTGAACATAATCATCCCAGTGAGAATTCTCTGAGATGTACTTGAGATGTGATCATTTTGGACTAATAAAATAGTATCTTCTTTGCTATTGTCTTAAAAATATATTTTACTATCAGAATTATACTTGTGTTTTAAAAGATTTTTTTAGTTGTAGATGGATCCAATGCCTTTATTTTATTGATTTATTTTTATGCAGTGCTGAGGTTCAAATCCAGTGCCTCACTTGTCCTAGGCAAGCACTCAATCACTGATCCAAAACCCCAGCCCTAGAATTTCACTTTTATTCAAAGGATATTGTTGACTTATTTCCATATTTTTCTCAATGTATGTTCTATCTTTAAAGTTTGTTCTATCTAATTTCTGTAATAGGACATCATCATATTCAAAATAATCTTATAATTCCTGGCTCTTAGAACATTAGAATTGGGAAAAGGAGGGTTGCAAGAGTAAACTATCCTTCAAGTATATTATTTGGATTGTAGAATAATAGAGTTGGTGAATAAAGAAAGTGAATTTGGGAGTGTAAGTTCTTAGGGAAGTACCTGGTATAGAGGGAAGTACCTGGTATAAAGGGAAGTACCTGTTTAAAGGGTCTTGTGAAATTCCCTTTACTAAATTAAATGACTTGGTTAGAAATATCACCAATTAGATGAAAAGGATGGCCCAATATTACATGTTGAAGTAATTAGATTGCCGTTAGTAGAAAGGTTCAGCTTGGTATCATTATCACTGTTTCGGAATGTCATGGAAATGAAAAAAACCAATAAAAACTCTAGTTTCTGTGTAATTGAATAATAGAAAATATCATTAAAGTCTTGAAATTTTATGAAGTTTAGACAGTTATAAATGTGATCACTGTATTAGTTTTTGTTGTTGTTGTTGTTATTGTTGTTGTGACCAAAATACCTTACAAGAACAACCTGGAGGACAAAAGATTTATTTTGATCAACAGTTTCAGAGGATTTAGTCCATGATTTATAGGTTCCAAGGCAGAAGAAACATGTAGAAGGGTGTGGCACAGGAAAGTTGTTAAGCTCTTGGCAGCCAAGAAAGGGGTGAGGGACAGATATTATCCCCAAGGCCACGTTCTCAGTGACTACTTCCTTCTGCCTGACCCTATCTGCCTACAATTTAGTCCATTCAAATTATTCATCTGTTGAATGGATTTATCCTCAGATAAAGTTTTAGCCCTCTTAATCAAGTCATTTCCTAAAAGCCTCACCTCTGAACCTTTGTTGCACTGGGCACAAAATCTTTTTTTTTTTTTTTTTTTTTTTTTTTTAAGAGAGAGAGAGAGAGAGAGAGAGAGAGAGAGAGAGAGAGAGAGAGAGAGAGAAGATGGGGAGGGAGGGAGAATTTTTTAATATTTATTTTTCAGTTTTCAATGGACACAGCATCTTTATTTTTTTTTTATTTTTATGTGGTGCTGAGGATCGAACCCAGCGCCCCGCGCTATGCCAGGCAAGCACGTTACCACTTGAGCCACATCCCCAGCCCACAAAATCTTTAATAAACAAGCTTTCCAGATCCAAGCCAAGTACTCACAGAACAACAGAGCAAAAGTTAATTAGAAAAATAAAAATGGAAAGGATGTTTTAAAAATGGAAAGGATAGAATTGTTGTTACATCCACAAATGATAATTTAAAAAACAGTAAAACCAATACTTGAAATAATTCTTCTTTTATGCTTCATATTCTTTGTGGCTACACTAGGAACATGCCATAGTCCTACCATCTTTCCTCCTTCCTCTAATCAGATAAACTGTCTATTCTGGAGACTTTGGACAACACATGTGGGTGACAGCTTACTCTCAAGGTCTGCAAAACCAGGTCAAATGTTTGTTGCTGTATCCCCATCCAATAACAGAGCACTCTCTCTTTTAGTATTCTGTCTTTATACCAAACCAAAACTAGAAAACCTTTAAAATGCTCTTATATTTTCTCTCTTAAGTTCTCCCCTGCCCACAACATATTTATTTCTATAAAGTGTCTTATAGGACTGAAACTAAATAAGCTTAGGATTTTTTTTTCTTTTCCATGTTTTCTCATGTCTAATTCATTCATCTAATGGGTCCTCTTCTTCCACAGTATATTTTTCTCATCAGTTATATTCTCAGTTTCATAGCAAACTAACATTGCCTCTGTAAATAGTTTTCTATCAGTTTCCCTACTCTAGGTTGCTACTAGTCCCTTTAATTTTTCTTCATGTTTTGCATCTTACTATCCTGTTCTCCAGAATATGTGGTGGGCACCTTTGTTTCAGTCTAGTGTTTTGTTTTATTTGCTTTTTTGGGGGGAACTATTTATTTTCAAATACTATTGAAATGACTAAAAGTCTCATGTTCCTTTGTGAGTGTGTGTTAAAATTACTGTCAGTGATGTAACAGAAATGACTTTGAGGAATTTGTAAGAAGTTCATTGAAGATAGGCTTGCGGCAAATTAAGTGCAATTTAGCCTATGATTAAATTGAGGTAAAGACCTAGAGAAAGTATCTGGGCTTCCACAAGAAAACACAGTGAACCCCTAAACCAGACCAAGAAAGGCTGGGAATAAGGAGTCAGAGAAGCAGGAAGAAAACCAAAAGCTTAGGGAATTTACTGGAGTCTAATTCATAGTGATAGGAAGGGAGACCATTCACTCTGAAGCTTTATTTGGTAGTGAAGGTGGAGCTACTGTAAGACTGGAGCTTCTATAATGAGTCAGCAGTAAAGGTGAATGAGGCAGTTAGCGAGAGGAGGTTCTCCACCAGCCCGCTTCAGGCTGCTGTCACAGCCACTGGACTCTCCTTTATGGTACATCAACCATAACTGGGGTAATATGGCCCCTCAGAGCTGCAAGAGAGGCTAGAAAACAAACTTGTCCTCTTTTCAGCCACTGTAGCAGTAGTGACAAAGGGAAGCTGTGTTAAACAACTGGCAATGTCCTCACAGAAATCCAGAGTAAAGCAAAAATAGTGAAGGAAATTGGAAAGTTTATCCAGGAACTAACCCCAATAAAACCACTCACCTCAGAAAGATTTAGAAGATTTGGTTCCTCCTACTACATAACTTATAGAACTAAGATAATTCCAACATATATCAACATCTTCTAAAATATGAAAATTTATGAAGACTAAAAATTTAAAAATAAAATATCAAATGAAATTTAACTGTTATATTCAGGACATACTCTAATGAAATCAATTGAGAGTTCAGTAGTATGTGAAACTGTGGTCCAAATGTATGTCTGCAAACTTTTTCTAAGGACTGCGAAGTAGACTTGAATAAATGTGAGGAGTGTAAAATATCTAGAATTCATTTAACTGTGCTCTGACATTGTTTTAAACATTTCCTTACATGTCAGTACTTAAGGAAGAGCAAATATTTGCTGAGTGTTTTCTTTGTATTGGAGACCTCACAGACACAATATGACTCAACCTTAGTATTTCTCAAGATGAGCATTATCCTGTCTCCTTTCTCACAGATGAGAGAAGTGAAAGGTTTTTTGTTTGTTTCTTTAGTTGTTTGTTTATTTGTGATTAGCCTTAGCTCAAGCAACCTTTGTCAGGTCTTGGATTTGATATTTTCATCTTCAGAAATTACTGTTCCAAGCTTGTTAATGTCTCCTGGGAGCTGCAGAAGACGTGAACTAGGAGAGACCCAGGACCTTGTTATTCATGTCATGTGGTCACCTACATTTGTGCCGGTTCCTCTTCCTGCTGCAGTCTTATGGGGTGGGCATGTAACAGGACTGCATGTAATGGATTGTACCACAGCTGAGGAACACTGAGATTTGTAACCCACCGCTTTTATACCAACGGGAAGGAGGCCTGCTCTTCGTCAGAAGTGTGGAGAGGAAGATGTTATTTCATCTCTCAGAATTAACCAGCTGCATAACAAACACTGAGTGATGGATTGAGTGAAAATGCATTTAAGGCCTTCAATCTTGGCATCGGAAGACATCGAAAAGAGCAAACAATTCAAGCACTGCTATCTCTTTCAAAAATCTAGAGTTTACTTTCCTAAAGTTTTAGCAATCTTAATTCTTGAACTAATATTTTAATTGCTTGTGGTAAAAATGATTATTGTTTAAAAAGTTGATGTTCTTAAATTAAAAAAATAAAAGTCTTGCTTTTTTCTAGATTTAATTATAATGCTTGCATACATTGATTTATAAAATAAGGGATGGTTAAGATATTCAGAAAACAAAAGTATTTTGAAATATAGTTGACATTTTTAGAATCTCAGTGTAAAAGAGACATCTAGGTTATCATTTCAAGGAAAAGAAATTTTTTTTTAAATGCAGTGATGTGCAAAACCCAGATCAATGACTATATATCATATGACATTTAAGAATAAGTGGGCATGTGACATTGTATAGATTTAGCATAATTCACTTTTCAGATAGGGGATGTATTTATATCAGTAAGTAATATACTTGACACCTTTCTTAATTTTATGTCCAAAAAACTCTTCCAAACCAATTTTTTTTTCAGATTTTCTGTTATTTTAACTTTTAAAAACCTGAGTAGGAAGAAATGAGCAATGAGAGAGTTGATCAATGGCTACTAAGTTATCATTAACTAGAAGTAAAAATTTCTGGTGTTCTATTACATAGTAGGATGACTATAGATAATGATAATGCACATACACTTCAAGAAACTAGAAGGAAGGCTCTTGAAAGTTATTGCCTTAAAGAAATCATAAAGTTTAAGGAGATAGATGCATGTAACCTGACTTAAACATTATATAATGTACACATGCATTAAAATACAGAACACTTTGTAAATATGTACAATTTTGTATATATCAGTTAGATTTTTTTATTAATTAAAGTAGCTGTTTCCTTCCACTTGAAAGTGACAGATTGCAACTCAGAGAACTAGTCTTGCCAGTAAAATGAAAACTATATAAAATAGAACTCAGCTAAGATTTACTCAAATGATCTGTTATTATTTGTAATCAAGTGAACTAAGAAACGTGATATGTTTAAACATACCTTTGATCCATGTTTTCTAACTGCTTTTGGCAAATTCCTCATTGGAAAGTTTCTTAGAAACAAGAGTGCTTAGTTTGACACTTCCTTCTTTCAGCATTGTATGAGAAGTTGGAACATCTCTCCTGCTGTTGGATCCAGCACCTGTCTTATGACTTATTTTGTCTGCTTAAATAAGCCTCTTTGCTGAGGCAGAAGTAGGCTTATCATGTCTATTCTGTGACTAACATTAGTCCTTTACCTAATCTTCACTTTCTAGCTGCTGGCTCTTGATGGCTCGGGTAACAACTCTAATGTAATTTCTGAGTTGCTGTTTGCATTTAATAGGTATTAAATTAAATGTGCAATTGGTCGACTGGAGATAAAAGTATCATCGGGCTTTTGGCAAAAAAGCTGAAACATATATTACATTCCAATGGGAAAACCATTAGCTTTAATAACTGAATATGAATTGTTGGCATTTATTATCCTTGTCAGTATGCTAATGCTCATTAGATTTTTAATGAGAGGATGGCAATAAAAACATGGCATAGAGTTAAAAATGGATATTAATTAGGGTAGTAAAATGTCCTTATTTATGTAGTTGTGAAGAGGAAAGCTGGTAATTGAAGAAACACTGATAATAGAAACATTTCCTCACTGCATTGATTTCCTCCTCTTACCTCTACTCTTAAAATACTATGCAAACAGAGGAATGGGGGTGAGGGGAAGGTTAAGTTATAACCACAAGCCCCTTGTGATGGTCAGGTATATATATGTGATGCCAGACAATACAGATTTTAGCTATAATATAGCACTGATAATTTTATAAATGAGAAAATAGACATAAATTACCAGGTTGAAAAGCATAGCTTTAGGGCAGTAAAATAATAATAAATGAGAGTTGTGAAGCTTTAAATTCTGACTTTACCACTCACTGGCCACATAACAGGGATACTGGACCACTGAGCCATATCCCCAGCACTATTTGGCTTTGAACTCTTGATCCTCCTGCCTCAGCCTCCCCAAATAGAGCTATTCCATCCCACTTATGGATTCTTGATTTTATTTTCTGCACTTTAGGAGTCTTGTTAAGGAACTCAGTTCCTAAGCCAATATAGTGGAGATTTGGGCCTATTTTTCTTCTGTTAGGCACAGAGTCTCTATTATAGTGCCTAAGTCTTCAATCCATTTTTAATTTGTGCAGAGTGAGAAATGGGGGCCTAATTTCATTTCATTATGTGTGGATTTGCAGTTTTCTCAACACCATTTATTGAAGAGGCTATCTTTTCTCCAATGTGTATTTGTGACACCTTTGTCTAGTATGAGATAACTGTATTTATGTAGGTTTGTCTCTGTGTCTTCTATTCTGTACCATTGGTCTAAGTGTCTGTTTTAGTGCCAGTACTATGCTGTTTTTGTTACTATAGCTCTGTGGTATAGTTTAATGTCTAGTATTGTGATGCCTTCTGCTTCACTTTTCTTGCCTAGGATTGCTTTGGCTCTTGATTGTGGTGCACTATCTTTTAAATATATTTTTGTATGTGATTTGCCAGAATTTTATTGAGAATTTTTGCATTTATGTTCATCAGAGTTATTGGTTTGAAGTTTTCTTTCCTTAATGTGGTTTTGTCTAGTTTTGGTATCAGGGTGATACTAACTTCATAGAATTAGTTGGGAAGGGTTTCATCCTTTTCAATTTAATGGAATAATTCGAGGAGTATTGCTGTTAATTCTTGTTTGCAGGTCTTATGGAATTCAGCTGAGAATCCATCTTATCTATAGATTTTCTTGGTTGGTAGGCTTTTGATGGTATCTTCTATTTCATTGTTTGAAATAGATTTGTTTAAATTATGTCTGTCCCCTATTCAGTTTGGGTATGTCATATGTCTCTAGAAATTTGTTGATGACTTTGAGATTTTCTATTTTAATGGAGTATAAATTTTCAAGATAGTTTCTAATAATCTTCTGTATTTCAATAGTTTTTATTATGATATTTCCTTTTTCATAATTAATTTTGGTAATTTTTTCTTTTTCTTCGTTAGCGTGGCTAAGCAATATTCTCCTTTACATCTGAGTATTTTTTTTTATTTCTTCCCCGATTTCTTCTGTTATTTATTCATCATTCAGTAGCATATTATTTCGTCTCCAGGTGTTGGAGCAGTTTCTAATTTTTACTTTATCACTGATTTCTAATTTCATCACATTATGATCTGATAGAATGTAAGGTATTATCTCTATCATTTTGTGTTTGCTCTGAGTTGCTCTGTGACATAGATATGGTCTATTTTAGAGAAGGATCCATCTCCTGCTGAAAACAAATGTATTCACTCATTGATGGACAAAATATTCTAGATATAAGTGCAAATTATCAATTGCATTACTTAATTCTATAGTTTCCTTGTTTAATTTTTGTTTGGAAGATCTATCCAGTATTGAAATATGTGTGTTAAAGACACTCAGTATTATTGTGTTGTAGTTTATTTGATTCTTGAAATTGAGAAGGGTTTGTTTGATGTATACAGGTGCTCCATTTTGGGAGGCATACGTATTTATGATTGTTACGTCTTATTTATTTATAATTTTCTTAAGCAGTATGAAATGTCTCTTCTTTGTCCTTTCTGACTAACCTTGGCTTGAAGTTCACTTTATCTGATATGAGGATGGAAACCCCTGCTTGAGTATGGGGTCCCTAATCTGAGACTGAAGGCTTCTGGAAACTCCCTGGAGAATCACTGGAAGAGTCCACTTTGGAAGAGTGAAGGAGCAAGAGTCTAGTATCCTCAGGCGATCACAACAGCAATCAAGAACCCATTCAAGAAGAATCAAGCTTACATCTGGTGCTTCTTTCTTGTTCTTCCAACTTTTATTCCATTCAAGCCACTGTCCTATTGGATGGTGCTTCCCACACTTAGGGAGGGTCTCTGCTTCAGTTTGCGCTCCCACATGCTAATGATTCCCGGATATACTCTCAAGACACTTCTTAATCATAGGCATCTCTTATTCCAATCATGTTGACAATTCAAGTTAACCATTATATTCTGTATGCAAGGCATTTTCATTATAATGTGACTTGGTGTAGGTCTGTTTTAATTTTGTATGTTTTGAGTCCTGTAAGCTTTTGTATTTGTTTTCCATTTCATTTGTCAGGTTTGGGAAATTTTCTAATATCATTTATTTGAGAAGATGGTGCATTGCTTTGGTTTGTACCTCTGTGCCTTCCTTTATCCTGATAAATCTTAAATTTGGTCTTTTCCAAGAATTATGATCCCATAATTCTTTGAAGTTCTGTTCATGGTTTCTTATCATCTTCTCTGTGTGGGTCAACTTTATTTTCAAAATTATATATTTTATCTTTATTGCCTGAGGTTCTGTTTTCCAAGTGGTCTAGTCTGTTGGTGATACTTTCCATTGAATTTCAAATTTGGTTTATTGATTCCTTCATTTCTCAAATTTTGGCCTGATTTCTTTTCATAAACTCTATTTCTTTATTTCAGTGATCTTTCACCTACCGAAATTATCTCTGATTTCACTCCTTACATCATCCTTTATGTCATGAATCAGTTTAACTGATGAATCAATTTAACTAATGAACTATGTTCATTCTGAACTCCTTCTCTGACATTTCTTCTACTGTGTTGTGAATGGATTCCATTATTAGAGCATCTTGGTTTTTTGGGGGAGTTTTGATACCTTGTTGTTTCATGTTGTTCGTGTGTCTTCCCATCTGGCCCTGTTGATCTGAGGTAATACAGTTTCTACCCTGTAGACTTATAGAGTCCCTGAAGTTTTTCAGTACCTCTCTTTTAAGGAGATAAATATTAACAGCACCCAATACAAACAATATATAGCCTTACACCACATAGCTCCTATTAAGATGTTAGGCACCTCTCTCGCAGGCACTCCTGAGGGCTGAGCACTGGACCTGTGCACCTGTCTGTTTTAGGCAGGTCAGGATCAGGCACTGAGAGGTGTGCACTGGCCACATAGCTGTTAGTGCTGGGCTGGGTTAGTGGATAGGGAGGGGTTTGGAGACTGGGTCCAGGGCAGAAGGGCCCTGTTGGGTGATGCCAGGCCTGGCAGTACCAGGGGATTGTTGAGAGCCACAGCCAAAGGGGCCCCAGCAAACTTCCAGCTGCCAGCAAACTTCCAGCTGCCGGCTGATGATTGGCTCACAGTGGCCCCAGCAACATCTAGCTGATTGGCTCCTCTGCGGTGATGTTCATTGGGCTGTTTCCCTGCCCTTCAGACTGCCAGCTGATGATTGGCTCACAGCGGCCCCAGCAACATCTAGCTGATTGGCTCCTCTGCGGTGATGTTCATTGGGCTGTTTCCCTGCCCTTCAGACTACGGAACTGCTCATTGGGGGACTTCTTTGGCTCCGCCCACGCAACCCAGCCAATCGGCCTCAAGAGCAGGAGGATTGTGGGAGGTGGAGTGGTTTGTGTGGGGAGAGGCTTGTGGAAGCCGGTGGTGGCAGTTGGGCTCTGAGGGTTTTTTCCTTTGGAGCTGTTTTGCTTGGCGTTTGTAGTTCTAAAAATAAAGTTAGTTTCTTTTGATAAGTGGCTCCTGAATTGTGCCCAGCCAGACTGCGGCAGGGGATAGATAGATTCTAAACTGGGGAGGCAGACCTGGACTGGGACGGTGCAGGGTCTAGCACGTGCTGGCCTGTGTGGGCCCAGGAAATCCAGTGGATGCTGGACTGGCTGGCTGGGCAAAAGAGCAAAATGTCCTCACACCCTGTTTCAACTTTCTGACCTGCTATAGCCAGCGCCATCTATCCCTGCACACTTTAGGACTCACAGAGCTGGGGACAGCCTGGCTTTCTCCTGCCTTTGCAGCAAGATGGTGGCCACCAGCACACCCAGTAGGAAGACCTCAGGTGCCACTAAACCCACAGGCACCTTGACAATGAACCTCCAGGCCCTGGATGTTGTCCCTAGATAGAGGCTGCTGTTTCTCTAGATGGCAATAGTGGCAGCCATAGTGTCCCAAGACAGAGGCAGCTGCATTTGGAGATGGGATAGCAATGGCAGGCCCTCTACTAAGTTTTAGCCATGGTAAATATCCAGGCAAGTAACACAGCTTCCAGCTATTCACAGGTATGAATTACTCAAGCCCCGATTCTAGAGTCAGACATACCTATGATTAATTTTTTTTTTAGTGGACTACTTGAGGTAGTCCTCAGTTTCTGTATCTATAAAATGGGGATAATGTTACTTCTCAAAGTGTATGTGAGAATTTGATAAGGTCGTATAAAAAGTGCTTAGAACAGTCCCAGTACGTAGTAAGTACTGTGAAAATTCAATTAAAAAAGACAATCATTTTTTTTCCAAACATTTTTAATGTTTCAATGATTGAAGTATCCTAATATGTCTTTAATTCCTCCCATTAAGACTGATTTACAGGGTATCATGGTAAATAGCATATTACTATAAGAAACAGATATATTTATTGACAATGTAATGCTCATTTAGCCCCAAATTTGCACTGCCTGATTTTTCAATTGTGTATCTAACAAATATACAATTTGTTATAACACTAGAAATCTTGAGAGAACAGTATATGAATATTCAATGGACGTATACAATGCAGAGTCAAAAACCTGAGAGTGTGTTTCAGTGAATTCTAATAACTCTGCTTATGAAAGAGAAGGAATGATCATATACAATTTATAGGTGTTTCTTTCTAAATGCTCCAAGAGCTCATTTGCAAGTGTCAGTGTATCATATCAACAGTATTGGATACTTTAAATCCATCCTTTCAACCTCATCTGCAGAGGCCCTCCCTGCCTTCCAGTCATACTGGCTACTTACCATAACTCTTTTGCACTAAACCTTACTGCATGTAACTGTGAAAACTACCAGTCTTTTGAGAAACCTCCTGGAAGCTTTAGCTGATATATTACTTTCATAACTCCTGGCAGAATTTTATATAAGTTGTCACTTATATCTTGTATAAACCCCTATTTTGAAAATGATAATATTAGTAATAAGTACTAATGTGTACAGGCTTGCTGTGTGCCAGGCACTGCATTCAGGAATTCATGTACATATTCTCATTGGCTCCCCACACAAACCCTTGAGGAGCTACTTGAAGTCAAGGCTAGTATGACTGATTCTGCATAGTTATAGTCTTGCAAAGGGTGCCAGATGGTGTAGCAAGGATGCTTTAGCCAACAAATCTAAATAGTTCTTATAACATGCAGCTTAACCAAAGAGTAATCAGGGACAGTCCCTGGCTTCGACAAGCTCACATTCTGATGAGAATGTGACAAATAACTGTAGGCTGAGACATTAGTATTGCCATTTTGGAGGTCAAAACTGGTCAAGTAAAAATACTATATTTTTTCACTTCATATTATATAAAGCAATAATTCAGGATGCAAAGGCATCTGAATGTTTGCTTTAAAAACTAAAAAATGAAAATAAGAGAAAGGCTGCTATAGTTTGTCATTCAATTGTCTATTTTACAAGTGTATGTGAATTTAGCCCCTGCAAAGATTTATTCAGTATTATGATAAATGCCATTTATTTCAAGAGAAGAATATCAAACTTTGCAACCACAGTGTTTAGACTATTTAAAGTAGAAAATAAATTGCAAGAAGTATTGATCTATGTCAAATGTTTCTATTATAAGGATATATAGGTCAAAATTGTCATTTTTTTCACAGTTGTTCCTAATAGAGAACATATTGAATTTTAGTGAATTTCAGAGGAACAGACTTTTTAAAGACATTATTTTACACATGTTTCTTAAAATTTAAAGAGAATAATAATCATAAGAGTTTCTGAACTTCCCATGGGAAAAACAGTAGGATAAGCAATCAAAGTAAAATGTTGTGACTAATGTATTTACAAGTATATTCTTACATATCAGTATTTTATATTTATCAACAATTTTTCATCTAAGGATATTTAATTAAGTTGTCAATAGTAAGAAGTAAAATGAACTGTTCCTTCTATTATAGTTAAAGCAAAACTTGACTAGGGCAATAGCAGACTATCTATGGGGAACACTATGTGAATAAAACTACAGTAGACAAATGTTTCCAGAGATTAAAATTTGACAAAAGTAGAATATTCTAAGCCCTCCAAAGTGCTTGAATGCTAAGGGTATCTTATAGTCTAGATTGTAAGGCCAAGACCATTATCTCTAATGTCGAGTTCCTTATGCCTAGCACAGGCTTATTCACAAAAAAAATGCCCAGTCAGTAGTTGTCACATGATTAAATTACCAGATGAAACAACAAAGTATGGACTTTCAAGTCTAATGATCTAATTAAAAATTAGAAAATATTTGCGGACATGAAGGCATTTGTTATATTTGTGGAAGCAAGTTAGTGAAGATAAAAATTTGTTATAAGAATAAGAATAGGAACAGGAGTCTTAAGATTAGATGTTTAATCTTATTCTTTCAAACACATTAATGAATATCATAAGATTCATTTTAAGGACTGCACATTTTATTAGATGATTAAAAAGGTGATAAGTCTTTAATCTCATATTTCATTGAATATGCTAAGTAAATAACATTTGAGGGAAAAAAACAGGCAACTTTTCAGATTTTAAGTATAGCACACTGTCTTAGTTTGAGCTGTTTATAACAAAGCATCCATGGGTGGCTTCTCAACAACATAAATCCGTTTCTTACAGTTCTGGAGGTTGCAAGACTGAGATCAAGTTGACAGCGGGGTCACGTTCTGGTGACTGCCCTCTTCTAGGTTGCTAGCTTTTCATTGCTTCCTCCCATATACACAGTGTACAGGGGATCCCTTTGATAAGGACACTTAATTCCACCAATGACAGCTCCATGATCATGATCTCATTTCCTTCCAAAGGCCTTACCTAACACTACCACTTTGAGGGTCATAATTTTAACGGATGAAATTTGGGGGGTACACAAGGATTCAATCCATAGTACAAACTAAACGGACTTGCAGGGAGAGGCAGAGATGGAGGCTAGTTCAAAGAAAAGGGGATAAAACTTGGTTTTACTTAATCTTTCTTTTGATTAAAGTGTTTGATCTTGGGCCAATGGCTTACAACCTAAACTCTTCCAACTGCCTATTTTTACTGACCTTAGTTCAAACATTGGGAAAACAAATACAAAATATGATTTTATATATTAAGTTTACCATAAGAATAATCCTTTACTAAATTAGGTGCATGGAAAAAAGTAAAGTTGGTTAAGAAAGTGCCTAGGAAGAGAATAAATTTCCAGGTGTGCATTGTAGCAAATTTTTATAGTCTCCTACCCCAGAAGTCCTCAGCAACAATGCACTCAACAAACAGGCAGCAGTCCTACTGAGAGAAGATGAAAAGTAAGGATAGGAAGAGTGTATTATAACTGAACTCTGAGCTAGATCTTACAAAAGTTGTCATTAATTGGAGTCACCAGCTTAAGGTTGAGAATTTGTGGAGCTGACTAGGTTTTGAACCAGGCTGTTGTCAATACCATAATTACAGATATTTCTAGCCAATTATCAAAGATATGGAAATCATGGTCCACCCCTAGAGTATGGAAATCTGATAAGATACAGGTAGGATACCACGGACTTATGTGGGTTGAACATTTATCTTTACCTGCCCCATTGATGTTGAGCTTGGTCATATGATTTGCTTTGACCAATGAAATATCAGCATATGTAACAGTCGCTGAGGTTTTAAAAGTATTTGCCCTAATTTTTACTCTATGGATCCCTCACAAGAATCCTACATAGTGGCTAGGATATTAACCTGGACCTATGTTGCATACATGTAATGCAGAACTGAACCCAGCCCAAAGCCTAGGTCAAAACTAATTGACCCACAGTCTGAAGCAGAGCTGCCCAGCCACAAAAGTTCAGCCTGACTCAGTGGAACCACAGTTGACCCTCAGACCTTAGGAAATATATCACTATGATTGTAAGTCATTCATTTTTGGAAGGCTCTATTTTTTTTTTTTAAACAATGTCATCACGATGGGCAACTAATAAAATTTTTGTGTGTGGACAATTCCCTTTTAAAGATTTAACATTATCCCTGAGTGTTACTAATACTTAGGAATTTTTTTCAATAATAATTTTTTTTCCATCATCACCTTTATTCCTAAGGATTCTCAGTCCTAGTTCACCTGGCAGAATTACCTTAGGGGAAAAGGTAACTACCCTTTAGTTAAATATTCTTAGTATTTCTAAAAGATTTCATCAAAAACATAAATGCACTCTTTCACCCAATGAATCCCAGACATGATCTGTTAATGTATTTGCTTTTCAGAGAAAATGATCTATCAGCCCACATGTTTTAGTAAAGACACTGAGAAATTTATTATTTTCTTCAAGAATATCTGCCAAATAATATTTCTGCCAAATAATGTATACCCAGAAGATAGTTTTTATGCCACATTTTTATGCCATTTTAAGAAGCAATTATATTCTATAGGAAAGAGTGGTAATAAAAACTATTCAGCATGATCTGAAAAAATTGTCTAATCTCTGGACCATCATTACATAATTTGAACTTAAAAGCATTGTTTGATATGTAGATACGTTTTTGTTTGGGGGCTTCAATTTTAGCAGGACTGATTCTAAACTGGAAAACTTTGTTAAAATAGAAATAATTTCCTATGAGGGTGAGGAAAAGATGACTGTTAAATCCACTTAGAAACTTGGAAACTGTTGCTATAAGTTAAATGCCTATCCACAATGGAATTTTTGACATCTTTTAACTTTTAGATAATTAACTGTATTTTATACACACACACACACACACACACATACACACACACTCTCACACACTCACACACACACATACTACATATATTTAGTTGTCGATGGACCTTTATTTTATTTATTTATATATATGTGGTGCTGAGAATCAAACCCAGTGCCTCACACAGGCTAGGCATGTGCTCTATCACTGAGCCACAACTGTAGCCCTGTACTAGCTTTTTAATGTTAATACAATTGACCTTATTTTTCTTTCTTAATATATATCATGAATAAGGTGCATTTTTATGTACATGTTTATTTTTTAAACTATATTTGAAGTTTGTATTATTTTCCTAAAGAAAAACATTCATTTTAATTTATTGTATAATCATTACTCTTTTCATTGCTAAGAAGATATAATTTAATCATTTAAGCAAAGCATTAAGGATTCTGTGTTAGTCGGCCTTTTGTCTTGGTGATCAAAAAAGCTGACAAAAACAACTTAGAGGAGAAAAAACTTATTTCTGCCTTACGGTTTTGGAGGTTCAGTCAATGGTCAGCTAAATCCATTGTCTGGGCCTGAGGGGAGGCAGAACATGATGTCAGAGCATGTGGCAGAGAAAAGCTGCTCAGCTCATGGTACCAGAAAGCAAGAGAGAGACACAGGAGATAGGGGAAAAAATATAATCCATAGGGGCACTCCCTCAGTGACCTACAGTGACCACCCAGTAGGCCATTCAAATTGATCCATCAAACGGATTAATCCACTGATGAGTTTATAGCTCTTCTAATCATTTCACCTGAACATTCCTACATTGCCTAACATATGAATCTTTGGGGGGATATCTCTTATTCAAACTCATAATAGATTCTATAGAAATAAGGTTATATTAACAAATAATAAAACATTGGTTAAAGGCCTACTAGGTACTATGTATTCTTCTAACAGTTTTATATGTATTAATTCATTTATTTCTCATAGTAACCTCTGAAATGGGTCCTATCACTATCTCAGCTATATTGTTAAGAAAAAATAAGTGTTTAATTAACTTGCCTGTGAGAGTAAGTGATAAAAGCAAGATTTCAACCCAAGCAATCAGGCTTTAGAGTCTGGAATCTTAAACATTTATATTGGTCAATTACTAATGCTACAACTAAAGGTTGAGCTAATTAAGGTACTTATTGGTCATCATTTCCCTTGCAAGGTACTGGAACTGCTAAAATTCATCTTCCGTAACTGGCAAAGATCATCTTTCTGGCACAGTAAAAGGTCAGAATACTGGCAGGTGAATATTCTTTAGTCAGAGGCTGAGAACTCAAATCTTAACACGAAATTAACTACTTTTTCCAGAACCCTTGGGGCAGAAATGATCAGAAAAAATGGCAAATACTTAATTTTGAGTATTTTGAATAAAGTATTGTAAAATTGTATATTTTCTGTATTTTAATAATTTTAAATTAAACTACCAAAATCTTAAATTTGGTAAATGGTAATTAAAGGAACTGGATAATCAACTTGTGACAGAAAACTTAGGGGAAAAAATCTATATGCTGTGGTCAAAAGTTCCATGTGATTCAGAACAAGATGGAAATAAATATTGTTTGCATATTTGGCTGGTCAAATATTTGTCCTGCAATGGAACATTAAAAGGTTTCTAAGTTCCTGTCTTCATGGTGAGCCACTAGGGCATCTATTCAACATAAACCTCCCCATCTCTAGGATTCCCTAGACTAGAAGCTGTGGAAACAGATCCATTTTATCAGTTGTGGTACTTAATGAAATTTTACAAGAGTGAACTTGCGGAGTGCTTTCTTGGAAAGGTGGATCTTGTCACCTTTTCTGAAGTGCTGTATAGAGACCTATATTTAACTTCTGTGCTGTATAGAGACCTATATTTAACTTCAAATAATGTTGGAACTTATTAGCTTTCTCTCTTGGAGTTCCAGAAATTCTGCAGAGCCAAAATAGTGAAATCAGAGAAGTTCATTTATAATCGGAGTTTGAATTGAAATAAAATTGGACATTTTAAACAAGGCAGAATTCCATCAAAGGTTATGCACTAATACAAATATTCTTTTTACAGAATATTAGATATTGTCAATTAATTTATGGGGAAGAAAAAAATCACAAAACTAGAAGCTTAAGGATAATAAATATCCTATTTTAAAAAGGTAGGTCAGCAAATTAATAGAATGATGAATAATAATGTACGTCTCATTAGCTCCAGGGATGACCAACCTCCCAGTTGGCTTAGAAGGGAGAAGAGATATCCTGGAATATAAAGCTCTTCAGTATATGCAAGTGATGCCTAATAGCCATAAGAATATCTAAAAAGCCTCATAAGTTTTATTCTCCACGCCCTTTTTCCTTTTTTAAAAAAAAGATTATTTTTTAGTTGTAGATGGACACAATACCTTTATTTTATTTATTTATTTTTATGTGGTGCTGAGGATAGAACCCAAGTCCTCAAATGTACATTTGAGCGCTTTACTGCTAAGCCACAACCCCAGCCTCTCTCTTTCTCTCTTTTTTTTTCTTTCTTTCGGTTGTATAAAATAAAGTATTATTATTTTTTTAATGTCCTTTACTTTTGTGTGTGCAGGAACTAATAATTGTAATGACAACTAAGTCTCTTCCTAAAGGTACAACCTAGATTAGTTGAAAATATAAAAACCTCTTCTGAAATAAACCAAATGAAAATGCATAATCCATAACTTAGTTAACACTAAATATAAAATTGTACTGTTCTGGCTCTTGGCATTTTTAATAATATAATTCCTCTTGGCATTTTTCTATTGACTATTGTGGAGTAGCCAAGCAGGTTATAACCATTTTATGTCTTGTCCTTCCACTTTGTTACCTCATAGTCTCAGTTATGAGTTCATTTCATTGCCATATAGTTTTCTAGATCCTGTTTACATTCATTGGCTCTCTAGCTGTTTTGTTTTGTTTTGTTTTAATGGAGTCTTATTCTTTAAAAGACATCCCTGGAAGGCTATTTTTAAGCTCATTTTTAGAGATTCATCTACCCAAGTGTGGTAAATGCAGTTATGATTAAAGCAATTGTTATGCTAGATAAAGTAACTTATAAAATGTTGTGTTTGAAGAAGAAAATTGACATACCAACACTCCAGCAGCTACACACTCAGCCTTCGGGGTGGGTCATGTGAAAGGCCTCCAGCTGGACAAGATGACACAGCATGACTCTGGAGGCTGAAGCAAAACCCACTCCCCCAAGACTGCGGCTTCTGTTAGCTTGCTTGCTCTCCAAGTGCCCATTGTTCTCTGAGTGCTGCGGCCCTCCTTGCTCCATGGTTTATTTTTCATGTGGAGATTATATCATAGAACATAAATCAAAGTGCTGGGTGTGCTTGTCATCGGTTCACTAACGGGCTTGCCATTTGGCTTTATAAGAGGAAAGCCAGTTTAATTGTATTTGTGACCCTCAGGAATAGAGTCATACATTTTCCTATGCCTTATGTATTCTTTGGTGACAAAAACACATTTAATCCAACTGAAGCACATTAGTTTCTTCCTTTCTTGAGTAAAGTTGACAATGTTTTGAGAACATACTGTGGAGCTTCCTTAAGACCCCTACGGCTTTCAGAAGTGTGGCATCGTGAGCTGTATGTATTTGGTCTTTGTCTCTCTTGTTCCTTGACATCATCTCCTAAAACCCCAGTGAGAGACTTTATTAGAATGTTTTTTGTTCTACTATTTGGTCTTTGTCCCTAGTTCCTGACTCAAGAGTTCCCAAACCTCTTGGAATTTCCTGGTTGATAGGAGCATCTTTTGTTGTAATGAAGGAACTCTTGGTGGTCCCCTCACAATGGCTTCTGAATGGGACTTATCATAAGAAAGAGTGAGTTTTGATAGAAGCCTAGAACTTTCACCCCTACCTTTCCAGCCTCTGAGAGAAGAGAGGAGCTGGATATTGAAATAATAACAGATCAGGCTTACAAAATGAAACTTCACAAAAATCCCTAAAGGATGGGCTTCAAAGTGCTCCTGGGTTTGTAAATTCATGTGTATGAAGGTGATGCATCCTAATTCCATAAGACAGAAGTTAGGTTCTGATACCTTCCTTTCTGACTGCTTTTGTCTTTTATAATAAACTAGTAAACATAAGAAAGCACTTTTCTGAGTTCTGAATCATTCTAGCAAAATGAGGAGGAGGTTATGGGAATCTCAGATTTATATATAGTTGATTGAAAGTAGAGATTGACCTGGGATTTTGCAACTGGCATTGAAGTTGGGGACAGTCTTGTAGGACTAAGCCTTTAAGCTCTTGGGTCTGTGTTAGCTTCAGGCTGCTAGTTCCAGAATTGAATTGAATTGTTAAATGTTCATATGGTGTCCAGAAAACCAGACAATTGGTTGTTGGTATTGGAAAATACCTCAAAAGGAGAAAATTAAAAGGTTCCTATCTGATTGTGCATTTATTATCCCCAGGGGAATTCAGATATATATACACACACACACACACACACACACACACATACACACAGATGTATTATAGCTGTGCTAAAGCTATATCTGTTAGAAGCAATTAAGTATTAGATGGCAATTATGATAGAGATATGTGAATGATGAGAATAATAGCCATAATTTATTGAGTGCTTACTAAGATCAAAGTGCTTTATATATATTATTTCATTTAATAGTAAGACCTTTCTAAGAGACACCTACCATTATCTTTTCCATTCTGCAAATGAGGAAACAGTCTTGCCAACATTAAATAACTCTCTTTGGGCCAAATATCTAGTGTGGGCCTGTTTCCCAGCCAAATTAGAGAAAAAGGAGCTTCTGTAAATATTTCTCAGACAGACAGCTATGGATGTGGGAGGAACAGCTTCCACTTATCACTGAGGCTAGGTATCAGAGCCCTCAACTTGCTTACCAGAACAAAAGAGGAAAGCCACATTCATAAAAGTATAAATATTTTCCTCTGGGGGCATAATGGAAAGATGTGAGAGGAGGAGGATCAGTAGGAGGTTGATTCAAGGAGTTGGGGAAGGGAAACCAAGGTGTTTTGTGGATGTGTATACTTGAAGGACTGCTGGTGTGAAGAGTAAGGGTTTCTAGAGCCAGAGCAGGAGGTGTTAGTTGGCCATGATATTTCCAAGGGAAATGTGTAATGGAAACAGATTGGGAAGACTTGAAACTTTGCAAGGTTAGCTTCAGGATGATATATACTGCCGGACCTTAAGTTCTAAAATAGTGGTCAGAGGCTTAAATTTTGGTGCTGATACAAGCTAGATGAAGCCCTAGGGATCAGAATCTGGATCCTTTGAAGTAGAAGACTATGGTTTGAGTTTTGTAAATCCTCACTGCAGGTGTGTCTGTGAGTAGTGGCATCCTTACAGAATGCATGGTGTTTGTTGTGGTCTAGAGGTTATACCTCTAGGGATGAAGAGTTAGTGCTGGGGATTAAACTCAGGGCCTTGTGCATGCAAGGCAAGCACTCTACCAACTGAGCTATATCCCCAGCCCTGAAGGGTTGTCCTCTATGCTGTTTGAATCAAAAGCAAGGGTGACCTTCTTACCATTTGAGCAAGAAAATAGGAGCTGGGGAAAGAAAAGAGAGCTTTACCACCATAGTGTTAGCAACATTATGTGTATTATTTATTTTAATCTTGAAACAATGTGCTAGTTGGATGTCATTTACATTTTATAGAGGAGAATAAAACATGGGACTTGGATAAATTTGAAAAAATAGCCCAAGGTTGTATAAGTATTGGGTATATCTGGGATTAAAATCCAGCTCAACAGACTCCAGATACTTTGCTTTTAACATAATAGCATATGGCAAGACATATTTTTAGTAGTTGGAAGTCTATTGCCTGAGTCTGCTAATATGAACTGTAAACACATGTTCATATCTGAATCTGATCTACATCTTTTGCAAAGACAGAAGCAACCTCTGTGACCCATGATTTTTTCATTTTCCTGAAGTTTGACTCAATATTTTAGAGATTGCATATTTATAGCTAGCTTTTATACAGGACTTTCCACTATCATTATTAATAATTCTGGTAGATGATGTGAGGGTGGACTTGAAATGGAAGTTCAGTAACTTTGGGAGAAGATCTTGACTTTTCATTATGCAGAAATGTTGGGAAACATCTGCTGTCATCTCATTTGTTCAGACGGCAGAGTTCCTCAGAACTACCTACCCACATCGTCAACACAGCCTCACTGAGTCCCTTTAAAGTAGAAGCAATAAACAAGGAGGAAGAATCCAGTCACAAAAATCAGTCCAGAGTCTGAGAGGTCTTCCTAGGTCTCTAATCACTGCTACCATGATGTCACTTTACATACCACATTATGTCTCTTTTATCACCAGTACAAGGAAAGTACCAAAGGAAGGACCCTGTTCTCATCCCTATCCCCCCTATACATTTCCCCCCTCCTTTTTTTTTCTTTTTGGTACCAGGGATTGAACCTGGTGCTTAATCCCTGAGCCACATCTCCAACCCTTTTTCATTTTTCATTTTTAGACAGGGTCTTGCTAAGCTCCTGAGGCTGGTTTTGAACTTTTGATCTTCCTGCCTCCGCCTCCCCACTGGGCAGGCATGGGCCACTGTGCCTGGCTGTTTGTAATCTTTTTAAAGGTATCTAAGTAATTGTCAAAATGAAGAATCAGAGCTCAAAAGGTTAGCAGTTTGCCAGCGAGGCCTAACTGAAGGCTCTTTCATTAGGCATTTGACTCCACAGGGAGATAATGAGAGCCTAGCTAGAGATGTTGAAGTGTAGGCAAGGAAGGACCTGTGGCTGAGAATTCTGTAGATAACCTTTGAAAGGTTCCTTCCTCAACTTGGGATGCAGTTTCCAGGGTCTAGATACTCATTTCACCTCTGTAATTCTCTTGCAAGTTTGCACAGAGTCCTTGACTCTGTTGCTTAGTTCATTATTTACTTCATCATCAGGGCACGTTTGCTTATCAATGGATGGTTTAAATCTTGAGAGTTCTTTGACTTTTATGAATTACCTCATGAACAATGGATGTATTTCCTGGGCAATATGTGCATTCTTTCTTAGAAAGGAGTCTATGTGTTGAAACACTAAATCTAAATAACTCTAAATCATGAGGAACAAATGGGAGTAATAAGTGTAAGAAAAATAAAAGGAGAGAGAAGCAAAGTGCAGAGGCAAAAGCAAAAGCTGCTGGACTGAGCTGCTAGCTTTATTTATATCCGTAGGATACTTTAGGTCATTGGCATCATTAGTACACATTGTTCATTGTATCACTAGGCAGGTTAAAGACTTAGCAACATTATTCAGCTTATTCTTCAGTTACATACTAAGTTGCAATGTTCAATGTTGGGAGCTTTATGGAGCTCACAAGAAAGTCCATTGTATAAAAGTTACTGTTCTGTGCTGCAGGTTTAAGCTCAGTGAAATTTTGTGGTTGTCTAACAAGAGAGTTCCTTTATTCCCAGGAGCTGTGTGCCTGTGATCAAGGTCAAGGCTGTTGAGATTCTAACACAGAGCCTCCTCATGAAGGACAGTACTACAGCAGCCAGGCATTCTGTGTCTTTGCACAGAAGTTTTCACAACAACCAGGAATTGCACATTAGTTATCTTACTAGTTCCTAGGAAAAACTGCAGGGCATTCTAAGAGTGGGAAACAGAGAACCTGTTACCCCTGCTCCCCTCGAGTTTCCTCACCAGAGAAATGCTTCCCTGTATATTTCACAGTCACAAATAAGGTCGCTGGAAATCAATTTTCAATTTTCTTCAATGTTAATGTCTGACAATATTTTTTAAATATTAATTTTAGTGGTAGCACCTTGCATTGAAGTGTAATTTAAAACATTTATGTCATGTATACCTGCTCCATTCTAATGAAGTAAATGTTTCTTTTGGGACATTTGTCTCCAAAGGAATATCTCTAGAAATAAACCCAACCATTCAGATGCATTATAAGGCAACTGTCTTTCTGTATACAGACAGACGATGATCCAGGGAAGAAGGAGGATACAGAAGGGAAGGGAAATGAGAACTGAATGAGATGTTACTCTGTGTATGCTTTCCTTTTTATCCTTGTCTGTCCTAAATAGCCTCAATTGAACTACAGCTAAGTCTCTTGTTTTAGATCATCTGGCTTTGAGTAATCTTGAAATATTTTTAAATTTTTCTGAATATCAGTTCCCTAGGCAAAAAAAAAGGCATAAAAATAGACCTATGTCATAAGATTGTTGTGAGGATTCAACTAAAAAATACCTGAAAGGTGGTATGAAGAGTGCTTGGAACATGGTACATATTCAATAAATGTTAGTTATTATGATTATAATTACTGTTAATGTTGGTATATTCTGGATTGGAGTTATGGTAGCAGAGGCAAAGTAACTTTATCTCATACTTAGAAATAAAATGGCTCAGAGTTATTTTGTGATGCATAGTACCTCACCAAGTCTTATTAATTCCATTTAATCTGTCTGCCACTTTCACCCCAGACTTTTTACCTTTGCATTTAGTATATTTAATATCAATGTATTCAAACCATCAATACTTGTGCTATGGTAATAGTCCTTTGGGTAGACTTGAAAGTCCTTATTTGTCCAATTCATCTCTCATGTCTTCAAATATTTCTGTGTTGCTAAATTGAAACCATATTGAAACTCAGATAAAAAAAATTCTTCCTATTTCTATTCCTCTACTAGTGATTCTTTAGGTTGCTTAAGAATGAGCAAGCTCTTCACCATTGGTGACATACAGGTATCTGCTGATTGCAACGGGCCAGGGATTCCATAGCAGAGAGTTTTCTATCATGTTCAAGATTGAACTGGAGCAACTTTGTTACTTCCCCACCTTGAGAGTCTGTAATTCTATGGCATAAATACAGGCTAAGTATAAGAAGACTATCATTGTGAACGAGTCCCATGTTTTAAAGCATGTTTATTTGGTCCCATTTATATGTCTTTCTAAATGTTTGAAAAATCCACATAAATCTTTCTGTTTGTGTGATTTTAAAATATAGATACTAATGCCTAAAGAAATTTGCTTATTATGTTTATAGTTTTAAACTTGAGAGTTTAGGAGAATCTTTATGATAATTTGAAGAGTCATTTCCCTCCATCTTTCTTTTGAATAAGCCAAAGAGAAAGAAAAAAAATACCATTTTATATTGATGTTTTGATTATTTTGATGTTATCAAGAAATACTGTTACAAAGCAAGTGATTCTTTGAAATTTTAGGTTTTTCATAATTTAAATGGGATGTGAAGTGTTAGCTGAGAAATGTGAAGCAGATCATATAATAAATATATTGTGGCATTGGTTAGTACCTGCTGTGATTATGGATTGTGGAATTTCTCATGTCTATATATAAGCACCTCACTGTAATTCCGGTTGAGGAGTTCAGGAGTGAACTCAGACTTTTGGAAAGCAAAATTCTAATAATTTCTTCTATGACTAATTCTTTTTCAGATATACTATAAGAAAGATATCTTATGCTTATTTCATAGCAACTAGTTTTATAGCAAGTTCTTGTAATAGCAGTTTTTTTAAATTTTATTTTGAATTCTGGCTGTGATACTCATTCCTGCTTTATGTGTGTTTGCACTTGTGTAGTTCCTTTGATAGCACACTTTCTACTGCCTGATTAAGAGACTTTTGCTATGTTGCTTAGTCTGGGATGGCTGTAACACTCATCCCTCCACAGGGATGAGTCACTTCCTTGGGATAAGGTCCTATTAGAGGTGTTGTTCACTTAGGAGAGAAGCTTGTGGCTCATATCAGAAACTGGAAGGAATGGGAGTGTGCTGTTGAACATTAGAATTAAAATTCTTCTGGGATCATGGGGCATCACAGTGGCTGAGAAGAGGGGCCCTAGAGGTATCTATCCTCCATACTAGGCTGCCTGGGATCTGTGAACAAAGAAGGATGCTGGGGAGCTCATGGCTCTGAACTAGACCTTGATACTAAGATCTGGATATTGTATTTATTTGGGGGGCAGGAGTTAAGTATGGAATGGGCCACTTTTTAAGAGCAAATTAGCTAAAATGGCGTTAAACAAAAACATCAGCAAGTACAACAATAATTACATTTCTTGAAACTGAACTGTTTAATTTCTCTGACTGACTTTGTCTTTCTTCTTTCCTTAGCATCTGTCAGGGACTTAATTTTGTCATTTCTCCTACTCCCAATTTCCCAATTCCTATGTTGAAGCCATCACCTCAAAGTGTGACTGTTTGGGGGGATGGGCTATTAAAGAGATGATTAACTCAAAGTGAGATCATTAAGATGGGGCTTAATCTGAGTGGTGTCTTTAAAAGGGGGGGGGGATTTGTACATACAAAGGGACAGTAATCTGCAAGCCAAGGAGAGGCCTCAGGAGAAACCAGACCTGCCAACACTTGGATGTTGGTCTCCTAAGTTTAATAACTGAGAAATAGACATATGTTGTTTAAAGCACCCAGTCTGTGGTACTTAATTATGTCTGCTCAGAAAACCAGTGCAGCTGCTAATAAAAAAATCTCTTTCAAGTGTTAACTGGGTTTCAGAGATGTTATTAACTCTTGCGCTCCAGTAACAGAAACATCTATGTATGGATTCTTTTACAAAGAAATAAATCTTCCTGCTAACCTAAAATAAATACATAAATACATAAATAAATACATAAAATAAAACTAATACCTACTGGTCAGGATAATAAACTACTCAGAGGGAGGACAAACTTTTATTTAATAAATTTTGCATCTATCAAACTTCAGATGTGTTCTTGAGTCATTGTTCTTGATCGGATTCCATTTTACATGTAATTTAGAATTCATCAGTCAAACAAAATCCCATTAAAATATTCTAATTTTTATTTGCAATCATATTTGCTTTTTCAAATGTTATAAAGTATTATGATAAACTTTCCATTGTCTTCCATGTGAATTTTTAATGATTTGCTTATATTATCTTTGTTATATAAAACTTAGATGCTATCACATTTTCATGATTTTACAGAGCGGGGGTAAGATTTTCTTTTCATTTATCAATTAAATGAGGAATTGTAGCATTTTCTATTCTGCGTTTAAATAAATATTTTTGCAAAGATTAAAAAAAAAAAAGAAAACCATGGGAGGGTTTGCTTTTCTCTCAGGAAGGGGTTCAGTGTGGAAATGGGACAACTAGAGCACAGAAACCAATGGGAAAGATATGGAGGGGCAGGTAAGGCTTGCGACACTATTGTCCTGGTGGTTTTGCTCATGAGTCAATTCTATTTTGTTTATTTTTAAGAAAGAAGACAATTTCCTTATAATTATCAATTGTAAATTGAGCTATCAAGAAAAGGAAGTTGGAGAATTAAAGTGAATTGCACTGATCAATTCCATTGCCTTTTGTATAGTTTTAAATAGAGTGGTTCAAAATCTATGTACTATGTATATACCCCTACTTTTAATTTGTAGGAAAGTGGCTTCTTACAAACTGTAATAATTCTGAGAATCCTGCTTTTTTTCTAGCAAGTATTTATAAAAGCCAGAGCTGAAATAAAGCAATGATTCAGGCAGTAGTGGAGACCTGCACAGATATATAACTTAGATATACTTATTCCCCATGGCTAAAATAACAAGATGAATGATATTATTTAAGTACTAATATTCTCAGAATTTGTGGACAGTTTTAAATAAAAGGACCTGTGTTTTTATTTTATACTTAGGAAAGTACTATATTTATAGTTATTAAAAATAGATTTATAGTCTATTATTCTGTACTTTTATCATATATTTATTTTAATGACTTTTCTGTATGGATATAATTCTTGAACCTCTAAGTTATTAAATATTTCAACTGATTACAACTTGATGAATTATTAAATAATAAAAAAGTTAAAGCATTTTCAATTTCATACACATTTTGATTTTCAAAAATTTCACCAAAGAAAAAAAACTGAATAAAAATTATACATCCTTTGTGATATGTCATTTCTACCTCCACTTCAAATCAGGAAAAGGACTTCCAAATTCTAGAGGAAAATATTTTTTCATGTCTTATGTAAAAGGTTTGTTATTGCCTTATTCTGGTTTAGCTAGGGTGGGCATTTCATTCCAACTGCATTTTCCAATACATTAGTCTCCTAATACTATTATAACAAATTGTTACAAAGTTTGTGACTTAACATACATTTAATTTCTTTCAGTTTTGGAAAGTAGTATGACTAGGCTAAAAAATGCAGATGTTACTGGCCTGTGTTCCTTTGAAGGCTCTAGGGGAGAATCTGTTGTCATGCCTTTTCTAGCTTCTGGAGGCTGCCTGCATACCCTGACTCCTGGGTCCTTCCTCCATATTTGAAGCCATCCAAATCTTTCTCTTTCTCTTTCTGACCTCTGCTTCTGTCTTCACATCCATTCTCTGACTGATCTTTCTGACTTCTTATAAGGACCCTTGCAAATAAATTGGGTCTAATCGTTGACATTCCAGGATAGGTTGTCTTCCATCTCAGAATCATTTACTTCATCACATGCAAAGTTTCTTTAGTCATATAAGGTAGCATATTTACAGATTCTGGGTGTTAGGATATGAACATCTTTGGTGGGTAGCATTATTATTCCCAGGTCTATATGGACACACAAAATCTAAAGACCTTCTGATTGCAGTATGGATCTATCAGGATCCATAGGAGTTAAAATTCTGTGACATTTTAATAGATATGCAATTGTAGTCAATTTAACAGTTGTCTCTGATTTCACAGAGAACTGCTGTAGATATGAAAACTTCCTGATGGGTGAAATTGTCATAGGAAATATAGGTCCATAATGTATTATTTGGAATTCTTAGGACCATCTGTGTTTCTTATTTTTAAAAGGTAATATGGTTCATAACTGTATATTACATAATGTTCCCCCGGGGGGGGGTCTGTAACTAAATTACTATTTCTGCAGTAAAACACGACTGTTGAATATTCAAATCAGATTTTTGCCACATCTTGACTTGCAAAAAATGTTCAGTTTCTAAAACCTTTTTGATTTTGTAATTGTGTACATTAAAATCTTGTAGAGAAGACCAAGAACCAGAAACCACACATATGCACATACCTGCACAAACAACTTTAATGTAATTGTAACAACTTTAATGTAATTGTCAAGTTCATGGAAATGAACAAGAAGAAAATCATGGCCAGAGATAGCCAGAAGTTTACTAGGTATTCTATTAATTTCTTTTCCCACAGTTCTGTGTAGCTGGAGAAAACAAATACAGATGAACAAATTATTAGAAATTATTCTTGGAACAAGTCTTTTAGTTAAGCCAACATATATCTGGTGGGAACTCTACTCTGGGGAAAAGAGAATTTTTACCTCTCCTAGATTCATGGAAACCAACTCTTTCATGAAAGAACTCTGGGAGGTGGGGGTAGGATCCATTAGTATGTTTAAGAGAGGCTCTGAACAAGTTCCAGCGTGGGAAGGTACATACAGCAGGGCTCCTGAAATTGTGTTTCCAAGAGTGTACGGAAAGATTGGGCCTGTGGGCTAGTCCTGACTCTGAGTTAGGAATTGGGATAGGAAGCAAGTAGTTTTAAGTATGTTAGGTGATTGGTACTATCATTACCTGTTCTGACTCAGCCCTCTAAATGCTGTGTTGAGCCTAGAGAGTGGCTGTGTGTGTGAATTGAAAAACTACTGGATCATTTGGCGATACATATAATCTTCCAAGGTCTAGAGGACTCTCAACAGAGTTTAATACAGGTTGAGCATCTCTAATCCAAAAATCTGAAACTTTTTGAGTGCAATTATAAAGTTTCAGATTCTGGAGAATTTTGGTTTTCAGATTTTCAGATGAAGATGCTCAGGTGGTAGAGTTTAAACAAATATACCCAAATCCAAAAATCTCAAAAATTTGAACCACTTCTATTCTCAAGAAGTTCAGAAAAGGGGATAATCAATTCTATAGAAAAAATTGCCCTCTGTATCAGTAAGAAAAGGCTAAGCCATACAACAGTAACAAATAGCCCCCAAGTCTTATAGCAGGAAAATATTTTTTCATCCTGTTCTCTCTACATCTACTCCTTGGCATTACTGGTCATCTTGGCAGAGTACTCTAGGAGTGTTGTATGGTTGACTGAATGCTTTCCCCTGGAACTGATATGTGTCACTTCTGCCCTAACTCGTTGGCCAAACTTTGTCATGTGGCACCTCTGAGCCACAAAGAGGCTAGGAAAGGCAACACTGTCATGTTCTCAGAAGGCAAAAGAACCAGGGATATTTGGCAAATGGCAAATAATGTCTATAACCTTCTTTGAAGAACTTGGATACCTAGAAATGTTCTCTGAGTGAGCAAGAATAGAAAACTTGGGCTCAGTCTTTGGGCTCCCAAGATTTCAGCCAGTCTTACCAGCAAGAGAGCTCCTCTGATCAGCTCTGCTGCTCCTTCTTGATTTTCTCAGATGGTTCAGATCCATGGTACTACTTCTTCACCACAACCGGCAGTTCAGAAACAGAAGCTTTTGGGCCCCTGCCCTGGGATAAATTCACACAAGGTGGACAAGTCCCAAACATCAAAAGAGTTTTTACCTGCAGGGTCAAAGATGTGAAGAGACTTGTGGACTAGAGGAAGTAGGACCGGATTGTCCTCACTACTGGAGCAGCATGCTTTGTTGAACAGTCATTTTAACCGTAACCTCATGCACTAGTGTCCACTGCCATTCCTGTCTGAAGCATCTAATACATTGGACTATTTATTTTTTCTCCATTGGGTGCCAATTTCTCCCTGCCTCCCCACCCCTGCGCACTTGCACCTTCTCTAGTTAGTACACATATATAGGAATCTGTGTGTGTGCAAAGGGGAGGGAATTGGGCTTATAGGTACATGTGCAATGAGGGCTGTAAATGGAACCCCTTTTTGTACCTCAAGCTATACACCATCAGCAGTTCAGGCAAACTTCTACTCTTCACATTTTTGATTAAACGTTAACATTTACTTAACTGTCTTCAGTGGAGCTAGGATTGCCTACATTTTATTCTCCCTTTTGTTTGCTGAATGTGGATGCCACAGAATTGGCTGGTAATAAGCAATAACAAATGTAAAGGATTGTTTCTTGCAAATGTATTAACTTTAAACACTCTACTGCACACTCAAGGAAATATATTTATGAGCTGTGTAGTGTTCCAAGTTTATTTAACAGTAAGAATCTATGTGGTTGGAGTCAAATGTTAAGTGGTTAAATAAAGTATGCATTGCCAGCTCACCATATCCAATTGGTATTGATTAATGCACTGTTACTGAAAAATTTCCTCATATAGATATTCACAAAGTATCTTCTCTGTTATCGCTGTTCTTATGTTATCATCTTCAGATGAGAAATCCTTCTCTTTCTGCAGTGCGATTGTGTAAAGTGCTTCATCTCACTCTAGCAAGACAAATGATGACGCTTTAGAGATGATTGCTAAAAATGCCACATTACACTATTTGCTGTTTTAAATTATTTTGGCATTAAACAGCATGAATAAATAACTTGTTTTTTAGTCACTTATTCCTCTTGCAACTAGTCATCTTTCATACCATATTTTCAACTTACTGAGTTGTATTCTACAAATATACTTGGGTTCAATACATTTGTTACCAGTTAGAGATCCCAGGAGTCTCGCTGTTGCTGAAATTATTTGGAATCAAACTTTTAGTCATCTAAAAATTTTTATTTCCTGTTCCTATAATTGAGATTAATATTTCATTTATACAATATTGCATACATTTACTTATAATTTATTAGTATGATTTGATTGTAGCTTCTCATCAGAATACTTTATTTACTAGACATGAAGTCACCTAATAACATCCATGGTACTTCCATAAAAGAAAGCTATTCATTATAGATAAGTGACCAATGTATGCTCTGGGTAAGCAATGGAGAAATATATATTTTTCTCAGTAGCTGACAATGGCATGTGAGGTTGGAAGGGGTTGTGGTGAGAGCTTGGGTTCTGGAGAAAAGCATTCATAGATTTGAATTTAAGTTCTGCCATTTATAAATAATGAGGGGCATAATAATTTCTTGAGTCTCTTTCCTTATTTTTAAAATGGCAAAATAACGATTTCTTCATAGTGTCCTGTGAGAATCAAATGAGATAATGCTTGTAACCTGCTTGACACTTACCTAATGTCATTATATTAGATAACATTAGAAGACGTTGCACAGATACAGCTATAAATCTTATGAAGCGAGGAGATCGACTCAGCTCAAAGGTTCAGAGTTTAAGAAATACCATTTTTCTAAACCAAACCAAAACAACAACAACAGCAACAACAAAAAGAACAATCACCCTCCCAACCCCTGAAATCTATTTATGACTTCCTTCCCCCTGCAGTAGAACTCCTGCTCTGGACTTTAACTTCTTGTTGTTATTGGATCCTGTCAACGTTTTAAAGTGAATAAAAGGGGGCAAAATTGTAGGAACATATTTCTTGATCATATAAGTCCCCTAGATATCCTGGTATTGTCACTTTGCTTACTTTGCCCTTGGGGTCCAGTCACGATCTCTGCAAATCCTGTGCAGCTCTTTGGACACAGGACACTACGTGTGTGTCAGTGGCCCCCCTGCCTGGGAATTGCAGGGCCCCAGTTTTCCTCAGGTCTGGCCTTGAAGCACCTCCTTGGCTACCTTAGCAAAAGCTTCCTTTTGTGGACAGACTCTCTGTTCGTATTTCTTCTCCTTCTCCTTCTCTCTTTCATGAGAGTTAGGGATGTTTCTTCACTTCAGGTAAGGTTAAGAATATCGTTTATATATATAATATATATTTGTGTGTGTGTGTATGTGTGCAAAATTTCTGCATTCCACAGAAACCTGTATCATATGTTCTTGAACCATTTAAATTCCCCTAAGGGCTTAAGATAAAATAAATTTAGAATTGTTGAGTTTTCCATACTTCCAAAGTCGAGATGAGGGAGGAGAGGAAGGAATATATTGGGAAAATTAGTGTGGCTTATTAAAAATTTAATCTTATACTTGCTATTTATTGACATTAATATCTCATTCAAAATGTCATTCTGCTACGCAATCGACATTCTCTAGGTCTTTTATTTACTTAGGACTCAGCTAATTATTGAAAGAGCAGATGCAAATGACAGTTTGGTTCAGCTACTAAAGAATTTGGACTTTGGGAGGAGATTAAAAACATATACACAGAAAAAAGTTAACATGAAGAAATATGAATTAAAAATGATAAGCTGAGTGAGAGGTGCTGTCCCAGTGATTTGCTAGTAAAAGGAGAAGATGGTGGCCTGTATAATTGGAAAAATTTTCTGTAGGTTCTGTTAGACATCTTCTACTTCATTCTTTCAATTTATAATTACTGTATAGAAGGCTAAATTGGATTTCACCAATCCTTGTAAGACATTAGATAGTTTCTCTTAATAAGGATTATCTGGGATATGGGATATCATTGTAAGCTTCAATCAAATGATAAGATTTGGTAATTTAGCTAGAATGATCTGGCACTGGGGCCCACACAGAATCTAATTGAAGAGGAAGATACAGGGCTCAGGTAGGAAAAGATGACAGACAATTATAGGTGTGAGGTGCTGAAGGAAGGACTTGGTGGTGGCAGTGTGATCAAGACTCGGGAAATATATCTAAGGGATAAGCCTCAGAGTCCCCAGTGTTTTTAAGAATTTTATTGTGTGGTGGGTGCTATTCTGAGTACTTCCTGAACATCCACTCATTGTATTGTATTAGAATCTTAGAATATAACACAAGAGACAAGGACCTAGTGCCTTGGCCCTTCATCTCCATTCTGAGAGTGTATCTTAGAGTATAAAACTTCTGTGCTGAAGGGAAAAAAAAAAATGAGCCACCATTTCCTGTCAGAGTACAAACAGAAGGCTTTCAGAAGCCCTTGGGGAATTGATGCTTTTGGAGCAAACTTAAACTTTCATATGAGTAAAGTCAATTGAAAGCCTATGTTTCCTTGTTCTTGGTGGTGGTAGTGGCAGTTGCTTTAATCCTTTATGTTTGACAGTTGACTGTGGAGCCACCCATTCTCAAAGCCTGCACTGTTTATATGCAGACCTTTTAACTCTGATCTCATACATTCCAGCCTCCAGCCATCAAAGTTTCTCTTGTGTTAATAGACACTTGCCCCCTGGCACAGAGGTGCATGCCTATATTCCCAGCAACTTGAGAGGCTGAAGCAGGAGGATAGCAAGTTTAAGGCTAGCTTCAGCAATTTAGCAAGACTCCAAGGACTTAGCAAGAAACTGTCTCAAAATAAGGCATAAAAAATGAGGTAAATATGCTTGTCCTTAATCTATAGATGAGGAAAGTGAGTCACATGGGCAGTTACTCAGTCAATGAAATAAAAGCAGTGGAAATAAGCTTTGAACATGGGTGATATGGCTTTATAACTTGTGCTCTTGTCAACTATATCTCAAGCAAGTCCAGGGTAAATTAAAAGAACCCACAACACATTGGATCTAGATGGTAAAGAAGCTGAAGTCAAAGTTGGCTCCCTGGATTTAATCCTGGATGGCTGAAAAAACTGTTGCAGGGCTGGGGATGTGGCTCAAGCGGTAGCACGCTCGCCTGGCATGCGTGCGGCCCGGTTCGATCTTCAGCAACACATACAAACAAAAGATGTTGTGTCCACCTAAAACTAAAAAATAAATATTAAATTTCTCTCTCTCTCTCTCCCTCTCTTCCTCTCTCTCTCTCTCTCTCTCTCTTAAATAAAAACTGTTGCAATAAGGACAGAGAAAAATGAAGGGAAACTGTTTTAGTATTACCTTTTATGATAAGCCAAGGGGTATATAGTTGTTTTGCATAATTTCATTTGCACAGGGATTTCGGAAAGCTCTAGTTGTTTAGAGATTATTTCTTCTTCTAACATCCATTTCTAACCTTATGAAATATGAAGTCCTCGCTGTTTTCACGAAAGAGAAATGTTCTCCTATAATTCAGGAGGTATCTTAGAAAATAAAGCATAAAATGCTCATCTTTGTGCTTATTGATAACATTTAACTGTCATCCTCAGGCAATGATGTGTTAGGCTCCTCTCCTAAACATTTTGTTGATGGGGTATTCATTTGAAAATGAATTATATTTAGTAAGGTTTGCAAGGATTAATTGGTGGGGAGTATTTCATCCATGAGTCTCAAGGTTGTGAGTTTTACGGTAAATGTTTTTTGGTTCTTTCCTTTGATTCTATTTTGTTGCTC
This sequence comes from Urocitellus parryii, assembly GCF_045843805.1. Taxonomy (NCBI): domain Eukaryota; kingdom Metazoa; phylum Chordata; class Mammalia; order Rodentia; family Sciuridae; genus Urocitellus; species Urocitellus parryii. Next base: position 51,287,039 of record NC_135536.1, read on the forward strand.
CCATTTTGCTGAATTTCAGATGATTGACAGTAGCATTTAGAGTTTCCTATAATGGCATTCTAATAATAGCAGAGTTTTAAATTACTTTAATGAAAAAGATTCATTGAGTGCTTGAAATTGGTTATTTTGATACGTAGGATAATAGGTACAAGCTCAGTGAGATCCACTTATGGCAGAATTTCCTTTGCTAAAATGATCCATTTTTGTTACTCTCCTGAAATCAATACCACTTTGAAATGTCATTTAGGTGGGCACAGACCATTTTTAAAAAGTGCATTATTCAGCATGTCTTTAATTGCCTGGTAGTGATACAAAAAATACACAGTGGTTCATTAGTATTGACAAAAGAACTGCTATGCAATTGTCCAAAAGGTTAAAGATCACAATTAGAAGTGCTTTAATATATGTGGCTGTTTGAAAAGAGTGCAAAAAAATCTTTTGATATTTTAATCTTTTGCAGAACTGGATTTTGTAGCTTTAAGAAGAAATTTCTTTATTATGATTAGATTTTGATTAAGCTGTAAGTCAGAAATTTTAGTGAAAAGGTTGTGACAGTAAGCGTAATGAAAGCAGAGACACTGTTTGTCTTGCGTGTTCCTGTCATTCTCAAGTTTAGATACTATGCCTGGCAGAATCCAGAGTTCAGTAAATGTTGAATGAACTACATTGCAAATGAACTTGGAGAAGTCTTGTGAATTAAATAGGAAGTCATTAATGAGCCAAAGGCAGACAGCAAGCTCTTATAAATAACAATCTCATTTGTTAAGTCTGGTCTTTAGACTGTGAATTTTCTTAATGTAGCCTTCAGGTTATGCCTTAAGAAATCACATGCTTTGCCACATGGTGGCACCGTTGCAATTATGATGGGATTTTTAACTAAACTGAAGGAATGAATTTTTGACACATTCCATTAAATGCTCATCTTTTGATGGAGTGTACATGAGACATTATGCAATTGGCCTATAAATGTACGACAAAATGTTAAATACGCACTTTTTCCTGTGAAAATCTAAGAATAATCCCAAATTTAAGAACAACTCCTCTATTCATGATTTTTTCTCTTTTCTGTAACATAAACCTTCTCCAATCAAATGTAAACGATTGGTTAAAAATAAAACTGGGTTATTAACAGTGATTCAAGTAAATTGGAAAAGTCAAGTTGATGTAGTATTATTAAATTTTAAGAAATGTTATTTCTCATAACCACTAGAGATTTGTGGTCTTAAGCTGCTTCCTCTGAGCTATTTTGAAATTCTAATAATTGAGATGAAATTAAGTAGTCTTATGCAGATGGGCTTTTTCCCTCCAGTTTCCTTCATATTTGCTTTTACCATAGTCTTTCTGGTATTTAGATGGAAATGTCATGATGGTCCTGTCCTTATCCTGAAGGAGACTGGAAATTCAGAGGCCCTCTGAGTTCAGGCTCTAGAAACACCCTTCAGCATGGCAGTTACTCACATGAGGCCCAGGTAAGGCAGAGATAGTGATTTGGGCACCAGTAGATGGTTCATCCTTCTCTCAGTGCTTCCTGCAGATCTCAGGCAAACGATGAGTTGATTTCTTATAATAGACCATTAATTAAGTTTGGGAAACAAGGAGCTGATTATTTTCACCCAATATCCCTCCTCCTACTTTTCCTTTTTTGACTCAAAAATTACTTAAAATGCTTCCTTCCTGTTTAATAGAAACATTATTTTAAAAGGTACATTAAATGGACATTCTTAGGGAAGGATTCAATGTTGTCTTCTCTGGGAAAGATTTATTTTCTCTGGGAAAGATTTTTCTTCTCTGGATGTGGGATTATGCATCTGGCTCTTTCCTCAATTGATATATTTATATATATGTAATATATATATATATATATATATATATATATATATATATATATATATATATATACCTCTCAATGAAGAAGTGCTGAATTAAAAAAAGCTGTATTGATATTAAATCACAGAGGGAACTGCCTAGTCATGTTGTTCAAGTCAAAATGTCTGTGTCTTCAGTGTCCTCCATCTTCTATGCTTTGCTTATAAAATATATTATTGCAATTCTGAATTTTATCTTATAGTTATTGATTTGGCCTTACACGTTGCTTTAAATGTTGAATATTCTTTCAGAGACTGTTATATAATTTAAATGTAATTAATCTTCCATTTTCCTCTTACCTTTATTAATAACATATTAGAAGACATACATTAATAACATATTAGAAGTTATTGGTTAGAATCCAATAACTCTTGAGATTATACATTACAGAATTACAATTTTTTTGGTAAAGTATTTGTATTTCATCCAGAAGTAAGTAAAAGAGGTAAACACATTAGTTAAGGTGTGAGGATTCTTAGGCTGTGGTTTTAAGTGAATTAAATGGATTATGTTACCATCATTTTTCTTGGGTAAACTCTGACAAAACTTTTGGTCTTCATGGAAATGGTGACTTTGGCCATAGTCAATATTTCACTGAATAGACACAAAATAAACTTGGAAATGGAATGTAAATTCTCCTGGAGTAGAAAAATAAAACTCTAAACTATTCGCCTTAGCAATCTTTTGAAGCCAAATAGATTAGATATTTTTATCCCCACAAAGTTTACAAAAGTTTGTTGGGCCAACATGTCACTATTGTCGGTTGATCTTCAAAGTAAAAATGTGTGGCCTGGAATCCATGGTTCCATTCCTGAGTGCTTGTAGAATAAACTTATGAAGTCCCATCCTTCAATTTGAGTTGGAAATATTTATTCTTCTTTTTTAGTCATTGAGATCTAACTTTGAGCTTGAATAATACTGCACTTAGTGTAAGATGGTATTGGAACCATAATTATCACTTTAGAGTCTCATCACCAACAGGTATTCAGAATTGTAAGTATTGGGCCTTATCCTCTGGGTAGGTCAAATTAATTAGTTATTGGGGTTACAACAATTATTCTTTGTACAGTTATAAAAAATCATATTTCCTTACTCTGTCCACAGGATAGTCACACTCTTTAATGAAAATGCTATCCCCATGTGAATCCCCAGTGTATCATGGGGTGGAGAAGTAGTGGGAATTCAACCAGGACTTAGGTGTGGTCCTTCATATCTGTCACCGAGAAGTGATGACTCTTATATTTTCTTGACTCTCTACATTTCAAATGTCTCCTAAATTTCAGCTAAAATTAATCTTAAATTTCACAATAACCCAACAAAATTTTCAAAATATTAAGTGCAGAGAGGATAAAAGGATAGGGGCCCAGGGCACTCTTCTTTCTCTACTAAATTCAATCCTTTCCAATATGGGTTCACTAAAATGAAACTGTTTAATTTTAGAAGATGGTGATCTAACTAATGTTTCATATAATGAAAATTTTACCAACGGAAGAATATTTCAAGAAATTGAATAGTTCATCATGTTTTTTTTCTTCTAAGCACTTGAATCAAAGTGTGAAATATGATATGTCAAGAACTATGTAATGTTTTGAACAACCAACAATAAAAATTTAAAAAAAATAAAATAAAATAAAGGAGCACTTTTTTTGAAAACCCCTTAAGTTTTTGGATATTTGGGGTGGAGTTCAGAGGAAGCAGCATTAGAGGGAATATTGACAGGCTGATGGCAGGACACATAGAAATCAACTCAGATTGATAGGAAATTTAATCATGATAACTGAGCTATTAAAGAAGGATGTTTTAAAATGGATTTCTAAGTGTTATTAATATCTCATCATTGATTATATATTTTTTACTAGTCTTTCAGTGGTGTTAGCTTGTACTCTATTATTTTTAACGTGAGTGGTTTTAAAAAAGCAGAAGTGTAAAGAAATTAAATAAAAGATTTGTAAGGTGATCTGCTGTATTCCAGGGGCCAGTAGCATCAGCCTATAGGTGAAAATAAAGGAGAGAGGTCTGAAATACAAGGTCAGCAATGCTGGCAGGTATTTGAAATAACTCGAAATATTTAAACTGATAGCTAATATTTGATAAGTTATACACATTATTGACTTAGGGTTTTTTTTTTGCTTTTTTTTTTAGTTTCCTTTTTAGGATGAGCACTCTGATTAAAGGCTTCTAATTCTGTACTGAGAATTTTTTTTTTTGAATCTGAGTCTATTTCTGTAATGACATCTATCTTAACCTTGTGTTGCACATGTGATCCTTGAAAATTTTGAGCTGATAAAATACTTACCAGGACAACCAATCACCACAGCCTCAAGTGCTGTGGGACTGCCTCTGCAGGGAGGAAATGTCCCACTGTTCTGTGCTAGGCAGCAGAAACATTAGAAACCAGCTAGCCAAGGTCACTTAATGTGATCAGGGTAATACAGCAAGACTAGAAGCCTTAGTAGCTCTTTTTATCTTATTTCTGTGTGGATTGAAAAAAAAAATAAGATGATGAAAAGAAGGATGTTAAAGAAAAAAATTACTCTTTGGTCAGTTCAATCGGGACAGTCCTAAAGCAGAGCTAAAATAAGAGAGGTGGCTCCCTCATCTAGGCATCGTACCCCGGACAGCTGTCTGCAGTTAGCTTATGCAACCCTGGCACTGTGCTGTGCTTATAATTGAAGTTCATCTTTATGAGATTTCAGCAGAGCATGGTCAAAGAGGTTGGTCATTAAAGGCAGGAAGCACAGCAACTCTAGTAAATATAGTAGAAAGAAATGCAATTTTCTTTAGCAAGGTGTTAAGAAGAGAGCTTTTGAAATTTATCTTAATTTAGCCTTTGGAAGATGTGACCTTGCTCCTTCATCTTTCTGTTTGGTCGCCTTTTGATGTACTTGCTTTACATACTAAGAGAGATGACTATGTTACCTTAATTGAGTTTATGTTCTTTTGCTTTCTTGGCAAAGTTCTGTTTTAGTAGCTTTATAAATTAACCATAAAAGCCCATGCTAGACTGAAATTCCACTGGTCTGAAAGAAAACTATTTCTTTTATTTAAAAATACAAGATTCCAGGTCATTTAGGCATTAATTTTCTTATTAATTCTTGGAGTTTACTGTTTTTCCTCCTCAGATAATACTGTTTTCCAATTTTCATTAAAGAACACTGATCATTAGTCAGAGAAGCATGGAGTGCAGTCTACCAATCACAACAGTCTGATTTTAGAAATTCCAAGGAGCAGAGCGGTGGTATCTTGAGAACCTGAGTGACAGAGCCATCTGCCAGCAGGTGTATGTGTGTGCGGGGGGTGGGGATGGGGGTGGGGGCTTCCATGGGCAGGTAGGTATGTGGTGGGCACAATTCTGTTTGAGAGAATGTTAAAAGGGAATTCTGAAAGTTACTTATCTAGGAACTGATAATAATATGACGAAAAGAGGAAAGCCTATCAATCCAGGAGGGTTCCCTTTCTCTGGCTTTAAAAAAATCTCCTAAGCTTTTTAGGTGATTATCACAAGGCATGGGCCTAACCAGGAATATCGCCTCATTATACATACTCTCAAGTCCCAGGCCTTTTCTCAGTGCAGTATGTCTTCTTTGCTGCCCCCCGCCCCCCACCGCCCTTTCCTGATATCCACATGTTGGACATACATGTTGGCCGAAGTGCACACCTGAAAGTTGCTATGGTCTATAGCAACAGTGAGTGAATGGTGGTGAGATGCAAAAAAGAACAAGTGCTTTTTCCTGATGGTCAAGCATCTACACCACTGATCACTGGCCAATTTAACTACATATTTGCTGTTTTATTTCCTCTTCATTTACAAATCACCCACCCTTGCCTGCTCTACCTTTTTTTTCTCACGAGGGTTGTGGGTTTTACAGATATACTCTAATTAGTATATATACTTAATAGACACACAGGGGAGATGTGGCAGAAGAGGAGAGTCAGGCAATGGGTAAATGGATGTAGAGACTGCAGTAAAGTGGAAACCAAGAATTGCTGACAGCTATCACAAATTTGGAGAGACAGTGAAGGTTCTCCCTCAGACCTTCCACAAAGAGTGTGATTTTGCCTAGATATTTGCTTTGTACTTCAGGCCTTCAGAACTGTGAGAGAATAAAATTCTGTTGTTTTAAGACATCCAGTATGTGATAATTGGTTGTGACAGTCACAGAAAATAATTAATAGATTTTGTTTGTACAGTGGTGCTGTACTATATGTCAAAAAAAAGGTAGAAGTGGTTTTATGGTTGGATAATGGGTAGAATCAGAGAATTTTGAAGCTCAGGATTCAAAAGGCCAAGGTTCCACAGAGTGTTCAGAGGAAATGAGGAGCAGATATCATCTTGGCAAATGCCTGTAATGCCAAGAACAAAAGTATTTCAGCTAAGAGCTCTGAAGGAAATGAACTGGAATTATGGGATTATGAACAGGAGAAGAAGTGATATTTGTGCTACAGGTTATAAAAATGGAACTGTAAGCCACAGACTTGGATATTTAACTGAGATTTCCAAGCAAAGTATTAAAGGTGTGGCCTGTTTCTTCTTTTTGATTATAGTAAATGAAAAAGGAAGGAGATAAGTTGAAGAGAGAACTATTGAGGGAAAAGAAAATGGTACTTGATGATTGGGAAATTTTCAGCTTATTCAAATTGCAAAATCTGCCACTACTAGGAATTTCGTTGTTAGGTGAGCATGGACGGCTTGACGCCTAATAGGATGTCTTCTGATGCATTCCAAGCTTCCTTGGAATAGGAGGCTTCTCTATTCCTTCCAATTCTTTCTTTTTTGCAATGAAATTGTCTGTAACTGTGATCCTATGCTTTTCCTACCCCTGTGTCTTGAGAGCAGATACCTTATTTCTCAATTTCGTAGGTCCATAGATAGAGAAGAATTTTGCCTCAGGATGAATCATACCTAAAGTTAGAACCATACCTGATTTAGATGATGAGATTTGTGACTTTTCAGTGCATGACAATTGGATGGGATTTTGTATTCACCATTGATATTACCACAGGCTGATGCTTTGAGAGATGTTGAGATGGGCTGAATTTATTTTGTACACAAGACAGACGTAAATCTTTGGACTGCAGTGATTTGAATTCTGGCCCTTACAAAGATATGCGTGAATCCCTGGAATCAGATGTGGATAAAGAATTTTTGAAGATATAACTAAGTAAAGGATCTTGAGATATTATCTTGGAGTACCCAGGTAGTCCCTACATCCAATGACAAGGGTGTTTATAAAGGAGAGAAGACAATAATACACTCATGGAGGAGAAGGTATTGAGACAACAGCGGCAGAGATCTGAGTGCTATGACCACAATCCAAGTCACCTAGGATACTCAGCTTCTACAAGCTAGAAAGGGCAAGGAGGGATTCCGCTTATAACCTGCAGAGCTAGAGTGGTTCTGCTGACACCTTAATTTTGGACCATAGTCTCCAGAATAGTGAGAAAATAAATTTCTGTTATTTTAAATCACCACATTGTGGTAATTTGTCATAGCAGCCCTAAGAAATTCATTACTTACAACCTCTTTTCTTTCTCTGACTTTGTTGGTCATGGTTCCAGTTTAACTCTTGGAATATAGTGGCAACCAGGCTGAGTTCTTGAGTTCTCAAGCTGGCCAACATATTTTTGTGCTCTCAGAGGAGCTAGTTCCTGTAGAAGAACTAACTTCTTCTTTTTAAAAAAATATATTTGTTTTAGTTGTAGTTGGACACAATACCTTGTTATTTATTTATTTATGTTTTAATTTGGTGCTGAGAATCGAACCCAGAGCCTCGTGTGTGCTAGGTGAGCGCTCTACCGCTGAGCCACAACCCCAGCCCAAGAACTAACTTCTTTGCTTCTCTGATTTCTATCAAATTAATTCCCTTTTTCCCAGTAAGCTTGAACACATCCACACATCCTTGGTAGCTTCTACTTTTTAAACCTCTCTCTCTCTCTCTCTCTCTCTCTCTCTCTCTCTCTCTCTCTCTCTCAGTACAACTAAGTACAGCACCCACCCCTGATCTTTTTCCTCCTTCCTATCATCTGGTCATAAGGATTCCATTCTTCCTCTCCCTGCATTTCTGCAGCCCATTCCTCTTAGCAATGTACCCCTGCAGGAACTCAAATGTGTATTTACATTTTAATGAAAGTATAATTGACTTTCACTGAACATTTGAATAATTAAGACCTCACATTTACATTTTAATTCAGATACTTTATAGCTCTATACCCCCTAACTTTGTGGGAAAGAGCTCCATTCTGACAAGTACCATGGCCTACTGTCTACTCAGCACCATGTTACTCACTTTGTGGCTATCACAGGATTTATTTCTTTCAATACTTTTTTATTTCATCCTTAGTTTGTAGACTGGGAATGGAGATAGTAGGTGACCTGCAAACTAACATGGCTTACAGAATCAGTGAAGACTAAGAGACCCATTTTTTTTCCTTCTGTCTTCTACTAGTGTTTTAAATTTTACATTTCCTACTTTTTTTTGAACTGTTTTCTCCTGTTTTGGATTATTGCTGTATTAAGCACTTACTACTATGCAGAATGCTAGCTTTCTCATATTCATTATGATTTTTACAATAACCTGATAGGTGCCCATCAGTTTTCTGATTATAGATGAAGAACTACACTTTAGGGTAAATACCTACCAAATCACACAGCTAGTTTGATGTAGGACATATCTTTGAACACAGATGTTTCTAAATCCAAAGAAACTGAGCTTTTGACTACTTAGAAATGGAACTTCAAAGATATAGTGTCTTATTACATGTAAGATCCCAAATAATAACAGTGATATATCCTTGTAGTAAATGAGCTGTTACGTTTATTAGATGCTTTCTAGTCACACATCTTGGTAATCATTGCTGATCAAAATAGGTGTCAGAATGCTGTTTATATATTGTGACCTTCTGATAATAATTTGAAGCAGTTTTCAATTGAAGGATTAGAAACAACTCATCTCAAACTCTTAAAACATGAGTAATAAGAGCCCCCAAATTCAGAAGACAGTGTCATATATGGAGAAGCTTGGTTGAAGAGTCACCACTTACATATGCACAAATGTGAAGAGTTCTTATATGAAGTTCTCCAAGGACAGCCTTTGGACTTGAATCACCTAACCTTCCTTAAGAAGATGACTTATGTTTTGCTTCATTTCAGTTTAAATATCAGCTTAATCCTGTGATTTTTTTTTCTTTGTAGTCAAATATCAGCCACTTCCCAATTTATAAGATCAGTTTTAACTTCAGCGAAGTTGGGATGGACATAGTTTTTTGGAGGAAGAGATCTGCAAGGCCAGCTTTCTCTTTCCCAGGGAGTCTATTTTCCCATACCTCTCCAGAGTGGTGATGTGTATGTGGTGGAATGGGTAGCTGGACTATCTATATATACGTGACCACAGATCAGTGGGAAGTGAGTTTGGTGTTCACTTCATATTGGTCACCGATGTACTCCATGTGATGGCCAGAGTCCAGATTCTGACTCTTAGTTGCAGTATAGGTATTGATCCTCTGCTTAACTTTGCAGTGCACTGTTCCACAGTAAGTTATCCTGTTACCCAAGACTTGCTTCTAGGGTCCTCATTAACTGTTGAGTGTCCACTTGATTAAAGAGATTTTTATAAATTTTGGCTACTCTTCTCTCTCAGCTTTTCCTACTTTTACCTAAACGCCCTCTTTCCTCATAGCTTTAGTGATTCAGCAAATCATGAAAAAATACCACCACTTCCCACATATTTGTAGGTAACCATTCAAGTGCTTCTACTCTTCCCCTGAAGGGGTGATTTGAATGTCCCTTTCTCCTCCATGGCAAAATGAGCATTGAGGGCAGTTGATGATCCATACTTTGCTTTACCAAAAGAAAGTTTCCCTTAGGTTCTGTAGTTTCCTTGTATAGAAGAATGGTGGTACGCAAATTGATATTTAGAATTTTCTGGGATGCTTTGTTTTAGCAATCCCAGAGACAAGATGGTTAGCAACACAGTGGACATCTGATGGTTTTGTTCTCAGCTGAAACTATTCCTAGAGCAATCCTAGCACATTCTGTTAAATTTCTGATCAGGGTGTCTGTGTTATAAGTTCTAGGCCCTGACTGAACATTAGACTCATCTGCAATTTAATAGAAGCGATAACTCTTGGAATCCATCCAAAACCAATAAATCAGAATTTGTGGGAGTATAATCCTAAGCAGCAGTATTTTTCACCAGTGGGCTAAAAAAGAAGTCTAATGAAGATGAAGGACACCCCATCAGTTCATTGTAGCCTCATAATCTATAGAAAGAAGGTAGTATACTAAAAACCCTAAACTGCAGAAGCTATAATAGTTGATAAAAGTGTCATAGTTCTTAGATTCTAGGCAGCCAAGGTAGACAGAAAACAGGTTGTATAGCACAATCTAATTAAAAAAGATATAAGAGTTGTTAAGAGTTAAAACTCTTTTCCAAAGTGGAAGGAATAGACTGTATGAGTCTTTAAGGGATATTCAAGGACATAATAATGGTCCATGTCTCAGATAACAATTTTCTTTGTAGAAATGCTTCCATATATTGCCATTGCTTTCATCTTCATTAAAATCTGGATATCATGATGGAAGAGTTTACAGTGATATGACACCATTAACCAATTCTAAATTTTCCTGTTAACACATTTATTAAGCTAAATCAAAATGATATGTATTATCATTGTCTGGGAACATATAAATGTCCATGTTGGGGAATGCTATACATAACCTGTACTGGTTGAACTAGTCTGAGATCTGGATTTGTCCCTGTTTGGGGTACTTTGGAAATCAGTGTAAGTACATTAGTTGATGAGTTTTGGAACTGGAAAAATTAAGTTAATGCCTGCTTCATAATTTGCCACTTGTGCTACTTTAGAAAATTTACTACATTTTCTTGAATCTTGGATTCTCATTTTCAAAACAGTAGTAATGATTTTAAGGAGTTATTGTGAGGATTAGGTGAGAAGTGTACATGTAGAGATCTTGGAATCATTCTTTTTACACAGTAGGTACTCTATAAATATTGGCAGGGATTATTGCTACTATTTAAACTGGTCCCTTGTGAAGTTCCTTTGGGAATTTGAATATATATGTGATGCTGAATGTTTTATTTTATGGATTCTGAAACTAAGACTTTCTAATGAAGAAAATGTCAGAATATATAGTAATGAATTTAAAAATTAAATGCATTGTAATCTTCTATTTGTATTGCTGTTGATTTTCTTTTTCTTAGATACATAAGGAGCTTTACTTTCAGTAAGAGTGAACTCTGAATCCCCCCCCAACCCACATCCACCCAAACACATGAAGCAAAAGCAGATAAAAATATGTCAAAGATACTTGTTAAATTTATAATAGGGAGAGTCATTGGAGTATTAAGAATTTGATGTATTATATCACATTCTCTTTCATTAAATGGATTTCTTTGTAGGAAAGAAACATTACTATCTGTTTGTGAGCTTTTACTACCTATTCAATCTGCCAGCCCTGCCACAAACATCACAACATTGTAACTTCAAAAATATTGCTCCCTTGCAGCACAATTCATGCTTCTGCAGATAGTGCAGACTACCTCCTTTATGGATTATACTGCTGAGAGAGCACATATGTGGTTACATTTTCCGAGGCTACACAACACTAACACCAATTCTGCTCATGCTTTGACTGGGTTTTGTGTTCAAGGGACTTGGAAGTATTGTGTGTTTTTTTTTCTCCCTCATTTCTTTTTTCAAAAATAAGAATAATCACAGACATTGTATAAAAATATCTCTATAATCCTAACTCAGCCAAGCCCATAGCTGTCAATCAGCAATGCAGGAATCTTTCATTCTCTCTTTCTTTCTCTTCAAGAACAGATTGTTATCTGTATAAATTTATATTGGTAAAAGTAGAAAAATAAGTCCCCCTTTTTATTCTTCTCTAATACTGAGAACAAATTTAGGGGAAGGAATTATATGCCTGGAGAAATGTGATATTAAACATGAAAATATTACTGAGACATGTGAAGATAAAAAGCATTTTAAAATCTGTACATTGAAATGGGAAGTAGGAATCACTTGTAGCCCAGCACCCATATTATTAAACCATCTATATTGTATATTCTCCACCAACATATGATAATGGACTATGGCTATATATATGATTTTCTAGGAAAAAATAAACTTCCAAAGGAAATATCAATTTCATGTCTTTCTTTCCAAAACTTCACTATATATAAAGTCATTTATAATTGTCACTAGCAAAGTTACCATAATTTGTTCTCCTGGTGCCTGTGGGCTGGCTTAATCCCCTTTGTTTTTGGATTTTATATTCACCTTTTCCTGTTTCTTCTGGAGAGTGAGCGAAAGGAGCTTGTAAAAGACATAATATGAGTCATCCTTCAATAAAAGATTTCTCCTGAGATGGTACTTCTGAGTGTAAATTGCCTTCTTTCCCTTCTGCTCAAAATAAGGACGGAGGTTGTTTATTCTACTGCTTTGGCTATTGTGCCTGTACTCTCCCCGTCTTCTTCTGTTAGTGTAGTGGATGGCAATTATGTATTGTTTCTCTAGGTGCCAATTGTAACTGCCATCTTGCTATCACAGTCGTGGGAGGCAATTGTGTATCCTCTTTCTGCCGAGAAGGGTATATATAATCAGTAATTCTATTAGAATGGCAAGTGGGTGTTGTCTAGAATAGACTCTCATTTTTCAAAATAAAATGATATATGTGTTAGATGTCCAGCTGCTAAGTGAACTAGAAACTTCAAACACAACAAAAAAAGTCATAAAATCAAATGATATACAGTACTACTTATTTCAAAAATTTTCTGTCATTGACCATTAAGAACCACATGTGGAATTTATGGTGAGACTATAGAAAAACAGATACACATGTAAAGTATGATGTAAAAAATTACAAAGATTCATTTCTAGTTAGGCAAACTTGGAATACACTGATTTAAGAAAGGATATTTAAAATGGAAAATTGATCTTGAAGCTTTTTACTCCAAGCTTGACAAACGTGGCATACTTGCAGTTTCTTCTTATTTTTTTTTTTCTTTAGGAAGATATGTAGACTTTGCTCAGGTGCCTGTAATTCTGAGAGCAAAGTAACACACCAGGCTGTATCATGACATGTTTCTGACTTGTTCTATACATAGCCATTGGTTGGTGACTAGAAATAAGGGATCTGAAATAGGAAATTATAAACATTCCAGCTGGTATGCTGGGAAAATCACCAACCTCTTTAGCCTGAGTATTCTATCATTACAATGAGGAAAAGAATAACTGCCCCATAGGGCTGTTGGAATGGTTGTATGGGAACTAGTACATAAAGAACCTAGCCCAGTTCTTAGGATGTGATTAACACCAAATCTATCCTGTCTCTGTGTAATGCTGATGAAGTGTTGAGAGTTCAGAAGGGCAGCAAAGATGGTCTCTCTCAATTTCTTTATTTTATAGGAAGATCTGAGAGGTAACGGTTACAGAGGCAAAGCCAAGGCCAGCACTGCCAGCTCTCACTTAGATCACTACTCAGGGTGTTTTTGCTCTCTGGTGGAGAGATTTTCTACCAGACCCCCAGAATTCCCTATGTTGTCATCACAACACTGGTATTTCATGACTTCCTTATAAATAACAACAGCCACAGTTACAACATTGTAGGTTATAAGCAGTAAGGATAAGTAAGAATTTCAAAGAGCAGTAGTTTCTGCTGCTCTTCTTTCAGTAAATCCCTGGAATTTTATTTTGTATTAGATTCAAAATCCTGTTATACTAATGAAACATTAGGGGTTGGAAAATGGGCTCATTATAAAAAATACAGGGAAGTCTCTCTTTAAGAAATTATAAAACCATTTAAAGTAAGCACAATAAAGATGGCCTATAGCATTGATCACTTTTTATGTGCCAGAACATCATCATATACATTATTTCATATTACCCTGGTGAGTCCTAAGATTTATTGATGCATTATAATTATACGTAATCATGAGATTCATTGTGATATGTTCATACATGCACATAACATAACACGGTCATGTTCATTCACCAGGACTTTCTAATTTTCTCCCTTCTTCCCTACCCTGATTCCTGTTCTCTTCTAATCTCCTTCTATTTTTATGAAAATTCCCCTTTATTTCTTTTTTTCTGAGTCCAGCTTATCTTACTTAGCATGATTTTCCCTTTTATTTTCTGAAAATTTTTATTGGTGAATCATAATTATACGTAATAGTGGGATTCATTGTGACATTTGTGCACATGCACATAACAAAGTTTGGTCAGTTCCATTCCCCTGTACTTCCCCCTTTTTCTGCTTTCCTCCTTTTCCTCCATCCGCATTTTTTTACACCAATCTGTTTTCATGAGACCCTCTGCCATTTTTCTCTCTTTTACCTCTAGCTTCCACATATGAGAGAAAATGTATGTCCATTGACCTTCTGAGTCTGGCTTATTTCATTAAACATGATGTTGTCCAGTTCCATCCATTTTCCTGCAAAGACATGATTTTGTTTATCTTTATGGATAAGTAAAAATTCCATTTTGTGTGTGTGTGTGTGTGTGTATATAATGTGTCTATATATGTGTGTGTATGTATATATAAAACATTTTGTTTATCAATGTGTTGATGAACACCTAGCATTGTTCCATAATTTAGCTGTTGTGAATTGTGCTGCCATAAATATGGATATGCTTGTATGACTATAGCATGATGACTTTATTTATTTATATATTTTGCATAAATACCAAGGAGTGGTGTGGTGGGACATATGATGGTTTTATTCCTACTCTTTTGAAGAACTGCCATCCTGATCTCCATAGTGTTTGTATGAATTCAATTTGTATGAATTCAATAGTGCATAGGTGTTTTTTCCCTTGCCATTCTCACCAGCATTTATTATTATTTATATTCTTGATTAATTCCATTGTCAATGGAGTAAGATGAAATCTCAGTGTAGTTTGATTTGCATTCACCTGATGGGTAGAGATGTTGAACATGTTTTCATGTATTTTTGGCAATTCATATTCCTTCTTTCCATTATATTTATATATGTATATGTACATGTATATATAAATACATAGTCATGAAAGTTAAAACATTTCAGTATAGTAATATTCATATTTTGAAGACCTATCTGTATAATGGGTTGGATTTGTCTGTATTGCTTTGTGATAATAAATTTTAGAGACCTCATCATTCTATAGTGCTAAGTTCCCTCTATTTAGTACTGAGAAGTTTGATGAATAATCTACTATACCCAATTTTATTCTTCCAAGAGTTTGCAATGATGATGTTTGTAGATCGAATGTATTATTTGGTTTTAATGCTTTCTGACATAGAAAACAGGGATACCCAAATCCAAAATTCTTAAATAAGATTTTTTTTTTCAAATCTTGGAGGGCAGGTATGCTCCAAGCTTAGTTCATTAAGGGATACCCATGAGTTATCAAGGACCTAGGTTATGTCTTGTCTCTGCTGGCTTCTTTCCTTTACAGTTGTTCAAGATTGTTGCTACAGTTTCAGTTGTTACATGGACAGCCAGTGTGATCCATGGGATGTACAACCAGCTTTTCTCTACCTCTTCTTATAACCATAGAAACTTCTCTGTTAGACTTCCCCTTTTGTCTCATGAGGAACAAAAAATCCCATGTCAAGGGGGAATGGAACTACTGTGACTGGCTAGGTGAATCAGGCTCCACTCCTGGGGCTTGGACTGGGGCAGTGTTCCTGAGGAAGGAGGAGAGGAGCAATTGTTGTTGGATAGGTAGCTGAGAGTGTCTGATACATAGAGGGGACTTGACAATAAGTGATAGTTAATCTAGGCAAAAAGAGAAAATAAGGGAAAACTCTGAAAGCCATAAATAACATTAATGCTCATTTATCTGGAAGAAAAGGAGAAGAAATATGACTTAATTGTGCCATCTAAATGGTTTCTTCTTCTGGTAAATTGTCTTCCTGCTGTTGATGAAGACAGTTATTCCATTTGTGTATTAGAGTCCTGCTAGCTTAATAGATCCCTAATGAAATTAGCAGAGTCTGTGTTTCATTATGCAACTTTATAGACAAAAAAGTACATGTTATAGATACCTACAAGTGTTTTCATGCCAGGTACTTTATATATGCCTTATTTTATTTATTATTGAATACCATTTGCCAATGATCCTTTATGAGTTTGTTCCTTTAAAGAGTTGAAAAATTATAGCCCATGCAAATTTTCTAGCATTTTTTTTTTTTTTAGCATTAGCTTGACATTAGTTGTTGGGGTTCTTTAGAGGGTGGGTTGTCATCACAATAATAAGAATTTGAAGTTAGATTATTGGTGTTTTCAAAGAATAGTAATTTGGAATGTTGTGCTTTTTTTTTTTTTTTTTTTTTTTTTGGTACTGGGGATTGAACTCAGGGATACGTTATCATCGAGCTACATCCCCAGGCCTTTTTTTTTTTTTTTTGAGAGATGGTCTCACTAAGTTGCTAAGGCTGTTCTTGAATTTGTGATCCTCCTGCCTCAGCCTCCTGAGTTACTGGGATCATAGGCGTGCACCACCCTACCCCACTCTGGTGTTGCTTATTTTTGTGAGCAATAAAACTCAAAAGTTTTGTCTTTTCTCTGAAGTCTGGAGAAGCATAAGCTAAGGCAAGTGAGATATAAACACCCTGATGAATACTGGAAGCACAGGAATAGAGAGAAATGAGATAGCTGGAGGGAAAGCCAGCTCGTTCATATTCAGAGTTACAGAGGACAGGGTCAGTACAGTGGTGGACAGGATATGAGGAAACCAGGTTGGAGCAGAGCCTGGTAGAAAGCCAAGAAACAAATGACAGCAATTAATATTATAAAATGTGGCCGTATATAGGTCTTGGGTTATTAGGACAACATAAAAGAACAAGTATCTAGATATCATTCATTTTTCTTTGTACACATTCAACTTTTCTTCTCCAGATGTTCTCCTTACCATATACTCATACTACACGACTTTGTTTAGATGTCACTTGGAAGATTCCCTGACCCCACTGTACCCATAATCTATTATAAGCAGTTGTTGACCTGTCTTCTTCCCTTGGACGTTGGACAGGTGTGCTGCCTTCTTATGTCTCCAGCATGTAACACTGTACCCGTAAGTAGTGTGCACACAGAATTCCTACACCTACCCACAGGCTCTAATTTGATAAAATAAATTCAAAATATGATATTTTCTTCTTCAGTCCTCAACCCTTTCGTACAAAAGGGTTTTTGACTATAAAGTGCTTTTCACTTTTTAAGGTCAATTGTTAGTATTGGCAGCTCAGTTAAGGGCTTCCTTTCAAGCTGTCCTCTCCAATGTGATTTGGCAAACTCCTCCCATCAAGAGGTAGAATCTCACTATCCTCACAGTTATCTGACTTAGCAACTTTCTTTAGCCAACAGAATGAGAAGAAGAGATGTTCAATCAGTTTAGATCCTCAATATCAAAACACCTGCCTGTTCTCTCCTGGAATCATGCATCTGCTTGTAATGAACTTGGGATGTTCTAATGGATTAGCCCAGTTGTTTTATTTGAGACCATTCTGGATTAACTGTAGCTGTTCAAATGCACAACAGAGAGCAGTGAGTGACACATTTATAATACCTGATAAATGTTGGGTATTTTTATTTCGTCCCTGTAGATCTTCATACCTAGATTTTCCCTTCTTCTTTGACAAAATGCCCTTGATGACCACTTTAGTGATGTGTTTCCTTTTAATTCTCTTTATGTTCCTGCCTTCTCTATGTGGAAATTTACAGGATCCAGTTGACAGCCATCTAATGTAGCTTACATATACATTTTTTTTCCATCAGAAAAATGCTTCTAACTTCATGATTTCAATTAAGTGCAATGTGCAGAAAAATACCTAATTTAGATGTGTTTATTTATAGCATATAAAAGTCTACTCAACAGGTTCCAATCTTGTATATCCTCTTAATAGACGAAATTCAACATGAGCAATACTTCCTAATCTTATTTCCTTTTCAGTTAATCCTGTTATTGAAGCTAATTGTTCCAGTTATTTTTGGCTCTCTCTTTCCTTTCCATTGAGAATCAATCATAAAACCCAGTAAGAATTTGATGTATTTGTATTGCCATCCTTGTATTTGAGGGTAATTTTTACCTCTGTGTCTTTGTTTTCAATTCTCATACCTCTAATATATTCTATGTATCACTACATTAATTGTAATAAATGTCAGGGAGATGAGAGGAAAATAATATTCTTTGAAATTCATGAAAGATCCTGGACTATATGTTTCATTCACTCATTCAGAAATGTGTTTCATTAGAGAATGTACTTATACATAGTAGTTGGATTCATTTTGACAAAAGCATACATACAAGGAATTTGATTTCAATCCCCATTCCCCTCACTTTTCCACCTCTCCCATTCTCCCTTCTCTGTTCTACTTATCTTTCGATCCCTCCTTTATTTATTTGTGATTGATGCTTCCTGAAAATACAAAAAGGTGAAATTCTCTTTGGTACACTTACATATATGCATATAACATGATTTTTAAAAATTCATTCCATATTTCTCCTTCTTTCCTTTCTTCCCTCTCCTCTTTTCTTCCTACTCCATTAATTATGCCTATGTGTTTATGATATCCAGTCCCCTACCCCACTGCCTTCTTTCCCTGCTTTTGTTTTAGCTTCACACATATGAGAGAAAACAGAGTCTCACATACTTCATTAAGCATTGATGTTCTCCATTTCTATCCATTTACTGGCAAATGCCATTATTTCATTCTTCTTTATGGCTGAAATGTTTTTTATTAACTCTCAGGGTCAAGACATTATTTTAAGTACTGGTAATACAAAAATATGTAATGTGAAATAGACACAATATGTGTCTTCAGAAAGCTAATTTAGCAGACAGAGAGACAGCGTTCAGATAAACACACATACAAAAAGTCCAAGTTACACAAGGACAAGTATAAGACATTGGTATGAGTACTCCTAGTACCAAAAGCAATAGTAGTAACAATATCTTAGGAAGTTAATTAATACTTAGCCACTCCCCAAAAGGAGAAAGCAACTTCTCCTTGGACTAAAGACTGAAGGGGTCCAGGGTGGATAAAGCAGGAAGGAAGCTTCCGTGGTAATGTAAGGATGATACCTCAGAAACTGCTACATGGAGAGCCAATGCTGCCAAGCCCTGCGGTGAAACAAGGGAGCTGAGCACATATGCAGGAAGATTCTGTTGTTGAAAATGAGTTCACAACCAAAAGCATCAGTCACATAATGAAGATCAAAACAATACATTGCAGAGTCTGGAAATGGGTCTTGAGCCTAAGAAGAATGTATTGAAATAGTGAAATTCTTTAAGTATTTCTAAGTGGTCTTTTTAGAAATTAGGTGATTGCTACTATGATTCAAAAATCACATAAAAATAGTACAAAGAAGAAAAATATAAGCTTATTTTCTCAGTAAAAATGATTAATTCCCGAGTATTACAAATGTTATATTAAGAACAAGTATAGGACTGAGGATATAGTTCAGTTGGTACAGTGCTTGCCTTGCAAGCACAAGGCCCTGGGTTCAATCCCCAGCACCTCAAATAACAAAAACAAACAACAACAACAACAACAACAACAAAACAAGTGTAGTGTTTCTAAGGATGTGAATCATATAGCAAGATAATTTATCACTTAACAGAATAAAAGTAAAAAGACTATCTCAGTAGGTATAGATTAAGAATTTGATAAAATTTCAGGGCCTATTATGAAATTCAAAAGAAAAATGGACAAGAATTAGGAATAGAAATAAAATCCTATGCCAGAAACTATCTATGAACTGTGCATGAATCAAATTATCATGGAAGTCATGGGATAGGGAATCCCAGTATCTGGGAACTCATAGCAGCACTCTTGCTGGTTTGAGATGGCTCAGTACATGTGATATTCTATCTAGCTCTGCCAGGTTCAGCACTGCACTGGAGTTGGGGCGACTTGCTGTAGCCACCTGGACATACAGCCTCTCAGAGATGGGTGTCTCTTGCCAAGATGCCAATCAACTTGTTGGCTGCAAGATACCATGAGGCAAGACTCTACCCACTGAAACTTTATCCCTGCCTTTAATGTACTCTCCCTTAAATATAGGACCTGAGCCATTTTCTAGTGGATCTGTTCCAGCTCCTATTGGGACTGGAGAACCTATAAGACACACCCTTAAAATCTATTTTCTGGCTCTGTCTCTTAATTCTTCACTATTTAAGACTTTCTTTTCTCAGGTGGCTCATCACCTCCTGAGCAGGAAACTGCCCTGGTGGGGTGCTGGCAGCCCTGCAATAATTCTATGTAGCTAAAAAATGTAAGAAAGGATGCTCAGATTTATGGAATTGGAAACTACAAGTTAAAAAACAACAGGATATTACTTTATACTGATCTAATCAGCAAGAACTAGAAAATAGGATTAGTGTCAGAACATGAGACTATATAGGGACCTTCATCAGAATGTAAATTGGAGCAGGCATTCTGGAGGGCAATTCTGCAGTACTTAGTCTAATTAAATACTGTTATTTCCTACAGTCCTTGGACTTCTGAAACAATTTTTTTTTCCTCAGAGAAGAATTTCCATGAAAAATATGTGCAAAGATATTTATTTCACGCTTGTTAATGGTAATTTTAAAAAATTTTAAATAATTTTAATTATAAATAACAATAACAAGAAACTATAGCCTTGATTATATGCATTGAATACATATATGTATATATACATATAAATTTTGCATATGTGTACAGTCATATTATTGCATGACAATGTTTCAGTCAACAGGCAATCAAATATACAATGGTGGTCCTGTAAGACTATAGGGGAATTGAAAAATTCCTGTGACCTAATGACACTGTAGCCATTGAAACATCATAGGGTAAGACATGGCTCATGTTTGTGGTGATGCTGGTGTAAACAAAGTACCAAAATGCAAGGCGTGCAAGAATATAGAATGGTACCTAATACTAGACAGTGATAACTGACTGCTAGTTATATATACATTTGCTATAATTTTTATCATTATTTTAAAAGGTATTCCTTCAACTCAAAAGAAAAAGTACTGTAAAACGGTATGCTGTGCCATAGGCGGCAGCTCACAGACCTTGTTTTTACCATGTCTATTGATTGTATCATTTTCTATTGTGCTTGATTTGATCTCATGTTGTTCATCATGCCCCTGGAAACATCAGCTTATAATATATACATATACACCACATGGGCTAGGTGTGTAGAAGCTAGGCTACCTAGGTTTGTATAAGCACACCCTGTGATGTTTACAGAATAATGAAATTCCCTGATACATTTCGTAGAACTTATCCCCATAGTTAAGCAACACATGACTAAAACTCAGATTTTTTAAAGCATGTTGCTAACTAAGTAAAAATGGCAAGAAAGGGTGAGATCTACAAGCCAATGATATTTATATTAATTTTACATATATTCCTAGGAAATAGCACCACATATTTATAAGGACATTTACAATTAAAAGGAAACATATCTAAAATGTTAGAAGGGTTATCTGGGGATAGGGCAGGGAGTGAATATGGGCTTGGAAAGAAAAAGAAATAGACTGGACCATGGTGGTGCATGCGGGTAATCCCAGCAGCTCAGGAGTCTGGGGCAGGAGAATCGAGAGTTCAAAGCCAGCCTCAACAAATTGAGGTGCTAAACAACTCAGTGAGACCCTGTCTCTAAACAAACTGTGAAGTAGGGCTGGAGATGTGACTCAGTGGTCCAGTACCCCAGGTTCAATCCTTGGTCTCTCCCAGCTTCCTGCCTACCACCCCACCCCACCTCCAAAATAAAAAAAAAGAAAGAAGAGAAGGCTTCCCATAAATCAAAAAATAAAATACAACATAAATGGTGGGGATCCTTTTAGAGATAAAAGGAAATAATCACTTCCAAGAAATAAGATTAGAAAAATGAACCAATGAGCGGTTCTTAGTGTGATAATACCATTTGAAATTACCTAGTGCTATGAAGGAACCAAATCATATGCTGTCACAGAAAATAGTAGGAGCAATGTGGAGAGAGAACGTTAGTGGAACATAGTGGTCAGAAAAGGGCTCTCTGTGTTGGTGAAGTTTAGCCAAGAACTGTAGGGTGAGAGGCCGCCAGCTAAGCAAATAAGCTTGAAAAGAGCCTCCCAGACAGAGCATGACCTGCTCTGGAGCTGAACAGGCAAGTGAGTGCAGCTGGTGTGTGGTGAACAGCGGAGGTGGCCCAGAGGAGGAGTAAGCAGAAGCCTTTGGAGTTCATTCCAATTATAATCGGAAACCCTGTAGGGTATTAAGCAGATGCTAACAAGATTTAGTGTACAATTTTGATTTTTAAAAGTTCACTCTGCTTCTGTGAGTTTATAAGGGATTTGCAGAGGGCAGCAGAAAAAGCAGGAAGCTGACAAGCAGGCTCTGTGAGAAAGACCATGCTGTCTTGCGCTAGGGGGTGACCATGGAGATGGGAGAAACAGGCAAGACAAAATCTGGAGGTAGAATCCACAGGAATTACTGATGGTCGGGTTTGGGAAGTAGACAGGAGGGAAGAATAAAGACTCTTAGGTTTTTCCTTGCCATTTATTAAGAAGAATAGGTGAGGGACATATTTTGAACTCAAGAATTCATGATCAGACAGGCTAAGTTTGGCTTTTTGTGAGCCATCGAAGTAAAAATATGAAATAAGATAGATGAAAAAGAGTAGAACTCAAAGAATAGGTCTAAGGTCAAGCTGTTACTTGGGGAGATAGCCTTCCAGGGGCCATATTTATTTAAGCCACAGGAAAGAGAGAGAAAAGAAGGGGATTTGTCCAGGATCTTGACAAAGTCATTTAGATGTCTGGGATGTGCAGAGGAACTTAAGGAAGACCGAATAGGACTGGTCAAGGTGTTCAGAGGAAAACCCCTGTTGTTTTCCTGAGGCATAGATGCAGTTTTTCACAAGGGCATGAATTTTTAATTTGGTCAAATATTGCTTAGAAATAGAACAATGTGAGGACAGGAAGGCAAGTCTTTTAATTTGGCGTATTAATTTGGAAGGTGCTGGTAACCTCATTAGGAGTAATTCATATTGTGTTATCATCATAGGCCACCGTGGAGTGGATGGAGGCATGGATACCAAAAGATGAAGTGGAGACACCATCTGCAACCTTTGACTTTGGAAAAGCCAGTCTCTGTAGAAGTTGGGCAATAGGTAGAGGTAAAGACTGCAAGTTAAAAGATATTTAAGGACCTTCACAAATTGGCCTGAAACTTGGTACTTTCTCTGTGTTTTAGTCATATTTGTTCACGCATTCTCCCAGGCCAGGTGAAATGCAGGCATTTAGCTTCTTCAGATGGGTTGATTATAAGGCCTCCCAGGGCTAAATAATTAGCATTCCTTAGAACCAATGTTCTTTAAGTGTTAATTCAATATTATTGTGGGTGAAGTTCAAAACAACAAAGAATTTTGATTGTTTATTTTAGTTTTCACTCTAGCCTGGTATTTTCTCCTTTAATGAGAGTAGGGCCCAATTTTGTGATATTGAATATTTAAGAACTTGAGAGTTCAGGTCTGAATTCTTGGCATATTATTTATGATTTAGTCTGTTGATAAGTTAGTGACTCTTGTAGACTAAGGCCAGGACAGTTCCTTATCTGGCTTGTCACTGTGATATAGCTTTCCTATCCTTGTGCTTTTGTTCATGGTAATGATATCACATCTATAACTTCTCCCCTCCCATGCTGTCCTGCGCCTTTTCCACTTACATAATATACGGCAGGTTTTGTTATTTGACCCTGGCTACGTTTACACATCCCCTTGAATATCTGATCAACTTTGTTGTCTATAATATCTACTATTAGATTTAAATAGATTTGATTGTGTGATCTTTACCTCCAATTAAGTTAAAATATTTTTTTGATATTTTTATTTACCTCAATATATCAGGAATTTGTAATAGTGGTTTATATTTTGGCGCCCTATGTGATACCTGTCTGTACACTCATGTATTTCCTCGTTGCTCTGATTTTACATTAAAACAGAGTCTATTTACCTATTTTTCCTCTCACATTCCAAAATACAGCTAGTAAACTTTTTAGTAAAAATAAAGAACAAGAGTTTAATATATTTTTAAAATGAATACTATGTAGTCATGAATACCTGTTTTAGAACTCTTGTCATTTATAAGTTTCACAATTGAGGCCATTTTACCTAGTCTTTCGGATCTGTTTCTTTCTGTCAAGTAGAAGTGAAACTATTTCTTTGTGATGTTTTAGAGAGATCATTGTGAAGAGCACTTAAGTAGGGGGTGATAAAAATGAATTATTATGAAAAAGTAATAAAACTATGCCCAAATTTTGGTTGACCAAGTTGAAACTAGGCCCTCTGGTCTCTCCAGCAATAGCTTTCTGACTTGGATATAATGTGGGTGATTTATATCAAGGGAATTATTTGACCTATTTTTTGACTTGGGTAGGAATTTTCTCTCATTAGCAAACATGGTGTTTTTCACCACTTGGAAAAAATTCAATATGTTTTTTGTTGGGCTGAATATCAAGTGATCACTTAGCCTCCAAATGTGTATGTGTAACTGATTTCAGCATTTCTCATTCCTGCTCTGGTTCCATCAAGGATGATTTCTTACTAGGATATTCAGGAAAACTACTTGTTTGTAGCATGCCCAATTCTAAGTCAGTTCTTTGCTAACTTTGACTTTCATGCTGTACTTTGATCTGACTGTGGTTAAAAACATGGATTCAGGATGAAACTTCTCAGAATTTCTCCACCATTCTTTCTGCTCATGATTCTGTTACCACATTTGGCTCTTAAATGAATGTGGCAAAGTCCATCCTCTATTTTATCTTTCATAATTCTAATTTACCATTTACCAATTCCACATGGCGATAACAGACTTTAGTAGAGAGGTATATACCTAATAAAGATTACTGTGTAGTGTGCAAAGTAAATATTTAATTTAACCCTGAAATATCATGGTACTCATAAGCCAAGGTAAGAGAACAAATAGGTTAGATTTATTTCAGATGGAGTAGATGTACTCCAGACCCTTTTCTGCTTTTAAGATCACCTTTTCTGCTTTGTTCTTCAAAACTTCTCAGTGTTAAGTTTTTATCCCCCTTAGCAAATCCCACCCCTTTCTTGTGGCTCAATCTTGCTATAGGATACACTCCTTCCTCCCATTATGGGGCATAAACCTCCCAACAGGCTGTGAGGCTGGACATTAGCCCTCTGATTCTGTTTTCCTTGGAGGATTGCAGTGAGGAATCTGTCCTTCTCCTTTATATTTTGGTGTTCAGTAGGTTATTCACACACATGCAAACACAAATGGTAAACTCAAAATGCATGACGAAGATAGAAACATTTTTCTTCCTTTGGTTTTAATGATACAGAACCACCCTTCAACAAATGGGAGAAAATTCCTATTATGTCTCTATGCTGATCAGTGCTCAAGTTTCTTTGTTTTGCCTGCTGTGTTTAGATTGTGCCTCAGTTTTTCCAGTGCATAAAAGTTAAGAGTTAAGGCAGCATCGTATATTGTAGTACTTCTTCACCAACAGCACTTCTATACAAAACATTTACAGTAACTTAGAGCATTAATATCAGTCTAAATCTTGGGTTACCATAAATGAAAGAAGGCTGCAGGAAGAATTGTTAGCTTTCATCTAAGAAACCTGCAGGGAATGAGAAGGATGTTTTAAAGGGAAGTAATCACCTTAACATTTTAACAATAGGTGGTAAAAATATAAGGAAAAAGATAGGGATACACATGAATATATTCCTGTAAGTGAGAAAAATGTCATTTATTATAAAAAAAAATTAAAAATTTTTGAACCTGGGCACATAAGCACACAAAAATAAAAGTAGGTCAATTTCATAGCTAAGATATAACAAGCATTGTAAACATTTTGGTGACCATTTAGTTCTACCAAGGTATCTATAATTTTCCTATACCTTTCTCAACCAAATTTTATCAAGTTGTATAAATTGTTTTATAGTTCAGTTATTTAATCTACATTATAATAAATCATGCTCCATATTATTATGCATTTTGAAGATTTGAATTTTTATAACTATATGGTATTATGTAATAAGTAAATGCTATGATTTTATTCATTTAATCAACCATTTATTGTTACACAGTTAGAAAGTAAGCAAAAATTTTACTTTATAAATACAGTACCTTTTCTATTAATTTCCAATAATAATTGACTGGTTACTTCTGGGTCATATCTTGAGAAAAAGAAAATGGAGATCTAATTTTTAAAAATTTCTTAGTAATTGTATACCTATATGGTTTTAAAATCTATGCTTACAGCAAATTTTGCAAATCTATATCAAAAATTTGACAAGCAATCATGCTTCTTGGGAACATTTGTTATTAAAAAAAACTTTAAGTCATGATAAGTCACTTGTACTAGTAATTTATGCCTTAAAAACACTGAAAAAGGACTTAGTATAATCACAAATCTTCTTAAGAATATGATATATGTGTGTGCATGTGTGTTGTCTGGAGCTCTTTACATAGAAGGATACTGCAGGAAATGTTACTGCTTTGATTTCAATAATAATAGAGCATCCAACTGAATGTCTCCTTATTAATGTGATCTATTTCCTCTTCTGGTCACCGTGTGGGCATCACCAGCAGATGGCATTGTTATACTAAGGAATCAGGCACCACAGCATACATCAGGAAGCACACAATTTAGAAAGGAAGGAAAAAGGAAAAGCAAATATTATTATTGAAGTATATTAGGTACTGATTCTTGTATATGTGTAAGACATTTTATGTTCATAGTGACCCCTTTAGGTAGGTGCTACATTAAGAATTGACAAACTACAGCTACATAAATTTAAGAAACTAATTATTCACAAAGCAAGTTTGTGACACAGAATTATAATCTAGATCTGGTTGATTCAAAATGCCTGTGTGACTGGTGGCTGTTGTGTTGAGAATCTGGGGTGTTATGGTAGAAATATTTGATTATAGAAACAATTTCAAATGAATGGCTCTGATACCTTCAAATTTATTTTTTTTAATGGGGGAATTAAAAAAAAGTGTAGAGGGTTTTTTCAATGAAAAAATCTCACATAGGAAAAATGCAGAAAAGCATTCCTGAAATGATGGAGTAAAGACTTCTGAAAATATTCTCTATAAAAGAAATAATGCTGTCAAAAACTGTGTAAATCAACTTTTTCAGAACTCTGGGAATTAACCAAAGGTTGTAATAATCTGTGGAGTATTATATAAGAAAAATGACTGAATGTTGATAAGAACAGCAAGACTGCAGCACTGAAACTTGTTTTATTCCCATTCCCTTCTCCCTGGCATGGCATCTCTGAACTCCAGCAACCTCTTACCCCTGATAGCTGTGAAAACCAGCACCTCAGAGATCATTAGAGGTGGGGGAGAAATGAGTTTGAATATCTACCAAAAGCCCATTCCAAGGGAACTGTCAGTCTTGACCTGTTTAGTAGGTCCTTAGAAAAGCCTTTCGGAGGATTTGTTTATATTTGACATGACTCAGAGCTCAGTGAGAAAGTCCTTTCCCCTGAGATTTGTCAGAAAACCACCTACAAGGATTGCTTAGCAACACAGCTGCCTGAGAAAATGATGCTGCTTGTTGGGGCAAGCAAGAGGCTGGCCAAAACACTTAAATGGAGAATCAGAGACATGGTGTGTTTATAGGGGGGCTTTGAGAAGCTTGATTATATTGCTGGGCACCCTAAAGGAGAAGGGAAGGCCTATGCACATGGCTAGGAGAAAACCCTAATTATTCAACATGGAGCAAATTTAAAGTTCTGCACAAGCAGGAATCTAAGGCTAAGGCAGAATTGTGAACTTACAGAACATTGCAGTTTTGTCCCAATAAACCTTTAAGCAAGATATTTGTTGGCTCAAGATATTGAAAGAAATCTGTGTCTAATCACTAGCCTGTCATTAAGCAACTGAACAGAGAAGTCAGTGGTTGCACACACACTAAAATAAAGGCTGTAAGATGTTATGTAGGAAATCACTAAGCAAACAGAAGATACCAAAATGGAAAAGCAACAAACAGCAACAACAATAAAATCTCCCAAAACAAGCCCTTGGCAAGATGAAATCTATTTCCAGAGTTGCTGCATTATAATTTAACGCCAGTCTTTGGCAAAAACATTATAAGGCAAAAAGAAAAACAAGAATGTATGGATGGTCCTTTCAAAGGGAGAAGGGGTGTCAATCAATAAGAAATGTATCTGAGGAGGTGCAGATGTTGAACTTACTAGACAAAGACTTTAAGCGCACTCCTAAGTAATCAACAGGTGAAAGCAAAAATCAAAAAACATATTAGAAAATTATGTGAAATGAATGAAAATAAACTCCACATACTAAAATTTAAACAATTCACATGTAGCTGTTACTAGAAGGAAATTTATAGCTGTAAATCCTTGTATGAAAAAGAAAAAAAGGGATAAAGTTTTGAGTCTAACTTTTACCTTAAGAAATTAGAAAAAAGAAGACCAAATTAAGCCCAAGAAACAGAAGGAAGGAAATAAAAAACAGACTGGATCAGGAATAAATGAAATTGAAATTAGAAAATGAAAGAGATTTCAGAAAAACAAAATATGATTCCTGGAAATATCACAAAGATTGACAAACCATCATCTAGATTAAACAAGAAAACTAAAAAAATAAGCTAGACTTGATTAAAATTAGGAATGAAAGAGGATATATCACTGTTGACTTACCATTGAAAAGACTTTATAAAGGAATACTATGAATAACAAGTGATAGAAATAGAAATTTCTACGAAGATTTAGAAATGACATAAGCACTTGGCAAAAAACATCCAGCATCTAATTATAGTTATCAGAAATATGCAAATCAGAGTTACAGAGACATACCATATAATATCCACTAAATTTAAACAAACAAACAAAAAAAGAGAACAATGTATAACAGTTTAGTG
Source organism: Urocitellus parryii (assembly GCF_045843805.1). Classification (NCBI taxonomy): domain Eukaryota; kingdom Metazoa; phylum Chordata; class Mammalia; order Rodentia; family Sciuridae; genus Urocitellus; species Urocitellus parryii. Next base: position 51,315,808 of record NC_135536.1, read on the forward strand.
TATGGAAAAATTGATATCCTCACACATTGTTGTTGGAATTGCCAATAGTGCAGTCACTTTGGCAGGCAGTTTAACAGTTCTTTCAAATGTTAAACAGTTACTATGATTGGCTATAGCAATTTTACTCATTGCCCCATATCCAGATGTTAATCATTGAGTTATTACAAATGAATCCTGCAGTTCCACTGTTGGACACATACCAAGAAAAGAAAAATAAAAACACATGTCAATATAAAACCCTGTGCACTGATGTTCATAGCAACATTATTCATAATGTCCCAAAGTGTAAAGAGCTCAAATATACATCAACTGATAAGTGTACTATGTCAACCCAGTGGACTATTATTAAGCAATAAAATAAGCTGAAGTACTGGTCTATGTCATAGCACAGATGAACCTTGAAATATGTTTAATGATGAAGACAGAACAAAACACAGCATTTGCCATTCCATTGATATATAATGTCTAGAAAAGGCAAATCTAAAGATCCAGAAAGAAGGTTATCAAATAGGCCTTGCAATGGGGAAAGAATATAGGAGTTATGAAAATATTTTTAAGTTGATTGTGTTACTGGTTTGCGATTCTATGAGTATACTAAAACCCACTGAAATTTACCCTTTAAAAGGGTGGGTTTTATGATGTGTGACTTTCCTATCAATGAAACTGTTTCAAACTGAGTTAAATTAACGTGGCCTTACCTTTAAACTATATAGGAAGAAAATATACCATATATTGAGTACCTTCTTTGGGCAGGGACTTTAGAAGCACCATCTCCTTTAAGGCTACCACTATCATGGTAGGTAGGCATTATCCATGTAAAATGTGAAAGGTCATGTTAGAGGTCAACTACATCTGTCAAGGGCTAGAGCCCAGCCCATCATTTTCCAGGGCCTTTACTTTTCTCCATTTTGTGGTTTAGTGAAAAGATGTTTCATTAAAAACAAGTTCTAGCTTTGTTAGGTTGTGTCTCTTTCTGCTTTCAGTGTGGTGGATACTGTTTTCCCCATTGTAACTTTGATTAGTGACAAACTCAAGTTGAGAAAAATGTCAGTTTTCTTTTCTCCCAGTATGTTATTTTTAATTTGAAAACTGTTCAATATATGACACTCTTGTTTGGTATGCTAAATGAAATTGGGTACTGTTTGGACAAATGCATATTTGTATATAATCTAAAATTTGAACCCAGAGGAAGGAAGATGATTGGTGGGGGAGTTAATTTGTATTAAATTGGAGATTTTTTTCTCAAATTTGAGTAATATATATATCTCTACTTCCATAAAATACATTAGAAAAGCCAGACATATTCCTATAAGCATTATTTTTATAGATGGTGTTATATTGAAGTAAAATGGTTCTTAAGAAAATTATATATGCATCTGGGTGGGGTATGTTAACATTGTTTCAATTATAAAAGAATTGCAGGTGGAATTCTTTAAAGAAGCAAACTACCTTAATGCATTGATAATGAGTCTGTTCAGAATGCTTCAGGAACAAGGTACTTATTCTCCCTGGATCTCATTGGGGGAGAAAAAAAAGCACCATATTAGCTAGTCCTGAGATCCTTTTCAGCTGTTTGATTATATGACACTCTGACCAGCGCAGAGGCACACCTGCAATCCTACTGAGAGTTCCACGGAATCATTAATGATTATTCATGGCAAGGGAAGCCAAGGCAACATTGACTTCTGAAAGCCGATCCTTTTCTCTGCAGAAGTGCACTCTTGTGTTACAGTGTTTTTGTACATGAAAAATGCCACCTGCCAGTCCTGAAGGTCTCTAAGCACAAGGGATTGACTCTGTGCCCTTCAGGTGAACACATCCCCTGCATGCCCAGCAGAGTGTACCTGTGGTGAGGGGCGTTGTGTGGATGCTCACTTTGATGTCTTTCAGAGCTTGTGCTTTGAATTTTCTCCTTTGCTTTGTCTCTTACTGGAACATTCATGACAAATCCAGGACATTCTAAATTTTTTGTTTATTTTTTCAGTTTATGGACTATTTTATTTTTAAAGAGACTTTTTTTTTTGAAGTTCACTAGTGGGTATGAGTGAATTTTTCTCAATGCCTTATATATATCTGTACTAGGATTCTGCTGCAAAAGAACAGTAAATTATTTGAAAGGGAAAATATATGTGTTGATACCACTTCAATTAGAAAGAAAGTTTAAGATGATTCACAGTATCAATTTTTTTATTCTTCTTCATTCTTTTTGCACTGCAGAACATATTTATTTTCTTTCCAATTTTTTTGTTTGTTTTAATTAGTTATACATGACTGTAGAATGCACTTTGATACATCATATATAATGAAGTACAATTTCTCCTTCTTGTGGTTGTACATGATGTAGAATCACCCTGGTCATATGGTCTTATGTGTACACAGGGTGATAATGTCTAATTCATTCTACTATCCTTCACTCCCCTCTAACTAATCTAAAGTAACTCTGTTCTTCCTGAGATGCCCCCTTCTATTGTGAATTAGCATATCAGAGAAAACATTCGACTTTTGGTTTTGGGGGGTTAGCTTATTTTGCTTAGCATGATATTCTCTAGCTCCATCCATTTATCCCACTTCTAGGTTTATACCAAAGTATACCAAAGGGACTTAAAATCAGCATATTATAGTGATGCAGCCACATCAATGTTTATAGCAGCTCATTTCACAATAGCTAAAGCATGGGACCAAACTAGGTACCCTTTAACAGATATATATAGAAAACATGTGGCGCGTGTATATATATATATATATATATATATATATATATATATATGAATATTAATCAGCTTAAAGAAGAACATATTTATTTTTAGCAACATAAACAAAAGTCACTCATGAGTTCTCCACTAGTATAATAATTATCAGTCTAAACTTGAGACAATATTTTTAAACAAATGGCACAATATTTTAAGTTCAAATTTATTCTTATCAAGATGAGAGTAACGATAAAATATTACTTTAAAACCAAATTACTATAACATTGACAATAAGAACCAATCAAAATGTTCATCAATCAATGATTGAATAAAAAATCTGGTAAATCATATAGTTTTATATTTTCAATTCTGTAAAGGTACAGTAGTATTCAGCATGAAAAAGAAGAAAATCATGCAACATATAGTAACATGAATGAACGTGGAAGACATTCATTGTTCTAAGTATATAGGTCAGTCAGAGAAGAAAAGTGCGACAAATCTATATATATGAAGGATCTGAAATAGTCTAACTCAGAGAAGCAGAGGGTAGAATGGTGATTGAAGGGGCTGAGTGGGGAGGGGAAAGTGTGGAGCTGATCAATGGATATAAAATTTCAGTTATATAAGATAAATAAGTACTAGAGATTTGCTGAGCAGCATAGTGCCTATATGTTAAAATACTGTATTGTGAACTTGCAAATGAAGGGTATAGATCTCATGTTGTGTTTATCATAAGACACACACCACACACACACACACACACACCTCAAACACAAAGAAGCCATGAGGGGACACAAGGAAGCATTGGAGGCTATTAGTATGTTTATTACCTTGATTGTGGTGATGGATTCACCCATGTATGCCTTGTGTACAAACTCATCACATTACATGGTTTTTCTCTACATTAAGTATATCTCAAGAAAGCTGTTACTAAAAAAACACATTTACTTGAAATCGTATTCTTTTCCTTATGATTCTCAGGATAGTTTGGCCCAAATGTGGAAGGAGTCAAGCAGTCATCTACTAGAAGGTATTGAACAAGATTTCTAGAAACTGTTTAACCTTGTTTCTAGAACTTCTCTGGAGCATTTGTGTTTTAAAGGATTGTTGCTTATGATTTTACATGTATTAAAAGAACCAGAAACCAATAGCAACACTAAAGACACATCATTTGAACTTTAGAACTCCTTAGAGGACACACAACCTTTCTGTCCCTATAATCACATCTTACAATTTTATTTTATTTTTAATATAAGAATAATATATAATAAATGTAAAAATTTGGGGAAAGTATAAAATTCATAGAGATTATTAAAAAATAATTCTTGCTAATCCTTGGTATTTTCCATTTTAAATGTTGTAGTCTTTTTTTCATGTCTTCCTCTTCCCTCCTCCTCCTTTTCTTCCTCTTTTCCTTATCTTTCTTTCTTTTCAATGAAAGAATTGAAATAGGAAAATGTTATTTTTATATATGTTTCCCTTTCATTTAATAAGAAAATGAATATGCTGAAAGCATTACAAACTATTTGCAAGCATGCTAGTTATATAAAACAAACTAAATGCTGTGGGAAAAGCAACCAAACACATTTTTGTTATGAAAATACAACCTTCTGAATTCAGAATCTTTACAGGCTAAATTTTAGTCTTCTGAATAAAACTAAAGTCATGTAATTTTAATAATGGTGCAATGTTTCTAGCCATTATGAATCAAAGTATTTATGTACACTAAGAACAAGCAGAAATGGATTGTTCTGCTAGGGCTTCCATAGTAGTAATATTTACAAATTTTTTTTCCTATCTCGGGCTCTAATTTCACCCATTAAACCTAAACCTGTTGTATGACTATAGTGACCTTGAAATGGCAATTGAGGGCAATGGTATGTGCTGCTGCATGGAAACAGGACAGTGGAAGACTTTTATGTATTGAAAGCCTTTAAAACTAGAATGAGGGTTTTCACCAAATACACTATGTGACTTTGTTTACAGGTCCAAAGAGAGTGAATAGTCTTTTAACCACCCTTTGTTCTGTGTGAATCCAACAGATGTTTGTGAAGAAATTTACCTGAAAAAGCAATGTGAGATGATTCTAGGGGAGTTGCATCAAAACGGTTCTGCATCCCAAGGGAAACGTGTTCACAATCAATAATATGTGTGGTATTACCTGGTTGATCTGTGTTCTGGGCCTTGTGTACTTCAGAGTTCTGTGTTGCTTACTTGGGAAAAGTAAAAGCTATGGGCTTTGCCTTACATGGTAGGCAAATATCCTGGCTGCATTTTATGAAAAACAGAAAATATATTATTATAAAAATGAGCTAAGAGTCAATAGAAGCAAAAATGTCTGTAAGAAACAAAATTTTAGGACTAAGGTTTTGGCTCAGTGGTATAGCGCTTGCCTAGCATGCATGAGGCCCTGGGTTTGATCCTCAATGCCACATAAAAATAAATAAATAAATAGACAAAATAAAGGTATTGTGTCTAAGCAAAAAATAAATATTAAAAAAAAGAAACAAAATTTTAGGCAAATTTTGATATGTCCTAATTGTAATTTTGCTATACCATATTTCAGCCACATTTTTTGCACATTCTCAGATTTTTGTGGTCTTGGACAGGAATGGTAGTGACATACTCCCACTGCCTGTCACCCACGACCATAAACCGAATAACTGACACTCCCAGAACATTAAATATGCAATTTGATAAGTATTATTTGAAGCATGAGAGAACTTTAGAGGAGGCAAGTAAAACTTTATTAAGACTTGAAGTTTAATGATTCTGTCAGATAAACAAATTGGAGAGGAGGGATTGCTATAGAGAAGAGGACACGGACCTCAAATAGGAAGTTGCTGCAATAATTTTGGTAAGGAACAAATAAAAACTAACGCAGCTTCCTGGAAAAAAGAGTAGTAGTAATTATTGGAATTGTAATTATGTAGTAGAGTTGAGACTAGTAAGGAATTAAAAATATTTTAAGAGGACATGGAATCAGATAATAAAGGAAATAGAGGGAATCCTAGGTTTGACGATGAAGCTCTAGGTTATAGTGCTGGTGAGCTTGTATATTCTGTGTTTGAAATCTTGCATTCATCATGCTTGTAGTCATATCTAAGTAGAACTCTGAAATGAGTGGGAAGGCTACAGACAGGGAAATTAGAAGAAAAAGTGAAGATAAAAGTTTTGAATTATAGTTAATTAGTAAATATAGACAAGAAAGAAATTGCCAATAGTTATTATAAAATGAGAAAGAAATAGGACCATAGATGGAAATAGGATGACATTAAGATTTAAGATATAGGGTAAAAAGGAGAATAATGGAATTGAAACTGAAAAGGAAGAAGAGAATGAAAAGTTAAATGATAGGATGACAGAGATTCATAAAAACATGATAGTATCCAAGGAATTCTGGAGCCTGAGTTTCCATGATGAATTATACAATTCTAAGGCCATCAGGAATTACTCATCAAAGTAATGGGAACCACCCCTATGTTACATTCAAATAACTTTTTATTTAATGGTTCTGGGGATAAAACCAGGTTCTTGTGCATGTTAGAAATGCTATACCTCCAGCTCCATATCACATTTTCATCTATTTACTGTTAAACACGGAGTTAGGTTGCATATCATATAGGGAGTGCTTACTCTGAATTGGAAATGGGGTGCATTGGTGAACTGAAAAGACAAGTCTCTTGTCCTTAAAGAGCTAACTTTAAAGAGATAGAACAAGAAATTAACATAATGTATACTTTTATGAAGTGTATATTATGATAAAATGTTATAGAAAAACCATCGTGGGATAAATAATTTCAGGAGTGTAGCTGGGTGAAGAGCTTTGGGATTGGACAGGTGCTATATTAAATAATGTGGGGCTCTCATTGGGACAGTGAAGTTGATCAAAAAACATTTTAAAGAGGTAAGAAAGTTAGTCGAGTGGACACCTGGGTAAGAACATTTCAGGAGAAAAGCATATAGCAAATTCTCAAGGTCAGAACATGTCTATCAAGTGTAAGGATTTGGAAGGAGGATGCTATGGGTACAACCAGAGTAATCAGGAAAGGGCAAGGTTGGAACAGAGGTCAGGTACGTTACATGGAGCCTTGCCTAGCTCTTGGCAATGAGAAGGAATCCCTTCCAGGTTTTGATCAAACAAGTAACCTAATCTGTCTTGCCTTGTAAAGGATGACTCTGGCTGATGTATTAAGAGTGGATTTTGGGAAATGCCTAAGAGTAGAAGTAGGAGACCAAGGGAAAGGCTATCTACAGATGAAAGATGAGGTTTAGCTCCTATGATGGTTAGCCCACCAGTGATGTAGTAGTAAATAGATGGATTCTGGATATATCATAAAAATAGCATCTACAGTCTTTTCTTTCTTTCTGATAATGCAACTTGTATAGTAGTTAGCTATGCCATATGTTTGGCAAAGAACTGTCTGAGAAAATATTTTCTAAGATATGTTAATCCACTATTAATATATTACAGTCAGGTTCACCTTCTCCCTAAAATTTCTGCTCCTTGGTATTACAATAATTGCTGTATTTAGACCACTAGACCCTATAAATAGCATCTGGTAGGGTCATAATAAAAATAACTTATGAGGTGAGAGGAACTATGCTTTTTCCAATTGTTTTGAATGAAGTATGCTCTCAAGTTGCCTCTTTCTCATGAAGACTCAATTTCAAATCCCCAAACTACCAAGTACTATATTTATATAATCCATCACATTATGCTAGTCGAATTGCTTTGTCTGCATGTTACAAACCACATTTTAAGTTCATGCCTTTAAATTCTGAGATGTAGTATTTCATCATTACTGGCCAATGCCTTTTTTGGAAGACTGCTCTGAATGCAGAATTTGGTTAAGAGGACTGTTTGGAGGACTTGATAAATATTGATTGAAATGCATACTGTCCAAGAAAATTACAAATTTCATGGTGTGAGCACATAATGCTGTTCTGCAGCAGTGTTGATTCTGTTCATCAAATTTAAGTCCTAAAAAATAGCTCTAGGAATTCTTTTCTTTTTAGGTTAGATATGTGTGCCATATTTAATTGTCCAGTTATCTTTTAAAGACGTCATTGTAACTAAAGTATGTCATATTGGGTAAAAACAAATAGATAGGCTAAGCAAACTTTTAACCAACTAGTCTTTTTATTTTATTTCTCTAAAGTAACAAAACCAAAAATCTTACTTTTGTCTAACATTCTGAATTAATTACAATATACAACCAAATGAACTCAGTACATGCATACGTATACACACAAACACATGTGCACCCTCTGCTCACACAAGGTCATAATATTTAGCCATATCATCTGGTGATAGAATTAAGCTCAATATAGCTGATACTTTTATAGCTATTGCATCTGATGGTTCATTAAGTAATGATAATGAAATAATAAATTGGTTTAAGATTAAGTTCACCTTTTTCACAATTTATACAAATATTAAGGAAATTTTTGTTTAAGGGTAAGAAAAATGTCAATTTTTAAGGTTAAAAAGTAATTTAAATTTAGTAAGTGAATAGACATTGTAGTTTTCCTTAAGTTTTGGTTATAACAGAAGTGAATAGATTATTTTAGTTTTGAGTTAACTTTTTGTTAATACATCAATTTTGTTTTGTTGACAAAAGTCTTTGAGAACAGAGTGAAAAATAGAACTGCTTCAAAAACACAATTGAAGGTCCTTGCTCTGCCCCCAAGGAAGTGGCATGATTTCTCTGTTAAGCAGATGGACTTTTTTTTTTTTTTTTTAAACAAAACACCTTGAGAGACCTCTTTATGATGGAAAGCAAGAGCCCTCTAGGGTCTGGGTTTGAAGAAGACTGATGACTGGACTGCACAGTATTGGAAATGAATGGTTCCTTGAAGGTGAAAGTGAACCCAGGAGTGAGAAAGAGAGGGTCAGAAACAAAGGCAAGTGGTGACGGTCGAAAAATATCAGGAGTGAGAAATTCCTAGGACAAGGATGATTGAAGAATCTTTTATACTGGAGTCTCTGGTGTTTCTTATCAAGAATTGTGATCATTAGCATCTTACTTCATCATATGTATCTTTGGTAGTGTCCCTTATATATATATAATTTCTTGGCTAAATGGTGAAGGGAAAGCAAGGAACGAGAGATGGGTAAGCAAGAAATGAGACAGAGACCAGACAGAGATACACATGAGCGTTTATTTATCAGAGCTGACTAATAAAGGCCATCTCTCTATAAGAGAGAGAGGCAAAACAGGCTTGAGTTCTGGGACTTTTATAGGGGAGGCTCAGGAATCAGAGCTAGGCAGGTCCTAATGTGGGCAGTTAAGGGTTGGGTTGGTAAGAGGAGTTGGTGAGCCTTTCTCAGAAAGGCCCTTGGGTGGGAAAGTGAAATTTTTCTTAAAATGGTGGCTGTCACTTAAGAATGGCCATCCAGATGCTAAGCAAGGACCTTAAAATGGTGTTTTGGTAAATCAGAGAAAAAGGGTTGTACGTTTGAAATGGTGGGCGCTATGAAGAGAGGAGATAATAAATATGTTGGGTCCAACATAAGAAATGGTGAGGTTTTAGTAAGAAAAGAGATCAGAATCAGAGGTGACAAAATGCAAGCTTTCAGATTTTAACAATATACGTGTCTGTATAACCAATGCGAATGTGCAACCTGTACACTCAGAAAAATGAGAAATTATACCCCATTTGATTCAAATGTATGATATGTCAAGATCATTGTATTGTCATGTGTAACTAATAAAAAATAAAGATTTTGGCACATAAAAGATTAAAAAAAATTGCATTAGAGGATTGGTTTTCCCCTGGACAAGAGATGAGAGTTTGGGAACTCAGGAAGCAGACCCTGGCCTCCAGTGACATCTGGATTACTTGCCTTTGATTCCCCACACCAAAAGTACTTTTCTTCATATCCAGAAATTATTAACCACAATTTTAAACGTAGAGGGCATTGTTCTAACTTTGTTAATGGAAGCACATTGACATTCCTGGACTCCTTGTAGTTTTGTTTCTGAGACATTTCATACATTTTAAAAATCTAACAAAAATTGAATAGCTTTTCATGATAAGGTGACATGAGTTAACTTGTCTGTCAAATATCTCCAGTGTAATAGAATTATCTCCACTCAGTTGATAATTCTATAATGGTATCTCATGCCGATCAGACACTCTGATTAGCAGTTAGATGTCTTTGATTGAAAAAGAGGGAGAAAACAATTATTAAACATTTTAATTTCCATTTCTGCTCCCTCCTCCCGGACTGAGGTAAACTCTTTTTTCTCTGAAACCACCTGTGTTCCATGAGCAGTGGATGAGAATGCAAAAACATAGTAAAACCAGAGACCAGTTGATTCTTAAAGCCAAGCTGCATCCACAAGGATGTGGATTTCCCTGTGAAGTAAGTGGTCATGGCTCAGTTGTCTTATGTCTAGGGCCATTAAAAACCCTCAGTGAAACATGTACAAACTGGTGTACATGGTGATCATGGTGGCTGTAGACACAGAGCCCTTGGTGGTGTGGGGGTGGGGGTCCTCCTCCTGTCTTTATATGGTTTGCAAAGGAAAGTACACTTCCAGTAAGGCCTGAGGTAGCCTGAAGGATCTCCAGGTCTGTCATTGTCTGTTCAGTCACTGGCAAATCAGGATTGTAGCTGAAACTGTGATTGAGTCATCATATATTCCCCTGGAAGAATTTTGGCCCAGTCAAATTTCCCACAGATTCCCCTTCCCCTTCCCTGGAGAATTATGTATTGAATGTTGTCTTTGTGACAGCCTGTGTGGTTTTTTCTTTTCTCCTTTTTTTCTGTTTCAATTAAATTTTGTATTAAAAAAGTAGTTCAGAACCCCAATTCTTGATATTTTTTTTAATAAAAATTTTATACAGCCATTTTAAGTAACAAGAAAGAACTAAAAGGGGAATGGTTGGCTTTGGGAAGATATCCGGTCTGGTTCCAATGTGCAGCAACCAATTTCTTTTTTAAAATTTGTATTAAATTTATTTTTAACTGATATGGAAGAACAGAAAAGTTGTAGATATTAATGGGAAATATGATTTGATACATGTATAAATTTGTCAAGTTTAAATCAGGTTAAACAATATCTATCCCCTGAAATGTGTATCATTTCTTTATGGTGAAAACATTCAAAATCCTTCTTTCTAGATTTTTGATATATGTAGTGCATTGTTATTATCTGTTGTCACTCTACTGTGGAATAGCATAAAAGAACTTCTTGCTCCTATTACTTAGGACCCATTGGGTAACCTCTCTCACTCTTGTAACCTTACTGAACCCCCAACTACCTGTTGAAATGCAAGAAGGTACATAGTGATGGTACACAAACAGTTTTGCCCCCTTAAAGATGTGACTTCCTTGAGAATAAATATCATGACATAGAGGAAATGTTCCTTACGTATGATATGGGTGAATGGTTTCCTTTTCTCCCTAGGGATTGAGGGAACTGAACCTAGAAGAAAGGGAAAGAGAGGCCAGTGTTGGAATAGAAAATTTATGGAAAGGCATGGCCCTTGACTAGAGCCAGCACCAGGAATCTGAAATCTAAGGAAATATCTTCTCTTTGTGGATGGACACTTATCACCTTAATTCAGCACTTTTTATTAGTTTTGAGAGTCCTTTGTAATGATTCTTGCCAATGAATGTAAATCCTTTACCAAATCAGAAGTTCAGTGTTAAATGAGATACCTATTCTTATAAGCATCATGATAAGTATTTGTGTTTCAATTCTATCATTCTCAATTTTTATAATGCTCTCTTAAAAATGCTAATAGAATCCAAGGAATACATGGGGAGAATTCATAATAAGGGTCCTTGGTATCAGCAAATCTGACTACTAATTATTTATCTTCTCTTATATTTGACGTTTTTGAGGACCATGCCTTATTAAGATTTTGTTTTAAATTATAAAGTGCTATAGAAATTTAGATCTTGCATATTATGGATCTTGGTCCTTGAAGTCATATCCTGGATTTGATTTCCTTTTTTTAATTTGCCACATGTTATTGTGTAGTTTGGGACACATTACTTAAACCTCTCTGAGGCTGTTATTTCATTTCCCTAGTACCTTGTACCTAAAATTTCAACAAGTACTAGTTAAATTTACTATGTAAATTTTATTCTATGATGGCTGGCTTTAGGACAAATATATTCCATAAAATAATAAAAATAAACCTGAATGCTCAGGTTGGTTTATTTATTTGTTGATAAGCATTTAGGTAGGTTGTTTTGATCATTTATTGTCAGGTGATGAATAGCGTTTTTCTTTTTCAAATGAATTGGTCTCATAAAGAAGAATGGAGCTGACTCTTCCAGTCTCAACTGCTCCAGGAGCAGCAGCTTACAGTGCAGACATGGCCAAGTCCAAGAACCACACCATGCACAACCAGTCCCCAAAATGGCACAGAAATGACATCAAGAAACCCCAATCACAAATCTATGAATCTCTTAAGGAGCAGACCTCAAATTCCTGAGAAATATGAGTTTTGCCAAGAAGCACACAAGAAGGGCCTTAAAAAGATGCAGGCAAACAATGCCAAGGCCATAAGTGCCCATGCCGAGGCTGTCAAGGCTCTGGTAAAGCCCAAGGAGTTTAAACCCAAGATTCCAAAGGGTGCCAGCCACAAGCTTGATGGCCTTGCCTTCATGGCCCACCCCAAGCTGGGGAAACGTGCTCATGCCCACGTGGCCATAGGCTTTGCAGGCCAAATGCCCAAGCCCAACCAAGACCTAGGCTACAACTCCAGCTCCAGTATTGGCTCTGGCTCTGGCTCCAGCTCCTGTTTCCAAAGGTGCCCAGGTCCCTGTGAAGGATCCACAGTAAAAACCTCTGTAAATGTGAGAACACAAGGACTGGTATGACCCCTGGGCCCCTGTCTGCAGGGGACTAGTGTCCTCCTGTTCTGTTTGTACAAATAAATCCAAAGGTGGGCAGGGGGGAGAAGAAGAGGGAGAAGGAGGAGGAGGAGGAGAAGGGATAGTCTTCTCAATAAGAAAATTACATCAATTTCTTCTAAGTAATAAAGCAAAATTCTATTACAATGCATGAACTGTTAAACAAAAACTCCAAACCACATGAATAAAAGGTTTTTTTTTTTTTTTTTTTTTTTTTTTTGGTATTTAGTGCCTCAGGAAAGAGTTTAGAGAACAGCCAAGTTACAAGTTCCTTCACAGACAAAATGTTGACACACGCCAAAAGACCTGAGCAGGGTGAATCTGGCACGCAAGCAACATTCTGCCTGCACTGTGGTGGCAGGTAGTGGCCTTGGTAAGAATGGTGGTCAGAGTGCAGGAGAATATTTAGGCTTCCCAGGTTCATGAAACTACTAAAGGAAGAGCAAGTTAACAGCTGTGCCAGGGAAGGCTCTTGAGTATGAGGCAGGTTGGAGGCAGAAGGATCTTGTCTGGCCTGGAGGATACCTTTTTGAAGATAATTACTTTGGTTGCTATGAGAATCTGCATAAATGTAGACTAAGGAGTGAAGGGATATAAATTGAGGCCTCTGAAGAAGTTATATGAAATAATGATGGTCTTCAGTATCATAGCTCTTTGCTATGGGAAGCAGTAGGAAGAGAATAGATTAAATCATTCCTCAGCAGCCTTGCCAAGAAGAACAGAGTGTGTTTTAAGAGTGCCAATTCCTAGTGAATTAGACAAAATTCTGATTTTTATCCAAGTAAATCTTCCAAATGTCACAAAAAGATGAATTTGATTGTATTTTTAAAAATTAAAAGTGAGAGATGTTTAAACCAGTGGTAATGTGGTGACTGAAGGGATCCTTTCCTTCAGCACTAGGAGCTGCCATCTTTTTTAAAAAAAGAGTCCCTGACTTACAATGGTTCAATATATGATTTTTCTATGTCATAATGATGCAACTGTGGTGCACATTCAGTAGAAACTGTGCTTCAGATTTTGAATTTAGATCTTTTCCTAGGCTAGTGATATCTAGTATTTTACTCTCTTACAAGGCTGGGCATGAGCTCCCATTCAGCCCCTTGATCACAAGGAGAAGCAACCTATACCCTACAATGTAGCATGTGCTGTGCTATGAAGTTTGATAGCTGTAGCCAATGTAATTAAAGAATTTTTTTTAGTTGTAGATGGATACATTACCTTTATTTTATTTATTTATTTTTATATGGTGCTGAGGTTCAAACCTAGTGTCTCACACATGCCAGGCAAGTGCTGTATCACTGAGCCACAACCCCAACCCCGCCAATGTATTTTTGACTGAAGATATTTTCAACTTATGTGGTTTTATTAGGAAGGAATCCCATCATAACTATAGGAGCATCTGTGCAAGTAAGCATTGATTTCTTGGTCTCTTTCATTTTTTCTTTGGTCATTCTCTTATAGAAGAATGATTTCAACTTAGCAGCTCCATCTCTTCCCTCCCTTCTTTGTTTCTCAGGAATTAATTTCATTTTAAACATTGAAGCCAGGTGTGGTGGCACATGCCTTTAATTCCAGAGGCTCAGGAGGCAGAGACAGGAGGATGGTGAGTTCAAAGTCAGCCTCAGCAAAAGCAAGCAACTCAGTGAGACCCTGTCTCTAAATAAAATACAAAATAGGGCTGGGGATGTGGCTCAGTGGTTGAGTGTCCCTGAGTTCAATCCCTAGTTGGTGTGTTGTATTCCCCCCACCCTCACCCCAAAAAGAATTGAGTTCATACCACATGCAGTCAAGCTGACACTGGGCATACAAAATGAATTACTCTGGACCACTGCCCTAGTATTGGTGTGTTGGGGATAGAAAGGTAAGAAATCTTATAATAATATAATATGATAAAGACTTTAAAGTGAGGAGGACAATGTATTCTAGAAGAACAACAGGTGACATTTGAAATTCCACAAAGGCTAAATGAGCATTTGAAGAGAGGACATTTCAGAAATGGAAATTGAAGGGCATAGGCATGAGGTGCAAAAGCACATGCTATCTTGGGAGACCAGTTAGTCACTTTGTGTGTTTGGAATAGCGTATATGTTGGCATATATAGCAGCTGAGGCTGGATAAGTGGGTATTTAATGATTTTATGTTTTGTCCTGCTGGTTGTGGAGAGTAATAAGAGGTTTTTAAGCACTCAGTGGGCTATCTCATTTCTTTTCATGGCTTTAACTGGCATCCCTAAGTTAATTATTCCCAAATCCTTACCTGCAGTCTGACTTCCTTCCTATGCATCATAATTGTATTTGAAACTGCTGACTTACTAGCACATGTGTTATCCTGCTGGTACTCAAACAAGTCCAGTTTAAACAAACTTATTTTGTCCTTTTAAATTGTTCCTCCATTTATTTCGTAATGTCACCATTTCTCCAAATCAACTAGGCTTAACATCTTAGTGCCATCATCCCTTTTTATTTGTTTCCCAATTCTCCAGTGTTTAACAAATTCTGCTAATTTTGCTCCCAAGAACTTCACACCTATTTTTTCATTTCTGTTCTTTCTGCTGCTTCTACATGGCCCGGACTCCGATTCTTTCTTCTCCTGGACTTTTGAAGTAACTTTTTAGTAATCAATTATTTTTCTCTTTCACTTCTAATCTAGTATACATAAAGGCACCAGAATTTTCTTCCTAAAAAAAATGAATCTCATCACATATTCTCAAAAAAAAAGTTTAATGGTTTCTCTCTTCTTACAGAATAATGTACGGATTCCTTAGTACCTCATCCAGGGCCCAGGATGATCATTTGTATTCATTCTTTCTAGAAAAACAATTTTCTTCACTTCCTTGCAGTCATCATTCTAATAAATAATCCTTGTCAGAAGTCATTCACATTACCATCATAATTCTTTTTAGAAACCTCTTGAACACACCACACCTTATCTTATATTAAACTTCGCTTTGTTCTTCTCGTAGTACATTTTTTTGGAAGGCAGTACAATAGTTACCTGTTGCTGTGTACAAGTTTCCCCAAAACAGAGAAAATTAATACAATGCACATTTATTAACTCATGGTGTCACTGAGTCAGGATCAAAGTGCAGTTAATTGAGTCCTCTGGGTTAGGGTCTTTCACAAGATTGTGATCAAGATGTCAGCTGGGACTACTGTTATCTCAGGATTCATTTGTGGTAGAATTTGCTTCTGATCTCATTCAGTATCTATGGCCAGATTCAGCTCCTTCCAGGTTATTGGACTGGTGCCTCAGTTTCTCACTAACTGGCTAAAGGCTTCCCTACATACTTGCCATATGAGTTTCCTCATAAGGCTGCTTGCACTGAACACTTCCTTCATCAAAAAGTGAGCATGTGAAACCAAGAACAAAAGCCATAGTCTTTTAAAACCTAATCCCTTATATATGACATCCCACTACTTTACTCATATTCTGTTTGTTAGCAGCAGGTCATTAAGTCCAGCCTGCATTCAAGGAGACTTAAATCATACAAGGGAATGGACACCAGGAGGCTGATGTCACAGAGCATTCTCGCTTTACTCCCCACCATTGTGAGAGGCACCATATGTGCTGCAGATCTTCAATTAGTATCTTGCTAATTGAATTGAAAGATAGCATCCTGGTTTGGAAATCAAGTTTATGCCATTGTTAATAATCCCATTAATGTCCATGTTTGATAAAAATCAGTCAAAATCTTTGAATTTTTTAGTGTAATAAAAGATGAGGAAAAAAATTAAAAAGATACTTAGTAGTTCAGTTAGAGGGTCACCAAAGGAACCCTTTAATTAATTGTGTGAAGCTGATTCCCGCATGGTGGAGAGGTAAGGGGAGAGGGTAATGTGGAAATCACCTCATGGTATCACTCTGAATTTTACTTGAAGTGAACAACGAATCATACACTGAGCAACATTTCCTAGTAACTTCTGATTTTGTTGTAGTTTTAAGTTTCTTAATTTTATGTAATTAGGTATCGCTTTAAACATTTTAAAATTTAAGGCTGTTGCCATGTTTTATGTGACTTTATCTGTAATGATGTATAAATTTGAGATATTATGAGTTTTGAAATGTAATTATGTTTATCATCTTAAAACTTTCAGAAAATATACTTTCCTTACATGAGTTTGAAATAGCTTTTTCTATCATCTTTATGAGCAAAATAATATTTTCATAGGCATTAAAGGCCTAACTACTATTGTATGAGAGCTACTTACTTAATTTTTTTATTTCAGAAATGATTACTTTGATTCCCATGAATCAGTTTTATGTCTTTTCAAAGTTATAAACAGATTAAAAGAGTGTAATGTGAAAAGAGAATAAATTGTGTTAGAATTATTTCTGGTGTAGGTTAAAGTTTTATTCATTACTTAGGTCAAAATAACCTCAGCTGTATTATTTCTATGACTGTATTATCTATTTTTAAGATGTTTGAGACAGAAAGAATGAAGCTTAAATTCCCAGGAGCAGCCAAATAATTGCACTTGGAATTTGTAAAATCCTTTCCTTTTAAACTGACAATAGTGAGGAAACATTTGCATTTGATCCTGGCAAACATGTAAATTTGAAAGTTTGCTAAATGAATAAGATTGTGAATTAAATGAAGGAGAAAAATATTCCTTTTTATTTGATTGAAACCATTAAATATGGATTATTCAACACTTTACTTTCCAGGCAACAGCATACTAGTTAATCAACGTTTCCAGATTCTTATAAATTTCTTCAGGTATTTCCTTTCTTAAACTTTTCTCATCTTCAGGTGTGATTTCTAAAGAATATATTCAATTCTCCTTAGGAATATGTTATCAAGTTCCATTCTAAGCTCAGTTATATATTTACATTTTATCCCCTTTTCTCAGCTTGAAGTGCATGATCAAACCCATTTGGATTTAAGAATTTGAAAGGTGATATGAAAATAACTTTTGAGTTGGTTTTAGATAATGCCAATTTCACCACATTTCCAAATGTTCTAATAGTCTCCATAATGAGAGATTAAATACAATGTCAAAACCAAACTGAATTTTCTGTGTCTTTCAGAAATGTGAAATCTTTTGTAATAATAACTATATAGTTGCTTAATATTTCAGTGCAGGCACAGGCTTTTTTTTTCAATCAGAAAAGTTGTAATTATAAGATCCAATGACATCAGATTAAAACACACAAAAAATCATGCAGTTATGGCAACATGTTTAAAAATATTTACACATTTGCCCCAAATGGCAACGGTACTAATTACCAAACTGACCAGTGAACAGTGAATGCCATTTTAAACTATTATATATAGAGAATCTGAATCCTTACAGGTCACATCCAGTTTTTCTCAAATACCAATGAAATTAGTTTGATATACAAGCATCAACTTTGTAGCATTACTCAAACTACTTTTTTGGTGAAAGAAAATAACATTTCTTTTTTTGGGGGGGGTATCATTTCTTTTATTTTTTTGTTTGTTTATTTTGTAATTGTAAATGGAAAGAATACCTTTGTTTGTTTATTTTTATGTGGTGCCTCACACATGTTTGTCAAGCAATCTGCCACTGAGCTACAGCCCCAACCCTTCCTTCCTTCCTTCCTTCCTTCCTTCCTTCCTTCCTTCCTTCCTTTTTGGTACTGAGGATTGAATCTAGGGGGCTCTGCACTGAGCTATATCCTGAGCCCTTTTTATTTTTTATTTTGGGACAGAGTCTCAATAAGTTACTTAAGGCCTTGCTAAGTTGCTGAAGATGGCCTTGAAATTGTGATCCTCCTGCCACAGCCTCTAGAGTTGCTTGGACTACAGCCATGTGTCACCACACCTGGCTAATATTAATTAACTTCTTAACATAAAAATTTAAAAAGAAAATCTACATAAATTGGTATTGGTTTCAACTAACTAAACAGATATCTCATTTTGATTGTTCAAATTGATTAAATTAGACAAAATAGAGCAAGTAAAATCTAGAAATTTTTTTAAAAAGTTTTTTTTTTTTGGACAAATAGATACTGTCTTTTTTCAATGTCAGAAACTGATTAACACTCTTAAAATTTCATTCAACCCAATATTCTTATTTCAAGGTTAGGAAGACTCAAGTATTAAATCAGCATGAAACTTAACAAAATATTTCTGCCATTCCCAAATTAAAAATAGCAGAATTATTTTCATAATTTAATGAGTTATGGAAAGAATGATTATAAAGGGAATAGAATAAACAGGAGACAAGAAGAAAAGAGAAATGTCACATCAAGATTGTAAAATCAGCCCATGTCTGTGCTACCTCCTGTTGCCACTGCCCCATCTCTAAATGCAGCCACTTCTATCATGGGACACTGCCACTGCTGTGACTACCATCAGCCATCTCAAGACATTACAACACACCACACCAAGTCACTCCATTGTGGCACACTGGCCAGGGCCTGAAAGCACAATATCAAGGTCCCTGCAGATTTGGTGACACCTGAGGCCTTTCTGATGCCACCATCATGCTGCAGAGGTGGGACAGAGCTGGCTTGCCCCATCTCTGCAAGTGCATGGGGTGGATGGGGCTAGCTGTAGCAGCAGGTTTGAAAAGGGTGTGAGGATATCTTGCTCTCCACTGGATTTCTGGGGCCCCTACAGATCAGCACTCACTGGGCCCCAGCACAAGCCTGGTTTTTGACTCCCTGTCTAGTCCAGAAGCCACCAATCCCCTGGTCCTGCCAGGTCCAGTATCAGTCCAACATCCAATAGTCCCTCTGGCTCCCCAGTCCCCAGTCTCACAACCCCTTCCTAAACAACAACCAGGTCCAGTGCTCATCGATACATGGCCATCTACAGCTCTCAGCTCCTGGTCCTGATCCACCCAATACAGTACAGGTCTCTGCAAAAGATGCACAAGTCCTGGTGCTCAGCCCTCAGGACCATCTGGGAGAGAAGTGCCAGATGTCTTATTAGGAGCTATTTGGTTTAAGGCTGTATGTTTTTGCATTGGGTGCTGTTAATATTGATCTCCCCCTTAAATGTTAGGTACTAGAGACCTTCAGGGACACAATAAGTCTACAGGGTAGAAACTATACTACCTCAGATCCACACTGCTAGACGGGAAGACACAACATGAAAAAACAAGGGAGCAGATCTCACCAAACAAACCAAGATGCTCCAATAATAGAATCCATTGACAAAACAGTAGAAGAAATATCAGATAAGGAGTTCAGAATGTACATAGTTAAACTGATTCATGACATAAATGATTGTGTAAGAAGTGAAATCAGCGATCAACATCAGGAGGTAAAGAATCACTTCAACAAAGAGATGAAGATTATGAAAAAAATATCAAGCAAAGATCCTCAAAATGAGGAATCAATCAACCAAATTAAAAATTCAATGGAAAGTATCACCACATTGAAGTAGAAGTATCACCACATTGAAAGTAGACCACATTGGAGACAGAACCTCAAACAATGAATACAAAATATATTATATTGAAAATAAAGTTGACCACACAGAAAAGATGGTAAGAAACCATGAACAGAACTTCCAAGAATTATGGGATAACATGAAAAGGCCAAATTTAAAATTTATTGGGATAGAGGAAGGTGTGAATATACAAACCAAAGGAATGCATGATCTGTTCAATGAAATAATATCAGAAAATTTCTCAAACCTGGAGAATGAAATGGAAAATCAAATATAAGAGATTTATAGAAACCCAAAGATACAAAATTACAACATACCCACACCAAGTCACATTATAATGAAAATGCTTATCATACAGAATAAGGATGAAATTTTAAAGGCTGAATGAGAAAATCAGATTACATATGGGGGAAGCCAATTCAGATCTCTGCTACTTTCTCAACCCAGACCCTTAAAGCTCTAGGAGGTCCTGGAAAACATACAACAAACTCCGAAAGAAAATGGATGCCAACCAAGAATTTTATATCCAGCAAAATTAATTTTCAGATTTGAAGATGAAATTAAAACCTTCCATGATAAACAAAAGTTAAAGGAATTTGCAACTAGAAAGTCTGCACTATAGAATATTCTCAGGAAAATGTTTCATGAGGAAGAAATGAAAAAAAAAATGTGAAAACCAGCAAATGGAGAAATACACTAAAGGAAAAGACAGTCAACGGAGAAAGTCAAGTTAAAGACCAGAAATTAACTAAAATGAATGAGACTACAGATCATATCTTAATAATAACCCCAATGGCTGTGGCTCAATGGTAAAGCATTTGCCTAGCACACGTGAGGTACTAGGTTTGATCCTCAGCACCACATAAATAAATAAAATAAAGATATTGTGTCCATCTACAACTAAAACAATATATTAAAAAAACCCTGATGTTAATGGCTTAAAGTCATCAATCAAAAGACATAGACTGGCAGATTGAAATAAAAAACAAGACCCAACAATATGCTGTCTCCAGGAGACTCACCTCATAGGCAAAGACATCCACAGACTTTAGGTAAAAGAATGGGGAAAAACATCACTCACATGGACCCCATAAACAAGCAGGGGATTCTATCCTCATATCAGATAAAGTGATCTTCAAGCCAAAGTTAGTTAGAAGGGACAAATAAGGACATTTAATACTACTTAAGGGAATTATACAACAACAAGAAAAATACTTATTAAAAATACTTATGTCCCAAACAATGGAGCATCTAGATACATCAAACAAATTCAGCTCAATTTCAAGACTCAAATAAACCTCAATACAATAATACTGGATGACTTTAACACACATTTCTCACTACTAGATAGATCTTCCAAACAAAAACTAAAAAAGGAAACTATAGAACTAAATAATACAATTGATAATTTGGACTTAATAGATGTATATAGAATATTTCATCTATCAACTAGTAAACACACTTTCTTCTCAGCAGTGCATGGATTCTTCTCTAAAACAGATGATATCTTAGGACACAAAGCAACTCTTAGCAAATCCAAAATTTAGAGATACTACTCTTCATTATATCAAATCATAATGGAATGAAATGATAAAATAAAAAATAGAAGCTACTGTAACATCTAGAGATTAAATATAATTACCTAGAATGATGAATGGATAGAAGAAAAAATCAGAGAGAAAATAAAAAATTATTGGAAATGAGAACACTGATACAGCACATCAAAATCTCTGGGACAGTATAAAGGCAGTGCTAAAAGAAAATATTGCATTGAGCTCATTCATTGAAAGAATAGAAAATCAATGAATAAATGACCTAACAGTATATCTCAAAGCCCTAGAAAAAGAACAAATCAACACCAAAACATTAGAAGACAGGAAATAACTAAAATCAGAGCTGAAATCAATGAAATTAAGACAAAAGAAATAATTCGAAAAATTGTCAAAAAGTTGGTTCTTTGAACAAATAAATAAAATTGATAAATGTTTAACCATGCTAACAAAGTGAAAGAGAAAAATTAAATTGCTAAAATTCTTGATTAAGAAAGAAAATATCACAATGGACAATATTGAAATACAGTTGATAATCGGAACCTATTTTGGAAATTTATACTCTAATAAATAGAAAATCTTAAAGACATTGACAAACTTCTAGAGACCTATGATCTACCTGAATTGAATCGGGGAGGATATACACAATTTAAACAGATCAATTTCAAGCAATGAAACACAAGATGCAATAAAAGCCTACCAACAAAGCAAATCCATGACTAGATGGATCACAGCCAAATTCTACAAACTTCAAAGAAGAATTAACAGCAATACTCCTCAAATTATTCTATGAAATAGAAAAGAAGGAATCCTTCCAAATTCATTTTATGAGACTAATATCACCCCTGATACCAAACCAGACATAGACACATCAAGGAAAGAAAACTTCAGACCAAAATCCATGATGAACATAGATGTAAAAATCCTTGATAAAATTCTGGCAAATTGTATACAAAAATATAGTGCACCATGATCAAATGGGATTCTTCCTAGGGATGCAAAATTGGTTCAACATATGGAAATCAATAAATATAATTCATCACATCAATACATTCAAAGACAGGAATCTTAAGATCATCTCAATAGATACAGAAAAACATTTGACAAAATACAGCACCCATTCATGTTCAAAATACTCGAAAACTAGGGATAGTAGGAATTTACTTCAACATTGTAAAAGCTATCTATGCTAAACCCAAGGCCAATATCATTCTAAATGAAGGAAAATTGAAAGCATTTCCTCTAAAAAACTGGACCAAGTCAAGGATGCCCTCTATCACCACTTATATTCAACATAGTCCTTGAAACTTTAGTCAGAGCAATTTGATGAAATAAATTAAAGGGATATGAATAGGAAAAAAAGAACTGAAACTATCACATAATTCTATATTTAGAAGATCCACCAGAATTCTACCAGAATACTTCTAAAACTAATAAATGAATTCAGCAAAGTAGCAGGATATAAAATTAACACCCATAAATCAAACATGTTCCTATCCATCGATGATGAATCCACTGCAATCAGAATAGCCTCAAAAGAAGAAAAAAGAAAAGATACTTGGGAATTAATCTACATAGAGGTGAAGGACCTCTATGATGAAAGCTATAGAACACTAAAGAAAGAAATTGAAGAAGACCTTAGAAGATGGAAAGATCTCTCATGTTCTTGGATAGGAAGAATCAATATTGTCAAAATCTACCAAAAGTGTTATAAAGATCTAATGTAATTTCTCTTAAAATCCTAATGGCATTCATCATAGAATTAGAAAAAGCAATCATGAATTTAATTTGGAAAAATAAGAGACCCAGAATAGCCAAAGCAATCCCTAGCAAGAAAAGTGAACCAGCAGGCATCACAATACTAGACTTTAAACTGTAATACAGAGCCATAGTAACAAAAATTGCCTGGTATTTATATCAAAACAGACATATAGAGCAGTGATACAGAATAGAAGACACAGAGGGTGAATCCACATAAATATATTTATCTCATATTAGCCAAAGTTGCCAAAAATTATTTGGAGAAATGATAACCTCTTCAACAAATGGTGCTGGGAAAACTGGAAATTCATATATAACAAAATGAAATTAAACCCCTATCTCTCACCCTGCACAAAACTCAACTCAAAGTAGACCAAAAAATTAGGTACTAGAATACAGATCCTGCATCTAATATAAAAAAAGTAAGCCCAAATCTTTACCATGTTGGCTTAGCAATTCACTTCCTTAATAAGACTCCTAAAGCACAAAAGGTAAATTCAAGAATCAATAAGTGGGATGGATTCAAACTAAAAAGCTGCTGCTTAGCAAAGGAAACAATCAATAATGTGAAAAGAGAGCATACAGAATGGGATAAAATCTTTACCACATGCACCTTAGGCCATTAATTCCCCAGGATATATAAAGAACAAAAAACTCAGCACCAAAAAACAAATAACCTAATCAATAAATGGACTAAGGAGCTGAACAGACACTTCACAAAAGAAGAAATACAATTGATCAACAAATATATGAAAAAATGTTCAATATCTCTAACAATTAGAGAAATGAAATTCAAAAGAATTTAAGATTTCATCTCACTCCAGTCAGAATGGCATTTAAGAAGAAAGCTTAAGCAACATAAGCAACACTAAATGTTGAGGAAATGGGGAAAAAGATACACTCATACATTGCTGGTGGGACTGCAAATTGGTGCAACCACTCTGGAAAACAGTATGGAGATTCCTCATAAAATTTGGAATGGAACCACCATTTGACCCAGCTATCCCATTCCTCAGTTCAAATGCCAAGGACTTAAAATCAGTATACCACATCAATGGAGTACGTGATACAGCCAAATCAATATTTATAGCATCTCAATTCAAAATAGCCAAACTATGGAATCAACCTAGATGCCCTCCAACAGATAAATGGATAAAGAAACTGTGGTAAATACACACACACACACACACACACACACACACACACACACACACAGTGAAATATTACTTAGCCTTAAATAGAATTATGGAATTTGCAAGTAAAGGGATAGAACTGGAGAATATCATGCTAAGCAAAATAAGCCAATTAAAAAAAAAAAACAAAAAACAAATGCCAAATGTTTTCTCTGATATGTGGATGCTAATTCAGAGCAGTGGCGGAGTGGGGGGTGGCTAGGGAAATAGAGGTACTTTGGATTAGGCCAAGGTGAGAAGGGAGAGAGGAGGAGGTATGGGAGTAGGAAGGATTATAGAATGAATCAGATATTATTACCCTACATACGTATATGAGTATACAACTGGTATAATTCTACATCAAGTACAACCAGAAGAATGAGAGGCTATAATCCATTTATGTATGATGTGTCTAATATCATGTATAACTAATTAGAAAAAATAAAAATATTTCAGAAAAAGACTGTAAAATTATTTACTGTGCTTCAAAATATTTACCTGGAGTTGTATATGATTTGGAATGTTTAAAGTATGATTACCTTTACTTTTCCATGAGCATTTTGTTAAAGAATATAATTATGTATACACATGTTCAAAATGTAATATTGCTTAAGAGTATATAACTAACAGCATCCTATTTTACACACATGAAGGATCATTCTTCCAATAGAGTCTCTGGTGATAACTTAATCTTATGAAATATGAATCGAAAGAATGTGTTAATTCAGTCCCAATTACTAGGTGTGTGATCTTGGATACCTTGATTAGAACCTCTAAGCCTGTTTCACATCTGTTAAAGACAAATAATAATTGCTTGTCTCTTTTAGAGCCTTTTGAGAAGTTGATGTTAATCTCTGCATATGACTGACAATGCTTGACAAAATAAGGACTAAGGAGCTGAACAGACACTTCACAAAACTTCTCCCTAAATATTGCTTATTTTTCTTCATTCTTTTCTTTCTTTTAAAATTTTTATTAAGCATTTGTTTAAGTCATACGTAGTTTAGGGGATAAAGATACAGCAGTGAACAAAAACAGATAAATGGGAAAGTAAGAAGTAAAATAGTGAACCCAGATCGATATGTCAAATCCGTAAATAAATGGTGGATTAGATGTTGATTTGCAGTTGGAGAAATGTGGATAGAGAAGGAGGAGGGAAATATGTTCAGGTAGAGGTTATGATTTTAAATAGTTTGGCTAGGGAAATCCTCATTGAAATGTTCACAGTGCAGTAAAGACTTGAAGGGAATAAGGTAACAAAACACGGGAACATTTCCAGCATTATGAAAGTGTTTGTATGTGGACTGTGTAAAAAGTGTAAGATAAAACTAGGGAGGGAATGGGGGCCAGAAAATGTGGGCCAAGAAAAGGGTTTTCAGCTTCTACTTGAATCTGAGAGAGTTGGGAAGCATAAAGATACAACATATTCTTATCTACAATTTAACCAGATGCCTCTGGATGTTGCCTCGAGACCAGTTCAAAGGGAGGTGGGTTGTAGGCTATTGTGACTTCTGGATGAGAGATGG
This sequence comes from Urocitellus parryii, assembly GCF_045843805.1. Classification (NCBI taxonomy): domain Eukaryota; kingdom Metazoa; phylum Chordata; class Mammalia; order Rodentia; family Sciuridae; genus Urocitellus; species Urocitellus parryii. The sequence continues at coordinate 51,341,750 of NC_135536.1, forward strand.
TGACCTGGAGATGGTGACAGTAACTGAGGTTGTGAGATGGTTGGATAGTTGATATATTTTGAATAAGACATCAGGTTTTATTAGAAAACCATGTTTAATGTTCATGAGAGAGTAGTCAAAGATGATCAAAATGATGTTGGATTTATTATACTGAAGTTTAAGAAGTCGCATCTGGATTGGTGATAACATGATAGTAGTTTTAAGCATGCTGATGGGTTTTAGAGCCATGCAATTGAGTGAGATGTCCAAACGTGTGAGTATGGACAGAGATCAGTGACCAATTCTGGATGACCCCTGGTGCTTCTGAGTTATGAAAGAAGAGGAGCAGCAAAGAAATTTGAGTATGTGTTTACTGAGGTAGGAATAACAAAATCCAAGACCTGATGGTGTCCTCGAAGTTAAGTGAGGAAGAGGGAGTGACTGCTGAAAGATAACGTGATTTGAAGGCCACAGATGAACCATTATGATCTGCAACATGAATCTTTGGAGACCTTATTATTATCCAAGCCCTAATATTATCTGGTTGAATCTGGTCTCACTCAGAGCTATTCTCATTCTTTTTCCCTGGATGTGGATTTATGTAGCCATTGTGAGTAGACACCACTCACTCTGCCTTTCTGAGGTTTCCTATGATTGCTCTGCAGTGTTTCAACTTCACCTTGCTGCTTCCAACGTGTTGGGTAGATAGTCAGTCATGAAGAGATGGCTGGGGGAGCACAATGAGAGCAGTAAATTATAGTGAGAACATCAGACATACACATCAAAGAGAGGCCATAAATCACAGGATTGGGGACAACAGAAATTTCAATGAAAGCAGACAAGCATCAGGAAAATGCGAACTGGTATGTCAAACCTTTTTCAGCCATAATTATAAATTTAAGGGAACTATTGTTTTAAGATTATTTCACAACAATCTCTTGTGACTGGATGATCTTGACCCTCCCCTTGTCATTAAATCACCACCAAAACCATGTCATAGCTGTGAACCCACACTATTAGTAGCTATGCATTTCTTTATGGAGATGGTCTGCTCAGCGCCTGTACTGTGTGATTACCTATCTTGTATCACTTTCTCTAATAAATTCCTGTTACTCTGTGTGACTCCCTTGAAATCTTTCCTGTGGGATCACAAGAACTGGTTGCTGTGGATCCCTGCAGTTTTTATATTTTATCTTTAAACAAAAAAGCATTTTACTCTTCTGATGTTAGTATTATCCATCTAATTACCATTTGCTGGGCTTCTCAGTGCCATTTTCTCCTGGCATTCCGACCATGGCCTATATTTAGTGAATATTTTGGTGTCATGTCTCCTGGAAATTTGGATATCTGTAGTTTACTAGAAGAAATCACAACTTGTCAAGTGTTTACATCCTAAGTGTTTTTCCAATATTGACTCTAAAGGATGATATTCCTTTTGCTTTATACATTATTATATGACTTTTTAAAAATGTGCATGTCTCTTTACCTTATAAATACACCTTTTATTGAGAGCCGATGATGTAGGGACAATAAATACAAGCTGTATTGGAAAAGAAAACACTTTAGTTCTCTAAAAATATACTAAGGACTAAAGTGGGACAAAACTGAAACTAGTTGATGAGAATTCAGAGATGAGAGTTGGGGTTGTGGCTCAGTGGTAGAGAGCTTGCCTTGCACATGTGAGGCACTGGGTTAGATCCTCAGCACCACATTAAAAAAAAAATAAAGGTATTGTGTCCATGTATAACTAAGAAAAAACAAAGAATTCAGAGATAAATAAGACAAGCTTACTGTCAAATAAAAAAAAATAAAGGTATTGTGTTCTTGCATAACTAAGAAAAAACAAAGAATTCAGAGATAAATAAGACAAGGTTACTGTCCCCAGGGAACACATGGAGCATGTGTTGTGAAATAGGACACAGACAACTGGGATGATCAGGAGGCTAACCCATTATCAAAATCTTACCTCAAGTATGCTCTCATGTTCAGGACTCTAAATGATAGAAGGTTTGTTACTGTCATTTTTGTTTTTAAAGAGAGAGAGAGAGAGAGAGAGAGAGAGAGAGAGAGAGAGAGAGAGAATTTTTTAATATTTGTTTATTTTTTTAGTTTTTGGTGGACACAACAACTTTGTTTGTATGTGGTGCTGAGGATCGAACCCGGGCCGCACGCATACCAGCTGAGTGCGCTACTGCTTGAGCCAAATCCCCAGCCCTGTTACTGTCATTTTGGTTTATCTTCATCAGCAAAGTCAACAATGGCAACTTGACTGTGTTTAGCTTCTACCCCTGTGGATTGGTTCCACTGAGTGTCAGGTGAATTAAGGCAGATGGGGGGTAGTCTTACTGATGGAGCCCCAAACAAAAGGATCCTGCACTTTTATGGAACCAGGGCTAGGGGTGGAGGGAAAGAAGAAAGAGCAAGGTGTGGAAAAGCACTGACAGCAGACTGAAGGGAAAATGTCTTCAATGTCTCCTCCCTCTCCATAAAAAGTTTTCAACCCATTAAAAGGGGTTCCTGGGGGAGGTTTCAGTTGGAGTTCTCTGAACAGTTTCCTGGCTAGAAGTGTTTATGTGTTGGAACATGGTGGGTCAGAGGGACCTAAGTACTTAGTTGTGAGTCCCTTCAGAGATATGGAGCCAGCAGTTTCCCCTGGAGGCCTTCTGGGCAAAACATTTGTAATTACATGGGGTTCATCCTGAAAGATCACCCACAGGTGACTTTCCAGGAGCTAGACTCTTCAACTTTTAGAATGGAAATAAGCATGGAGTGCTACGGGAGCAAAGATGGAGAGAAATTTATTGAATCTGGAGTGGGTAAGGGGAGGCACTGGGGAAGTTTTCCTAGAGATGGAATGCTTGAGATGGTCTACATGGTAATTAGATGTTAGGTCAATCTTCTGTGAAGAGTGTTCTGAACTTAGTGCGGTGAACAAAACATGGTAGCATGACATAAGGCGTACTTCAATGACAGGTGTATTGGTCTCCTGTTTCTGCATAACAAACTAATGCAATTTAGTGGCTTCAAATGAATGAATTTATTTTCATACAGTTCTAAAGGCCAAGGTGTAGCAGGGCTCTGTTCCTTCTGAAGACTTTATTTTTTGCTGTTTATAACAGCAAAATTCCAAAAAGTTTCATCCCTTGAATTTTTTTGATATAACAAGTACTATTGAATGGTAGCTCCCTAAACATGATCTTGTGCAGTTCAGTTTGTTTGACAGTCTTCAGCCTGAGTTGTGAAGTAACCAACACCTCTTAAGTCTCTTTTCTGTCGCTTGTCTCTAGTGCCTGTTTTTGAATTAGTGCCAACATTTGCTTAGGACTCCATTGCTTCTGATCACCCTGGTTGATGCCATCCTTGGATTGACTGTTTAATGTCTGTATGAAATTGGTTTCTAATTTTTCCTTCCCCACTTTGGTCCTTTCAAAGTTTTATAGCAGCTTGTTCCCATAGGTCTACTTTTGCTCTAAATCTATTTTCCTTTAACCTCCATTTTCCTTGTTGCTGATGCTATGTAGTAATGTGTTTTTACCATATCCTGGAAGCAGATACCAGGGATTTGTCTTTTTGCATCTTAGCCTTCTAGATCATGAATTCATTGGTTGGAATTTACAAATCAATGAACCTTGCACTTGAAATAATATATATTCTAATGACTTTCCCAAATACAAATTTAAAAAGTAGTTCTTCTGGAAGCATTCTTGATCTAGTATTAAAAAAACAACAACAACAAAAAACACAAAACAAAAAAAAACTTTAATAATTGCAAGTTTACTGTTTCTGAGACATGGAGTGAATTTTGTATTATAAGAGTTGCTCCTATTATTTTTCTGGAATATTCTTTTTTTCACGTAAACATGCATGCATCACACACAAACCCTTTTGTTTCCTGAGGCACAACTCATTCTTTAAGGCCTATTTCATTTTTCAAGTTCTCCATGAAGACTTTGCTGATTCCCTTAAGTAAATGTTATTCAGTTTTTTTTTTTTTGCAACTTTCATATCTTGGTTAATTTTTCTTTTAGTTTTTCCTTATATCTGTTGTTTCTGTTCCTTTTTAGATCTTAGACTATTTGAAGGCATGGGGTTGGGATATGACTATGCTTATTTTACTTAGGATCTGGACCAATGTCTCATATATAATAGGTAGTCAGTAGCTGTATATTGGAAAATAGGATTAACTCATTTGAGCCATGTTTGAGGCTCTGTCAACAATGAGCTGATGTTATCTTTAAAGGACTTCTGTTATGGTCAGAAAGAGTTTTTTTTTTTTTTTCTTGTACCTCTTGTAATTGGCAAAGGAAGAAAGTAAAGGTATGAAAAGGGGTTTTCCATGAAGCTAAATATATTCAGATTAAAAGAAAGCCTTCTGTTTTGGGTTATTGCCATTTCTGTTCATAGAAAATTAAAATTTCTCCTTTTTTTTGGTGGAGAGAGGTGCTTGCTTATTAGTGTAATCTCTATTTTAGTCTCATCCTTTTCTTAAAAGTTTTCACTGGTCCATAAAATTTGATTTAAGGTGCTGCAGTCTGGCTGGGCACAAATCACGAGCCACTGAAGCAGGAACAAACTTTATTTCTGATCTCCACCAGCACACTCCACACACGCTCCCCGGGAACTCTCCCGAATGCCACAAGGCTCCTCCAGGAACCACCAACCGGAAATCCCTCCTCCGGCACTTCCCCAACCAATGCGAACTCTCGGGAATCCCCGTGAGAACTCCAAAGTAGCAGGCTGAGGCGGACAGCAGGGGTCTAATATTACAATTGACTACACAGCTTAACATAACCATTATCATCTCAATGGCTTGCTGGAGTCAACTCTCAACATCACCTCTCAACTACTCCGTTCTGGCAAAAATGCCATGCGTCATTCTGACTCCGCTATGGCCCTCAGCATTAGGGAATTCTGATCTAGGGTATTTGTATTTCCCAAGCACCAAACAACAGGGTTAAGAGATTCTAGCATAATCAGGTGTGGTAAAAAGAATAATGAAATAAGATATAAGAAAGCTGACTTCAGGAGCTGGGGTTGTGGCTCAGCAGTAGAGTGCTTGCCTAGCATGTGTGGGGCGCTGAGTTCAGCACCACATAAAAATAAAATTAGGGTATTGTGTCTTAAATACAAAAAAATATAAATTAAAAAAAACCCAGAAAGCTGAATTCAACCCTAGCATGCCAAATAACCACTATATAGCATTGATCTCCACCATGTGCAAGTAAGATAAACATACCTGCCTCAGGGACCTTTCGAGGTAGTTGTGAGACCCAAGTAAGTACTGTAAGTAACCAAGTTATAGAGTGTATTTTGGTGTAGTCTAAAAGCAAGGCTTTGTATTTGTATCTTTAGTATCAACAGTCTTTCTTTTAGAGATCTTTATTTCTAATCTGAAAACAAGTCTATGCCATTTTTAGCATCAGAATTACCAATTGTTCCTCATCCTTCTAGTGACATTGATTTTATTATGTATCATAAACTGTCCAGCAGGATTTTTATTGTCAGTTTTCAATTAAATAAAAGCTTAAGCATCAGAATGCCAGTGGTTGATATTTGTATAAGCGACTCCAGCGGAAATGATATACTGACATCATGTATTTGCAGGGGCAGCTTTGATGGTGGGAGAGATGAGCTTTAAGTCCAAAGTATTTTCATGTTGATATTCTATATGAATGAGTTTTTCCTGCAATGCAAAATTGTCTTCACTTTTTAAGAGCCAAACTAAGAGAAATGGAAGTGATTGCATTAATTCTCTAAGTAACTGGAAATAACTCTATGGGAAGACTTGTTGCCAAAACATTGCATTGCAGGGGTTCTTATAAAATCTTAGAGTAGAACAGGACTAGAGCTGAACAGTAAAATTAGCCACTTATTCCTCTCTACTCTGTCATTGTTATTAAAAGATATTACACAGGCTGTACCCAACACTTTAGAGTTGAAGAAATCTGTCTTTGCCCTCTCTATCTTCCCTTACTGCCTAATGTGGTTTCCTGCAAGAAATAGGTGTCTCCATTTTATTTTTCCCTCACTGGCCTGGTGGCCTCTGCTGTGCTCTGGCTTTGTACAGACTGCTAATGAGGTGTCACCCCTGTCTTCCCTCCCAGGAAGTACATGACACAGGCTCCTGTGTGAATCTTTCATCCTTTACTTCTGTTCTAATAAAACCTCACTCTTAAGATGGTTGATCTCAGGTAGATGTTAAGAAAAGTGCAATAAAATAAATTCATGCTAAGTTACCATGGCCAATAGCTGACAATGGATTAGATATTATGTTTTAAAATGAAGAGGCTGAACTGGTCAGTTGAGCTCACAGGATTTTGAATCAGATCTTTTTCCTACCCACTGAAATCACCCAGTGGAAGTCAACTTAATCCCTTACCTAGTGGGCACTCTCTCCCTGAATGGAAATTTGAATGGATCACTGTATTAAGTGCTTAGAGATTGCTCTGAATCAAAACTGAGTCTTGTCCTAGAGAAGAACTCTAAGCTGGGAAATGAATGGAAATACAATCTAATCCATCTGAAAAGGCCAAACGATTACTCCCATTTGGAATTAAAAGTGGGAGTTTGAAATGGGGCTCTGGTTCACATCTATTTAGAAGAGTACTAGAAAATGAGTGGATACCAAAGTGGAATGAAGGGCAGGACTTTTCATGGTTTCAAGTGTCTGAAGTCATTAAATCATCATTTGCCAAACATATTAAACATAAGGTAAGATGCTAGGGCTTTAAAAATGAATGCCATATTTCCTGAACTAAGGAAGTTTATACTCTAGGGAGTGCATCAGCAAATAGATAATTAACTTATGCATATGTGATAAATACTATGATCGAGGTAAACAAAAGATATTTGAAAAACTCAAAGTAACACCTGATGTAAACTAGAAGTGGAAAGACATAGGGCAATATTCTGAAAAGTTTTTAATTGGGTAATTCAGCATTAGTTGAATTTGGAAGAATGAATAAGGATTATGGAGAGGTATAAAAAAAGACCTCTCCTACAGTCTTACTTTCTGTTTTAATTAGCAAGTCATTAACCTCGAATTAGTCTATTTATTTGTTTTTGAGAAAAGTATTTCCTAAGTTCACATGCATATTAGAGGATAAATTAAAGGTTAAAAAAAGGAACCGCACCAAAGGATAGAAAGCTTTTAGACTCCTTTTGAATGCCCAGCTGTGTGTGCATTTTGGTAATTATGGGCTCAATTACTCATGTGTACATTTCACCAGTTGCAGAAATGGTGGTTAAAGGAGAAGAGTGTAGTAAGCACAGCCAGAGACCATTTAAAGTGGTTCCACGCTCATTAACTACAAGACTCTAAAATGAAACAAGTGGAGTAAATTATGATCCTGGGTTCAAGACACAAGATTGCAAAGAATGCATGTGGAAAGAAATGTCTATTTGGGGTTCTCAAACCTTGTTGTGTCCATAGTACTGAGCCAAAAAGTTATGGAAATCACAAGGTGACATTTATATATTTGTCTAGAGAATAATTTTTACTGGGAGATTTAGGAATATAGTTATAGTAAAGCATACTATCCAGATACAAAGCAGTCCATGATGGGCTGATAGGCTAGGCATAACACACACACACACACACACACACACATTTCCATCCTTCTCTGGTTAGTTTAGGTAGAACAGTTTGTAAAGTATCTAAAAGATTAAATGGCACAGGGAAAAACAGCAGAGCTACCATCTATTTTATAGTCTTTACCTCTTTTTCCTTTATTGTTTACAAATATATTCAAAATGATATTGGATTCAGAGCACAAATTCTGACTCATAACTCATCTCTTATTCCTGGTAATTGCTAAGCTTTAAAGGTCTTTTAGAAAAGAACATTTAGCTTACTCCACTCAAATCTCTTTTGGATAGTTTTTGCTTTCTGTCATTTTCAGCCATCACTAAAGCTTATGATAAAGGTATGAAAAAAGAAATATGAAGGAAGACTGTTTAGCTGGTGTCACTCATAGGACTAACCCATAGCCTAAATTTTTCCTTTTTGAATGGATTACAACACGCAGAATTTTGACATGACTCTGAATACATCTAGGAAATTTTAAGGAACAAAATAAAAGTGAGGATAGCCAGCCCACAATCCCTGACCCAAAACTAAATGTTCTTTTAGGAAGATTGTCATAAACTTGAAGTGGGCATAGGGCTGAAGGCAGAGTATCATCATGCAGTCTTTTCTCTCCATGTTTTTGTTTCCAAGTGTCCTCCATCTGCAAGTGATAACCTATGTCAAACTATGTTGTTATGGTTTTCATCTGAAATATCCACCAAAGGCAAAGTGCTAAAGGCTTGGTTGACAGTCTGATACCACTGGGAGGTGGCATAACCCTTTAGAGGCAGGGCCTAGTTGGAGGAAGTAGGTCATTGGGGCATGCCCTTAAAGGGTCTGTTGGGATGCTGCCCTGTCTTCTCTCTTTGCATTCTGGAAACCATGAGCTGAACAGTTCTGCTGCACCCCACACTTCCTGACATAATGTTCTGCCTTAACCTGTCCCTGGAGCAATGGAGCCAAGCAACTGTGGGCTGAAACCTCTGAAACTGAGCCCAAATACATCAATCTTCTTTATATTATGTCTCTTAAGTATTTTCTCACAGTGACAGAAAGCTGTTTAACACAAATGCCTTTCCTAAATGTAGGCAGAATTAGTAATGTCAGACTTGAGCCATTCTTCTTGGTTAGCAGCATTTTCCACTGTGATCACTCCCTTCCTCCCTTATTCTACCTGTGATTTGAAAAATAAGAAAGAAGGAAGGAAGGAAGAGTGAGCAGGGTATGTAAATCTCTACCTAGTTGCTGACAAAAAAAATCTGTTTTTGGCTCACTCTCTTCTTTATACCAAATATCAATAATATAAATTTGAGTACAGAAAGATAAGCATTGCTGGTATTTTTTTCCAAAGCAGTGTCCTTTCAATTATGATTTAAAATTATATTAGCAGTGAATATAATGAAAATAAAATAATTCTATTTAATATACCAACATAAATAGTAAAATGGGAATATAGCAAATTCTATGGCTAAAAAAATACATATAATGGTTTATTTAGATCACAGAGCTATTTAGTTCTATAGGCAAATATATGTTTAGCAAGCAAAAGGCTCTGTTTAGAGAACATAATTCATATTTCATCAATCACAGCAAACATAAGTAAAATTCTTAGATCCTTACCTTGGAAAGGGAAAGTTATTGGGCTAACTAAAGCCTCACTGATACAATGACACTACCTCCATAGGTGTGCATTTCATATTCTATCAGCAAAAGAAGAAGCATTAATGTTCATTCATTTGACCATGCCATAGATATGGAAGGAAGCAAACAGGTTAGTGTCCCCCACCCCAAAATAAAGTCAGTATGAATTTTATTCAAGAGTTTAGCATTGACTTAACTAATAGAGCTATTTTACGATGCTGCATCTATGATTAAAAAAGAAATCCAAAATTCATACCCTTAAATTGGAGTATCCTTTAGAGGCATGTGAAAAAATAAAGTTCATGCTGACCGGCAGTGTATAAGGTACCAGCATGTTGCTGTGATGGTATAGCAGGTATGAAAGGTAACCCTCGATTCTGTAGAGTCCTGCATAGAGGGTGGGGAGTGTTAGCAGAGCGGTGACATTTTCACGTGGAGGGCCTGTGTGTATATTCTCAGATGTTCAGTAAAGTCTGTATGTATGCATACATATGTATTTCCTTTGGATGTTAAACATGTTAATTATTAAAATGTTAATGCTAGATATTACCATTAAACAGATGAAAGCACAATAAACCTTCTAATGAACTTATTTTCATAATAAAAATAATTCCCATATTTATGCATATCAGTATTTCATAAACCCTCACAGTTTTCATAAACGAATTATAATACTGGTTGCTTACTAAGTACACCAAAGAAGTTAGATATCAAATACTTTAATGTACATATTGCAATCAGCTATTTTGACCATTTAGGACTTTTATAGCTTCTTGAGTTATGGTTTTTAGAATTGCCTATGTTGGTCAATTTTCTTCATATGGTGTTGCTATAAATACATAATAAGTTTATATGTGCAGATTTACTGTTTTACATAATCAATTGCCTCTTTTTCTTTAGTTTCAGCTCTTTATCTGTAATTCCTATTCTGTTTTCTTGTCTCACCTATCTTTGTATTGGCAGTCTAGTATTGTGTACAGTGGCATTTCCTCTTGAAATATTTCACTAACCAGGTTCCCCAGGGCACACTTATTTCTTCCAGTGTTCTCTTTTTCTCAAACATCATCTTGCTTGTGTTCAATCAAATCAATATGGTTAACTGATTCTCTCAATACTCCTCATTGCTATGGACCTAATGTTTCATTCTAGAGTTTTAGACTTTACACCTCTATTTTACTTTCCTCTCGCATGCACACAGAGAAAATACCAACCCTTCAAAGCTTGCATGTTGAATGACTGTATAGTGAGCGAAGAGTTTCCTTGGAAACACTAAATATGAAAGTTTTTATATTTGCCTGCTCATCAACTAGTGGACTGACAGCTGCTTCTCTGTAGAAATAGTTTTTTTTTTTTCCATATGCTCTGTGCATTGTTAGTAGTACAATGCACAAAAAATAAGAATTGCTTCACTGGAGACAGAAATGAGGAAGAGAAAACTTAATATGCTTCACAGAATAAAACATTTGCTTTAAAACCTTAGGAACTCTATATTGGAGTATAAGGTGTTTTTTTTTTCTACTTTGTAAGGAATTCGTATCTGTTTAGATGGATTTTATGACACACATAAAAATAAAATTATTTCACATTGTGTTTTGCTTCATTATTATTTAATATAAAATAATGAATGTGGTTTTTGCTGATGATTTTTAAAATTGTAGTCTCACTGGACCCAAGTCATAATAATTTGTGCTTATAAAAAAGTAGATTAAGTTTCTTGAATACTTATAAATTTGTTCATAGGTTAAAAACCAATATGAAATTATTTTATCTTTTTTATAATTAAATTCAGTTTATTTTTCCATCATAATTTCCAAATACATAACCATATGTTATTCCAACTAATACTTTGTTATTTTTAAACAAAGTAAACTTTAATTCTTTTGCTTAATGCAACATTTGTCTTAATGCCAAGTATGATGAAATGGGCAAGAAATACATTTTGTAAACTAATATGTTCCAGATAGCCAGTAAACATAGGAACAATATTTTATCCTTTTAAAATTCATTTTATAGAGGATACATATGATACACATGACATTAGAAAACTATGATTTCCTCATTTTAAGCAGTATTTTCATAGACTTTTTTTAAGAGAGAGAGAATTTTTTAATATTTATTTTTTTTTAGTTTTTAGTGGATACAACATCTTTATTTTATTTTTATATGGTGATGAGGATCGAACCCAACGCCCCGCGCATCCCAGGTGAGTGTGCTACTGCTTGAGCCACATCCCCAGCCACTTTCATAGATTTTTCAAGTTAATATCTTATATTTCCTTCTAGTTTTTCTTCCTTTTCCAGTTTTATTATAAGCTATTGGTGAGACTCTGTCCTTTGACAAACTTGATGAAAGAGAATATTTGTGACATTCTAAGAATATGTCAGTTTAGAATACACTTAAAAATGTCAAACAAGTGAGCTGTTGTCTATATAATATAAAATATCCAATAAATATTTACTTTTAATAAATAGCTAACCAATTAATGAAAGGAGGACACTTACCAAAAAAATCTAGCAGTCTCATCCATACTCATGTTTTGTTAGTCTCATGTGGGAAATGGCATATGTACTGCAAATGATAACTTACATCTCCCACTTATTTTCATATAAATTTATAAGAAATATTCTTTCCTTTTGGGATTTTATCCCTTAATGCTAAACAAGAATATTTCTTTAATATTCTTAACCACTGGTCAACATACCTAGGGGTTCAAAGATCTCAAATACCTCTTTAACCAGCTCTGAAAGTGTCCTTTCACCACAGGGAGTCTGCATGATCTGTGAATCATACCCTGTTGCATACTCCTTAGTACTGATAATATGTCTGTAACTTGGAAGTAGTACCTTTTGATTAGGATTTCAACAATAATGAGCAGCTTCCAAGCAGAAGGGGACATAGAGAGGTAAGGTGCTTGGCATCTGGACTTGGTGAGACAGGGGGTGGAATGGGCCCACCTGGCTCAAAGGCACAGTATAATACCACACACCATCATCAGTTACATAGAGATTTCCTCAGCTACTGCATATGTAACCCAGGCAGGATCTCGCCACACCAGATGGGTCTCTGACTTTATGATTTTCTTTCTTTCTTCCCCATCATCTCTTCTGGAGTTTACCCAAAGTTTACAGAAGCTCTTAAAGTACCAATCATACCATAATCATTATTCTTGGCCCTGAAGTCCTCCTCACAAACCTGGGATTTCCCTTTATGTGAAGAGGAAGGAGTACCATCCCCTTCCACATTGGAGCTGGCAATCTGAATCAATTCCTTCTTTTGTCCCTTAGTCAAGTATTCTTTGTTTTTACTGGAAGAGGACCTATGGCTCACTATGTAACTATTACCTTTTTACTCATGATTTAGTAGAATAACCAATAATTTGGAATACAGCCTATCACCCTTCATAGAAGGATAAAGGAGGGAACAAACCATTTTGTTCCCTCTATCCCCAATTCAGGGTACTTTCTGTTGTTTTATGCTAAATAGTTATGTCAAAGGTAAAAGGCCTCAGTGTCCCCCTTTACCCCTTTTTGAAAACTGTATATCCCAAGTCGGGTGGTCTTCAAAGCTTGTGTAAAGTATGGCAGATATCTGCTAAGTCACTTGAATTTGCTGCCTTTTATAGTGTTTTTGGATAAGGATGGGGTATGTACCACTTATATCTACCTATTGCCAACTCAGGGAATCTGGGTTTACTCTTCCATGATGTATTTCTTTCCACGTTGATCACCCTACACAAGGTTGGCCTACCTGGCTGTGGCCTACCACATCTAACCATCCTGAATCATTCTCTGGCATGTGAGATCATTGAGAAAGCTTTTAAATAAGCTAGGGCTACCTCTGGAATGAGGACATTGGTTCCCCGAGGACCACACATGGGCTGGAGATGGATGGACTCTTGGAAGAGAAGAATGCTGTAGGCAACCAAGCAGCTACTGAAGAGGCTTGCTTGAGACTAAGGGTGCTGGTGGGTATTTTTAGGCTTAAGAATTTTACCCAAATTCTGGCTCCAGTGTTCAGGATACTGCTCCAAATTTCATCCAGGCTTAATTTCTTCTCCTACTAGAATAGCAGTAGGTAGGAAACCAGTGTCTGCTCCTCTTGGTCCTAAATTTTAAAGCAATCCCTAATACCATTAGGGTCACAAAGAAGGAAAGCATCTTTTCAAATTTTATAAATATACTTTATTCAGAATATTGAGTCAGGGTTGTTTCTGGGATTTTTACGTTTTGCCGTCTTTGTTAGAATGAGTAAAATAATGCACTAGTAATTTCATAATAATTATATTGGCTACATTAAATGTGCATTTTTGTTATGCATCTTTATTTTTAGTCATATATAATAAATGTTTTCTCACAAGATTGTTTATGGCTCTATATATATACATACACATATACATATACATTCATAAATTTATGGACTAAAGAATAAAATAAAAATGATACATATCCATATATATCCACATGTGACCTCACATGAACACAAAGCCTACCAGGGCTTATAGAGAATTAGATCACTATCTTAAAGGCATTACTATAATTTGAAATTAATATATTATTTTCTTACAGTCTGGAATTAATGGAACTCTATGGGAAAAGTTTGTGTTATTTAAACATATAATTTTGTTTACTCAACAAATAAAATGGTTACCATTGGAAAGTGGGACTGATAGGAAGAAATGAGCATGGCTTAGTACAAGGGGATAGAAAAAACAGGTTTCTTTTTTTGACTGAGATAATGAAAAATGTAGGTTAGAAATATTTGCAAAGAGTTTTTGCCCTTTTGATATTTGTTATCCTCTTCCTTCTCGGCTGTATTTGTTTATGACTTTTTATTAGCATTTTTGCCAGTGGAAAAATTTTGGTTGCTGGGGTGAAAATATTCCTATTATTTTGATACAGCATTAAATGGATTATCATAATCTTTTTCTTTTTTTATATGTGGAAGCAAATGGAAATAAAAGGATTTTTTTTATTTGTAGAAACCAAATTCCTAAAATGACTAAGAAGTTTTAGTGCTTCAAAATTTGAACTAAAGCTGAAACCAATCCTTTTTGTCCAACAATTTATTCTTTCACTTAAGATGTTTTTGCATTTTGCTTTTATCAGTTAGGTGACTCTAAAAAAAAGAAATGATTCACTTCTGAATTGGTGTTCTTCCTGTGGTTTGTAGTGAGATAAACTTTTCTCTAAGGTATAGTTATACTTATGAGCCAATTCACAGACCCAAACATGAAAGCCACCAGGACTGAACAGGGTGTATTTGTTGTTTTAACCAGCTAAAATTACTCAGGTTTCTTTGACATTTAACAAAACATAATACTTACCTGCAAACTAATTAGCTATAAATAGTATGTGCTTTAAGAATATAACTTGATTAGCATTACTTTTAAACAATTGAATCAATTTAGGATTATGATTTTCTGTTATCTAGGTCACTTATACCTTGGGATGTAAAACAATGTTAAGAATTTTGCCTGATTCAATGTATTGCTCATCATTGTCCTCCTTTTTCCTCTGTCTCTACCCCTACCTCTACTTCTCTGGGTCTCTTTGATCTCATGTTTTCCTAGTTTTATGTCCCTCTGCTTTTTCTTTTCTTTGAGACTGTGATCGCCCCCTTATTTTCATCCTCTAGCTTCTTCTATCCTGTGAGGTTCCCCAGCATTGGTTTAGCTGCTGTCAGCTCTATACTTGATATATCAAGTAGGAATAAAATGTGTTCTGAGTAAGTTTAGCACAGGAGGAAAACCAGCACTGGGGTCAATTGCCTGGGCGTAGCCAGCCCATGGGTACCAGCACAGTTGGTACAATGTGTGGTGGAGGATGCAAAGACTAGGCGAGGTGGTAAACCTGAGCTAGATTTAGGGATAGTACAGTCAAGCAGCAATTGGTTCCATGCACCATCTTCAAAAGAAAAGTCAAAATATCACTGAAATGAAACAGAGCTGTTTAAGCCAAGTTTCCACACATAACTTCTTACATAACTGGAAAAATGTAAATTTGCCACACTTCTGCCAACGAAGACAAGTGCCCTTAAACGAAAAGGAAAGGAATAAAACAAAAAGCCTTCTCACAGTGCTGATGCACAGGCGAAATTAAAACCAAAGAAACCTCACGGTGGTAAAAACAGTCAACATGCAATAGAGCCTTTTAACAAATACTTAGTGATACAATACAGTATTGTTAACTGTAGACATTATGTTGTATAGCAGGTCTCTAGAATTTACTCATCTTGCATAAAAAAAAAAATATACCCATTACTTAGCAACTCTTCATTTCCCTGACCCTCTAGTCTCTGGAAACCAACATTCTATATTTGTAAGTTTGATTATTTTAGATACCTTACATAAGGGGAACCATGCAGTTTTTGTCTGTAACTGGCTTATTTCACTGAGCATTATGTCTTCATGGCTTATCCATGTTGTCCATATTGCAGAATTTCTTTCTTTTTTTAAGATTGAATAGTATTCCACTGCATATATATGCCTATGCCACATTTTCTTTATCCATTTTTCTGTGGATAGACAATAGGTTGTTTCCATATCTTGGCTACTGTAAATACTGCTGCAATAAACATGGGGGTTGCAAATGTGTCTTCAATATCCTGATTTCACATTTTTGCAAATTACTTGCAGTTGCAGTTCACCCAAGACTGAAGCTATAGTTTGCTTCCACCCTGATTTTGAAGAACCTCTGATCTACTGTAGATTACTTGGAAGGAGTGGTTTTCATAAAATGTGATATAACCTAGACTTGATTCCCTTAATATTATTCATAGGAAGCAGTTTGATTCATATGTTTGTGAAAAGACACTGAAAGAGAACATAATGGTAGAAAAAAATTTTGTAGATTCTTTTTCATGATGTAGATTCTACTTAACCAGTGGACAAAACTTAGAAAGTAAGTTTGTTTTTGTGTACTATTTTTGTTAATAGAAAAGTCAGTTTTATTTCATCTCCTAAAAATCTGAAATAGACCTTTAAGGAATATAATTTTAAAATGGTAATATGGTAATATGGTATTAGCTTTCCAAGGTGCCTGCATATATTTACAAAACTGTGAGGTTTTTTTTTTTTAAGTTTAGTTGGTAAGAGCTAGGAGGAAAGTGTGAAGCACTGGCATCTCTGAGATTTGTGTTTTCTTTGCCACTGGCAGGGGATGAGTAAGTGTAGGTACACAAGAAGGACATAATTATTTCCCCTCTTTCTTATTTTCTAGAACTCCCAGATATTGGAAGTAATGGTGGATGGATGCAAGAGGAGGGTGTGGTGATTGTTGAAAGAAGACAAGGAATCTGTATTTGGAGAAGGAGATCTATAAGACCCATATGTTCAATTGTAAAATAAAATAAAGGAGAAGAGAGGAACTCAAATTGCATGAACAGTTTTAAGTATGATAGTATATACTGAACATGGATATTATAAATTTGCTAACTTACAGATATCATATATTCAACATGTTAGCTATTTTAGAAGTGTTGAACTAAACTAAACTATACCAGTCTTGTGGAAGGCGAGGAGACATAAACTGGGGAATGAACAAAAAGTTCAGAATTGAAATTGGTTGTGAAAATAAAAATCTGGCATACAGTTGAGATGTGGGTGGTGTTTCAATGAATTTTAGTTATACTTTCAGAATGACAGATTTTTCCAGATCTGTCAGTCCAGAAATATTTAATGAGTACTTACTAGATGCCAGGTACTGTTTTAAGCAGTAAATAATTTAGAGTCCCCACATTCTTACAGCTATATTGGCCCAGATTGTCAGGCACTGAAGTGTGTGTGTGTGTGTGTGTGTGTGTGTGTGTGTGTGTGAATTAGGACATACAATGGGAAGGAAGCACTTAGGCACAGTGAGGAAAGGTATTTCCAAGGACGTTGAGCTGTAACTTCTGTAATGTGCGGTCAGTTGTGCAAAAATCCTGAAGAATAATATTCCTAACAGAAATAGCAGCAGGATTATTGGACCTGGAAATGGAAAAAATCTTTGCCTAATATTGGGACAGAAATAAGGACACTGTGGCAGATTGTAGTGAAAGTAGAAGGAGATTAGATCAGAGAGGTAGGGAAGTGCCAGATTGTGCAGGATTAAAGAAGGGGACTCAGGACCAACCCAAACTTTAATATCTGAGATATTAAATTAATGGTGTACCACTTACTGAGATATGGAACATTTAAGGAAAAGTGCATTTCCCAGCATATAAATCAAGTTGTACTTGGCCTTTGTTAGGATTCAGAGGTGATGACAAATAGCTGACGAATCTGTAGCAATGGCAAAGGGACCTGTCTATGGATGGAACATGGAGAATCATCAGCATAAATATTATTTGAAGTCACTTAATGGGAAGAAAGAAAGGTAGTGTAAAGGGAGATGACACCAAGATAAGTGTCAAGGAGGGTCTTTGGGGCAATCCAACATTTTAAAGGTTGACTGGTGGGAGGAACCAACAAAGCCAACTAAGGAGGGGCGAGTAATGATAAATCTAAGTGTGATTACCCACTCATACTTGAAGATTTTCAACAAAGAGAAAAGAACCAAATGTGTCAAAATTTGTTGAGAAGTAGAAGATGAAGATGGAGAATTAAATGTTGGTGACTACTCATCTAAGGTGATGATCTTCACCCCTTGGAGTGTTTAACTTCCCACTTATTTCGATCCCTGACACTCTAAGGGAAGCAATCCTAGTCGTAAGTCAGTATACATTCTCAGGATCTCATTTGACCTCATTAGCCTATTGCCTGGCTGTTGGCTTATCCCTTGAGGACCATAGGGATTATATGTCCCAATTTTCTTAGAAAAATCTTAGGTAATGATTTTCAGTGTTTCAGTTTATGACCAAAGTGTTTGATAAATGAAATTTTCATGCTTTCAACAATCCTTAGTAAGAAGCAACAGAGGAAAGAACTCATTTTATAGAGAAAATACATTCTGTTTATGTAAAATGAAAACACTATTTGCTGCTTTTAACCTGAAAAGCAGCCACGTCCTGTGTAGGCTATAGTGTTTTGGAGAAGCTTTAGACATAACTTGATAGTGACAGGCCCGGTCTGGTTTAGTAATCTCGACTGCTCCAAATTGCATTTCACTGTGAATGGTATTGAGAGTTAAGAAGAGAAATAATCTTGTATTCCTATGGTTTGTCCACATTCTCAAGTCCAAATGCCTTATTATGTGTTCTCAGTTCGGCTCTGGTTTGGTTTCAGTATTTCACATCTTTCTTGTCAGTGCACATATTGAGCATGATAATGTATCTTGCTTCTCACTGTAGTACATACACACACACACACACACACACACACACACACACCAGGCGATGATGACTTGCTTGGGGACATAAGTACTTAGTACCTAAGTAACGGTATACCACACAGCAGTATGCTACATATCTTGTTACAGGGATAACTACACGGAGGAGAGATGCTCCTTAGGCAGGTAAAGTGGCCCTGAAGAATTTTATAAGGAGAGGTGGAGAATATAGCCACTGTGATATGATCGAAAATGCCTGTTCATCTAAAAGGGTAGTCATATTTACAGATGTAGTTCCCATTTATTTCAGTACCAGGAGTAATGGGAGATGCTAATTGAAGAGAAAGGCATTTCAAATTAGAATAAGAGAATATGAGATTAGTGAGAACATTTTTAGAAATTACTAATTTTCCATAGATTGAGAAAATTCAGTAACGTTTCCAGTGCAAGTTGTTTGGAGAATAAAAAGTTTATGCTGATAAATTTCTACACCTTCTCAGCACTAGAATAATCAAGCATAATAATCAAAATATGGGTTAGGTCTTCTATTTGAGTTTATGTTCACAGCTCTTATATTTAAAAAACAAAACTGAAAGAACAGATGTAAACTGACTCCAACTGTGTTCCCATTCCTACCTATTTCTAATTGTGGCTCTATGGGCTGGGATTGGCTTGTTTTCTAAATTTGGAGGATTTGGGTACAGAGCTGCAAAAATCTTGTGACACTGTACATTGCATTTGTTAAAGTAAGGCTTAAGAGAAACTTATTAGTGAATAAGTCAACAATCTAATTCCTAAAGGACTACACTAATTCCAGTGACAAAGCTTGGGCTTCAGCTAGCAAACTAATCCTAATTGTAATATCTGACACTGAATGATATTAGGTTAGGGTGAAGTAAAATTATTACAGGTTAATTCACAAAGGTAATATATTTTGAATTTGCATTTTGGGCCTTTAAGTGTGGACTTTTATTTGCAAATTAATTTAATCTTTTGATTCAATTTCAAACAGAAAATTTTATAGTGATGGAGTTTTATATTCAAACACGGGATCTGTCTAGAATGGTGGTATTTTACCATTGGAATCTTTTGATATTGTCATTATACTTCACTGCAAAATCCTTGCTCGGCATTATTGGACAATGTGGTTTCAGCACATTTTTATGATTCGGCATAAGAAATAACATAGGCAGTGAAATTTTAGGCCTCAAGTATTGAGTGGATGTGTTACAGAGGATTTCTGATTAACCTTTGCTCTAACAAAATTTCTTCAGTGAAATGGTAAGTCTTCTGCAATACCCACTCAGCCTGTCTGAATCTACATGCTTTGCCTATGTCTGGATCTCTGCCAGCTGACTACTCTGATGTTACAAAGACATGCTGATTTGGGTTTCAGCATGAAATTATTACTAATGATTCTTTTACCCAAAGACATGCACACTCCTGATACTAGACTTACCTAAATATGGTCATCCCAAAGTGCTTAGTCTGCTGTTATGGACTTAATGACATGATATTGCTTTTTGCTTTAGTCTAGCCCTGGGCTTACCTTTTCCTTCTCTTCCTTGTTATGTCCCATTGTCATCCATAGCCTGATCCTGACACTGATCATGCCATTGTCCTGCCTGACACTTTCATTGTGCCCCAAGTCATAGCTCAATGTGATGTGATTGTATCCCACCTTAACATCATGAAGAAGGTAGTTTGACCTGGATTGTAGAGACAATATTTGTTATAGAAGGACAAGGAATAGAAAATTGAAAATAAAAAGTAAATATGTTATCTCAGCAAAACAATGTTTTAACTTATTAGTGATAAGTAGTGAGAAAATTTTAATAAGTTGTGGATTTCAATTCCTTTGAGATCAACTAATTTCATTCTTTTTGAGGTGTAATAATAGGACATCAGAGCTGTCAAATATTTCTTCCTTCTTATGCCTGCCTGCTTACTTTCCCCTCCCTCCCCCTCCCTCCCTCCCTTCCTCCCCTCCTTTCTCTCTCTCTTTCTTTCTGCTGTGATGCAGACTCAGATGCATCTGGCTGCAGAGACAATGGCCCAGATTTCTGTAATTCACTACCTCTCACTGCACTGTGTCTTCATTTCAGTGTTTACCGTGACCTGCCTTCTTTTTTTTATATCTTTCATGAATTCATTCCTAAGTGTGGGAGGCTGGATTCTTTGAACCAAATGAGAATAGTAAATATTTTCCAACCAGTAAATGCTAGGTGTCATAGAACACGACTTTTTACTAAAATATTGTTTTGTTTTTTACTTTGGTTCCATACTACTTGGATTCAGACTTCAGATTCATTAAGATCTGTGATTCCTGCCCAGATCCATCACTCACTGTGACCTATAGGAAGTTTCTGAAACTCGGAAAGCACCAGTCTTCATATGAAAAATGAGGAACCAGGTCAGCTTCCCATTAGATTTTTTTGAGGATTAAACAAAATGATTCTTAGCACAATGGTAGGCACTAGTAGGAGCTCAGTAAATGGGAATCATAAAAGTGACACTGTGTTCTTAGAGAACTGTTGGCATAAAATCCATTGCACCAGAGTTTTCTTTCCTTTCTTATTCCTAGGGTATGGACAATCCTGTCAGGAGGAGAATTTGGTAGGTAGAGCAAGGAGATCTGGGGCCAGTGTCTAAGACTAATCACCTACTAGGCTATATCAATAAATTAGTTTATAAAAAGACCACAAATAAGTCTTCATTTTGGGCAAGACTCAAACTAAAGTTTTGTGATGCAGAAATTTGGTGGAGGAAGAAAAGTAGCTGATGTTATTCTCAGAAGACCATGTGGACAGGTAAACAGATGAAAAATGTGGAATTTCTCAGTATCCCAGCTTGCCCTCACTCTTCCTCCATTTCATGTCAAGTTTATCCTCCCATCTGGCTTTATTATGTCTGGGCTATATGGACAATGACCAAATAGATTCCATTGTACCCCGAAACTCCTTGTCACATAAGAAATGCTTATAATAAATGCTTTTCCCACGGGAACACCCCACCTCTGTACCTATCAATAATTGCTTAGCATAGCATGTTTGGCAACACAAAATGGCAATTCTTATACAATGTAAAATTGTTCTTTCTTTGTTTTCTACTTTTGTTGGGCAATGTGCCCTGTCATAGATTGACTGTCTAGATGTTAGTAACCATTCTTTAACTTGTACTCAACTAGGGTCATTTTGACCCACTTCCCTTCTGCTTACGATTATGGAAAGTCCTGTGGGAAATACTGAATGTACCCAGAATGAGAATGTGATTATGGGCATTGCATTGTCTTGCTAACTGCTCAATTCAGCTTTTGTACCCCGGCTTGCTTGCAGCTATCTCAACCTGGATGTGATTTTTGCCTTTAAATACCTCGAAATGCTCAGGCTCAGGGCTATTCCTTGACCAGACAGTTATGGTCCTGCAGGGAGCGGTCACCAGCTGGCTTAGACTCTCCAATTCGGACAAAATTGGGACTTGGTGTGTTTCCTGAGTGGTCTGCTCCATAGCAATTTCAGGCACTGAAATTAATTTTCCTTTCTCTTTCTCTCTTGTGAGATATGCTATGTAAACAGAATATGCCACAACTTATCCATTTCATTTTTTATTGACTACACTAAGATTCCTTTAGGGAAGCATGACTACCATGAATATTATGAAAGCGAGATATTTGTGATAGCAATTCATAAAAATGTGGGAGTAGTAGGAAAGTGAAATTCTGGAAGGAGAGTTTAGGGATCAGAGAGAGGAGAGTGGCCAATAACCAGATTCTGCTTAAGACAGTAGCCTCAGTGGCAGGTTAAAACTTTCCAGGGAACCCCAAAATAAACATATCCAACTGCCAAAGTGAGACCATGAAGAAGGAGCTTGTGGAGAAAACTGCATTTGGAGAGATTAAGCAGGAGTCAAGGTCAGATGGGAAGACAAGCTTGCCAGGAAATGGAGGAGAGTGAGGGCAAGCTGGGACACTGGGTGTCCTCCATAATTTTCATCTGTTTATCTGACCACATGATCTTCTGAGAATAACATCAGCTACTTGTCTTCCTCCACCAAATCTCCCAGAGTTCTCCTTTGTCTCTTTCAGCCGACTCTTACCTGGAACTACTCAAGGAAGAGAATTCTAGGAAATGTAGTTCTCAGTCAAACTAAATTGACTTAACATAAGCAATGTGACACAGTGGATTCTGGGACTTTGCCGATGTGATTAAGGAACTTAGAGATACGAAGATGATTCTGGAAGAGCCCAATTTAACCTCTTTTGTCCTTGAAATGGGAGAACCTTGTCAGGCTGAGGTCAGAGGGTGAGGATATGACCATGAAAGACTAATCAAAGATACTGTAATGTTCCTGGTTTTGAAGATAGTTAAAGGAAGCCAGGAACCAAGGAATATGGTTGGCCTTTAGAAGTTAGAAAAAGTGAGGAAACAATTCTCTAGACTTCCCTTAAAATGGTCATCCCAAAGTGCTTAGTCTGGTCTCATGGACTTGATGACATGAGGTAGTTCTTTTCTTTAGCCCTGGACTTAACTTTTCCTTCTTTTCCTTGTTATGTCCCATTGTCATCCACAATTTCTAGAATTGTTTCCTTACTTTTTCTAACTTCTAGAGGCCAACCATATTCCTTGGTTCCTGATTTCCTTTTACTATCTTCAAAACTAGCAACATTACAGTATCTTAGTCTTTCATAGTTATATACTCACCCTCTGATCTCAGCCTGATAAGGTTCTTCCATTTCAAGGACAAATGAGATTAAATTGGGCTCTTCCAGAATCATCTTCTTATCTCTAGGTCCTTAATCTTAATCACATCTGCAAAGTCCCAGAATTATTTTTTTTCACATTGCTTATGTTAAGTCAATTTAGAGCCTTTAAAAAGGAGTCTACTGGCTGAGGTTTTGGCTCAGCGGTAGAGCGCTTGCCTAACATGGGCAGGGCCCTGGGTTCAATCCTCAGCACCACATAAAAATAAATAAAAAAATAAAAGTATTTGTATATCTACAATTAAAATAAATATTTAAAAAAAGGAGTCTAGTCCTATAATACGTTGGCTTTAGCCCAATGAAACCTTTCTCAGACTTTTACCAAAATAACTACAAAAAATTAGATTTGTGGGTTTTTTATTTTTATTTTTTAGCTGAGGATGGATACAATACTTTTATTTAATTTATTTATAAGTGGTGCTAAGGATCAAACCCACCACCTCATGCATGCCAGACAAGCAGTCTACCACTGAGCCATAACCCCAGCCCAGATTTGTGTTGTTTTAAGTCACTAAGTTTATGGTAATTGTTCAAGTAGCAATAGAAAATTAAAATCCCAGTTTCTATGGTCCGTTATGCTGTGGTCATGCTTGTACACATATCCTGGGTTCACACATAAAAGGTTATATAAAGTATATTTTTAGGGAATTCCTAGATATAGAATTAATGGTTCATTGGAGAGATTCAGGATGATAAATTAGAGGAAGGCTGCATTCCTTATTGCTCCATGGCTTGAGATTCAAACAGCAAGAATACCACTCCTCAGTGAGGCAATGGAGAGCTCAGGCAGGAGTCATCTGAAGTGGCCATGTTGCAGCTGGGGCAGGGGAGCTGGAAGATCACAGCAAAACATTGCCAAATTGTTCCAGCAAGTGCTACTGTGTGGCTGAGGGTGTACCTAGCAGAAAGTAAGTGAAGCGGGCACAGAGAACATTGTACCCAGGGGTGATTCTAGTCAGAAAAGTGAAGGGGAGTTCAATTGACTTTTCGTTTTTGACTCTGGCAATCCCATGATTTAAACCAACTGAAGTCGGTTAGGAATCTGAACAGGTGGGTGTGAAAACACTCACAAAAAACTTGGGAAGGATGTGTTCCTGGGCAGTACAGTGTGAGGAGGATTGGCTCCCCTACCAATTCTTGGGAGTCTCCTGAGATCCAGACTCCCATCAGAGATCTATAACTGTCAGACATTAGGAGTGTGGATTTAATCTCTCCAGAACAAACTCTACCCAACAAAGCCCCTTTGGTCAGATTAGACACAAACTCCAGCTTTTGGAAATCCTCTAATAGAACTCTGTAGCAGCCCCATCCTGGGAGTGGGGCTTTCGCTACAACACTCAAACTTTAGCTATACTTCAATACAAAGAGGATAAGAGACAAAATCCCAAGCTCCAACTGATGGTACTTTCCATTCCATCCTTCCTTATGCTGATAAGAAGGGAAGACGAGAGTTATTTCCATCAGCTTCAAATTTAAGCCAATCCAACTGGCAGCTTGGTAAGCAACAACAACAAAAAAGAGATGTGGGGGTTAAGAACCCCTAGCTCTTCCATGCACTCTAGTGTGCATGCACACACTCTTTTCCTCCCTCTCTCTCTGAGTAAAAAACCCAAGAAGAAATGGAAAGAAAGACGGCCAGATATGCACACTGAAATCTATTCTTATTGACTATTTTGACCAACTCACTGGAGAGGATTCCTTCATTTTTTCTTAGGAATCTTTTTCCTCCTCCCCCTCCCCATCTTTCTCCTCCTCCTCCCCCTTCCTGCTCCCTTTCCCCCCCTCTCCTTCCTCCTCTTCCTCTTCCTCTTTTTCCTCCTCTTCCTCCCCTTCCTCCTCCTCCTCCTCCTTGTCCTTGTCCTTCTTCCTGTGCTGGACGTAGATACATACACATATTTGTTTTATTTTTTTCCTTAGTTTTATCATTTTAAAAAAAGTAATTATTTTTTATCTTTTGAGGGTTAGGATTTTTGGTTTCTATATTTTGATTTTATTTTGTTTTCATTTTCTTTCTATCTTTTCTTCTCCTGCTAACAACTGAATTCTCTTATTCTTTCTCTCTCTACTTTGTTTCTCCTATTTTTCTTGGCTTTCCTTATGAGTATCTCCTGCCATGTCTCTTCTTTCTCTCTGTTTACTGTTTGAAATTGCAAACTCTTTTCTATGTTCCTATCACATTTTCATTTCTCTTAATTAACCATTTTTGCCATCTTCTAAAACTAATGAGTTCTTATAACTCCTTTCCCAGTACTCATAATGTTGCAATTATTAATGATGTGATGACATAGTTGATACCTGATGTTTACATTAATGCTAGATCTAGTTTTTGGTTACTTATTGTTTTTGCTGTTGGCAATTGATGACCCCGTCATTTCTGGGTTTTTGTGGCAATTAACATTGTAGGTGTCACTGTAGGAATCAGGCATTTATTTTAATGATGTAAATTGTTTGCATTTGTTGTTGCTATTGTTTGTTTTCCCCTATTCTGTGAGGTGCTAGGAACCTACAGGGACTCTATAAGTTCACAGGGTAGAGACTCTGCTGCTGAAATAAACTCAGTCAAAAAATAGTACACCTTGCCCCACACACAAATGAACAACATTCAAACTTTAGCTATACTTCAATACAAAGAGGATACGAGACAAAATCCCAAGCTTATAACCAGGCCCCAAGTGGAAATGGCTAGGAGTGTAGCTTCAGGTCCCACTCATGGACATCCACTGGACAACTAAAACAGTATTTACATAAAGGGTGTGGATACCACACCCACAAGTGTGTCTCAGTCTAGATTATTTGAAGATTGTGTCCATTTGAAGATTGTGTCCTAAAAAGGCTCACACATGAGTGGAAGAGAAATCCCTCCCAATAAATTAATAAAACCCAACCCAGGGATATAAGAATTATGAAAAATCAAGGTAACATGATGAATCCTAATTCACCAGCAACTAATCTTAAATATATAGAAGTGAATCAAATATAACATAAAGAATTCAAAGAAATTATAAAAATGATCAATGAATTCCAAGAGTACATAGAAAAACAACTGAATCAATTAAAGAAGTCAGCACAGGATATGAATGAAGGATTCAACAAGGAGATAGAGATCTCGATAAAGAAACAAACAGAAATCTTGAAAATGAAAGACAAAATAAATCAAATAAAATATTCACTTGAAAGTCTAATAGAGTAGACCACGCTGAAGACAGACTCTCAGAGCTAGAAGACAAAGCGTCCAAGTTGAACATTCAGACTTAAAAAGAAAATAATCATTATCAGAATATACAAGAATTCTGGGACAACATCAAGAGACCAAACTTAAGAATCATTGAAATTTAGGAAGGTTTTGAGATGCAGGTTAATGGAACCTTTTCAGGGAAATAATAATATAATCTTTCCCAAACTTGAGAATGAGATGGACATCTGTTTATCTATTTTAACCATCTTTTTCACTGCTATGACCATAAGACCTGACAAGAACACTTACAGAGGAAGAAAAAAGTATTTGGGGTTCATGGATTCAGAGGTCTCAGTCCATAGATGGCGAACTCCATTTCTCTGGGTCGTATGTGAGGCAGAAATCATAATGGAAGGATATGGTGGAAGAAAGCAGCTCAGGACATTGCACTGGGAAGCAAAGGAAATCAAGAGCATTCTTCACCACAGGCAAAGTATCAACCCCAAAGTAATGCCCTCCCTTTTCAAGCCAAACTCTACCTGCCTACAATTATCACCCAATTCATTCCTACCAGGAGATTAATGAACTGATTAGGTTAGGGCTCTAATAATCTAATCATTTCACCTCTGAACTTTCTTGCATTATCTTACACATGAGATTTTGGGGCCCACCTAATATCTAGACCATAACATGATCCACACAGAGGATGCTTTCAGAACTCCAAATAGACAAGATCAACAAAGATTCTGTCCACAACACCCTGTAATTAAAACATTTAGCAAACAGAATAAGAATAGCATTTTAAAAGCCTGAAATTACATTTAGAGGCAAGCCAATTAGAATCACTTCCATTTTCTCAGCACAAATTCTAAGTCAGAAAGGCTTGGAATGATATGTTCAAAGTCCTAAAAGAAAATAACTGTCAACCAAGTTTGCTATATCCCGCAAAGCTGTCATTCAAAATTGAAAAGGAAATAAAACCTTCCAAAATAAGCAGAAAATAAAAAAAAATTCGTGACACCTAAACCAGCACTACAGAACTTACTTAAAAAGTATTCCACACAGAAAGAAAAACAAACAAAAACAAAAAACAGAGCTCACAAATGAACAAATCTCATTTGAAGAGTAGCTAAGCAAATGAGTAACAGGATCAAATTAAACATTATCAATAAATCAAAATGGCATAAATTAATACACATCTATATAATAACATTGAATGTGTTATCAACTCTCCAATGAAAAGACATAGACTGACATAATGGATTAAAAAAAAAAAGATCTAACTATATGTTTTTTGCAAGAAACACACCTTACAGCCAAAGATAACCACAGATTGAAAGTGAAAAGATAGAGATTGATATACTATGCAAATGGAGCTTGAAAACAAATAGGAATTAGCTACTCTTATATCTGACAAGACAGACTTCAAATGAAAATTAGTCAGAAGAGACAAAATTGGTCACTTCATACCGGTCAAGAGAACAATCCAGCAAGAAGATGTTACAATAATATTTATGGTTCAAACATGAGTGCAACTAATTACATAAGAAATACTACTCAAATAGAAGCCTCAGAAAAACTCTAGAGCAATAATACTGGATGATTTTAATATACCTTTTTCCTCATTAGACAGACCATCAAGACATAAACTCAGTAAAGGTTCTTTGAAACTGAAATATTATTAATCAAATGGATTTAACAGTCATCTATACAATATTTCTTTCAAAAACAGCTGAATATACTTTCTTAGTGGCTCATGAAGTCTTCTTCAAAATAGATTATACTTTACACCACAGATCTACTCTTAGAAAATACAAAGACAAAAAACAAAACTGATATAATTCCTTTCCCCTTATCAGGTCATAATGGAATAAAGTTAAAAATCAACAAAACAAAACCCTACAGAAAGTATACAAACACATGGTGATTGAATGATACACCTTTGAATGAAAAAATGGGTGATAGAAGAAATCGAGGGAGAAATTATGACATTGTTCGACCCAAATAAGAATAGTGATACAACAAATTAGAACCTTTGGGACATTATGATGACAATTCTAAGAGGACAGGTTTTAGTCATGAATGCCTACACAAGAAAATTAGATCTCAAACCTAATGATGCATCTTAAGACCCTTGAAAAGAACAAACCAATGATAAAACTAGTATAAGGAAGGAAATAGTTAAGATCAGAGCCAAAAATCAATGAACTTGAGAATTTAAAAAAATATTTCAAGGATCAATGAAACAAAAGACTGGTTCTTTGAAAGGATAAACAGGATTGATAAGCCCTTAGCCAAATTAACCATAATAAAAAGAAGACCCATATTAATAAAGTTAGAGATGAAAAAGGAGAAATAACCACAGATATCACAGAAATACAGTGGGACAATTAGGGACTATTATGAAAATTTATACTTCAATAAATTGGAAAACCTAGAAGAAATGGATATACTTCCAGACAAATATGATCAGACAAAATTGAATTAAGAGGACATAGAAAACTTAAACAGATCAGTAATTTATAGTGAAATAGAAGCAGTAGTAAAAAGCCTTCCAACAAAGAAAAGCCCAGAACCACATTTTACCAGACTTTTAAAGAGAACTAGTAACAGTACTCCTCAAATTTTTCCATGAACTATAAAAGGATTGAACACTTCCAAGTTCATACCAAAACCAGACAAGAACACATCAAGGAAAGAAAACTATAGACCACTAACACTGATGAACTTACATTCAAAATACTTAATAAAATATTAGCAAATCATGTTCAACAACATGTTGAGAAGGTTGTACATCATGACCAAGGTGGTTTTATTCCAGAGATGCAAGAATGATTAAACATATGTAAATCAACAAATGTAATTAATCATATTAAAAAATTAAGGACAAAAATCACTTACCCATCTCAATAGATAAAGAGAAGACCTTTGACAAAACTCAGCACTCATTTATTATAAAAACACTGAAGAAACTATGGATAGAAGTAACCTGCCTCAACATCATAAAGGCTAGATATGAATACCCCAAAGCTAACCTCATAATAAATGGAGAAAAACTGACAGCATTTCATGTGAAATCTGGAACAAGATAAGGATGTCCACTCTCACCAATGCTATTTTATATAGTGGTAGAAATTTGAGCCAGAGAAATTAGGCAGGAGAAAGAAAAACAAAAGGATAAAAATAGTAAATGAAGAAGTCAAATTACTGCCTTTTGTAGATTATATGATCCTATAATTAGAAGATCCAAAGACTCCCTTGAGACTTCTAGAACTAATAAATTTTGTAAAGTAGCGGGTTACAAAATCAATATAAAGAAATCAATAACTTTCCAATATATTAACAACAAATCTGCTGAGCAAGAAATAAGGAAAACAATTCCATTCACAATAGCCTCAACAAACAAAACAACAACAACAAAAAAAAAACCTAGAAATAAATTTAGCCAAGCAGTTGAAAGACCCTTACAATGAAAAGTAGGAAAAGATTGAAAAAGACAGCAGAAGATGAAAAGACTTCTCATGTCCATGGACAGGCAGGATTAACACTGTTGAAATGGCCATACTACAAAAGCAATATACAGATTCAATGCAGTACCCATCAAAACACCAATAACATTTTTCTCAGAACTAGGAAGAAAAGTACCAAAATTCATTTGGAAGAACAGAAGACCCAGAGTAAGCAAAGCAATTCCAAGCTAAAAAGGCAATGCTGGAGGCATCACAATACCTCACTTCAAATTATACTACAGAGGTATAGTAACAAAAACAGTATGATACTGGCATAAAAACAGACACAGACCAGCAGTGCAGAATAGAAGCCATAATCATGCTCATACCAAAACCAGACAAAAACACATCAAGGAAAGAAAATTACAGACAAATATCCTTGATGAGCTTAGATGCACAATAGAAGACATAGAGATAATCCCACACATCTATAATCATCTAACCTTGTCAAAGGTGCAAATATATACACTTGAGAAAAGACAGCCTTTTTAAGAAATGATACTGGGAAAACTGGTTATTCATTTGTAGTAAAGTGGAACTAGACCCTTATATCTCACTATGCACAAAAATCAAATTAAAATAGATCAAAAACATAGAAATTAGATCAGAAACTATGCAACCCCTACAAGAAAATGTAGGATCAACACTCCAGCATATAGGGCACAGGAATCAATTTTTTCAATAATACCCCAAAAGAAAATAGTGCCAAGAGTTAATAAATGGGATGACATCAAATTAAAAAGCTTCCACACAGCAAAGGAAATAATTAGGAATATGAAAAGAGAACCTACCGAATAGAAGAAAATCTCTACTAGCTACTCTTCAATCAGTGGATTAATATCTAGATATATAAAGAACTCAAAAAATACCCCAAAACCAAATAGCCTAATTATTAAATGGGTAAATAAATTTAGCAGACACTTCTCAAAGTAAGAAATACAAAAGACCAATAAATATGTGAAAATTGTTCAACATTATTAGCAATTAGGAAAATAACACCAAGACTTCATCTCAAACCAGTCAGAATGTCTGTCATCAAGAATACAAACAATAATAAATGCTGGGAAGGATATGGAGAAATAGGAACATTTTACACTGTCTGTGAATTAGTTGAACCACTTTGGAAATCTGTACAGAGGCTCCCCAAATGACTTCACATGGAACCACCATATCCGCCAGCTATATCACTCCTTAGTATTTATCCTAAAGAATTGAAGTTATTGCTCTCATGCTTACCCATGTTTATGGCAGCACAATTCACAATATTCAAACTATGGAACCAGCCTAGGTGTCTATGAACAGATAAAAGAATGATGAAGATGTGGTTTATGTACACAATGGAGTTTTATTCAGCCATAAAGAAAAATGAAATTAAGTCATTTGCAGGAAAATGGATGGAACTAGATATCATTATGTTAAGTGAAATAAGCCAAATTCAGAAGTTAAAGGGTCTTATGTTTTTTTTTTTTTTTCTCACACATGGAAGGTAGAGAATAAAAAGGAAAAGAAACTGGGGGATAGGGAAAGGAAGGTGGAGACTCTCCTAAAATTCAAAGGGAGATTAGTACAAGAAAGGAACCAGAGGATGGGAGGAGGGAAAGAAAGGGGAAAGTACTGGGAGTGATGTTGGCCAAATTATATATATATATTTTGTGCGTGTGTGGATGTGTAACAACAAATCCCATTACTGTGTAGAACTATAATGTACCAATAAAAATGTGGAAAGAAAAAAAATGGAATTAATGATAGTAGAATATATTTTGACATATTTTACACATATGGAGTATAATGGTTCATATTATCTGTTGTGGTTTCCATATGAGGTATCCCCCAAAAGCTCATGATGAGTCAAATGTAAGAAGATTATAGGTGTGATGATTGGATTATGAGACTTTTAACCTAATTAGTATATTAATGTCCTGATAGGGATTACCTGGATGGTAACCAGAGATAGGTAGACTGGGACGTGAGGAGGTAGGATCCTTGTTGATCAGAGCTCTCTTTGCTTCCTGGTGGCTACGTCCTGAGCCACTTTTTTCCACTGCACTCTTCTGCCATGATGTTCTGCCATTCCTTGGGCCCAGGGAATGTAGCCAGCCATCAGTGGTCTGAGACCTCTGAAACCGTGAGCTCCAAAATAAACTTTATCATTGTCTAAAATTGTTGTTGTCAGGTCTTTTGGTTACAGTGTTGAAAAAGCTGACCAAAACATTCTCTTTAAATTATTCCCAAAGTGACAGTACCATATTATAAAATAACAATGGCATCAAACGTTTCTGAGATTGTAAATCAGTTTCATTGAATTATAGATCAATCAGTAGAACTTTGCCATTGTTATATTAGTAAAAGTTTGAATTCATTCACATCTTTTTCTTTCTCTACTTAAGTCTCCATTAATTTTGAAGTGTTATAACTTTTCCTTACAGAGGTCATATACATTTTTTATCACATTTTAAAAAATTTTGGCATTTTATATTTATGTATTTTTAAAATGATTTTTTATGTAGTCTGTGCTGTTTGCTGCTGGAATATAAATACTATTGATTGTTTTATATTGATTTAGAATTTACCAACTTTGCAAAACTCATATTTATTCAAATAATTTGTTTTCAAAAGTTTCTGCACATATAATCATATCATATGTGAATAATAGTTTTCCCCTGTCCCAATATGGATACATTTTATTCCTTTTTCTTTCCTTACTAAGTGTCTAGGTATAGTATAATCCTTTTTGGAAGTAATGAGTATAGGTTGGGTGTGACCTCAAAATAAATATTTTGAGGTTTATTGTGGATTGTGTTTCATAGAATTTTTTTAGTAGGTTAAGCAAGTTATCTTCTCTTTTCAGTTTGCTAGGAGAATTATTCTTTTAAAAATACACTTTATTTTTTTAGAGCAGATTTAGGTTCACAGCACAACTGAGTGAAAAGTGAAGAGTCCTGTACATTTCCTCCTCTCCATATGCACAATCTCTTGTCTTACTCAGATCAGGCTGCTACAACAAAATGCCATAAACTGTAGTTCTATAGGCTGAGAAGTCTCCAGATTTGGTTGCTGGTGAATGTCCTCTTCCTGACTTGCAGATGGCTGTCTTCTTGTTATATCTTTACATGGTAGGGGGAGGGAAAGAGATTGATGGAAAGCACTCTGGCCCTTTCTTATAAAGGCACTAAAGTCATTTTAAGGATCCCACCCTGATACCCTCATCCAAACTGAATAACCTCCAAATATCAGCACATCAAAAGATTAAGACTTCAACATAGGAGTATGTGTATGTGTGGAAGGGGACACAATTCAGTCCATATCTGCTGCAGTCTGGCTGGGCACAATTCAGGAGCCACTTGTCAAAAGAAACGAACTTTATTTTTAGAACAAAACAGCTTGGTACCATTGCAATTGGACAATTGGATCTTAACCGTCACTGACTACCGGTCCAGTATACAGCCACACCTGTGGATAGGTCTTTGTACCTGGGGAGGGGGGTGAGGTTCTTTGCCTCACCTCTGTTGGCCCCCAAATTTTAGCTGAACGACCATGACAAGCAGAAGGGAGGAAGATACACCAAGCCAATTGACGGCTCCTTTTGGAAAAATTGTACCACCAATGACATCATCAGCGAAAATACCCCAACACTACCACAAGTCGCTGCACCAACAGATAGTTCACAATGCATACAGGTGAGTTCACAATGCATACAAGTGATTCATAGTCCAGGCCATACCGGGTATTTGCCCACAATGCCGTAGAGGGAGACATTGGGCTAATGAATACCGTTCTCAAACCACCATAGAGGGTACTCTATTGTCAAAAGAAACAAAATTTATTTTTAGAACCACACGGCAAACAAAACAGCTCCTCAGGAAAAACCTTCAGAGCCCAACCGCCACCACCGGCTTCCCACAAGCCTCTCAACCTCCCCCACTCCTCCTGCTCTTGAGGCTGATTGGCTGGGTCGCGTGGACAGAGCCAAAAAAAGTCCCCCAATGAGCAGCTCCGTGGTCTGAAAGGGCGGGGAAATAGCCCAATGAGCATCACCACAGAAGAGCCAATCAGTTGGCAGCTAGAAGTTTGCTGGGGCCCCTGTGAGCCAATCATCAACTGGCAGCTGGAAGTTTGCTGGCAGGTGGAAGTTTGCTGGGGCCCCTTCGGCTGTGGCTCTCACCACATATCCCCTCCTACTATCAATATTCTGCAATACAGTAGTATATTTGTTATCAGTGAATCCACATTGACACATCATTATCAAAGAAGATTAAAATATATATAATTAATTAATTAATTAATTAATTAATTAATAATAACAGTGAAGGTTGAATTTTACCTGTTACTTTTTTCCTGAATCCTTTAATGTGACAGCATAACGTTTATAATCTGCTCTTGCGGCAAATAACATTAGTTTATTTTCTAATGTTGAATAAAGCTAGCATTTCCGTGATAAGTCAAATTGGTTTCTGCTATACTGTCCTCCTTATTATTTTGTTACATTCGTTTTGATAAAATTTTGCTTAGGAAGTTTGTGTGTGTGTGTGTGTGTGTGTGTGTGTGTGTGTGTGTATTAGAATAAACTGAAAATTTCTTTGTGCTTTACATGTTGGTTATAAAGATTATGCTAGCCTCATACAGTGAAAAGAGAAATGCTCCATCATATTTTAGTCTCTGGAAGAGATTTTGTAAGGTAGAAATTACTTGTTAAACGTTTGACATAGTGTTTTAGGAGAGGTGACCTATAGAGTAATAAGAATACTCCAGTTGTTTGTTTCTTCATGAAACACTCTGCTAACTTTTATCTTCCTAAAAATGTCTGTTTTATCTAAAATTTCAAAGTTATTGCTCAAGTTATTTTTCTTGCAATTAGAGTTTCAGCCATCTCTCTGAAAGTTTAAAATGTTTTATTTTTAATTATAATTTTTTCTTTGATCCATGAGTTATTTAATGTTCACTTAATATGCAGATTATCTAGTTGTCTGTTACTGATTTTAGTTGCATTCAAATTAAAGAATAGCCTGTGTGTGTTTTCAATTATTTGAAATTTCTTAAGGTTTGTTTTGTGGTCTAGTAAATCAACAAAGCTTGTGTATATACAGTTTATTCCATATGTATAAACAAATATTTATGAATATATATTTATTTCTAACTGGCAAATATAAATTCAAGAGTTGTTTGGGCTTTTACCAGAGAGTTTGCGGTCAGTAGTACCTGAAAAATTTCCCTTCCATAAATTTTAAGACCAGTATTACAATGGTTTCATTTCCAGGAAACCAGTTTTTTGGGCTGTGAGTCTCAGCGGTTCCTATAGTTTATATTTGTGAAAAGTCACCTGGACTCTTTGATGGTAATCTTGAGTATACATCTTAAACTTTTATATTGAGCCAATTTTTTTCCATAAAAGAGCAGAATCAAGGAAAAGGTAAGATCTAGAAACACATGGATACTTGGGAACAACCTCCCGATAGCCAATTTCTTTAGGAGAAATAAAACAAAAGAGGGGTTTATATTGTTTGTCATGTTCCCTTGGAGAACTGTGTTCATTTAAGAAATCACATTGATTTCCAGGTGTACAAAAATTGAGAACTATCCCAATAGTACATCTGCTCTTTGGATACACATTTTCTCTTTTCTCCACTGACTGGAAGGTCCAAGTAAGGGCTACAGTTTCAGTAAGTAGGCAGATTTGGCTTCCTGCAGAGGGTTGGAATTGAGCATGACTGAATAGATTGGATCATATATCTGGTTTAATGGCCTCCTTTTTTGGTTTCTAAATAGAAGGTCAATATAGAAGAAAAATGGTCGGTATTTTCAGTTAAGGATAAAGTATGAGTAACCTGAGGAATCATTAGATAAAAAAGACGTTTTAAAACCATGTCAGAAGAGGCCTGTTATCATTGCTGCTAAAGCCCTGCATGTGAACAAGGAGGGTGAATTTTTGATCTGGGGTCAGTGAAAGGCTATGTGATCAGACCCTGTAGTTAGCACCCTAACCTTGCCCTAATTTTCATGTATAAATGGAAATGTTTATGGTAATTGGGAAGCAAAAAATAGGGGAATTTTTAAGTTAAAACAATATAGTATCTACTCAAAAAGGCTTAGGTCTAGCAGTGTTTATCACATCAGAAGAATAGGAATCCGATACCTACAGTATCTCATGAGACCAACAAACCCTTTTAGTGATTAGCCAGGGAAAGTCAGGAATAGTTTCTAGACTTTGAATGAAAAGAGATTTCCTATTTTGTCTGATGTTATGGCCCAGACAATGCACTTATGTCTGACAAAGTGGAGTGTTTACTTAGATACTTTGTGTTTCCTTTATGGCAATACAATTCCCAAGTGAAGGGAATTAATTCTGTAAGTCAGAGAGCATAATAGAAATCAATGTATTGTATAAGAATGGATTCCTGGAAATCAAACATCTCTGTTTGTAATTAAGTATTTGCAAGGAGTAAGAGTACTTATATGAACCTGGGGCATAACTATTCACCTGTATTGTTGATTTTCCCATGTGAATTCAGTAAATATAAATCATAAGGCTGGATCCAAGTGTATAATAGAGTTCTCAGCACAGATGTATCACCACAGAGTAAATAGTAACATTATGATCCAGGATAAGATGATACTGGGTTGGGGAGATGCAGGAAGCAGAGAAACACAATCTTTTAATGAACTTTAAAACATGTACAAAACAAGAGGTGCACCTATTTGTCTTTTTGATGAAGAGGGCAAAGTAACAGAAGGCTAATGTAGGGATAAATTAGTTGTTGCAGGAGATACATGGATAGAATGGGCCACAGTTCTCTCTGAGTGTTACAGTTTAGATATGAGGTGTCCCCAGGCCCTTAGAGCTCATGTGTGAGAAAATGCAGGAAAGTTTAGAGGTGAAATGATTGAGTTATGAGAGCCTTAACATAATCAGTGCATTAATATCCCGATATGGATTAACTGAATGATAACTGTAGGCAGGTAGTGTGTGGCTGTAGGTGATTCACTGGGAACATGCCCTTGGGTTTTATACTTTGTCCATGGAGAAGGGCGCCGAAGTACATGTTCATGCATGTGCACTCGAATGCTCTCTTTTTTTTGCTCTCTCTCTCTCTCCCCACCCTCAATCCTCCCTCCCTCCCTCTTCCTCTCTCTCTCTCTTCTGATAGTCATGTCATGACCTGCTTTCCTCTGTCACACCCTTGTGCTATGATGTTCTTCCACACCTCAGGCTCAGAGTTGGCCATCTGTGAATCGGGACCTGTGAAACTCTGAGTGCCAAATACATTTTTTCTCCTCTAAAATTGTTTTTGTCAGGTTTTTGGTTACAGCATTTAAAAGCTGACTGAAACAGTGAGTATTAGGATATTTTTACTAAGGGCTCAGCCAGATCAGTTAGGCCATTAGAGGTTTGGCCTTCTAATATGCCCCACTTTGAACTGTCTTTAGTCAAGAAGCTCTTGGGGACATATTCAGAACTGAAGGTATCAATGGATTAGGTACTAGGTAGTAAAATTTGTGATATCATCCAACTATAGCCTAGTTATTTTGTCTAGAAAGTGATCGCCTGATCCAAATTTAATAAAATAAAATTTAAAAAACAAGGTTTGCCCCTATTTCACTGGGGTAAAGTCCCTAAGCAGAAGAGTATACTGATTAGTGCCATATCCCTGAGCGATGGGAAATGGATGAAATGAAAGCACTTTGAGGGATAATTGAGTCCTGCCCCTGAAATATTTTTTTATTACTTCAAGGAAGGAATAAATAAAAATGCCACAGAGTTAACCAGTAATGAAATAGTATTTTTGCCAATTGCATGGAAATGTCTCCTTTTTTTGTAAGGGGAATTTTGGGCAGAACAAAGATGTTACATCCTTCGAGGATTGTTATTCTATTATGCAAAGTTGTCCTTTGTCTTTTTACATTTTATCTTTTGATTTAAGTCAGAACTGATGTACTTTCATTATCCCTTTCTTTTAAATAATAAATAGATGTTTTTTGTCTAAATTTTACATAGAAGATTTTCTTATTTCTTAAACTGAAGAGGTATTAATTTGGCCTTTAATGTTTCTATTTTTTGAGGTTTGTTCTTTTTTTGTCATCTCTTATAATTCAGATAGAGGCAGATAGCAGAACATCTTATCTTCTGTTTACTACTTAATCTTCTACCTCAGTTTTAAGACCATCAACTGAGAAGAGGCATCAGGTAGATTCATATTCCCGTGATTGAAACTGGAGTAGTCTCCAAGGTGGTGCAGCCATAGTCTCTAGAGTCTGAGATGGATTTGATTTTTCCATTTAGAGGATAAAATTTTTGAATTAATTTTCATAGAAGAAACTTCAGAAATAGCTGCCATGAGATTTGATACTATTTTATGCCCTTTTTGTTATTTACTTGTGTTCAAATTTTATCTGTATGTTTGGTATAATTTTATAACCAGTTTATTTTGCTTTGTTTTAAATCACATTTTGTAAATCTCTGGGTCTAGAAAGCAAATATATTAATTGGTAAATGACAATTTGTGCCTAAAAGGAGACATTACATATTCTTGGAGGATGTTATTCTATTACACAAATTTGTCCTAGACCATATGACCCAAAAATAATTTTGGAGTTCTTTGTTGAATTTTAATTTTTTCAGTGAGATGTAAGAATATGTGTAGATCTGACCTTGACTAAGGTTTGGAGGCACCTTCTAGTAGGGTTGGGGTGATACTTTTGCCAGTTGCATTAGAAGATGTTATAAGGAGCTATTGCCCAGCTAGGGGTCAATATAGGCAGAGACAGTGTAGGAGAGAGAAACAGGTCCTGTGGGGGTGCAAGAAGAGAACCAGGCAAGCAGGAGGAGGTAATCATAGGCAGGCCTAGAGGGAGTGCATCCCTGAGCTGGGTCAAAAGAAGGAGATGGGAAGTTAAATTTGGATTTTATTATTTATTATCCTTTTCTGAAGATTCCTTAAAGGAAGAAGTTTAAATTTTTTGTTTGTTTGGGATCTGTTAGAAGCCTCTCAATCAATCTTAACAATTCTGGGTATTGAATCCTTGAAGTTTCTGAGCCCCTTGATCTTGTGGTGCCATACTATGTATTTCCACATCCATATCTAGATTCCATATGGTGGTCACAGAAGTTTGAAATTGTCCTTGGCAAAATCTTGCCAGAACTTTAATGTTTGGTTTTATTTAGGGCCACCACATTTACACATGTAGGAAATTGAGCTGTGGCTCAGAAACTCATTGAATGGCCAGAAATTATACATTTTCAAATAACAAGAAAAAATGAGAGACACACATTTGTGCCTAAGAACGTTAGCATTGCTCCCTAACTCATTCATGAGTTGTAAATCAAAATCAAATCACATTTTTTATTAAGAGCAATTAAGATGAAGGATCAAGGTTTATAATGTACACCTGAAAGAAATGTACTGCCCCTTGTCAGGAGCAGGGCAGATTTATCTCTAGTCACTGTGCCTCAGAGGATCAGAGAATGAATTCATGGAAGCCAACATGTGTTTTTAGTGTGCATTGTGTTCCTGGGGCTTCCTCTGTCCTGTCCTTAGAACTTTTCAACCATGGATGCCCATTAGATAGCCAAAAACCCCCACCGCGAACTCAGGCTGATTGATTTAGAATTCATGTTTAAAATTCCCCTGAATTATTCTAATATGCATCAGAACCTTGCCATTTGCCAAGCTGCTCCAAGATTTCAGACAATTCTTTCTTGAAATAGGGAAAAACTTGTTTCAGTTTGTATTTAAATAATTTTGTCTTCACCCTCCTTATCCTGTTCTATTTTAATATGTCATTTTTGACAAGTGAATTAAGTTTGTGTGGTTTACCTGCAGAATCTGTGAGAACACCATGAAAGATTACAACCAAGGAGAAGCTAATGAGTTTGGTGATGCTATCTCTAGAATAGCTTAGGAAGATCATGAATGCACACTTTATGTTGTTCAATACTTTCTATTCCTCCTTTATAGCTTAATATTTTTACTTGATTTTCAATACTGTAGCAGAAGGTCTCTAGACACTATTTTTGCTGCTGATTTTGACTAAATTGGTATAGAGTTATTTGTTTTTTTTTAATAAGCTAGTTTGACAATTGAAGTATTCTTGAAAATTTTTGTTTCTTATGAAACACTTTCAAATGGTGACTAATTTTAATTCTCATTGTAAGCCCAGATGCAAGACTACCAGAATAATTGAAATAAAAAAGAAATTATGCTCTGACCTGTTCCTTTCTAGGGATCATGAAATATGCTCTCTTTCTTTAAAAAGTTAGATGTATAGTGCCCCCAGTACAAGGCATGGAATAAAGGAACATTCCTTCTAGACTTTGAAATAGATGTTAATGAAATTATGGCCTGGTATTGAGTTAGCATTTTTAATTCTTTACCTTCAGTTTAATATGTTAAAAGATTTATAGTGAAATATTGCAAAGTAGATATGCTCCAAAAAAGTATCACTATTTGAAGATTAGTAAATCCTTGATCTATACAAATATAACTTTTTAGCAACAATTAACATTGTAAAAATGTTTTTATTAGTGCATTATGGATATAAATAAAAGTAAAATTCACTGTGGTATATTCATTTATGTACACAGGAACGTTTAATCAGATTCATTTCACTGTTCTGTCTTTTCCTGTCCATCACTCTCCCCAGCAATTCCTCTACTCCAATGATCACTCCTAATCAAAAAAAGCAAACAAAAAATTTGATAATTATGGAAACCTTTATTTTTAATATTTTGGTTCTTTTTAGTTATACATGACAGTAGAAAGTATTTTGACATATCATACATACATGGAGTATAACTTCCCATTTTTGTGGTTGTACATGATGTGGAGTTACAATAGTCATGTATTCATATATGATCATAGGAAAGTTATGTCTTATTCATTCTACTGTCTTTCCCACTCTCATCCCCTCTCCTTTCTCCCTCTGTCCAGTTCAGTGAACCTCTATTCCTTCTTCCTGTTGCCTATTATGAGCCAGCATCTGTGTATCAGAGAGAACATTTGGTTTTTTGGATTGAGTTATTTTGCTTAGCATGATATTATCTAAGTAATTATTCTCTAAGTAATATTCCATTGTGCATATGTACTACTTTTTCTTCATCCATTCATCTGTGGAAGGGCACCTAGATTGGTTTCATAGCTTAGCTATTGCAAATTGAGCTGCTGTGAACATTTATGTGGCCATGTCATTGTATTGTGATGATTTTAAATCCTTTGGTTATATGCTGAGGAGTGGAATTTATGGGTCAAATGGTGGTTCCATTCCAAGATTTCTCAGAAATCTCCACTTTCCAGAGTGGTTGCCCTAATTTGCAGCCCAACTAGCAGTGTATGAATGTGTCTTTTTACCCACATCCTCATTTATTGTTACTTGTATTGTTAATAATTGCCATTCTGACTAGAGTAAAATGAAATCTTACTATAGTTTTAATTTGCACTTCTCTAATTGCTAGTGATGTTGAACATGTTTTCATATATATTTTTTGACCATTTGTATTTCTTCTTCTGTGAAGTGTCTGTTCAGTTCCTTTGTCCATTTATTGACTGGGTTATTTGTTTTTCTGGTATTAAGTTTTTTGAGTTTTTTATAGATCCTGATGATTAATGTTCCATCTGAGATGCATTAAAGATTTTCTCCTATTCTGTAGGCTCTTTCTTTATTTTATCGATTGTTTCCATTGCTGAGAAGAAGCTTTTTAGTTTGAATCCATCCAATTTGTTGATTCTTGATTTTACTTTTTGTGCTTTAGGAGTCTTGTTGAGGAATTTGGTTCCCAAACTGACATAATGGGGATTTGGGACTACTTTTTCTTTTAGTAGACACAGGGTCTTTGGTCTAATGCATAGGTCCTTGATCCACTTTGAGTTCAGTTTTGTAAGATATAGGGGCTTAATTTTATCACATTACATATGGATTTCCAGTTTTCCCAGCACAATTTGTTTAAGAGGTTATCTTTTTTCCAATGTATATTTATGGTGCCTTTGTCTAGTATGCGATAACTCTTTTTATGTGGTATTGTTTCTGTCTTCTATTCTGTACCAATGGTTTTTATGTCTGTTTCTGTGCCCATACCATAATAATGGCAATACCAAACACTTTTTGTGTTACATTAGCTCTGTAGTATAATGTAAGGTCTGGTATGGTGACATCCTAGTCCCCAAAAAGCTCATCTGTCAAAAACAATTGGCTTAAAAAATGTTAGAAATGGGAAAAAAAACAAATATGAATATGTATAAATGTTCTTGTACCATTAATGTCCAGAGAAAAGAATTAACCAAAAAAAAAAAAAAAAAAAAGAAGAAGAAGAAGAAAGAAAAAAAATCCTGGTGAAAAGTTAAAGAATTTTTTCCATTGTAGTTCAGAAGATTATCAGTTTCCCTTCTCAACAATTTTAGTTGGGTTCATCTGAAGCGTGATGCTCCACCCTCCAGATTGCTGGAGCAAGAGAGCTTAATCTTTTAGTGGAGTTCCAGGAGGCACTCTTTGGGCATAGGTGGGATCCCTGAATGCCAATTCATCTGGAGATTTTAAATCCGCATATCTTCAGGACCCAGTAATTGCTGGTCCACTCTGGAAGGCTGTATCCAGGGATCTTCCCTCAGTACCACTGATGGGCATAGGCTCATCCATAATTTGACTGACATGAATAGAACTGTGATAAACATAACATGGAGGTATCTCTCTTGTCTGCTAAGTTGGATTTTTTAAAGGGTTTATACCCCAAGTGGTATTGCTGGATCATATGGTAGTTTTTCTTTTAGTTTTTTGAGGAAGCTAATTTACACAGTAATTAGGAATCCAAGCCTTTGTCCTAGGAGAAGCAGCAATGGAGCAGTGGGCCAGTGGGTTGGAATGCAGATGGGGAGCATGGGCTGTGGACTTGTTGTGCTTACCATGCCAGCGTGGGCCTGAGCCAGGGTGTGCTGACCCATTGGCTTAAGGTGGCCCATCTCAGCCCAGCCCAGCCCAGGCCAGGCTAGCCCAAGCTGATGAGCAGCAAGAAAACAGGAGTCAAATCTTAGTTCCCTACATCACCTGTGGACCCTACATTTCCTGATCTTGGGTTCATTCTCTCTCTCCCTCACCCTTCCGAGTTCCTGGCCAGATGCCTCTCTCTACTGGTCTTGCAAGCAGCCAGATTGGAGAGGGAGGGATAGAGCTCGGTGGGTTTCTACAACCATTTGTCCCCTGTATTTCTCCCCCTTTAATTTTCTCCTGGTCACTTAAGCACACTCAGTATTATGCAGTGTGTGTTTAGTGGGCCTATATTTTGGGCCAAACTTAGATTTGCCAGGAACAGGCTCTCTCAGCTTCTGGACCCC
Organism: Urocitellus parryii; assembly: GCF_045843805.1. NCBI lineage: Eukaryota > Metazoa > Chordata > Mammalia > Rodentia > Sciuridae > Urocitellus > Urocitellus parryii. The sequence goes on from NC_135536.1 coordinate 51,384,938, forward strand.
ATGCTGCAGCTGCAAAATGGTTCCTTCCTTTGTCCACCAAATGCCACCTGAAGAGATGGTGGCTTCTTTTCAGCATAAGAATATTGTACAGTGTGCCTTTCAGGTGTGTTTGGCAATGTCCTTAATCTCTAAATGCTCCATATGCAGGCACACCTCAGGCCTCCCAAAATTGCAGGTTCCTTTAAATCCCTTATCCTAGCAAAGTGGAGAGAGCTCTCTGGCTGGGGCTTCTGGCCAAGCAGAAGCATCCCTATGCCACTGGGGATTTCTCCTTATTTTATTATATCCAGCCTCCTGAGTCCCCAATCTGCTTTGACTGTACAGTTTTAAATTCCAGTAAAGTCCCCCCGCCTTTTTTGTTTTGTTCCTTACCTTGCAGAGAAGCTACCTATCTGCTTTTTGGGTTTCACATCATGGAGAAGCCAGAAAAACACCCTTCTCTATTCTTCCATCTTGAAAACCAACCCACCTTTATTTTAATAAGTTTAAGAAGTCCTATGAAGAATTTAACAGATGCTATCATTAAACAGCTTGCTTTAAATGATAACCACCATTATTCTTAAAATACTAAGGGCTGAGGATATAGCTCAGTAGTACAGCACATATTAGTGTGCCTGAGCCTTGTGTTCAATCCCCAGCGCGCGCGCGCACACACACACACACACACACACACACACACTCTCACACAAATACTGAGAGGCTTAAAGATTGTTTAGTTTGATGTTTTTCTTCTTCTTCCTTCTTTTCTTCCAGCTCCTGACAGAGTTCTAATGGGAAAGGAGCAGAGTTTTATGTGTCAACTTTTAGGCTCTACTACCCAGTGATTTAAAGAGCACTAACCTAGGTATTGCTGAGAAGGTATTGTAAAGATATGGTGAACATCTTCAGTCACTTGACTTTAAAAGAGATTCCTCTCTATTATGTGGGCAGATCTAATTCAATCTGTTGAAGGTTTTAAGAACAAAAACTCAAAATTTTCTACAAGAAATTCTGCCTCAAGACCTCAGTATTAAAAATTCCTGCCTGAATCTTGCCATGTTGCTCCACGGATTTTAAATTTGTTATCCCTGAATTCCTTAGAATAATTCTCTTCATTTAAAATTATTTTCTTTTTTTTTCTTTTTTAAATCCACTGCCTGATTTGCACAGCAAAATTCTCCTTTTAATTTCAGATATAGACAAAATTTTCAATGCCACAAAATGGAGTTACTTTGAACATAGATTCATATGCATTTCAAAGAACTAAAGGAAGTACTTTGAGAGTTTTTTGACAGGAAGAATCTCCATCTATTTTTTAGGTATGTTTACCAAAGGAAAAACATGGAAGGATTAAGTTCATAATTTCCTTCTTGAAAAAATTTATAGTGCAATATTTATTTGGGAGGAAGTATATAAGTCTACTATAAGAATTGCTTGAAATACAAATTAAAACGTAATATAGATATAATTTAAAATAAAAAATCTTATTTTATATTTTTCATCAATCAATAGCACATAATAATTGTATAAAATAATGGGGCTGTGACATTTTCATACATACATGTGATGTACTTTGACTTTCTGCTCTCTTCCCCATGATCCCCTTTCTCTTTTCTAATAGTCATCTTTTTTTTTTCTTTTCTAGATTGAGAAGAATTCACATATGAGAGAAAATATGTGAGACTTTTCTTTCTGAGTCTGGTGTATTTCACTCAGCATGATGATCTTCAATTCCATCCATTTTCCTGCAAAAGCCAGAATTTCAATCTTTTTAAAGATTGAACAACACTCCCTCATGTATATAGGCCACATTTTCTTTATCCATTCATCCACTGGTGGGCATGTAGGCTCATCCATAATTTGACTGATATGAATAGAAATGTGATAAACATAACATATAGGTATCTCTCTTGTCTGCTAAGTTGGATTTTTTAAAGGGTTTATACCCCAAAGTGGTATTGCTGGGTCATATGGTAGTTTTACTTTTAGTTTTTTGAGGAAGCTCCATACTGATTTACACAGTAATTAGGAATCCAAGCCTTTGTCCTAGGAGAAGCAGCAATGGAGCAGTGGGCCAATGGGTTGGAATGCAGCTGAGGAGCATGGGCTGTGGACTTGCTGTGCTTATCATGCCAGCGTGGGCCTGAGCCAGGGTGTGCTGACCTACTGGCTTAAGGTGGACCATCCCAGCCCATCTCAGCCCAGCCCAGACCAGCCCAGGCTGGGCTGAGATGGGCTGGGATGGTCCATTAATTTCAGTCTTTGAATTTGTAAGACAAGAACCCAGAAAGAAATTGTCAGTGAGTTGCTCCTGGGATGTTCTTTGACACTAGAAGGCATAGCCCACCATTAAGAGCTGCAACACATCACTAGATAGTGACCTTTGGAGATGACACTGGGAGGTATCTCTTGCCTTCATTAGCTGCTAATACTAAAATGGGGTTTCTCAGCTACAGACAACTGTAGTTTACCCAGACCTCAACCACTAGTGGAAGTGGAGACTCTTTGGTTTTAGTAATACTGGTTGATCAGCCCACCAATAGTGTGTAAGGGTTCTTTTTCCACCTGAACCCTTGCCTGCCTTTGTTACTTTTTGTTTTCTTGATGTCAGTCATTCTTACTGGGGTCTGATGGGAATCTCTTTATAGGTATGATTTGTTTCTCCCTGATGGTGCAAAATATTGAGTACTTTTTCATATAATCATTGGCCATTTGTACTTTTTCTCTGGAGAAGTTTCTGTTCAATTCATTTGCCCATATATTCATTGCATTACTAGTTCTTTAATTGTTAAATTTCCTGAGTTCGTTATGTATTCTGGATATTAACCTTCTGTCAGATGAATAGCTGGCACAGATTCCCCCCCCCCCATTCTGTGTGTTCTCTTCTTACACTGTTGTTTCCTTTTCTGTGAAGTTTTAAATTTTTAATTAATTAAGTCATCATTTATTTTTGTGGTATTCAGATTGAAAGGGACACTCTATCACTGAGCTATATCCCTAGACTTTTTAATTTTTTAAAAATTTGAGACAGAGTCTTGCTAAGTTGTCCAGGCTGGGTCTCATGTTTATGATACTCTGGCCTCAGCCTCTTGAGTCCCTGGGATTATAAATGTGAGCCACTGCATCTGGTTAGAATCTTTTGTATTCCATTTAATCCTATTTGCTAGTTGTTTCTATTTCTTGAGCTATTGAAATCTCATTCATGAAGACAACACTTATTTTTCTCTAGTAGTTTCAAAGTTTCAGGTCTTACATTAAGGTCTTTGGTCCATTTTGAGTTGATTTTAATACAGCAAGAATTTGGAATCTAGTTTCAATCTTCTATTCTATGAGAACATCCAGATTTATCAGCACCAATTGCTAGAGGCTTTTTTTTTTCAATGTGTGCTTTTGGCAGCTTTGTCAAGAAATAAGATGGCATTAGTGCTTAACTTTATTTCTGGGTCCTCCCATTTGATTTCATTGGTCTACATGTCTATTTTATGCCATTACCATGCTGTTCTTTATTTCTTTTACTGTGGCTTTATAGTATATTTTGGAATCAGATACCATGATGCCTTCAGAATTGTACTCATTATTCAGATTGCTTTGATTATTCAGGTCTTCTGTATTTTCACATAAATTTTAGAGGTTTTTTCCCCCTAATTTTGTGAATAATGACATTTGTATTTTGATAGGGGGTTGCATGAAATCTGTAGACTATTTCTTGTACTATGTCATTTTTAACAATATTAATTCTGCTGGTCCATGAACATGGAAAGGCTTTCCACTTCTATTGTCTTTAGTTTTTTTCTTTAGTGTTTTATAACCTCTTCATTGTACTTCATTCTTTTTTTTTTCTTTTTTTTAGGGTATTGCAAAAGGGATTGTTTTCCTGATTTCTTTCTCTGCAATTTAATTTTCTTTATTGATATAAAGGAAAGCTTTGAATTCTATGTTGATTTTGTATTCTGCTAGTTTGCTGGATTTATCATTTTTAAGAGATGTCTGGGGGGATGCTAGGGCTTTTTATGTATAGAATCATATTATCTATAAACAGGTATAATTTTACTTCTTCCTTTCATATTTGTATCCCTTTATTTATTTTTTCCTACTGATTGATCTTGTTGCTGAAACCTTGGTCCTTGTTTCTGATGTAAATCCAATAAGATTTTAAGAAAAAAAAAAAGGTTTATTGCTTTTCTAGCAAAGGAGAAACATAGGGGATTCTTGTTCCAAAGGCTGAGATTCTGCCCATCAGCAGGAACTGGGGGCTCTTATAGATGTGATTCAAAGGCTATCTATATTCCAAGTGTTCTCTGTTGGAGTTGTAATTCATTTGTTAATTTCGGAGACAGTCATTTCTGAGATATTCTGGACCATCCCCAAAGTCTGGATTACTTCATTCCTTCGGTTGTGTACTCAGGAACTGATAACTCTGCCTAGGATGGCAAAGAAAGATAATCCTGTTAGGGACAGGGAGAGATTAGGGAGGAGCAGGGAGAGGGGAAGAGAAAGAAACTTGTCAACTTTAAAAATAAACTTATTTTTGGCAGAGTAGCAAGGGATATATTCAAATCATAAAGTGGACTACTGATTTCCAGTACTAACTTGAATAAGAAAGGCAAGAGTGGACATCCTTGTCTCATTTCTGATCCTAGAGGAAATGCTTTCCATTTTTCACCATTTAGCATGATGATGGATATGGCCTTGGCATATATAGCCTTTATAATATTATATTGAAATATGATCCTTCTGTACCTAATTTATTCAGGGTTTCTGTCATGTAAGAATGTTGAATTTTATATAAGGCATTTTTCCTGCATCTATAGTGATGATCATGTGATTTTTATCCTTGATTTATTTATGTAATGAATTACATTTATTGATTTGCCTATGCTGTACCAAATTTAGAGGTGAAATAAATATCATAATGAGAGCCTTATTCTAATCAGTACCTTAATCCATTTGAATGGATAACTGGGTGTTAACTGTAGGCAGGTAAAGTGTGGCTGGAGGAAGTAGGTCACTGGTTGTGTGCCTTTGTGGTATACATGTTGTTCCTGGTGAGTGGAGTGTTTCCCTGCTTCCTGGTGCCAGATACTAAGCTGCTTTTCTCCAGCACATTCTTCTACCATGATGTTCTATTTCAGTTAGGGCCCACAGCAATGTATTAGGCAGTCTCTGGACTGAGAACGCTGAAATTGTGAATGCTAAAATAAGCTTTTGCTCTTCTAAAATTGTTCTTGTCTGGTCTTTTGGTCACAGCAGTGAAAAAGCTGACTAAAATGCTGAATAATAGAATGTATGCATATTCATACAGCATATAAATGTTTCTGTTGAATTTAATCTTTATTAAACACTTGAACTTTCACATATTTTAGTTTTTGCTAATTGCTGCTATGAAATAACATTGTAATTATTATTTGCACTTATTGATTATAAAACATGTTAAATATTTTTATCAATTACTTGTGGTTTAAAGTTCATGAGTTATTGATTCATGTCTTCCATTTTTACTTTGGTCTGTTTGTATTTTTCTTACTGACTTATCTTTTTTTTGGTACTGGACATTGATTGAACTCAGATGTGCTTTAACATTGAGGGCTTTATATCCCCAGCTTCTTTATTTTATGAGACTGTCTTGCTAAGTTGCCCAGATTGGCCTCTAATTTAATTCCTCCTATCTTAGACTCCTGAGTAGCTGATATTTTAGGTATCCAGCTCTTTTTAATTTTCATGTAATGAAACTTAAGAGTTTTACTTAAAAATTCTTATAGTTTGTATCTTCTTAAAGATGTGTTTTCCTCTTTTGAGGTCATATAAAATTTCTTTATATTTTCTTATCAAACTTAAAAAATGCCTTTCATATTTAAATATTTAATTCAATTAGAACTGATTTTGTTATATGTTGTAAAAATCCAACTTTATCACTTTCTCCATAGATTTGTGTTAGGGGTTGAATTATGTCTTTCCCCTTGACCACCCACTGCTGCCAGCCACATTCATTTAGAAGCCTAACCCCAAGCAACTTGGAATGTGACCCTATTTGAAAATAGAATCATTGCAGATGTACTAAGATGAGGTCATACTGGCAAATTATCAGACAGTAATAGGATATAACCATGTTCTTACACAAAAGGAAAATTTGGATATAGACACACATACTGGGAGAACACCAACAGCAAACAGAGGCACAGGTCAGGGTGTTGATTCTATAAGCCAAAGAACTTAAAAGTACCAGCAAACAGTCAGCAAAGTACCAGAAGCTAATGGATAGAAATGGAATGAATTCCATCTCACAGCTCTCAGAAGAAACCCACCTTGTTTGTGGACTTCCTAGCTCCATAACTGAGACTATAATTTCTATATTCTAAGCCATCTAGCTGGTACTACTTTTTACCACAGCTCTAGAGAGCTTATAGACTCTGCCATACCATTTCTGTCATAATAAAATTCCTACATTTGCAGAAGTGCTTTTTGTCCTTACTTTCATATCTGCTTATATCCCAATAGTCAAAGCAACTCTATGTTTTTTGTTTTTGGTACTGGAGATTGAACCCAGGGGCATTTAACTACATCTCTAGCCCTTTTCTTTTATATGTGTGTGTGTGTGTGTGTGTGTGTGTGTGTGTGTGTGTGTAATTTAGAGAAAGGGTCACACTGAGTATATGTGTATGTGTGTGTGTGTGTGTGTGTGTGTGTGTGTGTGTCTGTGTCTCTGTGTGTGTGTGTGTGTATAATATCATCGATTATTGGTGATGAGTTCTGCTCCCTCAAATGTTGAAGTTTGAACATTAGAGTAGCACACCAAGGTAAGCATATATAGCAGGGTTTATTTAAAAAGGGGTAACATAGACTTTTCCGAAGAGGGAGAATAGGATGGCTAAAAGTGGGAAACAGGTGGGCTGAAGGGGGAAGGGCAGGATGGTACAGCCCAAGACACATTAATTAACAACTTTATAATTCCCTTTAGGGAGGGGCAATTCCTGGGACAGGTTACCTTGACAACAGGTAAGAGCAGGGGCAGGTTCTTGATAAGGGTGGAGAAAGGGCTCTGAAGGAATTAATATTTCAATCCCTCAGGGGACAGTCTCCAACTTCCTGGGACTCACTCAAAATTACCTGACTGGATTTACCTATCTATGCTGACTGCCTGTATAATTCTGGCTATATATATATATATATATATATATATATAGAGAGAGAGAGAGAGAGAGAGAGAGAGAGAGAGAGAGAAAGGGTCTCACTGAGTTGCTTATGACCTTGCTAATTGCTGAGGCTGACTTTGAACTCAGGATCTTCCTGCTTCAGCCTTCTGAGCCTCTAGGATTATGGGCATGAGTTACCATGCCTGGCAGTCAAAGTAATTCTTCGCATTAATTCTGACATTGGTGAAATGGAAAAGTACATTCTTCCCCTGAAGGAAGAATAAAAGGAGCAAATGTTTGCTGATCAATAATCCCAACGCTCAAAGAAAACTTTCTCATTCTTTTTATAGCTGATTGTATTTAGGAGGTATTTTATTTATGGGCACACTGATTGCTTACAGCCATTTATTAACATAATCAAAAGGTAATGAATAATCTTGAACTCATCATTTTTAACATGTGAAAATATGCCAGTAGGGAAAAAATCTTGAATAAAGTGATAGGCAAAGGGTTGTATAATGTAGTTTTGATGCACATTGTCAAATCACTCTCCATTGAGTGCCAGCAATTATACTCCTCCAAGCAATGAATAAAGAATAGCTATTTTGCCAAAGCTTCCCCCCAAAGCTATATTATAAAACTTGAATTTTAGTAAAAAACCTAGTTGAGTAATAGAATTTCCAGTTTTTCTTTTGACTGGAATTTCTGTTTATTACTGGTCTCTGCCACTCACCCACCTTTTTAGATATTTTCATTATATTAAAGTTACATATGTTTTTTTTTCACCATATTATTAGGTATGGAATCTCAGTTTCTTAAAAAAGTCAACATATGAATAAAGTGTGTAGTGTTGTTGATAGTAATGTACTGAAGCTGTTCCTTAGTTATGACAACTGTATTATCATGATATAAGATCCTAACCATGGGGGCAGCTTGTTGAGTGATACATAGGAACCCAATACTATCTTGGAAATTTTTCTGTTAAATTTTAAGGTCAAAACAAAGATGAGTTTATAAAAAGAATGTAATTTAAATAAATGTCAAGTATAAATCTAATGATGAAGCAGAGCATAATTCTTGGGGGCTCGGATGATACAATTTATTCCTTATTTTAAAAAAATGGACAAATATATTATCAGAAATTTGTCTGATGACCATACAGTAAGAAAAAGAGCATGAAATGATTTTTAAAAGTGTCTTAAGATTAGTTGTTTTTGAAATTATCTTTGCTTAAAAGGTAGTTCAGACATAGAATGTGCCACTTTGCCTTCCTTGGTTAGGGCCTTTGGATAATGGATCTCTTTCCTTTGTGTTTCCATAGCAGACCATCTGCTTTTGGTTCACAGAGTCTTTTCCCAAACAGAGTAGTTATAACAAATTAAGCTTCCTGTTAAAACATTGTAGTTCTCCCAGTTCTACTTCCCTGAGATTATTCCCAAGCCGTCAAGTTAGGGTTGTGTCCATTTCTATTTTTTTTTCTAAATATTTTGAAGAGCATCCTTATATATACAGTTTTATATATATTCCAACTAATCTTAAAATCTTAGTGAGATAATTTCCTAGATATGGACCAAAAATACTTATGAGAAGATTTTAGGCATTTTGTTAAATCACCCTATATAATATTTTTTATCATTCTATGTTCCTGAAAAGAGTAGATGGGGAACATTATTTACTGACAGATCTATTTGGCTTCACTATTAATTATATTTTTGAGTGTAAAAATTAACAATTATATGTCTTCATTTTAATGTTAATTTCTTGATGACTTATAAAGCTGTACACATTTTCATATGTCATTTTTACTTCTCTTTCAAATTGCTTGTTTGTGTTCTTTGCCCAGTCATCCTGATTTCCAGGAATCAATCTCTGTAAACTTGATTAATTTGGGGACAAGTTGCTGAGAAAATCTGTTTTCTTAGTCTGAGAGCTTGGGCAGTGGTGAGTTCACCTACAGAGCCACCCTAAGCCCCTGATATCTACAGCCAACACATTTCTTCTTGAAATCATGGTTCTTGACATCTGAAATTAGAAGAGAAATTGTTGCTTCTTGTCTTTCCATTGTACTCTATATCCAGGACTTATTTAAACCTTAGCTGCCTCTCCCATCTCACCAGTTGCAGAAATCACTTGTTCTCACAATTAACCACCTGTCAATCAGTTCTTCTCCTCCCTCAGGTCAGAGCCCATCACCACTTGAAATAACTGAGGGTGTTTCATTTTGATCTTCTGCCTGCCTGTGCCACAGCCTCCATTTTCTTCCAATTCCTATTTTAAAAGCAGTCTATTTTGGTTTTCACTCTAAAGTGTTTCTTTCAAAAGTTACTGAGAGCATAAGTAATGTTAATTCAAGCTGTTTCCTAAGAGCATATTGTGCTACAGTGAGATTTTGTTTTAGTTCTTTAGCAGAAGGACTGAACGAGAATACTGGATATTGCTGATTTTTCTTTTGCTCTCAATAAAAGTAAAATTTGTGCTCAAATAGATTTCCTCAAAGCCCTTTTTTAGGTCTTTCATGGTACACATATTTTCTTGTTTCTCTCAGTCTTTTCCCACATGAATTTTGAAGTCTTATGAAATTACCCTTGATCGTTATTTTCACCTCCCTTCACCACTCTATGTGCTTGACTAGTACGGAATAATTCATAGAGTCTCAAAGTTCTTCAGTCTCTGTCTTGAAGCAGAATGCCATTTAAATATATTTTAGAAGAGCTATTTGTAAAATGAAAATGAATGTCATACTAGGCTTCATGGATATCCTATATTGAGAAGAGATTTAGCCTTAGAAACTGTCATGTTATCATTTTTGGATATTGACTGAGCTATGGTAATTCTTCTCTACCCAAGAGAGATCACGTAAATATAACACAGCAGGTCAAATTTTCTGACTGTTAAAAAGACTGAGTTTTGTGCTTAACTTAAACTGGAAAGCCAAGATAAAACATGATTTCATCATCATTCCTTTCCTGTGTCCCCCTCTCCTTTTACCACAGCATTTTGATTAACCCCTTCCTGTGATTTTAGCTCAAGTGTTACCCCTAAGTATTTTCTGAGAGAGAGGGTCTTATTCTAATATAATGGCAAGTTTCATGTAATTTTCACTTGTCCTTATTTGTCTTCCTCCGATGTAGTTTGTCCATACTTAACGAGAGACAATTGTGGTGACTTCCTTAGTTATTGTGATTAACAATTTTCTTGGCATATAGAAGTCAAGAAATGCATTTCAATTAAGTATATACTAAAAGGGTTGGACTTCTTGGGACCCTGGATTGGGGAGTCTGCAACTTTCTGGTTTTTTTCCTGTATTTCAAATAACTATTTTTCCTAGGAGATTACTTCAAAGCCTTCCCTTGTTTTTCAAGTTTTTGTCATATGATAAAAATTTTATGTTTTTTTCCTAAAGGATTTTTCCCCCTTAGTTTTTTTTTTATTAGAAGGTCATATTGGGTCAGTTTTATAGAATTCCCTTACTATGTGTAGCTCTTTAAATGCCTAGGAAAATCTATCACAAAGACCACAAAAGGAGATGCAACATATTATCCATGGCTGATTTTGTTTTCTTTATTTTCTTATTTGTATCTGTCTATTGCACATTAAATTCTCTCAGCTACCACAGATGCAATTGCACACAAGATTAAGTGATGAAGAGTTCAAGTCTTCTAGTAGATATAAAGGATCCAAGTAAATAAAAGTCAATTAGAACTTTTCAGATATTATTTCTTTACATTTAAAAATAAGCCCAGATGGGTATCTTCTTTGGAATCCTTTCCTTTTGTCCCCTGCTTATGTAAAAGGTCTTTATAAATTTCTGTGCACATTTTTATCACAAACATTCTGTTATAATTATTTGTCTCTGTTTCCTTGATGAATCTATCTTAATTGAGTCTCTTAATGTACCATACATTCTTGTAACCCAACCTTATAGTACAGCACTTTTATGTAGTAAATACAAAAAAAATCAAGAGTTATATGATACCAAGTAATGCTTTTGGAGGACTTTTCTCCATTCATGTCCTAAGAGAGTACTACTCATATGAAATTCTGATTTAATTCTCTTATAAGCCTTAGATGGGAGGTTCTACTATTGTTCATATTTTTTGTGATGATGACCTGAAGTATAATGAGAAAAATTTAGCATCTTACCTAAGGTTATGTGATACATATGTGGCAGAATGGAGATTGGAACAAATGGGTATTCTCCCCTCTATTGACTGTCCCACACTGCCCCCTCAGAATGAGAAAATGAATGCTTCTTCCTAATAACTTTCACTTGAATTCACAGGTTCTCCCCCCCTCCCAAATTTTACCATTAGCTCTAATTTAAAAGTAGAGACCTGAACAGGTCAACAAGCCTGCAGCAATATAGAGACATTTCCTCTTACTTTTCTTTGTGTACATGCTGATGTGTGATAAATATCTCAGTCAGAAAAACAGAAAACCAGGAGGAAAAGAAATATAAAAATAAATGTGGTTATCTAATAAATATCATACTTATTCCTAAACACTCAAACTTTTCTGGCCATCAAGGTAATTCTACATTCTTTTAACATGGATACACATTTTACATGCTTATAACCTGCGTATCTAGGGCCTTTTAAAAATTCTGGTTTAGTGTAATGATAATCATACTCATCTTGATCTCTTCTTTGGCCTTTGGTTTAAGGGCAAAGTGTATTTTGTGAGAACTCTAAGTGTACATCATTTGGAATTACGGTACTTGCAATGCCTCAGAAATACATTAAAAAGAACAATGGCTCTGATAAAGTATTCATAACTCCCCAAAATGTATTCGTTTATGACTGCTGAGCATTGCTGAACAGTAGGTTTATTTAAAGTTAAATTACCTTTATAGTTCCTTGCTTCTCTTCATTTCAAAGCAGCAGGATACTGTAGGCAGACTTCCCTTGAGCAACCCAAAAAAATGAGAAACCTATATAAAATTCTGATATTTAACTGATTGCTTCAAACAATTGCTTTGAAAATGCAATGGTGTTTTTGATGAACAGCCAAGTAAGAATTTCTATCAGATCCATTCTTAGAGGAATAACTTTTTCAATTGTTCATCTAATTGAAGGATATGAATATATTCAGAAAATCCTCCAGTGAATTCATTATGCAGTCTGAAGGCACAACAGAATATTAAAAAATGGTAACAAATAGGGTTAAAAAGGAGTAGGCACCACAATGCCATAGGAGTTCTGCCTAGATTCTTAATTAACTTTTTGACTGTACAGTGTCCTTGGTGATTGCTCATAAGATGGCAGCAACTTCACGACATGCAGCAAGGAGATAACCAATAAGCTCGTTTGTACAGTTCTCTAGGCTGTCGCTTCTTTAAACCAGGCTGCCAGCTGGCATCTGGGAGCTCAGCCCTGCAATATTTTAAGACTGACAGACTGGAGAAATCGGTGATTAGAGCTTAGCCTTTTAAGATATTTCATACGTAGGGACATTTTTGCAGAATTTCTTTCTTTTTCAGAAGTAAATGTAAAGGAAACCACTCTCCCATCATTTGAAAAATTACCAAATCATCAATTATTTCTTTGCTATTATTTTAACTCTGACTTAAACATTTCATTCAAATGTGTTTAAATCCAACTGTGTCGAGGATAGCAGTAATCATCCAATTGGAAAACTGAGTGAACTCTTTTTAAAATAGATGCACAAAAGTAAATATTTGGTTAAATGGTGCAATTCTTATTTTGCAGGGAGAATTCTGTTCTACACTGAGGCAGTAAAAAAATGTCTTTTTCTGTGGTATGTCTAGAAAATTGCTGAAACTTGCTTGTGGTAATGAAAACATCAATAATATAAATTGCCTTAGAAAATACTTTTGACCTTGTTTCTTATCCTGTATAATTAAGAAAGGCCAATATCTAGATCAAGATATTTTATACCCCTGAAAATTATTTTAACCTATTTTATGTATAAAAATGGAATGGCATTATTTTAAATTATCAGTAAAGACAATTGAATATTCATCTCTATTTGAATTTTGCAGTTATGATGAAATTTGAAGGAGATTAATGAAAACTGTCAAATAGGATGAATCCTTAAACTTGAGATAGTCTATTAAAGTCACTCAAGTAAACATTGAATTCACATATAATTGCCCAAGAAAAGGTAATTTCCTCCTGTCTTCCTGCAAAGATTAGAGATTTATTCTAAACAGTAAATACTTTTAGCCTACATTAAAACAGATATGAAAATAATTTATGTCACAATAATGGCTAATAAATCTTTGAGCATCTGTTTTGATTGAATGAGAATGTTTCAATACTAGTTTTAAAAACATTGAAAATAACATGCTAGTATTGTGATATTTACAAGTGTTATAAAATTAAACAATTTTATTTGATATATTGTTAGTGTTTTAGATTATTTGACTATTTGTTAGCTGCCACTTAAGCCAGTATTTACAAGGGTTATGACTTTTTTCTTTATCTGTTCTACTATAAGCAAAAATTTGCTGATCCCAAATTCTTTGCAGCTGGGAATGGTGGTGCATGCCTGTAATCCCAGCAGTTTGAGAGGCTGAGGTAAGAGGATGGTGATTTCAAAGTCAGCCTCAGCAAAAGCAAGGTGTGAAGCAACTCAGTGACTCACTGTCTCTAAATAGAATATAAAATGGGGGTTGGGATGTAACTCAGTGGTCAAGTACCCCTGAGTTCAATCCTCAGTGGCACCCCACCAAAAAAAAAAAATTCCTTATAAGTCAGACACGGTGACACATGTATATAATCCAAGATACTTGGGAGGCTAAGGCAGCAGGATTGCAAGTTCAAGGCTGGCCTAGGTGATTTAGTGAGAACTTGTCTCAAAATAAAAATAAAATAAAAGAGGATAGGGATGTAACTCAGTGGCAAAGCATTCCTGGGTTCAATCCCTAGCACTCAAAAAAAATTGCATTGTACTGATTCTAGTATGGATAGAAGGTTATCTAGTTAGGTTGATTATATTGCCTAGTTAAAAGAAATGATTTCAAAGTAGATCCCTCCATTTCCATCTTCTTTTCACCATGACTGGCCAGTGTGACCATGCAGCCCTGACTGCACAGTTGACTGTGTGGATTATTAGACAATGAACTGCTGGATGTTTACTCCCCATGATCTGTTTATTGAAGAAACATACAGTAAGTCCTATGCTTCTGTCTTCTAAATAAATAAACCAGGTATGATAATTCACTGCAATTCACTTCCAGTGGGCAATTGTTTATAGTAAGAGTAGGTCTTGTAATGGATGTAGTGGTCTCTTGTGTAAATATAATCTTGGTGATATAAATATTTGTCTACTTCTTAAGAAAAATTTTGAGGATGAATAAATATTATAGTGAAAATATATGGCATTAATTTTAACAGCAAGGGATTAAGAGTTAATAACATGTGAAACAACTAACTAGCTCTATCGCCTTTGGCTGCCTATGCAATTTTTTTTTTAAAGATTATTTTACTATCTAACAAGTAAGAATAATTATAGCACCTTACAGGATTGGTGTAAGAATGAAAGAAGGCAATATTACAAATTTATGATGCTAAGCATAGTAAATGCTCAATAAACAGTTATTTTAAAATTGATATTAATGTTGAAATCAAAGAGTAAAAATAGAACATCAAACTTCAGGGCTAGGGTTGTGGCTCATTGGTAGAGTGCTTGCCTATCATGTGTGAGGCACTGGGTTTGATTCTCAGCACCACATATAAATAAATAAAATGAAGGTTCATCAACAACTAAAAAATATTAAAAATAATATCATACTTCATTGACAAAATATAATTTCTTTATCATCACATGGCTGATATAATTATTCATACAGAATCCCATAAAGTGAAATAAATAGCTTTAAATCTTTAAATATTAATTTCCTAAAAAAGAAAAAAAAAGTTTAAAAGATAGACAATTTTCCAGAGCAAGAAATGATGCTTTAATCATATTTTACTTAAGATATACAATTTTGGAATATTACAGAAGGTATTCTTAATTTCACCATGTTTTTTCCAAATATATGATCTATTATTTTTGAGGAATTTAATCCATTACAATGAGATATATTTGTAATTTGTATAACACTCTCTCTCTCTCTCTCTCTGTATTTATGCATCTATCACCACATAAGCATGTAAGGTTTTCTATAATGTCTTGAAGTAAGAAGGAATTTTCAAATGTAATTGTGAAATTCATTTACTTTCCTGAAATATTATGCTTACGAATAGTTGTAAAGCATTTTGACTGTCCGTAACTCTTAGAAAAGTATGATTTAATTCCTATTTTCATTTCTTTGCATTAGGCAAAGCATTCTCTTTTTAAATCAGATAAGCATTTTTTAATGTGCTAGGCTTTTAGTTAATTGACTGGGCATATGGTGGCCTAATTCACCTATTTATCTCCTGCCCTGTTTTTAGACATGTTCTATTAGCAAGCATTGTTTTCCCCACTTGTGAATTGTGCATCCCAAGCCTATATCTCTGCTTATTTTCCTTCTTAAAAAAACATGTGACTGTGATATAATATCCAAGACTGCTACTGAAAATGAATAAAATGATGTAAACAGAACAAGGCCACATTCTTCTGTATAATCTTTGAAATTTAAACAACTATGGCCAGTAAGAAGGCTTATTTCCTTCTGCTTGCCTCCAAATTTAGTACTGTAATTCAAACAGTAAAAGGGAAAGTCTCTTACCTTTCATTTTGGATCAGGAAAAGCAACAGTAGGAAGATGAAAGATCAGAGAAACCTGTATAAATATTCTTTCTTCAGAGGTAATGGAACTTTGAGTCTTTGAACCAATTAAAGGTATTTTTCACTGTAAGTCACTGTTTCTTGGGGACTGAATATCATTTCAAACTTGGATTGAAATTCAGAGATGTGCACAAATCTTATACTGGCTCAAACAGATCCAAAATATTCCAGCAACTCATTTAAGCATGGAAAGCCATGTTTTCATTTCAGTCTGAGATTCTTAGGCTGCCAAGAAACTAGAGGGGGAATTTTATCCTGAGATGTCATTCATAACACAGATGCCAGAGTTAGCTACTGACATCCCTGGCTAGTTTTGTGGAACTACAGTTAACAGCTGGCTGCTTGGTCTGCCAAAACAATCTTCAATATTTTGAGCTCCTGCCTTCCTTCTCTCTTCCAGGCTTCAAAGAGAGATGGGAAACAAATAGTCATTTCATTTCCACTGTTGTAAAGAAAAGCAGAAGTTGGCAGTTTTGGATAATTTGCTGCCTGGAGGAAGGGAGATAAATCTTCAATAATCTAATCATGGACACTCTTAAACTGGAAGTCACCTTTAAACAAGCAAGTAAAGAGTCCCCCTTTTGGAAGATACAGAATCTTAGAGGCCAGGCTGGACCATGAGATTTTTTTGTGTCTGAGAAAGAAATGTGTTTCCTATTGAAGATAGAGAGAACACCATGCACATCCCATTCACCTTGTGATCATTATTATGTGTTGTCAACCTGTATCTCATAGACCTTCAGAAGAACACAGTTGAATTTTGTCCGTAGCAATGATAGAGGCAACATTTGTAGTATAATTATTGTCCTTTTGAAATTGTGAAATTCAATTGTTTTCCTGGTGGTTTCACTTTCTGGGGTTTTAGTAACCTGTGGTTAAACACAGTCTAACTATTTTAAATAAAAAATTAGCAAATTCAACAATTCACAAATTTTTAAAATCAGCACTCTTCTGAGTAAGATGATGAAATCTCATGCCATCCTGCTCCATCCTGGAATGTGTATCATCTCTTTGTGCAGCGTACCTATGTATATAATGCATACATATATTATGTATATAATACCCACCCATAAGTCACCTTAGAGCTGTCTTAGTTATCAGATTGATTTTAATGGTATTGCAGTGCTTGTGTTTAAGTAACCCTCAAGTAGTAATATAGCACTATGTCACAGTGCTTAAAATATTCATCTTACTTCATCCTAACATGTAGGCATTGTATCATCTCATATCATCACAAAAATAAGAAGTGTGAGTACAGCAAATTGACAGAGAAGGAGGGAGGGAGGGAGGGAGGGAGGGAGAGAGAGAACATAATAGTATAACTGTATGGAATATTGTTGTGATTGTTCTATTTTATTATTGTTCATTTCATATTATGACTAATTTGTAAGTTAAGCTTTGTAATAGGTGTGCTTACATAGGTGAAAATGTGGGGTTTGGTATTTTCCAAGGTTTCAGGAATCCAATGGGGATTTTGGAACTTAACTACTTAGGATGAGGGGGAACTATAATATACATGTATCTTTTTAAGATATTCACTTATATCTTTTTTTTTTATCACAATGACCAAAATATCCACCTTTAAAAAGGAAAAAGCACGTTAATATATATGATTTCCCCTACATGAAAGACATGAAATATCTGGTGGATATAAGAAATAGGATTCCATCATGATCTGATTTGGATTTTAACCAATATTGTACATTTATCATTGGCTTACAATTGTAATGAAATAAATGAAAGCATTTAAAAATCAGATCCTAAAATGTCAAAACATGTCAGTGCATCATAATAGTTTATGAGACCAATTAAAGAGCCTGCCTAATTTTCTGTGGTATCATCAGCATCTATTATGTTACTTTTTTAGAGCAAAATAAGTACATAATAGATATTTACTGGTAGAAGGAAGAAAGGAAGGAAGGAAGGAAGGGAGAAAGGATAAAAAAGGAAAGAGAGGGAGAAAGACTTATAAATCTTTTTAAAATGTGGTAACATTTAGAAACAAAGCAAGCAGATTTTTGAAATTTGTAAGATAACTTTTAATTATGGAAGATTTAAGCACAATTTTAGTACAAAAGGTAAAGATCACAGTTTTGATACACCTGTTCCTGTTAAAATACTTATTTTACTGAGAGAAAAACAAATCCACTAAAAGCAAAGTAAAATGTCATCTAGGCATATTGAGCCAGGCTCACATTATGGGATGATAACTAAAAATTCAAAGGCCAGATGGTTTATAACAAGAAGATAAAACAGTTATTATTGGGTATTAGATGAAAATCAACACAATGTTATAGCCAAAAGCCACAGAATTATAGCAGCCATGCATATAAATAGGTAATAAAATATTTTTTAAATGTTTGAAAAATTAAGATTCAAAATAGCCAATAAGTTATTTAGTGTCCAAATAATGTATTTTATTCAAATTTTTAATTTAAGCAAACTGTGTTTATTGATTGCCTATTGTATTAGTAACTCTTTTTTTAAAAAATGTGATTATAACAGCAAAGATCCCAGAATTGACTGGAACTCATAAATGTTAGAGTAAGAATACAAATTGGTCACTTTAACACAGAGAAAACAAGAATCCGAGCTACAGCTAGTGTTGTGGGATGTCCTGAGATATGATTTAAAATGTACTTTGGAGAGACAATGAAAAGCCAGTCTCGAGAGGGATTTTATCTGTAATTGCATTTTATGTGGTAGAGTTACAAAACAAAGGCAAGGACACTTTGAGGTACTCAGTGAGCTAAAGGAGAAATCTGTCTACTGGTTGAGTAGCCTTTCTAAACCACAACTCACCAAAACCACGCAGCGTGGGATGCTGCACATTGAATAGTATTTCTTAATGATGTAATTGTCAGCATTCAATATGTTTACAATAAGATAATTAAAGTGGACTAATATGAGATGCCATGAGGAAATGATTAGGATAGTGATGATTCTTGTTGTGTTTGAACTAGAGAACTTCTTATGTTGGTAAATTGCACAGGTAAAGCGGGGTAATGGTGAAAGCAGAGAAGAAAGTGTGAGAAATATCTGTTTAGTAAGGGTAAGTGGTGACAAATTTTAATTGTAAGTTGAAACACAGTACAAACTTATTTTCCATGCAGGGGAAAGTTTTTCTGTGCCAAATCCTTGAGAACAAAATTCTTGACTGTTAAGATGTTTGCGGTTGGGGATGTAGTTCAGTGGTAGAGCACTTGCCCAGAATTTACAAGACCCTGGGTTCAATCCCCAGCACTGAAAACAAAATAAAACAAAACAAGAGATGGTTGGACCAAAATTTTCCATATAATATAATATAGGCTATTACCCTTGTGACTGACATCCTAAAACGTTAGTAGATTGAGTAGACGTTCAACAACACTATAAAAACTAAAATGAGTCCTCATAGACAAAATGGACTTGTATAGATACCTAGTTTTTACAAAAACGTAATTCTTAAATTAGAAATTATTAGGGAGTGTTCTTCAGTGGGACCTGATTTGTTTTACTTCCCATGAGAGTCCTCCCCTTAGATGGACTTGCCTGGCTGTATAATACAAGTGTGCATATGGCTATGTGAAGAGGCATAAAACATTTGTATTCATCATTAAAGAAAAATTCTGAATCCATTTGTGCTTTCTCTAAACATTTTTTTTTCAGGAATGAACATTTGAAATAAAATAATTATTTTACTTTCAACTGTCCCCCATACACTCCTCCCCATGTCAGAGATTATCTCTGGGTACCACTGCACAGGAGGTGCCAGAAACCACAGCAATAGTAAAATGCTACATTTTCAAGATTTTTACCATCGAATATTTTGTATCTTTGGGCGAACACTGCACTCTGACATTGTTAGATTCTTTGAGGACATCAAAGAAATATAAGAGATTATATTTGTTCCCCAGGCATGAACAGGTTTCCTGCTCTTTTCTCAAATGGAAATAGGTTGCAGCCCCGGAATTGATTAACTTTCAGGGGAGAGTAGAATGTTTTTCTTTACTAAAAGAGCTTATAAAGATTTCAGCTTCAGACAGTCTTACCCCCTTGAAAGACTGAATGGACATTCTCATGGATTTAGTGGAAAGAGGAAGAATGGCACTTTGAGAAAGAGAAGGTGGGTAAATATCAGAATCTCAGCACTTTTGTTGAGAAGCATAAAGTAATGCTAGTCAAGAGGTAGAAAGTTTATAAAACTAGTTTATGACAAGGTCAAGGGCCAATTTACCTGTGATTTCTATTCTTTAGTTCTAAGATAAAAATTCCTAATGCATTTTTTATAGATGTTTTCCCAGTAGATTTTATTGGTTGCCTTTAAACCACTAATTTAAGGATTCATAGTAACCTCTTTTCATTCTTTCAAATTGTCTAAGATGGTGGGTGGAGGTTGGGGCAAGTGATTGACATTACTTTTATACTCTGAGAGTCATCTTAAATGGTAATTGTTAGAGTAGCCACTGACACAGGTCAAGATAATGATTCTGTGTTTCCCTTATTGGGAAAGAATAGATAAACTGCTTGCATATCAGCACAGAAGGACCATAAAAATTCATTCATAGACAGGGAGTTTACAAAAATACCTTAGGGATATGCATAAAAATACTTTAGGGATGTGAATATATTCAGATAATATGATAGTTTAAAGTAGGGACATGTAATTGACATTTGCTCCTAAAATGTGACCAGTGTTCAATAAGGAGAATAGAGGAGAAATGTGGAAGTATGAATGGAAGAAGAAGAGGGAATGAATTAAGTTTTGTTATTATTATTATTATCATCATCATTATTACGTGGGAAGGAACAAGGAACAGTGTATAATCAAGTAGTTATTGACTCTAGGAAAGAAACTTGTATGTATGAAGATGTGCAAATATAGAGTAAGTATAGAGTATGAACACTTGTGCCATTTTTTGTTTTTCAAAATTCAGCTATAGTGCTGGAATTTTATTTTTCTTTTTTCTTTCTTTTCCTGTTAGTTACATTTTGATTTTTAAAGGCTGTAGTGGTTGAATCACAATTCAATAAAATGTTTTTTTTTTTCCTGAAGGCTATATATCCAAAAGTTGAAGCCCTTAGTTTCTGTATCTAATAGTTTTATTCTACATACTAGGAAACATGAGCTCTTCATTTGCGTTAAGAATGGAGATGTTTCTGAAAATGAAGGGCTGACTATTATGGGTCTCCAGACCAAAGTCAAATCAAGTGGACTGTGAAATGATTGTGTTCATAAAAAGGCATGTAAAAAGGCCAATGTGTGTATAACAGGAAAATTTCCACTCTAAACTGTAAAATGAGGTTGTTGTTATGTTGATGGATCTGGTACACTGGGTTGTGTTTTTAATTCAGTATGTGCCTCAAATGACTATGCTGTTGAAGTTTTAAACCTGGAGTTATAGGTTAGCTCTGCAATAATGTTTTATACCTGAAAATAAAATGAGGCCCCTGTCTCTTTTTCTACAGTAATGCTTTTAGCACTTAGGTATTAATCTGGCTTTGTAATATTTTATTGTTTCCTGCATAGGGATTTGATTCAGGAAAAATGTAATAGTGTAAGCTTAAGATAGTCATTTATTGGGTGATTTAGTTGAGGACAATTCACAATTACAGCAGTTTAAATAGAAAATGATTCCCAGCCTACTTGCTTACTTAGTTTGACTGGAGGAAAAAAGAACTGTAAATTCTCCATATTTCACAGGCACACTTTAAACAATGTTACACCACAGATTCTTTATACCATTAGAAAGTGTGTTCTAAGAGAGGGATATCGGAGGGATATCGGAATGAATTTTCGAAAGTCTTAAAGCCTAGAATACACACTTAATACTGTCACAGTTTATAAAATGATTTGAGGGTGACAAGTGTACACAATTGTGGATTGTTCCCTCTCTCCAATTTTATAGAGTGAGAAGATAAAAGGGTCTGCTTTTTGTTTAACTCTGAACAGATGACTAGGTCTGAACTGCTCTTCCCTTTTTATTCTTAGCATCTCTAGGCAAGATTGATCTGTCTTCTCCACTAGCTGCATTTCCTCTCATCAGTACCACCCCTTCTCCTTGGCCCTGCTCCAATTTATCCCCCAGCATTTGAGCATCGCATTGATGTCTCTCGTTGCATAAATGTTCTCTTGTTTTTTCTGTAGAATTTTCACAAACATACAAATGACCAGTGGAATTAGAAATTGTGACTACAGTTTGTAGATGACACTGGCAAGTTTACTGTGAAGTTAAAAGAATTTAAGTTTCAGATTCCTTTGCTTCCCCTGGGAGAGAGAGGTCCTAGCAGTATATCCATGTGGTTGAATGTTTTTTATAGTTTTCAAAAAATGAACCAATTTAACTGTGAATAGTTGAGATCCGTTGTCTTTTATCACATTGCTTTCTCTTTCATTGCATTTTCCCTTCTCTCAGGTCATGTTGGAATGGTATGTTGGACTGCATTTAAGGGAAAGATGGTTTTAGTGGTATATATTTATGTTTTCAGTCATTTTTGTTTATGGTTAAGCTGTTTCCTGCTAACCTGGTGTAGGAATGGAGTCTAGAATTATTCCCATATCTGCCGTGTTGTTCCATTTGACTTTCTGAGGTTAAGGTGTAGAACCAGAGATTTCACTGCAATATGAAGATGTCCAATATCACCGGGAAGTGGAAGCATATGGGTAGAAGAGAAATCATGTTTGAGCTATATGGAGGCAAAGCTAAGCTTATGAAATTATTGGCACCCTTGCTTCTGATTATTACTATTCAAAATGTATTTGTGATTAGCTACTGCGCAAGAAAACTTGACTTCCTGTCAAATCTTATAGCTTACATATAAAAGAAACTTGAAGAGAGGATTGTCCAAATTTGCCAACAACCATAAACATTTAAATTATATTTTCATTAGTAAGCTTTGTGACAGAAACATTTCCAAATTATCAATATTAAAACAAAATTAAAATTGAAAATTCATGTTACAAAAACAAAGTTTGATCCTGACCATGATGGAGAAAAGAATTTAGAACTCAAAGACGAAAACTGCCTTTGTTTCTATGTCATATAGAAAAATGAGGGATACTGATAATAGTTAAAATAAAGGACAGTAATATTAGAGAGAAAGATTGTTTGAAAGTTGGTAGTAAACAGTTTCTAATATGAGAATATCTTAATTTGCTTAAATTGCCATAACAAAATATTGTCCCATAGGCTAGCTGGCTTTTAAACAGGAGAGATACATCTCACAGTTCTGGAAGCTGGGTAGTCCAAGATCCAAGTGCTAAAAGCTTTGGTTTCTGGCAAGAGCTTTTTTTTCCTGGCTTGCAGACTGCTTCTTGTGACCTTACACACACTTTCCTTGGTGCATGTTCAAAAATAAATCTCTGTTTCTCTCTCTCTCTCTCTCTCTCTTTTTCTTTTTTAAGCCCACTAATCCCATTGTGAAGGCCCTATACTCATGACTGAATCTAGTTCTAATTACCTGCAAAGGCTCTGTCTCTAAAAAACCTCATCTTGGGGGTTAGGGCATTATGAGTAGGTGATGGGTCTCAAACATTCAGCCAATGACAAATGTATGTGCAAAGAAGGCATTGATTCCATCGCGCAACCAGCATGCTGGTTTCATACAAGAGGTTCATAGCATAGAAGTTAACTAGTGAGATGAAAATAAACACACAAGAATCAATTATCTTTTTCTTTGACCAGGTCCGAGTTGGCCCTCCCTCTAGCTCTTGCCTTGAACTACCCGGTGGGGCAGCAAGGCTTACTCAGGACTAGCAGGAGAGAGAGAGAGAGAGAGAGAGAGAGAGAGAGAGAGAGAGAGAGAGAGAGAGAGAGAAGGAGGGAGAGCGCACACCAGGGAGTGGCCTTTTATTGGGGAACAAGAAATTCAGGGGAAAATTCCATCCAGTGAAGGTAGAGGGAGGGCAGCATTCCAAGGTCAGGGTCAGTGATTGGTCTCAGGGTCAGTGGTCAGTCACACCCCCACACGGACAGGTTCTCTTGAACCTGGAGAGGATGGGGATGAGCTTCGACACAGTTTGGCCAGAAGGCCTCACACCCAATCAGGGAGGTGCCCAATCACGTGGGAGAATGGCTTCCCACAATTGATACTAGTAGAAAGATGAAAGAACATTTGAAAATCAAAATGAGAATAAAAGAAGGACAAATGATGTAATCAAACAATTAGGAGGCGGAGGAGAAAAATTAATAAATAAATATTCAGGAAAATAATTGACAGTGTACATATTTCTTACTTTAGAAACAAGTAATTTGAAGTGAGGCAAAAAGGCACAGAAATGAAAGAAAAGAGTAACAATTTGGACAACTTTGGAGTTCAATGCATAAGTTAAAAAAATCAGTAAACTCGTACTCAAACTATGGTCTCTCTAAACACTGATCTGACTCTGTTGTTGTGAAATGTGTTGAAACAAGTTATCATCAACAAATATAATGAACAGATTTATAGGCATCTTTTGTTATTTCACATCTTTTCTCTTGGGGGAGAATCCTTGAAACCAAAGTGCTGAAAAGGGTCAGTTGTGTATGTAATTCTATATACAGACACATTTCCCTCCTGTAAGATTGCATAATTGTAGATTCTTACCAGCAATCTTTGAGAGTTCCCCTTTTTACTTTAGCCAGATCAATAGAGCATGTTGCCCAACTTTTAGTGTTTGGCAAGTTGATAGGTGATAATTTGTTCCTCAGGGTAGTTTTGTGGATTTCTCTTGTAATGAGCAGCATTGGTCATCTTTATATTATTTTTGATTTTAATACTAGTTTACTGAGTTCTTTTTTTTTTTTTTTACAAATTCTTTATGTAATAGGAATACCAGTCTTTCTTCTATGTTGTGAGATGAAATATTTCCTAGTTGTCCTTTGTTTTATATATATAAGATACATATAATAAATGTATTTAATTTGCTTATGGTGCTTTTTTTGCCAAGCAAAACAATTTTTTAAAAACAAAGTTTATGTAGTTAAATGTAACCTTCCTTTCTCTGATTACTTCTGGGTATTGAGATAAAGTTAAGAAAAATTTTGATGTTCAAGGTTTTAGAGAAATTCAGCTGCATTTCATTTTTGAACTTATATGACTATTTTAAGTGACTATTTTAAGGATTAATATATGATTTATTTTGAACTTGTCAATATGAAAAAATCCTCTATTTATGTTTTTCATACTTACTGTTATTCCCAAATAAAATAATTTATTTTAAAAAATCCACCTTTTCCTTAATAATTCAAGAGGCAGACTTTATTATATGCTAAATTCTTATGTAAGATTGGTTCTTTTCTGAGATTCTTTCATGATCTATGTTTCTTTCCCTGTATTTATGCTTTAGTACCACTCTGTTTTAATTATAGGAACTCCATAGTATTTTTAATATTTAATAAGGCTGGCCTGTCACCATTTCTCTTCTTTTCCAAAGATTTTTCAGGTTCTTGTAGCTTGTTAGCTCTTCCAAATAAACTAAGGATAACATTTAAAAAAAAACTTAAAAATAATCATGGGACCTGTATACACATTTCTCCAAAATAAATAAATAAGTAACATAAAAATGAAAAAAAAAAGTTATCAGTATATGGATAAAGGATCTGGCATAAAATGAGCAGACCCTGTTGCTTATTTTTGGGATCTTTTGGCAAAATATCAGCAAAGAATCCCCCCCCCCGCAAAGTAATACATTTGTTTTAAAAATTAGCTTTAAAGAAGAGTAAAATTATGGAATTTGCCAGTAAATGGTTGGAGTTGGAGAATATCATGCTAAGCCAAATAAGCCAATCCTACAAAACCATAGGCTGAATGTTTTCTCTAATATGTGGATGCTAATTCACAATAAGGCGGGGCAGGGGGTCACTAGAGAATTAGGGAAGATTAGTGTTACCTTAGATTAGTTAGAGGGAATTGATGAAAGGGGAGGGGAGGGGATGTGGGGATAGGAAAGATAGTAGAATGAAACAGACATTATTACTGTATGTATATGTATATATATATATATATATATATATATATATATATACACACATATATATATATGTGTGTGTGTGTGTACTCAGAAAAATAAGAAATTATATCCCATCTTTGTATGATATATCAAAGTGCATAAATGCATTCTACTGTCATGTATAACTAATTAAGACCAATTAAAAAATAAAAAGTACTATGTCTTTCAATCCATAAACATAGGATTTCTTCCCATGTATTTAGATCTTTAAATAATTTTAACAATAATTTGTAGCTTTCAAGGGATTCATCTTGTATTTTAATTTTAACCATGAGTATTTTGTTTTTTTTTATACTATTATGCACCTAATTGTTTTCACCATTGTATTTTTGACTTGCTCACTGCTTGAACATAGACAAATTAACTGATATGTCTTATTGCCTACAACTTTGGTGGGGGTGGGGTGTCATTACACTGGCTACCACATTTTAAAATGACTCATTAACTCTTTAAATTTCTTTTTTGAGTTTCCTAATTCTAGGATTGATATTTATTAATTATTCCAGATATTCTATTTCTCATGTTGTTTGTGAATTGAGAATGTTTTATATCTTCTTTTCCAATTTGGATGCCTTTTATTTTCTTTTTGTCTAGTTGCCCTGGCTAGGATCTCCACTGCAACACTGAATGTAGCCAAAGGAGACTTCCCTGTCTTGTTCTTAACCTTAGGAGTAAAACCATTTACTCTAAAGTATGATGTTAGCTGGGGGTTTTTCACTAATGGCTGTTAGCAGGTTGAAACTCTTCCTTTCTACTCCTGTATTTTTTTCAGTGTTTTTAAATTGAAAAAGTGATGGATTTTGTCAATTGCTTTCTCTGTTTTATTGAAATCATGCAAATATAGAGATTGCATTGACATCAATACATTAAATTTTATATTCCAGTGAAAAATTTCAAGGTGAATAATTCTTTTAATATGTATCTGGATTCAATTTGCTATTACCTTGTTGAGTTTTTTTTTTTTCATCTATGTTCAGAGTAGATACTGATTGGTAGTTTTCTTAAGATATTGTATCTAATTTTGGTATCAGTGCAATACTAACTTCTCAGAGTAAGCTGGAAAGAGTTCTCTCTTCTAATTTTGGGAAGGCTTATGATAATATTGGTATTAATACTTCCCCAAATATTTGATAGAATGCACAAGTGAACTTTCTGGGTGTGAGGTTCTATAGTAGGAGGTTTTTATGTTTCTTTGTTGCTATAACCAAAATCTAAGCTTAAAACACAAATTTATTATCTCTTTTTTGCAGGGGTTACTGGGGATTGAACTCAGGGGCACTCAACCACTGAGCTACATCCCCATTCCCATTCTATATTTTATCTAAAGACAGGATCTCACTGAGCTGCTCAGTGCCTTGCCATTGCTGAGGCTGGCTTTGAACTTGAGAACCTCTTGTCTCAGCCTCCGAAACTGCTGGGATTACAGGCGTGCACCATATAAATTTATTATCTTACAGTTCTATAGGCTAGAAGTCCATAACAGATCTCTATGAGTTAAAATTAAGGTGTCAGCGGTACTAAATTTTTAAGTTTCTTTTCAGGAGACCCTTAGGGACAATCCATTTCTTCTTTTTTTTTTTTTTTTTTTGACTTTTTCAGCTTTTAGAGGGCACCTGTCTGTTGACATCCTTTATCTACTTCCAAACCATGAGTGTTATATCTCTTTGACAATTCTTCTATAGTCTCATCTTACTTATATACCAGCTTCAAAGTCTCTCTGCATCTAAGAAAACCAAAATTAGACTGAACCCATTGACTGAGGGGATAATTTCCCTATCACGAGTTCTTCAACTTAATCACATGAAAATCTTAAGTAAGGCAACATATTCACAGGCTCCAGAGGTTAATTGGTGGGGGTGGGGTGTGGTTACACTGGCTACCACATTTTAAAATGACTCATTCACTCTTTTAAATTGTTATAGGTCTGTTTTAGATTTTCTATTTTTTAATAATTTCATTTGGATAGTTTTTGTCTTTCTCCAAATTCATAATTTGATCTAGGTGATCCAATTTATTGACATATTGTTCTTCACAAGTAGTTTCTTATTTTCTTTATGTATCTCAAAGTCAGTGATACTGGCTTCTCTTTCACTGTTGCTTTAATAATCTGAATTTTCTCACATTAGGATGAATTCATTTTGCAATTCCTGGTATGATGTGTCACGGTGCCATGAACAGTGGGAGCATAAACCACATACTTACAGCAATCATTTGTAAGCAGGGTGGCCTGCTGAAACTCTACAAAGAAGTGATACATATATCCCATTCAATTCAATCTAGTTGTCCTCAATTAATTAAGTGGAATCCCAAAGGTTCCCACAGCAATTCTTGCACCACCAAAAAAAGAAGAGAATTAGAATGGAGAGACAAAGCAAAGAGAAACAATAGTCTTAGCTAATTCTTATTGAAATATCTTCAGAAAAATTTGCAGAGAGCTGTGAACATATGAACATATTTTAGACCTCCTCCAGATTTTGGAAGGACTCATGCAAATAAGGGAACTTAAAGCTTTAAGGAAAATTTCTTCTTTCAAGAAACTCAATCCACATGCTAAGTATTTGTGTAATTCAGCTGGTGGCAATTCCATTCTTCAAGTTAATCAGTGTAAAAAAATTGGGGGGTAATTTGGAATTTATCATTCAGTTTCCATATTCCTTAGAAAATATCCCTTCAAAAATATACTCAGACTCCAAATACTTCTTCACAACATCCTCTAGCACTTTGACATGAGTTACTGTTGATTCATCATATTATTTTAATAACCTCTGAACTCTTCTCTCTGACTTTGATCTTCATCTCCATTAAGCTACTTTTAACATGGCATCCAGAATGCTGTGTTCAACATTTAGTTATATAAGTCATCATGGTGCTTCCTGCTCAATACTTTCCCATGGCTTGTCATCTTCAGTCATTTCTGTGACGTGCAAGGCTGCTTGTTGTGACACCTCAGATCTTGACCTCACCCCTGCACTCTCTCCCTTACTACTGCAGCCACACTGGACACTTCAGTTCCTCCCACAAGCCAGGCATGTGTCCACTTTATGGTCCAGGTGCTCACAGTTACTACTGCCTGGAGATCCCAGAATGTCCAGATATTCACAGGGTGTGCTCTTAATTCCCCGAGAACTTGAGTCGCCTCAGTGAGGTGCTTCCTGATCAACTTATCTATAACTTCACCCTTAGATGCTTCAGAATAGTTCTCCTTGGCTTATTTTATTTTAGTAATTATTTTCTAACCTGGCATATGCTTTGCTTATTTATTTTATTACTTATTTGTGTGTTTTATTTATTTTTGATCCTATATTAGATAGTAAGCTCTATGAGCACAGTGTACCTACCTCTCTTTTTCACTTCTATCCCTTAATGCCTGGAAGACTTAAAACAGTGTGTGGAAATCTTCTAAAAGGGTACAAATAGGTGATCAATAAATATTTAGTAATAAATATTCATTTAAAATGACTTGTAAAATATAAGTTTTTTTGTTGTTGTTGTTCATCATTTGGGGTTGGTGAACAAGTCCCTCAAAGCAGAATTAATAATACCAGTGTGCTTCCAAAGTATTTCACAATACCCCACAAAGCACTATAATTTTGATGGTGCTGTGCTAAATGTTTTTGTTTGTTTGTTTGTTTGTTTGTTTTTAACTTTCTTCTTTACTCTTCACACATTCTTTTAGGTCAGGGTCCATGTCATGATAATCCTTGCATTCTGAATGTATAGCATATTGACTGGGACACAGTTGGCATTAGAATGACATTCTATTAAAATAATCCGAAAACTGAGAGAACATGTTGGTTAAATGCCAATGATAAATTTTATTCTGAATCATAGAGGCAGAAGTCATTTCCCAGTCAAAGGAGAACTTCCAGAAAATTAAGAAGTTGACAGTCCAAAATCTTTATTTCATTCAGAGACTCTCTGGAGATCTGTGTTCAGGTAGTATTATTATTTTAGGAGCTAGAGAGGTTAGAATTAGCAAAATTCCATAATGATTTTTCAGTTAAGGCACTTGTTTGAAAACCCTAGACCATGTAATAAAGGCAGTTTTGAGCCCACAAATTCCTTTAGTATTGCCCATGTCAATGAAAAAGGAGACTTTGAAATTTTCAGGATATTCTCTTCATTTGTGAATAACACCCGAGAGCAGTATATCACAAAGTATGTAAACAATAGTATGATCTTGAGATATTAATAAAAGTAAATGAAAATAGACAGAAGATACTATTACTTGGACTAAATTAAAATGGCTTCTTTACTGGAGAATTTCTCATAGCCTATAACGTGCATTGTAATTCACCAAGAAATGGGCAGTGGAACCTGTGTTCTTCAAAAGTTTTTGTATACATTATGATCTATTTTTTCCCCTTAGGCTGCTTTGCTTTAAGACATATTTTAGAGGGATCCCACAACTGGAAAATCCTAATATGACTTACAGTTGTGGGAAAAGGTATCAAGGAGAGATATGCTGACTGTGTGTGTTGCTTTAATTGATTAATGCCAGGTGCTGTGCTCATGTACAAGCAGAAACCATCTTGAGAGTACACAGCTCCTTGCCCATCATTCCGAACTAATACTGGGACTCATTCATATTTTATTGGCATCTTCACTCATCTTTTCCATTTAAGAAAGAAGGTGTGGGCTTATTATTCATAGGCTTTTTAAGTACTACCTTAGGGTGGGTTATTCTGAATGACTGGTTTGTTTATACCAGTCTTTCCCCTGTGGATTCTAGTGATCTGAAACTATTGCAGATGTTTTGCCTACCATTGTAGGTATTTTCAGGCACTATGATTACATCAAAATACTTTGCAAATGAGAATCGTTTTTCTCCTAACCCTGTTTGGGAACTATCTGCATTCTCAATACATCATTTGGCGGAGGCTGCTTTTTCCAACTGAATAGTCCCCATATCTGAAATATTTCACAAGACAGTACAGCAGCTGTGTGAAAAGATGGTTGATTTCAAAGTGATCTCCAGCTTCATGATTGTCTGAGTTCCAACATAGAATTGAATGTGATTATAGCCTGCATAAAAGGTTACGGGCTACAGAAGAACTGGTTCAAAATCAGATGCCAAATAATGCCACGGTGTTTTGTTCTTTAGACTTGTCTCAGGCTGAAAATTTAGAAAATACTAGATTTAATTTAAAAAAAATTGTTGACTACCCTTTATATGTGAAATAGTTGGTTTAATGCTAATATCTAGAGCAAATTAACCATCTCAAAATTGACTCAGCAAAGCATTTATTGGACACCCAGAAGGAAGGTTTTCTCCAATACCATTAGAATTCTATGCCATGAACATACATCCAAGCCATATGAGTGAGTGAAGATAATTGAATGAGTGTAATCTGGAGAGGATCAGTAGTTCTGGAACTGCCACTATTCTAATTCCACATAATTTGCCTTTTTATGAACCTACATAAAGCAAGTCAGATGTGGTTTTGACAGAGCTGGGTTCTGACAGGGAATCTGCCAATAATTTTATCAATTATGTATTGATTTCCAATGAATTGAACTGAGTGGTCCAAATGAAACAAAATTAAGAGTATCTATACAAAGGTCATCATTTACAAGAGCCAGGAGACAACATGAAAAATAAATCCAATGTCACAGAGGCCTGTACTCATGTGACTCAAGATGGGAAGGGAGCTAGAACAATGTCCTCTCAGCAAGGGCCCAGGGTTGAACATTGAATCAAACCATATTGGACTTTGGTAAATATCAATAAGTGCACAAAGAGATAAACCCAAAGGTAGGACTGGAAACCAAATCAAAATACAAAACATAAAATTTACAGAAGAGAACAATGTGGGTAGAAGTTAATGTGATTGAATGATTGAAGACAAGGGATCTAGAGAGGGCAAAGTATTAGAATTTATATTTTGTTTTCATTCAGAGATTAATGCATAGAAATATCAGGCTTCAGGCAGATCTTTAGGAAGATTGATAATTAATATACTCTTCAAGCCAAATACATATGATTTTTTTCCCCATTAAAATGGGCCCTCAAGAGGAGGAATCTTTGGTGTCATTCCTATTTCATCATCTATGCTGGAAAGGCTAATGGGGTAAAGAACTGGGATCCAAAGAGCTCGTCCCATCTGCTCCAGTCCACGTGGGAGTGTGAGAAAGAATGTTAAGGAATGTTGAAGGCATAAATTACCACTAAGAATCCCCTCATTACCCATCAAAGTTCTGGTGCTTGATGTTACTCAACTGGGCTCTTTTCCACTTTCTATTCCTACTTTATCACAGTGGAAGAGAGCAGTGGTTCTGAAGTGAGGTAGGTGGATATTGTGGATGAATAATGATGATCATCTCAGTCTTCATTTCACTTACATGCAGTAAGGTTAAAATAAAAATTATACCTAGTTATATTTTTGGTGTGGAACAGAACATTCTTAGAGTTCAGATTGTACTGCCTATGTGTATGCTATTATGAGTGTCCTAAGTAACAAAGTTTTCCTATGATCTCTGCTTTCAAATAAGGCTGAGAGGTAAAAACTTTGTTGAAGTCCATTAATATGATTAAAGTATATGAATGCAATGCAAATAATATTGATTGAGAACCTTGGACAGTAAGATGGACATTTCCCTAGTCATGAGCTTATATTGGTTAACAGCAATTTAAGTGTTCTCCTCCCCCCCCCAAAAAAAGCTTTAGTCATTTGGTAGTCTCAAAGTTCTTTACTTACTCTAGGGAGTTAAGGAAATCTTTCTTGCATAACTAATGGTTACAACAAAAACTTTAAAAATGTGATTGTTTCATAAGAAGCAAGTTGTGGTGGGTGTACTCTCTAGCAGAGTAGCTGTAATCTGCATCTATAAACACATGATGAGCAAGCTAGGCAAAGCAAACTTCCTGGCACCAGAAAACCTCCACCAATAGTGAATATCTATTCAGAGGTGGGACTGGCTTCAAATGGTGGTCTGATTCCAAAGCTCATGGTGTACTTTATGCAAACTGTGTTTTCTAGTATGTACTGTGGCTTAAATACACACACAAAAGAATGTTAGTGATTTAATGATGGTAGCAAAGGTCTTCTGAGCCTTGTGTTATATCACTTAGCTACCTCTGACTTCAGGTGCACTTGAGCATCCAGGCCCCATGCATATCAACAGGACACTTGTCTCAGGGCTCTTACTGACACCTGGGAATAAGTTCAGTTTAGGTGAATTTGCAGGGCTTGTTACATCCTCTTAAGTAAGTCTTGCCCAGTTGAGAAGAGTCTCACAGGTAATGACTCTTATCTATCTCCTTTGGAGGGACAGTTGAAGCACTTTCTAGATTTCCTCAGAGGGCCTCTATGCGACTAAGATCCACCTGCCCACAGAGGTAAGCAGTTCAATACTGCGTATTTCCTTTTTCTTGCTTCTGTGTCTCACTTCATTCCATCTTGCTTCCTGAGGCCCTTTCCAAAAATAAATAACCTGCATCCCAGTCCTTGTCCTGGGCTTTACTGTCAGGGAAATTCAAACTAAGATAGTGGTTTTACACACTGAATTTTTTAGTAACATTTTTATAGTACATTCCAGTTGGGAGGCTGCTAGATCCCCAGCAGAAAGGAAGATGTTATAATATTCTGCTTGTATTTGACGGCCGTGAGGGAGGCCTCAGAAACTTCAATTTTTATAAAACAACAAGAGCAGAACATGTATAAAACATGGTCTAAAATCGGAAGGAAATTCAACTACTGAGAAAAGAGCTATCGGAAACATCTACTACAGAACCGAAACTGCAGAGCTAAAAATATTAAAGGCCAAAAATCTAACAGTAATAAGTATATTTATGAAGTCACTTGTGTCTGGAAAAGTTATCTGTGCCAATGCCATTGAGTTTGTATAATTGCATTGATATTTGTTAGATCATCTCACTGGTATCATAAATAAAAACTAACTTTTCTATAGCCATTTTAAATGGATGTCTCTTGTAAAATACTTTAAAAATGTAATTTGTGTTACTTAATTCATTGTGTTATATAGAAGGCACCAGTGATTTAGAATTTATCTGAGGTAAGTGGAATACCTCATGATCTAGTTTCCTTAAAAAATGCACACACTTTTCAGAAAATATTCTTCCAAGCTTTCTTTCTTGTCACTCACACATATTTCAGAAGCAATTGCTGTAGTGAAAGGTTAGTCTTTGAAGGGTTTCTATGTTTTTCTGTCTCCTTTAAGTGTCAAGTATGGGAATGTTGGGAAAGCAAACATCAGGTATTGAACGATCTATCATTCATTGGAAGGTGATGGATGGGGTCAGACTCATTCAGGCAGTAAATTCATATCCATTTTCTCAGAAAGCTTTTTGACATGGTTTTGGAAGTCCTCTCTTCATGTAAAATATTATCTCCTTCTCCCTGTTGCTCCCCTCCCTCTATTTTCTCCTCCCAGGTCTAAAAGGCAGATTTCAAATATATTGAAGAACTTAAAATATATATATGTGTGTGTGTGTGTGTTTATATATATATATTATATATATTATATATGTGTTTCTATATATAATATATGTGTGTGTGTATATATATACATATCAGATATATATATATATATATATATATATATATATATATATATATCTGGTATGTTCAATGAAAGTCAGTGCTTTGGTAATCTGGCATTTTCAGAGAAAATAGATTACTTTATGAGTCTTCTTCTAAATTAAAATGAGCTGGAAGCAAAGGTAAATTATTTGTTTCACACACTGAGAAACAGGTGTAGATGCTATTTGGAGATCCAAATGAACATGCCAATTAGTGCATTAGGTTTATGTGCAAATGTAGTCTCACTTAATTGACAGGCCTAAGAAAATTTGGCTTTTTTTTTATAAAGTAAGTTTCAGAAAATAACAGTGTTAGTCACTCAGCACTATGATGACAGAGTGCTAATGGATGAATAGAGAATGTCCACAAACTGCATCTGCGTCTGACCTCTGGCGATGTCAAATTTGTAATGCTCTGCGTTTTGTCCCCCAGAGTAGCACTTTACATTACTGCTCATGCCACTTGAGTCATGATGGTCCCTGGAACAGAAAACAACAGAAAGTCAGTTCTGATGTAGAACATATGTGTAGGTAATGGATTTAGTGAGGCAGGAAAAGAAGCAGGAAAACGATACCTTTTAGATCTGCTATCATATTACATTTCATAAGAAATAATATAAATTAAGACCGAATTAACACTGAGATGTCTGATTTTGTTTTCTTACATTTTTGTTAATTTTAATCTCATGGGAGAGAATGAGAAGAAGCAGACTTTGTGAGCTGTGTCAAGTCTGTCATGTGGATTGTGATATTTTTGGATCAAAAAGTATATAAATGTTCAACAGAATGAATTTCCATAAGGCAAGCAGTATGTAAAGCTATTGATTATTTAGAAACATGCTTTGTGTCATGTGGGCTGCTATTTGTGGTAACAGGATGGCAATCTGGAAATAGCACCTCTTATGGAAAAAAATACTGGTCTTGTCTTTGTACTTTAAGTACCTCTGTGCTGTGTTTGGAACAAGAGGTGATTAGGGTTATACAGGGCTGTACTGGTGGTGAGGGGAAAGACAGCTCTTTTTTCCTAAACAAATTCTGAGATAAAAATACAGAGCATAATGTACTTGTAGAAGTTAATGTAATCTACTTACTTCTCTGTTCAAGGAATTTTAGAAGCTGGCACATATGAAAATTGTTACTTGGTCTATACACAAAACAGTCAATTGATATTTTAGAAAAACTTACTACTTAGTATGCAATATTTTTTCATTTAATATATAACTGTTATGGTTTAGATGTGGTATCACCCAAAAGCTTATGTGTGAGACAATACAAGAAGGTTTGGAGGAGAGATGATTGGGTTATTTATTGCCTTAACCCAATCAGTGAATTAATCCCTGATGGGACTAACTGAGTAGTAACTGGAGGCAGGTGGGTTGTGGCTGGAGAAAGTCCTTCATTGGGGGTGTGGCTATAGAGCATATGTTTGCATCTAACAAGTGGAGACCTCTCTCTCTCTCTCCCTCTCCCTCTCCCCCTCCCCTCCCACTCCCCCTCCCCCTCTCCTCCTCTCTTCCTCCCTTCCCCCTTTCCCCCTCTCCCTCTCCCTCTTCCTCTCTCTCCCTCCTGCCCCCCCCCTCTCCTTTCTCATCATCATGTGAGCTGCTGCCCTTTGCTGCACTCTTCCACTGTGCTCTTCAGCCTCACCTGGAACCCCAAGAAATGGAGCCAGACTTTTGTGGACTGAGACCTCTGAAACTGTGAGCCCTCAAATAAACTTTTCCTCCTTTACAATTGTTCTGGTCAGGTCCTGTAGTTGCAGCAGTGTAAAAGCTGACCAAAACAATTCTATAAGCATCTCTTTTACTACATGTTGGGGGAAATCAAATTAAATTCGAATCTACAATTGGCTTATCCTCCTTGAAAAAGCTTACAGGATAGTTATGAAGACAGTGCCTTGGCACATGAGGCAAACAGAACCCTGTAAAGAAGACATGAAACTTTGATGGTGGGCTGTGAAATCTACAACCAGAAGAAATCAAATCATTTTATATGTAATTAATTCTCTTCCAGGGTAGCTTTTCTCTTGTCTTCTTACAACTTCTTGATTTGAAACAGTGATCTCTCTGTTCCCCTGTCATCCCTTGAATAGCCTTTTGATATTTATTAACATGAGGAAAACATGAGGAAAGCAGGCTTTTGTTTTACCCAGTGTTGATGGCTGGGCTGCCTTGCTTCTTTGGTGTAATTAACCACACATTGGATGAGAAGGGCTTAAAAGCGCCATTACAATAAACGTATAAAAAAATCCTCTTTAACATCTCTAAGGAATGCATTTTGCTTCCTCTTTCTAATACAGTTCCTTAATCCTCTTTATTTTCCATGTATGCTTTTGCTTATTATTTCTCTTGGCTAAGAGTTAAGTTTGTGCTTCAAAGAATGGAAATATTTATTGAGAAGAACAATGAGCAAACCTGAAGTGGGTTTTCATTCAGTTTGATATCACCGGGACACTTCACTAAACACAATAGATCAGATTTAAATAGCCATACAGTCTGGGTTACAACTCTATAGAAGTCTGAAGGTGTGCAGCATTTATTTGCCATTTCCTACAGTCAGAAGGAGTCATTTTTGAGAGATATAACTTTGTTCTGCAGATAGTATAGTCTATTTTGTTAGTCACAGGCTCCCAGCTGCTTCTTAATGAGATACAAGCATAATTCAGAGAAAAATAGACTAAGAAACCAATACTATTAAGTAGCAAACGATGTAATAAGAAAAAAGAAAATGAGCCACAAAAGGACTTTTTTTTTTTTTAACCAGGCTACCCTGTGGTATTCTTTGATTGCCAGCACACACAAATTGAACCTCGACATTGCATTCAAACCTTACCAACTGTTAATTTGGCCACTCTATGATGGACAAAGAAGAGATTAAAAAATGTAGTTCTGGACAAAAGTCATTCTTTAGATTGATATTTGTTTTTGTTTTTTTTTATTGGTCGTTCATAACATTACATAGTTCTTAATACATCATATTACACGGTTTGATTCACGTGGATTATGAACTCCCCCTTTTACCCCGTATACAAATTGCTGTATCACATCAGTTTCCCTTCCATTGATTGACATATTGCCTTTCTAGTGTCTGATGTATTCTGATGTCTGTCCTATTCTCTACTATCCCCCCTCCCCTCCCCTCCCCTCCCCTCCCCTCCCCTTTTCTCTCTCTACCCCTTCTACTGTAAATCATTTCTTCCATTTGTATTATCTTGTCTTACCCCTCCTTTCCTCTTGTATGACATTTTGTATATCCCTGAGGATCGCCTTCCATTTCCATGCAATTTCCCTTCTCACTCCCTTTCCCTCCCACCTCTCATCCCTGTTTAATGTAAATCTTCTTCTCAAGCTCTTCGTCCCTACCCTGTCCTTGTTTACTCCCCTTATATCAAAGGAGTCATTTGGTATTTGTTTTTTAAAGATTGACTAGCTTCACTTAGCATAATCTGCTCTAATGCCATCCATTTCCCTCCAAATTCTATGATTTTGTCATTTTTTAATGCAGAATAATACTCCATAGTATATAAATGCCACATTTTTTTTATCCATTCATCTATTGAAGGGCATCTAGGCTGGTTCCACAGTCTTGCTATCATGAATTGAGCTGCTATGAACATCGATGTAGCAGTGTCCCTGTAGCATGCTCTTGTTAGGGCTTTAGGGAATAGAAGGGGAATAGCTGGGTCGAATGGTGGTTCCATTCCCAGCTTTCCGAGAAATCTCCATACTGCTTTCCAAATTGGCTGCACCAATTTGCAGTCCCACCAGCAATGAACAAGAGTGCCCTTTTCCCCGCATCCTCTCCAGCACTTATTGTTGTTTGACTTCCTAATGGCTGCCAGACTTACTGGAGTGAGATGGTATCTTAGGGTAGTTTTGATTTGCATTTCTCTGACTGCTAGCGATGGTGAGCATTTTTTCATGTACGTGTTGATTGATTGTATGTCCTCCTCTGAGAAGTGTCTGTTCAGGTCCTTGGCCCATTTATTGATTGGGTTATTTGTTATCTTATTGTCTAATTTTTTGAGTTCTTTGTATATTCTGGTTATTAGGGCTCTATCTGAAGTGTGTGGAGTAAAGATTTGTTCCCAGGATGTAGGTTCCCTGTTTATCTCTCTTATTGTTTCTTTTGCTGAGAAAAAACTTTTTAGTTTGAGTAAGTCCCATTTGTTGATTCTATTTGTTAACTCTAGCGCTATGGGTGTCCTATTGAGGAATTTGGAGCCCGATCCCACAGCGTGTAGATCATAACCAACTTTTTCTTCTATAAGATGCCATGTCTCTGATTTAATATCAAGCTCCTTGATCCATTTTGAGTTAACTTTTGTGCACGGCGAGAGATAGGGATTCAGATTCATTTTGGTGCAAATGGATTTCCAGTTTTCCCAGGACCATTTGTTGAAGATGCTATCCTTCCTCCATTGCATGCTTTTAGCCCCTTTATCAAAAATAAGATAGTTGTAGTTTTGTGGATTGGTTACTGTGTCCTCTATTCTGTACCATTGGTCCACCCGCCTGTTTTGGTACCAGTACCATGCTGTTTTTGTTACTATTGCTCTGTAGTATAGTTTGAAGTCTGGTATCGCTATACCACCTGATTCACACTTCCTGCTTAGTATTGTTTTTGCTATTCTGGGTCTTTTATTATTCCATATGAATTTCATGATTCTTTTATCGATTTCTATAAGATATGCTATTGGGATTTTGATTGGCATTGCATTGAACTTATATAGGACTTTTGGTAATATCGCCATTTTGATGATGTTAGTTCTGCCTATCCATGAGCAGGGTATATTTTTCCATCTTCTAAGGTCTTCTTCTATGTCTTTCTTTAGGGTTCTGTAATTTTCATTGTATAAATCTTTCACCTCTTTTGTTAGGTTGATTCCCAAGTATTTTATTTTTTGGGGGGACATTGTGAATGGAGTAGTTGTCCTCATTTCCGTTTCAGAGGATTTGTCGCTCATATACAGGAATGCCTTTGATTAATGCGTGTTGATCTTATATCCTGCCACTTTGCTGAATTCATTTATTAGCTCTAATAGCTTCTTTGTGGACCCTTTTGGGTCTGCTAGGTATAGAATCATATCATCTGCAAATAGTGATAATTTAAGTTCTTCTTTTCCTATTTTTATGCCTTTAATTTCTTTCGTCTGCCTAATTGCTCTGGCCAGTGTTTCGAGGACTATGTTGAACAGAAGTGGCGAGAGAGGGCATCCCTGTCTTGTACCAGATCTTAGAGGGAATGCTTTCAATTTTTCTCCATTCAGAATGATGCTGGCCTGTGGCTTATCATAGATTGCTTTTACAATGTTGAGGTATGATCCAGTTATCCCTAATTTTTCTAGAGTTTTGAACATAAAGGGATGCTGTACTTTGTCGAATGCTTTTTCTGCATCTATCGAGATGATCATATGGTTCTTGTTTTTAAGTCTATTGATGTGGTGGATAACATTTATTGATTTCCGTATATTGAACCAACCTTGCATACCAGGGATGAATCCTACTTGATCATGGTGTATAATTTTTTTGATATGTATTTGAATCCGATTCGCCAGAATTTTATTGAGGATTTTTGCATCAAGGTTCATTAGAGATATTGGTCTGTAGTTTTCTTTCTTTGAAGTGTCTTTGTCTGGTTTCGGAATCAGGGTGATGTTGGCCTCGTAGAATGAATTTGGAAGTTCTCCCTCTTTTTCTATTTCCTGAAATAGCTTGAAAAGTATTGGTGTTAGTTCCTCTTTAAAGGTTTTGTAAAACTCTGCTGTATACCCATCCGGTCCTGGGCTTTTCTTAGTTGGTAGTCTTTTGATGGTTTCTTCTATTTCCTCTATTGTTATTGGTCTGTTTAGGTTGTCTATATCCTCCTGGCTCAATCTGGGCAGATCATAAGACTCAAGGAATTTATCTATGCCTTCACTATCTTCTATTTTATTGGAGTATAAGGATTCAAAGTACTTTCTTATTATCTTCTGTATTTCTGAAGTGTCTGTTGTGATATTGCCTTTTTCATCCCGTATGCTTGTAATTTGGGTTCTCTCTCTTCTTCTCTTCGTTAGCATGGCTAAGGGTCTGTTGATTTTATTTATTTTTTCAAAGAACCAGCTTTTAGTTTTGTCAATTTTTTCAATTGTTTCTTTTGTTTCAATTTCATTAATTTCAGCTCTGATTTTAATTATTTCTTGCCTTCTACTTCTTTTGCTGTTGTTTTGCTCTTCTTTTTCTAGGATTTTGAGATGAAGTATGAGATCATTTATTTGTTGGTTTTTTCTTTTTTTGAGGAATGAACTCCAAGCAATGAATTTTCCTCTTAGAACTGCTTTCAATGTGTCCCATAGATTCCGATATGTTGTGTCTGTGTTTTCATTTAACTCTAGGAATTTTTTAATTTCCTCCTTGATGTCTTCTAAAACCCATTGATCACTCAGCAACCTATTGTTCATTCTCCAGGTGATGCTTGATATTTCCTTTCTTCTTTTATCATTGATTTTCAGTTTCATTCCATTATGATCAGACAAGATGCATGGTATTATCTCTACCTCTTTGTATTGTCTAAGAGTTGCCCTGTGACATAGTATATGGTCTATTTTTGAGAAGGTTCCATGTGCTGCTGAGAAAAAAGTGTAGCAACTTGATGTTGGGTGGTATAGTCTATATATGTCAATTAAGTCTAGGTTGTTAATTGTGTTATTGAGTTCTATAGTTTCCTTATTTAACTTTTGTTTGGAAGATCTGTCCAGTGGTGAGAGAGGTGTGTTGAAGTCTCCCATGATTATTGTATGGTGGTCTATTAGACTCTTGAACTTGAGAAGAGTTTGCTTGATAAACACGGCTGCACCATTATTTGGGGCATATATATTTATGATTGTTATGTCTTGTTGGTGTATGGTTCCCTTGAGCAGTATGAAGTGTCCTTCTTTATCCCTTTTGATTAGCTTTGGCTTGAAATCTATTTTATTAGATATGAGTATGGACACTCCTGCTTGTTTCCGTGGTCCATATGAGTGATATGATTTTTCCCAACCTTTCACCTTCAGTCTATGTACATCTTTTCCTATCAAATGCGTCTCCTGTAGACAGCATATTGTTGGGTCTTGTTTTGTGATCCATTCTACTAGCCTGTGTCTCTTAATTGGTGAGTTTAAGCCATTAACATTTAGGGTTATTATTGAGATATGGTTTGTTCTTCTATCCATATTTGTTTATTGATGTTACTATACCTGATTTGTTATCCTCTTTGACTACTTTCCCCCCTTTACTGTCCTACCTCCCATTGTTGGTTATCAATGTTATTTTCCATTTCCTCTTCCTGTAATGTTTTGCCAAGGATTTTTTGAAGAGATGGTTTTCTAGCTGCGAATTCTTTTAACTTTTGTTTATCGTGGAAGGTTTTCATTTCATCTTCTAATCTGAAGCTTAATTTCGCCGGATACACGATTCTTGGTTGGAATCCA
Source organism: Urocitellus parryii (assembly GCF_045843805.1). NCBI lineage: Eukaryota > Metazoa > Chordata > Mammalia > Rodentia > Sciuridae > Urocitellus > Urocitellus parryii. Next base: position 51,426,748 of record NC_135536.1, read on the forward strand.
TTTTCTTTAAGCGTTTGAAATATGTTATTCCAGGATCTTCTAGCTTTTAGAGTCTGTGTTGAGAGATCAGCTGTTATCCTGATTGGTTTACCCCTAAATGTAATCTGCTTCCTTTCCCTTGTAGCTTTTAAAATTCTCTCCTTATTCTGTATGTTGGACATCTTCATTATAATGTGTCTAGGTGTGGATCTCTTATGATTTTGCACATTCGGCGTCCTGTAGGCTTCTAGGATTTGGGATTCTGTCTCATTCTTCAAGTCTGGGAAGTTTTCTTGTATTATTTCACTGAATAGATTGCTTAATCCTTTGGTTTGGAGCTCTGTGCCTTCCTGTATCCCAATGACTCTTAAGTTTGGTCTTTTGATATTATCCCATAGTTCTTGAATGTTCTGCTCATGGTTTCTTAGTAGACTTGCTGAGCTATCTATGTTCTTTTCAAGTTGAAATATTCTGTCTTCATTGTCTGATGTTCTATCTTCTAAGTGATCAACTCTGCTGGTAGTATTCTCAATTGAGTTTTTAAGTTGGTTTATTGATTCCTGCATCTCTAGTATTTCTATTTGTTTGTTTTTTATTACCTCTATCTCCCTGTGAAATTGATCTTTTATTTCCTGGATTTGTTTGTCAATATGATCTTTCATTGTCTGATTTTGCTGTCTCATGTCTTCCTTGAGACTCCAGATCATCTGAAGCATGTATGTCCTGAGCTCTCTATCTGACATTCCATCTGTTGCAGCTATTACCTCTTCTAAAGTTGAGTTGACCTGCATTGCCTGTGGTCCTTTCTTTCCTTGTCGTTTCATACTGCTGGCATTTCTTTCTGCTTGGTGAAATTGTTGTGTCTTTGATATTTTCCCCCTCTATTTAATTATATTGCTCTTGTATAGTTGAAAAGTCACCCTTTCAGGGCAGGTAGTGGCTGTGATCCTCCTACAATTAGTGTGATACTGGGGAGGAGAGATATTAGAAGGGGAGGGAAGAAGTCACTAAAGAGAATGAGTGTAGGCAGGTAGAATTCAAGGAAGGTGGAATAGGAAAATTGAAAGAAGTGAGAAGACAAAAGAAAAAAAAAAGTGAAAAGAAAGAAAGAAGAAACGAAAAAAAATAAAAATTTAAAACCAACAAAAAAAAAAGAAAAAAAGAAAAAATTTTATAATGATAGTAAAAAAAAGGAAATTAAAGTTTAAAAAATAATAGTAATACTAATAAAATAAAAAGAATTTAAAAAAATTGAAACCATTAATAGGAACGTTAAAGAACAACAACTACATCAACAACAAAAAGTGAAAATAAAATAAAAAAAAATACTAATAATAATCATTAAAAAAAATAATAATAATAAATGCAGTCATATAGCTCGATTAACTTCTCATCCAGTTGGTGGAGCTATGCCCACTGGGCCAGGCTTTTCTTCTTGATAGGTGGGAACCAATCACTGTGCCTCAGCTCTTCTTCCCAGACTGTGTGGGTCTCTAATCCTGAGTGCCTAGGGCCTTCTCTTGTGGTTCCTCAAGCCAGGCCCCGCTCACCTGTGACACTCACCACAATACTGACTACACGCCAGGTCTGCTGCTCCTGGGAGCCCTGTTTTCATGGGTGCCTGGGCACACCCTTTCTGTTTGCCTCCCTCAGACCCTAAGTTTGTAGGGCTTGGGGCTGACGGCCCCCAGCGAATTTATTTGCCCTCAGGTAGCAGCAACTCCCCTGATAGCTGGTGCAAGGGACCTGTTGTCAGCACTGGTGATAGCAATAGCTGGGAGTCCTGCACCGCTAGTCCTGCGTCACTCCTGATTCCCTGGGTCTGGCTGTGGTGCTCAGTTGGCTTTTACCTCTTTGAGTTCAGGCGGGCCGACTAGTTATTTCAGTGGGATCATTAGTGTTGAGTCCATGAAGCAGGCGAACCTGAGCTAGAATGCAGCCAATTCGGGCTCGGTGTGTTCTGAGAAGGCTAGACCGTTCGCCCGGGGTCCACTTCAGCTCAACCGTGCCTAGTGGTCCTGAGCGAACAGTATTTTGACAGTTTCCTTCTCCCTATGCCCGTGCAGCTGAAGGGGTTAGAGACTTGATCTCTCCGCGTCCTGAAGGGGTTAGAGACTTGATCTCTCCGCGTCCGCCGCCATGTTGGATCATTTAGATTTTAAATTGTCACTCATCTTATCAGCTGTTCCATTTTACTCAGTTAAGAGTCTGTTCTAAGGTGCTCCGCGGAAAGCGGTGGCGGCAGCGGAGGTGGCTGCAGCGGCGGCGGCGGTGGCGGCAAAGCTGTGGCCTTCGGGACCCCGTGGAGGGGGTGTGGGCTGGGGGAGGGGAGGCAGCGCCTCGGGGCCGCGCGGGCTGGGTACTGGGCATGCGAGAGAGCGGGTGGGGTGGGGGAAAGAGATTGAGATCTAGATTTAGGGAGTGAGCGTGGGAGGAGAGATGGCGGGGGAGAAGCTAAGCGGAGAGGCGGAGAGGGGAGTGAGAAGGGGCCCAGGGAGCCCGTCAGCTCGGGGGCTGCAGCCTTACTGCTCGTGCTGAAGTCGTGGCGGATTCACTCCATCTAGGCCCTTTTCTTGACACGGTGCTGAATCCTTGTCGACAGATGTCCTTTGATGATCTTTACTACTTCTTTTAAGAAGCAGCAACATACGCTGCGGCGGCGGTGGCGCGGAGCACAGAGCGGCTCACTCATTCCCCGCCGCCATCTTCTCCCCCAAGTCCCTGATATTTGTAATATTTGAATGTTTCCAGATAATTGAAAATATTTTTGGTGCAAGAACTTTGAGTTGTGATTATTGGCAAGAATGCATAAGCCTGACAGGTAACGTGGAAATAGTGTATATTTTGAAAATATACACTATAAATACAATATATAGTGTATAAAATACACTATATGTTATAAATGGATGATTCTTCATATTTTCTGGAATTTTTAGTATTTTATTCCCTAAAAGTGAGAGTTAACAATTATGCCAATTCCAGAAATTTTTTTTTTTGAGATGCACACATGAATTTTCAAATAGATAAGCAAACAGAATCCTAGAAGGTGGGTCAATGAGTGTGTACTCACCTGAAAAGTGCTAGTCTCTCATTTAGTTGAAGACTTTTCATGATAATCACCCAAAGTATTTAGTGTTCTGAATGTCAGAACTTGGAGGAACTCAATGAGCACAAACATCCCCTGCACAATTAGTTTTTTAGCCCTGAATAGGTCCTATGAGATATTATTAATGGCAGATCACAGGGAAGTATCTGCCTTCCAAATTGTGATATTGTTGACTGGAATTATGTGAAGAAGCAATGTCAAATGAAATTGAAACACTAACGATTCAAAGGAATGAAATCACATAGTCCATTTTTATTGGCAAGATATTTTCCAAATACATCAAACTAACATTTAGATACTCTATAGTTTACTCAAGTCAAAAATACATTCTCTGTAAAAAAATATAAATGAATGACCAATTTGAGGTGATATAAATTATTATAGTAAGAAAATTTTTATTTGCACATTGAATTAGGAGTGTGTGTAAGTGCAAACTATTTTCATTGTATCCATTATATACAAGATCTAAGTTCTCTCATTTGGTAGTATCAACTTAAAAATGATGTTTCTGACATCATTCCCATATGCCTCCTCATTAATTATCATTATTTGTAAGCTTTGGTGAGTCATTTAAATTTTCTGGGTCTTAATTGTTTTATCACGCTGACACATGAAGTGTCATCCAATCAATTCACCCTCATGTAGGTAAGGAAAATATTACTTTCAATTTTCAAAAAGGATGATTGCTTTCTCTTCAAGATTTTTAGGATGAAAAGTTTAAGATTTTTTTCTTTAGTGATTTCATGATTTAACTATTTAACCACCCTTATACAAGATACATATTATTTTAAAGGTCTACTTTTAAGATTATCTTGTTAGCTAAACAGTTTTCCTTTAACTCTGAGCTCTAGGATCTAGGAAATAGCAGCAGGGGCCCCTTGAATTTACTCAAGTACTTGTAGACAGCTGTGCATCCTTTCAGCCAAAATGCTGCTGTGTTGGCCATTTCTTATGAAGTAGCTTTGTGTTGTTTCAGTATATATTAAATAATTAATTCAGAAGTCATCTTGGGTTATGAAAAAATGTAACACAACTGCTTTTCCTCAAGGATGGTTTACCCTGTTTGAAACAAGAAGAAAAGTTTTAATGCATGGAAGCTGAAGAGGTGTTTTCCAGAGAGACGTATGAAAACTGATAAGATTTCAAATGCTCATGCTGCAATCTCATTTAGAGGCGTTATTGTGATTAATGAGGTTGCTCATTAAAATTGCTCTTTGAATTACTTGGACTTTCCTGAAATTAGTTCAATATAACACAACAACTTCCTGAGATCTAAGTTTTACTTATGACTGACACTAAATAAATGAACAAGCTTCACAAAATCATTTCAACTTTGGTGGACAGTGTTTACAAGTCTCTATTGAAATATTAATAGTGAGGCTGTGTGTGTCATTGCAGTAGTTTTGACATGTAAATTACTTAATTTATTTTTAAGAAGTTAATATAACATATTTTTGAGATTCTAAACAAAAAGTTAGCTCTTAAGCTTTAAGTTTGGAAAGGTTATTAAATTCTGCTTTTAAAAGGCAATATATTCTCATAATCATTGCCAAAGGTGGTATATTAATGTTTGATACCATTCAGAAATTTAGGGTCAGTTCTTTAGAACTTTAAATAATTTACATGTCATGTGTAAATATTATGTATTTACTTGCTGTTTTAAATGTTTCAATTTTTTTATTAAACTAATATGCTAATTTTTATAAATATAATATATAAAACAAATATGGTAAAGCAAATTTACTTAGTAGTCTAATAGATAAAATTGGTTCAACTTAGAATCATAATTAAATACAATTCAATTACACATTTTATAGTTCATAAAGCTTACTCTAACATTCGAAATTCTCTTAAACATTAAAAAGTAGCAAACTAATGTGAATATATTTCTTAAAATATTAAATTGTTTCAATTTTACAAGTATTTTTATATTGATCATCAATTTTTCTTGGTTTGAGAGGTGCTGAACTACTATAGAGATGTTTACATTTTTTTACCATGGCTTGGGGGCTACTTCCCCATGTAATTTAAGGTGGTATTTCATTTTCTAGAAAAAATGTTCATGTTTCAAGTACAAAGACTGTACTTTTATTAAAGTTACTCTTTAACTTTCATGTTGGGGTGGTCACATACTTGCATTTGAATTATAGATTAATTGCATCATTCTTTTATGTGCTTGTATATCATATGATTCATTCGCATAATTTTTTTCTTTGACTCAAAATAAAATATGTAAATGTATTTCCAGTGAGTTTTCTATATATTTACAGTTGCTGAAATCTTTCATATTTCCCATATTTAAAAAAAATCACACTAATTTTACAATGATAAATGATTGACTTTTAGATATCTTTTATTGGTGCTCATATTTACACAATTATAACGTTTTTTTTTTTTTTTTTGAGGTACTGGAGATTGAACTCAGAGTCTTGCATAGGCTGTCAAATGCTTTACTACTAAGCTACATTGCAGCCCCAAAACTTTTAGGGTCATCCTAATGACATTAAAGAGATCATTTTGTGACATTTTCAGCATATTAACATTGCAGTTCATTTAAAAATTAATCATACTTTTATTATCCATCAGAAAATTTTCAGGAATTTGGAAAAATAAAAGCATCATCATGATCTGGTCTACCAGGGAATTACATATTAAAGAAAATATAAGCAAACCCCTTAAATTAGAATTTTTGTTTTTTCTGGTACCAAGGATTAAATCCAGGGGCATTTAATCACTAAGCCACATCCCTATCTCTTTTAATTTTTTATTTTGAGACAGGGACTTTCTAAGTTGCTTTGGGCCTCCCTAAATTGGGGAGGCTGGCTTTGAACTTGCAATCCTCCTGCTTCAGCCTCATGAGCTGGTGGGATTACAGTCATGTGCAATTGCATCTGTCTTAAAGTAGAATTCTTGTGTTGTTTTCATAAATATAGAAAGAGTACTATCAGAGTTTCATAAAAGAACATTTGTGATTAAGTAAAACTAGATAGACATCTAGAGAAGGAAGTGTATAAGTTAATGGTTAATGACAGACTTTCATAACTTACAGGAGAAGAATGTTGGGTGAGGGTTAAGAAAACTTTAATGTAAATGACTGGAGCAGTGTCAAAAATTTAGGTTAGTAGGTGTGTTCTAGGAGTGACACTGTACATACCACAAGGGATGAGAGTAATGTAAAGCTAACAAACGTGGAGATACTTCTACTGAAAATAATTTTGAATATTAGAGGATCTGAACTTCATTATGCCTGCACAAGAAATGTAACTGACAATAATATATTGGGTAAATTTGAGGATGATATTTAACCACATGATAAGAGGCCAGAAAGGAAGATAGTGGAAGTAATGTAAAATGGGAAATAACATTGATCTGGGGCTTTCATCTAAGACGATGAATTTGGTGACTTTGCAAGAATTAAGTAATAAAAGTGAGATTTGATGTGTAAAATTCACAAAAGGATCAGCACAAGAGACTAAGACAAAGATCTGAGTTGAAGAAAGATGGCTGTGTTTCAGAGAAGCCTAGAGGAGAGGGAAATACGAAGGACCGTGGCCAATGGTACTAGACACTAAGGAAGTGAGAAACACTTCTTAGAAACATGGGATCAGAACTTAAATCTTTGTGGATAAGAGAAATAGAAGAAGCAGAAGGCATAAATGCAGTGTACCCTTTTAGTAAGGTCTGTGTTGAGTAAATCAAAGAGATTGAACAGGAAATTGAGAGGGTTCAGTATTTGGGGGGTAAGGAAGGAATCTGAGAATATTTGGAAGTGAGATGTAAGAATCCACCAAAGAAGGAGGGATTGGGCACCAGGATAGAAGTGTTTATGAAATATCTAGAGGTTTTGGGGTGAAATTTGGGATGGGGCATGATCTGAGGCAGGACATTTAACTTCTTAGGCCGAAGGCAAAGAATAAGGGGTTCACATAGATTTCAAGGGTTATGTGTAGAGTTCATGGAATTTGAGGTAACGGGAAGAGGAAAAGCTCAGCTCATTCTTTTTTTTTTTTTTTTTTAAGTTGTAGATGAACACAGTGCCTTTGTTTGTTTGTTTGGTTGGTTGGTTCCAGGTATTGAACTCAGGGAGCTTAACCATTGAGCCACAATCTCCAGCCCTTTTTTGTATTTAATTTAGAGGCAGGGTCTCGATGAATTACTTAGGGTCTTGAACTTGCAGTCCTCCTGCCTCAGCCTCCCAAATGGCTGGGATTATAAGCATGTGCCACTGTGCTCAAGGATACCTTTATTTCATTCATTTATTTTTATGTGGCGCTGAGGATCCAACCCAGTGCCTCACATGTGCTAGACAAGCGCTCTACCACTGAGCTACAAACCCCGCCCCAGTGGATTCTTATTGGTTGTGCTTAATTCTGTGACTGATTGGTCAGAAGAAAGGCACATGTGGGGATACTTTCCCTTTCTAGGTCTCTAGTGATTGGTTTCAATATATTTGAGAAGTAAAAAGAAATATATTTTTGAATTAACACTTTTAATGCAACCAGAGGAAGGAAATAATAGAGCAGAAATATCCCAATGCTTAAAATTAAATTTATTTTGATAACTGAAATGTTATTGTTGTATGCATTTCAAACTATTATTGTTGCACTTAGGGATTTTATTATGTGTTGATAGAAACAGATTTTGCTCAAACGCCTTTGAGGAAAGATTTAATACCTATAATATGTTAATAACCACTAGAAATCAATCCACCAAGCTCAAGATGGGGAAAAGGCACAAATAGACTATTCACAAAAGATGAAGCAAATGAAAGATCAACCTCACTGGTAAGAAAAATGAAAAGTATATTTTTAATCTATTGGAAGAAATAAAATGTTTTAGTGCTCAATTTTGGTGAGAATAGAGTGTAAAATATTTCTTTGAGAATAAAAATATAGTTTCAATCATTGGAACATTATAAAACTCCAGAATCTTTTGCAAGTAAGCAATCTGAGTTATAATCATCCTTTCTATCTTACCTACAGACCAAGAATCTATGAAAAGGAATGATTTTAAGTCCTGAGTGATATTTTACAAATTTCCTCATAAGCAATTTTAAGAAGAATGTTCTCTTCCACCAATTAGCAATATCCCAGATATATCATACACAACAAATTTTTTGGCTAAGTTTTGTTCCAACCTGAAAATAGACATTTCATGACTGAACATATTTATATACTATTGGTGGAAGAAATTAAATTAAATCCATTTTTAAATGTTTAAAGGGGGCTTTTGGGTTTGGAATCCAATTTCCAAATCATCTTTTTGTTTTGAAAAAATTAGGAAACAGGAAAAATTAATGTGCTTCAGACAAATACTTAACTATGGCTTTAAAGTTTTCTCATGAATGCAAGATTTAACTTAAGGTGTTAGTTTTTCTATCTCTGAGATGATAATAGTCTGAACAACTGAATTTGGATGCTGTTGGCCCAAACAAGAAAATGAGAAAATAAAAATCTTCCCTATTGAAAAATGTACACTTATACATTGAACTGGACTGAAAATTGGTACAAACATTGTGGAAAGCAGTTTAGAGATTCCTCAGAAAGTTTGGAATGGAATCATCATTTGACCCAGCTATCCCACTCCTTGGTTTAATCCCAAAGGACTTAAAAATCATCCTACTACAGTGATACAGCCACATCAGTGTTTATCGCAGCTCAATTCACAACAGCTAAACTATGGAATCAATCTAGATGCCCTTCAATAGATAAATGGATAAAGAAAATGTGGTACATGTACACAATAGAATATTACTCAGCCTAAAAGAAGAATAAAATTATGGAGTTTTCCAGGAAATGGATGGAACTAGAGAATATCATGCTAAGTGAAATAAGCCAATCCCAAAAAACCAAAGGCTGAATATTCTCTCTGATAAGTGGATGCTGATCCATACAGGGGGTACGGGTAGGGAAGAATAAAGAAACTTTGGGATTGTGCAGAGGGGAGTGAAGGGAGTGGTGGGGCAGTGGGGATGGGAAGGGTAGTAGAATGAGATAGGCATTATTACTCTATATATACAGTGATTGTGTGATTACACAACTGGTGTGACTCTGCACATATACAGCCAGAGGAATGAGAAGTTGTGCTCCCTTTGTGCACAATGTGTCAAAATGCATTCTATTGTCATGTATAACTAATTAGAGCAACAACAACAAAAATCTGCCCTATTATGATCAGGCCAGGGTAATACAGACAAAGGCAGCAACAAAGTTCATGGGAAGCCAGGTTTCTCCCAAGAAGGTGCTGCACCATAGTGTCATAACTCACTCTTCAGAATGTTGCTTTCTTGTTCACTGAGAAACGTTGTTCTCCAAAAACTTAGGCGGTTTGAAATTGTCTCTCAACATAAAATGAACATTCCACTCTTGCCAGGAATTTCAGTCACTTGGACACAGAGAAATAACATTGATTTACAATCCAAAGATAGAGCTTAGATAGGGGTTTCTAGACACAAAATTTCACATTTCTGTTAACTTCCAAGTTTACAAAGAAACAAAACATGAATCCATGTCCCTTGGATAATTTTCATATTTAGAGGTATTTTTTCATTTCACCGATGTTTAATTATCGGCATTACGTTGTGTATAATAGGCCCTTGTTGACCTCTTAACACTGGTAAGTTCTCTGATGGTCTATCTTTCCAGCTTGTTGATTATTATACTTATTATTTTCTTCTCAGTTTGGGTTTAATTGTGTTCCATTTATTGTTTTGATGTGGGAGCCTAGATCTTTTTTTCACAAACTTCATTCTTATTCAATACTAACATTGAATGTCATGAATTTCCCTGTAAAGGCTGCTTTTCCTGCATTTGAAAAAAAAAAATGATTTCTTGATTTTTTAAAGCCTTTTTGTTTCAAAATTTTAAACTTAGCTTTTGTTATGCCTCAAAATATGGTCAATCCTGTTGAATGTTTATATGCCCTGGGAGTTTGTTTTGCTGTGCTTGGTGTGTTCTCCATATTTTAGTCAGATTCAGTTGGTTTAGTTACTCCATATCCTTATTTCTTCTATTGATGATGAAGTGCTGAGTGTTGAAATCTTCAACTCAAAATTCTAATTTTTTTTTTCTGTTAGATCTCTCCATTTCTGCATTATTTTGGAGCTCTGATTTTGGAAACATACACATTCAATATCTTCATAACATCTTGATGCATTGGCTTTTAAATCGTTAACTAATTCTCCCCATTATCCACGGTAATATTTTTTGTCTTGAAATCTCTTCTGTGTGATAGCAATATAGCCCCCTATTTTCTTCACCTTTCCTTTTAGTTTTTCCCATTCTTTGACTTTAGAATTAAAGTGAGCACTTGCGTGAAGCTGGGCTTTTCTTTTATCAAGTCTGACAAACAATTTATGTTATATTTGGGGTGTTTAGGTCATTTACATTTAACATAATTATTCATGTGACCGAGTTTTCCTGCCTATATGATGAATATTAAAGTAACATTTATATGCATTATTGACTATTTTTTAGAGTGTGTTCTAGATTTTACATGGTCAATTTTTAATGCCTCACAGTCTATCTTGTGATAACACCACCTGTGTATATTGGAGGTGACATATAACTATATACTATTTCTCCCCTGGTATTTGTATTTTTGTTGTCATGCATTTTCCTTGACATATTTTATAAACTCTGTAATGCACAGCTATTATTTTTGCTTAATCTATCAGTTATGTTTTAAATAAGTTTAAGACAAAAAACTTTACATTTATTAACACATTTTTAATATCTGTGCTCTTCATTGACTTAGATAAATCCAAGTGTTTATTTAATATCAATTTTATTCTGCCTTAAAAATTTCTGTTAATAGACTTTTTTTTAAAAGAGAGAGTGAGAGTGGAGAGAGAGAGAATTTTTAATATTTATTTTTTAGTTCTCGGTGGACACAACATCTTTGTTGGTATGTGGTGCTGAGGATCGAACCCGGGCCGCACGCATGCCAGGCGAGCGCGCTACAGCTTGAGCCACATCCCCAGCCCCCTGTTAATAGACTTTTTAATGTGGGTCTTTTGAAAACAAATATCAGCAACTTTATTGCCTGGAAAAAAAAAATTGATTCACATTTATTTTTTGAAGATTTTTTTTTCTCTGAATAGAAGACTTTTGATGAACACATTTTATAAATTTGCGACCACTCATTGTCTTAAAGCTTGATCTCTAACTAATGAGAACTCTGTTGTCACTCTTTGTTCTGTTCTACCTAATGTATTTTCTCTATGTGCTTTGAATATTTCTTTCTTTTTGGCTTTTACCAATTTGATTATGGAACACTTGTATTTTATTTTATATTTATCCTTTTTTTGTAATCTGTGGCTTATAGTTTTTATCAATTAATAAGTTTGGGTCTTTATTTTTTTCAAATATTTCCTCTTTCCACTTACCCCAAACTTCAATTGAACACATATTAGACTCTTTAGATTGTCTACTCAGTCTCTGCTTTTTAAAGTCTGTTTTAATGTCTGTGCTTCATTTTGTTTCATTTTTATTTGTATTATTTCAAATTTACTGATATTTTTCCTTTAAAGTCTCTAATCTGCTGTTAAACCCATCCAGCATTTTCTGTTCCAAATATTGAATTTTTAATCTCTACATCTTCCATTTGGGTCTTTTAAAATGTCTTCTATTATTTTCTCTTCATGGCTATTATTAACACTTTTAAGTATGTGAAGACTATTGATAACCATTGTTTTAGTATCTTTGCCTACTAATACCATTATCTCAGTCATCTGTAGCTCTGTTCTATTGGGTGACTTTTCTTTTAGTTGTGGATCATTTTTTTTTCTTTCTGCCCATGCTTTGTAATATTGAGTCATATCCAAGGGATCGGTAATTTTTTTTTATCTCATATATTAGAGATTTTGTCATTAATTTACCAATGTAGGCCATTGTTCTTATGTGCAGTTCAGTATCTTGATCAGTTGTGGTTTTCTTTGAAGACTTTGCTCTCAGCCCTTCACTACAAAGATTTTCGACTTTGGTGAACTCTGTGACTCATGTTGTTATGCGACCTTGCCATTCTGGGTAATAGGAAGTTTGTGTTCCTATTACCCAGAATGGCAAGGTCGCATAACAGAGATTAAAAAGGCAGGAAGATTGCAAGTTCCAATCCTGTTTCACCAATTTAGTGAGGCCCTAAGCAACTCAGTGAGATCCTGAGTTTTATCTCAAAAAAATAAAATAAAAAGGGCTAGGATGTGGCTCAGTGGTTAAGTGCCCTTGGGTTCAATCCCTGGTATCAACAAACAAAACAACAACAGAAAACAAACCATAAAAAGCTTTTTTCCGTCATAAAATCTGATCACATTTTCAGTGAGATCACCAGGCCCTATGTGAGTTCCTCCTGCTGCATCAGAGCCTGGAAAATGCCTCTGGGACATAAGCTGGTAGAATTTTAGGACTTGTTTTGTCAATTTGTTGAATTTCTTTCTCATAGTGATATAGTCCTTAGCTATTTAGTTCCTATATTTGAAAAACCATTGTTTTATGTTTTGTTCTGTGTTCTAGATATCTAAGATAGAAGAATAAATCCAGTTTCTTCCAGTCAATAAGACTGGAAGCAAAAGCCCTAAAAATCCATTTCAATTGTCCCATTACATTTTCACTTAAAAAAAAATCCTTCTTCTATGATCCTTCTTCATGTAAAATTTCAGTTTTCTATAACTCACAATGTGTTCATCCTGAGTGCTTGTTCTAATTTTGTTAGTGCACATTTTTTTTTTTTTATTTCTAGAATCTAGGATGCCTTGAATTTTTTGAAAATAAAATGTTGTGGTACCTGTGGTACTTTTTCGAGTTCTTAGAATACTTTCTGCTTAGGGACTCATTTTTCTTCAGGGTCATTGCCATCTTAAACCTTGTTTGGTTTTATTTCTCATATATGTTTTATTATATTCTGACTTTTTTGTTGTTGTTTTGTCTTTTTCTATTTTAGGGGTTCTCAACCTTGACACTCATAATTGTCCTGTGCATTTGGATATATTGGCACCAGATGCCAATACCATCTCCACTCAGTTTTGACAATAAAAACAGATCTCTACACATTGCTAAATGTTCTGGGAAGGAGGAAAAAAATCATCCTGGGTTGAGAAACAGTGTTCTATTTAGTAAATCTGGGCCTGCCCTATCCAGGTCATTATTAACCAGGTTATGTATGATTCACACCTAATACTATGATTTCATTAAAAGCTAGATCATGCATTTTCTTAGACATACTTACATCTGAAAAACATATACATTTCTGTATTTTCAAACTTGTTTTTAATGTCTAATATATGTTTATCTATTGCAAATTGCTTACCTGAGATTATTCTTTTAATTTTATAATTCTATGAGCCTTACCCCTTATCATATATTTAAATTGAATATTTTTCTTATATCTTTCTTTGATAATTCTTTCCATTTCCCCATATATACATTTTCTACTAGAACTTATATTTTGCAAAATTAGGGAGGTAGGGGAATAGTCGAAAAGACTTTTCCATTCCTGTGAATCTGTAGAATGAGCCATTAATCTGTGCTTTAAAATTACATTTCTTCATTTTTATAATTAAGGGAAGTTTCTCATAGATTTTGTATATAACCTCTGCATTATGAATTTTAGAGTTGATTGAAACATTTAACTTATTGTCTCTTCATATACACTTTATTAATAATCTGGGAATGGAAACATAGTTTCATATTGTTACTGTGTTAATTTGAATCTAGTATATACTACTTCTTAAGACTGGAGAGAAGATGGAAGTATAAGATCAGCAAAGTTGAAAGAATAATTGTTTTAGAATAGAAAATAGAAATGCATGGAAAGTTTTAATAATAAATCATTCAAGTTTATTTGCATTTGTCAGAAGTGTTCCTGTAACCTGACCAAAAACTGCAAATAATTGAATTTCTTTAGAGATTGATGAATCCTCTATGTTGATATATTAAGTCCTATTGGGTTTCAAATAGTTACGCATTGCTTTACGACAGGAATATCTTCTGAGAAATGCTCTGTTGACTGATTTCCTTCTTGTTTGAACATCTCAGTGTACTTGCACAAACTTAACTGGTCAGTCACTTGACATAGCCTCTTGAGGCAATCAAGAGTCTCAGTAAACTCAAGATGCATGAAGCTGTTGCTAGGGTAACATAACATAGCAAAACTCTTTCCAGTGCACTTTGTTTCTGGAAGTAGAAAGGAATACACTTAAAAAAAAGAAATATAGTGTAGTAAATATTTGAGCCATTAACAGATTAGTTTATTATTATTATCAACCATGCATAATTTTATGCCACATATTTTTGTACAATTGGCAGTGCAATAAGTTTGTTTATATCTGCATCACTGCAAACATGTGAATGATGCATTGTGCCATGATGCTTATGAAATTACTGTGACAGAAATATTTAACTTCATAATTATCTTATGAGAGGACCAGTGTCATATATGCGGTCTATCATTGACTGAAATGTTGTCATATGGCATATGACATTGATCTCACTTAAGTTTATAAATTAATCCTAATATATAAATATTGCAGATGTCACTCTAGACATATATTATCATAGACTCTTAGAAGGGGCTCTTATAAAATATAAAATTACATATTTGATCACTAATTAATAGGCAAAAATACAAAATTTTATTGCTTTCCTATCATCTTAATCACTATCTGTGGCTTCTGATACTGAATATACTATGCATTAGTTCCAATATTAATTTAGTTAACTAACCCTTTGAAATGTTTTTGTTTTCAGGAACTTTGATAAGGTATTTATCTTTAATTCTTAAATATATTTAAACAGATACATTCTGTTGACTAATCATTATTTTTGTAGTTTTAATACATCACAGTTCAAACATTTTGATTCTTGACTTCATTGGCATCTTGATTTTTTATTTTCATTTTGTTTTTTGACACAGGATTTTCAGAAATAAGCTTCTGAACAATTCAAACCAAAGCATTTATATTAAATTATTATTGGAGACTCTGTCAAGTCCTGACACAATAATTCTACATAAATTCTCACTTAGGTTAAACCCTTAAATGAATCAGAGGCTATTTTCCCTGCCTAAATGTGTCTAAAGGAAAAGCAAACTCTTTGCTATATAAAAATTTAAGAACTTTAAGCAATTATAACATACTATTATTTATGGTCTATTTCTAATCTGAAGGAATCAGTGATATACTCAATGAAATATTGATATTACGTTTCCTTTAATTTATTTGATGCTTGAATTGTTTTTATTTACTGTATATATTTTAGAATTTATAATTACAAAAAATGTCTTATAATTTTTAGAGCTTGATTTTCACACTCAAGTCTTTAGAACTAAAAATGACATATTTTTTTAAATGTCCAACAGCAGGGATTTCATCACTGCTATCATTTTTTAAATGTTTGGGAATAATGAATGATAAGAAATAAGTGGAAATTGTTATTTTCCATTGCATTTCTGACACACATCAACAATTTCTGCTATTTTTATGAAATCTCGATTTCTGTAGTATACTGTTCAGATGGAGACAACTACAAAGAAGACATTTCTATTCCACAATATGCCTTGTCGTTAGTAATGATGATGCGTCAATATTTGTCAGTGTACAGGGCTGAAAGGAATTAATAATTTGTTAAGTAGAAAACAGTTACAGTGAAGAGCACTAAATTTATTTTGAACAGTGTTTCACAGAACGTGTCTTTGTAATAAAGAATTTAAGCTTTTTTTTTCTTCTCAAGATGAGACAAAGTAGTTTTTTTTTTTTTTTTTTGGTGGTGCTGGGGATTGAACCCAGGGTCTCGTGCAGGCAAGGCAAGCACTGTATCAACTGAGCTATATCCCCATCCCTGCTATATTGCTTTTTTAACTACATTGCAAAAATTAAAATGTGGTTATTTGGCATATTTTAACACATGTATTGACACAATTTAATTTACATATTATAGAATTCATGCATTTTAATTGTGCACTTAATGATTTTTAGCAAATTTATAGAGTTGGGCAACCATCATCACATTTTATTGTAAAATTCTCCAATTAGTTCCCCAATTTTTTACATCAGTTAATGACTTTTCCTATCTCCAATCATAAGTAACCCTATCTATTTCTAGTCTGTCTGCCTTTTGAGGACATAAAGAGGGATCTATGTAATATGTAGTTGTTTGCATTTAAATTCTTTATTTTGCATGACATTATTGAGGCTTATCTATGTGGTAGCATGTACCAATGTTTTGTTCTTTATATTGCAAAATGATATTCCATTCTATGGTTATATCATAGTTTGCCTGTATGTTTACCAAATGAAGAACATTTGAATTATTTTCAGTTTTTGGTTAATATGAGTAACTCTGCCATGGTGTATAGTTTTTTGTTTAAGCATATGTTTTAGTTTCTGTTGGGTGGATAATTGGGAGTAGAATTGCTGAATCATGTGGGACTTTTCTGTGAATGTTATTTATTTACTTTTTTAATTGCCAATGTGTTTTCCAAAGTAGCTATATCATTTTATATTCCTTCCATCAATGCATGTGCATATGAGGATTCCAATTTCTTCACACTTTAAATATGTATTTTTATCTTTTATTTTTCATTGTAGCCTTGTTATACTGTGGAAAAAAAATCTTACTGAGATTGTGTTGAATCTATATGTTGTTTTTGAAAATAATTACTTTCTTAAAAAAATTTACTCTTTCAGTCCATGAAAATGGAATGCTTCTGCAGTTATTTAGATCTCTTAAATTATCTCTGCAATGTTGTTGGTTTTGAGAATTCAAGCCTTGCATATTTTTTAAAATTTATTCCCAGATATTTTATTTCTTTTGATGTTATTGTGAATATATTTTTTTGTCAACCTAATTTTCTAAAATGGTTCTTTCTTTACTAGTAGGTCGAAAGGTAACTGATTTTTGTATATTGATCTTCTATTCTGAGATCTTGCTGAACTTGTTTCTAAATTTTGTGTGCATATTAATTTTTTTAGGATTTTCTACATAAAGAATGATGTTAGCTGCTCTTAAACAGTTTACTTCTTTTTTTCCATTTGAATGTTTTTACTGCATCCTTCATTTTTGCCTTTTTGCCTTCCTCCTTCTTTGCTCTCTTCCTTTTCTCTTTTCCTTTCCTCCCTGCTTTCCCTTCATTTTTTCCTTTTTGTCTGACAATTTCCACTTCTTGTCCTTTCATAATTATTGATATGAAATATTATGAGATACTATGAAATATTTTACTTTCAAAAGTGTCACTTAAAGATTATAGCAAGCACTGAGGGCGAAAACATGGAGATATTTTCCCATCTCTTTTATGGTTCCTTATTCTAGGGATATGCTGAATTCTTGTGGAAACAAAATTCTTTATTTGAAGTATAGAGGTAGTCACTGAAAACCTACTAAAGTCTGACAGTAAAGCAGACAGAACACCAGAGCTCCTGAAGATATTAAGGATGAGTCCATTAATATGGAAGATAGTGTTTGCACTATCACAGTTCATAAATGCCATTCATGAGTCAATTTTAATCACAGGCAATCATTAACAATTGATTTCTAGAAAACATTACACAGGCAATGTTTCTTAGCTCCAAAACTCCTCTTTACAGAAAATAGTAAACTTAAATGAATCATATATTGGAAAATAAGGATATATTTTATGATTTATGTTTTGATTTCATTAGCCACACAATGTAAAAATATGGTCCTTGAAATATGGCTTTTGGAATAGACTTCTTATAAAATTCTATCTTAATTTACTCTAGGACATTGGGATTTACAAGACAAAGTAATTTTCCTTTAAAAATCATTGGGTATGAATCAGCATTTAATTTCATATGAGAAACTATTTTATGCTTATTCAGAAATTTTAATGTTTGGTTATTATTTTATCTTATAAGACATAGGGGTCCTAAACCAAATAATTTTTGACCAAATAAATGACAATTTTAATGTGTTTGCGGTTAATCCATGTCTAAGTGAATAAAAGAGCAAATATGTCTGTGTACCTACTAGAAATATAACATTTCCTTTATTCCAGGTACGTTGTATCCACTCTCAATCGACATGTAGGTAATAATTACCACTTGTGGAATATTTTTGTCAACTTATTTCCCAAATATTCCACATATTTATATAGAATTTATATTTCCATGAATATGACCTATTTTAGAGCTATCTTTGAAAATATTTTAAGGAGATTTTGAAATATGACTGAATAATGTTTAATAATTCAAGAGTAATGAATATTTGTGGCATAGCCACTCTCTGTAGACAAGGGGATTGCAATGATTCTTAAAACATTATATCTACTTTTCAGAAGTTGACACTGTAGAAGACGTGTGCTAATCCTTTTGCATACCATTTCACATCCATTTCTCTATTCTTGTTAACCAAACACTATTCTAGCAGAATAAAAACAGAAATACGCAGGTTATAATGTTTGGACCAAATCGGTGGTCTGTTTTGTTTACCTGTGAGCTAAAATTCAACTTTTTGCTTTTAAGGAACATTTTCTTTTTAAAAAAGAAGCAAAGAATATGTGAAAGTGACATACATAGCTTGCAAAGACTAAAATATAGCCTTACAAAGAAAATAATTGTGCTGTCTCCTGTCTTAAAATATCAGTTTGTTATTCAGATTGTGTAGTTTGACTCCACTCAGGATGTAATTCTTGCTTTGAGTCTTTCATCTGGTAGTAGGCAGCTCTCACTAGGTCTGCAACCACTGCTCTTGACTGATGTTCCCATGGCTGGGAGATGATGCTCTCCTCTGCCTGGGAACTCAGCTGGGACTGTTTACTAGAACACCTGCACTTGGCCTTTCTATGTGGCTTTTACTTCAGATTATCACAGCAAAGCATCTGAATTCTCAAATGAAGCAGCCTATGGTAAGCATTCTAAGAGATTGATGCAGAAGTATCAAGGTTTTTGTATCTAGCCTTTGAAATAATGGAGTTTAATTTCTGCTACAATCTATTGAATATATATTATCTCAGTGCTGATGTTCATCTCATTGGGCACTGAATCTGGGAGGAGTGCTTCATTGTTGGGTCCATCTTTGGAAACTAAGAATTGAAATACAATGTCTCTCTTCCAACCAAAGTATAAAATATATTACGCTACTCCAACACTTCCCCCAAATTTATGTAATTATGTTATCAGTATCGAATTTAAAATATAGAATTTTTTATTAGATAAATCAGTCCTAGTGCAAATGAGAATTCTATAATAAGATGCTTCCCAAGATATGTAAATCAGAAAGACAATTTATCTACCACACACTCAGTATTGAATGGTGGCATAAGATTAATGCCATAAATAGGTCCATTCAAATGGGAAATAGAAAGTGCAGAGGAGTCCTTGTTCTACAGTAATTGTGAAATCCAGCTGGGTTCAGATGATAATTCACCTTCCTCTGGCTGCAGAAAATATGTGCTGATGAGGGCCCAATACTGCTTTGTGGGACTCATGTATCTCTGGTTTTGGCTCTGACCTTTCAGCTCTTAACTTCAGATTGAATCATTCTTCTTCTTCTTCTTTTTTTTCCCCCTGTTAAAATGCCCCTTGTTCTCTGTTTAGTAGCTCTCTCAGTCTGAGAGGATCCTGAAATATCTTTTCATTTTATTTTTGTCTCTTTTAGTATAAGTTGGTGCAATCATTTAATTTTTTTCCATCTCACATATCAAATTATAAATTTGCTCCATTAGACTATGTTCACACCTGTGTGTCTTTCTGAGAAAGCCCTTTCTCTACATGGGTCACTTGTGAGGTTGATGTATCACAATAACCTCATGATTTTTAGGAGTCCATGTCTAGTAAATAGGGTTTAAAAAGTAATCCCTGAGATTCACAGCAAATCATCTGTTTTCTAGGCGAGAAGATCTAATAAGCATACCCTTAAGACCTTTAGAAACGTTTTATCTAGCTGAGAGGGTCTAAGAGGCCTATCCCTGTTACTCTTAGAAGTCTTTTTCTTTTTCTTTTTTTTTTTTCCCCTCCTGGTTAAGAAGGTCTACAGGGAGCTGCCATATGTCTTTCTGGAGATTTAACTAAGGGTCTTACTTGATATTCTCTAGCTTTGAAATTTACCTGGAGGCTACATTTTACCAAAAGAGCTCTGAATTTGATCTTTGCCCAGATGTTATTTCTTACTCTGAGACACTTCTGCTGTTTGAGAAGACGACGTATAAGAAATGGCCTATATTTTATGCAAGAAAGTCCTTGTTCCTTCTCTTTCCTCTAAATTCTATTAAACAATCTAGCGGTGCTTTCTGTAGTTCATCTTTTTCTGTATTTTTTTTCCATAGGCATCCTAAACTAAATCAGTTGGTATTTTTTTATATTCTTGCAGAAAAAGAAAACAAAACAAAACTCCTAAGTTATATAAATGGTCCCTCAGGTAAAATTTTTGATAGCACAGACAGCAGTATAACAAATGGGGTAAAGGATCATAGCAGAACCATCTGAGTATGGCAAGGAAAGGGGCATTGTTTCTAGAGAATTAAAAAATAAAACTAAAGACATAAAGTCATTCATCTTTATATTATTACCACCAGACAGCAAATCTAAACAACGATATCGAAACTGCTTCTTCTTGCAGACCACCCTCACCGTTCTCTCCAGTGGGTATGTTAGGATGTCACTCTCCAAATTACATTATATTGAAGATGTAATAAGGTCTCTATTCAGTTAAATGAATCAGAAGGCAGACTATCTTGGGGGGGGGTGTCACCTAACCAATAAATTCCTAAAAGGTGATCTAGAGGTTAGAGTCAGAAGCCAGAAAGATACAACCCTCCTGACCTTTAAGAAAAATATATCAACATTATGAACTGACTATGAACGATGTGTTTTCAGTTTGGTGAACTGAACTAATATCTAATTGGTCAAGAGACAGCTTAGCTATATGGGGCCTGACCTTCTGACCTGCAGATATTGTGGAATAATAAATGAGTGTTGTTTGAAGTCATCAAATTTGTGGCAATTTGTTACATAGAAATAGAAAACAAATACATTTTTTGGATAAAATCTTATGTTATAATTTCCTGTGGTCTAGTAGTTAGGAAATGTGGAATGGTAGTAAATCTAAAAATCCCTTGCACTATCACATCAATAGTTACCATACTAAATGCTAAATGTTTCCAAAATAGAATGAAAGTGCTCTTGAATATCAAAGTAATTTTCTTTAGAAATACAGCTGAAGAAGCAATTATTTATTTCTGAAGGTTTTGAGGCACATTATGCTGACATTTGAGATAGGACTTGAAGGAGGAGACACAGCTGGCCGGGCTGGGAAAGGCGAAAAGGACATTTTAGGCTCTAGTCTCACTTTAGAGGATGTAATTTTATTTTTAGTTAATGGACAAAATGGTTTATTTTAAAAATATGAATACCTTTCAGAAGGAAATCACTAGGAAATGCTAAAAGTAGTCTCTTGTGTTTCTGGAAGTTCTAATTGGTTAATATCATCTAACGTGAAGCTGGGACAGGTCAAAGAATTTGGAAAGAGAAGAAATAAACATTTACTTAGCTGTAACAATAGTCCTAGTAAAAGTGATTTTTAGAATTTTAAAGTGCTTTATGCTTTACACAGATGTACATGCTGTCCCATTAAAAGTCTTATAAGAAATCATGAGATTTATGATTTGAGATTTTATTTACATTTAAAATATGACTATCAAGCTATACATTCTTTAAAAAATTGTAATCCATGATAAAACAATCTTTCAATTATAAGGGGATACATTGTTTAATCATAATAGGTAAGAAAGATATTTCAGATTAGATAGGAAGTTTGAGATACTTGTATTTTTTTCATTGTGATAATTTAAATGTAGAAATCAGTAGAAAAAGTAGCAAAGAAAATTTCAGTGACAAATTTTAACAAATTTTATATAGCAATCATTTTGAGAAACTAATCCAAAAGTAACAAATTATTACTATGATTGTTTTATCCTCTTACTATGTTTCAGAGATGAATCCAGGCACTTAAATAACCAGAGTAAGAACAGGATGGTCAGCAACAGTTAAGCTTCATATTTAAGATTAAGTTTCTATAGTGGTGGTAACTAGTGGGGTTTATAAAACAAAGCTCATATTTTTAAAAATTTTCTTCATCCACTCATCTCTATTAAACTTTGCTGTGCTCCTGAACTGGTTATGGCAGATTCTTTCTCAGATGAGGAAACTGAGGCTCAGAGGACTTTACAAAAACCATAGAATCTCATATTTGCAAAGGAATATATAGGTCAACCAGATTTCTCTGTCTTCTGTTGTATGTCTCCAAGTCCCAGGAACCCTGGTGTGACATCCTGTCAGTAATGGAATTTTCATTGCAGGCTATAGGCAGTCTTTTTTCAGCTTGCTAACCAGAAAGTCTTCTTGTCTTGAATTAAAAGGCCACTGAAGGTATATAGATTAACTGTTTTTATTCCCCTCAGAAGAGACCCTGTCAAACACTTAAAGATAGCTGTCATCATTGAAGTCCATTGTCACTAGGCTAATTCTCTGAGCAGGTTAATGGTTGAGTAAGGGTTAGAGTTCAGATCCCGTTTTTCTCATACTTTTTAACCTCTTTGTGATATGGAGGACCCAGTGCAGCATATGTAGGAAAAGACAAGCCATTATTGTCTTACATGAAATAACATTTTTCTCACAAATATTGGCCAATTTTTAAAAATTAACTAATATTTTATTTACTATTTTAAAAAATGCTATACAAATATTTATACTAAAAATTATAATAGAAATTATAGGTTATATTATTTTAGTTTGTTATTTTCAAAATGTTAGAATAATTACACTTATAACTTGTGGAGAGTATAAAGCTAGCTGAGAAAAATCCTGGAATAATTGGGCATATTCCTTCCAGAAAAAGAAAGAAGGGCTATCTTGCATTTAAACTGCTTCCTATTTGGCTGACTGTAACAGCCACACAGCATGTAGATTGACTTGTGTGTCTTTTCACTTTCCTCTAATGGTCAGTTATGAAACAATTTAAAGCTGCTAGATAGGAAAATATCATGACTATGCCTTTCCAAACTGTCCAGGGAATATAATAACACTTGCAAAGGCATTTTTAGCAAGAATATATGACAGTCTTAACAGTTGACAGATGTGGTTTGCTCCTGTCTTGTCATGGTTATTCTGAATGGGGAAAGATGTGCCATTAGAGAGGAGAAGTTCTGCCAGCTAATTAGCACATTAGATGCTCCATCAGACTTGCTGGCTTCCTGCATGCAAATTGTAGACTCAAATTTATTTGGCATAAAGAAATAAAGTTGCCTTTTACACTTGAACCAATACAGGTAAAAACGTATGGTCTAATACCCAAGCAATTGTGGAGGTATATTTGCATTTCTTTATTTTAGTGTATTTTCATATTCCTGTTAATACAATGGAAATGCCACAAAGTATACCCCCATCGGACTATCCAAATAGATCAATTCAGGGTTAGAAAATAAATAGTACATTCATAATAATTATATCCTCCATCTCAATAGAGAGAAGGAAACTTACTTTAGAAGGTAAAACACCTCATTTGTATGATCTAATGAGTAGAACAGTATAGAACTAATTTTTCTAAATGTTTTATATAAAATACTTAAAATACATTTTCATGTACTTATAGTAAATCAATAGTTCAGTTATTAGAAGTGTTTAATTTGCAGTGTTTTTGTCAAAGGAGAAACTCTGAGGGATTATGAAATAATTGCACAATCATCTCTACCTCCATATCTTTAGGTTTCTAGGACTTTATTATAAAATTTAAAAAAATGTCTGAAGTATGGTTCCCCACTGAGTATTCTCACTGATATTTAGTTTGCAAATTAAGCAAATTTTAATTTGGGAATATTGGTCTCCTATAGTTATCTAACAAATTATAAACTTAATAAATGAAGAAAGTTATGTAGTTGGTGGATTAACTATGCCAAAAAATAAAAATAACAGAAAATCTTGGGTCTATGCAGCTGCTTAGCTGGTCTTTTCTCTTTCAGCTCTTCTTTATTGTTTACCTTATTGTCCAGAATAGCAGTTACAGACATTATTTATCCCCCACCTCTCTTCAGTATGGTTGACTCATTTCTCTGCTTAGAATTATGCAGAAAATCCCCTTTATCTTCGGTGAGGAAACCTTTACCTGATCTTGCCAATCACAACCTCTGTGCTGAATGAGACTTTTACCTACTCATGCCGCACACTCACTGGCCCACAAATATCTTAACACTGGCTACTCAAAACACAATGTACCTATTTGTCCCTACTGGTGTCTAACATGTTGTTATACACATCAAATGTGCTCAATATATAATTTCTGAATGAATAAACAAAACTTTGCTATAAGCTGAGGAAAACATGTCATCAGGAAAAGATCTCTCAGTTTAATTTCAGCAAAAATTATAAAATAATGATTTAATTTTAAAACTAGAGATGGAAAAATAGCTATAAGAACAATGAAACAGTATCAATTAGTTAAATTTCTAAGTGAATTTCTTCCTTGGAAATTAAAAATAATTCATGTTTGTTGCTATTAAAAATCAAACAATCCCTGAATAAAATTTTCTTAGCTTTTACTTAACCTCTATAGCTACTCTAATCTCAAAGAACCAAATATATTTTATTTTTTTTTAGTTGTTGATGGACCTTTATTTTATTTATTTATATGTGGTGCTGAGAATTGAACCCAGTGCCTCACAAATGCTAGACAAGCACTCTACCACTGAGATTCAACCCCAGCCCCCCAAATATATTTTTTAACTTAGAATTTTCATTTTCTTATAATTCATTATCTCAGTATATTCCATTTTTCCTGAAATCATTGCAGTCTGGCTTCCTGCATTAATCACTGACCTGGGACGGTACTTACTTAGGTCACCAGTGGCATCTCTACTGCTCATCTTAGAGGTGATTTACAGTAACAACTCTCTCATATTCCAGAATCATTTAAAACTTTCCTGAAACTCCTTTCCTGGGTTTTTGTGTTAAAATTCTTCATTCTTCTTTCCTTCCTTTACTTCTTCTTCCCTCCCTCCTGCCTTCCTTCTTTCCCTTCCTTTCTTCTTTCATTCCTGTTCATTATTTTGCTTGTTGTTTCTCTATCCATTCTATCTTTCTCCTCTGCTGGTTATCTCAAAGCTCAGTCCCAGGGTTTATCACCATCTCCACTCTTCATTCCTCTGATGATTTAATCTGTATCTGGTGCTCTGATTGCCACTGGTAGGGAGAAGAAAACTGAACACACAATCCCTTCCTTTCAATCCTTCCCTTCCATCCTTACTTATTTAAAGGATGGCACCACCCATTGCATAAGCTCCAAACACAGGCAAAATCCTGACACCTTCTTCCTCTCTTGTCACTCCTTATCCAGTGCTTTTTTCTTGCTAACATTTTCACCTATATTTTATTTGAACTTGTCATTTGTTCTATGTCTCCTCCATAATCACCACCATCCTTATCAAAGATATTACAATCTGTTGCCTCGATGATGTCATTGTGTCCTGACAAACCGTATTTAAATGTTAGAGTATATTTTTTTTCAGTGCATTTTGAAAAGTTTGGTGCATTACTTCTGTTTGTGCAACCTGGGCTCAGAAGCTAGCATAGTCTTAATAATAGTGGCCTCATGAATTGAGAGAGCCTATGACCTTCTTCCAGGGTCTTATAAGGCAGCAGACCTTGCTGATATCTGTGCCACTGCTGCTTGGCAACCATTGAGGCCTTCTGGCAGATGAGTTATCTCTATATACCAGGATAATCCAGGATCCTTGAGCACTTGCAGATAACCAGAATCACCCCTGCTTTCCAGGTTTCCTTGCCAGCTGCAGAAACCATTACCCATGTGGAAAAGTGAATACGGAAGTCTCTCTTGGGCTAGAGATCGCTTCCTATTCCTTGTAGGGTACTAGAGGGCATTATGGAACTCTGTTAACTGTGCAAAGAATATCTTATTTAAAGAGAAGAAATTGCTCTATAAATAAGGATATAGTTTTAACCAGACTACTAGCCTCTCAGTTACTTAAATTATTAAATTAGTCTTTTGGCTTTCTTTAATGGGGCTCTGTAATCTGGTCTTTATGTATTTTAAAATGTATTTTCTGCTAGATCTTAATGTTAATCATTTTATTCAGTGATAACACCATTGCCTCAGATGGAAGTTTTTCTTTTTTTTCAGTTTTTTTTTTCCCCACCTGGATCCACTACTGTGTGCTGGAAATGTCCCCTTGCCGTGAAGCTTTCCCTGACCATGGGAATCCACAGTAATCTTCCCTTGTCAAAACCTCTGTAGAATTTGTACTTACCATATCCCTTTGACACTGACTTGTCTTCTCAATGATATTTACAGTTCTTTAATAGTTGTTATACGTGTTTGTTTCCATCAGTGTCTAATGTGTTATTATATACATAGAATGTGATCAATACATATTTTTGAATTCATAAACAGAAAACTTTCCTGTAAGCTGAGGAAAGCAGATACCATCTGGTAAAGATGTCTCTTAGAAGGTTAATTTCAGCAGTTTCAGTAAAAACTCTAAAACAAGGATTTAATTTTAAAACCAGAGATGGAAAAACAACTAAAAGAACAATGAAACGGTTTATCAGTTAATTAAATTCTGAAATTAATCATTTTTATATTCATGCAATGTCCCTTGTCCTACTCTAAGTTCAAGTATGAATGCCATCATTGAATTCAAATAGAGCCTTTGTGAATCAGTAACTAGCTCAAGGTCAGCAGCAGACTAAACATCCTGCTTGTCTGTTGCCAGTCAGTATCCTGAAAGTTGTAGGTATATCTTAAGGTCACTGCAACACCTCAGAATTTGCATTATTAAGGCTTCTGGGAATATGATCCTACATCATGGTGCCACTTTTGTAACTGCTTAAGGTTTAAAACTAATGAGCTTTTGTGACCCTGGGAAATGATATCCCTCCCCAGAACCTCCTCCTGAAGAATGACATAATAATGTCAGACACTGGACATATTTGTACCAATACTGATGGGCATAAAACTACATTTAGGTGACAGGAACCTGGGTATATATGAAGTCATATTTTCATTTATGGGGCATTCCCATTCAGATCAATGTATATCAATTAACTAGTTTTGCATATAATTAAGTGGTCTCCAATCAGGTAATATCATTGATGGTATAATATGGTGAGTTTGTGAGAGAGTGTGTTTGTGTATATTGAGAACTGTGGCCTTTAAACGGCACATGTTCAATTTTGTAGATGTAGAAAAATAGTATGATTTCTCTCTTCTAGGAATATGTGATTTTTGCAAACTTGAGACTTCTCTTAACCTGGTGATTGACTGTAAGACTCTTTTTAAAAAAGAAAAATGTACTAAAATACTGATATGACCACTATTGGGTTTTAATACCCATTGGAATCAATTTTATAATGAAAAACACACAGAAATTCTAAAGCAGACACATTGTATCCACTTAAAAAGCAATATCACTTAAATTATTGAATTAGTCTTTTGGCTTTCTTTAATAGAGCTCTGTAATCTGGTCTTTATGTATTGTAAAATGTATTTTCTGTTATATCTTAATGTTAATAATTTTATTCAGTGACAACACCATTGCCTCAGATGGAAGTTTTTCTTTCTTTTTCAGTTTTTTTAAAATTTATATATGTAGAGGAAAACATACACCTAATCCTTTTCCTCTCTTGAGATGAGATGGGAAGAATCCTAGGTTCTCATCCTAATTTTTTAAGCATAAATGTGTCTTTCCAAAAGTCATATAAATCATTGGTATCGCCTATCTTTGTGACCTAGAGACAGTCCCTAGTTCTGTGTTTATACCTTTTGGAATTTAAATATCTAGGGAGATGGTGTTCCTGTCTTCCTGGCACCTGGGAATTTAACCTAGGGACCTGGTGCAGAGCATTTGTTATCTTTGTGTCAGAGAAATTAACTACAGATAGGTGCACTTTTGACTTTCTTAGTAACTGAAGAATAAAATGCTTACAGTGGAACTGAAGAGATATAGCCCTTCCCTTATATATATTTGCATGACTCAGGAGGCAAGGGTTTTTCATAGACACACTGAGAAATACAGGAGCATTTATCTTAGAGCTTCCCATAGGCTAGATTCAGAAACAGATCCTTTGCAATATATTACTTGATTGTCACAAGAAGTCTGCATGAAAGCATCACTATGTTATTTTTCAAGTTGAAGAAAATAAGACTCAGCAAGTGTGAACAATTGGCCCAAGTCTCTGTAGCTAGAGTAAATTGCTGGTTTAGTAAAAATAAAATTCCAATCCTCTTTCTTCTAACCAAACTGAAGTGAAGAAGAACAATTTCAAGACCTCTCTTTTTTTCTGAGATATCTTTGACAAATCAAACAAGAAATTTCATTATTTTTATAGAAACTTAAAAACCTAAAGGAAAATGAATCCACATTGGTGCCTGGGGTCTGGGTCAAACCTGGAAGAGAGGAAAAAATATAAAGCTTTTCTTATAATTTTCAAAGAAAAACTTCATAAGTTTATCATAGCAGGAAGGAAGCCTTTCTGGAAAGCAAAACTATTTCAAAATGTGTTATTTTATGGCATTAGTTCCTTCTTAGATGGACACATGGAGTTATCTTCTCAGTGATTTTTACTCTTCCAAGTTAACCTCAGGAGACCCATTCTAAGAACCAAGATAGGCACTCAGAAATTGTATAATAGCACATCATAGATCTGAGATGTTTTCCACACATCTGGAGCCCAAGGACAGAATTTAAATAATGAGAATTAGTCCAGAGCTGCAGAGCCAGGTGTCATTAGTCTATGAATGGCACTCCTTCAACTTCCCGTCAAATGCTGGCAAAACTAGTAACTTTCTTTTCTGGAAATAAAGAATTCCTATAGCTTGAGCAGAGCAGACCAACCAGCTTCTTTCTGTAGTATATATCTCTCACTGGAGCAAAGGAAATCAATCAAATCAGAACACAATAAAACAGTGATCTTATATGATGAAATTTTCCCTTTGCCTTTTTGAGATGTAAACAAAAGGAATAATCAAGCATTCATAACTAATAGCATTCTGATTTAGAGAGTTTGGGACATATTTAGACAGCAAATGATATATTTTTAATGTATCCTCAAAATATAGTGAGACTGGGGATTGGATCCAGGGACACTCTACCACTGAGCTATGTTCCCACATCCTGTTTATTTTAAGATAGAGTCACTCTGCATTGCCAAGGTTGGCCTTGAATTCCTGATCATCCTGACTCAGCCTCCCAATTCACTGGGATTACAGGCATGCACCATCACTCTGAGCCTTTGTAATATTTTTATAATGGTGAATAATATAAGAACTTATTTTGGTGAGTCAAATATTTAACAGTTGATTGATTCAAAGATCCATTTGTAGACGAAAGGGGAGAATAATATGAAGGATCATGTAAGTTGAAGTTGAGGCCTTGTCCTCTTTTACATGACTTTTGGTTGAGCAGGAGAAATGAGAATTATGACTATCCTCTTGATAGCTCCCCAGTAAAATTACATATGGTGGAGGAAAACAATAATTTATCAATATGAGGTTCTAAAAACATTTGTAAATATCAAAATAATTTTACTTTTAGCAAGACCTATATATTATAAATTATATCTGAGAGAATTGGAAGGGAATTGGGGGAATACATTTCTCCTGCACACATACTAACTCTGCATCTCATCCCTTTATAGTTCCTCTGTATTGTGAGATATTCCATCACTCAAGGTTTTTCAGGCTGATACTTTTTTTTAATTTTAAAAATTTATTGAACAATTAGAATGAAAACCATCTCTAGCTTCTGTATCAATGCCGTCATGAACACTAACCCAGGGTCTGAGATAGAGGGCCTAATCCCTTCAAGGTCTTAAAATGATCAAAAACCTGTATTCAAGGATACTTGT
Source organism: Urocitellus parryii (assembly GCF_045843805.1). Classification (NCBI taxonomy): domain Eukaryota; kingdom Metazoa; phylum Chordata; class Mammalia; order Rodentia; family Sciuridae; genus Urocitellus; species Urocitellus parryii. Next base: position 51,456,696 of record NC_135536.1, read on the forward strand.
CATTTATTTCCATAAATTCAACTTCATACGTTCAGACAAAAATTTAAATAGTCCTTGTTTATGGATAATAAATTAGAACATAAATAGTTAAAAAATCTCATGATATTTTATTAATTGAAAAATTCAGTTATTTCAGACAGCATTTTAAGATGACCCAAATCATGACCAATTGCATTATATCAGGACAGCTATAAATTCCCTATACTCTCTAACATATATTGACACCCATACCAATATAACTTTTAAAGGACTTATAATTACTATATTATTTCACAATATTCCCATACTTTATGCCTCAGACCCTTTCAGCTGCTCAAGAATCAGCCTAATTTTTATTCCTGAGACTCTCATGTCCTTTATACAAACCTATTTGTATCAAAGAGTGGGCTTAGCTGATTCATAATTTGTGTGTTTATTGTTCTCTTTTAGGGTGAAAATCTTTGACATTATGTGTTTTTTTTCCCCTCAGATTCTATGCAACTCTGCACAAAACCTGGTCTAGGGTTGAGATGTTATTTGGAGAAAGAAATGTGGAGAGAGGTTTTGGGGACTACAATATATGTCACCAGCCCTGAATAAAACATGTTTAAGCAATTCACCTTAGATTCTCTAGAGAATCTAAGGAAGTGGGCCCTTAATGAAACTGTCTTTTCATTAAATGCTAAATGCATGATGCCCATTTGTCCTTGACTTTGAGAAAATCAATACCTTATACTGACAGACAATGATTTGACTAGCTAGGCATAGCATTAAGAAATTTAAAAATAATGCTCACATGCATCAATGCACATTGGTAGTCATATTAAAGAAACAGATATTATAGAGATCAGTTAAAGCAGAATGTATAAAACGCTTAAAAGCCTATAGTAACAGAAACTTTCCAAGTTATTTATTCACTAGCTCTACTAAATAATGAAGTTGAAATGTTTTTCACTATTCCCACATGAGCAATATCACTATGAGGCACTAAATTACCCCCAATTACAGCTTGTTTAATTTGGCAATTTAGAGGCAAACGGAATGGAGGGGTATGAGGCAGGAGAAGTCCCCCAACATAAGAGTAAAACAGATACAGCAGACGCTATGGGACCTTATGCGGGTGCTTTTACAGTAGTTACAATAAATTGCTTCTCTCATACATCACAAGATTTAATTCCTTCCTACCACAGAGATAAAAAACACTTTATTTCCTTCTTTGAAATCTGTAATAAAGTATTATGCATATGAAGCATCTTAAAGACCCACTAAGATTAAAAATAAAGTTAAATATGGTATCTGTATTTCTACTATAAGTGTAAAGTGTAATTGATTGTTAGTAAGGGTGATGGAGAGAGATTTTATGGTTGGATCTTTCTCTCCTGATCTGGGCAGGGTGCATTGGGCTTAGTAAAGTGTTCAGATCGCAGATAGTGCAACTAAATTGACCTCTTTACATCCCGAGATTTTATACATTCTGGGTATTATTTACCTTTTAGTGTGGTGTGCAGCTACCCCACTTCAAAATCAGTCTTCCCAACCTTTGAAGATATTTAAGCCTTACTCTTTGTCTAATATATTCATTATCTCCTGAGTAATGTTCCGTGGTTCGCTCTCATCTCTTCTTCCTTTCAAAAGCCTAATGATTCTTTGAAGGCTAGCTCAAGTTCACTTTTACCTTCCTAGATTTTGTTAAAAGGTAATCCAGTGCTTCTGGTACCCATCATTTGGTAGGAACAAAATTTCCTTTGAAAGGCAAAAAGTGGGGCAGCCAGAAAATCAGCTATTAGAGAATGTCTAGTTTGTGGTCTGTTTTCTAGCAGTGAAAGTCACTCTAGAACCCAGTTATGACTTCATTTTCCCCATTCTGACTAAGACATAGCTGAGCTAGGTCAGGCCACAAAGGGTTGCTCTGACTTGGAAGTTTGTAAGAAAGATAACATGCCCCCTGTTTAAGGCTGCTTTCCCTTTGGGTTGCAGAATAAAAGATATGTATTAGGTAAGAATATAAATAAACAGACACAACTCCAAAGAACCAAGGGCCAAATGTTTTCTCTGATGTGCAGATGCCAAATCACAATAAGGTGTGGGGGGCAAGTTGGAAGTATTTTTGATTAGACAAAAAGAAATAGAGGGAAGGGAGGGAGAATGGGCATAGGAAAGATATGAGAATGAATTGGACATTACTTTCCTACATGCATATAAGAGTACACGACCAATGTAATTCCACATCATGTATAGTCAGAAGAATGGGAAGTTATGCTCTCTCTCTCTCTGTTTCTCTCTCTCTCTCTCTCTCTCTCTCTCTCTCTCTCTCTCTCTATATATATATATATATATATATATATATATATGGAATGTCAAAATATATTCTACTGTCATATATAACTAATAAGAACAAAAAAATAGTAAATAAATAAACAAATACAAAATGAGTGTCAGGCTGCCCCTCCCTCCCTTGATTGTTGACCATTGCTAGTTCTTTACGGAGGTGATGCCTATTCCCAGTCAGATATTCCTGTCATCCTATTTCTAGTAAAAAGGCAAATTAGAATAGGAAATAGACCAGAGATTCTCAGTCCTTAAACCTATAGTAAGGCCCTAGAACAGTTAGTTACACCAGGTTCTATTCTCTACCATCAGAAGCAATTGGTTTTTGAGCTAGTTATGTCACTTTGGCACTGTAACGTATGTGATGACCTCAAGATCCTACAACAGGTTTAGGGGGGTCCTACTTGCAGCATTTTATCAACATTGGAGTTTTGGTGTCAGCTAGATTAAATTGTTAGCAAGAATGTCTCATAATGATAACTATCCCATCATCTTGACAAGGAGCAACAGACACCAAGGCCCAGACAATACAAGCATGTTTGTGCTTAGTGAAGAAAAAGAACAGGACAGTGACCGCACGTTGCTTAATTGTTAAGCATAGCTCTCTGCCCTTCACTGCCTTGCCTTATATTGTGAATTAGATTGTTTCCATTTTATGCCTTTCTAAAGCATTCTTTTCTTCTTTTGGTTCTGGTTAAATGACCAGATTCCCATGTACTGTTTTGTACTTTGTTGTTCACTTTTTTTCCTCCTGTTATTCTTTTAGGATGTTCCTACTTATAGATGTGGTTATGGAAAGAGGTCTAATACTTTGGTTCATTTATACCCCTTTTCTCAAGTTGCATGCTACTCATCCCCTTCGGTTGTTGATAGTACCTTGCCACCTGGAGATCTCCATTCTGATCTAAGGTGATTGTAGACCCTCTTGATACAACTTGTAAACCCCAAATTGTGTGTGTGTGTTTTTGAATCGTTCTTTTCTAATACATTTCTTTTTCTAATCAGAAACTTGAGGTGATTTATTTTACTGTGCAATGGATATAGTCCTAACTCTTTTATGTTCATTATGGTGGTTCACATCTTTGTCCTAATTTTATGTTTGTTTTATAAGCTGCCTCTTCCCTAAGCAATTAATCTTACACATTCATTATCTATGACTTGACTTGTACACTATTTCTTACTTAGAAAATCCTCCCTTTTTCCCTTAAACTACATAAAGCATCCTATGAACCCTACTAAAATTTCATCTCTGATCACATTTTAACTCTTAAATGTTTTCTCTTTCTTCTGAAAGTATATGTACTTTATTATCCCTACTTTTCATTCTAGAAGTTTTCATAAAATATTACTTATAAACCATTTCTAAATATCTACTAGGTTGAAGATAGAGAAAAATAGCCATTTGTTTTTATTACTATTCTAATATGGCTTCTCTGGTAGTAATTACTTAGGAAATATTTATTATTTGTTTGTTAGATTAATAACAGTATAATATGCCTATCAGGTATAATATACAGTAACTGGTTCCTAGTGGCACCCTATCAAATAATAGCTCTGATAAACGGGTTCATGCTGCTGATTTCCATTATAGCACAGAATGCAATCTCCGTAGGCATGTGTGTAAATAGTGTTTTACACTTTAGGTTTTTTTTTTTATGTCTAACACAATACCCATTCCCTTTGTTTTTTGAGTAGATGCATTTGTTGATATTACATATTTATTCTTTAAAAGGCTAACATTAATTTCGCTGACAGTTATTGGTGAGTTTTTATGAATCACATTAATTATTTGCCTAAATCCCAAGACATTTATGAGACATCTACTTTTCTGAGCAGGATGTAGAAAGCTTATAATATCATTGTGCCATCCTCATGCCCCTCAATGTACATTATACAACCGATATGGGGTCCAATAATATTTTGTGACATTATGCAATGGGAAGGAGGATAACTCTTTGCCTTTTGTACTTGGATTTTGCTAACATTTTCTTCTTGATAATCTTGTCATCTTCAACAACCATCACTCAATTCTAAAAAGTGAAAAAGTGCCAACTATGCTGGATATATGTTTTTAGGTAGTTTTCCATCAATAGAATGGAAAACTAGAAGACTGGGCAGCCATCAGACTGCTCATTCTACCTAGGTATAATTCCAGTTTATTGAGGTCTTTGAGAGCCCAGAATACTGCCCCATTCTCACAGATGCCTTTCTATCATGAGTAATTTTAGTTGTCCATGGAACATCTATGCGGAGGTGACCTTTAAGTAATTGAAAGTATGTGTCTAGATTTTGTGTGATATCAAGTATTCAATGAATCTGTTGTTATTTAGTAGATGCTTACTATAAACTTTTAACACTTTACTAATATGAATTGTTTAATCCTCACAATAACCCATTTAAGTAAATAGCATTACTCTTTGTTTTAAAGCTGAGTAAACTGAGATAACAAAAATATTGAATCCTTTGCCCAATACCAAATCTCTACAAAGCAGTGGAGATGCATTTTTTTTTTTTTTTGAGAGAGAGAGAGAGAGAGAGAGGGAGGGAGGGAGGGGGAGGGAATGAATTTTTTAATATTTATTTTTTAGTTTTCGGCAGACACAACGTCTTTGTATGTGGTGCTGAGGATCGAACCCAGGCCGCACGCATGCCAGGCGAGTCCTCAAGCCACATCCCCAGCCCAGTGGAGATGCATTTTGACTTGGATGCCCTAGTGCCAAATTGTGGTCTTAACCATCACACATCCTTTCCACATGGGAGGCAGTTGAAAAGGCAAGTGTGAAAAAAATTTCTCTAACTCACATAGCATTGTGAAGAACAGCAATGTTGTGCAAATGGCCATTGTGTTACTAATATTATCCAAGTTGCCATGATAAAATACCTAAAATCATATGATGGCTAAAGACACTTAAAAAGTTCTTACTCATGAAAATCCCAACAGTGATTCAGAGATCCAAATACCCTCAAGCTTCTGGCTTTCAGCTTCAATATGTGGCTTCTGAGAGCACTCTGGTCATCTTCTTCAAGCTAGCCAGAGGTCGTGGTCATGCACTTTTAAGGTACAGTTCAGGCAGAAGTACACATCATTTGTGATCGATCACCTTTTGTCATCCAGTGTGTTGTCCTATGGTCAGCCTGAAATCAGTCAATGACAAAAGAATCTGGGAATTTTAGTGTAGTTATGGGCCCAGAAATGTCTTTCATGTTTTTGCCACATACACTGATATAAACTATTTTATTTTATGGGATTTATATTACATAAATTACATATATTACATTTATATTATATATTAGGGTTAAATACTGTTAGCTGAACTCTAAAATTTTGAGCAGAAATGTAAGATAATTTTAGGATGGCTTCATGAATTTACCTTTTTGCAATGAAATAATTTTATGCCCAGTTTGGAATAGAGTTAAACTATCTGACTTTTAAAATTATATATAAAAATAATTATTTCTTTACATAAGGAATATTGTAAAATAACCCTTTTGGAACCAATTTACTCTTAGTTCTTAATTTAGTTTGATTTTCATTTGAGAAATCAGTATTTATATAATCTTTAATGTTGTAAATTATGATATCAAGTAGATATTAAGCATGTTGCTATATTACTATAAATATCTTATAACAAGTATTAAAGTAAATCCTCCAATTTATGTAACATAGTATTGAGAAAAAATATGCTTTTCATAAAGACAAATATGAATAATACATTCACATTGATATTTAAAATTTGAATACAGAGAATCTTTTATTTTAACAGTGATCTATTTTCCAGAAAAATATTCTAAAATGTTAATTATCAAACAAGGAGACAGGGACATAAGTATCTAATCAAAAACTTGGGTTTACTTCAATCATTATAGTAGGAGAAAGAGATCAAAATATTTTTTCCCAATTTTTATCTCCAACACTATCCTCTTCCCTTGTTCTTCAATGGCCATAATGTCCTACATATAAAAGACAAGTGAATAACCTGAGTAGAATAAAATTACACACATAAACTATATTTTAAATTTCTTTCCATTTGCACAGAAACAAAATAAACTTTAAATCTCAAAGGAAGCAGCAGAGGAATAGTAAACATTCCCCTTATTCTGACATAGGTGTGTAATTATTTTCCCTTAAATATATATGAGCATTTTCTAGCGACATTAGGTTTACAAAGTTATTATTAGTCATGACAGTTTTGATTCGCACAGAACTCGCAAGATTCATAGCATAATATGTAGTCTTTTTTTCTTTTTATAGGTTGATGTCTAAAAATAGTGCCATCTGGAGCACCATACTTGAACTTTGAATATTTAAATTTGATATCCTAATTATACACATCATACAAAAGAAAAACTATAGGGACTAGACAGCTGTGACAGTAGAGTGGAAAGAGAAAAGGAACTGAAAAACTCAGGTCTGTCTATGCATAAGATTATGAGAATTTTAGCCTTAATAACTTTACATATCAAATACAAATTTAAAATATAGCTTGTTGGGGCTTTTAGGCCCCCTTCCCCATTCCTCCTGACCTGTGGGAGATATGCGGAAAGCACACCCTGACCAGGATGAGCCAAGAAAGGCAAAGGTTGACTGGCTGCCCGCACCTAGCCCTTCCTCCCCGGAGGACAATCAGATGCGCCAGGGTAACCAGTCAAAGCAGGATCTCGTTTAATGAGAAAACACACACAGCTAATATAATGTACAGGGGCCAATCAGGATAAAGGTCAGCAGGGTGGGGAGAATTCACATGTACACCATCCTACAGGCCATTATGGGAGACACAGGAGCTGTCGACAGAAGGGTTCTGAGCCTATCCTAGAGGTTGTCTGATTTTTCATCACCACCCACAACAACACCTTCTGGCTGATGGCCAGGCGCTATCTTAGCCACAAGTGGCCCCAAGTTAGGTTTTCCTCTTTTCTGGTGCAATATGCCCCACATTTTACATAATGTCCTACAACAGCTTACATGTTTTAAAAATGTAGTTATATTTAGACATCTCCAAGAACTATAAACAGAATGACCAACCAGTTCTAATAATTGAATAGTTTTATATTTCCATCTTTTCTGTGGTTTTCATTAAAAATTGGTCTTGAAAACTTGTCTTTTACATGCTATACTCTGCCTACTGTGTACTGAGAAATTAAATTATGCATGTTTTTACATTCTTAAAATTTTACAAAGAACAATTTGTTATTGGAGAAAAAGAGAGAAGAGGAAGTGGGGGAATAATTAAATAATGCTGGGAATTCTGCCTGATGTGTTTGTTCTTTATGCACTTTGATCCAAGTTGAAATTAAGAAGGAAAGCGGAAATTTTGCTGGTGGGTGGAAGGGTGAGGTGCTGGTTTCAGAGAGCCTTCCATAGAGTGAACATTTTGCAGTCTGAGTGTAATTTTAGTGTTTGAGGATTCATAATTGAGATAATGATGGCTCTAAGTGCCAGTCAAAACTTCCATCTGTTGCCAGCTGACAAAACATCTGTTTGATCCATTGTTAAAGGGAAAGCTAGTTTGGTGGCATTACTGAGATAGAATAATCTCTACAGAATTGTTATGGAGTGGTCAAAGAGAGTACCCACAGTAATTTGATTATATTCAACAATGGAATTAGGACTGAGTTTAAATACTGATCCACCATAAGATGGGATTCTCCTAGATGGAATATTTATTTTATTGTCCCTGCTGTATTTGTGCATTTACATACTTCTTCATTTTAAGTGGATTTTAATTGCATTCTTCTTTTTATCCTTCCAAAGAAAAATTATAATCATTCTTTCAGCATCATTTACATGTCTTATTTGTTTCTCAGATCTCTCTTGGTTCATGTTTTAGTCCACTTTCAGAACAATTTGAGAGGAGGAAAAGTTTATTTAGGGCTCACTGTTTCAGAGGTCCCCATCCCTAGATAGTTAGCTCCATTCCTCCGGGCCCTAGTTGAGGCAGAACATCATGGCATAAGAGTGTGGCAGAGGGAAGCAACTTACATGATGAGTAGGAAGCAGAGACTCCATTTGCCAGATATAAAATATATACCCCAAAGGCATTTCCCTTGATGACCCACTTTCACCAGCCATACCCTATGTACCTTTAGTTACCCCTCAGTTAATCCTATCAGGGTGATTAATTCACTGATTGGGTTAAGGCCTTCATACCTATCCAGTTTAAGAAAACTCTAAACATGGAAATAATTCACAAAATTTTGAACTTCAGATAACTATTATTAGATCACTATCTCTTATAATGGTGTAAAAAGAAACAGAAAAAAAAACATAATAAGCTCAATTGGAAGCTTTACAACAATAAGAATAATGGTCCCTAAGTTACTATTGAGCCTCCTGCTTGGGCTGACTCACATCAGGCTGGAAGAATATTAGAACTTTCTACATTTTTGATATATCATTAAAGTGTTTCTGAATGTTTTAAAATAAGATTAATATATTAATATAGTGTTATTTAAATTATTTAAACTTGAGATACATAATTGCAGTTTTCTTAAAATGGTAGTATATGTTCATTTTTTTAGAGATTGCCAAGCCAGAACCCAGTAAGGCGTGTCTAAGAGAGTCTTTATGGAGACTTATACAAATAATACTTATACTACTAATAATGCAAACTAAAACTATAATAAAGTTTCAAAATTGATTTTGTCAAAATTTACTGTTATTTTGCGAACTTTTCCTGGAGTTATGGTGTAATAATTCCTGCAGAGACTTAAGGACTAAAGGTAGTGTTCCTTGTCTTATTGAATTTGTAGAGAAATGTGTCACATTAGATTGGGTAGAGAGAGGTGATTGGATGGGAGGTGGGGGAAGGTGGAATAGGAAGGGCAGCAGAATAAAATAGACACTAGTATTGCTGTATGTATATACGTGGCTGTATAACCAATGTGATCCTGCAACCTGTACACTTGGAAAAATGAGAAATTATACCCCATTTGATTCAAATATATGATATGTCAAGATCATTGTATTGTCATGAGCAACTAATAAAAAAACAAAGTAGGTTATGGAGAATAAATATTAGAGCTTCGTTTATATTTTTATTGTAAATTGATAAAAAGCTTTTGCAAATATGCAGCATATAGGATGATACTGGCACCCGCACTTGCCCATGGGCCAGCTGGTCTTTTGTCTTGCCTTTTGAAGGTGTCATGAGGAAATACATAGAGATCCACAACATGAGGAGTGCAAGCACTACCTATACTTCTTTCATTTACACTGTGTTGCATCCAATTGATGTTTATGTGTGTTTGCTTGAGAAACTAAAGATTCTATTGCCAAGTTTAACTAATCCAGAAATCTCAAAGGTAAAAAAAAGTGAAAAAGCAACTTAGAAGGATTTCTGTGAAGTAGATAACGCCAATAATGTGTTTAAGCAACAATAGGAAATTGGTGGAATCGATTACTTTCCTACCATATTCTTAGCCATACTGGGGAGTTAACAATGCTGATGATCTAATGGGTCTTATAAGAAGACAGCTTCTCCCTGTCATTGAAATAATCTAAGAACACATTTGGAGTATAGATTTACATAACTTTTATTAGCACCAAGCTGGAAGTATACATTATACTTTGAGATGTAAAAAATAATGATAGTATGAAACATTACAAAAAGCAAGATATTAACAAGTATGATTTATTTCATCACTAAATGATTTTTGGAATAATTTTATTTGTGTGTATGCTTTTAAACTTAAGAATCTTTTATTTAAATCTAAAGTGACACATGAAACAAAATTTGTTTATATGAATGAAGTACCACATGTTTTTATGAATGTATGCATTGCATAGTATTTAAATCAGATTAAACCTATCTTGTCATCTGTACATGTTTTATGATGTATAGTGGTTTATACAATAAATAAACCTATGACTAATAAACATAAATAAATCATATTTGGGGTAAAAAAATAAGAGTTACCTGTATCAACCTGAGTATTGGAGATAAACACATGAGGCTCAGGAAAAAGGACCTCTGTTAGTGATAGGTCCTATTGTAAAGTTAGTTAAGTATGTTTTCTTGACTATTACTTATAAAAAAAATCATAAGTTCTTTTTTCATTCAAATATTTGATGAAACTTCCAGCTTTCCAGTGAAACAGGTTTTCCATGCGATGAAATAAGAGTCACAGAGTAAACAGACGAAGAACTAGAAAGAAATCTTTCTTTACTTTGTCACAAGTTCCCTGAGCCAAAGAGCTAACTGAACTCAAATTTTAAAAAAAGGGAAAACTCTATTTATGATTCTGTTTTACTTAAAATTTACTCCTAAAAATCATTATTTTAGCTGTATTTTTATTATTGTATGTTTATTTGCATCTATTTTCTTATGGATATACAGCTATGAAAAATTATTCAGTTCATCGATTAAGAAGTTGGCCAATGAAGAGAGTATTGCTTTGAAGGTTATTGTTGAAGTTCTTCCAAATTCTAATGAGAAGTCAATTTTTCTGCTTATTTTCAGGATGATATTTTAAAGATAATTTTTTTGAATCTAAGATGAATTTCTGAAACAGTGTTTCTCCAACTTTGGTTCACGTTAGCTTCTTATTAAAAGGTAGATTTCTAGATCAGAATACTGATTAACTTAATAAGAGTTTCTGCATGCAGGGCAAAAAGCACGTATTAGAATAAGTACCATCAGATCATGTGTCCCCATGAAAGTGGGAAAACCACTCTTTTAATACATAAAAAGTGTTCTGAAAAATTTGATTCAGAAATCTACCTGTACATTATTTTCATGAATAGTTTTATATAAAACAATATTAAAACCTACCTGTATGTTATTTTCACGTATATTTTTGCATTTGAAATGTTAACAATTTTAAAGACGTTAATGTTTTCTTTTCATGTTGCTTCATTCTTTAAAACTATACCAGGGATATTTATTGAATACAACATTAGTTGTCAAACAGTAACTTGTAAAACCTTGAAGAGTATGTTTTCAGGTGTAGAGCACAGCTATGAGTTATGCTGAGTTACTGAGAAAAAACATTAATTGGCAATTACTACAAGTAGTATATGTCATGCTTTATGCCCATTAAGTGCATCATTATAATTTTTTCAGCCATCACATAATCTAAAAAAAGTGATAAAACCCCTCTAGTGTTTTAACAATATTTCATTACATGACTGAGCCATATTATTGTAGAAACTCAGTTTCATATACAAGTGAAGGGCTTGTGATGAAAAACAATCAAACTAGACATGCAGAACATAGATATTTCTCCTCATCAGAAATATGTGTCTAAAATACAGAAGGGAGCAAACCAACATTGCATGAATTTTATACTTGGCATGTTAATAATCTTCAAGTGTAGAAAAATACTTTTTTCTTTATTTTTTATGTCTGTAAAACTAATTATTTTTCACTCATCAAAGCATTATTATTCTTAAGAATGTTTGATTTTTTCCCTAATTTTTAAAACAAAATTTTAAAGTATCCATTTGATAGCTAGTGTTGCCATTTAAGATTAGAATTAGGATTGCCAAAATCTGCCTACTTATTTAATAAATCACACAATTTTCCCAGAAAAAGAAGGAAATTTGTAAATAATACATTAAAAAAAATAAACACAGTTTGCATTTTTAAACACTCTGAGAGGCCTAGATGAATGCATCCTCAAAGTTCCTTGGTCTTTTAAGTCATATTTTCTTTCTTAACAATTTTTATTATAGTATAACATACAGGTGGAAAAGTATACAATTCCATGAGTTGCCACCAAATGGACATACTTGTAACTTGTAATCTATTCAGTGAAAAAAATAAAGTATTACTACCACCCCTAGGGGCCTTCCCTATGATATATATACCTTCCCTATGATAAATTCCTATTTCCTTCCCAGACAAAGCATCTTCAGACTTCTAAAACCACAGCTCAGTTTTTCCTTACTCATGTAGTTTCCTTAGTTGTTTGTAAAATATTCTTTTTTTCTTGTGATAGTTGTTCATCTAATTCTATTGATGAACATTCACTCATATTCTATGTACTATATAGCACAATTTATCCATTTGCTTTTGATGGACATGTGGGCTACTTCCAGCTTTGGGCTATTATACAATGTTGCTTTGAATATTCAGGTCTATGTCTGTTTATATTGATAAGCAACTCAAAGGCATATAAAGACATATGTTTAATTATTTATATACTATTTAAATACAAGAAAGAACAATAATCTGATTCTTTAACAAATACAAAGCTACAACTTCTGTATAGTAAAAAAGTGGGGAAATGAAGCACAAGTGCAAAACTATGATTTATATAGAGGAAAACAGGGCGAATGGGGAAGTATCAACTACAATTAAAACTGTACACTTTCTTTTCCTTGAGTAATGCTTATTATATGACAGTGACAAAAGAGGGTTTTCTCTCTTTGGAAGAGATTATCAAAGAAATCACTTTCCAAGGTTTAAGGACTTTTCAACATAATTAGTGGTTTAACCATAGACATGTAAGTATGTAAATAGGACGTCTGCTGGTCTCTTTTAGATACCCTGTCATAGTTATGCCAGATCTATATTGTTTTTCTATACACAATCATAAATGTAGTTATGCATTTAGTTGAATAATATAGATTAGAAGTGGAAATGAAGTATCATGACCAGTGTGTGTGTTCAACTGTCAGTTTTCCAGAATGCTTGTACAATTTTAAATTCTCACTGATAGTTCATGACAATTCTAGTTGTTTTACATCTTCTCTTAACATTTTCAGTATTCTCTTTTGATGGGTATATAGCAGTGTCTCATTCTAGTTTTAAGTTGCATTAGCCTTTCCTTTAGCCACAAGGATAATCTAACCATTGGACTATTGTGATGCAATTTTTAGGCTTGACCTGGGTGAGGTAATTGCTCAAGAGAGTAGACTCCTCACTTAGGAATCTGTTTTTTTTTTTTTTTTTTTTTTTTTTTTTTTAATGAGACTTCACCAGCCTTTCCAAAACCTTGTGAGGACAGAGCAAAATGACAGTCAAGAAATGGGTCCTCACCCCACTCCAAATCTGATAATGGATTTCCTAGTCTTCAAAACTGTGAGAAATAAGTTTCTGTTACTTATAAGTCACCTCGTCTATGCTGTTCTGTTATATAGCAGTCCAAATGGATCATGACACAAAAGATCCTGATATCCTGTCCTCTTCTTAAAATAGCCTCCCCACCCAGCCCTGTCATATTTCTGATCTCCTCGTTCTTCTTCTCTTCTCCCTTTGCTCACTGGAGTCACATTGACCTTCTTATTTTCTTAACATTACAGTAATGCTCCCACTGTAGGGCCTTTGTAAAACAGGGTATATCTTCCTGCAGTGCTCTTCCCTGGATAGCTGTATGATTAACTCCCTCAACAGTTTTCAAATGATTGCTCAAATTTTATCTCCACAAGGAGGCCACTTTCCTTGACATATTTAATCATGCAACTGTATTTTTTTGTGCAGATGCATTATTTATTCTTCATTCTGTTATTCTATGCCATGTTTTTTTCCTTAGCAACAAAGTCCTATAATACTATAGAATTTACTTTTTTATTGATTTTTGTTATTTTTTTCCCTGATGGAATATTTACTTCTTTTTCTCTGATATACACCAAGAACCTGATTACATTTGTGTAATAAATATTTGCTAAATGAATGAAAAGAAAGGGATCAAATGAAGCGCATCCCATGTTAGGAATCCCAGGAAGTCTCTTGGACTCCCGAGTCTTGCCTGCCCTGCTTTCTTTCCCTTGACATACCACATTCTTAATTTTTATTAAAGACCTAGAACATGTGTGTGATCTATGGAGTTTGGTGAGTTTTTTTCAATTGATTTGTATAATTTATACACTGCTTCTGCTTTTTTTCCCCAAGGAATAAATTACAATCTATGTTCAGTTCTAATTCACAATTATTTTAACTATAATTTTTATAATATTTAATTTGAAAAAGTTGGTAATTTTTCACAGGTTATCTGATACAATACATTTCAATCTTCATATAAATTGTCATATTTTCTTGAAAAATTAATAGATGGAAGATTTTTCCAGTTAGGCTATTAATCAAATTTTTTTATTGTTAAGACATGTTTTGACTATAACTTGATCACTTCTGTATTGGATGTCATTTTTAATGACATAATATATTGTTTTTCCATATATTTCTCTTTTATATTTTACTATAAGTTTTGTAACTTGAATAATTGTCATATATAGTTTTATACTTTGCTTCTTTTAAATAATTGGAATTAATGATTTTTTTCCAGTTTACCCACCAAATCTCTAGAGCCTATAGTTTCTAGTCTCTATTAGAAGTTTACTCTCTTTGTTAATGTGCTGCATTTTTCTGATGATTGTCACACAGCCAAAAAATTGATATGGTAAACTTTAAGGTAAAATCATGTCATCATATCTTTTGCTCAACAATGCTTGAAGCTCTAATAAGTCAAAATGGTTACAATATTTCATTACCATGGAAATTATAAGTAATGAGTATGACCTTGATGTATGAGTTGGTGACCCAAAACATGTAATGGATTCAGAGTCTTGAGGTGCTTGACAATTATGTTTGTATAACCTTTGGGGAGCAAAGTATTTTGATCCTAAAATAAACTCACTTAAATTTGTTGAAAAGCAACATATTTCAAAATAATATTGTTATTCTACTGAGTTGTTTTTTTCCTATTTGAATATAGAGGTAAAGTTTCTGATAAAAGATTATATTTGTTGAATGAGAAAGTATAAAGTATCTTAAAATTGTGCTAGTCTTCAAAGGAATGTTGGGATAGAAAACTTTGAAATATAAGTAGCAATGGTGAGCTGACAGCCATGCCAGTTGATTCATCTGTAAAGTGTTTCCTTTTTATACTGTGGAATTTCTTTTCACCATAATAGACTTTTAGCTGTTACTTTGAAATAGTCCTTCATTTATTTTTAAATTTTAAAAAATCCTTTTGTAACAAATTCTAGTCATGTGACCATTACACCCATTTTCTCTCTCTATTCTTCCTGAACTTGTGGGCGGGGGGAAATGGTTTGTTTTGGCCAACAGAATAGTGACAGATGCACACCATTTCCAGTCCTAGGTCTCTCAGGCAACCTCCCACATTCTTTCTGTCCCACATGTCTCCCATCTGGATGCAGAATATTCAGCATGGGACTCTATGTCCCAGGGGGCAATAGTGCCACAAGACTGAGGGACTCTTGGTTACTGAGTTGGTACGAGTATGAGAGCTAGGTGACCAAAAATTTCCCAACTGCAATTTCTATCAGTGACACTTATACTTTTATTGTCTTCATCCATGCATATTTTAGTTTATACTAAAATGTTAGCATACCCTATAAATATATGTTCTTTACATTTTTAAAATGTGTACTGTCCCTAAATGATAATGTTAGTGATATGAATATTCCTGTTATCATTTTATTGACTACAATTTTATGTTGTGTCTGCTGCAACCCGGCTGCACAAGCCGCCAGCAACCCGGCTAGACACAGAAACACGAACCGCTCAAGCGGGAAACAAAGCTTTATTTAAAAAGGCTGCCAGCGATCCCTGCGCGTCTTGCTAGCAAGCCGGTAGACCCACATGTGTCACCAGAACCAGGCGTGCGCACCTCCCCCGGAAATTCCCTCCTACTATCCTTCCCCAACCAATGGGAACTCTTCCATTACATGAGTGACATGAGTAACAGGCCGAGGTAAACAGCAGGAGTCCAATTTTCATATGAATGTAAAACTTAACATAATCATAATCTCAATGGCTAGCTGGCAGTCACCTAAACCAAAGGTACCTGTATCAATATTTTTGCTGTGGCTCCTAGCAGTGTCTTCTTAAAATACAGATACAACAGATGTAAAAAAGTAAGATTTATTATGATATTAGTATTTCCTTTCTTTGTTTCGTAAGGTGAGGAGGACAAATGGGAATCAAGAAAATGTCTTGCTTCTAGACTTTTTATTATAATACAAAATGTTATTTAATTCTCAAAACAAATGAATCCTAATAAAATGACTGTCCTAGGCTTTCATATTGTCCTTAAGTACTTTGAAAATCCATCTCCAGATCTGCTATTTTCATGTTTTCCTAGACTACTCCTTTTCATCATATCTGTGATTCACATTGAGTTTGTAAAACACTAAAATCAGGTACAACTTTCTTCAAAGTTTACTCAACACAGATTTATCAAAGATGGAATATCTGCCAGACATGTTGAGTCCTGAGTTATACAATGGTAAAAAAGCTATACCTGAATCCTGCCCTAATAAACTTGGGTTCTAATAGGGAAATAGTTAATTGTAAGAATAATTAATTATACATATAACTATACAAATATATTAATACAAATACACTTAGTCAAAACCTCCACTACCTACAGTTGATGATAAGGAAATAGTATGTGGAGATACCTCTGATATTGTTAAAAGGGACCCAATCTAATATGGGAAAATGAGGAATGTTTACTGAGAACTGGACATTTACTTAGGAACATTACAAAAACTAGAAAAAGAAAAAGAGGGGTCTTACACTGGTTAATTTTTTGAGGGAATATTCCTCTCAGCTAAATGAGTTTAGGATTCCATAATCCCAGCCACAAATATTATCCAGAAGGGAATATTGTGATGAAGAAAGTTCTTTGAACTGATTTTTTTTTAATTTAAGAAATTATACTCCAATTTTTCCTATAGATTCTTAAAATGGACTCTCCCAATTTCACAGTCTAAGACAATAGCTAACAACAATTGTGGTTACTTTAAGCTCTAGGGAATTGAGAGATTTTGTTTTATTAGAGAGTGAATTGAAATGATTTACATTGTAATTTAAAGTTTGGGATTCTGAGGCAAGAACTGTTTTTTTTTTTTATCTTTTTCTCACATGCAATTGGACTTGCACTCAAACTGATATTTAAACCTGCCCGTTCAATTACTTTAGCCAGACTGAAACATTAGGGAGACCTAAGCATCCTCATTTTTGTGGTTTAGATGGTATTGGATACCTCATTTGCACCTGCTCTCATCCTCCTAGCTTATCTTTAACCTCAGCGATTGCTGAGGCAATGAGCTTTACACAGGTTTCAACCTATCTCCACTCTGTACTTCTAGTGTTTTGCTGCAGGTTCATCTAAAAACCCTGAGGGAGACACCTGAAGAAATCCACTCAACATTCACTTGTAAATGGAAAAGTGTATGCTCTGTGTGGTAACACTTCACTAATGGAAAAGAAATGGTGGGTAGAATTTTCTGATTCTACCCCTTGAGTGGATAATTTTAAATCATGATAGAAGATCTTGGCCACATTAGATGAAAGTCTTCCACAGTAGTGACTGACTTAATAACGTGTCCCAGAATTGTCTTCTCTTTGTATGGATTTGCCTTGACATGACTGCAGACATCTGAGTTATAACCACAACTCTAGAGTTGCTCTAGAGCAACCCTAGTCAGTTTATTTTTCTTCATAGTTTTCTACCAAACTATAAATGTAACCATTAAATGGAATGTGAAATATTACAACCAGACAATGGCACCTGAAATGAACTCTTTGATATTAGTTTAAAATATATCAGTTACATTTTTGATTAGGATGAAGTCACTTTTTTTTTTCTAAACATTTGGTCTTGCTGCTGCCAAGAACCATGCTTCTGTCAGTAAGTCTCCAATAAATGGCTCTCTGTGCATCTCTGCATTTCTGGATTTGTCAATCTTTTATTTATTTTTTTCCAGTCAGCATCATCAGGCTGGTTCTCATACACTGGAAGTAGGTTGTTCCAATATACTCTCTTCTTCTAGTTTTACTTTCCTCAGCCTCATTAATCAGGATCGTTTTTTTTTTTTTTTTTCTCAAAATAAACTACATTCAAGCAAGTCCTGTTCTCAGGTTCTGTTTTCAGAGGAGACCCTAGAATAATAGAATTATTTTTCAAAGTGGTCTTAAAAATCATGCCTTCAATATTGGATATTGTAATGCGAAACTTTCAGTGGTCAGCTCATGAGGGCCTTGCTATGGTTTGGATAAATGACCCTCAAAAGTCTAGGTGTGAAAGTCTAGATACCTGGGTGGTGATCCTGAGATGTTCTGTGGAACTTTAGGAGGTAGGGCTTTCCCAGATATCTTTAGGTCACTGGCATTATGCCTTTAGAGTAGGACGTAGAACATGATTCCTTCTTCTCCAACTTTCTCTTTTGCTTTCTAGCCATAAAGTAAGCATTTTGCTCTATCATGTGCTCTCCTCTGCTCACTAGAGGCCCCAAACCATGACTTCTCCTGATCTTGAATTGGAACCTCTGAACCTTTGTGCCAAAATAAACCATTGCCTTTTAGTTTTCTTCTATGACTGGGCATTGAACCTAGGTGCTCGGCCAATGAACAATATCCCGAGCCTATTTTTATTTTATTTTATTTTTTTATTTTGAGACAGGGTCATGCTAAATTGCTAAGGCTGGCCTCAAACTTACCATCCTCTTGTCCTGACCTCCCCAGTCTTTGCGATTATAGGTGTGTGCCATTGTATTCAATCCGTTCTTCTTTATATGTTAGTTATCTCATGCATTTTGTTGTAGTGATAGAAAACTAATACAGAATGTTTCTTTTCCATCAAAATTCATATGATGAAATCCTAGGCCTAAATATGATGTTAATTAGGTTTAGGACCTTTGAGAGGTAATTAGATCATGAGAATCCACCTAGCCTGCATGAATTAGATTAGTTCTGTTAACAAACTTTCTCATGTCTTTTTTTTTTTTTTTAGTCTATGTGCACTGGTGTGAGGATGCAATGATTAAATGGTCATTGGTAAAACAGAAGGAGAATTGGACAAAGATTCTGACCATACTGGCACCCTAGAGACTTCCAGGGGCTAGAATCATGAGAAATAAATGTTCATTGTTTAAGCTACCTGGGTTATGGTATTTAGTTATAGCAGCCCAAGCATATTAATACAGATGTATATTGGACACTGTTCTGGCAGGTAGTTGCACAAGTTTCTGAACCAATGCCTTGCCATTATGTGTCAATTGCCCCAACTAAAGAGTGGCTAAAGAAGGAGACTGATAAAATCAATCAATAGGATACCTTGAACAGGTCTCTGCATTACAGCCACACATATAGCTAACCGTAAAAGTGATTAAAGTAAACTCCTCTAGTTGGAAGATGTATGCCACAGTACTCATTTATTCATATATTTATGGAGGGAGCAATGGCATGGGTATACATAGACAACTGGGCAGTGACAAATAGCTTATTGATCAGGAGCTTGAAAGGAGAAAAACTTGAAAATTGGAAGAGTAATGTTATGGAAAGAGCATTTTAATGGATTATGCTTACTAGAGAATGTTCACAGCGGAGGAACACAGTAACCACTTACATAGCTTTGCTAGTTCTATTTATGTTGCCATTCATTGAAGAGGCCATCCAACCACTAATGGATACTATTCACCCTGGAGGGGTTTGTCTTTAATGAACTAATATTTTGAGCCAGGCATGGTGATGCAGGCCTGTAATCTGAGCAATTTGGGAGACTGAGGCTAGAAGATCACAAGTTCGAGGCCAGCCTCAACAACTTAACAAGGCCCTAAGCAACTTAGTGAGACCCTGTCTTGAAGTGAAAAGGGTAAAGGGCAGTGGATGTAACTCAGTGGTAAAGTGCTTGGGTTAAATCCTCAGTACAAACCAAAACAAACAAAAAATAAAAAACAGTATACCAGCCCCATATTCTAAGGGCTTAGAATGTCTGGTTTGTTAATTGTGTGTATGCATATGCATACACAATCTTCAACTCAAAAATGCCACTACTAGAAACCAATCCTGTACACCAAATACAATATTGCTGAAAGAATTATATGCAAACTAGTCACGGCCGTTTTATTTTTAGTAGCAAAATATTTGAAACATTCTCCAAGAGATAAGTCTGTAGTTCTTTGTATTGTGAATAAAATTGTTACTAATCACTAATGATAGAATTCCTGTGGTGGATGCTATTGATTGTTCTCCCAGCATTCATTCATCCATCTTTTTGAACAATCAACCTCCATTTTTTTGAGCTACTTACCATTAAGAAAGGTCATTTACTTCCTTAACCTAAAGATAAATGTTAATTTTTATTTTATGAATGGTTATCATACTTTTTGCTCTTGGTTTTTGTTTATATGGATTAAGTCAATCAACATTTACCATGTTAAAAATTAGAAGTTGAAAAGTTTTTACAGAGATGTATAGTTGGAAATAGAGTACTTATGTACCTTAACAACCTGTGTGAAAAGTCATAGCACTTCTTCTTTGATATTATACCACCCTCAAGAAATGATTTTTAAAAAGATTAATTGCATTATGAAATCTGAACATTTATCAGTGAACATTTTATACTTGGTTAAAATTTGTTGTTCCTTCTTTCATTATTATCCTCCTGGAATAATAATATAATGTCTTATATTTGTCACTTGTAAAATATTGATGAACTGAGTTAGATCTACAAAAAATCTCAACATAGTATATTATGCAGTCTTTTGAAGAATCACATTTATTAATATAAATTGTAAATATCACATCAATCTCATTCTTAAAACTTTTAAGTATGGAAAACTCTTAAGCTCAGTTTAAATACAAGTCTTCCAAAATTCTAATTTCGAGAGCTCAAAATTCATTGTTGTCAACAGATAATGTCAATCATTTCCCTTGATGTGACAAACTTACTTTAATTTTTGACAACATCCACTGAATACCCAAGTTTGAATTCCTGTGACTTCAAGTTCAGCTTACAACACAATCAACAAGTACTTTTGCTTGAAACAACCATTTTGCTTACTTCCCGTTTCTGATAGAGAAAAAGTTGTTTAACTAAAAGTTGAAAATTAATATATTTTTCCCCCTTCATCAAGGATACTTCTTAAGTGAAATTGGCTTTTTCTTTCTTTCTTTTTTTTTTAAGAGTGATGACTGTTGGTAGGACTTGGCACCCCTACCTTGATTTTTGCTAAGGAGGTGACAGTTTTACACAACATTACTTCTCTTTTATTGGTCAACATAAGAAAAAGTCTGTTTTATTGGTCAACATAAGAAAAAGCCTTATTCGACTAATAACAGTATCATAATGAAAATAGTCCTGACTTTGTAAATGCCCTAAAAATATTCTCAGGGGCCATCTCTACAGTGGCTTCCTTTGTTTTAGGGGGATGCCTGTTATCCAGTTCTCATTCCTTAGACATGAGAGAGTTTGCCATAGCTTCTGGTAAAGTTTCCTACTACTCAAGGAGACGTGATGGAAAACATACTTCTTTATTTACACAAACATGGTCTCTTGGTATTTTATGTCAGGACTTGATGCTCAGAGCTGCTTCAGTAAGCCTGAAACTGTGATGGTCCCTAGGGCCAAAGAAAAAGCTGGCACCAAGAGTAAAAATACAGTAAAAATCCAAAGAATGTAGATACTTGATTATATCATTGAGCTATTTCTGAATTAACCATGAAGCTGAGAATGGGGTAGTTTTCCTAATTTCTCTTTCAAAGGATTCATTCATCACTGATGTATAGAAATGCATTTTATTTATGGGTATTGATTTTATATCCTGCTACTTTGCTGAATTCATTAATTCTAGAAGTTTTCTGGTAGAGTTTTTTTGGATCCTCTAAGTATAGAATTATATCATCAGCAAATAATGATAGTTTGGGTTCTTTCTTTCCTATTCATATCCCTTTAATTTCTTTCATATAATTCCTCTGGCTAGAGTTTCAAGGACTATGTTGAATAGAATTGGTGAAAGTGGGCATCCCTGTCTTGTTCCAGGCTTTAGAGGGAATGCTTCCAATTTTTCACCAGTTAGAATGATTTTGGCCTTGGGTTTAACAATGTTGAAGTATGTTTCTACTATTCCTAGTTTTTCTAGTGTTTTGAACATGAAAGGGTGCTATATTTTGTCAAATGCTTTCTCCAAATCAATTGATTCTTATCATATGATTCTTATCTTTAAGTCTATTGATATGATGAACTATATTATTGATTTCCATATGTTGGAAAATGACCCCATTCACAATAGTCTCAAACACACACACACACACACACACACACACACACACACAGGAATCAAAGAAAGAGGTGAAAGTCCTCTACAATGAAAACTACAGAACGCTAAAGAAAGAAATTAAACAAGAACTTAGAATATAGAAAGATCTCCCTTCTTCTTGGATAGGCAAAATTAATATTGTCAAAATGACCATACTACCAAAAGCACTATACAGGTTCAATGCAATTCCAATTAAAATCCCAACATCATTCCTTACAGAAATAGAAAAAGCCACCATGAAATTCATTTGGAAAAATAAGAGACCCAGAATACATAAAGTAATCCTTAGCAAGAAGAGTGAAGCAGGAGGCATCACGATAGCAGACCTTAAACTATACTACAAAGCTATAGTAACAAAAATGGCGTGGTATTGGCACCAAAACAGACACATAGACCAATGGTACAGAATAGAAGACACAGAGACAAACCCACATAAATACAGTTATCTCATATTAGAAAAGGGTGCCATACATTGGGGAAAAGAAAGCTTCTTCAACAAATGGTGCTGGGAGAACTAGAAATCAAATTGCAGCAAAATGAAAATAAGTCCCTATCTGCCACCATGCACATAACTCAACTCAAAGTGGATCAAGGACCTAGGAATTAGTCCAGAGACCGTGTACCTAATAGAGAAAAAAAGTAGGCCCAAATCTTTATCATGTTGGCTTAGGTCCCAACTTCCTTAACAAGACATAAAATCAAGAATTAATAAATGGGATGGACTCAAAGTAAAAAGCTTCTCAGCAAAGAAATAATCAATGAGGTAAACAGAGAGCCTACATTTTGGGAGCAAATTTTTGCCACAGACACATCAGATAGAGCATTAATCTTCAGGATATATGAAGAACTCAAAAAACACCAAAACAACAACAACAATAACAACAACAACAAAAACAACAACAAAAACCAAACAACCCAATCAATAAATGGGCTAAGGAGCTTAACAGACACTTATTTAAAAAAGATATACATTCGATCAACAAATATATGAAATAATGTTCAACATCTCTAGTAATTAGAGAAATGCAAAGCAAAACTACTCTAAGATTTCATCTCATGCCAGTCAGTCATAGCAGTTATCAAGAATACAAATAACAATAAATGTTGGTGAGGATGTGGGAGAAAAGGCACATTCATGCATTGCTGGTGGAACTGCAAAGTGGTACAACCAGTCTGGAAAGCAGTATAGAGATTCCTTAGAAATCTTGGAATGGAACCACCATTTGACCCAGTTATCCCACTCCTTGGTCTATACCCAAAGGACTTAAAATCAGCATACTATAGTGACACAGCCACATCAATGTGTATAGCAGCTCAATTCACAACAGCTATACTGTGGAACCAACCTAGATGCCCTTCAATAGATGAATGGATAAAGAAACTGTAGTGTATATATACACAATGGAATATTACTCAGCAATAAAATAGTATAAAATCATGGCATCTGCAGGTAAATGGATGGAGTTAGAGAATATCATGCTAAGTGAAGTAAGCCAATCCCAAAACACCAAAGGCCAAATATTCTCTCTGATATGTAGATGTTGATCCAAATCAGGGATGGAGGAGGCATTGGATAAATGGAGGAATTTTGATTGGGCAAAGGGGAGGGAAGGTAGGGAGGATGCATGGGGACAGGAAAGCTGGTTAAATGAGATGGACATAATTTCCCTAGATATACACATGTAAGACTGCACATAGTGTGTGACAGTGCATCGTATACAGAGAGAGGAATGAAAAGTTGTGCTGCAATTGTGTACAATGAATCAAAATGCATTTTGCTGTCATATATACCAAAATAAATAAATAAACCCACCCATAAAGCTGCTGACCACCACCTATTATCAATGATGATAAATGCTCTCCCTATTTAAGTACATCAGAGTTGGAGTTTCTGTTATTTTTAGTGAAAGTCATACTGAGGGATAAGTTCCCTCTTGCTTTCACCCAAGAAATGAAGAAAAAAAAAACAATCAATACATGGCCATAAGAGTAATTCTTTCCCTATCATCCTTTATTCAAGTAGTGAACTTACTGCTTCAGGAAATCTCCTGTGTTTATAAAGGGAAAATTATATCAGATTGCTACTGAAACAAAGTTCCTGGATTATGAAAGACTACTGAGAATCCTTAAATTTCATATGATGAAAATTAGCATTATTTCTTTTTATGGGATGAACCTGAATCTCTAGGAACAAACTAAGAGGTTTCAATTTGTGAAATCATTACGTGTAAATGTAGAGAAGTAAGAAATTTCCACAAAGAATTAATAGATCAACTAATGTGACCCATATGTTTAGGATTTTAAGAATTGAGATATCCATCTACCATCATCTGCCTGTATTGTAAGAGATCGAGATTATCCTAGAATGTGCAAGTTGTGAAAAAAAATACAAAATATCTTGTAAACAAATTAGACAACATCTGTTATAAAGTTTCTCTGTGGAACAACATTAATTTTAATTCAAGTTATACCCATGGCGCTCATTCTTGCCTGGAGGTAAAGCACCTTAATGAAACTTGTCAAGTGAATTGATGTCCAAAATAAGACAAAGAAAAATACCTACACTATAAAAATCCTTTGGTCTGCATTGGAGAAACTTACTCAAATGTCTGCATTTCTAGTGATGGTTGAAATTGTTTCAAGCAAGCACATTAAGCACCACTTAAAATGGCAAAAACAAAACAAAAAAACTACGTTTTCCCCTCTTCAACCACATTTTCATAGTTAAAATAACATACATGTGACAAAAAATTTTAGTAAGCAAAAGATATAAGACATTCATAATCAAAGTATTATCATCAAAAATTGTACAATAGACTTCATAATCTTTTATGTTTTCTTAACATTCTTTTTACAGCTGAAATCATACCACTGTATACACAATTTATATATCTTTCATAACATGGCATTATGAAAGTCATTGTGAAATATACATTGAATGAATGTTTCATAGGTTACCTTCTCATGAACATTCAAATTGCTTCCCATTATTTTCTATGAAAGTACTATGTTGAAATCTTTTGTGTAAGTTTTATATTTAATATACATATAGGGTTACTATCTTATTATGGTTTTCTAAAGACATAGTTGACAGTTAAAATGGTATGGAATATATTATGGTTATTTATGTGTAACCGAAGTATATTTCCAACACAGTATTTTCAGTTCCTCCTTAGGGTATTAAAAGGTTGGTATTTGATAACATTACCAGCTTCTGTAGATTTTGTAACCATCTGAACATGCATGTCTAATACAAGAGAATTCCTGGGCTATGCGGGGACCTGACAGATTGTAAGTTGTCATCTTATTTCTATTTTCATGTTTGTCTAAATCTTAAATAAAGACAGACTCCAACAAGGCCTGGTGAGCTAAGTAAATTGGGATATGCAATTATAAGGTTAGATATTTTTAAACACTAAAATTGTGGGGTTTTTTTATCATGAGTTTTTGCACTAAGTTTTATGTTTCATATTTTAAAATTTTGTAGTAAGTATTAGTTAATGTTATGAGTTTTTTTGGTACTTTCTTAAATTTTGTATCTGAAGAGAGTGGCTTATTTGCCTCGGTTAGAATTATTGCCTGAATACTAGTCTATAAGATTTTGTATAAATGTCATCATTTAAAAATTGAAATATTTTCTCTCAAACCCATCAAACTTCATTTTAAAAGTTTATTTCTAAATGTCATTCTTATTTCATTGTTTCTTCAACAAGATTATACAATGCAATCATCAGCATCAGTCAATTAGGGCATGATCGTGTTGGTATAATTTATGATATGTTGTTATGGTGTAGATATTAGGTGTCCCCCTAATGCTCATGTGTGAGGCAATTCAAGAAAGTTTAGAGGTGATATCTTTGGGTTATGAGAATCTAAACCTAATTGTTGTATTAATTCTCCTGGTAGGAATTAACTAGGTGATCAGTATAGGCAGGTAGGATGTGACTGGAAGAGGTGGATCAATATAGGACGACTCTGAAGAACAGAACTGTCTCTGTCTCTCTCTGCTTACTGGTGCCAGGTCCCCAGCTGCTTTCCTCTGCCATACTCTTCTACCATGATGTTCTTCTTCACCATGAACCCTCAAAGAATGAAGGTGGCAGTTCATGGGCTAAGACCTCTGCAACTCTCAGCCCCCAAATAAACTTTTCCTTCTCTAATTGTTCTTGCCAGGTCTTTGGGTTAAGGGAGTGAAAAAACTGACTAAAACACATGTAAAAGAAAATAAAGAATGGAAATAATTAATGAAAATGGGACATGACAAAAGCAAAACATGTTAAGCATAAACTTAAGAAAATGATTGTAAAATTGGAAAAAAAATGTTTATATATGTAAACTGTTTAGACCAGAGATCCAATAGAACCTTTGCAGTGATAAAAATATTATATGTAGGTCTTTTTGAGATGGTAACCACTATCCAAAGTGGCTGTTGAGCATTTGCAATGGGGGA
The DNA here is from genome assembly GCF_045843805.1 of Urocitellus parryii. Classification (NCBI taxonomy): domain Eukaryota; kingdom Metazoa; phylum Chordata; class Mammalia; order Rodentia; family Sciuridae; genus Urocitellus; species Urocitellus parryii. Next base: position 51,483,464 of record NC_135536.1, read on the forward strand.
CTCAGCTTTACATTTAATTAAAATTTTATTAATTTATATTTAATTTTTTTAGCAACTGCTGTAATGGATGGTATATAGAGATCCATGTCACATCTTTAAGGAAAAACTATAATATGAATTACTTATAACTTACATTTTATTTTAAGTGTTATCTGGGCCTACAGAGTATTTTCCAAACCCAGGGTCTGCAGCTCACAAACGGAACTATACATTATATATCCCTTAAATTGTGAGTAACTTGATGTGAAGATTTGACAAATAAATCCCATCAAACTTCTTGTTCTTAATTTTTATTGGTACATTATAATTGTATATGATAGTGGGATTCATTGTGACATATCCATCTGGGCGCCTAATGTAATTTGGTTAATTTCATTCCCCAGTACCTCCCTTTTCCCTCCCCCCTTCCCTCCCTTTGTCTCCTCTTCTACTCTGCTGATCTCCCTTCTGTTTCTGTGAGATTTCCCCAACTCCTCCACTGCTTTTCTTTTCCTTTTTTTCTAACTTCCACAAATGAGAGAAACCATAAGACTCTTGACTTTTTGAGTCTGATTTATTTCTCTTAACATAATGCCCTTAATTTCCATCCATTTCCTTTAAATGGTATACTTTTGTTTTTCTTTGTGGATGGATAAAACTTCATTGTGTTCATATTCCTCACTTTCTTTATCCATTCATCTGTCCATGGCACAGGCTGGGTCTATAGCTTGGCTATTGTGAACTGCACCTCTGTAAAGATGGGTCTGCCTGTGTCACTATGGTATGCTGACTTTCTTCAGGATAAATACCAGGGAGTGGTGTAGCTGGGTCATATGAAGGGACAGGAAAAGGGAGGAACTGAAGAATGAAATTGACCTTTTTAATAGATGCTTTATTGTTTCTGAAAATATTGCAAATTATTATCAGTTTTGTGTATCTTAGGGGTATATTTGCCTCCATAGCGTTCTCCTTAGAAATAACAAAAAAAAGGAATTTTATTTATGTTAAAATGATAATTTTGAAATTTAACCTAGCTGGAAAACCAATAATAATCACAATAACAAAAATGAAAACAACAGCCCCACCGAATAAGTCTGGCAGTGTGTAATTTGCACGAAGTAAAATAGACTCCTGAAAGCCTGCCTTTGATTGTCTTCTCGAGAATTTTGTATTAATAGCACAGTGTAAACTTGATGAGCGCCCGAGCTCTATGTGATCACAGAGCTAAAACTGCTGTGATCACACTGAACACCTAGTTAGTTAGTTTCTTCCTCAGGATATAATGAAAGAGTCCACAGGCACAAAAAAACGAAGGAGACGTTTTAGGGAAAATGTGGTGATCCTCCTGTCAGGCATATAATCGTATTTAACAGTGTTGACTAATGATATCGGGCACTGACAGCTAATTATCTGAAGTGATTTTAAAGAGTTGCATTGGATAATTAATTTCCACAAATGATAAATTGCAACATTCAAATGTCCTTCTTCTGAATGTGATTCAGAAAGTTGTGACATTCTAATAAGAAATACTGCATTTACCTCTTAAGGATTTTTGGTACCTTAAATTGTTGTCCTGTTTTTCTATGTGGGATGAACTTTACCTGACAGTGAACATGACGTACACTAGCTTCAACCAATTTTTCCTGTCACCAAATCCTCCAGTATTTCTCTGAATATTTAATCATGTATTTTCATTATATATAGCTTTGAAGCCCATGAATAACAAATAGGGAGGAAGTTTCCTTCAATTTCTTCCTGTAATAAAAAATACAGCATTCATAAAACTTGATATGGATATTCTTACAGGTCAATGACATGTCTGAGGATGAAAAAAGATATATATTATTTTATTCCCCAAAAAGTGCATTTATACAATCTGTTGAGTGAGAAGGTAAGAATAAGTTGACATGCACAGTTCTTGCTTTTTGTAGGAATATATATAATTTAGTAGCAAGAATATTTTTAAAAAGTTGGAACATGGTACATGTCTTGGGGCCACTTATAAATAATAGTCATTTATAAATTGCTCATTTTGGTTTTATGATGTTTTATTTCAGACAAAAGAAACTGCGCTAGGTGGTTTAAGCCAAATTTTATTTAGTGGAGGATGTAATTAGACCAAAGTTGTTGAGAGGGCTGAAGACTCGAAACTGAGTTTCCAAGACCAGCTAGTATTAAAATCAAAACACAGAAGTAGAATGTTTCCACTACATTCAGGAAGCTCTGAACCAGATAGGCATTAGCTATGCTGTAGGCTCCAGTAGCGTCTCCATCTACTTAAATCAAGAATCTACTGTAATAGGAAGCCAGTGCTGCAGTGACAAACACAGGACCAGTGTCTTTGCCTTGATTCACACAGGCATGGATATTCCGTGTTCTGCTCCTTCCCTTGCATATGTAATGTCCTCACTCAACTGTCCTGTGAGTGCATCTAATTGGTGGAGGCAAAATTATGTGTCTCTGTGTTGAGTCAGGGTGTCTAGGCAAAGTAATTACATACATTTTAGGAAATCCTAGGTTTTTTACTGAAGTTGTAGGTTATTGATTTTGAGTAGTGCAGTTTCTCCAATTTATTATACTTAGTAATATGGCTATCTAAATTCTTGGTCTTTTCATACAAACTTGAGAATAAGTCTGCACATCATCATCCCACATCTTACATTGCCCATGTTTTGATTCTATATCAAGAATAGCTGAAATATATTCATTTAATAAAAGTATCATACATAGTACAATTTAATCACCCCAGGCCTCACCTTGTGCAGTAGATCTCTAAACTTGCCTATCCTGTACATTGCCACTTGGTACCTTTTTGCCTACATTTCCCAGTGTCCACCTCTCCTTCTACCACCACTCTTTTATTACCTAGCTCTTAAACTATTCCAAACAACTCAAGCGGAGGACATACTTCCAAACACATTTTATGAGGCCCAAATGGATTTTCAACTATTGACCTTGTATATTGTGACCTTGCTATATGCACTTATTTCTAAGAGTTTTTTTTTTTTCTTTTGGATTTTCTACATAGATAGAATGTCATCTGAAAATAAAGACATCTTGTTTCTTCCTTTCAATGTATATATATTTTTTATTCTTGAAGTGGTGTGGGTTTCCCATATGATGTTGAATATAAATATTGAAAGGGGGCACCCTTGCTTTTCTCTTGGAAAAATCATTCAATTGCTCACATTAAGCATAATGTTTTCATTAGGTGTTCTTTATAAGACAAAACCTTTTTATTTTTATTATGAATAGATATTGTATTTTGCCGAATAATTTTTCTACTTCAACTCATATATTTTCTTCTTTCAGCATGTTAATGTAGTGGTTCATGTTGAATGTATTTTAAAATGTTGAGCCAGGCTTTCATACCTAGAATAAATCTCACTTTGTCAACATGTAAGTTTTCACACATTGTTGTATTTTATTTGCTAATGTTTTGTTGAGGGATTTTGTGTTTGTGTTACTGAGAGAGAATGACCTATACTTTTCTTTATCTGGTTAGGGTGATGTTGGTCTTATAGAATGTGTTAGGCAGTATTCTCTCTGCTTCTATGTTTTGGGAGAGACTGTGGAGAACTTGCAAAACTATAAATTTAGGGTAAAACTCACCAGTGAACCACTGGAGACTTATACTTTCCTCTTTGGAAAGTTATTAATTATTGATTCAATTTCTTAGTAAATATATAGTGCTATTCAGACTTTCTTTTTCTTTTGTGAATTTTTTTAGTTTGTGTTTTTTAATGTAGTTGGTCCACTTCATCGAGGCTACCAGTTTTGTGGGCACAGGGTGGATTGTTTATAGTGCTCTTTTATCATCTTTAAAATCCATATGATTAGTAATGATAGTCTCTCTTTCCTTTATGATGTTGGCTCATTATGTGTTCTCTTCATTTATTTTCTTGTTAGCCTGGCTAGAATTTTTATTAATTTATAGATATTGTCAAAATATCAAATGTAGTTTCATTTGAATTTCTCTATTATTTACTGCTTTTCAATTTTTTGACTTCTGCTTTTGATTTTCACCCCTGCTCGGTTCTTGTTTGCTTTAGGACTTCACTTGCTCTACTTTTACTGAAACTTGGGTTATTGATTTTAGAACTTCTTTTCCATTATAAAAATTTAATGATATAAATTCTTCCATCTAAGTATTGCTCAGCTATATTGCACAAATTTTTGTAATCTGTATTTTCATTTTCATTTACTTCAAAATATTTCTAAATTTCTCTTGGGAATTCTTTGGGTAGGAGGTTGTTTCGAACTGTGTCACTCATTTTATAATATTGAGGGATTTTGAAAACTTCCTTTAAAGTTTATTATGACAGAGGGAAAACTTTTTGTATAATTATGAATTTTTAATAAATTTTAAGTATGTTTTATGAGCCAGAAAGTGTTGTATCTTTGTGAAATTTTCATGTGACCTTAAGAATATAAATTCTGCCATTGTTGGATGAATATTCTGTAAATGTCAATTTCAACAAGCTGATGGGTAGAGCTCTTTGTTTCAAGCATATTCTTACTAATTTTCTAGCTCCTTGATTGATCAACTACTGATAGAGAGAGGGTTATTGTATATACCTTAACACAGACTTGTTTAGCTCTCCTTTCAGCCCCGTCAGGCTTTGGATTGTGCATTTTGATGCTGTCTTATTAGGTACATACCCATTTAGGATTTTTATGTCTTTCAGAACAATTAGCCCCTTTATTAGTTCTTAATCTTTCATAATCTTTGCTCTAAAGTCTGCTTTCTGATATCAATATATAACTATTCCAGCTTCATTTTGATTAGTGTTAGCCTAGTAGATATTTCTCCAGAAATTTACTTTTAAATTATGTGAGTCTTCATATTTAAAATGCATTTCTTATAGACAACATGAAGTGCCCATCCTGAAAACTTCTTTTAGTTGGTGTGTTTAGACATTTTGAAGTTATTATTGATAAAACTTGAATGAATATTCACCATATTAATATCTGTTTTCTATTGTTTGCTTTTGTTCTTTGTTTCTTTCCCTCATTATCTTTTACTGTCTTCTGTGTTTTAACTTAGTACTTTATATGGTTCCATTTTATCTCTTAACATAGTTTCTTCCTTCTTATATTATTGAACCAGATTTTAAAATGTGCCACTTTAACTAGCATAAGCCCATCTTCAAATAGCACTCTATCACTCCAAATGTGTCACAGGTAACTTATAAGAATATTTCCACTTTCTCCTTTTGTCACTTCTGATATTTATGTCATTCATTTCACTTAGACATATGCTATATTTGGCCCATATATTGTACTATTGCTGCCTTAAATAGTTATCCTTCAGATCAATAAAGAATAAGAAAAATAACAGCCAGTTTTAACCTTAATCCATTCCTTCTCCTGTGCTCTCCTTTTCCTTATGTAGGTCTAATTTTTGACCTTTATAATTTTTTTTATTTGCCTAGAGAATTTATTTTTTTAATTAACATTTTTGTAGGGCAGATCTGTTGGTCATGAATTTCCTCAGATTTGTTTGAGAAAAGTCTTTATTTCTACATTTTCAGATTTTTTTAATACCTCAAGTATTTTGCCCAATTCTCTTTTTGATTTTGTGGTTTCTGTTGAGAATATGTAATTCTTTGTCCCTCTTTAGATAAGTTTTGTTGTTGCTCTGTGTGTGTGTGTGTGTGTGTGTGTGTGTGTGTTTGGTTTTCTGATTTTCTGTTTTTTGTTTTTTTATGTTTTTATGCAGTTTGAATATGATATTCCTAGACATAGTTTTATTTTTAGTAATTGTTTTCCTCTGAGTTTCCTTCATCTGTGGTTTGGCATGCCATTAATTTAAAAAATGTTTTTGATAATTATCATTCAAAATTTTATGTTAGTGTCTTCTTTTATGGTGTTCTAATGATGTGTTTGCTATTCCTTTGAAAATTTTCTATAGTTCTTGGATTTTGTTAAGTTTTTTGTTATTTATTTTGCTTCTTTACACTTCAGTTTAGGAAGTTTCAATTGACTTGTTTTGGAACACAATGATTCTCCAGCTGTGCCCAGTCTACTATTGAGCTCCTCAGAGGTCTGTTTCCTTACTGTTACTCTGTGTGTGTATTTTAAATTTCTGATTGCTCCCTTAGATACTTAGAATTTCCGTTTCTCCATCTTCATTACTCATCTGTTCCTGTGTTTATCTACTTTTATCTATTAAATTACTTTGCATATTAATATTAATATGTCTGACAGTTATATAAAATATTGTCATTTTTTGGTTCTGAAAATTGTTTTGTCATTTTAAACTATGTTTTCATCTTGCTTTTTGTGATGCCTTGTATTTGATAACTGGACCTAAAGTAATGAAGCCTTAAATGAAAAGATTCATGTTGGTCAAACTAGGAGTTAGACTGCATTTAATGTTTGATCTAGGTGTAGGTATGAGAGGCTTCACAATTCACTAATATCTTTTTGTCTTTTTATTTATCTTCCTTCTTTACTTTTGATTTCACTAAGTACCTCCTCTCAACAACAATAGCTATCTTGTAGCGCTCTCTCTCAGCTTATGTACTCTTTCATTACACTAAAACCTGTTGGTGTAGTAGTAAAGAGTAAGGGTAAAAGGAACATTCTGTAGCTTTCTTATTAAATCTCAGTCTTTCAGTCGGCCTCTGTCTTGGTTCTGTGTCCTTCACAAGCGCTTCCCCAGGGGTCAAGCTGACACCCCCCCCCATTCATACTAAATCTGCAGTGTTCTAAATCTGTGTCCTTAAGGCACTGACAGCTATTGACTCTATGGTTTTTATTGTTGTTGATATTGTTTTGTAGATGAGGCAGGAAGACTAAATTGTAATAGAGTCAGGGAATTACCCTTCCTACAGATGGGATATAGCTTTGGCAGATTCCTTTCCCTGCACAGTCACAGCCTTTATTTTGGAGAACTCTATGATGTATTTCATGATGGTTACTCTTCCTCTCTCCTTGCAAAGCTACAGCAGATCTTGGGCTTTCGTTATAAGAACCTTCTTCTGTACTAGGAAACTGTAATATCACTTTTTTATGTATTATTTTTTTAGAGGAGATAGTCAAAAGCTTTTATGTGGCCTTTATTGTCATAATGTCCCTCAATATGTGAATCAGCTCTGCTACATTGCTGAGTATGTCTATTACAACTATGCATTCACACACTAGAAATCTTAGTGCAGAGATTTTGTTGTGTCTCTCAAATTTTCCTACCAGTATTGATGTGATTGGTTTTGTGTATTGCCTAGTTTTTCCCTTCCCAGAAGAGTTCTTCATTTATCAATTCTAATTTTAATATCTTTATTAAATTTTATCTAATTAATACACTTATTGTTTCCTCAGGTTTGTATTGCTGTTCATTTTCTAAATTCTTGATTGAAAAATTTTGTTTCCTTCCTTTTTTCTTGTTTAAATATTAAATGACATTTTTGTTTAAAATATATAAAGTGTTCCAAAAATTATCTTCTGTTTACCTGTGATGTTAATTGTCTATTTTGTTCAAGAGTCATGTAGAAGAGTATTATCAAATTACCAAGTGTTTTTCTGTCTAAGTCTGCCTTATGTTTAAATCTTACACATTAATTTAAGTTTTTGTTAATTTTGTTCAGTATCTATAAAGTGGACTATTAGTTTTGTAGTTACTTACACTCTTTTTTTTTTAACACCCAATTTACCAATGGGTTTTGTACATTATGCCTAGGGACTTTAAAAGAAAGCATGGTATCTGTTAATAGACAATAGATGTCTGTATGTGAATCTGTAGACTACTATATTTGTGTTCCTGTGAAATTTTCCTTGTATTTTAAACAAGTGTCAAAATAATTAATTACATGTTTTGATGTGGTCACTATAGCTTGATTCAATCTTAGGTCAAGGGTAAAAGATCCACATAAAAAGAAAAGGAGGCATATGAAAAACAGAACAATTTTAGAAGAAAATACAGAAATATTTTTTTACTAATATTACTAATTTACTAATATTAAAACATTCTTAATTCAAGATGAGGAATGATTTTTTAAAGAAGCCATGAACATGTCAACCATTAAAATGATAATTCTATTACATTATGTCAAAATACTATATTTCTAAAGACACTGAAAGAAATGAAGACATACCACACTCTGGGTAGAAGACATTTTTCATACATAATGTGTGACTCTCAGAGAATCATTATTTAAATAATAAATAATAATGAATAATAACAAGTATGCATTGATTAAAAGTAAACAAGTTGATAGGGAAATTAGCCAACAGAATAATAAACATTTTATAGATGAGAAAAGAGAAATGGTCAGTAAACAAAAGAAATTATTTTCCCCTTGATTGGTAGTCATGAAAGTGCAAATCAAAGTCATAGAGGCATAGCATTTGACACATCTAGAATGGCAAAAATTAAAATCTCCAGATTTTCTGAGAAGGTGAATAAAAAAAAAAAACTCTTACACTGATGTCAGTTTGTAATTGGTGTAGCTGCTTTGGGAGACAGTTGAAAGTTATCTTGTGAAGCTGTGCATTGTTCTCTTTATGCTGGAATAATGTCATTCCAGGGATCTTAACAGAGACACCTTCTTCCACAGGTGTACCAGGAGATATATACAAAAACATTCATAGTTTATAGTAACTGCATTGGAACAAAACAAGAAATGATTCAAATTATTTTGAAAGCAGAATGAACACAAAGGGATGTTCTTACACAACAGTGAAAATTCAATGAACAATCATCACCTACAATAATTTGGGTACACTTAAAAAATGTCAAGTGAACTTTTTTTTAAAAGATGTTACAATATTCCTTTTATACAAAGGTCATCAAATTGTCAAATATGTCTTTAGTGATTGCTATATATTTAACAAACTGGGAAATTATTTTTAAGTCACAAATATGGTTTTAGTTGAGATATCTGCAAATATACTAAGTAGAGTCATTATTGGTAATCTAATACTTTGGGATTCAAATTTACTTATTTGTATTAACAAATGACAATATACATTAGTTTGCATTTTTATATTTTGTGACTATTACATTAAAAAGAGGTAAGTAAAATTTAGTATTTTTTAAAAACTTCATAACTTTCTCTAGAGCTGATTTGTTTTACTATAGACTTACTAAAAGATTTAGATAGTTAACAGCTGTTTCTGAAAAAGATCATCTGTACTTTGTCTTGATTACTTTCAGAGATAAACTTAATTTCCTTAATGATTAGTCAAAACTTCTAGAGATTTAATATATACCATATACTAATTTTAAATATTTCTAGATAATTTCATATATTCATTTTATTTATCCATTTGTGTTCAGTTCTTTACAGTGTGTATTTTCAATGTTCCCAGAAAAGCAGCAGTTAACTTTTCACTGATTTCAAAGTAATGATGATAAGTCATATCTGCTTCTTCTCTGGGTAAATGGTACCATCTGTCCTAACTGGATTCTAAATGTATGACTCCAATACAGTAATACATGAGGATGAATTAATTTGTGATAAAATTTGTGGTAGGCAGACATGAGTAGTGGGAACCTGAGGGTAAAGGGATAAATCTATAGACAGTGCTTTCTTTTAAAAAAGTAATTTACTTAGGGCCTTTCTGGCCCTGCTCTGGCTTAAGTCAATAGGACATGTTACATTCTTCAGCAAGCAACCTATTATCTGTAGGAGAAATGCAGGCCCAAAGATACCTCCTTGCCAATATAAGAGATCAAGTTACCCCCCAAGGGGTGACTCACAGACACTTATGTAGACCAAAGGTTCCAGAACTTAGGAAGACAGTATTATTAGAAGTAAAGCCCACCAACCATAAAATCTGTAAGAACAAGTCAGCATAGGCCACTGTGACCCAGAATTGTCTTTGGAAATTTTACATGTCATTATATGAGTAAAATTTCACCTGTCTGGGTTTTGCCTGCGTGACTATGGGTGATAGCATATGCAGTGGAGATTAGGAAGTCTAGTGAAATCCTGTTGTTAGTCAAAAGTACAGAGCTTGACCTGGGCAGGACTCTCTGGAAATTTCTTCCAGTAAAACTGGAGGGCAGGGGCAGGGATTGCATCATCCCTCTCTTGAGAGGACCCACTCTCTACCTTTTTCCCTTAACAATCTCCCTTTTAACTTTTTTCCTTTCCCTTATAAACTTCTGCTTACTACTATGTATGACTAGATTGAAATTCTTCCTGTGGCTTTGCAAAGAGCAGGTGGTCACAGGTGGCCACTTTGGTTCTGTGGGTAGACCTTGCTCAGTAACAAAATAAGTTAACTCTTGCATTTTATTTTTGTCTCCTTGTCTTGTGATTTTGGATAATTTGCATGTTTACTGAGATCTATATTTTTCATGTTATCTAGTTGATATTACAAGAGTAGTGTTAACCAAGTGAAATAATGTGAAGTATTATCAATGTAAACTAAATACATTGATTTAATTATAATTTAATATTTAAATTATTATATGTATAATAGTTCACTATGTAAAAAATTAGCATGAGGTTTTGTTAACATGCAAACCACACTGTCCAAGAAGGATTTTTCTGCCACTTTTTAAGTATTTAATACTGATACTTTTCAAAATGAATAAAGCAAGCCAGGTGCAGTGGCACAAGCCTAAAATCGCAGCTTCTGGGAAGGATGAGGCAGGAGGGTCAAAATTTCAAGGCCAGGATCAGCAATTTAGTGAGATCCACTCAGCAAGACCAATCCAAAAGTAAAAAATAGAAAGGGCCGGGGATGTAACTCAGTACTAAAGCACCCCTGGGTTCAATCCCCAGTGCCTCCCCTGACTCCTCAAAAAGGTACGGGAAGTTGTAGCATAGAGAACCACTAGAAAAAAAATGCAATATGTGATTATTATACATTAAAGTAATTACTTAAAAAAAATGTTTCCTGTCTGAAAAGTTTACTTAGAACCAAATAGTAATGGTGACAGTATTGCATAAAATTTTATAGGGTATTATTTCAGTAATTATACTTTTTTAAAATAATTCAAACAAGATTTTCCAAGTATTATTTCTGGGTCTCATAATTAAAAAAATGTCATAATGGATTTAAGTAACTTGACATTTCTGCTTTGCAAAAAACAGATTTAAACATCAGGCCATATCCAGGTGATAAAAATCTTCTCCACTTCATATTTATTCTTCATCTAAGTTATCATTTGAATTTGAGCTAGTTAAATATTTTCTAAGAATATTGCGTACACTAAAACGAATCTTCTAAGCCAAACTAACCAGATTAGTTACAGCTCAGGGGAGAGTTTGCAAAATAATATTGCTATTGTTGCCTTGTGCTTTCCTATTTGCTGTTTTTATTTTTATATCACTGAAAGTACATTCCACACCAGAGCTTTATAAAAAATAAAAACCATGCCTGTAGCAAAAGTACACTTTGTATGCTTTAGCACTAAGCAAAATATTCTACCAATAAAATCTGATGTTTGTGTTCAGCTGCTAAAAGGATTTGGAATTCAGAGACTGTCTTAGAAAATGAGTGAGTCAAATCAGGTGAACCCCAAACTTCATCTAAATTAAATTCTGCCATTTCATCTTCACATATTAATATTTACTGACTAGTATCTCAAACTTAAATGAATTTAATCCACAGGGTTGGTATACTATTCTATCATTTGTTGCATATTTAATCACTACACATTTATTACCATATTGAGTATCTTATTAATTAAAATGCAATAAAATGACTTATTTAAAATGCATAACTACATAATTTGTTTTATAGATTGAAAGTACCTTAAACTCACTAATCATTAAAAATTAATTCAAATATCTATCTATTGACCAGGAAATTGTAATTTTACTTGATAGAGTATCAAGCTTGGGAAAATTTCTTCCTGAAGTTATTGTCTGCAACTTCCAGTTATTTCCTATAGTTATCAGTTAGACAGCCTATGTCATTAATATTGTTCTCATAATAGCCATGTGAGGCAGACATAATTATCTGCATTTTACCACTGAGGACGGTAAGCCAAAGAGATTGAGAAACTTATCTATGGATTCAAAGCAAATAAATGGTAAAGTCAGATTTAAAAATCAAAGCAGACTATCAGTGGGGAGGAAGAAAGGGAAGTCCAAATAAAAGGATTTGCCTATTGACTAGTTTTATGGCCTTTTAATCCAAGATATACTTGATTCAAAATTTCACAAGCATTTGATAAGAAATGGAATTAAATGTAATTTACTTTGAAGTTTAAGGCCTGTTACACTTTTCAGACTTAAATAATGCACCACTCATATGGCAAACAGTGGTGGAGATTTAATATGTTATTAGTTTACTAGGACTGCCATACAAAATACCACAGACTAGGTTGCTTAAACAACAGAAATTTATTTCCTCACAGATCAAGATATCAACTGGTTTGTTTTTTTCTGAAGTCAAGGAAGCTTTAGAATCTCTCCTTAGCTTTAGATGACCATTTTCTCCCTGGGTCTTCATGTAGTTTTCCCATTGAGCATATTTGCATCCCAATCTCCTCTTCTTATAAGAAAACTAGTCATATTGGATTAAAGACCACCATAATGATTTCATTTAACCATAATTGCATCATTGAAACTCTCCACATATAAGCATGTTTTGAGATATTGGGTTCAAGGACGTCAACAGATGACTTTGGATAATAAATAATTCAACTCATAAAGACATTACACTTCCTGATTCCACAATGTACTACAAAGATATAGTAATCAACATAGTTTTCACACTGACTAAAACAGACTAACCAATGGAACAGAACAGAAACCCCAGAAATGTATTCACTAATTTATTTTTGAAAAACATGCCAAGAGCACATAATAGGGAAAGAGCAATATCTTCAATAAGAGTTGGAAAATTGATATCAGTGTGCAGAAAAATGAAATTAGACCCTTATCTCCTGCCATATATAAAAATCAACTCAAAATGCATTAAAGACTTCACAGAAGACCCCAAACTATAAAAGAAATAGGAAAAAATATGGGAAAACTCCCTGACATTGGCCTGGGGAATAATTTTTTTGTATAGGACCCCAAAAGCACAGGCAACAAACATTAAAACGTTTCTGCACAGAAATGGTAACAGGGACAAAGACAATAGAGAGATTGAGAGTCTATATTTGTAAACCATACACCAAACAAGGGGTTAATATTCAGAAAGGTAAGAAACCACTTTAACTCAATAGTTTAAAAAGTCTGATTAGAAAATGGGAAAAGGACCTGACTAGACATTTCTCAAGAGTACATAGAAAGGGACAAGAAGGCATTGGATATGAAAGATGATTAGTGATACTAATCAATAAGGGAAATGCCAATTGAAATGATAAGATATCATCTATACCGATTAGAATAGTTATCATAGATAAAATATTTAGTCAATTTTTTTACTGCTATGACCAAAAAACCTAAAAAGAACAATTTTAGAGGATGTAAAATTTATTTAGGGACTCATGATTTCAAAGTTCTTAATCCATAGATGCCTGATTTCATTGCTTTGGGCCTCAGGTGAAGCAGAACATCCTGGCAGAAGAGTGTGGCAGAGAAAAAACAGTTTAGGACATAGAACCAGGAAGCAGAGAGAGAGGGCCCTCTTCTCTGCAAAAGCAAAACAAAACATATACTCCAGAGGCATGCCCCAATGACCCACCTCCTATAGCCACACCCTACCTTACCTACAGTTACTACCCTGCTAATCCCTGTTAGGGGACTTCAAGGGATGAATGCACTGATTAGGTTAAACTCTCATGACCCAACCATCCCACTCCTAAACTTTCTTGCATTGTCTCACACATGAGCTTTTGTGGGGCACATCGCATCTAAAGCTTAATAAACATAAACAAGTGTTAGAATATGGAAAAAAAGAGGACTCTTGCTCATATTTGGTGAGATGTAAATTAGCACAGCCATTATGGAAAATGATATGGGAGTCCTCAAAATATTAAAAATAGAATTATCATTTGATCCAGTTATCCCACTATTGGATATATATCTAAGATATAAGAAACCAGACTCTCACAGAGATACCTGTACTCCCATGTTTATTGCAGTATTACTCTCAATAGTCAATATATGTAATCAACTTGAGCATCCATCAACTAATGAATGGATAAAGAAAGTATGGCATATAGACACAATTGAAGACTATCTAGCCATAAAGAAGTAAAGCCTGTCATTTGTGACAACAGAGATGAACCTGGAAGACATTTTTTAGGTGAAGTAACTCAGGTACGTAATGAAGACTAGTACATGATATCACTTTACATGTGGACTCTGACAAGGTCAGACCCATAGAAACAGGGTGAAATGGTGATTATCAGAAGCTGAAGGTTGGAGAGATTAAAGAGATTTTAGTCAAAGGATGCAAATGTCCAGTTACACAGGAGGAATAAGTTCAAGAAGTCTATTGTGGATTATGGTGACAATGATTATTAAGAATATATATCATATAATTGAAAATGGCTAAGAGTAGATTTTAAAGATTCTTACCATACATAGGAAAAAAATTAAACCTGTGCCATGTTGTTTTGCCTCACCTTGGGCTGACAGTAGCAGATTCAGCCTATCTATGGACTGAGACCTCTGAAGCTGTGGGCCCCAAATAAATATTTCTCCTCTAAAACTGTTCTTGTTAGATATTTTAATCACAGTAATGAAAAAGCTGAGTAAAAGATAAATAATTCAAACATTCAGTTTTAATTTTAATATTTTATTTCTTAAAGTTCTTTTATTTTTAAAATTTATCATATTTTCCTGGCCATTTTTTGCTAGTATATCACTTTAAAATCAATGTTTATTCAATATTTTACTTTTTAAAATTATTTATACTAAGTTAGACTCTATCTTTCATTATTGCAATCCTTGTTCTTTTTAAATTTGTTATTTGTCCTTTCTATTAACTCTGACTCATGATTTTGCTAGTGTGTTTAGTAATCTTCTCATTGTAAACTTCCATTTTTAAAATTAGGTCACTAGTTATTTGAAGGAGCTGTGGCTTTCTCCAGAAGGTAGGTGTCAACAGTCTTAAAACCATTTTATAATTTTTAAAAACTTCTGGCTTAATGTGGGATTCTCTTATTAGCTCTCAATGTTGGGAGTCTCAAGACTAAGAACCCTGATCTTGGTGGTGCTAAAAATGGCATTTACCTTTATTGTGACACCCTCTTAGTGACCCCAACTCTTTTGCTTGCTCATCACTTACTGTTCCCTCTCTGATTTCACCTATTGCATGATAGATGAAAACACATTCATTTGTGTTTATGTATGAGATTGGCCTCAGAGATTTAAATACTTTCTAATGTTCAATGATACAGTAAATTATAATTATTTGATTTCATCAGATATAAAGTTATATTTTAATTCAGAGAAATTTTCATATAATGTTGTCATTAAAACAAGCATTCAAAAAGATTATCATTCAGGACTGTATGTAAAAAAAATCATAATTTAAAATGGCAATATATAATCATAGTTCATTAATCCATATAATTAATCCAATCATAAATATCACATGTGAAGTTTTTAATAATTTGGCATTTTCAATGGTTATATCTCTGTTTTGAAACAGATATCAAATATTCAACCATTACTGGGCATTTAATTTGATTAATAGAATATATTTTAAAGAGTTTGGTGATCAATAAAGAAAGATAAGGAGGCACAAAAAGACAATTTAGCTGATATATCCTCTAGTTAGTTAGTTAAATTCTCTAAATTTCAACTGTATAGTAGTATTAATAATTTTAAAAAATTTTCAAATGCTGTAAAAATAGCAATTGACATGCTAAGGCTAATATGAAACAACAGCATATCTAAAATCTCAGAAATAATTTCCATTTGACAGACATTTACTTATATAATATCTATGTGCTAGGCATTAGTTTGCTTTAATTTGGGGCAGAGCATGGCTTCAAAGAATTATAGATCTTTAAATATTTGTAGGAAATGAGTTTTAAAAACCCTTAGTGTATACTGTTTTAAAAATGCACCAAAATATGTGGTATCTTGATAATAAAGTAGGGAGAGATGGAGGATACTTTATAGTTTGTGTCTTAAAGTCCCACAAAGTTTCTTGTGCTAAAGGATTGGTCACCAACCTGTGGTGCTATTGGAAGACGGTGGAACTTCTAAGAGGTAGGGCCTAGTATGAGCCAGTTAGGTCACTGGGGCTATTGGGGCTATTAGGCCTGTACCCCTCTCTCTCTCTCTCTCTCTTTCTTCTTCATGGCTGCCATGTTGGCAGCCCTCTTCCACCATGGACTCTAGTTAGTTAGTTAATTGTCGCAGATGCTGCGACAGGCCCAAAGCAACGGTGCTAAGTAATAGCTGATTGAAACCTCTGAAACCATGAGCTGAAATAAATGTTTCCTCCTTTTAAGTTGATTATCTCAGGTGTTTTATCACAGTAACTGTGACTAATACAAAAGATAAGAAAAGGAAGATTCAGGAGATGTTATGTTGAGTGATTAAGAAGTGAAGATGGCATTCAGATTGTAATTAAAAGACATCAGTAGTTCCTTTTATTGCTCTATATTTATAGCTATACAGAGCTGCTCTATAGGTGGCCTTAGACTTATACAGTTCTACCCTCTTCCTTCCTGTACTTCCCAAGAATACGTTTAGAATGTGGGGGGATTGCAACATCCTGAGATAAGGGAGGGAGTAACTAAATCAGTCTGAGCTCTGTTCCATTTCTAACCTAGAAACAAGCGGTCCTTCCACATTTCAGCCCATTGAGATGTAAAACCCAGGGCAGGCTGATTTTTTTATGGTCCCTCAGCTGCAGTGTAACTGGAGCATGCACAGATAGACTCCATCTGCCTGGGCAGCTTCCCTGAGCCTTCCGACCAGCTCACAGTCAATCTCAGGCTTCTGTTTTTTCTTATTGCCTATGTGTAAGTAATAAGTTGATAATCAGTACAAAATGAACCTGCTTCACAGCGATATTTTTAATGATTCTCTACTTAAAAATTAAAAGATTATACAATCTGAATTAAATAACTCAGTTGTTTGTAATTTAAGCAGATATTTTCTAGTAAAAGAATTGTGAAAATGTCATCTCCTTTGAATTTCTGTGAATTATATTTTCATGGAGGAATGTAAGAGCAATTGTAATTTACCAAATATTCTTTCCCTGACATAGTTGTAAATTAAATAACTATATTAATTTAATAACCCATACTATTTTATCTTAAGAATTTTCTCAATGTGTGAATTATACAAAATTATATGTTTTAATTTCATTTAAAAATGATGTCAGCAAATGAGCTGTGTCCATCTTTATTTATTTATCAAAAAATTGCTTTGGGCAAAAATTTCCAGAGGAAAATAGAAATGATAAGGAAAGCACTAATGAACCAAAACAAAGACTTTTTGTGGAAAAAAAAAAAAGAGAACCTATGGGGTTTCTTTCATTTCTTCTGTAAAGTATAAATATATTTTTCATCAGGTGAACTGTAGCATGAGAAGCTTCCTGGGGAAGGGGCATGAATTTGGATTTTAAATCATATAAAAACAATTCAAATGTCTGCATTACAGTTACTCCTTGTCTTTCTGTTTGAGAGAATTTCATTCCATCAGGAGAGGGAGTACAACACAATTTCATGTGCTTTCCTAAGAAGCTAAATCCATTTGCTTCTTACAACCTCAAATTCTTTTCTATGTTTTAAAAAAGAATGCTCATAAAATATTTTGAGTGAATGCCCAATAATGAAATAATGATGGGCATTCTTCTTGGACATGGTCAGTAAATGCATGCATGCTGCTGCTGGTGGGATAGCTAGCATGGAGAATAGAACAAAGGACTGTCTCTTGGTAAGAAGTAAATCATCTCATGTCATAACCTTTGCATAGTCTCTTATACTTGTTTTTTTATTTGTGATGGTAATGCCCTGTGGAATTTCCCTTTTCAGAATATCAATGCCCAGAGTTCATTTATATAAAATGATACTTGTGCTGCACTGAGTCATTTGGCAGAAACAAAAATGCATTAAAAAAAAGAGCAAGTGGTCAGCAACAAACACACAAAGAGGGAAGGAAAGGAATTTTATAATGATTCATAATAGCAGTAGAATATTTACTTTTAAGCAGCGTTCTTGAGATATCATTTATATACCAAAAAACTCATCTATTTTAATTGTACATTTTCAGAGTAGTAGAACCAACACCATACTCTAATTTTGAATAGTTTTATCATTCTGCAAAGAAATTTCATGTCCACTGGCAGTACTTTTTTCTGTTTCCGCCACTGGCCTTAATTAATCTCTAATCAGCTTTCATCTCAAAGATTTGCCTATGTTAGAACCTTATATAAATTTAATGATGTTATCCTTTATGAATGACTTCTATTACTTAATATGTCTTTGAGGACCATTTATGTTATAGAATACATCGCTACTTATTTCATTATACCATTGTATAACATACTACATTTTATATTCCATTTATCCATTGATTGTTATCTATTTCCATTTTGTACTGTTATTCATAATGCTGCTATGAACATTCATGAACAAAACTGTATGTAGACATGTTTTAATTTCTCTTGGGTAGATAACCAGGAGTGGAACTTTTGGATTTGCATCTCACATTTTGAGAAACTGTGCAGTTATTTTTCAAAGTGGTTTTATCATTTTATGTTCATCCCAGTCATGATAGTAGAAAAGTTGAAATATCTCCACATTCTTGCTAGTACTGGTTATTGTCTATTTTTAAAAAATATACCACCTGTGGATATTATTTGAAGTTCCAAATTTTTAAATTTGGTGAAATTCAATTTATAATTTTTTATCATCAGAATGTTGATGTCTTACCAAACAAAGTTGCCTAACACAAGTTTGTGAATACTTAGTCTTATATATTTGTAAAAGTTTTATAGTTTTATCTCTTGCATTTTGGTCTATGATACATTTGAATTAAATTTTGTGTAGGGGAGACATAGGGTTTCAATATAATTCTTTTGGGTGTGGATAATCAGTTGTTCTACTACCACATGTTGCAAAAAGTAATTCATGCACCTTCATTGTAACTTTAAATAACATATTTGTCTTATAATTTTTTTTGTGATTTTTACTGCTATTATGATAAAACAAAACATACATTTTAGAAGCATCTACTTTTTTGGTATATGGACTACATGGGTTATTTAGTGCATAAAAGTGTACTATATTCTTACTCTCTTCACAGAAATATAATACTTTACAGTATTCTAGACTGTCATTATATTTTGACATTAACATAACTAGAATCTTTTTAACACATAAATAATTTATATAAGAACCAACCTTGATGCTCAATCTAGCTTTGGACTGCCACCAGGAGAGCATATTATTTTCTATTATTCTCCTTCTGCTAGCCAAGAACAAAAGAGGAGGGAATACTTTTTAAGTTATTTTAAACAAAAAATTTCAAAGTTTGGCACATATTTTTTGAAGAATTTAGACTATGAGTAGCTTTCATCTAAGAACAGCGTCTTAGAACTTCTCCATATGAATGTGTACATCCCAGGTAAGACAAACTGCTATGCAAAAATATCAGAAAAGGTTGTTTACATTGTCAGCCACGATACCTTTACAGATAATGTTGCCTTTGGAAAGAAATGATTTTTTTCTAATTATGGATTTAGATTTCTTTATTTTATATAATGTGTGTGTGTGTGTGTGTGTGTGTGTTGCTTAAGGTTTACATCATAGAGAGCAGGTGACAGAAATTGGAAGAAATCTTACTTTTCCTCACATTTACATGGATATTTGGAAAGATACCCAGGGTCCATACTTTTCTAATTTGCTAAAACACCTGCAGAGTGTTATTCTTCTAGAGAAAATAATTAAATTCCAACAAATGTATGTTGTGCCCACATACTACGTGTGTTCAAGGTTTCAAGGATGTTGCTTCAAGAAAACTTGTTAGGTGAGGTTTTAGTAAAGGGGAAAGTGGAGGATTCAAAAGGGAAATACAGAACTCCAAGCTTACCAAAAGGAAAGCAGATCTCCCATAGGGAAACTGGGATAGGGGTGTAGGAATAACTCTTTTAATAAAGTTGCAAGTGGCTTAAAATTGTTCTGAAGTTTCTGAGGTGTTGCATATAACTTGTTCAAATGGTAGTTCCATTCCTGTTATTTGAGGAATTGCCATACTGCCTTCCTGAGTGGTTGCACCAATTTGCAGTCCCACCAGCATTGTGTGAGTGTGCTCTTTTCCTCACCCACATTTATTGTGACTTGTATTCTGGATAATTAACATCTTGAATGGATTGAGATGTAATCTCAGTATAGTTTTAATTTGTATTTCTTTAATTGTTAGGGATCAATTTTTCATTTATTTGTTGGTCATCCATATGTCTTCTTGCCCATTTATTGATTAGGGGTATATATACCCTAATCAATAAATGTGATATATATATATATATATATATATATATATATATATATATAAATATGTATGTATGCATACATATTTATTTTGGTGTAAGCTTTTTGAGTTCTTTTCGTATTCTGGAAAGTAATGCCTTATCTAAGGTGTATTCTCCCATTTCCTAAGCTCTCACATTATGCTTCTGATGGTCTCCTTTGTTGTGAAGAAGCTTTTTAATTTGGTACCATCCCATTTATTGATTTTTATTTTACTTCTAGTGCCTTAGTGGAGTCTTGTTAAGGAAGACTGTTTCTAAACTGACATGTTAGAGTGTTGGGTCTACATTTTCTTCTAGTAGGTTCAGGGTTTCTGGCCTAATATGCATGTCTTTTATCTACTTTGCTTTGAGTACAGGATGAGAAATAGGGACTAAATTTCCTTCTACTACATGTGTTTCCAGTTTTCTCAGAACCATTTGTTGAAAAGGCTAACTTTTTTCCAAAGCATGTTTTTTTGTGCCTTTGTCTAGTATGAAATAACTGTATTTATATGGGTTTTTCTCTGTCTTTTCTATTCCATTGATCTTCATGTCTGTTTTGGTGTTAATAATATAGTGTTTATTATCGTAGTTTTGTGGTATAATTTAAGGTCTGGTATTAGGAAGCCTTCTGCTCTATTTTTCTCACTAAGGATTGCTTTGGCCATTCTAGGCCTCTTATTTTTCCAAATGAATTTAAGTCACTAATTTTTCTATTTCTATGAAGAACATCAGAATTAATAGGAATTGCATTAAATTTGTATGGTGCTCTTGGTAGTATGACCATTTTGACAATATTAATTCTGCCTATCCAAGAACATGGGAGATCTTTCAACCTTCTAGTGTCTTCCACAATTTCTTTCTTTAGTGTTCTATAGTTTTCATTGTAGTGATCTTTCGCTTCATTTGTTAGATGGATTCCAAAGTAGTTTTTTATTTTATTTTTTTGAGGCTATTGTATATAGGATAGTTCTCCTAATTTCTTTCTCAGCTATTTCATCATCGATGTTTGGGAACACAATTGATCTATGGGTATTAATTTTAAATTGTGTCATTTTGCTCAATTCATTTATTAGTTCTAGATGCTTTCTAGTGAAGTTGTTTGGTTTTTGAACTACAGGATCATGTCATCAGAATTTTTTTCATTTTTATTGATTTAAAAAAAATAAATGACAGCAGAATGCATTATAATTCTTATTACACATATAGAACACAATTTTTCATAAAACTGTTTATATATAAAGTATGTTGACACCAATTCATATCTTCATACATGTACTTTGGATAATGATGTCTATCACATTTCATCATCCTTGCTAGTCCCCTGCCTGCTCCCATTCCTTCCCACCCCTCTGCCCTATCTAGAATTCATCTATTCCTCCCATGCTCCCCATCCCTACCCCACTATGAGTCAGCCTCCTTATATCAGAGAAAACATTCGGCATTTGTTTATTTGGCATTGGCTAACTTCACTTAGCATTATCTTCTCCAACACCATCCATTTACCTGCAAATGCCATGATTTTATTCTCTTTTATTGCTGAGTAAAATTCCATTGTGTATATATGCCACAATTTTTTTTTATCCATTCATCCACTGAATGGCATCTAGACTGGCTCCACAGTTTAGCCATTGTGAATTGTGCTGCCATAAACACTGATGTGGCTGTGTCCCTGTAGTTTACATCTCTGTTCATCCAGTATATTGATCTGAAGTCTTCATTCCTTGATGTGTCTTTAATTTTGGAATCAGGATGATGCTAGCTTCATAGAATGAACTGGATAGGATTCTCTCCTTATCTATTTTATAGAATAATTTGAGGATGATGATGTTAGTTCTCTTTGAAGGTCTCGTAGAACTTGGCCATGAATCCACTCAGTCATCTGTTGGTAGGCTTTTGATAGTATCTTCAATTTCGTGACTTGAAATTGATCTGTTTAAATTTTCTGTATCATCCTGGTTCAATTTGGGTGGATCATATGTCGCTAGAAATTTGTCAATGTATTCAAAATTTTCAAATTTATTAGAGTATAAATTTTCAAAATAGTTTCTCTGGTTTTTTCTATATTTCAATAATGTCCTTGGTCACAATTCTTTTTCATCATAGATTTTAATAATTTGAGTGTTTTCCATCTTTCTTTTGGTTAGTGTGGCTAAGGGTTTATCAATTTTATTTATTTTTTTTCAAAGAACCAACTTTTTGTTATGTTGATTTGTTTTGAATTTTTTTATTTATTGTTTAAGTTTCATCTTTGATTTTAATTATTTTCTGTGTTCTATTGCTTTGGTATTGATTTGTTCTTCTTTTTCTAGGTCTTTGAGACATAATGTTAGACATTTACTTGGTGACTTTCTCTTCTTTTAGTGAATGAGCTGAATGTTATGAACTTTCCTCTTAGAACCACCTTCATAGTATCCCAGAGACTTTGATATGTTGTATTATTATTCTCATTTACCTTTATGTATCTTTTTTATTTTACTTCTGGTTTCCTCTACCATCCATTCATCATTTAATAGTATATTATTTAGTCTCCAGGTATTAGAGTAGCTTCTATTTTTTATTTTATCATTGATTTCTAATTTTATTCCATTATGATCTGATAGAATTCAAGATATTATCTGTTTTTCTTTGTTTGTAAGAGTTGCTTTGTGCCCTAAGATATAGTATATTTTAGAAAACTATGTGCCACTGAGAAGAATGCATATTCAGTCATTGATGGATGAAATATTTTATATATGTGTGCTAAGTCTAAATTATTAATTATAATTTTTAGTTATATAAATTATTTATTTAGCTTTTGTTTGGAAGATCTATTCAATGATGTAAGTGGTGTGTTAAAGTCACCCAGTATTATTGTGTTGTGGTCTATTTTTTACTTGATATAGAGAACAGAGTATTTTATGTAAGTAGATGCTCCATTGTTTAGAGCATAAATATTAATGTTGTTATTTATGGTTGTTGTATAGTTCCCTTAAGCAGTATGAAATGATCTTCTTTGTCTCTTCTGATTAACTTTGTCTTCAAGTCCACTTTCTCTGATATGATGATAAAAACCCTTGCTTGTTTATAAAATCCATGTATGTGATATTTTTTGGCCATCTTTTCACCTTCAGTCTGTGGATGTCTTTGCCTATGAGTTGAGACTCTTGGAGATAGCATATTTTGGGGTCTTGGTTTTAAATTGAATTTTCCATCCTATGTCTTTTGATTGATGGGTTTAGGCCATTTAAAATCAATGTTATTATTGAGTAATGATTTTTACTCCCCATCATTTTGTTTTATTTCTAGGTTTTTAATTTATATTAGTTTCCCATTTAATTGACAATTATTCTAGTGTATTTCTTCTTTCTGCTTGTTTTCAATTTTATTTTTTTATTTCTTCTTTATGAAATATTTTATTGAGTATGTAATTCAGACTTTCTAGTTGTGAATTCTTTTAAGTTTTGTTTAGCATGGAAGGTTTTTCTTTCATCATCAATTCTGAAGCTTAATTTTGCTGGGTATAGCATTCTTGGTTGTCATCCATTTTCTTTGAGAGCTTGGCATATTTTATTCTAATACCTCCTGGCTTTGAGGGTCTGGGTTGAGAGATTAGCTGAGATACAGATTAATTTCCTTCTAAATGTTACCTTTTGTTTTTCTCTGATGGCCTTTAAAATTCTCTACTTTTTTATGTTAGGCATTTTCATAATAATATGACTTGGTGTGGATCTGTTGTAATTTTACTTATTTGGAGTCCATTATACTACCTATATTTGATTTTCCATTTTATCCTTAAGGTTAGGAAAATTTCTGAATTTCCCTAAAAAGTTTTTGCATTTC
Organism: Urocitellus parryii; assembly: GCF_045843805.1. NCBI lineage: Eukaryota > Metazoa > Chordata > Mammalia > Rodentia > Sciuridae > Urocitellus > Urocitellus parryii. Next base: position 51,507,599 of record NC_135536.1, read on the forward strand.
TTTAGTTTGTATCTCTAAGGCTTCATCTAGGCTGATAAATGTTAAATTTGGCCTTTTCCCATTAGCTTATGTTTCTTAACATTTTTCCTCCATGGTCAACTTTATTAACAAGATTATATATTTTACCTTCATTTCCTGAAGCTCTATCTACCCAAATAGTCAATTCTGATGGTGATGCTTTCCAATGAATTTTTAATTTGGTTTATTGATCCCTTCATTTTGTGGATTTCTGTTTTGTTTCTTTTCAGAATCTGTATCTCTTTATTGAAGTGTTCTTTCACTTCTTGCATTTTGTCTCTGCTTTCATTCCTTTCATCTTTTACCTCTTAGAGTCAGTTTACCTATGAACTTTCTAAATTCCTTCTCTGACATTTCATCCACTGTAGTGTCAATTCATTTTGTTATGTTTGGGATGGTTTGTTTTCTTACTTTTTCATATTGTCAAAGTGACAGAGCTTCTACACTACAAACTTATAGTCTTCATGAAGGTTTCCAAGAACTCATGGGTTGGGGGAGACAAATAATAACAACTACTAATGCAAACATTATAGAGTATTAAACTAAATACTTAATTCCTATTATGACATCTACAATATGAATTGGCACAATAAACAGAAATGATATGGTAAGCAATTGACAAATTAAAAACATTAAGTTTGCAAGATGTTTTGTTATTTCAAAAGGTGAACAGAGAAAATGCAGAAGAGATGTAGGATGTGATGATTTTGAGGGAGGAGGATAGAAAGTAGAAATAAAATATTAATGGAAAAGTGATGGAGAGAACAATAGAATGTAGCTGTTAGCAAAAGAAAAGAAAGAGAATCAAGAGAAGTAGACAAAAAACAAAACAAAACAAAATTATTCTAACAAAAAACTCTAGCCCTCAAAAAAAAAAAAAACAGATTCATGAAAAATAACAACCTTCAAAAAATGCTAGAAAGGATTAAAGTGAGATAAATATGTATATGTACAAATGTCCATAAACCATTAAGCACACAATCGAAAGAGAGGGAGAGAGAGAGAGAGAGAGAGAGAGAGAGAGAAGAAGAAGAAGAAGAAGGAGGAGGAGGAGGAGGAGGAGGAGGAGGAGGAGGAGGAGGAAGTTCTTATTGAAAAAATTAAGGAATTGTTTCTGGGTCGGAGATCTAACATGGCGGCGAAGGGACTGCATCACCCCAGGGCGCCGCGTCACTAAGTGGGAGAAAGACGATGCAAAACGGCTGAAGGATATCTTTGGGAAGTTCAAGTGAAATTGAGGTGCTCCAGAATCTAGTGGACAGATTTCCATCGTGCGAAGTTCGGCTCTGAGAGCTCCATTTCCCCGCACGGAGGGTCGCATAGCCTGACAGGCGATCGCCCCGCGGCTGGAGTCTGTGGCGCACGCCGGGGAGCGGCAGGGTGCCGGAGCGGGGAACAGCGATACGGATCCGGGGGGGCTCCCGCCTGTGGTACATCGGAGCCCTTAGCGCTGAGTTCCGGCTTTGAAACAGAGGAGAGAAGAGGCCCAGTTTGGCTCCAGACACCGGTCGGACCACAGTGGAGAACAGCAGCCGCCATTTCGGAGAGATGATGTAATCATCCCCGTGTTCTACTGATCTCAGCCCATTCAACTACGAACAGGTGATAACAGGCTGGTATTTGCCTGCTTCTAGCAGACAGATTTTCTGCTCAGGCTCGGGGCGGGGGTTCTTGTGGAGAATACTCCTAGAGGCTCGTGCCTGGCAAGGCGTGCGCCGGGCACTGAGCAGCTGGATTCGGGTTCCCGGGGCTAACCTGGCCCAGGTCTGAGGAAACTGCGGAGACTGCCGGCGGAGGCCAGCTCCAAGTGGAGCGTGCGCTGAGCTTGGGGCGACTGGGTTCTGACTCCCGGAACAGTTTTGGCCTGGGGCTGGGAAACCCGTGGCGTCGCTCCCTGGAGCCAGCTCCCAGCAGAGAGTGTATCAGATCGGAGAGGCGGGGTTCCGGCTACCTAAGCTGCTTTGGCCCAAGGCTAGGGAACCGGCGGTGACTGCTTCTCAATCAGGGTCCGGCGGGGTGTTGTAGGGACAGAGTGGATCTTCCTCCTGCGCCCAGAGCAGTCCAAGTGACCCGCCGGCGTGGTGCCATGACACCCCAAACGCAGCTGGGGCTGAAGAGAGCAGCCGCCCACGCATAGAATAGGACCAGCGATTCCGCGGCGCAGCAGCCAAGTAACCTCATTTGGAGTAGGGGCTGTGCGGAGCTGCCATCCGAGCAAGCAGGGCAGGCAGACCTGCCGCCAACTGGCAAGACAGGCCAGGTAGCTTGCCAGCGGGGTGGACACGTAACACCGAGGCAGTCGCGTCACACTGGTTGGAGTGGGGGTGGAGCAGGGTCGCCGCCCGGGTCCGGAGGGGGCTCAGCGACCCGTTGGAGAGGTAGTTAGGTACCCCCATTGGGAGTGGGGGCTGTGCAGAACTGCGACCCACCAGCCTAGAGGTCTGCCAGCGCGGTAGACTCGTCACACCAATTGGAGTGGGGGGGCCCAGCTGAGCCGCCACCCACATCCAGATCAGGACCAACGATCCCAGGGCGTGGTAGTTAAGTTACCACAATTGGAGTGGGGGCAGAGCAAAGCCACCACCCGTGCCCGCAGCGGGGGCAGACCTGCGACCGATCAGCGGGGTAGACAGACCACCATAATTAGAGGAGGAGCACAGCCAATACCCGCCCTGCAAGGGAGACTTCCCAACTATACAAGAGCAACATAAACAAATAGGGGGTAAATTTCAAAAACACAACAGTGGCACCAAGCAGAAAGAAACGTCAGCAGTATGAAAAGACAAGGAAAGAAAGGACCACAAGCAATGCAGGTCAACTCAACTTTAGAAGAGGTAATAGCTGCAACAGATGGAATGTCAGATAAAGACATCAGGATTTATATGCTTCAGATGATCTGGAGTCTCAAGGAAGACATGAGACAGCAAAATCAGACAATGAAAGATCACATTGACAAACAAATCCAGGAAGTAAAAGATCAATTTCACAGGGAGATAGAGGTAATAAAAAACAAACAAATAGAAATTCTAGAAATGCAGGAAGCTATAAACCAACTTAAAAACTCAATTGAGAATACTACCAGCATAGTAGATCACTTAGAAGAGAGAACATCAGACAATGAAGACAAAGTATTTCAACTGGAAAAGAACATAGACAGCTCAGCAAGTCTGCTAAGAAACCATGAGCAGAACATCCAAGAATTATGGGATAATATCAAAAGACCAAATTTAAGAGTCATTGGGATACAGGAAGGCACAGAGCTCCAAACCAAAGGAATAAAAAGTCTTTTCAGTGAAATAATACGAGAAAACTTCCCAGACTTGAAGAATGAGACAGAATCCCAAATCCTAGAAGCCTACAGGACGCCGAATGTGCAAAATCTTAAGAGATCCACACCTAGACACATTATAATGAAGATGCCCAACATACAGAATAAGGAGAGAATTTTAAAAGCTGCAAGAGAAAGAAAGCAGATTACATTTAGGGGTAAACCAATCAGGATAACAGCTGATCTCTCAACACAGACTCTGAAAGCTAGAAGATCCTGGAATAACATATTTCAAACACTGAAAGAAAATGGGTTCCAACCAAGAATCATGTATCCGGCGAAATTAAGCTTCACATTAGAAGATGAAATTAAAACCTTCCACGATAAACAAAAGTTAAAAGAATTCGCAGCTAGAAAACCATCTCTTCAAAAAATCCTTGGCAAAACATTACAGGAAGAGGAAATGGAAAATAACTTTGAAAACCAACAATGGGAGGTAGGACAGTAAAGGGGGGAAAGTAGTCAAAGAGGATAACAAATCAGGTTTAGTAACATCAATAAACAAATATGGATAGAAGAACAAACCATATCTCAATAATAACCCTAAATGTTAATGGCTTAAACTCACCAATTAAGAGACACAGACTAGTAGAATGGATCAAAAAACAAGACCCAACAATATGCTGTCTACAGGAGACGCATTTGATAGGAAAAGATATACATAGACTGAAGGTGAAAGGATGGGAAAAATCATATCACTCATATGGACCGCGGAAACAAGCAGGAGTGTCCATACTCATATCTAATAAAATAGATTTCAAGCCAAAGCTAATCAAAAGGGATATAGAAGGACACTTCATACTGCTCAAGGGAACCATACACCAACAAGACATAACAATCATAAATATATATGCCCCAAATAATGGTGCAGCTGTGTTCATCAAGCAAACTCTTCTCAAGTTCAAGAGTCTAATAGACCAACATACAATAATCATGGGAGACTTCAACACACCTCTCTCACCACTGGACAGATCTTCCAAACAAAAGTTAAATAAGGAAACTATAGAACTCAATAACACAATTAACAACCTAGACTTAATTGACATATATAGACTATACCACCCAACATCAAGTAGCTACACTTTTTTCTCAGCAGCACATGGAACCTTCTCAAAAATAGACCATATACTATGTCACAGGGCAACTCTTAGACAATACAAAGGGGTAGAGATAATACCATGCATCTTATCTGATCATAATGGAATGAAACTGAAAATCAATGATAAAAGAAGAAAGGAAAAATCAAGCATCACCTGGAGAATGAACAATAGGTTGCTGAGTGATCAATGGGTTTTAGAAGACATCAAGGAGGAAATTAAAAAATTCCTAGAGTTAAATGAAAACACAGACACAACATATCGGAATCTATGGGACACATTGAAAGCAGTTCTAAGAGGAAAATTCATTGCTTGGAGTTCATTCCTCAAAAAAAGAAAAAACCAACAAATAAATGATCTCATACTTCATCTCAAAATCCTAGAAAAAGAAGAGCAAAACAACAGCAAAAGAAGTAGAAGGCAAGAAATAATTAAAATCAGAGCTGAAATTAATGAAATTGAAACAAAAGAAACAATTGAAAAAATTGACAAAACTAAAAGCTGGTTCTTTGAAAAAATAAATAAAATTGACAGACCCTTAGCCATGCTAACGAAGAGAAGAAGAGAGAGAACCCAAATTACTAGCATACGGGATGAAAAAGGCAATATCACAACAGACACTTCAGAAATACAGAAGATAATCAGAAATTACTTTGAATCCTTATACTCCAATAAAATAGAAGATAGTGAAGGCATAGATAAATTCCTTGAGTCCTATGATCTGCCCAGATTGAGCCAGGAGGATATAGACAACCTAAACAGACCAATAACAATAGAGGAAATAGAAGAAACCATCAAAAGACTACCAACTAAGAAAAGCCCAGGACCGGATGGGTATACAGCAGAGTTTTACAAAACCTTTAAAGAGGAACTAACACCAATACTTTTCAAGCTATTTCAGGAAATAGAAAAAGAGGGAGAACTTCCAAATTCATTCTACGAGGCCAACATCACCCTGATTCCGAAACCAGACAAAGACACGTCAAAGAAGGAAAACTACAGACCAATATCTCTAATGAACCTTGACGCAAAAATCCTCAATAAAATTCTGGCGAATCGGATTCAAATACATATCAAAAAAATTATACATCATGATCAAGTAGGATTCATCCCTGGGATGCAAGGCTGGTTTAATATACGGAAATCAATAAATGTTATTCACCACATCAACAGACTTAAAAATAAGAACCATATGATCATCTCAATAGATGCAGAAAAAGCATTCGACAAAGTACAGCATCCCTTTATGTTCAAAACGCTAGAAAAATTAGGGATAACAGGATCATACCTCAACATTGTAAAAGCAATCTATGATAAGCCACAGGCCAGCATCATTCTGAATGGAGAAAAATTGAAGGCATTCCCTCTAAGATCTGGTACAAGACAGGGATGCCCTCTCTCACCACTTCTGTTCAACATAGTCCTCGAAACACTGGCTAGAGCAATTAGACAGACAAAAGAAATTAAAGGCATAAAAATAGGAAAAGAAGAACTTAAATTATCACTATTTGCAGATGATATGATTCTATACCTAGCAGACCCAAAAGGGTCTACAAAGAAGCTATTAGAGCTAATAAATGAATTCAGCAAAGTGGCAGGATATAAGATCAACACGCATAAATCAAAGGCATTCCTGTATATCAGCGACAAATCCTCTGAAACGGAAATGAGGACAACTACTCCATTCACAATATCCCCCCAAAAAATAAAATACTTGGGAATCAACCTAACAAAAGAGGTGAAAGATTTATACAATGAAAATTACAGAACCCTAAAGAAAGACATAGAAGAAGACCTTAGAAGATGGAAAAATATACCCTGCTCATGGATAGGCAGAACTAACATCATCAAAATGGCGATATTACCAAAAGTTCTCTATAAGTTCAATGCAATGCCAATCAAAATCCCAACAGCATATCTTGTAGAAATAGATAAAAGAATCATGAAATTCATATGGAATAATAAAAGACCCAGAATAGCAAAAACAATACTAAGCAGGAAGTGTGAATCAGGCGGTATAGCGATACCAGACTTCAAACTATACTACAGAGCAATAGTAACAAAAACAGCATGGTACTGGTACCAAAACAGGCGGGTGGACCAATGGTACAGAATAGAGGACACAGTAACCAATCCACAAAACTACAACTATCTTATATTTGATAAAGGGGCTAAAAGCATGCAATGGAGGAAGGATAGCATCTTCAACAAATGGTGCTGGGAAAACTGGAAATCCATTTGCACCAAAATGAATCTGAATCCCTATCTCTCGCCGTGCACAAAAGTTAACTCAAAATGGATCAAGGAGCTTGATATTAAATCAGAGACACGGCATCTGATAGAAGAAAAAGTTGGTTATGATCTACACGCTGTGGGATCGGGCTCCAAATTCCTCAATAGGACACCCATAGCGCTAGAGTTAACAAATAGAATCAACAAATGGGACTTACTCAAACTAAAAAGTTTTTTCTCAGCAAAAGAAACAATAAGAGAGATAAACAGGGAGCCTACATCCTGGGAACAAATCTTTACTCCACACACTTCAGATAGAGCCCTAATAACCAGAATATACAAAGAACTCAAAAAATTAGACAATAAGATAACAAATAACCCAATCAATAAATGGGCCAAGGACCTGAACAGACACTTCTCAGAGGAGGACATACAATCAATCAACAAGTACATGAAAAAATGCTCACCATTGCTAGCAGTCAGAGAAATGCAAATCAAAACTACCCTAAGATACCATCTCACTCCAGTAAGTCTGGCAGCCATTAGGAAGTCAAACAACAATAAGTGCTGGAGAGGATGCGGGGAAAAGGGCACTCTTGTTCATTGCTGGTGGGACTGCAAATTGGTGCAGCCAATTTGGAAAGCAGTATGGAGATTTCTCGGAAAGCTGGGAATGGAACCACCATTTGACCCAGCTATTCCCCTTCTCGGTCTATTCCCTAAAGCCCTAACAAGAGCATGCTACAGGGACACTGCTACATCGATGTTCATAGCAGCTCAATTCACGATAGCAAGACTGTGGAACCAGCCTAGATGCCCTTCAATAGATGAATGGATAAGAAAAATGTGGCATTTATATACAATGGAGTATTATTCTGCATTAAAAAATGACAAAATCATAGAATTTGGAGGGAAATGGATGGCATTAGAGCAGATTATGCTAAGTGAAGCTAGTCAATCTTTAAAAAACAAATACCAAATGACTCCTTTGATATAAGGGGAGTTAACAAGGACAGGGTAGGGACGAAGAGCTTGAGAAGAATATTTACATTAAACAGGGATGAGAGGTGGGAGGGAAAGGGAGTGAGAAGGGAAAGTGCATGGAAATGGAAGGCGATCCTCAGGGTTATACAAAATGTCATATAAGAGGAATGGAGGGGTAAGACAAGATAATACAAATGGAAGAAATGATTTACAGTAGAAGGGGTAGAGAGAGAAAAGGGGAGGGGGGGAGGGGAGGGAAGGGCAGGGGAGGGGGGATAGTAGAGAATAGGACAGACAGCAGAATACATCAGACACTAGAAAGGCAATATGTCAATCAATGGAAGGGTAACTGATGTGATACAGCAATTTGTATACGGGGTAAAAGGGGGAGTTCATAATCCACTTGAATCAAACCGTGTAATATGATGTATTAAGAACTATGTAATGTTATGAACGACCAATAAAAAAAAAAAAAAAGGAATTGTTTCTGTTGTGGTGGTCAAAATTTGTCAATGAGAATATATGTTGGTTATCTGTTCCCAAGTGTCTTTCTTCCCATTTTTTAATGAGGTATGTATTGCACACATGAGTAGTAGCCAGAGGTTGTCCAGTCCTTCCTCTTTTTGTGTTTCTCATTAAGTTACTGGTTGGAGTTCTGGGCAGTATGAGTTGGGGCACATTGGAGAGTGTTGTCTGCTCCACTCTCATGGTGGTTGCTCTAGAGTTCTGTGAGCAGAATTCCCAGAGGTGGAACTCCTGGAAGGTGGAGTTTAGGTCTAGTTAGTCTCCTCATGCTTTGTTGGGTGATGATTGGTCTGAGATTGTAAATCAGCACACTTCGAGAGCCTGGCAGCTGTAGATCCATGCTGAGAGTCTGCATCCCTGGGATCTCCCCTAGGTTCCACTTATGAGGAAGAGCCAATTTTTCACCCCCATCGTCAGCTGTGGATCCGATGCTTCCCAGCCTCCTGGGCTCAGTCCCCAAGAGCACACTCAATTCCACCTCCCACTTGAATTACCAGTCTGCCCTAGCTGCTTCTGTGAACTGCCAGAGTCAATGGGTGAGAGGGACCTAAGATCTCTCAGGTCTGAATGTCCCATATTCCCCTGGATAAAAATTTCCTGTACCTGAATGTCTCTGGGTTTCCTAGGCATACTCTGAGTCATGTGGCAGGCCTCTGCTTGGTCTTATATTAAAAAATTCTCTCTCTCTCTCTCTCTCTCTCTCTCTCTCTCTCTCTCTCTCTTAGAAAAAAAAAAAAAAGAACCCATCTTGGATTACACAGGTCTGGGTGCTTGGGCTTAATCTCACCGCTGCCAACCATCTTAGTGTGGTGGGGTAAATGGCATGAGTCTTGATTGTCTGTGGACAACTGGGAGACCCAAAGAATCTTTCCTATAGTGTAGCCTCACTCACTGGATTATTCTGACAGTGTACTTGAGCCCTGATTTCTCCATATCAAGATATGCCACAGTGCCACCTAAAACTTGGGTTTTCTTAGTACCTCTCTCCATTTGTCTGCATTGTATCCACTCTAGACACTGCCTAAATCATCTATGGATTTTCTTATTTAATTTTATTATAATTCAAACTTCGGAGTTCCTAAGCTGTTCTGAGAGTCCAGTATTAAATCCAGTAAAATCCCTCTTTTTTACTTACCTAACTGAGAAACTGTTTATCTGCTTTCCTGGTCTTAGGCCAGGAAAGTGGCTTGGAAAGCAACTTTCTGTACTCCCCCATCTTCTTGATCCTCCTCCTTATAGTTTTCAATGTCATATCTTCCACATTGTTCTTCACAAAGAGGTCACCAAATGGTATCTTCCCAAAGCATATCTTATAATCTCTTTTCCACCTTAAAATTCTTCAGTAATGGACAATGACCTTCAAGATAAAAGCTGAACTATTTTGTAGGACATCAGAGGCTCTACAGCCTCTTAATCTTTCCCTTTCATCATTTTCTTTTCTTCTCCTTCAGGATAAGTTTCCTGTGGTATATCTCCATTCGGCCACCTTAGGATATTGTGGTTAACCATGACAATATCTGTATTTTATTGCTTTTACTTGTTTTTCTCTTCTCCTAAGCTGTGATTTCCATGAGAACATAATTTTCTCTTCCAACTGTGTATTCTCTTATGTGTGGCTCTTAGGTCACATAAAATAATTACTAGGCGATATTTAGTGAATGAGGTGGCACATGGTTCTGCTATCTATGTTCCCCATCTGTTACTAATAAAGCAACATCACTTGTGTTACAGCTTTTCACTGACTTTTTAGATCTAGGTAGTATTCTCAGTTTTTAATTAAGTTTACTTATAAAAAAACACTCTAATCACTAGGAGGTACCAGGAGAGTTGGGTGCAATTACAGAGTGAAATTAAATATTTAAAAAAAGGAAATACTTCACTTCTTGCTTCCCTTTGGTGCATGGAAAAGCAAAACAGATAGAAGGAACCCATATTCTTGGAAAACTTCAGAGAATAATTGCCCTCACTCTAATTGTACTACTTATATACTCTGGACATGAAAGAGAAGTATCTATTATGGCAACTTAGCCTTTGCTCTAATGTATAAATCTGTGAGTGCACTATATGAAAATGTCTATGTTGCTTGTTTTGTGGGATCTTGCAAAATTTTATTTTATTGGCTGATTTTTATTATCTTGCAAAAACTACCCTGCATCTTTTCATCAAGTCAGCTCCCTTAGGATTGATCTTTAAGTCAAAGTACTTAATTTTGAAGATAATTAGAAAAAATATTTACACCCTTGGGAATATTTTCCATAGTTTTGGTTTTTTAACATCAAACTTAGTGACTGAGACTGCATTGTTCTGTAACTCTCTTTAGAATTAGATACACTATCAACAACATTTTCTGGACTCTGTCCTTTACTCAAATACTCTTTAGCACAATATCCTTACAATAGTCTGGTCATAGTGACATGCACCTATAATCCCAGTTACTTACTCAGGAGGCTGAGGCAAGAGGACAATTTAAGTTCAGGAATTTGAGGCAGGCCAGCCTGAACAACATAGTGAGACCCTGTTCAAACAAAACAAAATTAAAAAGTGACTACAATAATGATCTAGTATAACTAAATTCCTTGTAACAGGTTTGTTGAATTAGTGTACATTTTCAGTTTTTTTTTTCTTTTTCTGTAGGCATGGTGACTAAATTCTATGCTGAATTTGTGATGATGGTTAGCTATTTTCTGGAACATTGGGTGAATCTGCACCACCATCTGTGTTGCATGCTTTAAAAAATCACTTTTAGCTGCTTTTAAACCTTTGTATGCCAGTTAGGAAGCTGAATAACACTTAGGTTAAAGCACTCACTCTGGAGGAAACTATTTTATATTCAAGTCCTATGCTTGTGTCATGGTCTTTAGAAAGTTACTTCTCTGTTTTATTGTGTTTTCTCATTTATAAATGGGAATAATAATAGTAATTGTAACATTGGTTCTTTAAGGATAATGTGTTAATAAATGAACCATGTTAAAATTGTATGTAAAGAATACTAAAAAAATTGTCATTAAGTGAAAGCACTCAACAAATGTTAGCTAATTGTAATCATGTAATTAAACTTACTATTGCAAATGCTGATAAAATTTGATTATGTAAAGAATGGAAATTAGATTGAATTCTTTGGAATTATTCCAAGAGGGAAATGACAGCCACTCACACGCCACATACCTACACATATGCACCTACAGCCTTCTAAAACCACCAAATTAAATGTGATCAGGAACTTGAAAAATGTGGGGAAGAAAATTCATGATATTCCATAAGGATTTATGCATTCAAACTGCATTGAACCAATCTTAAATAAAACAAAAAAGAATGTATAATTAGTAATGTTTAGATGAAAAAGACAATAAAGAATTCCACCTTAGGGAGATCAAGTTAATGACAGTATTAAGAAAACAATATCAACATCAGTAATGAAATAGATGAAATTTTAATGTACTCAATTATATAAGTTGCTTAAGTGACCAGTCCAAATCTCTTCTACTCAAATACTAAAATTCTAGTCTATGGGCCGGGAGTATAACTCAGTCGGTAGAGTGCTTGCCTTGCATGCACAGAGCCTTGGGTTTAATCCCCAGCACCCTCCCCCCGCCAAAAAAATCAATTTATTTAATCTCTTATAAGAATGAAAAATATATTTTTAGAAAATTCAAATTAGATTTAGTTTTTCTGACAATTTTAAAACTGGTCATTTATCATATTCTTCTTTTTTAAAAAAATGTCCATTTCTCTAATATAGTAAAATTTGAAAAGAAATTCTCTTTCATTTAGTGTCAGAGAAAATGATATTAAAATTAAGTATGTGGGACTTGTTATTTAAAATAAATATTTGAGAATTCCTTTAATTTTATGATATTACTGTGTAGAAAAAAGTGTAAAATAAGCCCTCCTATTTCAAAGATAGTCCTTTTGTTGATCATTATATTTATTTAATTTCTAGTTCAATGCTTTGTACATATTTAGTGGTTATTAAATTTTTTTGTATGAATAAATAAATAATATAATCATTGCTCTTTAAGAGATTGCCATATAGAAAAAAGAAATCTATGTACAAATGAAAAGATATAAATGTAAACAACCTAGATCCTAACTGCCAAATACATGCTCTTAAAGAAGTGCTAAAATATGCTCAGTGTTGAAATATTTTGGAATAAATAACAATAAATAAGTCTCCTATATAACTTTCCTTTGTGGGATTCAATTCATTAAAATTGAATTTCAGTACAAAGAAATAGCAATATTAATGGTAATACAAATAAATGTCCATTCTAGACAAGCTTTATACTCCATAGTTAATTGAGTTTATATTTTCAATTCGAGTTATTTGAATTAAAATCAATTTCTTATCATTGAAATACTGAAAATTCTGAATCAAAATTTTGACTTGTGAATTTGTTTTTATTTTTAAAAGAAACTTTACCTTAGATAAGATATTTAAATATTAGAAATCTAAATAATTGGAACATACTCACCACTTATTTGGTAGGTTATGGGGAAGGTTAGTTTTTATTTTTAGTTTTTTAGTGCTTGAGACTGCCTACTTTCATTAATGTTATTTGATTATGCAAATTCATAAGCTTTAGCTATAGAATCTCCTTCTGAATCAAACTTTGCAATGACATTTTTATCTTCAGTTAGTTTTGGATGTTTTCCAGAGTAACCACTGGAAAAGTAATTGTAGATTCTCAGTGTTGATGCACACATCAGCAATGTGCATTTCCCAAGTGTTTCAAATGATAAAGGCAACCAAGCAGGCAATAGGTTTCCAGTAAGGAAAAGTCTGTTTGACATCAGCTCTGGCTACTTTTTTTCTTTTATGCTTGTTTACATTCAGCTAGAAACCATAGTTAAGAACTCTCTAAGCATGGAATAAATGTACTTCTGATATTGCCATATTCTCTGGCTTCATTTGATAGAGAAAACTTTTATTATAGTTTATTTGAACTTTGGCTAAAGCAATAGATTCCATACTTGGTTTTCAGTTTCACTGTTGTCTAACAGGCAGTAATGCTGTTTTTAAGAAGTTATAGTTACAATATGACTTGTAAAGTGGTAGGTATCATAATTCAGAGTTTGCAAATAGTTTTTATTTACACTACTACTACTAATAATAACAGAAGTGCCTTTCAAATTTAAATTTTCATTGTATATCTTCCTAAGGTTTAATAAGTATTCCAGTTTTTCTTAGCAGATGATAGTCATGGAGTTTTAAAAACATCATACCAAAATTTGTAGGAAATGTTGTGTTTGATGACAGTCTAGTCCAGGGATGGGACTAGTATGTTGCAAAAACCTTTGTTCAAAACCAATGATGTGTATGTGTGAGTGTGATGGGAAAATCTCAGCCCAATTTTTGACAAAACCAAAATATCAAGAACAAAAGAAAACAACTGTACCAGAAACTTCTAAGAAGTAAAAGGGATTTTGGTGATATTTATTTTTACTACTTTAAGGTTCCAAGAGAAGTAGGCTATTTTTAAAAAGCTTTCCAAGCAGAAGTAAAGAAAGAAGGAGTTACGTATGCATAAGCACAGTGATTGTGATTTTAACTGTGCCAGGACTAATAAGCCTAACACAGTAAGTTTGAAAGTGGTGGCTAGAAGGACTTTGTTGTTTCCTACTGAGTATCTGCAGGCTTTATGATACTGCCTGAAATAACCTATTCTCTGGTGATAAGAGTAAGTTTTTAAAATTTACTTTTTTTGCTTCAGAATACTGGTAGGGAGATAATAGCACATTTCAAAGTCAGTTTATAATTTTAATATTAAAGAGTTGAATATGGTCTCAAGCAGAAATTCTAAACACATAGTATACTCAAATACAAAGACTGTTGTCTGATTCATGTAATAAATGCCACACCTTCATTGATAACTGGGTTGTTTCAAGATACCCCTGATGAGCTTCTCAAGACTGCTGAGCTCACAGAACTAATTTTAGAATCTCCACTTAAGACATATCTAAAGTGATTCAGGAAGGAATAATTGGAGGAAAAAATTACGTGATGTATTCAAGGACTTTATTATTCATCAGCACCAGTTATTTTCCCATAGAGGATACTTTGGGGACAATTATAATGTATAAACATGTATTTGTTCATCGTGGGAGAATTTGAAAATAAACATCATGTGCAAATGAGAATAATATATTTAGCTTTGATTCCTCTTTCCTCATCAGCTATAACTGAGTAATCTATTAATTTTCATTTTACTTCAAGTTCTTTACATTTAAATTCCTATTTAAATTTCTACTCTATTTATTACTACTTAGTTCAAGTTTACCTGATAGTCTTGCAAAGACTGTTTTCCCAATACCTTACTATCATTTTCCTTTTTCAATGTCAGTCTATTCCATGTTTTGTCACCAGGATAATAAAAAAATAATTTAACACAATACTGTCATACTCAGCAACTTTGGAAATTCTATAGTAATGTTCAAGATTGTGGTTTTGAAGGAAAACTAATAAAATTCATGATGATTTTGTGGGCATTTTAACTTCACAAGTTGGAAAATTCTATTTTCAACTTTAACATCATTAACATTTAGCATCATTAATCATTCAGCATTCAGTAACACAGGTTCACCAAAAGATTAGTCCTTCTCCTGCAACTTACTACTCTATCAGCAAGGCTAAGATATAATTCTGAATGTAGACAAAAGAATGGTACAGCACAGATTTTATCTAAGGAAGGTTAGTAGGAGATCTCAAAGGCAACAGGAAAGAAAAAATCCAGAAACTAGAGAAATATTTAACCTGTGACACCTTACAACTACAGCATGCATCCAACTTAGTGCTTCTACTTCCAAGATTAACATATATCTTTACAGTAAATACTTATTTTCCTCAATTTCTATTCCCAGACATACCATGTGCATTGTTTTTAAGCAGAAAAATAAATAATCACAATAATCCCATTCACATTTATTGTAACCTGGTACCCTTAAAATTGATGTTAGACTTTTTTTCAATGTTAATGTTATTTACATTTTCCAGCTCAACTTCATTGCTTTTATCTCAGCAAAACTGACTTTGTGAGATGAGGAAATTTGTTATGCCAAAGAAATTTTTGTTGCATTTGAATTCTCTCAGACTTTAATTATTTCTGTCTTAACTTGATGATTGTAAGATCTTGTCTGGACTCTTCTCAATTGGGTACAGTGTCTGGGTCTTTGGCAGGTTTGTCTAGACCCAGATCTACTGTTGTTCAGAAGCAGTTGAAGGGAGCTGATTTCCTGTGAAGGCCACTGTGGAAATTAGCTAGTCAAGGCTTCCTTGTGTCTGTCATTCTTAGATTAGGCTATAGACAGGTAGGATTTTTGTATCTTTTCTTTTTCAGAGGCAAAGTACTTTATCATATTGTACCAACACTGGAATATATATATTTGGGTGCTTTCTCAGCTCTGTCCCCTCTAGAGAGTCTTCAGACCCTCTGTGTGAAGGACTAAATAGAGCCAATTATATTTTCAAAGTAGAAAATACATCCAGTTATTTTTCCAAGTAGACATGTTCAGTGTATTTACATTGCTAGAGCCATACATGATTCATGAAGTTTTTGCCACTAAGCCCAAATCCAGTTGTTTCTATGCAGAAGCACAGTCTTGGGCCCACTAACAAAGGATGGTGCAGCAGATAGAAATTAAAACCTGTTTATGAGCATGCCATGAAATTGTGTGAAAAGAATAAAAGAAAAGTCAGCTCTGGGCCGAAGGAGATAAAATGTAGTTGAAGTTTGTAATTCAGAGGTACACTGTTGTTCAGCTGAGGAACAGAAGAATAATAAGGAAGGTTCCTAAAAGGCAGATAGGTGTACGAGAGTCTGCCAATGTTTTAGAGAGGAAATAAGAAACTAAATGACTGATAGTATCTATAATAAGGATAGAGCCACTGGTATGGAGTCAGTGCAGGTAATCTGAAAGTGTTAAAAGTTACTGGAGTCTATTTCTAGGATTCAACAAAGTGAAAATATTTTAATTTGTTTTAAAAATTACAACAGCAACATGTCTATGATAACAATTAATATCAAAGAACATAAAAATACAAAAGTAATTACCTCTCATTATCTGAGATATTTAATGTTAGCAATTTTGTAGGTATCTTTGCACACATTTCTATTTGTTTATGTGCACATATACAAATAGATGTATATGTGTCTTATAAAAAGTGTTTTACACAAAGTGTTTTTAATACAGCAAGGTTTGAGGTATTTCTTTGAACTAAAGTGGAAACATGTTACACACATTCCCTTGCAACATCACATCACTGATGTCTATGCAATTGAGGGACAGTTATGATGCATGATTTTATTGTAAACTCTTGTTCTTTTTTTTCTCTTCCTTTCTGATCTCCCACATTGTCCTTCATCCTACTCACATAAACCACTACCTCAGTGCCCTCATAATCCACACTGACAACAAATTAGATGGTGGGTATCCATCTGCACTTTGTCTCATGCACTTAAACCTTTCATAAATATATATTCTCACAATGTTCATACAGACATAGATAGTATATACAAATGTGCCAAATTTTGTATTTAAATTTTTATTTATTGTGTCATGATAAAAATCACTTGGAACTTAAAACTGTCTCTGAATTTTAGAATGCTTTTTTATTCAATAGTAATGGTAGAAAACTCTCCTGAGTAACTTTTATAACTATAATTTTGTTTTTTGTAGTCTCATATTGCATAAATTAAACTACCATAATTTATTTTAGCATTGTTTTAATTGAAATGCAATCATTTTGTTTTCCATTTATTTACAAATATAAATAATTCCGTGGTAAACCTTCTTGCATGTATATTTTTAGATATTGACACTTTTAGTTATATGGGATAGAATTCTAGCAGTGGGATTGTGTATTATGTGTAAAGTAATTACAATAAAGTTGCTGAATTTATTTTCATAAAAGCTATATCAATTTATATTTCATCTACAGTGTGAGTTGTATTATATCCCAGCCAACAATAGATATTTTTATTCTTTTTATTTTTTGTCATTTTTGTATACGCAAAAATGGCTATTCATAGCTGTTTTATTGTATACTTTTATGCTTCTAGGAAGTTTAGGAAGTTTTAACATTTTTGCTTTTTCTTCCCATGAATTTCTAATTCTCAGTATTTTATCATTTTTTTATCATTGTCAAATTTTTCTTGTTAACTTTTGAGAATTCATTGTGCATTATAGTTAATAGATATTAACTGAAACTAAGACAATGTGTAATTTTGTGTATCTGCATTTGTGGCCTGTTAAACAACAAGAAAATTCTATAAATAGAAATAGATAGAATATATGGGTGTGTTTGGTATTGTCTCAGGTTGCTTCTGTTCTTTTATTGTCTTCCTAGAGATTGCCTGTCCCCTTTCATTCTTAAAAGTTTTCTTGTCCAAGCTGTATGGCTGCCTCATATAAAAAATACTTGAATTATGGTTGTTGAAAAAAGAGAAAAAAAATTCTTGTTTATGTATGACATGTATATAATACATACATACATATAAACAAACACATAGATATGTATATGTCATGTATATATACATGTAAATGTACATATACATAATATGCATGACAGTGTTATCTTGTCTATTAAAAAGCATCTCATACAGGATGTATAGCAATATCCCTAAGTTCTTTAGCATATATATGTATATATGCACACAAATATCATCTAAATATTATCCAGGACCAAACCATATTTAAGCATAAAGAAAATATGTGTTTTCACATGTGCGAGAATTAAAAAAATCTTATTTCAGTAAACTGAATAAACAATGATAAAAGGACTGATGGTCAAACTTGAATTCATTCCTGCAAAGGCAGAGGAATGAAAGGCAAAGGAAAACAAATGTTTGAATTATTCTTTTCTGAATAGATCTGAAATGTTTCCATGATGACAATATAAAAATAATGTAACTAATAAATGAAGAAACAAAGAGGAGGAATGAGAGGAAGTAGATATACATTGATTTCATCTATTTTTTTTAAAGAGACAGTGAGAGAGGAGAGAGAGAGAGAGAATTTTTTTTTAATATTTATTTTCTAGTTCTCGGCGGACACAACATCTTTGTTGGTATGTGGTGCTGAGGATCGAACCCGGGCTGCACGCATGCCAAGCAAGCGCGCTACCGCTTGAGACACATCCCCAGCCCCTGATTTCATCTATTTTTATAGCCTGAGAATAAAACAAATAATTTATAATTGATACATCAAGCAACCAAGCTAAAATATACTTAGGAGTACAAATAAATACTGGAACAACTACAAAAATAATATAAATTTGAATAGTGGAAGCGACAGAGAAGAAATGGGAAGAATGCAAATTTTTATTAGGTATAATAAAAAGCCAATAGATATTGCCTAAGGGATAGTGTATCAATTATATTCTAGAGTTGTGATCATAAAGGTAACTACTGCAATAACTAAATACAAATAAATCTTTACAATTAAAAAGTCAAGCACACAGAAACTTGCTATTTAAAAACAATAAAGTCACAATACACAACATACATTGTGTTAGGGATTTCTGTTTCTAGCCATGGTATAGTAACTGATAATAGACATGCTGTCCTGGTATAATCAAACAAAAACTGATGAAAATATATAAGGAAACTGTTTTTATGCCAAGTATAAAAAGGCTGTTCATGACTAATGCCTGAGTGAAAGAAAGCAGAAAGCTCAGCCCCAACATCTGGAATGGCCCTCAGAGTGGGAGTCATTTCCATATTGTAACTTGAAGCAGCTAGAGAACCAAGACATGGCCAGGAGATCGGAGTCCGAGCTGTTCACATGCTTGGAGTTTGTAGAGTAAGGTATGTGATAGAAAAAAGCAGCACAGAGTGGGGCTCAAAATATGAGTGTGAGGTCCCCTCTGAGAGCTAGGCTACAAATACATATGCGGAGACACTGCTAAACCAAGAGGACAGTGGTCACTGGGACTGAGAACTTATTGAGGTACTAAGTCTCATAGTGCTCTAAGACACGCTGTCTCAGCCAGAGTGAAGTGGCATGTCTGAAGCTCCTCAGATCTTTCTTGGAATTTCAAAAAGGATACACCTTTTGAAAATTGTAAAGCTCTAGAACTGTCTTTATTCAGAGCTAATGTAGTTGCTTACATAGAAAATCCTAATGAACATAAAACAAACAGAAATTTACAAAACTACCAGGACAAAGTGAATTTTATTAAATTTTAAGATAGCAAAATCCATATAAAAACTGAATTGCTGCAATATACTGAAAAATAAATTTGAAAATACTATTAAAGAGCACCGATATCAAACAGTAAGGAATAAATTTAACAAAAGATATCCAAGACACATTATTTGTGTCTATAAGTTTCCATATGTGTATTCATGTGTGCACATACACATGCTCAAGTCTCATTTTAGTGAGTAAATACTATAAAATTTAGTATGAGAGTTAATGTCCTAAAAAAGGTGTTTGTTAATACTAATGTGCTTAAATTAAGTAGCACCAGCACATAGGAAAGATAGCATTTCTTTTCCCACCACTGTTTAGTAATTTTCTATTGGTAACTAAAAGTCAGCTGTGGAAGGAACCCTTATGACAAAGTAACCAGCACATGTCACAAATGAGGGCTTTGTTTCTCAATTGACAGATTTTACATATTAATCAGTACAAGATTGGTTTGAACCATTTTTATTCTGCACTGCTCTGCAGCTGTGGTTCCTTAGAAAGATTTCACTCCTCCTAGTTTCTTAAGTAGCATTTGAAAAGTCTGAGGATATGTTTGATTGCCAAGGGAGGGGGAAGTTCCTCTAGTATTTAGTGAGTAGAGGTCACTAAAGTAGAAGTCCCCCTCTGGCAACACTGTTAAGGTTCAGAAATTGTATTCTAGAGAAACCTACCATTTTATTTAAAACAGAGAAAGGCAAATGATATAAAAACTTGGAAAAGTTGTATTAATTATAATGCTTTAATGACAAAATGCACCCAAATTTACTGATGTAACAATAGGCACTTATTATCTGTTCTATTTGTGTATGAAAGAAAATCTGGAAGAGCTCAAATCGGGGAATTCTTACTTGGTATCTCTTATATAGTGGCAGTCAGATATTGGCAGGGACTGAAATCATCTAAAATTTTTGTTGGGTCTGAAGGATACCCTTATAAGGGGCTCACTCATATGGCTGGCAAGCTACATCTGCCTATTGACCAAGGTCCTCAGTTTCTTTCTGCACAGAATTGCTGAGGTGTCCTTATAGCAGAGCAAGAGATCCGTGAAACCATAGGAAATCTGAATGCATTTCACCACTGGCACTAGAAGTTGTACATTTCCATAATATCTTGTTCTGTTAGTCACGTGGGTTCAGTCACTGAATTACTGTGGGATAGGACTATGTAGGCTAAAAAATTTAGAGGACATTGACTATTGGGGTCTATCTTAGAGGATGGTTATCACAAAACTAGAATTAAAGTTATATTATTTCTAGAGGATTAGATCACTTACTTGGAATTTTAGAAGGAAATCAAGCAAAAATAAGTGGAAGAATTTGGTTCTTTTCAAGTTACAAAATTAATACACAAAATGTCATGTTTTTATAAAAAATTAAAATAATGGAACATATGCAAAAGCAAAAGAAATGATGAAATAGTCATAGGTAATGTTAAGTAGAAATCTGTAAGATTCTTATGAAGGAAACTTAAATTACTTTTCATGGATATAAAGGCAGATCTAGTAGACAGGGATACCTGTTTTAAGGATAGAAATATTCAATTGCATAATGATGTAAATTATTCCTACATTAATCTATAAAAAACAATTATAATGCATGTAGAAACCGAACTTTCAAAAAGCAAGGAAGGTTGATTATAATATTCAAATGGAAAAACAAATAATATTCTATAAAGAAGAATAAAATGGGAAACAAGCGTTTCCAAATGCTATCATATATTATAAATCTGAAAAAATTAAAATCATGTGGTACTGACAAATGTAAAAGTTTCATAAAACAGAAGAATAGAGGATGGGAGAGAGGGTATATAAAGATATCAAAAGAAAATAGGAAGTTGTTGTACTACAAATATAGTCATTTTTATTATTATGTATAATATTATTCAGGAGATAATTCTGATGTCATTTGGTTACAAATTGGTGCTTTCTTACTCTTCATGCAAAAACTCAATAAATTGCCTTAAATGATCCAGATTTTACTGTGGGACATGGAGTGAAATATATTTTAAGAAAGAAGAGGATATTATAGTTTGGAATTTAAATCCATAGGAAAATTGAAGTAAATGAATCCTAAAATGGGATGAACTTATCTGAGGTTTTTGTTTGTTTTGTTTTATTTTATTGAGAAAAGCTCTCCCTGTGTTGTCTAAACTGGCTTCTAAGTTCTGTGCTCATGTGATCCTCCCATCTTAGCCTCCTGACTAGCTGAGGCTATAGGGGTGCACCATCTATACTTGTGTGGTTTTGTTTGTTTATTTGTTTGTTGTTTTGTTTTATTTTCTTTGATTTCCTTATGATTAAAGAAAAAGTTACAATAATAGTTTCTGCTCATGTCTTCTGATACATATGCACAAGAGTTTCTTAAGGTAAAAGTTTAAGCTTATGGCACTTAGCTGTATAATAAGGAGACCTAGAAAGCTTTTACAAAAATATTGATGTTTGGGTTTTATCCCATTGATTCTAAATTAATTGGATTGGGGTTTCCCTGAGAGAATAAGATTTAAAAACCTTCCCAGATGCGTTTAATGTGTCATTAAATATGATGAATTCCTGTAAGGAGGAGTGATATTATTTGATTACAAAGTGTAAATATGTTTATTTTGGGTAGGGAAACGTTACCTATTTTCTAAATAGTTATCTCATTTCCTCTAGCGCTGTGAAGGACCTTCCTTTGTTTCCTTTGGCATATGTCTCACTTGTTAATTTGTCCAAAAAGGTGATTATTAAAATTGCATATTAAGCTGGGCACAACGGTGCACACCTGTAATCCCAGTGGTTCAGGAAGCTGAGGCAGGAGGTTTTCGAGTTCAAAGCCAGCCTCAGCAAAAGCAAGGCTCTAAGCAACTCAGTGAGACTCTTTCTCTAAATAAAATACAAAATAGGGCTGAGGTTCTAGCTAAGTGGTTGAGTGTTCCTGAGTTCAATCCACAGTATCCTGCAAAAAATAACACATTATGCATTTATTTTACATTTCCCTGAATACAACTGAGTTTATTTATATTTTCATATGTGTATAGGATTTAGAAGGTTTTTAATGCTACTTTTTCTCCTAAACATTTATTTGCCTGTTGTTCTATTGAATTAGCTTCATATATTGATTCATATACTAGTTCATTTTTAGTTTCATGCAAATATCTTCTCCAAGTTTATAGTCTTTTCATAGTAAAAAATAAGATTCTATTTTGGAGTTTGATCCTGGGAAATTCGGGTTCTCCCTCTTCTATTTTTACCTTTCCCCTGAACAAGCCTATAAGAAAACTCATGTGTAGTCTCTTCTGGCACTTTTCAGGAATTTGAAACCACTACTCCCTGGAAGACTTGTCTTGGGCACACTTTTTAGCCCCAATACAACCCAGACTATGAGCTCTGCTCTTGCCAGACACCCAGACCGGCTTGCACTTGCATGGCTTTCCCCAGGAAGTCCCGTTGTGTAAGTAATACCGTTTTTCATTTATTATTTACACATATGTGCTTATTTTATATTTCTCTGGATATAATTGAGTTTATTATATTTTATACAAAGTATCACTAATCTTAATATACTGTTAACTATTTCTGGTTTGGGGGAAATACTGAAAAAATGTTTCTGAATATTGACTATTACTGTGGCTATAAAATTGTGTTTTCCTTCCTATGTTAACTGTGTTTCTTCAGGGGTTAATTCTTCTGTTGGTTTCATTGAATATCCATATTGCATCCATTGGTTGTCTTACATATTGTAGATTCTCAATTGCAAGTTCATATTTATTAATGAGGACCTAGAATAAATAGCATTGACATCTGGAGTAGATATCATCAGCATAATTAAAACTTCTTCCTACAGTAATAAATTCAGATTATGAGCATAGAAATCTTTGTTCTGATGATTAAGCAGGGAAGAAAGTTACATGGGATTTTCTGATTGTCAGTTTTCTTTAGAATGTTTCAGCAATTTGCTTACTGGTGTGAGAGCTGTATGTACCCTGTTGGGTCCAGAATTTATGGAGCACTGCTTAATTTTATCTTCATTCCCAATAACTTGTTTAGCAGACTTCTATATTGAAGTGCCACTTAATTGCTCTAGGACAAAAGCCATTGGCAGCAACTCTAACAATCTGGGAAACTAGTTTTCAATTCTTTCTCTGTTACTCTAAAGACAAAAATACAAATTAAATTTGTACTTCTGTATCCTTATCAGTCTGTTCCCAGAGTGATTCTAAGGCTTTTGTCTGATACCTCATGTTTTTGGAAGTCCTTTTGATTGCTTGATGGCTTTAAGTTTCTTGTTTCTCATGGGTTTCTTTAATTTTAAAAGAATTTCATATATTATAGTTACATAAATTCTTTAGTGTTATATCTGCTGATGACACTCTCATCTCTGATCTTGGAGCTATGGATGTATATTTGTATACTCCTTCTGTCATTCCAATAAGATTTTAGGAAAGAAAATTGCCTATCTCATGCCTTGAATTATAGATTTTTGACCTTTCCCATTGTACTTGTTTAATTGTTCTCCCTCTTAAATTTGCCTAGTTCTTTTTTTATGTTCATTTTTTAGTTTTAGTTGAACACAACGCCTTATTTATTTTTATGTGGTGCTGAGGATCGAACCCAGGGCCTCACACTTGATAGGCGAGTGCTCTACCACTGAGCCACAACCCCAGTCCTGCCTAGTTCTTTTCTTAAATTTATTTTTTAAATCGATGCATAAAAATTTACATATTAATGAGGTACCATGTAATATTCCAATACATATATACAATGTGACTGTTCAAATCCAAGCACACAGATCTATCTCTTCAAACATTTATCATTTCTTTGTGGTTAAAACATTCAAAATCCTTTCTTTTTTTTTTTTTTGGTATAGCTGTTCGTTAGAATACCGAAGCTTTCATACTGTACCAAGGAATATCAAAACTTATTTCTCACATCTAACTGTAACTCAGTAAGCGATGACCAACCTTTCCCCTGCACTCCTAAGCTTCTGGTAACCTCCATTTTATTCCCAAACTTTATGAGATCATGTAACGATTTTTAGATTCCACATAGTAGTGAGGTCATGTTATATTTTTCTTTTGGTGCTTTCTTTATTTCACTTAACATAATGACTTCCAGATCTATCCAGCTCACAAATGTCAGGGTTTCATTTGTTTTTAGGCTAAATACTTTTCTATTGTGTGTATGTATCACATTTTCTTTATCTATTCGTCAGTTGCCTCGATTTTGGGTTATTGGGAATAGTGAGTGGTACAATAAATATGAGAGTGTAAATATGTTTTAGATTTACTGATTTCAATTCTTTTGCAGATAAACCCAGTAGAAGATTTGCCACATCATATGGAGTTCTATTTTAAAATTTTTGAGGAGCCTCCATACTGTTTTCCATAATGTGTGCAGTAATCTGTAATCCCAACAAAAGTGAGAATGGGTTACAGTTTCCCTATATTTTTTGGTAGCATTTACTAACTTCTTCTTTTTGATAATAGCCATTATAACTGGGTTAAAATAATATATTATTATGGTTTTAATTTGTATTTCACTGATGATTGGAAATATTGACTATTTTTTTTCAGATATCTGTTGGCCATTTGTCTTCCTTTTAAAAAAGTCTATGTAGGCCTATTGCCCATTTTTGAATCAATTTATCTCTTTTGCTTTTGCTTTGAGTTTTTGGAGTTCTTCCAGGTTCTGGCTGTGAGATGTTAGATGTGCAATTTTCTACCATTCTGTAGGTTATCTTTTTGCTCTATAGATTGTTTCCTTTGCTATGCCAAAGCTTTTTAGTTTGATGTGATAAAGATTGTGTACTTGTGATCTCATAGTACTACTCCTAGGCTTAAATTCCCATAACTAGGCTCAAGTTCTTCAGGACATATTTGTACTTATTTCATTTTATACAGATATGCCTTGGACACATTTTTTTCTCTGACAGTTTTTCTAATCTAGAAGAACACTATCTCAGTCATGGTATACTGTTTGTGTCCAAGTGTTGAATAACTATCTTCTCTCCCAGTTGCCAGGATGTTTATTATTGCAATAAATTTGATCACATTCTTACAACATTTAAATCTATGAAGCTCAGTTTTTGAGAATAAATTTGACTTTCAACTTGAAACTATGCATTAAAACATCAAAATCATAGGTAATGGCCAGAGTGAGTTATATAATTATGTTATATTCTTTTTAAAAACTCTTATTAAACAAAATTTATTTACCTAATTTTTATACAATAAATTTCTTCATTTTAATCGAGGATTTTCCTCCCTATTATATACCAAAGACCCAGACTGAAGGAAGAAATATGTGGTCTGGGTTATTATGGGGAAAGGAAAATATGTGGTGTGGGTTATTATGAGGAAAGGAAACAGGAGTGCAGAAGTATCTAAGTCAACCATAGGATTCGCACCAGGTTCCTGGAGTTAGGGAACTTAAAACCAAACAGAACACAAATTAATAAATAGAGATAGCTAAAATTAAGAAGTAAAGAAATCATAGAATAGAAATTATCTAAAATGGAAACATCAGGAAGCTCAACACAGATGTGAGTATATAGCATGTGGGCAGTGGAAACAGTAATTTGATAGACATCAGAACAGTTCTTTTTATTAGGCATAAAGGCATTCTGTCACTTTTAACACAAGAATGGGTCATTATTAAAGTGTGTCAATAAGCAAAAGTAATAGTGATTGTTGGCTAATGATGAGTCTCTTATAAGGAAAACTATCACTGAGATTTTAAATTACATACATCTTAAAATTTATAGGATAACTTTAAATTGTTCTATATTTTATTCTTAAGTAAAATTCAAAACCTTCCTTTCTTTGTGTATATTAAAATACTTCTTTTTCAGAAAATTAAAGTGAATCAGAGAAAAAATTAACTCTGAATGTCTAGGCTATTTGCATTAAAAAATACCTGAAAAAATTGCTTAGTTCCTAGAATTTATTATAGTGTCCCTTTTTAGGGGTCAGAGTAGAAAATGGCAATCATGGTGTTGAATCTCTAGTCAATAGCATGAAGAGATTAATAGTGTTTTGTGACTTTTCTTATGATGAACCTTTATTTCTGGTCCATCTACTACTTTAATTCTCAGAGATTTAGTGCTTTGGAAAATACAAGTCACAAATGTCAAATACCTGTAATGATAAGGGTATTATTGCTATGGCTTCATTTGGGGGATGTCATAATCACCTCAACTGTATATTGGGGCATCTTCTGTCTCATTTTAGGGGTACCCTGGGATAACTTCTAAGGAAAGTGTGTAGCATTCTAAGCTCCCGTATAGATGTTAATAGTTAGAAGATTTCAGGTAGCTGTTCAGAATCAAAAAGTTCTTTTTAAATCTGAACACCTTTGCCTTGGTATAAACATATACAGTGTAGTATTTCATTAGGAGAAATAGTAAAAAATAATTTTGGTCACAATTACTTCATGTGACTACCATTTAATGGCATATGGTATTTATTCTATAAAATATTTTACTAGAAATCAGGAAACCTGAACTTGAATATATGCTTCACCCATTGTCTTCAAAACCCAGTTTCTATTTAAATTTCCTGTCCATTCTTTTTAAAATTATGATACTGATTTTGCTAAGGGATTATATAGAAAGATTATTATTCATAATTTACAAAATAGAAAATGCATAATAAGGGGAAAACTGCAATTATAAAATAAGTAGCCATGGTTACAATGGAATTTATAAAGGTTAAAGTAGAATAAATCGTTTGGAAATGTGACATTTTAAAAATGCATTTTAATGAAATGAACATCTCTTAAGTGAGTAAATGGAATGAAAAATCCATTTTATTAAATCTTCAAATTATTTTAATACATTTGAATTTAGCTGTTTTTTAGAGACAATAATTTGTCAATTTTGTAAGTTATTTTCCAGTTCTAAAGGTCTCTAATTTGATGCATTCATTAAAATATATGATTTTGTTCAAATGTGAGTGCAATATATTTGAGTTTGGAAATTAAGATATTTATTTTGTTGGAAATCAGGCTTTAATTTTTTATAATGTTCTGTAGGAAAAAGTAGCAACAGTATTTCCACAGAAGTAAGTTCTATTTTCTGGCAAGAAAAGTTCCGTTGCTTAGTAATTATTCACATATAAATGATATAGGTATTTTAGACAGCTTTTTCCCTGCTATGACTGAAAGACCCAACCAGCACAACTATAGAGGAGAAAAGGTTCATTTGAGGGCTCACAGTTTCAGAGGTTTTAGTCCATAGAAGGCTGGCTCCATTCCTCAGGGCTCCAGGTGAGGTAGGATATTATGGCTGGAGACTGTGATGAAGGGAAGCTGCTCACATCATGATCAGAAAGCAGACAGAGAAACTCCACTTCCCATATACAAATATATACCCCAAAGCCACACTCTGATTCCCACCTCCTTCAGCTACACCCTACCACTTCAGTTACCAGTTAATCCCTATCCGAATTAATTCACCGACTGGGTTAAGACTTTTACAACCCAATCATTTCTCTTTGGAACCTTCTTGCATTGTCTCACGTGTGGGATTTTGGAGGATACTTCACATCCAAACCATAACAATAGCTATAGAAAAAAAAAAAAACTAAATAAGAAGACTAGAGGAATATGACTTACCACTTTTTGTATAAATTCAGCTATTTCTGTTAAATATGTCATATATTATGTATAGCTGGTAAATCTTATTCTCAATTTTAGTACATAATTATTGTGGAAAAACTTGAGGAATATAGACATTATTAAAGAAATGTTATTTGAGTCAACTTTTGTTACTGTGACTAATCTGACAAGAAGAACTTAGAGGAGGACAAGTTTATTTTGGCTCATGTTTTCAGAGATGTAGTACATGGTTAGCCAAGTTCATTTCTCTGCCAAGGTGAGACAGAATGTCTTGGTGGAAGGGCATGATGGAGGAGCACAACCCCACTTAGGAGTCAGGAAGGAGAGAAAGAGAGGGAGAAAGAAAGGGGCCACAGAAAAAATGAAACCTTCCAGGGTATCCCCCCAAGGACCCAACTCCAGCAGTCATGCCCCACCTGCCCACAATCACCACCCAGTTAGTCCATTTAAACTAGGATGGATTGATAGGTTATAGCTCTCAAAGTCCAATCACCTGTGACTATATCTGCATGAACACAGGAGCTTTTATGAGTATTAAATTATAACAACTAAAAATCACCTTTATTGCTATTTTGTTTCTCCTACCCTTTCAACTTCAACATCTGTCTTCTTCTCTTTCTCAGTGCACATTTACTTTTAACATTGGAATCATATTGAATTAAGATTGCATAGTGTGTGTGTGTGTGTGTGTGTGTGTGTGTGTATGAGAGAGAGAGAGAGAGAGAGAGAGAGAGAGAGAGAGAGAGAGAGAATTTAAATAATGTCACTTTCCTTCATTACGTGAATGTACTAAAAACTTACTTCAGGGCTTTCTTATTTTTGGACATCCAGAATGATCACATTTAATCCCACACCTTTACATGCATCATTAAATGTTCCTTTATGACGGAAGCTTAATGATCCCACTACTATGGCCTGGAGGGTAAAAGATTTTTAGTACCCTTGATGTATGCTGTAAAATTTTTGCTCTAAACCATGGACATTATTTCATACTCTCACAACAGATTAAGATAGCACATATTTTCCAAAAATATTTATCAAGGGAAAATATTTTCTTCTTTTTTGTTTGTGAATTGGTTAGGATAAAAGATAAAAGTGAGAACCCACTATTTTTTCAAAATTCTTTGAATATTAATTGGCATTGATGTCTCTTATATTTTCAATATTTATTTTATATGGTAGAAAATACTAAATATTTCTAGCAAAGTAAAAATACATCTAATTGATAGATGTTTGATCTGCCTATTAGATCATCTGTCTATTTGATACTACATTATTTTTAAAAATCCCTTAACAGTGCAACTGTTAATCCAATGATTATGGCTATATTTTTCTTCATGTTATCATTTATAATTAAATTTTAGATGATTTTTATGGGTAGATTTTAGAAGATTTTCACATACTTCCTTGGAGATTTTTTATCTACCTCAGTCATAGAAATTCCTTTTTTATTACAAGATTCTATGAATATCCTTCTATGTAATTTATACAATTGTGTTTTAATTTTCATATTTCAATATTTAGCCTATCTGGACTTAGATTTTTGTTATAATGCTTTTTCTATATAATTAGTCAGTTGTCCTCAAACTTTTATATGGATATTTTCTATTGAGTTATATTTTTCATTTTCATTGAATATACTAAAACTCTGAATACCTTTACCTGAGAAATTTTAGGATCTGAAGCACTTCACTTTCACCTTGCACTATTATATTATTAAACCCTATGGAGAAAAGTTCTGGGAAATCACTGACTTAGGTGTCTGGGCTTCTCACCCACCCAAAGTTGGACACAATACTGTTTTTGCTACAGAAATGTAGAACTTTGCAATGCTAACTCCTAAAATGACTTTCCTTTCTTCTACATTCTCCAGTAACTTTAGTGTCAGTAATTTGTTCTCTATTTTCTGATTGTCTCCTGGAAGCCAGCTGATCAAATAAACATATATTTTAGAGGGAGGGTCTGGCATTTTTTGACTTACCAAATATTTGATCATACATGTAAGAGTTGAATATAAAACTAATATGACCTTGTAAGTGTATCACTCATTTGGACTCCAAAATTACATATGCAAAGATTTTGTTCCTATAATTATTCTTCTCTCTCTCTCTCTCTCTCTCTCTCTCTCTCTCTCTCTCTCTCTCTTTCTCTCATCATTCATCATCATAATAGTATAGCCATTTTTTATCATTTATAAAAATAGCAATTAGAACAGGTATATAACCCTTACAGCCCATAGTCTATTCTAACTATAGGTACATCTCTGGACTCTATTTTCTTAACAACAACAACAAACACACCTCCAGAGATGTGGTCTATATTTACTGTTAGCACCTCCTCATTTCAGGTCTCTCCTGAGCTGACTCCAGTTAAACTATTGTCCCACAACACCCTTGAAACTGCTGGATTCAGTGTCACCTATGATGTGTTATTGTCATGGTTTTCTTAATTTTTTCCTTGATTTCTGAGAAACATTGATTGTAATTTTTTTATTTTACAATTACTTTTTTACGTTAAAATTATGTTAAGTTTTTTTCTTTATTTTGGTTTTCATACCTCTTTTCTCTGATTTTTTTTTCCTTCTTGGTGCCTTGACCCACACAGTATCAACAAAGGATCTTGAGTAGGGGTGACGAGAGATGGAGAAAAACACAGAGACAAATAAAACACAGAGACATATTCAAGTAAAGCCGGGGCAAGGTGGGATATGGCACTCTGAGAGAGGAACAGTGACCCAGAATTAGCTCCACAAGTTTATTATATAGGGTCACATATTCAGGAAGTTAAACTATAGGGGCACTGTAAATTGTTCAATGTTTGTGTGTTGTCAGAGGCTTACCTGCGCACTAAAAAGCTACAGAGCTAAAAAACACTTTTGTAGCTATCCTACTGTTACAGTGCTAGGAACATTCTGCTATTATCCTGCTGCACCCAGGAAGCCCATTATACTGGAATGTCTGATAACTATTATCATCAGAGCCCAGTGTCAAGGCTGTTAACATCTTCACCTTTTGGCAAGGAATGTTTCCCATGCTTGGCTTTTGGTGACACGGCAGGATCAGCTGATGACAGGGGCTCATCTACTCTCCATATCTGCATGTCCTCTTTAAGTTTTTGCCAATGTCTCTTTCCTATTGCTTGAACTTTAAATATGAAAATTCTTGGAGTTCTGACTTAGGCTTCTTTTCTTGCTATGTCAATACTCCGATTAGTTATGATCATTGAATGACATGGTTTAAATGTGCTCACAGCTTCCCTTCTTTGCAGCATGGTTCTGAAAATATTTTGTTCTGTATGTTAATCAGTTTTCTCTTATTGAATAAGTAACTGAGATAAATCAACTTATAAGGATGGCATGTTTATTTTGTTTAGTCCAAGGTTGGTTGACCCTGCAAGATTTGAGCCTATGGCAAGGCAGCACATCATGGCAAAGGGGTACATGTTGGAATAAGCTGCACACCTCGTGGTTACTGGGAAGCAAAGAGCAGGAAGCAGAGGGGCTGAAGTCCTTATATCCCCTTCAAGGACACACCTTACAATGACCAAAAGGTTCCATGACCTTCCAAATAGCATCATGGACTGGGGACCAAATCTTCAACACATAAGCCTATACAGTGACACTTACCCAAACCACATACTTGCTATAAATTCTTCCC
Organism: Urocitellus parryii; assembly: GCF_045843805.1. Lineage (NCBI taxonomy): Eukaryota > Metazoa > Chordata > Mammalia > Rodentia > Sciuridae > Urocitellus > Urocitellus parryii. The sequence continues at coordinate 51,539,219 of NC_135536.1, forward strand.
AGTAGTCTGAATGCATATACTTAATTATTGCACTTTTTAGTTCTCATAAGAGCTAGTTAAGAGCTACCTGAAATTTAGCAGGTTCTAAGCAATATTCTTATTTATGTATAACCAAGTCATGTAATTACTCAGTAAATGTCATTATCCTCCACTCAATAGCAACAAGCAACCTCCCTCCAATTAGTTGCTACTTATTCATACTCAGTCTACTAGAATTCTTGCTAGCCCTACTTTTCCATTTTTCACACATAATTTATATTTTTAAGTATAAATTAGATCTTGTCATTATCTGGTAAACCTTTCTTCGAATCCTGAGAAAATATTATGGCAAAACTAGATATGGAATATTCTACAAATAAAACCAAAAGTACCCTAGGAATGAAGAGAAAAAAAAAATGATAGATTGACTAACTGAAGTTGTAAACTTAAGTTGATATAACTTAATTTTTTTAACTTCTTTGTATCTATCAGTTTCTTAGCCTTATTTTTATTGATTTTTTTCAGGGTAGTAATATCAATCTTTAAGTAAAAATAAGTGTCTGAGTCTTATTTTTATTGATTTTTTCCAGGGTAGTAACATCAATCTTTAAGTTCACTATAATTGAAAGAATATTCTTTAAAATATTTTCTAATTGAGTATTTAGGCACTTTTCTCTTAGTATCGGGAAATAAAATATTTATTTCAATGTTTGTTTTAGTGTTTGTTAGTTTTAAGTAATTGACAGCATACAAACTAGCTTTGGATTTACTTAAGATGGAAATTATTATAGAAATGTGGGAGTGGTTCAGAAAACTGAGGCATTTTCTTTCTTTCTTTCTTTTTCAGCTCTGCTTCAAGGGTAGTTAGAGCTTGATATCTGATTATAACACAATTTTTCCTTGCTTTCTTCCTGTGTTCCATATCCCTTTCCCTCTCCCTCTCTTACTCTCTCTTCTTCTCCTTCTCCTTCTTCCTTTCTCCTTGTGTTTCTTTCTGGAGACACATGAATCTTTCTCCTCTGCTTCAAGGTACACAGCTGCTTTTCTTTTCTCTCCATCTCTGCAGACTGGCTTTTCTTCAATCCTTGTGCAAAAAGCAGAAATCATACAGTCAATCGTGATAGTATGTTCAAGTGTAAAGACAAAGCAGATACTAGCTAGTTACTGTCTTTGAATTCCATTTTCAAATCTGAAGCAGAAGAGACACTATTGGCTTTGAATGGTTCTAATCAATCTTGGCAAAGTAAATGGTTGTTAGACTTGTTGCCTATGTTGTAGGAGCAGAATTTCTGAGATGGAGTTCAGGACAGGCTGAAAAATCACAAGCACCTGTAATTTCTACTTAGAGGAAAAAAAAAGCAAATAAAATAAAATTCAATTAAAATAAAATACCTTGTATTTATCAAAAACTAAGTGGTCAATATGAAAAAATATTCAATAACATGAGAAAAATAAAGCAATTCAAATCAAAACAATAACAATAATAGGTCCTAACTTCTATTTGAAAAACATTTTAATGTAAAAATATTCACTGTTTATGATTGTATCCTTGAAAAAAATTCAACAATATTTATCAAAATGTAAAATGTCAATTATTTGATAAAAATTTAATTTCCTAGAATTTATCTTTATAGATGTAGTTATATTTATACAAATCCCTATTGTTTGCAGATACTAATTAAAAACTGATGGAAGAGCAGTGAGTTAGAAACAACCTAAACTCTTATCAGTAGGCATCTGGTCACATCACTTAGGATACAGAAATAAAACTGTATACCCTGCTGGAAAAGTGAAGTAGAGGTACATGAGTTGATGTGAAATTTTATTATTAAAGAGAAAAACAGAATAAAAACTCTGTAAATATTATACTCCCATTTCTTTTTTTTTAATTTTAAATATTTTTATTGCTATCAGTGTCTTTTGTAATATAAATATATCATAATCATTAATTTACTTACCCATTTTTAATGTTCAATCTTTAAAAACATTTGTTCAATTTATTTTTAATTGAAATATAAACATAAATTGTATATATTAGTGTATCTAAGCATTTTTTTAATTTTTTTTAATTTTTTTAAAATTTTTTTTATTGTTAGTCGTTCAAAACATTACATAGTTCTTGATTCAAGAGGGTTATGAACTCCCATTTTTACCCTGTATACAGATTGCTGAATCACATCAGTTACACTTCCATTAATTTACATATTGCCATTCTAGTGTCTGATGTATTCTGCTGTCTATCCTATCCTCTACTATCCCCCCTCCCCTCCCCTCCCCTCCCCTCCCCTCTTCTCTCTCTACCCCCTCTACTGTAAATCATTTCTTCCACTTGTATTATTCTTCCCTTACCCCTCACTTCCTCTTGTATGTAATTTTGTATAACCCTGCGGATCATCTTCCATTTCCATGCAGTTTCCCTTCTCTCTCCCTTTCCCTCCCACCTCTCATCCCTGTTTAATGTTAATCTTCTTCTCATGCTCTTCATCCCTACTCTGTCCTTAGTTACTCCCCTTATATCAAAGAAGTCATTTGGCATTTGTTTTTTAAGGATTGGCTAGCTTCACTTAGCATAATCTGCTCTAATGCCATCCATTTCCCAACAAATTCTATGATTTTGTCATTTTTTAATGCAGAGTAATACTCCATTGTGTATAAATGCCACATTTTTTTTATCCATTTATCTATTGAAGGGCATCTAGGTTGGTTCCATAATCTTGCTATTGTGAATTGTGCTGCTATGAACATCGATGTAGCAGTGTCCCTGTAGCATGCTCTTATTAGGTCTTTAGGGAATAGACCAAGAAGGAGAATAGCTGGGTCAAATGGTGGTTCCATTCCCAGCTTTCCAAGAAATCTCCATAATGCTTTCCAAATTGGCTGCACCAATTTGCAGTCCCACCAGCAATGAACAAGTGTACCCTTTCCCCACATCCTCGCCAGCACTTGTTGTTGTTTGACTTCATAATGGCTGCCAATCTTACTGGAGTGAGATGGTATCTTAGGGTGGTTTTGATTTGCATTTCTCTGACTGCTAGCAATGGTGAGCATTTTTTCATGTACTTATTGATTGATTTTATGTCCTCCTCTGAGAAGTGTCTGTTCAGGTCCTTGGCCCATTTGTTGATTGGGTTATTTGTTATCTTATTGTCTAATTTTTTTGAGTTCTTTGTATACTCTGGATATTAGGGCTCTATCTGAAGTGTGAGGAGTAAAGATTTGTTCCCAGGATGTAGGCTCCCTGTTTACCTCTCTTATTGTTTCTTTTGCTGAGAAAAAAATTTTTAGTTTGAGTAAGTTCCATTTGTTGATTCTAGTTGTTAACTCTTGCACTATGGGTGTCCTATTCAGGAATTTGGAGCCCAACCCCACAGTATGTAGATCATAGCCAACTTTTTCTTCTATCAGATGCCGTGTCTCTGACTTGATATCAAGCTCCTTGATTCATTTTGAGTTAACTTTTGTGCATGGCGAGAGAAAGGGATTCAGTTTCATTTGGATGCAAATGGATTTCCAGTTTTCCCAGCACCATTTGTTGAAGATGCTATCCTTCCTCCATTGCATGCTTTTAGCCCCTTTATCAAATATAAGACAGTTGTAGTTTTGTGGATTGGTTACTGTGTCCTCTATTCTGTACCATTGGTCCACCCGCCTGTTTTGGTACCAGTACCATGCTGTTTTTGTTACTATTGCTCTGTAGTATAGTTTGAAGTCTGGTATGGCTATACCACCTGATTCACACTTCCTGCTTAGCATTGTTTTTGCTATTCTGGGTCTTTTATTATTCCATATGAATCTCATGATTGTTTTATCTATTTCTACTAGAAATGCAGTTGGGATTTTAATTGGCATTGCATTGAACTTATAGAGAACGTTTGGTAATATCGCCATTTTGATGATGTTAGTTCTGCCTATCCATGAACAGGGTATATTTTTCCATCTTCTAAGATCTTCTTCTATATCTCCCTTTAGGGTTCTGTAGTTTTCATTGTATAAGTCTTTCACCTCTTTTGTTAGGTTGATTCCCAAGTATTTTATTTTTTTTTGAGGATATTGTGAATGGAATGGTTGTCCTCATTTCCATTTCAGAGGATTTGTCCCTGATATACAGGAATGCCTTTGATTTATGCTTGTTGATTTTATATCCTGCCACTTTGCTGAATTCATTTATTAGCTCTAATAGTTTCTTTGTAGACACTTTTGGGTCTGCTAGATATAGAATCATTTCACCTGCAAATAGTGATAATTTAAGTTCTTCTTTTCCTATTTTTATGCCTTTAATTTCTTTCGTCTGTCTAATTGCTCTGGCCAGTGTTTCAAGGACTATGTTGAACAGAAGTGGTGACAGAGGGTATCCCTCTCTTGTTCCAGATTTTAGAGGGAATGCCTTCAATTTTTCTCCATTCAGAATGATGCTGGCCTGTGGCTTATCATAGATTGCTTTTATAATGTTGAGGTATGAACCTGTTATCCCTAATTTTTCTAGAGTTTTGAACATAAAGGGATGCTGTACTTTGTCGAATGCTTTTTCTGTGTCTATCGAGATAATCATATGGTTCTTATTTTTAAGTCTATTGATGTGGTGAATAACATTTATTGATTTCTGTATATTGAACCAGCCTTGCATCCCAGGGATGAATCCTACTTGATCATGGTGTACAATTTTTTTGATATGTTTTTGAATCCGATTCGCCAGAATTTTATTGAGGATTTTTGCATCTAGGTTCATTAGAGATATTGGTCTGTAGTTTTCTTTCTTTGAAGTGTCTTTGTCTGGTTTAGGCATCAGGGTGATGTTGGCCTCATTGAATGTATTTGGAAGTTCTCCCTCTTTTTCTATTTCCTGAAATAGCTTGAAAAGTATTGGTGTTAGTTCCTCTTTAAAGGTTATGTAAAACTCTGCTGAATACCCATCCGGTCCTGGGCTTTTCTTAGTTGGTAGTCTTTTGATGGTTTCCTCTATTTCCTCAATTGTTATTGGTCTGTTTAGGTTGTCTATATCCTCCTGACTCAATCTGGGCAGATCATATGACTTAAGAAATTTATCGATGCCTTCACTATCTTCTATTTTATTGGAGTATAAGGATTCAAAATAATTTCTGATTATCTTCTGTATTTCTGACGTGTCTGTTGTGATATTGCCTTTTTCATCCCGTATGCTAGTAATTTGAGTTCTCTCTCTTCTTCTCTTCGTTAGCATGGCTAAGGGTCTGTTGATTTTATTTATTTTTTCAAAGAACCAACTTTTAGTTTTTTTTCAATTTTTTCAATTGTTTCTTTTGTTTCGATTTCATTAATTTCAGCTCTGATTTTAATTATTTCTTGCCTTCTACTTCTTTGGCTGTTGTTTTGCTCTTCTTTTTCTAGGATTTTGAGATGAAGTATGAGATCATTTATTTGTTGTTTTTTTTTTTTTTTTAAGGAATGAACTCCAAGCAATGAATTTTCCTCTTAGAACTGCATTCAATGTGTCCCATAGATTCCGATATGTTGTGTCTGTGTTTTCAGTTAACTCTAAGAAGTTTTTAAGTTCCTCCTTGATGTCTTCTAAAACCCATTGATCATTCAGTAACCTATTGTTGATTCTCCAAGTGATGCATGATTTTTCCTTCCTTCTTTTATCGTTGATTTTCAGTTTCATTCCATTATGATCAGACAAGATGCATGGTATTATCTCTACTCCTTTATATTGTCTAAGAGTTGCCCTGTGACATAATATATGATCTGTCGTTGAGAAGGATCCATGTGCTGCTGAGAAAAAAGTGTAACTGCTTGGTGTTGGGTGGTATATTCTATATATGTCAATTAAGTCTAGGTTATTAATTGTGTTATTGAGTTCTATAGTTCCCGTATTTAACTTTTGTTTGGAAGATATGTCCACTGGTGAGAGAGGTGTGTTGAAGTCTCCCATGATTATTGTATGGTGGTCTATTAGACTCTTGAACTTGCGAAGAGTTTGCTTGATGAACATAGCTGCACCATTGTTTGGGGCATATATATTTATGATTGTTATGTCTTGTTGGTGTATTGTTCCCTTGAGCAGTATGTAGTGTCCCTCTTTATCCCTTTTGATTAACTTTGGCTTGAAATCTATTTTATTTGATATGAGTATGGACACTCCTGCTTGTTTCCGCAGTCCATATGAATGATATGATTTTTCCCAACCTTTCACCTTCAGTCTATGTATATCTTTTCATATCAAATGCGTCTCCTGTAGGCAGCATATTGTTGGGTCTTGTTTTGTGATCCATTCAGCTAGCCTGTGTCTCTTAATTGGTGAGTTTAAGCCATTAACATTTAGGGTTATTATTGAGATATGGTTTGTTCTTCCAGCCATATTTGTTTATTAATGTTAGTAAACCTGATTTGTTTTCCTCTTTGATTACTTTCCCCCCTTTACTGTTCTACCTCCCACTGTTGGTTTTCATTGTTATTTTCCATTTCCTCTTCCTGTAATGTTTTGCCAAGGATTTTTTCAAGAGATGGTTTTCTAGCTGCGAATTCTTTTAACTTTTGTTTATTGTGGAAGGTTTTAATTTCATCTTCCATCCTGAAGCTTAATTTCACTGGATACATGATTCTTGGTTGGAACCTATTTTCTTTCAGTGTTTGAAATATGTTATTCCAGGATCTTCTAGCTTTCAGCGTCTGTGTTGAAAGATCAGCTGTTATCCTGATTGGTTTACCCCTAAATGTAATCTGCTTCCTTTCTCTTGTAGCTTTTAAAATTCTCTCCTTATTCTGTATGTTGGGCATCTTCATTATAATGTGTCTAGGTGTGGATCTCTTATGATTTTGCACATTCAGCGTCCTGTAGTCTTCTAAGATTTTGGATTATGTCTCATTCTTCAAGTCTGGGAAGTTTTCTCGTATTATTTCATTGAATAGATTGTTTATTCCTTTGGTTTGGAGCTCTATGCCTTCCTGTATCCCAATGACTCTTAAGTTTGGTCTCTTTATGTTAACCCATAATTCTTGGATGTTCTGCTCATGGTTTCTTAGCAGTCTTGCTGAGCTGTCTATGTTCTTTTCAAGTTGAAATACTTTGTCTTCATTGTCTGATGTTCTATCTTCTAAGTGATCTACTCTCCTGGTAGTATTCTCAATTGAGTTTTTAAGTTGGTTTATTGCCTCCTGCATTTCTAGGATTTCTATTTGTTTGCTTTTTATTACCTCTATCTCCCAGTGTAATTGATCTTTTGCTTCCTGGATTTGTTTATGTAATTCCTTGTCAAAGTGATCTTTCATTGTCTGATTTTGCTGTCTCATGTCTTCCTTGAGACTCCAGATCATCTGAAGCATGTATATCCTGAACTCTTTATCTGACATTCCATCTGTTGCAGCTATTACCTCTTCTAAAGTTGAGTTGACCTGCATTGCTTGTGGTCCTTTCTTTCCTTGTCTTTTCATACTGCTCGCGTTTCTTTTTGCTTGGTGAAACTCTTGTGTTTTTGAAATTTTTCCCCTATTTATTTATATTGCTCTTGTATAGTTGAAAAATCTCCCTTGCAGGGCGGGTAGTGGCTGTGCTCCTCCTCTAATTGGGGTGATCTGTCTACCACGCTGGCGGGCCGCTAGGCCTGCTCTGCCGGTCAGTCGCAGGTCTGCCCACCCTGCGGGCACGGGTGGCGGCTCTGCTCTGCCCCTACTCCAATTGTGGTGACATGACTACCACGCCCTTGGGTCGTTGGGCCTGATCCGGATGCGGGCAGTGGCTCTGCTCGGCCCCTACTCCAATTGGTGTGACGTGTCTACCATGCTGGCAGGCCTCTAGGCCTGTTCCGCCGGTGGGTCACAGGTCTGCCTACCTTGTGGGCTCGGGCAGCAGTTCTGCTCAGCCCCCACTCCAAATGGGGCTACCTGACTGCCACTCCAGCGGGTCGCTGGGCCTTTTCTGGACACAGGTGGCGGCTCTGCTCCACCCCCACTCCAACCAGTGTGACGTGACTGCCTCGGTGCTATGTGTCCACCACGCTGGCAGGCCACTGGGCCTGTCCTGCCAGTGGGTCGCAGGTCTGCCTACCTTGCAGGCTCAGGCGGCGGCTCTGCACGGCCCCTACTCCAAATGGGGTGACTTGACTACCATGCCGTCGGGTTGCTGGTCCTGTTCCAGGCGTGGGCGGCTGCTCTCTTAGGCCCCAGCTGCAGTTGGGGTGACGTGATACCAAGCCGGCGGGTCGCTTGGCCTGTTCTGGGCGCAGGCGGCAGCTCCACTCTGCCCCTCTGGCCCCCACAGCACCCAGCAGGACCGGGACCGAGAAGCAGTTTCCGCGGGTTCCCCCTCCCTGGGCCAAAGCAGCTCCAGGAGCCAGAACCCGGCCGCACCAAGCTCTCCGAGCTCAGTGCACGCTCTGCTGGGAGCAGGCTCAAAGAGGCAGTCTCCACGTGTTCCCCAGCCCTGGGCCAAAGCAGCTCCAGGAGCCAGAACCCGGCCGCTCAGAGCTCGGTGCACGCTTTGCTAGGAGCGAGCCCCAAGAATTAGTCTCCGCTGGTTCTCTAGCCCTGAGCCTGAGCGATCTGTCTGCCAGACACAGGCAAATACCAGCCTGAAATCACCTGTTCCGTAGCTGAATGAGCTGAGATCAGTAAAAAACAGGGATGATTACCACTCCCATTTCTTTAGGGGAAAAAAAATCCATTTTAGGGGAATAAGTTCCTGGAAAGAGCTGAACAGAGATGATAGAATGACAAAGTAGCCCTCAATGAATTCATGTCTTCAAGATAGCTGTCAAACTTTTATCTCCTCTTACTGGATGAAATTACCTCATGTGTCTGAAAGTTTTTTCTGATATTTTCTAGCAATCAAAAGTGTAAGACAAAATAATATCAATACTGCAAACTTAGTTTTTGCTCTAAAACACAAAGTCTGCAGTGCAAAAGTGGACAGAGCCAGTGTCTCTTCATTTGCCCTCCACTTTGTTGGCTGTTTTTATACAATTCAGATTCAATAGAAGCAGCTGTCAGGAATTAGTGGGAAAGGACTGAGAGAGGTGGGACTGTGGTGGATGTGGACAGCTTTTGGTTTTCTCTACATATCAAGGCCTAGGTGCAGGCAGACTCTTTACCTTATAGAATGCTCTTTGAATTTCAGAGGGCCTTCCATACAGGGATCTTCTGCCTTTAGGCACCTGGTACTGGAAATAATTCCTTTGGCAAGGGCTTCTAATTCTCCTCATAAAAGCTTTTTAGAACTGTGGGTCCATGCAGAGTTCTTTCTGGGCCCAGTGTCTTGTCAAATTAATCAAGTAACAATCCTGCCAACAGTCCATCTTAGGGAACTCTCCTTTCTTGCCTCCCTTCAAGTGAGTGAAAGTACAACCCCTTCCTTTAGTAGCTCACTGCCACTGGCTTACCAGGAAGAGAGCTATAACCAGGTCCTTGACTTTCAATTCAAATATTGCTTCTTCTGAACCCCAGCTTCAGGGCATCCATGTTTGTCAAGCCCCTTGAGAGTTTCTCTTGAAATCTCTTTCCCCGCCCTGGTGGATAAAGGGCACATTGTGGAACTATGGGGGGAGGTGGGCATTCTAATTACTTCACTACAGCCAGTTTTCTCCATCCTTTTTGACTCCATCCTTTTTCACTCCCGCTCAAATCCCATAAGTTGGTTAAAAAAGAAAGAAAGAAAGAAAGAAAGAAAGAAAGAAAATATGTTTTTCTTGGCATGACCAACACATATGGTCTGTTCTATTTTTCTCAGCCTTTGATGTCTCTCTCTATAACAGTAAAACAAATTATAACAGGAAACGTATACCACACAAGTACATACATTCACGTGCTTATATAGGGACGAGATATTTATGAGAGTGGTTCCTCAGAAAAGTGCTAGAAACTGGGGTTCTTACGTTTTATTTTGAACTTCAATCTAAATTGCAATAAACTGTAATTTTATGCCCCCAAAGCTATAAGTAATTTAGTTTTCATTCTCATCATTATAAACATCTTGCAATAAAATGTCCTCTCAGGATTAATAATTTCATGTTGCTATATCTCACAGTACATAAATATTGAAAACATAACTTTCAAAACTAAAACATAAATCTATAGATGAATTGAGAAAACAATCTGTGTATTATATATTCACATCCATATACGATATTCTGTTTGAGTTGCCATAATGAAGTAAAAATGTCAATACATACAAAATTATATAGAACAAGTTTAATATTTTAAATGAGATTAGAAGTACAAACTAAAAAAGAACAAAGAGGGAAAATACAAATTATCAACATCAGAAATGAAGAAGAGTTATCATTATTGATATCATACAAATTAAAAGTAAAATGAAGAAATAGCATGAACAACTTCATAACCAGATATTTAATAACTTACACAAAATGGAACAATTCTTTTAAATATAAACTATCATCAAAATTCTCACCAAGAGAAATTGATAGTCTGAATAGTCTTGCATGTACTTAAGAATTTGAACTAATAATGAATAACCTTTCAAAATTCAAAGCACCAAGTCCAAATGAATTCAATGATAAATTTCCCCAAACATTTAAGAAAAAAGATTATGCTAATTATCTATAATCTCCATAAAGCAGGAGGAAAAAAAAAACAAAACTTCTTATTCATTCTAACAGCCAAGCATTGTCCAAATGCCAAAACCAGGTAAGAGATATTACAAGAAAGAAAAACTACAGATTAATATGTCTCATGAACATACATACAAAAATTAACATTAGCAAATCAAATCCCGATGTTGTATAAAAAGAAGAAAATGTGAATTAATTGTCTTTCCAAAGAAGAAAATGTGAATTGTCTTCCAAAATTAATTATAAATTCAATGCAATCCTCATCAAAACTTGAAGATAATTTTATAGGTTTCAACCGAGTCTAAAGTTCACATGAAAGAGAAAAGGGACTGGAAAAGTCAATGAAACATTGTAGAAGGAGAACCCCAGAGGGCTTTCTCTTCCTGATATAGAAATATAATGTCAAGATATAGAGAGAGTAAGGATGAAGCAGGATATTGTTGCAGAATCACACAGAGTAGTGAAGCAGCAAGCTGAACCTAGTAACTAGAAATGAATATTTGGGGATTTACTTTATGACAAAAATAGCATTTTAAATAAGTGGAGAAATAATGGCTATAAAAAATGGTCTTGAAATATTTGCTCTCCTATTAGATAATAATAGAGTTAAATCATCAGCAGATTTTCAGAAAACTAAACATCAAGTAGATTAATGGGGTACATCTAAAAACAGAATCTTATGTTTAATATGCCCAATGAACATATGTAAAGGTGCTCCAGTTCACTAATAGTACAGATTAAAAATGTCAGCGAGGTGCCATTTAGTAAATTGCATGTAGTGAAAATAAAAAAGGCTGATAATATCTTTGGTTAGCGAGGCTGAACAGAAATGAATACTGTTGGGGTAATACTTTGGAAGCTTCAAAACATTTTTTTAAACTATAGTCCTTTTATAAAGGAATTCCATTTTGGGAAGGTATTCTAAGAAAATACACTAAGCTATGTATAAGAATTTTCATTGTAGTATTGTTAATAATAGTGAAAAGCTGGAAAAACTTGAAGAGGAGTGGCTAAGTACTCTGAGATGATGGTGTGTTCATACCATGGAATTTTACAGGGTTTTTATAAGGTTTGAAAACATAGATAATATACTTTCATCATATATTGAATATAATATTATTAAACCACTTACTACATATCTACTCATGCTTTCAAATTTGGTGGTTAGAGAGTTAAACTGAATTTGAGATAAGCTTTATGTAATGATGTGGAAAGACTCCAAGCCATGGTGGAAGTGAAAAAATAAAATTGTATATTGCATAATCCTACTTGTACAAAGATGTGTATGTTTACATTAGTGTCTGTAGTATCATGGAGAGAAAACTAGTAGCTGTAGACAAATTTTTTATCAATAGTGGTGAAATAGGAATAGAAATAGTAATTGGAGAAAATGAAGCAGAGGCATTCCTATTTGTTTTTTATTGGATTAATTACAAAAGCTTATTTTAATCTGTTACTCATTTACTTTAAAAAATGTTCCAGAGCTTTCCTGTCCATAAGCATATTGTGAGTCAGCATGGTGATGTGGCTACTGAAATTGAAAGCTCTTCAAATGGAATGCATTGAAATAGATTTTAGAGTTCTGAAGAAGTCCTCAAGTACTGCCCGGAGGAAGTGGAGACAGAGGCAGAGTCCAAAAGAGTGAGATTTATGAATTCCACTCCAATCAGAACAACTCATTTAAAGAAATCTGTGTACTAAAGTTATTAAGGTTTAGATATGAGGTGTTCCCCCCAAATTCTTGTGTGACATAATTCAAGAAGGTTTACATGTAAAATGATTGGATTGTGATAGCTATAACCTCATCAGTACATTAATCCACTGATAGGGATTAAAATTGGATAACTAAATGCATGTGGGTGTGGCTAGAGGAGGCAGGTCATTGAGGTGTGCCTTTGGGGTTTATATTTTGTCCCTGGTAAGCCAAGCTTAGTCTCTCTTCTTCTTCATGGCTGTCACATTCTGAGCTTCCTTTCTCTGTCAAGCCCTTCTGACATGATGTTCTGCCTCATCTCAGGCACAGAGTGGTAGAGTTGGCTGTCTATGAACTAAAACGTCTCTGAAACTGTGAGCCCCAAATAAACTTTTTTTCCTATAAAATTATTCTTGTCAGATCTTTGAGTCATAACAGTTAAAAAGCTGATCAAAACAAAAATGCTACATAAGCTTTAGCTTAAAAATAAAGTGTGAAGGTGGGGCTACCATTCAAGACATTATGTTGAAATTTATTATCTCATCAGGATGTTGATGCCCCCTTCTCTGCTCTGCTGGGAGATTTCCTGGTGCCTGGACTTATTTATTTCTCTTTCATCACATGATGGAAATCATTGCAATGGATGTACTCCAAGGAGTAGACCCCAGTGGTGAAGGGATTCATAACACTATGGAAAACAATTGAGGAAGCCATCCTTGGGGAGGAGACAAAAGTGCTGACCGCAGTTATTGGAAGATCTGTCAGGCAGGTAGATTGGTTCTATGTGGAAGGAGGAGTAGGACGAAAACCAGAGTTTTTAGGTCTCCAAAGATGAAATGGGCTACCTTGGGAGGCAGTGGGTTCCCCATCACCAGCATAGTGCAATCCAAAACTACTCAGCAATCATGTTTGTGGTAAGGATTCCAACATTAGATGAGGATTTGACTAGAAACCTCCAATTTTAATTCTTTCCACAAATATTACCTTCCAGGATTCAAGCAATGTGTGGGGCACTAGAAATATAGAGTTAATTTGGGAAAGACATTTTTTCTACTCTTGGTAAAAATCCAAAAGTAAGAAGAACAATTACAAAACAAAACAAAGCAAACAGTTTCAAATTTTAGTTTTTGCTCTGTGGATAATAGGACATGGTGAAGTAATTAAGAGTAACAGAACTGAAGATGTTTTTAGATAAAATGTCAAGGAAGTATCCTCAGAAGAGATCTTTGTGGATACCTGAGGATGAGAAGAAGTCATTCATATAAAAATCCTTTTTTAGGCAGAAGAAACAGAACAGTAAAAATATTAGAAAGCTGTTGCAGAATTCATTAATTCAGTTTTGAGTTTTAAATGACAAAGAAAGAAAGAAAAAAGAATTATACACAAAGATCAAAGATTTATTACAGGTAAATAATTTTGAAACTCAATTGGTACAGTCACATGAATAGGCTGAAGAAGAGAAATAATATCATTATGTCAGTTGATAGAATAAAGCTACTTACAAAATCAACCAACCATTCTTGATTTAAAAAACAAACTCTAAGCCCTCTAAGCCAATTAGAAATGAAGGAAACTTCTTTAATTTTATGAAGGACAATTATAAAAATTATCCAAAAATGACTGTTATACTCACTAGTGGGAAACTTAATATTTATTCCTCAGAAAGAAGCCAAGAATGTTCTCTTACTAGTACTATTCAACAGCATACTGGCAACTTTAAGAGAAAAGGGAAACACAAAGCATATGATATATATCTGTAAGGAAGAATTAAATCTGTGTTTGCAAATCACATAACTATCTATCTAAAAAATGAAAAAAAATATAAAATGCATAAAAAATCTAGAACAAATTTATGAGTATACCAAAGTCACAGAATACAATGTTAATACATGTTTAGGAAATATACAATATATAAAATATACAAGGTAAATATATGAAAATCAGCAATGATCAGCTGGAATTTCAAATAAAAATTTATAATAACCATTTTAATAGCATACAAAATTGAAATATTTAGGTGTGAATCCAATAGAATATGTTTAGGATCTATTCAGGGAAAAATAAAAAATTTTAATGAAAGAAATAAAAAAATAGAAAATTATTTTATGTTCATGTTTGGAAGACTCAGAATTATTGTGATACAAATTCTTAACTTGATTGATAAATTTATCACACTCCCAATCAAAATCTAGTAAATTATTTTATAGATATTGACAAACTGATTCTAAGATTACATGGAAAAATAAAAATCTAGAACAGCCCAAACACAATTGAAGAAGAGCAATAATATTAAAGGATTTATACTACCCAATATCAAGGTTTGCTATAAAGCTATGGTAGTCAACACAGAATGGTTTTGGCACAGAATAGCCTCCTGGACAAATGGGAAAGAAAAAAGAGCCCAGAAATAGACCCACACAGATATAGTGAATCTTTGACAAGAGTGCAAAGGTGATTCAATTGAGAAAGGATAATCATATCAACATATAGAATTAGAATAATTGTACACTTGTATAGAAATGTATCTAGGCATACATCTAAAACATTTCATATAAGTTAATAAAAAATGTGTTATCCTAGTATAAAACTCAAAAGTCTAAAAATTCTAGAAGAAAACAGGAGAAAAATCTAGGTGACTTGGGATATATTTGGTTATTTTTTTCTTTTTGATATCCATTGAAAAATTTCTTTCAATTTTTAATCTGGAAAGTGGCCATAGATTTTGGATACATTTCTATATTAGTCAACTCAGGCTTTCATAACAAAATATCATTATCTGAGTGTCTTAAAAAAAAGGAATTTATTTTCTTACAGTCTAGAGGTCGGGAAGTAACAGCTGATTGGGTGGTTCTTGTGAGAGCGGTCTTCCTGGATTGCAAACGGCCACAGTTTTTCTGGGTCCTCTTATGGTGGAAAGAGAACTCTCTTGTCTCTTTTCTTATAAGGATACTAATCCCATTGCATCAGGGTTCCACCTGATGACTTAATGGTCACTGAAAATGACTTAATGGTCACCTGAAAGCCCAGTCTTCAAATAGAGTCACTATGATGGTCAAGGTTTCAACCCATGAATTTTAGAGGTCACCATTCGGTCCATAGCAATTTTCACTTGATCTTAGCAAATGGTTCTTATTTGCATGTTTTAAATAGAAGCCCTCAGCTTGCCAAGAAAGTACACTGAAACCACACTCATAGAGGTTCTGGCTGTGACTCAGAGGACATTAGCATTCTGTTTCAGCACAGAAGTGTGGGTGTCTTTGGGAACATATTTGTTGTGAGCTATGTTTTTTGTACATCATGTTACATATTCCTGGACACAACTACCCTTCATGAAACCCAAACCTGGCTTATAATAGGAATTTCCCAGATTGTTAGTCAATGTGGTTTAAACCTACAGAAGAAACAAAGAAAAATTACATTCTAAATTCAGAAAGAAAAAATGAAACCATAGCACATATATTTATCACTAGTATCCATCTTTCTTGAGAATTTTATATTATGACATTAGATAAGAACCATAGGCTTTATCAGAACACAAAACAACAACAACAACAATAACAACAAAAAACAGACTATTTCAACACACACAATAAAATGTGATATTCAGGCAACTGTGTAGATGGTTTAGAAACTCAAGTATTTTTTTTTTCTAATGGATTTAGTTAATATATCCTTTCTGTATTACTTTAGAAATATATAAGCAATAGACTTAGCTTAAAGGCTATTTGGATGCAAGGACTCGTCTATCTCCTTTTCAGAACTTAAATAATTAAGTAGATGAAAATATATATGAACTAATTCTGTGGCACCCTTTATGTTTCTATTGGGGGTAAACACTAATCAGTGCCCAGGAACACTTGCAGGGAAACAAGAACTACAAAGCATGTGAGAACCAAGGACATGGAGAGTGAAACCTGGTCATTTCCCTTATCTCCAATTTTTAGGTGAGAATCAGGGTAACCTTGGTTGTAAAGTAAATGAACAAATTCATAAAACATCTGAAGGAACCCACCTGTGTCGTGGACATGTAACTTATTCCATATATTTGCCATGTTTGTAGGCATGTTCTATTTTATCTTGGCCTGACACCACTGGGGAATCTGAGCAATAAAATGTCCAAAACCTATCTGCTGAGTTCTCTAAATTCTTTCTTTGGGATCAGTAAACCCTATGCTTAGGGTGTTTGCAGTCCTGAGGTTGAACCTTGTCTTACTGCAGAATTGAATTCAGAGAAATACTATATACAATCATGAAGTAAAATATATACCTTTATTTTCTCAAATCCACTTAAAGCTAATTTGTAGCCTACAACTGCTTTTTCTTAAATCTTCTTACTTTCCCCCTCTAAGTATCCTGCAGCCTTAAACTCTACAAATTATTTCCTTCTTCTTTAAACACTTCAAAATATTTCCTCTGACTTTCTTACCACATACTCTTATTTAGCTCCTGTTTCTTTCCAAGTCCTCATTTTCTTAGGTTTCTGGTAGCCACATTCCTTCTGTTATATGTGCTGATTTCTTTGGTGACTTTAATGTCCTGAGACCATTGGAGAGGTGTTGGGATCCCTATGATAACCAGGTAGCTTTTTGAGCATGGGTGGACTAACAGATGGGATAGGTATTAGAGGAAGGAAGGCTGTTTCCTAAACTGGAGACGGGGGCAGGACAGCCTTTCTTTTCACCTCCAGCAATGTCTGCCTTTGTAGGTTCATTCACTACCACCCAGGAGGTCCAGCAAGCTCTGCCTTCCACCATCTGATGGTTTTCCAGTGTTCAAGAGAACTGCAGGCTGGATTGACAAGCAAGGAAACACAGACATTAGCACTTTTGAGTGGCTGATTAAATCATAAGCTAAGATGCTATAAATGTAAATTAGGAATGTTTCCACCATAATAGTCTGCATTTCAATAAAAATTCCCTGTTCTTTTCCAATATGACAACTTGCTGTAATCTTCAGATTCAAACCAACCTTGCTTCTTGAAAGTATAAATAGTTCTTCTTGAAAAGAACTAGTTAGGTGACTTGATAGCAAAAACACAGACGAACAAAGAAAGCATAAAGTTTCTGAAAGGGATGTATGAGACTACTCGTAGACATCCTGCTGCTTCTCGTTCCCCAATTACTGAAAGCAAAGTGTTACCATTTGCCTGCATTTGGAAACTACTCTCCTGTGATAAATGTTCTTACTAAGGGACTTTTTGAAAATATGCTGCAAACACTTCTTTTTGCTTGAATATGATTCCTTTTTAATTGAAAATTGTTTTCATCACATTTAAATAGCACCAAATATTTCTTTCTTAACATTATGTACAATAAATTTAAAAATAAATTGCTGATATGGTATTTATTGACATCTGTACAATTAATTCAAGCAGGCTTAAAAGAAGGTGGCATTTTGTCTTCAAAAGACTCCTACTAATGGGCTGAGGTTGTAGCTCAGTGGTAGAGCGCTTGCCTTGCATGCGTGAGGCACTGGGTTCAATTCTCAGCACTGCATATAAACAAATAAATAAAGGTCCATTAATAACTTATAAAATATTTTTTAAAAGACTCCTGCTACAAATTCGTGGATTCGCAAAATATCCCGTAGCAATTTTTCAATTGCCCAACACACCATCATCTATAATACATTCCCCCAGCTGATGTATTTACGGCACTTCCAGTTCCTCCGGTTCAAGAAAATAATCTTTGTAAGAGTAAAAAAAAAAAAAAAAAAGAGTTAATTCTTCAGGATGCTCCTTGATTCTTAGAAAATAATTAGGAAGACTGATAACATAAAAAGTCCACGAAAGAATAATAATGGAAGAATAAGATCAGCCAAGTCAGTCAATCCTTCAGACTCTATGATTCTAAATATTAATCACGGAAATTAATCACATGCCAAAGACAAAATGATAATATTTTCCATCATTTCAAAGTTTTCACTGAATTTTTAGCTGGTATAGATAGACAAGTGATAGATGTTTGATCTCACATTCCAATTCTATATCCTACGCCCAAGATTTCTACATATTGTTAACTTGAGAAGGTCAATTGTCCTTGAAATCTCCCTATGGAGCACAGATTGCTCATACTTACTTCTGATACATTTAGTCTATGCAGCTATGAATGTTATAAGCCCTGAAAAGCTGTTTCTTTAAGGCTCTTTCAGAGTCTTTAGTGAGTGGAAGCTGGGGCAAGTGGCAAGGGTTCCCTTTCACTATAAAATTGTATTTTTATAGCTATATGTATGTACATATATGTATATACATATATGCAAACACACAAACATGCATAAATTTGCTTGATTGCAACCATAAAAAATGTGTCTGGGGTATCAGTATTACATAGGATCTGTCTACATTAGTTTCTTTAAAGAAATTCTAGAAAAGGACTTATTTTACTTTTTTGTAACAATGTCAATCTTTTTAATTCTGGTAATTTAACAATTCTGAATTGTGCTATAGTCACATTAAATTTGAAATAAAATGCAATGTTTTCATTGAAATGGTTTTTCAAGCTTGATACTATTGACATTTTGGGCTAGAATTCTTTATTGTAGAAAGATGGCTTGTGCATTGGATGATGTTTAGCTGCATCCCTGGCTACTACCCACTAGATGCCAGTATTATTCCTCAGTGGTGACAACAAAAATTGTCTCCAGACATGGGCAAATGTCCCCATGGAGGGCAAAGTCACCCTCTAGCTGAGAGCTACTGCTTTATAATAAAAGGACTATCTAAACATTCCATTAATAGTCATTCTTAACATATGACATTATTGTTAATAATGTCCACATTTGGGTTTACTTCTGTGGACCTTTGTGGGTATGAGTACTTTAAGACTCTGTTTTCTGATAGAAATCAATATAACTCCTTTGTTTCCATGTAATAGATATTTCCCAATTTTAGTAAAATTTGAAGATATATGTGCAAAATCTGAAGCCTAACCAAACAATTGTTTTTGATTAAAACTGTGAGCACATGCAAATTCCTCTTTCTGTATATTGGCTTTCTCTCTTTCATATGTTGAGGTAGGAAGAGATGGTTTTGATTGTTGTCTCCACATAGTTCATTGATGGCATCTGCTGCTTTGCCCTCAGCACCTTCAGAAATTCCAAGGCAAATTAATGGCCAGATGGTTTTTACCTGTATAAAAAACCTTTCTGGATATTCAGCCTATTTTAGCACAGTGCCTTATGTCCTAAAGGGAAAGCCAAGAGTAATTTAATGCCATTAGGCAGGGTGAAATTTAGAAAATGTGGTCTATTTATGCTTTAAAATTCTCCTTCCTCTAGTTTTGCATGTTCCTTCTATTTCTGCATAATACATCATCCCTTTGTGATACCATTCAGTATTGACTGCTGTGAATATTTTTTTCCTCTTTACATTTTAGTAAAATATTATTCTAGTAATGTTCTGGACCAATTTGGTTTTACATAAAGATGGAATGTAGCTCATATTTAAGAAACAGGTACATGAAAATCTATGTTACTAAGTCTAAACTTAAAACTCTAAAACTATTGATATGCAAATGAATATTTAAATTGCAGTGTATTTCAAATATTTTTCTAATAACATGCTCATTGTATCAAAATTATTAAATATAGTAAAATCAATGAAAAAAATTTAAGTCACCTAGAGATAGTAACTGTCAACTTCAAATATAACAACTGCTGAGCTGCAGCCTCACTGTAAAAATCAAATATGTGCACACACATATATAAACACATTTTTAATACTAAGAAGCCCATATGCAGTGAGTTAAAGAAATAATGTATATTTTACTCTATGTTATAA
Organism: Urocitellus parryii; assembly: GCF_045843805.1. Classification (NCBI taxonomy): domain Eukaryota; kingdom Metazoa; phylum Chordata; class Mammalia; order Rodentia; family Sciuridae; genus Urocitellus; species Urocitellus parryii. The sequence continues at coordinate 51,559,206 of NC_135536.1, forward strand.
TTTTATTTATTCCCTGTGAACGAAAGAAGTATCCCCTTTGAAAATAATATGCCAATCTCTATTTCTAGAGAATTTTTAAATCCTTGAAAAAAATATTCAGGTATGCTGTTTGGGTAAAGATCCCAAAGTGATAGCTAAACATCACTAAAAATATACCTAAGGAAAACTAATAAATATTGTACTTTCAAAGAAGTGAGTAGTGAACTTATTTGGTATGCAGCTGCTACCTCTGAGTCTCTACCACAAACTTGTAGTTAGATTTATAAAAATTGAAATAAAATATACTAAAAATAAGCAAGTAAATTGATATATAGCAACTTAATTATTTATTAGTTTGGTTTATTTTAGTTGATTTGATAATTGAAAATGGCAATATCAGTTATTCAGATTTGCTGGATGAGTATTTGTAATGCTTATGAAAAACCTATCTGGAAAACCTTTGGATGCTTGGATAGTTAATCAGAAGTTCTTGGACAAAACCTTTTCTTTTTCTGTCATGATCAGAATGACTTGTGAGTTTCTGCCAAGTGTAGGCTCAAGGAGAAAGTATGAGCTGCCTCCATGTGGTTGAGTTATGGCAGGAACCGTTTAGAAAGCAATCCTTCTGCAGATATGGAAAGTGCTTAAGTGATCTATGTGCAGGATGTTTATATTTCCAATGACTTCTCTCCTGTAGCACCTGGTACCATTCAGACCACTGTGCAATTTCATGCTCAGACAATTTATTTCCTTTTATGTTATGCAAGTGGATAGATTTTTATTTTGTTTAATAAAGTGAATTTTAAAAATATTTCAGTTTTGCCATGATTTAAGTTACCAAGCATCATTTATTTCACCACATGTTCAGTGCTATTGCAGTTATAAATCAAAATGATTTGCCTAAGCATGTTGCAGTTAAAACCTGTTAGAATAGTATTATGGGGGAAGTATTATACCCCTCTGATATTAATTCAATTTTAACAGTGTGATGGGAGTACATTGTTTATACAATAGAACTAGGCATTAAGCTACAATGAGAAAATTGCTGCCTGTGACAAAGTTATGGTGATGTGGTGTCTTGAAATGGTTGATAAAGCTTGAAAAGAACTATTTCCTGCTGGGTGGACAACTATAGCATATATTTATAAATTTTTCAAATCCATTCACTTTCAACTAAATTTGTAGGACCTTCATAACATTATGCTTACATACTGATGGAATGAACTACCGTGGCAACATGTTTGGTCCTAAAGTAAACATTGCCATTTGTAGACATCATGATTAGAAAATAGTTCATGGTAGCTATTACTAGTAGGTTAGAATAATTTTATGTTGCTTCTGATTTTCAGTTTTTTTTCTTTTAAGCATACTATAAAAGAAATGCTGGTAAATATTTTGAAAAATATTTCAAAAACAACTGAGAGTGAAAGTAAAACATTAATATTTTAAAATTTTTTCTCCTATCTCTTTTATAAAATGAATGTCCTATTGTTTTATTTCATGACAGACAGTATAGAATACACATGAGCTTCATGAATTCTGGAACTGGATTTCCCAGATTAGTATCACAGTTTTATTATATCAGGCTGGTTACTAGTTATCTAACTTTGATTCTCAGCTTTTTCATTCATAAAATGGGAATAATTATAGTACTTAATTCACAGGATGTGTTATAAGAGAACACAATATTATCAAGTGAGAATACTGAAAAAGAGAGAGCAAAGAATTAGTAATCATGTCTACATGCATTATGTAATGAGTGATTATATAATGCATGTAGACATGATTTAATACATGGAATCAGTACCAAAGTAGTATATTGGTTAAGATATTTATGCAAATAATAAAACATAAAGAGGAGGCTCCATGAGTCTCATGTGAATCTTTAACTGGAAAATCAAATAATGAAGTCCCAATATATGTTTTAATATCTGATTCATGTAAAGCTCATGGAACCTCTTGAAACTAATTTTTTATTGGCATGGCTGGTATTTCTTTTATAGAATCCTAACATTGCATATGAAAATTGTAGAGTCCTGGAATAATGTTATCTTCTTCATTGTTTTCAATGAAGGACTTGCTTTGTTTTCTGACAGAAGGAGAGATTATATTCAGATTATTTTGATCCACTTGAGAATGGGTTTCAGATTTCCTTGGGGCTGGCCTATTTCTTTTTTCTTTTTTTTTTTTTTTTTTGATCCCAGCCATTTACATCTACGACATAATTCTTTCAAAGCCTCAACTAGAACTCAAGGGTTTGTAACAAATTCTTGGATTGTTTTTTTGTTATCCTAGCACCATGAGATCATGAAATCTGTGCTCAGACTTTTAGCTTTTAAGGCCTGCTTTCTCCTTGTTTTATTTTGCCTTTTTTTTTCTTCTCTTTTTTCCCCTAGCATTTTGCTCATTGTTTTAGAGACTTAGGGTTTGGCAAATACTTAGATGAAAAATTAAATAGTGAATTTCAAGTTCACGTATATGACTTTCTCTTCTCCAGTATGATAGCCCCTCAAATACTGCTCATTTTGGCATTCCAGCTGCAGTGCTGACCTCCACAGCCAGTAAACACCCACAAGTACCTGGACCCCTGGCTTAGCTGGATTCAGTTCTTCCCAATGCTTTCTTTAATTGTAGCCTTCAAGTAAGTATTTAAAGCAGATATCTGTGCTATGTAGAATAAAGGATTGTTAGTTGTCTAACCGAGATAATGTCTGCACTGAATGGGTAAGAAATCCTTGTACCTCTCCTCATCATAATTATTTAATTATTAGAGAAACGTGTGAGTTCTCTGTGTTTCCCATTATTGACATTAGTTTGATTATATTTTTCATTTTCTCTTATATTATTTTTCAAATGCGTCTGGAGTAGGTAACTTGCAATTTAGTTTGTTATATCAAATCCCAAAGAATCATAACAAACCTGATGTGAAAGATTATTACCCACAGATTCTATATTTTGGGATCTGAGTGCCTGCTGCATAAGGCTTGTGACTGCCCATCTTGAGGAGGTGGAAAATGTGCCTTATGCATGGTATGGCATCACACGGGTGAATGTTGTATATGGATATTGGGGAACCCAAATGTATACCACAAGGGATTTTATTTGTTGCACATGTAATACATTGTCTTACTTTGTTCCTTACTAATCCAACTGAACTCTTGTTGAAAGCAGTAAGCTTCTAAACTTTTATATTTCCTAACCTTCTTTGCATACATAAATAAGCATATGATTTAGTTCCACCAAAGGACATATGAACAAGTCATTAACCACACTTGCCAGGAAAGAATACTAAAAGAAAGGACATGTCAGCTGATACAGGTCTTCCCTGCTTCCACTCTGTGTGTCCTTTTTCTTCCTGCTTCCAATACTAATGTAAGGACTAGAACTATAGCTTCTCTCCTCATTATCCTCACAATTGTTTTCTTAGTTACTGCACCATTCATTTATTTAAATTTTTTTTTCTAATACAAAATCATAAAAGTTCTACATATTAATGTCTGGGTTCTGATGTTCATGACCAGTTGATATAAATGTTCCCACCTTACCTACCATCTGATGTTAGTAATGTGGGAAAGTAAGACCCCCAAGTTGTGTAAAACACTATACACTGACCTCTTTTCCATAGAGATATACTCCAAAGTATCAGAATCTGCATGTCAGGTAAAAAATCACCACACAGTATTCTATTTTCCTCAGAACACCAGCGAATCTACATTTTGTGGAATTGAATGTCAATAAATATATGTTTACTTCAATTATACACCAATATTACAAAAGACTTGAAATTGGCTGACTATAATTTATACTTTGGGGATTTAACACATAGCCTAGTATTTTTTCTATCAATGGCTTAAATAATAGGTAGTTAGAACAAAGGTGTACAATCCATCAAACCAAGATGCTTTTTGGCATTATACATTTCTTTACAAGTGGTATTCCAATCAGATGGATATATAATTGAATTTCTAAGCAACCTAAGCCATTAGCACTGAGATGTTCTACAAAGTTAATGGTTTGCTAATGTTGGATCCAATAGTATTTATAGGTCCATGCAAAACAGTCCATTTTTATATGTGTTAAGATTTATTCAGTCTTCTATTTAAATCCTTAAGTATGTATGTCTGAGTCTCAGATGAGTATTGTTTTCATTACTTTTTCTATAAGGTTCAATTTTGCATACTCATCTCATTATTACTCTATCTAATGTCTATGAAAGCATCCAGATTTGGGGAGATGCAAGAGGGATAGCAGAAACTCAGAGGAGAAAGATGAGTGATTCAGTGAAAGGAAAAAATGGAGAAAATAATGAAGAGTAAAAATAAGGAGAATAAGAATCATACTTTTTTGTATTTGCTTTTTTTATAGGTATTGGGCTAAGGTCATTACATATATAAAATTATTTAATCTTCTCAATGACCCTATGCAGTAGGTATTGATTATTATAAACAGTGTTAAATGAGAAAAATAAAGATTTAGTGAATTTAATAGGATTTACCAAGTCAGAAAGGGGGAATGTAATAGAAAAATGGCTTAATTCAACATGCTTATCTCAGAATCTGATATACCTAGAAAATCTAGATGATGTTGCCTTTGAACTTTCTATATTACCTGAGGCCTGGAGGTAATGCTTTCCCTCTTTCTCTGACTTTCATATAAACTTCAATTCATCTTATTTTTGACTTCCTAGGAATGCATGCACTGGCAATCTGTATCACAGTCTGATGGAGTTTTTTTTTCTCTCTAAAAGGTATGTAAATTCAGGGAAAATTTCCAAGATAATTCTTATTCAAAATGGGCCTAGAAGCCCCAAAGTTCAATTCCTTACATCAAGATGATGCTTTTACTCTAACTGGTTTGTAAGTTATGTGTTTCTAAAGTATATTATTAGGTTTTAAAGTTGGTATCCAATATACTTCCTTTAGGAGATCTGATGCTCCTTCGAAGTATGTAGAAGGGATTTTTGTATTTGTCGAGGAGTTAACTCTTTGCCATGTGTATATCATACTCTACTCTAGATAACCTGCCGTATCTTCTGTTCAATTTTATGACTTCCAGATTCTAGTTGTATTAGTTATGCACACACAGATATATATCCAAAGACTCAATACAGTGTTCTAAGAGTCCATGTTCCTATATTATCATTCATTGCTACCTTCTCCTCTCCATTGGTAAATGACCATCTGACTCCAGATTGTGGAAACTAAGCTCACTTACAGTTCATCACTGAATTCCCAGAAAATGAGCTTTACCTTCAAGAGCAGATGTAGTAGGAACAACAGTTATAGGTCTCTATATTTTTGTTTCTGCCTGACAATCAAGCAGTTAAATAGATGATCATTGAATAACTGGTGACATTCCACTTTAGCGTTCAGCCAAATTAAGTGGGAAAAATTTATTCTACTCTCCAATTACAGGCCTTAGCATAAAGAAATTCCCTCAGAATATTTTTTGATGATCAAGATTAATGTGTTATATTAAAATTATGTCAGAAGATCCATTGCACTTCTTGACACAAACCCATAGAGTAATTTTATATCACTAATATGCTGGCCAGAACCATCTTTTGCAGTAGACTTTACATAAGCTTCAACACTTCACAGTAAACAAGTTGCTATGTCTATCTACCAACCATCTGTTGAGCAGAACAACATCTGAACACAAATATACACATTCTGCAAAATGCTATCTTTTAAGAGATGTGTTCTTTTTTCTATCTCCAGAAGATTTGGTTGTAAAATTCTAGCCAGTACACCTTTTATATATAGCACAGATTTGTTCCCTCCACAAATTTACTGCTTTGAAAACCATGGCCACCTCCTATACCTGTGTTCTAAAAATCCAGACAATCAAAGCTATGTATGACTGGTCCATTATCTACATGACCATCACCTAGAGGCAAAGTCAAATGTGGTGAGATGTACTTTGTTGTGGATAGGCACCTTTTGTTGATGATTCCCAGAATGCTAAGCGAGGCCACATTTCCATAGAGACACCTTGCCTGATGCTCTGAACTGAATGTACCAGAATTGCCATAATGCTATTTAGAAAAGAGTGGATGTGATTAAAACCTCATAGCATGATTTTCTGTATGCATTTTCTTAAACAGACTAGCAACAATCTGTCAAAATAGACAAGTCTTTACTAAAAGTGTCATCATGGGTAAATATTGTAGATTGGCTTACAAGAAGAAATAATGACAGTGTGACTCTCCTTACTATGAAAATTATGGACATAAAATGGGAAAGTGCACAGCTGCTTGGACAGAGCAAACTTGGGCCCCAACTCTTCATCCTTCCTTGTATCTGCCTCTTTGTCATTTGACTTTAAAACCTTAACAATTGGTATGCTTTTCTACTTCTTGATTTTGAGCTTGGCTGTGTAATTTGGTTTGGCAGTGGGACACTAACTGTTGTGACTGAAGCAGACTATTAAAATGTGGTTGAGTGGTTGAGCTTGTCACCATGAGAAAAGCTGACCCCAGGAAGCCCACTGATCTCAGGAGAATGAGAGACATGCAAAGCAGATTAAACTATATGTGTAACTTGGAGTTAAGCCTTGTAGCATCCACAGAGACATCCCAATTTACTTGCAGATGCATGAAGAAGACTAAATAATTGTTATTTCAATTTACTAAGTTTTTAAAAATTGTCTTTTAGTTGCAGCTGGACACAATATCTTGATTTTATTTACTTATTTTTATGTGGTGCTGAGGATCTTGCACGTTCTAGGCAAGTGCTCTACCCACTGAGCCACAACCTCAGCCCATCAATTTACTAAGTTTTGGACTGGCATTCTATACAGTACATGGTCATCTGTTGCTATTAGAAATGTTGCAACTTCAACAGAAACCCAAATTATGATTTTGATAAAGATTATGAGATACCATGAACTTGCTGTAAATGACAAGAAAAAGAGGAAAATATGATGGGCATTAGAGAAATTGTGACCCATGATGTGCAGTTTTTTAAGAAAACTACTGCCTACAACTGAAAGATTATGTATCTGATAAATATGTAGAGGTACTACAAGGAAACGATAATATCTGAAAAGAAATAGCCATCTTGCCAGTAGTACTTAGAAGTAGTAGAGAGATTTGAGAATTATGATTGCTAAATAAAACTTTTTTTCACCAATTTTAATGGGTGGCCATTAGACTACCATGGGAGGTCAAGCCCAGTGGCCCAGATCCACCCACACCAGCTTCTTTGGGGCCTAGGCACACAGCCTGGTCCACCCCTTTCCAGCAGGGTAGACACTAACCAGAGTTTAGCTTCTGGTGCAGGACCACCCCTTCTGACCAGTGGACTATTGTAGGAGACAAAGTCCAGCCTAGACTGACCACACAAGCCCATGAGGGATCCAGGCTCTCAGCAGGCCTGGTTCACCCCTCCCCGGGTGGGGCAGAGACCACCAAAGCCTAGCCTTTGGTGTAGGACTGCCCTTTCCGACCAGCAGACTACCCTAGGAGGTCAAGTCCAGCAGCCCAGATCCTCCCAGTCAACTTAGGCAGGTCCCAGAACCAGTATACAGTAGCGTTCATTGAGGGACGCCATCAGGGACTGGAAGCCCAACATCAAGGTGAGGTACAGACAATCTGCATGGGTACTACAAGAATGTAGGGAAGAAACTGCAGTATCTCAGATCCACACTGCAAGAAAGGAAGACACACAGACAACATTAAAAAAAAGGTAGAAAAGTACCCAAAACAAACCAGGACATTATAATAACAGAAACTATGGACAGCGAAATTGATGAAATGTCAGAGAAGGAGTTCAGAAGGTTCATAATTAAAATGATCTGTGAATTAAAGAATGACCTAAATGAGCAAATACAAGCAAAAGTTGATCACTCCAACAATGAGATAAGAGAACAAATACAGGTAGCAAAAGATTACTTCAATGACAAAGTTGCTGAGGACATGACTTATATCTGAGCATGTAAATCTTTACCAAAGACAGAGACTAACAATGTTTTCCACCAGGAAGTACCAAGAACCAGAAGCTAAGATATTGTTTCCATGACAAAGTTGCTGAGGACATGACTTATATCTGAGCATGTAAATCTTTACCAAAGACAGAGACTAACAATGTTTTCCACCAGGAAGTACCAAGAACCAGAAGCTAAGATATTGTTTCCATGACAAAGTTGCTGAGGACAAAAAGATTACTTCAAGAGAGAGATAGAGACACTGGGGGGGGGGGGGAGAAAAACAGTCAGAAATCCTGGAAATGAAGGATACAATAAATCAAATTAAAAACTAAATAGAAAGCATAACCAACAGACTAGATCACTTGGCAGAAAGAACATCAGATAATGAAGACAATGTATATAATCTGGAAAATAGAATTGATCACATAGTGAAGAAAGTTAGAAACCATGAACAGAACATCCACAAATTATGGGACAGTATCAAAATACCAAATCTAAGAGTTATGGGGATACAGGAAGACACAGAGTTTCAAACCAAAGGAATGCACAATCTCTTCAATGAGATAATATCAGAAAATTTCCCAAGCATGAAGAACAAATTGGAGAACCATACACAAGAGGTTTACAGGACAACAAATACAAAATTACCACAGATCTACACCAAGTCACATTATAATTAAAATGCCTAGCATACAGAATAAAGATAGAATCTTAAAAGTGCAAGAGAAAGGAATCAGATCACAAATCAGGAGAGACCAATTTGTATCTCAGCAGATTTTCAATCCAGACCCTCAAAGCCAGGAGATTGTGGAACAACATATACTAAGCTCTGAAAGAAAATGGATGCCAACCAAGAATCTTATATCCAGCAAAACTAACTTTTAGATTTGATGATGAAATAAAAACCTTCCATGATAAACAAAAGTTAAAAGAATTTACAACTAGAAAGCCTGAACTACAGAATATCGTTAGGAAAATATTCTAAGAAGAGGAAATGAAAAACAGTAATGAAAATCAGCAGAGGGATGAATTACACTAAAGGAAAGTCTAATCAGAGGAGAACCCAAGTCACATTAAATACCAAAAATAAACAAACATGGCTGGGAATAAAAATCATGTCTCAATAATAAACCTGAATGTTAAAGGCCTAAACTCACCAATCAAAAGACACAGACTAGCAGATTGGATCAAAACAACAACAACAACAACAACAACAACAACAACCAACAATATGCTGCCTCCAAGGGATTCATCTCATAGAAAAATACATTCACAAACTGAAGGTGAAGGGTTGGGAAAATTATACCACTGACATAGACTGGAAGCAAGTAGGGGTTTCTATCCTCATATCAAATAAAGTAGACTTCAAACTAAAGTCAATTTAAAAGGATAAACAAGGACACTACACACTGCTCAAGGGAACCATACACCAAGAAGACTTAACAATTATAAATATATATGCCCCAAACAATGGAGCAGCTATGTTCATCAAACAAACTCTTCTCAAGTTCAAGAGTCAAATAGACCACAATACAATAATTTGGGGTGACTTTAACACACTTTTTTCATCACTAGATAGAGCTTTCAAACAAAAGCTGAACAAAGGAACTATAGAACTCGATAATACAATCAATAACTTAGATTTAACTGACATAAATCGAATATCCCAAACTTCAATGAGAGAAAATACTTTCTTCTCAGCAGCACATGGATCTTTCTCTAAAATAGACCATATGTTATGCCACATTAACACTACATCTTAAAGCCCTAGAAAAAGAAGCACAAATCAACACCAAAAGCAGTAGAAGTCAGAAAATAATTAAAATCAGAGCTTAAATCAATGAAATAGAAACAAAAGAAACAACTGAAAATAATGAGAACAAAAATTGGCTCTTTGAAAAAATAAAAAAACATTGACAGACTCTTAGCCATGCTAACGAAGAGAAGGAGGGAGAAAACTCAAATCACTGACATAAGTGATGAAAAAGGAAATATCATGACAGACACTACAGAAATACAGAAGATAATTAGAAATTATTTTGAAAACGTGTACTCCAATAAAATAGAAAATATTGAAGGCATCAACAAATTTTTAGAGTCATATAATTTTCCCAAATTGAATCAGGGTGATATTCACAATTTAAACAGAGCAATTTCAAGTGACGAGTTAGCAGACACCATCAAAAGTCTACCAACCAAGAAAAGCCCAGGACCAAATGGATACACAGCTGAGTTCTACAAGACCTTTAAAGAAGAACTGATACCAATACTCTTCAATTTATTTCAGGAAATAGTAAAAGAGGCATTCATTCTACAAGACCAATATCACTCTGATTCCCAAACCAGGCAAAGACACATCAAAGAAAGAAAACTTGAGACCAATATCTCTAATAAACATAGATGCAAAAATTCTCAATAAAATTCTGGCAAATCGAATACAAAAATGTATGAAAAAAGATCGTGCACCATGATAAGTGGGATTCATCCCAGGGATGCAAGTTTGGTTCAATGTATGAAATGTAACTCATCACATCAATAGACTTAAAGATAAGAATCATATGATCATCTCAATAGACACAGAAAAAGCATTTGACAAAATACAGCACCCCTTTATGTTCAAAACACTAGAAAAAAATAGGAATAACAGGAACATATCTCAACATCATAAAGGCTATCTATGCTTAGCCCCAGGGCAACATCATTCTAAATGGAGAAAAATTGAAGGCATTTCCTCTAAAAAGAAGAACAAGATAGGACATCCTCTTTAACCACTTCTATTTAAATAGTTCTTGAAAGACTGGCCAGGACAATTAGGCAGATAAAGAAATTAAAGGGATACACATGGGGAAAAAAGAACTCAAATTGGCACTATTTGCTGATGATATGATTCTATACCTGGAAGACCCTAAAAGTTACACCAGAAAATTTCTAGAACTAGCAAAATGAATGCAGCAAAGTAGCAGGATATAAAATCAACACCCATAAATAAAAGGCATTTGTGTATATCAGTGACAAATACTCAGAAAGGGAAACAAGGAAAACTACACCATTTTCAATAGCCTCAAAAAAATAAAAAACTTGGCAATCAACTTAATGAAAGAGGTGAAAGATCTATATAATAAAAATTACAGAACCCTAAAGAAAGAAGTCAAAGAAGACCTTAGAAGATGGAAACATCTACCTTGCTCTTGGATAGGCAGAATTAATATTATCAAAATGAACATACTTCCAAAAGCACTATACAGATTTAATGCAATTCTGATCAAAATTCCAATGACATTCCTCATAAAAATAGAAAAAGCAATCATAAAATTCATCTGGAAAAATAAGAGACCCAGAATAGCTAAAGCAATCCTTAGCAGGAAGAGTAAAGCAGGTGGTATCGCTATACCAGGCCTTAAACTATACTACAGAGCAATATTAACAAAAACAGCATGGTATTGGTACCACAACAGACTGGTAGACCAATGGTACAGAAGAAAGGACAGAGACTATCTCAAAAAATGATAATTAGATCAGACAAAGGTGCCAAGACATGCATTGGAGAAAAGATAGCCTCTTCAACAAATGGTGCTGGAAAAACTGGAAATCCATATGCAACAAAATGAAATTAAACCCTTATCTCTCACCATGCATAAAACTCTACTCAAAATGGATCAAGGACTTAAGAATACAACCAGAGACCTTGCATCTAATAGAAGAAAAAGTATGCCCTAATCTTTATCATGTGGGATTAGGCCCCAACTTCCTTAATAAGACTCCTGTGGCACAAGAATTAAAATCAAGAATCAATATATGGGATGGACTCAAACTAAAAAGCTTCTTCTCAGCAAAATAAACAACCTGTGAAGTGAATAGAGAACCTACATCTTGGGAACAAATCTTTACCCCTCATACATCAGATAGAGCACTAATCCTTAGGGTATATAAAGAACTCAAAAAACTAAACACTAAAAAAAAGAAACAATTAATAAATGGACCAAGGACCTGGAGAGATACTTCTTAGTAGATGACATACAATCAATCAATAAATACATAAAAAATGTTCATCATCATTAGCAATTAGAGCAAATCAAAACCACTCTAAGATTTCATCTCACTCCAGACAGAATGGCAGCTATTATACATACAAATAACAATAAGTTTTGACAAGGATGCAGGGAAAAAGGTACAGTCAAACACTGCTGGTGAGACTGCAAATCGTGGCAGCCAATATGGAAAGCAGTATGGAGATTTCTTGGAAAACTGGGAATGGAACCACCATTTGACCCAGCTATCCCTCTTCTCAGTGTATACCCAAAGCACTTAAAAACAGCATACTATAGGGACACAGCCACATCAATGCTTGTAGCAGCACAATTCACAATAGCTAAACTGTGGAACCAACCTAGATGCCCTTCAGTAGAAGAATGGATAAAAAAATGTGGCATATATACACAATGGAATATTACTCAACAATAAAAGAGAATAAAATCATGGCATTTGCATGTAAATGGATGGAGGTAGAGAAGATAATGCTAAGTGAAGTTAGCTAATCCTCCCAAACCAAATGCCAAATGTTTTCTTTGATATAAGGAGGCTGATTCAGAGTGGCTAGGGTGCAGGAGCACAGGAGGAATATACAAACTCTAAATAAGACAGAGAGGTTTGAGGGGAATGCATTTTTTTTTTGAGAGAGAGAGAGAGAGAATTTTTAATATTTATTTTTTAGTTTTTGGCGGACACAACATCTTTGTTTGTATGTAGGGCTGAGGATCGAACCCGGGCTGCACACATGCCAGACGAGCGCGCTACCACTTGAGCCACATCCCCAGCCCCGAGGGGAATGCATTCTGCTGTCATATATAAATTAAAAAAATGGGTCACCATTAAACTAGTTTTAGGAGAAGGCCTAATTCAGAGGGTTACCAATAAAAGTCACTTCAGAATAAAAATCCAATGATGGGTGTTGTTACCAAACCTGTTGTTAAAGCTTCTAGACTAATTAACATTCTTTGTAGATCATGCCTCATAAAACAACTAACATACCATTCTGAAGTGGAAAAATGGTGCTAGAAATAAAATAATATATTTTTTCCAAACCATGAAATACACAAAATACATATAAATGAATCTAGAAAGAAAGTCTGGTAGAAAGTATTAGATTCATTTTTTATGGGAAATATGTTCAGCCTTAAAAATATGTAGAAAACCCACCCATAAACTTTATTGATTTTTTTTATATGTGACAGAGGAATGCATTATAATTCATATTACACATATAGATCACAATTTTTCATATCTCTTGTTGAATACAAAGTATATTCACATCAATTCATATCTTCATACATGTACTTTGGATAATAATGTCCATCACATTCCATCATCATTTCTAACCCCCTGCCCCCTCCCTTCTCTTCCTACCCCTTTGCCCTATCTAGAGTTTATTTATTCCTCCCTTCCCACTGTGAATCAGCTTCCTATATCAGAGAAAACATTCGACTTTTGTCTTTTAGGGATTAGCTAAGTTCACTTAGCATTATCTTCTCCTACTCCATGTATTTACCTGAAAATGCCATAATTTCATTCTCCTTTATTGCTAATATTTCATTGTGTATATATGCCACATTTTTAATCCATTCATTTATTGTAGGGTATGTAAGTTGGTTCCACAGTTTAAGTTAGCTATTGTTATTAAGTTTAGCTATTGTGAATTGTGCTGCTATAAACATTGGTGCAGCTGTGTCCCTATAGTATGCTGTTTTTAAGTCCTTTGGGAAAACCCATAAACTTGTAAAATAGAATTGTGTTAGCAAAAAGCATGGCCACCCTAGACTAAAAGAGAATGAGAGTTTGGTTAAAGAAATTTAACATTTCTAAAAGTAGCTAACAGGTTGCCAAAAAAAAAGGATGTTTGTTTTAATCTTTTCTATAATTGGCCAAGGAGAATGATAAAAAGGATTATACTCCAAAAAGAAAGAACCGAGAACAGCTTATGAGTCTTTCCCCAGAACTGAAGTTAAGTAATATTTCCCATCTCCAAGTGAGGCCTAGTAGGATTTCAGAACCTACTATGCTATGTACTATGGCTGCCAAATACCTCCTGTTTTTTTTTTATGTTTAAATACAAGAGTTTATTGTGGTTATGCTATCCCTTCTCCACCATTACATGACAGATTGTTTGATTTTGTAGTTCATAGGCCTGAAGGTCAAGAGGCACAACATTCAGAGCTCTTCTAGATCATGACATTGGATTTGATGTGTCTGTTGGGTAAAACTTTTCCAAGTCTTATGGCGAGGAAAGATGAAAGAGTCAGATGCAGGAAGATATGAACTTAATCTCTAAATAAGTAACTCAGTATGAAATCATAGCCTATTAATTAAGAGAATACTGAAAATCTAAATCAGGGATTTAACTATTTTGCAACCACTTTTGGACATACATTATATTTAAAATGGTAGTAAAAAATACTTAAATAATCTTGTTAAAATTAGTATATAATTGATTGTATGCAAAGCCTTGATGGCTCACAATTGATTCAGAATATTGTGGTCCACATTATTCCCAAATGGATTACCTCAATATGTACACAATGGTATATTACTCAGCATTAAAAGATAATAAAATTATGGCATTTGCAGGTAAATGGATGGAGTTGGAAAACATCATGCTAACTGAAATAAGCTAGTCCCCAAAACCAAGGACTGAATGTTTTCTCTGATAAGTAGATGCTAATCCATAGTGGCGGGGGAGATATGGGATAAGTGGAAGAATTTTGGATGGGGCAAAGGGGTAAGAAAGATGGTGGAATGAGATGGACATCATTACCCTAGTTACATGTAGGATTGCACAAATGGTGTGACTCTACTTCATGTACAACCAGAGAAGCAAAAAGTTCCTCTCTATTTGTATACAATGAATTGAAGAACTTTCTACTGTCATGTATAAATGATTAGAACTAATAAAAACAAATTATCTCAGTTTTAATTCATTTTGAATTTCTTTTGGTGTATTAAAATAACTTCCTTGTCACTGATGTGGTATTCATGATGACACAAAGTTTTAAAAGCTAATAAAAGCTTCTAAATGTAATTTTGTTCTCATATATAATACTACCATTAACAAAGAGAGTCATACTATTAGACTATCCTATTTTTAATGACACAATGATCTACTTGTATAACTATACAAGTAAATCCAGAGTTCTTCCAGATTATGACATTGGATTTGATGTGTCTGTTGGGTAAAACTTCCAAGTCTTGTGATGACAAGACTATAACTTGTATAAATACTATAACTTGTATAAAGACTATAACTTGTGTAACTTGTATAAATCTAACTATACAAGTAGATGGTAGCAGTATCTAATTTCAACTGTGAATTCTGGATATTAAAATTTTATGTTGCTAATGTAAGAAAACATTATTAATTGTTAAGAGAAGATATATTTAATAAATGGATTTTTAGGCTAGTCCTCCTCTTTGAAGTCTTTCTAAAAAGCATCCTCTCCATGAGAATTTTCATTTGATAAGCAGATATAGTAACTAGTTTCACAATAATAATTTTGATTTCCTATTTTTAATTTTTGGAAATAACCATTCAACCCCTTTTTGTATAACAAATGTGGTAACAGCAATTGTAATGTCCTATTAATCACTCTATTGTAATTATTACAAAATAGCCCAATTTAGCCAAAATTGTAGCATTTTCTTCAGAAACATATCAAAAGTTTTAAAAGCAGTCTGCTCCTTTACTTTTAACATATATGCACACACACACACACACACACACACACACACACACATACACACACCCTCATGTTCAAGGTAGAACATGGCAAGCAAATCCATGTCATAAATCGTGATAAAATATACTGAGGAACTGTTGTTATTAACTTGTAAATAAAACATTTTGATTGAATCTATTATTCAAAGAAGCAAAAATGGATTTTGGTCAGTTAATATTACTTAGCAATTAGGACAAATACTGGAACCTTGCACTAGAATTCCTAAGACTTATGTTCAGAGGTTTGGAAATGCTGTGGTTTTGGAAGCCCTATTATCAAGTATTCCTGTCCAATGAGAATGGGTGGACAACTGAGCTTCTTCGAAATTCCTTCCTGTACTTTAATGTGTAAGGAGATTTGCATCACATGATCAAGGCCAATAATATTCCATAAAGATGCTTATCTGTGCATAGATACAGGCTTTTACAAAGGCTAGTACCTTTGGATGAGTAATCATGTTTTATCTTAGTTGTTTCACCCAGAAGATCTCATCTATATATATTTTTTCCCTCTAGGCAAGACATATTAACCATTAGTAGAACTGTAGCCCTTGGCTCAATTGCCATTTCTCACCTTGAGTAGCTATGGTAGTTACCTTCCACCTGACCTGATGCTCAGTAGATCATTTTTTTTTTTTTTGCAATGTGAAATAGTTGTGGTCTACTGATTCAGTTCATCACTATTATGTCCTGTATATAGTTTGCAGGATAAATAACAGACATCTACACTCTTTACATAAACTCTATGTATTTTATAGCACATCTACACTATATCAGCATTTCCTTCCTTCCTGTATCTTATACCATGGATATCTTAGAATTTGTATTTTTCTTGACTGAAAGGAATGCTGTTCATATTTGGATAAGTTACTATCGTTAACTCTGGGTTATTTCCTTTCCTCTTTCCTTAGATTCATCATTACCCACAGGGATATCCCTATCATCATTAATACAGTTGTAGCATTATGGTACATATAAATCATTTCACAGTCCTATTTAAATTTACTTAATACAGAGCTTACTGAGGGGTGGGAAAATGAGATGACAAATCTTTAGCACAAAAACTGTCAACTCTTAAGCAAGTATTCAACCAGTAAATTCTATAAATGCACAGTCTTGTGTTAATGCAAAAGTATTCTGCTTTGGAAATCTAAGTTCATCTAAATAACCTGTCTCAGCACCCTGATTTCTTAAGGGAACTAATTGGCCCATTTGACCTACAGATATAACCCAGTAGGTAGCCAGAATGAAGTTTTGGTAACATAGGTTAATTAATAAGGTCTAACTAGTTAGAGGAAGTGTTGGATATAAAGGCATTTAACAAGATTAGACTTTCAAGCATTATTTGGTACATTAATTCAAATATGTTAATTGGAGTAGCCCAGAGGCCCAGACATGAAAAAAAATGAGGGCAGATTGGAATAAAATTAAAATTTAAAAGGTATTAAAATAATAATACACTTGAAACCCGCAGTTAAGAACAGAAATTAGAGTCCTTTGGCCTATTAAAACTCACAGCTATTAGTATACGAGAATACTAAGGTAGGAAAGTTGGTAAATGTACAAGCAGGCATACATTTAAAATTAGAAATTATCATCTTTTGTCAAGCATTAAACTTGAATCTACTATACAGCCCATTCTGGTAATTGCTGCCAGTACTAGAGAATCTTTATTCTTAAATTATTAAGAATCATACTGCTTTCTGTGAATTATAATTAAGGATTTTTGCTCTGTAACTAGTTTGGTATTTCAGGCATGTCATACTGATACCTGTATTTTTTTTTTCTGGCTGCCTGCAGTAATCCATTGATGATTCAGATTGAGGCCAGTGTGAGGACCATGGGAAGAAAAGTAAACTTTTAGTGAGTAGACAACATTGTTAAAATCAATTTGAAAAATGGAATTTAAATATCATTACAAACATTTCATGCCAGCCACTTTAAAAATATAACATGCTTTTTATACAGAGTTATGAAAAATTGTGCTGTGAATGGATAATTATGAATGTAATGCATTCCACTATTGTCATGTATGTAAGAAATAAAAAAAAATAAAACACTGGAGGATCTTCTCTAAAGTATACATATATATATAAATATATATTAATACATATACTTTATATATACATATAACTATATATATATATATATATATATATAACTTCACAAATGACCAGAGATTAGATATTAATATATTAAAAATATTAATAGATAATCTCTGGTCATTTGTGAGGTAGTATAATTTTTTAACCATGGTTAGTAACTTAAAACTAAACTAAAATTAACACAGATCTTGCTTCTACCATATTTTAAATGAAGGTTGTTATAATTTTATATCAGATATGAACCAGTTAATTCTGCTTCAGTGAAAGATCTACTATTTCACAGAAGAGCAGATGTTACCCCTCCTAGAACACCATTAATATACCTAGTCAGTTTTTCCACTATTCTCCCTAGGGCAGAGAATAAAGGCATATTTTCCTTTCTGTTCCTTAAGCAAACCCAGTTGTTCCCCAAAGCAAAAGATTTAATTATCCTTATTGCATTATATTTGCTTGAATAGCTACAGAAGTTATTAATGGGCATAACATTTTCTGATCTTTTTCATGAAATTCAGCTAGCTATGATATTTATGCTGATTTAATTACCTTTAGCACATTAATTAGTCTAGCAGTAAGAATTTAGAATTTATAGCCAAATTTAATTAATTTCTTTTGATCATTATTATATGTGACACATTGGCTAAAGGGAGAGTTTTGACATAGAATCGTGTGTGAGTGTGTGTATGTGTGTGTCTGGGAAGAAAGGAGTAGTTACCTACTATGTTAACTAGCTATTACAGGAATGTTGATCATGGAAAATTTTGGATTCATAATGGTTTCTAAATCAATCATTAAATGACTGTGTAGCCTTTGGCAAATGATTTAGTTTCTGTGTCTCAGTTTTATCATTTAAAAAGAGGAAATAATAATAATCTATATATAATAGAGTTCTTTTTAATATTAAATAGCTTAATGTACATAAATATAGGGCCAGTTGTTATTTTTAAAAGGTAGAATAGACAAACTTTGAAAAAAGAAATAATAAATTGTATTTAGTCATTTTGAGTGCTAGATAGAAACTCACCTCTACTCAGACCTCAGATAACTCATATACTTAATATTGCAAAAAATGTGAGCTGTCATGGGAAGAAATCAGAAAACTCATCAGAAAATAAAATACCACAACGAAGATCCAGAAGAAATAATTGAAAGCAGATTCAGAAATATAATAATGTGAGATACTGGATTTAACAGACTCAGAGTACAAAGCAAGTACTTCTTAAAAAAAATGAAGGATTGAAGACACAAAAAGGAGGAAAAATTAAAGAAAAATTTGAAAAAGAATAAAAATACAGATTTCAGAAATAAAAGCTTTGTTTATTAAAAGGAAAAATGCTTAAAAAGGTTGTATTGTAGATATGTATTCACTGAAACATACGGATATAGCTTTTAATAAAATATGTCATGCCTTAAATTTGAGTTAAGCATATGTTAATTTTTAATGCTATGTAAAAATTATTATAAACTTAACAATTTAAAAAATGCATTTTTTTGTCTTGCACTCCCTATGGTTTGGAGGTCTGGCTGTGGTTAGCTGGGTCATCTGCAAGGATGCAAGGAAGATGCTGGCCAGCACTAGGTTCTCATTTGAACTTGATAAGGAATGAATTTGCCATCAATTCATTCAAGTTATTGCAGAAATCATTTTCATGCAATTGCAAGACTGATGGTCTGACTTCTTCCTGGCCATGAATAGCTAGGAGCCATTTTCAATTCTTTGCCACATAAACCTGCCAATATAGTCACGTATTTTATGGAACCAATAGGGAGAAAGAAAGATTGTAAAATAAGCCTGCAAGCAAGATGAAACCTCACAAGATAGAACAGAGCCATGGAAGTGACACTTGATCACCTTTGCCACATTCCATTGGTTAGAAGCAAGTCACAGGCCTTACCCAACATCCAGAGGAAGGACTAATACAAAGACAAAAGGAACAGCATACAGGAATTATGGGGAGACATGTTAGGGTCTGTTAACTATATGGTAAAATTCTAGGCCACACCTAGATACATACCATGAAGCACATACCATAAAATGAAAAGTAAATTTCACTTTCTTCTAATCTCTCTTCTTTCTAATAATTATAACTATATGTTTTATTCCAAGAAAATAAAAATCATTGATATTTCTCAAAATAAAGAAACACCAAAAGCAAACAAACAAACCCAAGAAAAGATATTAGTGAATATGGATCCTCTGGATTTAATTGTATACTCCCAACTTCATATGTTGAAGTCCTAATCCCCAATGTTACCATATTTGTAATTAGGCTTTTTAAGGAGATAATTAAGTTTCAATGAGGTTATAAGGGTTAGGACTGTCTCATATTTAATGTAGCTACCAGTAGGAGAAAAGGAGATAATATGTATATATTAAAACAACAACCAAGAATTCTATGGAATGAATAAAGGTCCATCAATAACTTTTAATGGGTTGAGATTTTATCCTACTTTC
This sequence comes from Urocitellus parryii, assembly GCF_045843805.1. Taxonomy (NCBI): domain Eukaryota; kingdom Metazoa; phylum Chordata; class Mammalia; order Rodentia; family Sciuridae; genus Urocitellus; species Urocitellus parryii. The sequence continues at coordinate 51,579,436 of NC_135536.1, forward strand.
AAGATAACAAGTTAGTCTTTCATAGTTTTTATAGAGGTTATTACATAGAATAAAGACAGAAACTTTTTTGCAGTAGGAATCTAGAGCTTAATGTTTGCCCAAGTTTTCTTTGACTCCCAAATTCCACAGGAGTAATGCAGGGGGAAGCCCAGAAAGATACTAGACACAGTGGGTTTTGTGACAGTTGAGGAACCTCAGGCATAGGGAACCCAAAATTTTAAAGGTGATGTAATCAAATCTGCTCAAGTGTTTGCCTGAAGTAAGATATTTTTATTATTATGTTCAGAAAACAAATATGTGCTTTGGCCAGAGGGAGAGACACTCTATATTGCAAAGATGTTTTCTTTGCAGACATCATTAAAGGGGAAGTCTAGACCAAAGCTGCTGGTGTGTATTCAAAAGAATAAATTATTGTAGAAATGTAAGAAAGACCCATGAAGAATTGTTGTCCAACAAGTCGACAACAAATGCAATCAGGAAGTCTATTGAATTCCAAGCTAGAGAAATTGGAAAAATCCTCATCTAGATATGGGGGTTTCATAATGAAACTACAGAAAATGAAAGGCAACGGGGAATATCAAAAGAAGTTTGAAAGAAAGGATTGTTTTATTTTTCTCCAAAGAATAAAAATAACAAATAGCTGATTTTAGAATTTGGAAATCAGGCAGCAGTGAACTAAGACAGTCTTAGAGAAAATAAATGTCAACCCAGAACTGATAAGCCATTTTCATGTATCAAAAAACAAAATCAAAAAGCAAAAACAAACAGCAAAACAAACAAACAAAAAAACAATAGAACTGAATTTTCTACCAACATATTCTAAATGATATTATTAAGACAGAGGAATAGCAACCCATGTAGAAGGCTTGAGAGGTACATGAAGGTATATCAAGCAAAAAAGTGTCAAGTAGTTATGATTCTATATTACTATTGATCTCAGAAAGGCAATAATATGCTTTCTTGTGAGGTAAAAGAGACAAGAAAATACTATAAAAGATATGCAAAATAGATTAGAACACTCAAAAATTATAAAATGTAAACTGGGCATGGTGGTGCATGCCTGTAATCCCAGTGACTTGGGAGGCTGAGACAGGTGTATTGTGAGTTCAAAGTCAGCCTCAGCAATAGAGAGGTGCTAAGAAACTCAGTGAGACCCTATCTCTAAATAAAATACAAAATAGGGCTGGAGAAGTGGCTCAGTGGTTGAGTGCCCCTGAGTTCAATTCCCAGTACAAAAAAAAATTATAAAATGTAACTCAGGAAGGGGACAAAAGAGCTAACATGTTTACTAGCAGAATGATCATGTACATCTAATTAATTGATTTGCTTAAAAGCATGTTAAAATTTCAATTAAAATCACTAAAAGATCTGAAATAGATTGCATATTTCCTATAATAAAAGAAATAGACTATTGATATTACCTTGAACATCCTTACAAAATATTCAGTATGGTAAAAACTGCTCTTGATATTTGTAGATTGGTAGATTCCAAGTAAAATGACTAGAATGTTATTTCCCTAAAGCAAAGACAGAGAAATATCTCCAATGAAAATGCTTTATCAAGAGTGCTGATTTAATAATGGTTGAAAGCAGATATATTCTTTAGACTAGCTTTAGTTTTACTGATAAGGATAGACTTTGGAAAAATGACCAACAAAATCATTCTTTTACATACTATTATGCATTAGTACATATTTGACTCAACCTTTGTTTCACATAGGGCCAGCCAGTCACTTGTGTGGATTAATGCTTTTATCCATCAAATTATATATTTTTTTCAGATATGTTTTGTGATATATTCATTCACATATATATTTAAAGTGCCTAGTTTTCTACAATTAATCAATTATTTCAAAGTCTCATAGCCTCAACTTTGAAAAGAATGCAGGACTGGGCTTTCTTAGTAGTGATCTATTCATATAGCATTTGCAAGACCCTGAATTCTATGTATAGCACCTCAAACAAAACAAAACAAAACCAAAAAAAAAAAACCCAAAAAGCAAAAGGATGCATTATACAAATGTATGTGCATATTATTTCAGTGAAAATATATCCATAAAAATATAGTTATTAGCAAGTATGGAAAACAAAGTGTTTTAAGACATTTTGATTTACTTTATCCTAATAATGAATGCTATTACATTATATCTGCAATGATAATATCAAAATATACAATGTGTTTTGATATAGAAAAGGTTTACACGAGTCCTAATGATTCAGGAATCATAAATGCACTTTTAAAATATGATCAAAAGAAGTGGAGAATAAATCAAACATTCAGTTTCAATTTCTGTATATAAAAATATTTTAAAATGAATATGTAGTAATGGCATCTAATTTAATCTGTTTCAAACATTGATAGCATTTCTCCAGACAACCTATAATTATATCCTTCACATGTTAGAAATTAGAAACAATGTGTGCATTATAAATTAAAAATGTAAGAGAATTTCTTAAAATGGGGAATTGCAAATATAAAAAATGGCCTAAATTTCAAAGTGTAATAGGGTTATCTCTGTTGAATTGAATGTGTTCCTTTCAGTACTTGGCATTCTCTATAATATCCCCCTGCCACAACCAGAGACTAACAATCCCAAACTTAAATGGGTATATGGATGTGCAAAAGTCTTAAAAAGTAAACTTGAAAAAGTTTTCATTATTGATAAAGTATTTGCAATTTATTTTCGGATATTCGGGGGCAATAGAGTATTTGGTAATTATGGAATATAGATTGCTTCACAGGTTTTATTTATTTGGTTGCAAAAATCTCTTTACATCCAAATCAGTGCAAATCCATGTGTTGTGTAATTTCATGCAGCTGCATCTGTCTGACCCATATCCTAGATAATCATATGTTGAAGCGAATGGAGGCTTGAGCACTGACAGGGGATCAAGTGGTATATTTCAGTGACAGGAGAAAATGAGTAGGCACACCGATCTGTAATGATATGCCTGGAAGCAATTTTTCTACCATTGAAAAAAGTTCAAACTAAGGGACAAAATATATTCCTCTGTCCTGATAGCAGGCTCACTTCAGAAGTTTCAGAAACAAAGAATGGAACTGTTCAGTTTATCCATTTGAGAATTGCTATAATATTGAAACTTTTAAATTTAATATGATCAGAAAAGAAAATTCTACCCAGACAATCTCTAAAAGTTAATAGAAGATTGACTATCAAAGTTGTCTTAACAGTAAAGGTTAAAGGTTTGTTGGAACAAATTTCAAGGCTAAAAATTTTGAAGACAATCGACTAAAAGTGACTTATTTCTGATACTTAAAATAGTTCCCATCGATAATTATTGATTTTGAAAGTTTCTTCCCTGAATAATATATACCTATTAGAAAAATAATACACTTCCTTATCACATCTTTACAATTCTCAACATGTAGAAATTCATGGGATTTGAGATTTAAAAGTAAAGAAACAACCACTTTGAGATTGTGTGGTAGAGTCAATCAAAAGGAATCATGGAGTAGAAAGAAGGAGATATGGAATTATCTTCATGTAGCTGAACTCTGCCACTGTCATTGAGAAAAATTAGTTGCTCTAGTTGTGCATAAATTCTTTAATCTATAAAATGCCCATAATGAAATGAGTAATCTCTTCTAGGAAAAAATAATTTTAGTTTTGAGTCAATGAATGCTAATAAATTTATTTCCTTTTGCCCCAGATTTTCTGTAAAGACTAATTATTGGGATTAAAATGTCAGAAAATTTAAATGACAGGTGGGCACAGTTTTTCATATAACTTTGACTTTTATATTGTAATTATATAACAATCTATATTAGCAGATTTAATACTTTCATGAACTCCCTATATACTGAGTCTTACAAGAAGCAGCAGCATCTGTAGCTCTGCCATTGAAAAGTTAAAAAATGACCGACTCGAGCTGCATGCACCACTGCATCCAGACTGTGATCTCTCAATGCAAATTTTAAAGAATAAATTTTAAAAGATCCAGAATTCCTTGGACAAATGGCGGAATTAAAGTTTGAAACAGAAAATACACAAGATGATCATGAGCATTGTGTCACACAGACATCTAGGGAATTAGGAAAACTTATAATCATGTTGAGAAAAAAATCAAGAGCCAATGTGAACGAATCTGACTACACAAATATAGAACAACCTGATCAACAATAACAACAATAAATATCTTTGATTGAAACATACTTGTAAACCCCAAGATTTACAAAATATAATAATGATATTCTAATTATTTACTATTAGAGAATACTGGTAAATCAGTTTATTAATTTGAAAACATGTAAATGAAGTGAAAAATTTATTTGAGAATAATAGATGTGGGGGAAACTTTTCCTAATAAAATGGTTTCAGGTAATAACTGAACAATGAATGATAGAACAAGATATCAGTATCTTACAAGCCCTAACTTATTTGATCTAAGTATTGATCATCAATTAAAACCTAGAAAGTTAGCCCACTCTCACTTCCCTACTTTCCCAATTTGACCTAAGTTTGGTGGACATTTTATGGGGAATATAGAAAGTAAAGGAATATATTTAATTCAACCATGGGAATGCAAAGAGCAAAATCTATGAAAAATATTTCATAGGATTAATGACTTGTTTTCCTCCACAGATATGTGGTGAGGATTAAAAACAATTTGAAGAAATATGGTATATGTCAGTCAATTTTTAAAATGTGGAAATTTTGGGATACAGATTCAAACAGTAAAAATGGGTATGATATTTTTGAGACAATTAAAAATTTGACTATTGATTAGGTATTTAAAGATACTTGTGAGTCAACTTTTTCTTGTAAAATTTTATGATTTTGTTTTTAAAAACTCTTTATCATTGATAGACAGGTTGAAATATTTATGGGTGAAATGATATTGATATTTGAGATTTACTTCATAATGATATGGGTTTGGGAAATGAGTGAGTTCATCATTCTATAAATTCATGATTACTGAATTGTGAATGGTTACATGGAGATTCATTTCCTTATGGTGTGTGTTTTAATATGTTAAATTTTCCTTACTAAAAGTTTTTTAAGTGGAGGTTTTGTCTCCATGAAATATACCTTTTTACTCAGTGATATCATGTAGGTCAAAGTACAGTTCCGAACACAGATACACATCATCTCTCATGCTTTTTAAATGGCAACTTACATCTTAACAAATAGCTTAATCTTTCCAAGTTTTATTTTATGGGAAAATGCCTCTTTAAAATACAGAAAGAAGTGGGGCTAAAGTTCTGGCTCAGTGGTAGAGTGCTTGCCTAGCATGTGTGAGGCACTGGGTTCTATTCTCAGTACCGCATACAAATACATGGATAAAATAAAGGTCCATTGACGTCTTAAAAAAAAAATACAGGAAGGTCAGGTAGGGAAACCCCTTCCTTGGAATTGTTTTAAATTGTTAGTTCAGATGGAAGAAATGTGCTGTTCCTCTGGGCCTCTAAAATCATCAGAAGGCATTAAATAATCCATATGTAACAAATACAAATTTCATGGCTGTACTTAAAACCAATTTACTTTCTCATTTCTAAATTTGAGCTTTTTTATTACTGAGATGACTTTATTTAAAGCCTTTTTTATTGTATCATATTTTGCTTTTATTATCCTTTTAATCTTAATTTTAAGTTAAGATCAAGAACATTGTAAAAATATTAGAATATTAGGATATTGGAATAGTGTTGCCAGAGAGCAAGCTGGTTTTTAAGCTCTCACACTCACTAAAATTCTGCCTCATACCATGAATTTTACATTTATCTAAATCAAAGTCTCATCATTACTCATGAGAGATAGATGTTAGAGCATTTCTGTTATATTTAAAACAACTGTGTAGGCTCTAAATCATCAAAAATTATATAATTTTACGTGTTTAAAAAAAGCCAACATAACTATCCTCATACTTCCTGTGTTCCTGTGTTCATAGATTATATAGTTCATAGATTATATTCCACAATTAGAATTGTGTAATATCCAATGTGGGCTTGAAAATAATTTGTATTTGGCTGATATTTAGAAGAATATTCTATAGATATCAGTTTCTTTATCCATTCATCTATTCAAGGGCATCTAGGTTGATTCCACAGTTTAGCTATTGTGAATTGTGCTGCTATAAACATTGCTATGGCTGCATCCCTGTAGTAGTATGCTGTTTTTAAATCCTTTGGGTATAGACCGAGGAGCAGGATAGCTGGGTCAAATGGTGGTTTCCAGTTTTACAAGAAATCTCCATACTGCTTTCCATATTGGCTGCACCAATTTGCTGTCCTACCAGCAATGTATGAATGTGTCTTTTTCCCCACATCCAACACTTATTGTTGGTTGTATTCTTAATAGCTGCCATTATTGTTGGTTGTATTTTTAATAGCTTCCATTCTGACTAGAGTGAGATGAAATGCTAGAGTAGTTTTGATTTGCATTTCTCTAATTGCTACAGATATTGAATATTTTTTCATATATTTGTTGATTGATTGTATATCATCTTCTGAGATGTGTCTGTTCATTTCCTTGGTCCATTTATTAATTGGGTTATTTGTTTTTTTGGTGTTAAGATTTTTTTCTTTATATATCCTAGAGATTAGTGCTCTATCTGATGTACATGTTTAAAAATTTTGCTCCCATTTTGTAGGTTCTCTGTTCACCTCACTGATTATTTCTTTTGCTTAGAAGAAGTTTTTTAGTTTGAATCCATCCCATTTATTGACTCTTGATTTTAATTATTACACTATATAAGTCTTATTAAGGTAGTTGGGGCCTAATCCCGCATGATGGAGATCTGTGTCTATTTCTCTTTAATTAGGTGCAGAGTCTCTGGTTTAATTAGGTACAGAGTCTCTGGTTTAATTCACTTTGAGTTGAGTTTTGTGCATAGTGAGAAATAGGGTTTAATTTCATTTTGTTGCATACAGAAATCAATAAATGTAATTCATCACATCAATAGCCTTGAAGATAAAGAATCATATGATCATCTCAATAGATGCAAAAAAGCATTCTACAAAATACAGTTCCCTTTCATGTTCAAAACTCTAGAAAATCTAGGGATAACAGGAACATATCTCAACATTGTAAAAGCTATCTTTGCTAATCCCCAGTCCTACATCATTCTAAATGGAGAAAAATTAGAAGCATTCCCTCTAAAAACTGGAACAAGACAGGGATGCCCTCTTTCACCACTTCTATTTACCATACTTCTTGAAACACTAGCCAGAGTAATTATATGAAAGAAATTAAATGGGTACAGATAGGAAAAGAAGAACTCAAATTAGCACTATTTGCCAAGACAAGATTCTATATTTAGAAGACCCAAAAAGTTCCACCAGAAAACATCTAGAACTAATAAATGAATTCAGCAAAGTAGCAGGATATAAAATCAACATCCATAAATCAAAGGCATTTCTGTATATTAGTGACAAATCCTCAGAAATGGAAGCGAGGAAAATTATCTCATTTATAATAGCTTCAAAAAAAATACTTGGGCATCAACTTAACAAAAGAGGTGAAAGACCTCTATAAGAAAAGTGCAGGATGCTAAAGAAAGAAATTTAAAAAGACCTTAGAAGATGGAAATATCTCCCTTGTTCTTGGTAGGTAGGATTAACATTGTCAAAATGACCATACTACCAAAAGCACTATACAGATTTAATGCAATTCCAATCAAAATCCCAATGACATTCCTCATAGAAATAGAAAAAGCAGTCATGAAATTTATCAGGAAAAATAAGAGACCCAGAATTGCTAAAGCAATCCTTAGCAGAAGAGTGAAGCAGGTGGCATCACTATACCGGACCTTAAACTGTATTACAGAGCAATATTAACAAAAACCACATGGTATTGGCACCAAAATAGATTTGTTGGCCAATGGTATAGAATAGAGGACACAGAGACAAACCTACATAATTATAGTTATTTTATATTAGACAAAGGCACCAAAAACATATATTGGTAAAAAATAGCCTCTTCAACAAATGGTGCTGGGAAAACTTTTCCTTTTATTCTTAACCCACTTTTCCAATCTCTGCCTTTCAACTCATGTTTTCAGATTATTTACACTTAAAATGATTATGGTTATGGATGGATTAACATCTATTATCTTTGTAATCATTTTATATTCATTGCACTTCCTCTTTGGTTCACTCTCTACCCATTTTTTCCCACTTCTTTTGCTTTTAATTAAACATTTCTGTGATTCCATTTTATCTTGTCTCTTAACATATAACAATTTTATTTTAAAGCATTTTAGTGGTTTCCTTACATTTTACAAAATACACTTTTAACTAATCTAAGTACACCTTCAAATAACATTATTCTACTTTAAATATAGTACAGATAATCAGAAGATAATGTTCCCAATTCTTTATTTGTTATATTATTTTACTAATTAATGCAGACTTCTCTAACAAAATTATAGACTGGGCAGCTTAAACAATAGAAATTTATTTCTGAATACTTATGGAGACTGGTAAGATCAATATTAAAGTATTAGCCAGTTTGGTTTCTGGTGAGGGCTGTTTTCCTGAGCAGTACCAGTTATAATGTATGAATCTAATTTTTGCATTATAGGACTTCATGCTAAAATGTTCAAATTTATCTAGTGAATGTTTAAAGATATTTCACAAATAAATATATGTGTAAAATATATTTAGTGTGTTAAATATATTTTTTGGTAAGTGCTATAATGGTTAACTGTATTTTTAAATATAACTTTATTAAATATTTGAGGCCTTGCTTTTTGCTGACTTTGCAAAAGTGTTATTACTTCCTTTCCAAATAAGGGCTGAGTGAATTGGTTTGGAAATGCTCATAGGTATCAGAGGCATTTGGAAGTTTGCTGGCTCTGCTTCTTTGGAGAATATCTAGATATTTAGTTAATACTGTTGGCATTGACCACAAGGGAGACAGCTTATTTACCTCTCATTTCAAAGGTTTTGCTCACATTAAAGATATAAATTTCATGTTAAAAAGGAAAATAAATCATTGTGACACCATAACTGAGTTTGCAGCAAATTCAATTCATGCTGCTTTTATACAAGTTGGAGACCTACTGGAATGAATTAGAGGTGCTGATTCTGTAGATTTCACAAGTAATTGGGAGCCAAAAATAGTGCAAGAATCAGACACAAACCAATGGACTGGTATAGCATCATCCCAAGATGCTGATTTTTAAATATTATAATAAATACATTTTAAACTATACTAATGCTTTGAGAATTTGTCCACCTAAGTAATATAAATAACTTGATGGACATACACATATTTTTAAAAAGAGTTTAGCTTAAAGGCATGTGGAATAACTGCATTATAAAGTGATTTTTGTCCTGGTATTACCCATTAACTTGTCTACACTTCAATTTCATTTTTCTATGAATTTAGTTTAGAGATGTAGTAATTCAAATATAATTTTCAAAATGATCCTAATTTAAAATCCAATTTACTTCTGGCAGTGTTGTTTATGACATGTTTCCAGTAGAACTCAGAACCAAAAATGGCTAGGTTTTTTTACCCTAATTTGCCAATTTATTCATAAAATTATATCAAATGCAATAAACTTAAGAAACAAAATTCTTGTAGAAATCTAATTATTATTAAAAGAATAGAAAAACCATTAAATCAATTAAGCAATAAGTCACCGAAAAATGAAGCCTCTGGCCATTTATTACTTTGGCAGAAAATGATTGTCTCAGATTTTAATAATGACACTGAAATTTTTATAGAGAAGAACATGTGCCTTAATTTATGACTTGGGTTGTAGATATACTTAGGAAAATATTGTTCACACAGATTAAAAAAATAAACCCACCAAAGGGAAAAAGACACAATAAGTTTTATGTGCTGTAGTAACTAGAAAAATTATGACTAAATTCATGCATATATATAGCCACTTTCCACCTAAAAATTCAAGATGCACAAGCCTCTTTTCACAAAGACCAACACTTTATCATTTTCAGGCTTGGCAATGAGAGTCTCCCCAAAGAAACAAGAAGTATCTTGTTTGCCCAGTTCTAGAATTATGTTTGACTGCTGCTATTTCTCAAAGTCACATCTTAATTTGTTTCCTGGGCTTCACTGGAAATTGCTTGATGAATCCCAGCATTCATGTTTGCAGTCCTGAAAGTGAATATTTCCAGAATAAGAGGACTGGAGAGGACATTAAAAGAGTGTTTTAAAATGAAAATGTATGACATGGATAAAAATTATGGAGGTAAAATGGTCTTCAATTGAATAAATTTATGCTCACACTACATATAAGGACTTCAGGAAACAGAATGTAGTGTTATTTATGCTGTTTCTTGCTCACCAGAGGTTCATATTCAAATCACTTTAATTCAAGGCAGAGTTGAGTAGTGTTTCTGTCAAGGTACAGATAGGCACAGTAGAAGAAGGGGGTATTACTATACGAATTTATTGTTTATGTTATAACTTTTGAATGTTTATATTCAAAGAAATGGCAATTGAGTTCTACTCCACATGTCTTTGTAGTCAGGGGTATAAGAGAGCCCTCAGAAACTGTGAGCATTAGCACATAGAATAAAAATGTGAAAAATATTTTCCATGATGAAAGATAACTTGCTTTTGCTTGAGTTCAAGATACATCATCACTAGAATACTGAAAGGAATCTGGCATGTGGCCAATTTTTGAAGGCATGGCTTCACAATTTCAAAACATTATTTTGGAAGCATTTCTGCCACAGGAGCAATAAGGAGGCAATCCTGGTTGACCAGGCAATAGTAAAACATATTTTGGCTGTATGAATTTTAAAACCCTGGAAGGTTATGAAAGGTAGTTTAAAGGATCCTGCAAGCCACAGGCGGGCGGGTCAGGCCCAGCAACCAGCCAAGTGACAGCAGCTACACGCGCCTGCGGGGAACGCGGACCAGACCCACTAGGACAGGTCCGGCGGACGGCTGAGGGCTAGGCCCGTCCCCTCCCCCAGTGTCTGCAGGTAGGCGGGGGACTGTGAACACCAGCAGAGCGGGACCAAAGCCTGCTGAGGGGCGGAACCGGCCCCTCCCCCAGTGCCTGCAAGCGAGGCGATCCTGCAAGCCATGGGCGGGCGGGTCAGGCCCAGCAACCAGCCAAGTGACAGCAGCTACACGCGCCTGCGGGGAACGCGGACCGGACCCACTAGGACAGGTCCTGCGGACGACTGAGGGCTAGGCCCGTCCCCTCCCCCAGTGTCTGCAAGGTAGGCGGGACTGTGAACACCAGCAGAGCGGGCCCAAAGCCTGCTGAGGGGAGGAGCCGGCCCCTCCCCCAGAGCCTGCAAGCTAGGCGAACCTGCAACCCATCGGGAGGTTAGGCCCAGCAACCTACGGAGTGACACAGGCCCTGGCGCCTGCTGGGTAGGTGGACCTTTGACCGACCAGCAAAGCAGACCTAGGGCCTGCCAGCATGGTAGACGGATCACACTAATTGGAGGAGGATCACAGCCACTACCTGCCCTTCAAGGGTGATTTTTCAACTATACAAGAGCAATATAAATAAATAGAGGGAAAATATCAAAGACACAACAATTTCACCAAGCAGAAAGAAACGCCAGCGGTATGAAACGACAAGGAAAGAAAGGACCACAGGCAATGCAGGTCAACTCAACTTTAGAAGAGGTAATAGCTGCAACAGATGGAATGTCAGATAGAGAGCTCAGGACATACATGCTTCAGATGATCTGGAGTCTCAAGGAAGACATGAGACAGCAAAATCAGACAATGAAAGATCACATTGACAAACAAATCCAGGAAGTAAAAGATCAATTTCACAGGGAGATAGAGGTAATAAAAAACAAACAAATAGAAATACTAGAAATGCAGGAAACAATAAACCAACTTAAAAACTCAATTGAGAATACTACCAGCAGAGTGGATCACTTAGAAGATAGAACATCAGACAATGAAGACAGAGTATTTCAACTTGAAAAGAACATAGATAGCTCAGCAAGTCTACTAAGAAACCATGAGCAGAACATTCAAGAGCTATGGGATAATATCAAAAGACCAAACTTAAGAGTCATTGGGATACAGGAAGGCACAGAGCTCCAAACCAAAGGATTAAGCAATCTATTCAGTGAAATAATACAAGAAAACTTCCCAGACTTGAAGAATGAGACAGAATCCCAAATCCTAGAAGCCTACAGGACGCCGAATGTGCAAAATCATAAGAGATCCACACCTAGACACATTATAATGAAGATGTCCAACATACAGAATAAGGAGAGAATTTTAAAAGCTACAAGGGAAAGGAAGCAGATTACATTTAGGGGTAAACCAATCAGGATAACAGCTGATCTCCCAACACAGACTCTAAAAGCTAGAAGATCCTGGAATAACATATTTCAAACGCTAAAAGAAAATGGATTCCAACCAAGAATCGGGTATCCCGCGAAATTAAGCTTCAGGATGGAAGATGAAATTAAAACATTCCACGACAAACAAAAGTTAAAAGAATTTGCAGCTAGAAAACCGTCTCTTCAAAAAATCCTTGGCAAAACACTACAGGAAGAGGAAATGGAAAACAACAATGAAAACCAACAGTGGGAGGTAGGACAGTAAAGGGGGGAAAGTAATCAAAGAGGAAAACAAATCAGGTTTAATAGCATTAATAAACAAACTATGGCTGGAAGAACAAACCATATCTCAATAATAACCCTAAATGTTAATGGCTTAAACTCACCAATTAAGAGACACAGGCTAGTTGAATGGATCAGAAAACAAGACCCAACAATATGCCCTGCAGGAGACGCATTTGATAGGAAAAGATATACATAGACTGAAGGTGAAAGGTTGGGAAAAATCATATCACTCATATGGACTGCGGAAACAAGCAGGAGTGTCCATACTCATATCAAATAAAATAGATTTCAAGCCAAAGTTAATCAAAAGGGATAAAGAGGGACACTACATACTGCTCAAGGGAACCATACACCAACAAGACATAACAATCATAAATATATATGCCCCAAACAACTGGGCTGCTATGTTCATCAAGCAAACTCTTCTCAAGTTCAAGAATCTAATAGACCACCATACAATAATCATGGGAGACTTTAACACACCTCTCTCACCACTGGACAGATCTTCCAAACAAAAGCTGAATAAGGAAACTATAGAACTCAATAATACAATTAACAACCTAGACTTAATTGACACATATAGAATATACCACCCAACATCAAGCAGCTACACTTTTTTCTCAGCAGCACATGGATCCTTCTCAAAAATAGATCATATATTATGTCACAGGGGAACTCTTAGTCAACATAAAGGTGTAGAGATAATACCATGCATCTTATCTGATCACAATGGAATGAAACTGAAAATCAACGATAAAAGAAGGAAGGAAAAATCATGCATCACTTGGAGAATGAACAATAGGTTACTGAATGATCAATGGGTTTTAGAAGACGTCAAGGAGGAAATTAAAAAATTCTTAGAGTTAAATAAAAACACAGACACAACATACCGGAATCTATGGGACACATTGAAAGCAGTTCTAAGAGGAAAATTCATTGCTTGGAGTTCATTGCTTAAAAAAAGAAAAAACCAACAAATAAATGATCTCATACTTCATCTCAAAATCCTAGAAAAAGAAGAGCAAAACAATAGCAAAAGAAGTAGAAGGCAAGAAATAATTAAAATCAGAGCTGAAATTAATGAAATTGAAACAAAAGAAACAATTGAAAAAATTGACAAAACTAAAAGTTGGTTCTTTGAAAAAATAAATAAAATTGACAGACCCTTAGCCATGCTAACGAAGAGAAGAAGAGAGAGAACACAAATTACCAGCATACGGGATGAAAGAGGCAATATCACAACAGACACTTCAGAAATACAGAAGTTAATCAGAAATTATTTTGAATCCTTATACTCCAATAAAATAGAAGATAGTGAAGGCATCGATAAATTTCTTAAGTCATATAATCTGCCCAGATTGAGTCAGGAGGATATAGACAACCTAAACAGACCAATATCAATTGAGGAAATAGAAGAAACCATCAAAAGATTACCATCTAAGAAAAGCCCAGGACCAGACGGGTATACAGCAGAGTTTTACAAAACCTTTAAAGAGGAACTAATACCAATACTTTTCAAGCTATTTCAGGAAATAGAAAAAGAGGGAGAACTACCAAATTCATTCTACGAGGCCAACATCACCCTGATTCCGAAACCAGACAAAGACACTTGAAAGAAAGAAAACTACAGACCAATATCTCTAATGAACCTAGATGCAAAAATCCTCAATAAAATTCTGGCGAATCGGATACAAAAACATATCAAAAAAATTGTGCACCATGATCAAGTAGGATTCATCCCTGGTATGCAAGGTTGGTTCAATATACGGAAATCAATAAATGTTATTCACCACATCAATAGACTTAAAAATAAGAACCATATGATCATCTCGATAGATGCGGAAAAAGCATTCGACAAAGTACAGCATCCCTTTATGTTCAAAACTCTTGAAAAACTAGGGATAACAGGAACATACCTCAACATTGTAAAAGCAATTTATGCTAAGCCTCAGGCTAGCATCATTCTGAATGGAGAAAAATTGAAGGCATTCCCTCTAAGATCTGGAACAAGACAGGGATGCCCTCTTTCACCACTTCTGTTCAACATAGTTCTCGAAACACTGGCCAGAGCAATTACACAGACGAAAGAAATTAAAGGCATAAAAATAGGAAAAGAAGAACTTAAATTATCACTATTTGCAGATGACATGATTATATACCTAGCAGACCCAAAAGGGTCTACAAAGAAACTATTAGAGATAATAAATGAATTCAGCAAAGTGGCAGGTTATAAAATCAACACGCATAAATCAAAGGCATTCCTGTATATCAGCTACAAATCCTCTGAAATGGAAACGAGGACAACCACGCCGTTCACAATATCCTCAAAAAGAATAAAATACTTGGGAATCAACCTAACAAAAGAGGTGAAAGACTTATACAATGAAAACTACAGAACCCTAAAAAGAGAAATTGAAGAAGACCTTAGAAGATGGAAAAACATACCCTGTTCATGGATAGGCAGAACTAACATCATCAAAATGGCGATATTACCAAAAGTTCTCTATAGGTTTAATGCAATGCCAATCAAAATCCCAATGGCATTTCTTGTAGAAATGGAGAAAGCAATCATGAAATTCATATGGAAGAATAAAAGACCCAGAATAGCAAAAACAATACTAAGCAGGAAGTGTGAATCAGGTGGTATAGCGATTCCAGATCTCAAACTATACTACAGAGCAATAGTAACAAAAACAGCGTGGTACTGGTACCAAAACAGGTGGGTGGACCAATGGTACAGAATAGAGGACACAGTAACCAACCCACAAAACTACAACTTTCTTATATTTGATAAAGGGGCTAAAAGCATGCAATGGATGAAGGATAGCATCTTCAACAAATGGTGCTGGGAAAACTGGAAATCCATATGCAACAAAATGAATCTGAATCCCTTTCTCTCGCCAAGCACAAAAGTTAACTCAAAATGGATCAAGGAGCTTGATATCAAATCAGAGACATGGCATCTGATAGAAGAAAAAGTTGGCTACGACCTACATGCTGTGGGGTCGGGCTCCAAATTCCTCAATAGGACACCCATAGCACAAGAGTTAACATTTAGAATCAACAAATGGGACTTACTTAAACTAAAAAGTTTTTTCTCAGCAAAAGAAACAATAAGAGAGGTAAATAGGGAGCCTACATCATGGGAACAAATCTTTACTCCTCACACTTCAGATAGAGCCCTAATATCCAGAATATATAAAGAACTCAGAAAATTAGACAATAAGATAACAAATAACCCAATCAACAAATGGGCCAAGGACTTGAAAAGACACTTCTCAGAGGAGGACATACAATCAATCAATAAGTACATGAAAAAATGCTCACCATCTCTAGCAGCCAGAGAAATGCAAATCAAAACCACCCTAAGATACCATCTCACTCCAGTAAGATTGGCAGCCATTATGAAGTCGAACAACAATAAGTGCTGGCGAGGTTGTGGGGAAAAGGGTACACTTGTACATTGTTGGTGGGACTGCAAATTGGTGCAGCCAATTTGGAAAGCAGTATGGAGATTTCTTGGAAAGCTGGGAATGGAACCACCATTTGACCCAGCCATTCCCCTTCTCGGTCTATTCCCTAAAGACCTAAAAAGAGCATGCTACAGGGACACTGCTACATTGATGTTCATAGCAGCACAATTCACAATTGCAAGACTGTGGAATCAACCTAGATGCCCTTCAATAGACGAATGGATAAAAAAAATGTGGCATTTATACACAATGGAGTATTACTCTGCAGTAAAAAATGACAAAATCATAGAATTTGGTGGGAAATGGATGGCATTAGAGCAGATTATGCTAAGCGAAGCTAGCCAAGCCCTAAAAAACAAATGCCAAATGTCTCCTTTGATATAAATAGAGTAACTAAGAACAGACTAGGGAAGAAGAGCACGAGAAGAAGACCAACATTAAACAAGGATGAGAGGTGGGAGGGAAAGGGAGAGAGAAGGGAAATTGCATGGAAATGGAAGGAGACCCTCAGGGTTATACAAAATTACACACAAGAGGAAGTGAGGGGAAAGGGAAAAACAGTACAAGGGGGAGGAATGAATTACAGTAGAGGGGGTAGAGAGAGAAGAGGGGAGGGGAGGGGAGAGGAGGGGAGGGGGGATAGTAGAGGATAGGAAAGGCAGCAGAATACAACAGACATGAGTTTATCAATATGTAAAGCAATGAAGTGTAACTGATGTGATTCTGCAAGCTGTATACGGGGTAAAATGGGAGTTCATAACCCGCTTGAATCAAAATGTGAAATATGATATATCAAGAACTATGTAATGTTTTGAACAACCAACATTAAAAAAAATAAAATAATAATAATAAAAAAAAGAAAGGTAGTTTAAAGAATTAATATTATTTGCTAACTGATTCAAAATTAAGTTGAGAAAAATTAATAGTGAAAGATTTATTTCAAACTTGAATTCTAGAGAGCTATTATGCCTGAACAAAACCAGAGGGAAAAAGAAGAGGACTTTTAAAGAAGGATATATTATTTGCTTTGGATAACCTGATTTTCATGTGTTGTCATCCACCAGTGTCTTGCATTTTTCATGAACATTTGCCTGTATTGTAGATAATAAACTTAGTCTCAAAGAGACTTGGGTCACAAATCTACATGTTACTATGTAGATTTTTAAACTCAATGATTTTGTCTACTACAGCAGTTCTTTCCTGTGGTACCCACTTCCTCTCTTGTGTGGCAGGACAGGAGCATGCACCAAGGAGACAGATATGCTGGTTATACACCCTTGCTTTGCTACTTCTCAGTTCTTTATCCTGAAACGTCTTACTCAACCACAGGGAGTTTCAGTATATTCACATTTAGAATTGGAGACAATGACACCTGTCCAAAAATTTGCTAAAAGGATTGTATGTAATGCTGGTGGAATAAGTAAAGTAATATAAAATTGAAGAAAAGCTATATAAGATTGGAAAGACATTGAGTTTTACCCACAGGACACAAATACCAAAGATTTTTTTTTTACAAATTGAGTATAAATGGAATGTGATTCACAACTTACCTTCCTAAAAAATGTACAAAGTAAGATCCATATCTACCTATTGGAGGCCACAGAGATGAAGATGGTACGATACCACAGAATAAATTGGGTCTTTTTTGTAGTTCCTAGAGTTTGACAGCCTTTCATTTATATGATAATCAAATATTTGAGAATCTATAGGTAATCACCATATGCATTTAATGCATTGGTTAAAGGTACATGTAACAATAAAGATAGAAATTATAACCCTCTTTCTGTGTGACTCTTTCTTCACATAACAGGGTTGATGCATATTTTAGTAGCTCCAGGAAGAACTTTTAACATAATTTCATTATACTATGTCATGGGAGCTATCCTTGATGCATGGGACTCACTAGAAAAACAGGAGAGGCTATAAACAGGAAAATTACTCACTGGAACTATCCATCACCCAGCTATCTTACTATATCCTTCAAGAGAGGCTGGTTTAGTTGATTGGCAGTTTCTCATCACCTCCAACATGGCAAACACAGACCTCTCACTGTAGAGAAGAAAACTCACCAGACAGTGTTTATTTCTAGGGGTTGCTCAATAATCATTCTTGTCTTAACTTTTTCCAAATAACAAGAAACATTAGTGCATACAGGAAATAGTGGTGACTGTTTCATGTTATGTAGTAGTACTTTGATATCAGACAGAACTGAACAGGATCCCTGATCCACCACAGTTCATAGGTCTTTGATGTTGGGTAATATATTTAAATTTACTGAGTTTCAATTTACTTTTCTGTGAAAGAAAAAAAAATTAAAATAATGATAAAACATACCTCATGTGTTGCTCTGTAGAATAAGTCGGATAACATATAAACAATTAGTATGTGACTTGGAACTCAGAAAATACTTGTTGAATGTGAATTATTATATCAAGATATTACTCATGGAAAACTGAATTTTATTTCTGGGATAGGAGGAGTAATCAAAGGGCTTAAAAATTCAGTATAGTTCTCAATTTTTCTTCTTGTTGTAATTTAGTCTTCTACTTGTTTTTGCATGGAAAATTACCTCCAACAGTTTGAAACGATATTTTATAATTTTTTATCTTTCACAGTTCTGTTGTTGACTATAGTCAGCTAGTGGGTTCTCTACTGGAATCTCTCATATGGTTGCTGTCAGGTATTAGTTGAGGCTGAGTCTGCTAGGTTTGCTTGGGCTCGATGTCCACTATGGCTCACTCACCTGGCTGACATTTAATCCTGAGTGTAGGCTGGGAATCAGACTCTCCATGTCACCTATACGTGCTCTCTTTTTACAGCTAAGACTTTTTAGTATGGCAGCTAAATTCCAAAAGAGAGTGTCCAAAGAATACTTGGAACAGAAGGAGAGGAATATTTGGAAAGGAGGGAGTGGAAACTTCCAGACTGGTTGATAGTTATGCTCAGAACTGACACAGCATCTCTTCATTCATATTCAAATGGTCAAGGGAGTTATAAGCCCTCCATCTTCAAAGGTGAAGAGAAATGTATTTCACCTTTTCTGTGGGTTAGGACAATCATATTGCAGCAGAACATGCCAGATGGGTAATAATGTGACTGTTTTTGGAAAATGAAATACGTTAGAGTCTGCTTCCTTAGAAAAGTAATTCATATCCCACTGACAAGAAAAATATACTTACCTCCTTCCTCAAGCTCTCTAAAATCTCATCATTATGGCGTTAAATCCATGAGGGCAGGATTTCATTACTTAACCCATGTCCTTGTAATGAACCCTCAGGAGCTGTTTCTCAAGTAGTTCCTTTTGATCAAAGATGCATTTTAAAAGACATGCTATTTATTCTATATAGACTCATCATATACTGTTAATACATATAGGATACACAGGATGCCCTAGTTCAAAACTATATAAAGTAACCCCTTAAATTTTTGAAGTCTTAATAAAGGATCTAAAATCTATATCTTTAATGTTAATTTTACTCTAAAACCACATTTTGTTGTCAGCCCCCACACTTAGTGTTATCCCAGAGAACGTTTTATACTCTGAGAACTTTTTGCTATTTGGAAACACTGGAAATGAGAGAGTTTTATTTTATAGTTGATAAATTCTGCTCAAAATCCAAACAGTTCCTCTCTGTGTCTTTGCCTATCTCTCAAACATCACATGAAGCTAAAAGAAATCAAGTGCATAACAGTATCCTTCACTAGAGCCATACATTTATTTGGTACATTTTCTTTTTGTGTGTGTTATCAGAGACAAGAATTTTATTTAACTTCCTGTTACAACATCTTTATCATACAATATCAGTTTCTTCACTATCATTTTAGTGCCATGAGCAGTCTTATCCCCCTTGAAATATCTGCTCACTGCCCAATACCAATGACAGATATTTTAAGTTTTTATTGTAGCAATACCCAATTTTTGGATTCTAAATATATTCTAGTTATACATTGATGGATTATAAGCACAAATAGTGCTCTCAAACATTTGATTGTCATCTCTTGCAGCTCTGGTTTGACTGGACTCAGCTGGCTGGTTCTTCCTTGGGATCTTGCACACAGTTGCAGTCAAATGTTAGTAGCTGAGATGGAGGTCATTCGAAAGCTTGACTGGGCTGTATATCCAAGACCATGAACTTACATGACTGACAGCTGATATTGCCTGCTT
The DNA here is from genome assembly GCF_045843805.1 of Urocitellus parryii. NCBI lineage: Eukaryota > Metazoa > Chordata > Mammalia > Rodentia > Sciuridae > Urocitellus > Urocitellus parryii. Next base: position 51,599,618 of record NC_135536.1, read on the forward strand.
TGTTAGGCCTTTTGGCTAAAGCCTAAACTTTCCATATGACTTTAGCTTTTCAAAACCCAGAAACTGGGTTCTGAGAAACTAATGCTAGAAATGTTAGGGAGCAAGAGCTGCTAGACCCATTTAGGGCTGTGCCTGGAAGGGATATGGTATCACTTCTACCATATTCCATTTGTCAAAGCAGTTACAGGGCCTACTCAATATAAAGGAGAAATAGATTTCACATCTCATTTGAAGAGTGGCATGGTCATACTGAAGATGACTATAGAGATTGAGAGATTTTGTTGCAACTCTCTTTGGAAAGTAGTCTTCACATATAGGAAACAGATAAAGCCTGCATGTTTAAATGAATCCTTCTCATTTTTAATCTTTCTTGTTTTTTTTTAATCCTTCCCCTCTGTGTTCAGCTTTGCTACCTCCTCCTTTCTTATCTTGCTCTCACATAATAGTATTACCAAAAGTTGCTGCTAAATTTTAGGAATGGCTGGGTGGGAGATTCTAGACATAGGAGATGAACACTGTTTCCTACTCCGTCTCCTCAGATACATTTTCTCAAGTGCTGGCACATCTCATCTCAACAGAATTGTAAATTTTAGCATTTGCATGACTTAAGGGAAATAGATCATTATATTTGCTTTGGCTTTGAGTACTAGTCTAGAGCAAATGAGGCAAAAGAGTGTTCCATATGTTCCATGTCAGATCATTCACATCATTAGTGCATTGCATAATGGGTTGGGACCAAAAGTCAAGTTGTAATTAACATACTATTTTGATTCCTTTACTTCTTAGTGTGTACTCCTCTGTTTGATTCCTCTTGGGAAAAAGTGTGACAGCTATGTCAGGACCCAGGTTAATGTAGATTTCTGGTAAAGGCTGGTGATCTTATGAATATCATATGAATAATTCACATAACTTGTAAAAATTGGCATGAAGCAGAAAGAAAAGGGAATAATCTCTGCATTGAAAAAACTCATGGCTCTTTCAGTGTTGCTAGAAGAAACATGAAAATTATACATCTTTGACTTGTGTATTTAATAGAATTTAAAAAGACATTTGATAGAATTAAAAAGCATAGTTATAAAATATGTAAGATTAATGGAGAAGAAAATATGATTGACTATTTTTGTTTAAAAACATAATGGAGGGAGTAAACATAAAATAGGGAATCAGAAAATTAGTTTTTAAAATTAAAAGACAAAATCAAGAAATTGATGAATCATAAAAGCAAAATATTTAAAGATGGTAGTTTTCAGTTATCCAATATAGTCTCATTTAATTAATCTGTTCACATATTTAGTGAGCACCTATTATCATTTTATATCAAGCACTGTCCTAATTGATTGGGACATAACACTTAGCCAACACTGCCAACACTGACAGAGATGAGAGTCAAGCAAATGAATCAGAAAATTAAGTGAATTTTAGTAAAGTATGATGAATTTTCTGATCAGGAAGTACAGGTTGCTAAGAGAGTGGATAATGGTAATATGAAAGTAATCTTAATAGGGTCAGAAAGTCTTCTCAGAGGAAATATATTTAAAATGAGACCTGAAATATGAATAATAGATAAAAAAGGCAGTGATGTGGAAAGAGGGTTTGTTAGTGGAAATACCATCTATGGCAGCCAATTAAATCCATGTGCTGAAGAGAACATGGCACATTCAAGGAAATGAGAGGATACTGTTGATGATTAAACAATCCGTCTGTTGGGTTCTACTCTGTGAATCATTGTGTTAAGGTGACATAGGACGGAACTCTGAATCAGACGAAAATGCTTCTGTACCAGCAAGACCCAGGGATCCACAGACCTGCATTCCCTAGCATGGCCATATATGTGATGACAGCAGACTGTTTTAGGTCTCACAGGGCTTCCCCACAGCCTTCTGGTTCCTCCTTGCTACTTATTTTGAGCATATGTCTCATGTTCCTAGGCCTATATGTGTACCTTTGATTAGAGTGAAATTCAAAATTCATTAGAGTAACATAAAATTTCATTCCAAAATTTGCTTTAAATTTTACATTAGATATCTTTATTATCAGATTTTGCTTTTGAACTCTTGAACACTCTATTTTCCATCTCTTTATTCTCCCAAATGCTATGATAAAAATATTTATTGACATCTAAGTCACCATGTTAAGCACATGATGTATAATAAATTAATCTTCACAATAATCCTGTAGTAACTATTTTAAAAATATTAATAATTTATAAATGTGAAAAGTGAGACACAAAGAGTTTGAATTACTTACCAGAAGTTACTACAGCTAGACTATGGGGGTGGGGCAGGGATTCAAATATATTTAGTCTGACTACAGAGCGACGTTCCTAATCATCCTTCTAAAAAGCCTATTTATAGAGAGCATTTTTAACAGCAGGGCCATTTGCTGATTTAAGAAACACAGTGGAAGTAGAAAAACAAAAAAAGATAAGAGAAAATTCATGACAAAAGAAGAAAATTTATCTGAGCTTAAGAAAGAAGTGCGTTTTCAGCATAAAAGTTTTCTCCAAGTGTCACCCTGCACATTATAGTGAAATATTTATAGTTAATGAGCCATATATATCCTTCAAGTACCTAGACCAAAAAATAGAATATGAATTACAATTTAAAAGCAAGATTGGCAACAGAGTTCTCTGTGGCTGTGAATTTCCATAAATATGGCAAGGTAAGACTACAGATTTTAATGTAATTACAGCAATCTTGGAATTTTAGACACATTAAAAAATCTTTCATAAGATAGATCAATGAAAACATTTAGAAATTGTACCACCATTATGCACTTCATGGAACTTTCTTAGAAAAACCAACCAAGTGGAAGCTAACTACATAAAGTTCAATGTCCTTGGAGTAGAAGTTTTGTGAATAGGAGTAATTGACAAGCATCCAAAGTGACTGGAGTGAGGAAGAAAGGAGGTAGTACAGCAAGAGATATGTGTAAGCCAAGTAATAGGTCTTGTATTTTACTGAGAATAGTGGGATACCATTAGAAAGTATTCAACAAAATCAGATTTAGGTTTCAAAATTATGTTTCCAGTGTGGAAAATGAAAGACAAGAAAGGTGCTCAATGGATCATTAGAGAGAATTTGAGATGCTATTATAACCTGGGTGGCTTGGACCACACAACATTTGTGCTGAAGATAGGTAAAGAAATTCATGCAAGGGTATGTTCCAGTCTCTGTATTGAATACCAAATGTTGGTGCCTCATCAAATTTATTCTCAATGCTGACTCCCTAGATTAAACTTGGTGGGATATCCTCGCCCTCCTAAAAGGTGACCCACGGCAGCCAAGCAAACCTGCCATGTACTGGAGTTTCTCAAAGATGCTGAGACTTTCTTGATATCTTATTAAAGAAGCCATCAGAAAATTCAAGGAGATGAGAATGTTAGCATTGGTATTTGTTGTTTTTGACTTAATAATCTACCAGATTAGCTAAGTAAACTCTTTACTAAGATGGTAAAGGATATACTAGTTCAGAGAGAATTGAAATTTTAGGAAGCCTGGAAGTGGATCTCCTCCCCAGACAAAGACTGATGGTAGGGGAGGTTGCCTTGATCTTGGATCACTGATAATATTATTCACAAAAAGCTTTTGGAATGGCAAATCCAGATGGCATTGCAACCATCAGAGGCTCCGTGAACTCTCTGATTACTGCCGTTTTCGGCAGGGCCAGAGTCATAATCAGGATGACTAGATCTGTAGAGATTTGTGAAACAGCCAACAGGGCATGCTGTTCTTTTGGCAAGGTAAAGAGCTAGTGAACTGGATTTATATTCAAATTTTATAATCAGAAAAAATCAGAACCGTAAAACGTAAGTTTGACATTAGCTGCCACGATGGAGAATATCCTCTCTGCAGTAGTTTTCATACCTGTGCTAGCTTGTAGGGCCACTTTACATTGAAGGGCAGGAGAGATCTTGAAGCACATCACAACTTCACAAAACAAATCCAATAAATATTGCACTGAACTCTCTTGTGAGGTGCCTGAGGGTAAACACTGAAATAAGGCTGCAGTGGAAAAGGGGGAAAACTCAGGTTTTTTTTTTTTTTTTTGCTATGTTTATCAGATATGGAGCCTGATAATAAATTCAAATCATCAAAGATGTCATAAAGATACACTAAATCATAAATGGAGTTTTGGCACAAGTTAGTCTTAGAGTGGGCTCAATAGATATGCAAATTCACTTTTTCATTATTCTCATTTCTTCTTTTTTGAGTGTGATAGCTCCACTTAGCATTTGGAAGAAGCCTTATAGTTATCCCTTGATCACTATAATAAGACATTATATCTTTAATATATAGTAAATCATAAAAACGAGATGAGAAGAGCCAGGTGGAAGAGCCTTAAAACTGCAGCTATTCCCTCCCAACAGGAACCAAATCAGAAACAATAGTACATTTCTGCAAGAATTCCAAATATTACCATCAAATAATTTAAAAAAAAAGATCCTGGATGGTGTAACATATCATTTTCCCATTCAATTTCCCCTTCTTTTTCCAGGAAAAACCCAATAAAATTGGGTGGTCATGATTCACTACCAGATTTTAACCTCAATGACAAGTGCTATATCTGAAATGATTTATTTTCTGGAGGGATTACTAGGCCTCTGGCTTTACTGTACTTTACTATTGATTTGGTGAATGATTTATTCTAAAATAAATATTTATGTATAAGTGATATAAGTTATATATCCAAAACCAGAAATAAACTTCACTGACATAATGAAGAGCACAGATTCCAGACTCAAAGAAAAAAAGGTTCTTATTAAGTAATAACTTGTTCAAGTACTGAGTAGTAGTTTCTGAGAGTTTTGACTGTGGGGAGTATAAAGAAAACTTCTGCATGTCTGTATTTAAGTTATATATGCATTAAGGAAAAGGAGGGAGAGAGTATGAGGGTGGATGGAAGAAGAGAAGGAATGAAGGAAAGCTAATTCCCTAAAAATTAAATCTGAGTGTTTGCAACCTCATAGAGGCTTATAAAAGAAATTTCAAGGGCTGCACTAAAGTCAGAATAAAACTGACTGTATGGAAAATCTAATATATAAAGAATAATGTAAGATGTGGAAATAGTGAGTATTTGGTGAAATATAAACAAATATAAACTATATTAATACAGCATTAGAAATAATGGCTTGTGGTATAAAATAAAAATAAGAAATAATTGAAAGGGGGAACAATGATAATAATATAATAGCTGGGCACTGATTATGATCTGAAGGAGTTAAAGTATTCTAAGAGCCCCACACTCATAATGAGGAGGTTTATACTGATTTAACTTTGCATTTAAAAGTAATTATTTATGTTAGATATTTTTAGGGCAAATATCTGAACAATGAAATTGGTTCATGACTTCCAAATGAATGCAGCAAAACTTAAAAACTAAAAACATTCATTTATACAAAACAAGAAAAGAGAGAACTGAAAAGTAATTGAAAATCTAGGATAAACTTTGAACCCTATAGAAATGATAGAAAAATCTGGGCACAGTAGCATACAGTTGTAATCCCAGGAGCTCAGGAGGCTGAGGCAGGAGCTTCAGTGACTTAGCAAGGCCCTAAGCAACTTAGAGAGAATCTGTCCCAAAAGGCGGGGGGGGGGGGGGGGGATAAAGAGAAAGAAAAGAAAAGGCTGGGGTATTGGGCTTAGGGATTCAACACCTCTCACTGCAATCCCTGGTACACCCCGCAAGAAGATAGAAATAATTCTAAATATGGCGATATCTAAATGTGTATAGATTAAATGTTTCAGTTATAAAATCACAATTTAGCTATTGATGGTGCCAAAACATATCTAAACATAAAGATGTAAATGCAATTTTGGAACAAAAAAGATATTTCAAGGATTTATTGAAGAAATTAGTTTATCTGTATTAATATCATCAAAAAATAGGAGGCAATGTGTCCAAAAAATGTTCCTATCTCCTTAAATTCTGTCCCTTTGCTTGACATCCAACTGAGCTCTTCCAAGGACTTCATCTCTGTTGCAGATATGGATTTATTTTAATATACCACACATAACCTCAGAGTTGCTTATTTGGGGAGTATATTTTCTTTTAGAGATGTTTATATATTTTTAACGTACGAAAACCCTTTACTGCTTTATTTTATATCTCCTGAATTTTGGATATTGTTTAAAAAGGTATTAATTACTCTAAAATTTTAAGAATATCATTCATTCATTCAACAAGTGTTTTCTAATTATTATTTTTATTTATTCTTTTTAAGTATACATGACAGTAGAGTGTATTGTGACATATTTTACATATACAGAGTGTATCTGATTCTAGTTAGGATCTCATTTTGTGGTTGTACGTGATGTGGAGTATCACCAGACATGTATACATACATGAACATAGGAAAGTTATTTCTGATCCATTCTACTGTCTTTCCTATTCCCATCCTCTTTCCCTTCCCTCCATTCCCCTTTTTCTAATCAAGTGAACTTCTATTCTGCCCTCCCCCTTATTGTGTGTTAGCATCCGCATATGACAGTGAACATTCAGCCTTTGGTTTTTTGGAACTGGCTTATTTCACTTAGCGTGTTAGTCTCCAGTTCCATTCATTTCCAGCAAATGCCATTATTTCATTATTCTTTAAGTTTGATAAATACTCCATTGTATATATGTACCACATTTTCTTTTATCCATCCATCTGTTGAAGGGCACCTTGGGTGGTTCCGTAGCTTAGCAATTGTGAATTGAGCTGCATAAATATGGATAATGGTGGCTTCACTATAGTATGTTGATTTTTAAGTCCTTTGGGTATAAACAAGGAGTGGGATAACTGGGTCAAATGGTGGTTCTATTCTCTGTGTTCTGAGGAATCTCCATACTTCTTTCCAGAGTGGTTGCACCAATTTGCAGTCCTACCAGCAATGTATGACTGAACCTTGCCCCCCATCCTCATCAACATTTATTGTTACTTGTATTCTTGATAACTGCCATTCTGATTGTAGTGAGATGGAATCTTTGTGCAATTTTAATTTGCAATTTTCTAAATGCTAGAGATGTTGAACATTTTTTCATACATTTGTTGACCATTTATATTTCTTCTTCTGTGAAGTACCTGTTCAGTTCCTTTTCCCATTTATTGATTGGGTTATTTGTGGGGTTTTTTTGTGTTAATTATTTTAGTTCTTTGTATATCCTGGAGATTAATGCTCTATCTGAGGTGCAGGTGGTAAAGATTTTCTCCCATTCTGTAGGTTCTCTCTTCATGTTCTTGATTGTTTCCTTTGCTGTGAAGAAGCATTCACAGCACCCAAGTCGATTCTTGGGATTCATGAGTACAAAAACCAGACAAAAGGTAGTCTCATTGTAGGATTCTATGTTTTAGGGAACAGCAGACAATAATAAGCATGGAAAATAAGAACAATATATGATATGTAAAATGCTATTGTTATTTCCAACACATGGATCATCCTAAGGGCGAGTGTGTGTGTTACTGGGGGATTGAACCCAAGGGTGCTCTATACTCTATCACTGAGCTACAGGTCCAGCCCATTTTGTTTGTTTTTGTTTTGAGACAGGGTCTCAAAAAGTTGCTGAGGCTGGCCTAGAATTTGCAAGCCTCCTGCCTCAGCCTCTTGTGTAGCAGAGATTACAGGTGTGTACCACTATTCTCAGAGCCCTAAATTTTTGTTGAGTGTTGTTCTCATTGTGTAAAGTTTTTCCTATGAAAATTCAAATTAACATACCAAATAAAAACTGGAAGGAAAATTATATATTCTAAGTATTAACCCAAAGCAGTCATCCCAGGAAGTTTTACAGGTAATTCTGATCATCTTCAGATACAGGACTGAAAAAAATAAGAAAAGACAATAAATCTGATTTTGGCAAATAGACTGAAAATTATCTGCAAAGTACATCAAATAATTACGGAAGGTAGCTTATATGCAACACTGAGAGATAAACATAATTGCCAACACCATTAGCTGCACTGTTCTAATAACAGACTGGAACATCATTGAGTGATATGTCTTCATATAAAATAATTCCTAAAAATAGAGGATTAAAAATAATATTCATTATAAAAGTATTATTTGTTATAATATTATTGCTGCAATTTGACTAAATGATATCTGTAACTATTTGTTAGTCAAAGAAATAGAAACGGAAGTTGTTCTATATTTAATTTTGTTTACATCTGTTCTATAAATAACAATTGACTCAATTTGGTTTAAATGTTGTTCATATCTTCTATATCCTTATTTTATCCCCAAATATTATATGAATTATCAAGAGGGACGGGATAAAATCTCCAAGCAAGGCTAAATATATTTAAATAGAATCTAAATTTATTTAGGTATTTAAATGACCATATATTTAATTCTTCTGAATTAAAGTGAGATTGTATTATACGTTAGTGAAATAGGTCTTTCATTAATTTTAAGAAAAATGAACATGAGACTTGTTGTTAGATTTATAGTGCCTATAACCCCCACACAAAAGTAACCAGCAGGTTTATTTAAAAATCATTTTAAAAAAATAGTAACTCAATAAAAATGCAACTAAGATCATCTGCTTTGGGGCAGGGTATAACCAGATTATATACTTGCTTACTTATTTATTCAAGTGATTCTTATTGCACTAAGTATAACCATCATGTCTTGCATTAATTTGCATTTTTTAACTAGTAGTAGGTTCATTTAAATACCTTAAGTATTTCGTATTTCTATCATACTTTTTCCAAACTCAGTATTATTTTCCACAAATTTTAGCCCATGCTATTATTTCTAGAGCAAGAAATTTTTCGAACTACTTATCTTAGTGTTATAGTGACTCTAGTGTCTTAATATTGATTGCTTATACACAAGATGAAAGAGGTTATTTTCAGGGTGTCATTGTTTTAGTGGCCTTGTTTAAACTACTCAGCAAAAAAGGCCAATCTGAGTGTCTGTTTACTGCATTATAAATTGCCTGTGTGTTGTTTATTGGCATTAGGGACAGACTGAAAAATGGGTTCTATAAGGGGGAAGTTCTTGAAAGTGTAAATTTCTGAAGTCCTAGAACATCACGTACCCTGGAGAGATCTGCTTTGCCTTGGAATGTAATTTAAAGACTTTCTTCATAATATTGTAGGATTTTTCTCTGCCAAACACTTGTCTAAGGAAAGAGAAAATCCCTTTAGATTCTTTATGAAATTCAGATGGAAAATTGAAGTTGAATTTCACATATAGATAATACAGTTAACCATCTAATAAATAAAAAAAATGTAAAATATTTTTACAAAAATGGAAGACAAATATCAAAGCTCATTCTATTCTTGATTATAAAATTTGACTTAAGTTTGATTGAAGAATAGGGATAAGAATATTTTCCTCTTTTTACTATGGCTATACCCACCTTTAATGTCTTATATATTTGCCTCTCTGGCAGTTGATTATCTTCCCATCAGAAAGACAGGAAGAAAAATGTATTTTGTTGAAGTTTATTAAATGTTGCTTCCTCTTGGGAAGAAGTAGGATTTAGTCATTCATATTAGTATGTTGAATTTAGCCTAGAAAGAGTTTGAATAAAATATTGATCCCCAAAGTGTTTCTCTGTAAAGAAAACATTTTACAGAATATTTAACATTAGCCATTTTCACCGTAATATTTCTTACTGAAAGTTTTTATCTGTCTACCATTAATTTAATGCACCTTTTAGTGTTGGTGGTGAGGAACATAGCTGATACACTAAAACATTTTTTTTCCTATTATTTGTTCTGCCCTGATTCTAACAAGAAAGTTTAAAGAAGTACTATCAGCAGCCCAATTTTGTGTATTGGGAAACTGATTCAAAGACTGTCCGGTGTTTCACCTAACCTCATTAAACTTTATTGTCATAATAATTTGCTGGTTACCTAACGAAGACCTGAAATGTTTTCCCATAGGTAGTCAGTGATATGCATTTAGTTTAAAATTATGATGGTCCTGGGTTACTCACAAAGCTGAATCTGCATTTTGTATGTTTGTAGATCATACTGTTTTGTTGAACCCTGAGGTTTCCAAGTCCCTTAGCATGGGTGAAAATGACTAAGACAATAAAATGATTTAATGATAACACAATCATTCCCACTTGCTCACTGATGTGGAACATGTCTTCTGGCCCTAGAGGCAGTTAATGACAATTTATGTTGAGAATTAAGGATGGAAAATTTACAAAGGAAGAGAAACAAAGAAGCTGAAATCGTCCTCTTCCTAATCTCTCTTTATGTAACAGACATCTGTTGTTTCTATTGCCTGACATCTGTTTAGTATTCTGAAAACAGCACTCTTTTTAAATTTTTATTATTTATTTATTTGTTTGCTTATTTATTTATTCATATATTTATTTACTCTCTGTGTGTGTGTGTGTGTTTGTGTGTATTTGTGTGTGGCAAATTGTCTTTTTGCTATTACATCTAGGGAGAGCGTTTTTTCAGACTCTGTCTTAGGTAAGGAATGAGCATGCGACGTGAGGCGGCCCAAGTAGTTCTTCAGCCCTGGGACTTAAACTTTGGAGAGAGAGTGAGAAGGCCGAGGAAGTTTGGGACTTACTTATCTACAAGCATTGATGGAACCCTGCAAAGACTTAACTCAGTTCCCACCACCTCGTCTACTGACCAGGCTTCTTTTTGACCATTTATAAAGGTTTCCCTTGAACTTTTGGGGACCTGTTCAGTATCTTTCCAATAAACCCCTTTTGATTAGTTTAGCTTTTATCAATCCAGTTGCTCAGGTAAAGTGTTTTAAAATGTTAACCTGCTCCATCAAGTTTTTCACACCCATCGCCTCCCACAGACCATGCTTCTCAGTGTTCTTCTGTCACACCATTAGAGAGGGGCAGCCCATGGAGGGAAGGGTCTGAAGGAATCTGGGTGAAAAATGAAGAGTTGGTTGAAAAGCGGCCTTTTTTAAAAAAAAATTTATCCCTGATAAATTTTAAAGGGAAGGGGCATGAGAGGGTATTGAGGGTGTTGAAATAAACTCCTCTCATCTGTTAAGACCAAAGTGACTGAAGAAGTGTGTATATAAAAGGATTGGAGGGATAAGTCAAAGAAAGAAGGGGCTTTTATATCCCAGCTATTTTGGACTTCAGCCGTTGACTGAAGTATGAGCACAGCAGGATAAGTGCACCTGACGTCATCTGTGCCTTGAAGTCCTTAGCCATTCTGAGCCTTCCCCCTGCCCCCCCCCCCCCCGTTAGCTCCTGGATCTGCCCTTCAACTTCATGGGTCCTAGTGAAACACAAGAAGTGTCATGGGACAAGGGGATCACTCCAGGTGGGGTCAACAGCAGGGAACCCTGGAGCTGGCCTAAGGTGGTTAACAGGCACAGTGCCATCGGGGTCAGAAAGAGCAGCTAAGTTCTCAAAAGAAAGTGACCCTTGCCAGCCATTTGTCAGCAGAGGTGAAAGAAAGGACAGAAGACACGGAATAGATAGGGTTGTCTTTTGTGCCTTTCTTTTTCTAAGAACTTGAAAGGATTATAATCTTAGCCAAAACCCCAAACATCATCTTCAGGAATATAATAGAGAAGACATAAAATACAGATAGATTACTTATTTAACAATTCAAAATGAAAGAGTCTGGAATACAATAATTTGATTAACATAGATTCTTATTCTTTTTAATCTATCAAGTTAGTTTTAGTAGTAAGACAACAGCATAATTGAACAATATTGAATTTAAACAATAGAGGTTAGATTTTATCTATATGACAAGAATTCTAGAAGTAGTACTCCCAGATATAGCACAGAGATCTGGGCTGTAATTTTGAGCCCAGAATCCTTCCATTTTTCTGATCTGCCATGCTTAGTATAACAGTAAAGTATTTACTGTTGGTTGTTTTATGGATGCAACAGCTCCACCCATCACATAATAAACTCATTAAAAATTAGGAAGAAGGATGTTGAAGGGCAAGTGAAAAAGAACCTTTCTTATATACATTTCTCTTTGAATTAGAAGAAATGTTTTTCTGAAAAAACCTAAAAGGACACTTCCTGTTATTTTGTGTTATCTATTCCTAAAGTTTTAAGTGCAATGGGAAAAAAAAAAATCTGATATTTTTCAGTCTCCAGAAGAGACGGTACTGGCACAGAGTAAGTGCTTTTAAATTTATGTTATCCTTGATGGTATAGTCTTTCCATCTAATCAGGTGATGAGAACTTGGTATTAAGTCCGTGGGAAATATTTTACTTGCAAAAGAACTAAAATGTTGGGGGCTTGGGACGTAGCTTAGTAGTAGAATGCTTTCCTATGTGTACATAGCCTTGGTTTGATCCCCAGATAATGAAGCAAACAAAAACTAAAAAGACCCACTAAAGTTTTACCTGTAGTTATTAGATCAAGTTCCATCTCTCTAATGTATAAGGTATGTGATATTGCATCAGTCACATAAGCTCCCTAAATCTCCTGCGTTCATTTGAAAAATGAGATTACCATCATGAGTGTTTGTGATATTTGAAAGAAATAATGCATTGTTTTAGACATGTCTTTTATCATCATTTTTATTCATTTGCTCATTCATTTAAACTTCAGCAAATGCATGTTGAACAACTACTGTTTGCTACATCCTGTTCTAGGTTCTAGTCATACAACAATGACAAAACAAAATCACTGCTGATGTGGAACTTGCTTTACTCTGTAGGGAGCTGTGGCAGAAACAGGCATTAAAAAGCACACTTATTATCTGATATGACATTAGAATTTGAGCTTTATGGGAGCAGGATTTTCATATGCTTTGCTCAGCAATCAGAACAGCATTGGTACATAATAGCCACTTAATAAATAAATGGTGATAAATGTTATGAAAATAAATGTTACATGGTAAGGTGACAAGCAGGCACTATATAAACTGGAGTGATTGATTGCAACTTTTGTGGTTGTTTGTTTGTTTTTTTGTACTGGGAATTGAACCCAGGGCACTTTACCACTGAGCCATGTTTTTTAGAGTCAGGGTCACACAGAGTTGCTTAGGAACTCATCAAGTTGATGAGGCTGGTCTCAAATTTCTGATCCTTCTGCCTTAGCCTCCTGAATCACTGGGATTATAGGTGTGTGCTGTTGTAACAGCTGATTTCACCCTTCTAATGAGGTAACATTTCAGCAAAACTTGTGCTGAGTGTGCTGAGGCTACCTGGGAGAAGAGGATTCCAGGAAGGGGACTATCCTGTGTTAATGCTCAAGTAAAGGAATGCTCTTGGAATACTTGAGAAGCAATAAGAAACCCATGTGGCAGAGCCAGGGGAAAGGAGTCGGGGTAAACCCAGAGAGGTAGGCATGGACCAGACCATATAGAGCTTGGTAAATCAGAGGAAGGACTTGTGTTTTATTACAAGCAATGCAGGAGACTAGAAGCTTCAATGAGGGACTTACCATGGTATCGTGATCTGACATTTAAAAAATATCATTCTGGGTGATCTCTGTAGCAAAGGCCAGAAATGCTATGATTGTCCTAATAGCACATGATTAACATTATTTTATTATTAACTTTCTTGTGTTCCTTACTGAAAAAATATTCCTTCAAAAACAAGTTGCCCTATTTGCTTTGGGCCTACCAATTCAAAAAAAAAAAAAAAAAAAAAAAGAAAACATGCATTTTTAACTATTCCAAAAGCTTTTGCTTTCAATAATTTCAAGCTAATGGGAAGTGAAGAAGTCACTTTGTCTGAGGTAAATTTTATTCCCAAAGCCCTTGTTACATGAAGTGTTACTGAATATTGCTTTTGAAATAAAATTATGCTATAAACTTGGGGTAAGGACAAAATTTTATTTTCAACAGAACAAGTATTTTATAACTGTGGCTTCGTGAACATGTGAAAATGTTCTCACACAAAACCTATTTGCTTTTAAATCATATAAAAATCTTTAAACTGCTTTTCAGAAGGACTAGTTCAGAAATGACTGTTTATTCAATATCAAGTTGTTATTTTATGACCACTTGAAATCAAAGATAGAAACATATTTCTGGATGCATTTTTAGTTCTTTGTTAATAGAATATTTTAATGCTTTTTTTTCTTATACAATGCTAGAAAAGAACAAAATATTTTAAGTATTTACTAAGAAATGGGGCAAAGATAAATGTGACTGCTTATTGACAACTGTCATACCACTCTTCAATTTAAAAACTATCAGGCTAATAAAACTCATGCAAAAATTATAGTGACTTTATTTTCATATTTTATTATTATGCTTGTCTACTATTTTAATTGGTATGAGAACTTAATGAGATACTATGATGTATGAACATTTTTTTCTAAAAAATTAAGATTTTAACTGATAGCTATTTGTGAGGACGGTGATTCAGGAGGCATACGCTAATAAAATGTGTTTCTGCTAATTCAATCATGAATTTTTTCTACTTTCATGACAGTGGTGTTGATGATGAATGTTATGCTTCTTTTGAAATGACTGAATAGAGTTTGTTACAAGACTAAGTATATTTGACCAGCACTTTTCTGGCTTTCTAACAGAAAATGACCAACTAAATGTTTTTGTGTTCAGAAGTAACTCCTATTGAAATGCAAGTAATTCTGTACTTCCCTATGAATGTGTTTAATCAGGTTCTTAATTCTATCAGCAGCATTCGGAAGATGCAAATTTGCAGCTGGGTAAAGGGAATAGGTAAGAAAAAAATTGAAGGCTTATTACGGTAGGGTAGGTGATTGTTTGTGTCCCTTTACAGTTCATATGTTGACCCTGAATGGTGGCACATGCCTGTCATCCCAGAATCTAGAGAGGCTCAGGCAGGAGGATCCCAAGTTTGAGGGCAGCCTTAGCAATTTATTGAGACCTTGCTTCAAAACAAAAAATAAAATGGGCTGGGAATGCAGCTCAGTGGTAGAGTACCTCAGGGTTTAATCCCCAGTACTATTTTTTTTTTAGTTATAAAATTCATAAAAAATCTAATCCCAATAAACAGGGATTTGGAGAAGAAATTAGGTCACAAGAGCCCCATCCTACCAAGTGGGATAAATGCCTTTATTAAAAGAGGCCCCAGAGTGTTCCTGTCCCTTTTGCTAAGGGAGGACATGTAGAGTCATCGATAGAGAATGGGACTTTACCAGACACTGAATTTGCTGGTGCTTTGACTTTAGACTTCCCAACCTCTAGAATGGTGAGAAATACATTCTGTTGTTTTAAAAATTACCAAGTTTACAGTATTTTGTTATAGCAAGCCTAATGAACTAAAACAGGGCTGGTTCTTGATTGTGGATTAAACTATCTGAAAACCCTGAGCTGGGGCTGTAGCTCAGTGGTAGAGCCTTTGCCAACCATACACGGGACCCTGGCTTCTATCCCCTATATATAGTTATTTGCAGATTCAAAGACTAGAAAAAAATAAGCAGTCTTTAAAATTTTTACTTAGGCTTTTGAGAGACAATGGGAACTTGTAAGAAACAAACACAGAAGTTGCTGGAAACTTGATGTTGTGGCTTCCCTGGTGCTGATACCTCTACTTCATTGACCGGAGAATTAGGAGGTTAGACATCCATGTGATGCTACAGGGATCTCGGGCTATGGGCACGGTGAGCATCGGAGGAACACAAGATAGCCTTACCTCTTCAAGGCACAACAGCAAAAGGGTCCTGCAAGTTCTATAGTAAAAAGGTGTACACTCCCTGCCCAAGCTTTTCAGCACAGAGATTTTTGACTGGAGGAAACTTGAGAAAATTCTTGCCCAGAGCCTACATTTCAGATGGGTTAGAGTTGAAATTTTTAGTATATACATTGTCTTAAATTCTCAAGAGAACAATTTCAAAAATTGTCAACTGTTACATCCACATTTATTTTGACAAGTTCTTCTTAGAATATTTTTTTCTGAAACATCTTTTGGATATTGCTGTTATAGTATCCATTTGTCTTAATTTTTCCTGTGGTTTTCATCTATGCTACACTGTATCCCTGTGTATAATGTTTTACTGAAGATTTACTCCAGCTTCTTTATACATATGTCAAAAAATATTCTACCACAAGTGAAAGAAAAGACGATTATAACAAGAAAAGTAGAGAAAGGATAAATATTGTTCAAGTGTTTGACATATCAAAATCATAAAGAAAGAAAACATGCAAAAATTCAGATGTGGAAAGAACCCATGACATTTCTGGAAATTAAGAAGAAACTACTCTTTTTAATAAAAAAAAAAACTCTGTTAAACAAGTGCTGAAAACAGCTGATCTGAAAGCTGACCTGAGGTAATAGACTCTAATGTAGTTTGGAGAAATACAGAGATGAGAAGTATGTGAAAAATTAAGAGATGTGGAAGATGGGTTGGCAAGCTCCAAACATTGTCAGAGAGGAAGGTAACATTTAGTGAAAGACAATGTGGGCTAGCATGGAAGCAGAGAATATTACAGAGTTAAAAAAAAATAGCAAGCATGTATAGAGAGTCAATGAACACAAGAAATCCCTAACAGAATTTTTTTAAATCATGAAACATATGTCAAAATCCTGTAAAATTACAGTGAAATTGTAGAACACAAAAATGAAAAACAGTTTTCTAAAAGATAGAAAAGACCTAGCACTTACAAATTAACCTGACAGCAAATAAATACATCAGCAGCAAAAACAGAGTACAGAAACAAAAGAAGAGCAACTTCAAAATGCTAAAATTGCAGAGATAAAATAACTGTCAGCCTGAGACTGTGTACTTAGTTAAATTGTCATTCAGGTTTGAAGGTGAAATAAACAGTTCCATGAAATAAAGACCAAGTGAGGGTGCTACTTAACCAGGCATTGCTGAAAACAGTTATTTGGAAAGAAGGGAATTAATGTGAAAGGAAGAAAATGAGGTTCAAGCAGGAACAGTGAGCAAATAAATTAGTAAACCTAAAATCAAATGAAGGAAAAAGTGAAAATAGTGACTCATTGTAAGGTCAGAATCAAGTTCAAATGAAATCAATTTGAAAACAACAAAGAAGACATCCGTGATAATTTCACTTAAAGCTTTGTAAGTTTTCATACTACTTAAATGTTAATTCTTCTGTCAAATTTTAATACTACTTCAATGTTAATTCTTCTGTCAAATGTGTGAGCTCAAAAGTTAATGTTGTCTGTGAAGATGAACAGAATGTATAGCATCCAAACAGTAAAAAAGGGAAAAGAAATAAAATGGATGAAAATCAAAAACCTAAACAAGGAAATGGGAGAAAAAATGAATTTGAAAGTATAATGTTAAAGTAAGTTTTGTGCTACTGTAACAGAGTACCACAGACTATTTGATTTATAAAGAAAACAAAATTTGTATCTTTTATTTTTGGAGGTGGGGAAGTCCAAGGTCAAGAGTTCCACTTCTGACAGGGGGCTTTTTTTCTGCTTCATCCCATGGCAGAAGGCAATAGGGTAAGAGAGAATGTGCATGCATGAGGTAGGGCAGAGGGAAGGAGAGAGGGAAGGGAGTTCAATGCATTCTGTCATCAGAAAACACTGTCATTATAACTAATCCATTTCTGCAGAAGCAGTATCTTTACCTCCTCCTCATCTCTTAAATGTTCCACCTCTCAACACTGTGGCATTGGGGATTAGTTTTCCTACACATGCATTCTGTGACACATTCAAACCATAACCTACAATTACTCTTTAATTAGCCTAGGAATAAAGCTATGTATTGTGAGAAATTGTTAGATACTCTAATTTCATTACACTTGCAAGATATGTGATAGAAATGTGAGATTTCTATTCTTTTTATTCCTTTGTTTTCTTTCTTTCTTTTGGTAACAGGCATTGAACAAAGAAGTGCTTAACCACTAAGCTACATCCCCAGCCTTATTTTTTAGGCAGGTTCTTACTAAGTTGCTTAGTTGCTTAGGCTTTGAACTCATAATCCTCCTGCCTCAGCCTCCCAAACCACTGGGATTACAGGCATGTGTCACCATACCCAGTAAAAATGCTAGTTTTAAAGTAGCTTTCTATTAAGGGGCTTGAAAAGGATATTCCAGGCAGATAAGAAAAAAGTAGAGATATTTATGTATGTATGTATGTGGATATATGTGTGTATATCAACTAAGTTTCAAGGGAGATGTAAAAGCAAAACCAAAACAATTTTAAAAATAACAAAATTCATGTTACATATGAAATTATGGTAGAACTTATTTTCCAAAAATGGCTATAATAATGTCTCTTCTCAAGTGATCTTTTAGAACTTTGCCTGTCCCCCAGGCAAGGAGAGTGGGAATTATTTCCACCCCCTCCACTCCACTGACTCTGGGCCTGACTAGTACCCACCTTAAGGAATGAAATGTGGCAGAAGGCATGTGGCATCGCTGGCTAGGAAAGGTGATGCAGCTTTTGTCTGTGGCTCTTTCTTGATATAGTTGCCCTTGGAATCCACTCAGGAGGCCTGGAGGAAGTCAAGGCCAGCTGGAAATTCCACATGAAGAGCAACCAAGGCATCTAGCCCTGGGCCTGGATGACCACACAAATGATAGTTAGCCATGTGAATAATTGTGGAAGTAGATGACCCAGTCTTCAGTTGAGCCCCAGTTAATGATGCATGAAATGGAAATAAACCATCTCCACAGGGCTCTTCACTGCACTAAACACTGGGATGGAATGTGAGCCACTAAACATTGTGAGCCACTAAACATTGTGAGCCACTAAACATTGGGATAGAATGTTTTGTAGTTTTGTAACCAGAACAGTGAGTAATCTCACAATGGTAAAATAAAAATTTAAACAAAACCATGCAATCATTTGAATGTGTTTGTTAACAGTAGCACAGCTTTGAAGTATGTAAATCAAAAGTTAGTCAAAAGAAAAAAAATTATTGCTGGGCACAGTGGCACATGCCTATAATCTCTGTGGCTTAGAAGGATAAGGCAAGAAGATTGCAAGTTCAAAGCTTCAACAATTTACCAAGACCATATTAAAAAAAAAAATGTCTAGGGAAGTGGCTCAGTGATTACATGCCCATGGGTTCAATCCCCAGTAAAAAGGAAATGAAATTGTAATCATTTATATATATATATGTGTATTTCATGTGTGTATGTTATAGTTCACTCACACAGATGAAATACTAGTAAGAATAGGGAATATTTCCAAGTATATTTAAGAAATTTTGTCTATTATATATTCATAGTATCATGTTTATAAGTATTAAGAACATATTTTCAATTCACATAAAAAATAAATACATATAAAATCACAAGTAAATCTCAATGGAGCTAACATATAAAATATATCAACCATAAAGGACTATAATATAAAAAATATCCAATCAGTAACATAAATGTAGCACAAAGTCTTTTTATTGTAAACTTAGAAAAGAAACTAGACTATAAAATAATTCTGTGTTAAGTGATGAAAATAGAAATTAGCAATATACATTATAATATGTGATGTAATAAAGCCATATTTAAAACTTAAGTTTATTATCTTAAGTGCATATATTAGGAAGAACAAAAAACACAATTTAATAGTCCAAATATACCATAAATATCTTAATGAAAGAAAAAAATGTAAAGAAAGGAGAAGAAAGGGAGTAAAAATATAAAAGTATAGTTAATGAAACAGAAAACAAGAAACATTTTTATTAGGCTTTGAAGCTTTTGATTTGAAGACCTTACTAAAGTTATTTGTCACGTCAAATTCAGAAAAAAATATAATGTTAGAAATAAAAGTTAAGTATAGAAGGAACTGGAAATATTATGAAAATTTTTTATTAAAGTATATTTGGAAAAAGTAATTACATATATAATTTTAGAGAGAAAATAATATTACTTTGGGAAGGAGAAATAAAAATTTATAATAGGCCTATAACCATGCAAGTATTTAAAACTTATACTAAAATTATATCAGGCACAAATGTTTTTTCTCTTATTCCATTAAAATAATTTATTCTATAAAGTGTTATGCAATAAAAAAGAAAAACAACTCTCATCTTAGTCGATTTAGACCTGGTCTAGTCTAAATAGAGAAAGTAAGTAAGAAGAAATGGAGAGAAGAATAAAAGTCAATTTCATTTGTGAATATAAATACAAAAGTCATTAAAGATGTCAACCTGAAATAACAACAAGAGCAGTTTTCCAAGGAAATGAATTTATTTAAGACTAAACAGGGGATTATTATCTAGGCTACACATTCTTTAAAAAATCATTTTTACATCTAAAAAGGCAAAGGAATGCAAAGGTTTTTAAAGGTAAAATGAGGAAAGTTATATAATTTGTTTCAAAACAATTATTAATTGGTTGCTGAAGGAACTAGCCATATGTTTAGAACTTTTGGGCAGCAATCCCTGTCCTTCAACAAACTGGAGATTGATTTAACAACCAATGGCCAATAATTTAAACAATCGTCCCATTGAGTCATAGGAAACCTAATTTATAGCTAAGTCAGAAGAAGTACTGACAATCAGTACTTGAGAATGGCTTCTGATGATGGGGAAATTCTATGGAACTAAGCCCTTAATCTGCAGTTCATGCCAGGATTGAATTAAATTGTAGGCCATTCAGTTGGTGTCAAGAAAATTGGTGAATTTCAGTATCTGGAAAATCCACATATATAGTGTCAGAAGTATTGTGAATATAAAAACAGTTTTTCTTCAACTACACAGTAGAATGACCATAATTCTAAACACCACAATACTACATTCTGGTAAGAATGTAAAGCAACTGGGACTTACAATTTATGGTGATAGAAATGCAAAATGATATAGCCAATTTGGAGGACAGTTTAGCAGTTTCTTACAAAACTAGACATCCTGATATCATACTATGCAACAATTATTCTCCTCAGTATTTCCCCAAGGCAGTTGAAAGTTTGTGTCTACACAAAAATTTATATGTGAAGCAGTTCTATACATAATGACCCAAACTTGGAAGCAATCAATATGTTCTTGATGTAGATTAATGAATAATGAAATTGTGATATATCCAGAGAACAGAATATTATTCATCAGTAACAAGAAATGAACTATCAAGCTATGAAAAAACAAGTCAGTTCCCCCCAAAACCAAAGGTTGAATGTTTTTGCTGATATATGGAAGCTAAACCACAATAGGTGGGGAGAGGGGAAGAATAGATATTCAGTAGATTAGACAAAGGGGAATGAAGGGAAGGGAGGGGGATGGGGAAAAGAAAGACAGTGAATCCAAAATAATTTTCCTATGTACTTACAGAAACATGCCACAGGAAAACCCGCCATCATGTATATCCATAAGAATTGTGTCCTAATTAGAATAAGATATATTCCATCCTGGTACAGTTATATCAAAATGAATCCTACTGTCATGTATAACTAAAAAGAACCAACATAAAAAAAACACAAATTTTAACAATAAAAAAGGGAGGAAACTTAGGTGCATTTACTAAGAGAAGTTAATGTGAAAAAGTTGTATACTATGTGATTCTAACCATCTGATATGCTGAAAAAGGCAAAACTATGGGATAGTAAAAAGATCAGTGGTTGCCAGGGTCAATGGAGGGAAGAGAGTGATGAGTAAGTAAAGTACAAAAATTTCAGGGGAGTGAAACTACTGCTATACTATCGTGTAGTATGTAGCATTATATACTATCATGGCAGATACATGCCGTCACACAAATGTCCATACCTAAGGATATTCAATGTCAAGAGGGAACTGTTCTATAAATTATGAAATCTGGTTGGTCATCATATGGCAGTGCAGGTTCATCTATGGTAACAGGTGTACATTCTAATGGAAGAGGCTTTGTACATGTGGAGGCAAGGGGTATATGAGAATCTCTATAACTTCTGCTCAATTTTGCTCTGTACCTGAAGTAGCTCTAAATATAAAGTCTGTTTTTAAAAAGGCATCACTTATAACATTCCCCGATTGCCCCCAAATGGTTCAAATGATCTGTCCAAGAACCTACTGGGAGACAAATTGAAGTAAATCCACTTCCTTAATGAAATTTGGCATGGTTAAGTACTCTGGAAGGAGATGATGAGGAATGAAGCCCTAGGCCTTGAAATGAAATCTTGGGAATAATTGGAATAAACTCTTTGTCATGGTATGACAAGAGTGGCCTTTTCTCCAGTTCCCAATAAGTTATCCATGAGACCTCATCAGAATGGCCTTTACTCTTCTCATTTCCTTCAGCATTATGGTTACAGTTACTTACCCAACCTTGAAGTTCTGACTCTTCCCTGGTCTTTCTATCTTGTGAATAGGTTCAGTGGATGAAAGCAAGGTGATTAGAATGTGGCATTGCTGTGACTGAGTTTCTGGACTCCTCTTGACTTAGTCCCAGTAGAAAGTGCTAAGGTTTGGATGTCATTCTTCCTGGCAAAGACTCATGTTAATTAATCCAGTGTAATAATATTAAGATGGTGGGATCCCATGGTGACTAATGGGAGGTAATTTGGTCATGACTGTCCTCATGAAGAGATTAATGCTAGTTTCATGGAGTGTATTAGTTCCCAGCAGAGAGGGGGGTGTTATAAAAGACTGTGTCTAGGCCCTCCCCAGTCTCTTGCATCCTCTATCATGATGCCCTTTTGGATTCTTCCCTTTGACATAGCCAGGTGGCTGTGGCCAGATACTAGCACCATGCTGTTTAGATTTCCAAGTCAGCAGAAACATGAGCCAAATAAGCCTCTGTTCTTTACACATTATCCAGTAATGGATATTTTGTTAGAGCAGCACAAAATAGACAAAGACAAAATTGGTGCTGAGAAGTGGAATTGTTACTATAATGACACCTGAAAATATGGAAACAGTTTTGAAACTAGATAATGGGCAGAGACTGGAAAAGTCTGAAGAAATAAACTAGAAAAGGTCCACACACAATGTTACAAAAAGACCTGCAAACAGTGTTATGGGTAATTCTGGTGAGGGAGCAGAGGATGAAAGGCTTGAGAACTCTGAGGTTGGTAAGTAGCTATGACTGGAACACTGGTGGCAATGCGAACAGTAAAGGCCATACTGGTGAGATCTCATGGATATCTTACTGGGAATTAGAGTAAAGGTGACTCTTGTCACACTATGACAAAGAACTTGGCTGCCCTGTGTCCATGCCCTAGGGCTTATAGAAGGCTAAATTTAAGAGTTCTGACTGTGGGTATTTAGTTAGACAACCTCCTAAGCAAAATACAGAAGGAGCTACAATGGGACTGTTGACTGATTTCAGGGAAATTTTAGTGCTATTTTAAGCAAAGAAAAAAGAGAAGAAAGATTTGGGAAATTTGTGGCATAACCATCAAAAGAGGGAAGAAAACATTGTGTTTGGGGAAAAAATTGATAATATAGTAGAACTACTGTTATTAAAGAGTTGCTATCAATAAAAATAATCCAGGAGTTATGCATAAGGACAACTGGCAAGAAACCTTGAGGGAATCTCAGAGATCTGCAAGGCCACCTCTCTCAACACAGACTTAGACACCAGGGAGGGAAAATGATTTTGAAAAATGGACCTTGGGTGCTCTCCATAGACTACTTGCTATGGCTGCTTTGGAACTCTTATTTCCCATGTTTGGTGTGATATTCAACTTCCCCAGCAGTGGCTCATACAAGCCCAGGTGCAGATAGTTCCAGCTCTAAGGGGAGCAAGGAATAGACCTTGGTGTCCATGTGGTGCTAATTCTGCAGGAGGGCAGAACACAAGAGCTATGTCACACCATGAAACCTGATGGCTTCCACAGAAATTAAAAAAAAAAAAAAAAAAGACTGAAAGGCCAGGCAGAAACTTTCTGCAGGGGTGGAGCCTTTGCAGAGATTCTTCCCTTGTATTCCTTATGGAGCTGTGAACACAGGAACTCAACTCAGGAGATCTCAAAATGGTAGAATCAATGGCAGCATGAAACCTCCACCTGGAAAAGCTGTAGACATCCTTGTGCAAAGCCACCCTGGGAGAGGAGCCATGTTGGGTGACTCCAGCAAAGTCATAGGAGGTGGGCTGCTCCAGGCCTTGGTGTCCCACTCCCTTCTCAGGTGTGCAGAAGACATTGGATATCAAGTGGAGGGAGGCTGTTCTCCAACTTTTAGACTTAGTGTTTGCCTTGCTGGGTTTCAGTCTGGCTTTAGGCCATTTAACACTTTTCTACTTGACTGTCTTTTCTTTTTATAGTAAGAATGTTTTCGAATACAATAAACATTCCAGCACTTGCATCTTAGCAGCATGTATATTGTTTATGATTTTACAGGATCATAGCTAAAAGAAATTTGCCTTGAGTCTCAGAGATTGGAATTTGGAACTTGTGATTTCTGTGGAAATGAGTTAAGACTTTTGGAACTATTGGTGTGAAATGAGTACATGTTGCATTTTGAGAAGGACATGAACCTAGGGGGCCAGGGGCGTAAAGATGTGATTTAGGTATGCTCTGTCTCTGCCAAAACAGGATGAGGTTTAACTCCTTACTGTTATAATATTAAGTTGGTGGGATCTTTGAGAGGTGGGGCCTAGTGGACCCAACCCCATGAAGAAATGTACTGAGTTGTTCAAAAGCATTTTCCTCCCCTACAGTGAAACTCAATGGAAAAGGAGAAATAGTAGCTAAAAATATTTCATTCTCCATTTCTCCTTTTGTCATGAGTCCATAAAGAGGATTTGATCTTTTGAATTTTTATTAGGATAAAAATGAAACAAAAGTTTACAAGAAAAAGAAACTGAATATTCTGTTAATAGAATGGGTAAATGCCCCAGAATTTAATGTCGGAATTAAAAAGAGAAATAAGATTTAATTATCTCCAAGCTTTACAAGTCAGAACCTACTGGTGATAATGGAATTATCTGCTTTCACATATGTTACTTCCTCTTTATTTAAAACCATGAGTCTAAATAATTATTAAATATCTCAATTTAAAAAAAACAAAACAGGTTCTTAGGAGATTTGTTTACCACATTAGTAGCTTGCTTAGACATATCAGCATTTAGCCTTTGAGGTTTAAAATTCTACTCTTGCATGATAGTTAAAAGGGATTTATTTGTGAACATAAATTAGAAGAAATGTGAACTGTGTTTTTTCTTTGTTCTTCTTTCTGAACTTTAGTTACTATTTTACAATTACTAGGGAATTGTATAATATTGTGTTTATGAAAGTACTTAAAACCAAATTGTTTCAATTTGAGCTATTTATTATAAGAAGAATATTTCTCATGATGCTTCATGTAAGAAAGCTAATTTCTAGGGAAAACAAATGATAACAGAAGGTTCAAAACTAAAATGTTATAATATTATTTTTTTCTTATATGAATCTATCGCTCCCCCCATCCCCTGCCACCTCTCTTTCCCTGAGTATCTGTCCCTCTTGTATGTGAAGAACTCAGTGGAGAGGATGTGATTATCCATTGTAATGATTGGCTATTAAATCTTAACTCATATTTTAGTATTTCATTCATTCTGCTTTCTTATTTGTACATGATTACTAGAATCCTCTAATTGTAGAAAATTAAGTAGCAAATATCAAATATCTATGAAAAATTCAAATGCTAATGAGAAAAAAAAGCTTGATTCACTTTCAATCAGGTATCCACCCACGTCATATTAGTTACAGTGCAGAACACTCAATTTTAAATGTACCTCTCCAATTGCACAGCACAGAAATGAGACTATATATATATATATATATATATATATATATAATTACAATTCCCAGTAGAGATAATGAGAGCATATGCCCAGCTACCACTATCCATTGAGATAATGAGATTATAAATACTACACTCCTACTGCTTCAAGGTGTAATGAGAAGCTACTGTTTTATGGTCATATTTCTGCAATCATCCTTGAAACCAGGAGACAGTGAATTCGGAGATAACCTAATGAAGAAACAGATAATCATTTATCATAGTTTTTTCCAAAATTAGCTCATGGAGAAAGGTATAAATGGCAACAAAGTAACTGAATATATCCATTTGTTACCTACTAGCTACTGTTCTTACAAAACCACGAACTATGGGGCGATAAAGAAACAATGACCTGAATACTCTATTTCAGGGTTAAAGATCATATCAGAAACGCTCATAAAATTAAGGTAAATTGAGACCTTTCTGGAAAGACTTGTTTAATGTATTTTTATTCTCTTCAAAATTAAAAAAAAATCTATATCTGACACATTATCAATAGATCATATCTTGGACAGTAGTATTGATCTACTGCTGTCAGAGAATATTTACATTCCTTAGATACATCCACTTTCCAGATAATACTTATTTCGTATTTAAAAAAGTATGTAGAAAGAAAGAACTCCAAATTTAGTTGGAGATGGAAGTGGAGGATTAATTGCTATGTAATACAAACTGGAAATGTTTTTGTACTTCTGCTCAGGTTTCAAACTTAAAACTAAATCCCCCAAGTAAAATATTCCTGCAAGTGAAAACATGTTACTCTAGTTTTAGGCAGATAGGAGTACAAATTTTATTCCTAACTGCATATGCAAATTTTAACCCTTGATTATATTGAATTTTTAGATTAAAATTCAGATTATGTCCAGGCACTGTAGCACATGCCTATAATCCCAGTGGCTCAGGAGGTTGAGGCAGGAGGAGCTTGAGTTCAAAGCCAGCCTTAGTAACTTAGTGAGGTACTTAGCAACTCAGTGAGACCCTGCCTCTAAAATATAAAATAGGTTGGGGATGTCCCTGGTACCAAAAAAAAAAAGCAGATTATGAATATTTCATAGAATTATTTCTCTATTACTACTAAGTTTCATAATCTTTCCTTTCTCCATTTAAGGTCCAGTACACTGGTTTCTTTGCTGTTTATTCAACATGCTTTTTCTGGGATTTTGCAATGGTTCACAAGTGCTTAGATCCATTCCTCTATCTTAAGAATACCTCTCTCACTTTCCTCCTTTAGGTAGTTAAGCATGAGAGGTTTATTACCTTTAGTCATCTTATTTATGATAGAGCGACCTCCCTTCCTGACTATTAAGCTATCAGATTACTGTCTCATGACACATATCTATTTTTTTCTCAAAATTACAAAAAATATGAAATATATTGCATTTGTCTTATTACTTAATAAGAAATTTTTTTCTGTATTATTTATGACTATAAAAAGGTAACACATTCCTAGGATGTTATGGACAGATAGATGGATGAATTAGATAAATACATTTATAGGTAGACAGAATTACTGCATATATGTGACCATAAAGACTTTAAAGCAAAAAGAGTTGAATCCCTGTTGTATTATGTGTGGGTGTATGTTTCCAGACACACATATGCACAGACACATTGATATTTCTGAATACTTAATGTACTCTTACTACAAGAATATGTTGCTTCTCTGCCCTCTCATTAGGTAGAACTGGAAATATATGCCTGTATTCTAATTCAACAAGAGAGACATCTTTGTTTATTTCCATGTTTATGTGTATACATATAACTTCACACAAATATAATTTCAGTCTAACTCCATTAGATTCATATTAGCCTTTCACCTTTACTTATTTGTAACTCCTTTGACAGTGAGGTACTTGACTTTCTTTTTCAATAATATATTGACTTATTTGGCCTATGTAAAGTACATTTTGAATTGCTGTCCCATAACAAAGGTATAGGAGTGATTTGGCTTTTTCAAATTGAGAAATTAGTTTTTTGAAAGGACTCAAAGGAAGTACTTTTTTTTTTAAATCAAAGTGTTCTACTATGACATCCCTATTGCTTTAGATTAACTTCATTTTTCTCAATTTCTTGATTTACATTTACAATCTAAATCTTCATTTATTTATCTAGTTTTGCATAATAGCAACCTGATTTTGTATTTACATTGTACTTTGATGTCCATCTAACACTCAGTTTCTTACTTTTGGTATTAGAATAATTTCTGAGAAACTTCTAGTCCTAAGACATATTACTGGTTCTTACTTAACATTTAAGGTATCAACCCAAAATAAAAATAGAAATTATCAGGAAACTTTTAAATCCTTAGCCCTTCTTTCTTCTTATTTCTTCTGTCTTAGACCATTTTCTGCTGCTATAACAGAATAAATACCACAGATTGCATAACAAAAGAATTTATTTGGCTCATAGTTCTAAAGCCTCAAAATCACAAAAGTTAGATAGTGGCATCTGACATGGGCCTTGATGCTACATAATCCCATAGTGGATGGGCAATCAAGCATACAAGAGACAGAGATGGAGAAAATCAGGTGAAACCCAGGAACCCAGTCCTATGATTACTAACCTATTCTCGTGATAATGGCATTAAGCCATTCATGAGGGTTCTGCTCTCATTACCCCTTAAAGGTCCAACTATTAATGCTGTCACAAGAGAATGAATATTCACACAAAGCATTCTGCCTCTGGGCACTCAATTCACACGTCCTTGTCACATGCAAAATATATTCATTCCATCCTAATAGCTCCAATGTGAAGTTATTACAGCATCAACTGTAAAGTCCAAAATGCAGAGTCCCATTTCATAATCAGATATGGATGTAATTCAAAGCATGATTTTCCCTGAGGCAATTTCCCTTTAGCTGTGAACCTATGAAATTGGATAAATTCTAAAATGCAGTGGTGGGACAGGCATAGGGTGGGCATTCCTGTTCCAAAGGGAGCAATAGGAAAGAAGAAGGTCAGGGGAAACAGGTCCCAAGTAAGTCCAAAACTAAACGAGGAAAACAGCATTGCATCTTAAGGTTGGGGTATCATCTCTTTTGATTCCTTGCCCCACCTTCTGGGCACGCTGAAGCAGGAGCTGGGCACCCAAGTCCTCAGGCACCACTGCCTCTGTGTCATTTCTAAGCTCAGTTCTCCAACAACTCTAAGTGTTGGCATCTCATGCCTACAGTTTTCCCAGTTGGCGTTTCTTGCTAGCAACTCTGTAGTTCTGAGAGCTCAAGGGAGATACTGTTCCCTTGGCTCCTGTAGTCATTGCCCTGTTGGGGACTGTGTGGCAGCTCCACCTCTGACCCCACATTTCTATTCAGTATTTTCCTAATAAAGGCTTTCTCTGAGGTGGCTCCATCCCCTGTAACAAGTTTCTGTCTGGACTCCCAGACAGCCCCCAATATCCTTTGAACTCTAGTTGGAGAACAAAAGTCCCCACAGAATTAAAACCATGTGAATGCTTGACAAGATTTATGGCTTATACTTTCTTTAGGAAAGGGGAGGTTGGTGCATAAGTGTATGGGAGGGTGGCCAGTGCCTCCTTAGGGGGTTCTTCTTGCTGCCAAGGAGGGTGTAAGCCACCAAAGAAATTAAAGTCTAGAATAATTTAGTGAAGAACAAAAGACAAAGAGTCAGAAAAATAGTTTTAAAGATGGAGCCCTGATAGGTCCAGTCCACACAGGAACTGGAGTTAGACAATTAGAAAATGGCTCCTTGATTTATTTAAAGGGGGTACATCAAAGGCAGGAATAAGGTTTCAGGGGTGGAGTCTTGCTTCCTGATGTCTTGCAGTCAGCAGGTTGATTGGCATCTTGGCAGGTCACACCCATCTCAGAAAGGCTGTGAGGCTACAGCAGGTCACCCCATCTCTGGTGCTGGGTTGGGACCTAGAAGAGCTGAATACTGCTCACGATGTGTCTGGGAAGTCTTACACAGAGGAAATATCCACTGGAAGTTCCCAGACACCAGATTCTCCTATTCATTAGGCTATAATGCGTGATTGTCCACACACAGCCCACGGATGGCTCTCAACAGAAGTGGAACTACACTTAGCCCACTTAAGACATGGCTGGGACTGACAAGGAGCACTGTACTGGCATTCAAGGAGCAGACACTCTAGGTGGCTCTGGTCATCATGCTCTGCTCTCAAGGATTAGATGTTGTCTGAACCTGTGATGGGAGGGAAAGTCTCAAAGATCTCTGAATGTCTTTGGAGTCTTTTTCTCATTGCCCTGATGAATGGTGAATGGCCACTGACTCTTTTCCATGGGGAACAATCCTCTTAGCTACTGTCACTTGGCCAATGCTTGATTTTTGCTTCAGAGCACATTTTTGTTGTTGTTTACTCCGTATATTGCCAGGTTGTGGATTTTCCAAATTTATCTGCTCTTTCCATTGTAATTACAAATTCCATCAGCAAGCCAGTTATTTCCTTGAATATCTCACTGATGAAGTGAAAACTAGACATACAGCAGGCTGAATACTGCTTAGATAGTTTTTTTTTTTCCAATAGATATCCCAGTTCATCACTGTGAAGTTCTGCATTTCATAACTTCCCAGGACATGGACACAGTTCTGCCAGGTTCTTTACAACTTTATGAAAAGAATGGCCTTTCTCTGCTTTCCAGTGCCTCTTCCTCTTTTCCATATGGTACCTCTTCAGAATGACTTTTAACTGTTCATATTTCCATCAACATTCTGGCCACAAACAATTAAGTATACTCTAATTAGTTTCAGGCTTTTCCTCCATCTCTTCTCAGCTTTCACAACAATTGCCCCTAATGTTGCACTCAAGGCAATCTAAGCTTTTCCTAGCCTGCTCCTCCAAATTTTTCCAGCCTCTCCCTATTATCTGTTTCCAAAGCCACTTCTACATTTTAGGTATTTATTATAGCAACACACCTACTTCTTGGTATTCATTTTCTATCTTATTCTGTTTTCTGATGCTGTAATAGAATATTACTGACTAGTTATATTATAAGCAATAGAAATTTATTTGGCTTATGGTTTTGGAGGCTGGGTTACCCAAGAAGAGGGTGCTGGCACCTGACAAGTGCCTTTGTGCTGTTATCCCATGGCATTGCGGAAGAATAAATGGGCACACAAGCATACAGGTGAGAGAAAAGTTAGGCTAAACTCATCATTTTTTTATTAGAAAACCGCACATGTGATAACTAATTTATTCTCATGACAATGGTATCAATCTATTTATGGGGGCAGAGTCCTCATGATCTCATCATTTTTAAAAGGTTCCATCTGGTAATACTGTCACAATGGCAAATAATTTAAATATGAATTCTAAAGGGGACATTCAAGCCATAACACTCACCCCCTCATTAAGACTAATTTTCTTCAGAAGTCTTTCTTTTGATGGTATGCCATAGCAATCTACCATCACTACTAAGGCTGGAACGTTAGAGGCATTGTTAATTCTGGTTCTCACTTTGTTTTTAAATCCAATTAATGGTTTCACAGTTTAAATTTTAAGTTTGTCTTTCTCACCCATGAACTCTTTTCATATTTTCATGCCCACAAGAGGCTTTTGTAATAATATAAACCAGCAGTACATCTTGCATGGGAAATTGCAATCAGTTGCCCCTATGCCCCCAAGGTATTCTCCATATTGCTAAAAATAAACCTGATTAAAATAGTGGATGATATGTTTTCTAGGGCCAATTAGATCACATTAGAATTAAGTACAATTCCTTAATTAAATATTCAAGTCTTATTATGCTGTGATTTCAACCAGCATTTCTGTAGGCGATCCTTGCTCTTCTCTTTGACATTCTCTTTCCTCAAGTAAAAACAGAAAACTACAGTCCCTTCACCTCCCTTCATTTTAATTTTTCTTATATTGTTTCCTTTGTATTTTAGAGAAAATGTTATAGCCTTGAAGATGTAAATAGAAACAAAAATTCTGAATTTTAGTGGCATATCTTTTTTTTTAAAAAAAAGGTAGACAAATAACAGCAAATTAGTCCTAAGGAAATTATAAAGAAAGAAAAGAAATGATAAAGATATCCACAGACATCACTAAAATGGAAAACAAACATACAATGGAAAATGACAGCAGAACTGAAAGTTGAGTTATATATTTTATAAAGTAGCCAGCACTGATTAGACTACTCACATATGTTTGATAATTTGTGTAGCACATATATTTAAGTGTTATAAAAGACAAAACATTGTTCACATAGGCACTCAAAGTGACACAAGTTATCATAAAAATTTTTGATTGGGTTTATAACTATTAAAGAAATTGAAAATCCAAAAATAATCTCCTTGAAACAAGATACATGTGATTTCACCAGTGAATTTTTAAAATAGAGTCAAAACAAAATAATACTTCATGCCCATTTTTTTAAGAATTGCAAATAAAACTTGTATTGAGAGGAAATAAGGAAGATCTAGTTTCATTATTTACAGACTCAATACATTTTTTAAAATAGTTCTTAGTTGTTTATTTTATTTATTTATTTTTATGTGGTGCTGAGGATCGAACCCAGTGCCTCATACGTTGGGCAAGTGCTACAACCCTAGCCCACAAATTCAATACTTTTATATGCAAAATTTCAACAGTTTTTATACTAGAAAATACAAGTTGATTTTAGAACCTATATAGAAATTAAAAAGATTAGGAAAACCTAAATTATTAATATCATATTTCTATTGCTGTATAAGTTACCAAAAACTTACAAATTTAACTTCCATTTATTATCTGTCAGTTACTGTAGACTAGAAGCTGGGCTCAGCTGTGTTCCCTGCTCAGAGTCTCATGGGGCTAAAATCAGTGTCAGTCTATTTACACTCATCTTGAGGAATGTCTAGGGAAGAATCCAGTGCCTAACTCATGCAGGTTATTGGCAGAATTTAGCTCCTTGCATCTGTAAAACTGAGTCCCTGTTTTTTTGCTGGCTATTAGCTATGGGATGACTCTTAGAGTTTGTTCTCATGTTCTAGTCATAAGGCCTTAAAACATGGCAGCTTATATCTTCAGTACCAGCAGGAGAATCTTTCTCCAGTTTTCTATACAATAGTCTTACACAGGAAAATGCAATTAAGGGCTGGGATTGTGGCTCAATGGTAGATCACTGGCCTAGTGAGTGTGAGGCCCTGGGTTGGATCCTCAGCACCACATAAAATAAAATAAAGATATTGTGTCCATCTACAACTAAAAAATAAAATATTTTAAAAAAGAAAATGCAATCAAAGGAGCAACAATCCTATTTTTTTCTATATGACATGAATTAATCAAGGGAGTAATTATCCCATCAAATCCACTGGTTGTACCCATATCTAAAGGTAGAGGACTAAAGGTTGTGTATACCAAGGATTGAGGAACTTGGGGACCATCTTAATTGTGTCACAATACTCCCTAAGAATTAGAACTAAGTTGAAGGACCTATGCTGGCTGTCATAAAGAGTTTTTATAAAGCTAATTGATATGTATTATTGATTCAATAATAAATATCACATAGAAAAAAATGAAAAATGGAAAATAGACCCACACATCTGACTACTATTAGGTTTAAAGATGATACTGTAATGCATTATCAGAGAAGAAAAAATGATATTTTCAATAAAAAATGGTGTGTGAATTGGGTGTTAATTTTGGGGAAAAATGAAAACATTAATCTACCTGCCTATCTCATATTATATACAAAATTAATTTTACTGAAAAGCAATAATTCCTTTAGATAATAAATTATGAAAGTATTTCAGGATTTGGGGTTAGGTAAATGTATTTTGGAAAGGAAATGAAAGTAATTAGTCATAAAAATTGATAAATTTGTCTAAAATTAATGATTTGTATTTGTCTAAGATACCATTTCAAAGTTAAAATACAATGTACAAATTAAGAGAAAGTAATTTCTATATGTTTGAAAATTTGTATACATAATATAAAGATTTATACAAATCAAAAAGAAGACACAGGTGTCTCCATTTAAATGTGGATAGTAGAGTTTTAGGGTGTGACAAGTAATACTTAAGCAGTTGATGAATATGAAAATTTGTTTAACCTAATTACTAGAAACCCTCATACCCTAATTATGAATAATTCATGATATTGTACCATTAAACATTGACAAGTGTGTCTAAAATTGAAAATGCAAAAACAACAACAAATATTTGGACAGTATATAGAATAATTGGAAATCTCATACATTACTATTAGTAACGTGCTTTGGTAGAAATCTCTTCAGAGGAAAGTATGGTTGTGTCTACAAAAGCTTATCATATTCATAGCCTAGTATTTGGACATAGCGTTTTTAGGAATTTTCTCATATATGCCTGAAAATTATCAAGATGAATATTTATAGTAGCTTAATTGAATTAGATCCAATTTGGAAACAACCCAATTGTTTATCAACAACAAAATGGATGGCAAGACTCTATTTTGATATATGATGAAATACTAAATAACAGTAAGAAAACATGAAATGCTATAGTCAAGAAGAGGAATAAGTCTCACAGGTTTTGAGTGAGAGAAACTATATACAAGAGAGTTCATTATTCTGCTGTTCATTTTATATAAATTATAAAGCAAATATCTAATTATGATAGAATTTAAGATTAAAGTTACTCTTGGCTATGCTGAAAAAGAAACTGAGAAGGTCGTGTAGGGACTTCTGTGTGCTGAGAGGGTTGACTCACTTTTCCCCGAGTATGTGCAGATTGTGGAAATTGAACTGACTGTGAGAACAGGGTAGATGGGAAGAGTGTAATCCTCAGCAGTTCTTAGTTCAAGATTTGAAAAGTAGAAAGAATGCTCCTCAGTGAGGTGGGTAACTAGGGAGTTCACTGAAGTTCAATATCGGACAGCAAAATAACTTAGAGACACAGAAAGGCAGACACTTTGAGTATAATATAAGAAATTATAGAGATATGACAGCTTGGGTGGCTGCAGCATCAGTGCTGCCTGAAGGGAGAGCACAGGCAGGGAGAAAGGAAAGGGAAGCATATGACATTGGCTTGGGGAATCTGTAGAAAAGAAAGGGAGACTGATCTTAACTGACCCAGAGGAGATGGGAGAAATTGCTGAGTGAATACCTATTATAATCGCTCAGCCAAGGGGTGGACAGTCTGTCTTGAATCAGAGTTGCTGTAACAGGAACCAGTTTCAAGTGAGTGCAGCAGTGAACAGAGACTGGAGGTCAGGAATTCATAAAGGAATTTGTCAGTCTGACCTAGCAGTTGTCTATTTTGGGGTCCAGAGTGTGCCTGGATGGTGTGATTGAAACAGTCACAGGGAGAATTGTTCCTAGCCAGGCAAGGTGGTGCACGCTGTAATCCTAGTAACTCTGGAGGCTGATGCAGGAGGATCTGAAATCTAGCCTCAACAATTTAGGGAGACAGTAAACAACTTAGTAAGATCCTGTATCTAATTTTTAAAAAAAAGACTGAAGATGTGGCTTGGTGGTTAAGCTCCTCTCAGTTTAATGCCTGGTAAAAGAAAGGAAGGGAGGAAGAAAAGAAGGAAGGAAGGAAGAAAGAAAGAAAATAAATTATTCTCATGGTGATCCAGGCTCAAAATACTGAAGAAAGAGAGTGCCCTATGTTTCTGTCTTCCTATGCAAACAAGTAAGAAGCTGTCAGTCATTATCCAAATAGGTACTTTTGTACTGCAGGGGTAGATTTAGATTCTTCATCCAAAATTTGAATTTGGGGGAGGTCCCTGAGACTCACACATCCAGCAGAAATTGGTATCTGCTTAGCAATAGGCAATAGGGATCAAATCTCAGATATCTATCTACAGGGTTCCAAAGGTGAGCCAAGACTAAACATAACCTACTGGAACTTCCAGTTCAGAGCTCTGCATCAGCCCATATATGGAAATATATGTCAGTGCTTCCTTATTTGAACCATCCTACCCTCTGAGATGGGAAGCTGAGAGCTAATGCAATCAGTTCTGGCTCCTGGTCACAATGGGAAACAGCTTGGTGAGAAACACAAAGAAGTAGGACTTAACAGCTCCCAGTCCTTGATCTGAAGGCCACAGACATCCTCTTCCCCCATCAGTCAATCAATCAATCAATAAAAAGAAAATCACAGAAGCATAAGGAATAAACATCTGCCCTTGTCAATAGTTTTGACTACCTCAGAGGAAACAGCCTTTTATTTCTATTTAAGGACATTTTTTTCTATCCCCCATTCTTCTTCTTAAGTTTTTAAAATTTATTTTATTTTTAATTTATTTAATTTATTTATTTTTTTACTTTTTTCCCATTCTGCATGATTTTGTATATGTGTGTGTTCTCACTGTGAAGATAGGGTTGAATTCTTATTTTTTTCTATCATTTTAATTGCACTATTTTGCATCCACTTATTGTTTATCCTTTGACTTTTGTGTAGTAAAATTTTATGTAGGTGTGATTTATTTTGATCTTATATTTGTTTGTTCATATCTTGTTTTTTATTCCTCTTTGTTCCTCTGATATTCCCTTCTTTACTCTCTTCATACATTAATAGCCAAATCTTCCCTTCTCTTCTCTTTCTTTATTACTTTTGGTTATTTTTTACTCCTCCATATTTATAATTATCATCTGCTATATCCTGCCTCTCCTCTCTTCACTTTTTAAATTTTTTAAACTTTCTTTTACTTACCTGGCATATTTTCTCTTCACATGAGTATCCATCATTCCACTATCTGATAGAATTATATAGTTAATGTAATTTCTACCCCATTTATGATGTTGTTATTATTTAATACTGAATGACAGACATAGTAGACACCTCCTTTTTAATGGTTGATCTAGTTTATGGTTATTTATTGTTGGTGCTAATGTTAAGTGCTGACTCCAACATTCCTCTTCAGGTAGTAAGTAGTATTATATATTTCAATGCAGACATCAGACATTTATTTTAAGGTTTAAGTTTACTAACATTGTTGCTATTCTTTGTTCTCCCTTTTCCTAAGAGGGGCTTAGAAGTGATTGGGAAAGTTTTGAGTTCACAGAATAGAGATCCTATTGCTGAGCAACATTCAAAACTCAGCCAAGTAATAGCAAATATAACCCCCCCTCAAAATCTAGCCCCAATCAAGCCTCAAAAACACTTCAATATATAGAATAGGGAGATAAAATCCCCAAACCAACAACCAAGCCCCAAGTAGGAACAGCTACAGGGGGACTTCAGGTTTCTTTCCTGAACATCTACTCTTACAGCAAAAACAGAAAAGTTTCTACAAAAATAAAATAATAACAACATACCAAAGGACACATGTATGAAAAAAGAAAGAGAAATCCATCTCAAGTGTTGTGCATGTCAAAGAAATTTGAACACATGAGGAAAAGGCAAACACATCTCCCACCAAAATTCACAATCAACAAAAAAACACACAAATATGGAATTCCAGGGAAGGACTATAAAAAACTGGTTACTAAAATGTTCAGTGACCTAAAAGAAGATCTAAGGAAAAATTAAGAGAACAAATACAGGAGGTGAGTGACCATTCCAATAAAGAAATAGATGTATTGAAAAGCAACCATTAAGAACTACTGGAAATGAAGGAAAGAATGAATCAAATTACAAATTCATTTAAAAGTATAACCAATAGAATGATCACATAGAAAATAGAACTTCTGACCTTGAAGAAAGAACTTAAGGCCTTGAAGACAAGGTACATGAACTTGAATACTCAGTAAGCAATAAAGAAAAAAATAATCAGAATACACAAGAACTCTGGGACAACATCAAGAGAACAAATCTGATTGTCATTGGGATAGATGACAACACAGAGATACAGGGTAAATACATTAAGAAAATTTTTAGTGAGACAATGGCATACAACTTTTCTCATCTTAGAAATGAGATAGACATCCATATACAGGATGGATATAGAACCCCATATACACAAGATAATAAATAAACCTTTTCAGAACATATCATAAGTAAAATGTATACCATAGAAAATAAGAAGATTAAAAATTGCAAGAGAAAATGTCCTCAAATTTAGAGGCAAACAAAGAAGACTCACTTCTGACTTCTCAACTCAGACCAAATGGAGGAAAGCCTGGAGTGAGATATTCCTTGCTCTAAAAGAAGGCAATTGCCAGTCAAAATTGCTGTATTCAGCAAAGTTAACTTTTATAATTGAGGAGGAATAAAAACTTTACATGAAAAGGTAAACAAAAAATACATGATCACTACAAGGAATACCAAAGATA
Source organism: Urocitellus parryii (assembly GCF_045843805.1). Taxonomy (NCBI): domain Eukaryota; kingdom Metazoa; phylum Chordata; class Mammalia; order Rodentia; family Sciuridae; genus Urocitellus; species Urocitellus parryii. Next base: position 51,637,259 of record NC_135536.1, read on the forward strand.
TATCGCACCCAGAAGAACTCAAAAACAAATGCCAAAACTCCTAAATAGATGATTCTCATTAGACAAACAAACTAAGTAAATGAAAATCAAAACAAATTAAACATAACAAATAAACCAAAATGGCAAGAAAACACAAACACATATCTATAATAACACTGTATGTACATGGCCTCAACTCCAAAATAAAATACATTAGATTGTCAGAATGGATTAAAATTTAAGATCCAACTATGTAATGTTAGCAAATAACTCTTCTCATAGGCAGACACTCACCAGCTGAAGGTAAAAGGGTGGAAAAAAAACTATTTCATGCAAATGGAGACTGAAAACAAGCATGATTAGCTATTTTCATATCTGACAAAGCAGATTTCAAGCAAAAATTAAACAGAAGAGACAAAGAAAGAAACAACTGCATACTAGTAAAGGGAACCATCAAACAAGAAGGTGTAACAATAGTAAATAGTTATTCGAAAATGTCAATGTACCTAATTATATTAAAAAAATAATTCTTGACATTAAATTTCAGACAAAGTTCAATACAAAAATACAGGGTGATTTCAACACTCCATTACCATCAATATAGAGGTCTTCCAAATATAAAAATCAATAAAGATATTTTTGATCTAGTAGTACTATAAATCAAATAGACTTAACAGATATCTATACAGTATTTAACTCTGAAAAAGCTAAATTCACTTTCTTCTCCACAGCTCATGGAACCTTTTCCAAAATAGGACTTATTGTATTTATAATTTAAATCTTAGCAAATACCAAAAAATTGATATAATCCCATGAATCCTATATTATTAATATTATAATTATAAATTATAAATATTATATATTATAAATATATAATATATTATTATATATTATATAAACATGTATTTTATATGTAAAATATATGTTTATATTATATAAACATTATAAATATTACAATATTTATAAATACTTATAAATAAATATTATGAATATTATAAATTATAAATATTATTGATTATTAATAGAATGAAACTAGAAATCATCTTCAAGAGAAATAATTGAAACCACATAAACATATGGAGATTTATCAAAACTCTAAAATGATGAATGAATTATAGAAGAAATGAGAGAAAAAAATTAGATATTCTTAGAAACAAATGAGGATTGAGATAGAGTATATCAATATCTCTGGGGCAGTGTGAAAGTGGTTCTAAGAGGAAAGTTAAGAGCATTGAGAACCTACATTAAAAAAAAAAAAAACAGACGGCAAATACATAATCTAATGCTCCACCTCAAGGTCTTAGAAAAGATATAATAAACGAACTCCAAAGTCAGATTGCTGATGACATGGTTCTAAAAGAAGACAGAAAATAATGAAGATCTGACCCAAAGTTAATGAAATTGAGAATAAAAATATGCACAGAATTAGTGCAACAAAGAGGGTCCTCTGAATAGATAAATAGAATTGGTAAACCTAGCCAAACTAGCCAAAAGAGAAAGATCCAATAAATCCAACCAGAGATGAAAAAGGAAACATCACAATAAACATTTCTGAAATACAAAGAATTGTTAGAAATTATTTTAAAACTTTATACTCCAATAAGCTAGAAAATCTACAAGATATTGACAAATTTCTAGACACATATAACCTGCCGAAATTGTACTAGAAAGCTACAGAAAACCTAAAGAGACAAATATCAAACGATTAAATTGAAACAGCATTTAAAAGCCTTCCAACAAAGTAAAGCCTAACACCAGATGGATTCTCAGCCGAGTTCTACCAGCCCTTTAAAAAAAAAGTAACACCAGTCTTTCTCAAATTATTCCATGAAATTCAAAGGAAGGGAACACTCCCAAATACATTCTATAAAGTAAATATAACCCTGATACCAAAATTAAATAGAGACACATCAAGGAAGTAAAAAGTATAGACCAATATCTCTGAAGAACAAATATGAAATATCCTTGATAAAATAATTAGTGAGTTACATTCAAAAACACATCAAGAATATAGTATAACATGATCAAGTGGGTTTTATCACAGAGATACAATGTTCATTCAACATATGCAAATAAGTGTAATTCACCACACAAAATTAAGAACAAGAATCAGATGATACTCTCAATACAGAAAAGGTCTTTGATAAAATTTAGCAAAAATTCATATTAAAAATGCTCAAGAAACTAGAGATAGAAAGTTCTTACCTCAACATTTTATGGACTATATACAGCAAACCCAAAGACAACATCATACTGAATGGAGAAAAACAGAATATTCCCTCTCAAATCAAGAATAAGACAAAGATGACCATTTTCACCACTCCTATTTAATATAGTCCTCGAAATTCTAGTGAGAGCAGTGAGGCAAAGGAAGAACATTAAAGAGATACAAATAGGAAAATAAGAAGTCAAATTATCTCTGATTGCTGATGACATGGTTCTAAAATTAGAAACCCCAGGAACCTTCCCAGAATACTTCTATAGCTGATAAATTCAGCAAAGTAGCAGGATACAAGATCAACATTCATAAATCAATAGATTTCCTACTCCAACAGTGATTCTGCTGAGAAAGAAATCATCAGAACAATTCCATTCAAATAACCTAGAAAAAATTACATTAATTTAACCATGGTGGTGACAAACCTCTACAATAAAAACTGTGGAACATTGGAGAAATAAATTGAAGACCCCAGAAGATGGAGAGACCTTCCATGTTCATGGATAGTCACAATTAGTATTGTCAAAATGGTCAAACTACCAAAAGTATTATATATATTCAATGCAATCCCTATCAAAATACCAATGACATTCTTCACAGAACTAGAAGAAAACAGTCCTAAAATTTATTTGGAAGAATAAGAGACTCAGAATGAACAAAGCAATCTTGAGCAAGAAGAGCGATGCTGGAGGCCACAATACCAGATTTGAAATTATACTACAGAGTTAGGTTTAAAAAAACAGAATAAAACAACAACAACAAAAAACAAACCAAAACAAACAAACATGGTATTGGCATCAACATAGACAAGAAAACCAAAGGAAAAGAAACAAGACACAGAGAGAAATCTACATACTTAGAGCCATCTGATGCTTATGAAAATAAAAACAAACATAGCAAACAAACCAAAATGTCAGGACAAAGGTGCCAAAATATATGTTGAGGAAAAGATAGCCTTTTAAACAAATGGTGGTAGGAAAACTGGATATCCATTTGTAGACAAATGAAGCTAGATTTCTATCTCTCACCCTGCCTAAAAGTCAATCAAAGTGGATAAAATATCTAGGAATCAGACCAGAAACTCTGTAACTATTAGAAGAAAATAGTCTCAACACTGTAATGTATTGGCATAGGCATCAACTTCCTTAAAAAGACTCCTAAAGCACAAGAAATAAAACCAAGATCAATGAATGTGATGCCATCCAATTAAAAAGCTTCTGCACAAGACACAAATAAGAACATGAAGAGACAGCCAACAGAATGGGAGATCTTTGTTGCTTTCTCCTCAGATAAAGGATGAATATCCAGAATATATAAAGAACCCAAAAAGCTTAACACTAAAAGAGTCAAAGAAAACAACTAATAAATGGGCAGGAAAACTAAAAGAGACACTTCTCAAAAGAAGAAACACAATAAATATATGAAAAAATATTCAACATCTCTAACAGGGAGATACAAATAAAAACTACTTTGAGATTTTAATCTTACTCTAGTCAGAATGGCAATTTTCAAGAACACCAATAATAAATACTCTTAAGGATGTGGGGGGAAAGGTACACTTGTACATTGTTGATAGTTCTGTAGACTAGTGTAACTACTCTGGTAAGCAGTGTGGTGATCCCTTGAAAAACTAGGAATGAAACCTCCAGATGACCCGGCTACCCTATTTCTTCATACATATATACAGAAGATCTAAAAGTGGCATACTACAGTGACACAGCCACATCAATATTTATAGCAGCACAGTTCATTATAATAATCAAACTATGGAACCAACTTTGGTGCCCTCAACAGAGAAATGGATAAAAAAAATGTGGGATATAGACACAAACAGTGGAGTTATATTTAGCCATAAAGAAGGATGGAATTATGACATTTGCAGATAAATGGGTGGAAATGGAGAACATCATGCCAACTGAAATAAGCCAGATTCGGAAAAGCAAGGGTTAAAATGCTCTCCCTCATTTGTGGAAGTCAGAGCAAAGTAAGGGGGAATAAAGGGGAGAGATTGGATATCATAAGGATAGAGGGAAGGTCTATGAAGTTGAAGAAGGTGATTGATGAGGAGGGAGTAGGGGAGGAAGTGGGAACTGGGAACTAAAATGGAGTAAATTGAATTCCATGCATGTATGATTATATCAAAATGAGCTCAGTTATTATGTACAGATATAATGCACCAATGAAAGAAAAAAGAAAAATATAGATTGAAGTATACTTTAGTAATCTGTGTACTTCTCTTTACAATTTACATATATAAATTTACTTTGTATTTCAAAAAGTAACTGAATTTTTTAAACTGGATTCTAAATAATTTGGCTTAACTTTTAACTCACCCTAAATTTGCATGTTTTGAAAGTATTCATAAGAGTAAATTTTAACAGTAATGTTTAAAATAACTTTCTTGTTTGTGTACTTGTTGGTACTTTAAATTCTGAAATCAAGCTATGCTGTTATAGGTAGAGATGAGAGGCATACTAGAGAGTAAATGATGTGACTACAATTTATTCAGTTTGGATCATGACAGAGGGAGGCTTCTTGTCAGCTTGAACTTTGATGCTGACAGTAATTTCAAGCAATTTACTAAAAGTTTTCCCAAAATGCACTGTACTTGTGGTCTCATGGGTTATTATAATACATTAATTTTATTCTTTTTCCCCAAGATAAAAGCAATATATGCTTGAAAAATTTATAATGTCAATTTGTGTAATGCTTTATAACTTTCACATTAACTACATGCAAATTTAATTCAAATTGAGTTTTATGTTAAAGTTGGGTTTAAGAATTTTATAATTCTGTTTTAGTTTTTCCATCAAGTAGACACATATGTAATCAAGGAAGACATCACCTGGTTTTGCATCAAATAGCCATGAAATAATTCTAACTTGGTTAATAACTTTTTACAAATATTGGTTTCTATTCTATGTTAGTCAACCAGCTAAAAGATTATAAAAAAGGGGATTTATTTCATTTCCAGAACACACTTTTTCAATGTAGTCTACTTATGTTTGTTTCTGTACTTGTGATAAATAAACTTTGTACTTCAATGAATTTATTTTTAGAAACTGTTTCTCTGCTTACAAGGATAAAAATTTCTCAGTGGGTTATAGAATTTATAGAGTTCACATGCCATTCTTCCAAAATATGCAGAGGAGTCTAGAAAACAGAAAGTGATCTACTTAAGTAGAAAAGAGGAAAATTATGCTATTGGATTTTTTCTTCTCATAAGATTAATCATAACATTTTAAGGATTCATAAAATCAGTCTAACAAATTCCATTTTTTAAAAGAGATTAAATAAACAAGTAGAAATGATGGGATGTTTCACACGTAATCAGCTTAAGGATTTTTATTTGGAAGATTTTTTTTCTTACACACATACAGACAGACAAATGCATGTGTTTGTGTACCTGGCTGCTCTTCAAAACACAAATCTTATTGAAGGTCATATCTAAAAAGTTGTAAAAGTACCACATTACCTGCATAAGGAATAGGATGTATATGTAAAACAGAGATATAGTTAGATTGATTTGTCTGGATTGTAGAGTGTGTTGTCTGAGGGAAGGAATAAATGCAGAGAAGATAATAAAAGAGAATAAATGTAGAAGTCCCCATCATACAATGTTTTAACTGAGAAGCCCCCATGATATAATGTTTTAATGCTCCATAATTAATTTAGATTTTCAAAATTTGGTTTTGTCTGTAGGTCATGATGCTTCTGCTGTCCTAATATACACCACTCTTCAATTATACATACAAGCTCAATTTTAACAATATGGTGAAGCCAAGGGAACGTGGTCTCATTTATTGTTTATGTCATATTCTATGTATCAAAGGATTTGGGAGCAAAGTAATAGAATACTTTTTAGTCCTGAATGTTCCCAGGGAGAGATCAATATATAGTAGGGAAAGCTAGTACTTCTCAAATAGATTGATACATGAGCAGATGGGATGTGAAGTATAATCCTTAAGATCCAAAGCAGTTTTCCTAAAGTGGAAGATATTCAACTAGAGGAAGGAGAGTGCTTTGAAGTGGTTGAGGAGTGCTCCGGTGTGGATATGGTTTGAGTGTTCCTAGGATTTCTTGTGTTGGAATTTAATCTCCATTGTGAAATAGAACAAGGATAGAAGATGGAAACTTAGACTATAGGGTTTAAAGTTGGGGCATTTGAAATATGGTTATGATGAAACACAGTCATTATGGTGGTGACTGCAGAATTAAATCCTGCTGTCTTTACAAGAAAGAGAGAGACCAGAAGACACATGTGTGAACAGGTACAGACTCTCTCACCCTATGCTGCCTTGGGACTCTGCCTGATGTAGCCTTTTGACCTAGCGCCTCCAGAACTGTGAGAAAAGAAACAAAACAAAACAAAACAAAAAAACCTGAACCCTCTTTTCTTCATAAAATAGTCTTTCTCAGGTATTTATTTATAGCAACAAAATGTGGATTAATAAAAGAGGCACATGGTTGATAAGATTAGGTGACTGAAGATACCTTGTGATGCCAGTTCCACTTGCTTTTGATCCTATTTTCAGAAGAATTTGAATCAAGTATTGTGAAAATTATATAAAGTTGAATAAATCCTTCACCTCTCATATAGAAGGCTATAAGAAACTAATGCCCTGCTTTGTCTTACAAAGTGAATTTTAAACATATTTTAGCTTGATAGGTAACAAAATTGTACCTATTGAATCAAAATATAGGATTTGACAAAAATTTTCACATCAGCATTGAGCAGATATGCAGTCAAGGATAACATGAAGAGTTGCCTATAATGAGGCAGCAACAATGACATCTGAGATGAGTTGACAAGGTGAAATGACCATAGATATCCTTGGTCATGGTCACAAGAAACTTATAGAGAAAGAATAGGAAATCTTATGAAAATGGAATCAGTACTCTTTCATTTATTTGTCAATCATCTGTGGCACACAGCATAATTATGTGATATGTTTATTTCTTTATTATTAATACTAGTTAAACCTTAATCTAGAAGAATCTCCCATTTGTTCTGTTTTTTTTTAAAATTATTCCTGCTTAGCACCTGTGTAAATGTAATTAGTAAAGCACATTATTATACAGATATAATCAAATATTCTGCACTATAACACACAATCCATTCCCTCATGGCAAATTTCTGCCTTGAAAACTGTTCCATTCATTCATTAAGATATATTACTGTGCTATGATTTTAATATGTCTCCCAAAAGTTTTCATGTGTTAGAAATTTAGTCTGCCTTTCTAGTGTCTGATGTATTCTGCTGTCTGTCCTATTGTCTACTATCCCCCCTCCCCTCCCCTCCCCTCCTCTCCCCTTTTCTCTCTCTACCCCTTCTACTGTAAATCATTTTATGTCAATCAATGGAAGGGTAACTGATGTGATACAGCAATTTGTATATGGGGTAAAAGCGGGAGTTCATAATCCACTTGAATCAAACCGTGTAATATGATGTATTAAGAACTATGTAATGTTATGAACGACCAATAAAAAAAAAAAAAGAAATTTAGTCTGGTGGTGGGGTATGGGGGTAGGAAGGACAGTAGAATAAATCGGACGTTATTACCCTATGTGCATACATGATTACACAACTGGTATATTTCTACATCATACGCAACAAGAAGAATGAAAAGTTGTACTTCATTTATGTATGAACTCTCAGAATATATTCTACTGTTATGTATAACTAATTAGAAAAGTAAGAAAATTTAAAAAGGAAATTTAGTCTGCAAATTCATATGTTGATAGTATTGAGAGATGAAACCTTTGGGAGAAGATTAGGATCAGATGAGGTCATGAGGGTGGGGTTCCCATAATGAGATTAGTGGCTTTATAAGAAGAAGAGAGATCTAACTAAATATGCTTTCTTTCTCAACATGGGATGTCCTGCACCATGTTTTAGCACAACAAGAAGATCTCACTGGCCCCTTGCTAGTGTACTTCCCAATGTGCAGAACTGTAAGAAGTAAATTTCTTCACTTTATAAATCAGTCTAGCAATAGAAAACAGACTACAGTATGCTGCATTGTATTGCACCTAAATATAAACTATTCAGCTCTATTTATGTGAATAAAATTCTATTTTTGTGCATTTCACTGTACTCAATTAAATTTCTAAATTTTCATTGTGTTGATAGGAGTTATCTATCTGAAGAAGTAAAATTCTGTAAAATTCTTTCTTTCTTTTTTTTTTTTTTTTTTTTTTTGGTGCCAGGGTTTGAACCCAAGGACATTTAACCACTGAGCCACATCTTCAGCCCCATTTGGTATTTTATTTAGAAACAAGGTCTCACTGAGTTGTTTAGTGCCTCGTTTTTGCTGATGCTGGCTTAGAACTCAAGATCCTCCTGCCTCAGCCTCCCAAGCCCCTGGGATTACAGGAGTGCACCACCACACCCAGCTAAAGAAGTGAAATTCTTATATTTTGGTATCTAAGGCCTCTCTCTCTCTCTCTCTCTCTCTCTCTCTCTCTCTCTCTCTCTCTGGTAATGGCACACTTGATGGACATAAGGACATGCACATGCTCACATTCTCATGCCCATAAATATAATTAAATATATATTTGCTCCATAGGAAGTCTGATTTGCTCCATAGAAAGTCTGTGGAACTGGAATATCTAAGGCCAGGAGAAGAGAAGTAACTACCTATCCATCCATCATCTATCCTATACATTCTTTTCATATTTGCAAACATTTCATGGTTTGAAACAACACACAAAAAAATAAGGATCTTTTAGTACCTTTATTATATGATAGGAATATATATATATATATATATATATATATATATATATATATATATATAACTTTCCTGAATATCCAAAAGAAAATTTCTTTACTTGTATTGTATATATTTAATTTGTTTATGATAATCATTTCACACTGCATCATAGGGCACTAATTTAGATTGAAACACCTTATCATCCTTTTCATTTAAGATCCATTTCTTTTCTATTTTTGGTCTTCCATTTTAAATTACTTTTCACTATATTTACACATTGTCACACAATAATTGCTTAATCTTCCTATCCTCTATCTCTACCTTCAGATATAGATAAAAACGAGCAATATTTATTGCTATATTGAATGTGTTATATATAAATAATGTATATGTATTACATATTTTACTGCAACTTGATTTTTACTCAACAATTTTTATTTGATAATTAGTATCCTGAAGAGCAGAGGGAATATAGGGAAGTATTTGTTACCTGAAGGTTTAAGCTTCTTCCATTTCCTGGATACCTTCTGAAAGTTTATAAGAAATATAGCCCCTGTTCCTCTTAAAGAACATTTCTGTACGAATACCTCTTTGGTGATGTGGCTTCAATGATAATCCCTTCAAAAAACGGAGTTTACCTCTCAAACCATTTAATTAGAATTTGACCTTGTAATTTGCCTTAGCTGATTAAACATTAGCAAATATAATATATGCAGAAAGTTGAAAAATGTTAGTGCATTGGGTATTGGCTTCTCTTGCTGCTATTGGAACTCAGGCCAAAGGAAGAAAGTTGAGTTAGTTTGCTAAGTGCTGCATATGTGGCTTAACTGCCTATGTCACTCTAACCAAACATCAGTGTGAATGAGGCCATCCAGAATCAATCTTCCTCAGGCAACTAAGTAGCTGTGAGACAAGCAGAGCCCCACGGTGAACTCACTCAAAATCACCAATATGTAGCACCAAGAGATAATAAGTGAATGTGGGTTCAAAGCATTATGTTTTGCAAAGGTTTATTATGCTGTAAAAATTAACCTTTTTTATTCCTGTCTGTGATGTTGAGCTGAATTTTTATTACATGTTAGATTTTTTGTTGTTTTATTTTGTGATGTTATAACTGTTTGTAGATGGCAGACCATGGGCAGAAAGGACCTTTATTAGAATCTTACAGCCTTATTTTCATTTCAGTTGAGTAAGGATGAAAAAATACTTATCTTGTCTTTGGCTGGAAGTCTGAAAAAAAATAAAAAGTAAAGAAACCACAATATCTAAATATCTGGTCCCAGTCCTAAGATGGAACATTTGGCCATTTATCTGACTCTGGACTACTAAGTAAAGAAATAAGAACTTGTAGATACTCTCTTAGAATGGAAAATATAAAATAGAGTGTATAAAAACATATAGACAAGAATAGAGGGGAAATGGAGGGAAAGAAGGAGAGGATGAAGAAGACAGAGAAAGTGAAAATGAAAGAGAAGAGGAGGAAGTTATTGAACATCTGAATTAGACTTGGTAGATATAGAAACTGTCTTAGTCCATCGATCTGCTGTAACAAAATATTATAGACTGGGAAATTCATAAACAATAGAAGTTTATTTTTCTCCCAGTTCTGGAACCTGCAAAGCCTAAGATCAAGGCACCAGCAGATTTGTGTCTTATGAGGGCTGCTGTCTGCTTCCAAGATGGCATCTTCTTGTTGTGTTTGTCCTCACATGGCCAAAGAGATGCAAGCCTCTTTTATGAGATCATCAATTCCACTCACAAAAACAAAGCCCCAAGTCCTAATGACTGCACAAAGGCCCCTTACCTGTAATTACATCATCTTGAGGGTTAAAGTTCTAACATAAATTCTGGAAGTACACTGAGAGACATACATGTAAAATAACCATTACACATGTCAATGTGTTCCTTTTTAAAAAAATCATACTGGGAATTGAGTTCACCAGCCCTCTAGCACTAAACTACAACCAGTGTCCTTTCTTTTGATTTTGAGATAGGTTCTTACAACGTTGTTCAGCTTGGTTTTGAACTTACAATCCTCTAAGTTAAGCAGAATATTGACTTGAGGATGTGATTAATATAAGTAATAATTACTTCATATCTATATGTAATTTAACATTTCCACTTTAATTACTTTTGTTTAATTATAAATTTTAAAACTAAGTTAATATTTAGTTATTGTTAAATATTTTTGTTTAATAATAAAAGTGAGTGAAGACTGCATTTTTCTCTAAGCACAGTTTTGGGGAAAAGTCTATAAGCTTTGGCAGGTTTTGTTCTTATTACATCATTAAAAACTGCAATTTAAAATTTGATTTATACTTTTAATTTGAATCTTAGTTAATATATTATTATAGCTTCTTGTTTAATAATAAAATCATTATATATTTTTCTCTATGAGTGTAGTGTGGAAAAAAATCTATAAAAGTTGAAGTTTTGTTCATATTATTGTTTATCTTTAAATATTCTGTAATTAAAGTATGTATTCACTCATTAATCTGTATGTGAGATGAATTTTTCTCCAAATGATTTTTTTTCTTTATACTGCTATTATTAATTTTTGTTGCCTAACTTACTTTTTGTTTTTGAAATTATTAAGTTTTATATAAATATTCCACACAAGAAAAATACCACTATTTCTTAGAGTTTTATATTTTTTATGTAATGAAACATATATGTTTTTAATTATGTAACTTAAATTTTAGTGATTTTTGCTGTTTTATCTATAATGTTCTAAAATATTTGCTATCATGTACACTATTGCTGCAGAACAATAATTTTCCCTGTATCTTTTTGTGACCTGCTTATCTGTGTGTCTGTAGGAAAGTACACTTTGCACTGACCTGTTGGTTGTCTGATTCATTGACTGATTTATTATTTTGAAAACTTTTTGGTTTCTGCAGTTACAACTGCATTGTAGACTAACTGCTCCATAAAGATTTTGTCTTGAATTCAGGTGTTAATACTACCATTATTTTTCCTTTTTATAACATCTCATGAAATTTACTAGCTATTCTCAAACTTTTAATATTATTAAAAATTATTTCATTTTAAAATTTTGTGAGTGCCTTTGTACATGTGTATTTACAAATATGCCTGTGCTTTGTTGAAATCATAGTTTTTATAAGAATGTTGAGTCCTTTTTATTACATCTAAGAATTAATTTTTAAGCATTAATATCACTCTTGTACATTAGTTTTAAAAGTTATATCATAATACTCATCACATTTTTAATCAAAAATCATTAGTATATGCTGTTCTCTACTAGGTACTTGAGAAAGTCAAAGGTTTTCTACTAAATACCACAGAAAAGAACTTTCAATCCTGGTGAAATGATACAGAAGAAATTCTTTAAGGAGACACAGGGTTAAAAGGAGAAAAAAAGTCATTTACTCATCCATGCACATGTTCTTTCATCCAGTAGTAGTCTAAGGCAAGGTCCTTGCCATCAAAGAACTCACTTTCTAGTACAGATACCATGAACATTTATATGTGTGTATATGTGTATGTGTGTGTATGTATATATTTGTACTGGGGATTGAACCCAAGGTCTCTCAACCACAAAGCCACATCCCCATCCCTAGTTTTAATTTTATTTAGAGACAGGGTCACACTGAGTTGCTTAGTGCCTCACTGTGGCTGATGTTGGCTTTGAACTCGTGATCCTCTTGCCTCAGCCTCCTGAACTGCTGGGATTACAGGCATATGCCACCGTGTCCAGCATGAACACTTATAAAGTCCAACTTAAAGGAATAACATAAAACGCCATTTCTATCTAGGCACACTACTGCCTGCAACCTAGTTACTGACAGAGTTATGTGATATCCAAAATGGTGCTTCAGCAGCTTGAGGAAATGTTCTTTACTAGTAAATCAAAGAAAGATGAGGTTTGGAGACTCAAAAGCTTCTCATCTGAGTTCTCAAGGTTGAGGGAAATTTGAGGAGAAGATATACAGTCAGCGACGAATAAATATTATTGGACGTAATTTCTGTTTCAAGGGGCTTCCTAACTTGTCAATGTATTTGAATTCATACAAGGATTGGAGGAAAACAGAGACAAGTCTAGCACTGTCACAGAGAACAGGACCTGGGGAAGACAGGGAGACTCCATGTTTTTGAGGGTACATCACCTTCTCAGGACAAGACTGTGCAAAGGCAAATACAAATCTAAAACAGAAAAAGATAAACAAAATACAGTGGAATTTCCCCATGGTGTAGAAATGAAAAAGGATTCCATTTTCTTAGAGCAGTTACTTTAGAAACTTTCTAAATATGAAGACTTTCTCTTCCCCTTTGATATATATAAAACTTCTAAAAAGGCTACAAATGTTTTGTGTCAAGTTTACATTCCATGGATGTCTTTCTCCAGGTTCTGAGAACCATCTCTTTGAAATGTAAACATCAAGGAAGATTGTAACCCATCTTAGTCCCTATCCTCACTGAGTTTAATTTAGGCCCCTTGCTCCACATTGTACCTCCCTGTCTTCACAGAGATATGAGAAGTTTTATTGTTCCTTTGGATAAAGTCAGTTGGAAAACACACCTGACCACCCCAATTACCAGTTGAGTCTAAGATTAATTATATGCAATACCATCTCTTACTTGATGACTGGTTATTCATCTTAAGACCTTGTATTTGATGCTTTGCATCTGCTTGGTTAAAAAGCCAGAATTTCTTTTTTTAGTGGGTTGCCCTTGATGTGCATCACATTCTGCTTTTATGCTTATTCAGTAATGAAACTATTTTCTTTCTCTTCTGCTGTGGTGGAGAGGTTTTCTGGATTGGCAGGAGATTTTGATTAAGGTCACATTTTACCCAACAATTTCCAATTGGTCTTTAGTGTGTAGCAACTCAACAAATTCCAACCAAGTGCCTCCAAGAGTCAGTTTAGGATCTAGAAAATGGGTGGCAATGCCTAATTTGCTTTCAAGATGGTCAAGAACTGGTAAGATTATTTGGACATTTGACCATGTCCTGTAGACCTCTATGGTGTGTTTGAAAATAATATGAAGCTTTAGTATCTGAGACAATTTAGTGCTTTCTTCATTGTTGGTAAGCAGAGAGCATGTGGTTACTGGCTGTAAGTAATTGTTTCTTTCCCTATTAGAGAGATACGCCTTTGTGTTACAGGAAACTAAAAAATAACAGTCCATGCTTGCTCTCCAGGAATTACTTATTTCCCAGCTTAAAGGTTTTTGTGGAAAATGAATTGTGGGACAAACCATTTGTGGGAATGAACCAACTGATTTTTAATACCTACAAAATAACTAAGAGAATTTGATTTTTACCCTGCTAATAAAAGAAGAAAAGAAAGGGCTACACTGTTGAAAATGGAAGGCACAGTTTGTTGGAATGTACACACACCAATATTTAATATATTTTAGGATCCACCAGTCTTTCTTTATCACTCCTTAGTGGAGAGAGATGAGTCTTCCAAGAAGCACCATGAGTGGGAAAAATATGTTTTACACTCCATAGTTGTGGACACACTGAGGATCTACCTTCTAGAATCAGGAACAGAACAGGCATGTAGGGAAGAAATCAAATCCTTAGGCTTCAATGACTAGTGACATTCCTGTCCAGAATCTAGGCTTAGGTGGGGATTCAGACATGAGCATCCTGTAACATAGGACCTGAGGTTGCTCCCACTACCTCAGTTTCTTTTCTGTAAATGCTGAAGGTTTTAGCACTTGAAGACAGGGCCTTTGCCTTCATTTTAGCAGGCACCCAAACTCACAGCATAAATCTCTGTATGCACACTCCTATTAGATTTAAAAATATAGAAAGAGCCTACTCTGTATTGTGCTTTCTAGTGAGAATATTTTCAAAGCTAAGAAAGTCAACAATAGTGGATTTCAAATGACTTGATTTTTTTTTTTAATTCTGGAATCAGCATAAATTTCTTTTGAGAATTTCAGCTCTATTGTGTGTGTCTGAAGTTGCTGTCAGGTGTCTCCTGAGCACATCAGCCTTTCCATAAATATCTTAACCTGGCTTTACCAGACAAGGCAGCAACAATGCTCTAATAAAACAAAACAACAAACCCCAGGACTAAACATGAAAATAGAAGGATGTGGAACTTCCTTATCTCTTCATCTTGTCAGTTTTATCAGGCTGGCAGCAATATTCAGTGTAGGCCCATTATCTCTCATCTACATCCGAAAGTGTACCAGAGCATTCTGCATAGAAATTAAGGTCATTCTGTCAGTGACCCAACTGAATTGCAATGTACATCATTTTTATCTTGGTATAATAAGCTCCCCCCCTCCCCTAATACTTCACAACGTGTTTAGCCTCATACTTTAGTTACAAGCAGCAGGAAATTACAATTGAGCATAAGTATATCTTTCAGATTGACAAAATGGATCGTATTCTCTCAGGGGTCAATGTAGGAAACCTTCCCATTTCTAATCAGTGTAAAGGACTTAGATCATGAAGCCAGCTATAAATCTATTAAAATAACTGATGAGAAAAAACTGAGAAAGCAATATGTGTTCAGCAAGAAACAGACAAAGGATTTTAGACCTACTATAAAGTTTTTATATAACATGTACAGCAACTTAATATTGACCTGCATGTTCCAATGAGTAAAACTGTGCAAGTGGATAATAAGAAGATAGATATTAATAAAAGCAAATATGAGATGGACACAGAGGTGCATACCTGTAATTCTGGCAATTCAGGTAGTCAAGGCAGGAGGAAAGCAAATTCAAGATCAGCCTAGATAACTTAATGAGACCCTGTCTCAAAATAAAACAGAAGGGGCTGTGCATGTAGCTCACTGGTAAAGTGGCCCTGTACTAATCCCCAGTACTAAAAGGAAAAATAATAGAAAAGCAGAGCAAACATGAACAGGTGTTGTTAAGCTAGGCCTGTGTGCTAAATCTGGGCCACTACTTGTATCTGCCAATGAAGGTTTTTTGGAACTATGCTACAATCATAATTTAGGACTTATCTATTGTGCTTTTTATGCAACAACAAGCAGAATTGATTACTTGATTTAAGGCTTATGAAGACTACAATATTTGCTGTATGGCCCTTTATAAAACTTTTGCCAACTTCTGCTGTAGAGAATATTTTAATATATGTAGATCAAGAAACTAAGTAATAGATAAGTTCCTAAATGAATGTTTGCTTAATTAAATATGGATATTCACATTCTGAGAGCACCTTGAACAATTCACAAACTGTCCTAGGTACTTAACACATGTAATGACTTGATTCAGAATTATGCTAAAATTTAATTATGAGAATAGAAAAACAGCATACCAAAGCCATTCAAAAGTGGGAATTAGATAATATGCTTTAGAACAAGTCAATAAATTATTGATATTTTAATTATAGGAGTAATACATGTGCATGTTAAAATATCCAAACAGCAAATTAAGTAACAAGATTAAAAGTAGTGTTTATTTCTCCATGATTCAGAGACCCTGTCCCTAAATAATTATTATTGTCTTTATTTAGATAACTATACATTGCTAAAATAGTAAGTGCACTTATTTCTGAAACAACTATCAATTTAACAGTTTCTATTGTCTTCTTTCTGAAAAGGGTTCTATAATAAAGCTACTCTTCCTTTCATATTTTTTCCATGGTTTCTTCTATTTTCATGGCAAGTGTGTTAGTTTTACATGTTATAATATTTTTAAAACAGATTTGTTGAGGTTCTATTGATATTTTGATATTTGTTAGCAACCATACTTAGCATATATTTTTTTCTTTTAAGTGGTAGTGAAATTGAGAATCAATAAATAGAAAAGTATAATTATGTAAATGCCTTTCACTGAAGGAAGAGTTTTTTTCCAGAATCGGGATCTAGCTATCAGTGCTTATTTTGATTCATTAGTAATTTCTTACTGTTTTCCTCAGTCTAAAAATTTGTGGATTCCTTTTTTTGTTGTTGTTTTAATTGTCTTATGAACAATTTAGTATTTATACAAGTCTAACCAAATTTTTATTTTTCTATCAAATTTTATAGACAGATGATCAAGGGAGAAATTGTAATTGCAATATAATTTTTCTCTCAGAACTAAATGTTAGTTCTTGTGAATAGAATTAAATTTGAATCTTATTTGTTTGTAGGGCATTTTTTTCCATTAAAAATGTATCATTTTCCTCTTAAATATTGAAAATGAAGTTTCAGAGCATTTTACCTGGATGTATGGTGCTTGGTCAGTTATCTTGCTTGATCTACGTGAGCTTTTCAATTCAGGCTTTTTTCAAGTTTTGAGAACTTTCTTCTCCTACATCTTCCCTGCAGTTGACTGAAATGACCATCAGGCAGATATTGAACTTAGTGACATGATGTTGGATTCATTGCATATTAGCTTTTCTGTTATATTTCCAATTTATATATTTATGCTCTATGTTCTGGTAGAAATCTTTGAAGGTAAATCTTGTTCCTTGCTTCCAGTTTGTGAGTGTTTTATATTTACTTCAGCCGTTATATATTAATTTCTTGTAATGTTTTGTTCTGTGATTGCTATGTTTGTCTTTGTAAATAGTGCTTTTTTGGTGGATGCATTATCCTCTTAAATATCTTTGACATGAGTATTGAATGAATTGAAAATTCATTTATCTTTCTTATTTCTGGGATATAGTTCTGTTTGTTCGTATTAGTCCTCTTTTTTTTTTTAAATAGTCAAGTAACTGTATTGATGAATAGAGGTAGCTGACAGTGTTTCATCTATCAAAGATTAAGATTGATTTCTCAACAGACTTCTTCCGTGAATTAGATAGTTGACTACATATCTGCTTATGTGCACAAAGAATGTTAAATAGTTGAATTGCCTTTTAGTTACTTTTTGGGTAGGAGATATAGTATATAGAGGCATACCCCTACCCCAACTAGATGCTTTTATTTTGGCACAGAAGATTATTTTATATATTTACTCTTGGATAGTACTTCATTTTATTTTCTTAGTAATTATAACCTTTTCTCCCTTTGTCTAAATAAAAACTCTCCAGTATTAGATTTCTCATATTCTCTAGAAAAAAAAATTCTTTGAACCCTAGAGAGGGTAGTTGAAAGAGAGAACGGCCTGGTTGGCTCAATGTTTTTAGGCTCAGTTCTTTAAATACTTATCTTCCTATTACTCTGATGATGTACAGCTGCTCTAAAATATGTTAACTTTGATCTTATAACATCTTCTAAGGCTTGGCTGCAAAGAATTTATCAGACTGTGGTTGTCTTTGTTATTACAGTTCTTTAATCCAAAGTTTGGATTTGCTGCAGGCTTTCTTATTTTCAAATATTATTATAGTTTCATTATATGTGTAAAAATATACATACATTTATGGGTATAGATATATATGTACATCTATATATTTCTGAATTTCAATGAGACCTCAGGAAAGAGGGATATAGAATATTTTGGCTGGGTGTGGTGGCATACCCCTGAAATCCTAGCTGCTCAGGAGGCTGGGGCAGGAGGATTGCAAGTTCAAAGTCAGTCTCAGGAAAAGGGAGGCAAAAAGCAACTTAGTGAGACCCTGTCTCTAAATAAAATACACAAAATAGGGTTGGGGATGTAACTCAGTGGTCGAGTGCCCAGAGTACAACCCATAGTATCCTGCAATCAAGAAGAAGAATACTTTTGGTCTGTCATTTTGAAAATAAAGCTTCCAAACTTACTTTCAATCTATCTCAAAGAATAGGTATAGGAAACATCAGATAACCATAGATTTATTTCTGTATATTTATAAGTGATAATAACTAATGCAGGAAGGAATGTTTTAACATAGAGACAACTTAAAAATTCTGGAACTGCTATTGAATTAAAATTATGTCTTTGCTATCCATTAACTATGCAAAAAAATATAGGCACAGTGTTGCTACTTACTTTAAAGTAAGGCTACTACTAGTGCCAATCTTATCACATTGCTATAAGGATTAAATGTATTAATATATTATTGCATGACATGGAACAAGCAAATACATATTTGCTGTTATTGCTATTATAAATATCTAAAATAAGCTATTCTTCCCTACAAATTATAAATTTTCAGAAGTATTTTTGTGCAAGTATTAAGAAAGGTGTTGTATTAATAAATAAAGACCATTTTTTACATTTGTAGTCTTCACTCTCTAAACTACATTTTACAATATGGCAGCCACGCATGCTTATTTAAATTTTGTGATTAATTAAAATAAAAAGCCAAACTTTCAATCATACCAGCAGTAATTCAAGTTCTTATTAGCTATACTACATTAAATAGCAGAATTATAGAACTGTCCCAACATTTCAGAAAGTTATTGTATACCACTTGTCTCTGGTCTCCACCAAACTAGTCAACTAAGGCAACTCCAGGTTGAAGATATATATACCACTTGTTGAAGAGTATATAGGAACAAATAGAAAAACCTAAAGTCATATATGCTTAGGTCTTATTTAAACATAGGTATATTCTCTCTACTGATTAGTTCAACTTAATACGATCAATAAAGAAGATCTAGTTGTCATTTCTTTTTAAAATAAATCACATGTTTATAATTGTAGTGGAAATTTACTTGGATTTGTTAATTTCTATGTGGAATAAAATTAATATTTCAGTAAATATAAGATAAAAAATGTACCTATTAGTATAAAATAAAATTTTTATGGTAAATCTTCATTGAACAACTACTGGATATAGGAATTTTATAGCAGATACTTTGAGGTATTTTGAGACACTTTAAAGTATTATATGACTTATTTATATACAATGATGGCCTCTCTATGATGTTTCAAAGATTTATAAACCTTCTCATTACACCTGCCTATATTGAGATTTCTATGATTGTTCCAAAATAATATTTTGGGGCTATTTCTTTTTTTTTATAAGATTCGTGCATTTGAACATTCTGCTGCCCTCAGAAGAGTCTACACATCTTTCATGCCATTGATTTATTTAGACATGTCAGGCCAATGGCCTTACAAAAATGTCTTCCTTGAGTCTAAGTATTTCTCCTGTCCCTTCATGCCCCGCACTTCCTTGGCATTTCTTTTCACAGGCCAGTGGGGATAGAAATGACAAGAGAGTCAGCATGTGCATCTTGGTTATGAGTTGCTTCTTCATTTAGTCTCCTGAGGAAATTTTTAAAGAGCCCAGGTACATCTGTTTTTGCATGTATAAACCAGCATTTCTGTATGTTGACAGCAGGAATAGGAGCTCAAGGGCAGGCTTGTCATTTAATTGTTACACAAAATTTCTCATAAAATGTCTTATCAAAATCTTTGTTCTCAATTTAAACTTGTATGTTCTATGAGGATATAATTCCTCATGAAACGTGAATGGAAATCTCATAGGTAATAAGAAACGGAGGGTAGTATTTTCTTTTTCCTCCATCTTTATTTTTTCTTTTAGTTAGTATTATCTCCCAGATCTCTAAATCATGCTGTTGTGATAAGCGTAACTCGAAACCCCCATTGTCATGGTCACAAGGAAGGTCAGTAACCCTTCTGTGAAAATAGTACATGTGCTGACATTGACTCTGATGACCTCCCTCATTTTCTTTACTCCCATTTGTGATATGAGTAGACATTATCAAGATTTTAAAATAACATCATCCTTACCAATTCTCTCACTGTCAGACTATCTCAGTTTTTTTTTACTCCTTTGTCTTTATCCTGTATGCATATGTTCATTATAAATTTATTAGTTTTGTTGACCTTTTTCCTCTATTTCAGCTCTAAACCTAATATCAGAGAGCAATACAGCCATCTACGACATTATTCATATAATTAGATTGAAGAACACAACTATAAACAATCACAGACTCATTGATGGAAGCCACTATTTATTTATCCACAAAACTGGATTAAAGTCACTAGGCAATTCAAATGATCCTTGGTATTAATAAAGGGAAAAAACTGCAAGTGAAAAAAAAACACCCAATGAAATAGCAATAAAAAAGAAGTAAAAGGAAATTTTTCATTCTTCATAGCAGCCATTCAACCACATATTATACTCTAGTTTTCATACATTGATTTTGATTTTATAGACAGAAAAATATTTGTTTTGTATGAACTTGGTGGAGTTCCCATCTCTAGTTTACAATGGTATCTATAACCTTCAGAATGTTCTGTCTTCTCTGGGACTTCACTCTATTTTTGTGCTTTATCTTTGACACTCTCAAACCTGCCTTCTTTGACTCCCCTTTATGTAAACTCATATCTTTCAAACTAGGTTTGCCATCAGTTTTTCAAAGAATGTTTATTAGACACCAACCCTGAACCAGTGCCATGCTTTGTGCTACGTCAAGACAAATCAACTTATAACGCATGTACACAGGCACAAACCCACCAAGAATATGAGGATCTTGTCACTTACCACTTATAGTTCTTTTCGGCAAGTTGCCAGGAGACCTGACTTTATACTACTAAATGATTAAAGGTTCCCTTTTTGTTAACATAGAAATGGCCTCAGAAAGATGGTTCAAAACCAATAAATTTATCCATTATTAACACTTAATATAAAGTATTTTATCAGAGAATTTTGTGCTTTTTTGAATTTTATTTTTAATTCTAATTACTTATATATGACAGTAGAATGGATTTGGATACACTGTACACAAATGGAGTACAACTTCTCATTCCTCTGGCTGAACATGGTGCAGAGTGTAATCATGGATGTACATAGGGTAATAATGTCCGTTTCATTCCACCGTTCTTCCCATCCCTACACCCCCTACCCCCTCACTCCCCTATGTACAATCCAAAGTTCCTTCATTCTTCCCTACTCACCTGCCCCATTATGGAATAGTAACTGATTATCAGAGAAAACTTTTGACCTTTGGTTTTTTTTTAGGATTTACTTATTTCACTTAACATGATATTCTCTAGCTCCACCCATTTATTTACCAGCAAATGCCATAATTTTGTTCTTCGTTAGGGCTGAGTAATATTCTATTGTGTATACATACCACATTTTATTTATCCATTTATCTTTTGAAGGGCATCTAGGTTGATTTCATAGTTTAGCTACTGTGAATTGAACTGCTATAAACATTCATGTGACTGCAACACTGTAGCATGCTGACTTGAAGTCCTTTGGGTATAAACTGAAGAGGAGGATAGCTGGATCAAATGGTAGTTCCATTCCAAGTTTTCTGAAGAATCTCTATACTTCTTTCCATAGTGATTGCACCAGTTTGCAGTCCCACCAGCAATGTAAGAGTGTGCCTTATTCCCCACATCCTCACCAAGACTTACTGTTGTTTGTGTTCTTAATATCTGCCATCCTGAATGGAGTGAGATGATATCTTAGAGTAGTTTTGATTTGTATTTCTCTAATTGTTAGAGATGATGAACATTTTCTTCTATGTTTATTGACTGATTGTGTTTCTTCTGTGAAGTGTCTCCTCAGTTCCTTTGCCAATTTATTGATTGGGTTATGTATTTATTTATTTATTTATTTATTTATTTATTTATTTATGTGTTGATTATTTTTGAGTTCTTTATAGGCCCTGGAGAGTAGTGCTCTATATGAAGTGCATCTGGTAAAGAATTTTCTCCCATTCTGTAGGCTCTCTCTTCATGTTATTGATTGTTTCCTTTGCTGAAAGGAAGCTTTTTTAGTTTGAATCCATCCAATTTATTAATTCTTGATTTTATTTCTTGCACATTAGGAGTCTTGTGAAGGAAGTCAGGTCCTAAGTCAACATGATGAATACTTGGGTATACTTTTTCTTTTATTAGGCACAGGGTCTCAGAGTATTTTTAATAATACAGTTTTGGAGAAGTTTCTGAGCTGTGTCATTAGGTGTAAGTTCTGAGAATCACTGCTGATTAGCAGATATCTCTGCCACCTACCTTGCTTAGTTTGGCTTTGTTTGGTTTGCAAGTACTATAAGTGTTCAGGAACAGTGAGCAAGAGGAAACACAAGGATGTCGGTAATAGACTCCATTTACTTTACAGATTTACTCACGCAAGCTGGACCTTGAGTGAATTCTGTATTCTGCCTATATCAGTATCTTCTAATGCACTAGATAATACGCAAATTTCTAGGCCAAATTTTAGGCCTGTAGAACTAGAATCCTTAAATGGGCACATGGGAATCTGTACTTTTAACCAGCTAATCGGGGCTTCTTATGAACTCTTGAGTTTTCAGTTGTTACACTAAGTGGTTTACATGATAAATATATAAAATGGTTGGATTTAGTTACTGTTTATAAGAATTTGTCTGTCATTCATATTCTTAAGATTTACTTCATCACTTTTTCAGGTAATTAGTTTCAGTTCTGTCGCAGTGATGGACATTAGCTATCAACTTACATCATTGTTTGGATATTTGAAAAACAAAATAAATTATATATGTGTGATTAGTGTTCATTTTATCAATCATAGATTTGTTTTGACATGTCATTACCAGCTAGAATTTTGTTTAAATGGTAATGTCTACCTTTCATTTACAATGGTATTAATTCTGGTTTTAGAAAACAGAGTGATAATGTTATAATTAAAATTAAAAAATTGTAGGTACTGCCATGATAACATCATGGGAAAGGCAAACTATTCCTGGCAGCTGATTTTTCAAATGAAAGAAATAGAATATTTGTAATGTATACGTTAGAAAATTCAGATTTTAAAAATTCACAGAGAACCATTAAAATTTAATTGAAAGCAAAGTCATAATGTGTCATTTTCTACTGATAATTGGGAAAGAACTAACTGACTTCAGTATAAATGCCTGCTATAAGAATTAGTTTCTTTATGAAAGTACATAGCATAAAAATACCACAAAAGGTGGAAGTATTGAAAATTGTGGTGGAAAACACACCATCCAATATCCAAGGGGGGAAAATATTTTCAAATTGTATTCAATATAGGCCATGAGTAATTTGTTTAAAACATGGTAGTTTATGGAAGAATTTTTTCATGAACATTAAGAAGCTATTTTTTGTTTATATAAAATTTTATTTTAGTTTTAGTTTTTATTTATTTTTGTTTTTTCCCCAGCATTGCTCAAGTATTATTGATGTGTAAAATAATCTCAGATATAAGTTGTACAATATAATGCTTTAATACACATGTATATTGTGAAATCATGACCACAATCAAATTAGTCAACATGTCCATCTCTTCAGATAGCCAACTTCTTTTCTTCCTTCCTTCTTTCTTCCTCCCTTTCTTTCTCTCTTTCTTTCTTTCTCTCTTTCTTTCTCCTTTCTTTCTCTGTCTCTTTCATTCTTTCCCTTTCTTTCCTTCCTTCCTTCCTTCTTTCCTTCAGCAAGAACATCAAATCTACACTAAGTTCAAATATACAGTACAGGGTTATTAATTCTAATTACCATGTTACATATTAGATTCCTAGAACTTATTAATTGTATCAGTGAAAGTTTGTACCAACATGTGACCCAAATCTTCCCATTTCTTCTGCTCACCAGACCCTGCAATGACACTTGTGTTTGAGTTTGGCATTTTAGATTCAACATTAAGTGAGATTACATAAATATAAATATATAAATCAAACAAAACTCAATCTAATAAAAATTAGCAAAGTAATTCAATAGGCTCTTACAAACTGGTATCTGTAGTCAATAAACATATGAAGAGGTGCTCAATCTCATTAGTTATGAGAGAAATGTCATCATGAAATACCACTAAATTTCCTATCTGACTTACTTCAGTTAGCATAATGATCTCAAAATTAATTTATATTGTCACAAGTGACAGAATGTATGGATGAATAATATTCAGTTGTGTGTATGCATATAGTCCATTGTTTATACCATGTTTTCTGTATTCTATGCTTGCTTCTTTAGCTCAGCATATTTTTGAAGTTCATTTGTTTGTTTAAATAAATTCAGAGATGCAAGTATAGTCATTTTATGAATATGTCACCTTTTATTGTGTATTTGATAGAAACAGGAAGTCTGAATTTTTTTCAGCGTGAAGATATATCAATTAAACTTCTACCAACATTTGTCCCTGTGTGTTTTGTAGTGCATGTGTTTCTTCTTTGGTAGTACTACAGATGTGTATCTAAAAATGAAATGCTTTAGTAATGAGGTACACATATAATAAAGAACGACAATTTTTCAAGGATATTGAATTTTTCAAGGATATAGTTTATAATATAGTTTTTAATACTAAAACTAGTGTAAAGACCCTAAAACTTGTTAGGGTTTTTACACTAGTTTTTAGTATTACCACTAATGTATGAGATTTCCCATTGCTTCCCATTCTTGCTATGTTCACTTTTGCCTGATTTAATTTTTCATGTATTCATTTATGTCCAGATTTTACCCATCCAGTTGTGTGTGGTGATATTTTATTGTGACATTTCCCTGATGACTAATGAGCACCTCTTTATAGCTTTATTGACTATTAATACCTATACTTCATTTAGTGCCTATTGAATTATTTGCTCATTTCTATTATATTTAGTTTTATCTAATTTATATGTTCATTGAATGCTCTAAGCCCTTTAGTTTTACTTGATTATACATGTGAATATACATATACTTTTATATTCTAAACCCTTTATTAGTTTTTTATCTTGCAGATATATTTTCTGTTATGTGATTTGCAATTTCACCTTTGTAATGAAGTCAGTTGATGGACACAGGATATTATTTTCTATATTTACCTGTCCAGTTAGTGCTCTTTATTGTTCTAGTTAAGAATGTTTTCAAATCTGTGCTCCCAAATTTATTGTAGTATTATTCACAATGGCCAAGGCATGGAAAGAGCTTATGTGTCTATCAGTGGATGAATAGATAAAGAAAATGTGTTATATTTACACAATGGAATGGTATTTATCACTTAAAAAGAGAAAATGTTTTATTTTCTAGAAAATGGGTAAATCTGGAGTATATTATATCAAGTGAAATAAGCCAGGTACATAAAGACAAATACTTCTTGATCTCATTTACATGTGGAATTTTAAAAAGGTGAACTGTTTAACAGAGTAATAGAATAGTGTTTTCATCATTATATTCACTTTCTGATAACTCATTCAGCTATTATTTCTACACTTTCCTTATAAGGTCATAATTCAATAAAAAGCTAAAAGAACTTAGCTTATTATGCAATTCAACAAATAAAGTGCAAATTCAAATAATTTAGTCAACAAATTGAATTAAAAAATGTTTGTTTGTGGTACATTCAATGAAAATAATTTTCTGATTGCATAAGATGGTTTTACTTATACTAACTGAAAACAATGTCAAATAAAATTGTTATTTAATTAAAAGTAGAATATATAAAAGCTTCTAAACCTTTCCATTTAGTTGAGAATACAATGTTCTTTTCAGCAATAGTGTTTATATGTATTCTGCATTAGTAAAACATATTCTAATTGACAACATGTTTATTCAGTTCTTAATTGGATAAGAGGCACAACAATAGGTAAAAAAAATAAGAAATAGTACTTCTCTTAAGAAATATGCCTTCTAAGTAGAAATTTAAGTCTTGTACACTCTTTTGTATTTAATGTAGTTTCAAACTTTAATATATAGTTTCAATATGAGATATAAAGTAATCATTGTGAAGTTCCAATGTTTGTGTCCTTTATATATTTTAAAAAAGGGAAATTCCTTTAATCTAAAGGTGAAGTTCATACTAGTAGCTTTAAAAATATATCAGTGTGGAAGCAATTGAAAAGGATTTTAAAGGATTGAGGAATGGCTGTACTTGTGACAGGAAATGATTAAAGGTAAGGGTGAGACAAGGGCACTCCAGGAGATGATTACTTGAGCTAAAAAAGAACTGTTGAAAATTGTGGGATATTTCCAAATAACAACTGGTCACACTGTTTGCTAGTGTTGTAAAATAAAAATCTGAAAAAGAAATGTAAGATAAGATTTGGAAGTCAGTGGAGCTACTTTGTAAAGAACTCAGAAAAAATAAGACAAGGATTACTTATTTAATTTAGTAGGAATTAGGAAAATTCCACTGAAGACTTTTGATTTTAGATAAATAATCTATTTAAGTCTATGAATCTACCGCTGTCAGAATATGAATGAACAAGAAGGATTTAAAGTAAACTGACCTTTAAGAGGATATAATAATAATCTAAATGAGAGCAAATAGGTAAATCATCAGGAATAGTAAAAGGAGATTAAAAAATAAATAAATAAACCAAACAACTCCGCCTAAAACAAAAACAAAGGAACAGAACCCTCAATAATTAGACAGAAAAGTAAAATTGGGTTTAATACAATATTAATTTTTGAGATGTATATTACTAGGTGGCATGAGGTGTTTTATGGTTTAGCTATGAGGTGTCCCCAAAGCTCAGGTGTGAGACTTGCAAGAATTTTCAGAGGTGCAATGATTATATTATGACAGCTGTAACCTAATCAGTGGTTTAATGTACTTACATGAATGAACTTGGTGGTAACTGCAGGCAGGTAGGGTGTGACTGGAGGAAAGAGATTACTAGGGACAAACCTTGTGTTTTGTATTTCATCCCTAAAGAGCAGAGCTCTCTTTGCTTCATGACTGTCATGTCCTGAGCCACTTTCTTCTGACAAACCTTCTACCATGTTGTTCTGCCTCACCTGGGACTCAAAGCCAAAATAAACTTTTCCTTGAGTACGTTGTTCTTGTCAGGTCAACAAAGAAAAGCTAACTAATATACATTGTAAAAGATAGACCCAGCCAAATAATCAGAGAGGTCATTTTTCTTTATGTCCGTAGAAACTTGTTACAAAAAGAGAGATTGGAGGACAAATGAAAGTCAAGTCAAAGAATCAAAGAATGATAAAGGACAGATTTTTTTTTTAAGTTCAAGCAATACTTTTTCTCTCATCACAATTAATTAATTATTATTTATATCTCAAATATGCTCATTTAGGTTTTATTGAGAAACAGGTTAATATTCTGAATGATTTTAAAATACTCTCTCAAAAATTGACTTCTATTTCTTTTTGTGTCATAATTGATAAATATTTGGGGAAGACAGGGATTCTCAACTCTAAAAGAATCTAAATAGACTTTCATATTGTTTTAACATATTATTTAAAAGGATAAACAGATAATTGGTTAAAATGCCAGGATTCAATATGTATATTAATATTTAATTTCCCAAAACAAATGTATAAGAAAATACCATTTACAGTAAAACATAGTAAATGCTTATAACAACAAAAATCCCAATATTTAAAAGTACATTATTACTTGATAATTTCTTTTTTATGAATGCATTAGACAACAATGAGTATTTATAATAAATGGTACTGGGAAAACTGGATATCTGTATTACAAGAATGAAAGTAGACCCTTGTCTCACACCATAAAAATAAAAATAAACTCAAAATGTATTAAGGACTTCAACAAAAAACTGAATCAAAAATAACTCAAAATGTTTTAAAGACTTCAGCTAAAAACTGAAATTATAAAATTACTAGAGGAAAACAAAAGGGAAAGTTCCATGACACTGGTCTGGGCAATTTTTTTTTTATATAGCTCTAATATTACTAACAACAAAAGCAAAAATAGACAAATGGTATTGCATAAAATTGAAAAGCTTCTGCATAGAAAAGAAAACAATCAATATTGAAGAGGTGCTCCACAGATTAGAGGAAAACATTTGCAAACTATACAGTTGATGAGAGGTTATTATCCAAAATATATGAGAAACTCCAACAATTCAACAGCCAGAAAACCAATAGCTCCATTAAAATTTGGACAAATGATCTGAATATTTTTTGAAAGAATACAAATAGCCAACTTTAGTGTTTGTGGGAATAGAAAATTACCTCTAGATAGGGAAAAGAGGTGGGAGGAAAAGGAGGGAGAATGCGAACTGCATGGAAGATGGAAGGAGACCCCCTTCAATATACAGAATACAGGTATGATGAGGTGAGGGGAAAAAAAAAGAAGTGTGTCACATTAGATTGGGTAGAGAGAGTGATGGGAGGGGAGGGGAGAGGAAGGGGGGATTGGAAGGACAGCAGAATAAAATAGACATTATTATTGCTGTGAGTATATATGTTACTGCATGACCAATGTGATTCTGCAACCTGAATCAGAAAAATGAGAAATTATGTACCATCTGATTTAAATGTATGATATGTCAAGATCATTGTTTTGTCATGTGTAACTAATTAAAACAAATAAAAAATAAATAAAAACATTATGCATCTAGGTTTGTGTCATGTAGAAAAAGATCTCTTAGAATATGAAACAAATTCTTAGCCAGGTTTGGTGGCACCTGCCTGTAATTCAAGTGACTACAGGTTGAGGCAGGAGAATCACAAATTTGAGGTCAGTCTCAGCAATTTTGAGGCCCAACCAGCTTGATGAGACCCTGTCTCAAAATCAAAAAAATAAAAAGTGCAAGGGAAGTAGCTCAGTGGGAAAACACCCAAGTTCAATCCAGAGTGAGAGAGAGAGAGAGAGGGACACCCTTATGTTTTCTTCTAGTATTTTATGGTTTCTTTTTATATTTTACATTTTTTGCTCTGTTATTAACTTACTTTGGCTTAACGATAAGATAGAAATTCATTTTTTAAAATATTGGTATTTGTTTTCTCTAATAGAATTTATTAATGCATCTGTATAATTACTTTGATATTTTATAATTCCCAAATATGTAAGTTCTGTATATTCTAATATTCTTAATGATTTATCACTGAACCATCTGTCTTTCATATCCTTCTAAAATGTTTTAATTAAGGGGTTTTTGCATATTTCAATATTTATTAGGATTTACTCTTTTCTATTGCTCTTATTTTTTGATCTTTCTGCTTTTATTAGTTTATATAGTTCTATTGCAAAATATCTTATTTATTGGGATTATGTTAAATATATACATTAACTTAGGACAAACTAATGTATCTATTAGCATCAGCCTACTAATAATACTAGATACCTTTTTCTTTATTAAGTTCTATTCTTATGCCTTTTAAATTTTCACTTATAGGTTTTACAAATTTTCTATTATTTTTCCTAGGTATTTTTCATTTTGATCTTATTGTGATTATATCTTATTTCTGACTAGCTGTCTGTGGCATTCTTTCCAGAAATGCCTCTATAGGTTTTGCACTCTCCTTAAGTTATTTGGCTTTCAAATTTGCTTCAAATACCAATGTGACCAAATAGAAATACCCTGAAAAAAATGCATTTGAAGGCATTTAAAGTTATTCTTTTAACATTTACCCATTCTTTTCTCCTACCATCTTCAGAGAGAGATTTACATCATCTCATTTTCAAACTGAATCTTCCTTATTCATTTCTGTGCTGAGAGTATTCTTTATCCAATCCATCTAGGAACATTGGTGTACTGTTAACTAAATCGGTTTCTTGTGTCTTTCATTTTTCTTCTATTTTAGGTTCTTTCTCGTGGATGTCAAACAAGCATAAATTTATTTTTCAGTCTTAAAACTGCTTTCCCTTTATTTGCCAAAATCAGTGAAAAACTTTTCAAAGACCAGGATTCATACAATTTTACTTTTCTGCCATCTTATTACTCTTCAAAATTTTGTAACATGAAATGTTTTCTATGACTTTAATGATATTGTTCTGTAAAATCATTAGATTCATTCTAATGATGGAAGATGTTGTAATCATTCCATATTCAACTCTTTTTAACATTAGTATCTGATTGCTCTCTCCCCCTTGAAAACCAATTTTAATTCAATTTTAGATTTTCCCCATACTTTCCAACAGTTCTCCTATTTCAGATTCCTCAGACCTTTTCCCTTTGTATAGTCTTCCATTGATGGGATCTAGTAGTCCCTTGTTATCATTTCAACTGTTATCAATGTGACACTGTCATACAGTTTTCTCTATTAAATTTCAACATGAAACTGGGTACTATGGCACATGGCTGTAATCCCAGCTACTCAGGAGGTTGAAGCAGGAGAATTATAAATTTGAGACCCATCTTGGTAATTGAGTGAACTTTTACTCAAAAAAAAAAATTAAAAAGGGCTAAGGATGTAGCTAAGAGGAGAATCTTTGCCTAGCATGTATAAATCCCTGGGTTCAATTTCCTGTAGTACCAGAAAAAAATAGTGTAAAGTGACTGCATTTGCAGTAATAACTTTATTTGAATAACCCAATCCCCTCATATTGCCAATTTAAAGTCTGAATAAAAAACCTCACTATTTATCTCTTTGATATGTGATATTACTGTAGCTTATTCCTATTCTCTAAATGATATCCTCATTTTTCTTGCTTTTACTTTTTTCCAAAATATTTTAGGACCATTACATTTCAAATGATTAGTGGGAGAGACAGTTTAGAAATTCAGTAGTAGGATAAAAGCAAATTAGTGTTACAAACCATGACTATGTGATTATTGGACTTCTCAAAATATGTATGGCACATAGATGAAGTTTAGCAACTAGGAGAATGGAAAGGATTCACATTTAGCCACCATTGTTAGGGCCTCATTGGAGAAGGCTTGGTCTTCCTATTTACTCTTACATACTTTCGAGTTGTAGGCATGAGGCCCCAAGGGGTTCTATAGTTATCCAATTCCCTAGTGTCTAAGCAGTTCCAGGGCAAAAAGAGGTTCAGGGTGTTAGATTAGAAATATTTGTCATGATGCTATTGTATATATCTGTGACCAGTTATAAATTTTATTTTCATTTCCATTATCTCATCTACTTAGGTTAATAATATCTATTTAAGAAATAATATCTATTTTGTTTGTGTTATTTTAATTTTTCAATAATAATTTATAAGTAATGTATTTGTATCACATAAATGCTCTCTTAAAATTCCCTTGCCACCTTCAAGGCTATACTAGAGATGAGGCAAGTGGTTATTGTTTTCTATATTTTTCCCTGAAATAATCCATTGCAAATTTAGTTATCTATTGATCTCCAGTGAGGATGACAATTTTTTTTTTAGTTTACTTGATTCCAGGCCCACTATAGGTATACTCTTACAATGAAGGGCTAGAGGGGAGAAGGAGATGTGGAAGTCTTGGGACAAGGCTAATGCTGGTGTAGCCAGATCAGAGATAGCATGATCTCACTGCTGTGCTTCTGCCACCTGCTCTACTCTGAATTCCCAACTTGGTGAAATATAGATGTACTATTATTTATACTTTTCATTTATCTCAGGCTATGTTGTTGTCCCCTGCATAAGGTCAGGTGTCAGCAAAATATTAAACTATGGGAAACAGAACAGCCTCAACATGCAGGGTGGGACAGCTCGAGGCCTCTCCACTGTGCACAGCATTTGTTCTTCCAAGGCTCCCCCAGTGCAGCTTCACATCCCTGGAAGCAACTGCCCATATGTTCACCTTTATTACCAACCTGCAGTTTCCAGGCATCTGCTAAATTACAATTTTGAGTGCTCAATGGTGATTTCATTTGCGTAGGAAAAGGAGACTCTTTGTCCCTCATTAAGTTAGAACAGCATTGCACCTCACCCTAGAGCTGGCATATAGGTTCATTGAAAGAATCGGGTAGAGGTAAAAGGATTAGAAGCTTCTGTGTGCCTTTAGGAGGTGAAGAATCAGGTTGTGTTCATATGTGTTTATTGTTCT
Organism: Urocitellus parryii; assembly: GCF_045843805.1. Classification (NCBI taxonomy): domain Eukaryota; kingdom Metazoa; phylum Chordata; class Mammalia; order Rodentia; family Sciuridae; genus Urocitellus; species Urocitellus parryii. The sequence continues at coordinate 51,669,608 of NC_135536.1, forward strand.
CTCTCAGTACAATAAACAGATTCCTTTCTCTGAGAGAAAGGGAGTTTCAATAATGTAGAATTAACTTTTGTTCCTGTCTAGATCCCTTATGTCTTTTTAACCCCAAGGAACACATCACGGAGTGTGTAGGAGAACACTGGCCACAGAGCTACAGATGCTTCCCAATCCCACACAAGCTGATGGTTCATAGAGTCTCCCCTTTCTGCACCTTTCTGGAGAGCTTCCAGCTTGTTCTGTCATAGCCCCTGGTTGGACAGCAGTGCTTGCAATACTCTTGGTCCTCCTTTCATTCCTTGGTTAACTTTTCTTGTCAGTGCAGTTGAGTTATCAAAATGGTATAAGTGTTATGTCAATACCATTTCAAATATAAAGCACTAGCCATGCAAAGGCTAAGGCAAATTGTTTTCCAACTAAATGCTGGCAGCCTGCTCTTATAGATTAAGACCCAGTCTCTCCACAAAGCACTGAAGCAGCAAATTTAAAAGGAGGCAAATAGAACATAGACTATTTGGCAACAGAGATAAAACAGTTCATTACCTGGTTAATGTTTGCATTTTTCTGGTTTAGAGCAAGCATAAAATTACAGATAACAAAGTGACACTTAATAGACACTGGACAGTTCGTGAGAAATGTAACTTTAAAGATATTTCTCTCCTATTTCTAAGAGAATTAAGGGGAAGGGGAAGTAGTTTTTTTTAGGTACAAATTACAAAGGCAGAATGCATAGAGGAAAGGACTAAAGCCTAACCCCGATTCTATAAATTTTTAATTATGGAAATCTGGCTAAATCACTTTCCTCCTTACGAGACTTAATTTTCAAATTCATTATAAAGAAATTAAAACAAATGTCTTCTATCATGCATAAGTTGTGGCAAAAATGCAACCGCATTGCAGATGTGAAGTGCTTTGGAAACTTTAAATCATAACCAAATCTAAACTACTTTTTTTTTTACTTGAAAATGTATTACATTGAGTTTGCAGTCTCATAACCTGAGAGTCAAAAAGGCACAGAACATGTGGCTTTGACTGAGATAGTCATGATTCACAGAGATATTATATTTAATCTGACAGCCTCTCAGAGTTGAGAGGCACTTTGGAAACTATCTAGAACTATCTAGTCCATCTATAGCTAGAGGCCCATATACCTCTCTGCCAAGGAATTTTTCTGCTGTATTTGAACACATCCTGTGACCAGGAGTTTACCATTTATTTATTGAAGCTCAATATCTGCTCTCTGAAGAGAACTGCATTGTGTTTTGTACAAAGCATGGGTCTTATAAGAAAAAGGTTCAAGCTTTTTGCTTTGCCATTGTTTTCTCAAACTGGACAAAGTGAGTCTCAGAGTAAACTGCTTCATTTATAAAAGTGTGGTGATAATATTACCCATATTGTGGAATTTTCATGAGTTTCAAAGTCCTTTAAAGATGCTAGTTATTATTCTGAAGGGAGAATTCATTTTATCTTGCTCACTATACTATTATATTTGTTTACTGAACACTGGCAGCAATAATAGAGTTTCAAAGGTGATATGTGTCATCCATATCTAAAGTACCTGTCATAAATGTTAACCTTTAAAAAAAAACATTCCATTAGTATTAAGAGAAAATGAGGGATTGCACATAAAATCTGAAAAACCTGCAATACAGCTCAATAGAAAAGCACAGAGCATTTTCTTTTCAATTTAATATAATAAATAAAAAATAAAAAGTGTTTGTGTGTGGATGGTGAAATAACTCATGAAATAGAGCATAGTCCAGGAATCTTACTAAAAGAGGTAAACCAAAGGTTTTTGTCCTGAACAGGTGCAGGCTGGAATGAGTTAATGTTATAACATCAGACAACTTATTACTGTCACTGGTCTTGGCTTTCTCCAGATTCTTTCTGAATATGTCAGACTCCCCAGTTTCATACTCCTTTTTACCCTAGGAAAGGAACTTCTCTTTTTCCTTGTTAGGTGCTTCAACTAATCTAATAGTTATCAACAACAATGCTAATATCATTTGTTTGTGTTTGGGTCATTAACTTTTCAAACTCTTCATTCAGTTCCTTCATCTATAAATTAGTGACAACACCACCACAGCTTTGTTTAAGAATTAATGAGAAAATCTATGTGAAGCATTAAGGATATCATCCCACGCATAGTGAGGTTCATTGATTTCCAAGTATAATTACAGTGTCACACTGAAGATAGCATTGCATTACCCTTTTAAAAGTTAGGTCACCAAATAGAAATATCTTGAGAACTAGAATGTCTAGGTTTGGAACTTAGACTTATAAATTATTATTTGTGTTGCATTAAGCATTATTTCAACTCTAATTTTCAGTGTTCATGTAACAGGGAAAATAATAGTACCCACCTGATAAAATCATTGTGAGGATTAAGTGAGGAAAACCTGTAAAAAAGGGTTGAAACAGTGAACACTCAAGAGTAAATAAACATTAACTATTTGTTATCACTGTAAATACTTTAGGAAGAATTTCTTCTGGTGTTTTCAAAACAAAAATATGAATTTTATATTTTACTTGTTACTAAAATTCTTCAAAGATTTATGTCAAAATTGTAGGGGAAAATTGCATAAGCTTTAGGAGAGGAAGTTTCCCTAATGGTAGCTAGCTTTTTGTTTTTTTGAGCTCCTATTTTTGCTTCTGGAAGCAGAGACTCATGTTAGCATTCCTTTACCAACTATTGAGCTTATAACAGAATGAAATAGGTCTTATTGTATCTCTGTGGGGAGGAGCTAATAGTACTTAATTCCTAGTAGAGAAGCACATACCATTCCAATCCAATCAGTCATATTATCTATTGATCAAATGAATTAGAGAGTGGTTAACACACCATCACAAAGAGTGTTGGGGATTTTGATGCATTATTTTTGCTGAATTGGTTGGGCATTAGTGGGAATGGAACACAGAATCAAGTAAATTTCCTCTCAGGATCCCTTTGCTGTGTGTGCCAGAGGGCAGGCGAATGACTGGAGCCAGGGAGTTACTCAAGGGTCCACTCCCCCAGCAGTAAGGCAGCAGTGGAGGACCACCAGGATCTCCCCCAACTCTGTCAGTAACAGGCAGCTGACCATGGTGCTGGGGGGAGGAATGGCAGGAATTATGAGAGCACCTGCCTTCAGTGTAGGCATTGGCATGAGTACACACACAGCTGACTATACCCCTGGTCTCAGTGGGAATGTCTCCTGGCCTCTGGTTCTCGAAGGTACCCTTGTTGTCTTCCATGTTGTAACATGTTTCTATAGTGTAGGACACCTAGTAGGCTGAGGTCACCATCACCATGATGGGCCAATATAGTGGAATGTCTGGGATGACAGAGATGGGAACAGATAGGGGTTTCTGAGCAGCCCAGAATCAAATAGCAGCTTACCTCAAAACAGCTCCTGGCTACTGCACACTGTGTGTTTATTGTGTGATAACAGAAGGTTGTTTTTTTTTTTTTTTTCCAAAGTGGGGACTACTATTCAGATTTCAAATTGCCTATTTAAATGGGCTGGAAGCCAATGAGGATTGTGAAACTTCCCAGTAGCATATATCACCTGCATCCATATTGATGGAGTTTGTTGGGACTCTTAGCCTTACTTATGCAAAGGGGAGAATTTCTCCCAACCCCTGCCCAGCTATTCAAACAAGATGGAAGATGTTGGGGTTTTGTTTCTCTTAGTATGCTTCTTTCCCAGGTCTTTGAGTCTTATGATGTTTCAGTCTCATTTATTTCCCGTGTTCTCTCACAATCACCTAAAAATGCACTGTACACCTTTTACTTTGGTTTTTTGTGAAGGAGCAGATGATGCTGGGTATCTCTATCCAGCCATTTTGAATCTCTCAAAGCATAGTGGATCTTTCACATAGAAGGAATACCTAATCTGTGCATCCAAAAGCAGTTTTAAGGGGCTCACCTGGCCTTGTCTTTCTGGAATGTTTCAACTATTGCTCTTCAAGTTGTAGCTCAGGTAACAAATATGTAAGTTAGGTTGACCTAGACATAAAACATGACTTTAACACTAGAAGTCAGAAATTTTCTGATGGATCCATCACTATTGTTTCCAGAGAAGCTCTGGTTCAGGGTAGCCCAGGATTCTCTACTTTCCTCTGATCCCAGTTTCTGTCCTTTTTATTTTTCACATATGAATATTACTTCACTTTTACAAATGTCTGCAAAATTTCCATCTTGAAGTAAAATTGAACTCACTTCTGCATACTTCCTTATCAGTATGCACTCATTAATTAACATAATACTCAGCAGGGCATGTATGATAATTAAAGGAATAGTGGAGTAATTTGTTCTAACTGAGACCTCTACGATGACAGTAGATGTACAGTATGTGAAGACCCTATTTAATTACCACCTTATGGGAAAAGACACATGTCCTAAATTATAATGCTTAAGATTCATGACTGTTCATCCAATTCTAAAACTTGAGTTTCTTTATAGATTTCTAGTTTTTGAAGGAAAGATGACCAAGTATACTTAAGGAAAATCCTTGTAATAAGATTAAAAATACACACTAAAAATACACACTGAGATTATTTTTATTATTTTTTCCAATAAATCCTATGACCATTCTCAGTGTTTGAGTGTATAATATAAATGAACAAATATCATCAGACAATGACAAAATTAACACCATCACATTCATTGCGTAGATTGGAAGGTCTTAGAATAGGTCCCCAGATCTTCCCCTTTACCAAAGTACTACAGGTTATAAAATGAAAAGGTAATTATACATTACTGATTAAATGACAGAGATAAGTATAACTGTCAAAGCTTGATAGATTCTGATGTGATTATTTGTAACCCATTACAATTTAACACTCCAGTTTGCTAATTATACAAGATAAATGAAATACAGTGAATGATGATGGATTATTTTAAGCCTAATCTTGGAGAGACTTCAATTATAGTTGGTGTTCTAAATATTGTTTGTGTGGATCAAATTGGTACTGTCTTAGCCACTGAAATGCAACTAGTGATCTCAATTTCTATTCCAATAAAACTTGAGCCTTGAAAGTAATTTGTATTCACCCAGTACACTTCACCATCATATCTTATATTGCAATGATCACTTACTTCTGTACCACATTTGATGACCTTGACACTCCCACTATCCCAAAACGTCATGTTATTTCAGTATTTTAATAATATACTGATTATGGAAACTGGAGAGCAAAAAAGTGACAGGAATAAAGTTGACTTGGTAAGATATATTTCAATAAAGTTTCTGCTGTTTATTTTAATGGTGTATATGAGTATTGCCACTAAAGTGAGTAATCAGTTCTGTTTCTAAGAAAAATATTGGGTACATATCTTTGATATTTTGGATGCAATATATAAAAGCACTTTTCTTTCTCTCTTTTATTAACCTCATGCCCTGAAATGCTACAAATTTGATTGGATAAGAAAGTCCAATAGTGGATCCAGGCAGCAGTACCAACTATGCCAACTTATCACTAAGGCTCACTGGATCTTAGGGCAGTTGAGGCCCTGAGGATTGTGATGTTGTATGGAGTTTGTAACAAACACAATATGAAAAACACAGAAGACCCTAGGGTCTTAAAGTGATATCTGTCTTTCTTGGATAAGTAAGTATTCTGTTCCTCAGAAATATTGCTTGGCTTTGCACCTGAAATAAACTAATGAGTTAATCAAAGTACAGAAGAGCAACTTGTGATCATCATGTCATATCTCCTTAAACTCGATGACAACCAGCATCTTTACTGCAGGGCAGAGATGAGGTCAAGTTGTTCCTGTTAGCAGGATCACCCAAATATCTCTCTGCTACACTAGAGTCTCTCCTTCAGTGCATAGCTGAGGTTTCATGGGACATGTCTGTGACTGCTTGAATAAAGTGGAGAAAGAAACTGACTCAGAATCACAGATGCCTTTGTGCAATATACTGGCACTTGCCAGTAGAAGAAAAAACTATACTGAGAGCAGACCTCTGAGTATTACATCTCACTGTTCATCTTGGCTGGCTTTTTAGGAGACTGACTTCAGGATTATGTGCATAAGTCAGCTGAACCTGTGTGAACAATCCTAAATTCAATTGGAATATAATAAGAGTTATTCTTATTGATTCTAGAAATAAAAAAGCAGTATTTCATGACATTCAAAGGTCTTTGCCTTTTGGTTGAAAATAAACCTTTGGATCCCATTATCTCTTCAAGGACCATTAATAATAAATGCGTAAATATGGTCATACATTTTAAGAACAAGAGATTAAAAAAATTCCACTCCACCGATCAAACTAGGTGGAAGTTACATGCTTCTGTGATTAGATAATCACCTTCCAACTGTTGTGGATGAAAATATAATAGTTATTTTTAAAACGGCTCATTGATAATCCTCAGTATGCTTGTCTGGGACTTCAAGTCTCACACTCAACTGAAACTGCATATTAAATAACTTCAATTAACTGGGATGAGGCATATGTTCTTTCTGGATGGTCAAACTCATGTAAGTGAGAAGTGTTATGAAACACTTAAAGGTGTTTCCTTAATGTTATAAAATAGAGCCAAACTTCCTTAAAAATGATGTTTAAAATATATTTCATTTGTGAACAGAAGACAAATGATTTTGTGGCTAAAGTTAATAGCCTGAAGAATTCCTTTAAACATTTTAACTTCAATAAACACTAATTGCTTGTGAGCAACCTTCTAAATATTTGAAAAGAAAATTAACCTGAGGGGTTGATTTTGGGACATGTAAAACTTCTGTGAAAATAAAATCTCAGTGTTCAAAAATGATATTTTATTAGTATGTAGCCATAACAGTTCATGCTAATAACTCTTTCTGCACCTCCTAGGCTACATTGAGTAGATGTAACAGATACTATATGGCCTACAAAACCTAAAATAAGTTTAGAGAAGAAGTTTGCTGGCCCTTGACCTACTGGACAGGATGTTCTGAGAATTTCAGTGGATATTGTGTATTCTTTATAGGAATAAAAAAATAATCTGGGTTTGGGTTCCCCTCCAGCACCCCAGTCTTTGGACTTGTGGTCCATCATATTGCAGTGGGCATGCTGCCAAAGTCCTGTGCTAAGTGGCAGTAGCAGCAGTGCCTTCAGCTCTGGGTCAAGATGAATGGCCTCTCATTTTTTCTGAGCCTTTCCAGAGGTATCCTGCTTTCCCAGCATTTCTGTAAGCCATCTGTTAGTCTGTTTACTTTTGCTAAAACACAAAAATATCACCAACTAGTAAGTTCTAACAGAAAGAACTTTATTTTGACTTGTTATCCTGGAGATCCAAGGTTGAGAGTCTGTGTCTAGTGATAGCTTTTTTCTGGTCAAGTCCAGAGATGCTGTAGGACACTACATGGCAAGACATAGGAGCAGGTATTGTGTAATTGTGTTTATTGTGTGTGTGTGTGTGTGTGTGTGTGTGTGTGTGTGTATACATAGACTGATCTCTCTCCCTCTTCTAATAAATCTACCAGTATTCAATCGTAAGGTTTCTACCTGATGACTTTATCTATTCCTAATCTCCTCTGATAAGCTTCACCTCTAGGTACTATAATTGAATTAAGTTTCTACCTTCTTAGTACCTCACAATGGATGTTAAATTTCAACCCATGAACCCAAAGGGTATACATATAAACTATATCCAAAACATAGACTATCCGGTATTCTTTTAATTACTCCCTTTACATATTAAATCAATGAAAGTTCTTACTTGCAAAATTTTGGTACCAAACACACAAATAAGCAAACAAAATAGGACCAAGGCAATAAAATGATGATAAAGTACTTAAGTAAATTAAGTGTATATATTCCAATATCCTCCATCATATGAAGAAGCCAACATCCAAGGACCCCATGCTTATCAGGTATCATGAACACATAAAACAGGGAGAGCTGCCAGGTGTGGAGAATATGAAGCATAAAAAATTTTGTCTAAATAAAGGAATAAACTTGAACAACTTGTAAATAAAGAGAACATGATCAGCAGCATGGTGACGATAATTTTATGAACATCCACTATTATTTTTATTTTCCGTTAAATGGAACATTATTCTAAATAGTTACTGAATATGAAGAAGTCAGGAGAGTGTCAGTGGGTAGTTCAGTCTCAGTTCAAATGATGGGAGACCCAGAAGAGACCAGCCAGAAGTGGAGGCCAGGTGTGGTGGTGCATGTCTGTAATCCCAGCAGCTCAGGAGGCTGAGGCAGTTGGATCCTGAATTCAGTGTCAGCTTCAGCAAAATTGAGGCACTAAGCAACTCAGTGAGACTGTCTCTAAATAAAATACAAAATAGGGGCTGGGGATGGGGCTCAGTGGCCAAGTTCCTCTGAGTTCAATCTCTGGTACCCCCTACCACCCTGCCCTGCCCTCCAAAAAAAAGTGGAGTCAGGAGAGACTGCTGCTCTCCAAATATTCTCCTGACTCAGGTAAGTCACTTGTACTCCCAGAGTCTTACTTTCTTCATCCTCAACTGTAGGAAAAATGAGACCTCCTCTTAAAGCTAGTAATGAGAGCTTGTTAGAAGTACTAATGTTTATTAATACTCAAATATTTTGGAGTTGATTTTTCCAGTGAAATGTACTACCCAGCTAAATGTATCTATCAAAAAGTTTTTGTGGGACATAAAATGAAAGTATATTTTAGTTGGTGGCAGAATGCCAACATAAAAAAAAGTGCCCCATAAATAATAGATGAAAGGAAGGAGGCGTACTGATTTGGCTAAGGTTACCAAAAATGAAGACAAGAGCAAAATTCTAATTTCCCTTGGTTGTCCATGGAACCAGAATGGAATGTTGATACTGGGCATGTTTCCTCTGGATATGTGAGGCTGACAATAGACATTGTGCAAATAATTCTTTTTAGACCAAGCATTAGCTCAGACTACCATATCCACTGCTTTCCAGTAGTGGGGAATCACACAGTTCTGTGAACAAACCCAGGTGTTATGCAAGACTCCCAATCCCAGGCCCAGAACAAAGTCTTTTAATAGCATTTCCCAGCCTAAACCCTGCAGGCGGTAAGGCCTCCAACCCTCATTGGTCCATCTACCTGGTGAGGCTACCTGAGATGTCAAGACTAATGTTTCAATGACTTATGAATTATCAAGTCAACTTTTCAAGAGACACATATTATTCATTTTGGCTTATTGCTTGTTTAATCTTGTTCAGTGAAAAAAAAGTTTAGGAACATTGTAAAACTAAATTTTGCAGTCAACAATTGTCTAGGAGCACAGGGAAGGATTTATGTCTCTTCCTTAGCTTCTGTAATGAGTAGTTGAACATGTTTTTTTTCTCTATTTCTGAGTTCAAAATCATTAAAGAGTTAAAGATTTTTAAAAATTCATACACAGTTACGAGTGAATGTTTCAATTTTTTTGAGAGTTTAAAGTAACAATATTCTGAATATTTTGCTTTCATGCTTATGTACCTTTGATGAAAGCATTTGATTAACCTAATTTAGCCAGCTTATAAACTTAGAAACATGTGTTTTCATTTCTCTGAAGTCTTTAAAAATTGTAGTGAATGAAAATAACATACTTTTAAGAGATCACTTAATTCTTTTCTGGTCACAGACACTTCAAGTTGCCTGAATCTGGGTTTGTCTCTTTATAACTGCCTACTGTTCCTGTGAGAATTCAGGAGTACCTAGGGCTGCTTTCAGGAAACTGTCTCTGCTTCAGAATACTGCGTCAGTTGGACCTACTGACGGACATCACATCTAAGGAAGGATGCTCAAACTAATCCTTGTAAATTAAATTAAGTGCTCTTTATGCCCTTAAAGGCATGTTTAATAGAAAATATTTATAAAGTTAATTTTATAAAAATCAGAGATACTGGGCTGGGTTTGTAGCTCAGTGGAAGAGCACTTGCTTACCATGTGTGAGGCACTGGGTTTGATTCTCAGTACCACATACAAATAAATAAAAAAAATCAGAGATACTGTGTTTATTACATATATAGATGGCATAAATTTGGAGAAATGTAGTTTATTCCATTACTTTCTAATCTAATTGGATTTTGACAAGCCAAACTTAGATTTTTAATTATTAAAAGCAGAAATGTTACTGAAAACGTATTAATCGGTAATGCCCAGTAGGCTAATTTTTAATCTCTTAAGTAAACAGTGTATTTTAAACCACTATTTAAAAATTTTCTTTTGAAAAACAAATTCTCTTGATGATCCGTAAGAAAACATTAAATTAATTATTCATTATAAACAATAAAGGGCCAATGTCAGTAGAAGTGATGAGTTCCCTAAATTGGAAAAATAGGATTAACTCATGCCAACAATAGAGTGAAAGGACTCAGATTATCCAAGGAATAAAATACTCAAGGAAACAAAGACATGTGTAAAATAGTTAATTTTTTCTTCTACTAATTTGAGAAGTGAGAAACTCATGCTAGAGTTTATGTTCTACTCAAATGTAGAACATAAATTGTTCTGTTTCTGATTAATACTTGATGTATGCATATAACTGAAGAAGGTAAGAATGCAAGACCCCCTGAAAGTTTTCCTTCTTGACAAGCAAAGAAGCACACCATCAAAAAACCATTTACCAATATTCATCTAACAAGTGAAAGAGTTACAAAAGTTACAAAAAAATGGAAATGAGGTCATAAAGAAGAGGGTTTTGAAAGGGCTAATCTGTAGCTTTCCTGTGTCCTCCTACAGGGGAGTGAGAAATGCTGATGAAGAATTGGAAACCCATCTTGGTTTCTTTAAATGAAGCAGCATCAGATGAGAATATCTTTCTATGGATATTCCTGAAGCAATTCCGAGTGATCTACAGATCCATTCACTTCCCAAGCATTGAAACAATAGTGTCCAGAAATAACTGCACTGTTGTTCAAGAGAATATAGCGTCTATTATAATTACTAATATATTTCTTACTCACATGAGACCCAAGACCAGAATAGGAAAAGACTAAAAGGAATGATTTTGGTGAGGGAAAAGCAGCAGATCTAGTGGACCGTGGATACTAAATGCCATTCTTCTCAACATTGATGTCTACTTGTCTTTTATGAATTTCAACATAAAGTTAAAAGAGAAAGATAAAAACATTTTAAGTCAGTTTATTTTTTATTTGTTATTTTCAGATAATCATGATAGTAGAGTGCATTTGACATATTATACATACACGGTGTATAACTTATTCTAATTAAGATCCCATTCTTGTGGTTGTACATGGTGTGGAGTTTCACATTTCATCTTCTAGTCATCTATCAGAAATTCTTTCTAGTTGTACCCTAAAAAAACATGATTCAAAAAATAGAACAGAATGATTGAAACACAATGATTGACAAATAGGGATAGATTGAGCTGTCAAGTAAGGAGAAGGAAAAGAGACTGAGGGGTCCATGGGAGAAGGAGTCAAAAGAAGGATACAGAGAGGGATGAGACCCTCCAGACACGTGGGTGAGGATTATTGTGCCCATGCCCATGAAGATTAGGGTAGGATCACATGAATTCACAGAGGATTCAATCCAGAGTTCACACCCAAGAGTTTCTTCTAGGGTAAGTCTGGAGGGGCAAAATTTTCCAGTGGCCCTGTATAAGATTGCTTGGTTCTGGATAATTGTTTTTGGTGAAGAGAGTCCCCAAAGAACTATATTGCAAAATTCTCAGGTCCTTCTTGAGATTCAGTATTATAACAAAAACAAAACAGAGGTGGAGGGAAAGATCACCATGCCAAATGTCTGTGGGCTTCTGTTTCTCTTAATAGCTTCTAAATGGTACTGATCACATGCAGAGGCTCTTCTTTATCCACAGGAGTTTGTAGTCTATTAACAATGAGCACATGGTTCTTTATTCCTTAGGTGACAGCCAGGGGAAGAAGCTCAAACTCTTGAAAACAAGCTTAATGTGGGAAAAAAATTTTCCAAACCACTGGGCATCACTGACATATACATTTTTATTATGTACCACTCATTAATAAAATAAAGGTCAAAAATATAGATATTTTCAAGGAAAGTTGCTTAAATTGGAATTAGGATTATTCTTACCAGAAAAACAATTTAAAAGTTGTTAAAGATTCTTAAAATAGTCACAAATAGCTATGATAGCATGACAGATTTCTTTCTACCTTTTGGATAATAGAATTTCAGTATTAAATAAATGGTTGAGCTTGGGGAAAAATGTAATAAAAAAACTTCTTGATTATTTTACAAAATGAATACAATGCTTATTAAAGTATGATAAAAAAACACAAAAAGTAACAATCAAAAGTGTCAATGATGAATAGCTGCTGTAAAAAAAAAACTTTAGCATATCTATAGTAAGTCAAACTCAGCAGAGTATTAAAACAACTACACTAAATCCATGCATTTCTTATTCCGGCACTGTACAAATGAAATGTCATAAGCAGTAGAAACCATTACAGACAGTCCTCTGGGTATACAGCAGCATATGTGAATGCACATGTAAGACATACAAACAGCTGCTTTTTGTTACAGAATCACAGAAGTCACACAGTAAAATTTACTATTTCCCTGTACTTAAAGGAAGAAGCTTAAATGGAAGAATACCTTCTTTGTACTTTTTTTTCTTCTTCTACAGAAATGTTTCTGAAAAGCTATAATAAAGAAAATTATCTTGTAAGAGGAACAATAATGGTCAAATTAAGATTTTGGAATCATCTAAGATTATTTGTGCTTTAGAAAGTATCTGTTGAGGGCTTGGGGCTGTAGCTCTGTGGTAGAGCACTTGCCCAGCATGTGCAAGGCCCTAGGTTTGATTACCAGCACACACACACACACACAACCAAAATATCTGTTGAATTTCTATTCTGAAAGACTGGAAATGATCATGTAATATAGACATTAATAGTAGACTAGTTAATATTACTATCAATTTTATAGATTAGTTAATTTTCACTGAATAACATGAGAATCTATAGAACATTCAAAGAGAAAAGCATGAAGTATTACAAATAGTTTCAAAACAAATTATATAATATTTACACTGGATAAAAATCTAAGTAAAGTAGTATTCTCAATTTGATAGTATTTTTGGATATCTAGTAATTGTTTTTCTTGTGTTTTATAAATTACCTCATTTTATTTTTACAGAGCATATGTCTAATATTTCTAATGTTAAAATAAGTTTTTAGGGTAGTATTCCAAGGGTATATATGTACATACGTATGTACATATTACCTCACCCCTCCATTTATTAGTTTACCTTTGTCATTGACCATCAAATGTAAGTAGTAAGGAGGAGAACAAAATACTCTGTTCTTGAATGCCACTTTCTGTTCCCAAAAATCTAGCAAAGTTAAGAAAATAATGAGAGCCAGCGTTGACCTGAAACACCAGATAACCATTATCTTTCCTTCTGCAGCCTCTCTTAGTGGGGATAGGCACAGAATTGAGGGCACTGTGGAAAGGGTATATGTCACTTCTCCAAATGCCACTGGACAAAACACTAAGAGGCAAAGGAGGCACTGCTTTGCAGAATACCATGAGAAACAGAGGTGCTGTCAGCCTGTCACCACTGAATTCTTGAAGTAGCTATTGCTGCATGTCTTGTAAGCTTTCCCCAATAAAACATACACCTCCCATATTGTCTCTGGCAGTTCTTTGCCTTGTCTGGAACCTACCCCATTGTCCTGGCAAAACTGGGCTATGGATACTTGGTAATTTTCAAATAGGAGGCAGAAAGAATGAAAGCCTAAAATGGTAATAAATGAAGAAAAATCAGTCACTCAATGTTAGTCAGATGAGGAAGTGCCTTGATCATTTTGTAGTTTGTACTGAGAATTGTTGTCTGTTGAAGCACAATTATATAAGGGTTTTGTTTTGTCTTGTTTGTTATGGATACAGAGTGACTTCAAATTATTCTGATGTCTCTGAAATCATTTACATAGGACCATCAGGCTGAGCTGTTAACACTGATTAAGGCTGCTTTTTCTTTTTCCTAATTTTTAATGTAAGTGGAGGTGTTCTTAAGTGTGGGGACTCCATTGAAATTTCAGCTTCATCTAACAAGTTATTAGAAATGTAAAAATCTCAAGCACCCCTGTATCCCAGACTTACCCAAAAAGAAATTCTGGGCATGGGGACACAGTGTCTATGTTTTAATAAGCTCTTTGGTCCAAGAAATATGACCATGACTTTTTCTTTTTCTCTTCTGGCATTCATCCACAATATTGTTGCTTCCCTTTGGAGAATTTTATAATATTAGTTAAGACTGAAAATGCCTGTAACATATAATTTAGCAATTCTATTTTGAAATATATACCAGAGGAACTATTTTACATGTGCACAATGTAATGTATTTAAGATACCCTAACTATCTTGTCTGGAAGTTGAGATTTCCTCTCTGAGTGTCGAATTTTCCTTTAAAGAATCCTCCTTACCAAAAAGCATCTCTTAGGAGAACTTAATCTTCTGCCTATAACAGAATAATCTTCTGCCTATAACTTAAGCATATTTAATATTTTGCATAGACATAAGTAATTAACCTTCTTGGTGATATTATATTCAAAATTTATGTTAAGGAAAATAATCATTTTCCCATCAAAAATAATAACACTTTTTTCTTCAACATTATGGCTCTTAGGGACCTGTTTTACTGAAATAATATAGATCTTCTTGCCTCTGCAGTTTTCTGGCATGCATTTAATGTAGGTTGCATTGTTGGTGATGACACTGAAGCAAGCTTCTTGGATGCTAGCCTCCAGTGACATTCCCCCTGTTGCTACTCTGCTGAGTTGGTAGTAACTACACAGGTGAGCACAAAGAATCCAGATATGAACGAAAGTTTGATTTGTGGTCATAGTCAATCAATTGCTCATTTTTAAATATTGTAAACATAGAACTGTCTTCTTTTGAATTGTTCAGGCTGCAATAATTGAGTTCTTAGACTCTGACCTCTTTCAAAGTTGATGGCCTCTCTGCTTTTCATATACTGACACATATAGAAAATAGGAAAAGGGACTGTGGGAAGGGTAAATATGGTTTCATTTTTGTTGTATGGTTTATGGCTGACCTGGGGGTGTAAAGCAGAGGTCGGGGAAGAAGATAGGGTGACACTTGATGCCACATTTGCAAATCTCAGGTGCTATAGACTAGAGGTGGCACCAGGGTGGTAATATGAACAGGATGTATCTGGATCATGGACCTGTGAATACAATTAAGCCCTGGGTCATTGATGGGCTGTGGATATTCTCTAATATGTAGTGCCCTGAATTCAACCTATGTCGAATATGAGTAAAAATCGTTAAAATTAGTATGACAGTTTCATTTGTTTGTTTAATCTCATGTGATTCCCTGAAATAGATAACACACCTACCAGAAGGAACATTCCTAGGAATTAGGGGCCCAGGAAGATTTCAAAGTTATGGGTCCCCAAAGCTCCTTGTTTGACCCATGTAGAGGATGAGGGAAAGAAGCTAATATATGGTTGAAGGGGACAATTGGATTGAGGCCTATGGGGACAGTAGCCAAGTCTCTAGGTGTCCTCCTGGATGCATTATACTCTCTGGCCAGTCCTAGCCACTAGAAGAAGACAAACATTCTGAAGAAATTTTGTGGAGCTTAGGACCCCCGAGGCCTAAGGCCAGGACCAGGGCCTCTTTCCCATTCTAAGATTAGTACTGAGGACTGTTGTAGATGAACAAGCAATGATGTGGGCTTAGGAGGAGATATCCCACATAGAATGAAAGTGGGAGGTCCACAATTAGACTTTGGTTTCTTTAGTAAATTTGTGTTTCAGAAAGCATTAATCTGAATAGAAGTACTATTTAACGTTTCTAGGAAAGCCAATAAGTTCATACACTATCAGGTATGATTTCATTTTTACAAGATTACTTATTATTAGATCCATGTGCAAACTAATAACCCAGCAGTTGTGTTGAAATACAGACAATAATTTAGTAGGTCTGTTGTGGGGCCTGAAATTCGGTTTCTAACTTTTCAATTGGAGAACTGTATTTTGAGTAGCAGTGTGCTAGATGATGGTTTTAGGTTACTGGGTTAAAGGCTCTAATTTCTCTTAGAGGAAAAATAATCATATAAGAGGATTTAACATATAGCATCCTTTCTCTGGCCTATTTCTAAACGGCCATTCATGTCTCCTGGTCTCAGTTACTCACTGACAATAGAAGCAATCACTCTAAAATGGACGTGTAATAAGGGTTCTTCCATAAATCTAAGTAGTCACTATAAATTTGGTTTAGATAATGATCAGCGTGAAACAAACATCAAACTTGGTGTGTTAAAACAGCAAGCTATTGACCTTCGTTATATGTAAGTTCACTGCCTTTCTCTTTGGCTCTATGTAGTGTCTGATGGGGAACTGGGGTGGCATAAGTCATCTGGAGGTGCCCCCTGGGGAGCCTCTTGTCAGTCAAGAGTCATGTTCTAGAGCAAGCATTCTAAAAAGAAAGTTATTAGGCCAATTAAGGACCAGGCTCTCAACTGCCACAGTGTCACTTCTATGGCTTCTTTCTTTCCCTCCCTCCTTCCCCTTCCATCCTTCCTTCCTTCCTCTCTTCTTTCCATCCATCAAACTATTTACAGCAGTAAGAGGAGTGAAACATGATGTTTGAAATATGGAAGCACATTCATTGTGGGAAGGGAGATTGAGGCAGTTATTGAGAAACTGGTTGAGTTTACTTTTTAGTCATTTCTCTCCTAACTTTTACTTTATTTTTATCGACCAACTATTTTCTCATTAAAAGACAAAATATGATTCTCTTCCTTGAAAATAAACATATAAAATAGTAAAATAATGTGAATTAAAAGAAAAAGAAAGTGATGGGGGGGACACACACACCTGTTCACACAAAAAAATAGAAATAATACCCAGGACTATCTTTGTTCTATCTTAGTATATTAAAAATAAGATGGTCCACCTATCATCTGCACCATGAATTTTCTGTAACTTTGTGGCTCCCTGAAACTCTGGTTATAGCATCCGTTTGCTTTAAATTATGGAAGAGTCCAAGTTCTTCATATATACCTCTTGATTAGCTGCAGCCTTAAATTTAATGCAAAAATAAATTTACTTCCCTACAACACTATGCCCATTGTAGTTTAATAGAATTAAAACTTAAATAAAGTAGAAATGCAATTTCTTGAATGTTTCCTAACCCAAACAGATTCTAGGACCCAAATAAAATGCCAAAGAAACCATATATACTGGAACAGTAGCAACATTCAACTAAACTCTTTTTCTGAAGAAACAACATTGAGGAATTGAAATCAATTCTAAGAGATGTTGAGAGAAATGAAATTCCTTCTAATGAATCTGTGACAAGACAAAAAGAATTTATACGACTGAATTTCTCCTTTTGCTTTAATGTACTTAGACTCTCAGATACACATAATAATGAAAAAAAAGCTCTAAGGGAACATTTATCTAAATAGGGTTTTAGTTTCAGCAGTTGATTTATACCCAGGACAGGCACAGCACATGTCCTTAAGCAGCTGCACTGAGAATACCATAAAATATAATTTTACTTACTGTAGAAGTGCAATTTAGATTTTAATGCCTATCACATTTTCTTCACTTTTAAATAAACTGTTTAATGGCAGAAGAGAAGGAATCTCTTTGGTGTCTGTGATAATTAAATGTGTTTATCCGTGTTTTTATTCTTAGAAGAATATCTATCCAATTATGTATATATTTTAATAAACTTCTATATTGAAATAATTTTGATTTTTAGATAAAAAAATTTAAAATAGTACAGAGAGGTCCCATATAATTTCTTATCCAATTATCTCAGTTACCATCACACATTTCCAGGATACATTTATCAAAACTAAGAAACCATCTTTGGTACATTATTTTTAACTAATGTGCAGACTTAGTTTCAATTTCCACTGATATCATTTTTCCACTGATAGCCTGGCCCTATTCCAGGAACCAATCCACAGTGTCACACAGCATTTCATAGTTGTCATCTCTCCTGAGTTTCTTCTGGTGAGTGATAGTTTCTCAGTCTTTTCCTATTTTTGATGACCTTGAACGCCTTGAGAAGTACTGACCAGGTATCCTGCAAAATGTTTTCTAGTCTGGATTTTTGTTATGTGTTTCTGAGTTTGTTTGATTTATTGGAAGAACACCAGAGAGGTGAGATGGTCTGCACTTCATGTCGTGTCTGCAGACATGTGATACGCATGTAACACCACTGGACACATTAAGCTTCACTCTTGGTTAAGGTATCATTTGCCAGGTTTCTCCAGTGTAAGGCTATCATTTCTCCTTTTGTCTATATTGTTATTTGGAAGCAAGGTACTAAAGGCAAAGCACATCCTTTAGTGTGTGTATATGTATGACACATGTGTGCTTGTGTGTGTGTGTGTGTGTGTGTGTGTGTTTGTGTGTGTTTGTGTGTAAAGCTTTAGCTCCTGGCAGGTAGAGTATCTATCTACATGTATTGACTGGGATTCTTGTGTAACAGTCATCTCTTTTCTACCACATATTTATTCAGTCATTTATTTATATTGATAGTGACTCATGGATATTTATGTTATATTTAGTATAGTTTAATACTATGTTATTTCTTTTGTTGCTTGAATTGTTCCAGCTTTGGCCCTCAAGGACTCTTTAGAGTTGGTTTCCTTTGTCACTCAAGTTGTCCTCATCCTTCCTTCCTTTCTAGTACCACCAGATGCTCCAGGTTTATCTTGCATTTTCCCACCCCTAAGCTGGAAACAACCACTTCTCCAAGGAGCCCTGGTTCCTTTTATTAGAGAATGGTGTTAAGAAATTAGCATCTGGGCACTGGGTGTGCTTGTGACTATAGTGTCATTGTTTTCAGGCTTAATTCTCATAGGCTATTAATATATGTAGGCTTAATTACCTATATGACAAACATACCTATAATTATTTTGATATCTCTCCCAGTTCATACTTATATTCCTAATTCTAATTTAGCACAACAGAGTTCACTCTAAACTTCATCTCTTGTGTATGTATAACATCCCTCTCCCAAAGCAGAAAAGTTAGCAAAATATATATTATTTTTATATTTTGATTTTAATTGGTTTGTATTTAATATCTTTGATACCACCTGTGAGTGGGACATTCATTACACAGAACATAAGATTCCTTAATTAATAAGATAAGACACATTTATCCTTTGAATATATTATATCAGATTCATATGTAGCTTGTTAATTTTAAATATTTTATCATTAATATAAGTACCAGCTGTGCTTTGTGTGCAAGCAAGGAATATAGAAAGAGGCTAAAAATAATGGTGAGTGAATAATCAGACTTAATAAAATTATCCTCATGTGGACTGTGGTTATTTGAAACTGTAGATCAGAGGTACTTAAACACAGCAGCATGTAAGAATCATCTGGGGAGTTTAAAAAAAAAAGCTGATGCATGATTCCTCACTAGAGATTCTGTTTTAAATAGTTTGCATTCAGAATGAATATTGGGGTTTGAAAAGCTCCCAAGGGAATTCTGGTGGGCAGCCTAGTCTGGTCCAAGTTCAGAAATTCTCCTGCTTTTGGCTAATTTAACTCATTGCAGCATCTTGGGGTTCTCTTGATTTTTTGAATGAGATATTCCAAGCCAAGTAAATGGTAAAAGAGTCATTTATAAATTGAATTTGGACAGTGGAGCACATTATAGCAGGGGTAGTCACTGAAGAATAGTTGTAGCTGTCATGATATTTTTTAAAAAAATCAATACTATTTTGATCAAACATTCTATAAATATTTAAGTGTATAAATATGACTGAGCAGGAATAAAATTAATACTATTTTGTCATGGTTATTTATTTTCTTACTTTAGGGCAAATCTTGGCCTTTATAGTTAGATACTTATCATGGATTATCTTATGAATCTTAGAAGTGCCTCCACAATTAACTTTGAATTAAAATAATGCATCATTCTAACTTTAATCAGTGACTTATAGCAGGAAATACAAAGTACTTTTAGTTTATGATTTATTCAATTTAATAAGCTCAACTCTGTAAAGTGTGGTTGATGCTTTATGTGTTGTAAGTGTTCATTTGGGACAAATATGGATATGTGTGAATTCAGTATTTTAATGGTATATCTTGAAGGCATTAAGACACTTGTGAATTTTTGATAAAAGAATGTAGTCTTGGGGCTGGAGATATGGCTCAAGCAGTAGCGTGCTCACCTGCCATGTGCGGGGTGCTAGGTTGAATCCTCAGCACCACATAAAAATAAAATAGAGATATTGTGTTCACTGAAAACTAAAAAATAAATCTTAAAAAATTCTCTCTCTCTCTCTCTCTCTTGCGCTCTCGCTCTCTCTCTCTCTCTCTCTCTCTCTCTCTCTCTCTCTTTTAAAGAATGTAGTCTCTTTTAGATTAGGAAATAATACAGTACTAGAATACATTTTTTCCCTCAATATGCTTAGTTTTTATAAGGTATACTTTCAGTGTGTATCATTAAATTTGACCAGCACTCATTTAGTAAGTAGTCATAATAATAGATATTTTGTAAAATACACATTTAGGATGTTGTATACCCTTTGGCTATATTCTAAAGATTTTTGATCTGTTTTCTTACATTATTTTTAACTGAGCATAAATGATGATACTTCAATGGCTTTAATTTTCACAATCTCAGATATGATGGATTTTCTGTGAAACACTCTGTTCATTTCTTATGCATTCCTGAAATAAAAGATTCATCACTGATCTTAAAAATAATTTCTAAGTCTGGGTGTGTATTTAAAATATAATAATTCTATCATTATGTTCATGTAAAATATTACTTTTTTGAGGACTGAGGACTGAATCTAGGGTCACTTTACCACTAAGCTACCTTGCCAGACCTTTCTATCTTTTATTTTGAGACAGGGTCTCACTTAGTTGTTGAGGCTTACCTTGAATGTCTAATCTTCCTGCCTCACCATTCAGGGTAGCTGGGAATATAGGCATGTGCCACTGTGTCTGGCAAGGTTTTTAATTGAATTTCAGAATCGGTGATGAGACATTTCTAATGATCATTTTAATTATTAATATTATTGTCTATCAAGTATTTACTTTCTGTAATATTTGCTTCCTTTGGGCAGTCTGTGGTAGTGCCTACACATGGCCTCTTTGGGTGAGTTGGGTATCTCTAAGCATGGTGGCTGGGTTCTGAGAGGGAGTGTTCCAAGAATAAGACTTCAAGAAACAAAGACAGATACTTCAAGACTTTTTATGACCTAACCTCTGATCTCTCAGCATATCACAATTATTCTGAGAGATCAGATTACCAAGTAAGTTATCAAGCTCAGTCCAGCTACAAAGCCAGGGAACTCAGACTCTAACTTTTCATGTGAGAAGAAAGAATGAAAGAAATTTAAGGTAACCATCTTCAAAATTTATTTAACCACCAGAGGCTTTATTTGGCTCAATTTAGATAAGTAATTTTAACTACAGTGCCGGTATAATTGTTCATCCATATGTGGACATGTTTGAAACTACAATGTACACTAAATGAAAATATATTAGAATGTCACAGAAAAACTGCACTGTGTCTGTGCGTGGGCGCATGCTCATTGCTAAGATATTACATATTAGCTCTTAGTCATCCTTCTTCTATTTTGTGCATTGCCATACTGGGGATGTGATTCTGCAAATCACTTTGCCCCTTTGCAACTGGATTTCTCGTAGGCTCTGCCATAAGGAAGCACTAGAGGCAGTCCCAAAGTCAGATGGACAGAGAAAATACTTGCCCCTTCCTCTTCCCTTTGTCTCAGCACAGTCTCAGTGGTTGTAGGTTTGATTTTTTTCCATATTTCCCAAAGCAGCCTTGATGCAATCTCTCATACACATCAAAAGCAACAAGTAGTGCCTCCTTTTCAAAGATTTGAGGCTAAGAGGCTTTTCCTATCAGCTTCTGGGTTCTAATAACCCCAACCTCTTCTTTTTTCTCTCTTTCAATATGAGCCACTCATGCTAGTTCTTGAGTCCTTGTTCAACCAACCCCTTACATTGAATTATTCCTCTGTCAAAAAACGGTGAATTTTTTGTTTTCTTTTTCCCTAATGTTACCATGATCTTATACATCTGGCTTATTTTCTTGACTTGAATAGATAGTATCAAAACTTTTACTAAATAATCAAACTTGCATTGTCCATGTGCTGGGCACTAGAAGATTAAAAAACAAGAAAGAAAAAAAAATCTCATTTTAGGAATATTTACATATTTCTTTTTTCTAATCTTTGTGGGTTTTTTTGTTTTTGTTTTTGTTTTGTATACTGGAGATTGAACCAAGGGGGTGTTTACTACTGAGCCACATCACCAGTCCTTTTATTTTTAATTTAGAGACAGGGTCTCATTAAATTGCTTGGGGCAATTTAAAATTGCTAGGAGCAACATAAAATCCCTAATTTGCTGAGGTTGATCCTGAATTTGCAGTCCCCTGCCTCAACCTCTAGAGTGACTAGAATTACAGATGTGTGATAATGTGCTCATCACATTTATATCTCTCTTAAAGTAAATTTGAAATTACTAAGACACTAATAATTTTGGATTCAAAGAAATTCAAAGTTTGGATTCAAAGAAATAAATTCTATTATTATTGTGGCATTATTAATTTAGGTTCTGATAAATATTGAAAAGAAAATTTCTAAATTACTCTATTGACATTTTTTGAAATAAAGTAATCATGAACTGCTTAATACATATGTAAAAGTGGCACTATACTATGGTATGCATAAAATCATTTCTACTTTTGTGTCATCTTATTTACATATGGTGAAGGATGTCCAACATGACAAACATGTGAAATCTATGAGAGAATCAAAAATGCATCAGCATAAGTGCTCAGAGAGGCAACCAAATAGAAACCTGGGACAGGCTTCAGGAATTTGCATTCCACAAGGAAGTCTCCTCACAGTTCATTTGTTATTAAACCCCTACATGCGAGATCTAAGCAGTGGATGTGTTCTTCTGTAAATGTAATTGCATTTGGAAAACCATAGCAAAATATAAGTGGAACTAAAAATGTTACCAATGTAAAAAAAGTGATCTTAAAAATCAAGTTTATGTGGACACTCTTTTTCAAACACCATTAGAAATGAAGCATCTTTATTCTCTAAAATTTTTAGTGTATGCCTGCTTTGCCTAGTTCAAATGCCATGAATTGTAATAGTAAAATTTTTCTCTGTAAGATTTTATCCTGATGTTAGCCTTTGTTTTTTGTTTTTCTCTCTTTTCTCCATAGAACAAGAAAAAATGCTAACCCAGGTGACTGCATGTTTCTCTTTGTCAGGCAACTTGGAGTTCATACCGTTTTTCTTCTTTCTCCTTCAATGTAGTCAGAATAAACACTGCAGATACACCACAAACATGTGTTTTGATAATTTTTTTCTATGAAAATTGCTATGCATCTTTCATATGAAATGTGTTTATTTAAAAGCATTTTAAATTGATATTGTCAGAGGTCCTGCTGTTAGAGTCTGCCACTTAATTATGCTATGGCAGCAGGACCTACCTATATTCTGTATCAGATTATATCAGCAGGAGGCAGAGAAGCATAATTTTAAAAAAATAGAATCTAATGATTTTGTGTTTTTTTCAGTCAGCAGGAGGAGGGCTCCCTACAGATACACAAACCTGTGTCTGCAAAGGTACAGGTGATTTGTCACACAGTGGTGATAAACCTTTGGGAATATGGGCAAAGATTTGAGGGATTTAAACAATATACAGGGACAGCGAAAAGGTATTGCAGGCAAACAACAGATAATATATGTATGAGAGGAGAGAAAAATAAAATGTTTAAGAAAGGAAGATTGGTATTTGGGGGCTGTTTTTTAAAAATGATATATGTATTTTGAGTACTCTAGGACTTTTTTTTGTTAAGATGAGTAATTTGCATGTGTACTTTTCTGACATGGGTTGATTGTATGACAGCAAGTTAGATGAAACTGAAAAATCATTTTTATCATAACTTTGGTTAAATAATATTAAAGAATGATATTTTCTGACTAATGTTTACTATCTATGTCTTACATGGTTAATGACAAAGAACTACAATATGTTTACCATTAAACTCTAATTCAATGTCTGTGTTCTTCAGTAAATCAGAATGTATTCAGAATCTGGAAGGTTGGCAACATTTTCCAGAATGAATCTTTACTCTGACGGAGGGAGCAGATGTAGGGTGGAAAAGATTTGCAGCATCACTTTCAAGAAGGTATTCAGGAAACATCTTTAGAAGCTTCTCATCTAAGAAACAGCCCCACCCTTGTATTCAAACTAACACACTAATCTTGCTATTTCTGCCAACTGAGTTTCCTGAAGGTCATTGGCATTCAGCTTTCTCACTTTCTTTGTCCTTAGCTTACCCATGGCTGCTCATCAGATATTTAAATCTTAAAACTTGAAAAAGAATAGTGATTAAAATCCAATAGATCAAACTGGTGGCTTCATGGAAACACTATGAGATCAAAGAATAGCTCTTTATAGGGAAATTAAATTCTAAAATAATTATTCATAGTTCTCATAGATGTTTTGCTTCTTATTCCAGTCCAGTGGCTCCAGTGGAAGAAACAACTTTTTAAATTATTTTCTTAGTATCTTTGGTTTGCCACGTAAATTGAGCACACCAATGACACTAAAAAGTCCATTCAGTTGAAGTCACATTCAAATAATACAAGAGGATTAGATAGAATTTTCCTTCTTTACTGTGCTAACTAACTTGCTTGTGGTACTTGAAGATATACATAAATACAGGCATTCTTCTATGTCTTCTCCTCTCCACCACTGTAGATGACATTCTTGTTCTATGTGTGAGTCTTTATTTTCATCCTGTTTCTTTCCACCACAATGCATTTTTAAATTTGTTCTTATTAGTTATCCATGATGGTAGAATATATTTTGACATATTTTACATATATGGAGTATAACTTCTCATTCTTCTTGATGTATGTAATGTGCAATTACATTGGTTGTGTAATCATATATGCACATAGAAAAGTAATGTCTGATTCTTTCTCTTATTCCCATTCTCCCTCCCTTCCCTTCGTTTCCCTTTGTCTAATCCATACCTCCCCTCACCTTATTGTGAGTTAGCATCTGCCCATCAGAGAGAACATTTTGCCTTTGGTTTTGGGTTTGGCTTGTTTCACTTAGCATAATAGTATCCAGTTCTATCCATTGGCCAGCAAATGCCATAATTTCATTTTTCTTTATGGCTAAGTAGTATTCCATTGTATATACATACCACATTTTCTTTATTCATTCATCTGTTGAAGGGCACTTAGGCTGTTTCTATAGTTTAGCTATTGTGAATTGAGCAGCTATAAACATTGATATGCCTGTGTTGCTGTAGTAACCTGATTTTAAGTCCTTTGTGTATAAACTGAGGAGTGAAATAACTGTATCAAATGGTGATTCTATTCAAATACTTCTTTCCATAGTCCAATTTGCATTTCCACCAAAGAGAGCATATAGAATGAGAGAAAATCTTTGCCACCTGATCCTCAGATAAAGCATTGATCTCCAGGGCATATAAAAGAACACAAAAAACTTAACACCAAAAATTAAAAAAAAACCTCAAATAACTCAATTAATAAATGGGCAAAAGAACTGAACAGGATTTCACAGAAGAAGAAATACAATTGGTCAACAAACATGAAAAAAAAATGTTCAACATGTCTAGCAGTTAGAGAAATGCAAATAAAAGCTACACTGAGATTTCATCTTATTCCAGTAAGAATGACAATTATCAAGAATACAAGTAACAATAAGTTGGTGAGGATGTGGGGAAAAAGGTATACCACAATGTATTTTAAGCTCTACTAGACAGTGATTCTATTACTACCTCACATGATTACACTTTGGATTATCATTGAGACCATGTAGAAATGGCAATGCTATAAAACTAATATTTAACTTTGGGAATTTTTGTTACCATTTTGCAACATGTTGGAGTGATTTTTAGATATTCTGTAAAATTTACATAACTATATAGTTACATTTTATTTAGGAGACTTTTCTCCTATGAGAAAGAAGAAGTAATATTGAAAGTAAGTAAGTAAATTTAATTGTGCTTCTGGAGGGATAGTAAGTCAATTTACTATCTCACATGTATGTAAAAATTACAACTTGTCCTCTCAATAATTTGGGTGTTCTACAATAATAAAATTTGTTTTGTTTACTCTACAGGCCTTAATCTTTACTGTGACTCCTCCTTTTCTCTAAAAAGAAAAAAATAATCTGTATTTTAGAAATGTATGACAACATTTTAAAATTTTTGTAGGAATATTTGAATGTGGAGCACCAATTTATATTCTAAAAAGTGGGAAGTCTGAGGAAAGCAAAATAATTGAGTTGATGTTATCAGGAGTCAATAAAATGTAACTATTGGAATTAAATTCCACACAGAGAAAAACTGATTCTCATTATCTAATAGTAAAGTCCAGATCTCTGCAGGTTTCAGGGCTTTTCGTACCATACTGAAGTTAATATTCAGGGGATGATGTCTATTCTTCTATCTTTAGTCTTATCACACGTTTTCTGTACCATTTACATTTATAAAAATGTTTCCAATAATCTAAATTTTTATATTCTTCCAGAACACCATCAGTTCCATTATTTTACATCCTATTGCCTATATGAAAATACAATGGAGGGCTATCATAAAAAGAGGAATACTCTAAATTTTAACAACACTTACTTACATGTAGTTTGGCCTCTGTTTAGGATAAGACTAATGGTATTTAAATGCACCTGTCACAGTTTAAATTCTTTAAGCAGTAAAAAATGTTAGAATACAAAATAGATGATGCACCTGCATTTCAACATTCTGACAAGTACTTTTGTGAAAATGTTTCTCCAAAAAAGGTGGCTGATTCAACATAGCTATATTAAAATTGCTTTCCCATACATTAGTGTTAATACTCATAATATACAACTTATAAAGAACTCTATCACATCTGCAAAATAAATTACACAGAAAAAAACAGAACCTACAGAAAAGACAACAAAATATACATAAAATGATAAAACTATCATTTTAAGAAGAAAATTTATTTATATATAATCTGTATTTTAGGACTGTATGACTATATATATATATATATATATATATATATATATATATACATGCACACATACACACATATATACACATAACTTATTGCAGATTGTGAGGGTTAATTTTATGTATCAGTTTAGTTATTTAATACCTAGTTGTTCACTAAATATTATCCAGGTATTGGCTATGAAGGTATTTTGTAGAAGTGACTAACATCTACAATCATTTGACTGTAGGCAGAGTAAATTTTCATGATAATATTTTCAGTCCATTGTTTTAGTCAGCTTTTTCACTACTGTGACTAAAAGATCTGACAAGAACAAGTTTAGAGGAGGGAATCTATTTGGGGACTTACAGTTTCAGAGTTCTCAGTCCCTAGAGAGCCAGTTCAATTCCTTGGGGCTTGAGGTAAAGTCTGACATTATGGCATTGGAGTGTTGCAGAGGAAAACATCTGGGGAAATGGCCACCAAGAAGCAGAACAAAAGCAACCAAACTCAGCTCACAAAATATGTACCCTAAAGCATGCCTTCAATGACCGACCTCCTTCTGGTTATATCTTACCTGCCCATAGCCACCACTCAATCCCTATCAACAGATTAATTTGTTGATTGGGTTAAGACTCTCATATCCCAATCATTTCACCTCTAAACCTTCTTGCATTGTCTCACACATGAGCTTTATTGGGGACACCTCACATCTAAGCACTAACAACCATATATAATCAGTTGAGAAGATATAACATCAAAATATTTTTCTGAAGAAAAACAAATTTTCCCTCAACACTGCAATGTTAACTCTTGTATGAAACTTTCAGGCTACCAGCATGCCTTAAGGACTTCATAATCCAATCCTTAAGCATAAGTCAATTCTCTGAAATAAATTCTAAATATGTTTATTTCCTTCTATAACTTACTCACTGTATTTCTTTGCAGAACATTAAATGACTTGATACAAGGATGCTTTGAAGTGTGATATAAATCTAACCAAGAAGTATCTACACATTTTATTGTATTTCCAGTTAAATAATTTTGAAATATTATTTAATAAAGTTTGTCTGGAAAATTATAGTGAAAGAATTAATATGCAAATAAACAATAGCTGCTGGGATTACAGGCATGCACCACCAGATCTGGCTTACATGGGACACTTTAACAGAAAAATTAGCAAAAATTAAGGCAATCTGAATAAATTGTAGATTTTACTCAACAATAATATATCAATATTGGTCCTTCAATTGTGGCAAATATATTAAAATTTAATATTTTAAATAATATTTAAATCAAAATATTAAAAGGTATTAACAAAAGGCAACACTGGGTATGGAGTATATAAGATACTCTTCATAAATCTTTTCAACTTTTCTGTTAATCTAAGAGTATTCTAAGATTAAGAAAAAATTGTCTCTCCCAAGAAAAAAAGCAATTGAAATGTTTGTGTGTGTGTGTAAACAAAATCAAATATTCTTTCAAATTTCATTGTAACTTTGGGTAGGTCAGCTAAAATTTTCTTAGAAGAACATGTTCGTAATAGATTTAGAAGGAAATGTGAACTAGAGCATCATGCAATTTACATTTGCATATTTGTTCATGGTACTCTGAAAATTATTTATTCACAAGAAAAATATATTTTGGTTTATTTAAATTCAGTGATCTCCCTAGCTTTTGTTTATTCATTACCTATGTATATGGATATTGCAGTAAAATATGGTCAATGTTAGAGAAAAAGTACATTCTGGAATTATCCAGTTTAAATACTTCTGTTTGATGAAATGGACATGAAATTTTGGTTTATTTTAAAATACTATATTCTTTTCATTCCTACTTTGTTGGAGCTTTAAAGCATTGTCTGAAGTTCTTAATGTTAATGTTTAGGTCTTTGGTAAATCTTTCTTAGTACCCCAGGATGATCCTTAACATCTGATGTAGTGAGTTAGACTATAAAACACTTGGAATGTAGTAATTTATGAAAGATGTAGTTAGATTAGTTCTCATTTTTTTCTTAACAATAGTGGTGATCACATAAATTGCACACATGATCCCTTCTATATCAAACTATATTAGGCTGAAATTAAATAATCTCAACATCATGAACCCCAATATCAGGTAATGGGAAGTTCTTTTTCACTACTGATGACATTATGTTAATTGTGGGGATATTAGAATGCTATGGAAAGCAATTTGAAGAATCCATTTTTAGGTAGTAATAGCCTAGAAATTGGGTTTTTATTCATGGATTGAAATGGATAGAATTTCATCTGTTGCCTTCAAGGACCTTACTATGGGAGGAAGAAGCAGTTAATGGAGCTGTACAAAGCCCCATGACAAACCTGTGGTAAAGGAAGTACTGGGTGCCAGGGAAGCATCTAAGAGACATGGAACCCAAGTTGAGTTTGGAATTGAGATGGGAACTGGGTCCTGGAAAATGCAGTGCCAGAACCAAATCAGAGGACCATCAGAGTATAGGTGCAACTTAAGAAATTGATCCTTACAGGTAGAACATGTACAGATGTGGAGGGAAGGCAAACAGAGCTTATTAAGAAAAATTTACAAGTGTTCAGTGTGCTTCAGGGCAATTGTTCAGTGGCTGAAACGTGTTCAGTGTGCTTACAAGTGTTCAGTGTGCTTACAAGTGTTCAGTGTGCTTCAGGGCAATTGTTCAGTGGCTGAAAAGGCGACAGTCAAATTTAACTAAGTCACAAATAATGTACATTTAATTTATGGTGCTTCATATTTATTAGTAGTATAATGCTAACCATGTCTGTTGAAGTTTTATAATATTAAAGAAGTCTGTATCATCACTGAAATAGGAAATAATGATTACTTCAACATAATAGATAAGTTGGACATAAAATACACTGTTGTTTAGAATAATTGAGAACCTGGATTCCTGGCTATGAGGGAAGGAAGAAGCATATGAATTAAAGTTGCTTCTTTATCTCATCTAGAGGATTCCAGTAAAAAGAATTTAGAGATTATGACCATTGCTTTATAAGCTCTATATAGAAGTACAGATTACAGGTGTCCTTTAGTGGAAGGATAAAAGTTTCCTAACTAATGATTTAGCTTCTGAAAATTTGTAGGACCTTAATGTATTAAACTCAATGAAAGAACTCAGATGTATTTTTCAAAACTTAACTGATACATAACAACAGACCTGAGCGTGTTTGTTTTAGTATGTTTTAGGGGAAATCTGATTGAAGACAAACTCTTTGCCTCGTGCTCTTTAACCTTCTAACCAAGTTTAGACACAAGAGCACTGAACAAAAATCTCAGAATAGATATTGAGGCCAAACTTCACATTTTGCTTACCTAATGCTGACATAAAATGTCAAACTGTTAAATAAAAGTAGCCACGTGTGTTACTGTATTAGACATTATCATAAAGTTGGTGCAAAACTATGTGTAGATTGTCCTGTGCAACCACAAGAGTGTCAAGCAAAATAATCTTTGCTACTCTCATGTAGTTACATCCTAGGAGTATTACCCATACCATTTAAGGATTTATCAATCTCCACTATAGAAAAGCATCAATGAGTGATATGATTGTAGCTAATCTTGGAAAATTGAAGGGATGTTCACAGAATCATGAATATTCAGTTCTAATCCATATTCTCTCAATGAGTTATATAAATGGAAGTCAAATTCTCTCTTCATATACTCTGTGCAGATTCTAATATTAAGTAATATTTCAGAGCAAATATATACAAGTCTTTGAAAATCTGAAATATGTAGTAATGTTAGATAGCCATTGTATTTCAATTAACATCTATTTTTATTGAACATGAAAAAGTGACTTCCATTTTTGTCTAGTTCACATAATCTAGAGTAGCAATGCAGTAGTCTAAATATTCTGAAGGCCACCTGCCTAATGTACAGATACCATAAAATGATCTAATTATGATATTTTATAAATAGATTTATCATGTTGTAAGGGAAGTGAGTCTATAAGTTAATTCTTTTGACAAAAGAAACAGTATCAAAGAAAATACTTCACAGATTCATTTAATAAATTTATTATACTAAGATCTATCATATCGAAAAAATTATAGATTTTAAATGGTAGTTTGGTTTGGCCTTAGGTAGAGAGTTGAGAAATGACTAATTGAAATATATTTGGAACTTTATTTCTCCAAGTCTGAAAGTCCTAAACACCTTATAATTCTATTTTCTAAAATATTGTCATTTTATCTAATTTGATTTAAAAATACAACCATTTTGAATCAGTTTGTTTTCCTTGTTTATAAGTGGAAAGAAAGGAATTTATATTGTATATAAATTTGATTTCCTTGAAACAATGCAGGATTTTTCAACAGTACCAATATTTACTGAGGCAATGCCCACAATATTATCATAAAAACTGCATGAAGCAAATGTTCAAAGAAGCTGAATGCTATCACAATAGGAAGGCCATATGGGAACAGGATGAGTTTTACAACAGAACAAACTGGTCTGACCAGGTGGCCAATTAACAGAGAATATTTATTAAATCATATTCTATTGGTTTCACAAAATCCAAGCCAATATTGGAACAGAGCTAAATTCATACATGCCTAGGGTTAGATTCAGATAGTTTGGGCAATTTCATCTTTTCCTGCATTAAAAATGTGATTAAACATTATTGACATTTATTTCATTCAGTAGTTACTTTGGGCTTTTTTTTCCCCTGTCTGCTTTTGAAAAATGTGAATTGTTTGATTCAGCTTCAGCCAAAATGGCAGGGTTTGAAGACAAAAATTTAGATTTTAAGGTAGAAGCTCTCTTATCTTAGAGTAAACCTAATGGAACTTCACTCATAATTGAATAAAGTGCATAAATATCATCTAGAAGGCCAAGTTGATTAATAACAAAATAGAAGGCATCATGTTATCATCACTATAATTAGGATAGAGAGTGGTATAATGAATGAAATCATTTTCTGTTTATTCATCCAGCATTAATAAGAATGAATCCTTACATAGTACAATTACATAGGCATGGAAAATGCTAAGGAAACAGTTTAGCAATTTTTAAAAGAGATCACAACCCATTAAAGGACACCAATGAGAAAATGATATTTAGAATTTAGTCTGGAATAAATAGGGCATGATTCTTCTCTCATAGGTGTAGATAACAAATAGTTTAGTCTTAAGTACAGGAAAAGATGTCAAGGAATAATGCTGAGAGGTGCTGTTGGGCTAAATTTTAAAGGGTCAATAAAAAGTAGGTTTTCAATGGTAGAGTCACATTCTAGTGAGTGGTAACCAGATAGATAAAACTGCAGAAGCATAAAGATACCTGGTTTATTTTGATGTGAATATATTTGGAGCAATTTATCTGAAAATGAGTAGGTAATCAGGAGTAAGTCAACCCTCACTCATCCGTTTATTTCTTCATTCATAAAACATAAATTGGGAATAGCCCCCTGGATTTTTCCAGGTTTTTTTTTCCCCCACAAAAACAGAACCAATAGTGTATGTGAATGTGTGTGTTTGTTTTTATACAGAGAAAGAGACAGAGAATTTTAAGGGATTGGCTCATGGGATTATGGAGGCTGGAAAAAGTCCAAAAGTTTTAGGACAGGCCAGCAGACTGGAGACCCAGAGAGGGACTGATGTTTCAGTTCAGGCAAAAGGCCAGTCTGAAGACATAGTTTCGTCTTCCTTGGGAGAACATATTTTCTCTTAAGGCCTTTCACTGATAATATGAGGCCCATGACATTAAGGAGTCTAATCTGCTTTAGTCAAAGTCTACTGATTTAAATGTGAATTTCATCTAAAAAATTCCTTCACAGTGACATTTAACTTATGTTTGACTAAAAACCTGGGAATTATGGCCTAGCCAAGTTGACACATAAAATCAACCATTGCAAATCCACCCTTTGTCAGTTTGGTATGCATACACACTTCCTTGTGTCATATTTAATTTCCATATAAATTTGTAACATATCATGAAGGAATGTTGAATTTTATCAAATTCATCTTTTGCATCTGTCCAGATGATCATGTTTGTTTTTTTCTTTTATCTGTTGATGAGACATTTCATGTTTGTTTATTTCCCTGTGTTAAGCTATTCTTTCATTTCTGGGATGAGTCACAGTTGATTTTGGTGAATAAACTTTTTAATTGCTGTTGCATTTGGTTAGGTAGGATTTTGTTAAGGAGTTTTACATCTATGTTCATTAAGAATATTGGCCTGTAGTTTTCTTTTTCATAATGTTCTTATCTGGTTTTGATATCAGGATAATGCAGCTCTCATAAAATTAATTTGGAAGAATCCCCTTCTCTTAAATTTTTTGAAGTAATTTAAGAATTGGTATCAGTTTTCCTGTAAATGTTTGCTAAAATTGCAATAAAGTCATCTGGTTCTGGGCTTTGCTTTGATGGAAGAGTCATATTACTGATTTAGTCTTATTACTGATTTAGTCTTATTATTTGTTATTGATCTAGTAAGTTTTCCTGTTTCTTTATAATTCAATCTTGGTAAGCTATTTATATCAAGAAATTTGACCAGGTGTTCTAGGTTATAACATTCATTGGCATATAGCTGTGCAGAACAATCTCTAATAATCCTTTGTATTTCTCTGATCTTAATTTTAATGTCTACATTTTTATCCCTGATTTTATTTATTTGAGTTTTTGCTCTTTTTTTTCTCGGTAGAGCTAAGACTTGGTCAATTTTCTTTTTCAAAGAACCATCTCTTTGTTTTGTTAATCCTTTGTACTGTTTCCATTTCATTTATTTCTGTTCTGATTTTTATTATTATTTATTTCCTTGAACTAATTTTGAACTTGGTTTCTTCTTGTTTTTGGAGCTTTGTGAAATTCAACAATAGGTTGATTATTTGGGATATTTCTGCATTTATGTGTAGATGGTGATTGCTATAAACTTCTCTCTTAGTACTCCTTTTACTTTATTCTATATATTTTGATGTGTTATATGTCTATTTTCAATTATATGAAGAAATCTTTTGATTCTCTTTTCAATTCTATCCTTGACAAATTGGTTGTTACAAAGTAAGGTCTTTTATTTCTATTTTGTTTTGAAAGATTTTCTTATTATGGTTTCTAGGTGTATTGAACCGTGATCAGAAAAGATACTTGATATAACTTCATTTAAAAAAAATTTGTTGAGACTTATTTTATAGCCTATTGTTTGCCCTATCATGGAGTCTGTTTCATGTGCTAATGAGAAGAATGTATATTCTGCAGCTCTTGGTTACAATGTTGTGTAAATGGTTATTAGGTCTATTTGTTCTAGGGTGCAGAACTATTTGTTAATTGCCTCTGAATGATCTGCCATTGCTGAAAGTGAGTGTTAAAATCTCCTACAATTACTGCATTAGAGTCAACTAATATTTCTTTTATATAGTTGGTGCTTTGGTATTGGGTGCATATAAATTAAAATCACTATTTCTTCTTGCTAAATTAAACCCTTTATTTTTCTATAATGGCCCCCTTTGTCTCTTTTTACTGTTTTAATTCAAAATCTATTTGAGGCTATTCCTGCTTTCTCTGAATATCTTATCCTAGCATTTCTCTTTCAGTCTATGTGTGTCCTTAGAGATAAAGTGAGTTCCCTGTGAGCAATATAATATTCAGTCTTGATTTTTAAATTAATTCAGTCACTGTCTTTTAATTAGAGAATTTGAGCCCTTTACATTTAAGGTAAATGTTGACAAATAATTTTTATGCAGCCCTTTTATAACTTATCTTCTCATTTTATTATAGTTCTTTTGTTTCTTCTCATTCCATGACAGTCTTCTTTAGTGCTTAAGTGATTCACTCTGGTAATGTGCTTTGATTCCTAGTTTATTACTTTTGGTTTGTTTATTATAAAATTTTTCCTTGGTTGTTACTGTATACCTTACAAAAAATCTTTTTATTACAACAATCTATATTGAAGTGATAGCAATTTAATTAATATAAACAAAATATAAAACAGAGAAATGTGCTTATAAAAAATTCTTTTCCCCTCTATTTCTACCCAAATTTTGAATTTTGATATTCCATTTTACATCTTTTTGTACTGCCTATCTTTTAACATACTGATGTAGTTATTATTACTTTTTACAATGTTTTTAGTCTTCATACCAAAGATATGAATGACTTATGTACCCTGTCTAATATTAAAGCAGTCTTAATTTGTCCATATAGTTACTCCTGCCACTGAGTTTTATACCTTCTGATAACTCATCTCTTTCAGCATGAAAAAAAACCCTTTCGCATTTCTTCTAGGTCAATTCTGGAAGAAATTATTTCTTTCCTCAATTTTATTTGTCTAGGAATGTCTTTGTCCTTCCTTCATTTTTTTTAATCTTATTTTTAAAAATGTACTTATTTGTTTTAATTTGTTATACATGATAGCAGAATGCATTTTGATTAATTGTACACAAATGGAGACAATTTTTTATTTCTCTGGTTGTTCACTATCCTTCCTTCATTTTAAAAGGAAAACTTGACTGAGCATATTACACTTGGTTGGTAGTTTGGGGTTGTTCTTTTATCCTTCAGTACTGTGAAAATCTCATGTCTCTCTCTCCTGTCCTATAAAATATCTTCTAAGAAGTTTACTGTCGTGTGAATTTAAACACCTTTATGTATTATTTGTTGCACCACTCCTGCTGCCTTGAGAATCTCGTATTTTTTCTTTCACTTTGAGAGCTTGATTATAAGATATCATAAAATAGATTTGGTTGAGTTAAATTTGATTGGTGACCATTGACCTTCCTGTACCTGAAAAGACATTTGTATCCTACAGGTTTGGGATGTTTTATAACTTTGAATAAACTCTACCCCTTTAACACACTCAAGTCCCTTTTGAACCCAATAATCTCTATATTTGGTTTTCCAATGCCATTCCATAATACCTATGGATTTTCTTCATTTCTCCTCCTTCTTTTTTCTTCTCTGTACATTTTCAACTAGCCTATCTTTGAGTCCATTAATTCTTCTGTTCTGTTTGATCTATTCTTCTATTGATGCCCCATATAATGTTTTAAATTGTATTTAGTGTATTTTTAAACTCAAAGATTTCTGTTAATATTTTTATAAAAAATTATCCTTTCACTTAACATAACTAGCCTGCATATAACTGAAAATACATCAAGCTCTTCCATGGAACAGCATGAAAATTCACTGGGCAAATCCCAACCTTCTCCTTCATATTCTGAAACTTAAAAATAGATGTAGCTGGGCGTGGTGATGCAGGTTTGTAATCCCAGTGACTCCTGAGGTCAAGGCAGAAAGATTGCAAGTCAAGAAGCAAGCCTCAGCAAGTTAGTAAGTTCCTAAACAACTTAGTGAGACCCTGTCTCAAAAGAAAAAGAAAAATACCTGGGGATGTAGCTCAGTGGTTATGTGCCTCTGGGTTTAATCCCTGATGTGTGTGTATGTGTGTATATACCCTAAATATGTATATATGTGTGTGTATACACCCTATATATGTATGTGTATATATCTCTCTATGTGTGTGTACAATATATACTTAATCTACAGTGGTTTGGTGTGTGTGTGTGTGTGTGTGTATACATATATTTACAGTGATTTGGTGTATGTGTGTGTATGTGTGTATGTGTGTGTGTGTGTGTGTATGCACACATACATACACATACTTTTTGGTATTGTAAAAATGATGTACTTGCAGCAGAAAAAAAATACTTCAACATTTTCATTTTGATCTTCTGCACTAGTAATATGTGATATTATCTTCTCCTCTGATATTGGAAAGTACATGGAATGGAAAATTCTGGTCAGCACATGATCACAAAAGCAAACAACACTTTAAGTTTCACTGTATTTCTCAGTTATGATGTTGAGTTAGTTAGATTAAATAAATTAATTTTTAGCTTACAATGCTTTCAACGCACATTGGTTTATTAGGGTGTAACCCCATCATAAGTTGAGGAGCATTTCTGCTATGATGTTACATTAATAATAGTTAAATGCTATGATACAGCATCTTATGCTCTTTGATAAAAGAATAATAGAGGAATACAATATAGATATTTGCTGTACATATACATGTTCAAAAATAAAGATATGACAATTATATTTCCTCATTTCTATAGCATGACATGATTTTAGGTGGGAGGTAGAACCCCTTTCTTCTTCTGCACATTCTAGATTCCTTTGCCCCAAGGAAGTATCTCATATGGCCATAAACTTTTATCTGGCCAAATGACTCAGTCCTTAATTTCTGAAGAATCTGCACAATAGGTAGTGCTGCCTGAATTGGATTGTTGTAGTTTTCCCCTGACTTTAATCGCAAGGTATGTTGATACTACAATATGCCTTAAGAGATCTTATGTGTTTTACACATACTCTTTCTCACCTCCATTGTACAGTAATAGTTCGATACACATCCCAGGTAATCAAGATCATCCATCTAAGCCAACATAGTAATTCCCTTTTTTGCATATTGATCCAAAGACATGAAGAGCCCAAAGTAGTTAGGTGAGATTCTTAATTTCCAGTTCAATGGAATCAATATTATATACCATGGTGAAAGCATTCCTGCCTTTGGAACTCCTAAATCTTTTAGGCAAGCATAGAATAAGTCACATAGGTAGTAAGAAACTATTTTGCTGTGTGTGACTAGGGAGAATGGTGAATGATGTCATTCCTATTTCCACTCCTTGATTCCTCAGCCCCAAAATCTTGGCTATGGGGAAAACAGCATCATATATTGAGCTTGAATCAGAGTATATTCAGCTATCTGGAAAACTTTTCCCTAACTCTGCAAGAAATTGCCACCTACCTACCTGGCATTGTAATTGTCTTCAAAAGACCATTCTATTATTATATATTATCTATATTATTCTTTTATTCTGTTATTCTATAAAGCCACGTCTATCACTTCATTTGCTGTGAAGGTTGCCCTTGATTAGAAACAGTGCTCAGTGGATTACTTGTGATAGTGGATAAGGTATCTTATAAATCCATGGATGATCATTTCTACGGAAGAATTCTATGCTGAGAAGGCAAATCTTAACTAGAGAAAGTCTCTTTTTTAGTAAGAACAGAACACTGTCCTTTTCATAAAATGGAAGCAACCCAATATAATCAGAGTGCTATCAGGTTGCTGGCTGATTACCCCTGGGGAACTATATCACATGAAGATTCAGTATTGGTTTGTGCTACTGGAAGATAGGGTACTCATCAGTGACAAAAGCTAGGTCAGCTTTAGTGAATGAAGTTTCATATTGCTGAGCCCATGTATTATCTCCACCCCTTCCACTATTTTATTAGTGACAGAATGTAGCTACATAAAGTATCTTATTTTAATTATATCCTTATGTGAAGAAAATGTTTGTTAAATTTAATATTGAGCTACATCAACAATACTTAAATGCTATGATATTTTGTCACTACTGCAATATCATAAAGTATACCAAGACCTAACTTTATTTTTATGATACTTTAATGAAATTATATTTGAAAATATTTACCTAATCTGTACAAATCTCACTCTTGTTTATAATGGAAGAGATAGTGATTTTAATTTGAAGTGTTTTGTTCATTGTCAGCTTAGATGATAAAACACTTGAAAAATTTTAAAAAATGCAGCAACCTACATATGAAAGCACATTTTGCTCCTTTTCAATAATGAAACATGGGTAGCATATTTATTACAGATTAGGGACATCCATCAGGAGCACTGTTTTTGTTCAGTGTCAAACTAACCTTGATGTGTAAATAGCAGGGTTATTCCATCTATCAAGTACTGATGTTCTTTCAAGCCTTATAATTATTAACTTAAAAAGCACCAATACATTGATAATTTTATTATGCATTTTCTTTATAGTCTTTTTAGATTCATATGCTGTGTATTTTATCGAAAGCAAATAATAAATCCTGGTTCTTTCCAATAATTGCATTTTTTTTTGCTTCACTACAGTTTTAAGACCAACAAATCAAATATATCTTTTAAGAAGAAGATGTGAAGTAAAATATGTCCAAATTTTCTATATAAAAATTTCATTTAATCTGAGAATCTTAGAATCATATATATTATCCTTGAAATATTTTACTACTTAAATTTTAGAATTCAAAATAAAGATAAACAAAAATGAAATATTACTACTTATCTAGCATAGTAAATGTTCTTGATATTTTAAAGTGCAGAATCCAGGACACATTAGACACAGTTACTTCTATAGCTGGGCTGAGATGATATAGACTGATGGAGTAATAGTACATTCTAATGACAGAGCAGTTTAGATTGTGACATGATCCAGGGCCAATGCAGTCCCATCTGCTCATTTTATTATATTTCAAGCAAGAGAAAAACTCTTTTTTCTTTCTTTTTTTAAAAAAATATGATTGACTTGCCCTAGTTTTATTCAGAAAGATTATTATATGGTAGGTATTCTTGGTCTATCAGGAAACAAGATAGACAAAACTCCCTATCTATATGAGGCTTATCTACTAGTGAGGAAACATAAATTAAATATATATTTTTAGAGTGTTAGAAAATTAAAGTGCTAAGGAGAAAAGTAAAACAGGCTCAGATTAGGAGCATGATGAAGGGAGTGGTTTATAAGTAGGCCCAATTGAGAGGCTAACATTTGTTTGGAGTTCAATATTTCTGGATGTTGATGGGAAAATTCCATTTGTTGGTTTAACACATGGCCTTAGTCATAATCAGATTGATCACTTACCTATAAAAGAAAAATTATAAACTTAGAAATAATTTCCTCTTAAGCAGAATGGGTTTCATAAAGATTCTCTTAAAGATTCTTTTTCTCTTTGGCACTAAATAGTATTGAAATTGTTTCAAAATGTCCGTTATATATATTTTGCTTATGATATCTGTTATCTTAGCAAAAACAAACAAAACGACACTGATACAGTGAGTGTTATAGGAAAGCTGCAGTTTTACTAAAAACCAAGGTTGCAAACCTTCCTTAGAGTTATCTGGGTTAAGGCCATAGTGATATCAGATTGTTTTCTTTGTTTTTGTTTTCGTGTTTATTTTTGTTTTGTTCTCTTAGGCCAACTTTCCTAATAAAGATATGTGTTGAAAATAAGGCTCTCTTTCATGGATTTCTAATTACAATTTTTAGGTATAATTTCAAATAAACATTAAAGTGTGCTTCACAAAGATTAATATATTTTTAATGAGACTTGGAAGTGTACTAATGGCTTTTAATCCTTGAACAACATGAAGATTCAAGCTAGAAAAAATGGATAAAGTAGGCAAAATATTCACTTTTTAGATGTAAAGGCTTAATTTGGAGTAACTACTTAGGTTAAATGAATAAAATATATTTCTATATTTTCATCTACTCTATGCAATTTCTAGTGGTTTTAAAAGTAAATTATATCAGGTATTTCTATAGATAATTTAGGCATAAATGGGCACTGATACCAAAATAAACTGCTACAAGTGAATTAGCAAAGAGAATACACAAACATTCATTATTTTTTTTTGCTCTTTCATTGAGTGTATATTACAGTTGGGTACTGTGGGAATCAAAGAAGTGCTGGATGGATGTGGATTAATCAAGCTGGAGAGGAGGAGATGTTTTGGGGTCATATGGTATTACTCTAAGGACCCCGAGGGAAACAATATGGTGTATTTGTAGGTATAGTGATTTAATATGTTTGGATTTAGGATGGCACTGGTATATATCACCAACCTGTGAAAAGATTAAAATGCAAAGCATGTTATTTTACACATTATTATTTATTATTATACTAATAATTAATATGAAATGAATATCCATAAATTAAATGTACATGTAAAAATCTGAGTGTCTGCATATCTTCATCCTTATCCTACCTTAGGGATAGGTTCAGAAAAGAAGCTGACAAGATGAACAGAAATTAAAAAAATATACTATGCTAAAGACAAGTGTAATAATACTGGGCTTGAGGCAGTAAAAAGAAATCTATTTTCAGCTCTGTTTTAGACACTTCAGTCTATCTAGATGTCAGGCTGAAATTGGGGAGATCTATCAGAATGCTGTGATTTAATCCTGGTAGGATTTAGTGGACATGTCAGTGGAGATGAGGGAAATCAAATGGATTCAGGAGGTTAGACAAAAAGTCAGGAGGTTCATGACTTGGTGAGTGACTGGACCCCAGCAGGGAGGGAATAGAGGAGAGGATTTCAACACAACTGTGATGGCTCACATTTCAAGAAGTTTAAAGAATGGTAAAATGATGGCCACTGAATAGTGATCATTGATCATTATAGTTTTAAACAAAGAGATTGTTTTTGACACTTACTAGAAAAGCAGTATTGCATCTGAAATACTGAGAGGCAGATTGAAGTGCAGGAATGAGAAAATTGTATAAGAAGAGATAGCAAATAATTTAAGGTACCCAGAAATCACTGGAGATTATTATAAGAACCAAAGTTCAACTGAAGTTGGCTGTGTTAAGAATATGTTCAGCATGAGAATAAAGAAATTAAGGATAAAACAGAGGCATATATGTTCATGGTAAAAGAGACAAGATGTGAAGGAATTTTCTGACTGATGATCTCTATATTCTCTGGAAAAGAATGATTAAAATTTTAGGGGCCTGAATGAGGGAGGAAAAACACTAAGATGAGCAAGATTTTGAAATAATCTGTGATTAAGAGAGAAGGAAACTTTTAGAAGAATTTGAGAAGAAGCATCAAGAATGTTGGGTAAATGACAAAATTATTTTATCAGTTTTATAAAATGTCCCCTTTTATCATCTGTAACATTCATGAATCAAATAAAAATGTCACACTGATTCTTTGGAGTTAATTTTGATTAGGTAGACAACAATATTTTCATCTTAGTTTTCCATGTTTAGTTAGCTAAAATTAATAATTTATTTTATGGAACACTGATTAATATAGTTTTTTCAATATAGTAGAAAAGTGTATGTTTTCATCCCGTTTTTTTTTCACAATTCTCAATATGTCAAGAGTAAAGATATTTCACAGTGCCCATAGGAGCATATGGAATGAAAAAAGACTCACCCAAGGACCAGAGGCTCTGATGAAACTCAGAAAACACATGAGATCATAGTGTTGAGTAAACCAGAGCTGAGGAAGCAGCAGCGGATATAAGCAGTTATGAAGAAATTGGGGGGCTATAGGGGTTTGCTCCTGACAGGATTTCAGAGAGGCTCCATGTCTGAAGCTCAGGTTGGCATGTAAGATGTCTAGGTGAGGACTTTGGGCAAAAATCAGGAGACTGTGGGGAGGGTGGTTGAGGGGAAGACACAGAGTAATCAGAGTAAACAAACCACAGTACAAGAACCATTTGTTCTAATCTCATTTCCAAACTCCCATGTAGAGATTGGCAGCAATAAATCCAATGTGTTCCTTCTGAATTCAAAGGATCAAGTATTTATTATGCATATCATTGCCATAGAATGAAGTATTCTGTAATTTGGTGTTTGGAGACTACTTTCTGACAACACCAGAAGATACCCTACCTTACACTTAGACCTTGCTGTCTGTCAGTCATTCATTCAGGGCAGAGACTTATATACAAGGAGAACAGAATTATTTTGCCACTGGTGTTACTTTATCTAGTATTGTCATCCAATTCCAAAGGTACTTGAAGTTTAACAATATAACAGAAGACCGCAGTAAATAGCAATTATTGTCCACTGGAGTAACTGAGGCAGTGGCAAGAAGATAATTTTAAAGTAACATTTAATTAGTGTAAAATTAGCTGAGATGACATTAAATCTATAAGAGTTTTATATGATGAGAGGCTCTTATATTAAAATGTGGAGGTATAGAAAGAAGAAACTGATATATCCACAGTTTAATTTGAAATGTGTAAAAATAGTATCACTGATGGATGGATAGTATGATGAATAGATGAATATATATGAGATAAAAAAGCACAGTAAAAATATAGAATATAGGTGGTGGTTGGTAGGTTAAAACTTTCACTTTTTCTATATATTTGGAAGTATCAAGATAAAATTTGGGGATGGGGTGGAGACAAGGACGTTTAGTGTACAGTTATTTCTCACGATCTGTGGGAGATTGGTTTCAGGAATCCTTGTGGATACCAAAATCTATCTCAAGTCCTTTATATGAAATAGTATATTATTTTCATATAACCTACATGTATTCTCCCGTAGACTTCAAATCATCTCAACATTACTTATAATATCTAATGAAGTTTATATTTTCAATAGTTGTTATACTGCATTGTTTAAGGAATATGGCAAGAAAAAAAGTCTGTAGATATTCTATACCGATAATTTGTTTTTCTTTTCAAATATTTATATTCCATGGTTGGTTAAATCTTCATATTAGGAACCCACCAAAACAGAAGGCCAACTCTATCATGGTGTTTGATAGTGGAAACACCAAAATTTTCACCTTCCCTTTTGTAATGCAAATTTGTAACTCCTCCCATGAAGTCTATTTTCTTTCCTCTTAAATTTGAACTGACCTTGGGACTTATTTTCATCAACAGAAGGAAAGCAAGTATGTGCCAGCTGAGTCTTGACCTCCTGAGAATTAAATAACCCTGCCTCTGCTACAAGAACATAGCTAGGTAGCTGCTGTAAGATGAGACACACCTACTGAGCTGAATCATTGTATTTTATGCCAACCTAGAGTAATCTCTATTTGAGCAGGAAGTTGACTACAAGTCCCTGAGGAAGTCCAATCAAAATCAGCAAAGCAACTTAGCCAACTTGTGATCTGTGAGAAATAATAAATGGTTGTTACTTTAAGACATTAATTTTTTAAATGACTTGCTAAAAGGAGAAGGAAAGAAATAAAAACTTGTATACCTTAAAATTTGGAATATCTTCTTTCTTTTCTAAGTTTAATCTCTGTGAGTCCAAACACATTACCTGGCTCAGCAAAGAATAACAAAGGCTATTTGTTAGTTCTCATTTAAAGTAACATCTAAAGACAAAATATGTAATAAAAACATAAATATTGTAAAATCTGATGACTTAAATATTATGTTAAAAGTTCCAATTAATACAATGGATCAGAAACACTGTAAACTAACCTTTCCCCTTTAAATAAATACAACTAAAGAACATAACAAAATTTCAGTAAATAATACATTGAAAAATAAGGAAGATTTCTGATAGATTTCATTAGGTCTAACTGAAAAATGGAAATCATATCAGAAAGAAGCCACCATCCTACACATGCTTGGTAGGGAGTTATGAAAAAAGCAGCAGGAGCAATTTTGAATAGGAGATTATCCAAGTAACTAATGGAATAATTGGCTGTGCGGGCAAAT
Organism: Urocitellus parryii; assembly: GCF_045843805.1. NCBI lineage: Eukaryota > Metazoa > Chordata > Mammalia > Rodentia > Sciuridae > Urocitellus > Urocitellus parryii. The sequence goes on from NC_135536.1 coordinate 51,713,735, forward strand.
CGAAGTGTACAGGATGCCTGCTGTTCCCTCTGCAATAAGGCAGCAAAGATCAGTCAAAGTGCTGTTGGGCAGGAGCAGTGTGGCTGGAAGATGAATAAAAATGTCAGCACAAGATCTGGGAGCAGTGATGATCCCAAAAGAATTAGGGGAACTTCTATATAAAACAAACTGTCCCATACCTACCTAACTCTTGCCACAGAAAAGTAATTATACAAAACTTTATAGCCATTGCTGTTCCTTCTATTAAACTTTGCAAAATTAAAATACAGATTAGCATTCTAAATAGAAATTGCTACCACTAAGAGTTACCAAATAATTGAGGACAGATAATATAAAAGAAACTTATATAAGTTAATGAACGAAATTAATGATAGTAACAGCAAATGATGTTACATAAACACATTGAGTAGACCATTATAACAGGTGTAATGAATATATTCAATAGATGATAGGTTATTTAATCCACAAGATGAATAAAAATATATCTAAAATTTAATATTGGATGATAAGTTTATCATAGAAGGAGCAGAATAGACATGGCTGAAGAGTGTAAAACATGCTGAAAGTTGAAGCTGAATAAATTTTAGGACAATAAGATAAAACATTTTAAGAGAGAGGCTAATTTAGAGAGCAGGTAGTTGCAATGTAATATTGTTTAAATACAGTTCTAAAAAAGACATGTGTTAAAACTCATAGTACAGGTTCTATTCAAGGTAGTGATGGAGTGACATTTACTAAACGCAAGAATTAAAGCTCACAATCCATCTATACAACATTGCAAAAAATACTCTAAAAATCAAATGAAAGAGGAAGATTGAGAAAAGATGGTAAACATACCGGAGGAGTACTTTACTTACAGAAAGAAGAAAAAAAGAATTCAAGATTGTGTGCTTTGAAAAGAACAAAAGAAATATTGTTGGCAAGAGTGTAATTCACCAAGAGGTTATAACAGTTATGAACCCTGCATTTAATATCCCAGTTGTGGAGGACATAAAATAAAGATGGATAAAATCCCACTGAGAAATTTACACACAAATAACTAAGGAGGGCCAAGGCCAGTGCCTCATTGTGGGGTTCTTCTTCCTGTGGAGGAGGGTATAAGTCATCTGAAAATGTAAAGTCTAAAATAATTAATGATGAACAACACAAAGATTCAGAAATATATTTACAAAAAGCAGAGTCCCTGATAGATCTAGTCCACACTGGAGCTGGAATTAGACAAAGGAAGGATATCTCCTGGTGGTTTAGTTAAGGGGGTACATCAAAGGCAGGGATAAGGTTTCAAGGGTGGAGTCTTGCTTCCTGATGTCTTGGAGTCAGCAGGTTGATTGGCATCTTGGCAGGTCACACCCATCTCAGGTAGTGTGTGGGACATGACAGAATGGGATAGAAATTCACACTGTCCCTGGGCGATTGACCAGAGAAATGTCCACTGGTCATCCCCAGACACCACATGTTTCTCTATCCACTAGGCTTTGATGCATGGTGACCCACATGCAACCCATGGAAAACATTGTTTCAGAAAGTTGATGAAGGGAACCAAAAAAGATAAATCTCTAGGGTTTAGGACAATAACTCTAATGTAAAAGATAATGTAGAAAAGGGTCTAAAAGGGCATGTGCATTCTTTCCAGAAAATAAGAAAAAGCCTAGAAATGAAACTTGTATTGACTCATGGCACACAAATAAAAATTTTATAAATTAACTACATTTAGGCAAAACATTTCATATTGTAATGTTCCTAATTGTTGAGAGTCACAACCAAGTCAGGATGGCGCCTGGCATTTTGCCAGAAGGAGTGGGTGAGGGGTAGTGCCAGCGAGTCATTAGGATGGTGATGGTTAAGTTAAGCTGTGTATAATTATTGGGATGATGGCTGATTGCTGTAACTGGATGATGGTGGATTGGGGCAAGCTGTGTATTCAGTTGTGTATATAAACCTCTGCTGTTCGGCAATAAGGCGGCTCCTGCTACCTCGGGTGCCCGCTACTTTTGAGTTCTCTCGGAGTTCCTGTTGAGTTTCCGTGGAGTTCGCATGGGTTCTGGAATAAAGTTCATTCCTGCTTGAATCTACAAGTGGCTCGTGACCTCCTGGTTATTTGTGCCCAGCCAGACTGCGGCACCTAATCTCTCTGCCAATCCAGATGTTTAATTTAAACTAATGTTGGTCATCTTATCCCCACTCTGGAGGTTGGTTTGTGATTAGTTATTGATCCGTACTAGTGCTTGGGTATAAACAGAGGTGTTCTCAGAGAAGCCCTGATGAGGGTTAACATCTACCGCCTGCCCAAGTAGGAAAGTCTGTATAAATCCCATCTCATCAAATCTGCCACATTTTATTCTCTGTGCCACCTCTTCTCTCTTTAATCATCATTTTGGAGTATGCAGAGTGTCAATTTTCTATACACAAATTCTCCTCAACTTATGATGGGGTTATGTCCTGATGAAGGACTTGCTGTTACTGCTCAGCATCACTGTGTGGTACTTCACATTACTATCCCAGGCAAAAATAAAAATCCAAAATTCAATGTACGTTATTATAATTGTTATTAGTATACTACTAGTAAACATGAAACTAACATCCATAAATTAAATGCAAACTGCAGCAGAACCATACAAGACCATTTTTTTTTTAGATTGGACCATATTGTTATCAAGAATTCCTCTTCATCAAGAGGTAACATTAAAAGAGCAGAAATTTTCATAATAGCTAAACGCTGTAGTGTGGCCAAATTAGTTGGACTGAACCAATATGTTATGATATATTCATACAATATAATACTAGTGATAGATGTGCATGAACCAAAGTATGAAATGAATGAATGCTCCAAAAATTTTTGAGCAAAATAAGAATACAGAAAATGTATAATCTCTTTTGTGCAGACTTGAAAACAAAGAAGATTGATAGTGACAGAGGTCAGAATATTGCTTAGTCTACTGTGAGGCATTTTCTTGACTGGAAGAGGGGAAGGACTTTTAGATGCTGAAATTTCCTATTTCTTGATCTGATGCTTGTTGTATAACTTATTCATCATTAACCAATCACTTATTCATTTCCACTTGTGTAATTTTGTGTTTATTATAATACATTTGAATTAAAAATATAAAGTAAATATCAGGAAACAATCTATGTACTGAGTGGAAAGATTCACAATGTATTGTTTGTTAAAAATTGTATATGGTTAATAAAATATGCTATCTTTGTAAGAAAGGGAAGAAGCATTTAGTATTCACACTCTTATTGGTAATAAAGAAAAATGGAAGAAAAGAAGGAAGGAGGAAAGGAAGGGAAGGAAAGGAGTTAGTTTACTTATAAACTGAAATTTATTTAAATTTTTAAAATAGTTTTTAAATTGCTGATGGAAATTTATTTTATTTATTAATTTATTTATATGTGGTTCTGAGAATTGAACCCATTGCCTCACACATGCAAGGTAAGTGCTCTACCCCAGAGCTACAAACTCAGCCCTAACCTGAAATTTAGATGATGATTTTCCACTGTCATAATTAACACCAGTTTGCGGGGGGGGCTCTCCTACTTTATTTTCTGGGTTAAAGATTATATATCTAAATGCATTGTGGTTCTTCTCTTGCTAATAATCGTTCTTCAACATTTATTCCTTATACTGTTGCAAAGTGAAAATTTCAATAACTTCCTTTCCCAATTGCCCCCCCTCAAACAAACAAACAAAATACTATGTAGTAGATTATTATCTCACATTATAGACACACTAAACATACTATGGAATAAAAAGCCATTCCTGTGTCATAAAATGTTAATTGAGCTTTGTCTTTGTTAAGGAAAACTTGAAGATAAGGAAAGCTGTCTTCTCTTCAATGCATCCTCATTTTCTCAAATGCCAAATTCAAATTGCAGAAACATCAAGAGAGAAAGCAAACCATTCTGCTGCAAATCTTTATGAACTGTGTCAAACTGCATAACTGGTAATTTTCTTGAACAGAAGGAAATAATTTGCAATCCTCTCTAGAGAACAGATTTTTTTCCCCTCTTAGTAGTCGTTAGCATAGTTCCTCACTGTGTAGTGCTTAAAGGTGAATGCAGCGACATTATTTTATATTCTTTATCAGTTTATTTTCCCTTCCTTATAACCTAAATTTGGAAGAACTCAAAATTTACTATGGTTTATTCATAGTAAATTTCAAATTTTTGGATTCAAATTATTCAACAGGTACCAAAATAAATATTAAAACAATCAAGTAGTAAACCTTATCTATCTTATCTATCTATCTATTGGTTCATCATATTAGTAATTATTTTAAAAGATAGTTAACATTCATTTATAATGATACTAGTGAATATAATCATCTTTTTTTTTACTCTAAACAAAGTTTTATTTAAGCAAACTTTTATCAGAGGGCTAGTGCATGTCATATCTTTCAATAGAAGAGTAATTTTAGATACCTGACTTGTGAGACAGATGGTCCACTCTAATACTCTGATACTGTGGTACTGCAGGTCTTCACAATCATTGATGCATAGACTCCCTCCTCTCTAGAAATGCTTTTTTCACTTGGCTTCTAAGATTCATGGTCTTTATTTTTCTTCTCTACCACTGGACTCTTCTCATTTGCCTTTCAAATTCTCTTTTATAGCTTCTAATTTTTCTCTGTCTGCACTGACTCCCTAGGTGTCCTCATCCACTCTCATGGTTTTACATACTATTTAAATACTCCTAAATTCCAAAGATATATCTAAAACTAGTACTCTCCTCTGACTGCTAGACTCTGACATCATTGAAACTCTAACCATCTTTCGCCTACAATTTTGCATTGGCTTTACAACCAGTTTCTTCATTATGCTGTGTCTAACTTCATCTCTTACTACTTTTGGTCACTCTAAGCCAGCTATAATTTTCTCCTTTTTTTCTTTGAAAAAACTTTACTTATTTTTTCTTTTGTATTCTCTAGTAGTTAGTCTGCCTACCCATTTTTTCATAGGTCCTGGTACTCTCCCTCTATGTTTTTCAAGCTTTACTCTAATTTAATTGCCAAAGTATCATACCCAAGCTAACTCTCCTAATTCCTCTGTTCAACTTTTGATGTTCTACATTAGTTACTTAATAATAAATTCACTTTATACATGCAGAGTATCATAATTTGGAGGCAACAAATTATATCTGTATCATAATCAATTCAAAATATATTAATTTAGTAAGAACCTGTTTTTACCATGGTGCTGAGATATATCAAAGTTGTATTTTCATTATTACTGCAAACATTTTAAATTTTAAACCCTTGAAATGAACTGACAAATTGATCATGTGTCCATTATTTTATCTTCTGGAAAATGAGTTTCTAAAACTTTCAATTGATTCCAGGAAATGAATGAAAAAAATCATGTATTTAATGAAATTATCTTAACAAAATCTATTATTTGAATCATGAGATGAAATTTATGAAAAAGTTGCATCATTTACTTGTTTAGGATTATTTTGCTAATAAAACCAATTCAGTTATTGTTTCATTTCTACTTATTATATGTGGACAAGTAAACAGCTCATGGAATATAAGTGAAACTATCTCAGTCAGTCATTTGATCCAAATGCACAGCAATGCTTGACAGATGATAGGGAAACACAGGTTTAGAAGATTTATTTAGGCGCACTCTCCTTCATTTAGGATTACCCTGGTATCAGTGATATTAGCACAGTAAAAAAATCTTTGAAACGTTTCCAAAAAAGCAAAGAGAACACTACTAGGTATTGTCAAAAACTACTTTCATAAGCTATATAGAGATTAATCAAAGATTTTCAGCTACCCAAGGAGCACTGCTCAAGAAAACAAACAAACAAAAAATAATATCCTACATAAGAATAAGGAGCTCTGTCCTAATATGTCCTAATCTATGGACAAACTACCAATCTCTACATAGTCCTGAAAACGAACAGCCCTGCCAATCCTTGAAAGGAACAGAAAAAGGAAGAAATCCCCAAAAGTCCTGGAACAACAACAACAAAAACATCATTATTAGTGTTAACCAGTGTTTCCTTGGAAAACTTCACTTTGCAAGGCTATTTTAACTCTGAGCTCACTGGTGCAAATACCATTTATCCTAGGAGCATATTTCAAAACAATTTAAGGAATTTTTTTAACTTGTGGGTAAATTTGCAAGAATCAGTGGGTTAACTCAAGAGAAAAAAACTGAGGAATAAAATATCAAAGGGGGTTTTGAAAAGCTTTAACATTATCCTATGTGAAAGGTCACACTCCTATGGAGTGCTGTAAAATATTGAGGACTATAAATATACTCTAGAAAGACAGAGAACACAATAAAGTTTCACATATGAGAAACTTGAGATGGCACAAAAAGGAAGCAAAGGCTAAGCAAGGTAGAATTGAAAGTGTTGAGTGTTAAGGGCATGCTCCAACAAGTTCAAGAGCTCCTTGAAAAAGTTGAAGGCACTTATTGATTCCAGGTATTTAAGGACTCTATTCAATCATTATATATCACCACTAAGCTAACTAAACAGAGGCAATTTAATTCCTTCCTTCTTCCTTCTCTCCTTCTTTGTTCTTTTTTTTTTTTTTTTTTTTTGAGGGGAAGGGTACTGGGGATTGACCTCATGGGCATTTGACCACTGTGCCACATCACCAGACCTACTTTGTATTTCTTATTTAGATGCAGGGTCTCACTGAGTTGCTTAGAGCCTCATTTTTGCTGAGGCTGGCTTTGAACTCAAGATCCTCCTGTCTTAGCCTCTGGGATTACAGGCATGCACCATCAAGCCCGGATGTTTGTTTATTTATTTATTTATTTATTTAGTACCAGGAAATGAACCCAGGGGAACTTAACCAACTGGAGCCATATTCCCAGCCTCCCACCTCCCTTTTTTAAATTTTTAAATTTTGACACAGGGTCTTGCTTAGTTGCTTAGGACCTCACTAAATTGCTGAGTCTGGCTTTGAACTTGCAATCCTCTTGCCTCAGCCTCCTGAGCTGCTGGGATTGCAGGCGTGTGCCACTGTGCCAGGCACAGAGACAATTCAGTGAAATATAATTAAGAGGGAAAGTGGATCACCTTAATGCAGGAAAAAAATGCTTAACAAAATCTAACACTCTTTCATAACAAAAAACACCCATCAACCCAGGAGTAAAGGGAACTTCACAATCTGCTGAAGGGTGTATGTGGAAAACTAACAGATAACATTATATTAAATGGTGAAAATTTGAAAGGTTTCCTCTGTGATTGTAACAAGACAAAGATGCCTAGACACAAATGCCCCTTTTATTCAGTGTTTTAGGTATTATAAAGTTCTAGGGATTTATATTTAACTGAAATGCATAGTTCTACTTATTTTATTGAACACATTGTTTGGAGGCATCACATTTAGCTAGACGACTATACAAGATAATTTTTATACATCTGCTTAAAATTGTTCATGTCACCCCTTTCCTCCTTGAAAGTATTTTATCCATATTATTTACATTGGAATACCTAGAATACATGTGTTACACATATGAAATTGATAAATCTATAATGAGAATTACCTTTTCAGAGAGATTAATGTTGCATACTCTAGTATGGTTTTGGTTTCAGTGCATGAAAACAAGGAGAATATTTTATAGTGGGGTATCATTCCTGACTATTTAAATACTGATTTATTAGTGTCAAATTTTTTAAAAAATGACAATTGCTCTTCTAGTCTTAAGTAGAAAATAAGTAATTAATGAAGTTGCCTAATTCTTGGAGTAATATATGTGTTTGTGTGTATACATATACTTTATTTGCCCCCAACCCTGCCCCTTACAATCTGTGTGGAAGAGATATGAGTTCTTTATGAATATATTTCATTCTATAATTGTCATTTCTAAATAGGAGTTCCAACACATAGTAATACCTTTAGCAATAGAAGATATGCATATCCATATTTTTCAATTCTGTGATAACATAGAAATGTGCACGTTTTCATCTTTCTTTAAAATTTAATGAAATGTGTCCACAAAACCTCAAATGTGTCTTCTTTTCTCTGAACAATTTGTTTTAGTTCATTTCCTTTGGCAATTACATTAACATTTAATAAAATACAGATTATGAAAAAGTACTCAAAATGGTAATTTTCAAAAAGATTGTATCTATGATGTGGAACAAATATTAAAGGTAAGAAAATGGATCCTAATGAATACTTCAAGATGTACGGCGAAATGTAAATCATTTAGTGGTTTCCTTTACACATAAATTTAAATCTGTTTCTAATGAATGTCCTCTTTGGAGTATTTTGCTAATTTACATTATTACTTTAGAGGTCTGTCAATGTATTGTGAAATGGAATAAAAAGTTTTATTAGAAAAGATGACATCACATAACTCTTCATGAAAATTATTTTCTGTACCACAATCCACAGAAAAATCCATCACCATTAATTTCCTAAAAGAAGTAAATGATTCATTTGAATAATTTGAAACATAGAAGTTAAACAAAACTCTTTACTTTGGTGAAAGTCATATGAATTTAATATGTTATTTTAATTTTTATTTTATTCCTAAATTAAAGTATAAGTGTGCAAAATTTACTTAGCATTATTATTATTGCTTAAGATGATATCAAGGTCTATGTACCTTCTTATAGAGTCTGTGACCTCTTAATGATGACAACCGAGGAATTATAAAATGTTATATATTTTATTTGATGACAGACCTATTAGGAAGTAGAAAATGCTAAGAAGCCTAATTATTTCACCTGCTAAGAAGTATGTTTAAGCAGATTGGATAAATAATAGATCACTCATCAAAATTCCTGTAAATTTCCTTTTACTTGCATGTATGTATGTATCCTTTTCTAAAATGAATTAAAACTCATTAAGCTAAAGTATACTAATAGTAACATTTTTTGCAAAACATACAGATTTCAGCTATTTCAAATATACAGCAGCTGCACTTTGCATAACTTTCTGAACTAAACTAAATATTGTGATCTGAATTATATCTACTTGTAGAAATTAGACATAATTTCCCAAAAGTGAAGAAATGAACCCTTTGTAACTGAGTCACAGAAAATCCTGCTTATTTTCTTGGCCATTGTTGTTCAATGTATTTTTTTTTTAACCAGGAATAGTTTGATGGGCAGAGATGGTAAGGAAGCTGTTAATTTCTGTGCTTAAAATATTCATGAGATCTAATGAGAATATTATGCAACTATTTCTGTTTTTCCATTTCTCATGTGTATTTCCTACTTGTGCCTCTTATATTTTACGTAAGATATGTTTCCCTTTTCCAGTTTATATAACATGATTTCAATTTTTTAATGTATCACTGTGTTATCCTGAATTAAATTTTCTAGATATGGGATAGAGTACTTAATTAGCAAGTTTTAAAAAAAATATTCTAATTGGTTGTATATGACAGCAGAATGCATTACAATTCATATTACACATATAGAGGACGATTTTTCATATCTCTGGTTGTATACAAAATATATTTACACCATTCGTGTCTTCATATATGTACTTAGGATAATGATGTCCATCTCATTCCCACTGTCTTTCTTACCTCCATGCCCCCTCCCTTCTCCTCCCACCCTTCTGTCCTATCTAGAGTTCCCATGCTCCCCCTCCCAACACCACTATGACTCAGTCTCCTTAAATCAGGGAAAATATTCAGCATTTGTTTTTTGGGGATTGGCTAACTTCACTTAGCATTATATTCTCTAACTCCATCCATTTACCTGCAAATACCATGATTTTATTCTCTTTTATTGCTGAGTAATATTCCATTGTGTATATATACCACATTTTCTTTATCAACTCATCTATTGAAGGGCATCTAGGTTCCTTTCACAGTTTAGCTATTGTGAATTGTAGCAAGTTTTCTTTTCTTTTAGATCTTATATAAGAAAGAATTTTATGTTTATTCCATGATTATCTGATTCTTGATCAAGGTAAGGATGGATTGGAGCTAGTTATTGATTTATAAAATGCTTTTCGAAATTTAAGACAAGGTAGCACTCATGGACAATCATTTGCATTACTCAAGTAATGATTACCTAACTAACCATTTCATTGACTTAACCAGTTACACAGCCTTGTTTGACTAGGTGACCAGTAGGTCATCAAAGACCCTTATGAAAACTTTACCTAATTTTGCTTCAGACATGAAGATTCTTCACACACATATTAACGATTCATAATCCTGATATGGAATTATACTATGAGATGAGAAAGGACCCAGGAGAAGTGCATCTATAGGTTGCTTAAGCCCCCAACACTTGCCTGTGTTGTTTTCTTTTCCTATTGTCTTATGTGAATTCTTTTGATAATCTGACCTTATATAATCATAATATCCAAATATTACTACTAATAAACTATACTCAGATTATAACATTATCTAAAGATAAAAAGATGACCAGATCCACTCTTAAAATAGCATAACAAAGGAAACAATGAATACTTTCTCCAAAGAGGGAACTACATAGAGAGATAGTCAAGTGATTATAGATACTGAATAATCTCAAGATCTGAAGTTCTCACACTTGAGGCCCAGACAGCCAAGAGTCTAATTCTAGTCTGAAATCTTTAATCCCAAAATTCAGGAAGAGCTAATGTTTCAGTTTGGATCCAGAAGCAAGGGGAGAAAAAAACTTGCTTGAAGAAAGCCAAATAAGTAGCTCACTTTTACTTGGGGTAAAGTCATGTTTTGTGTTATTCAATCCTTCAGTTGACTGGGTGATGCTCACAAACATTAGGGAGAATAATCTACTTTACTCTGTGTACCAATTCTAATATTAATCTCATTCAAGTCATCCTTAAGCACAAAGATTAATATTTAACCAAATATTTAGCACACTGTGGCCAGTCAAGTTCATACATACAATTGTCTATCACACACTAAAAAGAAAATATTTATAGAATTATACAAAAGGAAATGAGAAGAAAATCAAAATGTGTCCTTACCCCTAAACCCTCAAAATCAAAGAAACACAAAGAAATACAGTAATAGAAAAAAAAAAGGACAACAGATCTGTGAAATAAAATGAAACAAATAGCAGAATGGCAAAAGTTAAGTTTTTCCTATCATTATTTTTTTCTTAATTTCTTTAACTGTGATCGGATTAATGTCTCCAGTCAGAAAACATGAAGTTTCAATCTGCAAGAGCTTTATTTTAGATCTAAGCTAAAAATGAAGGGATATAAAAAGATAGTACGTAATGAATATCTTTTTTCAAAAAGAGCAGATATGGCTACATTAATATAAAAAATACCTTAAGTAAAAAATGTAGTATAAGAAATAAAAAAGGACATTGTATAATATTCTCATTGTCATGAGGCAGATAACCTAAGGATAGCTCCTGAGAATGCAAACTAAATTCAACCGCCCAGACTACATATAAACTTCTCATGGAGAATACACACTTACCATTGCATACCACTGAGATATTATGGTAGTTTTACATGATATAAGTTATATAGCTACTTAGGCACATTAGAGTGAAAATGTAACATAATGAAGACAAATATGCAAAGGAACCTACCTTCTTTCAAGGAACAGCAGTTAGATTATTAGCAGATGTCCAAACTGAAAAATTTGTGGAAATTTTTAACCAGGGTTATAAAGTGAAAGCTTTATAACCCTGGCAGTGAAAATTTACATTATTGGACTCTATATTAAATAAAATATTCTTCAAAAATGATGGAAAATAGATATTTAAGATGGACAAAAAGGGGAAAATTTATTACTGAAAGATTTATCCTACAGGAAATGCTTATAATAGGTTTTAAGAAGAAATGTGACACTACATAGCAGCTTGGTGATGCTGATAGCACTGAGAAGCAATAAAAATGATAGATATTCTATTAAGTATAAATTAATATTGACTGAATAAAGGTATTATCATTATCGATGAAGAAGTTTTTAGGCGTGGAGGAGCACCAGAGATTGAGCTTAGGGACACTCAACCACTGAGCCACATCCCTAGTCCTATTTTGTATTTTATTTAAAGACAGTATCTCACAGAACGGCTTAGTGCCTCGCTGTTGCTGAGTCTGGCTTTGAACTTTTGATCCTCCTGCCTCAGCCACTGGAGCTGCTTGGATTACAGGCATGTGCCACCTTGTCTGGCAAGAATTTTTGTATATATGTAAATAAATTAATGAACTTTACAGCATTGATGTATAAGTCAGGAGGGGGATATATTTAAATAAATTTTATAATGCATTTCTATCATTTAAGAATGAGAAGGATGGAACTAGAGACCTCATGTTAAACAAAACAAGTTAAATTCAAAAGGTTAAGGGTTCTGCATTTTCTCTCAAATGCAGAAGCTAGAGAGGAAAAAGGTCAACAAAGGTGGGGATAGATTTGTTAAAATTCAATGAGAGACCAGTAGATGAAAGAGATCAAGAGGTAGGAGGCACAGAGGGAGGAGGGAAGTGCTGGGGAATGAAAATTGGCCAAATTGTATTTTTAGATTGTTTTCATGTATGAATATATAACAACAAATCCCATAAATGTGTATAACTATAATGCACCAATTTTAAAAAATGAAGAAATAGAAAAAAGAAAGACAGACAGATATGTTGAGAAAGATTAACTTTGTGAGTCCAATATGTTAGAATCACTAGGGTAGCACCTTAAGAGTAGCAAATGAGTGCATAGCTGTCTAAATAATGGATACAACTATAATGATTAAAAAATAAAGAGCAAAAGGAAGAAAAAATGTAAGTCACATAGGACAAAAATGAGTGTAAATGGAGTGTAAATCTCATCAACATTCAAAATAGTTGTGATTATAGTAAACATAAATGCAGTTATATTTTCAGCTAAAAGAAAAAATCTGATGAGATAGAAACAAAAACCCTAGCTGTATCCTGTTTGGCATTATAATTAAAAGCATAGATATATACCCCACAAAAGCTAATCAAAAGAAAGTTGTAAAGATAGCATCAAAAAAGGTAGATTTTGTGACAAAAATAGTAGAGGTAAAAATAAATGTTATAAGGTATTTGATGTACAAATGAAGTAAAACAAAACATAATTTTATGCAAGTAATATGTTAGCCTGAATATCTGTGGGGACAAGTGCACAGAGTACCGCAAACATGTCATATGTTTCATGTATGAATATATAATAACATATAGCATGAGGGTGTCTCCCTCATGCTAGACGTGTGAGCAGCAAGCCCTTGGTGTGAGGCTGTGTGTTGCATGCAATCCCTGCACTTGCTCAACAGCCCACTCCTCGACTGGTCACAGCAAGCACTATTAGCAGATATTGCATTGGTGGCTTCCTGCAATATAGTAACTGCATAATAAAATCAGACCTGCTTCCTGCTTGGTCTCCAGAGGTCTTGATAAGCTACTCTGCAGCCACACTCCCTTCTACACTGTCCCGTGGACCTCCTCGCTGGACAAGAGAGAGCCCACACAAATGTCCATACCAAACATTGATTATCTACAAAGAGAAAATTGATAAATTTGCTCTCACAGTGGAAGATTCTAGCATATATTGTATAGTAAGGTATGAGAAGGAAAATAATGTCAAAATCAAGATACTGCAGAATCAGGCAACTTAAACATCAAACTTGATTGTATTCTAAAGGTATAGAATACCTATTTTTTAAGCCATTATGATGTTTTTTTAGATTCTTTATAGTTATACACAGTAGTTTTATTTATTATGGCTTATTTGTATGTGCACATAACACAATTTGATCAATCTCATTCTTTAGTGCATTTTCTTTCCCTCTCCTCCTCTCTCCCCACAATCCACTTGCTCTACTATATGCATTAATTATTAGTATTGTTATTCATTACTTTTATTAGTACACTATATTTATATATAAAAATGAGATCCATTGTGGTATATCCATGCATGGACAAGGCGTGATCTTGTGGATATTGTACCCCGGATTTCCAGTTCCCTCCCCTCCTCTCTTGCTCTTGAGGCTCTTTCTTCACTCTATTGGTCTCCCTCAAATACCTAGTCTTTTTCACTCACACATTATACATTTAAATGAAAGGACTAGAACTTCAGTCTTAACTGATTTCTAAGGAATAAAATAAAAACATTTTGTGAGTACAGAGTGAAGTCAACCTATATATTAAATGCAAAAGATCTTTTTATGTTTTAAAAAGGAAACACTTTTAAGTATGATATGATCTCTAAGACAGAGATCATAGTGGAACTTTAAAAAATTTACATATACTATATTAGAATACAACGTATCAAACTTGAGATGCATGGAAACCATGTTTTAGAGGGAATCTGAAGCTTTAAAACCATGTGTTATCAGAGAATAGAAAAAGCGAAAATTTAGTTAATATTTGTCTCAAAATGTTAAAGAAAAGATAAGAAATTCAACAAGAATATTATAAAAGTAGTATGAATTTAATAATATAAAAGAAAATAATACAGAGAAAAGTGAATTAAGTATTTATGTATTTTAAAAATACCTGTAATTACTTGAACAAGGAAAATTGATAAGAAAGAAGCAAGAAAAAATTTATAATGAGATAAAAAGAGATATATGTGGAAATGAAACTGATCATAAATAGATAATACATAAATTCATATCAGCAAACTTGAAATTTTAGATGAAATGGGCATGTCTATATAAACACGGAGAGAAGAGCAGAAAATCTAAATTGTACAAAGAAAGTGGAAAAATGGATATAATACTGAAACTGAATGCATTATTAAAAACCTTCCCATGAGGAAATCAGGTCTACATACTGTCTTCAGTGACCCATTTCAAACATGTAAGGAAATAAGTAATGCCAAACACAGAATCTCTTTCTGTGAGAAAGCACTGTACACATCCATCTTTGGGACTCACTATAACAACCCTGACTAAATAAAACAAAACAAAAATCTGAAAAAAAAAACATCAAATAAGGGGACATGGGTAGAGAGTAAAGGCCAATCTGAGTCTTGAGTATAAATCCAAAAATTCCAAACAAAATATTTTTAAACCAAATCTGGCAATGCGTAAAATGTATACACACACACACACACACACAGACACACACACACAAGAATAACATATCCCAATCTAATAGTATTTTTTTAAGTTGGACACAATATCTTTATTTTACTTATCTTTATGCCATGCTGAAGATAGAACCCAGGGCCTCGCACGTTCTAGACAAGTGCTCTACTGCTAAGCCACAATTCCAGCCCCTAATAGGATTTTTCCAGAAAAAAGTTTGCTTGAGAATTAAAAACTAAATCAAAGTGAAGTAATACAATAAAGATGAAGATTAAATATTCCAAATGCCTGTTAAGAGATGCAGAAAAAAATTAATAAATTTCACTTCTAATCATAATTAAAGCTATTGACTATATAGGAATCAGAGAAAGGTGCTTCATCTGATTAAGGATGTCTGAAAATTGTCAATAGCAAATATTTTGCTTTAGGGAGATATCCAGAGATAAGTATATCCACCACTTACTATTCATCAAACTGCAGATTCCAATCAATGCAAATAAGGCAAGGAAAACAAAATAAATATTAAAATTTTCAGAGAATAATTTTAAAATTAATATGACATAATTTTTAGGTAAAAAATTTGAATGTACAACTAAATTGTTAAGGGCAAATAAGTGTTTTTATAGTATGTTTTCTGAATTTTCATTAAATATAATTTATTTTTTGTTTTTGTGTGCATAGATAAATTTTAATAAATACAGGTACACAAAATACCTACTAATAAGTCAAACAAAATATGTAATAATAAGAAACTCTGAACCGTTTTTCAAAGAAATATTCTAAAAGCCTAAATAAATATGGTCAGATCCTTGCTCATGAATTAAAAGACTCAATATTGCAAAGCTGTTCATTTTCACCAAGGTTACTGGTGTCTTCATTTTAGCAGTAAGCAAAAATCTCTAGAGGGTGTGTGTGTATATCCATCTAAATTGGCAAGATGTTTTTAAAATTTTTGCATTGGCAGGTTTGAAGAAGGCAGAAATATTTTTGAGACTTACATCATTAGATACTAAAAGTTATTGTGAAGACTTTATAAGCTGCAGTAATCAAGGAAGCTTTTTATAATACAAGAGTACACCCAGACAATTAGAACTAATTAATCCTGAAATATAGCCACATGTACATGGAAATTGTATTTGAAACAAATATCACTACAGCTCAACTTTGTATTATACCATGTGTGGCAGTTAAATATACATATGCAAACTGATGAAATCTGACCACTATTATATATCAAATTAAAAAAAAGTAAAGAGATCAATGCAGAAAATAAATAAATAAATATTTTTAAAGTTAGTAGAGGAGAATCTCTTAATGATTTTTACATCTGGGTAACTTACTTTCTTAGAGTGTTCTGTTTTAAAATCAAGAAGATGATCTCATAAAATTCATAAATCAGATAAAATTCATTAATTAGATTACATTAAAACTAAAAGTATTTGTTAAAATAAATTCTTTTTTAAAAAACAATTATTCTTAAAACATTTTATTTTAAACTATTTTTTGTAATAGTTACATAAATTTATATGCATATATATAAATTTATGTAATATAATTATATTATATTCCACATAACAAACAATCCATTAAACAGGAAATATGTTTTGCAAATTTGTCATTTTATTTAGTTATATGTCTTTCACTCTTTCTCTTTCTTCCTTTCTTCCTTCCTTCCTTCCTAAGTGAACATACCTGAAGGAGCAAAAATAATTAAATAAATAAATAAATTCTGATGTAACATATTGAGCAAAAGCTTGGAATTAAAGTAAATTTCTTTCTTCCTTTCTTTCCTTCTGTGTTTCTTTCTTCCTTTCTTTCTTTTTAAATAAATACTAACTCTAAGAAGAAGTTAATTGTTTTAATGGAGGGATTTTCAAGTTGTTTTCTGAAAAGGACCAGGTAGTAAATTTTTAATCTTTGTGGTAGGCATGGTTGGTAAATCTCTGTCACATTATTTGATTCTATCATTGTAGCATTGACTAAACTGTATACAGTATGTAAATGAATCTAGGTTATCTGTTATTTTTTCTTGGGTCAGGTTTTTGATATTGTATTGAAAAAAGTCAACACTGAACCTCACATTGTCAAGATTTTCTCCCGCATTATCTTCTGAGAGTCTTACAGTTTTGTGTTTTAAGAGAATAAAATGTAAGAACAGAGGAGAAGTTATACAACAATTGGCTAATTTCTTGAAAATTTAAAGGACTCCCACAAAGGAATAAAACACTTTAAAAAATAGGTAATAGGGGCATGGGCTGTGGTTCAGTGGCAGAGGGCTTGCTTGGCATGTGCGAAGCACTGGGTTCAATTCTCAGCACCACATATAAATAAATGAATAAAATAAAGGTCCATTAACATCTAAAAATTTTTTTAAAAAATTAAAAATAGGTAATTCATATGAAAAGATACTTATGAAGGGATGTATTAAAATGTCCAATAAAAATCTGGAAAAGTACATTTGTAACAATGGGACAGTTTCTTAAAATCATTATATGCCATAAATACCTATTAAAATGGCAAAATTAAAGATTTCAACAGTGCCTTGTCATATTGACAGTATGAAGAGCCACACATGGCGGTGCACACCTGTAATCCCAGTGGCTTGGGAGGTTGAGGCAGAAGGATCACAAGTCCAAAGCCAGCCTCAGCAACTGAGTGAGGCCCACAGCAACTTAGTGAAACCCTATGAAAATAAATAAATAAAAATCAAAAGGGCTGGGGATGTGGCTCAGTGGTTAAGTGCCCCTGCGTTCAACTGGGGTACAAAAAAAGTATAGAGAAATGGGAATTCCTATTATAGATTACTCTCCATTATACTTAATAGTCCAGTATTAATTTGCTAGGGCTTCCATAACAAGTATTAGAAGCTGGATGGCTTAAACAGAAATTTATGGTATCACAGTTCTGGAGGCTGAATGTCCAAGATGAAGGAGTTTGAGTATTGCTTCATTCTCAGAGATGTGAGAGAGGATCTGTCCCACAGCATCTTAACTATCTCCTGGTGGTTTCCTGGACATCTTTAATGCTCTTTTGCTTATAGAAACATCAGCCTTTACTGCTTTCATCCTTCCATGTCTGCTTCCAAATTTCTACTTTTTTTATAAAGATGGTGATACTGGATTAGCATCCTTAGCATCTACTTCAATGACCCATTTTAACTTGATCACCTCTGTAAAGGTCCTTTCTCCAAATAAGGTCAAGATACTGAGATACTGGGGTTAGACTATCAATATATGAATTAGGAGAGACACAGTTCAACCCATAGAGGGTGCAAAACTAGAAACATTCCAGACACACAATAATATTATGATGATAAATAAATTGTGGTGCATCCCAGAGTGGAACACCAAACAACAGTTAAAACAGATTAAATAATACTACTATGTGAAAACCTACATAACACAAACGTTTAGCAGTAGACACAAAACTACTTATTTTAAAATATTTCATGATAAGCTTCTAAAATATCATAGAATGCTAAAATACAGCCATAGAAATGAGAAATCAACCACTTTGGAAGGTGACCAGAGATAGTGATTATAGGGGCAGAGGGTAGTTTCTGAGACAGTTACTATTCTATTTCTTTTCCTTTTTTATTTTTTTTGTGTGTGTGTTTTCTTTTAAATCAAAATTTGTTCAAAAGCAGTTCAGGAACACATTTAAGGGCTGCCACTTAGATGTTAAGTTTTCTTTAAGCTAATTTTTTTAGCTGATACATGAAATCATGAATATTGTACATGTGTATGGGGTAACTATGTGGTGATTTGAACATGTATACATTGTGTAGTGCTTAGAACAGGATATGCATATCTGTTTCCTCAAACACTAAACACTTTTTTAATGGTGAAACATTCAAATTCCTATCTCCTAGCTTCCTTAAGTATACAGTACATGATTGTTACCTCCAGTTACCTTGCTGTGCAACAGCGCCCCAGAACTACTGGCTCTTATCTGATTGTCCCTGTGCATTGATCCTCATCTCCTCACCCCTCCTTCTTCACTGCTCTCCCCAGCCTCTGGTAACTGCCATTCTTCTCCCAACTTTGGTGAGATGAGATCAACTATTTTAGATTCCACATATGAATGAGCTCAAATAGAACTTGTCTTTCTGGGACTGACTTATTTCACTTAACATAATGACCTCCAGTTCATTCGTTTTTAATGGCTGAATATATTATTTCTTGATGGAGTGAAGGTCATTTGGTTATTGTTTGTGATAATCCATTGAGATATATGTTTGTTTGAATGCTTTTGTCTGTGTTGTGCTTCATTAAAAATTAAATAAGAACTCTAGGTAGATAATATGCATATACTATATATAAATAGGGCATAGGTATAGATAAATGCATACTAAACTTATATTCATTGCCTTAATGGAGCAGATATAGAAGAGTGAGATAAATATAATTTTTCTTACATATCTCTCTGTGCTGTAACTTGCTAAAAATCACGTTTAAACATAAAAATAAAACATGTTACAGGAAGAAAGTAGTATGATAATGTAATTAACATTAAATTGAAAGAGACAAACTGTTCTAAAAATCACCATCAGAAAAGAGGAATTCTCTAGACTTTGCCTCTATTCAATCAACCTTTTCCACCATACTTATGAAATTCATCAAATTTATTTTAAATATGCATGCATCATCTTGCATAATAGATGCATTGATAGAAAAATGTGGGAACAATTGCATGGAGTACTGCATACATGGCATACATTAAGGGCATCTGAGTGGCAAACCACTCCCCTGTGGTAGGCCTGTGAGTGGCACAGCCCTGGGTGTGAGGCTGCGTGTTGCAGTCCCTGTGCTTCCTCCATGGCCCACTCCTCCATTGGTCACTGCAGGGACAGTTGGCCAGCAATTGTATTGGTGGCTGCCTGTAATCTGCCTAGCTACTGCCTGAGTATATATACATGGTAACTATACAATTAAATTAGACCTGGATCCTGCTTGGTCTCTGGAGGTCTTGATTAGCAACTCCACAGCCATGCTCTCCTCTACCCTGTTCTGTGGACCTCCTTGCTGGATGATTGAGAGCCCACGCAAGAAAACAGTAATGAGACAATAAGAAGAGTTCCTTATATATTGGACTTCTATTAACATAAATTTGGAATTGAATCATCTTTCAAAATGGCATCCTTAAAGGGTAATATAAGCTTCTAAAATATCATAAAATAATTTACAATGCATATCACAATTTAAGAAAAAGTAAAGAGCTATTTTCAGAAATTGTAAATTACAGTTCATATCTTCTCAGGTAATTATTAGTTTATTAAATATATACAATCCTTTGAAATACGTTCAATAATTCTAAAAAGAAATTGAGAAGCATCTACAGTTTTGACACAAGTGCTTTAAACTTATCCTATTTTTTAATTATAATGAAATCGATTCAATGTAACTTTACATAATAAATGCTGGATTATTTTGCTAGACATTTAGTATTATCCAAGTCTCAATAAGACATTTTGTAACACAGTGTTAATGATTTGAAAGGTGGTTTTTGTGTTTCTTTTTTATTCTTGTCTTCTGCCTTTAAAATGTGCGTATTTAACTCTTTTAAATTGGTTTTTCTTCATGTATTTGTAACAAAGTGGAAGGGATGAGACAATTTTGCTAATGAAAATGGCAGCATTTCCTTCAAACTAAATTAAGATGAAGGCCAGAAGTTTTAAGCTGCATGAAAAACATGTGACTTCCAAAGAAAGTCAGTAAAATATGTCCTGCATCTTGGGTGCTAACTAGAGGCAAGCTAGACTTAAATCACTACAGATAGGGACGCTTGCCTTCTTTCCCTTATTTGTAGTTTATCATTAACTTATATGTATTAGAATGTTTTATGTTGTTATGACTGAATAACTCAGGCCAGGTGTTTTATAAAAGAAAAAAGTTATAGAGCTCATGGTTCTGGAGCCTGGAAGGCTAAGATTGGATGGTTGCACCTGTCAAGGGCCCTGTGCTGTGGCATGATTGAGAAGTGGAGGGGCCAACAGGCACACATGGAAGAAGGTAAACACAAAGTGGGGCCTTGCTTTATAACATCCTCATCTCACAGTAAGCAATCCAGTTCCAAGAGTCCAAGAGAATTAACCCAGTCCCAAAAGAAAGGCTTTAAAGTGATTTTAAAATATACCAAAATACTGTAGCACCTTAATATATCTCTTTCTAAATTTGTTTTTTAAAAAATTTTGGAAGGAGTAAGTAGTACCTATGATATGATTAGCTAAACGAGCAATATATGACTTTAACATTTGCTCTATTTTTATTTAGATGTGTTTAAATAGAAATATAAAGAGCTGTTCTCCAACATCAAGAAGCTCTTCATTAAATTAAAAAAGATATTTATTAAGAACCATATTATCATCTTGATAAACACAGAAAAAGCATTCAACTAAGTACAGCATCCTTTTATGTTCAAGACATTAGAAAAACTAGGGATAACAGGAACTTACCTCAACATTGTAAAAGCTATATATGCTAAGGCTCAGGCCATCATCATTCTAAAAGGAGAAAAATTGAAGGCATTCCCTCTAAAATCCGGAACAAGACAGGGACGCCCTCTCTCACCACTTCTATGCAACTTAGTTCTCGAAACACTGGCCAGAGCAATTAGACAGATGAAAGAAATTAAAGGCATAAAAATAGGAAAAGAAGAACTTAAATTAGCACTATTTGCAGATGACATGATCCTATACCTAGAAGACCCAAAAGGTTTTATCAATAAACTTCTAGAACTAGTAAATGTATTCAGCAAAGTGGCAGGATATAAAATTAACACGCATAAAACAAAGGCATACCTGTGTATCAGTGACAAATCTTCTGAAATGGAAATGAGGACAACTACCTCATTCACAATATCCTCAAAAAAATAAAATAAAATATTTGGGAATCAACCTAACAAAAGAGGTGAAAAATCTATACAACAAAAACTACAGAACCCTAAAGAGAGAAATAGAAGAAGACCTTAGAAGATGGAAAGATATATCTTGCTCATGGATAAGCAGAATTAATATTATTAAAATGGTAATATTACCAAAAGTACTTTATAGGTTCAATGCAATGCTAATCAAAATCCCAATGGCATTACTTGCAGAAATAGAAAAAGCAATCATGAAATTCATCTGGAAAAATAAGACACCCAGAATAGCTAAAGCAATTCTAAGCAGGAAGAGTGAAACAGGTGGTACAGTGATACCAGATTTTAAACTATACTATAGAGCAATAGTAACAAAAACAGCATGGTACTGGTACCAAAACAGGCAGGTAGACCAATGGTACAGAATAGAGGACACAGAGACCAATCCACAAAATTACAACTACCTTATATTAGACAAAGGTGCTAAAAGCATGCAACGGAAAAAGGATAGAATCTTCAACAAATGATGCTGGGAGAACTGAAAATTCATTTGCAACAAAATGAAATTGAATCCCTTTCTCTCACCATTCACAAAAGTTAACTCAAAATGGATCAAGGAGCTAGGAATCAAACCAGAGACTCTGGGTCTAATAGAAGAAAAAGTTGGCCCTAATCTCCATCTCGTGGAGTAGGGCTCCAAATTCCTTAATAGGACACCTATAGCACAAGAGTTAAAATCAAGAATCAACAAATGGGACGTATTCAAACTAAAAAGTTTTTTTCTCAGCAAGAGAAATAATAAGTGAGGTAAATAGGGAGCCTACATCCTAGAAACAAATTTTTACCCCTCACACTTTAGATAGAGCTCTAATCTCTAGAGTATACAAAGAACTCAAAAAGCCAAGCAACAAAAAAATAAATAACCCAATCAACAAATGGGCCATGGAGCTGAACAGACACTTCTCAGAGGAGGGTATACAATCAATCAACAAATGCACGAAAAAATGCTCACCATCTTTAGCAATCAGAGAAATGCAAATTAAAACTACTCTAAGATACCATCTCACTCCAGTAAGAATGGCATCCATTTTGAAGTCAAACAATAACAAGTGCTGTCAAGGATGCAGGGGAAAAAGGTACACTCATATATTGCTTGTGGGACTGCAAATTGATGCAGCCAACTTGGGAAGCAGTATGGAGATTCCTTGGAAAGCTGGGAATGGAACCACTATTTGACCCAGCTCTTCCCCTTCTTGGACTATACCCAAAAGATCTAAAAGGAGCATACTGCAGGGACATAGCCACATCAATGTTTATAGCAGCACAATTCACAATAGCTAGACTGTAAAACCAACCTAGATGCCTTTCAATAGATGAATGGATTAAAAAATGTGGCATTTATACACAATAGAATATTACGCAGCACTAAAAAATAACAAGATCATGGCATTTGCAGGGAAATGGATGGCATTAGAGCAGATTATGCTAAGTGAAGTTAGTGAATACCTAAAAAACAAATGCTGAGATGTCTTCTCTGATATAAGGGGGTGACTCAAAATAGAGCAGGGAGGAAGAGCATGAGAAGAAGATTACCACTAAATAGGGAAGAGAGGTGGGAGGGAATGGGAGGGAGAAGGGGAATTGCATGGAAAATGGAAGGAGACCCTCATCCATAGAGAGGTGATGGGAGGAGAGCAAAGGGGAGGGGGGATAGGATGAGCAGCAGAATACAATAGACACTAGTACTGCTGTATGTATATAAGTAGCCATATAACCAATGTGATTCTGCAACCTGTACACTTGGAAAAATGAGAATTCATACCCCATTTGATTCAAATGTATGATATGTCAAGATAATTGTAATGTCATGTGTAACTAATAAAAAAAGATATTTATTCATTTTTTAATTTTTTAATTGATTTTTTAAAAACAAATGACAGTAGAATACATTATAATTCTTATTACCATATAGAGCACAATTTTTCATATCTCTGGTTGTACATAATGTTCACACAAATTCATGTCTTCATACATGTACTCTAGATAATGATGTCCATCATATTTCACCACCCTTGCTAACCCCCGTCCCTTCCCTTCCCCTCCTACCACTCTGCCCTAACTAGAGTTCCTTTATGCCTCCCATGCCCCCCCTCTCTACACCACTATGAATCAGCCTTCTTACATCAGAAAAAACATTCTGCATTTGTTTTTTGGGAGGTTGGCTAACTTCACTAAGCATTATCTTCTCCAACACCATCCATTTACCTGCAAATACCATAATTTTATTCTCTTTTATTACTGAGCAATATTCCATTGTGTATATATGCCACTTTTTAAAATCCACTCATCTATTGAAGGGCATCTAGGTGTTTCCACAGTTTAGCTATTGTGAATTGTGTTGCTATAAACATTGATGTGGTTGTGTCCCTATAGTATGCTGTTTTTAAGTCCTTTGAGTATAGACTGAGGAGAGGGATAACTAGGTCAAATGGTGGTCCCATCCCACATTTTCCAAGCAATCTCCAAACTGCTTTCCATATTGGCTGTACCAATTTGCAGTACCACCAGCAATGTATGAGTGGACCTTTTTGCCCACATCCTCGCCAACATTTATTATTGTTTGTATTCATAATAGCTGCCAATCTGACTGGAGTGAGATGATATCTTAGAGTAGTTTTGATTTGCATTTCTCTAATTGCTAGAGATGATGAACATTTTTCTCATGCATTTGTTGATTGATTTTATATCCTCTACTGAGAAATGTCTTTTCAGGTCCTTGGCCCATTTGTTGATTGGGTTATTATTATTATTATTATTATTATTATTATTATTTTGGTGCTTAGCTTTTTGAGTTCTTTATATTCCCTAGAGATTAGTGCTCTATCTGATGTGTGAGGGCTAAAAATTTGCTCCCAGGATGTAGGCTCTCTGTTCACCTCACAGATTGTTTCTTTTGCTGAGAAGAAACTTTTTAGTTTGATTCTATCCCATTTATTGATTCTTGGTTTTAATTTTTATGCTGTAGGAATCTTATTAAGGAAGTTGGGGCCTAATCCCACATGATAAAGATTAGGGCCTACTTTTTCTTCTATTAGATGGAGAGTCTCTGGTTTAGTTCCTAGGTCCTTGGTCCACTTTGTGCATGGTAAGAGATATGGGTTTAATTTTATTTTGTTGTATGTGGATTTCCAGTTTTCCCAGAACCATTTGTGGAAAATGCTATCTTTCCTTTAATGCATTTTTTGGCACCTCTGTCTAATATAAGAAAATTGTAATTTTGTGGGTTAGTCTCTGTGCCCTCTATTCTGTACCATTGGTCTGCCAGTCTGTTTTGGTGCCAATATCAAGCGGTTTTTGTTACTATTGCTCTGTATTGTAGCTTAAGATGTGATATAGTGATGCCACCTGCTTCACTCTCCCTGCTAAGGATTGCTTTAGCTATTCTGAGTTTCTTATTTTTCCAGATAAATTTCATGATTGCTTTTTCTATTTCTATGAGGAATGCCATTGGGATTTTGATTGGAATGGCATTAAATCTGTATAGTGCTTTTGGTAGTATGGTCATTTTGATAATATAAATTCTGCCTATCCAAGAGAAAGGTATATCTTTCCATCTTGTAAGGTCTCCTTTGATTTCTTTCTATAGGGTTCTGAAGATTTCAGTGAATAAATCTTTCTCTTCTTTCATTAAGTTGATTCTCAAGTATTTTTTTTTTTTGAGGTTATTGTAAATGGGGTAGTTTTCCTCGTTTCCCTCTCAGAGGATTTGTCACTGATATACAGAAATGCCTTTGATTTATGGGGGTTGATTTTATATCCCACTACTATAGAACTCAATAATACAATCAATAACTTAACTGCATATATAGAATATTTCAACCTACATCAAGCGAATACACTTTCTTCTCAGCAGCACATTGATCCTTGCCTAAAATAGACCATATTATATGCCACGAAGCAACTCCTAGAAAATACAAAAAAATGGTAGAGAAACTACCATGTATTTTATCAGATCATAATGGAAACTGGAAATCAATGACAAAATAAAAATTACTCCAACACCTGGAGACTAAACAATATGAATAAACAATGGATTACAGAAGACATCAAGGAAGAGATTAAAAAATTCTTAGAGGTAAATGAGAACATAGACACAACATATCAAAATATCTGGGACACTATGAAAACAGTACTAAGAGGAGAGTTCATTGCATTGATTTTATTACTTGAAAGAAGAAAAAGTCAACAAATAAATGACCTAATCTTACATCTCAAAACACTAGAAAAAGAAGAATAAATCAACAGCAAAAGCAGTAGAAGGCAAGAAATAATTAAAATTAGAGTTTAGATCAATGAAATCAAAACAAAAGAAACAATTATAAAAATGGCAAAACAAAAAGTTGGTTATTTGAAAAAATAAATAAAATTGGCAGACCTTTAGCTATGCTAATGAAGAGAAGTAGAGAGAAAACTCAAATTACCAGCATACATGATGAAAAGGTAATATCACAAGATACACTACAGAAATACAGAGGATAATAAGAAATTATTTTGAAAACTTATACTCCAATAAAATAGAAGATATTGAAGGCATCAACAAATTTCTTAAGTTATGCAATTTTCCCAGATTGAACCAGGAAGATATACACATATACACAATTTAAATAGACCAACATCAAGTGATGAAATAGAAGATGCTATCAAAGCCTACCAATCAAGAAAATCCCAGGACCACATGGATATACAGCTAAGTTCTACAAGACTTTTAGAACTTAAAGAAGAAGTAATACCAATACTCTTCAATTTATTTCAGGAAATACAAAAAGAGACAGCATTTCCAAACTCATTCTATGAGGCCAATATCACCCTAATCTCAAAACCAGGCAAAGACACATCAAAGAAAGAAAACTTCAGGCCAATATCTTTAATAAACATAGATGCAAAAAGTCTCAATATTTTTTGGCAAATCGAGTACAAATACATATAAAAAAGACTGTGCACCATGATCAAGTGGGATTCATCCCAGAGATGCAAGTTTCGTTCACCATATGGAAATCAATAAATGTAATTCATCACATCAATAGACTTAAAAATAAGAATCATATGATCATCTCAATAGATGCAGAAGAAGTATTTGACAAAATACAGCACTCCTTCATGTTCAAAACACTAGAAAAACTAGGGATTACAGAAACATATCTCAACACCATAAAGGCTATCTATGCTATGCTGCAGGCCAACATCATTTTGAATGGAGAAAAATTGAAGACAAACCCTCTAAAAACTGGAACAAGACAGGGATGCCCTCTTTCACTTCTATTTAAATAGTTCTTGAAATACTGGCCAGAGCAATTAGACAGAAGAAAGAAATTAAAGTGATACATATAGAAAAATAACTTAAATTAGCACTATTTGCTGATGATATAATTCTATACCTAGAAGAACCAAAACAACTCCACCAGAAAACTTCTAAAACTAGTAAAAAAAAGATATGTAAAGATCATTTTATTTAATGAATGTGTATTATTGGTGAATATTTTGCCAGATAATTTCTATGGCTTTTCCTCTTTAAGTATCATGTTGAAATATGATTATGAATGTGGTGGGGTTGAGAGATAGAGCCTTTAGAAAGGTGATTAGGTCTTTGGAGGGATTAATATCTGTCTTCTGGGATAAGGATGTTTCTCTAGGAACTTTACTGGTTACTGTGAGAGGAGGTTGCTATAAAGCCAGGCTACCTTTCCTCATGTGCCTGTTGGCTCCTTCACCTCTCCAACATGTTAGGGCACATCAAAGGCCCTTGCCAGGTGCAGGGTGTCCAGTCTTGGACTTCCAGAACCATGAGCTACATAAACTTCTCTCCTTTATAAAATGGACTATGAATATAAATAATATATAAACCCTGCTACCTCAAATACAAAGCATAATTTACTTGATATAGTATGTAATGAGTCCTTTGGTCAACTATACACAAAATGCTATGAAACTACCTAGAAGGGAATTAGTTCTGTGTATGAAAAAAAGGGGGGCTTGACAAAGATAAAGCATAGCTTGAGAGGTTGTGTTGAGTCATTTTTTTTTGAAATAAACATGGTTTTTGATAAATCATATATTGGGTAGAAGCAACATTTAATCAACTACATGGAGATATGGGACCAAAATAGAGCACATAGTCTGAATTTTCTGGAGGTTAAAGTAAAAAGAATTGATAAAGAAAGTATCAGTATGGAGTATTAGCTTTGGGCATGAATATAAAAAATAGTATATGCTATGTTAAAGAATTTGAAACATATTCCCCCAATAATAGAAAGCCATTGAACTTTCATTTTATTTCTTAATTACCATGAGAAAAAATAATCAAACACATAATTTAGAAATATAACTTTCTAAGACTTTAATAGGTCCTTGTAATGAGGAAGGAACTAGAAGGAGACAGAATTATTTGGTGGCATTTATACATGTCAAAGCAAGTAATGATGACCTAGACTGGATTACAGAAGTGGGAACAAAAAGGAGAGGATAAATTAGAGAAGCACTAACAATGGCAAATAATAGGGCATAAACTGTAGCATTTGGGGATAAAAAAGGAGTGAATTGTGTTAAAGCAACTCTCAGAATTTCTGCAGTCTGGACCTCCTAATTAGGCATTCAGCATGGTATGTTTGAGATGTAATTGTTGAATTTTGGAGTAATAGGCATGACTCATGACATCAATGGACACATGGCAATTTCAGCTATCAGCATAACTGAATTGTCCTGAATTATAACACATATTCATAAAAGAAAAGAAATTATAACACATATTTATAAAAGAAAAAAGGAAAAAAGAATCACAATAAAGTGATAAAAAAATCAGAGAAGGCTAATGATAAAATCTGAATTTGAAAACTATCTCCAGGAAACATGTTGATTTTCAAGGTCTTCTCAGTGTTATCTCTCTCAGAAATAGCAAAAGCAGTCAGGTTTCACAAGAAATGTGATTCCTATCCCTTGTTATATGAAATATCATGCAAAGTATTCTTGAAGTCACTTAATAAGACTGAGCCTTAAAAATAGTATGTCAAATATTTTGATACTTTGTTAAAAATCTTGTATTACAAAATACTAGACATCTAAGTCATTTTAAATTCTAAATTCAAGAATCACCAAAGGTTAATGTTAAATAGCTCAATGCAATACAATTGTTATGTAAACTTAGATTTTAAGAAAAATAATGACATACAAGAAGGAAGGTGTGAGATAAATTTGAACTTGATTAGAGGAAACACTCATTCAGATCATAACTATGTATTATCGTCATGAAGATTCAGATATCAAAAAGTTGTTTCTTTGTGCAGAGAAGAATATAAAGAATAAGCTTAGAAGTAGCTTAATATCAGTTATTCAGTAATAATGTTTAATATAACAAAAGTTATTAGCTGTAGTCCTTTTTTGGATAATTAACCTCAAGTAACCAGGAAATAATATTTAAAGTAATGGCCATTTATCATTTCTGAAATGCCTAAAATCATTTTTTTCCTGAAAGGTGAGTGAATATGGCTTTGATGTGCTATTAATAAATAATCTTATATTCTGAAATTGCAAGACCTGGCTTTAAGATGACATGCTCTATAAGGCTATTCTTCAAAAACATTTTTAAGTAGGTTACTTATTTTCTTAAGGTAATCTTGAAGTTCAATGAGAAATCCTTGATATTACTTCTTTCACTCATTTTAAATATGAAGGTTCTTTTCTAATAATATAAGGAGAAAGCTTGCTCTTTCTTAGTCAGAGTTAATTTTTATGCCAAAAAATTTCATGTGGAATTGTGTTTTAAATTGTTGACACTTTTGTTTTCTTGTACTTAAAAATTACTTACACTAATTCCAGAAGTAACTTTGTTGTATAAAATTTTACTGGATCCTCTAGTACACAACTTAAAAAGTTAAGTGTGTGGAATATAATAAGAATGAAAATCAGTTGTTTGAATGATGAAAATGTATAGAAGAAAAGAATTATCTAAAAGATTTTTGTTTAATTACTTTAAATTTCACACTAAAAATACTGGTGTGATCATTTTCCTGCATTGTCCTGACATATCCAAATGGCATAATTAAAGAGCAAAACAATAAATGCTAAAATCCTCTGATAATTTTTTCCCCAAATCATTAAATATTTTATAAGCATACACTATAATTATCATAGCTTTCAAATTCATATTGACTTGGTCAAGCCAGATAAGCATTTCTCTAAGAGAATACAAATATAAAAGGATTTTTGTGTGTGTTCAATGCATATTTATTGAATGACTAAATAATTCCCTAGCAACTTGATTATATAGTGATTAACATAATTCTTAGCAGGTATTAGTTTCAAGGCAAAAACTTACTGCATTTGACATATTCATCCATGTGTACATGTACATTGTATTCTTAAAGCTTTTTCAAATGTGCTGAGAATTTTTATCTGCCTAACACTAATTCCAGAAGTAACTTTGTTGTATAAAATTTTACTGGATCCTCTAGTACACAACAAAATTGACATCATTTATACAGGGCCAAAAGAGTAAAGTTAGAACACAGGTTACTAAGTACGTGACAGAAAGTTTTAACTATGTAAAATCTGTAAAGAATTGATATCCCTTGAATGAAAAGGCACATAGAAAGTAATCACACATGTATCTGATTTAATATCATCATAAACTCTGTTCACCTCATAATACCTAGACTGAAAGGCAAAAGCTGTTTGATTTAGTAACAGTTTTATTTGTTCAATTTTGATAAAAAATTAATAGCCATTATTAAGTTTTTATACGCTTCTTTTGGGGCACTATAGCACTTGATTTTTTACCATATTTTAGAGATTTAAATTTTAACTGATACATAATGATATAAAAATTGTAGGTATTAATGGGAATATCATGGAAGTTTCAATACATGCATGCATTTTATAATATTTAAAGCAGGGTGTGTGTGTGTGTGTGTGTGTGTGTGTGTGTGTGTGTATGTATGTATACTTTTCCCACACCCTCACCAAAACTTTTCTTTAGTCTTTTTGATAATAACCATTATTACTGGTATTGCTTTATGGTTTTGAGTTGTGTTTTCTTGATCATTAATGATGTTGAACATATTGAAATATATTTTTGACCATTTGTATAACTTTTTTTTGGATGTCTATTTAAGTCTATGTCCCCTTTTTACATATGACAGTGGAATGCATTAAAATTCATATTACACATAGAGAGCAAAAATTGTTCATATCTCTGGTTGTATACAAAGTATATTCACACCAATTCATGTCTTTATACATGTACTTTGGATAATAATGCCCATCACATTTCACCAACATTTCTAACACCATGATCCCTCCCTTCCCACCCCTCTGCCCTATGTCCAGTTTCTCTATTCCCCCTTTTTTCCCCCTCCTACCCCACTATGAGTCAGCCTCTTTATATCAGAGAGAACATTTGGCATTTGTTTTTTGGGGATTGGTTAAAAATATAATATTGTAATATTCTATGGGATAAAATATTGTAATATTTTATCCCATTCTGTAAGTCCTGCTAAGCTCTGTTGATTATAGTCTTTACTTATCATTATCTTCTCTAACTCCATCCATTTACTTGCAAATTACATGATTTTATTCTCTTTTATTGCTGAGTAATATTCCATTGTGTATATATGTCATATTTTTTTATCCATTCATCTATTGAAGGGCATCTAGGTTGGTTCCACAATTTAGCTATTGTGAACTGTGCTGCTATAAACATCGATGTGGCTGTGTCCCTGTAGTATGCTGTGTTAAGTCCTTTGGGTACAGGTAGAGGAGAGGGATAGCTGGGTCAAATGGTAGTTTCATTCCCAGTTTTCCAAGGAATCTCCAAACTGCTTTCCATATTGGCTGCACCAATTTGCGGTCACACCAGCAATGTATGAGTGTGCCTTTTTCTCCACATCCTTGTCAACACTTACAGTTGTTTGTATTCATAATAGCTGCCATTCTGACTGGAGTAAGATGAAATTTTAGAGTAGTTTTGATTTGCATTTCTCTAATTACTAAAGACGATGAGCATTTTTTCATATATTTGTTGATTGATTGTATATTGTATAATCATTATTGTATATTAATTGTGGATCAAGTACCTAGGAATAAAGCCAAAGATCCTGCATCTAATAGAGGAAAAAGTAGGCCCTAATTTCCATCATGTCAAATTAGGCCTCAACTTTCTTAATAAGACTCCTATAGCATAAGAATTAAAACCAAGAATCAATAAATGGGATGGAATCAAACTAAAAAAATTCTTCTTAGAAAAAGAAACAGTCTGAGTTGAATAGAGAGCCTACATCTTGGGAACAAATTTTTACCCCTCACACATCAGATAGAGCACTAATCTCTAGGACATATAAAGAACACAAAAAGCTAAATAAAAAAAAAACTGATCAATAAATGGGCCAAGGACCTGAACAGACACTTCTCAGAAGATGTTATACAATCAATCAATCAACAAATATATGTCCTCTTTTTAATAGGGACACACACACACACACACACACACACACACACACATATATATATATATATATTTTTAAAATATATATATTTTTTCCTGCTACAGAGTTTTTAGAGTCCTTATTCATTCTGGTTATCATACCATTGTCATATGTACAATTTGTAATATTTTATCCCATTCTGTAAGTCCTGCCTTTACTCTGTTGATTATTTATTTTGCTGTGCAGCTTTTGAGTTTGATATAATTCCATGTATCTACCTTGTTTTTATTTTCTGTGCTTTCAGATTCTTGTCACAATAAACAAAAAATGTCCTTACCTATTCCAACATCCTATGTTTTCTTCTGATGTTTTCCTAGTCTCAGGTCTTACACTGAAGCCTTTAATCCATTTTGGTTCATTTTTCTTAGTGATAAGGTGTTTGAATAATAAACAATAAGTTGGTGTAGAATTGAGTGGTCAAGCACACTACATGTAATTTTAAAAACGTAGTTGTAGGAAAAGAAAAAATGCTCATGGTTCCATTTTATTTGAAACCTTTGAATACTAGAGAAGGAGGGTTGTAATTCACATTGATATAGGATATTCATCTTACAGAAACATGTGGCCATAAAATGCTGCTCTGATAAACACACAGGGTGGTATATTAGTCTCTTGAGTGGGTGTATTATAAGCATTAAACTTTGTATGAACTTGACTTTTTGCACTTTTGGTAGAATTCTCACTCTAATACGTTTTCAGGGTGATAACCACCAGCCATTGGAATTCCCATATGTTCACAAAGATTCAATGATCTTCATTCACATGACAATTTCCTACATTTTGTTTTCAATAACATTCTGATTTATAGATACATACAAACATATCTAAAAACTACAAGTTATTACTGTTTTAATGTATAAATTCATCAAATATTAAGCATATTATTTGAGCCTAGAGAAAAATGATCTTGCATTTAATAACCAAACCAGATTCTCCTAAAGTAAATATTACTGAACTAGAATATTAGCTAAAAATTATGTTAACCTAACCTTATAGGCTTTTGTCACTGGAAAATGTTAGAGAAAGATATAATGTATTTTGTAAGTATTTTTACTAAAATGAATCCCCTTTGTCACTGGCCAATGTCACCAATATTTGCAGAACAATTCTTGGAAATGTTAATCTAGTGAAGAATGAATTGATTGAAGAATCATATGTTAATATAAAATCAATTGCTTAAATTTATGCTCTGTAATTATTTACAAATTGTACTGCAAATTGTACTAAATATGGTTTACGTGACAGAATAAAGAGTTGTGTGGTTGCCATGGTCCCTAAGCCTCCCTCTGAGCTTGCCCTTTCCTCTCTCATCACATTTCTGTACCATATCCTTACTAATTGCACTAAAGGTATTTGTACCACTTTGTAGATCCATACTCAGAAAATAAAAGGATTTTTCTGAAAATGATTTTTTTCTTACATTATTTTTTCTGTTTAAACTTCTCTTTCCACATGTCTTTATGAGATCTCATTCCATAGTCATGGCGTGTTTTGTCCATGGAATATAATAATGCTTTGTAAAACAAAAAATTTAAATACATCTATATTATTGAAGATCTGATAGTGAGATAAAGAACAAATAGAAGGTCAAAGGCTACTTACTGCAAAGAAGTCTGTGATCAGATTGGAAGGGTAGTGACTGAACATTAAATATCATTTATTGAATCACATAGACATTTATTACATACAAGACTATGACCAGAGCCACTTAGTATTTTGTTTGTATTTATTATTCATTTTTTTACCCGACATTAAAAAAATATTATATATACATAGAATTATAACTTGTTCCAATTAGGATCTTATTATTGTAGTTTTTACACCATGTGGCATATATATGCAATGGAACATTACTCAGCCATAAAAAAGAATGAAGTTATGGCATTTGCCAGTAAATGCATGGAACTAGAAAACATCACTTTAAGTGAAATAAGCCAGTCTCAAAAAACAAAAGGCAGAATGTTTACTCTGATAAGTGGATGCTAACTCACAATAGGGGAGGGGAAGATTAGAAGTTCATTGGACTAGACAAAAGGGAACAGAGAGAAGGGAGGAAGAATAGGAATAAGAAAGACAATCGAATGAATCAGACATGTCTTTCCTATTTGCATATATGAATACATGTCCAATGTAGTCTTCTTAAAGACTCATATCAACTCTGTGGGTTAGAGGAGATAATGACTGTTGGGTGGGAACTGTCATATCTGGACAACCACTATTTTCATGACAAAAGTACATTAAAATTAAAGAGAAGGAAATATTTCTGGAATGGCAGAGTAAGGACCTTTAAAAATTCACTCTTGGTAAAATAATTAAAACAGTTGGAAAACAATCTCAAAATCAGAATTTTAAGAACTCTGCAAACTAATTAAATCTTTCAAATATCAAAAAAGTGTATAATCATGAAAGATTACTGAATTGGGAAAATAATAGCAAACAAGGTATATAAAACTTTGTACATATCAAAATATACTGGCTGCATTCAAAGTAGTAATTCATTGGACATATAAGGCCTATGATAAATATGTTGAAAAGGAAATAATGCTGATTATCCATGTGTTAAATTATCCCTCTTGAGACAGCTGTCGCATGAAACTTCCCCTTCAATCCATGGAACTAGTACAGATGTTCTCAATTTTTGCCATCTCAGGACACCTCTATACTCTTAAAAACTACCAGCAGTATCTAGAATTCATACTACAAATGTTTTGCCTTCTCTTCAATAGCTAATTATTGAACATATAACTCCCATCAAATAAAATTTACTCCCTATAATATCAAGAATAGTAGTGGGTTGAATGGCAGCTCCTAGAAAAATATATCCACATCTTAGGACCTGTAATATGTGACTATGAACTTATTTTGAAAAAAGAAAAAGGTCTTTGAACATGTAATTAATATAAGGATCTCCAGAAAGATAATCTTGAACTATCCAGGTAGCTCTAAATCTGTTGCAAAAAATACTTGCAGAGAACATGTTGTGAAGGAAAGGCAGAGACTGGAGTTGTGTGACCACCAGCCACCAAACACAACACCTAAGAATACTGTTAGCAGTAAGACGTGAACAAGGATCATCCATTGGAGGGTTTGGAACGAGTCCTGCCCTGCCAACACCTTGCTTTGAATCTCTCTTTCTTGAGAACCATGAGAGAATAGTTTTCTGTTGTTTAAAGCCACCAAGGTTGTGGAATAACTAACATTAGGCTTAGAAAACAAATACAGGTATTGAGAGAATTTTGAAATGGCAATCCTAATTGTTTTTCAGTAATGTTGTTATAGAGATACATATTAATGGGGTGGTCTCTAAAGGATTGTGGATTATAGCTACATAATCAATTTTGACATTCTTTTCTAGTGTATTAGTCAGATTTTAGTTGTTGTGGCCAAAATACTGACAAAAGAATCTTTAGGAAGAAAAGCTTATTTTGGGCTTACAATTCCTGAAGTTCAGTTCATGGTTAGCTGAAGTTCAGTTCAGTCCATTATTCCAGGCCAGAGGTACCCAGCATGGCAGAAGGGCATGGTGGAGAAAAGCTACTCAGCTCATAGCAGCCAGCAAGCAGAGACAGAAAGAGAAAGGGAGGAGCCAGAGACACAGTCCCCAAGGATATGCTCCCAATAATCTACTTCCTCCAGCCACAACCCACTACTTATGGTCACTACCCATTAACTCATTTAAATTATTTAATCTATCAAATGGATTAATCTACCAACAAGGTTACAGTTCTCATAATATTATTTCACCTCTGAACATTTCTGCATTGCCTAATACATGAACTTTTGGGGAGATATCTCATGTCCAAAACATAACATCTGACTTTAAGAAAGGAAACAAAGTCAAGTATATAAAATGAAATAAAATAAATGAATGAGCTTTTATTATTACTCAGTTCAAAGCACATTTTATTTACCTTTCTAGTGCTTTCTACCTTGACCTCTGAGATATTTATAAGTGTGTCATTTAATTTTGAAAGAGTTGATGGGAAGGTGGGGTTCTATATATCTTAAAGTCATTAATTTCTAATAAATCATGCAGGAAACAGTCTGCATGACTTCAAATTAAAAACATGTAATGGACATGCTTTTTGTATTGATTGTATTGGTTACACACATGTCAAAATTGATCAAATTGCTTTCTTTAATTATGTGCATTTTACTGTACTTCAATTTTAACCTCAATAAAGCTATGGGGGAAAAACCAGGAATGTATGAGTTGAGAAATATTTGAAAAGCTAGGTGAATTGTTTTACTGGTACTTAATAGTCAGTCTTCTATATCTGTGTTGTTTATATTTGTTGCTCTCATTTGCAGAAAAGCTAAAGACCAGAAGATGAGTGTGAAATTAACTCAAATATCATATTTAGGACCCAAACTAATGCTGTATTTGTTTGTCAGAAGTTAATGGAGAAGAATCATGTTATTAGATTAAAAGTATCAATTTGAGAGCTGGGGATGTGGCTCAGTGGTAGAGTCCTTGCCTAGCATGTGTGAGGAAATGGGTTCAATCCTCAGCACTCCATATAAATAAATGAATAAAATAAAAGATCCATCAACATCTAATATATATATATATATATATTTAAAATATATATATTAAAAAGTATTATATATAAATGTATATATATTAAAAAGTATTATATATAAATGTATATATATTAAAAAGTATTAGTTTGAAATTTAAAAGCCATATATTATGTCATGTTCCACATGCAAATGGTTTCCTCCTCCATCTCTGCCCATAATTTCTCATCTTTTCCTATAAGTTGCTGGTTTCCTACTTATGTATGTTATCATTTTTACTTTATTCATCTCCTCCTGTAGCTTCACTTACCATGAATATATCATTCCTGCCAAATGGATATCTCTGCCCCATGTCTCCATCCCATGCAGACATGCTTTTCTATTGGTTAGGGACATCTTTGTTTTATTGTTCTACTAATGTCTAATTTCAAAGTAGCAGATTTTTTTTTTTTTTTTGGTACTGAGGATTGAACCCAAAGGTGCTCAACCACTGAGCCACATCCCCAGCCCTGTTTTATATTTTATTTAGAGACAAGGTTTTGCTGAGCTGCTTAGGGTCTTGCTAAGTTGCTGAGCCTGGCTTTGAACTCGTGAACTTCTTGACTCAGCCTCTGAAGCTGCTGGCATTACATTCATGTGCCACTGTGCCCAGTTGAATTCAGCTATTTTTTTTTTAAAGATGATCTTTTTCAACATCTCTGTCAGTGTGTCACACACAAAGAATCAGGCAACCAAACAGAGGTGTGAACTGGCTGGGAAATTAAAAGTCTGAAATAATTAATAAGAAATGAAAGACAAAAGAAAAATAGTTTCAACAGCAGCCTGGTGGGTGGAATAGGCCATTCCCTACCAAAGAGTGAGGCTCTGCATGCTTTATTTATAGGAAAGCACATCAAAGGGATTTCTTGTGTGGAATTTTTTTTAAGATAAACAAGAAGGGAGAGGCTGTGCAGAAGTTGGCCTGATTGGAGCCTTAGCACTTGTACAGTAATTCTTCCTCCTTTGGACAGCTGGAACCTTAATGATATTTGGATGCACTGGTATCTCCTTCCACCTCAGGGGAGTTGCATTTGAACTTAGATCTATCTGAACCAATAAATTCTGTGGTATCACAGAATTCCCTTGTGGTGCCCTCTCAGATGGTAGACATGACACTGAGAATTCTCTGGGGGGCACACCTCTGCTTAGAGATGGCTCAGATAAGCCCACAATTCATTTGCAGCTTCCAACAATTCTCCTCTACTGTGCTTCTCTTCTAGTGAATGGTGTATTTTTTTTAAAGTTAGACTTTGTAAGTAATTCAGTATTCATGCCTCTCTTATACTGATATATAATCAACTTGTTTTGATGAGCTTATCTACTTAACATTTCCTGAATATTTCCATTATTTCCAGCTCATTATTAACTTTATTAAAATCCCAATCATTATTTCTTGCTGTCGTTAGTTAAGAACTCGATAACTTCTCTCTCTCTGCCTCTTTTCTTGTTTCTTCAACTATCCTTCATGTATTATTAGGATGATCTCATTAAACCATAGAATCCTGTTACATAAACACCTTCAATATGCATTACTCTATCATATCCTGTTCCTGAAACCATGGCCATCGACTATCTCTAAGGTAAAGTCAAAATTCCTTGTGATCCAAATGGCTGGTGGACCACTCCCTTAATATCTCAGTTATCTGATTCAGTTTTCAGCCCTTATTTCTCATACCACAGTGAATTTTATGCATTTCTCCAAGTTTGTTACATGTTTTTCCTAGGCTTTTGCAGTTTTCTCTATGCCAGGGACCTCTTTTTCCCTATGCCAAGAGTTCCTTTTCCCCTACACGGCATTGATCTCACCAACTCCTAACATACTCTTACTTTGGATGTCAACAGCATGAAAACTTTTCCAATCCACCATGCCTGAGTAAGTTGCCTGTGCTTATGGTCTCAAAGCACTATATCCTTTTTCCTCTCATGTTACTTTTCAGCTGGTGTTTGTATTATTCATAAAAGACTGTAAATCCTCCAGGCCCTAGGTTGTGTTCTTCATTACTGTTGTGCCCCAGAGTCTGGTATAAGTATATCACAAATTCAAATTCTGTCAAGAACCAAGTGTATACAGAAAATTTGTGACTACATTTAAAAGACAGTATGTGTTGCAAGTGTAAGACTGCAAGTAGGCATTTGGGAAATGAAGTATGTATATGACATATAAAATGAAGTTTTAAATATCAGTATTCAGGCCATATCTGGCCTCACTGCAGTCTGCATGAATATGAAAAAAAAAAACTTTGTATATACTGGATTAGGCTTAACCACAAGTCATAGTAAATTATCACTGAAAAAATATTAAATTAATCACATCAATTAAAATGGATCTTTAATCAGCATTTGAATATTATTTCAACATATGAATTAAGACATAGTCCCTCTATCCTCTCCCTCAGTGAAATATTTTTGTTACTTTGGGAAAACCAAAAGTTAGATGGAAAGCTAATGGTGTTAATGTGAGCAGTGAAGTTATCCATCATGATGATATTTCAGATACTCTCAAGGCAGTTCTACTTTCTCTCTTAATAACAGAGATAGACATATTTGAGATAAATTTAAGGCACTTCAAATTTCTCTGTGAGGAGTATAGATAGATTTGAATTATACCTTAAATATTTTGATCAAGGTAATGAAATGTTTTATATAATGCACTCTATTCAAAATTCTTTGTGCAGAGAAAGAGTTGAATAAGATAAAAATAAAGAAAACATTTATTTGTATTTATCTTTGGCCAGATATTTTTATAAAAAAAATTCTAACATTTTGTCATTCGTTTGGGCATTTAATCCCTACTCAACGACTTTTCTTTGTCTCAAAAAAATATTTATATGAATTTGCATAGATTTTAGTTTTGAATATGTAAGCAGCATTATATTTTCAACATAAAAAATGGGAAAAATATTTTCCTGAACATTTCTAGATAAGAAACTAAACATTCTATTTATTGTTAAATAAATGTCATTTCTAAATATTGCTTTAAAATCCTATTATCCCAAAAGGTATATAAAATACCAAGTATAAAATGTGTAAATTAATTACATGGGAAGGTATAATATTGTTGAGCAACACACATTTTGAGGAATATTTTGAACTTTTAAATTTTTCCTAACCATATGCATTGAAATAAAACTGATTTGTGAAAATATTTCCCTCCTGTGACAAGACTTCCACAAACTTCTGCTTACCTAATTGACAACATATAAATCATATTTCACCATCTAATTGAGTGAATCATACTATTCTGGAGAAATGGATTTTCAGTACAGTGGCTGTAAAATTATGAGTTACATATTCACCTAACTTGAAAGGGATTATTTAAAATAATGCTACACTGAGATTAATTTATTTCTTATATTGTTTTATATATGCTTTCAAAGCTTTAAACCTTTAAAAAGAAAATTGTAAAGCCTATCAGGGTGAATTTTTTGTCTTCTAAAGTGAAAAAAACATCCTATATATGCTATTCAATTATTACCATATGTTGGTTTTAGATCCAACTCTGACCTTAATTTCATGCTGTATGCTTCAGTGCTGCTTGGTACACAGAAGTGATAAAATATCTTCAGTGAGTGAATATATCATGTTTATACAACAGTTGAGTTATTTGAATGATTTCAATTTTTTAAAAATGCAACAATATGAAACTGTCATTCACTCTGAAGTACTCTTGGAAACTTGTCTTCTATTGTGATAAATTGTACCTCTCTGATTCAAACCAGAAGCTCTGTCCCCTCTAGAATTCCCTTCTTTTAGTTCCTAATGAGGTTATATTTCCAGAACCATTCAGATAGTGTGAAACTTTTTTTTTTGAGAGAGAGAGAGAGAGAGAGAGAGAGAGAGAGAAATTTTTAATATATATTTTTTTAGTTTTCAGTGGACACACCATCTTTATTTTATTTTTATGTGGTGCTGAAGATCAAATTCAGCGCCCTGCGCATGCCAGGCGAGCGCATTACTGCTTGAGCCACATCCCCAGACCTGAATTTTATTTTGTTAATGTGAAAATTGACATTTTTCTGCAAAGCCATTTTACTGAACATTGGAAGCATTCGTATTGCTCATTAATATTAATGTTGCTAATCTTTGGAGACAAATATCATAGCAAGCTTGAAGCTTGAGTTACTTCTAAGTTATTGAAATATATTTTAATAGGATTGTTTTTGGTAAATTTGAGCTTTTGATAAATTAAAATTCACCCACATTCTATTAAAAATAACTCTATACTTAGTTCTAGCAATGCCCTATCAGGTATTTTTTTAGGAATAATATGTAAATATTTTTTAAAAAATAACTCAAATTAGAAATTGGTTAAATAATCTCCCCACCATGCTTATGGTAAGATGTCCATTAAAATATGAGTCATATCAAGAATGAAAGTTAATTATTTTGACACTATTATTCAGCAGAGTTATATGGGGTTATTGTTTTTAAAAATTTGGCATATTTAAATATTTGATGTTGATCAGACAAAAGTATTGGTATGGGTTTCTTGTAACTCTCAATGATGGCATGGACATGAAAATTCTGGCTATTCTTCTGAGAAGAAATTATTATGATAGGAGAAATGAAAATGAATAGGTGTGTAGAAAATAAATGAGAATATTGTATTATTTGATAGAAGCTGTGACCACACAGTAGTGTTACCAGGGCACAGTGTCCTGATTTGCACCTTTATGGCAGTGCACCCATCCTGCTGTGTTGTGCAAGCAGTTTAACAAAGCAAAAGGCAAACCCATTTCTGTACTTTAGAAACACTACCAGGATATCTCTTTTACAGAGAGGATTCACCACTTTTTTCATAATTTAAATGGTTTATTTTTTTGTAACAATATTTGATACAGAAAAATATAAAAAAAATTCCATTAAATATATTTGTAATCACACTCACCAAAGAAAATAATCGTTAATACAATATTGCACAAATTTCTAGATCCTTGTAGTGTGCACCTGTGTGTGTCTATACTAAAGTATAATTTGATTATACACTATTTGCAAATTGCATTTTCACTTAAAGAGATCCCATGACTAATAATATACAATTTTGTGATTATAGAGTTCAACACCTTAGTCTGAATTAGAAGCCTCAAGTATGTTTACAAACAATAAAATCTTGTTCACTGTATGAAGTATAAAGATATCTATAAAATTGTTAACAATTTATTTTGAAAATAAAATTTAGGTTCTCTTTTTTATGAGTTTATTTTGAAATGTAAATTATCACTATACTAGATAAAAGATAAAATTACATTTTTATTGTGATAGCATTTATAAAATTTATTTTTTATAGATTTTGGTCTGAAAACAATTTTCATTATATAAAACTTCAGGTATCTTAATATTATACTTGATTGGCTGGATATTCTTTTAATTTCTTTTATATTTATTTCAAATATGCATTTTTAAAAGTTATCAAATATCATTTAAAATAATGTGACATGAATGAGCAAAAATTATAGAAGTTCAATTGCTCAGATAGGACCATGGTGTTGTTTTTTTTTCTTTCTTTTTTTTTTTTTTTAGAGAGAGAGAGAATTTTTTAATATTTATTTATTTATTTCGTTTTTGGCAGACACAACATCTTTGTTTTGTATGTGGTGCTGAGGATGGAACCCTGGGTGGCATGCATGCCAGGCAAGCGTGCTACCGCTTGAGCCACATCCCCAGCCCCCATGTGGGTTTTCAAGGATCACCTATATATATTGCACCTTCTTCAGATCCTAGGCAATGCTGGGGTAGTGCTTTGGAATTCTTTTGGTCCTTTAAAGCTATTATACAGGAGTTCTCATAAATCTGAGTACTTTATGTGCCAATCAGCACTGTCTCTTACTAGCTAGTAGCCCAACTTACTTTGAAATGGATGTGCCATGAAAGAAGTCTCTAGTCTGTTTTGTGTTTTCCCTGCTGGTTTTTGGGCCAAATCTGCTGTCTCATCCTGACTTGAGATTTTGTTTTTATATGTAACCCATTTCATTAGTTCAGAGATTCTGAATTCACATAACAATGATTTAAATTAATAAGTAACTGATCAGACCTGTATATTTTTTTTCTATTTTTTAGATATATATTACAGTAGAATGTACTTTGACGTATCATACATACATGGAGTATAATGTCCCATTTTTGTGGTTGTACATGATATGGAATTTCACTGATTGTGTATTCATATATGACCATAGGAAAGTTAGGTCTGATTCATTCTACTGTCTTTCCCATTCCCATTCCTCCTCCCTTCCCCCAGCTCCCCTGTGTCCAATCTAGTAAACTTCTACTCCTCCCCTATACCTATTGTGAGTCAGCATCTGCATATCAGAGAGAAGATTCAGCTTTTTTTTTTATTTTGAGATTGTCTTCTTGCACTTAACATGATAGTCTCCAGTTCTATCCATTTACCTATAAATGCCATAATTTCATTCTTCTTATGGCTGAGTAATATTCCATTGTGTATATGTACCACATTTTCTTCTATTCTTCTATCAAAGGACACCTAGATTCGTTTCATAGCTTAGCTATTGTGAATTGAGCTGCTACAAACATTGATGTGGCTCATCACTATAGTATGCTGATTTTAAGACCTTTGAGTATATGCTGAGGAGTGGGATTTCTGGGTCAAGTGGTGGTTCCATTCCAAGTTTTCTGAGGAATCTCCACACTACTTTCTAGAGTGTTTTCACCAATTTCCAGTCCCACCAGCAATGTATGAGTATAAGTTTTTCATACATCCTCACTAACATTTGTTGTTACTTGTATTCTTGATAATTTCCATTCTGACTGGAGTGAGATAAAATCACAATGTATTTTTAATTTGCATTTCTCTAATTGCTAGTGATATTGAACATTGTTTTCATATATTTGTTGACCAATCATATTTCTTTTTCTGTGAAGTGTATGTTCAGTTTCTTTGCCCATTTATTGGTTGTTTTTTTTTTTTTTTTGGTGTTAAGTTTTTTGAGTTCTTTATATATGTCCTGGAGGTGAGGTGGCAAAGATTTCCCCCAATTCTGTATGCTCTCTCTTCATATCTTCATATTCTTCATTATTTCCTTTGTTGTGAAGAAGATTTTTACTTTTGATACCATCCCGTTTTTTGATTCTTGATTTGACTTTTTGTACTTTAGGAGTCTGGTTGACAAATTACTTTCAAAGCCAACATGATGGAGATTTTGGCCTACTTTTTCTCAGCCCCATATATTTTTTCTCCAAAGTATTGCTCCCAATTTTCCAGATTTTTTAGGAGGAGTTGGCAAATTATGTTTCCACTGTTACTAACTCATACTTTGATTTTCTTTTCATGTCTTTTAAATATTTTCCCTAGAAATATAAGAAAAACGTGGTTGACATATTTGTGATGAATAAAACATGGAGAGACTACATTTCTAAATACACACAAAAATAAGTATGTAGCAATAAAAGTGATTAACTGGAGGCATTGCCCTCTTTTTTAAAAAACAAAACATTTTTTCCTTACGTCCAGGAGTATGGATATTTGACTCTCAAATAAATGTATTTTCTTAACTGATGTTAAGTTTAGAACTGAGAGGTAGATATGAAAATGTGAATCATTGTTTGTCTTTTTAAAGCCTTTCTGCTTTGTTTGATTTTGCTGCATAAGCCAGTCTTGAGGACAGTATTTAAATGAAGTACAGAAGGTTGCCTAAGACTCCAGGGGTTCAAAGGAACGTGCCCAGTCTCCTATGGATAGAAACTGCAGCCTTCCAAAGTGCTTAGCATGCAAGTAGAGAAAAGCACAGAAGTGGATTTGTAGAGAGAACACACACACAGCAGGCTCAGAGCTTCTTCCAGATTCACCAGTCAGATAACTCATTGTCTTAACCTTGAGGACACAAAACATGGAAGAGCAGGAG
Source organism: Urocitellus parryii (assembly GCF_045843805.1). NCBI lineage: Eukaryota > Metazoa > Chordata > Mammalia > Rodentia > Sciuridae > Urocitellus > Urocitellus parryii. The sequence goes on from NC_135536.1 coordinate 51,758,488, forward strand.
AAGAAGAGGTGGAGAGTGGTCTGCCTGAAGCCCCTCACAGGAATGCAGTACAAGAGTCAGCTCTTCCCCTGGGTTATTATTTTAGATAATTTTCATGCCTTACTTTTCTCTTTATCAACCCTTTATAGAGAGGCATTACAGAGAGGTGGGATGGCTTTTCGTTTTCAAAATTTATAAAATATGCTTTCCATAATTCCCTTGAAATTTCTCTTAGTGAGAAGGCACTTAAAAATAGGATGGAAATAAAAGCTAAATACCATCCCCCCTAACACACACACAAAAAATATTCTATTCAGTGTGACTTTCCGTTTTGTACTTAAACTGAAGTATTTTATTATTAAGAAAAATGACAAATTTTAAAGTTATAATTCATTTGAGCTCTTCCACATAAAATTCCTATTCAGCTAGATCTGTCTTGCATGGTGTATTCTTTTCAGCCTATACCTGTGTAATAGAAGAAGGTGATTTATATCCCTTGAGGTCTTTTTCTAAGCTAAAATATATTTTTCTGCATTTGGAATTTCTTTCTAGCAAGTATTCTAAAACCCTAATATATGCTTCACACAGTAGCCACATCTGTTCCACCACAGGTGATAGAGGCAAAGCTTCCATAGAATTGCTCAAACACTCAATAAAGCAGTTAGGCAGATGTCTCTGAGTTTCTTCAGTGTACAGTTTTGTTAGACTTCATGCTGATTATGCAACAGACAACTGTTAGAAGTGCGCAGTGGTGAAATATTATTGACTGTATTTTGAAAAGCTGGATTTAAATTTCAAATCCTAATTGTACAGCTGCTTACACAATGTACCTGAGAGGGAATAAAAGTTGAAAGATTGACTCCAGTGGGTGAGCTTCCTGGAAGAAAATCAGGTAGCCACATATGGCTCATATACAGCATCTACATGTTATTAGGCTTGCCAGTGCTTTTAAATATGACTTCACACTCAACAGTGTTACTATTAAAAAAACAGTGGAACTCCAGTGTCAGTCTATTTTTACCTGCCAAGATGAAAGTGAGATAAAGGAGCTCATTAAAGTGCCTGTCTCTCTTTCCCAAACTCACCTGATAATGGTTAATAGGACCCATGGTTCCCCTTACAACTCTAATAGCTTAGAGTTAGGTGAGGCGTGGTAGACCCTCTTATGTTGAGTTATTCCATATGTAGCTGAATAGGTAAATGGCTTGACATTGATGTCAATGTATTTTTAATGATATTAGATATATTAATAAGTCTTTACTTTGAGGGTTTTAAATTATCTACAAAGTATTTTTAAAGGTAAGGACAAATGTTCTTAATAATTTAGATTTTTAAACATGATTGACAATTTCATTGCCCTCTAAGAAGTGTGCTGCTGTAAGTTCAGAGAAATGATAGAAAAATTCTTCCATCCTGTTTTTCATATTGTAGGCAGATATGGCAGATTAAAGTACTGTTTTGTAAAATTACAGAGCTCTCTTATTTCTCTCTCTTTGATTTTGTTAGTGCTAAGTGATAAGCAAATCAAGAGTTCTCTTGTTTATTCATTCAAAATTCAAGTTACTTTTTCTTGAACATGCTATATTTAAAATGATAAAACCAAAACTTAACAGAGAAACAACTGTGAAAAATAAGTTCATTAATCTGTTTAATAATTATGAATTAAGTGCCTAGGCTTTGCTAGTCAGTACTTTAGGAGCTGAGAATACAATAGAAAACAAAAAAGAACTTTACCATGAACATCAAATTTTAGGGGAATATTACAATTTTATATTACAGATATATAAAGAACACACAGTAGATGACTGTGGGGACAGAAGACACATCCGGGTTGGGGGTGGAGGATGTGGTTTTCAACAGTGAGACCTGGAGAAGCCTTAATGAACAGATTCCCAGCAAGCCATGTGCATATCTAGACGGTGTGTGTTCTTGACAGAGAGAAGGGTTGCCCTCATTAAATTTACTTCCTATATACTAAATTGACCTAAAATAAGAAACCAGCTGAGCTTATGAATTTTGGGGAGGGAGAACTCTCTGGATGCCATGATGTGATTAATAATGGAATGAAAATTCTAGTGACAGTTTCTGTAGGAAAATGATCTATTGGAAAGTTATCAGGGCATTGACTATTAAGGTGACTGCTCCTGATATTTGACAAAGCATTCATTCAAATTACAATTGAGAGTTAAAGAAAATTGGGCTGAAAATTCTTCTCATTATCTTAATGAATGTTTGTGATAGTGACCACCTAAGTGAAAGCAGAGGGTTAAGCTTCAAGTGTGAAAGGATTGCAGAGGGAGTGTTCTTGGAAAACTGTAGTCTAATGAAAAGTCTTGTGTCTGGTATTTTGGCTGCATGCTGATTATTAGTGAATAAAAGCATATTGAAAGCACACCTTAGTTGGTGCTGTCTTGTTGGCTAGGTAAATGAGGTTACCATGAATGCACAGGCTAAAATAATACCTGTGAACCTAGAACTAGCTCATGTTAAACTTATGCTAAATATTGTGAAAGGAAATACACTAAAATTGGAGGCAGTGGAACTCTTTATAAACATCATTAGTGTTAAATATTTCTGCGACCCACTTCGTCATTAGCATCATTTACCTTTCTAATCCTGCAGAGGGGATTTATTCCAATTCAGTTGGATTCTCAGGGAAACAGGTAGGATAATGATCTTGAGATTTTTCAGTTTTAAAGAATTCATGGAAATATGAGATTGGTGTTAATTTCCCCCAACTTCACTAATGCTATAACTTTTTAAAGAACTACCAATCTTTAGAGAGATCCAGTCTGTACTCATGACCCCTCATCTACCTTTTGTTTCATCAATCAGTGAATATCAGTGAACATAAATTAATTTTATATTTTAAATTTAAATGACTAATAATTTAATTAAAAATGATGAATATATTTCAATATTGTTTAGATTATATTGATTTTTAAAGTTGAATATTTGTATTTTTCATATCACATAATTTGCTATATTTCTGTAATCTCAAATATTTTGTCCTTGGTTTTCATCCAACTTTTATAAGAAAGTGTTTATTAGAAAGATGTGACAAAATATGTAGCACTCTCTTCTATTTAATTAATTAATTATTATTATCATTTTTTGCAGTACTGGTGATTGATTGAAACCCGGATAGAGCTATATGCCTACCCTTCCCGTACACTTTTTTTTTTTTTGATGGGATGTTGCAGGGTGTTCTAAGTTGCTTAGGCTGGACTTAAACTTGTGATCCTTCTGTCTCATTCCCATGAGTAGCTGGGATGACAGTATTGTGCCACCTTCTGTATTCTCTGGAAGTAGCCACATACACACATACATACAAAATGCTCAGTATTTTGAGTCTAAATCCATTTTATTTAATATGGTGCCTTCCAGGAAGGGGAGAAATAGAGGTGCCCAATGTTGTGGAAAAGAAAAATCAACAGAACTTTGGGGTTGATAAAGAGTAAAGCCGCCATGAGAATCAATCTTTTTAAAGCCTAATTACTGAGAACAAGGAGGTTTTGTGAACATTGATAATGCAGGGAAGAAAGTTTATATTTTAGATATATTGAAACTGAGTTTACATGTGAAACATCTGGAAATATTTCGCTGAATGAAATCTAGAAATGAAAATTAGGGATAGCAATGAGTGAAGCCTTACTGTATAGACATGGGTAGTGATTTCATTCATTAAAAATATGTTATGTCTAGCTATAGAGTTCTTCATGGAACTCTGGGAAGGACAGGCCTCTATTTGGTTTGTATTCATTGGTCATTTGTGAAACCAGCAAGAGTATCACTAAATGACTTTTGAAAGCGTTCAATCTTCCCTTATTAGGAGTGATATTTTTTTTTAAAGTTTCTCACAATTATACTTTTAATTTTAGATCTTTCCTCAGAAATTATGAGAGGTTATTTTTGATAAAATTCAGTGAAAAGAAAGCATAGAGAAGTGACAGCCTTCATATTTAATACATATTAATCTTGTTCAAATTTTTATTATTTTATACTTTGCATAATAATGTGCATTGTCCTGCTTTGTTATTACTGTTTTTCCTCTGATTCAGATGATCACACACTCCATTTATCAAATAATACATTTATTATTATCTGTCTCACTCAATTATTCTTAGTAACTCATGCCTCTGAATATTGAAAGAATCAATACACAAACGTATGGGGAAATGAAACAATTGTTCCAACGATGGCAGAGTTTATTTTGTAAGGCTTTTGGGGATATTAAAAGCAGTTTCAGATTTATTATAAATTTAAAACAATGTTCATGGGATAAGTTGTAACCAAACTTCTACCAGATTAAGTTGTACTTATTTGTTTAAATAAATAGGAAAATCAAGTTTTAACATGGATGTGTTTAAATGTCAGCTCTCTAATTACCATTTTTATAAGTGAATTTTCCTTTATTCATATGCACAGATTTGAGGGCATTGACTAACAAACATCTACATTTATGTAAAACATGCAGGTGGGGATAAAAATATATATGTTCTAGGTACAGAGAATCTTTCAAAGTAACTTTTTATCTTATTTTCCTTCATCCCTTTTCCTGTTCAATCATTTACCCCGACAATGTTTTCTCTTAAATATCTTCCATATGCTTATAATTCTTACATATTTTGAGTTATTGTCTTTTTTCATTTGGTTAATCTAATCTCTATCTCTTCTTTTGTTGAGTTGTCTGTTAAAATCTTTGGCCTGCTCATAATTTTTCCATGTATAAATTATGTCATGTCATAGACAACCCTTTCTGCCTTCTTTATTCTTGGACTTAAAAAAAAAATGACAACCATCATTGAATGCCTACTGCTTTTAGAATAATACCTATAAGTCTTGCTGGATATGGTGGAGCTTGCCTATACTCCCAGCAACTAAGGAGGCTGAGGCAGGAGAATCACAAATTCAAAGTCAGCCTTAGCAACTTAGTGAAGCCCTAAGCAGCTTAGTGAGACCCTGTCTCTATATAAAAAGAATATAAAGGGCTGGTGATGTATTTCAGTGGTTAAGTGCCCCAGTGCCAACACAAAACAAAAACAAACATACAAACAAAGAAAAAAGTCTTACCTGGATTTGACATGGCCCTGAGTGACTTTATTCCCATTTTACCCTATCAACCTCCTCAGACTCTGCACTGTTGCTCTGCTAACCTTTAGTTCTCTTCAACTTTGCTGAAGTTACCTTTGTCAGTAAGATCTCTATAAATGCAATTCTTGCAGCCATAGGCAATAGGTAATCAAGTGGGTATTACTGTGTTTTGACAAAACTTCATTTATGAAAATAGGTTGTCAATTTTATTTGACTTGTGGGCTATAGTTTGCTCACACCTGAAGTAAACTATAGCATAACAAACGTTTTCATTTTACTATTTCTGCTCACTATCCCTATTACTATGCCTGTTGCACAGCAAAATAATGAGGATTATTTATTAGGTATATACCATCTTCAAGGCCTTACAAATACCTAACAGTACTTTAAATGCTTAATACTATTAGAAAATTAAGCACCTCCTGAAGAACTTGGAAAAATCACCCACACTGTTATAGCTAGCTAGTGCAGGGAAGAGTTCAAGAAATATGTAGTAGATTGAAAACTTAATCACTGTATAAAAGTAGAAATTTTATTTTCTGAAGTTGAGTTAATAATCATCTTCATGACTTTATATTCCAAAAATTTCGAACGTTTTATTAATTATGTCTCAGTCTCTTCCATCGTAGTTAAAATTCATCTTCAAACAGATTGTTCTAGGTAAAAGTGCTTGTCTTGTGCTTTTTCTTCTTTCTGCTGTTCTCTCTGGCCTTGGGCTGCAGGTATGTAGGATGCAGCTTTCTGTGTCTCCTTGGGCCTGTGCTGGTCATCTGTGTTCTTGGATTCAGAATCTCCTGCTGGCATTAGCTAAAAGCATTTACTTTCTTTGAGGTTGGTATCTTAAGGCTTGAGAGGGTCTGGTAGGCCTTCTAGATGGCCTCTTATTCATGATGGTATTAATTCTCTTCTGGCTAAAATTCTAAACCATCTGAGATTTCCACCCCTGCCATGGTGGCCTCTTAAATTCACCTATTAAAATTACCAGCTTCCTTTTTTTTTTTTTTTCCTTTACAAAGTACTTACTGGTTTCTGCACACATTCCATGCCTCCTATGATCCCAGAGTGATTCTGAAAAGTTACATTACTTTGGCAAGACCATATTATACCATGAGTCTCCTGATATTTTCCATGCTTTTTATAAGGCAGAGACTAAAGCTGGAAATGGTTTAGGATGGTTAGTTTTATGTGTAACCTTGACTGGGTAGGGAATAACCAGATAGAAAGGCAATATGTCAATCAATGGAAGTGTAACTGATGTGATACAGCAATCTTTATACGGGGAAAAATTGGGAGTTCATAACCCACTTGAATCAAACTGTGAAATATGATGTATTAAGAACTATGTAATGTTTTGAACGACCAACAATAAAAAAAAATTAAATTAAAAAAAAAATTAAAAAATAAAAATAAAATAGATGATAAAAAAAAACATTATTTGTTGAGGTACCTATGAGGGGGTTTTCAGAAGAGATTTACATTTGAATAGGTTAACTGACTAAAGAAGTTTCACAGTCTTCAATGTGAGTATGTGTCACCCAATCCATTGAGGCCCAAATAGAACAAAATGATGGAGGAAGAACAGATTCTCTCTCTCTCTCTTTCTCTCTGGTCTTGAGGTGAGACATCTGTTTGCTTCCCTCACAAGTTGGAGCTCCTTATTCTTGGGCATTCAGTCATTGAGACTTTTACCTGTGGCTCACCTGGTTTTAGATTTGAATTCAATCACATTTCTTGGTTTCCCAGCTTTCAGAAGGCAGAAGGTGGGGCTCCACAGACTCCATAAGCAGCTGAGTCAATTCCCACTGCTTACATATATGTATTAATCTATCCTCATCATACATTTTCTCTTTTTTCATGTATCCATATTTATATTTCATTGTTTCTGATTCTCTGGAGAAGGGTAATACATGATTCAAAATTCTTTTAACAGTTGCGTTTTCTACAGAACATTTCTCACCACCGCGCTGAGCTCTGAGCCTGGAGGAAGGAAGCCACCACATATCAAGTACCACCCTCCTTTCTTTCTTAATCTCCTGTGGAGCTGAAGCTGAATCCTATTCAGAGGGATACTTTCTTGAGTGGACTTTTCTCCATCATAACTTACTTGTTCCTGAAGGTGAAATGTCTACAGCTTAGCCTTGATAGTAGAAGCAGTATCTTTTCTACATGAAAGAGAAAAATAACAGCTAAGTTATAAGCTTCAAGACCTGAACCTTGGTATGTGAAGAATAAAAACTACACATGACACTTGTTAAAAGCAGCAAAGAAGACTTTTCTTTTCAAGATTATCACAATAAAGAAGAGAAATTGAATTCAATTCTGTTGTCACAGAAGGTGGAAGTATTTTTAAATACTGAGGTGGGCTGATGGTAAAGTGCCAGAGGATGTTAGTGGGGAGAATATTCAATGTGAGTAGCCCATCTGTGTTTGCTAATTGCTGCTTATCACCATTATATCCCTACCCTTCTGCACAGAATGGGAGACAGGAGATCTATCTTTCTGGATGATTTTCTTTCAATAGGATGGCTCCAAAGTCTTTGAGGATGGCTCCCAACTTGTAGAAGATTTACATCACAAAAGGACAGAGAAAGCATTTGTAGTTGTCAATTTTCTAAAGTACATGCTCCAAGAAAAGAGATGTGGGGCCTATAATCAGGATGAAACTTGTCTAAGGTTTATTCAAACAGAGGGGAATGTCAAAGCTGCCTTGATCAAGTGGAAACTTTGGAATTTAGGAACATTTCTTTTTACAAAGTCTTCCTCTTAAAATTGTTCCCATGGTATAGATTTGGGTAATTGGTCTTTAAAATGATCAGAGATTTTTTTTTTCTCTTCATAGACTGACCTTTGATTTTTCAGGGATGACAAGGAAAGCATTATGGTTTAAGGAAGATATCTCATGGCCATAATTAATGAACTCTTAGGGCACATTTCATTGCAAACTTTAGAGCTCAGTGTCTGAAGTTGGACATCATGTGAATACCAGTTCTGTTGTCTTTCTACAGTAATTTCTCTCTTACTTAGTTTGCTATCAAATGGAAGTAATGACATTTAGCTGGGAGGATTTCTGAGATAGTTTTAAAATATATAAAGCTTGTGAATGATATAATAGGATTACCTTTAGGTATTCAATACATACTCCTATTTATTGTTAGAGTTATTATTGTTGTAAATACTTTGTTTTCTTTCAGAAAGTGATGTTGGCTATTCTAATATTCCAACTAAATAAATTAGAAGTGATATTCTCCCAGTGATCTATTCCAATGAGAAAAATAATTTTGGGAAAGCAAAGATTTTTTTTCCCTTTAATATCTGCACTCAAAAAAACTTCGAAAAATATAAAAATAAGAAACTCTTTTTGACTACTTAATTATCTTCAGTATCTAGGAAAGTTGCATGTGTGGCCTTTTGATGAGGACATATTAACATTACTATCAAGAGTCTTAGTTGTTTGACAACATGCTTCTGTTTCATTACACACTGGTAATGGTAACGGTCAACTGGCTTTCTGTCTTTTAAAATATAGTCTTTTTCTAAGAGAGATGATTCCAGAATAAAATAGATTTAAATACTATGCCTGTAGTAATTAGTTTTGCATTACTCTAACAAAATGCCTGACATAATTTACTTATAAAGAAAAAAGAATTATTTTGGCTCATAGTTTTGGAGATTTCAGTCCAAGACTGGAAAAAACAAAACAAAACAAAAAAAAAAAAACATTGTTTTGGCCTACTGCTGAGAATATCATAAAGGATGATATTACATTTTTGTTTACCTTCAGGAAATAAAGGAGCCCATAAGTAGTATGAAAAAAAAAACAATCTTCCAGTATCACAAACTCAATTTCATTAAAATAACTAAATAAGGTATATTTTAATATCTTTTTATAGAAAAAAGAAAATGACTAAACATAATTATTTCAGAATTATTTTCAGAAAATAATTTACATAATTTTATTAGATTTTTCCAGGAAAATCTAAATTATTCAAGGCATTTTAAGAAAAAGCATATTTTTATAGATGAAATAAAACTTATAAGGATGAAGGTCAAAAAAGCGGCTGCTAGTGTATAGGAAACCGGAAAACAGAGATCACACCAAAATTCTGATGATGATTTCAGTCTCCTCAGCAAAAATAGTGGTGCTTTCCAAGAGACAACTTGACATTATTCAGTATGAGTAATCAGGCAATCACAACACTTTATTCTCTTCTATCTTACAAAACATAGAAAGTCTTTTTTTTTATGAGAATCTGAAACTGAAATCCTGCTGATAATGGGATCTATAAGATGTTCCAGGCTTCCTGCCTCAGAGAACAAGGAGAGTTCACTGTGGTCACTGATCATTATATCTTATAACATTTGTCTTCTACCCTCCATATAAAATATCAGTCAAATATGCAAATAATTCACATGTAAATAAGTGATTACCCTAAGGTATTCTGTAAAATGGGACATGTTGTATCCATGTACCAGGGCTGTTGTGCTGAACATTGGTAAAGTTCATATTCTAGAATTTGGAAGTAATCCATGATACAGTATCCAATTGCAAATTGACTTTCATTATGATGAATAATGTTTGCTATTACCTAAACATATATTTTCTATTCATAAGAGAAAGGAGTAACAAAAGTCTTTCCTTTGAATCATCTAATCTAAGATTAACTTTTATTTATATCTTAACATTTTTAAAATTGGTATTTGTATTGGAGTTTATATTTGCATTGTCTTAGTTGTGATGAAGTATGTTGTGATATTAATTTGTGTACATGATTAAGCCTATACATGTAAACATACAAACATAATCTCCAACATTTCAATCATTTAAAAAGATAATTGCTTTTATACTTGTGAATCAGGCTTTGTAACTGGAGAAATACCCAGTCTTCAGTTCAAAGAAATATTGGGAAATAAATGTCTTGGCAAAAAGAGAAAAGGAATAGCACTGTTTATTTATTGAAGTATTTGGATAGTAGTTTGACCAATGCTTAAAAAGTCAATTAAATTTCACAGTTGCAGAGACTGCAATTGTAATGTAAAACTGAATGGATATGACAATAAGTTGATAAAAATGAAATGCATTGAATATGGTCTGTTTTTTAATTTTGTTTTCTAATTAGTTATACATGACAGTTCTACATTTTGATACATCATATATAAATTGAGTCTCACTTATTCTTCTGGTTGTACATGATGTAGAATCACACTGGTTGGTAATCATACACGTACATAGGGTGACAATTCATCTACTGTTCTTCCTATCCCTAGACTCCCTCCCCTCCCTTCACTTCCCTCTACATAATTCAAAGTACCTCTATATTTCCCTAGCCCCACCCCCTTATTGTGAATTAGCATTTACACATCAGAGAAAATATTTGGCCTTTGGTTTTTGGGGATTGGCTTATTTTGCTTAACATAATGAACATACTCTATTTTAAAAATGCACCATACCTATGAAGATAAGCAACGTGATGTTACACATATTGTGCTAAGGATGCTTTGAAGCCCACAAACAATTCTAGAAAAACAACCATTTGATTGCCTCAAAGACATTATCCTAATGGAAATAAATGTCTTTCACAGAGAGTGAAACAGAGAGAGTTAAGACAGAAAAACTATGAAAGTTCATACATTACAGTTTGCATGGGTCATAGGAAGTAGAAGAGATTAGGCAAGGAAAGAAAGGGAATAGCTGTGAACAAAAGATAATTGTGTTACAAGTGTAGAATGTAGAAGAGTAGAACGGGGATGGTGGAAAGAAAGAAAGAAAGAAAGAAAGAAAGAAAGAAAGAAAGAAAGAAAGAAAGAAAGAAAGAAAGAAAGAGCAAAAGAAAGAAAAAGAAAGAAAGAGAGAGAGAAAGAAAGAAAACTGTATGTTCAGGAGGAAAAATAAATGTTAGTAATAATAACAATTTTATTACAGAAAAGAACCTATAGGTACCCTATAAGTACATGATCTGGATTCATGGTACAAGTCTTGCTGGACATGTTTCAAATTGGGAAAAAATAATTCATCTTGGTGAAATATTATCAGCTCTGTTAAGAGGAAATTTACAGATCTAAAGTCACTTCAGTAAATATAGAATAGATTATAATGTGTTACATATTATCTGTTGTTTTAATTGTTTAGTTAATGTGATTCAGAATTTTGGCAATAATAACTATGTTTTTGTAAAAGACTAGGATCTTTAATTATTATGTGACTTTTCTGTGAATGGATGGAGCTAATTGGTAATGATGCTGATAGGACATTCAATTGCTGGGTGGAGAAGAGAAGGGAGAAACATTAAATATTGCCTAAGTAGTGATGCTTATATGATTAGCATTACCAAGCCTTGCTAATACATTTAAAGAACATCTATTCATCTTAGAGTTTTCTAATATACAATAAGAACTTTTACTCCAGATAAAAGTTTTGGAGGTTTGGAGTGTATCAATGGACAAAACAAAACAGACTGCTGACCTGGGTAACTTAAACTCCATCAAGGAGAGAAATAGTAAAATAAATAATAAAGAAAGTAAGAGAAATAACATGGTAAATTTAAGGAATAGCAAGTACAGAGATTAGAAAGTGGGAGAGTAAGGATACAAGAGATGAGTAATGGGGTACACAGTGGAGCTTTGAGCAAAGAGAAGGAAGGTAAGGAAATTGCTCACATAGATAACTGGGGAAAGAATATTCCAGTTGAAACACCCACCAAAGCAAAGACCCTACCTATGTGGGCAGCATGTTAGCATGCCCTAGAAATTGGATGGAGGCCAATGTGGCTGGAACAAATGTGAGCAAGTCTGAGGTAGTAAGAAATGTGATCAAAGGTTACTGAAAGCAATTTATTGATTGAAATGATTTCTTCTTGCAAGGTTTCATGTAGGGAGTGACAGGATGTAATAGGCTTCTCATCATTCTGTTTGTGTTGAGAACAGTGGGGGAGGTCAAATGGGGGCACAAATGGAGCTATGTAGATTATTGAAATAAACCAAGGGATAGATGATATGGTTGGGGTCATTATGATGGCAGTAGCAGAGGTGGAAACTTGAACAATTATATTTGAAGGTGAAGTCAAGGAGAATGAATATAGGATTTTAAGGAAACAGAAGTCAAAAATGAATCTAAGTATATAGTTCTGAGTAACTGGAAGGCTAAAGTTCTTATTATAAGGCATCTGTGGATTCAGCAGGGTTGAGTCAAACAATCAGCAATTTTGTATTGAATTGGTTATTTTACACACAACTGTTTTATATGTTATTCTGTGAAATGTTTATCTTCATTACAAAGAAAATAAAAATTGAAGTTCTCTAATTGTGTTCATGGATGATGGTAAAATTGCTAATGGTTTAGTTTAATATTGGACCTAATATAATTAAGAGAGTTGAGCTTACCACACTATATCATGTAACTATTTTTCTAATATAGTGAAAGTATTTTTTCTATTTGTTATGAATGTAGTATTATGTATTCCACTTCTTTAAAATGGCATCCAAGATGTGAGTCATTATCAAAAACAGACCTGTAATTCAACTGTTCCTATCTTCAATTGTTGAAACAATTGAACATGCCTGCTTTCAAAAGCCTTCCTCCTTCATTCACTAACATGAAACTATTATCATACACTTCTGCTATCCTTGCAATATTCTTTGATTGATTAGCTAATAACTTAATTTCTCATTTTGTCATCTGCAGACATTTTATACTAATTGTATCTAATGGACTGTGAGCTACTGAAATATTTAGAGTTATTGCTAGTAAATGCAAAATATGCTTACAGATAGAATGTAAAAATAAGCAATTGGTAAACCAATGAAGATGTACATTATCTGGGATCATTGAGCTTATAAAAGTTTAATGGAAGCTAGAAGCAATGTATCATTATCATCCTGTGGTGCTAAAAAAAGGTAGGCACATTGATGTAGTAAGCTAATATTTAAATACACTGAAAGTCATTTTGTTATCCACTGATAACTTTTAAATTTATTACAGTAAAGATTAATATCTTCCCCTGGTTGATTGGTTTTACAATGAAAACCCATCATACTTGACTATATCAAGAGCTAGTTTTTCTTCATTTATTCTTCCTGTCCTTTAAGGCGTCCATTTAAAGCATATTTTTGGTATTAATATAAGCTATCTTTTTCAAAGTGCAGATGCTAATCATTCTCCTTTTTATTGTTAGTTTACTTTAAATGTATTAAAAATACAATTTTTAATATTTTGCTTAGTTATTTCTTATAATAACACTTTCTAAACTAAAGAGTTCTCAAATTTTTTTCACCCCCAATTTTTTTTTTTAACTTATACTTTTGTCTCCACCTATTTAGACATTTTAATTGGGAACACCGTAAAGGAAATGGTCAAATGATGGATATTATATGTGTGTGTGTAATATGTATAATTATAATTTTATATTATCTTAATTTGTATTAAGATGAAACAATCTCAATTTCGATAATAGAAAATAAGTTTCAATCACAATAATAATTACAACCATTAGTTTGTTATGTGTAGAATATTTTATGCATTATTACAAATATTTTAAAATATTTAAGTAATTATATGCTTTAAGAATACTTGTGCTTAATTTGTACTAAGAGTGGATACAAACATGCCAGAGTCCCACAGCAGGAAGAGACAGAAGGGGGATTTCACTATCTCTGACTCTGAGGTTGGCAGTCTTTTATAGTAACTTCCTTGACACTTTAGAGTGAAATATTTAGTGCTGCCAAGACTTTTAAGAAGGTGGAAAGAAGGCAGAGACGTGAAATTTATCCTTTAGGCAATAATGAACCTTTGAAGCATTTGGATAAGGAAATAATATCATAATTCTGGTAGCAGGCAGATTAATTTGGCTATAGGATACTGTTAGAACTGGTAGTAGAGAAAGGAGGGAGAAAATAGCTAGCTGATTATTACTCCACTCTACCTATCAGTTGATAATTATGTTAAATACAGGGTTGGTAATACAAAAGAGGAGAATAGATTAAAAGATATTTTCAAAAGAATAACAATGGGATTTGGTGATGGATTGAATTTGGTGAGAATTAAAGTTGAGAATGACTTAAATTTTATATATTTTTTATTTTTTATGTAAATGTTTTTATTTATATATGACACAGAGTGCATAACAATTCTTATTACAGATATAGAGCTCGATAATTCATATCTCTGGTTGTTTACATAGTATATTCACACCAATTCATGTCTTCATACATGTACTTTGAATAGTAATGATCATCACATTCCACCATCATTAATTACTCCTTGTCCCATCCCTTCCCTCCAACCCCCTGCCCTATCTAGAGTTCCTCTATTCCTCCCATGCTCCTGCTCCCTATCCCACTACAAATCAGTCTCCATAGAAAACAGACACAACAAAGAAATAATAAAATAGAAGAGGAGACAGGAGGTCCCAAGCTGATTGAGAAATCTCACTATTGTAAAAAATTTCACTTTGATATAAATAACTATTATAAGAAGATCTTATAACTATGAAATGTTCTGCTAGGGTCAATTGAAACAGATTAAACAATAATTCTATAGTATCATTTTAATAAAAATAATTTTTATTATTGTTTTTATATTAATGTGAATATTTATGTGATAAATTAACTTTACCTACTTTTTAATACAGAAATGGAATTATTTTCATTTTCTGTTTTGTAGAGTTTCTTTTTTTTCCCCATACTTTAATAGGTTGAAGTCCCAGCTATTGATTTTTGTGACTATAATTGATCTGGCAGTGGAAAGTGGAATTTTTCCAGTTGATACAGTGATTAGAATTGATTTAGCAGTAGAACTCATAAAAAGGTCAATAAAATACAGAGAATAAAGCAACAACCACTCTTAGAAGAAGAGATTGTAATTTAATTATAGCAGTCAGTTCTATCTACCTTAATTAATATAGTCAGCATGCAGCAAGGAGACCAAAGTCACTATTTTCACTTGGCTGTTTAGAAACCTGTATAGAGTTATTAGAAAAAGTCATCCTCCATATGTTTTAAAAATCTAGTCACATATTTTCTATGTTTTTTAGACTTCACTTTCTTGTTAGATCCAGTTTCCTAAAAATAGCAAATTGTAAGTTTGTTCCAAGATGTTAGTACTTATAAATTTTCAACAAGCTGTACATTGTTCAAGATGTACTATTTATGAGGTTCTTCTTAGTAGTTCTGAAAAAGTACTATAATATTTATGCCATATGTCAAACTTGTGTTTTCAATCTTTCTGTCATATTTAAATTGTACACATATTTTCATTTACTACAAGTTATTATTTATAATTGTTCTTAATTTTAATAAAGTTTTTGTTATTCTCTGCTTTCTTTCTTGATTACTTATCGATTCTAGTTCTAATTCCTTATGATTTATCTAATGTTTCATTATATTTAATTATATTCTCAACTTCTTACACATTGTTCAATTATTTTCTTTTACTTCTTCAAATATTCAGATCTTTGATGAGTATACCAGTTCTCAATATGTGTGAAATTATATGATCAGAAACCAAACTCTTAGATAAATCCTATAAACTCTTTTATTACAAAATAAACTTAAATTTTAGCAAAGAAAATATATGTGGTGAAAGATAAACTAATGGTAAATGACTTATAATGGAAATAGCTAAAACCTGTTCTGTTCAACCACAACTACTCTGCTTATTGTTTACAAAGGCGAAAAATGTTAGCATTTTTATCTTTAGGAAAGTTTACCTCAATATGTCTTAGTGCTTTTTGAAATTGCTCTTTTTTTATTTTTTCTATTTAGATGATTTTTAATTATATAAACGGAAAATACAGCTCTCTTGAATTATTAGCCATTTCACTTCCGCTTTGTTATGGTTTGGATGTGAGGTGTCCCTTTGATTACATGTGAGACAATGTAAGTTGGTTCAGAGAAGAAATTATGAGGTTACAAGACTCTTAACCCAATCAGTGAATTAATCACCTGATAGAATTAATTGTGCAGAAACTGAAAGCAGGTGGGGTGTGGCTGGAGGAGGTAGGTGGTTGGGGACATGACTTTGGGTATATATTTGTATTTGGCTAGTGGGATCTCTCTCTCTCTCTCTCTCTCTCTCTCTCTCTCTCTCTCTCTCTCTCTCTCTCTCTCTGCTTTCTGATCACCATGTGAGCTGCTTTCCTCTGTCACACTCTTCTGCCATGTGTTCTGCCTCACCTTGAGCCCAGAGGAATGGAGCCAGCCTATGAACTAACCCCTCTGAAACTGTGAGCCCTAAAAATAAACTTTTCCTCCTTTACACTTGTTCTGATAGGGTCCTTTTAAGTACAATAGCAAAATAACTGACTAATACACTAGCTGATATGAATTCTGATTTAAGCTACTTATCTTTTTAATATCTGGTAATACATAGTTTGAGGAATGGCAATCAGTTTATAAAGACCACATTTTAAATAACAGTGTTAGTATGCTATAATTTTGTTTCCTTTTTTGAATTATCATTTTTTACTGCCCTTTAATGAAGCATTATTTTACTTTACTTTTCCCTGATTTTTTTTTTCTTTGCTTAGCTGGTTGATATTTTTTATTTATTTATTTTTTGTTTTGTTTTTTCTTAAGGGTTCAAAATTTTGGTTAAAAAGATTTTTTTTTCTGTACACTGATACTTGAAGAGTACCCTAAACAACAATAATGTACAAGGGTTTTTTTTTCCCCAATAATGTAAGCACAAATGAAGGATAAGAAGGGAGGATTGGGAGGTAAAGTTAACATGATTGTGGGGAAAAAGGAAGGGTTGTAGGGAAGGGGATGGTTAAATGTCACCTTACCTCTGTTCTCAGGGAACCAAAGTGTAAGCACAAATGACAAAGACAGGAACAGATCTCATGGATCAATGTTATTTATTCAGCTATGGAGTCATTCAGACAGGCATTGGAGGGGCTCACTTTCTGGGTAGGAAATGACCACCAGTTCCAGGAGGAGTCTGGATTTTTATAGGTTACACTGAGTGGTGACTTAATCATGGGAAGATAGCAACATGTGTTAGTTTGGACATTCAGGAAAAAGGTTATAAAATTTGAAACTTGTTTTTACTGGGAAAGGTTGTAGGGTCCAGAGCTCAGTGTCTAGTGTCATCTTTTTCATCTGGGGGTCATTGTATTGTCACTGGGACATGATAAATGTTTGGCTTCATTGTCACTAGGAAAGAATTCACTGGGAAAAGATCAATGTTTTGCCTTGTTTCTCCCTTCCTCCTCCCTGGCCAGACTGTCACGGGGCTTGTCATTTTCCATATCCTTCAAATAATCTTTCCTAACAAGCTTCTCTCACCTCTAGCTACCATATGGATTGGGAGCTCTCTTGGGCTTCTGTTAAGCCATCATCATGATATTTCCCTTACTCCTTGTCACTCTGCTAAATTCCCAGTTAAATTTGCAAAATAAACAAGGAAATAAAAATATTTATAATGAATTAGAATTAAAACTCTCTAAAAGCATTTAATGTTTGTACTTGTGTATTATACCTAATGCATGATATTTGGGTTCATTTTGACCTAATCGTGCATGCACGTACTACACAGTTTGCTCTACCTCAGTTCCCAATACTTCATCTTTCCCTCCTCCTGTTCCTTTCCTCTATACTGTTGGCTTTCCTTCTATTTATTTATAGTTGTTTTAAATCGCTGCTTTATAGATAAACATACAAGTGAAATTCACTGCAGCATATTCATATATGTAGAGAGCATAATTTAGTCAATTTCATTCCACTGTCCTTACATTTTCCTGTACCTCCTTCCTCCCCTCAGTCCTTTTCCTCTGCTCCACTGATATTCCTTCTGTTTTCATGGAATCCTTCCCTCCCTTTTTTTCCTTATTGTGGTCTAGCTTTAACATATGAGAGAAAGCATTCAACTTTTAACTTTTTGAATATGACTTATTTCACTTAGGCAATGTTCTCCAGTTCCGTCCATTTACCCATAAATGCTGTAGTTTTATTCTTCTTTATGTCCCAGTAAAATTCTATTGTGTATAAATACCACATTTTTTCTTTATCCATTCACCTGTTGACAGGTACTTGAGCTGGTTCCACAATGTAGCTATTGTGAGTTTTACTACTATAAATGTTGATGTACCTGTTTCTGTATAGTATGCTGAATGTAGATCTTTTGAATAAATTCCGAAGAGTGGGACAGCTGGGTCATATGGTTGTTCCAGTCCTGTCTTTAGAAGAATCTCCAAACTTCTTTCAAGTATGGTTATATTATTTGTAGTTCAAACCACAATATATGAGGGCTGGGGATGTGGCTCAAGTGGTAGCGCGCTCGCCTGGTGTGCGTGCAGCCCAGGTTCGATCCTCAGCACCACATACAAAAAAAGATGTTGTGTCCGACAATAACTAAAAAATAAATATTAAAATTCTCTCTCTCTCTCTCTCTCTCTCTCTCTCTCTCTCTCACTCTCTCTTTAAAAAAAAAAAAAAAACAATAGATGAGTGTACCTTTTCTCCCATATCCTTGCCAGCATTTATTATTATTTGTATTCTTGGTGATTGCCATTCTAATTGGAGTGAGCTGAAATCTCATTGTTTTGACTTGATTTTCTTTATTTTTACACGATTTATACTCCCAATATTGGATATTGTACAAAAATTAAGTATGTAACATTGTAAATTATAAAAAAGGTGACAATTAAAAATAATGGGAAGAAACTAAGAACAAAACAAATAAACACTCCCTGTCTCCAAAATGCCAAAAATAAAAATTAGCATATTAAATAGTGTATTACTGGGATAGATATAGGTATTTGCATGCAGGTAGTTCATAGAACAGTGATAGTCAAGCCAAAGTGACACTATTTTGTTTAGTAACTCCATTTTGTAAAACAACCATGCCAAATAGAAAGGTCATGACTGGGGCAAGTTGTTCTTTTCATTTTACTATAAAAACCTTTTAGAACATGGAACTACCTAGTGAAACATTGTTTCTGTAACTGGGGTAACTGGGCTAATTGTGATTGGCCACCTGAATGCACTCTCCCACTTCTGTAACTTGGCTTGCTTGCATTGGCTAGACCCCCAAACATCCCTTTTGTGGTTTTCAGACTTCTAAGGAGCGTCCTTGCAATTGTTTGGGAATGATCAGGGGAACAGCTTTATGTTCTGGTCAGTAACCACCTGTGTGCTTCAATAAAGGCTTGATTTGATTATATGTGAGTGATCTGGAAGTCAGTTTATGAAATCCTGAGATGTTACTTTAACTATAACAGAACTAGTTGATCTTTAAAATCATTGACTAAATCTTGGAGTCTCACATTCTGTTGTATAACTTTTTCTTGGAAAATTTGTTCACATTCATTTTCTGTATGGCACTACTCTTTTAAAATTCTCCTGTGATTGGACACACATGAGCATTTCCTATTTTTTTTTATGTTTGTGCATCTAGTTTTTTCCTGCTAAATGACTTTAAATATCAAATCTAATTTAAGTTTACCCAATTCCATGACCTCTGGTCTTATGTAAGCCTCCATCTCCTCTTATTAAGGCTAAATTTTTAATCTATAAATTTGCATATCCTTTAGTGATTTAATTTGGGAGGGGTGATGGAGGTACCAGGGATTGACCTCAGGGGCACTCAACCACTGAGCCACATCCAAGCCCTATTTTGTATTTTATTTAGAGACAAGGTCTCACTGAGTTGCTTAGTGCCTCAGTTTTGCTGAGGCTGGCTTTGAACTCAAGATTCTCTGCCTCAGCTTCCTGAGCTACTGGGATTACAGGCATGTAGCTCTGTACCTGGCTATTTTTTTTCTTCATACTACTGGCATAGTTATTTTGCTAAAATATCTTTAATTACACCAAAATCATGTCATTAAAAAAAAAATAGAGTGCGGACCCTTTTGTGTGGCATGCCAAGCTATATATTCTCCTTTTCTAACCCAGTGTTCCTCTCTGATCCTTCCTGGTTCCACCACTAACCCTATCATCTTACAAAGGCTACAATCCCTCCTGCACAAACTCAGGTTGCCTTTCAAATCTCCATCTTTACTTGCATTGTTTCTCAATCAACATCGCCCTTCCTTCTCTTGTACTTCTGGTAAGCTCTTTTAATTCAATGAAAATATACCAAACCAAAAAACAAAACAAAACAAAAAAGCTCATGCTTATACTTGCACACAGACACACACACAGACACACACACTTTTAAAAAAATGTAACAAAGAAATTGTTTTATTCTGTTGTTCAACATTGCTGTAGTAGAAGGCTCTGTATAATTTAGAAATCCTGACATCCGTGAAGCCATCATTCCAGCAAAACTCTGCCTCTCAGTCAACTTTTTAAATGAATTTATAATAAATTTTCAAACAATTTGATTTCAATCTACACAGTAAAAAAACTAATTTTAACTGATCAGAAGTGCTGGGAAGAGGGGGCTAAGTAGGCTGAGGGTTCTTTGGGTTGAAACAGACTTTTAAAAGAGAGATGTTTTAATTTACTTACAAAGAAAAAATAAGATTTTTTTTAAACAAAAAAACAACAACAACAACAAAAATAGGCAGGCAGAGAAGGGTCGAAGTATCTAATTAGTTATTGAGGATACACATTGAATAAAGATTTTGAGTGATGGTTAAAGCTCTCCAGAGATGAAAAAAAAATCAAAATAAAATCAAATGTAGCCATTGCTATATTTTCTCCATTATGCACAATGGAATACATTACACAGGGCAAAGCAAGATGGAGGAACATCTGCTTTCCAGAATATTTCTTTTTTTTTCTGGGTTGCTTGAGATCTTAGGAAGATTATTGATTTTTATTTTAAATATTTCAAGAATTCTATTTGACATTTTGTTACATGATTTTTGTTGAAATCTCTTGTAATCAGAATTGACTGAATATCATGTTGAGTCTAAACAATTTGTACCTAACTCTGAAGTTTTAGTGTAAGAGAGAAGGAGAAAGGTGTATACTACTCTCTAAGGAATCAGAACAGGATCCTGTGTATGGGGAAGAAATTCAAAGTGCAAAGTAACAGTTGAGGAATGGCCCTAGTGTACTCTGCTGCTGCTCCTTGTGTTGTTTCTCAGGGGTGTGAAGCCAGGTAGGTCACAGATGTGGTGTAAATGGTCCATGTGCCTCAAGGGCTTTTTACCATGACTGAATGGAAGGTGGCAGAATTTTGACATGTGAGTCTGCATAGTCTGAGAAAGGGGAAGAAGCCAGGAATCGAGAAATCTTAACTGGAACAGATACATAAAATGTAGATTGGTACTAGACTGTAAAATAGCTGAAGACTCATTGTAATGTTCAGACAGTTGATGGAAAGTCCTCATAGAATAGAGCAGGCTTGGCAGAAATAAGCAGATTCTAGGTTTTAGAAAGGTAATGCCAATAAAATTTAAACAAAAACTCAGGCTTTTAAATTGTATCAGTAAAGGAATACACGGACACAGCCATAGACTTTTATTTTTCTATGTTCTTTTTATTTTTTCTATTTTTCTGTGTTTTCTTAAAAATAAGAAAACACCACCAGCTTCACATGTTTTACTTCATGGTTTTACAAATATTTATGCAAATTAGAAATAAAAATTAAATATGCATTACAATATTATTACTGTGTAAGAGATTGTAAGGTTAGACAAAACCTAGAATTACAGTTCTAACTTGGAGGTTATTTAAACAATATATAGAAATAATTTCAAAATCTTAGGAGTCTTATGAGATCCTTTTGTTTATATTATGTTTACATATAGCTTAAAATTAATGGGAAACAATTATGACTTTTCCAACTCTCCATATTGCAAAAACATAAATTAATATTTTTCTGGAAATTCTCAATTTCACATTGTGATATTTTCATCAATATATGCAGATAAGGAATAACATTGAGCTCCTTTTTTCTCTTTTTATACCTAATTCATATAGAGATATAAAATAGATCTTTGCTATCATTACAGTTGTTTTCTTTATAGAAGTGAAATGAAGGACTGTAAGTTCAAATTTACTGGCAGAAATTGGAAAAGAAGTGCAAAGGATTTAACCTAATAATAGCAAAATGAGAAGTATTGCTAATTTATTTTTCTATACACAGTACAATAGGGATTGACTTTGAAAAAACTGATATTCTCAGATGTCACTTAATGATAATCTTGTATAATTTTTTATAAGTACATTATAGTTATACTAATATTGAGGTTTATAACAAATTTATAAAGCATAGAATAAAATTTGCTTTAATTTAGTCCGCAGTACTTCACCTTTCCCCCCCTCCCTTCCTTTCCTATTCTGTCCCTCTACTCTACTGGTCTTCCTTCTGTTTATTTATATAGTTTTTAATTAGTGCTTTATAGATATAAATACAAGGGGAAATTCACTGTTTATATGCATTTGTCTACATTATAAATAGCTTTCATATTCTATATTTAACTCAAATTTAAAAATCACATTAATATCAAATTGATATATTTAAAATATCTTTAGAATGTGGATAGATATAAGGTTGCAAAAAAGTTTAAGATTCAATCAAAGTCAAAGGTAATATAGAAAGGTAAAGGTACTTTTAAGATTTCACTGTTTCTCTTTTTGTAATGGTAGAAAAATCCCCTATCTTAAGATTTTAGTACAAAAATCCAATAAAGTTAGCCATTATTCATTCTCTTATAGCAACAAAACTCATTGGACAAATAAATTGTGATACAATTTTAATCTAGATTCTGCCTGAAAGAGAGAGATAAAGTGTATGTGTGTGTGTATGTGTGTGTGTATGTGTGTATAGGCATGAGAATACATTTTGGGTATTTTCTATGCTTATAATGTATACATTTACACTGAGATTTACAGTCTTATAAATATAATTAATTTTAATTAAATAGTTTATGCTGTTTTAAATCCAAACCTAGTAAGTTTATTAAGTTTAATTAAGTTTATTAAGTTTATTAAAATAACTTAGGAATAATTTTACCTATTACATAGTTTTTAGATTTGTAAAAAGCATATAATATTCTGGATGGCTTTGTTTTTATGTAAAAAATTAAAATTCTTAAAAATGACATTTACTTTATAAAATAAGATTAAAATGCCCCACCCTAAATTGTGTGAGTTTATAAATAAAACTAAACATTTTCACTGAACTTTTAAAAGTTGTTAAAATATTTTAATAATTTTCAACAGCAATTAAGGTTGACAAGGTATGTTTCAGTTCATAAGAAATGACTAAGTGTCAGTAGTACTGGAGAAGTTCTAAACTTGAATGAGAGATATGACTGCATGATTGACAGCTACAACATGTATATAAATAGTTTTGTAGTCTTGAAATCCTTGGAGAGATTCAGCAAATATCTTTAGTGATAGTGTTATGGTCTCTAGAAAATCTCAACTGAAACCATTCATGAGACTTTCCATTTAAATTGCTATTCTTTGGTTTGCTCCTATCTATAATGATGTGCATTCTCCACCAGTATACCTCCTACTTGCCCATAGGCTTCTCTCTGTGGCAGCAGGGAGCAATTACCCTTTGCCCTCTAAAGCCATTTTCATCTATCATTCTAGCATGCAGGCTTTCAATTTATTTTTTTAAAAAAAGTAACTACAGTTTTTAATGGTTAATAATCTAACTGCATACAGTCGGTTGTAAATATGCAACTTTAGAGGTTATTCAGTCTTCCTTGTTCAGAAGTGCCCACAACTCCTGCATCAACAGCTCCTGGTATTACAATATATCCTCAGTAAAGACATTTGAAAAATTGAGAAATATGTTGGATAATGTAGTCCAGTTAAAATGCTGACTCCCTTATTCCATATAAATGAAGTCTCTGTCCTTAGAAGAGGAGGGAGTGTGTTTGTTTTCCTCATTTTTTATCTTCCTGAACGTGAAATAATAGCAAATTATGTAATTTTACTTTGACTTTGTCATATTTACTTCCACAACATTAATAAGCTACTAAATAAAGACCTGGCTTATAAAAGTGGGTGACAGATTGAAGACACTCTTTTCCTTAGAAGGTATTTGCAAATTGACAAATTAATGCAAAATGACAAATTAATATATGAAAAGATGGTCCACATAATTAATTACCAGGAAAATGTAAATCAAAAGCACAATGAGAAACTATTACATACAAGCTAAAATGCTCAAAATTAAAATGTTTACCCATATATGGTATTGAAAAAGATATGGAGTATTAAGAATTTTCTACACTGCAATTAAAAATATATCATGGTATCATTATTTTGGAACATTGATTCAGCAATTACACACACACACACACACACACACACACACACTGCCCTTATTAGAGGTCTTAGTTGTTTTACTCCTAGGTATTTGGGAGTAAAATTTTTGCAGCAAGCTCATTTGTAATAATACTCTTAAACTGAATCACCGAAATATCCATCAACATGTGAAAAAAATATATTGTGATATATTTATACAATTGAATATGTACTTATGATGAATAAAAACAACAGACTTGATACATGTAAGATAATGGTTGCGAGTCAAAATAATTATTCTGTGTCTTAAACAGTGTAACACAGAATGTCTCATTTAATTTTCAGAACAGAAAATCCCATAAAGGGCCAACCAAACACTGAAACATGCTCCCATACATTTTTAAAGTGATAATTTCTATGAAGATCACTTTATTAGGTTTGTATTTATACATAAATTATGGTAATCCTTACTTAAACCATTTTATTACATATTGAATATTAATGAAGGTTAGTTGACAACTAGAGTATTACTATTATCTGATCCAAGTTCAAACTGGGATACATTTTTAGGCTCATTACTAATTTTATAATTTCACATTTTATTCTGCTGTTGGGTACCGGAAATAGGCAGACAATTCAAATGATTAAATGATAATAAGTTAAATACTTGGGTGTACATTCAAAACCTGCATATTGGAATTATTCCCTACCTAGCATGGCATGCAATAACTAATACTAATGGTCATAATCACTATAGTTAATGCCCTACCTTATCCATAAATAACTTCTTCACAGGATAAATCTCATTTGGACAGAGCTTAGCTTTTTGGTCTGTAGTGTGTAGTGGAGTTCATTTTGTGAAAACTCCATCTAGTTTTATTTACAAAAAGATAACTTAGTCCCTCTTTTGTTTTGTTTCAGACTAAGTACCTTTAGTAACAATAAAATAAAATATTCAGATTGTTTCCTTTTACCAAGTTGTTCACATATTTTTCTGTACATTGTTCTAGCAGAAAGGACAATTGGAGGATAAAGAGTCCTAAGAAATAGTAAGTATTATGAAAACCTGATTTTAGGAGAAATGGAAGTATTTAATTTGCAATCCTACAAAGTCTAGTAACATGTTAAATATATATAGGTTTAAGTTATTATATGAAAATCATAAATATTGTGTAGTTTAATAATTTTCACATATTTATTCCAAATAAATGAATTCCTTTGTTACCTTGGGTGATAAGATTATATAGAAATTAAAAATTATTTTTCCTTTCTTGGCTTATAATTATTGATTATATAAAGAGTTTTCAGCTAAATTAAAAAGAAAGGGCACAAAGATCAATCTTCATGAGCTAGTAAGCTACATCATTTCCCAATGTTAGAGTACCTAACATATAGCTGTATTTTGGTATTATATACAGTAAGCATTTGGATCTGAATCATAGTTATTTATTTGGACATATAATTCTAAGTGCTTTAAAACCCTTCATGCTGCAGTAGAATACACTTTAGAGGTCTGTTGGTAAAATATAAACATAAGTTGAAAATATTTCTATAGTTTACAAATACACTCTATCCTCACTTGAAATAGAAATGAAATGTTAGGATAATTTCTCAATATTCAGCATTTTTGAAATTTTAGTAAGCTCATACTTTGTCCAAAACTAGACAAAACACAAAGTTTTCATTATCCTGTGGCAAATCTAATGCCATTGTTTGGAGATATAGCCTTTATTTCATTTTATTCATAGAACTATAGTGTGGCAAACCAAAGTTTGGGGAAGAAGTACATCTATTAAACACAAAAATGAAGGATAACTAGTGTAATGTGAGACCACAAGTCATATTCTTCTTTTTATTTTGTTTCCAAGTTTCTCTTCAAACTTTCTTTTGACACTCTGGTCAGAAATGAATTTTTTTTTGACAAGAATCTGATTGATAGCAAGTCAACTCAAACCAAATTATTTTTATAGGCTTTTTTCCAATCCATAAGTAAGAGAGATATTCATCTCCTTGTGACTGTGTTGCTATGAGAAATCCATTGTCCGTCTCGATTTTCCAATTTCAACCATCAGTATAAAAAACAGCCACCAGCATTTATTGATAGTGTTTGAAGCATATTAATAATATTGATTGGCATCATAATTTTGCCTAAGTAATTTTGTGATTAAATATGAATGTTGGTATAGGTTAAAATTGATATTTTTATTTAATAGACATAAATTATCCCACTACGTGCAGGTGGAGAATTGCTGTTTGATGAAGCAGTCTTGTGATGACTAGAAAGATCTTGAGTTCTTTGGTAGCAGACCAAAGCTTGGTATCTGCCAAGACCTAGCTTGAAATGTGAGATGCTTATTAAGGATCCACACTATGAAAAGAAGGGAAAGGGGAGCAGGATTGCCAGAGGGAGAAGGTGAACTACTCTGCAGGTCCTCCACAGCCTCAGCAGCCCTGGCGGGGAGTGCTGAAGCAAATCCTACCCATCAGATTGTCCCCCATTATGTGAGATGTGAAGGTGTTTACATGACTATGTCACTCAGTCACCAGATCTAGGCTGCCTACCCTGGAATTTCAATTCTAGAGGGGAACTCTCTATGGCTGAATGAGACTCTTAAAAGCTCCAGCAACTGAAAATTGATTGCTAACAACATTGTCCTGCTCTGACAAGGAAGTCCTTTGAGTGGCTCATGTTCAGTGTATTTTAAAAATGAGTGTTGTATTTTGTCAAATATTTTTCCTGTGTCTATTGAAAGACTTATCGAATACATCTCCTTTAGCCTGTTAATGAAGTGAATCACATTTTTTATGTATTCAAATAACTTACATTGGAATCTGATCTTGCTTTATCATTCTTTCTATATTGTTAGATTTTTTCTTTACTAATTTTTGTTAAAAAAATTTTGTATTGTCCCTGAATTATATAAACTTTTACCTCCATTTCCTTGTAATACCTTTTTTCGGTGCAGCATAAGGAATATCATGTCATAATATGATTTCCGTGTCTTATTTTTAGTAGTTATCCTTCCTCTGAACCAGGTAGACTTTTGTTTAGGGTAACTGGGGCGACAGGAGGATGGTATGAACTTCGTCCTCTTTTATATCAAAACCTAAATCCAAAGTTATGGAAGATAGGAGAGTCAGGGATCTTATGTAATTTGTCAATCATGGTCATGGTGTATTCATCTGGTGTTTGCAATTTACTTGGAGAATTTCTTAGCTTCAGACCAGCGATTTCTATTGCTGGACACCTTGAGAGGTAAGCAATTCTATCTCCTACGTTCCTTTCTTTATATCTGTGATTTGCATTAAGCCATAGGAATTGCTTATTTTTCTGTTATGAGGCTCTGTGAAACAAAGGTTGATGTTCTCAATCCATGTATCAGGCCATACTTAACATCACATTCTTTTTAATCTATCTGCTGCAGGTTGCTCTAATGGACCAAATGCAAACACCCTGAAATCTTTGGTCATTTGTGTCCTCTAGATTTTTCCAAACTCTGTACTCTGTTTTATTGGGACAACAATGGACTAAAACCAATATTTCTCAGTCTGGGGCACTTTACCTCCTAGGGAATATTTGGCAATATCAATGTGCTTATGTGGTTGTCATGACTACTAAAGTTGTTTCACTGGCATCTACTAGCTAGATTCCAGAGATGATGCTGAACATTACAACTATGATTAAGAGTTTTTCTCTTAATCTGTGCACTGGACAGCTTCCTGCTACAAGAACTTTCTGTCTAGGTGTTAATAGTATAGAGGTTAAGAAACTCTGGTTTAGAGGTTCAAGAGTTTGTTGAAATTCTAATTGTAGGGTAAAGTTGTATTCTCCTCTTTGAACACAAACTTTAGGTCTTTATGGGTGACATTTTGGAACCCTCAACTCATCCCTTGGAATAGCAACAACTTTCATTCCTCCACATGAGATAAAGAGAAAAAGTCTCTTAACAAGATTAGCAGACCTCAACTGTTCCTATTCTTTGTTTCATCTTGGTCTTAACATACTTAGTGAAATAATACAACTAGCAATATAAAACACACTTATGCATTCCTTTCTTCTCATTGAAGTCTGTTAAGTTATTGTTCTTGGGCTTTGGGTGAGCTGAGGAGTCTCCAAATATTATTTCTTCTTATTATTTCTTCTCAGACTTAGGCCTTAGGGGGAAATTCTTGAAAAGAGCAAAACTCTTGATCAGTACTTGTTACAATAGTATGTTACACTCCACTAAATATTTTCATGTAATTTTAAATGAAATCTTCCAAACACTGTTGTATATTAGATATTATTATCATCAGCATAATTTTTTGTGTTAAATTATGTAAATAAATGATACCATCGTTGTCAGTGATGCTCCCTTCCAACTCCAGAAGTGATTATTTAAAAACACTCCTATTTAAGAATGCATTTATGATTTATTTAGAGAATTTAAGCTCCTAGGAGTTTTGCTATAAAGTACTAGTATACCATATTTTACATTTCAATTGCTTCCCTGAGAGTTTTATAAATTCCACATTCTGCTCATTCAACTACATGGTCAAATCAGTTTCCTCTCAGAGACATGGAACTTGAAAAATAAAATAAGAACAAATATTCCTTTCCATTCAGTGGTCACCTTTAAATGGGTGGAGAAAATGCCTGACATTCATTTCTAAACAGTTGCCATGAACAGTAGAATTTTTTACTTATGTGAACCATTGTCTCGAAGTAGTAATGGAAAAGCTTTACTTTTAGTTCTTCCTATTTTAATCTGTTAGAACTGCAGATTAAAATAGGAAGAACTAAAACTAAAGCTCAATATTGCATTAAAAGTTTCAAAGCAGATAATTACAGTAAGGTTAAATTTTATACTGATTTTTATGTGCATAATTTAATAAATGGAGAAAGATATTTAAAATATGATATCATGGATTTTGATGGGAATAGAATTAAATCTCTGTAAATTATCAGAAAACTATTCCTTATTTTAAAAAGTTGGAATTTTAAAGAATTTTAAGAATTTTAAGACCAGTGATGTTGTATGTTTTCATGTACTTTATTTTTTAGAAGAGTTCAAGATTTATAGAAAAACTCTAAACTAATGCAACAGTTCTCACAAAATCTACACCTGATTCATCTAGTTTTCTCTAAAATTAATATATTAGTTCAGTATACTTGTCATACCTAATGAACCAATATTGATATATTATTATTAAATTAATTCAATATTTTATTCATATTTCCTAGTTCTAACCTGATACATATTTTCTGATTCCAATTAGAATATTACTTGGTAGTATTATTGGAATACATGTGGATGTCATGTCTCCTTAGACTTCTCTCTTGGTCATGAAGGCTTCTAAGAGTTTCTTTTCTTTTTCTTTTTCTTTTTTTTTTTAACGATTATACAGTTTTGAGGATGGTTTGACAGTATTTATTTGTTATTGTTTGCTTGCTTTTTTTTGATATCAGGGATTGAAGCCCAGGAGCTTAATCACTGAGCAATATCCTCAGCCCTTTTTATTGTTTTTGAGATATGGTCTCGCTAAGTTGCTTAGTGCCTCACTAAATTGCTGGGGACGGCTTTGAACTTGCTATCCTCCTGCCTCAGTTTATTGAGCCACTGGGATAATAGGAGTGAGTCACCACTCCAGCTGGTTTGACAGTTTTGAGGACTGCCAGTCAGATATTTTGTAGTATTTCTCTTAATTGGGATTGGTCTCTTTTGGGATTTTGTGAGGATTTTAATCACATCTTATCAATGGCATGCACTGTCAACATGACTGTTGATCAGGTGGCTGTGCTAGTTCTTGGCTTTTCTTACACTACATTTTGTATTTTTCTTTCTTTTTTTTGGTACTGGGGATTGAACCCAGGGATTCTGAACCACCGAGTTACATCCCTAGCCCTGTTTAAAGATTATTTTATTTTGTAATTTTGAGTCAGAGTCTTGCTAAGTTGCTCAGGGCCTCATAAGTTGCTGAGGCTGGCCTTGAATTTGCGATCCTTCTACCTTAGCCACCCACATAGCTGAGATTACAGGTATGTGCCACTGTACCAAAGGCATTTGTATTCTTTGGAAGAAAGTTACTATGCATAGCCCACATTTAAAACACTAAGAAGTGGTCCTCCATGATTTGAGGTGTAGTGTCTATATAAAAGTATTTGGAATTGCTCTGCTTGGAAGATTAATCTCCTTCTCCTCATTTATTCATTCAATAATTTACTTATATAAACATAAGCTTATGTATATTTTGAGTTATAATACAATGTTTCTTTCTTTATTTTTTACTTAAACTGCTTAAACTTTGTCAAACTGGACTTTTAGCTCCAGTATTCCTCTGATTTCTCCTTATCATTGTGTGTGTCTGTGTCTGTGTGTCTGTGTGTGTGTGTGTGTGTGTGTGTGAGCACTTTCTTGCTCCAACATTATAAAATGATCCATGTTCATCTTATATGCTACAGTCTTGAATCTCCCTCATGTCCATGGAGACCCATTTTCTTATTGCAGAATGGTATTAGAAATGAAGATATGGCTGCTAGGAGTGTCTGTTGCTATTGGAGTGCATTTCATCTAGGCTGCTACAATTGACAGAATGAGGAAATGTGTATGTGCTTCTTAATATCTCTACACACACATATCTGTAAATATTTGCACCTGTAGTCATCTGTATCTAAATTAAGCTAATCATAAGTTCATACTAATGTCTACAGATTAATTCATTGTTTCTTGGATAAATCAAGCCATCATACCATTTGTTTAATACCCCTCACTCCAATAAATCTATTTCTTCCTTTTGCCATTAATATATTAATAGTTCAGTTTCAAAAAATGTCTATTGTAGTTACAGAATGATTAGCCTCTGCTTCACAGAAATAATTTTATCAACCAAAGTGCAATGCTTATATATAGTTTCTTTTGTCTAGATTTCACTCCCTTATAGATTTTGAACATACTTAGATAAGAATGTTTTTTGTTCACCCACTTCAATGAAGTACTTTCATATATTTGTACTAAAGTCAGGGTCTTTTGTCACATTTGGCATTTTATCCTGTAATTCTCCAATATTTAAAATGATATTTTAAAATTTTCACATATTAAGATTTGATCTTTGTTCTATAAAGTTCTACACATTTGATAAATGCATTTTTTTTGTATCTACCATTAAAACACTTGCAAAAATCCACCACCCTAAACTATCTTCTTAGTCTTACTTATTTGCTTCTGCCCCACAAAAAGAAAACCTTGACAGTCACCTATCTGTTTATTCTTTATTTGCTATTTCTAGAATGTCAAATAACTGGAAGAATAAAAGTATGTAGGTTTTTCAGGCTAACTTCTGCTAGGTGACAATATGCATTTATAATCTATTTCTTTGCATGCCTTGATGACAGTTTTAAATTATTGAATCGTATTTTATAAATGGGGACATGCCATAGTTAGTTTACCCATCTATCTACTGAAAAAAAAAAACTGCTTTCAGTCTTTGGTGATTATAAACAAAGCTGGTACAACTGGAATAAATATATGTTCAGAAAAAAATTAAATCATTTAAGAAAATATCTATGTGATTTTTAAATAGTATGCTAAGCATTTTTAGCTTTTTTGAGACTGATTTGATTTATTCATAAAAGGCTCATCATCTTGGTTTCTAATTAACATATCTAACACATGCATGTTCTACACATGTTTTCTTTAGCTGTATAATACAGCCAGTCATCTCCTCCCAGGATCAAGGCTCACCATCCCAATGGTTATGCCTTCCCTTATAGAAAAAACTCATCATCTGATATAAAGAAAGACTTTTAGCTTCTCTTTGGTGGTTACCAGTCCTATTTTTAGAGCCGCTGAACTATGGTTACTCACCTCTGTCTTGTTTAGTATCCATGTACTCTTGTCTGTCTTTTGAACCACTGACTCACTGTCTCCTTTAGTTTGCCCACAGATTCCAATATTCATTGGTAAATGAAAGTTCTCTTTGGTTCTCTCTCTCAGACAGACAGATGTACACTCCTGCAGTGATGAGGCAGTGCAAGTTGGCCCCTGTTTATTGCTAGCCTTGTGGAGTCAGTAGAACTTGGCAGAGACATTGAGCTCACACCCCCCCATTCAGAGGAAAGGGGAACAATGAAGTGTGAGTCAGAGTTCTGTTTCTACTAGAAAACTATCTGTTGGCTGAGGAATTTACTTCATCCCCACAAGTGTTATGAAGTTGTGTTTCACTTCTCCCCTTCCAGTGGGGTGCTGCTAGGAGGCCATCAGAAGGAGAGGAACATTCATCCCTAGCTGAGCCTACACACCATATATAAGTAAGGTGATTGCTGGAAGTTAAGTAAGTTATAGCATCTCATAAAAAGAAAAACAAAATATGTGTCCAGCCAACAAAACTTTATCATCTTATCAAAAATTCAACTTGAATGAAAAGACAATTGAAAGCAGTAACATTGAAAGGATTCAGATGCAGGGATTATCTAAAAACAATTAGGCAGCAATTATTTAAAAATCTGGAATCAAAGAACAAATAGAAAATCTTAGCAAAAAAAAAATGTAGAAAATCTACTTATAGAACTAAATGTATGATAACCAAAATGAAAACATCACTGGAGAGCTCAACAATTGGAGCTGACAAAGGAAGGAATCAGTGCATTTGAAGACAATGAAACAGAAATTATTCAACCTGAAAATAGAGAGAAAATAGGCTGAGTAAAAATAAGCAGAATACTAAGGTACCTATGGAACAAAAACTAACCTTTGAGATTTCAACAATTGGAGTTCCAGAGGATAAATACAGGGCTTAAAATTCCCTCAAATTTTCAAAAGGCTTAAATCTACAGTTCTAAGAACATAAGCCAACTACCAACTGGATGAACTGAAAGAATTCTCTGCCAAGTCACATCACAATCAAACCTCTAAAAATTAGAGGCAAGAAAATGAAAAAGACCAGTCAGAAAGGATGCAATACTGAGTTTGGAACACCAATTTAAATGACAGCAGATTCCACATGTGTAACCATAGAAACTAGACATAAGTGGCACAATGGTTCTAAAGTATTGAAAGAAAGAACCTCAGCTTGAAATCTATACCCAGTGAAAATATCCTTCGGGGGGATGAAGATAGAAGAAAGATATTTTTTGCCAGCAGACTTAATTTTAAAGAATGTCTAAAGTAATTTCTCCAAATGTAATTGACACCAGATTAGGGTTTAGAAATTCAGAAAGAAAGAAAAAAATAACATAATGAGTAAAGATAAGATTAAATATAAGCTATGATTATAAGATATTCTCTTGATATGTAAAATTATTGGTTGATTAAAGAAAAATTATAACACCGGATATGATGCTCATTATATTTAGAGGTAATAAATAAGTATACTTGAAAATTAGGGAATGTAAATGGAACTGGGTGAAAATATGGTTTCTATGCTTCCCTCAAAGTAGTAAAATGTTTATACAGTGATATATCACAAAAGTACATAATGCAATTGTAGAAAGCACTAAGAAAATTATACAGAACAACACATTAAAAATTACTATAGAGTAAAATATTATTCTAAAGTCTCTGTTTTTCTAAATTTTTTTTCAAGTAACACATAGATTGGCAAGAAAAGAGAAATAGAGGAGAGAGAACAGAAAAAAGTAAAATGGAATAGTTGTACACTAATATTTTAGTAATTATTTTAATGCTATTTGTTTAAATATTTCAAAAAATATCATCAGAGTGCAAAAACCTGAGCCAATTTTATGTTGTCAATAAAAGACTCACTTCAAAATAACACAAAAGTATTTTAAAAGTAAAATGATAGAAAAAGATATACCAAGCCCTAATTAACAACAAAAAAGAAAGAAAGAAAAAAAAAGAAAGAAAGAAAGAAGAAATTAAAAGTGGCTAGATATTTGATAGATTTTAGAAAAGAGAAAATTGCTGGAGATAAAGAAAGACATTTCATATTGTTAAAAGGATAAATTTACCTGAAGACATAGCAATCCTAAAGGTGTATGCAGGAAAAATCAGAGACTTAATATACATAAAGAAAATTTGTTGGTACTGAAGGTAGAAATAGACAAACCCACAATTAGAACTGAGAACTTAACACTCTCTTTAGGATGGTAGATTATTAGGGAGAAAATCAGCATGACAATAGATTGATCTGAAAGCACAATCAGCCAGCAGATTATAATTGACCTCTACAGAACACTGCACATTTTTCAAGTGTTTATAGAATGTTCATAAGGATAGACAAATATCCTGGGATATAAAGCATGTCTCAACAAATTTATAAGAACTGAAATTGTACAGTGTTTATTATCTTACTATATTGGAATCAAACTAAAGATTAATAAGAGAAAGATAATGAGAAAAATCACAAAATACATGAAATTAAATAATAACTCACTTCTAAATAATCTATAAATTAAAGGCAAAGTTTCACAGAAAACAAAATACTACAAAACTGAATGAATGTCAAAATAATAGAAAATATTGGTATATTCTGAGAGTAAACCCAAGAGGGAAATAGCACTAAAAGTTTACATTACAATGCGAAATGTCAAATCAATAATCTATATTCAAATTCCAAGAAATTAGAAGAATAAAATCTAAGCAAGTCAAAAATAAGAAGGGAGAAAATACTAAATACAGGAACAGAAGTCAATGAAATTGAAAATTAAAAGATATCTGCTGAGGGCCATTGCCAAGTAGGAATGATGCATTGAAATTTCCTTGCCAGAGTACCCCATGTTAAATGGAAATTTGCTGTGACATTGCATGTGTCTTTGAGAAAGGTGACCCTGCTCAAGGACCAGGGTGGATCCAGGTTTAAGGTGTATCCTGCAGGTTTTAGGAAGTATCCCTGTTTAAGACAATTTGGGTTTAAGGCGTTCCTGGATTAAGACAAGTTTAGGGCATTCCCGGTTTAAGATAATCTGGGTTTAGGGAAGTTCCAGGTTTAAGGTTATTGATGCTGGGAATAGGGCATTCCTGCTGCCTGAGTTCCCGTTGAGTTCCCGTGGAATTCAGAAAGTATTTGGGACGTGAATTGTGCGGGCAGAACTTGGATTTCCCCAGAACGTGTTTGTACAGGGCCGGTGTGAGTTCAGGAATAAAGAATTGCTGTTTGAATCTACAAAGCTGTGAGTGGCTCATGATTTTGTGCCCAGCCAAGACTGCGGCAGATATAAAAAATTGAAAAAAAATGTGGTTCTTAAAATTTGGGAAATTCGATAAAATTGTGGAAAGACTGATAGAAATAAAAACAAAAAATCAAATCAACAATAACTGGGAAGATAGTATTACAACTTTGCATTTATTAATTTCACAGCATGGAAGAAATAGACCTATTTCTCTAAAATCACAAACTACTAGAATTTAACAAAGTTAAAATAGATTATTTTAATGTTCTTATAACAATTAAGGCAATTAATTTCATAATTAAATATTCCCCCCAAAGAACCCTATGTTCAGATGATTTCACTGGAGAAGTTTATCAAATAATTAACTCCAAATTTACACAATCTCTTCTAGAAAATGGAAGAGAAATTGCTTCCAAATTCATTTTACATGCCAATATTAAGCTGCTACTTAAACCAAGCAAAGATAGTAAATAACAATCATGAAGTAGCAGACTAACATATTTAGCAATGAACAAAAAGAACTATATATTACATCCAAGTGAAATTTATTATGAACATGCTTGATTTGTTCAGTATTTGGAAACTAATCAATGTTATCCATTGTATCAACTAGCTTACAAAGAAAAATTATGACATAATTATCTACATGACAGAGAGACAACACTTGACAAAACTAATAATAATAATTTTCTTAGGAAGAGAAGTATTTCAAATTGATAAAGGATATCTATGGTAAAAATCTAAATAAAGCATAATTATTGAAGAATGAATCCTTTCCTTCCCCCAAGACCAAGAATAAAGAAAAGATATCCACTCTGACTATTCATTAAGAGGCAGCAGATAAATTGGATTACTCCTAAATTACTGGTGGAAATGTAAAATAATATAGTACCTCCAAAAATAGTTCATACTTTCTGGAAAAAGAAACCTACTTTTATAATATGAACCAGAAATTGCATTTTCTTTGGCATTTAGCACAGAGAAGTGTATACTCATGTTGACACAAAAAGCTAAACATAAGTGGTCATAGCAGTTTTATTCATAATACTTCAAAAATGGAACACAACCTAAATAGTCTTTTAAAGGAGAATAGTTATTCAAAGTGTATCCTGTATCATAAAATGATGCACCAATAAAAATGAATGAAAAATTGACATGCAGTAACTTAAATAGAATTTAAGGAAATATGATGAAGGAGTAAAAGTAATTCCACACAAATCGTCCATTTATATAATTTTCTTTAAATTACAAAATTATATTGATTACTGTTTGCTAGAGAGTGGGGATGAAGCATAGAACATGTGTCACTTTCAAGTGGTAGCATGAGAATTCCTTGTGGTAGTGTTTCTATATCCTGATTAAGATAATGATTACATGAAACCACATCTGACAGGATTACACAGAACTTCATGTGCACACACACAAATAAAACTAATAAAGTCTGAATAATCTCTAAGGTTGTTTGCCACATTAATTTTCTGTTTCTCAAGTTGCACTATAGTTATGCAAGTTGTTCCTAAATCTGCAACTTGGTAAAGGTGCCATGAACCACCCTTTAGAATTTTGTTTTGTAATTCCTTTTGAATCTATAATTAATTCAAAACAAAAAGTTAACAACAACAAAAACAATGGAATAATTCAATTATACTTCCTTGGGCAATATTCTTTGAAGACTGAAATAGTTAGAAATTTTAAGTTTTAGAAGGGTCAAGAAAATGATCCTTAGTAAATAATTCAAGAATGGCACATTATCATTCAACTAAAACTAAACCAAATATAGCTTCTGTTTCTAAAAATGTGTTTTCATAGCTTTATTAGTTTTCTGAATGCATCTTCCATTTTAATTTTCTGTCCCAAAGATTTCTTCATATTGAAACACCTGTCCATTTATCTTGTATTATTTTATCTAATTCCTTTCATGATGTTTCTACCCAAAATAAAATTCAACTTTTGAAGATGACAGCTCATTTTGTCTTGTGTCAGAATACCTAATAAAAGTGAGGAAATATCTTGTTATAATTTAATTGACAATGTACTAAGTGAAAGTATAACCCATTCATTTTAATAAGTTAAAAGACACTGTTGCATATCTCCAAATAATCTACATTTTCTTGTAATTAATTTTAATTTTCTGTGTTTCAAAGATTTTAAAGTAGTTATAAATTGTTTGGTTGATTTTAATCTCTTGAATATGGCAATATGATTATATATACAGGATAGGACTTCTTGAAATTTTTCATATTCAAAGAAGTAGCAGATGATGCTTGGGTAAATATAATTGTGCCTTACTTGGCAATAGGCTTTATTAAAAGTTAAAAAACTTCTTACTATCATTATATCTGAACCTATTGTATTTAAAATATTCAAATAGAGAACACATAGTAAATGAAACAAATTTTTATTTAAATGACTAGTCATGAAAATATTTGTAAACATCTGTTTTGTTATTCAATCTTCAATTTAATTTTCAATTGGAAATAGGCAAATGAGTTTAAAAATTGGCCAGTTCCATGAGGAAATAAACAATATCTTTGCTGAAGATAAATCACATAAAATTTTTCATTCTGTAAAAAGGATTTCTTTTGTGACTTTTTAAAAAAATGAGAATTGTGTATTTCTTCTCTAGCATTCCTTAATGTGTGTGTGCGTGTGAGAGAGAGAGAGAGAGACAGAGAGAGAAAGAGAGAGAGAGAGAGAGAGAGAGAGAGAGAGAGAGAGAGAGAGATTTTATTCTTGATAAACAGAATGGTCAAAGCTATTGATACTTTATTAGCCCAAACTTTTCTTTTCCCAAAATGAGTCCCTGGAAGAGATTTTAAAAAAAAAGAAGAATTGTTCACAGAAAGAAACTTGATGTTGCTTTGTTTTTTTTAAATCATTTTAATTGATACACAATGGTTGTACATATTCATGGTCTAGAGTGTGATTTTTTTAAAATTTATTTTTATTTTATTTGCTGTTTTTAGATATACATGACAGTAGAATGTATTTTGACATGTCATACATACATGGAGTATAACTTCCCATTCTTGTATTTGTGTACGATATGGATTTACACTGGTTGTATATTCATATATGAATATAGGAAAGTTATATCCAATATATTCTACAGTCTTTTATATTCCCATAACCTCTCCCTTTTTTTCCCTCCCCTCCCTCTAGTCCAATGAGCTTCTATTTTCCCCTATCCTTATAGAGTGTTAGCATCCACAGATCAGAGAGAACATTTAGCCTTTGATTTTTGGAGATTGGCTTATTTCAGTTGACATAATAGTCCCCGGTTTCATTCACTTACCAGCAAATGCCATGATTTCATTTTTCCTTATGGCTGATTAATATTCCATTGTGTTTATATACCACATTTTCTTTATTCATTCATCTTTCGAAGGGCATCTAGGTTGGATCCATAGCTTAGCTATTGGGAATTGAGCTGCTGTAAACATTGATGTGGCTGTATCACCATAGCATGCTGATTTTAAGTCCTTTGGATATATGCTGAGGAGTGGGATAACTGGGTCAAATGGGGTTCCATTCCAAGTTTGCTAAAGAATCTTCATACTGCTTTCCAGAGTGGTTGCACCAATCTCCCATCAGCAATGTATCCCCCACATCCTGACATTTATTGTTAATTGTATTCTTGATAATTCCATTCTGACTGAAGTGAAATAAAATCTCACAATAGTATTAATTTTAATTTCTCTCATTGCTAGAGATGTTGAAAAATTTTTTTATATATTTGTTGACCAGTCACATTTCTTCTTCTGTAAAGTGTCTATTCAGTTCCTTTGCTAATTATTAATTGGGTTATCTGTTTTTTGGTGTTAAGTTTTTTAAATTCTTTATGTATACTTGAGATTAAGCTGAGCTCAAAGTGGTAAGGATTTTCTCCATTTTGTAACCTCTCTTTACCTTTTTGAACCGTGATATTTTGATTCATGTTATGCAATAGGAAGTGATCAAATCAGGGTAATTAGTATCCATCACCTCAATTTTTTTTTATTTCTTTATGTTGGGAACATTCCAAATTTTCTCTTCTAGCTATTTTAAAATACACAGTAAATTATTTACTGTAGTTGCTCCACTCTATTGTACAG
This sequence comes from Urocitellus parryii, assembly GCF_045843805.1. Taxonomy (NCBI): domain Eukaryota; kingdom Metazoa; phylum Chordata; class Mammalia; order Rodentia; family Sciuridae; genus Urocitellus; species Urocitellus parryii. The sequence goes on from NC_135536.1 coordinate 51,797,914, forward strand.
CACTCAAACTTCTTCATTTCATTATCCAATTCTATTTATTTACCTGTTAACCAATCCTTCTTAATCTTCCCCTTCTAGCCTCTGGTAACAATTATTGCACATTATACTTCAACAAAATTTACTTTTTAACTTCTACATGTGGGCAGAACCATGAAGTATTTGTCTTTTTGTGCCTATATTATTCTATTCTCCAACTCCTTCATGTTGCTGCAAATGACAGGGTTTCATTCCATTTTACAGATGAATAATATTCCATTATGTACACACATCACATTTTCTTTCTTCATGCATCTGTAGATGGACATCTTGGTTGAGTCCATCTTAGTTATTATAAATAGTACTGCTGTAAATGTGGGAGTACAGATATCTTTTTGGCATAATAATTTTTATTCCTTTGAACATATGTCTATCCTTTCCATATTTTCAATATGTAGACAACAAAGTGGGTATAATCTTCTGTGATTTTTGTATGGCTATATCAAATTCATTGTGACATTGCTCATATATATTTTGTTATGCTGTAATAAATACTACTAATGTAAAGAAAACTAGCTGATATCTACTTTTGTAATACAAATCACAATCCTTTATTTAAATAACATTATCCACTAGTGGTATGAATCCAATTAGGATTTTAGATGCTTTACTAGTTCCTTCACCTTGAAATAAACTAAAGTAATTATTCCATATTATTTGCAAAAACAAACAAACAAACCTCTTCATCTTTTAAATTCAGAGTAGCTTCCTTGTAGAATATGGTGCCACATAGAGGTTGTAGGTTGGTTTGTAGAGATATGTGGATTATTCCCATGTATAATTTATAATGTATATAATGACACACATATCTGTAATCAATAATAAATTGGATATATGTATTAGGAGTACAAAATTTGAACACAGAAATAACATATCTAATAATCTCATTTTAATATTTATTGTGCTGTTTTTCCTCTTTGGTTATCCATTTAACTGTTGGGACTTGTAGCCAGGATGGCATTCAATTCATTCACAATTTTCTAGGGTTCATAGCCTTTTGTTCTCCTAAATCATATCAGTTTGTGTTTGTGATCCATAGATATGGTAGATATGATAAATGACTTATATATTGCCTCCTCCTCTTAAAGCACTTATGTGGAAATCTACCTGCTATTCTGTAAGGATACTCAAGCAACCATAATGGAGAAGTCGGAGTGGTGAGGGACTGAGCCTTTCTGCAATGAATAGGAATGGAAGTCTTTTGACAATAATCATGTTTGAATAGGATCCTCCAAACTCTGTCAAGCCCTCAGATGACTGTAGCCTTAGCCAATGAATTAAATACAATCACAGGAAGATCTGAAGCTTTAAGTACTCATTCAAGTTAAGCTAAACTCTCCCTAGATTCTTGACACATAAAAACTGAAAAACAATAAACATTATCTAAATTTTAGTAGCAATGGAAGATTATATAGATTTTGGTAAGAGCAATGTTGTCATGGAGAGAAGGAACCAAAATTTGAATATATTTGAAAACAGACATTAGGAGTTGTTTGGAAGAATTTTGAGGAAACTGTTATCAAAATATTAATGATCATAGAAATGTAGAAGCATGGAAGATTTTTGAGGAGACTCTGGTTGAGAGATTAAAGAGAAAGAATAACAACACAATCTTCCTGGAAACTCTAAGGAAGAAGATATTTTTAGATAGTGGCCCAAAACAACTGCTGCCTATGACAATATATAAAGAAGTAAAATATGCAAGATGAACTTGGGAATAGGACCATGAAGGTTTCCAGGTAGAATGTTGAGGGGGCAACAGTTGTTCTGATACTTCCATAGAAATTCCAGAGAAGGGAAATAACACTCTTAACAAAGTGATCCTGGGCTTATGGTTTCGAAAATTCTCAACCTCTCCAGATAGCAAATAATACTAAGGTAAAGAAGTTGCCTTTCAGCTAAATATTAAATCCAGACCAATCTCAGAAATCCTGGTCTAAGATTAAATTGAGAGTTTAATATAAAATCACTTTTAAGACCTCAGAAATATCAGTAATGATACTTCAGAGGGAATGCAAAAACACAAAAGACACGAAAGATTTTGACAAATGTTGCCTTACTCAGGAATTGTCTGTCTGTCTTCCTACCTTCCTTCCTTCTTTCCTTCCTTCCTTCCTTCCTTCCTTCCTTCCTTCCTTCCTTCCTTCCTTCCTTTCTTTCTTTCTTTCTTATTTTTGCTAAATTCATTTATTAGTTCTAATAGTTTATGTTGTATGTGGAATCATTGGAGTTTGGAGTTTTCTTTATATAAAATCATGTCAATTGCAAACAGTGAAAAATTGATTTGCTTCTTTTTGATCTGGATGACCTTTATTTTTTTCTCTTGCCCGATTGCTCTGGCTAGGGCTTCCAGTACTATGTTGATAATAAATATGGTGAAAGTGGGCTTCCTTGTTATGTTCCAGATCTTAGAGAAAGAGTGAGTGTTCATTTTTTCTCCACTCAGTATGATGTGAGATGTGGGTTGTGAGTAGAGAATGGATGGAAAGATAGCATGGCATCCTCTAAAGGTGATGTGCCAGGTGCAGCTAAACTTCTGAAGGGGGAACTTGTGTTTTGTAATCTTTACCCCTGCATGCATTTTTTTTCTTCTTAAGTACCTATAGGAAGTTTATTAATCAAACAAAAGAAATTCTAATATGCCTATGATCATTTTCCTTCAATGGAATCTCAAGGTAGATGCTATGCATCTTAAAGATATTTGTTAATGCTTTTAATTATTAGAGAAATTTTCAATGAAATTCACCAGGAACTCTCACAGTTCTTAAGATTTATGAGAAACTCTTGGATTCCCTTGCTTCAGATCCCTCTGGAAGATTCTGGTCATTTCATTTCATTTCTTTTTTTAAAAATTGTTTCAATTAGTTACACACAACAGTAGAATATACACAATTATACATTTGTAGAAATACCACCAGATTAGATTAAAAAGAAGACAGTCAAAATAAATTTAGTCTCTCAAATTTCTCCAAGAAGTAAAAAGACTGAGAAGTTTACTAATTTGCAAATACAAATATTCATGAAAAAGAAATGGTGGCACAGAGGTCAGAACTTTGGACCATGAAGAAGTATTCTAAACTCCTAAGTTTGTGACCAACCAGCTCCCAACATGTGGCCATATGATTTCAAAATTACTGTAAACTCCTTTTGCTACAAGTTATTCTCGTTTTCACAAAGGAATGTCAATGCCAGTTATCTTAAAGCTATTCCACAATAGCATGTGAGGAATTTAGGGATAAAATAACTTGTCTTGAGTTTCACAGTTTTACAAAACTATAATTAAGGAGCCAACATCTTTATATGTGAATGATTTCTGGACTCTAGAGCAGGTACCATATGAAGTGGAATGGAATGAAGGGTGGTTTTCAAAAGGGTGTGTGAACTTTGCAGGAAGAAGGATATAAATAAATTGTGGCCAGAGCATTCCTAGTGCTTTAAGCTATGTCCACACATTCTTTGATATTTCTCTCTTCTAAAGAAGAGACCTAATTCCCTGACACTAAATGATGGGATGCACCTAGTGACTCACTTCATAAAAATATGTGGTGGAAGCAACAGTGCCACTTCTGAAATCAGGATATAAAATATATTTTAGATATTTCCATGTTTCATCTCAGATCACACACCTTTACAGTGTATATATCCATGTGTATTATCATTTATTATTTGCAGTTATATGAATTCATTGAAACTATGTTAAAAATTCCTGACCTTGTTCAAACTATCAAAATAGTAAGAAAATATGTTGTTATTATACTTACTTTTTTATTTCTTGTAATTTTAAAAATGATCAGCTATTATAAAATAAATTGAAAAATTAAATGTTAGAAATACCAGGCCAATATTTTTTAAAGTAATAACTATTCTTTTGTAAATTTGGCATTATTACTTGAGATTCTGAAAGCTAAGCTTATTTTCTACAAACTCATATGTTACACATTTTGGAAGACTCATTCTACCACATAGTCCTGACTTGGAAAAAAGAACTATATTCTCATTAACCAGGATTTTTTAACTGAGATATTTTCATATTAACTTTAAAAACATTTATAATGTATTGAGTATATATGAACAATGATGACTTATGTTACATAATTATGATTTGTTCCACAGTCATTTGAAAATCTTAAAAATTTTCATTTGAAAATCTTAAATTTAAAATGTTTTAAATTCAATTATCTGTTGAATTTTATTTGAAATCATTTATTTGGAATTACTTTTTTGAAATTATTTATTTGGAATTATCTATTGATTTTTATTTAAAAGTCTTTAAAAATATGTGATTCTTTTACAATTCCCATATTAGCTGTAATATATGCATTATGTTATTAATGATATTTTCTGCAAAAAAATTCACTTCTATAAAACTAAAAAGAAGTGTTTTTGAAGATCATTAGCCTGTACTTATGGTGCTTTATAAGGGGAAGCCTATGTAAAATGGTAAAATTTCCTTAATGCCATTGTTCATGACAATTTTGTAATAGGCATACTTTATCTACCATTTTTCTTTTCAAATTAAAACAGTATTTTAATGCACATTGCTAAAACACAACTCCAATTTTATCTGAATGATAACACATTTATAGCTACTATATATCACCAAATTGCTGCTATTCTTTTTTCTTTCTAAACATAATAAGTTATTGAAACCAATAACCCTATTAAAGATGTCTGGATTTCTTAGAGATGCTAATGCTTTTATGTCTGAATTTTTTTCCACTTTAGAAAAAAATATATAGCTATATACCATTCGAGGATTAAAGATTTGAATTACCCTCTTTTTGGAAATTGCTTGTTGTTAAGTTATAAGTATAAAGACACTCTTCCTCTATTTCCTCTAAAGTCTTAATCATGGTGAATTTGATTTTGTATTTATACTTCTTAATGTACTCAATTTACTGACTAGTCATGACCTATTGGCCAAAGTTCATATTGTGTGACATTATATACTCTCTCTATATATATTGTGGGTCAATTTTATAACTTCAAAAGAAGCATCCATGTGAAGTAAAAATGGCTCAAGCTGACCTACAACTTAAATGGTTTGATTTAGGTGACAGATAGCCCTTTATATTGTCACCTGCCTAATATTTCCTCATGTACTTTTTTAGACTTTCTCAGTAGCCTGTTGTGTTCTCTCACTGTGCTGCATCCTGTCAATCACTGCTTTTCCTTATTACATGCTTTTAGAATCTTGGTATCTAACTATAGCATAAGAATAAAGTTTGGTGTAGCAACTTAGTGAATTTCCACATATCGCCCAGTGCCTCAAACATTTCGAGTTTTTAACTAATGTAATTGAATGGAAGAATGAACAGAGATTTCAAAATGAATAGGGATTTGAAACAAACTTCTGACTATTTTTTATTTGTTCTTTTTAGTTATGCATGACAGTAGAGTACATTTTGACATATGTGTGCAAACATGGAGTATAACTTATTCTGATTATGATCCCAGTCTTTTGTTTGTACAAGAAGTGGAGATTCACTGTGGTATATTCATATATGTACATACGAACTTTATGTCAGAATCATTCCACTGTCTTTCCTATTCCTGTCCTCACTTAAAGTTTAACTTTTGCAAATTTTTCTATTCATGATACCATCTACATGGAAGTACATTCTGAATGATTTCATTTTCATGTATCTTGCTTTTTTATAGAATGTTTTACCAAGAAAGTTAAGGCTTTTGTTTTCTGTTCACATTCATATCTCTCATTAAACATTGATAAATTTTTCTGCTTTTAAAACTGTTTCCTGTGAAGCTCTGTTAGAATAAGTTAGCATCCTAGAATTTGATAAATCTGTAACACTGAACAAATGAATTCTGAGCAAGTAAATTTTTAACTTGAGTCAGATTCTTAACTGTGGAAAGTTAAGGAATGTAAAAGTTACTACGTGAAGCCTTATTACAGATAGCTAAAACAAGGTAAAATCTCCTCTATATCCTCATTTGGCTTTCACTCTGTTTACTAAAGTAAAAATTATTTGTACTCCATTTTACAATTTAAAATATCAAATGTTAATTTAAATATTTAGCATAATTTGTAATAACGCACAATATTCTTCTTATATACTAACTTTGTTAATGAATAAAAGATGATACTGTGATACATGTTAATATGGCAGGTTACCTTATTTGAAAACTATATGAGAAATTCATAAAAAATATAATTAAATTCAGGTTATTCTTGACTTAGCAAAGGAGAAAAATAGGAATAGACATTGCATACTTTGATGTCTTATAAACATTAATCCATTGTATAAATAAAAATACATAAAATATGAACCATTCTAACTTGTGAGACTTTGAAGGTAATATTACCACCAATGATTAAATGTTGCATTATCATTCAATAAACATAGATGTTCAAAGCAACTTTTAATAATTTCTTGGGAAATGATTTTATATATATGTAAATTATTCATTAACATAAAAGCAATTCATCTACAGGAAATCTATGTGTACTACTAATACTAAATATGCAATGAGTTTTTTGAAATTATGCATGTAAATATACTACTTTAAATCTATATTAATATTTATGCCATTGTTCTGCTTGGAGAAAATAAGCTTAGTATTTAATATTTCTCAAATGTCTATTTCAATATCCTTAGCTAGCCAGTGACAGCCAAAGGATTATGGAAATTACAATTGTGTGATAAATACTTTGGAGATATTATTTGACTAATTTTTGAAACACAATTTTTATTAATAGAAATGAAATCTATTTTAGAGTAGAAAGAAGTACTTTCTTAAGATCAATCAGGAAACTGGCACAAAGGAAAGGCTCGCTTCAGTTTATTACACTAGAAACTCAGGGTTATAGATTCATTGTCCCAGTTATCAGAGGTTATTCATGGAAACTTTGGAAAAATACCATCCCACACAGTGTCTAAAGAACTTCCTAAGAAGTAAACTCAACTAAATCAAACATTATTCGACCAATGATCAGAAAGATTCATTTCTTTTATAAATTTAAATTTCATGTCAGAGTTTGTTTTGGAATTTCACATTGTCAGTACCCTCAGACAACATTTAGATTCTTTTGAAACCTTTTTCTTCTCTGTGTTTCCATTTGCATTAAGTTTTTTTTATTACAGAAACTCAGAGCAAAACACGTAGGTAGCTCTCAACTTTCAAATGAATATTGCATGCATACACCTAAATATAGGTCATGAGTTTTGAAAAAAATAATCTTTTGTTCCTTTGGGATATTAAGCACAATACAAAACAATAAAATTACTCTTATCTATTCAATGAAGATGAAATAAGGCAGTAACTTATTAGCCAAGGATAAAAGAGGACAGTAAATGTGGGGTAATGGTGGTAGAGAGGGACAGGACTGAAAAAAGGTATATGGCCAATAGACTCTGGGGATAGTCTTTTTCTTTCGTTCTTTTATTTTCAGTTTTATTTGACAAATATAATTTTATATATTTATGATTTACAATATGGCTAATGCAAGCCAATTAACATGTACATTACCTCACATCTCCTTTTTTTGTGTAGAAAACACTCCAAATTCTCTCTCTTAGCAATTTTCAAGTATACAAATATTGTTATTAACTCTAGTCACAGTGATGTATGGGAACAATCATTTCTGGTATCCTTTCAAAAGTTTCCACTAAATATATTTAACTCCTTTATTCACTTGTAAATCATATATTTACAAAACATGATTATTTTTAAGAAGTTAAACTTTAGAAATACCTTGGGAAGCAGTTACATCCAAAATTCTTGTGAAATTGTAGGGTAGAAAACAGTGTCCGCAAAAAGCACTTATGAATTAGCAATGAAGTATTTGAAAGAAATTATCGAGCAGAAATGAGCATAACAAAAAATATCAGGGGGAACTTTGTGAAATACGAAGCATTCCTACAAATCATAAAAAAGACACAATAAAATGTGTGAACATCCTGCTGTCAATTAAGATTAGATTAGTATTTATAGTACACTTATGAATTAAATATTGGGAGATATTCTCAGAAATACACCATCATGTGATTTTATCAGTTTTAAAATATCATAGATTATACTTACAGAAATTTAGATGGTATAGGTCCCTAATTTAACATGGCCTTTTGATGCAATGAAGAGGTGGTAAGCATAAGGCTGCTGCTGGTGTAACACAGCAAAAAGGTTCACAGTAAACTTATTGTGTGTGTGTGTGTGTTTGTGTGTGTGTGTGTTTGTGTGTGTGTGTGTGTGTGTGTGTGTGTGGAAAAATTAAACTAAAAGAATGTAGAAAAAAATGATAAAAATTGGGTTGGGGATTTCACCTAGGATGTGTAAGGCTCTGTGTTTGATCTTCAGAACTATATACAAAAAGGGTGGGGGGAGGAATGGTAAAATTAATATTATATTAAAAGCCTTAACTAGCAACATACTCATTCGCGACCATTATCAACTATTCTGTACCATACCTCAAATGATGTGCTATTCTATTATATACCTGGAGGCACAGAAGGTTTGTTTACACCAGCATCATGCAAACATGTATAAAGGATTGTGCTGTGACATTTTGATGACTGCAATGTCACTGGGCCAGATTTTTTCAGCTGCATTATATTCTTATGAGACCACCATCATACATGCAGTCCTTTGTTGTCCAAAATGGTATGTAGCATATGACTGTATTTGGATTTAAAGAAATATCAGGAAGACAATTTGTGAAATTTAGACTGAAAGTACTATAAAGGATGAGAACTGACAGTAAATAAATTCTAAAGAAATTGTAATAATTGCTTTGTTTAAGACTAGGTGCTAAGATGCATGTTCCTCATCTGTATAAATGGCATTATATCATATTATGGCATTTTATCTAATACCACCAATAATACAGGGAATGAGAGGTAAAAGGTTTCATCTGCACCTATTAGCTTCTTCCACAGGATCTCTTTATTATAGCTAATTTTCCTTTATGCCATTTATTTGCACCAATGTACCATTGTTTCTCTATTCTCTTTTTATTGTCTTGTATAAATATAAGCTCTGAACCTTCTTTTTCTTTAATCATTACTTTTAAATATATAATTCTCATAATAAACAATTCTTCAACTGGTTTTCATTAGCATGGGCTAAATATTATCTTCCTTTTTTTTTTTTTTAGTTTTTGTTTTGTCAATTTTTCTTTATTTTTTTCCTGTTTTTTTTTCTATAGTTCCATCTTCATAATTTTTTTTTATTGGTCATTCATAACATTACATATTTCTTAATACATCATATTACACGGTTTGATTCAAGTGGATTATGAACTCCCGCTTTTACCCCGTATACAAATTGCTGTATCACATCAGTTACCCTTCCATTGATTGACATATTGCCTTTCTAGTGTCTGATGTATTCTGCTGTCTGTCCTATTCTCTACTATCCCCCCTCCCCTCCCCTCCCCTCCCCTCCCCTTTTCTCTCTCTACCCCTTCTACTGTAAATCATTTCTTCCATTTGTATTATCTTGTCTTACCCCTCCTTTCCTCTTATATGACATTTTGTATAACCCTGAGGATCGCCTTCCATTTCCATGCAATTTCCCTTCTCACTCCCTTTCCCTCCCACCTCTCATCCCTGTTTAATGTAAATATTCTTCTCAAGCTCTTCGTCCCTACCCTGTCCTTGTTAACTCCCCTTATATCAAAGGAGTCATTTGGTATTTGTTTTTTAAAGATTGACTAGCTTCACTTAGCATAATCTGCTCTAATGCCATCCATTTCCCTCCAAATTCTATGATTTTGTCATTTTTTAATGCAGAATAATACTCCATTGTATATAAATGCCACATTTTTTTTTATCCATTCATCTATTGAAGGGCATCTAGGCTGGTTCCACAGTCTTGCTATCGTGAATTGAGCTGCTATGAACATCGATGTAGCAGTGTCCCTGTAGCATGCTCTTGTTAGGGCTTTAGGGAATAGACCAAGAAGGGGAATAGCTGGGTCAAATGGTGGTTCCATTCCCAGCTTTCCGAGAAATCTCCATACTGCTTTCCAAATTGGCTGCACCAATTTGCAGTCCCACCAGCAATGAACAAGAGTGCCCTTTTCCCCGCATCCTCTCCAGCACTTATTGTTGTTTGACTTCCTAATGGCTGCCAGTCTTACTGGAGTGAGATGGTATCTTAGGGTAGTTTTGATTTGCATTTCTCTGACTGCTAGCGATGGTGAGCATTTTTTCATGTACTTGTTGATTGATTGTATGTCCTCCTCTGAGAAGTGTCTGTTCAGGTCCTTGGCCCATTTATTGATTGGGTTATTTGTTATCTTATTGTCTAATTTTTTGAGTTCTTTGTATATTCTGGTTATTAGGGCTCTATCTGAAGTGTGTGGAGTAAAGATTTGTTCCCAGGATGTAGGCTCCCTGTTTATCTCTCTTATTGTTTCTTTTGCTGAGAAAAAACTTTTTAGTTTGAGTAAGTCCCATTTGTTGATTCTATTTGTTAACTCTAGCGCTATGGGTGTCCTATTGAGGAATTTGGAGCCCGATCCCACAGCGTGTAGATCATAACCAACTTTTTCTTCTATCAGATGCCGTGTCTCTGATTTAATATCAAGCTCCTTGATCCATTTTGAGTTAACTTTTGTGCACGGTGAGAGATAGGGATTCAGATTCATTTTGGTGCAAATGGATTTCCAGTTTTCCCAGCACCATTTGTTGAAGATGCTATCCTTCCTCCATTGCATGCTTTTAGCCCCTTTATCAAATATAAGATAGTTGTAGTTTTGTGGATTGGTTACTGTGTCCTCTATTCTGTACCATTGGTCCACCTGCCTGTTTTGGTACCAGTACCATGCTGTTTTTGTTACTATTGCTCTGTAGTATAGTTTGAAGTCTGGTATCGCTATACCGCCTGATTCACACTTCCTGCTTAGTATTGTTTTTGCTATTCTGGGTCTTTTATTATTCCATATGAATTTCATGATTCTTTTATCTATTTCTACAAGATATGCTGTTGGGATTTTGATTGGCATTGCATTGAACTTATAGAGAACTTTTGGTAATATCACCATTTTGATGATGTTAGTTCTGCCTATCCATGAGCAGGGTATATTTTTCCATCTTCTAAGGTCTTCTTCAATGTCTTTCTTTAGGGTTCTGTAATTTTCATTGTATAAATCTTTCACCTCTTTTGTTAGGTTGATTCCCAAGTATTTTATTTTTTGGGGGGATATTGTGAATGGAGTAGTTGTCCTCATTTCCGTTTCAGAGGATTTGTCGCTGATATACAGGAATGCCTTTGATTTATGCGTGTTGATCTTATATCCTGCCACTTTGCTGAATTCATTTATTAGCTCTAATAGCTTCTTTGTAGACCCTTTTGGGTCTGCTAGGTATAGAATCATATCATCTGCAAATAGTGATAATTTAAGTTCTTCTTTTCCTATTTTTATGCCTTTAATTTCTTTTGTCTGTCTAATTGCTCTAGCCAGTGTTTCGAGGACTATGTTGAACAGAAGTGGTGAGAGAGGGCATCCCTGTCTTGTACCAGATCTTAGAGGGAATGCCTTCAAATTTTCTCCATTCAGAATGATGCTGGCCTGTGGCTTATCATAGATTGCTTTTACAATGTTGAGGTATGATCCTGTTATCCCTAATTTTTCTAGCGTTTTGAACATAAAGGGATGCTGTACTTTGTCGAATGCTTTTTCTGCATCTATTGAGATGATCATATGGTTCTTATTTTTAAGTCTATTGATGTGGTGAATAACATTTATTGATTTCCGTATATTAAACCAGCCTTGCATCCCAGGGATGAATCCTACTTGATCATGATGTATAATTTTTTTGATATGTATTTGAATCCGATTCGCCAGAATTTTATTGAGGATTTCTGCGTCAAGGTTCATTAGAAATATTGGTCTGTAGTTTTCCTTCTTTGAAGCGTCTTTGTCTGGTTTCGGAATCAGGGTGATGTTGGCCTCGTAGAATGAATTTGGAAGTTCTCCCTCTTTTTCTATTTCCTGAAATAGCTTGAAAAGTATTGGTGTTAGTTCCTCTTTAAAGGTTTTGTAAAACTCTGCTGTAAACCCATCCAGTCCTGGGCTTTTCTTAGTTGGTAGTCTTTTGATGGTTTCTTCTATTTCCTCTATTGTTATTGGTCTGTTTAGGTTGTCTATATCCTCCTGGCTCAATCTGGGCAGATCATAGGACTCAAGGAATTTATCTATGCCTTCACTATCTTCTATTTTATTGGAGTATAAGGATTCAAAGTAATTTCTGATTATCTTCTGTATTTCTGAAGTGTCTGTTGTGATATTGCCTTTTTCATCCCGTATGCTAGTAATTTGGGTTCTCTCTCTTCTTCTCTTCGTTAGCATGGCTAAGGGTCTGTCAATTTTATTTATGTTTTCAAAGAACCAGCTTTTAGTTTTGTCAATTTTTTCAATTGTTTCTTTTATTTCGATTTCATTAATTTCAGCTCTGATTTTAATTATTTCTTGCCTTCTACTTCTTTGGCTGTTGTTTTGCTCTTCTTTTTCTAGGATTTTGAGATGAAGTATGAGATCATTTATTTGTTGGTTTTTTCTTTTTTTGAGGAATGAACTCCAAGCAATGAATTTTCCTCTTAGAACTGCTTTCAATGTGTCCCATAGATTCCGATATGTTGTGTCTGTGTTTTCATTTAACTCTAGGAATTTTTTAATTTCCTCCTTGATGTCTTCTAAAACCCATTGATCACTCAGCAACCTATTGTTCATTCTCCAGGTGATGCTTGATTTTTCCTTTCTTCTTTTATCATTGATTTTCAGTTTCATTCCATTATGATCAGATAAGATGCATGGTATTATCTCTACCCCTTTGTATTGTCTAAGAGTTGCCCTGTGACATAGTATATGGTCTATTTTTGAGAAGGTTCCATGTGCTGCTGAGAAAAAAGTGTAGCTACTTGATGTTGGGTGGTATAGTCTATATATGTCAATTAAGTCTAGGTTGTTAATTGTGTTATTGAGTTCTATAGTTTCCTTATTTAACTTTTGTTTGGAAGATCTGTCCAGTGGTGAGAGAGGTGTGTTGAAGTCTCCCATGATTATTGTATGGTGGTCTATTAGACTCTTGAACTTGAGAAGAGTTTGCTTGATGAACACAGCTGCACCATTATTTGGGGCATATATATTTATGATTGTTATGTCTTGTTGGTGTATGGTTCCCTTGAGCAGTATGAAGTGTCCTTCTATATCCCTTTTGATTAGCTTTGGCTTGAAATCTATTTTATTAGATATGAGAATGGACACTCCTGCTTGTTTCTGCGGTCCATATGAGTGATATGATTTTTCCCAACCTTTCACCTTCAGTCTATGTATATCTTTTCCTATCAAATGCGTCTCCTGTAGACAGCATATTGTTGGGTCTTGTTTTTTGATCCATTCTACTAGCCTGTGTCTCTTAATTGGTGAGTTTAAGCCGTTAACATTTAGGGTTATTATTGAGATATGGTTTGTTCTTCTATCCATATTTGTTTATTGATGTTACTAAACCTGATTTGTTATCCTCTTTGACTACTTTCCCCCCTTTACTGTCCTACCTCCCATTGTTAGTTTTCAGTGTTATTTTCCATTTCCTCTTCCTGTAATGTTTTGCAAAGGATTTTTTGAAGAGATGGTTTTCTAGCTGCGAATTCTTTTAACTTTTGTTAATCGTGGAAGGTTTTAATTTCATCTTCTAATCTGAAGCTTAATTTCGCCGGATACACGATTCTTGGTTGGAACCCATTTTCTTTCAGTGTTTGAAATATGTTATTCCAGGATCTTCTAGCTTTCAGAGTCTGTGTTGAGAGATCAGCTGTTATCCTGATTGGTTTACCCCTAAATGTAATCTGCTTTCTTTCTCTTGCAGCTTTTAAAATTCTCTCCTTATTCTGTATGTTGGACATTTTCATTATAATGTGTCTAGGTGTGGATCTCTTAAGATTTTGCACATTCGGCGTCCTGTAGGCTTCTAGGATTTGGGATTCTGTCTCATTCTTCAAGTCTGGGAAGTTTTGTCGTATTATTTCACTGAAAAGACTTTTTATTCCTTTGGTTTGGAGCTCTGTGCCTTCCTGTATCCCAATGACTCTTAAATTTGGTCTTTTGATATTATCCCATAATTCTTGGATGTTCTGCTCATGGTTTCTTAGCAGACTTGCTGAGCTGTCTATGTTCTTTTCCAGTTGAAATACTTTGTCTTCATTGTCTGATGTTCTCTCTTCTAAGTGATCTACTCTGCTGGTAGTATTCTCAATTGAGTTTTTAAGTTGGTTTATAGCTTCCTGCATTTCTAGAATTTCTATTTGTTTGTTTTTTATTACCTCTATCTCCCTGTGAAATTGATCTTTTACTTCCTGGATTTGTTTGTCAATGTGATCTTTCATTGTCTGATTTTGCTGTCTCATGTCTTCCTTGAGACTCCAGATCATCTGAAGCATATAAATCCTGATGTCTTTATCTGACATTCCATCTGTTGCAGCTATTACCTCTTCTAAAGTTGAGTTGACCTGCATTGCTTGTGGTCCTTTCTTTCCTTGTCTTTTCATACTGCTGACGTTTCTTTCTGCTTGGTGCCACTGTTGTGTTTTTGAAATTTACCCCCTATTTATTTATGTTGCTCTTGTATAGTTGGGAAGTCTCCCTTGCAGGGCGGGTATTGGCTGTGCTCCTCCTCTAATTATGGTGGTCTGTCTACCCCGCTGATCGGTCGCAGGTCTGCCCCCGCTGCGGGCACGGGTGGTGGCTTTGCTCTGCCCCCACTCCAATTGTGGTAACGTAACTACCACGCCCTGGGATCGTTGGTCCTGATCTGGATGTGGGTGGCGGCTCAGCTGGGCCCCCGCTCCAATTGGTGTGACGAGTCTACCGCGCTGGCAGACCTCTAGGCCGGTGGGTCGCAGTTCTGCACAGCCCCCACTCCCAATGGGGGTACCTAACTACCTCTCCAACGGGTCGCTGAGCCCCCTCCGGACCCGGGCGACGACCCTGCTCCACCCCCACACCAACCAGTGTGACGCGACTGCCTCGGTGTTACGTGTCCACACCGCTGTCAAGCTACCTGGCCTGTCTTGCCAGTTGGCGGCAGGTCTGCCTGCCCTGCTTGCTCGGATGGCAGCTCCGCACAGCCCCTACTCCAAATGAGGTTACTTGGCTACTGCGCTGCGGAATCGCTGGTCCTATTCTAGGCGTGGGCGGCTGCTCTCTTCAGCCCCAGCTGCGTTTGGGGTGTCATGGCACCACGCCGGCGGGTCACTTGGCCTGCTCTGGGCGCAGGAGGAAGATCCACTCTGTCCCTACAACACCCCGCCGGACCCTGATTGAGAAGCAGTCACCGCCGGTTCCCTAGCCTTGGGCCAAAGCAGCTTAGGTAGCCGGAACCCCGCCTCTCCGATCTGATACACTCTCCGCTGGGAGCTGGCTCCAAGGAGCGACCCCCACGGGTTCCCCAGCCCCAGGCCAAAACTGTTCCAGGAGTTAGAACCCAGTCGCCCCAAGCTCAGTGCACGCTCCACTTGGAGCTGGCCTCCGCCGGCAGTCTCCGCAGTTTCCTCAGACCTGGGCCAGGTTAGCCCCGGGAACCCGAATCCAGCTGCTCAGTGCCCGGCGCACGCCTTGCCAGGCAGGAGCCTCTAGGAGTATTCTCCACAAGAACCCCCGCCCCGAGCCTGAGCAAGAAATCTGACTGCTAGACGCAGGCAAATACCAGCCTGATATCACCTGTTCGTAGTTGAATGGGCTGAGATCAGTAGAACACGGGGATGATTACATCATCTCTCCGAAATGGCAGCTGCTGTTCTCCACTGTGGTCCGACCGGTGTCTGGAGCCAAACTGGGCCTCTTCTCTCCTCTGTTTCAAAGCCGGAACTCAGCGCTAAGGGCTCCGATGTACCACTGGCGGGAGCCCCCTGGATCCGTATCGCTGTTCCCCCTCTCCGGCACCCTGCCGCTCCCCGGCGCGCGCCACAGACTCCAGCCTCCGGGCGATCGCCTGTCAGGCTATGCGACCCTCCGTGCGGGGAAATGGAGCTCTCAGAGCCGAACTTCGCATGATGGAAATCTGTCCACTAGATTCTGGAGCACCTCAATTTCACTTGAACTTCCCAAAGATATCCTTCAGCCGTTTTGCATCGTCTTTCTCCCACTTAGTGACGCGGCGCCCTGGGGTGATGCAGTCCCTTCGCCGCCATCTTCTTTCCTAAATATTATCTTCCTAATGCTCATAGAAATATTCTAAGTACAACATGTAATTAAATATTCTATGTTAAATGAAGCCACAGGGTAGAAACTTACTGTATTCCTATGAATATGTCAGATTACAATAGAATTAAGTTATTTACAAGCTAAATTTTAATTTTAATGTAAGAGTTTAATTATATTATTTGCTGCTAACAAGAAAATGTATAGTTTTTGGTTTCTGCTTAACGTATTTAATGGTAGTAGTTTTGAATTATTCTAACATCATGCCTTAGGAAAGGGGCACTATATTATTCTAAGTCAAATAATTCTAAAAATCAAGTGAAAATTTTAAAAATGCTATTTATAATACATATGTGTATATCTAATATTATTGTTTTCTTTAATCCTTGTGAAAAATCTGACTATCTAAAGTTTACAGTACCTCAAAGCTAAAACTCTTTACTTGATTTGGGGATATACTCATTCTTTTTTAAATTTTTTTTTTTAAATTTTTATTGTTGATTGTTCAAAACATTACATAGTTCTTGATATATCATATTTCACACTTTGATTCAAGTGGGTTATGAACTCCCATTTTTAGCCCCTATACAGATTGCAGAATCACATCAGTTACACTTCCATTGATTTACATATTGCCATACTAGAATCTGTTGGATTATGCTGCCTTTCCTATCCTCTAATATCCCCCCACCCCTCCCCTCCCTTCCCCTCTTCTCTCCCTATCCCCTCTACTGTAATTCATTTCTCCCCCTTGTATTATTTTTCCCATTCCCCTCACTTCCTCTTGTATGAAATTTTATATAACCCTGAGGGTCTCCTTCCATTTCCATGCAATTTCCCTTCTCTCTCCCTTTCCCTCCCACCTCTCATCCCTGTTTGATGTTAATCTTCTTCTCATACTCTTCATCCGTACTCTGTTCTTAGTTACTCTCCTTATATCAAAGAAGACATTTGGCATTTGTTTTTTAGGGATTGGCTAGCTTCACTTAGCATAATCTGCTCTAATGCCATCCATTTCCGCCCAAATTCTATGATTTTGTCATTTTTTAAGGCAGAGTAATACTCCATTGTGTATAAATGCCACATTTTTTTTTTATCCATTCATCTGTTGAAGGGCATCTAGGTTGGTTCCACAGTCTTGCTATTGTGAATTGTGCTGCTATGAACATCGATGTAGCAGTGTCCCTGTAGCATGCTCTTTTTAGGTCTTTAGGGAATAGACTGAAAAGGGGAATAGCTGGGTCAAATGGTGGTTCCATTCCCAGCTTTCCAAGAAATCTCCATAATGCTTTCCAAATTGGCTGCACCAAATTGCAGTCCCACCAACAATGAACAAGTGTACCCTTTTCCCCACATCCTCGCCAGCACTTGTTGTTGTTTGACTTCCTAATGGCTGACAGTCTTACTGGAGTGAGATGGTATCTTAGGGTGGTTTTGATTTGCATTTCTCTGACTGCTAGAGATGGTGAGCATTTTTTCATGTACTTGTTGATTGATTGTATGTCCTCCTCTGAGAAGTGTCTGTTCAGGTCCTTGGCCCATTTGTCGATTGGGTTATTTGTTATCTTATTGTCTAATTTTTTGAATTCTTTGTATACTCTGGATATTAGGGCTCTATCTGAAGTGTGAGGAGTAAGATTTGTTCCCAGGATGTAGGCTCCCTATTTACCTCTCTTATTGTTTCTTTTGCTGAGAAAAAACTTTTTAGTTTGAGTAAGTCCCACTTGTTGATTCTTGCTATTAACTCTTGTGCTATGGGTGTCCTATTGAGTAATTTGGAGCCCGACCCCACAGTATGTAGGTCATAGCCAACTTTTTCTTCTATCAGACGCCATGTCTCTGATTTGATATCAAGCTCCTTGATCCATTTTGAGTTAACTTTTGTGCACGGCGAGAGAAAGGGATTCAGTTTCATTTTGTTGCAAATGGATTTCCAGTTTTCCCAGCACCATTTGTTGAAGATGCTATCCTTCTCCATTGCATGCTTTTAGCACCTTTATCAAATATAAGATAGTTCTCGTTTTGTGGATTGGTTTCTGTGTCCTCTATTCTGTACCATTGGTCCACCCGCCTGTTTTGGTACCAGTACCGTGCTGTTTTTGTTACTATTGCTCTGTAGTATAGTTTGAAGTCTAGCATCACTATACCGCCTGATTCACACTTCCTGCTCAGCATTGTTTTTGCTATTCTGGGTCTTTTATTTTTCCATATGAATTTTATGATTGCTTTCTCTATTTCTACAAGAAATGCCATTGGGATTTTGATTGGCATTGCATTAAACCTATAGAGAACTTTTGGTAATATCACCATTTTGATGATGTTAGTTCTGCCTATCCATGAACAGGGTATATTTTTCCATCTTCTAAGATCTTCTTCTATTTCTCTCTTTAGGGATCTGTAGTTTTCATTGTATAAGTCTTTCACCTTTTTTGTTAGGTTGATTCCCAAGTATTTTATTTTTTTTTTTGAGGATATTGTGAATGGAGTGGTTGTCCTCATTTCCATTTCAGAGGATGTGTCGCTGATATACAGGAATGCCTTTGACTTATGCATGTTGATTTTATATCCTGCCACTTTGCTGAATTCATTTATTAGCTCTAATAGTTTCTTTGTAGACCCTTTTGGGTCTGCTAGTTATAGAATCATATCATCTGCAAATAGTGATAATTTAAGTTCTTCTTTTCCTATTTTTATGCCTTTAATTTCTTTCATCTGTCTAATTGCTCTGGCCAGTGTTTTGAGAACTATGTTGAACAGAAGTGGTGAGAGAGGGCATCCCTGTCTTGTTCCAGATTTTAGAGGGAATGCCTTCAATTTTTTTCCATTCAGAATGATGCTAGCCTGAGGCTTAGCATAGATTGCTTTTACAATGTTGAGGTATGTTCCTGTTATCCCTAGTTTTTCTAGAGTTTTGAACATAAAGGGATGCTGTACTTTGTCGAATGCTTTTTCCGCATCTATCGAGATGATCATATGGTTCTTATCTTTAAGTCTATTGATGTGGTGAATAACATTTATTGATTTCCATATATGGAACCAGCCTTGCATCCCAGGAATGAATCCTACTTGATCATGGTGCACATTTTTTTTTGATATATTTTTGAATCCGATTTGCCAGAATTTTATTGAGGATTTTTGCATCTATGTTCATTAGAGATATTTGTCTGTAGTTTTCTTTCTTTGAAGTGTCTTTGGTTTAGGAATTAGTGTGATGTTGGCCTCATAGAATGAATTTGGAAGTTCTTACTCTTTTTCTATTTCCTGAAATTGCTTTAAAAGTATTGGTATTAGTTTCTCTTTAAAGGTTTTGTAAAACTCTGCTGTATACCCATCTGGTCCTGGGCTTTTCTTAGTTGGTAGTCTTTTGATGATTTCTTCTATTTCCTCAATTGATATTTGTCTGTTTAGGTTGTCAATATCCTCCTGACTCAATCTGGGCAGATCATATGACTTAAGAAATTTATTGATGCCTTCACTATCTTCTATTTTATCGGAGTATAAGGATTCAAAATAATTTCTGATTATCTTCTGTATTTCTGAATTGTCTGTTGTGATATTGCCTTTTTCATCCCGTAGTCTAGTAATTTGAATTCTCTCTCTTCTTCTCTTCATTAGCATGGCTAACATTCTGTTGATTTTATTTATTTTTTCAAAGAACCAACTTTTAGTTTTTTCAATTTTTTCAATTGTTTCTTTTATTTCGATTTCATTAATTTCAGCTCTGATTTTAATTATTTCTTGCCTTCTACTTCTTTGGCTGTTGTTTTGCTCTTCTTTTTCTAGGATTTTGAGATGAAGTATGAGATCATTTATTTGTTGGTTTTTTCTTTTTTTAAGGAATGAAATCCAAGAAATGAATTTTCCTCTTAGAACTGCTTTCAATGTGTCCCATAGATTCCCATATGTTGTGTCTGTGTTTTCATTTATCTCTAAGAATTTTTTAATTTCCTCCTTGATGTCTTCTATAACCCATTGATCATTCAGTAACCTATTGTTCATTCTCCAAGTGATGCATTATTTTTCCTTCCTTCTTTTATCATTGATTTTCAGTTTCATTCCATTATGATCATATAAGATGCATGGTATTATCTCTACTCCTTTATATTGTCTAAGAGTTGCCCTGTGACATAATATATGATCTATTTTTGAGAAGGATCCATGTGTTGCTGAGAAAAAAAGTGTAACTGCTTGATGTTGAGTGGTATATTCTATATATGTCAATTAAGTCTAGGTTATTAATTGTGTTATTGAGTTCTATAGTTTCTTTATTCAACTTTTGTTTGGAAGATCTGTCCAGTGGTGAGAGAGGTGTGTTGAAGTCTCCCATGATTATTGTATGGTGGTCTATTAGACTCTTGAACTTGAGAAGAGTTTGCTTGATGAACATAGCTGCACCATTATTTGGGGCATATATATTTATGATTGTTATGTCTTGTTGGTGTATGGTTCCCTTGAGCAGTATGTAATGTCCCTCTTTATCCCTTTTGATTAACTTTGGCTTGAAATCTATTTTATTTGATATGAGTATGAATATCCTGCTAGTTTCCGAAGTCCATATGAGTGATATGATTTTTCCCAACCTTTCACCTTCAGTCTATGTATGTCTTTTCCTATCAAATGCGTCTCCTATAGGCAGCATATTGTTGGGTCTTGTTTTGTGATCCATTCTACTAATTAGTGAGTTTAAGCCATTAACATTTAGGGTTATTATTGAGATATGGGTTGTTCTTCCAGCCATATTTGTTTATTTATGTTACTAAACATGGTTTGTTTTCCTCTTTGATTATTTTTCTCCCCTTTACTGTCCTACCTCCCATTGTTGGTTTTCATTGTTATTTTCCATTTTCTCTTCCTGTAATGTTTTGCCGAGGATATTTTTAGGAGATGGTTTTCTAGCTGCAAATTCTTTTAACTTTTGTTTATCCTGGAAGGTTTTAATTTCATCATCCATCCTGAAGCTTAATTTTGCTGGATACACGATTCTTGGTTGGAACCCATTTTCTTTCAGTGTTTGAAATATGTTATTCCAGGATCTTCTAGCT
This sequence comes from Urocitellus parryii, assembly GCF_045843805.1. NCBI lineage: Eukaryota > Metazoa > Chordata > Mammalia > Rodentia > Sciuridae > Urocitellus > Urocitellus parryii. The sequence continues at coordinate 51,819,151 of NC_135536.1, forward strand.
TTCAGAGTCTGTGTTGAAAGATCCTGATTTGTTTACCCCTAAATGTAATCTGCTTCCTGTCTCTTGTAGCTTTTAAAATTCTCTCCTTATTCTGTATTTGGGCATCTTCATTATAATGTGTCTAGGTGTGGATCTCTTATGATTTTGCACATTCGGCGTCCTGTAGGCTTCTAGGATTTGGAATTCTGTCTCATTCTTCAAGTCTGTGAAGTTTTCTCATATTATTTCATTGAATACATTGCTCATTCCTTTGGTTTGGACCTCTATACCTTCTTGTATTCCAATGACTCTTAAGTTTTGTCTCTTTATATTATCCCATATTTCTTGGATGTTCTGCTCATGGTTTCTTAACAGTCTTGCTGAGCTATCTATGTTCTTTTCAAGTTGAAATACTTTGTCTTCATTGTCTAATGTTCTATCTTCTAAGTGTTCTATTCTGCTGGTAGTATTCTCAATTGAGTTTTTTAGTTGGTTTATTGCTTCCTGCATTTCTAGGATTTCTGTTTGTTTGTTTTTTGTGACCTCTATCTCCCTGTATAGTTGATCTTTTGCTTCTTGGATTTGTTTATGTAATTCATTGTTGAAGTGATCTTTCATTGTCTGATTTTGCTGTCTTATGTCTTCCTTGAGACTCCAGATCATCTGAAGCATGTATATCCTGAATTCTTTATCTGACATTCCATCTGCTGCAGCTATTACCTCTTCTAAAGTTGAGTTGACCTGCATTGTTTGTGGTCCTGTCTTTCCTTGTCTTTTCATACTGCTAGCATTTATTTCTGCTTGGTGAAATTGTTGTGTTTTTGGAATTTTCCCCCTATATATTTATATTGCTCTTGTATAGTTGTAAAGTCTCCCTCGAAGGGGCAGGCGGCGGCTGTGCTCCTCCTCCAATTGGTGTGATCTGTCTACCATGCTGGAGGGCCACTGGGTCTGTTCTGCCAGTTGGTCACAGGTCTGCCTACCTTGTAGGTGTGGGCGGCGGCTCTGCTCTGCCCCTACTCCAATTGGTGTGACATGTCTACCACGCCCGCGGATCCCTGGGCCTGTTCTGCTGGTTGGTCCCAGGTCTGCCTACCTTGCAGGCCTGGTCATCGGCTCTGCTCTGCCCCTACTCCAATTGGGGTGACGTGTCTACCACGCCGGCGGGTGGCTGGGCCTGTTCCGGGCGTGGGTGCGGCTCTGCTCTGCCCCTACTCCAATTTCGGTGAAGTGTCTACCATGCCGGCAGGCTGCTGGGCCTGTTCCTCCGGTCGGTCTCAGGCCTGCCTACCTTGCGGGTGCGGGTGGCGGCTCAGCTCTGCCCCTACTCCAATTGGGGTGTCATGACTACCACGCCGGCAGGTCGCTGGGCCTGTTCCGGGTGCGGGCAACAGCTCTACTCTGCCCCTACTCCAATTGGGGTGACCTGTCTACCACACCGGCAGGCCGCTGGGCCTGATCTGCTGGTCGGTCGAAGGTCTGCCTACTTTGCGGGCGCGGGAGGCGTCTCTGCTCTGCCCCTCCTCCAATTGGTGTGAAGTGTCTACCACGCCCCTGGACCACTGGGCCTGTTCTGCTGGTCAGTCGAAGGTCTGCCTACCTTGCGGGCTCGGGTGGCGGCTCTGCTCTGCCCCTACTCCAATTGGGGTAATGTGATACCACGCCTGCAGGTCTCTAGGCCTGTTTCGGGTGCAGGCAGTGGCTCTGCTCGGCCCCTACTCCAATTGGGGTGATGTGATACCACGCCTGCGGGTCACTGGGCCTTTTCCGGGCGTGGGCGGCGGCTCTGCTCTGCCCCTCTGGCCTCCACAGTATTCATCAGTACCCGGACCTAGAAGCAGTTTCCGCGGCGGGTTCTTTAGCACTGAGCCTGAGTAATTTGTCTGCGAGATGCAGGTGAATGGCAGCCTGAAATTACCTGTTCTATAGCTGAATGAGCTGCGATCAGTCGAAAACAGGGATGGTGACATCAGCTCTCCAAGATGGTGGCCGCTGGCTTCCTCTGTGGTCTGAATGGTGTGGAGAACCAAATTCGACCGCTTCCTTCCCCGTCTCAAACCCAGAATTCAGCACTGAGTACAGTGATTGCACAGCTGGCAGGAGCCCACAGAATCCGCAGCACTGTATCTTTGCTTTGCTATCTCGTCGTTTCCCAGCACGCGCCGCAGACTCTAGCTGCGGCGCGATTTGCTGAATAAGCAGCGTGACCCTCTGTGCTGACAAATCGCTCGAGTTTGAGCCCCCATAGCTGATCCTCGTGCGATGAAAATCCTTCCCCTAGGTTTTGGAGCACCCCAATTTTGCTGGAAATTCCTAACAAGATAGCTTTTAGCGGTTCTAACTCATCATTCTCCTGCACAGTGACTCGGTACATGGGGGTGATGCACTCCCTTCACTGCCATCTTCCCTTCACCGCCCTATACTCATTCTTTGTATGTCATTTGTATGTGTTAGTATTCATAGTGTGCATGTTTAACACAAGAAAACAGACGCAGATTGCCGCAGTCTGGCTGGGCACAATTCAGGAGCCACTTGTCAAAAGAAAAAAACTTTATTTTTAAAACTACAAACGCCAAACAAAACAGCTCCTCAGAAAAAACCCTCAGAGCCCAACTGCCACCACCGGCTTCCACAAGCCTCTCCCGCACCCCCAACAACCACCTCCCACAATCCTCCTGCTCTTGAGGCCGATTGGCTAGGTCGCGTGGGCGTAGCCAAAGAAGTCCCCCAATGAGCAGTTCCGTAGTCTGAAGGTCAGGGAAACAGCCCAATGAACATGACCGCAGAGGAGCCAATCAGCTAGATGTTGCTGGGGCCGCTGTGAGCAAATCATCAGCTGGCAGTCTGAAGGGCAGGGAAACAGCCCAATGAACATGACTGCAGAGGAGCCAATCAGCTAGATGTTGCTGGGGCCACTGTGAGCCAATCATCAGCCGGCAGCTGGAAGTTTGCTGGCAGCTGGAAGTTTGCTGGGGCCCCTTTGGCTGTGGCTCTCAACAGCAGATGAAAGAATAAAGACTTTCCTTCTTTGGTAAGTCTAACTATATTGTTAAGTTTAGAGAATAGAAAGTTCAGTAAAACATAATGTTTTTTTCATTAGCAGCATGTCAGAGAGGTCATAAATTGAAAAACACATCATCAGCTTTAAAATATTTGGGCATAGTATCTCCTTCATTAAGCCTAAATTTAAAATATTTTAGGAAGCACCATCTGCAAATGTGAATGAGATGATGAAATAGATAGGAAAATATTGAAGAAATGCCAAATGGATAAAATATTTTTAGTTAATTGATATTTCTTGTGAGGTATTATATGGATGAGATATATAAGAAGATATACTGATATGAGTCCTTATGAAATTGTGTTAGTAAAAGGTAGTTTTAAAACATAAAATGAATCTAGTTTTAGAAAATTACTAATTTTTTAAAATGAAATATTTTAGTAAAGTATAGAATACTTTTAATCTAAGTTAAGAAACAATAATTTAATATTATTATTTATAACTTTTACATGAGACAGATAGAATTACATGCTTGATAATATTTGATTAAGATTCTTGTGATGGTGATAACAGGAGGCATTGTATAGTATTTTTACCTTGATTTGTACATAAATAACTGAATGTTGGATAGCTTTTCATGAGCTTCATATTATTAATCTCTGATTTGAAGTTTGAAAACAGACCCACAGCTAATGAAAACCAGAGAATAGCAATAATGCATTCTAGATTCTATTCCTAGAGATTTTTAAATTTTTTTCCTCTGTGTTTGTTGAAAACATTCTGAACATTTAATTTTTCTTTTTATTTATAATTATATAAATTAACAAAGTCACATTCAGTTACACATATTATGCATAAATGATTTATATTTCTAAAAGATCTTTGGGGTTATACAAAATAGAAGATAAAATGTTCCTGTGATATTAAACTCTTTGAATTAATTAATTTAGTTTTTTCATAATAATAATTTAGAAATTATTTATAATTAAAAGTTCTCTCCAATTGGACAGAAAGTACACTGTTTTCCTGAATCACTAAAATACTTAATTACGCATTATTTTCATTTTTAATTTTCTGTCTTCTCTCATTTCTTGTCACTTCAGTGAATTTATTGTATGAAAATTTGTATGAGAGATTTGAGATATTTGCATCATTTTTCTTAATGAAACTTGTCTTTTTTATTAAATTATTTATTTATTCTAATTTGTTACTCAGTGGCAGAATGCAATTCATTTCATATTACACATATAGAGCACAATTTTTCAAGTCACTGATTGTACACAAAGTATTTTCACAGCATTTGTGTCTTCATTCATGTACTTAGGGTAAAGACATCTAACTCATTCCACCATCATTTCTAACCCCTTACCCACTCCCATCCCCTCCCTCCCCTTGCCCTATCTAAAGTTCCTCCATTCCTCCCATGCTCCCCCTGGGCCATCACCATTATGAGTCAGCATCCTCATATCAAAGAAAACATCAGTCTTTGGTTTTGGGGGAATTGACTTACTTCACTTAGCCCTATATTCTCCACTCTATCCATTTACCTGCAAACGCCATTATTTTATTCTCTTTTAATGATGAGTAATGATCTATTGTGTATATTTAACAAAGTTTCCATATCCATTCATCTACTGAAGGACATCTGGATTGGTTCTACAATTTAGCTATTGTGAATTGTGTTTCTATAAATATTGATGTGACTGTGTTCCTATAATATGCTGTTTTTAAGTCCTTTGGGTATAAACCGATGAGTGGGATAGGTGAGTCAAATGGTGGTTCCATTCCAAGTTTTCCAAGGAATCTCCATACTACTTTCCAGGTTGGCTATACCAATTTGCAGTCCTACCAGCAATGTGAGTGTGCCTTTTCCCCCACATCCTTGCCAAAACATTGTTGTTTGTATTCATGATAGCTGCCATTCTGACTGGAGTGAGATGAAATCCTCCAGTAGTTTTGATTTGCATTTTCTAATTGCTAAACTGGTCTTTTGAGAAATATTTTCTTCTTTCTTATGTTTTCTCAGAAAAGCCATTGCTTGACCAATGATTAAAAAAAAAAAAAAAAAGCATGCTGCATACCACATGTCAAAGTCACTTTCCTTCTTAAATATATGTTAGAACAAACCAAACAGGGCTGGGATTATGGCTCAGGGGTAGACCGCTTGCCTAGCATGGGCGGGACCCAGGTTCGATCCTCAGTACCACATAAAAATAAAGGCATTGTGTTGTGTCCATCTACACCTAAAAAATAAATATTAAAAAAAAACAAACAGAAAGCAGGTATGTTTCTCTATTTGCATTTGTAGAGGTCATACTGTCACCCATGGTGCAGATCAAATTAAGTTGCATCCCTCTTCCACTTTTCCTAAGGCTTAATGTTGACCTCCTCCATTTTCCTTTTTCCCAGCAGGAATAATGTGATATACTTGAGGTATATACTTTCTCTTCTTACCCAGGGCTCAGATTTTGATTCTTTGGAAATCTTAGTCTCCAGTCAATTTCTTGGAATTATTTCTTTACCTCAGTTCTATATCTACCCACACATGGATTCAAACTGTTTTCCTTGAATTTTATAAAGACAGCTACTTTTATAGATATTTTAGTATATAGCAGACCCCATTGAGATTTTGAGGAGAGTACAGTGATTATTTTGGAGTGATACAGATGAAATCCAATATTGAACATCCCTCCTTCTAAGAAGTTCCCATTCCATTTGTGACACAGGGTCTCCAGATATCTAGTTTGCTATGAATATTACTCCCTTCAGTTCTCTCCCAACATCCTTCCACCCCTCACCCTCAAATGTCTCTGTTCATTTCATATGGTTAAATCTTTCACAGTGGTTTTGATTCTGTAGCATTCTTTTTTTAATATTTATTTTTTAGTTGTAGTTGAACACAATATCTTTATTTTATTTATTTATTATTTTTATGTGGTGCTGAGAATCAAACCCTGGGCGTGCACATGCTAGGCGTACACTCTACTGCTGAGCCACAACCCCAACCCCTGTAGCATTCTTAAATTAGGGCCTTTCTTTCATACTCCTGCAGCTTATCCAGGAGTTTTGTTCTTTCCTTTGGAATTCTGGTGCCAGATGGCAAAGTAATACTTACGTTTTTGCATCCCAGAATGTGTATTAGTGTGTGTGGGTGGGAATAGGGGTATTGTCTTAATCCATTTTTTGTGTTACAGCTCAATATTGTAGACTGAGTAATTTATAAAGAATAAAGGTTTAAGTTCATGACTCTGAAGGCTGAGAAATTCAAGATGTGATTGTGGTTGGCTGCTTGCTCTATGGTCCTTTTTGCTGGTGAAGAATCTTTGCAGAGTCCCTAGTGTAAGGTATCACACTATGAGACAGGAAATCCCAGTTCAACTTGCATCTTCTTTTCTTACAAAGCCACAGTCCCCTTGGCTTAGGACCCATCCCAGAGCCTCATTTAACCTTAACTACTGCCCAGAAGTCTAACCTCCAAATACCACAGTCAGATCCAGTTCCTAGTTTCATAATAATTCACTATGAAGATTTAATTTCAACATCAGTTTTGGCATGGGCATTCAAACCACACAGGTGTTAAAAAAGTATGTGTGTGTGTGTGTGTGTATTTTGAATGTGTGTGTAGTTTAGGCATGGAATCAATTCATGAGTGGTAGCATTGATTTTTGAAATTTTGTATATTAATAACAAATAAAATAGATATTTCATTCCTTCTTAATTTATACTCTTTACTCCATAGGGGTTATTTCAAAATTCTTGCTATTTTGAAAAGAAATTTAGAAAAGTACAAACTAAAAGGAAGTGTACCAAATTTTAAGGAGAGTTGCTTCTCAGTGTAATATCGCAAGTAACTTTTATTTTTTAGAATGTGTTTCTCAGTATTTTCTAAATTTTTAAAATAGCCATATGTGAAACTGGGAATATTTTTTCAGAAGTAAAAGATGAACAGAATTTAAATTAGGTCATTTTGTACTAAATCATTATAAAGTACATCTTGTTGTAATTTCTAGAATAAGCAACTGCTACAATTTAAAAACATTAAACATATTGCTCAGAATTTATAATGTAAGAGAAAGAAGAATTAAGGGCTTTAAATCATTCATTAATTCTTCAAATATTTATTTATATTTTAATCTATGGCAGGTGCTATGTTATATCACGAATTTCTGAAGACAGAATTTTTACCTTTAAAATTCTCAAAATTTAATGTGAAAGATACATAATAAACCTTTTGACTAATTTTAATTGAATGTTAAAAGAGTGATATATAAAAATTTAGACTATTCACAATAGCTAAGATATGAAATCAATGTTGGTGTCCATCAACAGATGAATAAGCAAAGAAAATGTGGCATATACATGGAATATTATTAAGTTACAAATAAAAATAAAATCCTATCATCTGCAGCTGACTAAATTGGAACTGGAGAATATCATGCCAAGTGAAATAAGCCAAATATAGAAAAAATACTGCATGTTCTCATTTATATGTAGAAGTTTGTTTGTTTGTTTGTTTTTTAAAGGACAAAAAAATGACCTGAATGTGGAATATAGATTATTAGAGACTGGGAAAGTAGTTAAAGGAGGTAGATAAAGGGAGACTGAATGTGAGTTGTGCACACTATATGTATATGTTGAAATATCACAGTGAGCCCTGTACAACTAATATATATTAGTAAAAATAAAGTAAAATATAATGCATACAAGGCTGATCTCTCTCTCTCTGTCTCTCTCTCTCTCTCTCTCTCTCTCTCTCTCTCTCTCTCTCTGTCTCTCACTCTCTCTCCACACACACACACACACACACACACACACACACATACACATGTATTTTTGGCAAGAGGGAGAAAATTTCCATTGTATTGTGTATTGAGCAAAGACAAGAAGACTGCTTTAGAGATGGGGGCCTTTGATCTATATCATGAACAATGAGTAAGGTGATCCTGTAGATGAGGTAGAGGTACAAATTCATTGATGCATGAAAGAACTTGTTGTATTCATGAAACTTCAGAATTTCAGAATGACTATAGGACATAAAATCATTTATAAGCAATGCTGTATCAGTATCAATCTCAGGTTAATAAAACAGAAAACACACTAGGAATTTCAACAAAGAGAATACAATTTATGGGATTAGTTACAGGTTTTAGAGAGCTATTGAATCTTGGAATGAGAGAATATATGAAAGTAATGAATGGGGTCAAACAGAGAAACTTTGATGAGGGTACCTGTGAAACAGGAGCAGATCTCAGGGGAAATTACTGCACAGTTGGTGCTGATGCCTGTGAGGGGGCCTGAGAAATGTTTTAGTGAGCCAAAAGAAGCTGCAGTAACACTGATTAGAATAGCCATTAAAATGAACAAAACAGGCCAATGATTCCCTGTTTCCCACTGTCAAATTTTTAGTGCTCTTTTTTTTTTTTTTTGTACAGTCTGATGAAAAATCAACTGACAAAGAGAAACAATGTGTATGGTGGCTCTAGTCTCAGCATCATTGAGAAGGCCGGATTTGGAATGGAGTGAAATAATTATCATCCCAGTTGACCTCATGAGTCCCTTTATTCACACACACCTTTCTATACACTTCAACTTTCAGGTTATCATAATGTACTTATGCTCTCACTAACAATATTCAAATATATTTTGTACAAATGAAGACATGTTTACCCTTCCCCCCAAATATGAGGAACTAAGTTTCAAGTCATAGTATGATCTTTGTGTAACAGTCACAGAATACATTTTTCAATAAGGTAAATTATTCCTCTCCTTCAGGTTTAATGATTTCAGAATAATCTTTAATTTAAGAGATTAAGTTATAAATCTATACACCACCAGAAATTCTTATATAAATTCAGACATTCAAATCTGGACAGGAGAGTAAAAATAGTTAGTATAGTGACAACATGTGTGTGTGTGTGTCTGTGTGTGTGTGTGTGTCCACATTTACATACATAATACACATATGGAAAAAAATGAAAATAAGTGCATTAGTCCATGTTTCTTCAACTGGTCAAGTGACTGTGATTCATTGTTATAGTTTCTTTCTTAGACTATATATTTCTTGGTTAGTCTTCACCAACCAGAACTTTAATTGGTCTGGGCTGTGGATATAAAATCCCAAATTATATGAATAGATTATTATAAATAGAGAGGGAACCCATTCTTTTTTGTTAATTTTTATTAGTACATTATGATTATACATAATAGGGGAATTTATTGTTATGCATTCATACATGCACATAACCTAACTTGGTCAATTTCATTTCGAAGCAATTCTGCTTTCCTTCCTCCCTCCCTCCCTCTGATCCCCATCCTCTAGTCTACTTTTAAGGGAAAAAAATTCTTGACACTTGTCTTTGATTTTCAATCTAATTTATTTGAGCTTGAGCAAAAATGTAGCATGTATAATGATTTATTCAGAATACATATTGCATCCTAAAATATGCACAGATTTTCAAAGTGTTTTCCCTCAATTGATGGTATAATGGAGTCTGTGTGGGCTCTTGGGCTGTTCTTCCATTCTCTCATATCTTCTGAATGATACAGTAAGACTCAAAAGAGTCTATAGACATTCACCAATTATTGTACTCTGACATGAAATGAATTCCTTGACAAGAGTAATATTGGATGGAAAACTAGAACTTAAGTAAGTCATTGTCTAAGTTCACATATTTTGATAATAGTAGAAAAGTTATAGTCCTTAAATAAATATCCACTGAATTACTTTGTGTTTTTAAATAAAGTCAATAATTGATATCTTCATTTTGGAAAGAAATTAGTATAATAAATCGGCCACCAGATATGTGGCTGGTGTCTTGAGGGAAAGGTGTCGTATTGGTAGCTCTGGCTTAATCAAAATAGCATTTGTCTCTGCTCTGGCAGATGTTAAGTGATGGGGTAAGTTGATTTTTGTTGGAGTCCACATAGCGACTTTATTTCCTAATATAGATGTTATATAACTCCTCATATTTTTGTGAACTTTCAAAGGAAAGCAAAAATTGTAATATTCTTGACCCTTTTCTAAAAGTCTGTTTATACCTCTTCAGATCCTCCAGTCTTCCATTCAGCATTTTCTGGTTCCCAACAATGAGGCTGAACCATAAACCATAACTCATTTATTTGGAAGATCCATATTAACAACCATTTTTAGTATAAAGTAGATAACTCTATTTATCTCTCTTACTATACTATGTAAAATAGTATACTATAATAGTATATTCTCTTCACACTGTCTTCCAGAGAAGCTTTTGGTTGAGGTTGTAGGGCTGCAGTTATTCAATTCCTGTTAGTGCCACTACATCAAAAAGAAAATCTATTAAATGAGCAAAACACTTTTCAATCAGCTGGTGTCTATGTATTTTCACCAAGGTCACAGATATGAATTGAGGGAGAGGAGAGGGTGAAACAAGAGTGGGTGCTCTAGTTTCAACTACCTGTTTTTGAATTTTTTTGTATCTTGGTCTCCATTGGAGTCTGTTTTTTCATATTCTATTTGTACTTGATGATAGAGTGTTGCTGTGCATGCGTATCCTTTGGCTTATTGAATTAAATAACATGTGCTTCATGATGGGTCACTTAATTTCCTTCACCACTTGTTATCTCGTGGTCAATTATTCAGTCTCTGTCCAGAATTTAAAAAACAAGACAGGAGTAGTTTTTGACAGTTATCTTCAGTAAAGTTAATAACCTTGCAGAATCTCCATTCCAGAACCACAGTGCAAAATATAGGAGAGACACTGAGTAGAACAACAACAATTTAAAGACCACAGATCTATCAAAGCAATGAAGTAGGCTGAGGTCCAAAGATCCACTTAACCCTTGGAAAACAATTCATTTTCACCAGCCATAGGGGCTCCCACCTGTAATCCCAGTGACTTGGGAAACTGAGGCATGAGGATCAAAAGTTAAAGACCAGCCTCAGCAACTTAGTGACACCTTGTCTCAAAATAAAAATAAATAAATAAGTAATAAATAAATGAAAAGGACTGGGGATGTGGCTCAGTAGTTAAGTGCCTTTTGATTCAATTTCCAGTAGTACCAAAGATAATAACGACAATATTATGTTTTCTAGTAAGATATAGTCACTAAAATGAGTCAAGTGGGGAGTGACATGGAATATTGCCTTTTTAAAATAAAAATCTAACAACATGATAAATAATCCATCATGGACCAAGGAGAAAATGCTACTAGGGATACGAAGTCTAGTTAAGATGTTTTGCATTAGATCAAGATAGAGATGATAAGGAATAAATAAATGGTAAGGGATAAATAGGCCAAAGAGAGAAGAAAGTAGATTGAAACATATAATATAATTTGATTAGGACATTTGGATAGGATTGTGAGAGTGAAAGAACAAAGATAACTCTCAGATATATTTCAGGGGAATAGTAGTGATATTAATCAGGATATTAATATGAGGAATCATTTATTTTAAGGATATGAATTCATTTTCAAATCTTTCACATGGATTGAAAGATCTGTGTGATAAAAAGAATAATGTCCCTCTCCCAAAGATGTCAATGCCATAATTCCCAAAGCCAATGAATTTGCTACCTTACTTGGCAACAGGGGCTTTGAAAATGCAATTAAATATATTGATAAGGAAAGATTTATCCTAGAGTATACAGGCAAGCGCAAGGTAATTACAAGAGTCCTTCTAGAAAGAAAGTAGAAATATTGGCATTAGAGAAAGAGATTGAAGCTACTCCTTTCTGGTTTTAATGTGGCTATAAACCATGGAGTACAGGTAGTCCCAGAAACCAGAAAAAGTAAGGAAATAGCCTCTGCACCAGGAACTTCATTCAGAAAGAATGCTGCTATGCTTCCCCCTTGATTTGAGCTCTGTAAGACTTCTGACTTTATAAATGGTGGGATAATAAACTTGTGTTGTTGAAGCCACTAAATGAGTGATGCTTTAGCACAGCAATGATAGAAAGTTAATATATTATAAAAGGGCCACTAAAGACTGGAATAACAAATGTTCTAGTCATCACTGTGATCATTAAGGGATGGGAGAAAGCTGCAGTGCACATAGGTGTTCTCATGTTTCAAGTAAAGCCAAGGTATGGGAGAGCTGGATATGAGGAATTTGAGTAGGAGTGAAGTTTGCAATGAGTTTGAAGCAAATTTTATGGTAGAAAAGGTAAGCAGGGAGGGGAAAGCTTCAGTTGATTGTGGAAAGGGTACTGTAGAGATGGATCTCATCTGTGAAATGGCTAAAGATAACTATGATGTATGAAGTTTGTATTTATGTCTTTATTTCTTTAGTTTTATAAATTTGTAATGTACTTATTTAATTTCCAATATAATTGTTGCAGTCTGGTATCTTCATCTATTTCATACTGTTCTTTTCCTTTTTTCTTTCTTTTGGGATGAATATATATATATATATATATATATATATATATATATATATATATATATATATTTTACAAATAGAAAAGGAAATGGCTGCACAGGAGAAAAACATGGGTCATGTCATTTACTTTCTTGTAATAAGGAGGAACACAAGGAATTTTTTAAAACCTATGTGTCATCCTGATGAAAAAAAAAAAAAAAAAGGAACATTCTGGCACCCTGGAAGATTTTCTTGTATCCTATTCATCATTGCCCTTAAGAGATAAGCTTCATTACCAATTGTGCCTCTGAGGATTTTGTGTGTGTTGAAATTTATGTGAATGAAATCATCATTATAGACTCATAACTAACTTCTTTTGCTCAATATCTTATTTGTGAGTTTCCTCTCAGTTGTGCAATGTACTGGTAGTTTTTATTTTTTCCTGTTTGAGGCTATTGTAAACACTGCAATAAACACTCATGTATATATTCCCTTCACAAATATAAAAACACATTTCTCCTGAGAACATAACTAGGAATGAAGTTATTTTGTAATAGAATTATGCAGATTTTCAGAAATAGCATATAGTTCCAAAGAATCTTCCAGAATTCTACCAATTTATGTATTTATTTATGTGTTTGGTTGGTTCTTAGACTGTTGTGTGCTGTTTACTTCAATATGTATCAGAAGTATAAAGACATACATTGCAACGATAAATAACAAGTTCACAATGGCTATTATATCAGGTTCAGAAGTACTCTAGTTGTATTTGGGAGGGGGGTTACAGAGGGCTCTTCAACAGGAATGGTAATGTTTTATTTCAAGCTTGCTGGTGGACATATAAATGTTTATTATATATTTTAATTTGAGCATGTTGCATGGAAAACTGATCACTGTGGCCATATCTGGTGCATTTTAGAGGAGTGTGTGCCTGTGCATGCATTAACATGTGTTTGTGTGTGAGAATGTATGAATGTGTTGGCAGTAAGTTGTAGTATTCAGCAGCAGTGGGTGGAAGAGGAATGCTATATACAAAATGGGAAGACTATCATTGTTCAAGAGAATGGATACAAATATAGGTTCTAGGACCACAGAATTTTATCAACTTATACTCCCTCCCTCAAGTAGAGTTCTGCTTTCTCCATATTCTCAACAGTAATGGTCAGTATTTTAAGTATTTCTGCTGGATATATAGTGGTATTGAATGAGTTTAATTTTTCGTGATGAGTCAGTTTTTACTGTGTTTTATGGTCTATTTGCTTACTTTTTCCCCCAAATTATCTTTTATCTGCATTACTTTAGTCATATAGGAATTCTCAAATATCTTTTATATATATATAATATTTATTTTTTAGTATTTTTAGGTGGACACAATATTTTTATGTGGTGCTGAGGATTGAACCCAGTGCCTCACACATACCAGGCGAGCATGCTACTACTTGAGCCACATCCCCAACCCTTAAATATATTTTTAATTTGTTCTTATTAGTTATACATAATAGTGGAATGTATTTTGACATGTTATACATATATGGAGTATAACTTCTCATTCTTCTGGTTGAACATGATATAGAATTACATTAGTCATGTAATCATATATGTACATAGGATAGTAATGTCCAATTTATCCTACCATCTTTCCTATTCTCATTCCCCCTCCCTCCCCTTCATTTTCCTTTGTCTAATCCAATGTATTTCTATTTATGCCTACCCACCCCCTGTTGTAAGTTAGCATCCTTGTATCAGAGAGAATATTCAGCCTTTGGTTTAATAGGACAGGCTCATTTCACTTAGCATGATATTCTCTAGTTCCATTCATTTACCATCTAATGCTATAATTCCATTCTTTTTTTAAGGTTAAAATTACATTGTGTACATATACCAAATTTTCTTTATCCAATCATCTATTGTAGAGCATCAGGGTTGGTTCCATTTTGTGATAATGTGAATTGAGCTGCTACAGAAATTGATGTGGCATTCACTGTATTATTCTGATTTTAAGTCCTTTGGGTATAATCTGAGGAATGGGATAACTGTGTCAAATTGGTTTTGGTTCCATTCCATGTTTTCTAAGGAATCTCCATACTGCTTTCCAAAGTTGTTGCATCAATTTGCAGTCCCACCATCAATGTATATCTTTTTCCCCACATTCTCACCAACATTTATTGTTCCTTGTATTCTTGATAATTGCCATTCTGACTAACAAGATGAGCAAGGTGGAATCTCAGTGTAGTTTTGATTTACATTTCTCTAATTGCTAGAGATATTGAACACATTTTCATATATTTGTTGATTGATTGTATTTCTTCTTCTGTGAAGTGTCTATTCAGTTCCTTTGTCCACTTATTGATTGGGTTATTTTTTTAAGTTTTTTGAGTTCTTTATATATCCTGAAGATTAATGCTGCATATGAAGTGCATGTGGTAAATATTTTCTCCCATTCTGTAGGCTCTCTCTTCATATTCTTGATTGTGTTCTTTGCTGTGAAGAAGCTTATTAGTTTAATTCCATCCCATTCGTTCATTCTTGATTTTACATTTTGTGCTTTAGGAGTCTTGTTAAGGAAATTGGTTCCTAAGCTGACATGATGTAGATTTTGGCCTTCAAGTATCAATTTAAATCTACTAATTTTTAAACTTACTAATTTAAATCTACTGAATCTAATCAAAACATTCTTGGATCATAGTTCTTGGTATATTGCAATGTCATAAAATTTTAAAGGCCCCTCATTAGTATGTACACACACAACTACTATGGTTTTGATTTTTAATAAATAAATTTGGAGAGACCTATAATATTTACAAATGAACTTTAAAATGCAATTTCCAGTGGCCCCTAATGTTCTCTAAATGGGCCCAACTCATAGCACCACAGAGAGCAGGAGCTGCAAAAGTGATATCTATGCTTTTCTGCTCAACATATTGCATAGAATTTTTTTATAATGACAGTTTTTTTTTATTTTTTCACATCCAATTAAAATTGTTTTAGTTTTTGATGAACCATTATTTTATTTATTCATTTATATATGATGCTGAGAATTGAACCCAGTGTCTCACACATGCTAGGCAAGCACTCTACCACTGAGCCACAATCCCAGCCCTTGCACAGAATTTTAAATGAGCCTAGAATATATTAGAGATGTGTAGATTTGATTCACATTTTAAGTGCTAGGCTTAAAAATATGCTACTGATGCTTAATGCTTTAAAAATTGTAATGCTTGCATAGTAATAGTATTATATTCTTCAGATTACTTAGGCTTTTGCTCCTTTCCTCCTCCCCTCCTTCCCTTTCATCTATTATTCATTTTATACTTTCTTCAATGTAGATTTCTCCTAATGGAAATAATAATAAGAAGAATAATGAACCAGATAATCTACACTATCCACCTGGTCATACCTGCATGCCATGGGTTTGGATGAGGGCCACTTATCATTTTTTATATAATTATTGGGGTCAAGAACATGAACCATGGAGATAAACTGCCTGGTTTGAATATTAGATCTAGCACTTATAGGGAAACTGTATTTTTTTCTGTTCCTTAGTTTCTTCTTCTTTAAAATAAAGATAATAATACTAAAATTGTGAGTATTAAATGAGTTATAAACTTTTTTGATGAGTGCCTGCCATGTGTTTGCTTTTAATTCTATGCCTATTTCCTTTTGCAAAACTGTTTTTAAAGTGAATTATTTCATAGTATTACGAAGGTCATTTTATAAAGCAAAAAATGTAAACAAAGTATATAAAGTAAAACTTAGCAATTTATTTGTTTTCCAGAAGAATACACTTATCACTAAGCAGGATTATTTATTTATACATTAATCTCCATCTGGTATTAGAATAATTTCCCCAAATATCAATACTTTCCCTGACTATTTATACTTCTTACATTATTCTCTCTCTTCTTAGGAATACCGTCTCAGCAAAATTCAAATTTGAAGAGCATTGGCATTTGAGTTATAGCAAACATGCACAAGATAGAAAGGAAAATTGTTTCAATTACTTATATCACTAAATTTGTGGTATGGACTTATAATAAGTTCAGTGGAGAATAAGAAACAATTTCAGCCATCTGATCAAATTTGAAAGTCATAAATTTCAAGTCAAAGTGAAAGATATATTTGAGTGACAAGGGATGAAATTTACATCTTAAAAGCCTGATATGGAAACAGACATAACATCAAACCATGAGTATCTTTAATCCATTTTTAAAAAATAAATCCTTGAGGATAGAAATTTCTAGAAGATTTCAGTATAAATATTAAACATTATCTTCAATTAAAAATGCTCCATTAAAAAACACAGTGACGTATATATAATTAGTTAATGTTAAAAATGAAATAAGCAGGAAAAAACTTATCATGTTTATATAACATGTGAAATGATGTAAGTATTAATTTATATTCATAAGTAGATAAATTTCTTAAAAAAATCTTCTTTAATAAGGAGCTATTGGAACTTGAGTGTGGTAGTTATTTAAGGGTCAATTCATTAGAAGCCAATCAGGGGTAATAGATATTTGACCATCAAAGTCTAAAATTATGTTATTCTGTGAAAATAAAATGGAAGTTGAATTAATAATTTAATTTTTCATCATAGAACCATTTAAAAATCTAAACTAAGAATAAATGAAATTAAAATTAATTGTGTGCTTTCATAAATCAATATCTAAACTCTCATTTTAACACACTTCAATTTAGAAGTAGTTAATTCCTTTTTTTGTCATTGTTTTATCCTAAAATTTTGATATCCAGTAGTAATATATCTTAATTTTTATTGGCCAAAATTTAAATTTTCAGTAGCCACATATGACTAGTGACTAATGTAGTATACATTGTAGGTCTAGATATAGGAGAAGATTTAAGTGAGTTTGAAGTAAATGATGGTTTCTATTTTTTCATCCTTTCCCATAAAGAGTCCAGATTAGCCTGTATGATTTTAGCTAAGGTCATTTCTATTCCTTAAACATTATTGCTAGGTAGAAAAAGGTTTTGAAAGAGGGCTTTCTTTCTCATTTATTGTGAAATATGTACATGCTAGGTCTCATGTTCATGACAACCTAAATTTCCAGAATATTGTATAAAATACCAAATTACTATTCATATTATTATTGTTTATGCCTGGGCAGCAGAAATAATAAAAAAGAGAAACATTTAATAGTAATAATTAGGACCTGATCTTATCACTGGAAATATAGTGTGCGCCTTCCAGAAATCTGGAAGTTCAAGCCATTCAAGAGAGTCACCACCAACATACCCTGGCTATGTACAAAGATTAATGAATTTTTATCATCCAATGCCACTTTTCATGATGGGGTAAAGAGGACATGGTAAATTGGGCACTGGACTCTAAAGACTTTGGCCTAAAGCATGATACATGACACTTTTTTAATAGAGTTCATTGACCAAAGTAAGTCACACATTCAATAGTAAGTCATACATTCAATCCTAAGTCAAATGGGATATAGCATGTGATTCTACCAGGTACAGAAAGAAGTATGTTTGTGAATAGTGCTAGAAACTAGCTCAGGAAATAATAGAAGCCCTGTTAAATGAGGTAATGTCACCAACTTTAATGAGTCAATGAAAGTCAGATATATTGAAAAGATACACATAAGTCCTAAAAGTTAACAAGCATTAATTCCTCACCTAAATACTCAGTAACCATACACAAGAGATGTTATCTACAAATTAATCCAAATAAAAACAGAACATTACAGTATATTCTATTCAAAGAATTCAAATAGAAAAGTTTTAATAAACTAGTTTGAGCATAGGTTATGGTAATTGTGCTAGTGATTTGTAAATATGATTGTCTAGTTGGTATCCATACTAACTTGTGCCTAACTAAGGTGAGTTCTCTACAGTATTCACTGTGTGTTTTGTCACTTGCCAAGGCTAAGGTCCCTTGAATTCCCTTCCCAGATGTTTATTAGTTATCCTAGTTGATAAGAGATGTTTTTTAAATGAAGTTTGGAGATAACTCAGGAGTGAACCAACAGCTATTTTGTTTTCATGCACAGAAGAATGGGGAAAACGTTTTTGTTTGTTTGTTTGTTTGTTTGTTTTTGCAACTCATACACCTCTTATTTGCTGTCTTACTTCATTGCTGTGAGAAAATTTGGGGACAACAGTTGCTCCATTTCTTTTAGATTCCTGACTCCTAAGCCAATTGTGTATTTAGCACTGTAAAGATGGGCAGTACCTTACCTTCCAGAACACTCCATCCAAGGTGAAAATGGGAAGAACTGACCCCTGACCCAAGTGCCAAGTGTTTGTTGTGAATTTCAGTCTGCTCAGGCTCACAGATCCCAGCTCATTCTTATAGGGTTAATCCTGACTTTTCTTCTTCTTTACATTTTCTGTCTTTTAGCCTTCAACTTCCAGTATCAGAAACAAAGACAATAGTCTCAAAGACACTGCTTAATCAACTGACACAATTGTATATCATCAAATCTGTGCAACACCTTGCTCACCTTACATAAAGGAGTGTTGAACTTTGACCAATACACAATTTGGTATCATGATTCTGATAGAACAAAATCTTAAGAATATGTTCTTTGAATTCACTCTGGGTTATCAGGAAGGGATCTAAGTAAATTGCAGTCATAAAGGAAACTCTGGAAGCCCATGACATGCAGTGGTAAGACAGTTAGGCCTGTTGACACCTATAGATATTCTATGCGTCACATAGGCGAAATTCTTGGTAACAAAGACTGTTGCCATAGAACACGTTAGCAAATATAAGGATTATGTTGGCATTCCATTAAAGTGCACTAGAGAACATATGGAAGAAAAAATAGCAAAGTTTTTAGCCTAAGGTCCACATAGGGACCTGAAATCTTATGATTGCTCTAAGGAAACACTTACATTCTGCAGCCACAAGGTAGAGATTGCTAATATCAAAATCCAAAATCTAATTCTTCAGATAATTCAGTTATCTTCAAAGTTAGATAGCTGGGTTACAAGGTAAGTTAATAAACATGCAGTTTATTTATTTATTGCACATAGGATGTTTATTAGGAAAATATGAACTATCAACAATTGGAATGTGGCCATATGGGCAGATTTCATGGGTCTGAAAACCTTGAACTCTTAAATATCCTGTAATTTTCTTTAGCAGCAGAAGAAAACCTCCATCCATTTTATATAGAAGGTAATCTCTGCTTGTCTGAAGAACCACCAGCTGCCAATCCAACGGTAAATATATTGCAAGAAAATGTTAATCCTCACCAGGATCTATTCCCGCACATTGACTTTCTGCTCTAGACCTATAACTAGACTCAGTTTCCACCAGGTCCCACAAATTGAGATTCAAAATATGATCCTTGAGGAAATGTGCTATATAACAAGAGTATTATATGATTATTATCAATTTAGAGTGTCAGAAACTTGGGGATCTTGAGGATGTGCTATTGGGAACAAAGACTATAAGTGAATCAGTACAGGCTTACTGATAAGCACAGAATCTAAGTTCAGGGGCTAGGCTTAAGGTTCCGGTAGTAGCTCTACCAATTGGGTCAGTTGTTTGATAGAATTATCAATCTCAGAATGATCTGCAATGAGTGAAAGAGTGAAATTAAGATATCAGGAGGAGTTTAGGAAGCTATGCAAAGGTTTGGGGCGATTGGAATGCTAGAGTGGACTTATCATGAAAGGTCTACTCAATTGAATCCCTGTGTCCCTGGGAAGGCTCAGAAAGCATTCATTTCACCACAGCTGACAGAAATTCAAGAAGGAAGCCCTTACACCATTGAATAGCACTCTGGTGATTCCTTTCTATATGCCAGGAACTACAATGAAATATTGAGATGCTAAAATTCAATGGGGATGGAGAAATCCTGGAGTGGCAACAGTCAAATCACGCAATAAAAGTTGGGCTTCGTTTGCATAATGGACAGTGACTCTGAGAGACTGAATATACCAATGGACAATGGCCAGATTGCATATAAAAATAAAACACTGACTCACAGCCTGTAGCAACGAGCCCAGGAAACCAGCCACTTATGTGCAATACATAAGCCAACCTGCTGTAAGTCAGAATTGCAGGAAGCCAGATTGTTATCTCTAGACAAATATAGGAAGCACAACAATAACTTCAGCCCCCAAATGTTTAAGATTAGATTAATAAATGACAGCATTCCTAATTTGTTGTCCCTCTTCCAAACTGCAAAAGCCAAATATGTGCTTATAACTGATCCCAGAGCACACCCCCCTGCTAATTTGTCCACACAGAGCTTCCCTGTGGCACCAGCCTCCAATCAGGGCATATCTGAAGCTGTCCCCAAACTGCTTTCCTCCTCTGCCTGCTTTTAGTCTTTTAATATATATATACCTTTATTTTGTTTATTTGTTTTTATATGGTGCTGAGGATTGAACCCAGGGCCTCACACGTATTAGGCAAGCGCTGTACTACTGAGCCATAACCCTAGCCCTGCCTTTAGTGTTTACCAACACATAGATGGTCAAGGGTTGCTGTCTTGATACAGTAAATGGCTGAATAAATTGAATTTGCTTTTCTCATTTGTTTGATCTTTTATTGTCACAAAGAAAACATTCTGATTTTCAGAGACCTTTGACTTTGGCTAGTTGATAACAGTTTCTCTAGAACCAAAATAGTCAGTGCAGACTACTAAAGTCCAGCTTGGTTTGTTAAATGGAAAAACTCTAGGCCAAATGAAGAGAATTCTGATGTGAGTCAAGATATTTACAGACCAATCAATTCTCAGACCTGTGGCACTTCAGGGACCTAAAATCCCTTGAAGGAAGAGGAGCAAATGCTCCTTAAGACATGGCTCTGGGTTAAACTTCCTCCATCTTTCCAGAGACCGGTGGTCTTCTATGTGGTATTCTTTTTGTTGGAAGAAGTTAAAAATGTATGTTAATTTAGTGCTCAATTGCATTTCAGAGTATGATAAAATGCATTTTCTTGTTCGTGTGGGGAGTATGCTAGGTTGAAAAAATGATTCAATTTTTAAGCCCCATGAGAATTTTGAGTTTTGTGCCTTAAGTCTTCTTTGGGTATAAAGTAAGACATAAATCAATGGTGCTAAAATATAAATTAGATTTTAGGTCACAATATAATATATGATATTAATTTGAAGCTTAGGAATGGAAATGGTTTATATTTCTTAAAGTGAGTGATTATTTATAGTTTCCTATGCTAATTAAGGTATGTATCATTTTGCTTTGTGTGTGCGTGTTTGTGTGTGTGAGAGAGAGAGAGAAAAAGAGAGAGAAAGAGAGAGGGGGAGGGAGGGAGAAAGAAAAAGAGAAAAGAAGGAGGAGAGGGAGAGAGTTTAAAAATGATTAGATGAGACTATGGTTTGTTTATAAGTGTGTTTAAGTTTTCTATTATTATGAAAAATAGTATCCCAAATTTAGCACCTTAAAATGACATCCATTTATTATGTCACAGTTTCAGTGAATCTCAAATGCAGGCACAGCTGAACTGGTCCTTCTCTCAGTCTCACTAGGCTATAATGAGGGGTCACCAGGCTGTTTTCTCATCAGAGATTTGACTGGAGAATGTTCCTCCTCCAATTTCCTTAGAGTCCTTTGGAGAACACAGGGTGGCTTGCTTCAAATCCACAGGAGAGAGGCCCTCTTAAGAATTTTTCACCTGATCCAAGCAGGCTTGTCTAGGACAATTCTTCCTTTTACTTATTTATTGCAATCTCAAAATCCACTGATTTGGGATCTTAAATAAAATTCTAAAACTCTTTCATCTTTATTCTGTTGGCTAAAAAACGAAAACAAAAACAAAAAACAAACCCACCGTTTCCACCTGTACATGGGGGAGGAGATTACACAAGTTCATAACTCATTGGGGTGGCCAAAGGGTATGTGTGACTCAGTGTGATAAGCCAGAAACTCCAAGGAGCAATGGAGTAAAGGAAGGAAAACGGAGGGAAGAAAAAGGGTAAAATAAGGAAGGAAAAAAATCAGAGAAGGAGGGAAGGAGGTGTCAAGCCTGTGGAAAGGATTCTGACATCAATTTCATTTTTGGCTTTTTCCTGCCTCAAAAATGTCCTCCATCCCTCTCAGGTTTAGTACTGATCTTCCTGTGGTCTGTGTTCTCAATTTTCTGAACATTTAAGACTATAACTTGATATACCTCTCATTTACTTGTTTCAAGTTTAATACCCATTACGCACTGAGGAGTTCCTCCATATTATGGACTCATCCCAATTCCAATTCATCTCCATATTTTCAAAGATTTTAGGCAATTAGAGGAGACACTTGATTCATTGTACCTGAGGAAAATAGGAACAGAGTCCATTCAATATGCCAGGGATGCAGGGAGCACTCTTATGCTTGTCACTCACTGACCCCTTATTATCATTAATTAATAAAAAAGCTAGTTACTTCAATGAAAATTAAATCTGATATATGTAAAAACAAGTACACCTTGAATATATTGTGACATCAACATGAACAGATGTCAAAGACGAGCATCATTGGATTTTCAAGGACTCTTACATGAAATTCACAAAAAGCAAGGGATAGAAAACCCTAACTTGGCATATACAATAGCAAACAGGATGTCTGAGCAGAGGCAGAGAGAGGAGGTGCATGAGTTTGCTTTATTTCCTTCTTACTGTGAATTTGTAAGACTTAGTTGTTTTCTAAGTTACTTGTTTATTAATTAACAATAATGATAGTTGCTATTTTCAAGGGGATGGGAGGATTAAATGAGTTGAAATATTTAAAACAGTAATTTTGTTTAGTATAAAATGAAAGGTCTGTTAATTGATGAATGAAAAAATCAAATGCTTTTGCATTTAAGACCTACAAACTAATAAAGCAAAGTAAAATGAGCTGAAACAAAGCACATTTAGAAAGTAGAAAATACTGGTTTGTTAAAAACAAAATTCCCCACCCTATATTTCTTTTCTTAGTTATAGTAAATATTTTTTAAAGATATATTTCTGAGTTGTTAGTAAAATGAATCATATAGTTGTAAATAATTTGGGAAATAATGTTCAATACTTCATACTCTGATGTTTTTGTTTTACCCAAATTTGAGAACTCCTTTTTCTTTTCTCTTCCTGCTCATTGCATGTTTCTAATCCTTACCTTGAAGAGACTGGAAGTTTTAAAAACTTATAGTAAGATGCCAGGCCTCCAGTCAAAGTGTCTGGCTTCCAGAATCAGATTTGCCTTATTTTTTTCACCTCTGAGAAGCTGGAGCAGAGTCCTAGGAATACACAATACTCGGGGAAGGAGCAATCGATTTGTCCCAAGCCAGAATCTAACAGGCACAGAGATAATCAGAATGGAATCAATGGATTGCTACCTTTCTTACTTAAGTTTCTAATTTTCTTTCACCTTATCATAGATATATCAATTCAGGACAGGGCTGGACTGACCTGATTGGAGAATGCACTCAAACCACCATTACAATTCAGACATTTAAAAACATGTAAAAACTGTAGAGTGGGGAAATAAAAGTGTCCCATAAAGGGAAATTTTAGCTCTGCTTTTTTTTCCCATTTGACAGAGAAAGAAGAAAAACTGTTAGGGTAGGAAGTAGCTAGATATGAACAGGAATGGGAGAAGGAAAATGTCAGAAGAACAGGGTGACTGTACAAGAGCCCCTGCCAGTGACTGACCTGAGAAGCTAGTCTAGTGCCACATTGTAGGAAGAGACCTGGCACTGTCTCCTGTCAGTTCATGGACATAAACCCTGTTCCTGAGGTCATGCATGCACCCATGAACTGCTCCAAGGGTTCAATGACTATTATATGACCTTCTGCTGGTGGCACTAGAGCAGAAGGGCAAAATGACCCAAGTACAAAGGCACATGTCCTCAATTTAAACCCAGTGCTGGCATCTGACATCCCCCCAAAAGGCAGCAGCTACACAAAGCATTGGGCCCAATGTCCAGTAATAAATTCTAGCTTATCTAAACATTCAGTAGTATTTCTTAGCTGCTCAGCTCAATGAGTAGTGTTAAAGTGTACAACAATAACTGATGGCCAGAATTAGTGAAAATCATCAAACTTTATGATCATGTTTTATTTGATTTGATACTTAGGACAAATGTCTCTTACTTATTGGCAAAAGAAGCCAAGAAATATAGCAGACGTTTAATATGCTACTTCAATTGGCCATCAAGCTTTAAAAATTAGGTGTCATTGCTATTTTACAAAGAATTACACTGAAACTCAACAAGTTAAGTCACACGGGGAGTATTTAAACTAGGTATCATACAACTGTCTCAAATAGCTAAAATAAATAAATTTATAGCTTTTATTATCTTACCATCTCACTGTCAGTGGTATTTACAGCAATTCATTTTTTTTATAATTTTAGCTTGACAACACAGTCATTCGAATTTAAATGAAAGAAGAGTCATCTATTATCACTCTTCTACATTTTCTGCAGTTCAGTACATGTCCAATTTCATTCAGAGACATTCAAAAGATTTTCTTTTATTTCTTTCAAAACCATTATTACTTAGATGGTATCTCTTCATTAAGCTTGAATAAGAGCACAGATTTTCAATTCTTTGGAGAGATTCAAAGCTATCAATTGCTGTTACCTTTTTATTATTTCTTCAGGGTCTCATTTGGTACCATCTAGTAAATTTCAAAGGCTAAAAGTGTCCACTTCAGACATGTTTTCTGATTCTGAGATAAAAGTCATACTTGGAAAGATAATATAAAAGAGAAAGAGAAAGAAGAAGAAGAAAAAAGATGGAATCTAAAAGGTTAGGAAAGCTTCAATGCATGAATTCACTCAACCTCAAGATCATGACTTTATATTTCATTTTAGATTTCTTCCCTAGTAAGTGTATAATTTACAAGTACAATTTCTAAATACATAGTTCTTATTTATTTTTCAGATTAGTTTCTTATATTTTCCCACTTATTTCAATGAATAAATTCTTATCTTCTCTTAGGGTTCCTGTCACAATTCTTTGTATCCAGACCTCCTCTATTTTAGCCTTCTCTGATTTTTTTCTTTCATTGTCCCTACCTTCTTCTCTTTTTGCTGCAGCTGTTAAGTTAGGGGGAAAAATCAGAAAGCTATTGATGTTGCTATCTTTCTCCTGTCACTTTCATCAGAAAAATGGAGTTCCAATGTGCAGCATCCTGTTGCTTAGCAACAGTATTTTCAACATCCCTACCAACATAAAGAGTGTGAAGCTGGGTCCTGCTAATGCAACTGCAGAGAAAAAAGAGCATAGTATGAGTGAAAATAAGAAAAAGAAACCCCCCAAAACTCAACAATTTCAGTACATAATGAATACAGAATAGTCAAACACTTTTTTCAGGGGGAGCTTTCTTTTTACCACGACATATTACTTACAGAAAAGTTTATTCTCTGAAGTAACACTTCAGGAGTTATAGAATCAAATTTGCTGACATGACTATGTTCTACATTAAGTTACTACACTAGCCCATTATTTTATTTTTCTAAACATATATTTAGGATTCCGTGAATAGGCAGCTTTACTATAAATATCTTTAGTACAAAATAGGATTACAAAGAGCTTTTAATTGTTTTCAAACTTGTTATCATAGTTTGATTGATTTCATAAATGAGCTAATGGCCTTACTATATCTATGTATACAGTCCTATTATTTTTTGTGATGTTATTTTAATCCCATATTATCTCTTTCTTTGTATAAACTTGTATTTTTCCATGTTTAGTATGTTATCATTGTCTTATGTTTAAATAAAACATTTTGATTTATTTTCATTTATATTGTTCATTGATATGTTTGAAAATTAAGAGATGATAGAAAAGTTAACATCTGAGCTTCAGAATTAAAATAATTAACAAGAGTATATATTCAATGAAAAGAGAGAAAACAATGCCTTAAATTTTGCTTACTTATTTAAAAAATATTTTTCACACCACAGTAATTTAGAACTCTATATTACAATTTCACATGGCATTTGTATATATTTCACAGAAAACTAATTCTAAGTTTATTTAAAGGTTATCTGAATTTAATATATTTTATATAATGTTGTGATATCCTGCTATTAATAGAAGTTACAGAAACTGGTATTGATGTTCCAATTTTGCTTTGGCCTTTATTTGCTTTGTAATCAGGAACATGATTTTTAAGCTACCTAAAACTCAGTTTTCTTATGTTTAAATGAGAATAATACTTCCTAATTTCAATTCTTCTACAAAAATTAAAGTGAGATGATGAATGGAAAACATGAAGCATGTCTGACATGCAAAAATATTCAATCATTTTAAAGCTATTGTTACTTAGACATTTTCAGAAAATAGAATGCTTAGACTGGATGGATTTTTTTTCCACTTATAGCTTTTTTCATGCAAATAAACATTTTAAACATTAAGATATGCTGAAAAAAGCCATTCTCATGATGTTAAGTGTTTAAGCAGACAGAATCCATAGAAATACTTGATATATGGGTAATTAAAAGCCTTAGTAATGGCCATTAATATAGACCTGTTACATATTAATATTTATTCATATTTTTGAATAAAAATATATATAGTAGACTGGGAAACATGGTCAAAAAGTTCTTTATTTCCAACTTTATTATTGTGTACTTTTTCTTTTATAAAGGATATTCTTCCTTTAAAATAATAATAGTTAACTTCATATCCATAAAGGAAGGATATTCTCTCTCCAAAAATCATAAGTAAAACTATGGAAATAAATAATGGTATAAGCTCAGAGAATGGAAAGAAGGATGGTGAAGCATTAGCAAACAGTACTCCTCAAACACCTTCATAAGCCGGCAGTATGACTGAGCCTCAGCTGAGAGTAGTATTTGCTATCCACATATCAAAAGAGAGACTGTGTAAATGTACCCCCTGAAGAAACTCAGAGGTCTGAGGGATGAACAAGTAGTATGGAATTTGAGATATGTGACTAATAGGGAATCAGTTAGTTAGGAATCAATACCAAATACCAGGCACTCATATTCTTGATACTTGGAAGAACATGTGGCATAGAAGAAAAAATAAATCTCTTATAAAAACCTCAACACTTTGACACCTAAAGTTTCCAATGCAATTATCACTTTCTTTCTTTTTTTTCACTACTTTCTCCAAAATGAAGATCTCTGGACCAGCCCTACAAAAATATATTTGCAGGCCATCTTACTGACTCTAAAATTATGTTCAGAATCACAATATATGTAAAGAAAGCTTGTAATTTAAAACATATAGTTCAAAAAAATTACCAAAAAAAGTCTCAAGAAAAACAGAAAAAAACACTAGGATATAGATATCAATGAAAATGATTTTTTATAATGTCTACAGGATATTTCAAAATGAATGATAATAACTGTTATATCTTCTTATAAAGTTTGAATAAAATATGTAGTTCATTAAAGTTCTGATTGAGTGAATAGTTTATATTGATTAAATATCTCTAAAAAGAGGAGAGAAAAAATAAATATGAGCAACCAAAGGCAGGGAACATGAAAATAGGAGATCCAATTTTTCACGTGTAGGATTTCTAAATGGAAATAAACAAAGATTTGGAGGAGATGATTTCCTTATTAGTTTTTTTAAGGTGGAAACAATTCCTGTGTGAAAACAAGAGGATTGGATTATAATAAACTTGAGAGATGCTTAGTCCTGTGAATTAAATAATAGCTATATATTGATATATTATTACTTTTTAGAACATCAATGATAAACATATATAAAGTTCCAGAAAGTGAAAAATATGATTTACAAGGGGATGACTTTCAGAAAGATTGACACAATGAGGCAAAGAATTCAATGTGCTGGAGGAAATTAATTTTAGGTTTAGGATAATAAGCTAAGCTTTTAAATAAGTGCACAGAAAAATACATAAAATTTTCAGACATGAAAGGTCTCAGAAATTCTATGCCCCCCACACTTTTTTTTTTTAAGAAAATTTCTTATTTCTTATTACCTTTTTTCCTCTGGAGAATCTGATTCTTATAATCCCTAAGAAATTCCCTATATATGACTTATATGGAATTGGCTTACCTGAGAGTAGAGACTGATATGTCCCACAGTCTCCTATCAATCTGAAGACTCAGGAATGTTGTTGAAATAGTGCCAGTCTGGGTCTGGCGGCCTGGGAAACAAGTGTACCAATATCTGAGCCCAGAATGGAAGACTAATGTTTGAGCTTAAGCAGTCAGAGAGAATTTTTTGTTTCCTTTGCCTTCTTGCTCTATTCAGGCCCTCAGTGGATTGGATGATGCCCACCCACACTGGGGAGGGCAATCTGCTTTACTAAGTCTACTGATTCAAATGCTAATCTCTTACAGAAACATACTCCCAGTTTAACCAGAAGTAATATTTAGCCAAACATCTGGCACCCTGTGCCTCAGTCAAGTTAACATAAAAAAGATACTGTTTTGCACATTATGTAAGTATGAACTGAGAAAAAAGAAGGCATACAATATGGGAGGGAAAATCCCTAAGAGATGTATAGCATTCATAAAGAACAATTACTTCATAAGGAAACAATATTTAGTGCACCATGACACAGTGATCAAGTACTGTTGGGGAGTGGAAAGATTTTCATCATTTTTGAAACTGAAAGATTTTCATCATTTTTGAGCTGAAGTTGAAAGATGATAAAAATGTCAGTTCTAATTTTTAAAAGAATGGAAATTTAAATTAAAACTCCAGGCAACATAAAATGTTGTATAGGTTAATGGACTTATAATGTGTTACATCACACAAAAAATTAAAATATTGTAATGCAAAAGTGCATTTAATACAGCTAATCTACTGAACATCAAATCTTATTCAGTATTTGTTGTTTGCCTTTATGATTGTGTGGCTGGCTGGGAGACACAGCTCACTGCAGCTGCCCATCATCACTAGAGAGTTCTGTAACACATATTGCCAAATCAGGAAATCATCATTTAAAATTTCATGTACAGTTTCTACTGAAAGTGTCTTGCATTTGCACCAATATAAAGTAAAAAAGTAGTCATAAACATAATATCAAAATGAATTAGACTATAATTTATAACTAAAAAGAACTAATAAAATACAAAGATAGAAATAATTTTCTATGTAAAATTTTTGAAATAATAGCAATTGTAGCACATTACCTTTTGAGGAAGGGAGTAACATTTTTTAAATTGTTTAATAAAAAACCTTTATTAGTATATTTTGAACATTTAGTAGTTACCTATAGAAAAGCAATAGTTAAATATAACTGACCTACAACTTAAACATAAGTCATAGCAAACCTAACAATGTCAGAGTAAAAATAGGAATAAATTCATTTGCAGCTGATGAGACTTAAATATAAATTGAATTAAAGATAAATACCCACCTTACATTAAAAAATAAGAAGTCCAGATATGATTTCAGGAAATGATGAAAAAAGAAATAAATTTAATATTTTTAAATTATAAATAAAACAAAGAATAATTAAAAATTATGATATAATTATGATACAAAGATGAAAGGAGATGGTTTGTGATAAACTCTCAGATATCATAAGTTAATAGAAAATGTCTAAAAGCAATGTCAAGAAATAGTGATGTAAGCATGTAGTTTAGACTTACAAATTCTATAAAATATTCTAAAATCAAATATTTTCATTAGTTCATAAACTAATGAAATTGGAGGTATTGGAGATAGTGACACTTGTTTTTTTTATTATTAGCCCATCTGCAATACATTTTTTTGCTCAAGTGCTTTCATTATTTAGATAAATTTCTACACATATTAGTATAAATAAGCATATGTAAATACATATATTTGGAAACAAACTTTAGTTTTTAATGCATAAACTATGTGTTTTAGTCAATGATAAAAGTATAGAATCATCTTTTAAAAAAACAAGAGCATAACTTGAATTTTTCAAAGATTACAAGTGATTTTTAAGAACAGGCCTTACCAATAAAATTTAAGAATATTAAAATAAAAAGTTTAAATATAAATTCATCAATAATCAGATAAAAGACAATAGAAAGAAAACCACAACCTATATTACATTTAATAAAAGACTAAAGCATTTCTCCCAATGATTAAAAAATAATCAAGGATTCTATTTTTACTACTTATATTAAATATTTTATTTCAAGTCATAGCACAATAAAATTATAAAAACATTTAAAAGATAGACTTTAATGAGAGATTTGGAAAAATTAGATTATTGTGATGGTTTCACAACTGCATAAGTATTCCCCCCAAAATTTGGAATCACATAATTTAAGTATGTGAACTTTATGCAACAAAATGTATTGCAGTCAAGCTGTTGCAAATAAAAAGCAGAGTAAAGATGCATTTACTCACAGGTAATATGATTTCTTAAGTAGAACATCCAATTGATTCCACCTCAAACCATATACTGACTGAACAAGGTGGAAGGATACACAAGTTTCAAACAGAAACAATTTTACATTTATACAAAGCATAAATTAAAAGTAAGAAAATACAATATCACCAAGACGGTGTCTACTATCTATGGACAAATCTAAAGTAGGTTGTATAAACCTAGTATATGGAAAATGACAAAGCATTACTGAGTGATAGTAAAGAAGAAGTAAACAGATAACCACTATCTATAAGTAGATATGGAAAGAAATAACATTATGAAAAAAGGTTGATTTTCTCCCAACTGAACTATATATATGTTCAATTCAATCATAATATTAATTCCAGTAGCTTTTAAAAATAGAAAATTCATAAGAATATGCCAAGATTTATATGGAAAGACATCAAAGGAAGGATGTTTAAAGACATCTGAGCATGTTCATAAAATAACTTTAATTTAAACATGAAAAGGAGTACACTCCTAATACCCAAAATAAAAATGCTTAATCTCAAAAGGATTATGTTGACAAAAGAAATGAGTCAAAAGAAAAGTTCACTGTGTGATTCCATTTATATGACTTCTACAATGGGCAAAAATAATCTATAATGGTTGAAGTCAACAATTGGTTGCTTCTTTGATAGGGGAGAGGATTAACTAGAAATGGCAGCAAGCCACCTCATAGGATGAAAGTGTACTATTTATTTTATTTTGAGCAATAGATACAGGAGTGTGTACAAATGTAATAACTAATCAGCTGAGCATTTAAACTATATTTTTTGGTATATGCCTCAATTAAAATAAATGGATATATATTTTCAATGAATGCATCTCCAAATTTTTTAGAGTCATTATTTTAGTGATATTTTTAAAATATATTCCTCAAAAATAAGTATTCTCTTATTATATTTCATAGTTTGCTTTTTGTACTATATATATATATATATACACATATATATATATATCTTAAATTAATTCATGAACATCTTCAGATAAGTATGTGAACAACAATACAATTTTTAGTGTGAAGATGATAGTGATTTTAAATCCTTACTGTCAATGTTTTATCTCTTTTTTTAAGAATGTTTTATTCATATACTGTGAAAGTTATATTTACCTTGATGATTAACATGCACAATTTCCTTCTCTACTTACAGTACAATTAGAAAAAACAAAGAGAAAATTCCTGATAGTTCATTAGATATAACTTCAAACACAATGCACAACATTTTTTGCTTTGTGAATATTTTTAATATCCAATGCCATCAATATTTTCAGCTTTTGATTATACATAAATAAATTTATTTCATTTTATTCATATCTAATAGATCTGTGTAGCTGCTATAAAATATTTAGAAGAGAAGTAACTGGTGTCTTCTTCCAGGTTTATCATTCTTACACTTAACCAAATGATTGATTAGTTCATATTATTTACAACATGTACTTTCTGTGCATAAGTCTGTTTTTCTGACTGATCTTTGGTGTATAATAGTGTGTGCACATTAGTTCTAAGCAGAGATGACATTAACAGTGTTTTAGATCGATTTTTAATGTTTCTTTAGATTAAAATCTTTAGCATTTCAAAAATTATATGGTAATATAAGGAAAAGTAGGGAACTTAACATATGTGAATATACATTGCCCAAATTATCCATAGTCAAGTAAAAATAACCCAGGATGTCCTCATGTGTTTGATATATGCAATTATTTGATAGTGTAATGTAGTAAGTATTTCTTTCACAATAAAAACATGTGAAAAATAATAAAAATAATGTTAAATTCTAAATTTTTACATACTAAAATTACAGAAGTTTTCACTAATAAAAATATCTAAATGTAGTCAAAATAAAAACAATGTTCATTTCTTGATGCTGTTTTTTTTCCTTTTGACTCCAGCAAATAAAGACTCTCTTAATTCTTGATGGAAATAAAAACACATCAAGGAAAGAGAACTTCATATCCATATCCCTGTTGAACATAGATGCAAAAATCCTCAATGAAATTTTGGCAAATCACATATAGAAATATATTAAAAGATAGTGCACCATGATCAAGTGAGATTTATCCAAGGGATGCAAGAGTGGTTCAAAATATGGAAATCAATAACATAATTCATTGCATCAATAGACTTAAAGTCAAGAATCATTTGAGCATCTCAATAGATGCAGAAAAAGCATTTGACAAAATACAGCACCTCTTCATGTTCAAGACACTAGAAAAACTAGGGACAGTAGGAACATACCTCAACATTGTAAAAGCTATTTATGCTAAGCCCAAGGCCAGCATCATTTATAAACAGAGAAAAACATGAAAGCATTCCCTCTAAAAACTGGAGCAAAACAAAATACCCTCTATCATCTCTTCTATTCAACATAGTCCTGGAAATGTTAGCCAGAGCATTTAGACAGAAGAAAGAAATAAGAGGAATATGAATAAGAAAAGAAGTCAAACTATCACTACTTGTTAATAACATAGTTCTATATATAGAAGGTCAAAACAAATCCACCAGAATACTTCTAGAACTAATAAATGAATTCAGCAAAGTAGCAGGATATAAAAGCAACATCCATAAATCAAACTCATTTCTATGCATCAGTGAGAATCCACTGAAAGAGAAATTCACAATAGCTTAAGAAAACAAACAAAGAAACAAACAAACAAACAAACAAAAAACCCCTTAGGAATCAATCTAACAAATGAGGTGAAAGACCTTTACAATGAAAACCACAGAACATGAAAGAAAGAAATTGAAGAAGACCTTAGAAGATGGAAAGACGTTCCATGCTCCCAGAGAGGCAGAATTAATAAATTAATATTGTCAAAATGGCCATACTACCAAAAGCATTATACAGATTTAATGCAATTCTTATTAAAATTCCAATGACATCCTTCACAGAACTAAAAAAAGCAATCATGAAATTAATTTGGAAAAATAGCTATTGTGAATTGTGCTGCTATAAACATTGATGTGGCTGTGTCTCTGTAGTATGCTATTTTTAAGTCCTTTGGGTATAGACTGAGGAGAGGAATAGCTGGGTCAAATGGTGGTTTCATTCCAAGTTTTCCAAGAAATCTCCATACTTCTTTCCATATTGGCTGCACCAATTTGCATCCCCACCAGCAATGTCCCACCAGTAATATATGAGTGTGCCTTTTTCCCTACATCCTCACCAACACTTATTGTTGTTTGTCTTCATAATAACTGCCATTCTGACTGGAGTGAGATGAAATCTTAGAGTGGTTTTGATTTGCATTTCTAGATGCTCTTCAATAGATGAATGGATAAAAATGTGGCATGTATTCACAATGGAATATTACTCAACAATAAAAGAGAATAAAATCATGGCATTTGCAGGTAAATGGATGGAGTTAGAGAAAATAATGCTAAGTGAAGTTACCCAATCCCCCAAATCCAAATACCTAATGTTTTTTCTGATGCAAGGAGGATGATTCATAGTACAATAGGGAGAGGGAGCATGGGAGGAATAGACAACTCTAGATAGGGCAGAGGGGTTAGAGGGGAAGGGAAGAGGAATGGGGTTAGAAATGATGGTGGAATGTGATGGGCATTGTTATCCAAAGTATATGTATGAAGATACTGTGTATACAACCAGAGATAAGAAGAATTGTGCTCTATGTGTGTAATAAGAATCGTAATGCATTCCACTGTCACATATAAATAAAAAAAATCAAAAAAAAGAGAATACAAGTAACAATAAATGTTGGTGAGGATGTGGAGTCTATCAAGTCTTAGTAATGCTTAGCTGAAATGCTGCTCCAGCTGCTCCAGGCTGCAGAGCAAGAATCAGGGATGCCTGAAGAACTTAGCTGATGAGAAGCCTGATAAAGCCTGAGGCAAGTTGGGATGAGAGAATTCTGTCTAACTCCAGTCCTTTTAGCAAATAAATGCATCATTTTTGAGAAGCAGCTCCATCATGATACATGGTGTTGATAGAGAGTAAAAAACATAACAAGGACAACAAATGATCATCTAACTTAAACTACCCTAATACGTGGATCCTTGGTGTGGCTATTTGTAAAACTGAATGTTGATATTGCTCCTTTTCAT
Source organism: Urocitellus parryii (assembly GCF_045843805.1). NCBI lineage: Eukaryota > Metazoa > Chordata > Mammalia > Rodentia > Sciuridae > Urocitellus > Urocitellus parryii. The sequence goes on from NC_135536.1 coordinate 51,853,797, forward strand.
CAAATGTGTGTGGAATGAGAGAAGAGGCCTGGGCAGTTCCAATGATAAAAAGAGACCCTCATACACATTCTGTGAAAACCTGTAGGACATTTCCTGTGGCTGGTTGATTTAAGAGGGAACATTGTGGGGTCTGCATATTGTGCTGATTGCTGTAAATTGTAATTGTCTGCCACATCATTGGAACACAATTTCACTGAGTATCTTGCTGTCCTGTTTAATTGGAAGGCATACAGTCTATGGAAAACTACATTAATCCATGGGCAGTGGCTAATGATTTGGCTGAATGTCTATTTTGTCTGCAGGAATAATTTAACATCTGTGAGTAAAAGCAAAAGCCACAAATCTGCACAGATACAACATAATAGAAGTTATGTCTTCTATGCACAGCTCAATGCCACTTTCTAATCAGATGGTGCTCCTGGATAGCTCTCCTTTCACTAGGAACATCACTGCCACGCTGAGAGTGAATACCTCCATATAACCCAGGCATTTTATTTGTTTGGCAGAGGTTAGTGCTAGGGCTTTGTCAGGGTGGGGGTAAGGGCAGTTGTAGAGACAGAAAAATTAATATAGAATAAATAGGTATTACAAAAGATTTGGTGAACCAAGTCAGGGATATAAAAGACAATTCTTTTCTTCTTTTCATATTTATTGGGAAAAAACTAATCCTAATAATATGCAAAATTAGTTTTCTCATGTTTTAAAGGTATATATCTTTGTTGCAGTTGGAGATTTGAGAGGGAGAAAGGAATGAATGATGCCAGTATTTAGAAAAGATATGTGAGAATATACCCCTTGTGACAAATGTAAATGATTATCACAAAATACACAGTTCATAACGTTCTTTACATTAGGTGGACAAGATAATTTACTCAGCGAGTTCATTAACTCAAATACCCTGGTTGTCTCAAGGAGATCATTGAAACAAAGAAGGGTTATGCAGATTCAACAGGAAATAAAGTTGACCGAGCCCTGCACTGATGATGTCTCATTTTGCTAGCCAGTTGATTAAATACTGGTTACATTAGATACTTACTTTTCACTATGGAAAAATCAGATATATGCCACTGCAATAGAATTTAGCCTCAATTTACAGTTTCTTTATCTACAAATATGTTTATATTATCAGCACTACCCATCTTAGATTTTCTGAATACATTTATCATTGTTGTTTCCTATATAATGCTACATTTGTCTGCAAAATTGATTTTCCAATTAAATTTGTAGATAGTTAATTGAAATCCACAGCTCTTCTATTCCTCCAGCACCTGATACCAATAGGTATACAGAAGATTATAATGATCTATTAAGGTTGAACACAGCAGTGTACACTTGTAATTCCAGTAACTCAGGAGGCTGACGTAGGAAGATTCCAAGTTCAAGGCCAGCCTCAGTAACTTAAGGAGACCCTTTCACAAAATTAAAAAAAAAGAAAAGGAAAAAGGGCTAGGAATGTAGATTAGGGAAAAAGCAAAGTGTCTATGGGTTCAATTTTCAGCACCGAATAGAGAAAAGAAAAAGAAATTCTTGACAGCAATGACTCAGGAAGAATATTTTGTATGATTGGGTTCAAAGTATTCTTTGATACAATGACAAGTATTAGGTATTATCTAATTGATGATGGTATATAAATATCGATTAACTGAATTTTTTATAAACTGGAGTTTAGTATCATTATCATAAAATAATTATAATAAAGTATATATATTAGAAAAATATATATGAGACTATTTAAAAATAGAAATTTAAATTATTCAACAATTGAGACAAATTACTATTTGGCCTATTGTTACAACAATATCAATAACAATTGAAACATTGTAATAACAATAACAAAATAATTGAGACAATTACAATATGACCTATTGTTATGTTTAGGACCCATATTCAAATATGATGCCCTATAACATATATTAAAAAAAAAAAGTTCTGGTGATGTATCTTGGTTAAGTGGTCTCCAGATGGCAGTCTAGCCTCAGCTGGAAGCAGCTGGAGACACTGGGTATTTCTGGTAAAGGGACCACTTAATAATTATTTATCTTTCTCACTGTGGAAACATAGTCATTGAACACAATTTATTGAGTTTGCTATTTATGACTTTCATAAAATATACAAGAAATAGAAATAGTCTCATAGCATTTAGTTACTTTTTCTTTTCTTTTTCTGAGTGCTGGAGATTGAACCCATGGGTGTTTAACCACTGAGCAATATCTATAGGACATACATGTGTGTGTGGGTGTGTATATATAATACATATTATATTATATAATATGTATATTTTACATATTATGTGTGTGTGTGTGTGTGTGTGTGTGTGTGTGTATTTTGAACACAGGGTCTGGCTGAGTTGCTTAGGACCTCCTTAAATTGTTGAGGCTAGCTTTGAACTCATGATCCTCCGGCCTCAGTCTCTCAAGCCACTTGGATTATAGGTGTGCACCACCATACTTAGAGCACTTATTTACTTTTGAAAGTGAATATACATATAATTATTTTTACTCAATTTTTAAAGAAAGATAAGAAAGGGTGCACAGCATGAAATTTAATATTTTGTTTTATAGTATTACATTCCAAACTATATGATTAATCAAACCTAATAGCTATTATTTTCACTCTTAAATTAGTACTTCACATACACCAATAGTCAAATATGCTTGATTGTAAATATCTATAAAATAGATTCTTTCACATATAATTTCCATAAAATCTATCTTTTAGTTAATTACTCACGGTATGCAAGAAAAATAATCTTATCCCAATGTACATTTCACAAATAAAAATTATGGGCCTTTCCAAGTCATTTTACATTGCCTATTATCATTAAAAATACATTTAAATATCTATTTTATGTATCACTTTAATACATTTAAATATGTATTTTTCTATATCTTTGTTTATCTACTTTATTAGTTAGCTCAAGTCTCCATAACAAATACCATAGACTGAGTGGCTTAAAGAGTAGAAACTTATTTTTTCACAATCATGAAGGCTGGGAAGAGCAAACTCAAGATATATTCTGATTCTTTTCCTGGTTTAGAGAGTTCTCACTTCTCATTGTGTTTTCACATGAGAGAGAGAAAAAGAAGAAAAAAGGAAGAAGGAAATAGGAGGAGAAGGAGAGAAGGAGAAGGAGAAGGAGAAGGAGAAGAACAAGAACAAGGAGGAGGAGAAGGAGAAGGAGAAGGAGAAGTAGAAGGAGGAGGAGAAGAAGAAGGAGAAGAAGATGAAGAAACCCCTATTCTCTCTTTTTTTTCTTTGAAGGCTACCAAGCCAATGTGATTAAGGCCCTGAAAATCCTATTTCCAAATACAGTCATATTAGAGATTAAAGCTTCAGTGCATGAATTTTAAGGCAGATGTAATTCATTTAATATTGTCTATTAAAAACAAAGATTAAATACATTAATAATCTAGTACAATCAATTTCCTTTTTGATGACATTTGCAAAAATGACAATCTAGTAACTTGCTATCATTTATTTGATAAATTTTATGTTTACTGTTGATTTGCAGTATACAATAAGTAAATCATCATTCTTAGTATAATGGGAATGTAAGGTGAAAAATGAAATAATAGAGTAAGCAGCAAATACTCTATTACAGAAGGAATAGATAGAATTCACAGACGAAAGCTCATGAAAATATAAAGAAAAAATTAGTAGATACAAATATAATTAATAGTATATTTGAAGATTTTTAAAAATAACCAACAGAAAATGGCTCTAACAATTGAATAAAAAAGGATGAGTAGAATAAAGACAATTAGTGAGAAAGCAGTGCTTAAGAATCAAGGTTTTTATGTAAGATTTATTTTTAATATTAGATAATATTAGAATGGAAGTATAAGCAAATCAAAGTACTAACTTGATTTATCAACTAAATATAAAGTGTGAATTTGGAAAAAGATCATTTGAAATCCAAAAAATATATTATGAATTATATAATTTAGTAAATTAAATTGAATAATTCTCATTGGTTATTACAAGGAAACTGCTCTATATTCCTACTTTGTCATGGAGTATTCATGTGAAAAGTACATAAAGTATGCTGGAATTTTTATTTTTCAAAAGCCATTTTTATTATGTAGAATATTCATTTTTAAAAGGAATTAGTGAAATATGAGTAACAATAATACATTATGAGAACAAAATTGACTAAAAGCTTAAAATGTACAATTACTTCTCTGAGTGAAGAAATAATAATTTAAATCTAAGCAGTTAATTGAAAGTCATAATACTGAGAACAGGCCCAGCGGCCCGCCAGCATGGTAGACACATCTCCCCGGTTGGGGGAGGGGCAGAGCCGCCACCCTCACCTGCAAGGTAGGCGCACATGCTACCCACCGGCAGAACAGGCCCAGCGGCCTCCCAGAGTGGTAGTCACATTGCCCCAATTGGAGGAGGGGCAGAGCCGCTGCCGCACCTGTGAGGGAGACTTTGCAACTATACAAGAGCAATATAAATATATAGGGGGAAAATTCAATAACACAACAGTTTCACCAAGCAGAAAGAAATGCAAGCAGTAGGAAAAGACAAGGAAAGAAAGGACCACAAGCAATGCAGATCATCTCAACATTAGAATAGGTAATATCTGCAGCAGATGGAATGTCAGATAAAGAATTCAGGATATACACTCTTCGGATGATCTGGAGTCTCAAGGAAGACATTAGACAGCAAAATCAGACAATGAAAGATCACTTCAACAATGAATTACATAAACAAATCCAAGAAGCAAAAGATCAACTATACAGGAAGATAGAGGTTATAAAAAACAAACAGAAATCCTAGAAATGCAGGAAGCAATAAACCAACTTAAAAACTCAATTGAGAATACTACCAGCAGAGTAGAACACTTAGAAGATAGAACATCAGACAATGAAGACAAAGTATTTCAACTGGAAAAGAACATAGACAGCTCACAAGACTGTTAAGAAACCATGAGCAGAACATCCAAGAAATATGGGATAACATAAAGAGACCAAACTTAAGAGTCATTGGGATATAGGAAGGTAAAGAGGTCCAAACCAAAGGAATGAACAATCTGTTCAATGAAATAATACGAGAAAACTTCCCAGACTTGAAGAATGAGACAGAATTCCAAATCCAAGAGGCCTACAGGACGCCTAATGTGCAAAATCATAAGAGATCCATACCTAGACACATTATAATGAAGATGCCCAAATACAGAATAAGGAGAGAATTTTAAAAGCTACAAGAGACAGGAAGCAGATTACATTTAGGGGTAAACCAATCAGGATAACAGCTGATCTTTCAACACAGACTCTGAAAGCTAGAAGATCCTGGAATAACATATTTCAAATGCTGAAAGAAAATGGGTTCCAACCAAGAATTGTGTATCCAGTGAAATTAAGCTTCAGGATGGATGATGAAATTAAAACCTTCCAGGATAAACAAAAGTTAAAAGAATTTGCAGCTAGAAAACCATCTCTTCAAAACATCCTTGGCAAAACATTACAGGAAAGAAAATGGAAAATAACAATGAAAACCAAGAGTGGAAGGTAGTACAGTAAAGGGGGAAAAATAATCAAAGAGGAAAAACAAACCATGTTAAGTAACATAAATAAACAAATATGGCTGGAAGAACAATCCATTTCTCAATAATAACCCTAAATGTTAATGGCTTAAACTCACCAATTAAGAGACACAGGCTAGTAGAATGGATCACACACACAAAAAAAAGACCCAACAATATGTTGCCTACAGGAGATGAATTTGATAGGAAAAGACATACATAGACTGAAGGTGAAAGGTTGGGAAAAATCATACCACTCATATGGACTTTGGAAACAAGCCTAATGTCCATACTCATATCAAATAAAATAGATTTCAAGTCAAAGTTAATCAAAAGGGATAAAGAGGGACACTACATACTGCTCAAGGGAACCATACACCAACAAGACATAACAATCATAAATATATATGCCCCAAACAATGGTGCAGCTATGTTCATCAAAAAAACTCTTCTCAAGTTCAAGAGTCGAATAGACCACCATACAATAATTATGGGAGACTTCAACACACCTCTCTCACCACTGGACAGATCTTCCAAACAAAAGTTGAATAAAGAAACTATAGAACTCAATAACACAATTAATAACCTAGACTTAATTGACATATATAGAATATACCACCCAACATCAAGCAGTTACACTTTTTTCTCAGCAGCACATGGATCCTTCTCAAAAATAGATCATATATTATGTCACAGGGCAACTCTTAGACAGTATAAAGGAGTAGAGATAATACCATGCATCTTATCTGACCATAATGGAATGAAACTGAAAATTAAGGATAAAAGAAGGAAGGAAAAAATCATGCATCACTTGGAGAATGAACAATAGGTTACTGAATGATCAATAGGTTATAGAAGACATCAAGGAGGAAATTAAAAAATTCTTAGAGATAAATGAAAACACAGACACAACATATCAGAATCTATGGGACACATTGAAAGCAATTCTAAGAGGAAAATTCATTGCTTGGAGTTCATTCCTTAAAAAAAAGAAAAAAACAACAAATAAATGACCTCATACTTCATCTCAAAATCCTAGAAAAAGAAGAGCAAGACAATAGCAAAAGAAGTAGAAATAATTAAAATCAGAGCTGAAATTAATGAAATCGAAACAAAAGAAACAATTGAAAAAACTAAAAGTTGGTTCTTTGAAAAACTAAATAAGATCGACAGACCCTTAGCCATGCTAACGAAGAGAAAAAGAGAGAGAACTCAAATTACTAGCATACGGGATGAAAAAGGCAAAATCACAACAGACACTTCAGAAATACAGAAGATAATCAGAAATTATTTTGAATCCTTATACTCCAATAAAATAGAAGATAGTGAAGGCATCGATAAATTTCTTAAGTCATATGATCTGCCAAGATTGAGTCAGGAGGATATAGACAACCTAAACAGACCAATATCTATTGAGGAAATAGAAGAAACCTTCAAAGGCGATCAACTAAGACAAGCCCAGGACCAGATGGGTATACAGCAGAGTTTTACAAAACCTTTAAAGAGGAACTAATACCAATACTTTTCAAGCTATTTCAGGAAATAGAAAAAGAGGGAGAACTTCCAAATTCATTCTACGAGGCCAACATCACCTTGATTCCTAAACCCGACAAAGACACTTCAAAGAAAGAAAACTACAGACCAATATCTCTAATGAAACTAGATGCAAAAATCTTCAATAAAATTCTGGCGAATCGGATACAAAAAATTGTGCACCATGATCAAGTAGGATTCATTCCTGGGATGCAAGGCTGGTTCCATATATGGAAATCAATAAATGTTATTCACCACATCAATAGACTTAAAGATAAGAACCATATGATCATCTCGATAGATGCAGAAAAAGCGTTCGACAAAGTACAGCATCCCTTTATGTTCAAAACTCTAGAAAAACTAGGGATAACAGGAACATAGCTCAATATTGTAAAAGCAATCTACGCTAAGCCCCAGGCTAGCATCATTCTGAACGGAGATAAATTGAAGGCATTCCCTCTAAAATCTGGAAGAAGACAGGGATGCCCTCTCTCACCACTTCTGTTCAACATAGTTCTCGAAACACTGGCCAGAGCAATTAGACAGACAAAAGAAATTAAAGGCATAAAAATAGGAAAAGAAGAACTTAAATTATCACTATTTGCAGGTGACATGATTCTATACCTAGCAGACCCAAAAGGGTCTACAAAGAAACTATTAGAGCTAATAAATGAATTCAGCAAAGTGGCAGGATATAAAATCAACATGCATAAGTCAAAGGCATTCCTGTATATCAGCAACACATCCTCTGAAATGGAAATGAGGACAACCACTCCATTCAACATATCCTCAAAAAAATAAAATACTTGGGTATCAACCTAACAAAAAAGGTGAAAGACTTATACAATGAAAACTACAGAACCCTAAAGAGAGAAATAGAAGAAGATCTTAGAAGATGGAAAAATATACTCTGTTCATGGATAGGAAGAACTAACATCATCAAAATGGTGATATTACCAAAAGTTCTCTATAGGTTCAATGCAATGCCAATCAAAATCCCAAGGGCATTTCTTGTAGAAATAGATAAAGCAATCATGAAATTCATATGGAAAAATAAAAGACCCAGAATAGCAAAAACAACTCTAAGCAAGAAGTGTGAATCAGGCAGTATAGCAATACCAGACCTCAAACTATACTACAGAGCAATAGTAACAAAAACACCATGGTACTGGTAACAAAACAGGTGGGTGGACCAATGGTACAGAATAGAGGACGCAGAAACCAATCCACAAAGCTACAACTATCTTATATTTCGTAAAGTGGCTAAAAGCATGCAATGGAGGAAGGATAGCATCTTCAACAAATGGTGCTGGGAAAACTGGAAATCCATATGCAACAAAATGAAACTGAACCCTTTCTCTCACCATGCACAAAAGTTAACTCAAAATGGATCAGGGAGCTTGATATCAAATCAGAGACACGGCATCTGATAGATGAAAAAGTTGGCTACGACCTACATACTGTGGGGTCAGGCTCCAAATTCCTCAATAGGACACCCATAGCACAAGAGTTAATAACTAGCATCAACAAGTGGGACTTACTCAAACTAAAAAGTTTTTTCTCAGCAAAAGAAACAATAAGAGAGGTAAACAGGGAGCCTACATCCTGGGAACAAATCTTTACTCCTCACACTTCAGATCGAGCCCTAATATCCAGGGTATACAAAGAACTCAAAAAATTAAACAATAAGAAAACAAATAACCCAATCGACAAATGGGCCAAGGACCTGAACAGACACTTCTCAGAGGAGGACATACAATCAATCAATAAGTACATGAAAAAATGCTCACCGTCTCTAGCAGTCAGAGAAATGCAAATCAAAACCACCCTAAGATAGCATCTCAGTCCAGTAAGATTGGCAGCAGTTATGAAGTCAAACAACAACAAGTGCTGGTGAGGATGTGGAGAAAAGGGTACACTTGTACATTGCTGGTGGGACTGCAAATTGGTGCAGCCAATTTGGAAAGCAGTATGGAGATTCCTTGGAAGTCTGGGAATGGAACCACCATTTGACCCAGCTATTCCCCTTCTCGGTCTATTCCCTAAAGGCCTAAAAAGAGCATGCTACAGGGACACTGCTACATCGATGTTCATAGCAGCACTGTTGAGAGCCACAGCCAAAGGGGCCCCAGCAAACTTCCAGCTGCCAGCAAACTTCCAGCTGCCAGCTGATGATTGGCTCACAGCAACCCCAGCAACATCTAGCTGATTGGCTCCTCTGCGGTGATGTTCATTGGGCTGTTTCTCTGCCCTTTCAGACCACGGAGCTGCTCATTGGGGGACTTCTTTGGCTCTGCCCACGCGACCCAGCCAATCGGCCTTAAGAGTAGGAGGATATTGGGAGGTGGTAAGGCTTGTGTTGGAGTGAGTGGCTTGTGGGAAGCCGGTGGTGGCAGTTGGGCTCTGAGGGTTTTTTCCTGAGGAGCTGTTTTGTTTGGCGTTTGCAGCTCTAAAAAAATAATGTTAGTTTCTTTTGACAAGTGGCTCTTGAATTGTGCCCAGCCAGACTGCGGCACAGCACAATTCACAATAGCAAGACTGTGGAACCAACCTAGATGCACTTCAATAGATGAATGGATTAAAAAATGTGGCATTTATACACAATGGAATATTACTCTGCCTTAAAAAATGACAAAATCATAGAATTTGGACGGAAATGGATGGCATTAGAGCAGATTATGCTAAGTGAAGCTAGCCAATCCCTAAAAAACAAATGCCAAATGTCTTCTTTGATATAAGGAGAGTAACTAAGAACAGAGTTGGGAGGAAGAGCATGAGAAGAAGATTAACATTAAATAGGGACTAGAGGTGGGAGGGAAAAGTAGAGAGAAGGGAAATTACAGGGAAATGGAAGGAGACCCTCAAGGTTATACAAAATTACATACAAGAGGAAGTGAGGGGAAAGAGGAAAAAAACAAGAGGGAGAAATGAATTACAGTAGATAGGGTAGAGAGAGAAGATGGGAGGGGAGGGGAGGGGATGGGGGATAGTAGAGGATAGGAAAGGCAGCAGAATACAACAGACACTAGTATAGCAATATGTAAAACAGTGGATGTGTAACCGATGTGATGCTGCAATCTGTATACGGGGTAAAAATGGGAGTTCATAACCCACTTGAATCAAAGTGTGAAATATGATATGTCAAGAACTATGTAATGTTTTGAACAACCAACAATAAAATTAAAGAAAAAGAAAAGAAAGTCATAATACTTTAGAGTATTACAATCAAAAACAAAAAATAGAATTTTAGCTTTTCTGGAAGCTAGAGAATTTATATTTTGAATATGGAACAGAAAGTAAAATTCAATAATAAGATACTAAAATTGATGTATTTTAATTATGAAATAAGCTCTAAAAATACACTACAATTGCATTTTTTACTACTTTATAAATTTGCATGTTATATATGTGTATATATGTTTTTGACACATTAAAGAGTAGCTGGAGGCTGAATCTGTTGAATATTGAAATACATTTAATCCCTTTAGTATCACCATCTCATTCATTACTCCTTGGGAAATACAATTTTAATTATTCATTAAATTTGTGTTCTCATTTATAATAAGTAAATGAAGTTCTGGTAGATTCTTAGGATTTCTTTGATAGTCTATTTTTTACCTGAAAGCCAGATGAGATCATATAAAGAATCTTTGAAATCTGAAATTGTTGTAATTAGAATTAGAAAATGATCTGCTTCTATATAGAGCAAAAATATCCTATTATAAAAGGCATATTCATGCAAAATCTGAAAGATAATATTTTTAAATCACTTAAGAAAGGATGCTTTTTGAATAGCTCTATCATCATTAATAAAGTAGTATAGCATAAAGGAAGAGAGCAGCTGTGACCAAGGCATAGGCTGGGGAACAGTAAACTGCCTGGGATTGTTTAGCGCTACTGTGTTCTTAACAGTGGAACTGTAACCACCAAGGGCTGGTAGGATTGAATAGCAGGGCTGGTTTCTTGTAGACAAGGCAGAGTCACATATAGAGGAGACCCTGAGAGAAGCAGTGACCTTCATTCAAGAGAGCTATTTGCTACGGTGTGAATGGCCCAACAGAACTCTTGTTGAAATTTCATCCTTAGACTGAGGTATTAAGAGAGGGGACAAGGTGGGAGGGATCTTTAAGAGGTGATTAGGTCATGAGTGCTCCGCCATAGGAATGGATTAACCCATTCATGGATTAGTGGATTAATGAGTTTAATGGGTTCATTTGACACAGGGTCTGTTGTAAAAAGAACTTTAGCTCTGTCTCTTGGTTCCCCCAACCAACCCTGTGATTCCCTGTATCATTTACAAGAAGGTTCTCACCAGTTACAGCCCCTCAGCCTTGGACTTCCCAGATTCCAAAACTGCATGAAATAGAGGTGCACACTGCAAAGAAAAACTATAGGGAGACTTAATAAAAGGACTATTTTACCAAGACATAGACATGATGTACATAAACTACATAAGAGTGTTCAGTACTGCCATGTACATTCAATACATCCATCTTTCTTTATATATTGTCCAGTTTCAGTCTCAGAGAGTCGACTATAGCAGCAGAAAACAGAGTAAGACACTCTTCAACATAGTCCAGGCAAATCAGCCTTTGGGGGAGAGAAGAGAATGGAGATCAGAGAACAGATTTGGAGGCAAATGACAGCTATTTGGCAGACTCTATTTTCCCAACAATCTTTGGAAAATATTTATGAAATAAATATAGTAAAAAACACTGAGTTGACCATTAGGATACTCATAAATCTAGTTTGTTCCAGTTGACAGAGACTTTAGAGCAAACACTTTAAAAACTATTTTAAGAAAATGACATTACCACCACTTTCTAGAGTCCAGAAGTTTAGGAAACTTCCACATTAGGTTAGACTTGCAATTATCAGGTCATAATATTCTTTTCCTTTAACAAGATGTTCAGGTTTCTCTGGATCCACAGAGTAAGCAGAATAAATTGTAATATTCTTATTTTAGCATGTAAAGGTGCCTTCAATCTGAAATCAACCTGTCATTTTCTACTATAACATTCTCTGAGTAAAGCATTCCCAACACCTTTATATTCTTCCTATTTGTTTTAGCTCTTTCCCCAAGAAACTTGATTAAAAAATGAGATGCTATTTTTGCAATTAGGTCATAATGCAAGAATGACCCAAGCTGGGCAGATGCATCAGACATAGGAGAAATGAAAATATTGAATAGAAAGGTTTTTTGACCTTCCCTAAATTTGGTGATTTGGGTAACTGGAATGTCATTCTGGGACTTAGAAGCTACCTATGGAATTGTCACAAAAGATACTGGATCTTGAGGACAATTAGGCTTTATATTATTTCTATATCTTCCTGATAAATTTTATTTTATTGCTGCTGAAATCATCACATGGAGAATCACTGTAAATCACTCCTGATTGCTCTATGGAGTATTCTGGTAGAAAAGAAATGCATGATTCTGTTCTTCCTGGATGCTCTTTTTTTTTTTTTTTGCTCTAATATTTATTATCCATTGAATCTGAAGCTAAGGTTGACCTTTGCTAAGATATTTAACCAATTACCAAAGCCTATGGAGAGGAAGCCAATAGGAGGAAGAAATTTAAGTACAGCATTTTTTTTTCATTATTTAAGTTTGAGCAACTGTACTTGGTGAATTACCTATGAATTACATTTCACAGAGATCAGAAAAATATGGGCTTAAATATTTTAGAGGTGTTATTTTTCTTCCAAGTTGATATAGATGGACATAGATGTTCCAAGTCTCATATTGTAAATTCTCTACAGTGATATCAATGAAACAAAGCCTCTGGGTCTCTGTAGCTCTATGTAAAATCCAAAAACCAAAAACCAAAAAACGACTTAGTGAATATTTTGTGACAATGGACTTATTTCTATTCTCATCTCTTTTTTAAATAATTTATGTATTTTAGTAGTACTATAGTATCAGGTGACATTAGCATTCTCTTTTGTTCCTGGAATTTTACAATAATCAGAAAGGTTTTTTTTTCCTTTTTATTATATTCTGTATGTTCAACAGAGTATTTCACCAAAAAGTATCAAAATAAGATAACTTAAAACAGTATGTCCATACAGGGTATATTAATTCAAAGAAAGACAAAAGTTTAGAAAGATTATCATTGAGCTGCTCAAACTTAACCTGAACATTGAGACCAAAGTTGGAATACAAAATACAAGAGGCGGTGTAAAGTCAAAAGTGTATTTGAAGTAAAAGCTTTGAGTGGGTCTCAGGCTGATTTTTAAATATCCATATGTTTTGTGATATTTTTGCAACCAGATTGTTGTTGAGACAAGCCTGAGTTTTGAATTGTTATCTTTATGGATGTTTATATTATACTTCAGAAACTTTCCAGTCAAAACCAATAGTGACTTGAACAATTTTACGTTTGATTTGACCTAAGTTTTGCCACAAACTGACATGATTTCCAAAGCAAAACGTGTAGAATAATGATCATTTTCTAATGTGCAGTTTAAGATACTAAAGATCAGTAAACAAATTTGAGATTTGGAAATTCATCTTAATGTTACTGTGTAATGGATTTTTATTTGTGTCTCCTAAATTCACATGTTGAAATCCTAACACCCGATGTGTTATATTAGGAGATAGGAATTTTGAGAGATAATTACGTCATGAGGGCAAAGCCATGCCAAATAAGATTTGTGCATGTATTTGTTACCTTTTTCAAAACTGTGACCAAAAGATTTAATAAGAACAATTTTAGAGGAGAAAAAAATTTATTTGGCATTCACAATTTTAGAGGTCTCAGCCCATGGCTGGCCAACTCCATTACTCTGATGCAGAACATCATGGCAGAAGGGAGTGGAGAGGAAAGCAACTCAAGACACGGCAATATGGAAGCTCTGCTTACCGAGGACAAAATATACCCTAAGTATATACTCCCCCCACCGACCCACCTCCTTCAGCCATACCCTACCTGCCTTCAGTTACCAATCAGTTAATCTAAATTAGTAGATTAATTGTAATGGATTGGGTCACAACTCTCATCTAATCATTTTACCCCTGAACCTTCTTGCATTGTCACACATATGAGTTTTTAGAGTCACTTTATACATAAACCATAAAAATGCCCTTGTAAAAGAGATCCCAGAGAGCTCTAGCTATTTGTAGCATGTAAGGATACAGAGAGAAGATAGTTATCCGCAGGATGGAAGAGCACCCTTAGAAGAATACAATCATGCTGCCACCCTAACATCAGACTTTCACCCTCCATAACTGTAGCAAGGATATGTATTTGTTTATACAAACTATCCAATCTCTGATGCTTTGTTATAGCAGCCCCCAAAGACTAAAACATACTTCAAAAATTGTTTAATGAAACATTATTTCTAATTACATTTGACTTCTACATATATCAAGCAGCATATATTTAACACTTCATATACATCAAATGTTATTTTACTTACAGGAAAAACTTAAAATCAAGGAGGTTCCTTATCCTCCAGGCACTCATTGCAGAACAGTGTTCATATTACAAAAGGTTTTGTATGTGGTTAAAATCCAGTAGATTATCTCCACCTGAGAAAATCTGTAAGGGATTTATATGGTGGTTACTTTTAATGTTTTTTTTTTTTTTCCTGAGGGATATGGGATACATTCACCCTTTAGAATTAAAAGGGAATAATATTCAAGATTGGTGAACCATATCTGTAAAAGCTTGTAAATTAAACAAATGCCAAAATAAAGCCTTATATGCTCTTTCTACTTAACATGGGCATATGTAATTATCATTATTTTTATTATTATATATTTTAAAATTATAAAAGTACAAAAAAAATAAAACTAGGTGATTGTTCATCAAGTTGAACACTGCACTAGGACCAGTGACAGATCTTAGGCTGCATTACTCTCCTATTCTACTTCCAAAGAACAACCATGGTAGGCTACCCCAGCATCACTTGTTCACTTAGCTCTTTTCTTTTTCCTGTTCTTTCTAGTTGGCTATTTCTTTCATTATTTTCTATTCCAAATTCTGAACTGACCTAGCTAATTATCATCATTCCTTTGAGTAGAGCCCCCTATTAGAGTCTCATTTATGTAAAAGCACCAGCCCACTTCTTTACATCTTATAGTGCTAAGATGAGATTAATATCAAATTTGATAGAAATTACAATTTAGTACTACAGTATGGAGGTTACCTACTTAGGCACATGTATATCACCTTTGTGATCAGATAGAGTTTGGAGTGTGTGTATGAGCTGCAGAATTTACCATTTCTTCTATTCTTTGATGGCCACGTGCATGTCTAATTGTTTGTTCTTAATATACTGAAAAAGTGATTTATTGTTTCAAAAAAAGAAAAGAGGAAGAAAACATAAATTAATTCGGGTTTTCTCTTACATTTCTAATGTAAAATTTCCATCCAATATATTCAGATTATACTTAACTGACCATGCTAGTACTATTTAAATTTATGTAAATGTGTGCATATTTAAACTGTGTTGAGGACTATAGCTGAGGTAGAATTCTTAGACTATTTTTAATGGATATCAATTAGGAAACATCAGACTACACACTGCTAGTTGTCTTTGAGAAGAACTTTAATTTTTAAGTAAAAAGTGGATAAAGAAGTATGAATGATTATTTTCTCTTTTTGTGGGGTGTCATTCATTTATGTTGATGAAAATATCCTGTTTGATATTAACTGTTATAAATAAGTGCTATGTCTTATCTCTTCTTTTAGGAGAACATTTGTGTTCTCTTTGCTTATTGGGGGCCATTTAATTATTTAATCAGTTATTCATCTAAGTCACTTTGATTGTAAACTAAATATCATTGACAGTTTCAACTGATACTATACTATAATTTGAAAATAATTATAGAAATACAATCAAATATCTTTATAAAAAGTTGCCAATCGCTCTTATTTTTGTATAAATGTCCATAAATTAGGTACAAATTTTAGGGGAATTTTATATTAATTTGTTCTTGGTTAGTAGTTTCTTTAGACTTGAAGAACAGTTTTCTAGGCATGATTTTTAGAAGATATTTTATTCCTGTAGCCCCTTACTCTGTCACTATTATTAATTTGCTAACAAATGCATGTGTATAATAGCAAATTTGATTACTTATTGGTACCAAAAGTAATCACATTTTAATTAACTGACAAGAGGCTTTGTTGTGTTAATTCTTCCCTGTTGACCAATTTAGGGAAAGAAAATATGTGAGTGCTTTGAAGTGTACATATGTTCCATGAGATTATTTGAAATGTAGCTTTGGAGAATGTTAACAGCACATCAAAACAGGCATCCAACTGCTTGATCTAGATGTACTTACATGGCAGAGATATGATTAGATAGAGCTTAGATAATTAATACCAATTTGTTTGCAACTGTCTCTTACAAACAATGAGAGAATGGTCTAAGATGGTCAGGGGAAGAGAACAGGATTCATGTATTATTTCTTTCAGCTTTGTATTTGATTCCACTGCAATCAGCTTTAAAAAAAAAAGTGTTTAGCAATCCTGAGCCTTAGATTCTTTCTATAAAAATGATGTAGCATAATTTTCTTCCTAGCTGTTTATCAGACAGGTTTTTAGGTAAGTGGTGAGAAATCCAGCCTGAGATTTTAAGATTAAGAATATTTTCCAGCTGCCACTTGGCATGAAAAGTACATAATAAAAGAGAAATAAGTAAATCATTTTTGTGGCTAACTACACAAGCAAAACAATCAACATTAACAACCTTGTATTTTATTTCAATATAAAATTAAAATGAAGAAAATTAAGCCACTTGAAGATTGTAATAGTACACACAAGGTATTTGTAATAGAAGTACAGGTTTGCTATTACTAGGTTGTTTTTACCCCAAAAGATTTGCCACAGCAGAAGATTTCATTACCATTACCTACTTTTAGTTATTAAACTGATTTAAAATGGACTGTGAAGGAGGTGTGCAAAAACATGATTCAATTTTGAATAAGTTTGACTTCAAGTAAAGATAGAAAGGAAAACACGTATCCACAGAACACAGAGAAAGTAAGGCTGCCAATAAATCCAGACACCAGAATGAAACACACTCTTAGTCAGCATCCTCCAGAAAGCTGCACCAGCCCTGAACCCAGAAATGCTGCCTGATGGTACTTAAGAAGCAATGAGAGGAAGAAGCCCATATGCTGCACTGCATCCCTCAGGCTCCAATGGTCTTTTGGATTTAGTTTAGTGCTCCTGTCTGCCACAGAAGCCACAGGGTGGCCTTCCCCTAATCTTGCCTAAGGATTGCAAAATAGCTTCCTTGCTATGAATAAAAGACAAAATAAAATTTCTAAAAATTTGAAACTCCAACTGCTGCCAAAGGAACAGCAAAAGCTTCTTTAGCGGTGCTCATAGCCAGCAGTAGGGGAGATCACCATCAGTGCTAGGGAGGGGACTCAGGGCAATAGTAGCTATGTGCCCTGATTCATCAGCCACTCCACAGGACAAGAGCACAGGCCAGCAGCCCTGGAGCACTGGCTCCATCTCAGCAGGCACCTGTGCCTTTTTGTGTAGGGGGCACTGCACTAGCTGGCTTGCAGATGGGATTAACTGAGTGACTTGGAATAAACTGACACACAATGAGATCACATGTCCTCAGAGCTATTATTCAAATTTCTCACATAAACTTGCCTCATAGTCTATTATCTAAGTATAGAGAATAAAGGCAGAAAAGAAAAGAAAATTGTGTCAGAATTCTTTTACTAAACACTCAGTTTTTGAAGTGTGTGTGTTTGTGTGTGTGTGTGTGTGGCGGACAAATCAAACTTGGACTCACATGCCTAAAATCTAAATATAGCCAGTAAATTTGATAAAGGAGATTAAAGACGTCAGTCTAGCTGTTTTTATCTGCAAAAATTCATTAATATATTTTTACAGGTTATAAAATCTCAAAATTTCTGAGGCTGTTTTATTATATCTGTTATAAAATTAATTCTGAGATGGGTTTTTGCTTTTCTGTTTTCCCATTTTTTATACTGTCCACGTTATATTTGCAAAATATGATTTTTCAAAAGGTTACTCTAGCCAAATTATCCCAACTCTTAAGGATTATACTTGAAAATACATGTTCATTTCCCAATTGATAGGAAGAGGCTATGTAGATAGAATTTGATTTTAATGCATTACAACATCAGATCAGGAACTAAGCTTTTATCAAAGCTAAAGAAAACATTACCTGACAAGGATATTTTTTTCGCCTGGAAAAGGAAGGATTATATTTGATCACACAGAAAGATCTAATTGAACATACTTCAGAATGACTCCTAAAACCAGTCATTAAAAAAAAATGATAAAAGTGTAAGAATTTTCAAGGTTGTCTTCACTGGCATTTTCTCACTGATTTAAGCAGACATATTTGTAGTTCAGTTCATAAACTTGTACCATTATTAATCATTATAGAGATCTAAGGCTTTGCTTCCTCCTTCATACACAGCTAGTGAATATGTCAAAGATAGATGGCTCTTCAAATGACCATGTATGTCTATCTCTAATACCAAACCCTCATCTGGCACTTGATGGAATTCTAATTCTTGCCTATTCTAAATATAGTTCCTTAAAAGCAGGCAGACCTATGCTTCACAGATATAATTATTTGATTTTTTTTTCTGCTACTGCTACCCGTGCCCTCTGCCTCAATTAGTTTGCAGTGCTCCTGAAACAAAAACAAATCTGTAATATGGTGTACATGGCTTTGTGTGATCTAGCCACTTTTTTTTTTCTGCTTTATTCCTCACACATTCATTCTTCCCTCATTATAGTGTTGATCTGGGTTATTCTCAAAGCTTCAGAAGTACACAGGTGGGACTTTTAGGCAATGATTGAATCATGGGTTCTGATAGTTGAATGGACTACTGAGAGGTAAGGACTTACTCAGAGGGAAGGAAGTAGGTCACTGGAGTCATTCCCTGGAAGGGTTTACCTTCTCCCCAGCCCCTTTCTCTCTCTCTCTCTCTCTCTCTCTCTCTCTCTCTCTCTCTCTCTCTCTCCCTTGCTGCCATGAACTGAGCAGCTTTCTTCCACCATTTCCTTCCACCATCATGTTCCTCCTCACCTCAGGCCCAGGGCAATGGAGATGACAAACCGTGGACTGAGACCTTTGATACCATGGACCAAAATAAATCTTTCCTTCTTCAAGCTGTTTTTGTTAGATATTTTGGTCATAGAGATGAAAATCTGACTAATACATACCTATAGTTTGTGTTTCGCCTAGCAGATTTAAGAATGTCATCCTCAGGCTGGGGCTAGGACTCAGTGGTAGAGTGCTTGCCTAAGCATGTGTGAGGCACTGAATTTGAGCCTCAGCACCACATAAAAATAAATAAATAAAATAAAGATTCGGTGTCCATCTACATCTGAAAAATATTTTTAAAATTTCATCCTCAAATATTTGAGGAAATAGATATGTTTAATCTCATGCAAAAATTACAAAATGTTTACAAATATTAAAACATCATATGGTACACCATTAATATGTATAAATTAATATCTATGTATTTTTTTGTTTTTATTTATTAGTCAAAAATAAATTTAAAGAATTACAGAATTTAATCAATTAGCATATAAGGGGTTATCATAGATGAGACTAATATTTATGAGTAGATATTTTTTAAAAGAGAAGAATCTTATTTTCTAACAGGATACTTTAATGTTCTTTATCTCCATTTAGAATTACTTTTTTTTACTTTTAATGACCAGATAAATAATGGAGCTTTCATTTATTTCATGCTTCACTTTAAAAAAAAAGATTGAACTGTCTCTAAAGATAACTATTCCCTTTGTTTTGAAAAACTCAGACTTTAGTTGAAAAATGTTATTCATGGACTGGCATATCTGTTAGTGGGCATAATAATAATAATATTGGCAACTCATAAATTTTATATTTTCCTGTTAACAGATTTATAGTCCACTGTCTTTACCCCTCTCTGAGCTTAGATCCTCTTAATTTGTACAGGAATAAATTCTAAAAATAACACTACTATGGCCTGTAATATATTAGTTGGATTATAGTTTCTCCTATTGTAAATTATTATTATTTTGGGATGGGGTTACTGGGAATTGAACTCAGGGGCACTCAACCACTGAGCCACATCCCCAGCTCTATTTTGTATTTTATTTAAAGAGAGGGTTTCACTGAGTTGCTTAGCATCCCGCTTAGCCTCCTGAGTTGCTGCGATTATAGGCATAAGTCATCGCGCAGGCCCTAAATTATTCTTAAATACTAAGTTATTTTGTTTTCCATTAAGTACATTTTCAAAGGGCTCTTATTACAATGGACTTTTTTGAGAAGTGAAGATAAACACCATTTTTTTCAAAACTAGAAATACTTTTGCTTTCATTGGGCAGCTGGCTGGAAGGTTGTACTTACAGAGTTGACAGGTTTTTTTTTTTCTTCTTCTTCCAGAAATGCTTTCAGAAATATTTTGTTGTGGCTTAGGATATTATTGGCTTTAATAAACTTTCCTTAGTATTTGCAAGCCAACTTGCAGTCTCTGAGGGACAGGAAACACCTTGGCTGCTGGGAGGGGAACTTAGAATTTGATTATAATACATTGGATAAACAATCATTTCTAATAAATATTTTAACTAGAAGCTGTTATTTCCCTTTTGCTATCAAAATATTTTTTTTCTCAAATTTAAGCTTCAATTTTGAAAAATTTCAAATGATCACTTTAGGTTATAAAGCTACTTATTGGTCTTAGACCAAGTGTAAACCTGATCCTTCTGTTCAAAATAGACTAACTTGTACCATACTTATGCTTTTGTCCAATGCCTAACAACAGTTCTTCAACAAAATACATGCTGAAGAACTGTTGTTAGGCATTGGACAAAAGGTAGACCAAGAATATGATCCTTAAGAGAGAGAACACAGAAGTTTGTCCTTTTCACTCAGATTTTCTGTCTGGGGAAATTTGTAAAATTCAGCACATTGCATTTAAGTCCAGGTAAAGCATGACTGTCTCTTATTTATGAACCGTAGAATTTGAGGTTGCTAAAATGGCAAGGTAAAGAGGGGAAGGAGCTTCACGGAAGTGAACAAGAAGGCAGCACTAAGTTTTCACAGTTCTAAGACAAATGCTTGGCTTTGTATTCACATTGAGACTCGAGGGGCCTGAGCATAAAAGAGCTTCTGAAAAATAGTGGCTCCTTCAGTAAAAGTTTGATAATAGGACTGGGACAGAGAAAAATGTATATGATCCCAGAATATGATGAAGATATATAATGATGAAGAATAATAATCAAGTACTCACACGAGTATTTGACATGTAAATAGATTCTGCAGTTAACCAATTTAGCTTCTAGTAGAATTTGGGAAAATTTGAGAAACAAAATAAAAACACTATTGAATTATCCCATGGAATAAAGGAAATAACAAAAGTTATTTACTTCTGATTATTCTGTACATGTATATATCTCTGCCTACAGAGAAAGAAGCGGGAGAGAGGATGTACAGAGAGAACTCTTCCATTTAGATGAAAAAGTTCTAATTATTGAACGTAAAAGAAATGAGAGGAACATAAAATCTCTATTAAGGAAATTTCACAGAAATAATTGACATAAATATGACTCACCAATGGATGGTAAAATTAGTGGACAAAATCTCAAGGAGAAACTGTATATTAATAGTCACAAAGCATTTTCTTCAAGGTATTTATTGGTTACTAAAGGAAAATAGTAATATTATAATAATGAAAGTCAGAAGACAGCATATTAACTAAGTGATCAAGATAAACATCACCAATACAAGACACATGGACATAAGGTAACACCTGATATATTGCACTGAGAAAGACACAAAAAAAATGTGTGGCATTCTTCACTAAAATGCAAAACCTCAGCTTAATCGTGAGAAAACACTGGTCAAACCCAAACTGTAATACTATCAACAGAATAACAAATTTTTTTTCAAAAGTGGTAAAGGTCATGAAAGACAAGAAAATAATAGGAAACTCTCATAGATTAAAGGAAGTTATGGGAAAAGAACAATAAAATTCAATGTAGGACATTAAATCAGATTCCATAATGGAATGGAATTCCATTTCTCCATAATGCAGAAATGTCATTAAGGGAAAATATTTGGTGAATTTTAATGTTGTTTGTATTTTGTTAACAGTACTATATTAATCTTAATTACCTGGTTTTGACAATTGAATTATAGTGTTGCAATTATCGCCATTAAGAAAAGCTGAAGGGATGGGGATATAGCTCAGTTGGTAGAGTTCTTCCCCAGCATGCACAAAGCTCTGGGTTCAATCCCCAGGACCATAAAAAAAGATTTAAAAGAAAGAAAGAAAGGGCTGGGGATGTGGCTCAAGTGGTAGCGCGCTTGCCTGGCATGCGTGCGGCCCGGGTTCCATTCTCAGCACCACATACAGAGATGTTGTGTCCGCCGAGAACTAAAAAATAAATATTAAAAAAAAATTCTCTCTCTTTCTCTCTCTCACTCTCTCTTTAAAAAGAAAAAAAGAAAGAAAGAAAAGTCAGATAAAAGGTATATAGGAATTTTCTATACTATTTTGGCAGCATATTTATAAATATAATACTATTTCAACATATGAAGTTTTAAAAAATGAATGGAAACTAGGTAAACTATAGAATAATATTAAGCAGTTTAAGGTTTTTATATTTTCACTCCCTGAAGAAGTGAGAAGAGAGAATAGAATATGAAATAATGCCACCCAAAATATTGCTAAAATGTCACTAAATTGATGTCAAACATTCCCTACTAATCTAAATGTCTGGCAAATACCATAAAAAAAAAAAAAAAAGCCATGCATTGCTTGTCACCCCATGGAAGTGCACCATAATTAATCTGTTGAAGTCAAAGCTCAGGTACAGGATAAATTTATGTTAATCTTCACAAATATTTTCTTGTCACTAATATTAATTATATGCTAGAAAGTTTAAAAATCACCTACTCTTGAAAGAAATTCAGAAAGACTATCTGATGATACCCTGTGATGGTTTATGGCATAAATTCCCAAACTCCTGTCATTTAGGGTTTCCTTTTAAAATCTAATTTGCCACTCAAATTTCACTGAAGCTACATGGCAGGCAACATAATAGATTTGGGCTGTGTACTCTTCACTGTGCTTCATCAGTGCTTCCTTCAGAAATTCTTCTTGTTTTTTTTTTCTCTTAGTTTGAATGATTATAATCGGAAATTTTACAACATACAAAACAAAACTTTGTCCAAATCACGGAGCCTATTTTTCTGCATGCGTGCTTTTTAAAAATCTTCTTTTTGTTGATTATATGCTTCTCGTTTCATGAAAGTCCTTGGACCAATTTGTGTTGTTTACTTACATCCTATATTACTTTATTAAATATCTTTAATTTCTCTCTTTCCAAGAAATTTTAAAAATGTTACTGAGAATTAAAATGAAAAGAGCAAAACTATAAGAAATCAATTGCTCACTAATAGGAGATTAATCATCTCTAATCCATAGAGGAGATGCGAACCATATCCCTATTGATGTTAAACTTCCTGAACACTGGTACTTGTATATCGCCTCTCCAAAGTCTGTAAATATGCTTTATAAAATAAAATAGTTTTAATTTCTGACTTTTTTTCAAAACCATATTTGAGAATTTGTCTCTCATTATTTTGTAATCTGTGTGATTCATTTGTCTCCTTGAGTTTACTCCTGCTCGTCCACAAGTTGTTCTGCCCCATTTATGCTCTATAATTAAGTTTCTTATGGGGCGGGGGGACAGTATTTATCACTTTCTTTCTGAGATTACAGTCAAACATTTCTTAAGTCAGAAAGTCCTTTCCATAATGCAAGGAGTCGGTAAAGTGATTCCCTACCTCTACACATACAAATTTCACATTATAGTACAGAATACACGGAGCATTTATGAAAAGTATTAAGGGGAACCCTGTGTGACTCAGCATTATGGCAAGTGTGCGATCAACTCAAGTGCTACCTCATGGCCCTTTTGCATGGCACTTTAGTTTCAAATCAGAACCTAATAATTTATATTTAAATGGAAAAGTTTAAACTATATTTAGAACTACTAATCCAGTTTGAAAGGTAGCAAAGTCAGGTCTTTCTGCCATGAGTAATTTAGGGATTCTCATTTCCTGGCTGGTTTATAGAGAATGTGCCAAATCCTCAGTTACTAACACTATTTCCTGCTCAGGAGTGGTGGCAGGATTCAGGTGAAAAACAAACACAAACTACAGCCACCTCTTCAGATTTGACAAGAGGAAAATCCACAGACATAGGATTCTGGACATAAGCAAACTTGGCTAAATAACTCTGAATTTAGGGTAGATGAACATATTGAAATTCAAATGAGGACCTGTGTACTCCAAGGTTCTTTCAGATACCTTAGAATGAAACTCTTTAGCAGACTTCCCAGCCCTCTAACTAGTTTCCTAGGGGCCACTCCCTGTCTGAATTCAACTTAACCCTTAAAGTAACTGATAAATCTGTGCATTAGTATAATATAGATTCTTACAAAATGATTTAAAGGGAAACAATAATAAATGAGTTTGTTGATAATAGAAAATTCCTTAACAGTGTATTAATTGGGGAAAAATCTACAAGAATTTATTTTCCTCAATGACCAAATGACATGTCTTTGTTTCATATCTGTTACCTATGCCAGCAGCTTAAAATAATCATTAAACACAAAAAGAGAACACGTGTCACCTCAATTAAGAATCATAGATAAGGTGATCATATAAATTCACTGTGCAAACCAAAAGACCTCTGAGACTAATGAGAATTACTGTAGAATAACTCAGAAACTTGAACTGTCCTCATCAAAGCAAGACATATGGTTGCCATGAGTTTTGGAGGATGCATACCTACTGAGTTTTCTATTTGAAAGCAACAAATGTTACTTTCCCTAGTGGTTAATTGTATAAGCAACCTTTCTATTTTCATAAATAGTTCAGAATATTTAAACAAAACAACATGAGAATCTATGGTAATTTTAGTAATTTAGCCTTATAAAGTTGTTTTAAATACTTTGCTATAACTTTTGCAGGACATTTGGCAATTATTTCTTGGTTTCCAAAGTTGTCTATTTAGATTTCATCCAAATAATGAGGACAAAGATCATATTTAATAAAAGTTTAATTTATATGCAAATCACTTTATTTTCATGGAATTAGAAAGGATATAATTTTATTCACAAATAGACTATAGATACTTTTCTCAAATATTTCTAATGTTCAGTGAATGTCATTATGGTAATGATTATTAGTGTAGCTAATTCTCTATAATGTTCCATTGAAATTTCAATTAAATATCACATATGTATTTATTTATTTATTTATTTTTTAATATTTTATTTTTTAGTTTTTGGCAGACACAACATCTTTGTTTGTATGTAGTGCTGAGGATCGAACCCGGGCCGCACGCATGCCAGGCGAGGGCGCTACCGCTTGAGCCACATCCCCAGCCCCTCACATATGTATTTATGTTAAGTCTCCTCCAGTTACAGAAAGTATAATCTGAGGGCTTATATTTCACTGGAAAATTCAAGATGCTGCCATGGACTTGAGTAAATCACTTTATCCTTTGGTATGCCATTTAACATTGTATGAGTTCCAATAGTTCTTATAGATTATAAGAACAAAGTCAAAATAAAATTCCTTCCCAGATCTTCTTTATCCAAGTCAACCTTCATCATCACAACATCCAAAATTATGTGAGATGCTTGAATATTATATTCAGATATATTGAAATCTGATCCCAAATTCTAGGGGAGAAAATTATTGATTTGATCATAAGAATAGAAGAAGAAACCTGAAAAAAATATTATTGTAATTGTTTTACCTAATAGGTAAATGACATCCCTGAGTTCCTCATACCACATCATTCCATTCTTTAATAGAGGTTTGCTTCCTAACTGCTGATAATCTAGCCCATGGTAGTCAATTGGCCACTTGCAAAGTACGTACTATTCTGGGCTTCATTATATAATTGTGCAACTGCTCTTTTTCAGTTTCAGCACCGGTTCCCAGAAACATCTTTATTCTTTCCAAACTTACACATAATTTTGTTTCTTTATGATTGTATGATTTTTGCCCACACATTGTATGTTATGCATCATCCTATTGCTGAAAGTTTTCCTTAAACTATGACATTATTCTCAACATCGTTTTCTCACCCCAGATCAATCTACTTGTGATAAAACAATTTACTTCCAAATTGAGTCCAAGTAGAAGACTCCCACATGGTGAAGAATTTACCACTTCTCCTTCTAAATATGAGATTGCTGATTTTTTGCACAACTTTTTTTACTCTTCTATGATTCATATCAATATGTGTCTTGAAATGAAAATTTCTGAGGACAAAAAAAAACATGTTTCTCAATGTAGTTTGGGCAAAAAAGTCAGTACATGTACTTTTGATAAATATATATATTTTTGGTTCATGATACAATTCATCCATTTTGTTCTAATCCCTGAGTATTCTAGAAACATCATAATAAGTTTCCTTACCTTTTCAGTTTCTTAATAAATTAATATCTTAACAAACTCCAATATATATCCAGGTACTACTTTTTTTTTTGTCATTGAAGAAGTTAACTTACAAAATGCCTGTGAGTTGTTTTCCTACAATTTTAAAACTAAACTTATTCTTTGGAAGCCTTCTCAATATTTTAATAAACCAGGATAAGATATTGTATGCATAAGACATGCAGCAACTCTGTGTGCTTCAAAGGAGGGTTCTAGTTCTTTGGAAACTACTAATATTTCATCCTGAAAACATTAATTAGTGATTTGCTGACCTGAAGGACTGCAATGAGAGCACTGTCTATCTAACATACCTGTTGAATTATGTCATTTTTAAAAATTTCTCAGTAGAAGTGTTTCAGTTGTGCACAACTTTTAGGCATGTACTGTACTCCACAGAAAGTTAAAAGTAGTTATGCTGTTCTTGGGTAGTGTAAGGTAGTTCATGTACTTGCCAGATGGACGATATGCAGGCACCTCTTCAGATGGCTGTCTATAGAGAGCTCTCTGCCTACGTGTGATTTTTCACATCTTGGCTCACACTTCTAAATGCAAATCCAACATTAAGGGACATTGTGAATTTGTAACACACTGGAGATCTGTTATTTCTGTGGGCAAGGATTAAGCTTCTTCATATATTCATCTTTTTAATGAGGAAACGTGATAACACACAAAAAAATGAAGATGTAATTTAATTAATTTGTATGTGGTCCAGTTTAATATTTTAATGAAATTTTAATATATATTTTATTTCAATTTTTTTCTCTCCACATTTGAAATGGCATCTAGAAATAAATTTTATTCAGCTTATGACAACACATGAATTTCTTCCTTTGAGAGCAGGATGGTAATAACTGAAGTACTAATGGCGCTAAAGCCAATTATAGAACTAACTACTTTCTTAAAAATACATCAGTTAAAAAGCAGTGCCTCTCTTTGTTCACTTTGACCTACAGTTCTGGAAGTATGGAAATCTTAGTTTGGCAATTAAATAGAATTTGAATAGGCAAAGTAGAAAAAAGTTGAAATGGGGCAAATTCTTTTTATTCAATTAAGTACAAGGAAAAAGTTTCATTTATAGATGTAGCATTATTTTCTTAAATAAAACATTTTTGTCCAGTTTTTGGCAAAACAGTATCTTCTTATATGTTTTGTATTTGCATCATAACTCAGGTTTGAATGTTTGTATCCCATTTACATGTTGAAATTATAGCCCCCAAAGTGATAGTAAAGGAGCTAAGACCTTTGGGATGGTTATATCAGTAGGGCAGAGCCTTTGTGAAAAGAAAGGGAGGTCTCTCACCCCTTCCACCATGTGAAGTTGAGGTGAAAAGATGGCTATGTATGAGGAAGAGGACTGTCCTAAAATATTAAATCTGCTGATCCTTAATCTTAGACTTCTCAGCCTCCAAAATTGAGAGAAATAAATTCCTGTTGTTTATAAGCCATGCAGAGTTTGGTATTTTCTTACAGGAACTTGAATAAATGAAGACAATCATTTTCTTGAATTTAATGGGAAGGTAATTT
Source organism: Urocitellus parryii (assembly GCF_045843805.1). NCBI lineage: Eukaryota > Metazoa > Chordata > Mammalia > Rodentia > Sciuridae > Urocitellus > Urocitellus parryii. Next base: position 51,881,851 of record NC_135536.1, read on the forward strand.
AGAGGAAGGGTTGATCATTTTCTTTTGTTGTTGTTGTTGTTGAGATGTACCACCTCACTCATCTAGTGAAAAACAGAGCTAATATTCAAAACAAAGATAAGTCTTTTCTTTATTCTCCAGGACTGTCAACCGTCCCCAAATCCTACATGAAATGGGGGGCTCTGTGACCACTCTGTTTCAAGTTGCCCTATTAACCAATCTTTCACATGAGAATTATTTTAACTTGTCTAAAAAATTATAATTGTAAAGATGAAGAACTGAAAAAATTTAGTAAGCTTTCTTAATAGCTATTCATGGTGAAAAACAATTATTTAAAATAATGTTTTATAGGTGAAAGTGTTAATAAAATAGCATTACTTAAGCTGAGCATGATGGCACACTTCTGTAAAGGATCACAAGTTCAAAGCTAGCCTCAACCAAATTAGTGAAACACTATATCAAAATTTTAAAAAATTACAAAAAAAGGCTGGCAATGTGGCTAAGTGGTTAAGTGCCCTTGGGTTCAATCCCTGGTTAAAAAAAAAAATAGCATTGCTTAAAATCCATATTAAATTTTAATCCTTTGTGATGTTACTATTTTCTTATTTCTCACATAAACTATTGAAAAATCAGAAAGTTAACTGTTTAAGAAATATGACAAAGTGATTCTGGATCTCAGACACTCATGAGCTTGTGGATTTTAGAAACTCTTACTGTATAATGCTTACAGAGTTATTGATTATTTTAAGTCAGTTTAACAATACTTGTTTTATGAGGGACTAGGTGAAAATTCAACTCCCTACATTGTTATTACTTCCTGTTTTTTATTGCTGCACCTTAGGATACAATTGGACCTTAGATAACTTGAAGTTATTCAGCTGTGCTGAACCTTGGCAACTATAATATAAATTTTTTAAAAAAATTAAGACTCAAATTACCATGCATGATAAAGGCTTTCAGTGATGTGAGAGCAAACATACGAACAACAACAACAAAAAATCAATATCTCAAATATTCAAATCAGAAACTTACTAATATATATTAGTTAAATTTATTTATTTTCTTAACATCCTGATGATATACCAGTTTACCCTATCCTCTAAATGTCCCTTTATTTATTCTTTCATTAATTCTGCTCCTATTTCCATTAATTTTATTGCAAATATATATACTTCTCATATTATATTATGCCCATGAGCAATATTTTCATAAAGATGGCTAAACATCTTGGAGTTTGAACTACTGTGATTTTTGAGAAGGCATTGTCCAAGGTTGGGATGCTGAACTATGCTTTATTTTTAAATTCAAAAACCTCTTCATTTCCCCACTGATTTTACTATTGTTTTTGTTGTTGTTATTATTATAAATCATGTATTAATCAAATGATGTGACAAATAGTAGAATTATGCACTCAATGGGTGGACAGTGCCTAGATGTCTTTTTATTAATCACATCTGTTTACTTTACATATTCACAGAACCTTAAATCATTCCAAAGAACATATGTGTCAGCTATCCTTACCCAAGAAGTTTACTAATTGCCATGGCCCACCTCTCTCATTTTATAATTGATAGCACTGATTTGTCTTCTATGTTGGTGTCTGTTTTCTGCTGCTACAACAAAATAATTGAGCCTGGGGAGTTCATAAGGTAAAGAACTTTATTTTGGCTCATGGCTCTGGAAGATCAAGAGCGTGGCTCCAGCATCTGTTCATCTCAGGTGATAGCTTCATGTCAGAAAACAGAAGGGCAGGTGGGTGTGTGCAGAGAAAATGGTGCTGATCTCTGTGGCAGCCTCTAAGAGAAAGGCATTAGTGCATTCATGAGGGCTCCTTGCCATCACTAAACATGGCCCATTAGGTCCAACCTCTAAATAGTGATGTAGTGACAATAAAATTTCAACAGTAAGTTTCTTTCAGCCATTAACATTCTCTTTTACATGCCTTAATGCCGTCTTTTTTAGTGGATAAAGTACTTTGGATGCAAATTTGAGGAAGTGAAAATAGCTGTTGTTTTTTTGATTCATAGGCCTTGATCTAGTAGAGTACAAAGAAGCAAACAGATACAAAACACAGCACACAGAGTTATGGTGGAAGGGAATGCCCAAGATACCAGCCAAGAATGAGACCCAAGAGAGTCTACTTTAGCCTGAGTTGATCAAGGAGACAATATCTGAATGGGATCTTGAAGAAGTCAAAATTTCCACTAAGATTTAGATGTATATATTTAATAAGAGTGTTTGGGACAGAAACAAGGAGTCTGTGAGAGTATTTCTTTTCAATGACGTGCAATAAACATACCTTAAGATACAAAAGAACAGATGTTCACTTATCCAACACATATTTAATGAGTATAAATCCAGTTTTCCTAAATTCAATGAACTTGTAGGATGGTTAAAAATAAGTAATAGATCTGAATCTAGATTATATAGGCCATGACCTTGAATCCAAGACAGAGTAAGTTGAATTTTATTTAGTAGCAATTGGGAGTTCTTAAATATGTTTGAGCATTCAGCAGTACTGCAGGATTATCCATGGCAGTGCCAAAAATACATAAGAAAGAGGCCAGCTGTGAGGGCACTGCAATCACACAGACACTGGAGGCAGCATCCTTTGAGGAAGGGAAATGAATACAAGAAAATGCAAAAACAATCCAATATGACTTTATCACTGGCCCTAGAGCACATATTTGTTACTTACAGTTTAAGATAGAGTCATATTATTGCTTTGCATCTTCAGCCCTCAAACCATCATGTTTCACTGCTCATTCTTTATTAGTCTGTTCAATAGTGTGTAAGCATCTTGTTAAAAACATAAAAATGCTCATTTTAGAGAATTTAATAAAATATTAAAATTGAATATATAATAATACTTGAATCCAATACAGATATATAGTTGTAATTTACCCAGCCTTGTTTTTTAATTAATTTCAATTTTATTGTTTGTATAAATAATGTGCAGTAGTATATCAAGTGCTATAATCTGTCTTTTAAACATTTGCTTCTGGATTATCATCCTGAGACAGTAGTGTTTTAAGACCCAGTTTCTTTGCTAAGTAATATGACATGCAATTTACTGAAAGCATCATCTGTGGTTAAGCATTTAAGTGGTTTCTAATTATGAGATATTTTTCTGACGTATTCTGAAGAGATCTTTATTATTGAATTTCTTGTGCACATTTTTTTGGTCTCTTCTGTTAATTTCTAAATGTAACAACAAATTAGAAAATATCTCTCAGTTTACATTCAGCACATATAAGCTAGAAAGCATCCACATATAACATATTTAGTGTATCCATAATTTGAACACTGATAGATTTTTCAAGATTTTTGATAATTTGTCAGGTTAAAATGGTATTGAGTTGTTTTGGCTTTCATTTCTTTCACTATTGGATTGACCTTTCTTGATATTTATTACTAATTAATATAACACATTTGAAATTTCCATATAATGATCTTTTCTCAGTTACTAATTTAGGTGTATGAGTTGTTTGTTTATGAATAATATGGATCGATTTGTGGTGATATTTTTGCATGACACTTTCAATGTTGTTCCTAATAATTTCTTACATAAACATCATGCTTTAAACAAGTCCTTTTTTATGCTTTAATACTTTTTCTCCACTCATGTCCTTTATTTGAAGTTTCCTTTAAAAAAAACATTTAGTAGTTTCTTGTTTGAAGTTTATTTTATTTTTATAAAGATGCAAGTAGTAAAAGTAATTCCAAAGTTATTGTTTTATTGCAGTTTAGAATATTGATCAGTTTTGCATCTAAAGTAGAATTATTACATAATATTCCTTTTCCAAATAAAATAACTCCTTAAAAAGTATGTCTCAAAAATATGTATTAGCTCTGGATTTGGATGTGAATATTTTTTATTTTATTGTTAGCAGCAATTTTTAAATATTAGTATATGAGTTCCCTTTCTTTTCTACATGCCCTCCCATGTTCCTTTGTCAAATATTACATTTGGAACCAAATTAGTAAATATGAAATTGTAGCCTCTAGGATTTTAACTTAATAACTGATAGCTACTTTCTGTATCTTGATGAGCCTTTCTAATTTATAAATACTTCATAAACTTTTACATGAAACCATTGAATTACTTAGTATTGACTTAGAGAAAATACATTTAGGTTAGATATAAACTTTATGATGGTTATTTGTTTTAAAATATCATTGCCCAGCCTGTGATAGTATTTTCATATTTCATGATACATTTTGACAGCAGAATTTTAACGTATTCAGATGTCAGTATTTTTCTTTTACTGTTTATGTCTCTTTGTAATTTTGTCTAGGAAATTCTCTGAGTTTTCAAGACATGAAAGATTTGTGTCTACACTTTCTTTTAAAATTTTAAACTTTTCATTTTTCTTTTAGATATGCAATCAAGACAAAAGAACATTTGTATATGGAGAGGCAATAATAGTATTCTTCATGCTGAAAGGGTAGTACTGTTATTGGTTCTCCCTATTCTTCCTGAATGAAATTTTGAAATGCTCATATAATCATTCAGTCCCGGATTGTCCTACACCCTAATACCATTGGCATTTGGGATTTTAAAAATACAGTTTTGAGTCTTTTTTGTCAGAAGGTATACTATAGATTCTGCCATAAGAACACACAGAAAATAATGGGAAGGTGGGAGGAGAGAAGATACTTGCTTCTGACAGTCCTCTGTTGTGTGTTGTGGCTGAAAAGGCAGTGAACACAAAGAGATTCCGGCATAGGCAGTGTGATTTGGGTCTGGTCCAGGGTACCCTTCCTTAGTGTAACCAAAACTCACTGAAATGGCATCTCCACAAGTGCAGCAGCAGGAACTTACTGATGACAGGTCCCCAGACACCATTGCTGTTCTTCCTTTTCTGCCTCTCTGGCTGGCAATTGATCCACCCTTTCATTTTACACCTTATAATACCTTTTACTCAATCCCCTGTATTGAAACCCTGTACTTGAAATACCTGGAGAGGTCTCTCTCTTCTTGTCTGAACCTGACTGATCCTGGCTGGTGCACTTTGTTTTTGGTCCTTAAGTTGTTACTATCAGTCAATTGGTCAGTGTCTTTAACAATAGCATGCTATTTAGTTTAGATTTAGATAAATATTGCTATCTTGCCTTGCTATAGATAGTTCAATATCTGCCGAGCATAGTTTTAAAGTGGTTAAGAGGGCAACCAATTCACAGTTGAAAACCCTCTATTGATGTCCCTTTACAATTAGAATAGTTTAAATTCAACCATGTTATCTCTATAGATTTGAGTAGCCTGTCTGGCCACTCTTAGTTTTCTGACAACAAGCTTTATGACAGTTTCTTCATGTTTTTTTAATGTTCCAGAAAAAAACTTTTAATTTTTTATTGAAATAAAATTAACACAAAATGCAACATTTTAACTATTTAAAATATATAATCAAATGGGTTTTAGTGTATTCGGAATGTTGTGCAATCATCATCACTAATTCCAGAACATTTTCATCCTTTCAGAACAACTATCCTGAACTCATTATTTACTATTCCCTCTTGTCTGGCAAGAAAACAAAAAGAAACTAAAAGCAAATTTACCACTGGGCAACGACTAAAGAATATGTTCTCTTTTCCATAAAATAAGGATTATCAGGATATACTTTGTGTTTGAATAGAAAAATCATATCATTTTCAACCTGAAATATGACACAGTGAATATATGAGTTGTGAACATCTCAGATAGGAAGGTGTTTAATAGTACCAAAGAGATATGAAGTGACATGTTCCTGTCCATAAAGAAAATAATTTTGAATCTCATAAACTATGATCTAAAATTACAATTACATGGAATAGAAATACTTCTGTTGCCATTAGATACTCAGGACAGAGGAATGCTGAATGATGTTCCTTGCAAAATTGTTGCATAGCGACTAAAACACGTTTTTATGGAAAACTGAGGTGCAGAACTCAGAGAAGGCATTTGATATATAGCAGTCAGACTTTGTTTTTAGAACTTATCTGAGGAAGTAAACCTCCCTTCGTGCCCTCTGACAGAATCTCATAATCAAAAGGTGTATCTAAGCAATGAAGGAAGTATAATTTGAGTATTGCCATTACAAGAAGAAACAAAGCAGAGGAAAACACATTAGCTTGTTGAAAGATTAACATGTTTCTCACAAAGAATCAATAAAACATGGAGAACAATTTTTTTTAAAGATACCTATACTGAATTTAGAGTATGGGTAATGTTTAAGAAGTACCAGTTTGGGCTCCGGGTATAGCTCAGTGGTAGAGCACTTACCTAGCAACTGTGAGGCACTGGGTTCCATCCTCAGGACCATATAAAAGTAAATAGCCTCTTGTTGAAGAGGCTATCTTTTCTCCAAAGCATATTTTTGGTACCTTTGACTAATATAAGGTAAAGGTATCCTGTCCATCAACAATTTAAAATAGATAGATAGATGATAGATAGATAGATAGATAGATAAGGAGTACCAGCTTGACAAAACCTAGTAAAGAGGAAAATGTCAATATTCTACATCCACAATGGCCCTGCACTATGTATTCACTGGAGAATCTGTTATAATTGTTAGCAAATAGGTAAACAGGGTGTTTTTTTTTTTTTTTTTTTTTGAGAGTGAGAGAGGGAGAGAGAGAGAGATTTTTTTTTTAAAGAGAGAGGGAGAGAGAGAGAGAGAATTTCTTTAATATTTATTTTTTAGTTCTTGGAGGACACAACATCTTTGTTTGTATGTGGTGCTGAGGATCGAACCCGGGCCGCACGCATGCCAGGCGAGCGCGCTACCGCTTGAGCCACATCCCCAGCCCTAAACAGGGTGTTTCATTGCAGCATTCTTGTAATTATAGAGAAATAAGTCAGTAATATACAAAGTCAAATAATAATATGAAAAAGGTAGTTAAATAAAGTTCCATGATTATGCATAACAATATGGAATAATGTTCAAGAATACTGAGTAAAAACATAATAATTTTTAGTCTTTTATTTAGCATGGTTTTGATTATTTAAGCTTCAAAACACAAAAATACTATGATAAAAATTGAAAGTATATATAAAATTTAAAGTATGGAAAAGAAAAATTGGCGCCAATTTATGAGAAAGACTGCACCTTTGGTGGGAAGGAAGAAAAATGAGACTGAGGAGTGACACAATATGGACTATAATTTTGTAGCATATCTAAAAGATATGTTAACTTGTATCCATTTGTGATAATGGATACATGAATGTATGCTATATTTGTTTGGGAATTTTATTATTTAAAATCAATACATAAAAGATTAAAGACTCATTTTTATCTAGGACATAAAAAAATATTTTCTGTACATGCGTACAAGGGAGCTTTCTTATATGTCTGAATAATAAAAAAAAAAATGTTTAGAAACAACTCCAAAGAAAAATTTTTGCTTGAAAAGTTTAAATGAATTAAAACACACTAACTCATAACTCAATTTTTACCAGCAACTAAAACATGTTTTGCTCATTCCTGGACTGAAAGATGACATTGATTTGAAAGAACATCCTAAACTCATGAGTTCAGTAATATCTTTATCTATCATATTAAAGTATACTTTAAATATCACTTTAAAAGTGATCACATTCACCTAACAGGTTGTTTCTTTTGCTGATAAGAAGCTTTTTAGTCCATCCCATTTATTGATTCTTGATTTTAATTCTTTCACCAAAGGAGTCTTATTAAGGAAGTTGGGGCCTAATCCCATGTGATGGAGATTAGGGCCTGCATTTTTTTCTATTAGATGCAGGGTTTGGTTTTACTCCTTAGTCCTTGATCCATTTTGAGTTGAGTTTTGTGCATGGTGAGAGACAGGAGTTTAATTTCATTTTGTTGCATATGGATTTCCAGTTTTCCCAGCACCATTTGTTAAAGAGGTTATCTTTTCTCCAATGCATGTTTTTGGTAACTTTGACTAATATAAGATAGTTGTAATTTGTGGGTTGGTCTCTGTATCATCTATTCTGTGTACCATTGGTCCACCAGTCTGTTTTGGTGCCAACTCAAATAACCCAATCAATAAATGGGCCAAGGCCCTGAACAGACACTTCTCAGAAGATGATATGCAATCAATCAACAAATATTATGAAAAAATGTTCATAATTGCTAGCAATTAGAGAAATGAAAATCAAAACCATTCTAAAATTTCATCTCACCCAGTCAGAATGGCAGCTATTATGAAGACAAACAACAATAAGTGTTGACAAGGATGTGGGGGAAATGGTACAATCATATACTGCTGATGAGACCGCAAATTGGTGCAGCCAATGTAGAAAGCAATATGGAGATTTCTTGGAAAATTGGGAATGGAACCAGCTATTCCTCTCCTCAGTCTATATCCAAAGGACTTAAAAACAACATACTACAGGGACACAGCCACATCAATGTTTATAGCAGCCCCATTCACAATAGCTAAACTATGGAACCAACCTAGATGCCCTGTAATAGATGAATGGATTAGAAAAATGTGGCATATATACACAATTAAATATTACTCAGCAATAAAAGAGAATAAAATCATGGCATTTTCAGGTAAATGGAAGGAGTTAGAGAAGATTATGCTAAGTGAAGTTAGCAAATAAAAAAAAACCCAAAACAAATGCTGAATATTTTTTTATATAAGTAGGCTGATTCATAGTGGGATAAGGAGAGAAAGCATGGGAGGAATAGACAAACACTAGATAGGGCAGAGGGGTTGGAAGAGAAGGGAGGGAGCATGGGGTTAGAAATGATGGTGGAATGTGATGATCATTATTATCCAAAGTACAGGTATGAAGACACGAATTGGTGTGAATTTACTTTGTATACAACCAGAGGTATGAAAAATTGTGTTCTCTATGTGTACTAAGAATTGTAATGCATTCTGTGGTCATATATAAATAAAAAATAATAAATAAAAAAGTGATCACATAAGTTCTAATAAGTTGCAGATCTAAAGCTATACATTCATGTATTATACCACTAGTAATTGGCATATTTGTTTTTTTCCTGAACTCCATACAGAAATATTGGATTAAGATAAAATTGTAGAAGTGAACAGAATTTCATAACAATAAAACATATTTGAAATGTTACGAATTTTATGTGTGACATAAACCTTAATTTCAAATTAAAAGCAAATGTATCCAGATCAAAATGAAAAAAAAAATTTCTTAAATCATTATGTATATTTTAAATACATGCTGGAAGAATAAATAGAGATTTAATAATTGGTTACAAAAGGTTTTAATACTCTTTAACTTGTGCATATATTAACACAACCTCTGCCATATAAAAGATATTTGTCAATATTTTAACTTGTGTTAATACCACTGACCTCAAACTTTTTCAAGTTAATTTTCATAATCATATTCCTCTATGGGAGATATATATATACATTCACACACAGGAAATGAAAATTAGTATTTCAAAGTAATATCTGCAGTCCCTGTTCATTGCAGCCTTATTCACCACATCCCAGATATGAAATCAAACTAAATTTCCACTGACAGATGAATAGATTTTTTAAAAAAATGCACCATATGTATACAGTGGGATACTATTTATCCTTAAAAAAGAAGAAAATCTTGTCATTTGGGACAGCATAGATGAACTTGAAGGACATTATGTTAAATGAAATAAGCTACTAACAGAAAAAACAAGTATCTCATGATTTTATATGTAGTATTAAATCATTTGACTCACAGAAGTAGAGAGGTAGTTCCCAGGAACTGGAGGTGGTATTGGAGATACACTGGCCAAAAGATGCACATTTTTAGTTTACAGGAGGAATAAAAATAACTACCTTAATCATGATCTGTGCATCACTTATAGAATAATGATTAGTGGGAGAAAAATAGGAGGGTCAAAATTACTGTGGTTTGGGTAACTTAGTGCATCATAGTAGATACATGTGCATCTATACACAAGCACACCTGCACATATATACACATGTGTTCAATCAGTTAAAACTAGTGAGATATTTCCAAGCCAGCAACCATCTTACTCACCTAAGTTATACACTTAAGTAATACTATGTCTCTTCAGGAATATTAAAATAGAAAAAAATTTTTTACTGACTAGGGCTTGGCATGTTTGAGAGATTCTAACATATCCTTTGATGAAAGGCCTCCGTTTCAATATTTCAAATACCAAAAGAGGCATACTCTGGCTTGCATAAAGAGTAAAACTTCAGAGTTTTTGAAATCAGAATTTGAGGCCTTGCCCTTTACTGTGTGTTCAGCAAATGCCAACTACATGCGGTGTAGCTACGACTAGATCTTTCCGCTGAGAGAAGAGGTTAAGGATTATTTTTATTGCTAAGGAATATTAAGTACTATGTCAGGACCGCTGTGATGATAGCTAAACATCCATCAGATCTCCAATAGGAGAAAAAATTTTACTACAACAGTCATTTATAAAAATGATTAGTCTCCTGTCCATCTTCTTGAAATACTTATTTTATGATGCAAAAATTTATATTTTTTAAATGAGGTTGTTTAATTAAAGAATATTCTTGTCAGTGTCTCCTTCTTTTCACTGGAAGAATCCTCCTTCAAGTCAACTACCTCTCAGTTAGCCAAGTTAATTAGCATCAACTACCCCTTGAGGTAAGGCTCATTCTACTTCTGCTTCTTGTTTTTCCTTGCTAGACCTAGGCATGTATGAACCTATGAAATTATTAAATACAGTGGCTTGTGTTTTTACATATTCATATTTTTCCTAACAAGCACATTTTTGAATTAGCTGTCAACCACATTAGTGTAGCAACTGAAATAAATGAGATAAATACCCTGAGAAAAATCAACAAAAAAAGTAAATAACAATTGTTTCTTGGATTTTAAATTAGTGAAAGGAACTGCAATTACAAAAGTTGAATAATACATAATTTAATAACCTATTTCAACTGTCAATATACCACATGAGAAAAATACTTCAAATGTTGTTTATGATCAAGTTTAGCTAGTCAGTTAATGAAAAAATTAGTCACAAGTGCAACATAATGCCTCAAATCAAATAGCACTTTCATTTTACCATATTGTTTGTGGTAAATTTGCAAATAAAACAAGAAACTTGTGTATTAATATCAAAAAATTATGAACCTTCTTCTAACTGATGATGAGTATAAAGAACTAAAATGTATAATATATATTAAAAAATTTTTAAAAAAGAGTGGAAACAAGCTTCCTAGAGAAAATATATTTGTTCAATTATTAACTTTTACATGAACCCAAAACTGTGGGTTTTAAATTGGTGGTTGCAGATATTCAGAAATGCCTAAGCCTGTTTATAAAAATATGTATAAAGGCAATTTAGAAAATTACTGTTTCATTAGGATGTACCAGTAAGATCTTAGGGAAAATGCCTAGAATACTTCAACTGGGAATGATATAATTTAATATAAAATAAATTTATTGCATAAATGTGTTTCTAATTTGCAATATTACAACAACAAAAGCAAATTAAGTTTTTTGGTGGATAAGCAAAATAAAGACTCCTATATGATTCAAATAAAATAGTATTCATGGTCAGGTGTACTACATATTCCAATACACAAAACAAGTAAAATATCATCATAAAATCATTATAGTGAATGTATAAAGTCAACAAGACAATTCAGGAGATTAAGGTAGATAAAGATGTACCATAAAAGTCATATAAACGACATTGTGAAGAATACAGATAGACTTCTCATTTGAACTTTTCTATGCTCATATATGAATACACAACCAATGAAATTCCATATCATTTACAACCACAAGAATGGGATCCTAATTAGAATAAGTTATACTCCATGTATGTGTAATATATCAAAATATACTCTACTGCCATGGATATCAAAAAGAACAACAACAAACAAGCCCAGAAAAATCAAGACTATGTTTTAAAGAAATATATTGATTTTTTGATCCCTTAATAAGTACTATTTTTTAAATTAATATGTGTTAGTTATACACTCACTGATATTTGAAAATAACTTATTTGCATGCCAATTTCCACATTTTAAAGCATATCTACAAAAATCTCATTAAAATAGTATTTTATCCTCATTTATGGATCAAGATGCTAATGATTCAAAATATTTGAATTGCTCCAAAATGCCAATATTGAAGAAGCAGAACTAAAACTAGATTGAATTCAAGTGTTTCAACTCCATGGTCAAGGTAACTTATACCGAGCCAGATGCCCTGTGTCTGTATTAACAATGTGTTTGATAACCTATGAAATGGGACTAAACCATATTTTACATATCCAAAGCATGTAAAATAAACACATTACTTTTGTGTTAAAAACTATCAATATATATTAATGTTCAGTTAAAAGTATAGAAAATAAAATGCATTAAGAAGTTTGGCAAGAAATAAACCAGTTCATTTTTATCTTTAGTTTTATTACATGATTTTTATTTCTATATTAATCCATTATCAGCTATTTTTATAGAAAAGAACATAAAGCAATAGCAGGACACCATGTTCTAAATATATACTCATGTGAGGAGTAGTATTTTATATTTAGAAACTAGAATTTTAGGATTCAATCAAGGGAGTTACAACATATTGTTGTGTGGCTAAATCACAGCAGAAATGTATTGTTTAGTTTTCTATATTGTTAATAACTTTGAAAAATAATTGTTTTTCATAAAGATTTTTAGACTATTAATTTATACTAGACAATATGTTATCATTAGATGTGCAAAGAAAAACAACCCAGAATCCTTGTTCTCAATTTTCCCTAAGTTTAGTTGCTAAATACATCTTTATTTGTAAAGTGATAAGCAATTATACTTCCCATAATATTAAGAAGGATTTAACCCATGAGTAATATTAGAATGAATTCAAATACTTCCAAACAATTATTAGAGACTGTGAAAATAGTTAACATGATTTGTGAAAACTGGCAATTGCCTTGCAATATAAATGTTTTTCACATGGAAACAAAGTTATACAACATAACTTTAGTAGTTGGAAAATTATTTCAGTTTTTGTTAATAAGTATAGAGAGATTTGGAGTAATCCATTAGGTCTTTACATAATAGAAGATATTTTTTAAAAATCAAAATATTTTCCAAATTGAGTAGATTACAATTTAAGAAAGCAAGCTATCTGACTTTCAGAGTGTTCAAACAGAAGCTGAATCAAATTCTGATAGAGAATTACATATAAAATTATTTGTGTTTGGCTAGTGCTTAGCCTGAATTACACTGAAAAAACATTCTACTCTATAACTTTTATAATTCTGACAGACCCATATGAAGGAACCACTACATGAATTATTATAATAAGCCTAAAACTGAATTATTAAATGCATACCATTAAATTTATCATATCCTATTAGGAATGACAAAACCAATGTACTTCAGGCTTGATAAAGGGGCATTTAATAGTTTGCCCTTCCCTCCCTCTCCTCTTTCCTTCCTTCCCTCTTCCCTAAAAGATAGGTAGACTACCACATGCACCACATCTTTTGGATCCTGGAAGCTTGAAGACCGTATGTTATGTTGCCAGTGGACCAGAGAGCTTGTTTAGGGGTCCTAGCAGGGAGTATGCTACTCCTACACCATTGCCAGGAAAATGGTTTTCATCAGGAATGGTCCCTCTTTAGTAACATTTCAGCTTTGGGAGGAAACACTGAGGAAGGAAATTGATACTCTCCAGCCAGTCAGATCAGCCTATGCAACTCTGGCAAATAGACTGGGTGACAGCTGTCTGCAGCCAGATTACCCTCACATCCCAATAGTGTTAATTAATAGTGTCCCCTCTTCTTTCTTTCAACCCACTTAGGAAAAGAAAATGCATGAATTACACAGAATAAGAACATGGAAAGAGTTTGATCAATCAAGAAAAACTCTGGAGAAATATACAAAGATTTTGAGATTTGCCCAAGATAAGACTGGGCCCACTGTTTTTCTGGAGATTGTTGATCTTTTCAAGAGTAGACTTCTAGGGTTGTTATCCATTAGAATTATTTTTCCTTTATTTTGTATTATTCAACAGCCTGATAATGTCCTATATGCAGCAATGTCTCAATAAACTCCTTTGAATTACTAAAAAATGTATCATTTGCCCTTAGCCAGTAAGCTCCCATTAAAAAGTGCCAGTTTATTATGGACTTTGATTAGACTGTTTTGACTAAATGTTTCTTGGTATTAAGTTTACAGACTATGAGTGTTTTTTTTTTCCTTTTTAATGTTGGAATGTTAATCTGATTCATGAAATCTTTTAGTTTGTCTTACCTTTGTCCTTTATATGAAACATAAGTAATTTTTTTTCAAAGGGTATAATTTTAATTTTCTTTAAAAAACTACCATGTTTTCTTTGCACAAAAAAATATAATCTTGAAACTGTAATTTGAGAAAAAAAAATTAAATTGACTACAGTTCTCTTTCACCTTAGTCTTTTGTCATTGAAGATAGGTACTGGCAAATTTTCTAAGTGTATCAAAGGAAGGAATTGTAATGACCATCTGTGTTAGGTTTTTGTTGCTATGACCCAAACACCTGATAAGAACAACTTAGAGGAGAAAATGTTTATTTTGGCTCTGGGTTTCAGAGGTTTTCAATCCTCTTGAGCTGGAGGTAAGACACAACAATCATGGCAGAAGGGCAGGGTGGGGGAAGGCTGATCAGCTCAAGGTGGCTGGGAGAGTTGGGAAGTGAGGAGAGGGAGAGAGAGAGAGAAAGTGGGGGAGGAGGGAAGGAGGGAGAAGAGGGAGAGGAGAAAAGGCAGTCATACAAATATAATCCCTAAGAGCATGCCCTCGGTGACCCACTTCCTCCAGCCATGCCCCACATGCCTACAGTTACCATCTAGTCCAGCAGTCTTTTTGAATTATTAATTCATCCAACAGATTAATGATTAGGATATAGCTGCCATCATCTAATCATTTTACCTCTGACCATTTCTGCATTAAAAATGTGGACACCACGTATCTAAGCCACGATACCACCCTAATAAGTATTTTTCTTGTATTTAAAGCAGCAGAGAATTAACACTTCATTATCTCTCTGACAGAAATATGATAAACACAACAAATAACTGTCATCAAAAAGCAGGTTTTGATATTTGTTGGTTAGTAGCTGAGAAAGTGGTGACCAGTCCATTACCTAGGTATGATTTACCACTGATAATAAAATCTACAATCACAAATTCATAGCCACAGAGAAATTAATTTCTAGACTTGAGATGCTGTATCTGTACAAAAGTGGCTCTGGATGAGCCAAGAGATGTCTGACCTAAAGCAAATTTTCCTCAATGTGATTCTGGGAATACTGCAGACCATTATAATCCTATGTTACCCTAAGCTAGTTATTTTATTTAAAAAGCCATTTTCCAAAATAGACCTAGAGTAATTAAGCTTCTTTGAAAAGCATCCACAGTTATAATTTATATAGAAACATTATGAACTAAAACTTTTCAGAAGCTAAAATATTATATTCTGCAAACCTGTTGGAACCCAAAAGCTTGCAGGTGCTTCTTTGAAAAATGACATTTCCATCATTTACCTGACAAGCACAGCTGAAATATCAAAGTTATAAACATTCTGCTTCTGTGTGCCAGCTGCTGTTTCCCTGGAAACAACCTAAGTTGCAAAAGCTAGGTAAATTTACTTACCTTAAAATCGTGAGGTTTTTGAATATTTTACCAAATGTGTGCTTACCTGATATAATATACCTGCTTTATTTTAAAATATCCATAATTATTATTTTATTCATTTGTATGCACATATGTAAAACCAAATGCTATTAAATAATAAATATATACATTTAATTGTTTATGATATAAATATGTTATGAAATTAATTACATTTATCACATGCTATTAATTATATTGTTTAAAATCTTTAAAAGTGGGGAAATAAAATATAGTATTTATTTTTGGCATAACCTAGCAATAGCTATAAAAAGAGGAGAATTATTTAAGCAGTCTGAAAAAAATCTATTGATTATCTAGATCATTTTTATTTTTAAAAATCTAAGTAATTGGGCCCAGAGTTGTATCTTAGTGGTAGAGGACTTGCATAGCATGTGTGAGGCACTGGATTTGATCCTCAGCACCACATACAAATAAATAAAGGCATTTTGTCCATATACAATTAAAAATATATTTTTTAAAAATCTAGGTAATTGCTACATTTATATTAATGGAGTCTAACAATTTTATCTTGTCTTATCTTGTTCTAGCATTTACAATGCACAGTGTGGTATATGCCAAGAAGTTATAAAATGATCTCTGCTGCAAAATAGTCCTAAAAGATGGAGTGACCTTCATATTTTCTTGACACTTATACCTTTGTTATATATGATACAGTTAGTGAAAGAACTTCACTTTCTTTCAGTACTTTTTCTCTATAAAATAATGGTAATCTTTAGAGCTGGAAAAGATTAAAATATAATAGTATGATGCTCTTTTAATGTTTAAGAGCCAAAAAGACTAAAATCAAACACATGTTATACCCTAAGAGAATAACCCTGAGTTATAGTGCTAGTAGATTTACTGTGCCCCGTTATCAAAAAATAATCTTTAGATGTTGCTTCCATCTTTCAGTTACTTGGGAGATAGTTTTTTTAGTAGCAATGACAGTTATTTCAAGAGTTTCCTCAAGTCCATATGGACTAACTTGAATTCTAAAAATACACAGCAGAGCACAGCTTAAACCTTTGGGAGAATCTGCAAACTACTCAACTTTTACTTATATACCAAATATAAAAGTTGCAAACATTCTTAGCTTATTTTGTTATAACTGAAGACCTTTCTGACTTGAAATGGCACTATATGTGTCCATATTTTTTTTGAAAGGGAATTTATGTAATTGCTTTTTTCATAGTAAATTAAACAGAAGATCCACTGTATTTGAATTAAACCAAAGTTTCTTACACGTATACACACTGATATTTTTACAATATTAAAATAAAAATGATATATAAGAAAAGTATAATAGAGTTTATATATATATATAAGCATTTCAATTTCATTGAGTGATTTTTAGTGACTATGTTAAGTCATTAAATAATATACTATTTAAAACAACAGGTAAATATAAACTTCAGAGGTTTAGCAATTAATTATCTTTATTCTTCAGATTGGCAGTCATTCCATCTAATTCTGAAAGTGCTTGAAGATATTGCTTTTTTTGTTAGTCTTTTTTCTTTTCTTCAGTACATTAGCAAGGTGAACTTGCTGTGGCCATTTGTCTGTCCTTTCCTACTTTGAATGTACCTCAGTAGGAGAAGGATTCTATAATCCACATGGGCTATTACTTTTAAAAATTAATTTTTAATAAATAAGTGCCATATTATATCTATCTTTTTTTGATCTTTCCCACATTTTAATTTTTGCTATGATCTATTTCTTCTTTTTTCCCCTTCTATGTATTTTTTTTCCGCTTCAATTCTCAGAACAGTGATTTGACACCTTCCCTTGAAAAATTATATTTTTATGCATCTCCAGTTTGGTTATATTTTATATTATTGATTAAAACATTTGTAAGTCATGAAGTTGTTAGAAAATATAAATAGAGATTTTTAAATCCCATGCAAAGTTACTATGAACTAACTGTATCACATGGGTCAGTGAATATCACCTAGGTCAGTGCTATTACCTCCCTTCTGCTATTGTTCTGCATCACCATAAGATAAAACTAGATGTGCTAAAGTGCAGATCCTGAGCAGCTCACTCCTGAAACATGATTACTTAGTTGCTTAGAGCAGATGCACAAGCCTAGCTTTATCCATGGCCATGATTGCATACTGAGATCTTTTCAAGATCAATATATTCCAACACTGTGTTCCTCCCTTTCTTGCTCAAAACAGGTGAGAACTTCCTTTCCTCCTCATAGTGCTGCCTAGATGAGTATTTTGCAGTAGGAAATGCAATAACTATTAGCCAAAATGATACACATGAATTGTTATGCTGACAATTATGACTAATAAAGCATAATCTCTTTATATATGGTTTTTGTATTAAAAATGTGTATGTTGTTCCATTTACTGATCAAAATAACCTGCTGAGATTACTTGACAGAGGACAAATTGAGGGTTCCAAAATTTTAATCATTTTCTCAAAAATACACTATAAGTGGGAAATCATTTTTCTTGAGTCACATCTAATAGTTTTCATTGCTAAAAATATTTAATTTGCTTATTAATATATGAAGTGTAATAATTAATGTAAACATTGTTAGCAATCATAAATAACAGAAAAATAGTCCTATGGTCTATATTTTAGTAATCATCTAAATTCAATTTAGACTTAATGTTTACCTTAATTCTAAGTTAATTATTTATTGGAAATAGCTAAAAGTTTTGGATTTTAATATTAACAACTAGAGAAAACCAAAGGAGATTACCATGATAGTGCTGATAGTGCTTAAATATGAACTCAGGATTGTTTTCCAAATTCGGTATTTCATTGGGAATTTTAATTTGTTAATTACTCTTACAAATAAATAGGAGGAAAACTACTGAAGAAAAATTAATATCAATAAGTATTTGTCTGCAGTTTTTAACTTATTATATGCATTATATGCTGAGAGCCATAGCCAAGTAAGAATGACACATGGCATTTTTGGTTGAAAGGTGACCCCTGCTCAGAGATTAGGGTGGCTCCAGGTTTAGGGTGGATCCTGCTGGATTAGGGTGGCTTTGGGTTTAGGATGGATCCTGCTGGATTAGGGTGGCTCCAGGTTTAGGGCGGATCCTGCTGGGAATAGGGCGTGTCCTGCTGCCTCAGGCGCCTGCTCCTTGAGTTCCCATGGAGTTCTCACGGGGTTCTGAGAGAATTGGTATGCAGAGCCTGGTGGAGGCAGTGTATTCTCAGGCAGTGTGTGTAGAGTCCGGTGAGAGTTCGGGAATAAAGAGTTGCTGTTTAAATCTACAAGGATTTTGTGGTGGCTCGGTTATTTTGTGCCCAGCCAGACTGTGGCAATTATACTTTGATATATGAAAGAATATGTTGTGCTATGAAAATATTGTGTTTATATTCATATTCTTGTTCTATGTGTACCTTGACATGTACACGATCTTCTCAACCTTTGGGAAATGAAACAACAAATTATTGGATTAAAGGGATGATCTAGAAACTAAACTCCAAAAATCATATTTGAATTGACTAGAAAAGTACTAGCAGGCAGTCTCTTTCTAAACCAATTTAATGTCCTGTGAAGTAATTCTCTAATGTGATTGAAAAAGTGTCTTAAATTGTTGTCATTATGTACTTAGTGGTAGCAATACTAGCATCTAACTGAACAACCCAATTCTGTAGCATGCAACTCAATTTACATAATCAATCATGCTTTAATCATTAAAACATAAAGTAAAATAATTTGGAAACATAGGCAAAATAAATTAAATTTGTATATATATAGGCAAAAATGATCTTTCCAGGGCTAGGATTGTGGCTCAATGGTAGAGAGCTTGCTTAGTATGTGTGAGGTGTTAAAACTATGATGCAAAGAAAAGACCACCAACTTCAATTTTAAATCAAATTAAAGCAAGCTTATAATTCTGGCCAGAACTGTCTCTCCTGCAATCCTTGGGTTAGAGAACAGTACCCCAGCTCTCTAGGACATGGTTTTATAGCACAAGAAGTTGCAAAAGGGTGGTGTCTTGAGAACTTACAGATAACAAGATTTTGACACACATAATACAAAGAAAGATAGTAGATTAATAATCTAAATGATTAAACATTTCAAGTTTGGGAGTAAATTTGGATCCCAACACCAGAATTTATGAGGCACCATTAAGGTTTCAGAGAAGGTTGTTATCTGTTCAGGGAAAGCCCGGCATGGGTGAGTTCAAGGCACAGGCAGGCATTCCAAGCAAGTTTAGAAATCACAGTAATTTATAGTAAAACAGGAATTAACTTTTCATGACTTTGTAACAAGATGGCTCCCAATCTTAAAGTCGAATTAGGCTGGGTTCATCATGAGGTACTGGTTTAGATCCTCAGCACTACATATAAATAAATAAAGGTCCATCAACAAATATTAAAATACTTAAAAAGAAAAAAGAATGATCTTTCCACATATATTATATGCCTAATTTCTTACAAATAGTTGTATCTAACTACCATGGATATCTAGTCTCTGATGGAATTTGAGCATCTTCATTGATATATATAGAGCCTAATAGATACCAATTAAGACTACCAATTAATTTGGGGATTAAAAATAAATAATATACAAAAAGTGACTGCAGGCATGGACCTTTTACCCAGTAAAACTAGTGAAAATCATTTTAAAAACAAAACAAATGTAAAGCTATGGCAATGGTCTTAAGGATAAATAGGGAATTCAGAAATATTCAGGAAAAGCTGAGAATGTATAGTGACTAGACCACAAGTACTCCTGCCTGCCATCTTCAGTTAAGCAAGGCAGAGAGCCTCTACTCCAGACTCTTGAAATCAGGAGCAAAGCACTCTTCCCCTCTCCCTACATGCCAGCCCAGAACTTTCTTTCTGGTAGATCAGGATGTCAGTGTTGCTGAGGCTATGTTAGGAAAGTTCAGCTGAGAAGAGGATCTCCTCTTCCACTCAACCATCACTCATGGAATGGAGATTCTTCTTTGGGTGTGGTACGTTGGGGAAACTAAGGCCCTGATCACCTTTGATCTGCATATGAGATAGTGAGTCCATGCCAAGAGAGATAAGGCAAGAGAACCTCAGCCTGCTGTCCCCCTCCAACAAGCAGTCAGCTCCTAAAGTAAGGATGCCACTTATAAAGAGGACTGTCATTGTCTCTATCCCCTGCTCCAGAGCCCTAACAGAAATTTTGTTGGCAATAGAGCAGGCTTTAAAAATAGAGTGTCTAATCTCTTATTAAAGGATCTTGCTTTAATTGTATCAGAACCTAGATAAATTTAGAAATGCTCTCAAGAGCAGTGTAGGTCATGGTGAAAGACAATGGGGGGAGGGGCTGAAGTGTAAAGGGTTTAAATTTCAGGAGAGAATCAAGGAATAAGAGGAGAGGAGTCCTCCTGAGGCCAGAGCAACTTTCAAGCATTGTGTTTGGAAACTGTTCCTTCAAAGTTAAAGTTTGACTGCAGGATAATACAAAGTAATTTATGCCTAAGGGCTATGTTGAAAACAAAAGAACAATAATCCAGCCATTAGAGGTCTTTAACAGCTGGATATTACCAGGGAAAGACAGAAAAGTACCCTATAAAACTATTGCCATTGATCCATTTTGAGTTAAGTTTTGTGTGTAGTGAGAGATAGGGGTTTAATTTCATTTATACATATGGATTTCCAATTTCCCCAGCACCATTTGTTGAAGAGACTATTTTTCCTCAATGTATCTTTTGGGCACTTTTATCTAGTATGAGATAACTGTATTTATGTGGGTTTGCATGAATGGTGTGACCCTACTTTGTATACAACCAGAGAAGTGAACAAGTGTACTCCATTTGTGTACAATGAATCAAAGATCATTGTGCTGTCATGTATAACTGATTAGAAAAACAACAACAATAACAAAACCACTATCACCTCAGGGTGACTGTGGACAAGCCTAAATTGGTGCCTCACAGAGGAACAAGATCAGAGGCATTGCCCTTTGTGTATGTGTGTGTGTGGGGGGTACAGGAATTGGGGAATGCATCACTTAAATAGTTTGGTTAGTGACTAAAGGAACAAGCAAATAATAAAAAGCCTTTGAGGGAACCGGAACCTAGAAATCAGAGTTGCTACAATGTTTATCTAAAGTAT
This sequence comes from Urocitellus parryii, assembly GCF_045843805.1. Classification (NCBI taxonomy): domain Eukaryota; kingdom Metazoa; phylum Chordata; class Mammalia; order Rodentia; family Sciuridae; genus Urocitellus; species Urocitellus parryii. The sequence goes on from NC_135536.1 coordinate 51,903,500, forward strand.
CCAGTTTCCAACTACCACAAAATATTAAACATGTTGCTATAATGTTTATCTAAAGTATCCAGTTTCCAACTACCACAAAATATTAAACATGCCCCAAAATATGTATAACTCTTTCACTGGATAAAAATTAAGCAATAGACACTGTATAAGAATAAGCAGATAACAAATTTAACAAAAATTCTCCAAAGTTGCTATTATAAATGTGTTCTCAAAGCTAAAGAAAATTGTGATTAAAGAAGTAAGGTATAATGATGATTGCGTTAGTTGGCTTTTTATTCATGTGACCTAAATGCCTGACAAGAAAAAAATAAAGGAGTACAGATTTATTTTGGCTCATGGTTTCTGAGGGTCAATGTATTCTTGGCTGACTCCATTGTCCCTAGCCTAAGGCAGAACATCATGGCAGTAGGTCATAGCTGAGGAAAGCTGCTCAGCTTGCGGCTGCTGGAAAGTAGAGAAAGATAAATGAGCCAGAGAAAGCCAAACCTTTTCAGGGCATGCCCTCAGTGATTGACTTTTACCAATTAGTTGCCACCTTTCAGTATTCCATTCAGCTATCTATAGATTAAACCTTAAAGTGGATTAATCCACTGATGAGATCAGAGTCTTCATGATCCAATAATTACCTAAAGGGCTCACCTCTGAACCTTGCTGTTGTGGGGGGCCATGATTTCAACACATGAGTTTTGGGGTAACATTTCAGACCCAAAACAGAACAATGAACTTTCATCAAAACAAGAATACCTATAAAGAGATAAAAATCATGAGAAAGAACCAAGTGGAAATTACTAGAGTTAAAAAGTGGCACTGAACTTTAAGTTCTCAAAAAAAAAAATGTATACTCACACAGAAGAAAGAAAAAATAAATTGGAAGACAGAGATTATATTAACCAAAGAATGAAGGAAAAGGAATAAAGAATAATAAAGAGATTTAGAGAAATGTTAAGCCACTGATAGGCACAGCAACATACGTGTAATGGGGCTACCAGAATGAGAGGAGTAAGAAAGGAGGAGATAAGATCATTTGAAGAAATAAAGGCAGAAACTTCCCAAATTTAAGGTACAATACTAATTTACTCATCTAGGAAATTCATCAGACTCCAAATACGACAAATGCAAAGATTCACAAATAAACATCATAGGAAAAATATTAGGGTCAGAGACAAGAAGAAAAAAGTATGAGGCAAGGGTAAATTGACATGTAATTTACAAGTAAGCTCCCAAAGAACTTTCTCTAAACACTGTAGGCAGATTAAGTTTCTACCCTCTTGATACATCACAATGGGAATTAAACCTCAACACGTAAACACTGAGGCTTACTCAAACCCTATTCAAATGAGAGCAGCTCTAAAGCAAGTGAACCTAATAGACTGTTGAGAGCCACAGTTTAGTTGGAATGACCTTGGCATTTTGCTAGAGGGAATGGTTGAAAGGTGACCCTGCTCTGGGTTTAGGGCAGCTCCAGGATTAGGGCGGATCCTCTGGGGGAATAGGGTGGCTCTGGGATTAAGGCGGATCCTTCTGGGATTAGGGCGGATCCTGCTGCTTTGGGTGCCCACTACTTTGGAGTTCCCATTGAGTTCTGGGGGGGGGGGGGCGAGAATTGGTGCTCGGAACCCTGTGGAGGGAGTGTGTTCCCTGGAAGTGCTTGTAGAGTGCCAGTGAGAGTTCAGGAATAAAGAGTTGCTGTTTGAACCTACAAGGCTTTTTGGCGGCTGGGTTATTTGTGCCCAGCCAAACTGCAGCAATAGACATCTGTGGAACATTCACCAGACAACAGCCAAATATATATTTTTTTCTCAATTGTGCATGAAGTAGTCTAAAGAATAAATGGTAGGTTACAAAGCAAACCTCAATAGGGTATAGAGAGTGCAAAATATTTTCTTTAACTGCAATGGAATGATATTAGAAACCAATAATAGGTTAAAAATGGGGCACTTAAATATGCGTAAAATAACTGCCCTACTGCCAAATAACCAATGGACCATATAAGTAATCAAAAGAAAAATCAGAAAATCATTTGAGAAGAATGAAAATAAAGATACATAACATGTCTAAACATCTGGGATCAAGGAAAGGAGTGATTAGAAAGAATTTCATAGTTGTAAGTGCCAATATTAAGAAATAAGAAAAAATCTCAACTCAATAATACAATTAAAAATGGTCAAAGAATCTCATAAATATTTTTCCAGTGAAGATGTGCAAATGAACAATAAGTATATGAAAAGATGATTAGCATCATTAATCATGAACTAAGTGAAAATCAAAACCACAAAGAGATATCACTTCACAACCAGTAGGATATCTATAATTAAAAAAAATATGACTATCACTCCAGGCACGCACTTGTAATTTCAGAGACTCAGGAGTCTAAGTAAAAGGGTCACGTATTTATTTGAGGCCTGACTAGGTGACTTAGCAAAACCTCATCTCAAAACCGAAAAATATAAAAGGATGAGGATGTAGCTCAATGGAAGATAGTCCTAGGTTCACCTTGTAGGATTGAAAAAAAAAAAAAGGTAATTATTAACAGTGTTGACAAGGATTTCTAGAAACTAGAACCTTTATATATTGTACAGGAGTTTGGTAGATTAAAAAAGCTTGCACATAGATGTTAATGTTGACATTATTCATAAAAAGCCAAAAAGTAAAAAACAAAATAACTAAATTAAATGCATAAATGTATATCAAGTGATGAATGTATAAACAAAATGTGGTATATTATTACAATGAAATATTACTTGGCTACAAAAGAGAATGAAACATTGATAGACCCTAAAATGTGTGAACATTGAAAACAGGCTAAATAAAAGAGGCTAGTAACAGAAGATCATATATTTGCCTGATTCCATTTACATCCCATGTCCAAAAGAGGAAAGTCTATGGATAAAAAATAGATTAGTGATTGCTTAGAGGTATGTGGGGTTGTGGGAATAAGGATGTGATAGCTATAGGTTCTGGGGCTTCTGTGGAAGTGACAAAACCATTCTAAAATGGACTCTGATCATGGGTGTGCATACCTGCAATATACATTGGATTTTACATTTTAAGTAGATGAGCCATTTTATGAGAATTATATTGTAATAAACTTCTTAAAAATAAGTAATTTGGGTGCCAAAATGTTCTGGAGAAAGTTTATATTTAGAGTTATGTGAAAAATAGCTTTTTAAAATAATTTAGTTATGTGAAACTAATCTCTTTTAAAATAATTTACTCATATTCCATATCTGTTTCTTATAGTGACTGGCACATAGAACTCACAACTATTCTTAAAAGTTGGTAGACTAGTTCTAGAGTTCTGGGTCTGATCTAAGACATTTCATCTTGGGACCCATTGTGTAATCAATGTAAAAATGTTCTATTTTATGTATAAGTTATATCAAATAGGTCAGAGAATATGAACAGATTAAATCTTTAACAATAATGATTGTAGTCTTTATTATAGTATTATAATCTGGCTCTCTCTTTACATCATTGAATCAGATGTTCTTTTTCAATTTGAACTATCATCAAATTAAGGCAATACAGTCATTCATAGTTCACAAATTTTCTCACTACTTTGAGGATTCAGATGAGATTAAAATTAGACACAAATTCACATTATTACAATAATCAAGGCTAATATTTTGAAATCATAATGCTAATTGTTAAAAATAACTGATAAGAAAACAATTCCACAGAATAAATTATTCATGATAATGACTATTTATATCTTAAAATGGGACACTGATTACAACTCCTTTACTTGAGTAGCTATGATTTTTGTCTAGAGAATTATAGACCTTGCTATATCTGTTTATTATATCTAGCTAGGGCACATTAATCTATAGTCCATAACATGGCCCACTCAGTACCCAGGGCATAGCCTACAATGAAAAATTGATGTGAAGTAATTAGATTCTCTGATTTAAATAAAAAAGAGTTAAGACACTAGGTTTTTAGGAATAGGGATAATATAAGAAGGTTGGCATGTTTGTGCATATATTAAATTTATGTAAAAAAAGAACCTAACAGTAAGTAAGGACAGTCACACAGTGTGGAGAGAGGAGAACAGGGAAATGGGCAAGGAAAACCTAAGTCAAAATTCATAAAAGACAACCATATGGCATATAAAGAAGTATAAATTGTAGTAATATACCTCTTGACACTATAAAGACTATCCATTTAATCTTGACATTATTTCCACTTCAGCAAAGAACAGTTGGCTAATGTATATAGTAAACTGACATTCACTTTGGGGAAAAAAAAACTTTGGAAATCATATTAAACAAACTTCAATAAAAAAGTTATAATTATGTTAAGTTTTTTCAGAGATAAATGATTTTAGCTGTTTATTTCTTTCAAAAGTCTCTAAACATTGCCATATTATTTAACTTATTCTTGACATCTACACTTTTCCCTTTAGTAACTGTCATCTATATAACAGCAGTTTCACGTCAATGCTTTCCTTGCCACAGTACAGAACAAAAAAATTAATCCAAAGTTTGATTGTTTTGAGAATAATAGTTGCAATTCTCAAAATAATATAAACCTTGAGCTTTCATTCATGAAATAATGTTATCTTTCTAAGGTAATATTTTCACTTAAGTATATCCAACACTGAAAGTCCATTAAGAAATGTTAGAGTGCTCTTCATGCTCAGTACCTTTTCTCAGAATCTTTCTTTGCATTATTTGTGCACAGTTCAAAATAATGCTTGTGAAACAAATCAGTATTTTATAGAATTAAAAACTAAAAGTTTCTTGTTTTTAATTATTATTTAGAAAATTACCTGGTAAGTAACCTAGCAAAGTCAAAATGTCTCATATATTTTCTCTCTCTTGTTATGTTTGCTAATGTATACATGCAAAAATTATGAATACCAAGACTTGGGATAGTATGGGGGAAAAGAAGAAGATGTGAGTTTTTAAAAATTTATATTAGAGTCAGTACTAAGCAGTTGTGTATTATTTTAATTTTTAGTTTTGACATATTCATATGAGGCATCTAAATTAGAATAGCATGTGTATCTGAATATGGGGATGGACAATGGGAATAGATAAGACAAGAGACTCATCTTTCTCCAAGTCAGGGTCATAGTACATATTTCAGAATTTAGGATGTCAAGTCCCAACCACAGTCTGACTATAGGTCAGCTGGATATTTTTCCAGGTCAATAACTCATAAATGGCATGGGAGCCTAGGCCAAGGTTAGGCCTATGACCACCCCACCAACCAGCACACCTATGCAGGAGCCTAGGCCCAGGCCTAGGACTGTCACACCAGGGGAGCCTTGGCCAAGTTTAAGGCCACTACCCTCCCAGGAGTCCAGGCCTAGCTCACCTCCTCTTGGGACACTGCAGCCACCACCATAGCCCTCCCCATGCAGTTACCTCCACCTTTAGTTGCAGTAGCATCCATTGTGGGACACTGGCCAGGTTCCAGAAGCACAACACCAAGGTGAGGTACAGGTACTGTGAGGGACACAATAAGATTATAGCATAGAAACTGTAATATCTGAGGTCCACACTGCAAGATAGGAAGACACATAAACAACATAAAATAAACAAACAAACAAAACAAAACAAACAAACAGGGAAGAAAGTGCCCCAAACAAACCAAGATACTACAATAATGGAATTCATGGACAGCACACTTGATGAAATGTCAAATAAGGAGTTCAGAATGTACATAATTAAAATGATCTATGAATTAAAGAATGACCTAAGTGAGAAAATATGGGCAACCATTGATGACGCCAACAAAGAAATAAGGGAGCAAATACAGGTATCCATTCATGATACCAACAAAGAGATAAGGGAGCAATACAGGTAGCAAAGGATTATTTCAAGGAAGAGATACAGATTCTGGAAAAAATATCAGAAATCCTTGAAATGAAGGAAATAGTAAATGAAATAAAAAAAAGTCAGTAGAAAACATCACCAACAGACATGATCACTTGGAAGACAGAATGTCAGATAATGAAGACAAAATATATAATCTTGAAAATAAAGTAAACCACACAGTGAAAATGTTAAAAAAACATGAACAGAACATCCAAGAAGTATGAGATAGCATCAAAAGACCATATCTAAGAGTTATTGGGACAGAGGAAGGCAAAGAGATTCCAACCAAAGGTATGCAAAATCTCTTCAATGAAATAATATCAGAAAATTTCCCAAGCATGAATAATGAATTGGAAAACCAAATACAAGAGGCTTACAGAACACCAAATGTGCAAAATTACAACAGATCTACACCAAGACACATTATAATGAAAATTCCTAGCATACGGAATAAGGATAGAATTTTAAAAGCCACAAGAGAGAGGAAGCAGATCACATATAGTGGGAGACCAATTTAGATCATAGCAGATTTTTCAACTCAGACCCTCAAAGCCAAGAGATCATGGAGCAACATATACCAAGCTCTGAAAAAAATTGATGCTAACCAAAAATCTTATATCCAGCAAAATTAAACTTCAGTTTGATGATGAAATTAAAACCTTTCATGATAAACAAAAGTTAAAATATTTACATTGAGAAAGCGTTCACTACAGAGGATTCTCAGCAAGATATTCCATGAGGAGGAAATAAAAAACAATGATAATAATCAGCAAAGGGAGGAACTATACTAAAGGAAAGGCCAATCAAAAGAGAAACCAAGTCAAGTTAAAAACCAAAAATAACACCAAATGTCTGGGAATACAAATCATATTTCAATAATAACCATGAATGCATGAAAGTGAATGGCCTAGATTTATCAATTAAAAGACATAGACTGTCAGATTGGATTTAAAAAGACCCAACAATATGCAGCCTTTAATAGACTCATCTCACAGGGAAAGATATCCACAGACAGGTAAAAGTGTGGGAAAAAAAACGTACCACTCAAATGGACCATGTAAACAACCAGGGGTTTCCATCCTCATATCAGATAAAGTGGACTTCAAACCAACGCTAGTGAAAACAGATAAAGAAGGACCTTTCAAACTGCTTAAGGGATTCATAAATTAACACAACATAAGAATCATAAATATTTATGCCCTAAACAAAGGGGCATCTATATATACCAAAAAAAAAAAAAAAAAAAAGCCTTCTCAACTATAAGAACCAAATAGAACACAACACAATAATACTGGGTGAGATTAACACACCTCTCTCACAACTGGATAGATCTTCCAAACAAAAACTAAACAAAGAAACTATAGAATTCAATAAAATAATCTATAATTTAGACTTAACATATGTAGAATACTCTATCCATCAACAAGCGAATACACTTTCTTCTCAGCAGTACATGGATCCTGTTCCAAAATAGAACCTGTGTTAGGCCACAAAGCAAGTTTTAGAAAATGCAAAACATAGAGATACTACCCTGCATTCTATTTGACCATAATGGATGAAATTAGAAATCAATGATAAAATAAAAAATAGAAGCTACTCCAATATCAGGAGACTAAACAACATGCTATTGAGTGACACATGGATAAAAGAAGACATCAGGAAGGAGATACAAAAAATTAGAGGTAAATGAGAACTTTGATACAACTTATCAAAATCTCTGGACACTATGAAGACAATGCTAAAAGGAAAGTGCATTACAGTAAACTCATCCATTGAAAGAAGAAAAAGTCAACAAATTAAATGACCTGGCAAGACATCTCAAAGTCCTAAAAAAAGAAGGACAAACCGACAAAAAAGTAGTAGAAGACAGGAAATAATTAAAATCAGGGAAGGAATCAATGAAATTGAAACTAGATGGACATACATTATTACCAGGGTACATGTATGACTGCACATATAGTGCAATGCTACATTGTGTACAACCAGAGAAATGAACAGTTGTGCTGCAATTGTGTACAATGAATCAAAATGCATTCTGCTGTCATATATACCTAATTAAAATAAATAAATTTTAAAATTAACACATAAATCACCATAAAATATCATAATTGTATTAGAGTATCACATAAATGAAGACTAAGAAAAACATTATTTTTCAGATTTTATTCCTACTTTATGTATATCTCCAGAAAGATAGAAGAAAAAGAAAAAAAGAAAAAGGAAGAGCAAAGCACCACAAAAAAACATTTACTAAACAGAAAAGATACACATATTTTTAGAATGAATAGAACTATCATGGGTTAAATTAATTTTTAAAAATGTCACAATACAGATAATTATGTTGAACATTTGGGAATTTGGGATGAGGAAAAATTTCCAAAATAAGAAAGTTTCAGAATTTAAAAAAATGCTATAAATACAACTCATTATTAACAAATTAAAAATTAGAAGATGAATATTTTTAATCCAAAAAATACCCAGCTAAAATATGCTCAAATATGAAGCTAAAATGTTTAAAAAATGGATCATTCAGTGGCATGCAAAATTTCTGAGACAACTAACAAAATAAAGTAGTTAACCAACTAAATAATCAGAAAAAAAAGCAGAGGGTATAAGGGAAAATTAAAACTGGCATGATAAAAATTTATTACTCATGTGAATAAGTTTTTATCGGTAATGAAAATTCAAAAGGAATTGGCACTATGATAACAAAATAAAATAAAAAGGAAGATAAAAACTTAATTGCATGCTAAGATTATGTGTTCTTTTTGTCAAACTGTAAAAACTCATTGATATTCTAATAAAAACTGTTATAAATACACATATTAATTACCTATAATAGCTTGATGATATGAATATATCCATTATTTTCCTAGTAGTAAAACAGCAGTAAGATAAAATTTTATTCATCTAATAATAAACATTAAAAGACAATTACAAAAAAAATAGCATAAAAGCATGCTAAGAGTTGTGATTTGTAATAATATTTGGAAGTCATTATTCCTATCCTTACAAGAATAGCTGAATAAACTGAAAAGCTTTTCTTTTCTATTGCCTTTTCTCAGATCCTTTGGACAACTGTGATTGTACAAAAAATTATTCCTCAGGGGCTGGGGATGTGGCTCAAGCGGTAGCGCGCTCGCCTGGCATGCGTGCGGCCCGGGTTCGATCCTCAGCACCACATACCAACAAAGATGTTGTGTCTGCCAATAACTAAAAAAAATAAATATTAAAAAATTCTCTCTCTATCTCTCCCTCTCTCTCTCACTCTCTCTTTAAAAAAAAAATTACTCCTCAGAAATCTGGAGAGAGGAGTGCAACTCAAGGGATTCTGTATTGGTGAGTAGGTCACCTATAGAAAAATCCACTAAACACAAATCAAAAGGAATATTTCAATAGTAAATTTGACGAATTTCTAGAGACTGAGTGCTGAGAAACTTAGAAGCTCCACTCATGAGGAGTCCCAGTTATTTTCACAGATTTCTTTCCTAGAATCCCAAACAATTATCAGAACAAGGGTAAGAGAAACATATCTTCACAGTCCTGAAACAAGATGTAGAGTAGCCACCACAGAACTCTCAAACGCTTTACTAGCAAAGGTGTCCCCAGAGTGCTGTTTTGAAACCTTATCACATCTGGGGAAAGAAATTCCACCCAGTTTCAACCAGCCTTGACCTTCATGTTTTCTTTGAGGGAAAAAACTATAAAGCCACAAGTCGACAAGGATTCAAGAAAATAGACAAGGAGAATTGCAACCAGAGAAAGGAGGAGGGAATAATGGTGTGAGAGCTATTTACACCCTTGAAGAAGGGACATAAATTTGGAGAGGCCAAATTCCTGAGGCATAGACACACTGAAAGTCTGAGATAATCCAATGATTATAGCATGGTCTCCTTCCCCATATCTAACCCCCATACCATACATTTTCAGAGTAATAGCCATGGATTACCTTGAAAGAACTGCTAGACACAAACTATTTTTTAAAAAATCTTATCAAGTAAACCAATTTATTCAGTGCATTTAAAAATGTTTTAATCAGTTATACATGACAGTAGAATACATTTTGACACTTTGTACACAAATGCAGCACAATTTTTCATTCATCTGGCTGTATATGCTGCAGAGTCACACCAGTAGTATAATCATATGTGTATATAAGGTAATAATTTCTATCTCATTCCACTGTCCTTCCCATTCCCAAAGCCACCCCTGCCAATTCCTCTCTGCACAATCCAAGCTTTCTTCCTTCTTCCTTACCTGCCCCCATTCACATTATGGATGAGTATCCACTTATCAGAGAAAACATTCAGTCTTTGGTTTATTGGGATTGGCTTATTTGACTTAGCATGATATTCTCTAGTTCCATCCATTTACTGGCAAATGCCATAATTTCATTCTTCTTTTAGGCTGAATAATATTACATTGTGTATATGTACCATATTTTCTTTATCCATTCATCTGTTGAAAGGCACTTAGCTTGGTTCCATAGCTTAGCTATTGTGAATTGAGTAGCTCTAAATATTGATGTGGTTGCATCACTATAGTATGCTGATTTTAAGTTCTTTATGTATAAATCGAGGAGTGGGATAGCTGGGTCAAATGGTGGTTCCATTCCAACTCCTGGGGAATCTTCACTCTGCTTTCCATAGTGATTGTACCGTTTTGCAGTCCCACCATCAATGTATGAGTAGGCACAGACTTTTGAGTACCAAATCAAAGGTAATTGTCATAAGTCTTCACACTAGAAGCCTGTTTATCCTTATATTTATTACAACATTCATCATGTCTTGCTTTCAACAACATGAACAACAAAACTATGTAATATCTAAAAGCAACAAGAGATAAGAAATGCTGAAGACACAAATTAAAAAGAAGACTGTTAAGACATATAATCTGCAATAAAAACAAGGTATTTGAAATATTAACACATTTTAGTTTCTAATGAAAAAAATAGATAATATAAAAGAACTGATGGGCAATGAACATCACCAGTGATATGGAAACTCTAAGAAAGAATCAATAACCAGAAATCAGTAACACAGTCACAGAGATGAATAGTGCCTTCAAAGAGTTCATAAGCAAAGGCAAGAATCAGAGAACTTGAAGATAAGTTAACAGAAATTTCCCAGCTGAAAGGCAAAGTAAAATATGAATAAAAAAGAACATCAAAAGCTTTGATATAAAAAATTCTGATATTAATCAAAAGTTATAATATGTTCTTAATTGAAATAATTGAAGAAGAAAGAGAATGGGGCAAAAGGAATAATTTAAGTTATAAAAATTGGAAGACTTATATTGTCTGATTTCAAGCTGAATGTATAAGAAAGTTAATGTAATCAAGACAGCACCCTATATGCAAGGTAATGACATAGTCAATAAAACAATGTCCAGAAATACATGGATACTACTATAGCAAACTGTTCTTTATAAGGCTAATTTAATTGAGAAAGGGTAATATTTTCTATATTGTTGAAATAATTATATGCAAAGAAAACATACTTTACAACCTACATCAAAATTAACTCAGAATGGATCATAGATCTCATTTACAATGAAAAACTTATGAATTCATGAAAAAAAAACATGAGGAAATCTATGTAAACTGAGTCTTGGTGGTGCGTTTTTAGATACAATGACCAAAATAACAGGAAAAATTTATGTTTTACTTTTATAATATTAAATTTTTTTCCTCTGTGAAATATCACAAACTGAAAGTGTTTCCTAAGTTCATTTCTTATCAAGAACTTGAATCAAGAACATACAAAGAGCTCTAGAATGTCAATAATAATAAAGAAAAGTCTAAATTAAAATAGAAAAAAAATGATCTGAACAAACAATAAGAGATGGCAAAGAAACATTTGAAAAGACATTAAGAATATTTGTGATAAGGGAAATGCAAATTTAAACAACAAGGTAGTACAACACATCTATTAGGATGGCTAAAATGATTTTAACTAAATATATCAATTGTTTTCATGGATGGGGAGTACAAGAAGCTTTCATTGCTACTGGGAATGAAAAAATGGTATAATCCCTCTATAAACAACTTGGCAATTTGTTATGGGGCTAAAACTTATCTTAGTATATGATAGATCCATTATACCCGTAGGTATTTACTCACCTGATTAGAAAATATGTGTGTAAAATTTTTTAGCAGCTTTCTTTCTTGATCATCAAAAAACCATAGCAACCAAGCTGTCCTTCAATAGGTAAATGGCTACACACATAATGATATGTCTATACAGTAGAATACCATTTAGAGATAAAAATTAATGAGTCATCATACCACATATCAACATGGCTGAATTCCAAATGAATATTGTTAAGACGGTCTGAAACAGCTCAGTATTTTAAGATTGTTTGTATGACAATCTGGAAAAAGAAAAACTGTAGAGATAAGAAAGAGATCAGTTGTTTACAGGGGCTTTGTGGTGAAAGAAAGTTGAGTAGATTAAATAGATTATTTTATAGTGGTAGAACTGTTCTATAAGATGCTATAGTGCAGATACTTGACGCTTTTATTAAAATTTATAGAAGTTTATGGCACAAATAATGAACCATAACTACATGAATAAAACAAAATCACTATATTGGGTGACCTCAGAATGGAATTGAGAAGGTAATAAAAGAATTTAACTGTGACTGTGTAGAAGAGCCTAATGACATATGATGGCTGTATTAATGTGGTACCCTGAATGACATCCTAGAATAAAAAAATGAGATACAAAGTAAAACTTATGGAAATCCAGATAAACCATGAAGTTCAGTCAAAAAAATCACACCAATATCAGTTGATCAGTGAGACAAATGTCCCATCCTAATGTAAGACTTTAATGAAGGGGAAACTGGTGCTGGTACTGGTATAGAAGAGAACTCTATCATCTTAACAATTTTTGGGAAATCTAGGATTTTTTCATTTTGCTCCTCCAGTGTCTAATCTCTATAAATTATCCAGTTTCAAACTCAATTTTTACATTTTTAGAATATTTGGAATAGCAACATACCATTTCTCCAATTCTAATTTGTCTCAGTCCCTTTTGTGATAGTATAAACAGAATATATAAAACAAGGTAGATTTATAAATACAATGAACAGAAACTTATTTTCTTGCATTTCTGAAAGATGATAAATTCAAGAGCAAGATACCAGTCTTTAGTTAGTGTATTTTTTCTGTACCATCACATGGCACAAAGCAGAAAGGCAAAATCAAAGAGGGGCCAAATTTGCTGTGTTAGTGGTGTTAATTCCACTCAAAATGAGGTTCTCATGCTATATCACCTCCTGGAGGTCCTGCCTCCTACTACTGCCACAATAATAATAATAACATTTTAGCATGAGTTTTGGAGGAAGAAAATATACAAATCATAGCAGGCAACGAATTGAATACTTGTGAAGTTGTTTTTATAGAAAATTTCAAAACTATTTGTACGTACCCAATGGAAAAAATCTTGGCAGATTAGGTCAGAAAGCCAGGTAATCAATTCTCTGTTGCTACTCATTTTTAGAATGGACAAGTTCCTTTCACTTTTTCTAGAAGATTTATTTCTTGAGGAGAAAAATGATTACTAACCAACACATGTGAGCATAATTTTGCTTTTCGAGACTTCTAGGTTTACTCTTCATGTCATGATCAATCACACAGATGGACAGTTTAAAAAAAATTCTAAGATTTAGAGGTTTAAGTTCTGGATTTTTCATGGAAATCCAGGATATAAATATAATACAGAGAAAAAATCTTAATCATCCTGTTTATGATACAAATGTATTAGAAGATTGTCTGAACTACCTAACACTTCTCAAAGAAATATTTGGCGGGGGGTACCAGGTATTAAACTGAGGGACACTCAAACACTGAGCCACATCCTCAGCCATATTTTGTATTTTATTTAAAGACTGGGTCTCATTGGCTGGGTTTGACCTTGCAATTCTCCTGTCTCAGCATCCTGAGCCACTGAGATTGCATGTACCACTGTGCAAGAGAGAAGTATAGTTTTGAAGGATGAAATTAAAGTGGAATCATGAAGAAAGAATTTGAAACAAGTTAAGTGCTCAAAGGATGCCATAGCTTTTGTCCTCGGTAAGTGGCATGTCTATTCCATATTCATTAGATAAATAAAGTGTGAATATTGCTGGTCTTCTAGGCTACTTTGGAAAAATTAGCATACTACCTTAGATATTATATTTGAATATATCATTTATTATATTTTTATCATTTATAGTCCAAGGAGTTTTAAAAGGCAGACTCTAGGCTAAAATTATAAAACATGACACAGGTATTTATTTTATCATTTTCCCCAACATCCACAAATGAATCTAAGGAGATTAATGTATATATTTTGAAGTTTCAATAAGAATCTTCACTAAAGCTGTTCATATTCCTTTATTTTAAGGAAAAATCAAGTATAAAAATGATAAGCAAAAATGCTAATCATTATTTGTATTTCTCCTAAAGTATGAAAAGATTTGTAGACTAAGCATATTTGCCTCCATTTTCAGTTGTGGACTGTGATACTAGTGGCACAGTGGTTTTACTTTGATTGCTTCATTTTGATTTTATTTTGCCTCTATTTCTGTTTTCCTCTAGGTTCATACATTTATTGTGCTGAAAAGAATTTTTCTCACTTATCATTAAGAAAAGGAGGACATACTTGTACTTGATGTACTTCCTCTTTTTAGTTCATTACTTTGTTTCTCCATTACTCAGAGGTAAACCTCATGTATAATCCAGAACCATGATTAAGTCATGACCTGGATACTGGGTGTCCTAGTGAAGAAATTACTGATGTTCAGTCTTTAATGTATTGCATCATGTTCTACTTGTCTTAAAAATGGCTGAATTTTAATTTGGTTTCAACCTTGTTTTAATAAACAAGGTTGTCATTTTGTCCATATGGTTATACTTGCGGACTCTGGAAGAGAGTGGAAGTGTTTAGTAAATGACCCTTGTTTGACATAAACAAAACATATTTTCTTTTTCAGAGCTACAGAAAAGACACAGGGACTCCCATTATAAGGAGATAAGAAGGTGTCAAACTCTAGCATGAAAATGATAAATCTGCTAGCTTTCCTGATTGGATAAATTATAGTGCAGGTAAAGTGCTAGTCTCTTGTCAATAATTTAAAATTGAATTAGAACCCACTTCAGCATATATACACATTTCACTTATATATGACATTGAAAATAGCTGTACTTAATAAAGGCTGATTAAGTAGAGCCATTTGACCATGAAGTTTTAAATATAAAGAGATATGTTTCAGAAATGTTGCTGAAAGATTATAGCAAAAATTATCAAGAAATTAAATGCTCTGAAGGTTTATTCAGCGTTGGTCAGTATAACATTAATATAAAAGAAGAAAGAATATGACTTGAGAAAATTACAAAATTCTCAAAAACATTTTACCCTCGATTTCTTTCTATTCATTTTGGTAGTACATACATTTTATTTCTATAGTCACCTTTATTGAAAAGCATCATGTTTACTATTGTTACCATTAATCTTTCCATAGCATTGGGGGCTAAATAGGAAAGTAGGAAAGGAGACCTTTCTAATTAATAAGATAGCCAAAAATGTTATATTCTCTTCTTCTAACTTTCTATCCCATCCTTGGAAAATTTTAACTTTTATTTTCAACAGAATGGCTGAAAATCTGTTCTTTATCCTAACCTGAACCCTGTCAAACTTGTTTTTCTCATTACATAATTTTCTTCAAATTTTGATTTAGCACATACATTCACCAAATTTGGTAATATTGGCATTTTCTCCCTTTTTCTGAGCCTAATACATCCAATTACTCCATCTGCTTCATGCCATTCATATTTGTCCCATTCATTTTGATTCTCATTGCTATAGTATTCATATATTCAATTGTCATATGTTTTATTTTGGTCTTCTAGAAAAAAATAAGGTGAAAGCAAAGTGTGTCTTTGGACATTGAAGCCCCCAAGCATTGAAAATGTGGAAAGGATAAAATGCATTAAGGAAGGGTGAAAAGCAATGTGAAATCACCAGTGAAGTAATCCCTTTTGCCTCATCATGAGTTGGACAAAAATAAAACATTTCTTGGTGGGTGAACCACTTGGCATTTTTCTAGATGGAATCCATAAAAACATGTGCTTCACATTATTCGCTAGCAGAGGATAAAACTCATTTTCTAGGCCGCCTCCCATGTTGAGAATTGGTCAAAGTCCTCCCAATGGGAGTTAATTTTCCCTCACTTTTGCATGATACAGACACTTGAGAATCAAATCAAGAGGAACTCCAGGCACTTGGTGTGGAGTTACATGGATCGGCTATGGAAGAAATAAGGGAGAAGATCCAGCACGGCCAGCATAAGGTCCATTTGAGGCATGGTGATGTAAGAGGTAGGCAAAGTAAGTAATGTCAGAAGTAATTAAGTGGTCACCACAAAGATAAATGAAGAAAATGGAATCATTGTGATTATTATGGAAAGAGATATTTATAATAGAATAATCTTATACTTATAAAGAACTTTGTGAAATAAAAATTCCAAAGAGTTTGTTGGAGAATTTGAGGGAAGAACTTCCATCAGCCTGAAGTACTGGCATGAATAGGCAAATGGGTGCTTGTAAGAGGATATGGAAGCCACGCACGTCATGCTGGAGTCATAGGATAGGAGCTGCAGGAAGAGCTCAGTGACAGCTGCTGTTTCTGTGTCTGATGGTGGGTCTGACGTCATTGCTGGTTATCAGGGCCAGTAATAATGTAGAAATGCTGGACATGAAGCAGTGTACTGTGGAGGCAAGCTGGGATATATTAGCATGTATGCATCACTCTTACCATTGCAGCACTCAGAGGTTAATATCATCTGCTTCACTTCTAATTTTCAAATCTCCAGTAAATTTCTATTTTGATCAACTCTAACTCAGAAATACACAGGAAAGGGTGTTGTCAGAAGCAGACTTCCAGCTTAGTCTTATCACATAGATTATTCCATATAAACTTGGTATTGATATATATTTCCATTTAGCACATTTCACTCCCAAATTAAGACAACAGAAAATTCATACTTCTATTTTGTGCAAATGCTTAATCTCTATTAAATAGTGAATTTAAAATATCATACATCACTTCATTCATTTGGGTGATGTTCATTTATTTCTTGCTGAGATATAAACCCTCTCAGATATCATGGTACTAAAACACTGATAAATGTCTTAACATCTATTGTCATATTTTATGCACTCAGGAAATAGAAAAAGATAATGTAGGAAATAATTTTACACAGGTAAATACTAATATGTAGAGGAATATAATAAGTACTGCATAACTATTGTGGTCCTATTCATGTAATTGGCCACTACACTTTACTCTATATCTCCTTTGCTTTCAGCAAACACTTGATCAGGTCATGATGTACTAACTAGTCTGTTTCCACATTTCATTGCTCAGTATATAAACCAATAAGATGTACCTTTAAAAACTATCAGCCAAACAAACAAAAAAACATGAAAAATTTAACATATTGTTTCTGACTTTGAAGATGAAGGAAATCACATGATAAGGAATTCAGGTGTCCTCTAGAGGATAAAGTAGGCCTCTGGTCTATAGCCAAGAAACAAGGGTCTGGAGAATAATTGAGTTATAGTTTTTATTATTATTTTTTCTTCATACACAAAAAAACTACGGACATTATCCCAATTCTCTGTAAGCAACCAAATTAATCTTCCCAGTCATTATAGAAAACCTCTTATTTACCTGTTGGTTTTCTTGTCATGAACTAAGTAAATAGCTTTGTAGCAGCCATGATCTAAAGTTTAATGAAATAATTGGCCAATTTAAAAAGAAGTAGTTGGACTCTTAGAAACCAAGAATTCTGCATTAGTTTTTATTGCTATGAAACATATTGCCAAATGACAAATTTTTTACAAAATGCACATTTATCATCTCATTGTTCTTGTATATTAAAAGTCTAGCATGGCTCAACTGGTTTCTCTGCTTGGAATCACCCAAGGTCAAAATCAAGGTGTTAGTCTAGACTCTTTCATGGAGGATCTTGGGAAGAATATACTACAAAAATTTTCAGTTTGTTGGCAGAATTTAATTTCCTATATTGTAAGGTTGAGGTTCCTATTTCTTCATTGTTGACCAGAGGCTGAACCCATCCTCTAGAAGCTACCTGAATTCCTTATTGGATTATCTCCTCTGTCTTCAAAACTAGAAACAATGTGTCAAATATTTCATGCTTTCTTTACTGATAGTTTTTCAGGGTACATCTTATTGGGTTAGCCATATTGAGATGATCTGCAAATTTTAGGACAAATTAATGAGGGATTTTAATTTATGTCGCAACATATCTTTCCATAGAAGTACATGGATGACTTTAGATTGAATAACCAGGAAACAAGACTGTTGTGAGTGTCACATTTTTAGAACATTGACTACCACAATGTCTAGTCCAACAGAGCCCAAAGTTTCAAAGATACAAAGGAAAAACACTGCATTAGATAATTAAGATAATTAATAGAGATGGTGTTACCTACCCCATCCTTCTGTTCTCAGATTCATAAATACAGGTTACAGAAGAAACAACACACTATAGTGATCACTGATCACAACTTATGCTATACAAAGCAGAGAAGGTATAAATATCCAAAACAAATATTTATTTCACTGAGAAAAATTATTCCACCTTCCATTATAGGAGGAAGCCAGTACAGCCAAAAAAAATCCTTTCTGGAAATGGTGCCACATTTTGCTATCAGTGTTAGTCTGATGTTGGCAGGTATGGCTCTCAGAAGTGAGTATTACCGGTTGGTTTTTGGTTGAATGGAAGCTTCTGTTGCTGGAGCTCCTATATAACTTCAATCCCTGCCTCTATTACCACATTATTAATGAGCCCGTTATATAAGGTTAAGGATGGCTTGGAGAGAGGCTAATTGGCATTCAAGGAACCATTCATCTTGTCTATCTGGTTATTAAGATTCACCTCTGCTCCTGTTGTTCTTTGTGAAACATTGTCATGGGGCATAAATAATGTTAGTAGAAATATCTGTCCATATACCACTTTTCTATCTTTCTTCCTAGCATTTTTTTTACTTTTGTTCCTTAATAAGTTAAGGCTCTCAGCCAAACTGTAAGCTGCTGCCCTATGGATTGGTACAGTTCGGAAATTTTGGACCTTGCTCCTTCCAGAACAAATTTGACTGCTGGATAGGAAGATTTTCTCTAAAATCTTGCTTGAGAGTATCCCTGAGTAAGTGCTAATGTCCATTATTGATTGGTACCAGCCTATTATTACTTGGAAATCACACCAATGTGTTTTTTCCCTCTTAAAGAAGTTATAAGGAACTTTCCATAGAGCATTAGTGCTGGTTAAGAAAAAGGTGTCACTGAAGAGGCAGTAGAAATCATGGAGACACAAACACTTTCATTGTCAACTTACTTGTACTTTCAGTAATCGTCTGAGCCTTGTTTCTACTAATTCCCTTTGTAAATGGGTACTACCATTCCCACCTAAAGTAAGCGCTTGATGGATTCTGACAGCACTAGTTCATGATCAACACCTTGAATTTCAAGATAAATTGGTGGTGAAAGGTCAAGTGATTAGTCTTACGTAAGCCCTAAAAGCAATCATGAAGGTGTTTCTCCACAATAGAATAATTACCTGCAAAGGATGACATAGATTTACTTCAAAATTAAAAAGGCTTATATTATGATTCACCCACAGGGGCCTGCCAGACATTCCAATCTTCATCCCCATTTTCAAGTAATGTTAAGTTTTCTGGGTTATATGGACTAGAGATGTAGCAGCAGGACTCAATACAGAGCCTGTTCTCTACATTCCACTCAAAACTGGAAGGCTTTCAACTAATTTGGCAAATGGTTGGAATTGCATGCTTAGATGAAATATATATATATTCCAGAATCCAAAGAGACCCAATAGAGAGTATTTTTCTCTAAAAGGTATGAAATGTTTTTAGTCATATCTATAAATTCATTAGATACATTTGTTTTTCAGGGAACCAATTTGCAAAAATATGAAAAACAGGGAACCTTTTTCTCTACTGACAACAAATCCCTCTTTTCTCTTTCATCCTTCACTAATATTCTTCTCAAGGCCCTTCCAGTTTGCACCTGACAGCTGGTCCCAAAGCTGATGCCACATGTTTCACTTTATTGCACAGCAGCAAACCACTTCTGATACCAATAGCTGTGTAGGCTATCTTTGCTGCATGGCAAATCCGTTCTAAAACTTACTGGATTAAACAAAAATGATTTTATTATCTCTCATGGTTCCATTTGATTGGAACTCAGCTGGCAGTTCTTTTGCTCCATGTCATTGTCATCTGTTTCCTCAGGCAACTGGATTCTGTACTTGGATGGAATATTCAAGACATTTCACTCATGTGGTTCTAATTAATGCTGGATGTTGTCTGGGAGTACCTCCAGGGATGTTGATGAGAATAGTTTTCCTCAAAGCCTTCTCCATGAGAGCCTGATGCCTGGTTTTTAAGAGGGAGTGTTCCAAAAGATGAAAGTGGACACGTCAGCTATTCTACAGTTCCATAGGCCCTTCAGTTGTACTTTACTGATCAAAGATCATAATGACAAGAGTCAATGTGGGGGGACACTATGCTATGCACAAATACTAGTCTCCTTCATTAAATTCTCTGCAAACCAGCTACAATAGAATAATTTTGCAGTGTATATAGTAGTAGTAGTACCCCAAATATCCTCATCATGAGTATTACAGTACGTTCTGTTTACCCATTCTTCTTTAGCTTCCTACTCTAAGATGTGATTACTTACTGCCTCTGGTATATTCTGTGTAAACACAACTCATATATATTTCCACTGCTCAATCCCATTTAATGACTACCTCAGATTTTAGAATAAAGTTTGTGTTTCATATCATATAGATTTTTGTTTTGTCTTGTTTTTAGCCCTTAGCCCAGAGATGAGCATAAAGTCAGTGTTTAGTATGATTCTATAAATGGATGAATTAATGACAAATGAAGTTCCATAAAGTACTAAGCTTCTTTCAATTGCACGTTCAATTTTTAAAACCAAGAAAATGTGTTTAGTCCGTTTTCTGTATTTGGAATAAGATCTATCCAGCATTCTCACAGTTTAGGAAGAAAGACATATAAAAGTTATAAAGATGATCAATGACCAATGTAATAAAAATATACTTTAAAATAGTATTAAGAAATAAAGAGGAGAGTAGTTTAAAATATTGGAACAAGATAAGTATGCATGCATTCTTTTTAATATCAAAATTATAATTGTTTATTTGAGAACATAATTGTAAGAATGAAAGAAAGATCCATGCAGAGCAAGAGTGACTTATCTTTATATCATCCACTCACATGAGGATAAAATGTAGGAATCAATTAGATTAATTTATGTCATACTCGTCAACTGTATAAATAATAGAGTAATCTGTATGTATGTATTAGTTTTGTTGGCAAAATAACAATTATTATCATTGACACTCTAATGTATACTTCTTGTTCTTTGAATTATTTCTGCACTTATCAAAAAAATAACATGTTGATTTTTTTCTGATTTCTAATAAGGAGTAGATTTCAAATCTCCTGACTGAATTCCACAAACTCATTTCTTGGATTGATAATTGTTCTTAGGGAGTACATTTAAAAATATGTTTTTCTTTGCTCTTACTCCATGAATATTGAAATCTCTCTTCCTTTACTTATCACTTGAAAATGATATCGTTTCTTGATCTAGCCATCTCATAGGTTTAATTTTGGGTCTTCCAAAAAAGGTTCATCTGGTTTGCATCCTACCTTCTAAACTGGTTACAAGGAACTTCTTTCTAAAGCAAGCTGTACATATTTTAGATATATTGTATGCTGATATTAGAGATTAAGACAATGCTTCCCATCTAGATTTTAAATATTGTAATAAGATTTCTGTGTTTCTGTACATTCACAGAAATACATAATTACAACATGACTGCATTCTGTACAATTAGATGACATAGGTTTAATGCAGAATTTATACTATATTTTATATTAAATTTCATCTGATTTATAGCTCACTTAATTTCATCACATATGTTTGTTTGTGATCATGCACATGATCAATCTGGGTATTTTTTTTCCTAATCCTTTTACCTAGAAGCTCTTTTTCCATGTAATCCCCTATCACCATATCAGCCTCTTTCTCTTTCAAGTGATCCATATTAACAAATATATGTCCTTTCATATTTTTCTTGTGCGTTTATAGAGTAAGAAAAAGAAATGCAGACACTAAGCATGTTTTCAAGCAAATCCACATTATGAATAACTAGAATTTATTGACATTCTGGAATCAAGAGATCAGTATAGAACTGAGTGTTGTTTCTTGAGAACATGCATTTCCAAATAGCACTTCCCTCCTGCTGTTTGGAAGCAGGATGGGTTCTGATTCATTTTCTAATGCTCATAAGTGCCTTCACAAGAGTAATGCAGATGCTGGTGGTGGGAACTAGGTTGAAAGGTACTGTACTATTAAGCTCCCTGAGGCTGTGCGTGGGCTAATGTCAATATCTGTACATAGAGAAACCTTGGAATTCACCTCTTGAGGATGACAGGTTCTTCTTGGTCTGTAACCCTGAATGACTATGTATACCTCTCAAACAAACAAAAATAAAACAAAACAAAGTACTGCAGATTGGACTTTAAAAGATAAAGATATAAAAATCCTGCATGTTAAAGAATAAAGATTAAGAAGTACCTATGCTACAGCAACAAAAGTTAAGAATTCTGATGTTCCTCTGACTATAAAGAATTCTAAAAATAAAAATCACATTTTTACATAATCCTATCTTTCATTAGAATTCAGGATACCATCCTGAATGTTTCAAATATCTTATTTAAAATTATTCAAAAACCATATTGATTACTCTGAGTAACTGTCATTCTGCATTGCCTTGAAGCAATGCAGAGGACATTGTCCTGTGATTTATTTTCACTATAACAGTTTCTTGCTTGTTCATGTGTTATAAGAATCTCTGGAACATTTGAATCTGACTGTATCCTTGTTAATCATTAAGATGTCTATAGGCTTCATCACCAATCACTTAATCAGAAACTGTTTTCTCATGCCTCAAGCACTTCTTTTTCAATCAATTTAGCAAGAATTTTTAAATGACTTCTAGACATCATAGTAACAAAAAAAAACATGAAAATAGAGCTCTTAATATCTTAAAATATGAAAGATATCTCATGAATTTTTTCTCACTCAAATTTTTAGCTATATACTTTCTCTGATTTTTTTTAATTCATATCAGGTTTTCTAATGGTCATTATCAAATTTATTTCTCCCTTTTGGTCTCTGATTTCCTACAAATGAATTCAAATACAATATGCTTTTTAAAATTATTAACTTCTTTAATCATATTCCTAGGAATTGACCACTTAAATATAAAAACCCCAGACCATCTGCTTATGTGATGGGTTGAATATAAAGTGTCCTCCAAAAACTCCTCTGTTAGCACAGGAATATTCAGAGATGTAATGATTAGGGGATTAGAGCTCTAACCTCATCAGTCCATCCCAGTTTGGATTAACTGGGTGGTAACTGTAAGAAAGTGGAGTGTGACTAGAGGAGGTAGGTCTAGGGCAAGGGCATGCTGCCAGGAAGGTGCATCTTGCCTGTGGCCCCTTCTCTTCTCTCTTTCCACTTCTTGTGTGCCCTGTCCTGAGTAGATTCCCTCCACCACAGTTTTCCACCTTAGTCCCAGAGCAATGGAGTTGGCTGACCATTTACTAAACCTCTGAAACCACCAGACAAAAGAAACTTTTCCTCCTCTTAATTGTTCTTGTCAGGAATTTTGATCACAGTGATGAGAATCTGACTAACACATCTATGTACATTGTACATTTTAAGCATCGAAAATGCTCTGTATGATGATAGGTACTAATATTTTTATTTACAAATAAAAACGTCAAGGCTTAAATATATCTGTTGCCAAAAATTTCAGAGATAGTAAATTGTAAGGCCAAGTTTAATGAAATCTGGCTAACGTAAGCCAAAATATTCACTGTTATATACTTCCTCCATCACTGCATTTTTTTTTGTTCAATGCATCTGATGCCTACTGTTCTAGAATGATAAAAGCAGATTTAGAACCCATAATATAAAACATTATTTGAGATACTTGTCAGTGACTTCAAGGATTAAAAATATTTTCTGATTTTGTATCTATTGTATCTATTGTACAAATCCACATTTAATTGAAATATTTAACTTAGGTTAATTTCTAACAATAACTAACAGGACAGCAAAAGAATAAAAAAAAATGAGGAGTGTTATTTTCTTCACTGTTCCCAGGAAGGTAAATCATTGGCTGTTAGTAATTTGTTCTAAGTATATATCTCAGGCTCAGAAAAACTACATACACACATTTGGCAGAATCCTCTATTTGTTGTTATCTGAAGAAATCTATTAATTTCAAATGTGTGGCATATTTGAGTAAAGTAAGAAAAAATAATTAATGTAGTGCAACAACATTGTGTGGGATTTACTCATGTTACTGCCAAGATTTGAGCAGAATGTAAGAAATTAGCATTGATCATCAGTGTCTCACAATTTCTTTCATCAAGCTAAATCACAGTCACATCTGGAGTCTTTAATTGTGCCTTACAATTAGTTTAGAATACTGTAAGTGGCAATTAAAAGTGTTGGAAAAGGCAACCTGAGGGTAAGTAATTTCATGAAATAATATATTTCTCTTAAGCTACTACTAGCATACAGAATTAGTTATAAAATTACTCTTTGATTTCTCTTTCCTTGTAGTTAGAAACTTGAATGCAAAGAAGTACTTTAGTAAACAGACATGTTCTTACTCTTACTTTTTTTCATCACTTCTGTCTCATTTACTTTCAAATTCTTATTCTTTAAACTCACAATCTTTATTCATACTGTATTCTTTTATGTTCATTTTTTCCTTCTTCAAAATCAACATGGCGATTTGTTTGCTAGGAGGTACATACAATTTTTAAGAAAAGATTTATTTTTTCCTAGGTTATTTTCAACAAGAAACCTCAAGGAAAAAATCTAAATGTGCAGTAGAGCATAGTGCATTAGTTTCCCAAATTTTGGTATGCATATGTTACCTGGTTTCTTTGAAAAACTGTAGATTTTAGGAACCTGCCATAGGTATTTTAATTCTACAAGAGGGGACAGAAAGGAGAAAATTGAGTCTTAATAAATAAATTGGTGGATATTATTTCAATAGTCTTAAATTGGAAAGTTATTTATGCACATTTTAAAAATAAAAGAAGCCCTGATGGACATTTACTGCCATCCTTGATCCAATCTACCTTCACCAACTTCCAAAATAAAAATTATTGAGGAGGCCCTTAGTTGTCAGTTTTCCTGCTTATAAACTAATAGTCTTTCATATTCACACACACACACACACACACACACACACACACACACATACACACACACACACACACACATACACACACACAGAGTGAGAAGGAGAAAGAACTGTTTAGTTTTTTGCTTATTTAACACTAATCCTCAATCAGAATGGTAGCATTGGATTTAATTATGTTACAGTCTTCTTGCATCACACTTAATTTTCTTTCTGAATAGTGGAATTTCTTAAGAGAAAGAAATACTTTTCTTAAGTAACTATCAAATTTTACTCAACATTCCCTAGATATGGGTCTTTGCATGTGATAAAAGAGTTTAGAAAAAGAAAATTTTCTTTTAGCTCATGATGTCATGGAATTCAATTCATAGTCATCCAACTCCATTGCTGTGGGCCTGAGATGAAGCATAACACCATGGTGGAAGGGCGTGTTTGACGAAAGCTGCTCAGTTTATGACAGCCAGAGCAGAGAGAGAAAGAAAGTGGAAAGGTCCAGAGAGAAGGTAAAACCTTCAAGATCATGCCCCAGTAAAACTAGGCCCCACCTCCCAGTACTCCATTCAGTCATCAGTGGATTAATCCACCAGTGAGGTCAACAGCCCTTGTGATCCAATCATTGCCTTAAATTCCTACCACTGAAACTTTCTGCATTGGTCATCATGCTTTTCACACATGAGTTTTTAGGGGATACTCTAAACCCAAACCATAACAAAGATATTTTTAATGCATTGCAAATATGAGAAGACTTATTACTATTGAATATTGGAAATTTTAAGATACTACAATGTAGGTAGGATTTTATCTAAAATATAGCATGAAAAGAGGTATTATTGCATAGACTATTGTTTTTGTTTTTATAAAAGATCTTGAGTATTTATTGCATAATGATTTTAAGCCTTAAAATACTACATTTTATATAGCTTTCAATTAATTTGATTTATGATCTGCATATTTTTCAGTTTAATTTATTATTTATAGCATATGTCTCTCATAATTTTGAAAAAACATACTATTTAGTGTATGCTATTCTCCTAAAAAATGAGAACTATTTATCCAGAAGAGGTAGTATTTTTCTCCTCAGCTCCAATAATGAATTCTGCTTTTCTAATTTTCAGCCTATTTTCCATTTATTAAATAACTTTAAATTCATAGAAAAGGTCCAAGATCACTCAGTTACACTGCATCCAGAATTATGCAAATCAACATTTTGCTCCAAATCCTTTAATATACATATTTTAACATCAAGTACATTTGTTTACATTACTAGTAAAATGATCAAGTTAGGAACATTTTTAAATGGCCTGGTGTTATCTCTTACTATAAATTCATATTCAAATTTTGTTCTTTGTTTCAAAAATGGCAGCCCCTGATGGACATTTACTGCCATCCTTGATCCAATCTACCTTCACTAACTTCATTTTGTTACCTTTTCCCTCTAGGGTCTAGCAGATATTTCCCATATAAAATCCTCATTCCTCCCTTTTTAAGTACTATGTGAATCTTTTTGAGATTTGTAAATATCCTATCTTCATTTGCCATCTTTGTTTTTACTGATGAATCTTACTTGAATTATTTATTACTGTGATGCTTTAGAATTCTCTTATTTCGTCCACATTTCTTGCTTTAAAACCTATTGTTTTGCCTGCTGTCTTTTCTGTCATCTATCTATTGATCAATTGATCAATATATCTTCTAGTTATATCTATTTTTATACACGATTGATTAGCAGTTTATTTGATAACTTATAATTTATTACTATAACTACTCATTTTGATATTTATATTATATCTGATTAGACAGTAGTAGACTCTACTACTAAACTTCCATATTGCTTTCACACTATTCCACCTTTTTAAAGCTTTTCCTTACCTTCTGTTTCAAATATTTTGAAATTCATTTTATGTGTTTCTTGCCCCAGGTCTAAAATCACTAATTTCTGTGAGAGGCCAATAATAGATGATGGACTCTTACAGTGGAATAGAGGGGAAAAGTGAAAATATGATTGGTTCAGTCCAATAAGTGGGAATACTTCCAATTCCAATCCAATGCAAAAGTTTTTATTTCCCAATCCCATGTTCTCCAATAGAGAGAAGCTCACTACTAATACTTCATTATTCATTTGATTAATCCTCCAAAACAAAATATTTTTACAATGGCAACACTGGTATCAATTTAAGATATAAATATACTAATTAGAGTTCCACAATAGTTTGCAGTTATTTTTGCTTTTAAATGAGAATATATAATGAAAGTACTGCTTTTAATTTCTTCTATTTTTTTCCATTTAATTAGAGTGCTTATTTTAATCATTTAAAATATAGCTAAAAACAGTGTTAATTTTGCACCACACTTTGGATTTAATCTTCCTTTTCTATATGTCAAATATTAATATCTTAGGTGTGGTGGCACACACCTATAATCCCATCAATGAAGAAGGCTGAGACAGTATGACCCCAAGTTTGGGTATAGTCTCAACAATTTAGTGAAGCCCTAGCAACTTAATGAGCCCCTGTGTCAAATTAAAAAAAGAAAGGAAGAAAGAAAGAAAGAAAGAAAGAAAGAAAGAAAGAAAGAAAGAAAGAAAGAAAGAAAGAAAGAAAAACAGGCTAGGGATGTGCTTAATGGTAAAGCACACCTGGGTTCAATCCCCTGTATAAAAAAAAAAAAAAAGATTTTTTAATATCTTTTCAAAAGTCAAACTCATGTAAAATGCTAAACACCATGGTATGTATATTTTTTTCTTTTTTTAAAATTTCCATAGCATTGAAGATTAAACTCAGGACCTTGTTCATGTTATGCACTAATAAGGTGTATCTGCCACTCTACATATTTGCTACTTCTTTTTTTACCTTCATACCTAGTTTCACTTAGTTTTTGCAGATAATCAAATTTATGTTTTTCCTTTACATTCTCTGTCCATATTTGTGCAAATTAAGTAAATACACTTTTCTTATTTTTATTCATATTACAAAAATAGTTTTATACAGTTCATATATACTATACTGATATTTACTAGTCTATAGATATTTACCAGTCTCAAAAAAAATGTCACATAACACTTTAAAATGGAGGAATGAGGATTTAATGTGATAAAAATATATAGATGTATATATGTATACATACACATACACTCAGTGCACTATTTTATTGTGACAAATAAATCCAGAAAATTGGTATATTTCATTGCACAGAAATCTTCTTCACTCTTTTTATAGATGCATAGATAAACTGTATGGTTGAACCAAAGTTTTTCTCCCAAAATTTCTTATGTGTGTGCTTTTAGGTGGTTTCCAATTTTTACATTAAAAATATGAACCACAAGGGATAAATTTGGACATATGTAGTTTTGTATATTTTCAAGCATATCTCCTAGAAAGGAGATCTCTTAAAGAATACATGGGTAGGATTTTATACTCATTAGCTATAAACTTCTTTTGCTTAAGAATTAAATTAAAAAATCTCCTATTATGAATGAAGATGAATAACATTAAATAAGGCCATTTTATACATTTTTTTTCTTTTCAGAAATAGACACTATTGTTTTCTTTGGCACATGTACATTTTACCTGAGAATTTTACTTTATAATCTTCCTCTAATTTAAATAATGTTTTTATATTAACATTACTGGTCTAAATAAACATAAATAATTTTTTTTCACCATGCAAATATTTATTTCTTATTTCAACCAGGCTAAGTATATTAGTCTTTTCTTTGTTGACTCCAGTTCCAAGAAGTATTATATGGAAAACCCATCCCCAATCTCAAGTTTCTAGAGTAGTTATCTCGGGGTTTTTTCCTAGTATTTGAATAATTTTATTGTTAATGTTTAGATTTCTGATCCATATGGAAATTTTCTTGTGTATAATTCAACTTTATCTATTTTTCCCATATGGCTTTCCATTTCTTCAAACTATTTTCTCAAAGTCCATCTTTGCCTATTAAGACACCTTTTTCATCTACTACACCTGCTTATAGACTTGAATTATTTGGGGGTTTTAAATTCTGTTCTGTTGGTATTTTTCTCTCTCTTTGTGCTATGCCCTCACTGTTCTTATTATAGTAGCTCTTTAAAATGATTTAATAGTTTTTCTATATTAGTGTTTCTCTATCCTTACAACTTTTTTTGTATTTTATTTTCAATTTTAATTTGTCAACTAATATGGCTCTAGTAAAATACATTGCTGACATTGTTTTCAGGATCATGTTATATTTAAAAATTAAATAAGGAAAAGCCTGTTGTCAAGTTCAAAACTTTTGTTATAATGTTGGTCTTAGCCAAGAACATCTGGCATCTGGGTTCTGTGTTTTTTTTCCAAAGTGTAATTTTAGATCTATTAGAATTTTCTAAAGTTTTCTCTATATAAGACTTGCAAATGGTTTAGATTTGTTGCTAATTTCATCTTTTTTCTTGGTTTTAAAAAAGGTGCATCTCTTGTAATCTTAACATTATAATATGGGTCATGTGTTATTTTATTCATACAAATTCATGACTGCTAATAATTGATAATTGTCTTATTTGTTATAGTTAATGTTTTTCCATAGGACTTTTACTTTTGTCCAATTTCAGAATTAGTTAATGTTTGTATTGTTTTCGCTGGTTGGTATGACTATCCATCCTCTGGCTCTGGATTTGATTCAGGTGAATCCTTCAAAAAATATAAATAGCATTGAATAAGGTCTTGCTTTTAAGAGACAATTTGAATTTTGTTTATTGTCCTTTAAGTTAAGACCATTCACAAACTTTAGGTAAACAATATGTTTAGGTCTCAAGTGTGCTATATTATTTTTTAATATTATCAAGCATTTTCTGTCTATACATTTATTTGTACAGGTATGAGGCACTGTACCTGGTATCTATACATGTCTTTTTCTAATTGCTTGTTTTTCCAATATTTTTTTCTTAATTAGGGAAGGTTTGTTTTGTGTTTCAGCAGTTAACTTTTTAATCCCATATTTAATAAGGTTCTTAATTAGCATTTTTATATAAACTATAATATTTGATTATTCTTCCATCCTCTCCCTTTTACTACATTAATAATTACAAATATAGATTCTTCTCAATTTACTGTAGGGCTATCTAAGCCCATTGTCAAGTTCAAAAGTATCCTAAGCTGCAAATATATTTAATATATCTAATGCACCAAATGCTGCATTTTAGCCTCATCTACCTTGAACATGTTCAGAACATTTATATGTCCCTCCCTGGGCAAAATCGTCCAACACAAATCCTGTTTTATAGTAAAAATTTTAATGTCATATTTAGTTCATTAAATGCAATTATGGTTTAGATACTAGGTGTCCCCCAATAGCTTGTGTGTGAGAAAATGTAAGAAAGTGTAGTGGGGAAATAATTGGACTATGAGAGTTTTAACTTAATCAGTGCAATGATGCCCTTATAGAGATTAACTGTGTGGTGACTAAGCTGGTGGGATGTGGCTGTAGGAGTAGGTCATTGGTGTGTGCCTTCGGGGTACATATTTTTTTCCCTTGGTGAGAGGAGAAGTCTCACTCTCTGCTTTGTGATTTCAATTCCTGAGCCACTTTCCTTCACCACACTCTTTCGCCATGATGTTCTGCCACACTTCTGACTCCAAGGAATGATCTCTATATAGTTAACCCCCTACAGAATTTATGGCCCCTAGAATTTTACAGTCTGTTTTTCTCTGTCTTCTTATTTTTTTCCAAAAGTATTGTTCCATGGTAGGATGCTTCATAAACTCAAGTTCTCACCACCCCTTTGAGGTCCTCATCACTCAATGAGTGCTCCCATTTGTTTACACAATGCTTGTGATAATAAATGTTTGTTTGCTTTTCTCTTGTCAATCTTTCTCTTTCAGCCTAATTTATAGTGTCCTAGGAATGAATCATAAATTGGCAGAGGAAAATGAAAACTTTCCTGGCCTATGTGGTTCACATTTTAAAATCTATCTTTGTTTATGGCAAATCACTATCAAGCAAAAAATGCTGTAACAGTTCTATCGTATGTCTTATAACAATATTTAAAGTTTTATGTCAGTATCAGTTCCTCAAAGATTTTCAAATAACCTATGACTATATGCCAATTTTGTCTTTATTTACTTACTTAGGTTTGAAATATAATATTCATACAGAAATATGTATGGCTTAGGAATAATGATGTGAAAACACATATAAGCACCAATACTAGGTACAGAGATTGAATGTCTGTCTCTGTAACTTCCATGCATGTCTATTTTTGATCATGATTTCATCTCTTTTCCCCAGTGAACTACTGCCCTGAACTTTGTGATAATCATTTCTTATAGTTTTGTCATTCGTATGTGCATCCTGAAACAATAATTGAGAATATCAACCTTCTGGCCTTTCATTTAAAAATTGTATATATAGAGAGAAGTTGTAAGAATAGTAGTGAATATTTCTGAATATTTTACCTAAACAAACTCACTGTTGACAACCATAATTAAGCTATCTCTGGACCCTCCTCCCATTCTGTTTTTCTCATTTTCTTTCTCTCTTTTTTCTTATTGATTTTTTTAAAAAAATAAATGACAGTGGAATACATTACAATTCTTATTACATGCATACAGCACAATTTTTCTTATCTCTGGTTGTATATAAATTATGTTGACACCAATTTGTGTCTTCATACATGTACTTTGGATAATGATGTCCATCACATTTCACCATCCTTGCTAATCCCTGCCCCCTCTCTATCCCTCCCACCCCTCTGCCCTACTAGAATTCATCTATTCCTTCCATGCTCCCCCTCCCTACCGCACTATGAGTCAGCCTCCTCATATCAGAGAAAACATTCAGCATTTGTTTTGGGGGGATTGGCTAATTTCACTTAGCATTATCTTCTCCAAAGCCATCCATTTACCTGCAAATGCCATGATTTTATTCTCT
This sequence comes from Urocitellus parryii, assembly GCF_045843805.1. Classification (NCBI taxonomy): domain Eukaryota; kingdom Metazoa; phylum Chordata; class Mammalia; order Rodentia; family Sciuridae; genus Urocitellus; species Urocitellus parryii. Next base: position 51,935,564 of record NC_135536.1, read on the forward strand.
TTTATTGATGAGTAAAATTCCATTATGTATATATACCACATCTTTTAATTTATTCATCCACTGGAGGGCATCTAGGTTGGCTCCACAGTTTAGCTATTGTGAATTGTGCTGCTATAAACATTGATGTTTGCCTCTGGCTTCTCTTACTTAAAATTTTAAATTTTGTGATATACACCATATGGTTGAGGGTAAGTATTAATTAAATTTGAAACTGCATGTAACTCACTGTATAATGAAAACTTTCCCCCCCATTTTCTTCCATTAATATATAAACACAAAAAGGCTTTTAAAGATTACTGAGAAAAATGTATGTGAACACTTTTTGCAATCTCATAATCTATATCACCTGATAACCATAAGTGATCAAAATCTGTTGTTTTACCACTGTTAATAATTAAAAATTTCATGAACTCAAAAGTACTTGATTACTAGTCACATAATCCTTCTTTGGAAAAGAAAAACATCAAAACTAAAAATTTTAAAGCACAAGGATATTCAACTCACTGAAGGAAGATAATGTTCATTAAGACCTCTGCTTCCACATTCAGTCATGTTCTATACTGCAGAGTTAAAATGTGAGAACATGGAATCAGGGCAAACAGATCATTGGGGTTTAGGTCATGCTGCCCGCATGCACAATATTGTGACATTTGAGAAAACAGATCACTTTCATCTTCACCTCTTTTCCCATGAAGTAGATTAAAAGCCCAGAAAGGGAACTTTCTGGTTCTCCCGTCCCCTTTTCTTGAAGTAGGTAATAAAGTCCTTATTCAAAACATACATTTCCTATACTCAGGGGAAAGAAGTCAAAGACACAGAGGTGCCAGGAGGAGTCTTAATAAACAGGCATTGCTAGATTCCCCCATATTATCTAAAAATAATTCTCCATGACTACCCTTGCTTCATTAATCTTAAACATAAAAACACTCAAGTTTACATTTTCCTTGGGTCTTCATTTCCTTATGAAGTCTTCCTTTTCATGTAAAACTTATATTTAATATAGTTGTGTACTTTTCTGGTACTAATCTTTGTTTTGTTATGGGGCCTCAGCCCTGCACCTACTGATGGGTGAAAAAAAAGATATCTATTTTCACTTATACAGTGTAAGGGGGATCAGAATATAATTTCATGTAAGAAAGTTCTCTCCATTTATAAATGGAACATCTTACATAAAACTTGAAGAAATCTTAAAATCATTGCCTGTATTAAATAACAGTAATTTGGTTTAATATTAGTAACCCATACAAATGACCCTGTATGTTTTGAACATTTGTTGACTGAAATCAAACAACCTAGAAAGTCAATCAGCTTTCAGCTTTCAGGCACAGAACAAAAGACTCTACTGTAGATTAAATGCTTACAGTGTATTGGGTGCCTTGCAAACAGTTTTTATGTTTATTCATATCTGCTATAGTTTTGTACCTTATAAAATAAATATGAATGTGATCACTGACCATTTACATTTTGCAAAGCAATTAAGCCAAAAGCTTTTCATTGCAAAATGTCAAAAAATGCTAAATAGATTTAATGGTTTTCTCAATTTTATCACTAGATTTTTCGATAAGAAAAATCCCAGAAGCCAGTACCATAGAGGAAAACTGAAACAAGACTAGAAAAAAAGAGCAAAATCCAGGTGTTTTTGCAGTGGGGTTGCCTAGAATGATATTCAAGGGGCAGCTGCTTCCTATGGCCTCGTAATTATGGGAGAGAAAGCCTTGAGCAAAAGGTAGTTGTAGAATGGAAGGTAAGACTATCTATGCATAGAAAACTCTACAGAGACAAACAGCTATCACTCTGTAGCTAATGTGAACAGAGCAGACTGTGTTGACTTGGTTTTCAGCGGTAATAGAAAAGACTTCCTTGAGAGTTTGTAACCACAGATTCTTCCTAAGTATGTTCAGGGTTTGAATTGATACATCAATATAATGAATTAACATGAAACATTACCCATGAATATTACATTGATATCCCTGAAGTGGTTGGAATCAGGAACCACAAATTGTTGGGAAGGAACAACCAAGGAAACATTTAGTTACACAGAGATACTAGAAAGCAAAAATTGAACAAATATAATTTATTATTATAAAATATTCAGTTATTCAAAATGACAAAAATTCTAAAAATGTAAATATCAATATGGTTTCAAAGTATTTTAAGGGATAATGGCTATCAGAAAAAGTTTCAAACCAACAAACCCAGTGGGAGGTCATAACAAACAGTTGAAAATTATGACAAAGCAAGAAAAAAGATAATGAGAATGCATACCCATGCAAAATTACCACAATGAAATGGAATATCACTGAAGCAAATACAATCATTAAAACTTAAAGATGGGGTCTGAGGTTGTGGCTCAGCAGTAGAAGGCTTTCCTAGCATGTGTGAGGCACTGTGTTTGATCCTCAACACCACATAAAAATGGATAAATAAAATAAAATAAAGGTAGTGTGTCCAACTACAGCTAATATATATATTAAATATATATATATAAAATTATAGAGGATGTTATTAAATACTATGAGGCACTATATTGGAAACGCCAGAGGAGTGTATTAATTCTTAAAATCATAAATGCTTAAAAACTGATTTGAAGGTAAATAATTATTCCTGTAACTCTTAAAGACATGGAACATGTAGTTAAACATGTTGTTCTATAGAGGAAAATCTGGAACTCCAACCATGTAGGAATACTTTATTTGTAATTGTCTGTAGGCATAAAGAAAGGCATGTTTCTACCCATATACAGAGTATACCAGAAAATGGAAAATGAGAAGCTTTTCTGTCTCATTGTGTGAAACAAGAATATCTTTGATACCAAATTAAAAATGAGAGTTAATGAAAATAATTATGAAAATTATAGTACTAAGTAATAGCAGAATAACAGTTTCATACAATGTTTTAGTCACCTTTTGCACATGGTGAGCAAAATACCTAATAAGGACCACTTAGAGCAAGTAAAGTTTACTTGGAAATTAGGATTTCAAAAGTCTCAGTCCCTAGATGGCCAACTGCGTTCCTTTGGATTTGAGATGAGGCAGCAACCAGAGGGGAAGGGTGTGGTGATGGAGAAAGCTGCTCTCCTCATGGCAGCCAGGAAACAGAGGTGTGGGGGCAGGGGCCTCAAGGAAGATGCACCTTCCAGGGCACATCCCCAGTGACCCACCTCCTGGAGAGATGACCCACCTGCCTATAGTTTTCACTAAGTCCATTCAAACTAGGATAGACTGATTAGGTTACAACTCTCATAGTGTAATCCTTCTACTTTTGAATATTCCTGCATTAACACAGGAATGTTTGGGTCACTTCATACCCAAATCATAACACAAACTGAATCTTAAAATCAATAAAACAAAGCACAGCAGAGTTTTAATAAGTTACACCATAAAATCTTCCTACATAATGAAACTTTTCATCATAGAGTGATATATTTAAAGGACAGTAAAATAGTGCAGAAAGATCATTTTGGAAAAAAATCAGTTTAAAAGGCAATATAAGAAAATTTGACAACTGTGAATATGAAAAACTGCTTAATAAAATTGATTATAACCAAATTTATAAGCACAAAACTAAAGTTTTTTTTTTTCTTTTTTAAATCTATGGTTATAGCACAGAAAGCAGAAAGCTTTTTGGCTTACAGTCATATTCTGGTGAACCTGAAGGAAAAAAAGAGTAAGAAATAACTTAGGCTCTTCTATTTTTTTCCCTTAGAAAAAACAGAAGAATGAGTTTTATTATGCATGTAAAGTAGGAAGAATAATTTTAACCAACATTAGTCTAATATGAAAACATTACTTTTTTGGTTACATGTATAATTTTCTATGGGATCATTTTTATTTTAATTACTAATGATAATGATATAAATACATTATAATTTTGATTTTTGTTTGTAGATTTTGTCACAAGATTAAAGCAATATACCTGTGATGTTTCATATAATCTGAAAATTATAGCATGATATTATATTGTATTGACATTTCAATTATACCCACACTCCATTTTTGAGAAAGTTTGTACCTTCCATTTGAAATACCTACATATGATTTTTGTGCAGACTTATATGATCCATTTGCAATGGTAATTTCCTAGAAATGAGTGATCAGAATTTACTAAAAATAATATGAAAAATGTGTGTATCCTTTGTCTCTATGTTTAGATGACAGTTATTGTTTTACATTTAAACAAAGCTACTAAACACTAAAAAAGAAAACAGCAGATCGATCAAACTTTGCTTGGTTGGTTTTGAATAAATCTATACAAGTTATGAAGTGAGCCTGTATTTCACTATAATAACTATACCTTTAATCCTGAATTCAGTTACAATGATCTAGAATGCAAACAATACCAGGTGACAGTTCATGTATCTGATATGTTTTATTCAACAAAAATCAATGGCATCAATTATTTTGAGTCATAGGTAAAATCTGTCTATTTTCATAATTTTAGATCAATTAATTATATTCTAGCACATACACGATAATTTTAAGGTTGATATTTTAAAATTTTAAAGAAAAGTCACTTTGTAATAGATCCAAATATTGCAAAAGCATGTGTAGCCCAACTAAAGCACAATAGTCCAGAAAATGTTTCTTTGTTTTCTTCTAGAATTATTTTACACACATGAAAGCACACTTCTAAGTATTCTTTCTCTGTTCTGTTATTTTTAAAATTACTTTTATTTTTTATTATTTTATGACAGCATTGGTATTGAAGTAAAACATATACTTAGAAAAAATGTAGTTTGAAATAATTTTCACAAAGTATATACACATGGGTCACATTTCTTAATAAAGGAACAACACAGCTAGTACTTACAAGGGTGATGCTTAATGCTCTGAGACAATAACCTTTGGGGAGCTGTTTCACTTAATTAAACTATGGTCATCTGAACCCTATGTGCCAACAGCCAGAGTCGAAAAAAAAAAAGCAGTTTACAATATTGCCTAGAGAAAAGGAAGATGAACTAAGAAGGAAAAGGAGATTAATGCTAGACAATGAGGGGATCGAAAAGCAGGCATAGAATTTAGGAGGCCCAGGAGCACTTACCTATGGTGACGAGCTCAGTGCAAGAACATATTTACCCTAGAGAGGCAGGGCTACCAAAATTCAGGATTCTCCAGAATGAAGATCATATTACCAGATAAATATCCAAAAGCCAGAAAGATGTTAGAAAGAAATGAGAACATAGGATAGATATATGGAATTGAAAAAGTATAAATACAAATATTTTTGATCAGCTTCAAGCACCCAAAATCTGCCTAAATATATTTTAGACATTTTAACCAATTTCCCCCTGCTTTACCCAGTTTTATGGTTTAGATTAGATGGTCCCCAAAAGCTCTTATGTGAGCAATGCAAGAAGGTTTAGAAGAGAAATGATTGAGTTATGAGAGTCTTAACCTCTCATAAAATCCCCTGATAGGAATTACTGAGTGGTAAATGTAGGAAGGTAGGACATGGCTGGAGGAGGTGCCTTATTGATGGCACCTTTGGGGCATATATTTTGGATCTTGCAGGGGGAGTCTCTCTCTTTGCTGCTTGATCATCATGTACTGAGCTGCTTTTCTCCACCACACTTTTCTGCCATGATGCCATGCTTCACCTTGAGCCTAGAAGAATGGATCATGCTTTCTATGGACTGGGAGCTCTGAAACTGTGAGTCTCCAAATATGCTTTTCTTCCTCTAATTGTTCTTGACTTATTTTATGATCACAGTAGTAAAAAAAAAAAAAACTGAATAAAACACCCAGCTTCCTCCCAATATGATGTTTAGTAATATTTGAATTCCCAATTAGGCTTATGTGATATATGCAATACTAAGAAGAAATTTGGGGGGAAACTAGATGAAGAATAAAGAGGCAAGTCATCAAATAAAATGGCATGAAATATTTATAAACAAAAGAATGGAAACACATATAGCAAAATTTAGAAAAAAATGGTTCAGTGATAGTGACATCGATGAACTTGCTTAATTGAACAAAGCAAGTTACTTTGTATTGCTCACTGTTCAAGTTAATAATGTAGAATAATATGTACTTTAGTGTGTAAAACAGCATTATATCCAAATATATTAATATGTACTAAGTGGGACAAAGGATTTTACATTAAACTATATTTGTAAACGCTATAAATTAGGAATAATGATTTATTTTTGTTCATATCAATACTAAGTTAGCCCATCATCATTTATTGTAAAATCATCCTTTTCCCATATATAGTTGTAACCATGCCATAAATCAGTTTGTTCTATGCCCTACTCTTTGATGCTGGTATAATCAAACACCTGAAAATGAATAACTTTTAGGGAACAATGTTAGCTTTCCATCACTGTAATAAATGCTTGACTAAACCAATTAATAAAAAGAAAAGATGTATTTTTCTTCACATTTCAGTTTTCAGTCCATTGATGGCTGAGTACTTTCTTTTTGGATCTGTGACAAAGCACAAAAACTTTGGTGGGAAGTGCATGGTGAAATAAAACTGCTCACCTCATGGTTTGGGGGGAAGCAAAAATAAAGAGAGATATAGGAAGCTGGTCGGGTTTCAATATCCTTTTCTAGGGCATGTTCGCAATGAGCCAACTTCCTTCCATTAGGCTCCCACATCTAGCTGGGAAGCAAACCTTCAATATATGACCTTTGGGGAACATTTGAGATCCAAACTGTAACCAAGAAATTTGTTTCTTACAGTTCTGGAGGCAGAAATCTATAATCAAGACATAGAGAAGCTTGGTGTTTGCTAAGGGTCTTATTTTAGATAGCTTTTTCACTGCTTTGATGAAAAAGACCTGAAAAGAGCATTTAGAGGAAGAGTAGTTTATTTTGAGAATTCACAGATTCAGAGGTCTCAGTCAATGATGGCCAACTCCATTCATCTGAGTTGAGGCAGAATATCCTGGTGGGCACTTGTGATGGAGAAAAGCAGTTGGGAACACAGCACCAGGAAGAAGAGAGAGAGATTCCACTCACCACTGACAATATATAGTACCCCAAGGGAACACCTCCAATGACCCACCTCTTCCAGCCCAACCCTGTCTGCCTACAGTTACCACCCACTTCATTCCTATTAATGGATTAATGCACTGATTGGGCTAAGGCTCTCATAACCCAGTCATTTCACCTCTAAAGATTCTTGCATTGTCTCATCCATGAGGTTTTTGGAGACAAATATTATTGAAAAATAGCATAGCATTCTATCCCTAACCCCCCAAAACTGATGATTATCTCACAATGCAAGATACACTTAGTTCATTTTCAAAAGTCCTCATAGTTTTAAATGATTCAGGATTGCCCAAGAGTCCAAGTTCAAAATCTCCTGAGTCTCAAGGCAAATTCTCAGCATGAGCCCCTGTAAAAATTATAAATACATTACATATGTCCAATATAAAGACTCAGAGTAACTATTTTTATTCAAAAATGGAGAGATAACACAAAATAAAAAAGGAATGGGACCAAAGCAAGACTAAAATCCAGCTGGACAAAAAATTCCTGTAGTTCCACGTTCAGTACCAGGAGCGCAGGCAATGGTGATGTTCTCTCCAAAGGGCTTGTGTATCTCCACCCTATGGTTTTGTTTGTTGAAGCCCACATGGCCTCTCTGCTGGCTTGTCTGCGCTCAATTCTGATAGCTTTCCTCAGCAGAAATTCCACACTGTTGACATTTCTTAATTTCAGGGGTCTCCTGTGCCACTTTGGCTTCATTCTCACATCTCCACCATCACCTTCTCAGGAGCTGCCAGCAAGAACTCTGATGATGCTGAAATTTGCCTGACCTCCAAGACATTCCTTTGAAATCTCAGTGCCCTAGATCCAGAATTCTGCATTCTTGCAGAACCAAGACCACATGGTTAATGCCAAGGTCAGCTGGCATCTTGAGCAATAGTCCAGCCTCAGTCAGACTCTCAGTGCTTGGATGACTGAGTACAATAAAACAACTTCCTAGGCCCCCCCTGTGCAAGGTATTCCAATGATCTCTTCTCAAAGGAATTTTTACTTTTACATCTTTGAGACTGAGATGGGTGTGGTCTTGCCAATTGCTGATATATCCTCAAGCCATCTTTCTCAATGTCTTTTGTCCAGGTCTTTCACATTTCTTTAGTGACATTAATGTCTTTAACAACTACAACTTCCTTAGTCCCAGTTCTACTCCCACCTTTGAAGTCTAAGGTTTTCAAATCTTCTGTTTTGCTTTCTGCTCCTGATTATACACAATAAACTTGCCTAAAAGCCAGCCACAGCCTTAAATTATGCTGCCTAGAAATTTCTTCTGCCAGATTAAGAAGTTCAGTGACCTATCTCTTCCAGCAGAAACTCAGCCTTGCATAAAATTTCAGGACATGGGTAAAATGTAGACCACTTCTTTGTCAGAACATAATACAAATTGTCTCTAGTCCAATTTCTAATAGAGTTCTTCTTTCCCTCTGAAACTTCATGAACTCAGTCTTCATTGTCCATAGTCCTACTGGTATTCTGGTCTTTTGAGCTGCCACCAGCATTGCCCTTTAAGGTCCACTTAAAGAAATCTAAAGCTTTTCTCGATTGCATCTCTAAACTTTTCCAAATTTCTCCCACAAATTCCAAAAGGCTCCAAAAGCTTCTAAAACTCCAAAAGCTTCTAAACCACATAGTCATGTTAGTCCCTTCAAGGTTTCCACTTCTCAGGACCCATTTCTGTTTTAGTTAACATTTTTGCCACTGAATAAAAAAGACCCGACAAGAACAATTAATAGAGGAAAGTTTATTTGGGGGCTCACAGTTTCAGAGGTCTCAGGCCATTGAGGTCAACTTCATTCCTCTAAGATGAGGTAGAACATCATGGTGGAAGTGTGTGGTGGAGGCAAGCAGCTGGAGACATGATGTGGCACAAAGAAACAGAGGGAGTCTGTGCTTACCACTGACAAAATTTACACCTGAGAGTCATGTATCAAAGGACTCACAACCTCCAGTCACACCCTACCTGCCTATTGCTAGTACCATGTTAATCCCTATTGGTGGATTAATCCACTGATTAAGTTAAGGCTCTTGTGAAACAATCATTTCACCTGTAAACTTTCTTGCATTGTTTCACACATGAGATTTTTTGGGGACCCAATATTGAAGATTTAAGATGTCTGGTCTCTGTTTCCAAAATGGCTCCTTCTTGCCTTACTCCAGGGAGAAGACAGACACTATCTTTACGTGGCTGAAGAGAGAGAAAAGCAAAAAGGAATGGAATAGGTGGAGCTGCTTCCTCCAGCCTTTGTATAAGAAACTACCCTGTACCTAATGGTAGAGCGCTCTTATTTACTTTAATCACCTCATAAAGGTTTTTTTCTCTTCAGATGTGGTTTTGGGGGGGGTTAAATTTCAACATAAAACTTGGTGGGAAAGAAACATTAAAACAATTTTGCTTTCTATTATATGTACATAAGACATATATACAGATCAGTTCTTCTATCCATGTACATACCTATATCCTCTAGCTACCTTTTCCTGTAAACATATATTACCTATTATTAATATTCATTTTTCTGAGTAAATTTAATAATAAACTTTCCAATTTTCACAAGAAAAAAATCTAAGATTTAATTGTGTTTATAGATGAATTTGAGAGAAATTGATATTTTGACTCTATTAGGGATTCCCATTTATTAAATAGGCATACCTTTTTAGATATTTAGGTTTTCTTTAGTTTTTATAAATGATAATTCATAATTTTTCATGTAGATCTACTCCCTCACCTTTACTAAACTTTATTTTAATGCTATTAAAATGGTATTTTAAAATCTTAGTTTCAAGTTGCATCTGTAAGCATATAAAACAGAATATACAAATGACTTTTGTATTCTTAGCATTTAATTCAATAACCTTATTACATTAATTTATATATTCAAACATATATAAATTATATGTGTTTGAATTTTCTGTGTGAACAAAAATAACATATCAAAATGTTATTTTTCTTTTTTATTTCTATGTCTTCAAATATTTTTCCAATACTTATTGAACTGGTCAGATTCACCAGAACAATTAACAAGAAGTTGCTAATATTCTGGAGTATTCTCATCTTGTTCCTAATTGTAAAGAATGTATTTCATCATTTTAAATGCTAACATCACTTATAAAATAACTCACAATTATCACGTCTAGGGAATCTTAATTTCTGGTTTTTCTAAGATCTTTTGTCATGAATGTGTGAATTTCATCAAAGAATTTCTTTTTTGGCCCTTTAATTATCCCTGTCTGATTATTTCCCTTTTTTCTAAGTGAGTAAATTGAGTGTTAAACCCTCATGCTTTCATAGAACTACATATGTTCAGAATACATTATTATTTTTATATAATCACCAGATGGATTTGCTAACATTTTTTTAAAACAGACAATGCTAATGAGAGATAGTAGGCTGTTACTTTCTTTGTTTGTTTGTTTTGGTACTGGGGACTTAACCAAGAGTTGCTTTACCACCTTTCTACATCCCCAGTTCTTTTTATTTATTTGTATTTTATTTTGAAACAGGTTCTCACCAATTCTCAAGGGCCTTGCTAAATTGCTAAAATTGGCCTCAAACTTGCAATCCTCCTGTCTCAGCCTCCCAACTCACTGCTTACTTTCTTTTCTTGTAATGTCAAGGAAATATTTTGTAAATGTTAGACTGGCTTGCTGAAATCACTTGAGAAAGCAGTCTCTTCTTTTTCAGTCTCACACAAGTTCGTGTGAGATTGGTCTTCATTCATTCTTAGACATTTGAAAGAGTTACCCAGTAAAGTCATCTGAAACTGAAGTGTTTTTTGTGTTTCAGGATGCAGGATGGTATGTTGAACATGGATTCAGTTAAACAGTTATGATTTTTTTCTTCCATCAATATTAAGATGTGTTTTGAAGACTTGGTCTTATTGTTGTGGTTTGTTCAATGTATACTCTTTATTCTTTTTCCTATTTGTTTTTTAGTAGTGTATTCTATTAATTCAGCTAATCGACACTGACCAACTCATTATTCTTTGAACAATCCAGGGACATTTTCATTCTAATACAATTGCACCTGAAAGGTTTCCATGCCTGTGTACTCTTCTTGAATGTTTGAAGTGCTTGCTCAGAAACTCCAGCCCCAGCTTAAGTCTCAGCAGGAGGACTCTGACTATAATTTTATTTATTTATAAATGTAAACTTTCTTCACCAAAGTGTGACCTCTTTCCCTTTGAGGTGATTTCTTTATTATAGTAGGCTTTACTTATTTGTTTTATTCACTGTTTAAATGTGATATGTTTTTTGTTTCAGTTGATTTTTAACTTTACAAAAAGAAGAGTAACATACAGTAAAAGAATTCAGGTAAATGTCTCTCCAGTGTTAGCTATTGGAAAATGACATTTTGTCAAGACACTTTCATGGGACAATCTCCTTTATTGATGATACCTAATAGGATAGATCATTTCTCTATTGTAAACTTTTTGGGTTGAATTTTATTTGCTTCTCAAGTTGAATGTATGTTAAAAAAAAAAAAGTATTGATGGAAGAACAGCATGTCTTGAATGCATTATAGAATTTTCCTGTAGCAAATAGAAACCTAAGTTAAATCTTTAATACTATTAATTTATTATTATAGTAGTTTATCTCTAATACTAGTTTGTGAGGATCTTTGAAGAGGGATATTCACCTGTGCATACAATCAAACTGAAATAAATCACTATTTCAAAGTATTTTATGTTTGCCCTCTTTTTTTAGTTCATTTGTGGTTTTCCAGAGCAATGTTAAGAAATGTTAATACCTACTGGAATTTCTAATATGGGTACTTACCGATTTAATCTTTCTTTCTTTTTTTTAACCATGGATTGAACCCCAGGGTACTCTACCACTGGGCTACCCAGCCCCTTTTATTTTTTATTTTGAGCGAGAGTCTCAAAAGTTGCTAGGGTGACCTTGAACTTGTGGTCCTCCTACCTTAGATTCCAGTTGTGCCACCACAGCAGCAATTTTTTGGTTTAAAATTTTAACATTGGTGAATCAGTATGTTTTTAGCATTGTCTATATTTTAGGATTTATGTCTTTGTTTACACTTATTTGTGATAATCAGTAGTCTCAGTGCAACTGATAAATAAAGATTTTTTAAAAATATTTTATACCATGTAAAATTAGTACTGAGTGGTTAAAATATAATTTGGCAATTGGTATGTTGCTTTTTTGCATAATTTAAAATTATCTAATTTACAAACAGATGAGAATGCATACAACAATACAAGACTTTCACTTTTATGTAAATATAAAAAAAGAAAAAAGAATACTTGATAAAAATTAACTTTGCTTTATTTTATCTTCCTTATTCAATATGCATGATTTTTAATCAAGACTCTTTGTCTTTGACAATATGTGAATACAAGGTGTGATATTCATCATAAGTATATCTTTCTGAGCATTTCAGCACCTGGGGTGAATTATGATAATTAAGTACGATATCGTTATGTTCTAACTTTTCCTTTCCAACCCCTGCTGTGAAAATTCAATTTCCAGATGCTTTTGATGTTTCTAGTTTAAAGGTGTAAAAAAGATCTGCCTTTTCTAAACTCTCAGGTTTGTCATATTAGAGATTCATTTTATAGCATTCATTCAATACTTTTTTATTTCTCTAGCCAAAATAGGACATGCATTTTTCAGGGAAAGAATAGTTTCTGAATTTAGAGGATGGAAGACAGTGAATGAATTTTAATATTTCAACTTATTCTAGTTAATCATGAGAAAACAAGAAAGTGAAGTATATTTAAACTTGCATTGAATTTGTTGTAAGAAAACCTGTAATAAAATCCTAATCTGATCATATTTTCCTTCCTTAATTAAATGAAAATAATACCTTCCTAACACAAGTGTGATGCTTGTTAAATGAGACAAGCAATATAAAGCTATATTGAGTAATAATCCTATATACTCTATATCTGTATACAAATTTTAAGTTGATATTGATATCAGTGCATTATCATTATTTTCTTGTGTCTACATCCCTAGACTTGATCCTTGTTGTACAAAAATACTAAAAGTGAGGTTCTGTGGAATGAAATTGAGAAAAATCATGCTATGTACATATATGAATATACCATAGTAAATTCCAGCTTTATGTATGTCAATAAAGCACCAATTAAAGAAACAATAAATAAAAGAAAGACCAGTAGAGTGGATGAATGAAGGTGAAGGGGGAGGAGGGAGGGAAAGAGGAAGTACTGGGGATTGAAATGGAACAAATTACATTCCATTCATGTATGAGAATATCAACGTGAACCCTACTCTTACATTTAACTATAATGCACTAATAAATACATTAAAAAATAGAGACATGCTATGTAGTTTGTTTTTTAGTTTCAAAATAGATCAGGGTATTTAGGTGTGGATGATAATGAAGCAAAGCATAAAATATTCTACCATTTTTAATTAGTTTAATAGGGCTATATAATTTTCTTAATTAACTTCATAACTGGCAGACCATAGTTTGATGGTAAATAGTTAATGTTGTTTTGATTTTATAGTCTAAAAATTTCTTGTGTTTTTAAAAATGACACTTTGAAGGCAAATCCATAATGAACATTTGAATGATGTGTAAATGTATGTATACACATATATTTAGTTATAGAATCATTTTTCCTGTTGTGGAAATATGTATGTATTGGGGCTGAAACAATTCCATTTCAGGATTGGCAAGTAGCATTTCTGATATAAAAGGGTGAGATAAAGAAAAAAATTTGAATGAAGGATTTTTAATGTGTGTGATCTGATGTATTACATTTATTCAGAATTGTCTTCAGATATTACAAATAAAATTAATTTGAAGAAAATAGTATATATTAATATAAATATATTTCATTTTTAATGTTTATATTTATGTATGTTCATGCTGCAATTTCAGAATTAAACACAATGAAAAGATACTGTCTTTTGTTGGTGTTACAAAATAACTCAGGTGGGTTACTCAATAAAGAAAAAAAGTTGAATGAGGTCACAGTTTTGGAGGCTGAAAGTCCACAATATTGTATAAACCCACAAATTTGTGTTTTTATGAAGGCACCTTGACTCTATTGCATATTGGAGATGGCATCATGGCTGGAGCTCATGCAAAAATGTGAGAACATGTAGTGAGACAGGAAGCTAGAGTCAGCAAGGCCAGTTTTGCTTTTTAAAAAACTCATGAGAACTAAATTCCTAAGACCAGATTAGTCCTTTGTAATGGCTACCATATAACTAAATTTACTACCAATAACTAAACCATATCTCATTAGGCACTACCTCTTAAAAATCCCACCAGCTCTTAATACCACCATGCTGTAGAACAAGCCAAACATAGTAACCTTTGTGGTAAAAATCACATCTCATAACAGAGGACATTTTGATAATGATTTGTAATTTTTATCTAGCCAAAATGCTTAAGATAGGCTTTAATAATACTTATTTATTTTTTAATTTTGGAATATAATTTGGAAATTTTATGACAAAGGAAATTGAACTCAATAGTCATAGCAATGGAGAATTCTAATTTTTATTTAGTGTGGGAATTTAAAAAAGAAGATTAAAAAAAAAACAACAGGGGATGAGAGCAAAGGCTAATGTTACTCCTTTCAACAAGTGTTCATATGAGAAAGGCAACACAACATAACAGGTACAACTTCAGCCAGATTACTGTTAAAACCCCGAATACACTATTTACCATTTTGTGGCCTGGGGCTGGTAAGTTCTCTGTTTACTAATTTTTTGTTGTAAAATGAGGATTAATTTATACAAATTCATGTTGGATCTACAAAATTAAACATGTTTCTAATTTTTTCAAACTTAAACCTCTTTTGAGTTTAGTGGAAGTAAAGATTATGTTAATTATTTATTAAATTATTGCACTTTTACAATTTATCCAGCAAAATGGAATGTGCAGAAAAATATCATCTAATGATTCTGTGCCTGTGAACTGCAGGTAAACATTGGGACCAAAGCTATAACTTTAGGAAATTTCAAATATTTCATGTTTTGAGCTGGGTGAGTGAACTAGATCTACAGTACTTCAAAACTTAGTTATTGATAATGTATTAAGAGGGTAAACATGAGGTAACACCAGCCAGAAAAATCCTGACTTGTAGATATTTCATGTCTCTCTCTACTTTCAATTTGGGTTAAAAGAACAAAAAGACCCCTAGGCAGTGGTGAAACTGGTAGAATGTTATTATCCACTATTCAACTCTAGGGCAATTTTGGATCTAAAATTTATAATTATGAGTGATAACATTTTCATGTGACCCTATTTATCTTATTTAGTTGTTCTGAGATTGACCAGTAAATTTAGGAGTGGACAACTTGATTCTTCCATTTTAAAGCTTTGTTTATCTTTCACAATGATAACATAAACAGTAAAAAGCACTTGGCAGCTTATCACCATAAAATTTTCCATTAACTTATTAGCCAAAGGTTTTATGATACACTGATGATCACTGACTGAAACAATTACAATTGATTTCAAAATAGTAATATTGTCAAGTCAGTAGAGAATAATTTCATTGAATCTAAAGATATATTAGAGTTCAACTGTGTGTTCCTAATAACACAGTCCCATACATACATCAAGAGATTTAAAATGAGAAAATGTAAAATATATATGTTTGGATATTTGTATATACTTACTCCATAAATGATGAATAAAATAAACATCAACTAAAACCAACTTTTAAGGATCTTAACAGCATTAAATGCTAACTTAGCCATGGATACTAATGAACTGTTTGAATGCATACCTTGAAATACACATTTACAACTACTGTATATTAGACAAAGGTGCTAAAAGCATGTAATGGAGAAAGGATAGCATCTTCAACAAATGGTGCTGGGAAAATTGGAAATCCATATGCAACAAAATGAAAGTGAATCCCTTTTTCTCACCATGCACAAAAGTTAACTCAAAATGGATCAAAGAGCTAGGAATCAAACCAGAGACTCTGCATCTAATAGAAGAAAAAGTTAGCCCTAATCTCCGTCTTGTGGGATTGGGCTCCAAATTCCTTAATAGGACACCTATAGCACAAGAGTTACAATCAAGAATCAACAAATGGGACATATTCAAACTAAAAAGTTTTTTTCTCAGCAAGAGAAATAATAAGTGAGGTAAATAGGGAGCCTACATCCTGGGAACAAATTTTTACCCCTCACACTTCAGATAGAGCGCCAATCTCCAGAATATACAAAGAACTCAAAAAGTTAAACAACAAAAAAGCAAATAACCCAATCAACAAATGGGCCAAAGATCTAAACAGACACTTCACAGAGGAGGATATACAATCAATCAAGAAGTACACAAAAAAATGCTCACCATCTCTAGCTATCAGAGAAATGCAAATTAAAACCACTCTAAGATACCATCTCACTCCAGTAAGAAAGGCAGCCATTATGAAGTCAAACAATAACAAGTGCTGGTGAGGATGTGGTGGAAAAGATATACTTGTACATTGCTGGTGGGACTGCAAACTGGTGCATCCAATTTGGAGGGCAGTATGGAGATTCCTTGGAAAGCTGGGAATGAAACCACTATTTGACCCAGCTATTCCCCTTCTCGGATTATACCCAAAAGACCTAAAAAGAGCATACTACAGGGACACAGCTACATCAATGTTCATAGCAGCACAATTCACAATAGCTAGACTGTGGAACCAACCCAGATGCCCTTCAACAGATGAATGGATTAAAAAATGTGGCATTTATACACAATGGAATATTACTCAGCATTAAAAAATAACAAAATCATGGCATTTGCAGGGAAATGGATGGCACTAGAGCAAATTATGCTAAGCAAAGTTAGCCAATCCCTAAAAAACAAATGCCAAATGTCTTCTCTGATATAAGGGAGGTGACTCAAAACAGTAGGAAGGAAGAGCATGAGAAGAAGATTACCACAAAACAAGGAAAAGAGGAGGGAGGAAAAAGGAGGGGGAAGGGGAATTGCTTGGAAGACGAAAGGAGACCCTCATGGGTTCACAAAATACATATATGATGGTGTGAGAGGGAAGGGAAGGGAAAAAAAGAGAGAGAGAGAAGTGTCACAGTAGAATGGGTAAACAATACAGAGGGGAGGGGAGGGGAGGGGAGGGGGGATAGGGAGGGCAGCAGAATACAACTGATGCTAGGATTGCTGTGTGTATACACATGGATGTATAACCAATGTGATCCTGCAATCTGTACATGTGGAAAAATGAGAATTCATACCCTATTTGAATCAAATGTATGATATGTCAAGATCATTGTATTGTCTTGAGCAACTAATAAAAAAAGAAATACACATTCTTTTCAAGCACATATGGGATATTTATAAATATTAACCATAACAGAAAAAATAATTCCCTCATGAACATAATGGAAGTCCAACTGCCTCATTCTTTATGAGCTGGGACATGTTGTTTTTGTTTTTTTTTCCTTTGTCTAGAACTACACTATACTTTATCTAGAGTCTCAAGTCTGCCAACTGCAGACCATGGGCTTTATTAGCCAATTTTTTTAAAAATCGATCTCTCTCTATGTATGTATCTGTCAGTCTAATATATACATGTCCTATTCATTCTGTTTTTCTGGGTAATCTGTTATAATAGTATAACCACAAAAATAAAGATTTTTCCATAAAACAAAAAGATAAATATATGGAATAAATAATGAATAAAACTAAAAAAGAAGAAAGGCAGACAAATAATTTACAAATAAATATATAGAGTATACAGATATAGTGATATACAGAATTACATAAATACATCAAAAAGATGCCATATAGAATATTAATTTTACAAAAATCTTTTGTAATTTGTTTTAACATAATTACCAAAATTTGTCACTTTCTATAAAAAGTCATGGCAAAACTGTAAAGCAGAAAACTAAATGGTACTAAAATCATTATACCTTGCACAAATAACTAAATATCTAAAACAAAGAAAACATCATGCCCACATGGACATAGAGGTTAATTTTACTAGATATTCCAGAAATAGATTATGACTATCTTATAGTCATTAATTCAGAGGTGAAATAAAAAATAGTCACCTCTAAAATTATTTTATAGGTTTGATTTTAATAATATATCAAAACCAGGTAAGGACACAATTAAAAATTAAAATATGTTTCAAATGTTTTTGTCAACTCAAATGAGGAAATACTAACAAAATATTAACTATTTCATTCTATAAATGAAAATTTAATAGACAATTGCTACATTTTGTTAATTTAAGGAATTAGAAAGTAAGTTCTTATAAGTTATCATATTAGCTTATTATATTAACTATTTAAAAGATCATCTCAACAGTTGCAAAAACATTTTAGAAAATTGAAAACTAATCATAAAATAAAAACATTTAATTAAAAATTGAATAAAATTTTCATAGTCTGAAAAATTGCAACAAACACAAAATCAAAAATCAATAACAAAACAAAGATTACCAACATCATTATTTGAGTTTTTGAAGTCCATCTGTAGTACAATAAGACATGCAAGTATTTATATTTTTAAGTACCTTTATAATTTTGGGGGTATAAGAATTTGAGAGGGACCTGGTACTGTGGCTCACTCTTACAATCCTAGAGACTTGGGAGGATGAAACAGGAGGACCACCAATTCATGGCCAGCTTCAGGAAATTAGAATGGACTTAAGCAACTTAGATCCTGTATCAAAATAAAAAAGGGGCTGGGATGTAGCTCAGTGGAAAAGTGCCCCTGGGTTCAATGCTCAGTATGAAAGAAACAAACAAAAACACAAAACCCTCAAGCAAACAAGTAAAAGTTAAAAAAAATAAAAGATTGCACTGGATAAGTGTGTTTGGTCAGTCATACCACATATACTATGCATGTCAAAAACAACGAAAACAGCACAAAATACTTATTACTTCACTCATAACTGGAATAATCAAGATTGACAATATATTTAAATTAAAAATGTGTGTATATGTATATATACATGTGCATATGTTTTATATATTAAATATATATACATATATATATATAAATAAACATATATAGCACTGTCAATTTTGAAAAAACAAGAGAAAATATAATTTAAAGGGACATACATTTAAATAGTGAAGTTTCTAAAAATATATCATGGAAGATAAGCAAAATATGTGTGTCTGTTATACTATAGGGCTATAGTAACAACAAAAGAAACCAAACATGGTTAGCATCAAAGCAGACCTGAAGATAATGGAACAGAATAGAAGACACAGAGACATACCCACATAAATACAGTTATCTCATCCTGAAAAAAGATGCCATAAACATATATTGGAGAAAAAATAACCTTTTCAACAAGTGGTGCTGGAAAACTGGAAATCCATATGTAACAGAATGAAATCAAATCCCTATGTCTCACCCAGCACAAAACTCAACCTTAAGTGGATCAAGGACCTAGACATTAAATCAGAGACCCAGCACTTACTAGAAGAAAAAGAAGGCCCAACTCTCCAATATATCATCTTGGGAGCCAAAATTCTCTACGGAGACTCCTAATGTGCAAGAAGTAAAATCAAGAATCAATAAATGGTATAGTATCAAACTGAAAAGCTTCTTCACAGCAAAGGAAACAATCGTGTACAGAGATCCTACAGATTGGGAGAAAATCATCACCATCTGAACCTGAGATAAGGCATTAATTTCCAGGATATACAAAGAACTCCAAAAGCCTTACCGCCAGAAAAATAAATAACCCGATAAATAAATGAACAAAGGAACTGAACAAACATTTCATAGAGGAAGAAATATGAAAAAATGTTGAACATCACTAGCAATTAGGGAAATGCAAATTAAACCTACATTGAGATTCCATGTCACTACCATCAGAATGGCAATTATAAAAAATACAAATACAATAAATGTTGGTGAGGTTGTGGAGATAAAGGTACCTCATATATTGTTGGTGTGACTGCAAATTGGTGCAATCACTTTGGAAAGTAGTATGAAGATTCTTATAAAATTTGGAATGAAACCATCATTTGACCAGTTAAGTGATTCCAAAAGACTTAAAAACAGCATACAACAGTGACACAGCTACATTCATGTTTATAGTAGCTCAACTCAAATAGCCAAGCTAAAAAAACAACATAGGTATCCTTCAACAGATACATGGATAAAGAAATACACACACACACACACACACACACACACACACACACACAGTGGAATATTACTCAGCCATAAAGTAAATGAAATTATGGCATTTGCTGGTAAATAGATGGAATTAGAGAATGTCTTGCTAGGTGAAATAAGCCAATCCTAAAAACCCAAAGACCAAATGTTCTCTCTGATTTGTGTATGCTAACCCAAAGCAAGTGAGGTTGGGGAAGGAAATAATAGAAATTCATTGCATTAGACAAAGGTAAATGAAGGAAGAGAGTGGGGAAGGGAATAGAAAAGACAGTAGAATTAATTGGTCATAGCTTTCCTAGCCTTGTATTTGTGTACAGAACCAGAGTAACTACACATCATGATTAACACAAGAGTGGGATCCTAAATAGAATAACTTTTACTCTATGTATGTATGATATGCCAAAATATATTCTACTGTCATATATAACTAAAAATAACAAATAAAAATAAGTTTAAAATAATAGGTGTCTGGAGAAAATTATTAAAATCAATCAGTAAATATTAAAGAAAACAAATGAAGGGGAATCACATTATGATAAGAAAAAAGGAATATTTAAAGAAACTTGACACAAATTAATCTAAATTCCAATATAATTTCTACCCATTTTGTGCTTTCCTTAGAATTTTATATAAATTTTCTAAAAAATACTTCAAATAACAAAAAAAATCTAGTCATTTTTTCCTCTTCTATTTGATGCCAGATTTATTATAGATACTGACTAATTTAGAGGAAATGGCTTATATTTTAATTTTGCATATTAATACATTTTCCAACAGGTTTAAAACAATTAATCAAAATGTTTTGTTTTTAATATGGCTATGTCAAATTAAAATACTGTCTAATATTTTAAAACTTAATTTTTAAATATTTACATTATTTATAATTTTAAAGAAATTGTCTCATAATTCAAATACCATTTAGCTTCACAGGCATAAGATAGTTATGAAAGATATTTACATAATAGAAAACAAATAAAAGTCTCAAATTTAATGTAAAATTACAATTCATGTTAAAATACTAGAAAGTTTATTGGAAGTCTATCATTAATGTATACAAAGTAGCTAATCTGTATTTTAAACAAATTTTAATATCTATAGCATTGTGTCAAAAATCCCTTAAAATATTTTTATATATTTCAAAGATTAACACAAAAATGCTAATGGCTTCCAGAAACTACTAAAAGCCTGGCTACAAGTTTTATACAATCAAGCAGTGTTATTGGATAACTATATTTTGATCAAAGTGAGCTCAAGTATTACTTTTTCCTTCTCTAGTTATATTTAGTTTCTATGAAGATTTAATTAAAATTATTAGTTTAAAAGTCTTTGTCCCCAAGTTTATAAGCACAAAAAGCAAAATTTAATTTGACATTTTTATTTTAGAAAGTAGTGATGAAATCTAGTTTAGAAGTTAGGTATCAAGAAAGATATCATCTCCACTTTTATCTACTTAACATAAAATCAAATCCCTGTCATTTATCAAGTGTCATAGAGAATCATCAAAATTAGGCAAATTTCTCTTTAAAACACTTTTACTTCATGCATAAAATGAGATTACAAAATAATCATAATAATATTATCAGTTGAACCTCCATAATATATTTTTGCTTTTATCTTCTGTGATGATTAATCTCAATATGGAACCTCAAAGTCATTTTATGTTGCTAAAGCTGTACATAGACATTACTATTCACATATAATTACTCAGATCCTATTTCATCATGATAGTTTTTTATTATATCACAACTAAGACATAACTTTTAAAAATCAGTTACACCCACTGATTGAGTGTTCTGAGAACCTGAACCTTAATTTTTTTTCTTTCAGTGACAAATATCTAAAGGTTCAAATTACATCAGTAATTCATACCTAATATATATTTAATGAATTTGAATTTGTATAAATTGGTTATTCATAGATAGACTCTTCTGTGTGTTACACATGTGTGCATATGTGTGTGCATATAGGAGTGCATAACATGTTATTCCCTAATTAGTCAAAATAAATTAGAAGCCACTGCAGTTCCATAGCATTACAATCAAGTAGGTTTATCCTCAAAGATACATTCTTCTCCACCTGTGTGTACAATTATGTTTTGGTCAGAGCAATTATGTAAATTTGTGTAGTGAAATTATTGCGTTAAATGATTTAGTCATCAAAACACAAATTTTTGTTATCACAATATAAATATAAAATTGATCACAAATCATCAAATTAGAGCTATTTGCAATGGAAATGTAATTGAAATGATAAGATGAGGAAATTAATGTCAAGGTAAATGAGGTTATTTAAAACACTTTGAGTTGTGATTACATTATTTTAAATTTCACTTTCATTTGAAGTATTTAAATATGCAACAAGATGATCCTTAAGATACATGACTTTAAGTTTTTTGATTTTTTACAATTTTAAGTAAACTTCATTTCTAATCAATTTATTTTTAAGAAAGACACCCAAGTGTTACATTGTAAGTAAAATTTGCATTTGGAGAATTTTCTTACTAATGTTGCTTCTCTTCTCTAGTAAGTTCCATACTGCCTTCATAGAAAAACTGAGAAAGGTACACACTCTCATTTCAACTCAACAATATTTTACTGTAAGGTAAAACCAAAGTTTCCTAGTATAGCCTACAAGAAACGTCATAAGTTAAAGTTTTCTTAACTTTTTTAAGTGATTCATTTCCCTCCCCACTTTACAATAATTTATGCACATTTACGTATTTGCTCATAATTATATACTAAAGCCCTATACTTTGTTTGAAACTGCTTTTGTGCTATAGATATGGAACAGATATATTTATTGTCTAACAGAATTCACTATTCGTAGATAATGTGTTAATTTCTGAATTTTACATAAGTATGCACTGTGAACAGCTCCATTTTAAGTATGATTTTATGTATAAAGTCTAGTTGGAAAAACAAAAACTATTGCAAGATCTAGTTTACTTAATGATCATATACACACTAAACTATTCTCAAAGTTTTGGAGGAAAGAGAGAAGCTATTGCTTCTTCCTGACACATAATATTGCTCTTATATGTGGTCTTCCAACATTTGGCCAGCAAATCAGAGCCCCACAGGGCTAAATTCTACATATCCCACTGCCTGCACAGACAGATGAGATTTAAAGGAGAAAAACACCACTGAACTTGCTTCCTTCTAAGAATCAGAGTAACACATGTGAGTTGAACCTATGACTGTTGATGAGATCACACATGGAGACACACGATTAAAAAAAATAGACCAAATCTAAACCCTGGAAAGATTTAACCATCAGTGGAGTAAGCAGAAGAAAAAGACCTATAAAGCCATAGATGTGGAAAGAGATTAAGAACCAGGAGAAAACAACAACATGACATCGAGAGAAAATCAAATTTAAACATGTTTCAGTAGTGAAAAATACTGCAAAATTTTAAGCACAATGATCAAAGATGTTAGATATGACACTTCTGGATGACATTGCAAATATTTGGGAGCATATGAGACAAGGTTTGGAAAATATAGTGTTGAGTTTAAAGTATTATAGACAATAGTGAAAAAAAACAAAAGCAAAAATGAATGCTAGAATAATAATTTTATCCAGACATCTCAAAAAAATAGAAATAGCAGGGAAACGGTATTCTCAAAATACCTGTGAATTCATTTGTGAAGACTTTCCAAGCTGAAATTCGTACTAAGATATGATATTTTGTATATCACACTACCCCATTCTGAGTTTATTCCTAATTTTCTCAGATACAGAAATCTGAAACAGAGGGATTCAGTTCTTTTAATCATATGAAAAAATTTTCACTTGGCCAGAATCACAAAAGAAAAGTAGATTTGTACTTTTTTGATTTTGAGTTAAGACACAGAAACTGAAAGAGTAGGTCAGACACAGAAATGATGGCATTTATAGGAAAGCCTGAGAGACAGCAAGCTGAGGCAGTGTGCAGAACAGATATATTTGGGCACAGAATCTAAAAGAAAATAGTAGATGCTTATTTGCAGGGAGAATAAAAGTAAAATATGTGAATATCGTAAGCCATAGCCAGAGTAACCTAGAAGAGAGTGCACTGACAGAGAAGCAGCCCCTAGAGATGAGCTCTTATTGGTATATTTTCATCCCGGTTTACCCTATACATTAATAATAAATTAGTTTTGAATACACTCAACATTTCATTTCATTGCTAGCAATATGTATTCTTCTCATGTGTGAGTTTCATACCATGGGCTCTAAGATAAAGAAAGTAGGGACTTTAAAATATTAACAGAAGTCACGTGAGGTATAAAGGAAGGAACAAGACAGATACTTTGCAGAAATAACGAGATATGTCAGAGTTTTGTACCATGACTGTCCTATTGATGCCTTCCTAGGCTTAATATCACATAGGCACTTCAAGTATCCTGGTCCTGCTTGATCATGAGAATCAAGTGGTAAAGGGGGTTATACTACAGCCTGGATTTACTGCAGGCCTTCTCTTGTTTTGGCCTCTAGTAGAAACTGGCAGTCTACTGGGTGAATATATAGATGGGTTGATATAGTTCATACAAATAGGTTCTATTTAATTTCCATAAACTAAAATGCTGTAAAAAAAATGTTGGTCTTTTCCACGGTAACTAGTGTGAGGTATAGTGTGAGGTACAGAATCTTGTCTTTCACCTTGGTGGGTATGCCTCAATATACTCCAAGACACAGGACTCCTGGAAACTTTCTGGATATTTAAATACCCTTGAATTGGTCAGGTTTATATTTCACTATTTATTTCATGTAGGTCTCACTAAGGGATCTAAAGCATTTCTGCTGTGTTTTCTAGTCAATGTATGACACAATCAATATTTAGTGGGCTAGTATAATGCTATTTTTTTGGATTTCAAGATGATAGAAATCTCTAGACATCATTTCTTCATCAATTCAAGATGATGTAACATTAATCTGATTTAACATTCAGAAATAAAAACTAAAATCCCAGACGAAATGTAAAATATTTTCAACATTGCATGTCAAGCATTTCAGGATAGGGACTCCTGGGAAAATAGAAGCAAATGAATAAATCCTGATATTTCCACAAAGTGCAGGTTAGAGAGAATTATCTACTGTGACAAAGGAAGAGGGGACCAAATCAGAGAAAAATGGTATACCTGAATTAAGAATATGAGCTAGAATCCTTAGCATCTTAAGGAACCAAGACTTTGCAGACAATAGGGTAAAAGAGAGAAGAGCTATGCATAAGGGAAGAGATTTGTGACCCTCTGTCATTCCCCCATGGCTGGAAGACTTCAGCCCTGGATAACTTTATTTTTCTGCAGATCTCATTCAGCTTTCCTCTGGGATACACTTAAACTTACTGGAAACTGTGTAATCCCCTCACATCTTGGTATGTGGAACCAGAGCACCTTAGTTAAAGGTGAGTTTTCCTCTTTTCTGGAAAAACAAAAACTGGATGAAACATAAGAAACAATACATTGTACATTATGCAAAGGATAGTGATGCTTAAGAAATTTAAAAAAAACTGCTGTAAACTCAAAATTATCTAAGTTTATTGTCTATAAAGAGACATAAGGTTATGAATAATCTATGTATCCCTTACCTAAAATGTAAAAAAAATACTCATAATTTATTGGATACTAAGTAAAGTAATCATAAAAAATTTTTGCTTGAGTATTAAAAAAAAGCCCTTGGATTAAATATTGCTTTAATCTAACAGATCTCATATTCCCACCCCCGCCAAAAAAACACTAAAACTAAAATTGTCTCAAATACTGCATCCCAGATCAAAGTTTAAGAATATTTGAAATAATGAGAAAATATTCAGCATCCAACAATGTATGAGTACTATGTAAGGCATCTAATAAAAAATCACCTGTCATTTTAATATGCAAGAATACATAACCCATATTTAGAAGGAGAATTCATCAAATGTAGGCCACAGATAAATGACACAGATGCTAGATTAATGACACATTCACATCAAAATGATCATTTTTACTATATTCTATATACTCACAAAGTGAGGATACAGATTGAATATGTTAAGTGGAGGCTTCAAAATTGTAGCACAGACGAAAACTGAATTTCTAGAGATGATAATACAAAAGTGTGGGATTAAAAAATTGAGGTAGAATTATTTTAATTAATTAAAAAATTAAGGATAGATATTGCAGATGGCAAAATTATTAGCAATAACCGCGCCTCGGATAAACCTCATTGGCTACGATACTGCCACTGCGCAAAGCTAAGATGGCAAAATTATTAAAAATACAACAACACCAATCCCCAAAAAACAAATGCTCAATGTTTTCTCTGATATAAGGAGGCTGATTCATAATGGGGATGGGGAAGGAGCATGGGAGGAATAGACAAACTTTATATAGGACAAAGGGGAGGGAGGGGAAAGGAGGGCACATGGGGGTAGGAAAGACTGTGAAATGAAATGGACATCATTAACCTAAGTACATGTATGAAGACATGAATGGTGTGACTCTACTTTGTGTACAACCAGAGACATGAATAATCGTGCTCTATATGTATAATATTAATTGAAATGCATTCTGCTGTCACATATAATATCTTAGAATAATACAAAAAATACAATAGTTGAAATCACCCAATTGAGTAAGAGAAAAGAGATTTAAAAAATTAAACTGACAACTTCATTCAACCAATATACATGTAATTGGAGTCTTCAAAGAGGAAGAGAGGGAGAAATCATACAAAATGAAATTTTATATACAAATTTTCTAAACATGAAAATTGAAAGAGATTGGATAAAAAGTTAGACATAACTTTATTCTTAATGTGAGAAGAACCACTTTACATTTAAAGATAAACATAAGTTAAAATTAGAAAGAAAAAAATACCATTGAATTACTCAACTTTCTATTAGTATAAGTGTTGAGAGCCACAGTTTAGTCAGAATGACGCCTGGCATTTTTGCCAGAGGGAATGGTTGAAAGGCGACCCTGCTCCAGGATTAGGGCAGATCCTGCTGGGATTAGGACAGATCCTGCTGCCTCAGGCACCCGCTACTTTGGAGTTCCCTTTGAGTTCTCCCGGGATTCTGAGAGAATTGGCGCAGGGAGTCTGGTAGAGGTGTGTATTCCCAGGAAGTATGTGTAGAGGGTTTATGTGTAGAGGACTGCTGTTTGAACCTACAAGGCTGTGTGGCGGCTCCATTATTTTGTGCCCAGCCAGACTGCGGCATATAAAGAAACACTGGACAGACTACTTATAAAGTAATATGGTACATTTTACTTACAGTTCTGGAAAATTAACAGTTATTATTTTTCAATAGTATATTTATTCTATTTTCTCCTTTCTTTACTTATGATCTTCCAATTTCTTCTGCTATCCTTTCAGATCTTGTCCCACAATTTTTAGTTATTCTGTTAATTTTTTTTTTTTTTTTGCATTTCAGTTTAAGATGTTTTATCGGCCTATCATTAAGCTCATTGACTTTATTTTTTGGCTGTGTCCAATCTAATAATGACCTTATCGAAGATTTTTTTAAATCTATCCCAGTGTTTGAGATCTATCATTTGATGCTTTTTAGAATTTCCATGTTCTGCTCATATAATCCTCGTTCCAGTCAAGTACTTCTTCTGTTAGACACGTTAACATGTGAAACATAGTTATTTTACATTCCTGTTTGGTAATCCTAACATGTGCCAGATCTGAATCTGGTTTTAATACTTGCTCATTCTTTTTACACCTTTTTCCCCTTGTTTTTGGCAGGTCTTTGGAGTGTGTGTGAGATATGTGTGTGTATATATAATATGTGTGTTTACATACATATTGTGTATGTAAATATATGTATATGTATATATATAAACATAACAATATATAAATATTTATTTGCATGACTTTTTATAAGATACAGATGAGGTAGTGATAGAAAATTAAATAAATTAGTACATAAGTCTGAATTTGGTGTCTCACACCTATAAATCTAGTGACTACAGAGATTGATGCAGGAGGATTACAAGTTCAGGGCCAGCCTCAGCAATTTAGCAAGACCCTGTCTGAAAATAAAACAATTTTTAAAAAATTTAAAAAGGGACTGGGGATACAGATCAGTGGTAAACTAACCATTGTTTCAATACATAGCACTAGGAAAAAGGGAAAAAGAAAATTATATAGATTAGTTTTTAAGTAATATTGCATGTTAATCTCACTAATTATTAGGCTGTCTTAAATGTTTGGATAGTTGCTAGTACTAAACATTTAAAATCCCATTGGCTTGTATGATTCCTGTCTTTTCTATTAATTTTGGGATTAGCATATACTTCTCAGAGAGTTTTGCTCACGGAGCATTTTTAGTTGTCATCCACTGAAATTATTTTAGGGTACTGTCATGAGTGACAGTTCTTCCCTCCCTCTTTAACATAGACCAAACATGTTTGTGTCTTTCCACAATGTCAGAATGTATTGAATAACAATAAATTCACAGTCTATGCTACTTTGATTGGGGAAGTTCACTGAATACTTGTGGGTCACCTGGTAGTCATAAGCCAGGCAAACACAGGTTCTTTCATTCCAATCTTAATTTTGAATATATATATATAAAACATTCAAGTCACACATCATATATAATATATATAATTATATATCAATCACACATAAAGGCTAAGAAATAGTTCAGCCAGTCAGTCACAGGGATCAGGAGGCTGAATGGAGCAGCTACTCATATAATACTAAGAGTCACTTAAATGGTCAGATAAGAACCAGCCAAAGAATATGTTCAGGGCACAGAGCTGTCAAAGCACAGGAACTTATTCTAGGCCCAGAAAAAATGGCAGTTTTGCAGTATCAGCTTGGAGTGGGCCATGCATGGTCATCAGGGTCAGGAGAAACCACACTCTTCGAAGTCTGAGGACAAAGACTTGGAGGTTCACTACTGTGGTGATTTTCCTGGGCAAAGTTTGTGAGGAGTCATCAGGCAACAGGGTCAGGGTGCCTCAGTGTCCATTTTTGCAGGAACTCTGTCTCTTATGGATTTCAAGAAAGGAGGTTGCATCATTCAGTGGTCTTGTGTGTTTGATAGATGCATGGGCCTTGTTTTACTGATATGACCTTAATATACCCATGCATCCATGAACTTTTGATTCATTTAATTAGTTCACAGGTGGTCATTTTTATTAGCATAATTAACTTATTTATCATTTTGTGTCTTAGTTGTGCCATTGGTTTACTGATGGTGGTTGTTTACTTATAAAACAAGTACTTAAACTCCAAATAAAGTCGCTTATGACAAACTACTGCTTTACAAAGTATAGTAAGTCAGGTTTAGGGAAAGCCTGAAAACCGCTGTTCTATACTTCATGGAGTAACTCAGAGCAGGGCAGAGCTTGCTTTCCATGGGTTCAGAGAGTTAGAAGATGTCAGAGAGAGAAAGCTTCCTACACTCCTGTGATTAAACCTTAGTCTTTTTATTCCCATGTCTCTGAGTTTCTGTGGAGATGCAGCTGTTATTTCCTTGTAGGGAGAAGGGTCTAGAAGGCCAGTGGAAGCTACAATGGGTCATGATCTGAGATGGGAGGAGCCTCTGGTTCAAGCTTTTGTCCTGGAGAGTGGCCTTTGTTGTAGAGAATGCACAGAACTATGTAAAAAATGATTATTCTTCCCTCCCTCTGTCAGAGGTACGAGAGTATTTTTCCCAGATCTTCATGTGAGAGTTGGTAAGGTTCATACTGGTTAAACTCAAGAGAATGTGGGGAAACCCTGGAGCAGGCCCCAGTGGTTTCTCACACTCAAGCTCATCCATATTCAGAATCCTCTTTTGTCTTCCAGGTTTAACAACCTACATTATCATATTTCTAACTTTAATTTTAATAACAACTTCTTGACTTTAATTGTGTATATCTGCATTTACTAAAGTTTTCAACACGTGAAAATTTATGCTTGTAAGATGCCAGCATTTCATTTTTACTGATTTTATAAGTGTCAAAAATCCTATTTCATCTTATCGAAATCCTTTGTTTCTCATGTTCAATTAATTAAACATCCATAATTTCAGAATATCTTTTTAAATGTGAAAACACGGAGTCCTATCTTAATTAATGGACTTAGTACCATATAACTGACAATTCTAATGAAAGCCAAAATAATAACATGTAGACTTCCCTTTTTTATCTTTGTGTGCTATTGATATTATATTTTTATAGTCCTTATCTATTTCCACACACTATTGAAAAAGTTGGCCTAACTACAAACTACAAAATGAGAAAACAAAGCCTCCAAGCCTGCCTTACTTTTGACACTAACTGCAATATCAAAATCAGGGGAGAGAAGGTCCTCAAACCACCATCATTTATAATTACTTACAAAAAAGATTTATATACTTGTTGAAATCTGTTGTACTACGACTATAGTTTATTAGAGAAAATACAGATATTAAAATCACATTAAAGAAATACTTTTGTCAGAGTCCCAGAAGGATACAAATGCAGAATTTCTGCCTTTTACCCAGGGATTCAGGATACATTACTCTTTCTTTGCATTAATATATCATGATATGCATGCTTGACCCAGATAGGAAAACTTGCCTTAGTTTCAGTGTTCAAAGACATCATTGGTGCTCCATTATGTGTTCATGATTGATTGATTTTTCATATTGTGGTTCTCAACCTCCAGGTCTCTGGATACATGACTGTAAACCTCTACCAACTTAAGTCAAATTTTTCTTCATTCTGGTCCTGGCCAGGCCCTATCCTAAGACTACACAGGTGTGGCCAGCCCCTGACCTAAATTACATAACTAAGACTAAAAGTATGGGTCAAGACCCCTTGGCAAACAGATATTCCTTTCAGGCATAACCTCCAAGGGCCCAGGGATTACCTCTCAGATGTCAAGGTAAATGCCAAGCTTTTGCTTTAAGCAAGACAAATTTTTTTACTATCCAGGTATTATGTAAGATGTATACTGCCCTTTTCTCTGCCACCAGTAACTATTATATGACAGAAAACAAATTTCCCATGAAACAACTAAAAATAGAGTATCATAAAATATTAAGAAACTCTTTCCATTATTTTTTTCTAAAAAAATATGGATAGAGAATTCATGGAAAAATTCTAGTTTCATTCAAAACTTCAAATCCATGGGCAAAGAGCTATCTATATGAATTTCATATAATTATTTAAAATGATTTCTTATTTTTCTACCAAATAGGTATATATTGTCATAGTTGAAAATGCTTTCATTCTCACATTATAAAACCTTTTTTCCTTCCACAGATTAAAACAAATACATAAGGTGTTCCTCAGACACATATATTTATTCATTCAAATCTCTATGAAAAAGAACATTCCTCAATTCAAATATCATCCAAACTTTCATATATAATAAAGAAGATAACTGCATTCAATGTTAATTTAGTATAGCCAATCATCATAATTAGGTAATGTATTTTTATTTAGATAATGAGTTCAAATATTTTACTGATGATACAAGAATAATAAATTAAAATGCTACATGAAAATTCATGAAAACTGAACTCCACTGTACCATGGCATTTGAAATTTACTGCCAAGGAGTTCATGCAGAGAACTGAGCTTGATTTTTTTTCTTCAATTCATTATTGAAAACATAAAAGCATATTCTCTTTGAAATTTTTGTAGCATTTGCTTAAATTTGTATTTACATTCATTTGACTTATTTTCAACTTTTTTCTAGAACTGACTGATAATATTTGCTTTTGGAACACTGTTTTATATTCTCTCTCCCTGAGGGCAATGTTTTCCATGAAATAAAATAACTTACATAAATATTTTTGCATTTTTCCAAAAGACACAGGTGGACATGGCAACACAGAGAAATAAAGACTGGGAAGGTTGAGGAGGGTGCCCACCTGAGGGCAGTGTCTGCAGAGTCTGGGAGACTTCTGGTACAGTCAGTTTCCTAATCCAGGAATTTCAATGGGGAAGAGGTCTTCTGCCTCGTGGTGTAGCCCCACATGGAATGAGGGATTTGGACTGGGGTGAGAATGACATTTGTACTGGGGAGGAGGGTCAAAGTGGAACAAGAAGGCTAGATGCATACACAGTATTGATTAAAAGAATAAATATGTTTATATTTATCCATATGCCAAAGTACTCAAGCTTCCAACTTAAGAACACCAACATCCTATGTATCACAAGAACACCAGCACATCTAACACACAAATCTTGCAGTCCAAATGCAATATTTTTCACTATACAAGATAGGTCACCTTGAAAATGTCTGATTTGAAGTACCAGATGAGTAGTAGCATCTTGTTTTCCAGGAAATCTGTCCTCAAAAGAAGAATGATACTATAACAAAAAGGCACAGAAACAAGATGCCATTGGTCAAGTCTGGTATCATTTAAGTTAAAAAGTAGTATTTTTAACATGTTATAATTTATTTTTAAAAAACTTATCTTATGTTCATATAAAATATAAAACCAAATCTATTTAGAAATAATGAGTAGATTTAAAGTTTGATAAAGAATATAATATAATTGCATGATCTCATCCCACAAAAGTAATAAATTACAAAGGGGAAATAAAAGTTACTTTATAATGAAAAAGCACATCAGCCTGCACCTTAATGAAGTAATCAAAATGAACTTCATCAGTATGAGGACAGATTGGAACTTCACCATCTGTTTGGATGCAATGAGAACAAGGCAAAACTGCTGTGAAATTCTTGCCAAAAATACACACCCTGAATCAAATCACGAGAAAACATTAAGACACATTTAAATTGGTTAGCATCCTACAAAATAAATGGCCTGTAATCTTAAAAAAGCTATGAAAGTCAAGGAAAGAATGGGAACTGTTCCAGATTGAAGGCAACTGAAAGACATGATAACTAAAGGCAATGTGGGATTCTGAAGTGAATGCATTTAGATTATAGGAAAGTTGGTGAAATTTGAAGTAGTTCTGAGGATTACATAGTAATACTCTAACATGTGTACCCTAATTGGGAATGATGTGATATGGTTAAGAATATGAATGTTTTGCATATAGATACCATACAATAATATTGGGAAGGTGACAGGACATCAGCTCAGTAACTTAGTATGCAAACAGCTATTTATGAAATAACCTATGGCACTTTGGATAAAGAGAATCCCACTATTTAAATAAATCCTGATAATTTTCTTTGCAATTATGAGTGAAAGCTATTGAAAATATGTTAAAATAAAAATATAAATTAAACTGGGTATGGTGGTGTATGGCCTGTAATCCCAGCGGCTCTGGAGGCTGAGGCAGAAGGATCATGAAATCAAAGCTAGTTTCAGCAACGGTGAGGTGCTAAGCAATCTAGTGAGACCCTGTCTCTTAAAATTAAGTACAAAATAGGACTGGGATGTGGCTCAGTATTGAGTGCCCCTAAGTTCATCCCGGGTACCCCAGAAAAATCTAACTTAAAATTTTATTAAAATTTAATTCTAAAATTTGGACTACTTGATCCAAACCCTCTATCCTCAAGGAGTTAAGCATCTATGCTTCATTTTTCTAAGGATAAATGAATACTACAACATTATCCATTAGTTCTGCATAACTGGAATTTGTGAACAGTGCAATAAAATAAATTTTAGATCTTTACATTTTTAAAAATATTCATTTTTTACTTTTTAGTTGTACACAATACCTTTATTTTATTTATTTACTTTTATGTGGTGCTGAGGATCGAACCCAGGGCTTCACACATGCTAGGTGAACGCTCTACTGCTGAGCCACAACCCCAGCACCCCCCCCCAGATCTTTACATTTTATCAACAGAAATTGCTGAAATAGAGATTTCTGAATAGACTCTAGAATCCTTAGAATCTATCTATCTTGAATCTAATTAAGACAAAAACACTTAGTATCCAAATCTAGCACTTAATCCCATGTTTCCAATGTTTCTATTGTTTCTTTCTGTAATAGCAATACATCTTTTATGATAGCAGTTAGACATGAACAGTTGCTCAGAAGTTTAAGAAAATAGTACAGAACAAATCAATTAATCACTAGCCATCCTTCAGTGGCCCCTCAAGTTCTGACAAGATAGCTATTTCAGACCCCATGCCTTATCTTAGCCCTATTCAATATGTGAGCACATGTGAAGCTCTAGATTCGATTCCTCTCACAGCAGGAGAAATGTGGGTAAATTCAGGAGGTAAGAAGCAAAGGGAAAAAATATGTTTGCTCAAAAGGGTCTAATTGCTGAAATCTGAAGCAAGGAAACATGTAGGAACATAAGCAACACAGACCAGAGATTCTCAGACTTAAGATAGCAGAATGTTTAAGATCAGAACCCACTGACCATAAACTCTTTAAAACCAGTTCCAATTACGACTAGTCAGCATGGCCAAATGATCAAAAGTTATCTTTAGGTTGTTAGCTAATGTTGTCTGTCAATCCATCCCAAGAGAGCTGGTACTTAGGCAAGGTCTTCTAAGTCTCCTTCTTACCCAAATAACAGTTGGGACACAGAGAAGTGAGTTGCTACTTTCCTCTCTGAGAGGACCCACTCTTTCTTGAGAGTATCTTCCCCCGACCTTCTTCTTTTCCTTCTAATAGACTTCTCTATATCATATTAAATTTTGTGTTTTGCTTGAATTTCTCTCATGCATAAACACAAAAAGCAGAGATCATAACATGGTTTCTGATACCAGAAAGTGGCATAAAATTGCAGAAAATTGACATTTCATCTAAAAATACTTTGATCAGTTCTACCTGGACTAATAAGAATAACTCAAATTTCTTGAGTAAACCTTCCTTTCTATTTTCAAGTAATAGTAAGCAGTAGGAGCTTCAGTTGTTGTTGTTTGTATGTTTTTTGCTTTCAACAGGGGAAAAAAAAACTTTTAGGCCATAGTAATCTTTAAAGTCTGAGTGTTTTATTTATTTTTTATCTTTTATGTTCTTTGCTTTAACCCAGTTCAGTGTTCATGTTTCCTTTGCTTTCATCTTCTATACACTATCACAAGTCAATCTGTTCATTCACTAAACATCCCCTTTTATGTCATGCATTGCGCTAGAATTTTACATCTACTTATCCTGTCAGGTATAGAAATGACGCACAATCCAAACATTTATCATTTTTCATCTTCATTAGGTTACCCTTACCAAGACCAGAAAGAGAAATAAGCAAATGGCCAAATAAAATAAAATAAAATCATACTATGATATGAGAGTTTCCACTTCTCAAAGGATATCCTACCCTTAAAGTTAACCATGCTAAAACTTGACAAGCAACCCAAATACTGCCTTTTCTCTTTTTCTTGTTCATATAGTGATTTAGCTATTATGCATTCATTATCATTAATTAAATTTATCTTTCCTTCTATATCTTGCTGAATTCAAAAGTAAGATGTTTTTTATAGTCTAACCCTGGTAGTATTTTAATAGAACCTTCACCAGTGTCTCAAACTTTAGGGTTCTCTTTCCACTGAATCATTTTCCACAATTCTACATGGTAATTATCCTGAATATAAAGATGGTCTTGTAGTCTGTTCATGAAAATCTGTTCATTACTCCATAGAAAAAGAATTCCATCTTTCTTATAAATCCATCAACATCCATAGCAATCTGCCTCTATACTACCTTAATTTTATTCATTCATTCATTAATTCATTCCTACAATTTATGATGGTGATAGATGTTGTGAGGAAACCCTAAAGCAAATTATATGTTTATGGATTAATTTTTATTTCATTTCTTTTCTTTTGTTTTTGGAACCAAGAATTTGACTCAGGGCATTTGACCACAGAGCCACATCCCCAGACCTATTTTGTATTTTATTTAGAGATAGGGTCTCACTGAGTTGCTTGGTGCCTCACTTTTTTTCTAAGGCTGGCTTTGAACTAGCAATCCTCCTGCCTCACCCTCCCATGCGGCTGAGACTACAGGCATGCACCATCACCCCTGGCCTAATCTTTATTTTTTTTTAAACTAAAATAATATTGAAAGATCTCTATGGTAAGGAAACACTTGAAGTAAGATTTGAACACACTGAGGAAGTGAGCCATGTGAATATAGGGAAAAAGAAATAACAGCTATTCTAGTTTAAATAACTACCTTCACCACCACTCCTTCCTTGATATTCTGCCATCATTTGCATATAATAGGTGAGCAGATGTCCTACACTACCCTGAGGTATGTTGATATACCAAAATGCCTTCAGTCTCTTAAATAGGATATCATGCTTCCCCCAAGCTTATTCAACCCTTAATTTGACAGAAAAACTCTTATTCAATCTTAAATGTGTCTAAGATCTAAACAACAACAACAAAAAAAAACAAAAACAAAAATAAAAAAGACCCAACAATCAGGTGTACCACCGCAGTCACTAATATACCAAGAATATTCTGTGCTATGGATGAGTTAGTTTCATCATTTGTTTGGGGTGCAGATACTAGGGATTGAACCCAGGGGCACTTAACCACTGAGCAACATCCCCAGCCGTGTGTGTGTGTGTGTGTGTGTGTGTGTGTATTAATATTATTACTTTTAGGGGCTGGGGTTGTGGCTCATCAGTAGATCGCTCTCCTCGCACTTGTGAGAACCTGGGTTCAATCCTCAGCACCACATAAAAATAAATAAGTGAAATAAAGGTATCGTTTCCGACTACGATTAAAAAATAAATATTTAAAAAAATATTATTACTTTTAATTTTGAGACAAGGTCTTACTAAGGTCTTGCTTAGTTGCAGAAGCTGGCTTTGAACCTGTGATCCTTCTTCCTCAGTCTTCCGAGTTGCTGAGATTACAGGAGCGCACCACTACACCTGGCATGCCTGTCTTTTTTGACTAAACATCACATTTCCGAGTATCATCTGTGTTGCTGTGTGGTGTTAGTATATTCATTCTCTTTGCTATTTGTTTCCATGTATTAATTTTTAATTAGGTTTTTGCATCAAAGATTTTATACTGTTGAGAGATTACATCATGATTATCTTGTCTGCTTTTGTCTAATTTTAGTATTAGGGCTTAGATATTCTTGTAAAATGCTGTTGATAACTTTCTTTCTTTTTCTGTTCTCCCAAACACTTACACACTATGAGTCTCTGCTGGGATGAAATGATGCCTTAGTAAGAGAAAGCTATTGATAAAGTGTATTCCACTTAGAGATAATGATATTTTTTACTTGGCCTACTACAGTGGACAATATGATTGAACTTTTAAAAAATGTTCATTTGACAAGAGTTAGTAACAAAATCATCACACTTAAAATCAATTTATACTATATTTTGGAATCTTTGAAATTTTATTGTGTACATCTATTTCTCAAAGTTGTTGGCAATCCTAAGAAAATATTGATGTCAACATGTATTTTTGTTGACCATGTTCTCCTTCCTCAAAATCATGACTAAGGAATCTTTCTTAAGAAAAAGAAATCTTGCAGAAATTTCTAGCCATCTATAATATAAATAACTTTACTGATAATCTCATGTTGAACTGTCACAGGACTTTGGAATCATGAGAGCTGACTTTGGAATATCTGACTGACCTATCTTAAAAGAATTATTCATTCAGCTGCTCTAATTTCAAAAGCATTTTTGATATTTGACAAGTCATAAAAAAACTCACAACAATTTATATTTTGTTATACACAATTTAACACATTTGCATTGAAGTTTTATTTTCCATTTCAATGGCTTGGCATTTAGACTATCACATGATTGGATGTAAGAAATAATAGTTAAAACAGAATACATCCTAGCAGTCATTTTTAATAGATGTACACATGCTCATAATTTAAATAAAATGTGAAATTTACAGATATTTGCAAATTATTTTAAGTCATTTTATATTCACATAAATTTTTTACTTAAAAATATTATTTCATGCATTTCCTTGAATGTTTAAAAATAAAGTTTCAAGTTACTTAAATTTAAAAAAATATTTAGCTTAATCTTTATGATTGTTTTCTCTTCACTGAAAATCTTTAATTAAACTTTGATGAGTCAATAATTAAATCTATTTCAGGAAGTTATTGTAGAAGTAGTGGATATCTTTATTAAATTTGACTTAAAATTAAAGTTTATACCTGCCTTGGAAACATAACTTGAGTGTGTTATAATTCACATTTTAAAATTTACCATATAAATCTCAGGACAAACAAAATGAAAATTTGTGATATAATATGAACATATTTAATTAACTCTACATGTGATCAGTTATTGTTATATTAAAAACTAACACAATAATTAACATTTATATAAAATTTAAAGCTAATAGGTAAACACTTCTCATTAGATTTAATTGATTACTCATTTTTGTCAAATGTGTTTTTTATTGGTTAAGAGAAGTTGGCAACTATATAAAGTATATTTCAAAAGAATATTGAATTAAAGAATACAAATAATAAAACCAAAGTGAAAAATATTGCTGCTTATGTAAGAGCACAAATCAGCAGAAATATGATGCAATGTAGATTTATAGTATAACATTGTAGAAGCCATATATTTAAAAAAGTAAAATTGATTAGCTTTAATGTAATTTTACTCAACTAATTATATCCAAAGCATTTTCATCCACGCATTTAATCAGTAAAAATTTCTTAATGAGATTTTACTTCTATAATAAATCTTCAAAACTTGTTGTCCATTTTACAATTATGCCACATCTTAATTTGCACTAGACCTATTTTGAGCACTCAGTAGTTACACGTGGGTAGTTTGTACACTGTATTGACAATGCAGTATAAAAATTGATTCTTTGAGTCTTATTTAGACCTTGGGAATCCTAATTCCATGACAATAAAAGTCAGATCCAAAGTCTTAATTTTCTGGAAGTCAGTTAAGCATTTTGTGGATTTAACATATGGATACTTGTTAAGAAAACTTACAAAGATACCTGTTGAGAAACGAACAAAAGAAGGACACACACAAACACACACACACACACAGAGACTCACACAGTGCAGAGACAGGAAAGCAAGTGGCTGGTTTCATTTATTATCTCAAAAGTTACAGAGCTCCCATTACCACATTACTACATTCTAACTAGTATTCCTTTTATCTCTAGTGTTAGCTAATGGAGATAAGACCTAGGTTAATGCAAACTTAGAGCCCCTTCTCTCCAAGGACATTACCATTGAAACTTGATAGTGCACCTGCATAGATAGATATATATATATATATATATATATATATATGTATATATTTTTTTTTTTTACTTGGTTACACATGACAGTACAGTGATCTTGACGTATCATGATGCATTTGAATCAGATGGGATATAATTTCTCATTTTTCTGAGTGTACAGGTTACAGAATCACATTGGTCATGCAGTCACATATATACACACAGTAATAAAAATGTCTATTTCATTCTAGATTATGCTAAGTGAAGTTAGCCAATCCCCAAAAATCAAATCCCGAATGTCTTCCTTGATATAAGGGGGGTGACTCAAAATGGGGAAGAGAGGAAGAGCATGGGAAGAAGATTACCTCTACATAGGGAAGAGTGGTGGGAGGGAAAGAGAGGAAGAAAGGGAATTGCATGGATGGCGGAAGGAGACCCTCATTGTTATACAAAATATATGTATGAGGATGTGAGGAAAATAGCGTTACCCTAGATTAAGTAGAAAGAAGTGGAGGGAGGGGAGGGAAGGGGTTGGGGAGATAGGAAGGATAGTGGAATGAAACAGACATAGTTATCTTAATAGCTTCAAGGGGAAACTGCTGGGCATTCCAAGCCTGGAAAAGAAGGGGCCAGTTAGCCCCAAGGAGTTTTCTCATGGTGGTGGGGGTGGGGGTGGGGAGGATGCTTCCCTGAACATTTTCATGGTCAGAAACCTACAGGTACTAAGATAACCAAATATTTGTGGTAGTTAAGTTGTATCTGAAGAACATAGACATTTAAGAGAGGTCTAAGGTTAGTGAGAGAGGTAAAACACAAATTATGTGCCCATGGTTTGTGTCTGTGCTTTTGTGTGTGTGTGTGTGTGTGTGTGTGTGTGTGTGTGTGTGTGTATGTATAGTTGTTATTTCCATTTAAATATGAAGGATATAAGGCTTAAAAACAGCAAAAAAATTACCCATTGTCACAAATTTAATCATTTCCAGAGTCAGTTACATCATTTTAAATATATTTTCTTCAGAGTAAATAACCTTAACCACTGTAATAAATTCTCATTTCATTGCTATGATATATAAGGTTTTCTTTTAGATTGGAAGATTGGATAGAAGTCACATTTTCCAGTTAATTTGATCAATACTTTTTTCCAAGGAAAATGAAGGCTGTTATAGAAATCTTAACGATTATGCTGAATAATAATATTCTGATAAATACACATCTGCGTTAATCTTCTAGTTTACTATTATTTTGTGGGAAGCCGTTCTCGCATGTGATTGAGCTACCTCCCTGGCTGGGTGAGAGGCGCTCAGACAAGCTGTGTCAGAGCTTTTCCCTACCCTTCCCAGGTGCAAGGGCTTGTCCTTGTGGGGGTGTGACTGACCATTGACCTGAAAACCAATCACTGACACTGACCTTGGAATGCTGTCCCCCTGGACCTTCATTGGATGGAATTTTCCCTTGAATTTTTTGCTCCCCAATAAAAGCTCACTCTCTGGTGTGCCTCTCTCTCTCTTGCTGGTCTCTTGTGTAAACCTCGCTACCACCAGGTGGCTAGAGGCAAGAGCTGGAAGGAGCCATCTCTGAGCTGGGCAAGAAAAAGGTAATTTGAGAGTTATGTGTCTTTAATTTGATCTCATTAGTTAACTTCTATGTTTCGAACCTCTAGTATGAAGCTAGCGTGCTGGTCGTGTGGCAGATTATTTAATTATGTTTATGTCAGTATTAGTAATATCATGTAGTCTCCATTCTATTCGTTTTACTTTGAGGAGTTGATAGAAGGCATTATGGTCTTATAATCTGATCCCATTGTTTAATTAATTGAATAATGATAAAAAGATGTTTTAGTCAGTTTTTTGGCTACTGTGACTATAAGATCTGACCAGTACAATTTGGGGGAAGAAAAGTATAATTGACTCACAGTTTCAGAGGTCTTAGTACATAGATGGACAGCTCTATTCCTCAGGGCTCCAGGTGAGGCAGCACATCATGGAGGAAGAGTGTGGCAGAGGGAAACGTCTCACATGGTGATCAGGAAGCAAAAGGAGAGAAGGACTCCACTTTCCAGTTACAAACTATATACCCCCAAACCACACCCCAATTCCCACCTCCTTCAGCCACACCCTACCACTTCAATTACCATTCAGTTAGTCCCTATCAGGGGTTAATTCACTGATTGGGTTAAGACTCTTATAATGCAATCATTTCTCCTCTGAACCTTCTTGAATTTTCTCACACATGAGCTTTAAGGGGACATCTCACATCCAAACCATAAAAAAAAGATAATTCCAGAAATTCTATATATAAATGTATGTGTGTGTGTGTGTGTTTGTGTGTGTGCACATGCACGTGTGCACTTAAGTGAATTGTATGCACACACATACTTTTTAATATTTTTCAAAATGTGATTGCATATGAACATTACATATTTAGGTAAGTTAATACAAATTGAAGTATTAATTAGTTTAAGCCAACTTAAAAAAGAACAGTGTGTAGATGAGAGTAACGTTCTGTGCTTACGCTCAAATGGTAAGATTATAACTAGACCAGGCATCTGACAAACACATGGGCAGATAGAAAAAAAACAAGTGATGCTTATAAGCTTTTTTTGTTTAATTTGAAAGATAATTTTTAAATTTAAGCCATCTGGAAATATCCTTTGATATTCTTCTTAAAAATGTATTCTTAAGTAGATATGAAAATGTTAAAATATTCATCTTAATATGAGCCTGAGAAATAGCTCTCTTAGAATGAGCTGTTAGCTTTTAAAATGGTCTTGAATTATTTAATGTATTTTTAAGATCTTCAGTGAATCATGGCACAATCATTTTTTCATGAGCTCTGTCATCACAATGGTAGAATATTAAGATTATAAATTTATTTCCTTCTTACTTTAAAGAAGAATACTATCACTTGTCAGTTCACATAGAGCTATTTCCATAAATCGATGAGAGATATATACTGAGGACTATGTAGTGTCCACGATGTCCCAGTTTCTTTTTTTGTCTAAGTATGAAGTTATAATACATTCAATGTAAAATTTAGAAGTTTCCTAATTTCTATTTTTGCTGATGCATCAAAAAACAAAGCAGGGAGGAATTTCAGAACTACTATAGATTTGTGTAAAACTACACACAAAAAAATCACCTCAAAACAGACTTACAGCCATTGCTAACCTCAAGAAAGTA
This sequence comes from Urocitellus parryii, assembly GCF_045843805.1. Taxonomy (NCBI): domain Eukaryota; kingdom Metazoa; phylum Chordata; class Mammalia; order Rodentia; family Sciuridae; genus Urocitellus; species Urocitellus parryii. The sequence goes on from NC_135536.1 coordinate 51,977,855, forward strand.
TAAAGGGAAGCTAATATAATAGGAAATTCTTTGTATAATACTGGCTTTGGATGTTGTATTTTTCTTTTGTTTCCCTTTATTTAGGTGAAAGACTTCTCAGGATTTTTATTCAAAATTCTAGTATGCAGTCAATGGAACTTGGTGGAGAATTAGGAAAAAAATTGGTATCTGAGTCACTTGTAATGTGAGAAACAAGACATATCTCACAGGGAGAATGCAGATGGGCATGACCTGTGATGGGAGGTACTTAGAAGGAGAGAAGATGCATTTTCCAAGGGGCCAAATGGATTGGTTGAAGGAAGCCAAAGTTCAGTTATACTCAAAGGGACTTTGTGAAGGAGACTTACTGTGTTGTGGATGTGTTTGTACGTGTGTTAATATGTGTGACAGGAAATTGTTCTTGGGATATCAGGAGAGGAAAATTAAAGAAAAAAATCTTTCCTATTTTTGTTATATTCAGAGTGAACTAATGTTATACTAAACTAGCCCTAACATTTCAGCTCTTTTCTCAAGTTTCTTGACTCTACATATCTAAAGTTATGCCTTTAAGTAGAGAGAGGAATTGTTGGTGAAAGAGAAGAATCCTACCTTTCCTCTTGTCAGGAGGTAAGATGAGGTTGGAGTGAGTGAGAGTGCGTATGTTTTGGAATTGCCAGCTATAAACCAAAAGTAAAGAGAGAAACCTACAATCACTTACTGAGATGGTGTGCTGATCACTTTTCCTTTGCTATAACAAAATACCTAAGATAATCAATTCTATAAAAGAAAAGGCCTATTTTGCCTCAATTTTGTAAGTTTCAGTCCGTTGTCTGTTGAATCCATTGATTTGAGGCCTGTGGTAAGCTGGAGCATCATAGTGGAACATGGTATTAGAAGCAAGTTCATTTAATGGCATGAAAAAAAAAAAAAAAAACCATGGGAAGAGACCAGGGTACCCAATCTTCTTCAAGCACACATCCTATGATTTAAAACCTTTTGCTAGGCACTACCTCCTATAGGCCCTGCCACTTCTAGATAGTGCCACAGACTGGGGACCAAGCTTTCAATACATGGGTCTTTGGGAGACATCCCAGGTCCAAATTATAACATTTTCCCCTGTCTCCTAAAGGCTCATGTCCATCTCACAAAGCAAAAGGTATTCAGCCCATTCCCAAGAGTCCCCAGAGTATTAATTATTATAGCACTGCTCAAAAGTTTAAGTTCAAAGACTTTTCTGAGACTCAATGCAAATTCATCTGTAATCCCTTGCATAAGTAAAAAACATGTTACATATGTCAAAGATACATTGGCACAGGGTAAACATTCCCATTCCAAAAGGGAAGAATAGCTTAATGTAAAGGAGGGATCACACTAAAGCAAATCTGACATCTAGCAGAGAAAACATTAAATCCTGTAGCTCCATGTCTGACATTTGGGACACATTATAGAAGGATGAGTTTCCGAGAAATTGGGGTCTCCTGCCACTGTAGCTTTGCTGGTTATAGCCCACATGGCCTCTCTCTCAGGTAGATTTTGAAGACTGCCTGTGGCTTCTCCTGACAGGCATTCCACATTCCAGGCATCCCTTCTTTCCTTGAGTATCTATTATAGTTTCAGCTTACTCTCAGAGCTCCATTTATCTCCCTTAGGGGCTCCTTGAAGGAACTCTGATCATACCACTAATTGCCAGACCTCCCAAACTAACTTTGAAATCTTGGAGGAAGCCTCCACCACTCTATAACTCTTGCACACTGAATATCTGAAAAACAGTATATATGGATTATGCCAAGATCTACTACCAGTGCAAGTCATACCTGGGCCTACTTGAAACATAGCTGCAGCCACCTCTGAGTGTCTTGACAGAAAAGATCCTTAGGTGGTTTTGTGCAAGGGATGTTTTCTGGGGCTCTCTTCTCAAATGAAAATCCTTGAAAAAAAAATCGTACTTTTATACCTTTGAGGTGCTGATGCTTGAAGTGCCCTCAAGACTTCGTTCCTGTTGTCTTGGTGCAAAGCACTTGGCTTCTTAATGTGTAAATCTCTTTAGCAACGGCACCCATGCTGATTGCACCTTCAGATACACCCCTTTACTGGATAATTACAAATTTTCCAAATCTTTCTGCTCTGTTTCATTTTGCTCCCATTTATCACTGTAAATTTGGCTAACAAAGACCAGCAACACCCATGTTGCTGTCAGAATGCAATGTTGCCTTGAATTTTCCTCAACTACATAAATTTAGCCTCCCACAAAATCTCAAGGTGTGGACAAAATGCAGCCAAGTGCTCTGTCATGGCTTAACATGATTTAACATGGGGGCCTCTAGTTCGATTTTCAATGAATACTCATTCCCATTGAAACCTCATAAGCATTTGTAGGTATTCTGACCATGGAAACATACAGGGAACCGTTCCTCTGGTGACCAAACTCCTAGGGGGGTAACAGGCACTCTGCTTCCCATGCTAGGAATGCCCAGCAGCTTCTCCCTGAAGCGAGCAAGATAACTATACAGGTGTAGTATCTAGTTACTATGGCAATATCCTTGGAGAAAAGGGCTCTTTGACCTCAATTATCTAGCACCTGGGATTAAAGGAATGCTAAATGATAATGTAGTTATGGTACTAATGACCTATGTAACTTTTGATATAAATAAACACGGCTGCTTGGAGGGGCAACCACTTCTTTTTCTGCCTCTGCATCTTGTGTCTGTGTCTCCTTTTATTTTCCTTACAAGCATTGCCTTAACTTCTTGCATTCCCATCAGCATTCTGGTCTTTTCAGTGGTCACCATAACTGCCCATTAATTTCCACTTATAGCGTTCTATACTTTTTATAGCCTGCCTCCTTAAACTTTTCCAAATTTCCTGTAAATCAGTTTCAGAGGCTTTTATACATTGTCAGGTATATTTCCAACAATAACCCTATTTCCTGGTACTAAATTTTGTGTTATCTGTTCATTGCTGAAACAAAGTACCCGAGATAATCAACTTTAAAATATGAAATGTTTGTTTGGCTCACATTTTGGGGAAGTTTCTGTTTATGGTCAATTTGCTCTATTTCTTTTGGGCTCTGATTAGGAGCATGGCAAAGGAAGTAGCTTACCTCTTGGTGGTTTGGAAGCAAAAGTATAGAGGAAGATAGAAGGAAGATAGTTAGGTCATTATGGGTATACCCATAATGACCTAACTTCCTGTCACAAGGTCCCACCTCCTACAGGCCCTATCACCTTTACAGGCTGGGAACCATCTTCAACCCATGGGTCTTTGGGGAATATTCTAGATCCAAACTATATCAGATGCTATATAGAAAAGTATAAAGCCTGAGAAAGCAACAACATCTGCATGTTCTGTTTTCTCTTATGGAATTCCTCTATGGAGGTTCAGGTAAGTGGAGGGATGGTGGTGTAGTCTACCCTGCCCGCTATTAAGAAAGCCCTGAACAAAATGCTTTAACAATTTATAACACCAAGCTTAAGGGGAGGACCAAGGGGAAGGGCATACAGTAGAAAATTACTAAATGCTGAGTCAAACTGGGGGAAAGTGTCTTCAAAGTCTTCCCCCTTTCTCCCAAAAAGGATCCACAGCAAAAGTCCGAGAATGATAGAAATTACCAACAAGACACTTGGGCTAGGAATGTGAGTATAGAAACAGAAAAATATATCCTGAGGCTTGATGACAGCCAGACTGAACGAAGAATATAATAATCTACTTTAATTTTCAAGATTGAGAAAAATGTTTATGTTGTACTGATAGCTGATATGGTGTCTCTCATGAGCAACATACTAAAGAAAGTTAGATTGTTTCGTATGTTTAAATAGAAAAGTGTGCATTCAAACTTGACTCTAGAAGCATGATACACAACTCAAGAAACTGTCCTTAAATCACAAAATGAAAACTGTATAAATACTAAAAATATATAAAGAGCAGATTAAAAATCAGGTGATGAAATAGGAAATAATTTGGGAAATTAAAGCAGTATGACCTCAGTTTTTATATTCTAGATATTCATTTCTATAGTATAGATTTTAATATTATTGATTTAAATGTGGGAAACAACATACCTTCAAATTCCTATACATTTTCTAACTTCTGCTCTTTTATTTAGAAAAGGATTCAAAAAAACAACATGACTTGTGGGGAGTAAACAGTGATCCATTTCAGTAATTCCTCTCTTCAGTTCTTCCTTTACAATTAAGCAAAAATAAAATTTAATATTTTATTAAATGTGAATATGTTCATGATATTCATGCATATATGTATGCATATTATAAACACATACATTAATATATCTATGAGTGGATAACTGTGATTTCTCTCTGAAAATATAATTATGTACATAATCACAAGAGAGAAGCATGTGAGAATTAGACAGTTAACTTCTCTAAATTTCTCTCAGAACCAAGTGCTTATCTAGCATTTTAAACTTGGTCCACCAAAAAGTCTCATCATTGCTAATTTGGCTTTCACTTATATCATAATCCCATATTTAAATATGAAACTATCTCAGGATCAGAAATTTTAAAAGACAAAGCAGATTGGGTCAGCTGGACTGTCACAAATGATAACTTTTACCTGGGGCATAAGAATTCTCCATAATCGTTAAGATGCTTCTAATTTGTCATAGGAAGTAATACTAATAACATAGGAGAGTTATCATCTCCATCTGAAGCAGAAATAAAACACAATATTGCAGATATAAAAAATGCAAATTTCGGCAATAACTCAGCAAGATAGTGTATGAATGTAGTTACTTTACCACCTAAGAATGGCTGACTAGAGCATTTCTTAACAGTGTCTTTTTATTTCATGCCAAATAGGATGCAGGAACAAAAATTAGGACTTATAGAGGATCAAGCTTCTGAAACAAAAACTAAGGAAATTTGTATCCAAACAGAACATACATATTTAAACTCTTAATTTAAAAAGAAATCTAAAACAGCTGAGCAATAACTGCCAGTAGACAGCTACCACATTTCCCCAACCCCATGGCCTAGGCATCACCCAAGGGTAGGACAGGCTCCTGAACGGAGCTTCCTAGAATTCTTCATAGAAGAGCAAGGTTGTCTTATACATGCTATGTCATGCAGAAAGAAGAATGAATTAAAATGTTTTGCTTAGTTTTATTTTGGTCAAAGAGAAGAAGTAAAAAAGAGATGTGGTTGGAACTGACATGCAAACCAGTAATTTAGAGGATCTCTCTCCTTCCAAAAAAGAAAAGGTCAATCTTTAGCACAAAAGGAGCTTTCCTTTTGAAAATGTCCTCAGTTTTGTCACTTATCATTTTTAATCCAGTGACTATGTTTTGATTGACAGAATAATGCCACATCAACTATCTTACAAATAAGCAAGTGAAAATTGAACTCCTGCCAGGTGCTGTGGTAGACTCCTCCCAGTGGCCTGGGAGGCTGAAGTAGGAGGATTAAAGCTCAAATCTAGCCTCAGCAATTAAGGGAGGCCTAAGCAACTCAGTGAGACCCTGTCTCTAAATTTTATATTGGGATGGTCATGTGGCTAAATGGTTAAGCATTCCTCAGTTTAATTCCTGATACCAAAAAATAAAAATAAAAAAACTGAACACTTAAGTTAATGATGTCAGCACAAATGACTGAGTAAATATGAAGATTAGATGTGATTAAATATCTTTTCAAATTCAGTATGAGTAAGGACTTGAAGCAAAACTTTAAATTACTCAGAATATTCTTTATGGTATCTTTTTTGAATAAGACAACATATCTTTTAACACTTCCTACATATGCATGGAACATACAAGTAATAAAAACTTAACATGAATTTGACTATATTAAATTAAAATTAAATATAAAAGATACACTAGAAGTATTTTTTAAATTACCAGAATAGCAAATTAATGTAACATGAACTGTAAGAAGAGATAAATGCCAAAAACATAAACATAGATCAATAACATAGACTAGGGAGCTTTTATATATATATATATATATATATATATATATATATATATATATAATTGTATCTATAAACATATAGATACAACTTATTGAAAATGCTAGAATTTCAATAAATAAAGATACCAGCAATGAAAGTAATGAAGGGACTATAAATTAAAACAAAAGCAATAAATTACAATTTTGGGCTTATCTTATAAAAATTGACATCTGATTACAGAAAGTGTTGGCTGGGTAAAAAGCAGTCTTGCATATTACTAACAGGATGCTAATTAGTGCTATTACTTTGGGGAACAATTTATAAATACCTTATGGGGTTGAGAAATAGGAACGATAATGCAGGAATCTATTTCAAAGAGCTCTCGATAGTGAAATTCTGGTCTACATTCTTTATAGGAACACAAAGAATCATGGTCATTAGAACATAATGGTAAAGTTAAAAATCATAAAACAACCTATAAGTTGTTTCAGGGACTACCTTACTAACCATTGGCTTATTCAGATAGGCCAATAATAGAATACAGCAGAGATGTTCAAGAGAATGAGAAAGATACACATATGTCTAAGGCAAACTTTCATAAAAATAATAGTGAGGTTTGTTGAAAGATGTAATTTCAAATGATGACTTATTACCTTAATGGTTTACACTAAGTCTAAGCCAAATGAAAATGCTAACATTTGATATTTTTGACCAGCATTAATGCCAATATTTGATAGTTACTAAGTATTACATAGAAATGATCCATCTCAATTTAATATTGTGTTTATCTCCAGGGAAAGGGAAATTTAAAACTTTTTTATGTCACCTGTTTAGCTGTATCTACAATTTGTAATTCCTTTCAAATAAAAGAGAGATGAAGAAAAATATTCCAATAACAGCAAATAAAAGACTTGGAAATACATTTAATTGTAAGTAACTATGTGAAAAATATTATAATGCCCTCTAAATAAACTATCATAAGAACTCATTAAATGAAGAAATAGAACATCTTATAAGATTAATGTTTTAGAGTGCTATTAAGAACACAATACTAGTTTTAGTTTATAATTAAAGTCTAATAATTAAAGTACCAATCAGATTATATTTTCACTTAAAATTGAGAACATTTTATTTTTACTTATTATAAAAATGTGAACATAATAAACAACAAACAAATTTAATATCTCAGATAAGCTATTTTAATACTAGCTACATTGTCTTGGTTATCCAGAGAATGAAAACTCACACAATGTATATGTATATGTGTGCATGTATCTGCATGTGTGTGTTGTACACAGATTTAGTATAAGGAGTCAGCTCTTGAGTTTATAGAGACTAGCAAGAACAGGAATCTGCAGAGTTTGTGGGTAAGCTGAGGACCTAGGAGAGCTAAAGATATAGTTTCTATCTGAGTCAAATGCCCAAGAATCAGAAGAGCCAATGGTGTAATTCTAGTCCAAAAATGGATAGGCTTAGGGTCTAGGAAAGCCACTGATTCTGTTTGAGTTCAAAGCCAGGAAAAAAAAAACTAATGTCACAGTCCAAGAGCTATCAGACAGGGAACAGTTGTTTCTTACTCAAGGAGAGTCAGCCCTTCTGTTTGCTTTAGATCTTCAACTGATTTGATGAGACCAACTCACATTGGGAAGAGAAATCTACTTTGCTCAATCTACCAATTTTAAGGTTATTTTCATTCAAAAACACCCTCACGGACAAACCTAGAATAATGTTTGACTAAATGTCTGGGTACTCCATCACTCATGTAAATTGACAAATAAAATTAATCGGTGATCTCACAAGACAAGTTTTTAATGTGTTATACATTATATTTTAATTAACAAGAATAATTAAAATGGTGTCTCAAAATTGAAAGATAACTGAAAGACTAAAGATATTACAGAAATATGTGTATATGTATGCTTATATGCATATATATATATGTGTGTATATAATACATTATTTATTAAAAATCATTATATATATATATATATATATATATATATATATATATATATATATATATTCCTCCAATATATACAAGAGAAATTTGTGGAGGGGTGAATGTGAAGTAATAAAAAATATCTTGAGTGGATTAAAATTTTTGTTTCATCATTAGTTTCTCAAAATGATTTTGTTAGGGGGCTGGGGATGTGGCTCAAGCGGTAGCTCGCTCGCCTGGCATGCGTGTGGCCTGGCTTAGATCCTCTGCACCACATACAAACAAAGATGTTGTGTCTGCCAAATACTAAAAAATAAATATTAAAATTCTCTCTCTCTCTCCCTTTCTCTTTAAAAAAATTATTTTGTTATCCTTTGGAAAGAAAATGATGAATTAGTGAAACTATTTAAGAGGAAGATACACTCTAGGCACAATAGCAAAACAGTCAAACATAAAACTGAAAAAAATAAAATGTTGATATATAACATCTGTCCTCAAATACTATCCTTACTTAAAATGTAGATTGGAGAGCTGGGGAATTTTGGAGAGAAAACATCCAAAACATCTATAACACTTATTGTGTTCTGTTGAGAATTTTTTGTATAGAAGATATCTAAATAGTTTAATTAACAGCAGATATGGAAAAAATACAAGGCAGTGCTAAAGAGCAAGAATATCTGGGTAATCTATATCTGCCAGATATATTTTATACAGTTACATAAGGGAGAGCATCAGATCTTATTATTTTTTCAAAATCTACTAATAAGTACTATTGGTAAATTAATGTAAGACCTGAAGATTTTTAAAAATGTTTTTATTAGTGTATTATAGTTATAAATAATGGTGGGGTTCATTTTGGCATAATAATTCATGCCTAGAATATAATTTGTTTTATTTTCATTCCCTGATTTCTCTTTCCTTCCCCTATTCACTTCCCCTATTCCCCTTCCTCTACTCTAATGGTCTTCTGTTTGTTTATTCTTAAATTGGTGCTTTGTATTCATACATAAAGGTGAAATTCACTGTGGCATATTCATATAGGTGCATAGCATACTTTGGTCTATTTCATTCCATAGTTCTTCCTTTTTCCTGTCTCTCCTCCCTCATCCTCTATCCCTTCCTCTGCCGGCTGATTTTTTCTCTATTTTCATGGGATCCACTGCCCTCTTCCCACTCCTTTATTTTGCTCTAGCTTCCACAGATGAGAAAAAGTATTTGACCCTTGACTTTCTGGGTCTGGTTTATATCACTTAGCATGATGTTCTCCAGTTATATCCATTTACCAGCAAATGCCATAATTGCATATATGCATCTATAGAAAATAATTTATCAGATTTTAGAAATCAAGTCATTATATTAGTAAGTAAGCCATCTTCTGTTTTTAATATAAAATATACAACTCGAGATTTTTTAAGTGGCAGTTAAGCAAAATTTAATACATTATAAAGAGAATTTTAAGATAATATTACTGCATGAATAACCAAATAAATACTGTATATGTAAGTTGTTTGCAGTTTTCCCTCTAATGAATAAATGCTCACATATCAAGGCTTATATGATTTCCACAAACTAACAGTCTGAACACAATTAATGGATCAAATTTATCACCATTTAACATTTTTAAATTTACCTTCATAATGATAAGAAAAATTACAATGAGCTGTTAGGCTGAATAAAATTTATCTCAGCTGCTATTATCTAGTACTGGTTCTGCACTAATTTTTTATTTGAAATTAATTTTTTCTTCATTTGGTCTGATTTATGTTTAACATAATCATATGCCTATAAATGATTCCTAGCTTTTTTCCTGACTCATATTTAATTAAATTGTTACTTAGTTACTTAGGATACTTTATCTCACTTGATGTTATGTCTCAGAAGGAATTTTGGTATTTTTAATGAAAGAAGGAAATTTATTAAAAGACTCATAATTTGTCATAGTCAGCTTTTTCATTGCTGTGACCAAAAGACCAGACAAGAACAATTACAGGAGGAAAACTTATTTGGCTCATAGTTTCAGAGGTCTTAGTCTATAGATGGCCAATTCCATACCTCTGGGCCCCAAGATAAGACAGAAATCACACCAGAAGAGTGTGATAAAGGATAGCAGCTGAAGACATGGCCATCGGAAAGCAGAGAGATATCTCTGCTCCCCAAGAACAATATATAGACCCCCAAAGAACAATCCTACTGAACCACCCACTCCAGCCACATCTTGCCTGCCTACAAATACCACCCAATTAATCCACCTATTAAGTTATACCTGTCATAATTTAATCATCTTAGCTCTGAACATTCTTGCATTGTCTCATACATGAGCTCTTGGGGGATACCCCATATCTAAATCAAAACATAATTCAATGCATTGCTATGTAAATTAGCATCTTTAAAAATCAATAATTATTATTTCTGTAGACTTCAACTAGAACCAACAAAGACTTACTCTATGCAGTATAAACAAATATTGTTTCATTAAAAATTGCCCTTAGATTTTGTGAAGATGATAAAATGGAGCTAGGCAGTAACTCCTGATCCTCCATGGCCCAGGAAGGAGGCAATGAAGGAACAGCTGAATGGAGAGGTCGGTGACAGAATAAATTCTCTAAAACAATATTGAACAATCTGAGACTTGAGGAGACTTAGTTTTATTACTGTAACAGACATTAAGGACAGAGTTCCTTAACCCTGAATGCTGACCATAATGGGTGGAAAAGGAAACAGAGATAGAAAAGGAAACAGAAAATAACGTAAGCTCACTTCCTTAACAACAGCTGTAAAGAAAAGCAGGTCAAAATCAAATGTGACAGGAGCAGTAGAGTCAGCGAAGAAGATTAAGGAGCTTAAACCAAATTGTGAACTGAAAGCTGAGATGGGCATGGCAGCCATTTTTTTTTTTTTTTTTTTGAGTTCACAGCTGGCCAGCCTCTCTTCAAGAAACTAAATCAATACACTTTCTCTCCTTTCCCTCTTCACTTTCAGAGAGCAACAAATAAAACTTGAGGGAATACCTTTGCAGTAGGATTTCTCAATAATTCATCTAGAAGGAATTTATAAAGGAATCATTACTAGCTGCTGAAACCACTGTGAATAAGTTGAGTGGGGTGGAGCAATGAGATATTAAGCATAGGTGGGATGATGGCTGTCTTTGTCTTGGAGAGTGGAGGGGATGGAGCCCATTATTCATGGCCACAGGCAATTAGAGCTTGGCCAGGATGGGAGATTCTTAGGCCCAAATCAAAGTATATAATCTTGAACATAAAGTTTCTATTGAGATCATGACCAGAATATACTAGAAATAGGAGATAATATTAAGATACCACATTGAGACTCACTGGAGAAGAATTAGGCTTGATGATATAAACTAAATAAATTCACAAGCTTTTCAATGAAAAAATAACAGAAAAATATTTCAAATCTTAGGAAGGAGATAAAAATCCACATACAAGAGGCAATTAGAACTCCAGCAGGACAGTACCTGAAAAATCCTTTCCAAGACACATTATAATAAAAATGCCTAATAAACAGAATAAGATTCAAATTTTTAAAACCACTAGAGAAAAATGGCAGATCATATTTTTAGGTAAATTAATTCAGATTTCAATTTATTTCTCAGCCCAGACCCTAAAAGCCAGGAGGTCTTGAAATCTATCAAGCACTGAAAGAAAATAGACATTATCTAAAATTACAGTATCCAGCAAAACTTTCCTTCAGAATTGAAGATAAAAATATTCTATGATAAGTAAAACTAAAATAAGTAAAACTGTACAAAAAATACTCAATGTTTTATGCAGAAGAAGTGATAAATAAAAATAAGAACTAGCATAGGGATGAACTACACTAGGATAAGCAAGACTGAATTAAACATTAGAAATAAATTAAAATGGCAGAAAATAAAAATCATCTCTCTAGAATGACATTAAATGTAAGTGTTCTAAACTCTCCAGTTGAAAGACATAGACAGGCAGACTGTATTAAAAACTGAACCCAAACATGGTATGTTGTGTTCTGTATGTGATATTTCCCTCAAAAGCTCATGTGAAAAAATGCAGGATGGTTTAGAGGAAAAAGGATTGGGTTATAAAAGCATTAACCCAATCAGTAATTTAATCTGCTGATGGGATTAACTGGGTGGTAACTAAAGGTGGGTAGGTTGTGGTTTATATTCCCGGGGGGCATACCTTTGGGGTATTTATTTTGTATCTGGCAAGTGGAGTTTTTGTCTCTCTGCTTCTGATCATAAGGTGAGCTGTTTCCTTCTGCCATATTCTTCTGCCATGATGTTCTGCCTCACCTCAAACCCCAAGGAATGGAGCCAGCTATCTATGAACTGAGACCTCTGATACTATGAGCTTCTGAATAAACTTCCTTCTCTAAAATTGTTCTTTGTCAGGTCTTTAAGTCATAGCAGTGAAAAAGGTGACTAAACCAGAAATTGGTACCAGAGTAGGGGTGTTGCTGTGAATAACCTGATCCTGTGGTTCATAAGCATTTGGAACTTTATAGAACTGAGGGAGAAACTTTAAGATGTTTAGCTGCTGACTGCTGATAGCAGGCCCGCCCTGGCTCCTGGGGATTCAACCCCCAGTCTTTTGTTATGCATGTCGATGTGGCCAGCTCACAAGGCCATGACAGGGGCTTGCGGTTTCCTGTTTCTCTGCCTGGAGCATATGTGTCTCTGAACAGCTTGACCTGTTCCAGCTTTCTGATAGGGGACGGTGGCGTAACCCAAGGACACAGTTACCACTCTTCCCTCCTCGCTTTTGAGTAATTTCCCCGCAGCTGTTAATAAAGATATATAAGGAGAACAAATTTGGCAATAAACGCGCACACGCCTCCTCCTGGATGAAGAACCTTGGTGTCCTGTGTATTTCTTAACCCCACCGTCTCTCGCCGGACGGCTCCTTTAGGCGGACTTGGCATTTAGCAGCACAAATCAAAATGTTTTAGATTGTTGTAAGTGGAGCTAGTGGCCAATTCTGGTGGGAGCTTGAAAGACAAAAATGCCAATAGGACTGTGGATAGTGAAGATAGAGCTCAAGAGGGTTTATAGGAAAAGGAGAAAACTATTGGTAATTGGACTAGAGGTCATTCATTTTATGGTCTGGGTGAGAAGTTTTCTGCATTAGTCCATATCCTGAAACTTTCTGTGAGGCAGATTTATTTAAAAGTGTTATACTTCTTAATCTGGCAGAGGAAATTTCTAGACAGCATAGTGTTCAGATAGGGTTATAGGTATTGATGGTGGCTTTTATTCAAGTTTAGTGTGATATTCAGGAGCAGAAAGCAGAGTAGAAAGATTTGAAAAATTTGGTCTTCAAAGGCAGGAGTAAAAGTCAGGCTAAGGAAATTGCAGTTGTTAGACATTACAGTCATGAAAGAAATGCCAAAGGCTTTGGCCAGAGATAAGAAAGATGACTTGAGGGCATGTCAGAAGCTGGCAAAACCATACCTGTCTCAGGCTCAAGGGAGTAACAATAAAAGTTTTTTTGAGAAAGACCAATGGGACATCCTTTTGCACAAGGGCGACTTGCTCAGCCACCTAGATGCTCAGAGGCTGCTTTAGCCAGGGTTCCTGGAGGTTTTACTACTGCTCCAGAGGGTTGTAGACCTTGGTGTCAACCACGCAGTGCTGGTTTTACAGGAATTCAGGATGCTCCAGTTAGGGGATCATGAAGGCTTCCATCAAGATTTCAAAGGAAGACCTTGGAGACCAGGCAAAGTGCAAGAGGTTCAGATTCCCAAGGGCAACCCCTGAGAGCCCAAAGTGTGGAGTTGTGGAGAAGAAGCTGAAGCTGCAGTAGAGATCCCCTAGATTAAGATGCCAGTAACATAGGATACTGTCTGAGGAAAGCCATAAGAATGGAGAATAGACAAGCCATCAGAAAGGCCACTTGGGCTACAACCAACAAAGTCACAGGGCAGAGCTACACAAGTTCTTTGGAGAGAACATCATGATGCTGATACCACCTGTTACCATGATGAGTCCTACTTCCTTGCATGTTTAAGTATATATAACATCAAGAGAAGCACACAGAGGCAAGCATATAAAACAGGGCTTATTTGTAAAGGAGTAACCAGACTTCTCCCTGGAGGGAGAAGACAGCCATAGTGATATCCCAAGAAGTGAGAGTGTTATGCCTTTTTTATATGTCCTAGGCTTCCTTTGTTCTCCTTCTCTGTTCCCCCTTATCTCTCTCCTCCCTGTGTATTTGACTAGGCCCAGGAGATGTTAGGTGGGATGGCCAAAAGGTGAGAAGCAGATGGGCTGGAGGGGCCAGTTTGGAGTAATCTGGGCAGGAACGGGGCCCAGGGTTTATTAAATAATAACTTTTATAACTCCCTGTAGGGAGAGACAACCCCTGTGACAGGTTACCTTAGCAACAAGTTGAAGCAAGCGTAAGTTATTTTGATAAGGGTAGAGGAAGACCTCTGAAGGCATTAGCATTTTAATCCTTGGGGTGGTCTCAAACTTCTCAGACTCAAATTGGCCTCCTTGATCTGATCTGACCCCATTTACCTATCTATAAAAAACTGTCTACCTCTTTCAATTATGGCTTTAATGCCATGTGCACAAATGCTGAATGTGGAGTTACAGGACTTGTTTTCCTCGATAGATAGATTTTAGTCCTGTTTTGATCCTATCCTCTCTAAGTTCCTATTTTTACGAATGACAACGTTTACTCTGAACCTTTATATATTGAATACTTATAAATTACTTTTGATTTTTACAGGAGCTTAAGATGCAAGCTTGCCCTGAGTCTCAGAGGAGACTTTGGAATTAAAATTTTGGGCAATCTTGGGACTATGAGGACTATGAGGACTCTTGCAAATAGACAAAATATATTTTTCATTATGAGAAGGTCATGAGCATTTGGGGGCCGGGGTAGAATGTTATGATCTGGAAATGAGGTAACCCCCAAAAGCTCACCTGTGAGACAAGACAAGAAAATTTAGAGGGTTATGAAGGTTATGAGAGCCTTAAACCAATCAGAGAATTAATACCCTGATGGGATTGACTGAGTGGTAACTAAAGGTAGGTAGGGTGTGGTTAGAGGAGGTAGGTATTTCGGGCATGACTCTGGGGTATATATTTTGTATGTGGTGAGTGAGTGTTTCTTTCTGCTTTCCAATCATCATATGAGCTGTTTTTCTCTGCCACACTCTTCTGTCACAATGTTCTGCCTCACCTGAGCCCAGGGGAATGGAGCTGTCTATGGCCTGAGACCTCTGAAATTATTAGCCCCTGAATAAACATTTCCTCCTCTACAATTGTTTTTTTTTTTTTTTGTCAGGTCTTTCAATAACAGCAGCAAAAAAGCTGACTAAAACAGTCTTTACAACAGACTCACCTCACAGGCAAAAACCTCCACAGAGTGAAGGAGAAAATTTGGGAAAACATATACCTGCAAATGGAAACTGAATGGATGCAGGGGTATCTTCTTTTATATCACACAAAATAGACTTCAAGCCAAAAAATCAGAAGAGACAAAAAAGGTCATTTCATACTGGTTAAGGGAATTATCCAATAAGAATATATGATTGTAAATATTTATGCCCCAAACAATGGTTCAATACATGCATAAAATCAACCTTTCTCCATATAAAGATTTGAATAGACCTCAATACAATAATACTCAGTGATCTCAACACATCTCTCTCACCACTAGATAGGTCATCCAGACAAAAGTTAAAAAGACTCTTTAGAACTAAAAAAACCATTAATCGAATGGGCCTAACATCTGTAGAACAATTCAGTGAACAGCAACTGAATTCACTTTTTTTTCTTTTCTTACCAACACATGGAATTTTCTCTAAAATGGATCACATTTTGGGACACAAAGCGAGTCTTAGCAAACACAAAACAATAGAGGAAATACCTTGCAGCTTGTCAGATCATAAAGGAATGAAATTGGAAGTCAATGAAAGATGTAGGTCTTTATGATTTTAAAAATTGCCAAAATGACTGAACCCAAAAGTTAAAACTAAACATATTTGAAGAAGAGAAAGTAAAACAGCAGATAGAGCAGTTGTGTGCAAAGAATTATTAACAGAGACTTAAGAATGCTATACGGTTTGAGATGTCACCTCTTAAAAATTAACAAAACGAAATGAATATTGTCATGGACTTGGACAAAGAGTAGGAATAAATTAGTTGTTTACTGATTTCCATTGTATAACCTGTCGTGACATTGAATGACATGACACCACATGTATAAGTTATTTTGAATTTTAAAACATCCTTATGTAAAAAAGTATGAGTATGACCTGGGTGAGAGTGGGTGAGCAGGGAAGAAACTGCTTGAATACATGCTGTTAGTTTTGTCTCTGTTAACCATCCAGAAGATCCAGATATATTTTATTAATTAATTAATTCATTCATTCATTCCAGGAATTGAACCCAGGTGCACTTAAACACTGAGCCACATCACCAGGCCCTCCCCCATTTTACTTACTTTAGAGACAGGGTCTCACTGAGTTGCTTAGGGCCTTGCTTAGTTGCTGAGCTGGCTTTGAACTCATGTTTCTCCTGTGGCAGCCTCCAAAACTACTGAAATTGGAGGCATAAGCCAACTTGCTTGGCTTCAGATATATTTCTTAATCTTTCATTCTTTATTTTGCTCATGTAAAATATACTAACTACAAAATACTATTTTATTAACTAATCAACTATAGAATTGTGTTACTATCTAATTTGCAAAGGGATATTTAACATTAATAACTATGTTACAAAAAATTAAAATAAATAGTGCTATCAAAACTACCTGGTGATATTTTTTATAACATTCAGTCCATGATTTTGCTTTATCTCATTCTTACAGATCTATTATATTCACAAATATTGGGGAGTCAAGATTGGCAGCCTAAATAAAATATTGGTTTTATATTCAAAAAGTCAAATGTCATTGTACTTTATATAAAAGAAAACTAATAATGTTTAGAATAGTGACTAAATTTAATATATAGCAAATTAAAAAAATATTGCCATAAGTCATTGTTTTTCAGACATTTTCAGTATTACACAGAATAAGCATGAATTTGGGGGAAGAAAAGCTGACTTTTTCAGTAAAAATTATACAAGATAATTTGGATACTGTATTTGGCATTAGCAATAATTTCTCTAATAGATTAATGATATGAATAGAAAAAGTATTCATAGTATTAGCAGTTACAAAAGTACAGCTATTTTAATGGAGGTAATTAGACCTTCTGAAGTAATTATAGGACATTGATTCTATAAGGATTGTTTCATCGTCAGTTATAAACCATGAAGTAAAAATATACACAGAAGTGTCATGATTACCACTTATTCTCAAGTATTCAACAATTATATTGTATAATATTCTTATGTTAACATTAGCAGTACATATTAGAGCATTTGTAATAAAATTTTATTATATAATATAATTAATATGCCATTATATATTACATATATATATATATATATTCATTTTGTTAACTGATAATCTAATGGAAGTTTCAAAGATAAAGTAAGTGGCAGTAGAAACAATTGTAAGTGCATTAGGCCATAAATTAACTTCTCAATAGTGAATTGCAAAAGATGATAGCTATTTCTTAACTTTATCTCCTGTAGCTATAATGATATTGCACTTAATCATTCAATTTATATTAAGACCCATAGAGTGACAAAAGCACATTAATCTTAAGATCATGTGATAGTTACTAATAGCCACGTTGAACGTGTTGAACAAAATCAATAGGATTAACTATCTTGTTATAACTATTCAATCTAAGGAAAAGTTTGACCTTACAAAATATTGTGAACATTTGATAAAAGGACAAATTTAGAGTCTAAACATAGACACTTTTAGTCTATTGATTTACTGGGACACAGAAATTGTTCTGCTATGTGGCTGAGGTTGTAGAAAATCAGTGATATAAAATCAATGAGGCTGTTATACCCAGATTTTGCTTTCCTGATTCAAGCGATTATTTAACTCTTCATGACCACAGAAGCCCTTTCAATAACCTGAACTTTTGTAAGGGGTCAATTAAAACACCACTTTTATACAAATACTTTTAAAACTATTCTACTTACCTCCTTGCAACTTATATATTATGCTACTTTCTTAGCAGTGTTTTCAAGGAAATTTATTTTTTACATCATTCTCTACTACAAATAACACTTATAGTTTCAGAATATTTTGATCTTATCATCATGAATCTAAATTTATTACTATTCCTATGAAAACAAGTTCTATGTTTAATTTAAAAAATATATTTCAAGACATGCTCCTAAATAACTAAAAAACAAGTGTGGATTTATTAGTTCTTATGTTCTTAAATTAATAATTTGCCACTAACACTTAAAATGTGAATCGGAGATTTGGCTCTTGTCCTGAAAGGTTTTACATGTTTTTTATATGAACAAGTAGATGCAGCATTTCTAAGCTTAGGAGAGAAATATATAGTCCAATATTTATTTCTATCAAGGCTGTTTTTAAATCCTAGGTTTGTTTTTGTTTTTTGCACTTGTAGTATGTAAAGCAAAGAAAGAAAGTGATCATCACTTAGTCCAGAAATGGTTTTATGCAAAAATCTAACCAATACCAGAATGTAAACAATGTCAGTTTAATTTACAGTATAAGATTAATAATGGTTTTGTTCTTTGGTTAACACCCAATTCAGGTTAGAATGAATTCTAAAGCTTTAAAGAACATAATTACATCATTTCCTTGAGTCAGCTAGTGTAGCAACTTCAAAAAGATTAAAACAAACAAACAAAAAACCCTATGATGGTTTCTTTTCCACTTTTCATCCATTACCTAGTGATGGAAAAGAGTCACTCAAAACTGTGTCATTCAGATCAAGTGCTGCCAAGGGTCTGAAAGATTAGAAGGAAATTTAACTAATAAACATGATAATTTATGAAAAACCTCTAGTCTCAAAAATTTAAGAGAAAATCTTTATTTATATAATTATATCATCATCATCATCACCACCACCATCATCAGACTAAGAGTTAAACCCACCAGAACTTCTGGATAGAAAAGGCAGAGACTTGTTGGTTTTGAATACTAAGAAATAAAGTGTTTGGATCGATACAGCAGTAGGTCTGTGGTATATCAATCACTGATGTGTATACATGGTCCCTGCACAGCAAGTTGTTTTGGGAAGGATTACTAGCTTAATGGACTAGATAAAAGCTGCTGTGAAGTTCTTTTGAACTGAGAAGCGGAGTGGTCTTTCTCCTTTAAATATCTAGTTAAGCTCCCTAAATGGTGTGGCTGACACACTGCAATAGGTCATGGTGGATTGGCTTTGTTATTATTAGGATATTCATAACTTATTATACCTCTTACTCAGGTAATGGAATATGTTGTGATTAAGTGGATATATTTTCTATGGGCACTCCACCTAAACCTACTGATGTAAAAGCAGGCAACAGTCCCTAAAACCATATCAGAGTTCTTGTTTCAGTTTCCTTTTAAGGGTTTTACTGATGCTAAAAATAATAGAGTGATTTAGAAGAGACATGGGAATGAAAAGGTGTAGAAATATTGATTTTAGAAATTGATGGAAATAATGTGATAATCAATGGAGCCAAAAGTTTTTATGCAGTACTTTCAAAAGTTAGGTGAAGACTTGAAAAGATGGCGGCAAAGGGAGTGCATCATCCCAGTGCGCCACGTCACTAAGCGGGAGAAAGACGATGTGAAACGGCTGAAGGCTATCTTGTTGGGAATTTCCAGTGAAATTGAGGTGCTCCAGAATCCAGTGGACAGATTTCCATCGTGCGGAGTTTGGCTGTGAGAGCTCCATTTCCCTGCACGGAGGGTCGCATAGCCTGACAGGCGATTGCCCGAGGCTAGAGTCTGTGGCGTGCGCTGGGGAGCAGCAAAGTGCCGGAGCGGGGGAGCAGCGATACGGATTCGGGGGGCACCCGCCAGTGGTACATTGGCAGCCCTTAGTGCTGAGTTCCGGCTTTGAGACAGAGGAGAGAAGCAGCCCAGTTTGGTTCCAGACACCAGTCGGACCACAGAGGAGGACAGCAGCCGCCATTTCAGAGAGATGATGTAATCATCCCCATGTTCTACTGATCTCAGCTCATTCAGCTATGGAACAGGTGATTTCAGGCTGGTATTTGCCTGCATCTAGCAGACAGATTTCTTGCTCAGGCTCGGGACTGGGGATCTTGTGGAGAATAGTCCTAGAGGCTCGTGCCTGACAAGGCGTGCGCCGGGCACTGAGCAGCTGGATTCTGGTTCCCGGGGCTAACCTGGCCCAGGTCTGAGGAAACTGCGGAGACTGCCAGTGGAGGCCAACTCCAAGTGGAGCGTGCACTGAGCTTGGGGCGACTGAGTTCTGACTCCCGGAACAGTTTTGGCCTGGGGCTGGGGACCCCGTGGGGGTCGCTCGCTGGAGCCAGCTCCCAGGGGAGAGTGCGGCGGGATAGGAGAGGCGGGGTTCTGGCTACCTAAGATGCTTTGGCCCAAGGCTAGGGAACCGGCGGTGACTGCTTCTCAATCAGGGTCCTGCTGGGTGCTGTGGGGGCAGAGAGGAGCTTCCACCTGCACCCAGAGCAGGCCAAGTGACCCGCCGGCGTGGTATCATGACACCCCAAATGCAGCTGGGGCTGAAGAGAGTAGTCGCCCACGCCTAGAACAGGACCAGCGATTCCGCGGCGTGGTAGCCAAGTAACCTCATTTGGAGTAGGGGCTGTGCAGAGCTGCCATCTGAGCAAGCAGGGCAGGCAGACCTGCCACCCACAGGCAAGACAGGCCAGGTAGCTTGCCAGCGTGGTGGACACGCAACAACGAGGCAGTCGCGTCACACTGGTTGGAGTGGGGGTGGAGCAGGGTCGCCGCTCGGGTCCGGAGGGGGCTCAGCGACCCGTTGGAGAGGTAGTCAGGTACCCCCATTGTGAGTGGGGGCTGTGCAGAACTGCGACCCACCGGCCTAGAGGTCTGCCAGCGCGGTAGACTCGTCACACCAATTGGAGTGGGGGCCCAGCTGAGCCGCCACCCACATCCAGATCAGGACCAACGACCCCAGGGCGTGGTAGTTACGTTACCACAATTGGAGTGGGGGCAGAGCAGGGCCGCCACCCGTGCCCGCAGGGGGGGCAGATCTGCGACCGGAAACAAGCAGGAGTGGCCATACTCATATCTAATAAAATAGATTTCAAGCCAAAGTTAATCAAAAGGGATAAAGAAGGACACTTCATACTGCTCAAGGGAACCATACACCAACAAGACATAACAATCATAAATATATATGCCCCAAATAATGGTGCAGCTGTGTTCATCAAGCAAACTCTTCTCAAGTTCAAGAGTCTAATAGACCACCATACAATAATCATGGGAGACTTCAACACACCTCTCTCACCACTGGAAAGATCTTCCAAACAAAAGTTAAATAAGGAAACTATAGAACTCAATAACACAATTAACACCCTAGACTTAATTGACATACATAGACTATACCACCCAACATCAAGTAGTTACACTTTTTTCTCAGCAGCACATGGAACCTTCTCAAAAATAGACCATATATTATGTCACAGGGTAACTCTTAGACAATATAAAGGGGTAGAGATAATACCATGCATCTTATCTGATCATAATGGAATGAAACTGAAAATCAATGATAAAAGAAGGAAGGAAAAATCAAGCATCACTTGGAGAATGAACAATAGGTTGCTGAATGATCAATGGGTTTTAGAAGACATCAAGGAGGAAATTAAAAACTTCCTAGAGTTAAATGAAAACACTGACACAACATATCGGAATCTATGGGACACATTGAAAGCAGTTCTAAGAGGAAAATTCATTTCTTGGAGTTCATTCCTCAAAAAAAGAAAAAACCAACAAATAAATGATCTCATACTTCATCTCAAAGTCCTAGAAAAAGAAGAGCAAAACAACAGCATAAGAAGTAGAAGGCAAGAAATAATTAAAATCAGAGCTGAAATTAATGAAATTGAAACAAAAGAAACAATTGAAAAAATTGACAAAACTAAAAGCTGGTTCTTTGAAAAAATAAATAAAATTGACAGACCCTTAGCCATGCTAACGAAGAGAAGAAGAGAGAGAACCCAAATTACTAGCATACGGGATGAAAAAGGCAATATCACAACAGACACTTCAGAGATACAGAAGAGAATCAGAAATTATTTTGAATCCTTATACTCCAATAAAATAGAAGATAGTGAAGGCATCGATAAATTCCTTAAGTCTTATGATCTGCCCAGATTGAGTCAGGAGGATATTGACAACCTAAACAGACCAATAACAATAGAGGAAATAGAAGAAACCATCAAAAGACTACCAACTAAGAAAAGCCCAGGACCGGATGGGTATACAGCAGAGTTTTACAAAACCTTTAAAGAGGAAATAACACCAATACTTTTCAAGCTATTTCAGGAAATAGAAAAAGAGGGAGAACTTCCAAATTCATTCTACGAGGCCAACATCACCCTGATTCCGAAACCAGACAAAGACACTTCAAAGAAAGCAAACTACAGACCAATATCTCTAATGAACCTTGACTCAAAAATCCTCAATAAAATTCTGGCGAATCGGATTCAAATACATATCAAAAAAATTATACACCATGATCAAGTAGGATTCATCCCTGGGATGCAAGGCTGGTTCAATATACGGAAATCAATAAATGTTATTCACCACATCAATAGACTTAAAAATAAAAACCATATGATCATCTCAATAGATGCAGAAAAAGCATTCGACAAAGTACAGCATCCCTTTATGTTCAAAACTCTAGAAAAATTAGGGATAACAGGATCATACCTCAACATTGTAAAAGCAATCTATGATAAGCCACAGGCCAGCATCATTCTGAATGGAGAAAAATTGAAGGCATTCCCTCTAAGATCTGGTACAAGACAGGGATGCCCTCTCTCACCACTTCTGTTCAACATAGTCCTCGAAACACTGGCCAGAGCAATTAGACAGACAAAAGAAATTAAAGGCATAAAAATAGGAAAAGAAGAACTTAAATTATCACTATTTGCAGATGATATGATTCTATACCTAGCAGACCCAAAAGGGTCTACAAAGAAGCTATTAGAGCTAATAAATGAATTCAGCAAAGTGGCTGGATATAAGATCAATACGCATAAATCAAAGGCATTCCTGTATATCAGCGACAAATCCTCTGAAACGGAAATGAGGAAAACTGCTCCGTTCACAATATCCCCCCAAAAAATAAAATACTTGGGAATCAACATAACAAAAGAGGTGAAAGATTTATACAATGAAAATTACAGAACACTAAAGAAAGATATAGAAGAAGACCTTAGAAGATGGAAAAATATACCCTGCTCATGGATAGGCAGAACCAACATCATCAAAATGGCGATATTACCAAAAGTTCTCTATAAGTTCAATGCAATGCCAATCAAAATCCCAACAGCATTTCTTGTAGAAATAGATAAAAGAATCATGAAATTCATATGGAATAATAAAAGACCCAGAATAGCAAAAACAATGCTAAGCAGGAAGTGAGAATCAGGCGGTATAGCGATTCCAGACTTCAAACTATACTACAGAGCAATAGTTACAAAAACAGCATGGTACTGGTACCAAAACAGGCGGGTGGACCAATGGTACAGAATAGAGGACACAGTAACCAATACACAAAACTACAACTATCTTATATTTGATAAAGGGGCTAAAAGCATGCAATGGAGGAAGGATAGTATCTTCAACAAATGGTGCTGGGAAAACTGGAAATCCATTTGCATCAAAAAGAAGCTGAATCCCTATCTCTCGCCATGCACAAAAGTTAATTCAAAATGGATCAAGGAGCTTGATATTAAATCAGAGACACGGCATCTGATAGAAAAAAAAGTTGGTTATGATCTACATACTGTGGGATCGGGCCCCAAATTCCTCAATAGGACACCCATAGCGCAAGAGTTAACAAATAGAATCAACAAATGGGACTTACTCAAACTAAAAAGTTTTTTCTCAGCAAAAGAAACAATAAGAGAGATAAACAGGGAGCCTACATCCTGGGAACAAATCTTTACTCCACACACTTCAGATAGAGCCCTAATAACCAGAATATACAAAGAACTCAAAAAATTAGACAATAAGATTACAAATAACCCAATCAATAAATGGGCCAAGGACCTGAACAGACACTTCTCAGAGGAGGACATGCAATCAATCAATAAGTACATGAAAAAATGCTCACCATCACTAGCAGCCAGAGAAATGCAAATCAAAACTACCCTAAGATACCATCTCACTCCAGTAAGATTGGCAGCCATTAGGAAGTCAAACAACAATAAGTGCTGGAGAGGATGCGGGGAAAAGGGCACTCTTGTTCATTGCTGGTGGGACTGCAAATTGGTGCAGCCAATTTGGAAAGCAGTATGGAGATTTCTTGGAAAGCTGGGAATGGAACCACCATTTGACCCAGCTATTCCCCTTCTCGGTCTATTCCCTAAAGACCTAAAAAGAGCATGCTACAGGGACACTGCTACATAGATGTTCATAGCAGCACAATTCACGATAGCAAGATTGTGGAATCAGCCTAGATGCCCTTCAATAGATGAATGGATAAAAAAAATGTGGCATTTATACACAATGGAGTATTACTCTGCATTAAAAAATGACAAAATCATAGAATTTGGAGGGAAATGGATGGCATTAGAGCAGATTATGCTAAGTGAAGCTAGTCAATCTTTAAAAAACAAATACCAAATGACCCCTTTGTTATAAGGGTAGTAAACAAGGACAGGGTAGGGACGAAGAGCTTGAGAAGAAGATTTACATTAAACAGGGATGAGAGGTGGGAGGGAAAGGGAGTGAGAAGGGAAATTGCATGGAAATGGAAGGCGATCCTCAGGGTTATACAAAATGACATATAAGAGGAAAGGAGGGGTAAGACAAGATAATACAAATCGAAGAAATGATTTACAGTAGAAGGGGTAGAGAGAGAAAAGGGGAGGGGATGGGGGATAGTAGAGAATAGGACAGACAACAGAATACATCAGACACTAGAAAGGCAATTTGTCAATCAATGGAAGGGTAACTGATGTGATACAGCAATCTGTATACGGGGTAAAATTGGGAGTTCATAACCCACTTGAATCAAACTGTGAAATATGATGTATTAAGAACTATGTAATGTTTTGAATGACCAACAATAAAAAAAAAAAGTTAGGTGAAATGATAGGAGATCCTATTTTTGCCCCAATTATTAAGGTCATAAATAAAATCTACTCTATTTAGAGAAATTAAAATAAGCAAAACCGGAAACCAAAGTAGGCAATGAGAAACCTGATCTTAAACTACCAGGGGAAAATTGACCAGGATGAGAACTGACAAAGGAGACCCAGGTTGGCCTGACCCCTAACTGGAGATTGAATGCTATATGCACATATATGGGTAAAATGGCAAAGAAAACTCTTTGCAGCTTCTTGACATGGGAGCATAATGCAGTGTAATTCCATACCTGCTGGTGAAGGCTTAAGAGGGCTGAAGTTAGATTGGAAGGTTGTGGGCATGCAACAGTTGATGGAATTATGTTTAAAATTTGGATGAAAATTGGTTTCAGGGTAAATAAGTATTGATCTAGACATTGTGTGGCAAGCTGAACTCACTTTTTAATAAAGAATAGTATTTAGTAGAAATGATTTGTTTACTAGAATAAATGTGTTTGAAGCAATTCTATCCTAGGAGGAAGATAAAGGATAGAAGTTATCGTGCAAAGTAAATAAAGTTCAATGAAGCAAGTCAGACAGATTCAGCGAAGAATGCTAGATAATGATAGGACCAATGTATTCTGACCCAAGAGAGTCTCTTGGCTATTTTATATTTTAATGCATATGGAGGCAGAGTAGCCATGGGACAATGATACTCCATCCTAGCCAATGAACTTCAAGGGGATATTATAGACCTTCAAACTTATAAAAATCCCTGGGTGTACATTTAATTTGCATAAAAGCATTATCGTTGCCCTTGCCTCCAGGCTATATCAAAATAAAACACATCTTTCAATATTTTTAGCAGACACAGAATAGGATTTATTCTGAACATTTTTATTTTTCTGATGCAAGAACACAGTGCTCTACTATACAAAAGCATAAAATGGAAACCAGTCTCAATACAAGCCTGCTTATTGAGACAAAGTGACAGGATTTCCCCCCAGCTAACTTGAATTCTAGAAATAGCTAAATAATGGCCAATTGTAATAACACCTCTCTATAATATTATCTGGCATATAAGTAAGGGCTGATTCTGATGAAAAGTTAGAGTGAATACATCTGTGATTCTTAACTGCTTTTTCTACAATAAAGCTAAATTATACCATGATCTTACTGTTTTATAAAGTAACACTTGAATTATTAGTAAGATTCTGCCGCGTCCGGCTAACTGGAACCGAGTCCGGCGAGGGACGATGAGGTTAAGAAATACACAGGACACCAAGGTTCTTCATCCAGGAGTCTCTCTTTATTACTAACATCCTCCCCTTATATCCCCCAAGCAGCAGGAGTGGAAAATTACTCAGAAAAGGGAGGGAGAGGGGAGAAATTCGGCTACGACATCTGCCATTGTTAGACACTGAAACTTCTCTTATCAGGGAGTCCACCAGAGCAGAAAAAGATCAAGACGTTCCTGGCGTTCCTGTGGAACACATATGTCTCAGGCAGACAAGCAGGAAAACCGCAAGCCTGCTTTCATGGCCTAGTGAGCTGGCCACTTTGACATGCATTACAAAGAACTGGGCACTGGGCCTCAGGGGCCTGGGAAAGGCCTGCTACCAGCAAGATTCCACTACCTTATGCAGATTGGTCAGACAATGAAAGTGATAGGGACTGCTAGAGGTAGGAGATTGAGTAAAATCTACCTTAGCATGTGATACTTGTAGAAAGGACTGTTCTAAGGAAGAACAGGACTTAGCTAATGATCAGGTAATTTGCATATAAAATAGGTTGGTTCAAGTTTATCATGAAGTACAAATAATAATGGATTAAGATATAAGGAAGGAACCATATTAGTACAAAATATGAAAATAGATACAGTGGCCTCACAGAATGAATTGTTTCTTTAAATCTATTCCCACCCTCTTCTCCAAATGCTAGGCAAGTGATTTGATTGTTTGGTGTCTGACTTTTTTGAATAAATTATGTGAAGTCTGTACTCATGTTCAGTCTTCAAGATTTTCCTTTATTAGACTATGGTTCAGTTAACACTTAACACATTTTTTAAAATATCTGGAACCATAATTGATATTGGGCATTTGTTATTAAAAATGATATACTAAGTAAAGATACTAAGAAACAAATAGCCTTATTTTGCTATGATAGTCCCCAAGCTAAGGGAAGGAATCTTGGAAACAAACATGTTAAAAAACATTGAGGATTTTTCATTACTCATTTTTGATTGCTTGATATTGGATATAATATCTGCTTAAGTATCTATTTAGAGGACTTATATCTATTTTCTTTCAAGAAATTCATTATTTCAGTTGTTGCACTTAGGTCATTTGTATCTTTTGAATTAATTTTTGATTTGAAGTAGGGGACCAGCTTCGTTTTTGGCATATGGATATAACATCAATGGTGTTAAGAAGAGTGTCTTCAATGTATATTCTTAACACAATATTAAAGACACTCTTCTTAACACCATTAATGTTATTCCACAATTTGCTGAGGTTCTATTTGTTTCTGTCATTTTTTCCTTTCTGACCCTCAGACTTTTATAATCTCAACTGACCTATCTTCAAGTTTCCTGATTTTTTTTCTTCTGCCTCCAAAAGTCTGTTCCATTGAGTTTTCATTTCAGTTATTGTACTTTTCAACTCCAAAATGTTGATTTAGTTACTTTTTTCTTATAATTTCAATATCTTTTTGACATTTTCTATTTGTCATAATACTCTCAGACCTCCCCTTTGTTCTTTAGGCATAATGCTCTTTAGTTCTTTGAATACATTGAAAATAGTGGACTGGAAGACTTTTCTAGTACCTTCTCAGGGCAGTTTCTTATGTTTATTATATTTTGCTTGTTTAATGAATTCTGGTTTCCTCAAATGTCATATATTTTTGTTTTCATTGAAAACTGGACCCTTTCCTTCTTCCCTAGGGTTTCTTGATTTGATTATTATTATGGTTTGTGACTTTTTTGGACGAATTATGTGAAGTCTATACTCATGATCAGTCTTAAAATTTTTGTTTTATTAGTCTATGGATCAGCTACTACTTTCATATTTACTTAAATATCTGGATTCAACTCTTTCCCAAGGGATTATGTGTATACTTATATGTATCTCTGTGTGTGTGTGTGTGTGTGTGTGTGTGTGTGTGTGTGTGTTTCTGTTAACCAACACTCCCTGCTTGGATAGAACCTAAAAGTTACAAGAAATTATTGTTTTTTGGGGATTGGCTTATTAGATGATAATCTCCAGATCCATTAACTTACTAGTCAAACTCATGAAGCCATTTTTTTATGGCTGAGTAATATTTCATTGTGTATACATACCACAGTTTCTTCTTGCATTCATATGTTGAAGAACACCTCAGGTGGTTCCATAACTACCAGGAATTGAGCTGCTATTGATGGGGCTGTGTCACTGTAGTATCCTGATATTCTCTCTGACATGTGGATGCTCACACACAACAGAGGTTTGGGGGAGAGTAGTACTTCAGTGGAGTAGACAAAGGGGAATTAAGGAAAGAGAGGGGAAATGGGAACAGGAAGGATAGTATAATGAATCAGACATAACTTTCCTATGTTCATGTATGAGTATACCACCAATGAAATTTCACATTGTGTATAACCAGAAGAATAGATCCTAATTAGAACAAATTATACTCCAGGTATAATATAATATGCCAAAATATACTCTAATGTCATGTATGTATAAAAAGAATAAACAAAATAAATAATTTTTTTAAAAAAGAGGTTAGTGTTTTGGGCTTTTTCATGACTTTCCTGGGCATGCAAACAGCCCTACAGACCTACAAATGCATATATCTCTTCCAGACTCAAGAGTATCTTAGAGATTTTTCCTGCCTCCTGTAACTATTTCATTATCCAACTTTTCTTTTTAAGGTTAACCTGTTATTTGCCCCAAATATTACTTCTAACTTCAGGAATTCTCACTCGAAATAACTGTCTCTACTTGCATTTGGAACAAACTCTCCCTACTTCTCAATGTGAGAAAAGGCTCTTCAAACAGGCATGTCTTCATCCAGGCCAAATGAAAAGAGCTCCAAGAAGAAAAATTCCCAAGAAACATCAATAAACAATAGGAATTGAGCTTCTATAAGCATTTTGAGGAGTATGAATTTTGAGGGACTTCAGCCCATTTTGCCCCTCCATTGGCTGCTTGGCTGTTGCTCTGGTCTTGACAAAGATGGTGGGGTGTTGGCTTCCAACAGACTTTTGGAGGGAGGATGGAATAAAGGCAAGTGAAAATACCTCAAGCTTGTTCCTATTGTTGAAATTCATGTATTTCTTGACTACAAAAAAATTCCCAAATTCTCAAGTGCTATACACCTTTGATTTTGTAGAATTCTGAAAAAGTTGATTCTTATCATTTTTTTTGCAAACATTTTTATTGCATTTAATGAAGGAAAGGATTTTCAGAAGTGTTTTTTTTCTCTTATTTTAGCTAAGAATCACTATCCATAATTGTATCTGAGAGACCTAGTGAATAGTAAAGCATGCTAAGAAAATGGAACAGAGCTTAGTATTTATTGAGTGCTTTTTTTTTTAAAGAGAGAGTGAGAGAGAGAGAATTTTTTTAATATTTATTTTTTAGTTTTCAGCGGACACAACATCTTTATTGGTATGTGGTGCTGAGGATCGAACCCGGGCCGCACGCATGCCAGGAGAGCGCGCTACCACTTGAGCCACATCCCCAGCCCCTATTGAGTGCTCCTTAACCATTACTTCCCTTAAACTTTCACTAAAAATGTCCTTAACTTCCCCTTAAACAATTATCTTCTTCTGTGTCAAAAGCTCTTTTCCAACTTTTGACAGGGATATGTCACAATGAGTACAAAAACATCTTACAGAAATCCAAGTGAAATTTTCAACCTTATAATTATATTCAGTCACATTTCTAAATATATTTTTCCTTTTTAAATTATTTTTTTCACTTATATGTGAAAGCAGAATGGATTACAATTCTTATTACACATATAGAGCACAATTTTTCATACCTCTGGTTTATAAAAAGTATATACACACCAATCCATGTCTTCATTCATGTACTTCGGATAATAAGGCCCATCACATTCCACCATCATTTCTAACCCCATGCCCCTTCCCTTCCTACCCCTCTTCCCTATCTAGAGTTCATCTATTCCTCCCATGCTCTCACTCTCTCCCCACTATGAATCAGCCTTCTTATATCAGAGAAAACATTCAGAATTTGTTTTTTTTAGGATTGGCTAACTTCACTTAGCATTATCTTCTCTAACTCCATCCATTTACCTTCAAATGCCATGAATTTATTCTCCTTTATTACTGAGTTTACATTACATTGTGTATATATGCCACATTATTATTTTTTTATCCATTCATCTATTGTAGGGCATCTAGGTTGGTTCCACAGTTTAGCTGTTGTGAATTGTGCTGCTATAAACATTGACATGGCTGTGTCGTTGTAGTATGCTGTTTTTGTCTTTTGGGTATAGACCAAGGAAAGGGATAGATGGGTCAAATGGTGGTTCCATTCCCATTTTTCCAAGAAATATCCATACTGCTTTCCATATTGGCTGAACCAACTTGCAGTCCCACCAGCAGTGTATGAGTGTATCTTTTCCCCCACATCCTCGCCAACACTTATTTTTGTTTGTATGCATAATAGCTGCCATTCTGACTGGAGTGAGATGAAATTTTAGTTTTGATTTGCATTTTTCTAATTGCTACCGATGATGAACATTTGTTCATATATGTGTTGATTGATTGTATATCCTCTTTTGAGAAGTGTCTATTCAGGTCCTTGGCCCACTTATTGACTGGGTTATTTATTTATTTATTCATTTGGTGCTTAGCTGTCTGAATTATTTATATACCCTAGAAATTAGTGCTCTGTCTGATATGTGAGGGGTAAAGATTTGCTCCCAAGACGTAGGCTCTCTATTCACCTCACAAGTTGTTTCTTTTGCTGAGAAGAAACTTTTTAGTCTGAAACCATTCCATTTATTGATTCTTGATTTTGATTCTCGTGCCAAAGGAGCCTTGTTAAGAAAGTTGGGGTCTAATTCTACATGATGGAATTAGGAGATTAGGGCCTACTTTTTCTTCTATTAGACACAGGGTCACTAGTTTTATTCCTAGGTCTGATATACCCAGCTTGATTTTCTCTTAAAATTGGGAGCCATCTCACCACCAACCATGAAAAGATAATTTTGGTTTTACTATAAATTACTGCAAATTCTGAACTAGCTTGGAATGTCTAGCCATGCCTTGAACTCACCCATGCCTGGCTCTCTGACTAGATAGCAGCCCTCTCTGAAACTTTAGTGACACCTCACAAATCTTAGCTTTCCCTGGCCAGATAAAGACCCTCTCTGAGGCTCTAAATTCTGATGTTGGGGCCAGCAAAAATGTAAATTAGCATTAGTGTAATGCTGGTCAGAGTTTTGTTATCTGTAACCCCCTTTGTGTAACTTTCTGGGCTATCACACTGGGCTGCAAGAAAGCTGCAGGGCTGTCTTGTTCCTGCGGTTTTTGTGGGGAGAGGCAGCCTGGCAGGTCGAAATAATAAGCTTGCTTTAATTTGATTTTAATTTGAGTCAGTGGTCTTTTTTTTGCATCCTGGTCTAACATGTCCTTGATCCATTTTGAGTTAAGTTTTGTGCAGGGTGAGAGACAGGAGTTTAATTTCATTTTGTTGCATATGTATTTCTAGTTTTCCCAGCACCATTTGTTGAAGAAATGTCTAGAAATGTTATTTAGATTTTTAAATCATTATAATATATGGTAATACTTTGAAATCTTCCTCCTAAATCAAGTAATTCAAGTCTACATCACAGTGAGTTAAGATACTAGTTTAACTTTGTGCCCTGTTACCTGTGGCATTTCCATTTTGGGGAATAGTAGGCATTCAATATTAATCTTAGCTGTTAATTGCAAAAAAAATCAATCAAAAAACAAAAATGATAAAGATAACATATAATTCCTGGTGCAGTAGAAATGACATGGATTTTGGAGCCAGAAATACAAGGGGCTATCTAAATATTTACTCCATCCCTTTCTGGGTAACTTGCCAACATTCCTACAGACTTTGTATCTCAGTTTTCTATAAAATAAAGCTAACAAATAATACCACATGTCATAAAGTAGTCTAAAAGCGGTTGATTAAATAATGGCCATGACCACCCTAGTACTACCAAGATACTTATAACAAGTTTATTTCTGTTAGTTTCATTATTTAACATCTTTTTCCATGTGAAATTCTAGATTCTAGATACTTACTGTCTTTATTCAATTAAAATAAAACATTACCCTTGGGAGAAGTTTTGTAGCAAATTATTATGTAGAACCAGCTTATTTCCTTTAGAATTCCTACAATCAAGCAATATCCAAGAGAAACTTCCCTCAGTCATATGATTCTCCCTTAAGTCAACAGTTTCAGAAACTGACTTTTTCCAGATGAAAAGAATGGATCTTTGGGGTCTTATAAGCTTAATTGACACCAATATAAAAGTATATTCTTTCATAAAAGGAGACTATTGTTGAAGGAACTAATTTCTTGGATTGTCAAATCACTACATATTCTTCAAAGAGGACTCTTTGAAGTAAGCTTATAGCTAGCCAGCATAATAATTGAAAGAAGTGTCCATGTATTAAACAATAAAATGAGTGCTTTTATAATTCCCTTTTACACACATCTGCCCCACGGACAGGACTTCAATCTATGAGGAGTTTAGATAGGCATTGACAACTACTGCTAATTTTCATTAGGTTGATTTTTTTCCCAAAAGAGTTTTCTCTAAAGAAATTGATAAATTAGGTTTCTGATTTGCAAATTAAATCATATATATTTTTGTCTAATTGATCTTATACTCATGGTATCCTGATTATATTTGGGAATTTGCCAAACTATTAAATGCGATGTTTCTCATAGTTTCTTGATATGTTTTATTAATCTAAATTTATATGGAGATCTTATTTCAGAATAAAATTTTACTGACATAAATTTATCACCACATACTTCAGAGTCATTTGTCATTTCTCAATAACTTACAATAATAACCAGATAAAAGGTAAGGCAGTTTTGCTGCTTTGTTTCATAGTGTAGGGAATTGCTATTTTTTCCCCCTTAGACCTTGAGAAAGGAAAGGAAATGTTGCAGGAACTTGTTGGTAAATAACAATTTTTCTCACAACAATGATTTTCTTTAGTTTCATCATCAAAATATTTTGGCTAGAAGATCTTTTTTTTTAGTATGGCTTTTAAAATGAGCTTTATGCAATATAGTTATTAATGTTTTATGTTATTACTATTTGGAAAAATTACTAATTAAATGTTCTTAAATTATTGGCTATCTCATATACTAATTTGAAAATACTTGTGTTTGTTTAGTCAATTATGTTTGATTACCACCTTTACAGAGATTTGATTACTTAAAAGCAAATTAAAATTATGAGAGTCTATTTCAAATAATAAATTATTTTATTAAAAATTACCTTTCTCTATACATTCTAGTAAGGGTTTTATTAATAATCATGAAGAAGTCAAAGAATCTTCTCTAATTCTCTACAATATATTAACAACTAAAGTTTTGATTTTTAAAAGATCTATTACCAAAAGGAGACTAATAGTGAAACAAATATGAAAATACTGTATTTATGTTTATACTTCTAGAAATTTTAATTAATTTCAAAAGTACTTAAGAACAAGATATCATTAATTGGCCTGACAACACAGTGCAGAAGAATAAAAAGCAAATACATTTTATTTAGTGAGTCATTTTACCTATTCACCTGGATAACTCCCTGGTTGTCTTTGGTAAATCAAATGACTTTTTTGTACCTCAATTTCTACTGGACTGACGTGACTACTTGAAATTATTTTCTTAGAGAACTAATACACAGAAATAGACTTATATGATATTTTCAATGTAACAAATCTCACTAATTTGTCCTATGATGAATAAAATAAATATTAAGGCATGCATTATTTTCCCCTCAACTGTATAATCCAATGTAAGATAATGTGTTTTTATTTTGTTGCATATTTTCTTTCTCTAAAACTCCTAGCACAATTTTGAATCCTGAAAACAAAGTGTGCAAAAAATAGTTCACACATTTATGAAATATTCTATCATTTTATGTCTTGTTTTCAATTTAGTTAAATTTTATTTCTCAGTATGATAATAGGCATTTTTTAAATAGCATTTTTCTGATTATACTCTAGTCAAGAAAATCATCACATGTAAAAATGTAATTGCTTGGGTCTTCAAGTTAGGGAGAAGTGTTAAGTAAAGCTTGGAATAGAAGTGATGTTCTGATCCACAGCAGGAAAAACATGTAGACTCCTGGCTGTCATACCTTTCTCTCAATATTATAAACATTAGTTAATGATAGTTAATCCTAAAGACTTGGGGTTGCTTACTCTTAGCCAGGTATTATGATAGGTCTATACTTTTTCTTTTACTTTGAAACAGCAGGAACTAATCAAGCCCCATTGTATAAATGTATTTCACTTTTAAATTGATTTTAAGGAAGGAGATCTGGAGATTTGACGTATTTGAAATTTATTCTATTATAACAGTAGTACTTACAGGGCATTTCATGGAATCCTAGGGTAGGTGGACTCTAATGTCAAAACTAGTTTCCTAGTAATTCTGAAGCATCATCTATTTGTCTTTTTTATTTCGGTGACAGATACACTGATAATGTAATTGTGGGTAAAACTGCAGATTTCTTAGCATAAAACAGGACATATGCAGAGTTTTAGGACTAGTGTGTCCTTTCTACCATGCATTTGCAGAATAAGAAAACAAATGAAAAAATAACCAAAACCAAACATAACACTTGGTTCACTTATGAATATCTTGGACACAGTGGTAGAAAGTATTAATTTTATTAAATCACAACTATGAATATGTCACTTTTATATTTTCTCATGAAATGAAAAGTTCATATAAATGATTTTTGGTGTGTTGAAGAATGATGATTTTCTAAAAGAAAACAAAAAAAATGTTCAAATGTCAAGCTGCTTTGGCAACTTCTTTTCATGGAATACAATTTTTATTTGAAAGAATGCTTGACAGACAAATTAGAACTATAATGACTTGGTATTTTGCAGACACTTTTTGAAGATAAATGAATTATACCTGTCTTTCACTGGCAACTGGAAATAATTGTTGCCAATGAGCTTCTGAGCAAAAATAAAAATTTTGAGATGCTTTAACCAGTCTGCAAATTGTTGGTGAAAATATTTTTCATTTATAACATATGATATGTACACAAAGATATTTTGGAAACTTCTGAAATATCACATCCTAATTAAAAAAAGAAAATGTTTGATTCTGAATTATAGCCTCAACTAAATTAAGCTAGACATATTCATATATATATATATATATATATATATATATATATATATATATATAAAGTTTTGCTACTTTATTTAAAAATTGAGATTTTATTGTCTAACAATCATTTTTCACTTTAACATTTTTTAATAAAAAAGGTTGTACAACCTAGAACTTAGAAATAATAGACTTTCTCCTTCATCCATACTTATTTCTTCTTTATATAGTTAAAAAAAAACAAACAAAAACCCCAGAATTCCTGATAAATAAAGTTTATTGTGGAAGTATCTATAGACATGCTATGCAAATTATGGTATCTTTGCATCTGAGCAAACCCATGAAGCAGGCCATAAAACCTATGTCATCTTCCCTTAAGAATATCATAAAACCTTCATTCCAGAAGTAAATTCTAACTTCCCATTAGAAGAGGAAAAGATTGTTTCTTTAATGAGGATACAGAGACACAGAAGAGAATCCTGACTAATTGGCCTTACCCAATTCCCACCTTCAGTGTGTTTCCATTAGATCACACCTACTTGTCCTGACATGCAACTGGATCAGGATCACCGCAGGTGAACTTGGCTGGCAACTAAAAACCACACAGACACAGAAAATACCTTTTCTGGGATGCAGTGATGGCTTTTTGGTCTCAGCTCCCACAAGGGAGGCAAGAGAAAGGCAAGAGAGGCAGGCAAGAGAGTGAGCATGCCCCAACCTTGTTTTTTATTGGGAAAAGCTGTTCCATAAAACATTCCATCCAAATAAGGCAAAGGGGTAATATTACAAGAGAACAAGGGGTCAGGTTTTAGCAGGTGCAGTCTTGCTTGGTGATGTATTGGTCAGCAGTTTGACTGACATTTTGGAGAGTCACACCCATCTCAGGTGCTGTGTGGGATGAAAGGCAGAATGAGCGAAAAGGCACATACACATTGCACAGCCCAATCAGGCAGCAATGTCAGTCCAGTCCCTTCACACCTTCAAATGTGCATAGCTCACACACACAGCTGATGGCTGGCTCAGGACACCTACTTGTCCTCCAAACATATGTCTCCTTAAACTGAGCATAAAAGTATACATGCTTCCTTATTTCTTTGGATTTTCATTTCTAAAGGTTCCAAGGCACATAAACTTGCATTAAATAAGTTTATATGCTTTTTTGTTGTTGTTGTTGTTGTTCTTCTGTCCCTTTCTATAGAGATTTTAGTTATAAATTAAGCTATGGGTGGAAAAGAAATCCCTTTGCTTCTACACAGTCAATCCTTAGCCCAATTACTACATTTCTGCATTCTTCAAAGATTTTCCAATATCACCAAAGAATGTTATGTTTTTTAAAACAGTATGTTGATTAAATTTCTCCTATATATGATATACTTATTTTGATAAAAATTTCAGCTAAATAAATAAGTGGATAAAATAATTTACATATAACATATGAGAATGGGTGCCACAGTCTGGCTGTGCACAAAATAACTGAGCCACCACAGAGCCTTGTAGATTCAAACAGCAATTCTTTATTCCTGAACTCTCACCAACACTCTACACACACTACCCATGAACAACCTGCCTCCACTCGGCTCCGCACACCAATTCTCAGAGAACCCCATGAGAACTCAACGGGGCGGGCGCCTGAGGCAGCAGGATATGCCCTAATCCCAGCAGGATCTGCCCTAATCCTGGAGCCACCCTAATCCCTGAGCAGGGTCACCTTTCAACCCAAAATGCCATGCATCATTCCTACTTGGCTATGGCTCTCAGCAAATGGGATAATTATCAAACATATTATGAATTTTGTATTTACTTTGGACAAAATATGACAAATATAAACATTGTTCTAATCTTTTCACTTCCATTCAAGAAGATACAGTTCTCATTTGGCAGGCATAGACACTGAAGTCCAGAACATTAGGGAATTTAATCACATGAAAAACAGTGAATAGCAAAAGTGTCCTTTTTTCAGAGAGTGTTTAATTTTGAGCATGTTAAGTTATTCCAAACAACTTGTTACAATTTAATTATGCAGTATCTCTGGAAAGCTCCTGTACTGATGCAGTAATATTCAGAGATTGTGAGAACTGTAAACTAATCTGTCCATACAGTTCAAATGGACTACCTGCCTGGTAACTAGGTCAGCAGAATATGGGTGAAAGAGGTGTGTCATGGAAGCACTCATTTTCCCAGTTGGCCCCCCATCCAATTTCCTGGCTGCTATGAGCAGAGCAATACTCCTCTCATACCTCTCCACCATGATGTTCTGCTTCCTCTTGGACCCAGAGCAATGGAGTCACTGAATGTGGACTGGACCTCTGAAACCATGATCCAAATCAACTTTTCCTCCTTTATGTTGTTCTTATCAGGTATTTTAGTCATAGTAATAAAAAGTTTACTAATACACACACTTCATTTATTCCTATAGTGCATATTACTAGGAAAGCATTGCCTATATTTCAGGAGTACAAAATAATATAAGTAATGTTTGCTTCTATAAACTTGACCTCTCAGTCATTTGGATCCAAATTATTTGCTTGTGAAAAATTAAAACTCTATCTCCAAAGAACCTAGATCTCAGAGAGCAAGTACATGCGACTTATATTGTTATCTTAGACTAGAGTGATCTGAAAGTACTATACAGTTTGAGAATCACTGTCAATCCTACAGTATATGAAAGTATCTGCTGTATGAAAATCAGAATGGAGCATTGCTCTTTTGCATTATATTTAAATGAGACATCTTTGCTACAATTCTGAGTTATGAATATGGATAATTTTTAGATATTTCCAGATGAAAAATGACCTAGAAATTCAAGATGATATTACTAAAATGATATATTTCTCAGGATTTAGCCTCAAGTTTTCAGATGAACGTTAATCTTTTTTTTTCTAAAATGACATAATGACTTTTAAAAAATCTACTGAATAGAGATAATTTATTTGCCTATATCATTATTTTCTAAGGAAAATATTGTAGAAGTCACATAACCAAGGTTATTTTTTTATTAGGTACAATCAATTTTTTTTTTAAAGAGAGAGTGAGAGAGGAGAGAGAAAGAGAGAGAGAGAGAGAGAGAATTTTTAATATTTATTTTTTTTAGTTCTCGGCGGACACAACATCTTTGTTGGTATGTGGTGCTGAGGATCGAACCCGGGCCGCACGCATGCCAGGCGAGCGCGCTACCGCTTGAGCCACATCCCCAGCCCAGTTTTTTTAGATTTTTGAAAGTATTAGCATTGAGTGAAATTCATAAAAATCAAGTCATGGAGAACTCCTGTTTAGAAAGCTGAGACAGGATATGACTTAGCATTTATTTTTTTAGGTCTGTTAATTTTGAAGATTTTAATAAAGCCTGCTAAAATATCCCTTTCCCTTCTTCTAGGCAATGTTTCCTAATCTCCTTTGCAATGGTGTGATTTTTGTGGGGGGGGTGGTTACTGAGGATTTAACTCAGGGACACTCTGTCACTGAGCCACATCCTCAACCCCATTTTGTATTTTATTAGGGAAAGGGTCTCACTGAGTTGCTAAGCTCCTTGCCAATGCTGAAGCTGGCTTTGAACTCACAATTCTCTTGTCTCATCTCCCCAGCCACTAGGATTACAGGCTTGTGCCACTACACCTGGCTGTAACTGGTGTGATCTTCACACTGAGGTCAGTCAATGACAGTGAGGAGAAAGGGATGTTTATATCGCTGGCACAGGACTTAAAAATCTCCCCATGCTCCTGTCTGTTATTTTCTAGAA
This sequence comes from Urocitellus parryii, assembly GCF_045843805.1. Lineage (NCBI taxonomy): Eukaryota > Metazoa > Chordata > Mammalia > Rodentia > Sciuridae > Urocitellus > Urocitellus parryii. The sequence goes on from NC_135536.1 coordinate 52,016,899, forward strand.
TTAAAACCCCAGAACTAACTAACTAAGATTTAGTGAAGACATTCAAATTTAACTGTCAGTATTAGTGGTAAGAAAATTAATAAGAATTAATTAAAGTACACTTACAAATTTTAAATACAAAATTATGTAATTTTAACATCTTGAATCACAGGTTCTGCTTATGCAGGAATAACTAGTATATTAAACAGAACTTGTTATTGATTAATTTCTCTTGTTGAATTGTTTGGACAATTTACTGATGGTGGGAGATTGAGACGTTTTGTGAAATCACAGCTCTTGATTTCAATGCTTTCAATAAATTATGTTACACAGCACTGATGTAAATATTTGATAAAGTTGAATTGTAATACAAAGCTATCAGATGTCTGGACATACTTTTCAAATATCCTTTAAATCCCTTGACTTAAGGATATTTTGATTTTTTTTTGCATCACCTTTTTCAAAACAGATTCATCTCTTCCCTTGACATCTGTGGTAGTTAATAATTTATTCTGGTCTCCATCTGATGGGATGATGGGCTGTGTGCCCTTCTTTAGTATTTAAAATAATCTTTCTAGCAAATCACATTTCAGTTCTCCTTGTGACTAGGCATATTTATTGAAGAGCTAAAACATGATTTTGAAGAGAAAAACTAGTTTAAGATTTTCAAAAGTGGGGTTCAATTTATTTTAAAAATACAATTCAGTCTTGCTTTAATTTACTTTAACTGACTATACTTCCATACCTACTATATATAAGGAAATATATAGCTTCCCTGACTAGTAAGATTATATAGGGACTTTAATCTTCTGACTACAAGCACCATGAAAGACTATTTCAATAAACTGGAAATCATCAGAGTACTTGAAAAAAGATCATGAACATTTAGGAAAGAAAATATGTTTAAGATTATTATTAAACATATTTATTGGTTTACATAAATTATTGTATATTTACCTGTCTAAAATATATGTATTAATAATCATGCTTTAGAACTTTCATTGCCATCGAAAAGAGGTCAGAATATAGTGGTTAAAAAAATAAAATTCAAACAGTGATATCTTATTAAGTAATAAGAGAAAAAGAAAATTGAAATATAAAAATGTGATAAAATATAATGAATATTCATTATCTACTCTTTAAAAGATTATAGGATTCTTTATTTTTATAATAAGCATAATTTTGAAAAATATATCTACTTTTGTTAAGAAATATGCCTTGAATTTCCTTTTAACTTATAACATTTTTTCTATTAATGGTATTTTAAAATATTGCAATATTTATTCAAAACTTGGATTAAACTCAATCCATTTTTAATTATATTTCTGTAGGATTCAATGCTGGTAAGTAAATTCTATTTAACCAAATACTTTACTCCCAAATCTCTATTTTACTAAATTAGTTGATTTTTTTCATCTTTCAAATGTATGTAAACCTAATGTTGAAGTAGAGGCAAGTAATAAGTTTATAGCTAATTTTAATGTTAAAATATCAACAATTACTCCTTATAGGATTTTCTAAAATACTATTTAAATGTAAATATTATTTACCTTTCAAATTAAAATCTTTAAAAATTGAAATCAAAATTGCAAATGCTATTCCCAGTAATCTGAAACTAATACAATTTTTGCTAATATCTTCATAATGATGGTTTCTTAGAAGCTTGATTTTTTTTAGAAATACATTTTCCTTGATGCTATTAAAGCCACACTGATCTTCCAGTGATTGGCATCCCAATCATCTTAAGGTCACAAGAGTCATACCTGTTATGGTTAGGGTATGATTGTCAGATTTCAGCTATTAGGTAAACCATAGAGTGTGCTGTCTTTTGGGTTTTGGTCTTTATTTAAATGAGCCAAAATTATAATAGGTTTCAAAGGATAATATGAAAAATGAAAGAACTGATGTAACGATAATGTACATATCAGATAGTATTGCTTTGTCTCAGTAGGAACTGATTCATATTATTGCATCTTTGATAAAATGCAATACTCTTGTCAGGTGAAAAATCATGAAAAACACATATGTGTATAGATTACTTCTCACTGACTAACTTGAAAGCTATTAGTCTCTAAAATACATCACTGGATATAGATAATATTTGAATTATTTTGCTATGAATGTCCTTATGGTAACTAATAGGAAGTCCCCAAGAAGCAACTTGCCTTCCTACTCTGAAATAAATAAAGATTTATGTGAAAATCTTCAAACAAATACTGCACATTCACAAAACACTGCAAATTTCTGTCATCCAAGACGAGCTAATGCCACTGTTTTAGCTCACAGCCTAGACTGTATGAAAAGACAGTGATATAAAGTGGGATATGTAGTTCAGTGAATATTGGTAATCAATAATTTTTCTTCTCTTTGAGATATTTGTTTTTATCCACTTATTTTTATCTCTAATACATTACTGAATTCTTTTTAAATGTTTTTATCTTTTCTTCATTTTAATTTTTTTTCCTTTTAAATCAAATGTTATATCCTCTTGTTTATTTCCTTTTTAAATACCTTTATTTTATTTAGTTTTTTAATGTGTTTCTGGGGATCAAACCCAATGCCTCATACATGCTAGGCAAGCACTCTACCACTGAGCTACAAACAGCCTTTTTTTTTTCTCCTTTCCTCCACTGAAGATTAGATAAATTCCTATTTTGGCAAATAAAACTTGCAATAAGAATATTAAAACAAAGAAAGAAATTAAAGCTATGAAGAAGGTTACACTTGTAGTGGTTAGCAGAATTGATTTCTTGAGAGACAACGGAATATGATAGCTATATGGGAGTTATACTCTTGGTAATCTATGTACAAAATTGACATTCCATCAGTGTAGCTGCATTTTTATCAGTTAGAAGCAATTGCAAAAGCATGGAATAAGCAGATGGGGCTCACTGAGGTCATCCTAGAAACTGTTCACTCTAAAGAGCTGCAGATCTTTTTTGGATATTGCTAGGTCTTATGGCCCAACATAGGTCACAGACCATAGGTTCCAACTAAACCAATAGGTTCCAACTGAAAAGTCATCTTAGTACAAGTTTTTACCTCTATAACTATAACATTTTGTAAGCATCCCCTAAAAAACGTGCATATGACTACACTAGAAGTCTGGAAGGTTCCTGCAAGTCTGTCTAGGACAGGAGAGGGAGACCTTCATTTTCTTCTAGTTTTTGTGTTAGGCAATGGAATACTTGGAATAGATGGCAGGAAAAAGACTGATGCAGTTGCTTCTTTGCAAGTTTTTTTAGTAAATTTCTGAATTCTATCCAGGGTGGGAGAATATGGATTAATTTATGGAAATTCTGGGAAATGGGGAAGTGGCTCCTGAAACTAAGTCCAAATATAAGCTAGAATACAGGGGGATGGTGCTATTTATCTCAACTATTAAGTTTCTCAAAGTAATACCCTCTGAGTTTGGTATTAGTTACTGGCAGAAAAAAAATTGCTTAAGTTATTTTGTCCTCTAAGTGTTATTGGATGCAAAATGAATACGTGAGCTTTGATAGATAATTTAACAAATGGACAATTGATTTCTGGTGCCTTTTGTATATTTTTCAAAAAATTTGAAGGAGGTTTTTACCTCTGAATCTCATTGGCCAGAGTAGTGCCATAATGGGACATCTGCCTGGAGATGTGCTACAATGAGGCACTATGTTGAGGTGGTATATTGATATTGTTATGAGAGAAAATGTGTCTGGGTTTTTAGCCCTCATTCCCTCCCGACCTGTGGGAGAGATGGGGAGAACACGCCCTGACCAGGATGAGCTAAGAAAGGAGAGGGCTGACTGACTGCCTGCACCCAGCCCTCCCTTGCTGGAGGACAATCAAAGCAGGATCTCCTTTATTGAGAAAACACACACAGCTAATATAATGTACAGGAGCCAATAAGGATAAAGGTCAGCAGTCATGGGAGAAAAGAGCTGTCTACAAGGGCAGAATGGTTCTGAGCCTATCCTAGAGGTGGTCCGATGATTTTTCATCACAACCCATGGTAATGCCTTCTGGCTGATCGCCAGGCACCATCCTAGCCACATGTGGCCCCAGGACTGGGAAGCAGGTAGCAGCCAGCAAGTTAGGTTTCCTCTTTTCTGATGCAACATGCCCCATGTTACATCATGCCCTACAAAAATGTTTTGCTTCAGCTTGCCTGATGTGGCAAAGCTAATCTGCTTTCTAAATTATAAAATACAAAAGCAGACAGAGCCCAGGAAGAACCCCAAGGAAGTGAAGATATGGAATATTATTAAAATAAGTGTAATTATGGGGCAAAGTATCCCGGATCATCTCCAGAAGGGAAAATTATGAGGATACAATGAGGAGAATTTAAAGTTCAATAACGTTTTCATGGAGAATATAATTTTTCAGTTTTATATTCAGTTTATTGCTGAGACAAATATACACTTATATTTCTAACATATGTTAGAATCACAGAGAAAGGATGAAATAATTTACATATAGAGCCTCTCACAGATATCACTAAATTTGGGGGGTAATATGCCTAATGAAAAACATGAAAAATATTACATGCTTACATTCCAAGTCAACAATATATGATCTTAATGAATATATAATAAGATGTGTTATGAAGACAATAAGTAAGTAGGAAGGTGTTTTGTTTACTATTCGTTATAGTAAACAAATGTCAAAAAGGCAGAGTAGCACTTTTAAATAACAGTAATGGTCAAATATTATTACACTGCAACACTAGAAAATGTATTTTTCACTATTCTTTCTTGTATTTGGATTATGGAGTTAATTCTCCTGATTGTACAACTGAGGAGTCTAGAACATAGAGCAGACATGTACCTTACTGTTCCAGAAGTGATACTTGGAAAGAATAAAACCCATATTGAAACTTTCATTTTTATTTTGGTATTGCTGTAGCCCCAAAACTTGTTTAAATAAAATATTTAATCATAAATGGCTTTTTATATTTATTACTGGTTATGTAAATGTGTGATAAATGTGACAGAGATGCTTTTATTAAGAAGACTAAACATTTTGTGTACTGAGAATTTATTTAATGTTTGAATTATTTTGTTTAATTAAATATCTTAATGTAATATAGTTAGATATTAGGTGTAGCAAAAATTTCTCTAATATTTATTGCTGTCTATGTAATAAGGGATTCAACAGGAATTACAAGGAAAATGAAAAAATGTGTTATTTGATAAGTATACATGGGATAAAAAATATTAGGAAAAATTGGTGGGCCTCACTGAATTCTCTTATTATTCTGGGTGTTATAGATCATGTTAACCTCTAGCATACCTGGAGTATTGCAGTTGGTATAGTTTGGATCTGAAATGCAATCCAAAGGCTCATATGTTCAAAGCTTTTTCTCTATAGGGGAGCTATTGGAAGGTGGTACAAACTAAGAGGTGGAGCCTCACGGGAGGTATTAGATCAGAGTTGAGGTTATACCATATAAGGGGATTGGAAAATGCTGATCTCTTCTCTTACTCTCTGAGATCATTCTGTGAGCAGCTTGCTCCACCATATGCTCCCTGACATGATGCGTTTCTTTGCCACAGGTCCAAAAGTAATGGAGCCAACCAACCAGGGAATGGAAACTTCAAAGCTGAGAGCCTAAGTAAGCTTTTCCTCTTTTAATGTTAATTATTTCAGATATTTTGTTATAGTAAACGAATGTCAACAGAGCAATATTATAATTTCTCCATCCAAAGAGATTCAGTAAAACAAAACAAAAAAACCCAATTTTTTTTTCTGCAAAAAATTAGTCCAGACTTAAAAAGTAAACCTGCATATATTTATTCTCACTAATGTGTGACTACATCAAAATTAAGAGATTTTGTGAAAAAGTATAGCCACTCATATTACCTTGATGTGGAGGATATTAAGGGTGTTTTTGTATGCAAACAAGTTTATTTGGCTCTTATTACTTTTAATAAAAGTAATATTCACTAGAAGTTATGACTACAAGATTGTGGTATCATGGTACAATCAGTGAAAAACAGTGAATTTGAAGACAGAAGGACGAGACTGAGTATAAATTAACAGGAATATCATTATAATGGGCAATGAATGAAATGAAATTTCAAAAAGCAAAACTCTTTTCTAATTCAGGGATGATATATAAATATACAACCTAAAATACGAACATACAATTATAATGATAAATATAGTATTATTTGCTAACACTTTGTGAGCAATTTTCAGTCATGGTTCTAGGCATTTTTTATGCATTAATTACTTTTTTGTGGGATGCACATTAATTGTACACAAAAGCGGTTTTCAATGTGGCATACCTGTGCAAATATAAATACAATTGGATCAATTTCATTAATTAGGACCTACTTTACACTCCCTTTCTCCTCCTCCTGATCTCCTTCATCTATCCCACTGGTCTTCCTTTTAATTTCATGAAGTCTTTTTATTATCATTAATTGTGTCTTGTACCTTACACACATGGAGAAAACAAGCAACACTTTCCTCTCTGAGGCCAACTTATTTGCTCAAAATTATTGTCTCTAGTCCCATTTGTTTTCCTATCAATGATATAATTTCATTATTTTTATGTACAAATAAATCCCTATTGTGTAGCTAATCTATGGAACCAATCTTGGTGCACTTCAACAGATGAATGGATAAAGAAAATGTGCCAGATGTACATGATGGAATATTACTCAGCCAAAAAGAAGAATGAAATTATGGCATTTGCTGGTAAATGGGTGGAAATGGAGACTATCATGCTAAGTAAAATAAGTCAATCCCGCAAAAGCAAAGGCCGAATGTTGTCTCTGATATGCAGATGCTAACACATAATAAGGCAGAATAGATGTACTTTAGTACTTTGGATTAGACAAAGGGGAATGAAGGAAAGGATGGGGGGGATGGGAATAGGAAAGACAGTATAATTAATTGGACATAACTTTCTTATGTTTATATATGAATACATGACCAGTATAACTTCACATCATGTACAACCATAAGAATGGGAAGTTATATTTAATGTATGAATAATATGCAAAATACATTCTGCTATCATGTATAACTAAAAAGAACAAATAAAAAATAAATTAAGTGAAAAAAACATTTGTATTTATGCACATATAATAAATTCACACTAATATTTATAAATTACTCAGAAAAAAATCCTAGCATAGTGAATACTATATAGTAGATAATAACTAAAAATAAAATAAATAAGATGAATTAAACAATTCTGTATTGTGTGTATATAATATATTTTATTTCTCATTTCATCTGCTGACAGACAACTAGGCTGATTCCATACTTTGGCTATTATAAATTGTTCTGTGATAAACATGGTTATGTGTGTATCTCTAGAATATGCTGATTTTAATTCTTTTGGATAAATATGAAGAATTAGTATAGCCAGATCATATAGTGAATATATTTTTAGTTTTTTTGAAGAATTTCAATTCTGATTTCCATAGTGGCTGTACTAATTTCCATGTCCATCAACATTGTATAAGAATTCCTTTTTCCCCAAGACCAGAGTTTGTGGTTGTTTGTATTATTAATGATTGCCATTCTAACTCTAGTGAGATAGAATCTCAACATTGTTTTTGTTTACATTTCTCTAATGATTAAAATATTAAATACTTTTCATATAATTTTGGATCATTTGTACTTCTTTTGACAAGTGCCTGTTCAGTTCATTTACCCATTTATTTATTGAGTTATGTTTTTGAATGTTGAGTTTTTTGAGTTCTTTATGTACTCTGGATGTTAATGTAGCAAATATTTTCTGCTATTGTTGGCTGCTTTATCACTCTGTTAATTTTTTTTTGTAGTGCATTAGCTTTTTAATTTGATACCATTCCACTAGTTTATTCTTTCTCTTAGTTGCTTTTGCAGTTGCAATGTTTTTTTTTTTTTTTTTTTTTTAAGAGAGAGTGAGAGAGAGAGGGGGACAGAGAGAGAGAGAGACTTTTAACATTTATTTATTTTTTTCTTAGTTTTCGGCGGACACAACATCTTTGTTGGTATGTCATGCTGAGGATCGAACCCGGGCGAGCACGCTACAGCTTGAGCCACATCCCCAGCCCAGTTGCAATGGTTTTTATACCAGAGCCTCAGGGATGAAGACTTTTGTTTTTTATGATAATCTCAAAAAGGTTCATAATGTAGTTACAGTTTTGTGTATGTGTACTACCATGGGATTTGCTCTTTCAGATATTCTCATTCTTTCCTTTAAGCGTCACAAACAGTTGGCCAGTGAGGATCTAATTTATACTGAGATACAAAAATAATGATAGACTTTTATTCTAGGCCGTATTGGACCTTGTTATGGTTTGGATCTAAACTGCCCCTGCACGCCCCCACCCACCTCAAAGCTCCTTTGTTTAAAACAGATCAGGCTTTTACACAATGATTAAGGTTGTAACCTCATTGTTAGATTAATCCATCTGATGGCTTAGTAGTAAGCAGGTGGGGTGTGACTGAAAGAAGTAGGTCATTGGGGACATGACCATGGGGACTGTATCTTGTTCCTGGCTCCCTTTCCTTACTTTCTGCTTCTTCACTATCATATGCTGAGCAGTTTTTTTTTTTCTCTGCCACACTCTTCCACCATGATGTAATGCCCCAACTCAAGTTCAGAGCAACGCCATCAACTGACCATGTACTGAGACCTCTGAAACCATAGCTAAAATGCCCTTTTCTTCCTATAAATTGCTCTTGCCAGGTATTTTGATCATAGCAATGAAAATCTGATCAACATAGGCCTCTAAAACTTTCTAAAATTTTACTCATATTTTATACCCACTTATCTTGCTGACATGTCTGTCTCCCACACTCTTCTAAAGGTGGAAAACCTCTCCTAGCAAGGGCTTGTTAATTCTTTTAGAATTAAGCTCACCTGGTTGTCTTGAAACTCTGTACAGTCTTCTTATAAAATCAAAAATACTTATGATTTTGAAGAATATATATACTTTTATTTTTTCATTGTGGAAGTATATTCTTTTTGACTTTGTACATCCTGAGACTAATGTACAAGGTATTATTTTCAGGAAAATAAATGCTTTAACATTAAATACATTAATTGTCATTATAATCTCTTGAGTTAACTACAATTTTGCCTTAAAATGTTTGTCTTAAAATTATTTTGTTGGGAAATTTAAGAAATCTACTTCAGATCAAGTCACTTGTCTTTGACATAGCCAGACTGTAAATTTGGCTGCAATGTTTGTGTGAATTGCATACTTTGTTGGCCTTAAGTAATGTTTTCAAACCTGACATCCTGCTTTATTCCAGACTAATCTTTGGTCCACACAAAGTGCATTTCCCCATGACATTTTCTATATTGGTAGTTCTGCCATAGGATGATATCTATACTAAAAAGTTTAATTCGTACTAAACTTGTGTTATATTGTAATTTTGCATTCTTTTTTAAAGCAGTTGCCCAAACTTGGGTGTCAGGTTTCACAAAACATTGATCTACCTCTGCCAGGAGGTTCCAATTGAGAATACAAATGTTTAATCAATAGTATTCACCCAATCCTGTGTATATATTCAGAGAAGAGTTATATTCAGTAGCACATACATACATGAAATAAGGAGCTAGTTAGGAGGAGTAATGATAAGAGATGTTTTAGATATTTATTTTAGAAAGATATTTCCATTTTAAAGGGCACACTAATTTAAACCTACAAAGTGGAGTTACTGAAGCACAAAACCACATTGACATCAAAATATGTCTTGAATTGTGTTTTAAGTATGATAGAATTGTGTTTTAAATGATGGATATTTTAATACTTTTAGTTAAATTTACTCAATGGAGCAGTCACAGCCTAGTTAAAAAAAGTGTCAAGTGTGGCACTATAGATATTATGAGAATACTCTGTAGAGTTATTGAAGAAAAGTGATCCATCTTGGAGCTCCCTTTCAGCTAGATAATGCTATTATAGGCCTGTCTCTTTGTAATAGAGATGCTTTTTCTAAATGAGAAATAGCATCACAGAGAAGTAAGAGGTACTGTGTGATCCCTACCAATGACTCTGGCTCATTCTGTGTGTTTAATGATGCCTGTAAGAAAGCTTACCTGCTCCTGCAAGATATTTCCATCAGTGTCCTTGAGATGAGCAGAATAGAAATGAAGCAAAAAACAACCCTTAAGTGGTTGCTTTTTATGTGATGTTTAAGAAATACCTATTTACATGTTATAATTTTCAGCAGATAATGTATGCACCTAGAAATGTAATAAAAATAAGCACAAAGGAATCTTAGTCTTGATGTAAATACTAAAAAATAACTGCTTTATCTTTCTTTTTTTTCCCTTTTAGTATTAAGGATTGAACCCAGAGATACTTATGTTCTGAGCCACATCTCTGGCCTTTAAAAAAAATTTTTAAGTATTTTCTTCAGGATCTTGCTAAGTTGCTTAAGGCCTTGTGAGTTGCAGAGTCCGGGTTTGAACTTGTGATTGCCCTGCCTCAGCCTCCTGAACTGCTGGGATTTCAGGCAGGTACTACTGCACCTGGCTGATTTATCTTAAATTAATCTTTTTATGATTCTCACAGGTCATCTTATCAATATATTAAATCACCAGATTGTAAAATATGTAAAAGACTCTTATACATTTGCTAGGAGCCACAGCAAAAGTATTATGATACATGGCACCTTTGATTTAGGTGACTGCCAGCTAGCCATTGAGATGATATGATTATGTTAATCTTTACATTCATATGGAAATTGGACTCCTGCTGTTCACCTCGGCCTGTTACTCATGTCACTCATGTTACTGGACTCCCATTGGTTCCCATTGGTTGGGGAAAGATAATAGGAGGGAATTTCCGGGGGAGGTCTGGGCCCCCGGTTCCGGTGGAGACACACGTGTGTCGACTGGCTTGTTACCAGGGCGCACACGGGGACTGGCGGCCTTTTTAAAAATAAAGCTTTGTTTCCTACTTGAGTGGCTTGTGTTTCTGTGCCCAGCCGGATTGCGGCATACATTGATAAAGACTTCATATTCTTTGTCTGTAAATTTACTGACTTAGGAATTTTGGACAAAAAATGTGTTTAGATGAGTAACAGCCGAAAATACAGAATCACCATTTCATTGTCAAGAAAATCATTCTTGTGTTCCAGATATATTACCTTTATTATCAGTATGATAGTAATAACAATCCATATAGTGTAATTCAAAACAGAATATGGCACTTCCAAAAATGTATTGTTTATTAACAAATTAATAGGTAAATATCTGGACAAAACTAACTTGTAAAAAATCTCAGCCATTTCTATGATCTTGGAAATTTTTATCATATTCCCTTCTTTCTCTCTGCCTCCTTCCCACTTCCCCTCCCTCTTTCCCTCATTCTTTACTTTTCTTCTCTCTTGTTACACTTTTATCTTTTTTAAAAAAATAATTGACAGTAAGTTTCAAACATAATGCCTCACTTTCTCTAAACCTTTCTGTTATTGCCTAAAAATAAATTGTTCTATAGTTCTATCATCCCTATTAGCAAATTAGTATTGTTTCTTTATATAAGTAGTGTCTTTGAACATTTGGTTAATGATTGTCTGCTAGTTTTCTCCAATGTAAAGTTATTGAATTCCCCTTTAAAATAACAAAAACTACAAAAAAATGGAGAAATAATATTTCTCAACAATTTCCATTCCCTATTTTTAGCATCAATTAATATTTATTGCTAAAATAAGTACTGCCTGATTAAATTATTTTGTTCTTAGATTATCTATAATTGGTAGTTACCTAATTGTACCATTCCTTTTTCATTTTTTAGTATGCCTTCTTCTATTTTGGAAAATGAATTTTGGATTTTCCTTACCTCATTGATTCCTACGTTATCTATTGCTAACATTATTATTATTATTATTTTGTAACCCTAGGAAAAGTACATCCTCTTTCTAACTTTCATCATGGGAACCTTATTGATCCACCTACCATTTGCTTTTGACATGCTCCTGATTTTTCTTTTTCTTTTTTTTTTTTTTTTACATTTCCTTGTTTTTTGGCAAAACACATTCTAGGCTTCCTTCTATTTCTCCTTCATAAGATGTGTAGTGAGCCATTTCTCTGAGGAATCCTCATGCATTTAAGTGGGGAATAACATTTGGACATCAACTCTGGACACTAGTTATGCAAGTTACTAATAAAATGTCACTACATAAGACAGTTAATCAAATCAGACTGAAAAAATAGTTTTACAGAATCATTATATGTTCATACTGATACTGTACATTGAATCCAGCATCACATAATTGTTTTCTTCTCACATTTCTCATCTGAATCATTCTTCTCTGACAATGAAAATGTTTTGTGCCTAATATCATAGTGCATATACTCATTTTCTCTGTTACAAACAATGCCAAAGTACTTTTAATTACTATACAATTACCTTTCCAATAACACAATAGACAAATAAAAGATTAAAAATTTACCAATAATGCCCCTAAATATGACTGTAGTGCAGTTTTTATATGGATTTAAACTGGTTGATGTTTATATGGAGTCATATATGTTTAAACATGTAGGATTGTATAGTTTACTGCATTCAAATTATTTTGATAAATATGATTCTAAAAATTTTGTAATTTTATCAGTATCTGTTCTTCTGGGAGTATTATTTTGACAATTTGATACGTCATTGGATCCATTGGGTTTTTTCTTTTTCTATTTTAAATTTTTGCATATATTTATAGTACATATTAATGAGATACAGTGTGATACTTCAATAAATTCATAGAGCACATAATAATCAATTTCAGTCTCCATTTACATACTCTCCTCACTCCTCTCTGACCTTTAATAATCAGTAGTCATATTCAGATCAAGTTTGTTCTATTTTTTAAACACATATATGAGAAAGAATATGTAGTAAATACCTGCATTTCCACATCTGTTTAATTTTACTTCACATAATTTTCTCTAGTTACATCTACTTTGCTGCAAATGATGAATTTCTTTTTTAATTGATTTTATTTTTTAAACACACAACAGTGGAATGTATTACAATTCTTATTACACATACAGAGCACAGTTTTTCATATCTTTGTATAAAGTATGTTCACACCAATTCATGTCTTTATACATGTACTTTTTTTTGCATTACAATTCTTATTACACATAAATACCACAATTTTTCATATCTGTGTTTGTATATAAAATAGGTTGACACCTAATTCGTGACTTCATACATGTACTTTGGATAATGATGCATCACATCCCACCATCCTTGCTAATCCCCTGCCTCCTTCCTTTCCCTCCCTCCCCTCTTCCCTATCTAGAATTCATCTATTCATCCCATGTTCCCCCTCCCTATCCCACTATGAGTCAGCCTCCTTATATCAGAGAAAACATTCCGCATTTGTTTTTTGGGGATCCGCAAACTTCACTTAGCATTATCTTCTCCCATGCCATCCATTTACCTGCAAATGCCATGATTTTATTCTCTTTTACTGTAGAGTAAAATTCCATTGTGTTTATATGCTACATTTTTTTTATCCATTCATGCACTGAAGGACATCTAGGTTGGCTCCAGTTTCGCTATTGTGCTGCTATAAACATTGATGTGGCTGTGTCCCTGTAGTATGCTGTTTTTAAGTCCTTTGGGTATAGTTCGAGTAGATGGATAGCTGGGTCAAATGGTGGTTCCATTCCAGGATTTACAAGAAGGAATCTCCATACTGCTTTGCATATTGGCTGCATCAATTTACACTCCCACCAACAATGAATGAGTGTATCTTTTCCCCAACATCCTCACCAACACTTATTGTTGTTTGTCTTCATAATAGCTGCCATTCTGATTGGAGTGACATATATCTTAGAGTAGTTTTGATTTGAATTTCTCTGATTGCTAGAGATGATGAGCACTTTTTTCATATATTTGTTGATTAATTGTATATTCTCTTCTGAGGAGTATCTGTTAAGTTCCTTGGCCCATTTGTTGATTGGGTTTTTTTGTTTTTTCAGTGCTTAGCTTTTTGAGTTCTTTATATACCCTAGAGATTAGTACTCTATCTGAAGTGTGAGGGGTACCAATTTGCTCCCAGGATGTAGGCTCTCTGTTCACCTCACAGATTGTTTCTTTTGCTGAGAAGAAACTTTTTAGTTTGATTCCATCCCATTTATTGATTCTTGATTTTAATTCTTGTGCTATAGGAGTCTTATTAAGGAAGTTGGGGCCTACTCCCACATGATGAAGATTAGGGCCTACTTTTTCTTCCATTAGACACAGAGTCTCTGTTTTAATTCTTAGGTCCTTGATTCATTTTCAGCTAAGTTTTGTGCTTGGTGAGAGATAGGGATTTAATTTCATTTTGTTGCATATGGACTTCCAGTTCTCCCAGCACCATTTGTTGAAAATGCTCTTTTATTGTAATTTTGTGGGTTAGTTTCTATGTCCTCTATTCTGTACCATTGGTCTACCAGTCTGTTTTGGTGCCAATACCATGCTGTTTTTGTTATCATTGCTCTGTAGTATAGTTTAAGGTCTGGTATAGCAATGCCACCTGCAAGGAGATTAAAAAAAAATACTAGAGGTAAATGAGAACATAGACACAACATATCAAAATCTCTAGGACACCATGAAAGCAGTACTAAGAGGAAACTTCATTGCATAGAGTTAATTCCTTAAAAGAAGAAATAGTAAACAAATAAATGACTTCACACTATACCTCAAAGCCCTAGAAAAAGTAGAACAAACCATCAGCAAAAGCAGTAGAAGGCAAGGAATAATTAAAATTAGAGCTAAAATCAATGAAATTGAAACAAAAGAAACAATTGAAAAAATTGACAGAACAAAAATTTGGTTCTTTAAAAAAATAAATAAAATTGACAGACCTTTAGCCACGCTAACAAACAGAAGGAGAGAGAGAACTCAAATTATCAGCATATGTGATGAAAAAGGCAATATCACAACAGACATTCCAGAAAGCCGAAGGATAATTAGAAATTATTTTGAAATTTAATACTCCAATAAAATAGAAGACATTGAAGTCATTGACAAATTTCTTAAGTAATATAATTTGCCTAGATTGAATCAGGAAAATATGCACAATTTAAACCAACCAATATCAAGTGAGGAAAAATAGAAGAAGCCATCAAAAGCTTACCAGCCAAGAAAAGCCCAGAACTGAATGGATACACAGCCAAGTTCTACAAGACCTTTAAAGAAGAACTAATACCAATACTCTACAATTTATTTCAGGAAATAGAAAAAGAGGCAGTAATTCCAAACTCATTCTATGAGGCCAATATCACCTTGATCCCAAAACCAGGCAAAGACATATCAAAGAAAGAAAACTTCAGACCAATACCTCTAATGAACATAGATGCAAAAATTCTCAATAAAATTAGGGAAAACTGATTACAAAAACATATCAAAAAGATTGTGCACCATGATCAAGTGGGATTCATCACAGGGATGCAATGTTGGTTCAACATATGGAAATCAATAAATGTAATTCATCACATCAATAGACTTAAAGATAAGAAACCTATGATCATCTCAATAGATGCAGAAAAAGCATTTGACAAAATACAGCACCTCTTTATGTTCAAAACACTAGAAAAACTCGGGATAACAGAAACTTATCTCAACATTTTAAAGGCTATCTATGCTAAGCCTCAGGCCAACATTATTCTAAACCAAGAAAAACTGAAGGCATTCCCTCTAAAACCTGGAATAAGACAGGGATGCCCACTTTCACCTCTTCTATTCAACATAGTTCTTGAAACACTATCCACAGCAATTAGACAGATAAAAGAAATCAAAATGATATGTGTAGGAAAACAGAAAAATTAGCACTATTTTCTGATGATATGGTTCTATACATAGAAAACCCAATATACTCCATGAGAAAACTTCTAGAACTAGTAAATGAATTCAGCAAAGTAGCAGGATATAAAATCAACACCCATAAATCAAAGGCATTTCTGTATGTCAGTGACAAAGCCTCTGAGAAGGAAATGAGGAAAACTACCCCATTCACAATAACCTCAAAAAAAAAAAAAAAGATATTTGGGAATCAACTTAACAAAAGAGGTGAAAGATCTATACAATGAAAACTACAGAACCCTAAAGAGAGAAATCAAAGAAGACCTTAGAAGATGGAAAGATATACCTTGCTCTTGGATAGGCAGAATTAATATTGACCATACTAACAAAAGCACTATACAGATTTAATGCATTTTTGATCAAAATCCCAATGGCATTCCTCATAGAAGTAAAAAAAAGCAATCATGAAATTTATTTGGAAAAATAAGAGACCCGGAATAGCTAAAGCAATCCTTAGCAGGAAGAGGGAAGCATGTGGCAAAAGATAGATTTCATTCTTTATGGGAGAATATTATTTCAATTTCTCAATCTCTCTATTTATGTATGTCTATATATATAATTTTATGTATAATGTTTGATCTATGTTCATGAGGGATATTGATCTATACTTATTGGATTGTTGTATTCTTGTCTGGTTTTAGTATCAGCATAAAGCTTTAATGCCAGCCTTGTAGAAAGAAAATATTCCCTTCTAATTCTTTGGAATATTTGGAAATGTATTTGCATTATTCTTTACTTTTTTTAGTAAAATTCAGTAGTGATACCATCTGGTCTTGGACTTTTCTTTCTTTGGGGACATTTACAACTGATTCAATCATACTACTCATTTTTGATCTGTTTATGTTCTCCATGTTGAAGTTTGGCAGGTTATATATGTCAAGAAATATATCTATTTCTTCTACACTTTCCACTTGCTTGGCAGATAGTTTTCTCTAAATCTCTAATGATCCTTTGTCTTTCTGTGGAGTCAGTAGTGTCATCTTTTTCATCTCAAATTTTATTTGTTTGAGTCCTCTCTCTCTTTTTCTCTAGTTTAACTAAAAGTTTGTCAATTTTGTTTATTATTGTGTTATGGTTTGGGTGTGTGGTATCCCCCCACAAACTCTTATGAATTAAAGAATAGTCAGAGGTAAAAGCAGTAGATTATGAAAGCTGTAATCTAATGAGTCATTTCTACTCTGAATGAACTGATGGGGTGATAACTATAGCCTGGGGCATAGCTGGAGAAGATGGGCCACTGGGAATCTCTGAAACTGCGAGGCACAAGTAAACTTTCCCTTCTTTAAATTGTTGTGTCAGGTATTTTGGTCACTGTAATGCAAAGCTAACTAAAACAAGAATTGGTACCAATAAGTAGGGTTGTTGCTTCAAATAAGCTGATTATGTTGTTTAGAAGCCTTTGGAAATGGTTTGCAGGAGGATTTTGGAAAAACTTGAAAGTGCAGGCTGCAAAAGCCTTAGAATGTCGTTAAGTAGAGCTTAATGGGAAATTCTGGTGGGAGCTCAACATACTGGAATGCTGATAGGACTGGGGACTGCCGATCCTGAGATTTCAGAGGGGAATGAGGACTCTTGAGAATGGTACTACAGGCCACTTATTATTCTGGCAAAGAATTTGTGCATTTTGTGCCCATGTTCTGAGACTTTGCGTTGGGCTGAACTTAAAAATGATGGATAATTAACCTGGTGGAGGACATTTCAAGGCAGCACAGCATTCAGTCAGTGGCGTGGATATTGCTGGCAGCTTTTGGCCAGGTTTACTGTGAGAAATAGGAGCAGAAAACCAAGTTAAGCGATTTTAAAAGCTTATAGATTTACGAGAAAATTGCATGTAAAACTGGGGTCAAAGAAGTTGTTCTTGTTGAAGAAATTATATCCATTAAAGAGGTGCTAAGTACTTTACACAGAGACAGTCATCAAACCATATTTGTTTTGGAAATATGGTTTGATGACATCTTGGGAATTTGCAAGACGATATCCACTACAGGCTCCAGAGTACAGAAGTGAAAAATACTTCCTTTGGGAAGAGATTATGGGGGTACCGTTCTCATACAAGGAGACCCAGGATGTTGTTTCAGCATGCTGAGCCACAAAGGTACTCAGAGGCTACTGGAGACATGATACCAGGGGACCGAAGTATTGCACAAGCTGCTGGCAGATCTTGGTGTCATATACATGGTGCTGGTTCTGAAGTAATGCAGGATGCTGGAGTCAGGGGGTCATGGAAGCCTCCAGTGAGATTTCAAGGGAAGGCCTGGGAGGTTAGGCAAAGTTTCAGAAAACAGAATCAGAGTCCCTGGGACTAGACCCAGAAAGGGTGATGCATGAAGCTATAAACTTGAAGTTGAAGCTGGAATGGATACCCCAGGAATCAAGAGATGCCAGTAATGTGGATTGTTTAAAGAAAAGCTGCTTACTGCAGAGAAGAAAAAATAAGCTGAAAAAGAGCCCATGCCTACTTCAACCATCAATGACAGAAGCAGAGTTGCCAAGCTCTTTATAAATTACATGTCACAGTCCTATGTCCTAGGTGCTATATGTGGAGTTGCAAAGTTCCAGAACCTGTTTGCCCAGCTGCGTTTCAATTGTGCTTTGGCCCCATCCCTTCTTTTCTATGCCCCTATTCCTTCTTTTTGGAATTTAGAAATATTTACTCTTTGCCAGTGTATATTGGATGTTTGTAACTTGCTTTTGATTTTGTAGGGGTTCACAGAAAAGAGTTGCCTTCAGTCTCAGATCAAACTGTGGACCTGAACTTTGAGTAATGGTGAAAATGTTAAGACTATGAGACTCTTAAAATGGACCAAATACATTTTGCACTGTAATTATCTTCAAAATATATTATTTAAAAAAATCTTAAGACAGGATTCAGTGTAGCTGTATAGTTCATGCATCTGAAGCTGGTCTCAAGTTCATAACTAAATATTTATCAGCTTACTCCTCTTCTACCCTTCCCAGTTTTTCTCATCTTGGTGTTGGTTTCTTTTCTGGTAGCAGGACATGAATTCATTCATGAATAATTTTAACCCAAAATATTCTTCACCTTTGTTTAGCAACAAATTTTCTGATTCCCTATTTTCTTTTATTACTCTGTATGGAAATACAAAGCAGCACATTCATTAATTAATGCATTTGGATTTATTTTTTCTGTTAGTATGGTAACTGCCTTGTCACTTTGAATAAAGAGCTCAACATATCCACTGGATAGTCTCATATTCAAGTTTAGTGGATATTTATTCAGTACTGGGAAAATCATTTTACTTTGTGGAAATCATGAACTCCAGCTAGTACAGTCTAATGTTGTGTGAAAGAGAAACAAAAATCTAAGAAGTGTGTCCATGAGAGTAATTATGAGGCAGCCAGTACTACTTCATCTTGCTGGTTTGAATTCCAACAGCATAAATTTTCTCAAGTGTTGAGTGAATATCTTCTAAGGAAATTTCCGATATTTCTGAGTGTTGTCCCTGAGTTGACATTTTAACTGGGCTTTTATCAGGACATTCCATTATGACCAACTGCTTTGGAGGATTGTGGTATATGGTAATATTATACAGTACCATTTTCAAGAACTCATTTTTCCAATTCTTCTTTGGTACGGATTAATATTGCACGGAATTCCATGCTAGTAAATGAATTTTGTGATAAAGACACATCTGGGTAAAGAAAGTAAATCAATGTACAGAGTACTTATATGTTCTGATAGGGATGAACCAATGTATATTAAAGGGCTTGAGTGTAATTTCCATGTTGCTTAATGACTCACTAGTCTCCTTGGGCAAGCTGATATATAAGAGGATTAGCATGCTCTCTGCTACCAGAAAGTTGGGAATTCATAAAGGCAGTAGGGTTATACTGAAGATAAGTAGTCCATATTTTTAGTTCTGCTAGAGTCTCATCATTGTCTCATTTTGCCAACATTGAAAGTCTGAGGAGAGAGGACTCCTACGTGTGAAGAATGTAAGATTTCTATCTGTCTTTGAGAACTTGTATTAGTTTCCTAAGGTGACTATAATAAATTACAATAAATTTAAGTCACATACTTAGTGGCTTAAAACAATGGAAATTTATTCTCTTATATTTCTGGAGGCCAGTCCAGGGAAGCAAATGTGTCCTTCAGCTTCTGGTGACTATTGGCATTCTTCAGCCCCCTTGGTGTGTGACTGTATCACTTGAATTCCTAACTCATCTTTACATTGCTTTCTTTTGTGTCTCATTCTTTTATGTGTCTTTCAAAGGGCAATTTTCATTGACCTCAGGCTATTCTGGATAATCCATATTTTTATTACATAAAATATAAAACTTTATATTTTAAACTGACTAGAAATTTCTTCTCTTTGGACATAGTATAATTTTACAAACAAAAGTTAGTAATGCCAAACTTCACTATAATTTATTATCCAATGATACCATCACTACAAAATTTATCTCAGATTTCTTAACTTATTTCTATCTGAAAACACCCTTTTTCAGGGATTTGGTGTGAACTTATCATCTGAGGAGTGAACAGACTACCGCCTACACTTGGAAAATCTAAAACATTTCTTGAGGGAAATACTGATTTCATCCTCAAGTCAAGTTTATCAAACTTGAATTAATTTCACATTGATAACACTACTTCAGAGAGGAAGTTTAGAAAATACAACACCACCAAAAGTATGTAGTAATAGGCCCTCTCAGAAATCTTCATTATTACCTATTCTAAGATTTGCCATATTTGATATATGGCACAAAATGCAAAGTATCCTAATGTTTTTATTGATGCTGAGCTGAAAAGCATTACATTTTAAATTGATGAGGAATTTCTTTCCTGTGCTTGGACATAGTATGATTTTATGAACATTAAGTTGATAATGTCATGTTTCAGTATAATTTACTATTCAATGGTATGATCACTACAAAATTTATAGGGATGCATTTACAGTGAAAATACCACAAACAAATCTCTCATGTCTTTAGTACACATGTTTAATTATAATTTATTTATAAAGGGTCATCTAATTTTCATAAAGTATAATTATATCCTAGTTCTCAATTGTCATTATTCTTAGGTGTAATTCAGCACCAACATTAAATTATAATATAATTTTGTCACCTGTCTTAGACTAGAATGCATTATGTCCATTCATTAATAGATATTTAGTCATATTCCTAACATATTGATGGAAATTTGCATTTTAAAATGATTACTTTTGAATTTGGCCTGGGGGTAAATATCAATAATTCAATATTTATGGCTTAAACTAAAATTCTTCAATTCATAATGAATCAGATCCTCATAGTCCAGGAAAAAAAAATCTACAACTTTCAAATTGAGCTGCTCATAATGTGTGAACTGATTTTTAGAAAAGGAAAGTCTCATTTTACAACTTTCACTCTCACTCCTAACACACAGGGAAAGAAGCAAAGACTGTGTTGATGCAAACTGAAAGAAGACAAATATGCAGAGCCTTTCAGGCCTTGTGTGTTTATCTTATGAAGTAGGCTGGTACCTCCTGAAGAGAACACAACCAGAGAAAATGCAAATTAGACCTAAATAAATTATGTTTCTCAAACAGAGAATCCTCCATACACAGGGAATATATATGGCTGCCTTCCCACCTCCCCCAAGCTTTCAACAAAAGTCCCTGTGTATAGAGATGTACAGGAAATTCATGTTTAAGTCTTACCCACCTATATAGTGGGTACACAGCAGTCATTGGGAACATATACTCTGGTTCAATAATGTTAGGCTTAAATTCTAGCTACAAAATAGATTAGATTGATGACTTTGAGAAACTTAATTAGCTGTTCTCATTCTTACTTTCCTAATTTCTGAAAATGGAGGTATCAATGTAAGGACTACATGTAACTTGTATACCACCACATATGGTACTGGAAATCATTCAATGCATTGCTATAATACAGCTAAAGATGTCATTATTATTGTTAGTATTTTTATTGACTCAATATTTAACCTCTTCCAGGTTTTGCTCAATTTCCACTTTTTATTGAGAACATAATGATCTCCTTATATTTATAATCTCTGATCCTTTCCAGTTATTTCTTTAGTCTATTTTACTGGTATCAAAATCTAATATGCTTTATTTTATTACTTAATTACTTAATTAATTGTACATCTCCCTCTATTAAAATTTAATTGCTTTGACAAAGGGACTTTTTTATCTTTGTTAACTACACTCTTTTCAATGACTAAATCCTAGATACTAGAACAATGCATGGCATTATGACATAAAATACATGCATAATAAATAGCTTTGAGTGAGTTAATCAATATTATTAAGCTGATGTGAGCATTAGGCTACAAGTAAATTTTATATGCCAAGAGAGTGCTAATTTCACATTTAAAAATTAAATCTTAGGACCCATATAAATGACCTCTCCATAATCAAAATGCAATTTTGTAGTAGACTATAGTTTCTTATTTTGATTACCAGATATTAATTTACTTTAAGAATCATAATTTTATACTTGTGGTTTGCTGTCTTTTATATTACTTCTGCTTTAATTGCCTTACATAATGTGCAAAACTCTAATTCTTAATAATTATAATAAAATGTAGATAACACTTTCCTCAGTTTAGTACACTTTCAGAGATTCAAAATCTGTGTAACACCTTTCTCCTTGCCTCTGACTTTCCCCTTCCAACTACAGGTATTCAGAGTGAGTTGCTACCAGATTTCTTTGTTTCAAAGAACTATCATCATTTGTTTAGAGAACCTGCTATGCCTTCCCTCAGATCTCATAGCTCAGAATAAATAACCTAATCTGAAAAAATTTCCAAACAAAAATATCACTTCCAGTTTTGTTACATCTTTTACCATGGACACATTCTATAAAACATATGATAACAGATAAAGAATTTAACTGAATACTAATCTACAGGGTCATGCATAAACAAGGACATACTGACCATTGAGTGAGCATGTCTTTTTAAGAACTTAAGAAAACTTACTACTTTAGCAAATAAAGGGCTGCTCAAAATATGACTAGAGTCCCTAGGTTGGTCAATGAAGTTGTTCAAATTGTGCCAATTTTCACCTTTTATCTTGTTCATGTTCAGTTTGATATTTATGTCCTGTTGGTCACATTTTCACTGACAAGATATTTATAAAATTTCCTTCTCAAAATAAAATAAGCAACTACCAATTAAAAAATAAAAGTCAATAATTAACTGGATATATATATATATATATATATATATATATATATACTATAATTCCATTAGTAACTTTACATACATAATTTCTGAAAGGTATCATTTCATTTCTTCCTGGGAGAAAATAATGTGTAGGGGGTATAAATAGCCTGGAAAGGTTTCCAATAACTTACCATTCATATATTCTTATATGAAAAAAATCAATGATCTTTTAAGTGTGTTATAATGTTGCTTTACCAGGGCAAGCAACACTGTGATTACATACCAAGCATCACTGTTATTAGAATTCCACTTTACCTCCCTCCGATGCTCCCCTCTTTACTGGATCCTGGGAAACAAAATGAAGGATGTTTGATATTTGTTTTACCCTTTGTGTCTACTGGCATTATGAGATTAGGATATGCTTTATCTCTGGCAGAACTCAAATCAATGAAGTTCAACAAAGATTTGTGGAAGCTACATTTTGTACAGGTTTCTCTTCTGCTTATCTCTTTCCAGTGATCAAGAAAATCCACACATGCAATGTGAATGCACTCAAAATGTTATCACAGGAAATAAGTTCAGAGTACTTCAAGGATAATTCACAGAGATTTTTTTTCTGACACTCATCCCATAATTCCACAATGCTAATTTTTCCTTATACATGTTTTGTATATTAAGTTATACATAGTATAAATAGTATGCCACTGCATTATATATTAAATGAACAGAGATAAATTCAACATAAATCAGACTCCCTGAATAGACTAAAGAAAATAAATATTCAGTTATTCTCCAAATTTAAACACACTGTTTCTTGTACTAATGTGTACCCATGGTAGTGGCAACCATAAATACGTTAAACATCAAAATTTTATAATTCTTAAAATATTAGCAATTGGAAAATCTCTATTCTACTTCTATTAGCATGATATGAC
Organism: Urocitellus parryii; assembly: GCF_045843805.1. Classification (NCBI taxonomy): domain Eukaryota; kingdom Metazoa; phylum Chordata; class Mammalia; order Rodentia; family Sciuridae; genus Urocitellus; species Urocitellus parryii. The sequence continues at coordinate 52,040,736 of NC_135536.1, forward strand.
CAACTAACATTTACATCCTTGGACATGGTAATGTAGGATATTATAGAATTTAGGGACTAGTACATTACTCAGCAATACTGAGAAACAGTATTGAGGTGAGCATATTTAAATGAGATTTTATTTCTATGCTCCTGAAACACTGTGAACATGGGGTTATAGATTCACAGGCTGGATCCCCAAGGCAGAAGGCAATGCTGCAGTATACAAGTGGAATTTCTTTTTCCAGTGTGAAATCAGTTCTGTTCTTAAGAACTTTGAACTGATTAGATCAGATCCACCAAGGTTAATCTTCATTACATAAAGTCAATAAAGTCAATTGATAACAAATGCTAGTTTTAGAAATCACCCGCAGAGAAATGCCGAGATTGGTGTTTTAGTGAATAACTTGGTACTAAAGCCTACCCTAGTTGCCACATAAAACTGACCATTAGAATTCACTCTTTGTCAGTTTGGCACCCCTGCACACCTCCTTAATCCACAACTAAGCTCCATAAAAATCTAGTAGCAAAGTCACGCTCCCACTGAATATGATACAACTGCCCCACAGGTAAGTGAAACAAGCTAAACATTTTTTTTTTCCAGAAAGGTATTCAAAACCGATGGATGATAATCCCTGTGATTAAAATCCTGTAACTTAAATATCAGGGTATAAAGTAAACTAATATTAATATATATTTTGTTATACTACAAAAGGATAATAAATAATACATAAAAATAGATTTACACAAATGTGTTCATAAAAAATGAGGAAGAAATACTCATGATAATTACAGTCCTCACTTCTATAACTGATAACATGGTCATAGTTGGAATTCATAACTACCTGTCCCATATTCCCTTTACCCCAGGTAAGCATATTAGCTTATGTGGTATTTGCCTGGTGGGTTGAGCCAGACCTTGCCAGGTCTCCTTAGGTTCCTCTTGGTTATGAGAGTTTCTCAGACTTTTTTGGTTTTTGATGGCATTCACAATTATTATTATTATTATTATTATTATTAACCAGGAATTGAACCCAAAGGCCTTTAACCACTGATTCACATTCCCAGTCCTTTTTTATATTTTATGTTGAGAAAGGTTCTTGCTAAGTTGCTCAGGATCTCTACAAGTTGCTGAGAGTGGCTTTGAACTTGCAATCTTCCTCCCTCAGCCTCCTGAGCCACTGAGGAAAAGTATCTCAAAACACTTAAAATTAGATAGTACACATCCTTCCACTTAGCTAGTTGTCTTCAACTTTGAGCCACTGAGATTATATGCGTGTGTTATTGCACTCAGTGACATTCACAATTTTTCATCCTATGGCTTAGGTACTTTGAAGGATATTTTTCACTGGGACTTGCCTGATGTTTTTTCTTATTATTAGGTCATGGCGTCAAGTTTTAATGATGAAGACCATCACAGAGCTCACATTTGGAGCTCACAGAGGTAAAGTACTGTTGTTTGGATGTCATGTCACTGGAATACCCACTACTTGATCAAGAATTTGTTCTGCCTCATTCTACTTCTTTTTCTTCTGGAATTCCAACCTCACGGATTAGATTGTGATGGAGACATTAGACCTGATCATAAAATGAAATTATTAAAACATTATGATAAAGAACCAATGCTAGGGGGAAAGGGTTAATTTTCCTATACTTTGTAGCTTTCTAAACTTTGTAGAAATGCAGCTACATTATTTAGTTGCTAGGCCAATTAACTGCTGTCTAAACTGTAACCTTATAGGCTTAGTTCTTAGAACTATAGCTCTTAAGTAGATAAACTCAAGTCATCCTGAGTTATTGCTACTTCAGGATAACACTCAATGGTGTTTACCGTCTTCATAAAGTTAGAGAATGTTTACTAATGTCTAGACAATCAATCTCTGACAAGTCCCATTTTTGTTCAAATTGAAGAGTAAACTACTTTTGGTAAATTTTCTGTGCAGGATCTTTGGTCATGTAGGCCAAGAATTAAAACCCACCAATCTTGTAATGTTTAATAAATAATGTTAGATTTCCTATACGAGTACCATGTAACTTCATCTTAGGGCTAGAACTTCAGGATCTGCTGGCATAAATAAACCTTAGTTCGCCAACTCTTCAACGGAGGCTTGGTCTCTTGCTGAGTATCAGTTTCATAACAAAATCATTTGATATAAACTCACAAGTTAATGATTCTCTGTTTATCTTTTCATCCTATTAATCATTTAATTCATATTTTTCTGTAAGTTTTAAAAAATATATTTAGTACAGCTTGCATATAGACTTAAATATTGATTTTAAAATTTATGTCATCTGAATGTCCACTTATATTAAGTATTTATTGTCTTGGTTCCTATTTACTTTTCTCTTGTTCTTATGATTCATAATTTTTATAATATGGAAAATATTGGATATAAAAGAACAATAATAATAAAAACAGTATTTGCTTTGCTTTTCCCATGGGGTGAAAAAAATTATTATGAAGCAAGATTATAGGGTTATCCTTTCATAGTCATCCACTAGTGGAACTCAACTGTGCCTAAACCTATGTTTTAATTATATAGACTCCTTTGAATTTGAATGAATTTAAATTTAAGCTCTATTTTGTATTAAAGAAGAAAATTTTTCTGTGACGCTTGGTGAAAATCACAACTTTCCATTAAGAATTTTATTGGCAAATTTTGTAATAAATTTAGATATAAGTTGATATTGGGTAGGTTTGCAATTTTTTTTTTTTAAGTTCTGTTTTGCATATCCTTTCCACTCCTGCAGTGGTGTATAATTGCATGGAATTTTGAGAGTTCTTGTTTTGTATTCCTGCCTCTTAAGGAGCTTTATACATTTCCCAGAGTTATTAGTGAGATGAAGTTTTGCAGATTTTTTTTTTCCTTTATAGGTCTTTCAGGTTTTGATTCATCATGCCAGCCCATGATGTCTTTAACAGCCCATCTGTGCTCTCATAATCACTGAAGTCTTTATCCCTGATAATCCTGCTTCTCTGCCTACTTATATTCAGACTAGACCATATCCCCAGACACAAAATCAACTGCCATTCTTTTCTCTTCTCTACAGGGCTTTCTTCTCTCTAGTCTTTGGATCAATTAAAGTTTCTTCTCATTCAATATCCTTAAATAACTTTTATTTTGCATTGTTATCATGGATGTTGTGGTGTTTTATGTTCTGTTTTCTGGCTAGAAGTAATACTATGCTTACATTTAATTTTAGTTGTTAATATTTAGAATTTAACATAAGGAAAATATTGTGGGCTAGGCACATAAAATGTATATTGTGAAATTATGAAAGCTATTTAATCTTGATGAAACTCAAGCTCTTCTTCTACAAGGAAGTATATTTTATATTAGTATTCTATAAAAATACATCAATTTATACATATAATTTTTTCCTGGTGATAAATTAAGAAGTATAGAGAAGTATTTAAAAACTCTTACTTTGATATCTCTTATGCTTAATTTAAAGGATATTAAGGCTCCAGAATTTTTTTAAGGTAAAGAAAAAAACAATACCAGCTGAAAATTTTTACTAACTTTTAGACTCATGAAATACATGCAGGCAAAGACTGAGTTTTTTAAACTTTTTGATATAATACAGATGCTAGTACAAGACCAAAATGAAATGTTAGTCTAGTAGTTAGAAAATGGCATTTTTTAAAACACTGAGACCAGTGGAGTTCCATCTGACTGCCATTATGGCCATTTATCATTTTATAATTTACTGATAATTTTGCTAAGGCATCATGTCAGAAACTTTAGGTTAAAATGTAGAAGCATATTTATGAATTTAGTGATTAGATAGTCATTGTCCATGGTGTTGTGGGGCAGGTCGATCAGAAAACACACCAAGCCCCATTTTTGTTCAAATTGAAGAGTCTTTATTTAGCTAGCCTGCCAGCGACTGCCACCCCACCCCCACCCCCTGCAGCCTCACAAGACCTATAACTGTCTTTGCAAGGAACAGCCCCAAGCCTGAGCATTTTAGGATATTTAAAGGCAAAACTACATCTGGGTTGACGTAGCTGCAAGCAAGCAGGTACAGAAGCTGGATTGTGCAGTTAGTGAGACAATGCAATGGGTACATCAGTATTTCCCACAGGACTTTCCAGGTTGGCATAGCAGCAAGCAAGCAGAAAGGAAGTGGGTCAAAATGAACTAGTTGACTACAAGTTAGAGAATGTTTACTAATGTCTAGACAATCAATCTCTGACAAGGTGCATTGCCCAAGAAAAATGGAAAGTAAAGAGAACAATTTTACATTGTATAAGAATTGCTATTTTATGTTGCCAAGCCTGGTTTGCTTGGTATCTATTAATGGGTACAGAGGCAGGGCTTTCCCATGGGTGAAGCATTTCTTACATGATATGGAGTCTCAGGGTAAAATGGAGTCTATTTGGTCATTGTCCATATAGCCTGGCCATAACAATAGTAATTTCCTAAGTTATTGGTATATGTCCTTACAAAAATATTAATCCATTGAATAGACAGTCAATTCTTGTTAAGTTAAAACAATGCAAGAAAAACATTTTATTGTATCTAGAGGTTCAACTTGTAACTGAGGGGAAATCTAAATCAACTCTCTAGTTTCACTGGCTTTTAGCTTACTTTCAAAATCACTAATTTTGAAGGTCATACAGCTGAGCAATTCATTATTAGTCTCTCAGTAGCTTTGCAGTAGATGCCACCTCTGATCAAACCTACATGTTTAAACTGTTCTGTGACAAAAGTTGCTTTAAACTGCAACATTAGCTATTTCTGGAAAAGAAACTAAAATGATGTGTCATGGGACTTACTAAACAGTGTGTTTTTCTCTTGATTTACAAAACCCAGGACATCTGGGTGAAAGAATCTCAGTCACTGTTAGGCACACAGAAGTTGAGAAAATGAATTGAGGAGAAATAACTGTTACTTCTGCCTGACTCCTCCTATAAACATAGAGACTCAGAAAATATTGAGTTTATTTCCATCTCCAAATCTCTTTTAAGCCCCCCTCAGGCAAACTCTAATTTGAAACAATTCCAAGAGTAACCATGTTGATCATGGAATGATCTAGAGCCCCATAAATTAAAGAGCAACATATTGACAGTTATATTACCTTGAAACTTTACCTTATAAAATTCAACATAAGGGCTAGGGATGTGACTTGGTGGTAGAATGCTTTCTTACCATGCATGAGGCCTTGGGTTTGATCCCCAGTACTGGAGAATAATTTAGAAAGCTTGATATAAGTGTGATGAAAGTGGATATAAAAGGCACTAAAGCTGTTAACCAAGGAAACATGAAAAACGGAGAGCAATGGTTATAAACATAGGAAATAAGCATTACCCAAAAGGATGTGCATGTTCCAATACTCAGTTTTTCTGCAACTTCCTGTATTCACCTCAGTTAAGGCATTCTGGATTCTAATTTTATCACCAGGTAGCATATATTATCAGTGTGTTAGAAATTTCATCCCAAGCAGTTTAGTTTTTGCCACATACTGACATCATTTACCTATATTTTTCAATCAGGAGCTGTTTCACATTATAGTATTGGCAAACGCAGCAAAGATTTTCTTTTCACATATGTGAACACATCATTCTTAAATACAGAATATCTATTACAAAGATACTCTTTGTGTGTATGCATATTTTGTTATGCCAAACAATCCTTTCTTAAAATTTTATTTTGTTATGGGCTGAATTCAAGTCAAGATGGAGCCTGGCACTTTGCCAGGAGGAGTGGTTTGTTAAGCAATGCTAGAGAGCCATTAAGATGATGAGGATTCCTTAATGACTGACTGCTGTATCTAGTTTATGTGAATTAAGTTAAGCTGTGTGTAATTAGTTAAATATATATACCTCTGTTCTCCGGCAGAGAATAGGCTCCCGCTGTATCAACCTTCACAAGTTATTTTGCCCAGCCAGACTGCGGCATTATTTCATAGTAATGTGAAGTCTGCTAAAAACCTTCTTGGGAACATTACTGATATTAATTTTTTGAGAGAAAGTATAAATGCCTATTAATATGGAAAATGTTAATTAATTAATGTGTATGAATAAAGTCGGATTGATAGGTAAGCATATGTATATAGATATTTTGGAATACTGTAGGATGTTATATAATGGTCATGTTTATCTTCAAAATGTTAAATGATTTCCAAATGATAAACAATTACTGCACTACTGTAATAAATCTTATTTGTATACACACATTTACATATTGTATGTGAATATATATACACACACATATGCCAGTATAAGGAATATACTTTACACGTATGTATGAATAGTTGATAGTATGAACAAATACAAACACATATGCAAAATTAATACACATTTATATACATACTTATATAGATGTAAGCTATTGCTTACTGATTGGTCTTTGATAACACTGAAAAAATTTCCATGGTTTGTAGGAAATGTAATTGTATGTTCACTAAATCTCTGCTTTATTTAAAGTATTTTTGTCCTAAGATCATGAAGGTGTAATTCTGAAGTGAGACGTTGCTGTCAATGTAGCCAGAGGGGGGGGGGGAACAGAGATGACAGAAAGACATGATGTCTCTAACATAATTTTAATGAGGTAGAAATCCCATAAAATAAACACATTCAAAATCAAACATTTCCACTTTGTCCTCTATATTAGTAGCTATTTAATCTTTTATCTTGAATATGATGTTGTGAGTTACCCATTTATGAGTCATTTCTTTGTACTTCATTTGATAGAACTAGTTTCTAAAGAATTTGGATAAGATTTTGTCAAATTATTTCCTACTTTTCAGACAATATTTTGTTTTAATGAATATTTTATAATGGTCACATATATCTTCAAAATGTTAAGTGATTTTCAAATGATAAACAATTACTACATTACTGTGACAAATCTTATTTGTAAAAATGTGTTATTCTTTTTATATAAGAATAACAAGTATTTTGTGAATTCATCTCTGCGTTCATGTGGGATACAGTTTCCAACTCTGGATTGAACATCAATGTACTATTGGCCTGATAAAATGAGTTTGACAGCATTTCATCACTTCTTTTTTCTGAGATAATGGGTATTAGAGTTGATAGTATCTAAGGTGGCTTCCAGTACAACTCCACAAATTCAAAGTGCAGAAATCTTTCAGACTAGAAGCATAAGTAACACAGGAGATGAGAGACTCACAGCAACTGAACTTACTTTGCTTAGTGAGATTTTTGTTTGAAAAGGAGAAAATTATTATGTGTGTAAAGTGAAGTGACTAAAATTTAGAGTAAAAAGTACTAAAGGGACAGACATGGTTAAGTTACAGCTCTCTATTCACACTTTTCCATCTATGAAATTAATAATAATAAAATTATATTTGACTTTGTATTATAATTTTATGATAGCATATCCACATAATTTGTTCAATAATTTGTTCCATATTTTATGGAGAAGTAAATTCAGTTAAATAAACTGGGTAAAGTATGAACTTAACTTTATAATTATTATCTCAGTTTTATAATGTGATAATTTACAATTTTACATAAATATAATTTCATTTTCTTTCATAAATAATAAAAATTTCCACTGTTAATGCTGTTTCCAAAATATACTGCATCTACTCTGCAGGAAAGGTAATTTGACTTTATGATAATTCTTTCAAACTTTAGAATTTGTTCTAGTCTGTGACCTTGAGAAACAATGTAATAAGTCAACATTTAGTCTTTCTTTTTACAGTTAGCTATATATAATTTTGGGTCAGTTGTAGTATAAAATTAATATTGGAAAATATTTGCTTTCTTTATTTCTGTTTCACACTAAAAATATATTTTTCACTGACAGTAAGATCTATTTTAAATTTCCTATCATCAAATATATATGCATAATTTTATATTTTTAATCGTAAATAAATTGATAGTAAAATATTTTTCATGATGTAGTTTTTCATGTAGATTAGAAGTGACAAGCCAAATCAATGAATAATATTATCTCACATTATTTTCATAGATCAAAAGTGCAAATGAATTCTTTCCTTTTTCAAAATGTTAAAATCATACTAAGTCATTCTGAAGCAAGAATAGAGGTAACATTTTATTAAAGTAACAATTTATTAAAGAAGGCATCAAGTACTACAAAATTTTTAGTTAACAGGTGGTTTTTCTGATAGATGTGTTTGAAACAGCCAAAACTATATTATTTAATTTTCATAGACTAGTTAAAGCTAATTTTCAATATTAAAATTTTAATCACCATCCATATTTGATCACACGATAGTGATCAAGGGGAACCCGACAGTCTATGTGATCCTCTTGTTTCTCATGTATGTTTAATTATGACATCATTTTTTCTTCTCATTTACCTTTCAGCAATATGGAAAAAAATATGAAGTGAAAAAATGAGTATCTTTGTGGTTTCCATGATATAATTATAGGTAGTCCCAAATTTATAATGATGTTGTGTTTGTAAGGTATTTTTCAATTATATAAAAAGTACAATTGTATTGGTTTGAGAAGAGATTTTGTTCAATTGCTCAGAATTGTGTGAATTTATTATTAACTTTTGTTATTTTAAATAATCTCTTTTGTTCATTTTTGTGATGCAACAATCTTCTATTTTATTTTCCCTTCCTCAACTCAAATATTAGACCAATATCCTCTCTTCAATGTCTAAATCTTGGAGTGTTCTATTTAGGAAGCTCTTCTGATTCCACACTTTGACATTAAAAGCTACTCATATGGGTTGGTATACCATTTTTAAATGATGATTTGCTCAAATTGATATCTTCTTATCTAGTGCTCTCATCTGAGTGCAGAATCATACATCCAGCTGCCTACTTGAAATTTCCACATTGTTTCCCAAGAAACTGTGGGCATCATCTTTGAATCAGCTCCTTTTTTTTCTCATGTGAATGATCTTTCCATATATATTTTTTTTCTGATAAATTTGTTTCTCTTCCTCTCCACTGACACCATTCTTATCCAAGTCACCATTACCTCTGGAATCCATTACTTCAGGTTCTAGTTTCCCGTTTTTATTAATGGATCTTGCTAATGTATTATAGAACTAAAACATACTAGGATAGCTAACCTAAATATGAGATACAAAAGCACAGACTCATAAAGAGAAAGATAGAATATAAAGCAAGTAGAAAATCAGAGTTTCTATACTTTTCTAGAAGCAGTCACTCCTAGTCATAACTTTGGTCAGCATTAATTCATCTTTTGGAATGTAAGCGTTAGATTATATTGTTTGTAAGACACAGAAAACAATTCAATCCACCATTCTCTCTCTCTCTCTCTCTCTCTCTATATATATATATGTATATATATATATATGTATATATGTATATATATACATACATACATACTCAAGGTAAAATGTGTAAAGATTCAGGAAGAGGATTCATTTATATCTCCTAAAGAAACTAGAAAACCATTTGCATTCTTTCAATCTTGGCTTGTGTGCATGAGTGTGTGAGAGTGTGTGAGTGTGTGTGTGTGTGTGTGTGTACTCACTCATTTGTGGGTGTGCACCCATGTGTTTTATGCTATCTCTGAGGATTAGATGTATCTTCATCTTAGTCATACCAAGAGCTTAATAAAATGATTTATGAGGACATATTTTCACAACACTTTTCTTACTACTCCTTTGGGCCTCCACTGAGAAAATTTATTTATGTCTGCCCTAACACATCAAAATGTGCAATGCTACTTAATTATTTGCCTTCCAATTAAATTCTCTGTTCCTAAAGAAATTTGTCTTAGCTGGTTTGTAAGGAGAAAACTAATATGTTAAATAATAAGATCTAAGTAGAGGGAAATGCCTTCAGGTCATAGAAGTTGATGTTTAATGGGTAAATAGAGTGAATTACAATAAAATATATTTTTGTACAAGAAAGTAGAGTCTTGGATAATTTAGTTCATAAGCAATAAGTATTTAATTCACTCTGAGCTTTTTTAAAAAAGTTCAATGTTTTTAGACTGCATCAATTGAAATACATACTCCAAAAGAGTATTTTCCAAAGGATTACATTTACTTGTGAATAAAATGTTCTAAAAGGAAAGTACAAACTATGTAGTATCTAGGAACATGAATTTGGTGATAAAAAGATTTTAAATTATGTCATAAATAAAATGACAGCAGTTGTTTGAAATGTTTACCTTTTAAAAAACATTTGGGCTTTTGCTTTTTATTGTTTGCTTTTTCTTGTTTTTAGGGCTTAAAGTGTCCATAACAGATTATATATATATATATATATATATATATATATATATATATATATAGCAAGTATATGTATATATGTATGTATGTGCATGCCTGTCTACACACACTCATACATTAAGGATGAATAATTTGAAAGTTTGTCTCTTGTGCAAGAAGTAGATCATTAGGACCATACTGAAATTATTCAAGGAACAATGGTAAACACATTACAATTATATTGTTACTTTTTCTAAATGGGCAGAAGGCCAAATATCCCATTACAAATTTTAAAAATGCTTGCTTTAAACATCAATGAATAAGATAATAGAGAATTGTAACCATCTTACTGAACTTACTAAAAAACAAACAAACAAACAGAGGACACATTTATTTAACACTCATTAGAGCCATTGCATTTCTTCTTGGACTTTTTAGAGCATGCCTAATTATTCTTGCTGCCTTGACATTTTTTACTAGCTTGTATGCCTCATCAGTTTAAAACATTTACTTCTGTGACTGCTGAACCATTGAGCAAATTGGTTCTTGAGATCAATATTCTTGCTCCAAAAAGGAGGAAGTCATACACAGGTGTCTGGCAATGTTTATTCACTGAAAGCTGTTCATTTTCTACTGTTGATAGTTGGCAAAGTGACACTCCATTTTGGGTCTTTAATCATTTAAACAATTTCCTAAGAAAGCTACAACTTGAAAAAAGAAAAAGAAAACTCAATGTACTATCAAATAAAAATGGCCAATCAGCCAACACAGACATCCTCTCTTCACAGTAATCAGCAACAGCTGTATCCCAATTAAGACTGATTTTGCAGGTGCTCACAGAAGACTATGTCAAAATAAATCCACTTATTTAAAATGTTTCAAAGCTTTATAAAGTCTTTATAGATAAATTCAGGTGAAAACTTCATATGGTTTTACAGACAACTTATTTATGAATGTCAAGATACTTGAGTAAAAAAGAAAAGAAGATCAAAACAAGAAATCTTTTGAAAAACATTCTCTTATTATTTGCAAAGAAAGACAAGCACAGAATTTGAGTGGCATCACATACAATTGTTGAAAAGAGAGGCTACCTTATTCAATATATTCCTCAACTGTTTGTGGAAGAGTATTCATTTGTAATTATCAGGTTCAATCTGCATTTGTGCCACACCATATATACTTAAGATAATCTCTCCAGTAATTTGAAATCAATTTTACTAAATATGATTTACATATCAAAAGTCACTTTAAATTTCACTTTACATAAAATTGGGTAATATCATACATACAAATGTACTCACACTACTTCTAAGATTTTGATTATTCTAAGTCTAGAGTTAATTTGGCCAAGAATTTTACTGAGAAACCTGTAATTATGATGTAGATAATCCTGTCAGTATTTTAAGAGAACCTACTCTGAATTTATGGAAATAAAAATAGAGACATACCTTTTAAGTTTCCCTTCATCATATATATATTCATCATATACATATATATACACACACATATATATGCACATACATATTTATTTATTTATGGAATATATTTGAGGATTTTCAAACATTTTTATATATTGCTTATGTATTTCAAGTAGTTTCTGAAAATGAATAGCTTTTCCTCTCTGAATACACTCACGTATTTAATGATATATCTGTTTTTTATTTGTTCTTTTTAGTTATACATGACAGTAGAGTATATTTTGATATATTATACACACATGAAGCATAACTCATTCTAATTAAGATCCAGTTATTGTGGTGTTACATGATGTGGAGTTATTCTGGTCATGTATTCATTATGAACATAGGAAATTTATGTCTGATTCATTCTACTATCTTAATTTTGTAATAAAAAGTTTATACCATGAATGTTTACTTATCTATGTCACTAGGGACCTGTAAAAATTTAATTATTAATGTTTCCATTATGCGTTGAAGGTTAGATATTCTGTGTAAAAACCAAGTGCCTTTGAAGTTATTATTAAATGTCAGAGTTGCTTATGAAATTATTCCCTTAGGATTTCATACATTTTATTTTTGACTTTTTAAGAGAAGAAAAGGCTTTTAGTCATGCTATTTTTAAAGTGTATTAATAAAATTTAAAATTATCAAATGAGCAAGAATTTGGTAGACAGCTGATTTCTCAGTGGAAATGACAGAAGATAGAAGACATTAGAATAATTCATGAAAGTTCTGAAAGAAAGTAAATGCCAGGTTACCAGTCATTAACCTAGAGAAAAGTTAATCAAGAATGAGGGTGTAAGATGAGCAAGCTGCAGTTTTTACAGACAAAAATGTTAATAGTTATATATTTTTAATATTGTAATTGAAAAATAACATGGTTTTATTTTAAGTAAAAAGATGCAAATTTATGTAAGCCTGTCTTACAAACATACAAACCTAGATTAAGGAAAAGACTGTTTAGTGCCTATGAAACTTCTCTCTTGCTCACCCTAATCATTACCTTCCTTGAACATAACTGTTTTTATAATTTTGAGTATTTTTATCTTCGATTATGTTTTGTTGTTCTTGGAACTTACATAAATGAGAATAATGAATTATTCATTCCTTTGTGTGTATATCCTTTTATTAAGTAATATTTTTTCTGTGGAATTCATCCATGTTTTGCATATAGTGTATGATTCATTATATTTTTATAATTTCATACTTATTTTTGTTGTATCTTACAATTTATTTATCATATAATGTTACTATATTGGCATTTTGGGTTGTTTCCAGATGGGGAATATGAATAACATGCTATGTTGCTTCCTTTGCACAACATACACAGGAGTGGATTTCTTGGATTAATAGTTTATATACTTTGATATAATGTTTTTGTTATTAGTTCAACATATTTTATAATTTTTATTAGAATTTTTGCCTCTTTTAAAATGATTCTTGAGTTATTTAAAATTCAATAGTATATTGCTTCACTTCTAAATATTGAGGGATTTCTAACTACCTTTCTGTTACTGATTTTTATTGTTATTTTTATTGTGAATCTACCCTGGTAATGAGTTCTTGGAACTTTATGGAGACTTGCTGTGTCAATCATCCCATGACAGTGTCACATACATACTTAAATGTATATTTTTATAGTTTATTGTGTAATGTGTGCATATACATTTATGTGAATGATTCAAATGTACTATAATTTGCTGATTTTTAAAATGTGTGCCCTTCAGGTACTATAAGAATTTTATTAAAAATCTTTTAATATGATATAGATTTATCTATTTTTATTTCTATGTCAAATTTTATGTTATATATCTCAATTTATATATTATGAGACTGTGTTATATCTTGCTGTTGGATTGGCATTTATCTACTTTAATACTATTATTATAGTCTAATTCATCTGATGCTAAGACTACATTAGTTTTCTTTTAGTTTTTGCATGATCTTATTTTTACATCATTTACTAGTTAGTATTTAATGTTTTATTGTTAAGATGATAGAATATTTAGTTCACTTCACATTTATGTAACATAGTTTATCTCTCTTTAAATTGAGGCTATTTTATTTGTTTTCCATTTGTATCATCCACCCTTTTCCCCTTATTTTTCTACTATATTATCTTTGTAATTAAATGATATTTGGTATTATTATTTCTCTTTTTAAACACGTTTTCAATATATGTGCTTATTTTCTGCTACAGTAAATATAATATTCATCCTTATAAATTGTGTATTATTTAAAGGTTGATACTTGAATTACAAACATCTATTTGGAAATTTTATATTCATCAAATATATAAAATATTTATAGATATATTTACCATCCTGTTCCTTTTATTGAAGGTGTAATGAAATTAAGTTTTTATATTTAAAACCTTGCATGAAAATTTTCATAGTATACATATTCCATTTTATTAAAATATATCGATTGCTAAAATAATGGGTTTTAATGTGACATTCCACACATGCATATACCAGGTATTGATTATGTATATGCTGTCTTGTACCTTCTCACACTCTTTCCTCACTACATTAGATGCCCCTAGCTGTCGTGCATCATCATATCGAGATTTTTCTATCATTTTTTTTTGTTCAAGTTGAAGTATCCCCAAGATTCAGGAGGGACTAGGTCATGAAGCTTAGTGAAATTCCTGTCAGCTGAGCTGGAAATATATCTCAGTGGCAAATCTCATATCCAGTGTACACTAAGTCCTTGGGCACACTCCTCAGCTCTGGTTGTTGTTGTTGTTGTTGTTATTATTATTATTATTATTCTATAATGTGAAGAAGCAGGAAGCAGGTAAGTGCTATGTTGCCTGTAGTCCACCAATTTGAATTCTGTCCTATATTTTAAATCTCAAATTAATTGTTTTAAACAGTAAATATAATTTAAAATTTTTCTATGTACATACTCCTTTTTGTTATCTACATTTAATCCAAAATTATTATGCTTCTATCTGGTTTGATATTTATTCAATCTAGGAAGAAAATCTCTTTTGTATTTTTTATGTAGTTTTCTCCACATTGAAATTTTTCAGAATTTATCTTTTTATCGTCTTTTCTTTCTCTTTTATCTTTGAAAGATATTTTCTATGCATACATAATTGTATATGGTACTTATTTTCCTTTCATGTCTTAAGTAATTTCATCCATGTTTTTCTGGCTTCATTAGGCTTACAAGTTCAGATCTGAATCTTATTTTCCTCTACGGAAAGGTAGGTATCTTCTCTTTTGGTTGCCATTTGCCATTTTGGTTGCCATTTGTTTGCCACATATACATATAGATAGATATATATATTCATTTATGTATGTAATTTTTATATTATATGTTGCACATATGTATGCATATGTATAAAATTATTTTTTTCCCTATGTCCTATACAATTCTCATACTGTTTTTCATCCTTTTTTGTAAACCTCCCTTGTTTCAATCTGGATATTTTATATAAACCTGTATTAAAGTTCAGTGATTTGAAATTCTGTTCCATATAATTTGAATGGTTAATTACAGCTGTTAAGAATGTTTTAAAGCAAGCTTTTGGAGGGATAGTTCAGTTGCTCTACAACTGATTAGCAGATATAGGGCCCTGAATCAATAACTACCACTGGGAGGGAAAACTTTTAATATAAGAATATACTTTGATTGTCTATAGACTTCAGGTTTATTATGAACTTCTCTATTATATGTTTTATTTAAATTTATGATCATATAATTCTTTAAGTATTATTTATTGTCATTCATTGTGTTATTTGATTATATAAAATCTTTAGCACATATAAAGACATTTCTTTTGTCTAATTTATATCAGGATTTTAGTCACTGAGATTTGATTTTAGTATGCCATGTAATTTTATCATATGCCAAATATATGTTTTAAGACAGTTGGTGTCTCTGAGAAGATGCTATCTCAGAGAATTTTTTTTTTCCATTAGGTAAATTCAATATAAGCAGATAGATTATCTTGATTCATTTGAAAGTGTTGTAGTTAGAATTTACTCTTATATGAAAGCATCTAAGAGTCTTCAGGGTCAGGAGTGCTTGTTATGATTCCTTTACCTTTGTAGTTCTGATTTTAATCTATATTCTGTGATACAAGATTTATCTTTGGTATTTTTGGCCTTTCAACAACCAGTCTCTATTTAGTTTCTAGCAGTCTTCCCTCACTCATATTAAGCTTACAAGTGAGCAAATATTTTGAGAGGTAAATCACAGCAGCATGGTTCACTTGTTTCTTCTGTATTTCAGAAGATGTCTTTCTTTCGATTTTCAGTTAGTCTTGGGCAAATTTTCTTCAACTGCTTTGTTCCTCAGCTTTCTCCTTCCCTTCCAGAACTACGATTTTGTGGGTTTCTTTTTTCTACTTTTAAATGTAAGAAAGAACGAGTTTCTGTAAGAAACAAACAGATCATTTTCAGTGGTTTACAATCCAGTAACTTTTTTTAAATTTTAAAATTTGTTTTAATTAGTTATACATGACAGTAGAATGCATTTATGCACTTTAACATATCATACATAGATGGGATATAACATCTCATTTTTCTAAGTGTACATTTTGCAAAATCATATTGGTCAGGTGGTCACATATATACATAAAGTAATAATGTCTTAGAAACATTTTAAAAGATGTCTTCTTGGTTAATGAAAAGTTTTTTTCAATGATCATTTGGTGTCACACTTTTCAGTTTCATGTCCCTGGCTCATAGAGCATAAGAATCCATTACTTTTCTAAAGTTTTCTTTCACAGAAGTTGGCCTTGATTTGACACACATTACTTTCACTTATGTCATATAGAACTATAGCTAACTTTAGATACAAGATTTAAAATTGCTGCTTCTGAATTATAAACTGTCTCACAGAGACTCTTCCACATTAGGAAAGGGGAAACGGATTCTTTTTTATTTTCCATTAAAAATTATTTAATTAGTGGGCACAGTGACACACGCCTGTAATCCCAGTGGCTTGGAGGCTGAGACAGGAGGATTGAAAGTTAAAAACCAGCCTCAGAAAGTTATCAAGGTGTTAAGCAACTCAGTGAGACCCTGTATCTAAATAAAATACAAAATAGGGCTGGGGATGTGGCTCAGTGATTGAGTGCCCCTGAGTTTAATTCCTGGTACCACCTCCCCTGCCAAAATTATTTAATTATCTGCCTCTGTAGCACTAAAAAAAAATCAATCTGACTTGAACTAAGCAGTGACAAAACAATGAATCTGTTAATATAGTTATAGATCATTTAAGCATAAAAATATATGAAAACTTGCAATCCTATATTGGACAAATGGAGTTTATGCAGTAGGACTGGTGTTGGGCAATCTTACTATGTAAATGGATTTCTACAAAATCCAAAGAAATGAGTAAAAATGACAAATACTCTAAACATATTATGTAATTCTATATTAATAAAACTTAATAGGTACACAGAGGATTTATAAATATGTTTAGAATTTTCCTTACTATTCTGTCTTCCCACATTTAAACATTAAATGATAATTTAATGCAAAAGCATGATTTTATTTCATTCAAAAAATTGACTAAAAGTTGTACAAAATTTAAAATTAAACTGTTTTTGACACATGTTCAAGACTTCATTTAAATGTCATTTCCTCTCCGGTAATTCCATTCGGAAACTTACAAAGCAACTTATCTGAACATATCTGACACCCTATGTTTTTGTCATTTCCTTTCATAAAAGATATATAATTTAACAGCTGTGTCTCTGTTTGTTCATTCTTTTAGATATTGAATTAAAATACTGAAAGCTTTATTAAAAAAATTACAACTTAATTAGCATGGCAATGTTACAGAACAAGGGCCTGCTGTGGACCCAAGGTGGCTGCAGAGGTCCTCTCACTGGTTCTTGTGATCTCACCAGAAAGATTTCAGACATGTTGTTTACAGTAGCAGGCATGAATTCATTAGAAAGAATAGAAAAAGGGTAAAAGAGGAAACTCTCAAAGAATGTAGTGCATCCTCTCAAAGAGGAAAGGGATGGTGCAATCTTCCTTTCCTCATTTTATTTGGCGTCCCAGAGAAGTTTCCAGAATCCCTCTTGTCCTCCAGTTTTATTTGGGGTCCAAGGGAAATTTCCAGAGAGTTCCACCCAGGCCTAATCTTGACTTTTGACTCTCCACAGGATTACATCAAACTTTCAAGTCCCTGCTGAACATAGTAAACAGGGCAACTCTAGGATGCTTTGGCCCACACTGACTGGTTGTAATTGAAACCTATTCTTACAGATTTTATGGTTAGGGGGAATTATACTTACCACCTGATTTCTGAAACCTGTATGCTAAAGATCACAAAAGTCCTCCAACCTCCAGGGTCACTTGCTTCTGCTTATTGGCATTCCACATCTGCACTTCTGCTGCATATAACAGGTGGTTTGCTAAGGAACGTAGCACATTGTATTGATTTAAGCCAGGCGGGACTGCAGGTAAATTACTTTTGAAAGAATGTTTGTAGAGGTCAGCACAGTGGGCTTAGTTTATAGAAGTATCTCCTTAGCCTCAAGTTCCTACCACCAGTATTTGTCTGTTATCAGTGATATGTCCCTGCACACTTTATTTTATTATTGAGAAGGCATTGTATACCAGTACAAGTCATTTTGCCCTTTAACAAATAAAAAGGGTATGGCATTATTTTTGTGATTTATAAACTGCATTTGACATTACTATATTATTCTTAAAAAAAGGACTTTCCTTGCTATATAGACAGAATATTTATACTTACCCAGTGATTTTGAAATTATACTTGAGAAATCTATTTTGAAAAATATTCTGTGTCTTTAGCAGACTTCCTCTCAATATTTAAGTATTTTGATGATTCTCAGTGAAAAATATTTGTTGTAAAGACCTCAGAATGGATGGCAACTACAAGTAATAAAATAAGCTATGGTGATCAAAGAACTGTTATTGGTAAAAGAGCACCCAAACACTCAAAATTTAGCAGTAGTCCAATAATCAATTTGAAGAATATCTAGCAATGGTGATTATTTGGGGTCTTTATCATAAACTTTCTATTTTATCCAATAATTATATTGAAATATAAAAAAGTTCAAAGGAGGATCGAAAGTAACACATTACTTTAACAATATTTATGGAAGGATAAATATTCCTTACCTCCCTGTAGTGTCTTTGTGAAATTATACTACAGAGCAATAGTAACAAAAGCAGCATGGTACTGGTACCAAAACAGGCGGGTGGACCAATGGTACAGAATAGAGGACACAGAGAATAATCCTCAAAGTTACAACTATTTTATATTTGATAAAGGGGCTAAAAGCATGCAATGGAGGAAGGATAGCATCTTCAACAAATGGAAATCCATATGCCACAAAATGAAACTGAATCCCCTTCTCTCGCCATGCACAAAAGATAACTCAAAATGGATCAAGGAGATTGATATCAAATCAGAGACTCTGCGTCTGATAGAAGAAAAAGTTGGCTCCTATCTACATATTGTGGGGTCGGGCTCCAAATTTCTTAATAGGACACCCATAGCACAAGAGTTAATAACAAGAATCAACAAATGGGACTTACTTAAACTAAAAAGTTTTTTTCTCAGCAAGAGAAACAATAAGAGAGGTAAATAGGGAGCCTACATCCTGGGAACAAATTTTTACTCCTCACATTTCAGATAGAGCCCTAATATCCAGAGTATACAAAGAACTCAATAACTGTAAATAGCATGTTTTCATGAAGAAAAATTGGTTTGGGAGCAACTATAGACTTCAGGGGAAAAGAATCAGAGTGGAATCACAGATGTAGATGTCACAGATGAAATCAAATCCTATATTTGATTCAAAGTAAACCATCATTCTAAATATATATTTTCATATTCTTAGACACTGACATTTACATAATTCTAAAGATTTGTTTTTCTTTTATTTTGGCATCAGTGACAGGATTATACCTATACTGATTTGTGATCTTCCAAAATTATTTTTTAATTCATCTCCTTTTGTTTAGGACATGTTGGTTTTTGGAAATAAATAGAAGAAAAATGCATGAACTCATTGAAAATAGCATTGTGATTTTGATCAATATTATTACAAAGAAAAAATAATTTTTCACTTTTAAACATTTTGATTTATCTGAGAATTAATTTTAAAATTTTGTTTATTATCAATGGCTTCTCTGGATTTTGTTATTTTCCACCCAACACCATTTGTTAAAGAGATTACCTTTTCTCCAGGATTTGTTTTTGCCAATTTTGTCTAGTATGATTTATATCTTTTATTTGCTCTTTTTAGTTATACATGGCATCATATTATATTTTGACATATTTATACAAACATGGAATCCATCCCATTCTAATTAAGATCCCAGTCTTGTGGTTGTACATGATGTGAAGATTTACTGAGGTGTATTCATACATGAACATAGGAAGGTCTTGTAACATTCATTCCACTGTCTTTCCTATTCCTATCCCTTCCCTTCCCTTTATTCATTCCCCTTTGTCTAATCCACTGAACTTCTATTCTTCTCTTTTGGGTTCTTTACACACATTTGTAAAGTTTCTGCAATGAATATCATGATTGTGATAACAGTATTGATGACATGAAGAGGGATATAATAAAAATAACAAAATGAAGCTTTTTTTTGTTTGTTTAACAAGTGCCCTAGCACAAAGTGACAACCCCAATAAGATGAAGATTTTATAATTTGTCAGGCATTTAAATATTTTAGCTCTGTGCATGCTTAGACCGCAACATGTACTCATGTTGTTGAGAAGACCTGTAATTTTTTCTGATCTTAAAATCTTTCCTTTAATGCTCAACATAATTACTTTGATGAAAACAATGAATATAAAGTGATTTTACATTTATTTAACTTTAAATTTACTTAAATGTATAGGCATATAAATTATTGAATATATAATATTTAATGTTTTAATAATGTTAACTTAAATTTGAATTTTCACATTAAATAGAAATAAAATTATATTTGCTTTCTCTAATAAACACTATTTATAGCAATATCATTATTGTTTGATCATTTTTTTCTATTAAGAACAATCTCTTTAAAATTCACCAACAATGTGACCTTAAAAAAGCAGAATTTCTGCTTCTGGGACTAAGTATTGCCAACTTAGAGATTTAAACAACTATATGATAAAATTTTTTCCAGAATAAAGTTTTTTACTCATTACTTTGGTTTCCTGCCTAATAATAGATATTTTAAATTATATCTATTTTTTTCTTTATTTATTTGTTCCTTTTTTTATACATGACAGTAATGTACAGATTGATATATTTATACACACATGCAGTACATCTTATTCTAGGATCCCATTGTTGTGGTTGTAAATGATGTAGAGATTCACTGTGGTATATCCATATGTAAATCTAACTCCTATCTCTCACCCTACACAAAACTCAACTCAAAGTGAATTAAAAACCTAGATATTAGAGCAGAAACTTTATATCTACTAGAAGAAAATATAGGCTCAACACTTCATTATATCAGCTTAGAAACTTCTTCAACAAGATTCCTAAAGCGTAAGAAGTAAAATCAAGAATCAACAAATGGAATGGTATCAAACTCAAAAGCTTCTTCACAGCAAAGGAAAAAATCGAGAGTGCAAAGGGAGGGTTTCAGATAACTGTGTTTTCAAAGGGAGGGTTTCAGATAACTGTGTTTTCAAAGTGCGTGAAGAATTCTAAGATTCATTCCTGTATTTCTAAATTGCTTTTCCCCAAAAATTGCATTAACAGCCTATTCTACCACAAAGTAAATTGAGCATTTGTTTTCTTAAATTTTAATTAAATTGATTAAGTGTTACATTTATTTTATCTTCTTTGATTACCAAAGTAAAAATAAAAACTATTATTTTATCTTTATTTGATATATAAACATGTTATAAATATTCCCATGAGTTTTGTGTCCCGTTTTATTTTTGTGGAAATTATCTGTATAAGATATATTCATTTTGAATGAATCCTACCCCACAATATTATCCAACTATGGATTTAGTCATACAACCAATATTGATTAGTATTCATTGAATGTATAAGGCACTCTTCTAGAAACTAGCTCTAAATAGTCTGGGGGGAAAAATCAGATGAAAATTTATGCCAAAAAATGAAGTTATAAATGATAAGAAACTGAGTAAGCAGGGTTTTAGGTAAGTTAATTGGTAACAAGTGTCATGAAATATACAAGTGCATTAAGGAAATCTTTTGGTGATTTAAGGATGAGGAAGTGAATCAGTCACATGGATATCTAGGTAAAGAAACTTCTAGACCCAGTAACGGGCATGTGCGAAGAGTTTTCAGAACAATTTCAGTGTAACATATAGTGAGCAAAGATTCCAATAAATTGGAGTGACAAAAATGAAGTGTACAGTGTTAGGCATGTTTCCAAGAAGTAATTCACAGCCAGTGATTGTAGTCATCACTAACAGGTGACATAGATTCCCAACCAAATTTTGCTTCAGATCTTGAACTAATGACTCCTCAACAGCACCAAGTCTGCTTTCGTTAGCCACATAGTGTAGTTCTATTGGAAGAACGGGTATATTTCTAAGTAGGTCTGAAAATATCTTGAGACAGGAGAAAGGGAAACTGATTTGGCTTTTATCATGAAAAGGGCTGGGGCTAAGGCAAGGGTTCCTGTACATGAAGGGGGGCTTGCATGGATTAACTTTCCATTCTGTCCCAGAGAGAGAGAGCATGTGATTTTCTCATTGGCTTGCCCACATGTGGAATAAGTGAGTAAGAAGGAGGAGCAAGATTAAAATTTATCAGCAATCAAATAGCAAAAAGAAAATCAAACTATTCATTATACCAGGCCATATTGGTTTTCACTCATATTAGGAAGGGAAGCCATTGGAGGTCTTGAGCAAGCAGAACCTGGAGGTCTATTAGAAATGTGAAGGCTGTGTTGAGAAACGAGAGGAAATGAAAGAAATAGTAAAGGAAAATGCACGGAAGGCAGATGCAAGCTCTCACTTTAATTTAGTGATTGATAGTAGTGGCTCACAACAAAAATTAGCAACAGAGATGGTGGGAACAGATTAGGTTAAGAATGTATTTTGAAAATACAAATAGCAGGATTTGCTTATGGAATGGATATGCTGTTAGAAAAATTTGAAGATTGATGTCAACTGAAGAGAGGAAATTGTGAGAAAAAC
Source organism: Urocitellus parryii (assembly GCF_045843805.1). Classification (NCBI taxonomy): domain Eukaryota; kingdom Metazoa; phylum Chordata; class Mammalia; order Rodentia; family Sciuridae; genus Urocitellus; species Urocitellus parryii. The sequence goes on from NC_135536.1 coordinate 52,063,449, forward strand.
AGGTTTGACTGAAAAAGCTCCATTTCCTGCCTGAGTTAAATGAGACACAGAGTATATAAATCTAGAGTTAGGACTAAAGTTAGGACAAACAAATGAAAGGTATACATGCAGAGTTAACATTGAAAGACACAGATATCCATGAGACCCAAGTAAATGACTACAGAGCAGTGGAAAATGCAGCAGAAGGACTCATGCTTTAGATACTCCAAAGTTCAATTATCAGAAGATGAATACTGAAGAATCGACAAAGTAATAGACTGAAAAGGAATAGCTAGTGCTGGGAATAAGGGAGGGATATTTCATGCCTCAGATATCAAGTCAAGTATAAATCAAGTCAGATTAAGACAGAGATTTAACCACTGGACTCAGGCACTGAGGGTTCTCACACACACACAAAAAAATGACTTCATTGGAGTGATGACTTCTCTCTTGGAGTAGCTTCAAGAGCCTGAAAAGACAGAACTTGAAGCCAGGCTTGCATAATTGTTATGACGAGGAATTTCTCTCTTAAGGAATGTCCTGAGTGGTAACTGGAAAAATATGTGTTGTTTTTAATCAGTAGAAGAAATAATCGTGTAAGGGTTCTGCTGTGGAAATGCACAAGACAGCAAATTTCTCTGGTGAGCAAACTCTCAGAGAATAATAGGCATCTTGTTTTCCACTGCTGGGACATTCTGCAGTTTCTCCCAGAAACTATTAAGATGACTAATGCATGCTTGGCTGGAACACCTATCTGATTATTAACAAGAACATCTTACATTATAACCTAATGTACCCTACCTAGTGATACAACAAACAATGTACTATTGATGCCAGCGACCTAATGTAACCTAATGGTATAAATAAAGACAGCAGCTAAAACAACCAGCCATTTTGCCTCTGCATCTTGCTTCCATCTCCTTTTGTTTCCTCACATAACAGCATGTCCATCCTCCAGTACGAAATGGTAAATTGGGGGGAAATATTTCATCAATGAGAGGGAAGACATATTTAGACTTAATCTAGACACAAATGACAGTTTGATCTTGAGTAAGAACACAGAGTTCCATTCATAATGGGAAAATAAAATATCAACATACCTATATATAGGAGATAGATGTAGTAGATCGGTAAGAGTTTGTGTAAGTTTTACTTTGAATTTTCTCTTTTCATAGATGAGTAAACATCAGATTGCCTAACTACATGCGCTTGGGATAAGAATTGTGACAGATAAGAGAACAGAGGATGATACAATATAGTCCTGAAGCTCGGGAAGTGTGCAAGGAAGAGTAGCCAGGCATCACAAAGGGAAGATTGAGATGTTTGAAAAAGTGTGAGGCTTTGTACATATTCTTGAAATCTTCGGCCTACTATTGAAATTACAAAACTGAGATAGTTCATAGTTTTGACACAGATCACACTTTATCTTTTGGATGATGGCAGTTTTGGCAATCTGGATTTTGGCTGTTGCTGTGATCAAAAAAGAAAATATGTAAATGAGGATATATATTGAAACAGGAAATGAAGGTGAATTGTGCTATGCTCAACAGGTTCACACACCCCTTTGTAAGAAAGAGTGGTCACTTAAAATAGAATAAAATGTTTCTTTCAATGTGATTTTCAAGTATCTGCTTTATTATTTTGATATAAGTTCATATTACAGTAGCTAACCTAATGACTTAAACAGATATGCTTAGTGTGCCTTTTGATTTATGAGAATCATGACAAAAGATTAGTGTGAGACACTAAAGAACCCAAGAACTGAGGAAGTTTCAGTAACTTTGATACAGCCATCAGTGGAAGTGGAAGACTATGTGGATTAGATGAATCACAACATAAATGTTGAGCAGTACCATGAAAGCACTTTTGCTTCTGGTCAGAATTTTAATGTTAGATCAAGCACCATGATATTGTGCTTTCCTTAAGTTTTATTCAGCTGCATATATTCAGTGCATAAAGGATATTTAATTAAAGTTTGTAATTTCTTTTTCAACCAGTGAAAGAAAAGTCACAGAAAAAAACAGGTAAAAACTTACAAACATATTAAAGGGCATAATTATAATAACAAATGATGTTATTGAAAGTGAATTTAAGGAAAATGGGAATATGAAGTAAGTGAATTCCAGTAAATGGTATGTCATAGGATCAAAACAGTCAATGAGAGTTTTGCAAAATTTCATTAGTGGGAGAATATTTGAGTTGATATGAGGATACATACTAATATGCTAATATTCATGAAGAATTTAGATACAAATTCTATCACCTAAAATATATTAAAACAAATTCCCATTGATACAGAGAAAGGACAGAGAGGACTTCATTAAGGCTTATTTACTAATCAATTTATTATGTTAATTCATGTGCCCCAAAGATGAAAAATTAAAAAATCATATTTACTTAATGCATTTTACCATGAAATTCTCTAACATGTTTCAAGGAGGCCTATCGATTCTTTTGACACTTCCTAAAAACTTAATTTTTATGCATTATTTTTTTTATGCAAGAGTTATTTTCTGTATATTTTATCACAGCTTTAAGATTTTCAATTCCATTGAGCAAGACAATAAGAAAATATTTCCTAATCTGTATTTTTATAATGGAGAGATTGAAACTAATATAGGAAAAAGACTTAAAGTGGAAATCTAAGTCTAGAGATTTTGTGATGAAATCCTTTAAGGTAATGGAATTTGGGTAAAACTCATGTTGAATTTTTGTGTTGTTTTTAGGTATCTTTTTATTTATGTAGCTGTAATATATGGGGGAAACATTGGTACAGGGTATAAACACATTCTGAGATATCCTGACAAGAAGTTATTAGGAATATCACTGCCATAGAAACATGTCCTTTGTTAAAACATTTACAACCTGAGAATTCTCCTCAGGTTGTAAAGTAAGTCATTGTTCCATAATACAGCTATTTCTGCATTCTGTGAACGATGGGAGTAAATAAATACAGCACTGCAATGTATACAGAGCCCACCAATATTGTTCAATATTTAAGCTGCACAACAGTGGTGTCTATGGATACACAGTGTTTGTATGAAAGAAAAAAATGAGTGATTAATTAGTAATATAGCCCTCAAACTTATTTTCACAGATGCATGACAAATTATGAGGAAATATCAAACTAATCAAAACTGAAGGACATTCTACAAAAGATTTGGCCAGCACTCTTCAAAAATGACTGAGTCATCATGTTGGAGAAAGACTGAATATTGCCACAGATTAGAGATGAAGGTGATATAATGAAATTTAACAGGATATCATAGATTGTGTCCCTGGGGAGAATCAAATCAGTCCTTTGGTTAATATTGCAAAGTTCAGTTTTGTTCAGTTCTTTTTTTCTGATAAATAAACCATAGTTATGTAATATTTTAAGTTTAGAGAAAAATGTTTAAAGCCTATGTGAGGATTTCTTAACAACTCTTCTGCAGAACCCAAATTATTTGGAAAAATAATTTAAAATACACTGAAGCAAGATATTAAAATATTTCTAGGAAAGGAGCAATGATACATATGAATTATTTATAAAATTCCAATTTTAAATTGCTTTACTACATACTCTAGGATTAGTATATGACTGTAATTTTTCTTTTTAAAATATCAAAATATTAATTATAATTTTCAAAATTTCAAATACAATCTAAGCACATTATCCTCTTTTTCACATTAGGTGTATTTCCTTGATTGTAATGTATTTTGCCATAATTAATAATTCTAATATGTTTGAAAAATATGATTTGAGAGAAAGTTGGTTATTAAAAATAAATGAAAATTATTGTATAAAATATTGATACTGTTGCTCTAATATTTCTCTATTATTTTCCATTTTACACTTGTTTACTTTGGATATTTTAACATATTGTTCATAGTCATTTTAAAACTGTTCTGATAATTCCTGTACCTGACTATAATTTTGATCATTGCTTTGTCTCTCTAGACTGACATTCTTGTGATTTTATGTCTTATAATTAAAAAATAATCCAACAGCTTTCTACTGTCACATGTTAGTCAGCTCAGCCTGATGGTGAGAGGCTGGGCAGGGGTAAAGTATGTGGGGGTGTTTATGTCCTCTGCCCCATTCTTGGCAGGTAACATCCTCTTTTGTTCTGCTCCAATCTCATTCTAATGCAAGGATCAAAATTCTGGGCTTTCATATTGTGACTTTCTTGATGTTTCTGCTGATTTCCTGGCTAATATTCTGGGCGCCAACCATATCTATTCCTGCCACTCTCCATTTTCCGTTGTCACAATCAGAATTTATTAGTTTCTTAGGTAAGATTTGATTTCACATCTCCAAATGTTCCCTTCCCCAGAGCAGCCTCAAATGCAAATCTTAACTTTGTGCCACACTCTTTTGTGGTACATATAGAAATATATCTTTAAATAGTTCTTCATTTAACATTGTTCTCCTGGGGATTTTGGTTTATTCACCATTACTGGAAGTTAAAGTGCTTAAATAGGTAAACAAAAAGATTTATTTTCAAAATGAATATAGAACACAGACAAAGTGGCTTACTCAGTTGAAGGTGGCAAAAATAAACTAGTGATGCATTTTTTTTGTATTTATTGCTATAGTAGGTTCTCCCCACCAAAATGAAATAAGTGAAATATGACAGTACACAAAGCAAGGGGGTGATGCTCCAGTTCTGCATGTGTGTGCATGTGTGCATGCCTTATTAAATCTGATGACAATTGCCTGTGATTCTGTGATAAGCTTTAGATCAATGATATTTTAAAGGACTAAGTATACACTATTTTTCCCTTTAAACCAGTCTATTCTAAGAATCAGGTATACAATTAAAAATAATTTTTATACTATGAATAAAGATAAGAACCGTCTCCCAAATTGACCACCGTCCCTACACCACTGCATTCCACCTCCAGTGAAGATGTCCTGTAGGGTCATTTTCATGTGCTAAAGAAAGGCTGAAAGTTTTCCTAACATAGAGAAAGCCATGGTGATGGATATACCATAGAGGATATATGAAAGATTGTTCTAAACCCGTTATTCCAAAGCTAGAGTGCAAGACTGAAAAGGTTCCTGAAAAGAAGAGAGAGAAGGTACTTAAAGAGAACAGGGAAAAGCTGAGATTGGCAAGGATCCTGACAACCTGCTGAGGATGAAGATGCCAAAGCAGACCAGGCCTAGGAAGCCAAAGGTGCTGGAGAGGCAGGGGAAGTGTGTGCATTTGTGATAACTATGTATTTCTGTGACTGTACAGATTGGAATATGATTGTTGATTAAGTTTCATAAAAATACAGAGTTTTGTTTATTTTTTTATGTGGTTAGTACATAGATGACTTTGTTTGTTTATTTTTGATGGGGGTGGGGAACATTTGCTACTAATGTCTCCAAAGCTAGACTGATGCATAAGAAAGCACCTATTGTGGGTAGATTTGAGTCTTCCTCCTCTCTCCTCCCAGGGAGAGAGACCCCCTTATACAGACACACTAACATCTTGTGGTAGTGCTAATACCTTGTGGTTCCTTTACTAGATGGTGAATCTTCCAATCCTTAATTACATCATTTCCATTTCATTCCCCAAAGTCAAGATGGGCACGTGGAAAGTTGTTAAATAATATGCTAAATATCAGCCCTCACTCTAAAGTTATTTTTCTGTTCATAACATTAAATGACAACTTCAATGGGTTTATAGTGGCTTTCTGACTTGGGTAGCCCACTAAAGCAGGCAATATCATGATTTCTTATGAAATGTATCTTTAGTAAAACTGGACATAATGTGTCTTGAAAAAAAATTTAAATTTTACATTTCCTAAAAACATATGCTTTGATTTATTCAAATATGATTTGAATGTCATTAATTTGTAAATAGCTAGAATTATAAATATTCATTTAATTATCCCATGAAAATGGTATAATTCATTAAAACATTAGGGCGTAAGTATTATTTACAGGCAAAGATGGAAATTCAGCTAAAATATTGATTTTCTGACTCTGAAAGACACAATATAAAGGAAACCCTCGATATCAAATATAGAAGATGGTTACTGAAATGAGATCATTGGGCACATCTAAAATCTTTAAAAAAAGAAGGCATATGTTAATGAGTACATCAGTTCTGACTTTTCAACTGCATATACACTTCTTAATTGATTTCTCTTTAGGCAAGAAACCTGTTAATAAATTCAAGTTCTGAAATAGTTTGTTCCAAAAATATCTTCAGCAAAAGGATGGTTAAAAGAATATCCTACCAGGTATAGGGTAAGCCTGATGTTCATTCGCTGAAAAACATTAAAAAACAATTTTGAAATAAAGAGACAATGCTTATAAAATGATTGCTTACATTTTCACTTTAATTTGATATATTCTACTTTACTTACAGTATGTAAAATGGAAGGTTCAAAGCCCCTTTTCAAAATATGCCTAATGATCTAAGAGAATACAAATTATCTATTGTAACAAGCTTAGTGTGCAGATTCGTGGTGTGATAGCTGGAGGCAAGAGTGATCTTTTGATAATTCACTATTTACTGACAGATCAAAAAATTTTGTTGAGAAAGTGGCCATTATTTTTTTCAAAGATAAAGTCAAAGATCCTAGAGGGAAAAGCTGTAGCTGAAGAAGTTGTATATGAACCCAATTCAAAGCAAGAAAACCAATAAGATTCTAGATTATAAACAGTGCTATTAGGAGACAGATGCTTATTTATCCTAAATTTATTCTGTGGAATTTGAAATTACAAATAGATTGGGATATAAGTGCGTATATGTTATTCAACTGAAAATAAAGGTTTATAACTTAGGTAGTGAAATGGCTCCTTTTAGAAATGCTTTTACTGAAGGTTGCACAGAACCAAGGCTAATTACCTGATTGGGAGGAAAGAAGCCTGGCCTCCAAAGCTAAAAAACAAACAAACAAACAAACAAACAAACAACAACAACAAAAACACACACACACATAAAGCAAGCAAAAAAAAAGTGAAACTGCTCAAGGAAGAAAAGACAAAGAAAAAATGAAATAATCTTAAGGTAGAGAAAATGTATTAGAATGTGGTAGATAAAAAAATTCATCCATAGAGATGAAGCAGAAATTTAAATACACAGCATAACAAATCTGAATAAAATACGAACTTCAGCTGGATCCTCAGAGCTAAGCTATTTCTTCCTTTAACTCCACACACTGTGTTGATATATATGCTTGGATGTGTCAGACAAATGAAGCATTCACATTGTTACACGTTTATACTTAAAAAGATGATTAAGTATTTTCCATGACCAAAGCACTTAATTGAGAGGTAAACAAATTGTTGAAAAGTAAAAAAAAAAAGAACAAAACATTGAGGAAAACATTTAATAATCTGGCTTTGAATTCTCTGTATGTTTAGATGGAACAAAGTTAGAATAATGCCCTAAGATCCCACTGGCTAAATTGAGAGTACTGTCATTCCTATAAACCACTCCCTGGGCATGAGAGTAACTGAAGGAGAATACCATCCCCCAATATGCACAGCAACTATCATGAGATGAGTAAAGCTAATGTAAATTTTAGTCCTACATTCAAAACAGATTTTCTCCTAAGAAAACAACTGGAATGAACTAAAATGCTAAATTAAAAAAAATGTCTACAATATGGTAAATTTATATATTAGACAAATTTTGAAAATGAAAATAATTTATACTAAACATATTTTATTTAAATGTTCTATTTGCTTGACTGTTATTCATGAAAGTACAAGAAACTATATAATAGACTTGATAAAAAAAATTAGTATAAATCACAACAGATGAGGTCCCTAAGGCCAAAAGAGTGTTTCAACATAAAAATATTCAGCACAAAAATATTGCTTCTTATAGACATGATGGAGCAAACATATGTGTTAAACTAGATTTAACATTCTGGTTATTAAGTTTATTATATGGCACATACAGCACTTTCCTATTCTGCTCAATAATATGGAAGTATTAAATAAAAGCGTCTAATTTTATTCCTTGTTTAACAAAATATTTCTCCTTTACTATTATGAGCTGTCATATTGAACTGTTTTTTTTTCTAGAATTTTTCTCAATAATGTAGCTTTGGATACATTTATGGAAAATTACTTGGTTATTTTATAATAACCTTGTGTTTTATTGAAATTATTTCTACTATTATTCTTCTTCAGTTGCAGCTTAAAACTGTTTGCATTATAATAATAACACATGGAATTTGATGGCAATAACTGCATCCCCATTTCATGGTTTCTGAACAGCTAAAGGGACTATAGTCCTATAGTTTCAAATTTGTGTTTCAGTGGTTAAAGGAAATGAAGCAGGTGGAGATGAAGAATGACTGAATTTAATGAGCAGGGCAACTAAGATTTTCTAAAAGAAATAAGACTTCTGATGAACTTCACAATGAATAAAGAATGGGATCTCTGGCTAGCCCCAGTATTTACTAGGAAGAGGATAGCTAACCATTATTTAGCTTTGGGGTGATTTGGCTTGTGCCCCTAGTAATCTGATCCCTTCTTATCTTCTCTTTTTAAGCATACCCTATAAGAAAAATATTGCATCCATATAAAGTAAAGAAACAACATAAAACATATAGAGAAAGGTAGTTCCATCCATCCCTTTCTTTCATGCTGCCCACAGTTCTAGTATATCAAAAGTCATGTTTAAGAAATATGCTATCTTGCATGACACTTTAAAAGGTACTTCACCTTTTCAATATGTGACAAGTGAGAAGAGACCCCATTTACACAGTGAGCATTTTGAATGATCCAAAGAAACAGACAAATAAGTAGCGAGCAGATGAAGCCTACCTTGGCAAAGCTTTCCCTGACTCTTGGATCCATGATGGGTACCATGTTTCAATTTCATCTGTTCTTTTAGAGAATAGTTATGAAGGTTCAGGAATACTGTAGTTATTGTTGGCTGACAACCTGTTGACATTCAAGGTTTAACCTTGCAGTGAGGAAGAATTTTCACAACTATGTTTTTTGATTAAAAAAAAACAACAAGGAAAATAAAACCAAACAAACTTTTGTTTTGCTTTGACAGAACCTGAATCAATGAACAAACATCCTCAAGAAAGAAAGGGATACCCAAGTGTCCCTAGTGTCTCTCTCCCCAGATTTCAACCCATATCAGAGCCATTTGCAATTAGTTCTTTGCATAGTTTGTAGCATGGATTTCTTGGCAGCTAACTAATATCTATAAATCCAGCTTCTCCAGAGACTTTAATTTTGTACTATGGTAAACTGAGTGGCTGAATTTGCTAAATTTATCATCCTCAGGGGCAAGTTCCTGGTGTGTGTATGTGGGGGGCAAACTCTTGGTTACATAGAGTTCCCTTTGTTTCTGTATTGAACCACCAAGATCTATGCTAGAAATCTGGCTTCCTGAGAACTCAAAGCAGAAATTTCCAGCAGGGGTTTTGTGCCCTTCTAATCACATAGTCTAGCCAGGCCGTATCACTCGGTATGCCAGATAAAAACCATTAATAAAGTGACCCTGGAGATTTCCAGGAAAATTTCAAATTTTAGATAGCACATCATAAATCCTTCTGACCTTGGCCGAGAATCAAGACTGGACATCCAGACCTCCCCAGTGATAAAGACTGGGCTTTTAAAGTCCAGTTATAAATCAATTCTTATTGTATAAGTGACTGATAGTTTATAAGTTAAAATTGTGCCAAATATGTTACCCATTTGGGAGAAATCTTAGTATTCTCTCTGCACTATCAATTTGACAAGGTTATAATTACTATTACAAACATTATAAATAAATTTTAACTTGTACTCTTACCTTGAGAAAACAAATGCCATATATATATACACATTAATATAGTAATACCATAAACTTTTAGGTTTTAGAGCATTTTAATCAGCATTTATTTTCCTTTAAATGTTTTGAGTTATAAATGCAACATTTATAATTACTATGTCTCTCATGTACAATGATGTGTCTTCCCAAAATTCATATGTTGAAAGCATGATTCTCAAATAATAGCATTAGGATGTGGGCTCTTTAGGAACTAATGATTATGTCATGAGGGAAGAATTACCATGAATAAGACTGATGCAGAGAGATCCCTCATCTTTTCCACCAAGTGAGGACACAGCTAAAAGGCATCATCTATTAGCCAGAAAGTAGACCTTCACCAAATATGAAATTGCCCTGTGCCTTGCTCTCAGCTGTCAGTCTAAACTGGGAGAAATTCATTTCTATTGTTTATAAGCTACCCAGGTGATGTTATTTTCTTATTGCAGACCAACCATACTAAGACAATAATGGATATACTTAGTCAAATTAGATCTGCATTAATTGAAAAGTGCCAAATACACAATAATTTATGTTTAGTAGTTTATTTTAAACATAAAATAGTAGTTTATTTAAAAATATTTTTAAACATTGTTTTTTAATCATTTTTTTCTTTTCCTATTTTTGGGGCAGGAGGGTACCAAGGATTGAAATCTGGGGCACTCGACCACTGAACCACAAATCTTATTTTGTATGATTATTTAGAGACAGGGTCTCACTGACTTGCTTAGTGCCTTGCCACTGTGGAGGCTGGTATTGAACTTGCAATCCTCCTACCTTGGCCACCTGAGCTGCTGGGATTACAGGCATGTGCCAACAATCAATAATATGAGGAGAGAGCCCAAAGAGTGGGAGAACGTCTTTACTACATGTACATCAGATAGAGCAATAATTTCTAAAATATAAAGAACCCCAAATACTTAACACCAAAAAAAAAATCAATAAATGGGCTCAGGAACTGAGCAGATACGTCTCAGAAGATACACAATCAATCAAAAAATATGAAAAAAATATTCAACTACTCTAGCAATTAGAGAAATGCAAATCAAAACTACTCTAAGACTTCATCTCACTCCAGTCAGAATGGCAATTATCAAGAATACAAGCAGTAATAAGTGTTAGGATGTGGGGAACAGGCACACTCATACATTGCTGGTGGGACTGCAAATTGGTGCAGCCAATATGGAAAGCAATATAGAGATTTCTTAGAGAACTTAGAATGGAACCACCAGTTGACCCAGCTATTCCACTCCTCCGTCTTTACCAAAAGAACTTAAAATCAGCATACTATAGTGACACAGTCACAACAATGTTTATAGCAATTCAATTTACAATAGCTAAACTATCAAACTAGCCTAGATGACCTTCAATAGATGACTAGATAAAGAAACATTCTACAAGCATTGCCATTGGGATTTTGATTGGCATTGCATTAAACCTATAGAGGACTTTTGGTAATATCGCCATTTTGATGATGTTAGTTTTGCCTATCCATGAACAGGGTATATCTTTCCATCTTCTAAGATCTTCTTCTACTTCTCTTTTTAGGGTTCTGTAGTTTTCATTGTATAAATCTTTCACCTCTTTTGTTAGGTTGATTCCCAAGTATTTTATTTTTTTGAGGATATTGTGAATGGAGTGTTTTTCCTCATTTCCGTTTCAGAAGTTTTGTCACTGATATACAGAAATGCCTTTGATTTGTGCGTGTTGATTTTATATCCTGCCACTTTGCCGAATTCATTTATTAGTTCTATTAGTTTTTTTGTAGACCCTTTTGGGTCTTCTATGTATAGAATCATGTCATCTGCAAATAGTGATAATTTAAGTTCTTCTTTTCCAATTTTTATGCCTTTAATTTCTTTCGTTTGTCTAATTGCTCTGGCCAGTGTTTCGAGAACTATATTGAATAGAAGTGGTGATAAAGGGTATCCCTGTCTTGTTCCAGATTTTAGAGGGAATGCCTCCAATTTTTCTCTGTTCAGAATGATGCTAGCCTGGGGCTTAGCGTAGATAGCTTTTACAATATCAAGGTAAGTTCCTGTTATCCCTAGTTTTTCTAATGTTTTGAACATGAAGGGATGCTGTGGCAGTTATATACCATGGAGTATTACGCAGCACTAAAAAATGACAAAATCATGGAATTTGCAGGGAAATGGATGACACTAGAGCAGATTATGCTTAGTGAAGCCAGCCAATCCCTAAAAAACAAATACCAAATGTCTTCTTTGATATAATGAGAGCAACTAAGAATAGAGCAGGGAGGAAGAGCAGGAAGAAAAGATTGATATTAAACAGAGGCACGAGATGGGAGGGAAAGAGAGAGAAAAGGGGAATTGCATGGAAATGGAAAGAGACCCTCATTGTTATAAAAAACTACATAAAAGAGGTTGTGAGGGGAATTGGAAGGAAAAACAAGGAGAGAAATGAATTACAGTAGATGGGATAGAAAGAGAAGATGGGGCGGGGGAGGGGGATAGTAGAGGATAGGAAAGGTAGTAGAATGCAACAGTTACTAGTATGGCATTATGTAAAAAGGTGAATGTGTAACCAATGTGATTCTGCAATCTGTATTTGGGGTAAAAATGGGAGTTCATAACTCACTTGAAACTAATGTTTGAAATATGATATGTCAAGAGCTTTGTAAGGTTTTGAACAACCAATAAAAATAAATAAATAAATAAATAAATAAATAAGAATCCATAGTAGACCTAGAACTCTTCAGATGCATGTAAGAAAAAAAAAAAGTAATTTTTATTATCTTGAATAAAATGGTTTTAAATAAAAAAAAGAAACATTCTATATATACACAATGGAATATTACTCAGCATTAAAAGAGAATAAAATTATGGTATTTGCAGGTAAATGGATGGAGTTGGAGAATATCACGCTAAGCAAAGTAAGCCAATCCCCCCAAACTAAAGGACAAATGTTCTCTTTGATAAGTGGATGCTGATCCATAATGGTGGTGGGGCATGGAATGAATGGAGGAAATGTGATAAAGCAAAGGGGAGGGCGGGGAAGGGAGAGGAATGAGGATTAGGAAAGATGGTAGAATGAGATGGACATCATTACCTGAGGTACATGTATGACTGCTCATATGGTACAACTCTACATTGTGTGCAACCAGAGAAATGAAAATTTGTGCTCCATTTGTGTACAATATTGAAGTGCATTATGTTGTCATATATATCTAATTAGAATAAATTTTTTTAAAAGGATAGCAGAAAACATACCACCTTATCCAATTTACTTGTGGTAAAAATATACCCTAACTTTGAAAAAATATATGTATGTATATAAATTTAATTTTAATTCTACATGTCATTACAGAATAGGTGTACATCTATTGCTAAAATGACTCCAGTAAATTCAATCTGGCTGTGATTTTTTTTATGCACAGGCATCTCTACATTTGGAACCATATGAATAATTCCTCTGAAATTGTGTTTTTAATAAAATATTTTAATATGCTTGATTTAAAAGATCATCATCAAAAAAATGCATCAGACAACTCAAAACTAAATATGTATGTCAAATACTCATTGATTTAAAATATAAGCTAAACTCAACTGCCATGGGGAGGTTTAGAAATAAAAGTGAAATCTGGAAATCGCTGCAGAAAACAACTGAATGCTATTATTACTGGTGAACTACTATAAGAGATATTTGGATTTATGCCGTTTAATTGAAAAGTCTCAGAGGTAAGTTTCTTTAAAAGCAAACATATCCCTGAAAATTGATTACTTCAAGTATATCGAAAACAAAACATTTGGCAGGTTTACCTCGTTATGTTGAGTACCTTCTAGTTTTTAGTTCTGACAAGTTATTTTTATGGAAATAAGGCTGCTATTTGACTTGAAATACTTGAAAAAAATTTATATGCTCTGGTTAAAGAGATAAATAAAAAATGAAATTTGTGTTGAACTTCTTTACAAAAATAATGTCTCTAAATTTCAGTAAACTGATACATTAGATGCCAACATGCAGAGTATTTCTTATCTTCCTAATACAAGAATAAAAAGTTATAAATTTTAAGGAAATAATACACATTTTATTCAATAACATTCAATTGCTTAATCTCTAAAGAATGCTTTGAAATACATAATTATTTTTAAAACCAACATTTAATGCCAACCAATTTATTTTCTTTTCATGAAAAGTTGAAAGAAACAAATCTCAGAAGAGTTTTGGAACATTCAAAATGGTTTTCATCCATTTATAGTTCTATTGTTGCTATGTCAATGGAAATGTATTTCAAGTCTAAGTAACAAGCCTCATGAATGAGTCAGATGCTAAGCGAGGATTAGGGTTTGCTGGGTTGTAATTTAGCCTATAAGGAAAAAGTGCCTCTAGAGGAGACACACAAGGAAAGCAAAAGTAGGGGCTTTAAAGTCATTATTCTACTACTAATTTTTTTCTATTCAATGCATCAAGTAATATATTTTAAAATATTTACAATTGGTAAAATTGTAGTAATATATTAACTCATTTAAATTGCAACAATGTAAAGAAATTATAGTTATGGTCTCCTTTTAACATAGCATTTTCATTTGCTTTCTTTGAAACTGAGTTTTATTAAATAAGCTTTTAAAATAAGACAGAAAAAAGAAAATTCTAAAAAATTAGCTAAACAGAGAAATAGAGTCACCTTTCTTTTACTCCTAGGATACTCCTAAATATCTGTTATTATCACACCATAGTAAAAGATTCCAGCACTATGAGACAACATCCAAACTCAGTGAAGAAAATAGATTCATAATCAATAAGTAATAATAATAGCAGTAGCACTGCACTCAGAACATACCTTAACAAAAATCCTGTTTTAAAAACCCCAAACTAAACAATGAAGAACAGTTACTTTGTTATTCTCATTTTCAATGTTAATAATAACATTTTTAAAAGTTTTGAAACTTTTCCCATTAAAACAAATGAGGAATGAGGTTAAGTTAGCATTTCACTTATTTCAGAGATGTTAGTTTCATAGTCCCTAAATTTTTCACATGTGAGTTTGTGTGTGTGTGTGTGTGTGTGTGTGTGTGTGTGTTCATGTGCATGTACACAAAGAGGCAGAAAATAAGATTGGGTATAATAAGACTCTTTTGTTACATATACTTTCAACAACACTGTTCAATTTTTTTGGCATTTTCTTAGTTATAGATGGACATACATATCTTTATTTATTTTTATGTGGTGCTGAGGATCAAACCCAGTGCCTCACACATGTAAGGCAGGCACTTTACTAGTGAGCTACAGTCCCAGCCCCAGCAAGGTTAAATTAAATTCGATTTTAAGTTGAAAAATTATAAAATAGCTAATTGCTATACCAAATTCAACTCTCAATCCAGAACTCTCTCATAAATTTCAGGATGACATATTTCTTTGTAAAGTTAACACATGTAAAATATAAGAAATTATTTTAAATGCTAAAAGAAATAATACTAGTTGACATGAAAAACAGTGGAAAAATGGTTTGCTATTTTAAGTATGATGTTCAAGAAAGATTAGCTGACAGTGCAGAAAATGAAAATGCAGTATCAAAATGAAGACATAGATTTTGAAGATGTTCATACTCATTGAATATCAGATAGAGTGCTAGCCAATCAGTTGGATATACTGTCATACACTGCACAGTGACATTTTGGTCAAGGACAGACCACATATACAATGTATATACCATAAGCCTAGATGTGGTAGACTATGCTATCTAGGTTTGTGTAAGGAAATACCGATATTTGTGCAATGACAAAATTGCCTAATGACACATTTCTTAGAGTGAACCTCTGTTGTGGAGTAATGCATAACTGTACATACTTTGAATGTCAAAGACAGAAATTTGGATTCTTTATTATAGGTGGCATTGAAGTCATGGATGTAAATGAAAGCAAGGAAGTTATTATATGTAGAAAGAGGTGATCATGGCTCTGAACTCCGGGATATTTTGATACTTCAACATCAAGAATATGAGATAAATTTAGCAAAGGATAATAAAAATCAGAAACCAGTGAGGTAGCAGGAAAATCAGGGTAATGTGTTATATCTATAACCAAGTGAAGAAAAGTTTTCAAGAAATGAAGTAACATGCTGTGTCAAATAGTTCTGTTGACTCAGATGAGATTACATCTTAGTCACCACTGATTTGCTGCTTTGGAGAGAATTGTTGAGTGAGTTACTAAAAATGTAAGATTAAAAAAAATATTTAAAGTGAGATATTTAATGTTATTCTTTTTGTCATTTAAACTATTTTAAAATCAGATAATGTTTTCTTTCTAAAAATATTTCAATTGACAAATAATAATTATATGAATATATATGTATATATGATGCAACATGGTATTTTGACAGATGTCTATAATGTAGAATAATTAAGGCAATGAATAAATCCATCACCTTGTATACTTAACTTTTTTTGTAATGATAACACTTAACCCCTTCTCTTTTAGCAATTTCAAAACATATACCTTTTATGATCATCACCATTCTGTGCTAAAGCTTATTCTTCTCATCTAACTGAAACTTTGCACTTTTGATCCACTTGGTGTGCCAGTGCAATCTTCTCAGGTGTGTTTGGGGCCATCATGTAAAATTCCAGATATGAGACAATATTTGAAATGTGCCTTGGAAAATAAAAATTATTTTAGCATACAGTTACTGTGTAGGCATAAGTAAAGGAACAATTAATGTGAAAAGAGTATAAGAAGTAGTGGTTGTGATAAACTGTCTGCAAAGACTGGTAACTCCTGTCTTTTTCGGTTTTTTCTTCTTTCTCTGTGTCTATAGTATGCTGCTGCTTCCTTCAAGATATGGAGTCTATAACTCCACCCTGCTGACTTGTCTTGCAATGTTAGTCATCATGTAAAAATATTTGAAGTCCGCTGCTATGGAGAGAAGACACATGGAAGAAGAGAAGATATTTCTTGTAATTTTAGTAGATTTCAGAAGGATGTGAGATTACAAAAGAAGAGCAGCCAGTCTTCAGACTTTAGCCACCATAAATAACTACAAACATGAGTAAAGCCATGGAAATAATTGACTCAGAGATTAATTCTGAACTATATTAAAATGTTGTTTGGATCATGATGAGCTTTGAAGTTATTTTTCAGGAAAAATGAGACAATTATTCCAGGGAATTACCCTCTAACCAATATATCTGTTTATGAAATACTGAGCTAAAATATCCTGTATTATATGACAGGGAGAAAAAAATTTCAATAAAAAATAAAACAAGCAGAAGAAGCCTAATTATTTTAAATTTATTATATTGTCCTCTTTAGGACAACAGCATTAAAAAATACTACACACAAAAAAGGTGTAATTAAAGCTTGAGATCCATGTAGCTAGAGAAAATTAAACAAATTGAACTCTTATATATGTAAAGTTTTTCAGCTTTCTTAGATAAAATAAACCCCTTTGTTATTGTCAAGTACATGATTTCTCGTTTTGTATAAGCAGAAAAGCAACTCAAGTTGATCATTCATACAGATAATAGAAAAAATGAAAATTTCATTATACAAAAGAAGAGATGGTATTTCTTGTAACTTTAGTAGATTTTATCAAGCTAAGTTTATTGAATGGCATTCTACAAGTTAACTTCTGAGAAAATTTCTTTTATTTTCACTTTTCATTATATAAGGTGGCTCTTCTCCAAAACTGAAAACAGTATTGTTTTGCTTCACAGCATGTTGGACTGATATTTAACTCTGCTTCTTGAAAGTATATTATTTCCTCCAATTGTATAGCTCTCAAACTTGCAATTTTTATTTGTTATTAAGTCATGTGTCTTGTTGAACAGCAAGGTTAATCATAATCACAATGTAGACTTTTGTTGGTTTTGTATAGCATCCCTGTGTTATCTCAAAAAAAAATCTTTTTTAAAAATAATGTGGAAACTTACACTGAAGTGATCATCTAACAAGGGGGAAAAATCAATGAGAAATGAGAAAAACATCATGTTTCATTTTTACCCCAGACTCAATGTTCCCAACATGTTCTGACAGTTGGTTTTTTGTTTTGAACAAATAAAGCCTTTACGCAGAAAAGAGCTCAATGGAATAAAAATATAAGTTAACTTTAGTACAATTTTTATAAATCAATCTAATCTTTCTTGCAAGGAACAACTGACTCACTTCACTCAGGTGTGTTAAACTAGGCCACCTCATAGTAAATTGTCGTTTTCACCAAAGAAGTGGCAATAGAATGATGTTAGGATCTCTGGAAACATGGTATCTGTAAGGAGAACAAAATTAGGAAGTTAATTTCTTTGATCATCTGAAAATAAGCTGAGAGCTAGGGCAACATTTAGGGGAATAGGAAAACTCAGGTGCTCTGTCCTCTGCATGATATCTCTCATGTTCCAGAAGAAGGATATTTCAAACAGAACACCTTGTATAATTAATGAACACAGTTTAAAAAATTTTCTGTGTTTTTCCTATGAGCTATTTAGTGCTTATTTACCATATGGCTGCACTTTTCTACAGTCAAAACCAATCCATAATTTTTTTTTAATAATGAATGACTTTGTTCTTGCCAGAACAGGGGTTGTCAGAATGGAAACTCATCATTCTGATATCCCTTGATACTATACATGCATCTAGGTTACCAAGGAAATATGCTTTTCCATTATCAACACTGGGCATCAGATGCTATGTGGGAATGTTTTGTGGTGGGTTGCTTGGAGTTGGCAACATTGCTCATAAGTCACATCTCTAGCAGAGATGAATATGATGTGTTCTCTTATAGTCTAAAATGAGATAATCTATTCATCATGCATTTTAGCTGACAAAGTTATATAAAAATTATAAAATCATAAAATGAAATCATTTTAGTGATTAGCAAATACATCAATTGGTTATTTCCTTTTTGTTCATAGCTTATCTATTTACAGAGAGAGAGAGAGAGAGAGAGAGAGAGAGAGAGAGAGAGAGAGAGAGGAAGAGAATGAGAAATAATTAATTATGTTACTATATAGTACATGCTAGGTCTTAGAGATGATCACAAACAATGCCATTTTCTTTAATCTCAACAAAGACATTTCACGCACTAAATAATCTCCTGATTCTTTGGGGTATAAAAACTGATGATAAAGATTAACAGGTCATTTCATTAAAAAAAAATCCTTGTTATTTCCAGTGTCACATTGTCTGTTTCCCTTTTATGCCCTCAGTTTCCTCAGCACTGTTCCACATTCCCACAAGGTCATAATAACCTTGGAACTTAGAGTATACCTCACTTGAGTTTTATTATTTTTAACAGCCCCTGACCTAATTCCTTACACTAAGCTTTGCCATTCATTCTCATAGTGACTGCTATGTCCTAAACACCTATTGGAATATTTAATCTCAATCCCTTCGTAATATCTATTGGCTAATCTTCAGTCATTTTTTTTCTTAGACTAGGCCATCTCCCTTTTCTCTCTCATATTCAGATCTATTATCATTGATCTTCCAAACTGATATCACATATTATTTCAATAGTCATTGACATATATAAGCATTTCCTTGAGATTTTTGTCTGATTTGCATCATCTTGGTAATTATTACCTTACAATACTTATATTTGAAAAGTATATCCTATATGGACAACAATTAATATTTTCTATGATTTCAAAACTTTAGAATATGCTTTCCAGTGCAGTACCCTCTAACCACATGGGCTGTTGAGTATCTGAAATGTATTAATCAAATTGAGATCTATAAGCATAAAATACACAGTGGAGTTCAAAATGTCATTAAAGTTAAAACAAAGTAAAATATTTTATTTATATTTTTATATAGTTTACATGTTCAAATATTTGTTTGATTAAATATATTTTTACATTTTTCCTATTTATTTTATCTTTTTGATGTCACTGGCAAAAATTTAACATTACATATGCAATTTTATGTGTGTGTGTGTGGCTCATATTTCTATAGAGTTTCACATTAAGGTTTACTTCAAATCACAAAAGGTACATACGGTACTGGCTATCATAGAAACAAAGAGAAATAAGTGAGACTGAAGGGATACAATTAGAGAGGAGAAACATTTGGGTCTTTTGCAATTCAAAATTACTTGTAAGTGCTGGGAGAGTTTGAAGTAACTTTTCAAGTAACACATTATAAACATGTAAATATTTATGATTGCTTTCTTTACACTATAATTATGGAGACAAGGAAGGGTTTATATTATCAAACTAGCCCCTAGTATATAATATTTTCTCAATAAATGTGCAGCTACTGAATCAGAGTAAATGTAGCATGAATAAATTCATGAGATATAAGATTTGAGTAGTATTAAATTGAATAGTTTGGCCTAAAGCTGCTTCATAATATAGTTCAAATTTGACCTAAAAATATCTCTGTGCATAATTGACTGCAACCTAACATATGTGTGAGCAAACTATGACCTACTCTTGCAACAAGTAGCTGACTCTCAGCCAATAACAAGTGGTCAACTGTCCAAATCACGTTCACATAAGACAGGCAGAAGCTATAAACTAACTCCAATAACCCTCCAGGCTGTCCTTGTAACTTAATTTTGTAATTACTTTGTTTTTTCTGCCTATAAATACACTGTATCTTTGTTGGTAGGGAGGTTCATTCTGAACCAACTTTGGTCCACACTACTACCCAATTCTAGAGTCATAAATAAAAGCATTTTGGATCTGTAAAACTGAGTATGTTTTACTTTTTTGTTTTAATAATAGTAAGAGGTCAAATATTATAATGTAAAGCTCTCATTCTTCCCCAAATCTACTCCTCTCAGTAATAGTGACACTCTCCTCCCACATATCCAAGCCAAAAGTGAACTGGTCTTTTTTCTTCATTTCATTCATTACCCACCTATCTTATCCCTAAGTCTGTGGGCTGTAACTCCAAATACAGCCCATCCAGAGACTTCTTTCAATTTCTTCTGCTAAAGTTATGTCATCATTCCAGTCTGAAACTCTGGTTTCCATATTGTCCTCTTAAATTTATTCTCCACAAAGCAGCCAGAGTGATCATTAACTGTTTATGTATTATTTAAAACTCTATAATGACTTGATATTGAATTTAGTTTAATATCCAGATTCTTTTTCCTAGCTCTCAAAGTACTACAAATCCTATTATCTAACTAATTCTATATCCTCAGGCTTATCTCTGTCTCATTTCCTATGTTCCAGCTACATGAATTTCTGTGTTTCCTAAATATTCTTTTTTTTTAAATTTGTTTTTATTAGTGACACATGATAATAGAATGTATTTTGACATATTATACATATATGGAGTATAACTTCTCATTCTTCTGGTTGAAAATGGTGTAGAATTACATTGGTCATGCAATCATATATGCACATAGGATAGTAATGTCCAATTCATTCAACTCTCTTTCTTATTCCCATTTCCACTTTTTCCCCTTCATTCCCCTATAAATACACCCTATCTTTGTTGGTTAATATAATCCACAATACTTCTATTCTTCCCTAACCCTCACATCCTTAATTTGAATTAGCGTCTTAATATCAGAGAAAATATTTGGCCTTTGGTTTTGGGGGAATATTATTTGTCTCCATTTTCATCCATTTATTGGCAAATGTCATTGATGCAGCTGTGTCATTGTAGTATACGGGTTTTAAATCCTTCGGATATAAACATTGGAGTGGGATAACTGGGTTCAATGGTGGTTCCTTTCCAAGTTTTCTTAATAATCTTCCTACTACTTTCCATAGTAGTTTCATCAACTTGCTATCCCATTAGCTAAGAATGAGTATACCTTTTTACCCATATTCTTGCTAACATTTATAGTTTCTTTTATTCTTTGTTAATAGCCATTCTGACTGGACTGAGATAAGATCTTAGTTTAGTTTTAATTTCTCTAATTATGAGAGATGTTGAAGACTTTTTTTAATATATATTTGTTGACCAGTCATATCTCTTCTTGGGAAAAGTAAGAGACCCGGAATAGCCAAGCCAATCCTTATCAAGTAAAATGAAGCAGAAGGCATCACAATGCCAGATTTTAAATTATACTACAAAACTATAGTAACAAAAATGACATGGTATTGACACCAAAAAAGACATGTAGGCCAATGGTACAGGATAGAAGACACAGAGAAAAACCCACATAAATTCAGTTATCTCATACTAGACAAAGACACTAAAACATACATTGGTGGACAGATAGCCTCTTCAACAAATGGTGCTGGGAGAACTAGATATCCATAGGTAGTAAAATAAAATTAAACCCCTATCTCTCATGCTGCACAAAACTAAACCTAAAGTGTATCAAGGATTTAGACACTAGAACAGAGACCCTGCACCTAATAGAAGAAAAAGTAGGCCTAAATATACATCAAACTTCTTTAGGAACTGACTTCCTTAACAAGACTCCTAAAGCACAAGAAGTAAAATAAATCAAAAATCAAGAAATGAGATAGAATCAAACTAAAGTCTTCTTCACAGTAAAGGAAACAATCAAGAATGTGAAGAGAGAACCTACAAAATGGGAGAAAATCTTTGCCACCTGTACCTCAGATAGAGCATTAAACTGCAGGATAAATAAAGAACTTAAAAAACTTAACATCAAAAAATCAAATAACCCAATTTATAAATGGGCTAAAGTACTGAACAGACTCTTCCTAAACATTCTGTGTGTATCTCTGATATGGTGTTAGCTTTGGTTGAACTCTTTGCTCTACCAATATGTCTGTGGTGCATGGTATTAAATGGAATTTCGTTACACAGGATTTCCTACACACTAATATCCCCCCCAACCTACAAACACTTCTCCATGTTTAAAATTTCTTTTCACAACTCATTCCTAGCTGAAATTGTCTTCACACTTAATTATTTAGCTCTTTTTTTTTAATATGTGTCTCTCTTCTAACAAATTGAAATCTCCATTAGTGGACGAATTAACTATATCTTGTTTCTTTTGTGTTCTCAGAAACCTTAATCATTTAAGATATACAGTTAGTGTTCATATGAGTTAAATGAATAATGCATAAAGACAAAATAAAATGTTCATTAAGGCATAAGAGAGCAGTTCGGTGATGAAATTTGATCACCGAAAGATACCAAGACAGACCAAACACCATGTATACTTTTTGGTGAGCCCAATGTATGCTATGGATTTATTTTCTGAGTGTTATATGTCATTATAAAATTATATGTTTTTAGATGCTAGCAGTCAATAACGATGTGAGGATTGATTTTTATACAATAACACTTTATGGATATATTATGATGTAGTTCTAAATCTTGAAACCATTCCAACTCTGTCCAAATTACAGACAACGGAAAACATTCCCCTGTAACTAGGCACAGTGATGCATGCCTAAAATACCAGACATTTGGAGGACTGAGGTAAGAGGGTCTCAAGTTTGAGCCCAGCTTGAATAATTTATTGAGATATTGTCCCAAATTAAAATTTAAAAAACAATGTAGGTCTGGGGTTGTAATTCAGTAGTAGAACACTAGCCTAGCATGTGCAAGGCTGGGTTCAATCTCAATAAATTAAAAAAAAAATCAAGGACTAAACTTATTGCTCCAAGGCTCTCTGTGATTGATCTCCTGGCTGACTGAAATAATATTTCAAAGGGAATATTAACTCATATGTTGTAATTTTAAGGGAATCTGAGTAGACTACTCTATCAAAATTTTTTGCCATTTATACACTGATATAGGCTGCCATTAGATATTAATCCCTTATATCTTTAGCAGAAATACTTGAGAATCTTGAATATTCTCTAAATAAAAAGAGCAAATTAAGTTTAATATTAACATCACAGTTGTGTTGGCACATGTCTACGTTCAGGAGGCTGAGGCAGGAGGATTGCAAATTCAAGCCAGCCTCAGCAACTTAATAAAGCCCTAAGCAACTCAGCAAGACCTGTTTCAAAATAAATAAACAAGTAAATAAATAAAAGGGTGGGGCTGGGGCTCAGTGATTAAGCTCCCCTAAGTTCAATTCCTGGAATTCCCTTCACCCCAAAAAACAACAACATAAAAACAAAAAAGACAAGTTTAACAAAGATGACTGAAGGTATAGTTCAGCTTATTGGCTTATAATTGGTACTAGTGACCCAGAAATGTAGCAGTAACATAAAGGTGTATGAAAGTTGAGCAGGAATCATCTTAAAGATGCATAGGGATAAGAGGAGGGGACATGGGACTGCAGATATAGCTCAGTTGGTAGAATGCTTGCCTAGTGTACACAAGGCCCTGGTTTTCATCTCTAGCACCAAAAAGAAGAAAAATAAAAAATAAATTAAAAAAGAGTAGGGGACAAAGAATAAATTATCCAAAATAATAATTGAAATGGATATTTTTCATTTATAAGCATTTGGATTTTTATTTAAAAAGGAAAGCATCATAACTCTTGCAGTCAGAGACCCTTCTGGTCCTTCCCAATGTAAATGAACATGCTAACAAGGTGCTTTCATTATTAAACCATGTTTAAACCATCTATAAAACAGGAAAAGTCCATATTGGCTACACCAATTTGCAGTCCCACCAGCAATGTATGAGTGTGCCTTTTTCCTTACCTCCTTGCCAGAACTTATTGTTGTTTGTAGTCTCTTAATAGCTGCCATTCTGACTGGAGTGAGATAAAAATCTTAAGAGTAGTTTTTATTTGCATTTATGTAATTGCTAGAGATGTTGAACATTTTTAATATATTTGTTGATTGATTGTATATCATCTTCTGAGACATGTCTGTTCAGTTCCTTAGCCCATTTACTGACTGGGTTGTTTGTTTCTTTGATTTTAAATTTTTTGAGTTCTTTATATATTCTAGAGATTAATGCTCTATCTGATCTGAAGAATTTGTTCCCATTCTGTAGGCTCTCTGTTCACCTCAGTGATTGTTTCTTTTGCTGAGAAGAAGCTTTATAGTTTGAATCCATCCCATTTATTGATCCTTGATATTAATTCTTGTGCTAGAGGAGTCTTATTAAGGAAGTTGGAGCCTCATCTGACATGATGGTAATTTGGGCCTACTTCTTCTTCTAATAAATTCAGTAAAACTGGGAATGGAACCACCATTTGATCCAGCTATCCTTCTCCTCCCTCTATACCTGAAGGACTTAAAAACAGCATATATTATAGGGACACAACCATATCAATGAATATAGCAGCACAATTCAAACTGGAACCAACCTATATACCCTTCAGAAGATGAATGGATAAAAAAATGTGGTATATATACACAATTAAATATTTTTCAGCATTAAAAGAGAACAAAATCAAGGCATTTGCAGGTAAATGGATGAAGCTGGAGAATATAATGCTAAGTGAAATTAGCCAATCCCCCCAAACCAAATATTGAATGATTTTTCTAATTTAAGGATACTGATTCATAATATGCTGCTGGGGTGGGGGTATGGGAGAATTAAATGAACTCTACATAAGATGGAGGGGAAAGGTGTGGGAGGAAAACAGGGAATAGAGGTAGGAAAGACAGTGGAATGCAATGGTCATCATTACCCTAAGTACATGTATGAAGACACAAAGGATGTGATTCTACTTTGTGTGCAACCAGAGATATGAAAAATTGTGCTCTGTATGTGTAATATGAATTGTAATGCAGTCTGTTGTCATATATAACAAATTAAAAGTAAAAACAAATAAATAAATAAGAAGGAAAGTCCTTAAACACACATTTTTTAAAAAAAAAACTTGTTTTAATATTTCTTTTACACTGGTGAAAATAGTATAGACAAAAATAATCACAATGTGATCAATTTTATGAATGAGAAATTATAATTGAAGATAGCTTTTTCATTTAAAATATAATCTTGGGTGTCAATACAGTCCTGCTGGGTCTCAGAGTGCAGTGGGGCCTGTCTCTTCCTGAGAGTGTTCACCTGCTATTCAGGTCCACCACTTCCTCCCACCCCTAGAACCGGAGCTCTAGGGGTTTCCTCAGGCCACCTAGTTTTCCTCTCCAAATGCCACCTCAGTCCATGCCTTGCTACCATAGAAGCCACCTCTGTCTGTCCCATGTTCATTTGGGAACACTTTGCTAGGATTGGGTGAGCCCATGAGGCCACTTTTTCCTCCCCACATGCCACCACAATGAACATTATTTGTGTATTTTTCCAGATTTCTCCTTTTCTTCATATCTAATTGCATCTGACTATTGTCAAAAAGGATACTTGTTATTATTCCAGTGCTTTTTAACTTGGTAAGATTCATTTTATACTGTGTAAAATAGATAGGCCTAAAGTCTCAACTACTTAGGTTTTAAGGGAGGAGGATCACTTAGGCCCAGACATTTGAAACAAGCCATTAAAAAATACGTAAACCAATAAAATAAAAAGCAATAAAAGTGTAAAGATAAAGTAAACATAAAATGAAAAAATATATTGCAACATAACATTTTTAATGGGACACACAATGGGGAAAGTAAAGCCTTTTTAATATATGATGCTGGGAAAACTATCTCTAGATGCAGAAGAAGGAAATTAGAGCCTTAAATTACTCATATCCAAAAATCAATATTCAAAGTGGATTAAAGATCTAAATATAAAAGGTGAAACTTGAAAAATACTAGAAGAAAACATAAAAGAAAAGCTTCACAACATTGGTCTGGGTGTTGAATTTTGGACTCTGGCTCTGAAGGCATAAGCAACAAAAGCCGAAATAGAGTATTTCCCTTTGTACTTTTTAAGGTGTTTGTCATTCCACTGCACTACTGCTAAAATCATCTTTCATGAGAGTAGTGGTCATCACACTTTAGCCACAGATTGTACAGTCCTAGTGTTTCTTTATAAAATGGTTCTTGGTTTAAGATTGATGCCATATCTATCAGACAGTGTTGACAATCCCAACAAAAGTGGCATTTCCACTCTTAAAAGTTTGTTTCTTTCTGTCTTTTTGGTGGTTCCTTGAGGACTTTGATGATCAGGGCAGAGGCAGAAGGGCCTGTTTGTACTGAATAGTCAATTTCACTGTAATCCACAAACCTTTCCAGTCTTAGTTGCCTTGACAACATCATCATCAAACTTTTCTGAACACAGATCCAGGAGACCCATCTTGAGGGCCAGGGCATACATGCACCAACACTACAGCAGACTGTTGCGTCTCCTGTATTTGACTTTGATCATGTTGGAGTTAAATTTGGATAGCATGGTGGAGGTTGTTGTCAGGGGAGGAACTCACACTCATGACAAGTAAGGAAGTCACAACTTGGCTTCCTTTGAACTGAAAACGGAAAATTAAAATGTTTTGTTTAGAATTAACTAATGCATTACCTTTCTGATTGTCCATAGCCCTCCCTGAAAATTTTATTAACTATCTGTTCTTCTCTGTGGACATTCTTCAAAATTTCTATACAAGTATAATCAAAGAGAAGTCTACTTTCTGGTTTAATCTAGTTACCAGTCGAGTAGGAGTTGATGCTCACCAAGCAGAAAGAATTCCTTAGCTTTCAGCTTTTGCCAGCATGCCTTTGGCAGGACATTATTTGTTCAGCCCCTCAGGCGTATTTTGTTGACAAGGGAAGAGCTAACCCACAGCATCCTGTTATCTTGAAGCAAATATTCCTCTCACATAGGCTTGGAAGGGAAATGAAATAGCCAAGAAACATTCCTGACAATATTTCTATCTCACAATCTGAACAAACTTTAACTATAAATTATAAATATGAATGAAAACAATAAGTAAAATTATTGTCAAAAATTAAGGAGACCAAATAATTAAAATCATTTTAAGTACATAGAAGAAAAAAAATCAAAATAGGTGGTCTCTATGAAAACAAAACCCACTACTGACACAATTTGGAATACGTAAAATGATTCACATAATTAACTATAGTAATCATTACATGATATATTTTATAATTATGTATTTATTACTATTTAAATATTATAAATTATAAATATTTATTTTATGACAATTCAATGAATATCTTATTGAAGTAGAAATTAATTACCAATAAAGCTGTAAATATGATACATACACATATTAGCAACCACTTTTCAGGTAAACATATATATATATATATATATATATATATATATATTATTTTTAGATTATATAGATATACATATAGTTATCCAATGTATGCATATACTGGCAATGTTTGTATGTGTGTGTGTGTCTGTGTGTCTGTGTGTGTCTAAAATCAACCATAGAGCAAATAGTCAGTTGCAAATTTAAAACACAGGTGCTGTTTTATTCAATTGTGAGAATTAGTAAATTTAAAAATTCTAATGATAGAATGAAAGATACATATATATTCTAAAACTTAGCAATTTTACTCTTTGAGAAACTACTGTATATGTGCACTAGGAGATATATAAAAGAATAGCCATTCTTTCATTTATTAGAATCTTACTAAACTGGAAGTCTAGATAGCAGCAAAATTAAGTAAATTATTTAATTTAATTATTTAATTATTGGATAAATAATTTATCCAATAGTACTTTATGCCACAGAGAACATAAATACAATAGAGATACAGGCATGAGCATGTATGAATCTCACAAATGAAATTAAGCAAAAAGGTAACTTGCAGAATATAAACAGTACAATTACATTTATATGAAGTTCAAGTACAAGTAAAACAAAATATTTATTTTCACATACATTTGGTTAAAAATGTGAAAATCATGAATATTTAGTACAAAACTTGGTGGCATGATTTTAAATTTAAGACACAGGGCTACTCTTATGCAGGAATACTGGAGCAACTTGAAAGGTAGTGGTAGTATTTTATTTACAAAGATGATTGGTAAGTGCATGGATGCTCATTTATTCTTAATTTGTATAATGCATATTTACTTTAACCTGTAAAATATGACTTTAAAATTATAAGATATATTATAACAAGTACATAAATAATAAAGAAATTGATTAGAAGATTATTTTCTTTAATAACATGAAAATATTTTTGAAGTGATTATAATGGAGTTATATAAATTATTCACGAGAGATTTGAGACTCTGGTAAATGTTTCTATTCCTATATTATCTTTCACTTTTACATAAAGACCCTTAAATGATTAAAAATTACTTTCTATCAGGATGTAAAGTGAAATTTAAACAAGTTGTTTTAACTTAACTGAAATTCTAAATGTTCCTTAACCAGAATTATTGAGAGTGTAATTATTTCACATAGTATATGTTCTATTCATGTCAAAGATAGAAAATAAATTTGAGGTCATATTTGGCTTGTAAGTAAATATCCTCATCATTTATTATTTTTATAAATATTTTAGAACTTTTGCTATCTGCAGTTTTACAGACTGTGTTGAGACTGAGTCATACTTTCTACTGAGAAGAAGGAAGAGACATAAGATGTTTCAGTGGATCCTATAATCTGGTGAAAGCTATTGTTTGAGGTTTCAATGGTAGGAAATATTGCAGTAATCAGTTTATGGCAACCCCTTTGGGAGAATAAATATGCAACCACAGAGAGTCTGTAGAAGTCTGTGCCATACTCAGCAAAGATTTAAATTTGTTCTAGTTTGTTTTACATGACAGTAGAATGTACTTTGAAACCTCATACATAAATGGAGTATGACTTCTCATTCTTCTGACTGTACATGTTGTAGAATCATATTGGTCATATACATAGGGTAATAATATCTGATTAAAACATAAAACCAATAAAAAATTTAAAAAAAGATATTTGTATCTTAACACACACCAAAGACCACCAGAAAACATTCAGCATGCCTCTAAGTAACTACAGATTCAAATGCCTTAGCATATTGTAGGGTAGCTTTTAACATCAGTGGCCCCAGATCTGGCATAATAGGTAAATGGACAGAGTGACCACTGTGGCTATGAAGGAGGCTACATACGGGTGTACACATGGGCTCCCTCTTGCCTTAGCTGATCTCACTAGTGCACCTTCTTAAAGTTGAACTTTACTTTGCCAACACTTGCTATCTTTTGTCTTTTTGACAATATTCTATAAATGTTATATAAACTTTATCAACTTTTGCTTATACATGGGAAATAATATGGCCTATAAATAATAAGTATAGAATGGAGTTAGAGTGCCAAAATTTGGATTTCATCTTCAAAACTTACAAGTCATATTAACTCTGGGACTCTTACATTTTCTGTAATTTTTAAATTATTTCAGGAGTGGAAATTATTCTAATAACGACCTGAAGGTTGTTTTGAGATTAAATGAAATGATATTTTTAAAGATTAAAATGCCTCACAAAGAAAATGTTTCCAGGTTCCTCCATTTCTTTAGTGACAATTTGCCAGTATAGTAACAGTAAAGATATACTTGTCCAAACCCTGTAATTTTGGTCATTAGTGGATTATTTATTGTGAATTTCTTTAGATGGAAAATCTCTCTACCTGCTTCTTCTCTGAATTTCCTTGATTTTTTTTTGGTCAGATTTCTTTCTAAAACAACTGGATAATTTATTTAAATAACAACACATGAAAATAGGGCAAATTTGGCTCTTGTACATTTTATTTCTTTCTCACTAGATGCCAATGTCAAAATACATACCCATGTTTTCTGAAACAAATGAACTACAGTACAGCTTACCAAAAAAAAAAAAAAAAAAGATTTTTCAAACTACTAGAGTTCTCCAATGATCAGCTTCTCTCATTTGTCAAAAGCAGTAGAAATTTTGTATTTCATTTGCATTCTGAACCATCTGCTCTTTTTGTTTTCTCTTTGTGAACTTTCAACTGAGACACCCATTTCATCATGTCCAGACTCTTCATGTCACAGAATGATTTTTGTTCCACATTATTGCCATTCATTTTCTACATGCAGAACTTTCCCTTTAGAGACTGCTGGCTGGCTAATGGCATAGCTGCATGTGAATCGACTCTCAGACAATGACAGCACAACCCTGTGGTAATAGCACAATGTTTTACAGATGAGGCTGCAGTCGGGATTCTTGTAAAATTCTACGGACACTATAAAAATCAACCTATATTTCAATAATTTTAGAGACAGTATAATGTATGTTAAAGTGTATGGTGACTGGATCAGAATCTAAGCTCTGCCATATCCTAGATGCTTACATTCTCTGAACATGCCTATCTTCAGAGAGGAGTCTAGTCAGGATTAACATACCTCCTCCTTTCTTCTTCCACGTGGGATCTGGATGCCTTCATGAATTCTGTTCTGATACTCCATTCTGTGATTTTTTTTTTAATTTTCAAAGCCGTAAAGGAACCCTGAGACTTTCCAGAACTGCCTAATGACTATATAGTTAATGATTATTTATTAGATTAAGAGATCTGTCTGATTTGTGATTCATCTCTAAAATTCCAATGATTGCAACATATCACTTACATCATGTACTGCAAGATAAGCTAATCTCCTCGTTTTGAAATTGTCTAGGACCAATTTTAGATTATTCAAGTCCAATAGCTTCTTTTGGATTGTATGCTTTTGGAGTACATAATCAATTTTTATTTTTATTTATTTATTTATTTTTTGATTTCCAATTATCTGTAAGTGACCCATAGTGTTGAGAGCTGGCAGGTCAGAATGACACCTGGCATTTGCCAGAGAGAATGGTTGAAAGATGACGCCAGCGAACCATTGAGATCATGATTTGAGTTAAGCTATATATAATTGCTGTGATGCTAGATTGATTGTATTGTATATTTGACCTTTACTGTCGGGCAATGGGGCGGCTCTTGCTGCCTAGGGCACCGCTACTTTGGCGTTCTCGCGCGGGGATTCCCGGAGAGTTCCCATTGGTTGGGGAAGTGCTGGAGGAGGGATTTCCGGTGTGGGGGGTTGCGGGAAGGGCCGCATGGGTGGCATTGGCAGAAAAGCGCCCATGCAGTGCCGTTGAGAGTTGAAATAAAGTAGTTGCTATTTGAACCTACAAGGCTTTGTGGCGGCTCGATTATTCCTGCCTAGCCAGACTGCAGCACCATAGGTTTCCCTGTTCATAATAATATTCAACATATTTTTTGTGGTTGTATATAATATTATATGTAAGTAGATGATATATTCAGGCTACAATACCTCAATTTAGCTTCAAGTGTCTCACTGTCATTTTTCATATGACCTAAATGTATCATGATCTGTCACTTTGTAGTGTGCTATCAGAAAACAGCATTACCTAGATACATTGAACTAAATATCTGTTCTGTCCTCAACTCATTGTTAGAGACATTGCTCAGGCTTCAATTCTCTGTGAAGTATCCTTGAGCAACTGAGTCAACAAATATTTATCGAGCATTGTAGATGTTTTATGTAATGTACTGAACACTAGGCAAAAAGAAAAAAAATAGTCAATGAATATGATAAAATATTTCCAAAGTAATAGGTTAAACAATCCCATTATAAATATATTTATGATCTGAACAAATGTATATTTGTAATATGTGAGTGCATGTTGAAGAGGAAAAATAATAAGCCCATAGCATTTGAAATATAACTGAAAAGGTTGAAAAATATTCAGAATAAATATATTTACATTTTGTGCTTTTGAAGGATGTATTGGAAATAGAGGAAACATAGAGCAAAAAGAAAAGTGTTGTTTTTTAGGATATACAAAAGTGGTTTGTTGGTGATAGACTATAAACAAGATTAAATCTGAAGGTATTATCTGAGATGGCAATTCAGAAGCTCACTGGAAACAAAATCATGAGAAATTCCAATAATGAAGGCACAGAGCAGGAGTACAGTGCACAGAGAAGTAAGAGATGAGTAAGAGGAGACTTCATGAATTTTCAATGAAAAGGCAAAGGCAAATTGGTTAGGGGAAACTGTTGAGGAAAACATCATTTTTAGAAAAGGCAAGTTGGGACATATTTATTCACCAAGAGAAAGGTATGTAGTCAGAAAATTTAACCTTACCCCAAAAGAGGTTTGTCCCTTGCCCTTAGCTTCTGAGAGATGCTCTTTAGCCATGTCAATCTCTTGGCATGCCATGCCTAAAGGGAGTGTCTTTGTTTGCCAGTAGGCCTTGAGTCATGTCATGTAGGCTACAATGTGATTTAGGGTCTTTGAGTCACACATTATCAGCTTAACCTACAGAGTGAGGCCAGGCACACGGGCAGTCAGTAATGCAGCCCCAATAAAAACTGTGGCTGTCAAGACTCAGAAATTCCCTGGATACCAATGCTCCACTTGCACTCTCACACATATGCATTGGGGAAGTAATATTCTTCCACACAGGACAATGGAAGTCACAAGTTTGGCACTTTCCTGGATTCTGCTTATCTGCCTATGAATTCTTCCCTTCTCATGTTTTAATTTGTATCTTTTCCTTGTTGTCGCGACCCCTTGCCCGCAAGGAAGACGCAACTCGGGAATCTTCTCTCAGCAGTTTATTCAGGTCCTTGATACTTTTTCTTCTCTCCCCTGGATGCCCCTCCCAGCCTTAATAAAGCACCTCAAGCCCCAATGCGAAGCTGCCACGTGGACTTTTCTCACAGGGTGCCAAGTCACAGCGTGCCAACTCATTCTGATAAGGAGTTGTTTGTCACAGACTACAGGGGAAACCAGCGCCATCTTGTAATGGCGGCCACAGTTCACAGAAACAGCTCACCACACCTTGTAACAATTTATAACAATTTGTACATCAGCTTTCAGTGAGTCTGTGGTTCTTTTAGTGAATTAGAAAACCTCAGGATATTTTGCAGAATTCTGTACTGCTAAACTTGCAATTGGTAAAGAGGTGAAGGCAGTCTGTGTGCTGTGTGTACCTCCTCTATATTTGAAAGAGAAGAAGAAGAAGAAGAAGAAGAAGAAGAAGAAGAAGAAGAAGAAGAAGAAGAAGAAGAAAAAGAAGAAGAAGAAGAAGAAGAAGAAGTTGAATCCTAGTTTAGACAGATAGTATTGCATATTGAAGTGGTTAAAAAAATAAAAAAGGCTAAGAAAAGTAGTGTTAAATTTTTTTAACTTTGATCACATGAGGGTTGACATATCCTTGACATCCTTTAAAAATGTTTTTTTTAGTGCATTATAATTATACATAATACTAGGGGTCACTGTGGCACATTCATATATGCACATAACATAATTTTCTCCATTTTTTCTCCAGTACTTCCACTTTCACTCATCTCCTTCTTCCTCTTGATCCCCTCCCTATAATCTCTGTCCTTCCTTCTGTTTATTTATGTATATACTTTTTTCATTGATGTATAATTATTATTCATAAATCAGATCCATTGTGATATATACCTACATGCATGCAGAATCATTTGATAGATTTCATTCATTTATTATTCCCTTTCCCCTCCTTTCTCCCTCATCTAATCTGGTACTCATCCCTTACCTCTATACAACTGATCTCCCTTCTCTTATAAGATCCCAATTTAAATTCCTCTTTTCTCTAAAAGCTTCCAAATTTGAGAGTAGACTTTTGAACCTTGATTTTCTGAAGTTGGTGTTTATTTCACTTAGTGTGTTATT
The DNA here is from genome assembly GCF_045843805.1 of Urocitellus parryii. Classification (NCBI taxonomy): domain Eukaryota; kingdom Metazoa; phylum Chordata; class Mammalia; order Rodentia; family Sciuridae; genus Urocitellus; species Urocitellus parryii. The sequence goes on from NC_135536.1 coordinate 52,097,513, forward strand.
CTACAGTCCTATCCATTTACTAGGAAAAGACATAATGTTATTCTTCTTTGTGGAGCAGTAAAACTTTATTGCATATGTATAGAACATTTTCTTTCTTTCCATATCTTGGCTATAGTGAATTAGGCTGATATCAATATTCACATGCATGCATCACTGTAGTATACTTTTTTAGTTTTTTTTTTTTTTTTTTTTTGGACAAATAAGTAGAGGTATAGTTTGTTACATGGTCACTCCATTCATAATCTTTTGAGAAACGTCCATGTGAATTTCCAAGGTAGTTGAATTGATTTTTAGTCCCAACAACTATGTGTAATTATACCATTATACCTACATCCTCACCAGCACTTACTAATGTCTTCTTGATGACTGCCATTCTAAAGAGGGAGATGAAATCCAAGTTTTGATTTGCATTTCTTCAGTTGATAATGATGTTGAACAAATACCAGTGAATTTCTTCACTGAACTAGAAAAACCAGTCCTACAACTCAGAAGAATAAAAGACCCAGAATAGCCAAACCAATCTTGAGCAATAAGTATCAGTCTAAAGGCATCACAATATCTGACTTTAAATTATGCTACAATTATAGTAACAAAAACAGAAAGCCGTTAGGATAGGACAGAAGAAAAAGAGATAAACAATACCATCATCTCATCTTTGAAAAAGGTGCCAAAAAATAAGGCAAAGAAAAGACATCCTTTATAACATATAGTGCTAGAAAAAACTGGATATACATTTGTAGAAAAAAATAAATAAATACTAGACCCCTATCTATCACCTTGCACAAAAGTCAACTCAAAATGACTCAAGGACCTAAGAATTAAACCAGAAACTGTACAACTCATAAAAGACATAGGGTTAACACTCTTAACTTACATGCAGGTGTCAACTTCCCTAATAAGACACCTAAGGCCTAAGAAAGCAAGCCACAAATCAATAAATCAGATTGCATCAAATTAAAAAGCTTCTGCACAGCAAAGGAAACAATGAAGAGCATGAAGAGAAAACTTTCAGAGTGTAAACAACTATTTCCAGTTACTGTTCTGACAGAGGATTAGTATTCAGAGTATATAAAGAGCCCTAAAAACTTAACAGCAAAAAAAAACCCAAAATAACTTTGTCAAAAAGCACAAATTAAACAGAAAATTCTTAAAAGAAGATATGCAAATGTTCAACAAATATATGACAAATGTCCAACATGCTTAGCATTTTAATGGTAAAAAAAAACAAAAACAAAAACATTATTTGTCTGTGGGTACATGTGTGTGGAAAAGTTGTAGAAAACTCTGGTGATTCATGTTAGAAGAAATAATTTTTTTCACAAACATAAGTGTTTGTGTAATAAGACAATGAAAATTTGAGTAAGGATACAGGAGAATAGTAAATTTTTGAAAAGCTGATGAAGGAACCAAGAAGTTAATGCATATAAGCTCAGAAACCATAAAATTTGTAGACATACCAATGAATACATGGGCATATGTTCACCATCATCATTTTATTCTTCATTTCTATTTCTTCAAAGCCAACTGTAACCTTTAACAAATCTCTGCAGTAGCAGAAAATCATGACAGCAGGGTATAGATAGACCGTATTCTCTGTGAACAGAGAGCTTGCATAGGAAGCTTCCTCAGAAGAAAAGAGGAATCAGGGTAAGAAGCAAGAATGGTATGCAGATGGTTTTATCTAATAAGTTGGTGCAAATTAAGGGAAAAGGCTGGATATTTGATTCTGATGATCAAGAGGTAGTAGTATTGGGCTGGGGATGTGGCTCAAGTGGTAGCGCGCTCGCCTGGCATGAGTGCAGATCGGATTGGGTTCGATCCTCAGCACCACATACAAACAAAGATGTTGTGTCTGCCGAAAACTAAAAAAATAAATATTAAAAAATTATCTCTCTCTAAAAAAAGAGGTAATAGTATTAATAATATACATAAGACATCAAGAAGAATGCATAGACTCAGTGGGTTTTCTTGGTTTAGTAGTCACTTATTCAGATTTAGGAGTAAAAGTAAAACCATAACAATAAAAAATAAGAAAGGCCATTAATGACAGAGCATCCCTACAGTAAATGTTTAGGTCTTTCTGCCATATAAAAAATTATGATCAGGTGCTAGATTAATTTATATTTCTCTCTCTCTCTGTCTCTGTCTCTGAATATATACATATATATTTTCATATAAAAGATTATATATATATATATATATATATATATATATATATTTATATCCTTAGATATATATAAATTTGTACTGGAAAGGGATTTTATGAATTCCAACTCCAGCCACATACCCAGTTGAAGATATTGGGATTATAATAACTAAACATATTTCCCTTTTTACCCTCCTTATAAAATACTAGATAGAAATTGTGTTAATAATGACCAATTCTATACCAAGTACTTAAATAACAGCATGAAAGGGGTATTGTGACTGAACTAGAAACAGAAAAAAAAATTACGTCTTTTAGGGAAAAAGAATATATGTCTATAGTTGTATGAAGAACAATTGCATCATACCAGGAAGAACAGACTTAGCTATCACACAGACTTAATCAATGGTGGAAGCTGAACAGAAATTCTTGAGAACTGCATTGACTTTTTTTTTTGCTCTTGAGAACCACACTCTTAAGAGCACACATTGTAAATATTCATTGGAGGCCCCTATGTCCATAACTTCTCAGCTATTTCAAAATTTGTGTGAGCTCCTGTTTCTGTATCATATCTGGAATATTTGTACTAACTTTTATATTCCTATCTACATCTAAAATGAACAACAGATAATCTTATTATGAGTATATGAAAATGTGTTAAAAAATCTCATTTAGAAAGTTTTAGTATTCATTGAATCACAGGAAGTTTGTGCCATAATTAAAGAAAATTAAATTTTCTTGGGAATCATTTAAAAATATTTATGTTAGTCAACTTCCATTTGCTGAACTTAATGTTTAATTTTCCAGTGATTGCTAAGAATTATTGGCAAGCTGATTATATTTGTGGATCTTTAAAAAAGCAAACTGCAAGAGAAAAATCAAGAAAAAATAGCAATGTTATACTACATACATACTTTTAAGATAGATATATTTAGTATATGGAATTCTTACAAATGATAAATACACTGATTATCAGGAGAATATTTTTCTAAGCCTTCATTCTACCATTGTGGTCATTGTCCCAACACCTTTGAAGAGTGCCTTCAAATTGGGGAAGAGTTGTTAAACCAGTGAGACCAAAGACAGAAGAGTGCCATGGCTATAGTTTTAAGTGGGTGAAATAACGATCTCTTGAAGATCAATACCTCTTAATGTCCTACCTGAAATGTAGCAAGGGATAGTAATTTTCAACAGTTATCTCTCTTCCAAGTCTTCTGCAGTTTCCACAGATTGAAGAAACCAATCAAGTCTTTCCCTTGCAGAATGAGGCTTAACTTGTCCTATTTTCTTTCATAAATGCTGGAGTATTCCGATGCTGAATTTTTGTTAAATTTGGAGCCAGTGATGTGAAGGCACTTCAAGTCGCTAATATTAATTGTAAGCTTCCTCTCAATAGTTACTTGATAATCTGGTATTGGGTTATAACTGCTTTTAGCCAGTTATTAATAAAATAAGACACTTTCATAATTGAAAATCAGGTTAGAAATTATATGGTATAAAATGTGACTCAGAGGCCAAACACACAATGAAAGATATATTTGAGTTGATGTGAAAATAGCAAAGGACTATGACTTAAGTTGAAAAAGTAGATTATGACATACTAATGCAATGTCATACAACTTATACAAAAGTCACACAACACAATAGTTTATAAGGATGCATATGTATCTGCACACAAGGGCATAGCAAAATGCACATGCAGAGCATAGTGCTAATAGTTATATTCCCTGAAGAGATGGAGTGAGCCATGTATTTGGGAAGAAAACTGCATTACTGTTTACAAATTACAAAAATGTCTGTATATAATATTTGTTCAAATAATCATATTTTTAAATAAAAAAGGCAACAGCATGAGGTATGTAAATTATGCTTTTAGTCATTATCTCTGGGTGGTGAGACTGTGGATAATTTTCCATTTTTCCTTGTGTTCTTTGGGTTTGTCTGGAAATTTTCTTTGAATAATCATGCATTATGCTATGATAGGAAAGTAAAATGAATTTGTTTTTAAATTTGTCTATATGGATGCACATGAATACACACAAATTTCAGTTATCTACATTGATACCATTAACATATACTTTTTAGTTGAAAATATTGAATTACTTACTTTGAATATTTAATCACTCTTTCTATTGATTGATTTCATATTCTGTTTTTTTTTTTTTCAGAAACCAAAGTCCATCTTAACACTGGAACAGATTATTTACCTTTATGATGTAAATCAATGTCCAGACTTTTTATTACCCTTAAATATACCTAATAGTTTTGTTATAAACTCTGACATGTTAAAATCTTGTAAATGGAGATTCCTGTACCTAAAATGTAAAAAAATCAGAACATAATGAAAATCAATAACTCTTTTTGGATCCGCTAAAAAATCTAGTCATAGGGCTAATCATCATCTTGTAAATTGGAAAGAAAATCCAAAAGTTACAGCTAAAATTGGCTTACCTGGAACAGAAGCTACTAGAGCCAAAATTTGATGGGAATACTTCACTGCAACTGTAAATTTCTAGAGGCCAATGTGTATTAGATTGAGATTGAGAAAACTGGGAAACACAGTCTTGGGAATACCCTCACTCTTTCCTTGGATGTACCCACAGGAACTCTAATAGGTTCAGGTTCCCATCGTGAAGAGTCAAAAACAACCCTTGAGGGAAAAATAAAAATTTTCAAAGAGGTCTAGAGTTTTCTTTATAATAGTGGCCTACTCTGGATAGAAACTATCTTTATTAGAGCCTGATACAACCCTGGGAGAAGCAAAACTATCCAACTCTAGACCCCTCTAATCCTCTAATCGTTCTGTCTCATCTAAAGTTGGGGTTAGGATGCTAAGGCACACACAGAAGGACACAGGCCTGGAACTCAGGCACACTAAAGGACTGAGAATTATCATAGGATTATTAAACATTTTCCTACCTGATAGCTCATCATCACCAGCAGAACTCAAGTATAATATTGGATTATAGCTGAAAGCACAATAAGGCACAGAAGATCTAGGGGAAAAGCATAAGATTAACAAGGGAGATGAAAACGAGACCCTTATCTCAGTTAGTTTTTATCACTGTGACTAAAATACCTGATAAGAACAATTTAAAGGAGGAAATGTTTATTTGGGGATCATAGTTTCAGAAGTCTTAATCAACAGATGGCCAACTTCATTGCTCTGGGTCAGATAGGTTACAAGGGAAGGGCACAGAGGTGGGAAGTTGCTCCTAAGGCAATAAGAAGTAGGGGGAATGTGTGTGGAGCTACCTGCAGTTCCCACCTAGTCAGTTCATTCAAACTAGAATGGACTGATCATGTTACATCTCTTGATATCCAATAATTCCACCTCTGAGTATTCCTCCATTAACAGTAGCTTTTAAGGGACACCTAACATTCAAATCATAACAACCCCAAGAAAATTAAAATTCCTGGCACCCACAGTTACAACAAAAATTTAATACAACCCAACTCCTAGAGAGATTCACTTAAAACTTCAAACTAAGGGCTTATTTTCCTCTATTGCTATGATCCAATATATAGAGCATGGCTTTTAATAAGAAATCACAGGGTATGCGAAAGAAAAATGCATAGTCTGAAAAGACAAAGCAAGCAAAACTATATGCATTATGTTACGGTATAGATTTTGGAATTGTCCTGAAGCGAACTTAAAATAATTATAATTAGTATGTCAAGGGCTATATTGCTGTCAGGTTGACAGCAAGCAAGAATGGATGAGTATGGTTAAAAAAAAAGATACGAGTGATAACAAAGAATCAAGAGAAAATTCTAAAAATAAAAAGAACATAGTAACAGAAATGAAGAATATATTAGATGGACATGTCACTAAGTGACTCATGGCAAGAAAAGAAAAGTGACCTGCAAGATATGTCAATAGAAACTACCCTAATTGAAAAGCAAAGAGAAAAAGGAAGGAAGGACAGTAAAAATCATTTGAATTTTTTTTTTCTTTTTGGTACCAAGGATTGAACTCATTGGCACTTGACCACTGAGCCACATCCCAGCCCTATTTTGTATTTTATTTAGAGACAGGGTCTCACTGAGTTCCTTAGTGACTCGCAGCTACTGAGGCTGGCTTTGAACTTGAAGTTCTCCTACCTCAGCCTCCCTGTGCTACTGGGATTACAGGCGTGCACCACCACACCTGGCTTCCTTCCTTCCTTCCTTCCTTCCTTCCTTCCTTCCTTCCTTCCTTCCTTCCTTTCTTTCTGTTTTAGTTGTATATGGACAGCATGCCTTTATTTTATTTGTTTATTTTTATGTAGGGCTAAGGATTGAACCTAGTGCCTTACTCATTATAGGCAAACACTTTGCCACTTAGCTACAGCCCTAGCCCCTTGATTTTGGGCAATGTTAAAGGAATGATGTATGTGTTATTAGAATACCAGGGGGAAAGGTAAGAATGGAGTAGATTAAATATCTTAAGTCATAATGTCCAATAAATTTCCAAAATTCATAAGGGACTCTGAACCCCACATTGAGGAAGCATACAGAACACCCAACAGGATGATTACCAACCAAATGAATGCAAAACCAAAAAGATTACAGCTCATCTAGGTTGATAACATTCAAATCATATAAAATCAAAGAACAATCTTGAAAGAAATAAGAGGAAAACAAAACCTTACCTATAGAGAAATAAGATAAGAATTATATCAGGTTTTTTGTTAGAATCCATGTGAGTGAGAAGGCAGGTACACAAAATATTAGAGATCAGAAAAGAAAAAAGACAAAAATCTTCAGATTTTATACCCAGAGATATTATCTTTCAAAAGGAAACAAAAATAATGTCCATCTCAGACAAAGAAAAACCATGGGTTTTACTGTCAGTAGAATCTGACCCGTAAAAAATGCTTAAAGTAGTTCTTTAGGGAACAGAATTTTTTTCTCATTTTCTTCTCACTCTGCTATAACTGAGATTTGATATGATCTATTGCTTAGCTCTCTTAGAATATCAATTATACTACTTTCCTTTTTATATCTGCAGTCCAGAATTTGCATAGTTATACAGAAATAGAAATAAGTACCAATAAAAAAATGTGCAATGAAGAAAATAGTTACAAACATGATAGATATTAATACAACTATAGTGATGATCACTTTAAGTAATTAGACAATATAATTTCAGAGTGTCAGAGTGGATTAAGAAAAAAACCCTCTCTATAATGTGTGTGTGAATTTCACTTTAAATATAAATATATGGTTAGGTTAAAAGCAAAGGGATGTTAAAGGATATGCCAGGTTAAGATTTTTTAAGGTGTGTATAATTAAAAAAACAAAAACAAGACATTGTTGTTGAGGTAAACAAAAGTAAAGCATGATAAAATAATGACATTTCAAAGTTTTGCCCAAAAGAAACTTTTATATAAGTCCTTAATAAATTGTTTTTAATTAAATATATAGAACATAAAATAATCTATTTAAATTATTATTATATCATATACTACATTTTCTCACCTCATAATTAGTTGAATTTAATGAATCACTGTTTTTTATACATTTTCAGAATAACAATATTTAAGAAAATAATATAAAAACAGTTATATATATCTCAAATGAATTAATGCCTCCTTAATCACTAGATACTTAAAATGCATCCAAATAAATAATGTTATAGTGACTTAATTGTGTCATAGTATAATAAAAATGATATGAATCATAGTTTACAAAATTATTAATTTTATTCAGGTACTTGAAAAGTGATAAGGCATCCCACTTATTTTTGTTTTCAGATACCTGGAATTTGGGTTATGACACTAAAGTAAAGAAAATAAGCTTGTATTCCATAACTTGTAATTCATTTGTAAATGTTAATATAGTCTATTGGGTTTTGCCACTGTTGCTAAATTTATTCAAAAGAGTTATCAAATTATAATTAAATGAACAGAGATCTGCTTGGCCTGTGTAAATATAGTAATTGGCTCATAAATATGTAATTCTATTAATTCATGTGCAGTCCCTGGTGGTTTGGAAATAAGTTTAGTTTTCTCAATGACCATCTTATAAATATTTTATCTTTCAAGAATGGATTTTGAAAAGAAATTTGGAGTTTATCTGAATAGAATTTTGTTTACATGTAAATACCAGAAAAAATATTCAAAATTATAGGGCCAATGTGATGGAAATTGTCAATGTCTTTGATACATCACTCCTAGTGACATTGCCTAGTTCACCATGTTTGGTGAAAAAGGACTCCAGAGCATTTTCACCATAGCTACAGCCCATTCCGTTAGAAATATCCAGGTAACATGAAAAATCACATTCAATTCTTTATCCATTCCATGTCTTTAAGTGAATTTACAAAACTTCATATAGAGAGAATTACCCCTCATTTAAGAACACAGAATATAATTCTTTCCTCTTAGGAGTAAAAGCCTACATAAAATAAAACCTTGCATTCAATTAATCTCATTTCCTGATTTAATTTTTGTTAGGTTTATTGTTATTTCATTTGCCTTTTCCTTTATGTCTTCCAAAACATTTCTTTACCAAACCAATTAAATTTTAACTAGAAAAGAAATTAAGAATAAGGTGTTTCATTCACAAATGTTTGTTTCTATTCTCTGAGCAGATCTTAAGAGCAAATCAGAAGCATGAAAGCCAGCTGCACATGTTCTTCCACAGCGGATCATTAAGTGCTTCATCATAAATGTTAGCCTTTTAAACATTGTTAAAATTCTACTTTCAACAAACCTGCTCATTCATTATTCTTCATCTATTTTTACTCATTCTTCCAATTAACCAAATAGAATAATAATTCAATGGCTTCAGAGATGAACTGCAACCTTCTCAAATTTTGGCTAAAAGTATAAAGGGAAAAAGGGGTGAACAAATAAATATTTTAGATTCACACATTAAATAGACCAGGTAACAGGCACTTTGTTGAGTTCAAAGTTTAACCTTCCTTTAGGAATTGCATCATGGCATTTTAGAATAAGCAAATCTATCCAGGAACTTCTGGCATTCAGTACTGTACCCATAAATTATTCATTCATTTGCAGATTTCATTTATGTCAAATCTTGTTAGAACAGTTAATTTTACATGAAAGTTATTCTCAGAGGAAGCTCTTAACAATTGGACATTAGCATTTTTCAGTAAGTCAGCATTTTTCATGTAACAAGATTTCTGTCTTATTCTGAGTAATAGCACTTGCATAATTTAATCATCACGCAGTTTAGCATGGGTCTAAGAATGTCATTTTCTTGAATTACATATTAAATTTTTGTGCATAGTAGGGTAACCAGTTTTAAGAAAGTAAATTATAGGGCTTTATAGAAAAATAAGCAAACAAATAACAACAACAACAAATGCTTGTAGTGCTGAGATAAAACTCAGAGCCTCACAAATGCCAGACAAGTGCTCTACCACTGAGCTTCAGCCCCAAACCAATAGGAGGCATTTTAAAATACATATATTTAGTTACCTTATGAAGTCAACGAAAGTGAAATATAACCTTAACTGAACTATTATTTTGTAATAAAAAATATTAATTAGCCATAAGAAGTGAAAAGTTTATCTTCTAGATGTACTGATAAATACAATAAAATGTTGGAAAATATTCTGGTTGATTATAATGACATTTGTATGGACAATTATATCTGGTTTTAGTATATCCATTTATATGTAAGAGTGCTTTATCATTAAATATAGATTTGTGACCATTAAAATATATATTCTCTTATTTCAAAGATGTTTTATATTTAACAACTTTTAAAGTCAAGTATTTAAGGGTTTTCTTTGTATCATAAAGTAAATATAAAAAGAAGCCTGGTGGCTGAGTGTGTACTCAGGATTTCTAACAGATGGAACTTTGAGTCTGGTTTCTGCTTTCTCCAGTACTAATTCAAAATATCTGCCTGTTCTTAGGTGCTTGTTAGATGAGATTTTGTTTCCAAACAAGAAGGTCTCAATGCTTCCCTCAGTTTGACCTTATGCATGTTTCTTCTGCCTTTTTTTTTTTTTAAAGAGAGAGGAGGGGGGGATAGAGAGAGAGAGAGAGAGAGAGAGAGAGAGAGAGAGAGAGAGAGAGAGAGAGAGAGAATTTATTTATTTATTTTAGTTCTCGGTGGACACAACATCTTTGTTTGTATGTGGTGCTGAGGATCGAACCCGGGCTGCACGCATGCCAGGCAAGCGCACTACCGCTTGAGCCACATCCCCAGCCCTCTTCTGCCTTCTTGATTCCCGACCTCTCTCTTTATTCAAGCTCTTACGGAATCCAGATTTGAAGCTCCAAGCAAAAGAAGAGTTACTTGCCACCTAGCCAGACATGTGCAAAAATATAAGTTGAAATTAAAATTTTTCTTAATGCTAATAATGGGTAATGTGTGCAGATATTTCAAAAGAAAATTTGAAACTCTGCTTTATTTTCACCTAGGTAGATTATATTAAATTGTTCAGAAGAGAGTCGTAACTGCTTATGGCAAAAAACAATATACTGTCTCTACATAGATTCCCTGGAAAGTTAAACTTTTTTTTTTTTTAGGACTATACTCAAAATTTGTCTTTACTCCAAAAATTTACACATAACTCTTATTCCAAATCCACATCTATCTTTAAGCTTCTTCATAGATATCTTTCATGAAGCATCTCCATGATTGATAGTGAAGTTAGTTTGTTGATTACTTTGGCTTTTTATAAATACCAATATTTAAAAAGTCATTTATTAGAAGTAAACATATAGAATATTATTCAAAATTATTTTACTTTTTCTGAGTACTTTTCACCTTTATCATTATTTTTCATATTATTCAGGCAAATATTCTTAATATATTATTTTGTGTCTGTGAAACAAATTATCAACTGTTTAGTTATTCCTCAACATAAATTCTGAATTATAGTAGAAAGGAACTAAAAACATATATTTAAAATATTTAAAAAAATTATTAGCCCTATTGATGAGATTAGTTTGATCCCTCAAGGACCCCAGCCAATCTTGTGCCTCAAAAAAGTAACTAATTACAACAAACAGAGAAAAATTCACTATTCATTGCAACTTTTTTGACTAAAGAAAAAAATCTCTGTTATATTCTGTTTTATAATCATTGCTTCTAGAGAATGGAAATCTCCTAACATTTGGTTAAGAGTTAACAAATGATTTGTGCCATGAAAATGGGAAATTTTCTCTGGATCATACTGGCAGCTTAATTGTGAAAACTCTGCAATGGTAATTTATCATTTTCTTTCTTTATAGTTTTTCATTAGTCCTACTTTGTTCTCTACCCTCTCCACTTCCAGGATCTGATCTTACTTTTGTGTGTGTGTGTGTGTGTGTGTGTGTGTGTGTGCACATGCATATTGGTTAAAGAACTGAAATTAGTAACAAAATATTAAAAATACATTTAGCAGGATAATACATTTCATTTATTCTTTGTACATTTCTATACTGTGTAATGTTCAATAGTTATAATTTGTACCAGGTTTCTTATAAAGCAGACACAATAGCTGCTAAATAAGCAGGCAGGACTAAAAATTTACAGTTGAACAGATACTATTGGAACAAGGTTTATGAGGATTGTTGAAATCTAGAGAAATCTTTTCTAGGACATGAGATAATATTTTCTTCACTTTTTTGGGGAGAAATTGAGGAATGTTTCTATAGAAAAGTTAACTTTTACTAGAATATTATTCATTTAAGTGGTCATGATTTTCAATGCTAGCAAAAAGAATGCTACATCAATTTTCTGAATCCTCTTTATATATGAACACTACAGTTGAGTACTTACATTGATTTACTTTCCAGAACTGAAAAAGTATTGCAAGAGAGTTTTCTGTATATGTCTGGCTAAAGAAATAAGGGTAAAAAAATCTGTAGTCACTTTTATAGGTCCAAGATGATTTCCTCCCTAAACACTCAAAAGAAAGGGATGTTAAATTACATCTTTATGAGATGTACTCTTTCTTTTTGGGCACAAAATAATTTTCTATTTATAAGTTAGTGACTCAGACCACAACAAGACAGTTTTCATAAATATTCTAAAGTCTTCTCATTTATGCCTCTTAAAAGAAAAAGGCTGCAAAAAGTGATGTACTCTTTTGCTTCCAGTATAACTTGTAAGATTTTAATATATTAACTCTTTCACATATAACACATATAAACCAGGTCAAGAATAACAACTATACGAAGTATTTGCTTAACAAAACAAGGAGATTGATTTTAGAGAACAATTTTATTTTTGAAAAGGGGTTGTCCTATGGTGAGATTATGTAGCTTTGGTTTAAGGAAGGATCACAGGTGTGACACATCATGGTTAAAATTCTAAGAAAGTACATCATCCTTTGGATCTAGGAATGTGAGAGCAAATGAGGAATGGTTCACAAAGAGCATAAGGGGGTAATACCTCAAAATGTGGTCATCCCACATCTGTTTACTAATTCAAATCTGTTACTTCTCTCATTTTCTCTTATTTTTTCATCTCATCTTGAGCCAGATACATTGGGGGAAGACTTAAAAGCAGCTTATGGAAACAGATTACTGATATTGTGTTACCAACATCACCATCCAATGAAACAGATTTTGCAGTTTAAATATAAATATTATAGTGACTTCATTAAAAATATCAATACTCTTCACACAGCTATATAAGTATATCTCTATGATATAATATTTACAATATCTGTTTTGCAACTCACATAAATAAGCATACCTAGAAGGAGAAAAATAGGGTCCTCTCTGAATGGAAAATAATATCAAAAGAAGCCAGCTGAAAGATATTTCAATGTTGAAATAGACAAGGAATTAAATAACTACCCTATGTGCAACTAGGTGAAGTGCAAAATATACATAAAGGGTAAAAAATAAATCTTACAACAAAGAAAGCAAAGTGCAAAGAGGAAGTAAATGAAAAATTTACAATGTACAAAAACAATATTCACATTTTTAAAAATAACTGTGTTAAATGAATATAATAGATTAAAATTGTTAACTTTAAGATAAGTCAATACAAAATACAACTTATAAAAAGAAAATATTTTTTAGTAAAAGTGAACAAAAGCTATTGGGAATATAGTGAAAATTTTCAAAAGTCTAAAGGAAAAAGTAAAGTACAAAATAAGAAATCTGTATGACAAATAACAGATAAAAAATTCCAAAGTTGATAAACTACAGTATTTTATCAAATATCAATATATTTATGTATATATAATACATATATTATGAATGATAAATACATATATTATTTACATAATACATATATTATTGTATATTCACAATATCTAGGGTAAATATAACCAAAGGTATATTAAGGCACATAATATCTATATGACTGAAAAGATTGAAAGTATACATGCAAAAACAAAACATTAAATACTGAGTAAAAAGAATATGAATGACTGTAAACTCTTCATCAGAAAGTATGGAAGTTTGGGGAGTGTAGAGTATTTTAAAAGTATCAGGAAAAAAATGGCAATAGTAGCAAAAACTATGTACCTAGGTTGTTCCATACAGTGAAAAAAAGCCTTTAAGAATGTACATAATTTAAATTTTTTTAGAATTAATTATTGCAAGGAGTGGCAAACACCATAAAGCTTTCAATATGCAGGATATCTGCAGTCCATACTGACATTTGGGGTGGTGGTAGAAGAGGTTATGTAAAAAATTAGCTTCTCTTATGTATAAGTTCATAGTATTTTGTTATAGTAACCCAAACATACTATCAACATTACCAATAATAGGTAGCAACATTATCTAAACTAATCATGAGGTGGAATAAACATTGAACATCAACAGGGAAATACATAGCTAAAATGTGGGAGTTAATATAAAATGTATTTTTATTGAACTTTGAAGAGGAATAATATTATGACATGTTACAACATGTATGAACCTTGATATTATGTTCAGAATTGTAAATCAAATACTATGAAAAAAATATTGTGTGATTTCACATATCTGAGGTGTCCAGAAGAGTCAAATTCTTAAATAAAAATAGAAGTAGAATGTTGCTTTCAAGGGGTGGGGTGGAAGGGTTAAAAGGGAAGTTGTTTAATGGGCATAAAATATTACATTTTACCTTTGTTTTTCAAGATAAAATGTTCTGAACATTGGTGTCACAACATTGTGAATAAAATTACACTAATGAATGGTACATTTATAAATGGTTAAGATGATAAATTTTATATTATATAATTTTTAATCACTTTCAAAAAGAAGAAAAATAGTAAGGATATTTATCCAAAGAGATTTTCATTAGTAGAAATACTAAATTCTTGAGAATTAAGTGGAATGATGTCAGAGGGAATGTAAACCCTTAGGGTTTAGTTAAAAGAGGATGTCCAAAAGTACTAGTTATATTTATATCTTAGTTAGTTATGACAATATAGCATTTTAAAAATAACATTGTTTTTATAAAATATATATATACACATATATATTTTATAAAATATATATATATACACACATATTATGTAGTACATATATCATATAGAATGATTAAAGGATAAAGGATGAAGGTGAGGTAAAATAAAATGTTGCAAAATACCCACATTCTACTTATAATATCAATACTGATAGCCTCTATTAACTAAATAATTGCAGAAATTTCTAAATTTAAAAATTTGACTATTCTAGGCACAGTGATGAATACCTGTAATCCCAGCAGCTCCAGAGGCTGAGACAGGAAGATCTCAAATTCAAATCTGGCTTCAGCAACTTGGTGAGGCCTTGAGCTCCTTAGTAAAAACCTGTGTCAAAATAGTCTCAAAACAAAATATTAAAAATGGCGAAGGTATTGATAATGGTTAACACTCTTGGGGTTATCCCTGATATAAAAAAAATGAAAAATAAATAATTCAATAAGAGGAAAAAAAGACAACACAGGAAAAAATGGTATTTATCTTCATGCAACAAAAATTCTTCAGTGTTTACTTATATTTATCAGCATTCTTATCCTGCTTGAAAGTATAGATTATTTTCTGTTTTCATTATTCACGTTTATTTTGAAATCAATTTAAAATTTAGATACTGAAAATACCCATCACTCATTAATATATAACGACTTTTGTTTGTGGGTATATAAATAAATAATCTTCAGAATTAGTATTGACTTTTTCTATTAATGTGAAACTAATAAATCAATGTGAAATAAACATACCCACTGAGAAAACAAGTAAAACAAACTTATATTCTTCACCTGAATGATAAGTTTGATTTTATTTTTTCTATAGTTCCTATTACTGTGATCACACATTCTTAGCTTTGAATTGTAATATTTGGTTGGCTGGCAGCTAAAGTTACCACTTTAAATTTTTTAAAGAAAAGTATGAGTAGAGCTAAAAGATGCTCAGTGAAGTCTCATTGGACTCAGATCAGCAGGAGTACCAGATGATTTCTTATTCACACAACACTATATGATTTCTTCAGTTTCTTAAATTGAGATTCACAATTTTTGAGGGACTCTTGATATGGTATAATTTTGATATTTTAACATTTGATCCCAGAAGCAATCATTCAATTTTGGAGTACCTTCAAAGGGTTACATAAATTTAATGATGTACATATTTATACTTACTGGTATTATTTTGCTGCCATTTCAGACTGATGCATGTTGTTTACATTAAATAGCATAAGTAAATACATTAACTTGCAATGTTATCCCGCATGCTTTTTCTCTTTTTTTTCTCTTAAGTTGGTAGTAAATAAGATCAGATGAATTTTTTTTAATCACCTCCTATTATTTGAAATGGTTTTATCTGTTTATCTGGGAAAGTCTTTGGATGACCTATGGGTTTGGGTCTTCTTATAATTTTTGAATGGACACATAAAAATTATATGTATGTGTGTGTGTGTGTGTGTGTGTGTGTGTTTTATAATATGTAAATCAAAATAAACATATCTATTTTATTAAATTATTTCTTTACTTTTGTGGTAAAATATTCAAAAAAGTTTTCTTCTAGTTTTTAAACATATCTATTATTACATTGTCACAATTGTACATTGTACAACATCACACTAGAACTTATTTCACCTATCAAACAGAATTTAGTCGCCATTTATCAAAATTTGCCCAGTCCTCTCCCTATTTCCTTTTCTCAGCTTCTGGTAGCCAGTATTCTACTCTCCACTTCTAAGAAACAAATTGTTTTAGATTACAAATATGGGTGAGTTCTTTTAGTATTTTGTCTTTCTATTACAGCCTTATTTGACTTAACAGAATCCAAATCCATGTTGTTGTAAATGACAGGATTTTTTCATTTTTATGAATAAATCATATTCCATGTGTCTATGTAGCAGATGTTCTACATTTATTCATCATTTGATGGGCACTTAGGTTGTTTCCATGTGTTGGATATTGTTAATAGTGTAATAAACATGGCAGAGTGATGGATGATTAACATATTGCTTTCATTTCCTTTGGATTTACATCCAGGAGAAGAATTGGTGGATCAATTATTAATTTTTTGAGAACTCTCCTTATTGTTTTTCATAATGGGTGCACTAATTTTAGTTTTTACCAACAGTGTTTAGCTTTCTCACTTCTCCACATCCTCACCAACACTGTTTGTCTTTTTGATAATAGTCTTTCTTACTGTGGCTTCAATTTACATTTCTTGTATGTTTAGTGATGTCAAGCATTTATTCATAAACGTTTTGGCCATTTGTATATCTTGTTTTGGAAATAATTGATCTAGTTCTATTGCTTTGTTTACTGGGTTATATTATTATTATTATTATTATTACTATTATTATTATTCTGAGTTTTAGAGTTCCTTATATATTATGAATATTAACTCTTTGTCAGATGTATAGTTACAAACATTATCCCCCATTCTGCAGGTTTTCTCTTCACACTGTTGATTATTTTCTTGGCTATGTAAAAGCTTTACAGCTTGACATAACTCCACTTTTCTATGCTTGATTTTGTTTCCTGTTATTTGGAGTCTTATGCCCATAATTCTTGCCCATCTCAATATCTGAAAGTATTTCTGCTCTGCCCCCACTCAATACCCCTGCTTTCTTCTAGTACTTTTATATTTTCAGGTCTTACTGTTAAGTCTTTAAACCAATTTGAGTTGATACTTGTTCCTGGTGAGAAAGATAGGGTTTAGTTTTATTCTTCTGTATGTGGATACCCAATTTCCCCAACACCATTTATTGAAGAGACAGTCCTTTCTCTAATGCATGTTTTTAGGACTTTGTTTAGAATAAGATAGTTGTAGATGGGTGAATGAGTTTATTGTATCCTCTGGTTTTGTTCCCATGGTCTATATGTCTATCTTTATGCCAATACTATTGTGTTTTTATTACTAGAGATTATATATTTTAAAGTCCATTAGAGTAATGCTTATTGCTTTGTTCTGTCCCTCAAAACAGCTTGGGATATTTAGAATTATTTTTTGATTCGACATAAATTGTAAGATTATTTATTTTTGTTTTACAATAATTGGTATTTTGATAGGGAATGCATTGCCTCACTTGGGGAAGTATGAATATTTTAACAATATTAATTTTTCTAATTTATGAACACAGGGTATCTTTACATTTTTGGATTCCCTTAAATATTTAAATTAATTTTCATAGTGTTCATTTTAAAGAATATTTTACCTCTAGGGTTAAAGTTGCTATAGATTTTTTTTTCATTTTATTTTCTGTTTGTTTTACTTTGTTTTCCTGTTATCAAAGAGATTGCTTTATTGATTCCTGTTTCAGATAAATCACTATTGACGTATTAAAGTGTTCTGATTCTTTTTTTTATAGTTTGTTTTTAGTTGTAGATGGACCCAATATCTCTATTTTATTTTATTTTTTAAATGTGGTACAGAGGATTGAACCTCAGGCCTCACATGTGCTAGGCAAGTACTCTACCACTGAGCTACAACCCCAGCCCCAAAAGTGTCCAAGTTCTTGTATGTTGACATTATATTATATAATATTCCTGAATTTATTTATTATTTCCAATAACAATTTGAGGAGTCTTTAGGTTTCCTATGTTAAAAATTATGCGATTTACAAAGAGTGATAATTTGAATTCCTTCTCTCCAATTTAGATGCCTTTCCTTTATACACTTCTATTGCCTGATTGCCCTGTGTAGGACTTGCATTACTACACAAAACAAAAGTGTTAAATGTGGGCATCTTTGTTGCAGAACTTAGAAAAAAAATTTTCATCTTTTCCTCCTTCAGGATAATGTTAGCTATGTGCTTGTTATCTATGGCCTTTCTCATGTTGAATTGTTTCTGGTATACACAATTGTTCAAAGTTTGTATCATGAAAGCATGCTAAATTTTATCAAATGCCCTTTCTGCATCTATCAAAGTGATCACATGGTTTTTGTTTTTCATTTGATTGATATGATATATCACATTTTAAAAATTTTCATATGTTGAACCATCCTTACATGCCTTGGATGAATCCCACTGGATTGTGGAGAAAATTCTTTTAAATATGTTGTTGGATTTCATTCACTAGATATTTTTGTAGGTGATTTTCCTATGTATGTATGTCAGAGATATTGGCCTGTGACAATATTTTTATTGTTTCCTTGTCTGGTTTTGATATTAGGATAATACTTGCCTCATACATTGTGTTTAAAGAATTTCCTCCTCTTTATGTGTTTGAAATAATTTGAGAAGAATTGCTATTAATTCTTCCTTAATTGTTTGGATGAATTCAGCAGTGAAGTCATCTGATTCTGGGCATTTCTTTAATGAGAGAATTTTCATACTGATTCAATAATGTTGCTCATTATTTGCAATTTCAAGTTTCCTAATTCTTCATTATAAAGTCTTGATGATGCGTATGAGTTCAGATTTTTTCCACTTCTATGTTTTCAAATTAATTTGTATCTTGTGGTTTTAGTCATGATGTTTTCTTTTTATCTCTTATTTTGAGTCTTTTACATTTATTTTCTTAGTTATCTAGCTAAGGATTTTTTTGTGTGTATTTCTTTATTAATTTTTTGTTTTACTTTGTTTTTACTTCTTTTATTTCTTCCCTTATTATTTTTTCTTTCCTTCTAAAATTTCATATTTGATTTTTCCTTATTTTTATTGTACCTTGCAGTGTATAATTATAGGTTCTTTGAGAGCTTTTTGATTTTTTTAATATAGGTATTGATTGTTTTAAACTTTGATTTAGTACTGATTTTCTGTATCACATAGGTTTAATTTCATTCCATCATCATTAGTTAAAAGAAATATTTTTATTTCCTTCTTAATTTTTTATTAATCCACTGTTTATTCAAAAGCATGTTGTTTAATTTCCAGGTATCTGCAGTTTCCAAAATTTTTGGTTACTGATTTCTAGTTTTATTTTTTTGTGTTTTAAAATAACTTAATATGATTTCAGTTCTTCCAAATTTGTTGAAATGTGTTTGAACTCTACCATATATTAGTCAGAGTTCTCTAGAGGAACAGAATCAACAGGAGCTATGATTATAAAAGCAAATTTATTAGAATTTATTGGCTTACACAAACAGAAAATGGATAGTTCAAATGGTCATCTGCAGGCTTGAGAGCTGGAGTAAACAGTAGTTGGGCAGTCCTAAAATATGACACCTCAGAAAAAGAGGGATCAATGATGCCTACCCAGTCCTAGATCAAAGGTGTCTGGAAACTTACTGGAGAATCATTGGCAGAGTCCCTTTTATAAGAGTGAAGGAATGAGGGTCTGGTATCATAGGGTGATCCCAATAGCAATCAAGATGCCATTCAAGAAGAATTGAGCTTGCCTCTGCTGCTGCTTCCTTGTTCTTCCAACTTTTATTCCATCAAAGCTACCATCCTATTGGATGGTGTTGCCCATGCTTGAGGGTCTCTACTTCAATTTGCTATCCCACATGACAGTCATTCTTAGACACACCCTCATAGACACACCCTCATAGATACACCCAGATCCTCTTAATCTTTGCCATTTCTTAATTCAGTCAAGTTGACCAGTACAACCCTTGTCAACTTTGTCAGGAATGGTGAATGAATTATGGGCCTTGAACTCCCCAAAACAGAGGCAATACTTCTCTTGGGAGTTTCTCAATGCAAAAGGGCCAATTGAAGATTGTGATACCCAGTTCAAGGGGGTATTCTGTCCCAGCCTCAGAATTTATTAGATCAGACATTCATGACCTAAGGTTCAAATAACAGGTGCCAAGGGGTAGAAAATTATGGTTGCAAGCTGATAATTACAATTGGACTGATCATACATTTGACCTCAGTTCTGTTTGTTTTAAAGTAAGTTTCTCGCAATAAATATCTTTGCTGTTAAGACCTATAAATAAACATTCAAAGCTTGCTCTTGATCAGTCTTCCTCCATGAAAGTTTGGCTGATCCATCAGACCCTGGCCTTTTCTCTACTTTTGTGTCTATTTGTCTTTTCTCAATCCTGTCACAACCCAGCTTGGGAACCTGAATAAGTAGCCGTGCAGGACATGACACAACTCGATATCCAACATGACTCTTTACATTATATTTAGTATTCAAATAAACACAATAAATAGGTCATAATAACATAAATATCCTTCGTACCACTGAAAATACACTAGTTTTTTCCCCCAGAATAAGAGTGAAAACAAAAACATCACTTTAAGTACCAATGTTAAGTCAATCAATATTACTTTAAATGATGAATAAGAGGAGAGTAACAAACATGTCACTTAATGCATGTGTAAGTATGCACAAACCTATCTTTAGCAGAATGAGAAAGAAATATTAATGGCAATTTACAATCCCCATTTCTGTAACTGGTCATAGGTCAAAAGTTGGTATTTATGACTACCTTCTTCTACTACCCATTCTGTATTCCCTCTACCTCCAACAAGCACTTCAGCAGGTCTTGGATCTTTACCTAGAGTTGTGACTGACACCTCTAGTAAAGAGCCAAGACCTGCTGAGGTTAAATCAGCATCTATTGTATGAGTCTGAGACATTTGCTATCTTGCCTGGATTGTGGTGTTGTGACCTTAATTACCGGTTAATGTAATACCAAGAGACAGCCTAAGGGATTTCCTGCCTTCCAGGAGTATGCTTCCTTACCTCCATTGGGGAGTAATATTCCTGTCTTCTCTTGGTAATCTGGATCAATCACCCCTGCCAGCACCATAACTTCATTCTTAGCCTGTTGACTCAAGAGCATGAGGAACCCAAAGTGGTTGGGGAAAATCTTAAATTCCAATTTAATGAAATCATTGTTGTGTCTCCGGATAGAAGCATCCCTCCTTCTAGAACTAAGACTTTTAGGCCAGCAGAGCATAAGTTTGCAGGGACAGGAAGCAACAAATTTTTCTTGTGGATTACTAGAGGTAATGGTGAGTGGTACCATTTCTGTTTCCACCCCTTGATTCCTGGATCCATAAATTCTAGCAATAGGAGAGATAATCCCATACAATGGATGCTGATTTAGAGTATATACAGCCTTATGGAGAACCTTGCTCTAGCCCTGCAAGGTATTACCATATAGCTGGTGCTGTAACTGCATATTCAAAAGTCCTTTTCATCATTCTATCAAACCAGCTGCTGTGGGATGGTGTGGCACATGGTATGATCAGTGAATCCCATGAACATGAGCCTATTGCCTCAATTATTTGGCTGTGAAGTGAGTTCATTGGTCTGAAGCAATGCTGAGTGGAATAAGGTATTCTGTAAGTTTATGCACGGTAATTTTGGTCAAAGCCCTACATGCAGGGAAGACAATAAGTGTCTATTCTAGTAAGGACAAACCACTGCCCCTTCCATGATGGAAGTGGTCCAATATGATCAACCTGCCACCAGGTTGCCAGCTGATGTCCCTGCGAATGATGCCATATCCAGGCATGAGTGTTGGTGTCTGCTGCTAGCAAATTTGATACTTAGCAGTGGCTGTAGCCAGATCAGCTTTAGAGAGTGGAAGTCCATGTTTCTGAGCCAATGCATAACTGCCATTCTTGCCACCATGAACACATTGTTCATGCGCCCATTGGGCAATGACAGGAGTGGCTGGAGAAAGACCTTGATTGCTATCCACAGATCAGGTCATCCTAATTGATTATTAAAGTCCTCCTCTGCTGAGGTTACATTTTAGTGGGCATTTACATGGGACACAAATGTCATCATATCCTTTACAAATTCAGAGAGGTCTATTCACATACTTCTTCCTCAAATATCTTTGTCACCAAATTTTCAACTATGTTCTTTCCATGTTCCTGACCAAACAGGCAAACCCATTGCCTATAGCTGTACATATACAGTATAGAGCCACACATATGACCATTTTTCCTTTCAGGCAAAATACACAACCAAATGCATTGCCTGATGCTATGCCATTGTGAACATTTCCCTTCATTTCCTTCACCACTCTTTTTCAGGGTTGTTCAAGGAAGGGGCAATAATCCTGCAGCTGTCCACTTCTAGGTGGTATGTGCATATCATGCAGAAGTGTCTATAAACCAGGTACTAGTCTTCTCCTTCTCTGTTAATTAATCATAAAGTGCATCCCCATGAAGACATAGATTAATGCTGAGGGACAGAAGGTACTGCAGCAGCAGTAGAAACTATGCACATTTGGGTGACTTCTTCATGCAACCTACTTGTGACTTTGGGTCCTGCCCAATCACATATGTACCACTTATACTTGATGATAGAGTGCTGTGGTGCATGTCAACTTTATGGCTTGGTGGGTCAGAAAACACCCAGTTCTTGACGGGCATCTCAGTTACTTAGTAACTGGGTGACCTAAGGTCAAGTGTTCAGTTTCCACTAAGGTCCAATAGCAGGGAAAGATCAGTTTCTTGAAGGGAGAGTAGTTGTCTGAAGAATATGGTAGAACCTTGTTCCCAAATCCCAATGCCCTCCTCTCTGATTCCCCTATGGGAGTCAAAGGCTCCAGAAAGCATCTCTATCTGCCACTGACACCTTAAGTACCATTGGGTCTGCCAGATCATGGTGCAAGAAACCATATGACCCGAGCAGACTGTCCAGCAGCCTGTATCTGTTGCAGAACTTTCTCCTGATCTGGGCCCCATTCAAAACAAGAATCTTTTCTAGTCACTTGGTAAATGGGCCTAAGTAATATATGCCAGTGAGGAATGTGCTGCCTCCAAACTCCAAATAGGCCTCCCAGGCATTGTGCGTCTTTCTTAGTTGTAAGAAGGACCAGATGGAACAACTTATTTTTTATCTTAGAAGGAATAGCTCAGTATGCTCCATACCACTGGACTTCTAAAAACTTTACTGAAGTTGAAGGCCATTGAATTTTAGTGGGATTTATTTCTCATCATCTGATATGCAGGTGTTCCACTGGCAAGTCCAGAGTGGTTGCTACCTCTGGCTCAGTTGGTTCAATCAACATAATGTCATTAATGTAATGGACCAGAGTGATACCTTGTGGAAGAGAAAGGCAATAAAGATCTCTGTGAACTAAGCTCTGACACAGTGTTGGAGAGATGACATACCTCTGAGGAAGGACAGTGAAAATATATTGCTGGCCTTTCCAACTTAAAGAAAATTGCTTCTGGTGGTCCTTATGCACAGGAATGGAGGAAAAAAACATTTTCCTGATCAATAGCTGCATACCAGTTAACAAGAGATGTGTTAATCCGTTTAAGCAAAGAAACCACATCTGGTACAGCAGCTGCAATTGGAGTAACCACCTGTTTAAGCTTACGATAATTATCCATTATTTTCCATGTCCCATCTGTCTTCTACACAGGCCAAATGGGAGAGTTAAACGAGGGTGTTGTGGGAATCACCACCCCTGCTTCCTTCAAGTCCTTGATGGTGGCACTAATCTCTGAAATTCCTCCAGGGAAGTAGTATTGTTTTTGATTCACTATTTTCCTAGATATAGGCAACACCAGAGGCTTCCATTTAGCCTTTCCCACCATAATAGTTCTCACTCCACAGGTTAGAGAACAAATGTGGGAGTTTTGCCAAAGGCTAAATATATCCATCCTAATTATGCTTTCCAGGGCTGGGGAAATAACCACAGGATGAGTTCAGGGGCCCACTAGACTCACTGTGAGTTAGACTTTTTTATTAATTAATCACTTGACCTCCATAAGCTCCTGCTTTTACTGGAGGATCACATTGATGTTTTGGATCTCCTAGAATCAGTGTCAATTCAGAGCCTGTGTCTAGTAGTCTCAGAAAGATCTGATCATTGCCTTTCCCCATTGCACAGTTCCCTTGGTAAAAGGCCTTAGGTCTCTTTGGGGATGGATGGAAGTAAGATTGAAAGTAAAGATTTTTTGTACTTTACCAGGGTTCTTCCTCAAGGAAACCTGGCCTCCCCTTCATTCACCGTGTTCCAGATCTGTAAATTGAAGCAAATCTGGGAAGTAGTTGAAGGGCCATGATTTTCTGCTGTTATGATCCAGGGCAGACTTTTGTACATTTGTTCTGGAATTTTTCTGCCTATCTAAGTCAAATAAAAATTTTGTGGGATTCCCATCTATTTCGCTTCTAGCAACACCACTATTAAGTATCCAATACCAGAGATGTACATGAGTCAGAACATTTTGTCCATTTCTTCCCCTTTGCTGTCCATTGTGGTAACTATGACAACCCTGTCTTTGGTAACTGAGGGCTGCCACTTGGCCCTTTCCTCCCCCAGGGATCCAATTATTTCCATTGCATTTAAGTTTCCCAAGTGATTGACTGCAACTCCCACAGTAAGGTCTGGCATACTGAGAAGAGCAATGACAGAGCACTTAAAAGATGCCCGTGCTCCTCTCACAAATTTGTTTCTTATAGTTTTGGGAAAGGGCATATCTTCTAGACCCTCCCACTCTGGAGGAAGAGGTCATACATGACTGATCCACTCCAGCATTCCAATGTCTCTGAGCCTCTGAAATCCTCCATACAGTAAACTAAGGGATGTCAGGTATTTCCAGCTCATTCACAGTGGGCCATCTTTGATACATACTTCAGCCAACCATCCAAAGTATTAGAACCTTTCTTAACACTGCAAGCTATTACATTAAATCTAGAACTTTGATTAATGGACCAATATCAATAGAGTCAGCTTGATCTAATTTTATGATCCTTCCACCATTACCCCACACCTTTAGAATCTATTCCCACATATATTCCCCAGACTTCTGCTTTTATGAATTAGAAAACTCAAGAAGTTCTTTCTAAGTGTAGCATACCTCCTTATGGATTACACACTGTACCTCACTTCTAGCTGCCTGCTTAGACTTAGATTTAGTTATAGGCCTACAGGACAAAGTAGGTGATAAGGGTGTGTCCTGAGGTATATCCACACTTTCATGCTGAGCAACTGAATCATGAAAGGCCTTTCTGTTTCCACAGGTAAAGCAGGAGTAGTTAGGTGGAGAAGCCAATGCTACAGAGGATGGTGGTAAGGATGCTTCAACCATGGCTAAGAGTGGAGATGCAACAACTTCTGGCTAAATAAAATTTATCAGCATGTGGGAGTTCAATATCTCCAGCCTCTTCATAGTCCTCCAATATGTCACCATCTCAATTTACAGGATCCCATTATTTTCCAAGCAGTACTCTTCCTTTAACCACAGGTATGTATTGAGAATAGGAGTTGAACTTGCAGCTTAATTCAGCCAATTCCAGGATGAGGGTTTTTCCAGCCCTATGACTATTAGAGAAAAGATTCTTCTTCAGAGCACACTGAGCAGCTTTTAGTTGTGTGTATTTGCCTCTGAAAAATATTATTTATGAGCTTATCCTTTTCCTTTGTTACTTTGTTCAGTGAAGACAGAAGCAACCAACCAAATCATCGTATTTCTTAGTTTTCCAGAATTGTTTAAAGGTATCATGTATAGACTCACTAAACTTTTTTCCTTTTTACAAGTGGCAAATTGGGAGCATAAAATACATGTGCTTTACAATATTTTAAAATAGTACACCATGGATTATCAGCGCTTTCCATAGTATCAGTAGGAGAGACTTCAGCAACTTAGGCCTAACCAATGTAGAGAACCAACTCTAGTAATCACAAAACCAACTGAAAAAAATTCATCTTTAAAACTTTGTTTCTCTAGAACAACTCCTGGTACCAATTTCTGTTAGTTTTCTCTAAAGGAACAGAATTAATAGGAAGTATAATTATAAAAGGGGATTTATTAGATTGGCTTACACAATCAAAAGCTATGTACTCCACAATGTCCATCTGCAGGCTGAAGAATTGGAGTAACCAGTAGTTGGACAGTCCAAGATATGATACCTCAGAACAAGAGGGATAAATTATGCTAGTGCAAGACTGAAGATTTTTGGAAACTTCCTGGAGAATCACTGAAGAATGAGAGAGTCTCATAGCCTCAGGTGATTGTACCAACAATCACAAATCCATTCAAGAAAAATTGAGGGGCTGGGGATGTGGCTCAAGCGGTAGCGCGCTCGCCTGGCATGCATGCGGCCCGGGTTCGATCCTCAGCACCACATACCAACAAAGATGTTGTGTCCGCCGAGAACTAAAAAATAATAAATATTAAAAAAAAATTCTCTCTCTCTATCTCTCTCTCTCCTCTCTCACTCTCTCTTTAAAAAAAAAAAAGAAAGAAAAAAGAAAAATTGAGTTTACATCTGCTGCTGTTTCCTTGTTATTCCCACTTTTGTTCCATCTAAGTTACCATCCATTTGGATAGTGTTGCCCATACTTAGGGAGGGTCTCTATTTTAATTTGCTGTCCTACATGCCAATTATTCTTACACAACCTTCACTTACACACCCAGAATCTTCTTAATCTGTGGTATCTCTTAATTCAGTCAAGTTGACAATTCAAGTTAACTTTTACACATATAATCTATTTTTCTTTTCTGCATTTCAACAATCTTTGTCATAATTTCCAAAATAAACTGTTAAAAATATGATTGTTTAAAATATAAAACATATATTTTCATAATCCGTTACTGATACTACAAAATCATTGATGAAATATTTACCATTAAATCACTCACTTTTAATAAAAATTTACTAAACATTTTTCCTTTCTCAATTTTTATGTAGTCATCTTATTATCTAGTTGAATAAAATAATGTATAGTCATAAGCCTTATCATGGAATTTCAGTCAATGATAGTCTGAATATACAGTGTTACTATAGGATTACAATAAAGCTGAAAAATTCCTACTGCTTAGCATTTTTACTGTACCTTTTTTTGTTTCTATGTACTTAAATACACAAATACCATTGTGTAATGATTGTCCATAGCATTAAATACGGTAGCATGTTGTACCCATATGCAGCCTAGGAACAATAGGCTATACCATATAGGATAGGTATGTAGTAGGCTATACCATCTAGGTTTGTGTAAACATTCTCTATGATGACACAATGACAAATTGAGTAATAAACTATTTCTCAAAATATACCCCTTTCCTTAAGTGAGACATGACTGTATCATAAAACCCTGATTCAATAATATTTTCTAACAGAAACTTGCCCTAAAAATAACTCCACATTATTTTAGAATCTATTGTATGTGATAAATATTTAAAATCACACTGGAATCTGCTGCCACACAACATGACCTGATGCTTTCTTAGTAGAATTTATGTTCTGAAACAAGACTACCTTGATTTAAGTCTTGCTGTACCATTTCTTATAACTGTAGAAATATTTTACGAGTCTTCTTCTGTAACCTTCTTAAAATGGTGATAATTATATTGGTACATCACCTCTGATGCTGTTCTGGATATTAAATTAAATATTTAATCTAAGTGCTTAGCAATTCATCTGTCACTTAGACAATATATAGCTACTTTTTTATGAGTTTTCTGTGCAGGAGCATATTTTATGTTCAGGTAATGAAAAATGATTTTAGTGTTGGCTTTATCACAAATAATTGTTAGCAAAAGTAAATAGTAATTTTCTGCATCTAAATCAGAAGTCTCAAAAGCAAATAAAATGGTATGTTGATGTTTCTTAATTTTTTTAAAGCTTTCCTGTATTAACTTGAGAGAGGAAAAACATCACTTTTATCTCACTGTTTCTGTGACAAGAAGGTTGACTTTTAGAATAAAGAAAATAATTTGAGGCTGATTTCAGATATCCTAGTAATTAATTTTTCTAATGTAAAATGCTTATTTGATAATAAGCACATTTTTATTTCCTGTTTGTAAATTTTATAGTGAAGTTCTTGAAGAAGTCTACATCAGCCATCTTGACATTATAAATGACTTTTAAGTGAGGAAAACAAAGCATATTTGACTTTTCCCCCTTACATTTATTCATTTACTTATCCACAGTAGGAAAATAAAATACATAATCCCCATCTATAGTGAATGCCAATGATTGGGTTACTAGACCTTATCATGGCTTTGACTTTCACATTTTTTCTAGTAACTATGTTTTTCTCTCAGATTCAGAGTAAGGCAAGGGATAACATTTTTTCAATTACATGTTTTTCAGTATGCTTGATAACCTTTAACTTCAGTTAGATTGTTGATGCTAAAACAAGAAATTAGAAAAAAATAAATCCAGGATATAGATTAACTTTCGAAGTGTGCCTACTGACAAATAAAAAATAAATCTCATCTAATTTATTTAAAACAATCTCAAATATTTTTAAATTAAAAGTGTACATTTATATGAACTTACATAAATCAGTCTAAGATAAAATATGAGAATAATAGTAGTAACATTCAAGTATTTTTAATTTTTAATTGACTTATTCTATGAATTTTTATTATGTATAGGCTACTCTGCTGTTACAAAATAGAAAATTTAGTGATGGCATAATATTATAAAATAGCAATAATTTAGATAATTAAAGGAAAAACTAGTAATGGGTTTCTTTGCCCTGAATTCTCTGTTGTTTCTCAAGGAAACATTGAAAGAGGTTTAGATGAATCACTCTATGCCAGATAAGATAGGATACAAATTGCTGTATATGGCCTCACTATAATAAGATTGAAAAATGTTATAATAATATAAATGATTAATCATTGTTTCATTTTGGATAAGTAAATTAAAAGTAGGGTAAAATTAAACAATTGAAACTGGTTGGCAAATAAATATGTGATATTGGAGTGTGCTTTGTAAAATTTAATAAGCATAAAATACAAATTTATTGAAATTTAAATTTATAACAGCTTTTTAAAAATTCTTAACTAATTTATCAAAGGTACTCAAGCATGTTAAAATGTTAATATATATTGTGTATATTTCATTAATAAGTACACATATACTTAGGATGAAAATATAGAAATTCAGTGTTATCTCCATTATTTGACCCACCATTCCATCAGGTTCGGCTTAAATATATGTAATGCAAATGCTTTATAATTTGTATTTGGAGATGTATGCTATTGTTACATTTGAATTACAAATGATGTTTTTATGTCAGATTTTATCATTGTATAATATAGCAAATATGAATAAAGATTATCAATCTTTTTGTCTAATTGCTATCATTTTTCTGAAGATTATTATTAATAATACATTTAATAGTGCAAGAATATTATTTCCCCAAAAATTATGCTCATTAATGTGACTCTTCAATACTAACAACAATGAACATTTCTCCTTAAGATATTTTAATTTGGGGCTGGGGTTGGGTGGCTCAGCAGAAGAGAACTTGCCTATCATGTTCAAGGCCCTGGGTTCAATCCACAGCACCACATAAAAATAAACAAAATAAAACTATTGTGTCTAACTAAAAACTAAATATACTTTAAAAAGATTAATCTTAATTGTGACACATTTTAAACATAGAGAAAATAGCAGAAAATAATATGTATATTTTTCTATCATTATAATTAAATATATATTAAATTACCTTCAGATGATGATCTTATTTGTTCTTTATGAAATATGAAATTTATCTGTAGCACTCTAAAAGATGAGACTAAGGAGACCAGGAAGTATACGAGTTGTGGAGAAGATGTTGAGGCAGGAAATAAATAATTTATCAATTTTTCATTTTATTTATCTTTTTAGAGATAAAGTCTTGCATAAACAGATAAATACAAGTAAAAGTACAAATGCTATTTCTTTTCTATTTTTCAATTCCTACAAATTATTAAAAGTGACATAATTTTCATATTTATTATTTCATGTTATGAATGTTTTAGGAGAACATACTGCAGGTCTTTGCTCTTTGAAGTGCAAATGGAATCAAGAAATTACACTACTTGAAATTTTATGTCAATGTATAAACTTCCAAAAAGATGAAACCAATGAAAGTAGAAAATACAAGGGTTTATGGAAAGGAAGGTGATGAAGCAGGAAAATAAGCAGTTTAGAAATTTCTGATCTCATCCTCAAATTTTGCATATGTGAATTTGATCCCTCTCAACACATTCACATTTTGAAAACTGAAATATCGACTACCACCTAGTGCACATATGAAATCAGATATATAGAGAGAAGCAAAAGTTTAAGATAAGAATTAACTTTGAAACTGCAACTCACAGAAAACTATCAACCATCTCCACACAATTCAATCAGAAACTATATCTCATTATATAGACTGTGGTGCAATTCAAAATTTCCTGAAATATTAAGAACAGGTAGAATCTTAACTCATGTGGAAAGAAGAAAATTACAAAATACTAATGATGAGATTACCCATGTATTGAAATTACTTGACAAAGACTAAAAAGCTAATATCATCCCAAACTTAAGAAAATGATTTAAAACTTAACTTGAAACCAATGAAAAATTAGTTTTATCAAAAAAAAATTACTGTAAAAAAATAAAATGGGGTTCTCTACAGGGACTCATTAACAGAATGGAGATAACAAGGAAATTTTTTCTGTGAGCTGCAGTTTCAAAGTGAGATTAAAGATAGATAAAGACAAATTACACAATCTGATCACAAAGTAAGCAAAAACAAATTCTAAATAACCATAGCCTTGGTGTTCTGTCATGAAACAATAAAATGTGTATTGTCTGTGTCTTTGAGAGCTTAAAAGGAGAGCAAAAGTAACATTTTGAGAAAATATTTGAAAACCTTGACAAAAATATTTTAAATTAGCTATAAGATACAAACCAATTATTTAACAACAAACCGTGAATTCCAAAAGAGATACATTTATAGAATTTCATGACCAAAACCTTAATAATAAAAAAGTTGTAAATGTAGACACTGAAACAAAAATATCAATAAAAATGCATTGCCCATGGGGAGCAATAAATTGAATGCTCATTTCTTACCATAAGTCATAGTAATCAGTAGAAGCACTGATTTTATATTCAATGCAAATATATGTTTGGGATAAATTTAAGGAAAAACATTATAAGGAATGGGGATGTAGCTAAGATTTACATGTCCTGAGCTCTGGGTTTGATTCCTAACACTGTAAACTAAACTAAAACAAACCATAATATCAACAGTAAAATGAAAATATGTCATTAGAGCAGAACTGCTTTAAAAATTAGTAATTTCTCCAGATGAGGACATCACAGGTTGAATTATATTTGTCTTCCAGCCCCATAAAAAGAAAGATATATTGAAGTTTCCTAGACATTTACAGCTAAGAGGAAATTAAACTGAGGCCATTAGCATAGCCTCAAATCCACTATGTCTCATTCTTTATAAAAAGGGGAAATTTAGGCATAGCCATAAGTGTATGGAAGTTTTCCTAGCAGCCAGGCATTCTGTACCTTTGCACAGAAACTTCCCTAGCCACCAAGCATGCCATAGTCATGAAGCTTTCAGACACCTCAATCCCAAACACAGAACCCTTACAATCATGTAAGTATATAGAACACATAATATATACTAAAGTTAATTCCCTTCTTAAGAGTCAATGAAACAAATACAATTAAAATATAAACCATTTAAATAACTCCAGAAATTAAATGCCTAGGTATAAATATGACAAAATATTAATGGGATCTAAATGAAAATAAATAGAATTTTTTTATTGAAGAAATCAAAGATCTAAATAAATGGATAGAAATCCTATGTATTTTGATTGGAGAACTCAATATTATTAAAATACCAAATTTTTCCTTATGTTTATTTATAGTTTCAGTGGAATTCAGCCAAAGGGGCATGAAGCTAAGTTATAGTTAAAAAATATAGTGAAGTTTTTATGGAAATACAAAATATATAAAATAGCTAATCTAATAATAAAACTGTAGGAATCACATGCCTTAATTTCAAGACATAATATAAAGCTACATTAACCACCCTGGTATTGGAATAAGTGGAATAGAGTGAAGCTTCTGCAATGGGAAAAGTCCTTTGAAGAGAAGAAGACAAACTATAGACATGGGTAAAATATTTGCAGAACTCATTAAATATAGAACCCATATCCAAAAGAGACCAAAAAAAAAAAAACTTTAAATTCAACTGGAAACATCCTCTCCAATAAGTGAATGCTGAAATGATCCGATTATAAACCTCAACAGAGTATATGAAATTGGAAAAATACATATGAAATGATAACACAACATCTTTTTTTTAAATTAGGATACTGAAAATTAAGATGGCACTGAGAACCTATTAGAATAACTAATACCCTAACATTACTAAAACTAACATTACCAAATGTTGGCAAGGACGTGTAACAACAGAAATACCTTTTCACCATTGGCTGGATTTCTAAATGATATTGCCATTCTAGATTAAAGTCTGCCAGGGTCCTACAAAGATAAACATAATCTTACTATATAAGCTCCAATCACATTACTAGTTATTTAAAAAATTGATATGAAAACTATGTCCATACAAAACTCTTTGTTATAATAAAAATATTTGTAACCATAAAAAATTCAAGCTACCACAATTACTTTCAATAGATGAAATAATTACCAAACTAACAAATAGGTGTGGTACATACAAACAATGGAAACATTCAAGGATAAAAACACATTGAAATGATAAGTGACATAAAGAAAGTATTAATCTTCAATATATATTAATTACTATATGTGACCAAAAATGTAAATGTAATAAATGTGTGAAACTCTCTCAATATGCAAAATAAACTTACTGAAGTTTGTGTTAGTCAGTTTTTCATTGTTATGACCAAAAGACCTGAGAAGAATAATTTAGAGGAGGAAAATATATTTTGACTAATGGTTTCAGAGGTTTAGTCTGTTGTTGGCTGATGTCACAGCTCTGAACCTGAGATGAGGCAGATCATCATGGAAGAGTCCAAGAATACAGAGATAATATAATTCCCAAAAGCATGCCCCCAGTGGCCTACTTTTTCGAGTCATAGCCTACAGTTACCACCCATTAATTCATTCAAATTATTAATCCATCAAATGTGTTAATCCACTGATTAGGTTACAGGTGTCACAATAGTTATTTCACCTCTGAACATTCCTATCTCACACATGAGTTTGGGGGGCTACCTCATATCCTAACAAAAACATTCTACCTCTGGCCCCTCAAAGCTCTTTCTTTGCTTACAATTCAAAATGCATGTAATTCATTTCCAGGAGTCCCCACAGTCTTAACAGTTTCAGTATCCTAAATGTCCAAGACAAAAAATCTCATCTGCAAATCAAGCCCAATTCCTGGCTGAGAACACCCATGAAGATCAAAAGCAAATTACATATATCCAATAGATAATGGAAGGAATGGAACAAGAGCAACGTCAAAATCAGGCTGAGAAAACAAGTCCTTTAACTTCAAGTCCAACATCTGGGGTAACTGGCATCATAATATTCTCTCCAAGACTTATGTAACTCCACTACTATGATTTTGCTTATTGCAGTTCTTATGGCTTCTCTTTTGACTTTTTTTCTGTTTGATATCTGCAGCTTTCCTTGACAGATGTTCCATGTTACTGGCATTGCTTAATCTCAGGAGCCTTTGCTACAACTTCAGCTTCCTTTACACATTTTCATGCATCAGGATCTGTTTAAGTTATTCCAACCTTGATACACTTTGCCTAGCCTCTTAGAGCTTCCTTTCAAATTTTGTGGAAGTCTTCATGAGTTCCTAACTCTATCATCCTACTTTCCTGCAGAATTAGTACCACATGATGATGCCTTGGCCTGCTACCATCTCAAGATAGTATCCAGGTCTCCTGGGATCATGAACACAATCTGAGTGTCTGGGTGGCTAAACATGGTGGGAAAACCTTCTTGCATTCCCCTGTGCAACCACGGTGGGTGTCCCCACTGTCTCTTCTCAAAGAAACTTTAATATTCTTGAGCCTGAGATGAATACGGTCTTGTCAGTTCCTAAGATGTTCGTCAGCCATCCTTCCTATTCTTTCATGCAAAGTGTTTAGGATCCCTTCTTTAACAACTATAAACTATAATTTCCTTTGTCCCAGTTTGTATGAATTTTTGGCCATTTTACAAGGTTTTTTCAATTTCTTTTTTTGCTCTTCATTCTCCTCTTGATTGTCACAGTAAAGTTAGCTAAAAATAGCCAGCAATCCAATCCACTGGACTATACATTAGATTGCCATAGTCCAATCTATGCCATCAGCTAATACTATACTGCTGATGAAACTTCTTCACCAGATTAATTAGTTCATCACCTTTAAATCCACCTCACAGAATCTCAAAACACGGGCAAAATTTAGAAGATTTTCTTGCTAGAATGTAATGCAAAAGGCTTCTACCCCAATTTCTAAAGTCTTCCCTTTCCTGAATTCTCATGAACCTAGAATTTACAGTCCATGTTTCTATTGGCATTCTAGTATTTTGAGCTCACATCAGAATCACCTATTAATCTCTGCTTAAAATACTGTATTACCATGTAATATATATATATATATATATATATATATATATATATATATATTTCTAAAACTCCAAACTTTTCCAAACTCTTCCTGCCTACCAGTTTCAGATGCTTCCAAACCACATAGCAATGACTCTGCTCAATTTCTATTAGCTTTTGCTTCATTATTACCAAAAAATCCATCAAGAAAATCTCAGAGCAGAGAAAGTTTAGTTTGGCTCATGGTCTCAATTTCAGTTCATGGTTGGTTGACTCTATTGCTCTGGGTGTAAAACGAGGCAGACTATCTTAGTGAAAGTGCATGGCAGAGGAAAGCAGCTCAGGACATAGTAACCAGAAAGCAGAGAGAGCTTGAGTGCAGGGATCCATGCATAATATAATGCCCAAGGGCACTCTCATAGTGACATGCTTCCATCAGTCATGGTCTACTTAGTACCTGTTGATTGCATACCTATACTTACCATCTGTTAATCCATTCAAACTATGAACCTATTAAATGGATTAATTCAATGATTGGGTCAGAGCTCCATAATCTAATAAGTTCACCCCTGAACATTTCTGCATTATCTTATACATGAGCTCTCAGGCGACACCTCATATCCAAACCATGATAGGTATCCATTTAAACAATTTAACAAATGAGTGGACTATGGAAGAATAATGAAAAAAATAATGGTAAAGAAGACTTGTATTCTAGAAAATAATATATTTTATCACAGAGATATGTGGTAACAATTCTGAAAACATGAGGTATACTGGAATTTAATTAAGTAAATGCACAATGGATATGAACCAGGTTTCTCATTCTTGTTTTTAGAGACTACAAATAAACATAGGGGAAAAATAGACCAATACATGTTAAATCAAATTAGAGCTGGATACATCAGTATGGATGCAAGTTTAGCTTAATATTTATATGGAGGGTCATATGTAGAGATATTTACAATGTGTGTATGCATATAGGATGACGCACACACACATATATTTCCTTGGTTTGTTAACTGAGATGACCTGGAATCCATTACATCCTAGTAGAAATGACCATACCTATTACCCAGATCTTGTTTTTAAACACCAATTCTCTGGAATAATTTAAGCAACAAAATAAAGTAATATTGAATAATAACTCATAAACAATAAATATATAAGAATCCATCTAATACAAAAATTATTGTATGAATAAACAAATGGTGTAGAAAGGAATAAACTCCTCAAATGATTTATGAAGGTTCTGCCCTAACAGAGGTGAGGAATAGCTTTATAGTAATTTAATACTTTATGGAGAGAAGGTAAAAAATACAGAGTAACATGGCTGTTTACCAATCATCACAAACTCTACATTGACCTAGAGATCAAGGATAATTTCTGGAATGTACCTTTGTTATTCGTTATCATATATTGAAAATGGCACAAAAAAATCTGTGGTGTTATAAGCCAATCATGAAAAAAAAGAATGAGGCAAATACCCAATTGATTCTCTATGAAATACTTGACAAAAAAATTGTTAAAGCCTTCTATTTGTAGTATACTGCACTATATTTTTGTTACATATTTATTACTACTGCAGAAAGAATCAATACTTAACATGTACTAAGGGCCTTATAGAGTCCCATAAGTAAATAGGAAAATGAAATAAACTTGGATGGTTGATGATAATCAAGGTCACATTTTGTAGTCATAATAAAAATACAGTAAAATATTGCTTAAGAAAAAATAGTAATTTTTTTACAAAAATAGTACAATAGTATTGTTGAACAAAAAATATTGAGCAATATGATAAACTATAAAAATTTATCTAAGTAAGTCATAAATAAGAAGAAAAAGGCACAAATAGAAGAAAAAATAGTAGTTTATGATAATAAATTTTAAAAAATATATTAAAAATTTCCTTGAATATAAATTTATTAAGACTTACATTTAAGAGAAAAATATTGTCAGGTCAAATACAAGGAGAAAAATAAAAGACCTGTATTTTTCTCGTAGGAGCAAAAAAATCCAAAATATTTGAAGAAAGATGCCATGCCAACTTTAATCAAGTAAAATCTGGTATAACTCTGTTAAAGGCAGAGTAGTATTTAAGGCTAAAACCATTACTAGTACTATTTTGAATTTCCTGAAAAGGATAAAATGTCCAATAACCCACTTGATAAAAAATTTAAATTGTGAATATATATATATATATATATATATATGAAAATGTGTAGAAAATGATAGAATATTCTTGAAAGCATATGTAAAGAAATGTAAAATTTGAAGGGAAAAAGAAACTGACCAAAAAAAAAATACAAGTACGTCAAACAGCAGAAGGTATTCTAGACTATGAAGGAAACCTAAAAATATTCCAGAAGATTAAAATCATACAAATTATATTATCTGATTAAGTGAAATTAAAGGTACATGAATAACACAAAGATCATTAACAAAGTCATATTATTTTTTCATTCAGTACTGGGAATTGAACCTACAAATGCTTTGCCACTAAGCTATGTCCCTAGCCATTTTCATTATTTTTATTGAGACTTGGGTTCAGTAGCTGGAACTGACCTTAAACTTGTGATCCTCCTGCTTAAACCATCCAAGTAGCTGGAATTGTGGGCAATTTCACACTACCACATTCAACTTACAAATGTCATATTTGAAACTTATGAATGTACCTCTATAAAATTCATAGACCAAACAAAATCACAATGGTCATTAAGATATATTTAGTTAAGATAGTAAGTACTTATCAGCAAAATCTGGTGGATATGAGTAGTTTTAAATAAAAATGTGCACCCATGACTGCATATAACAGAGCCAATGATTAAAACTAGTGAGCTAAATATTCATCTTTAAAAGACAGAAAAAAACAATAAACACAAAAGTATAGAAATAAGGATATTGAAAACAATATGTAATGGAGTACATAGGCCAAATGAGCATATGTTCTATGAAAAAAAAAAAGCTATTAAATAGATAAAAGTCTCACAAGACAGACTAGTAGGAGGTAAAAAGGTATAAATACAATGAGGTATGTTAATATTAATATTTAGTATTAAGCATTAAAATAGTGACATCACTATGAAACCTTCAGATATGACATATAATATGCACATATGTTGAATAACTTTGCCACAGCAAATTTAAAATGTTACATAAATTTGATATATTTAATAGTTATTAAACATAATTATAAATTATGATATATTATTAACATAATTTTATTCATTGAATTTTATATATTCTATATGTGGAAATACATAATAAACATTACAACTTTGACATTATGCTTTTACTCCTAATTTCAAAATGTTCTCCTGTATCCTCCCTTGCCCAGTGAACTGATGTCAGTTCACTGGTTTATTGCTTTTTGTGCTTCACCATCACATCAAATAAATCTGTTCCTCCCACTCATCTTCTTGATCTCTCTTCTGATTGCAGCTGTGACTACAGTGGGAGATTCCATTTGGGGTTTGCCCAAGTTCAAATTGACAACTTCTCACTTCAACTGTGCTTTGTTTTTCCCATGGGACTTTTCTGCTAGCATATTTATCTCAGACTTGCTCAACCTGCAGAAGATGAAATTCAGAAGTGTGAGAATTTTAAATCCAGGGAAAACCCTCAAGCTTTTTGGAGATTGAGAGACTGAACACATGGATTAATTTGCTATTGCCCTCCACCCGATTCTTTAGGTAGAGAAAAATGGCAGACATTTGGATGCCTCTCAGGAATCCTCCCACACCCAAAAATCAACCACTTTGTCCAGGGTAGTAATCCTGGCAATACATACTTTTTTCTCATCTCTTGCATATTTAAATCAATTTTGTCCCTATCAGTACTTGGAATAGGTTTTGCATTTGTAGAAACCTGACAATAGTGGAAACTGGATATCTTTCTAGAAGAAATGCTTCAAAATATACAGAAGATATTTAGAAAGTTATGGCTGTATATAGAACTTCTTTTCATACAAATGGAAAATGGCTAACACTGTTAGCATTCATGTAATGACATTTTTTGAAATTGAACCTAATATAACAAAGTGCTGGGCACAGTGGCACATGCCTGTAATCCAAGGAGCTTGGGAGACTGAGACAAGAGATTTCCAAAGACAGTGCTAGCAACTTAGTGAGGCCCTGACATGGTAACAAATGTGATTGTGATTAAATACATATACCAAAAGACACATTGCATATATAAGATTAATACATTATGGATTTAAAATCCTTTAAATTAGAATAATAATATTATAAGTAAAGCGTTCAACTAACCTGATAATACCAAGAAAATGGGAGGGGACTGCATTAATTTAAGAGCTTAATCACTGTATGAAATACTGTGCAGAACTTTTTTACCCTAACCTCCATAACCACACTCCCAAGTAGGTAATATTTTCACTTTATAGATAATATAATGACCTCAAATGCATTAAATCATTTTCCTTACAAATGGAAAATCAACTTTTTTGTCATTTTTCAGTCTCCAAATCTATACTCTTTCTGCTGTGCATTATCATACTCTAAGTAAACCTCTTTGTATTTTAGCACTTGCTTCCATTTCTAGTGGTGCAGGTCTCTTCCAGGACTAAAGATTTCTCTTAGGTTCATCTGGTAGAAGAGTTTTTCTTCATTTATTTAGGAAGTTATTTAGTTATTAGTCTTTTTTCTATGAGTAATAATCCTTTTGTGCACATTTACTCTTCTGGATAATCCACTGTGTGCTAGTCTGTGGGTCTGCAACCCCAATGTTAATAATTTAAATACTGTATCTTTTATATCTAGGAAGAGTCTTCCGGGTTCTACTCCTTAAGGCTATTTAGAGCAACCACTCACTTTCTCTTCAGATGATATTGGCTTGTATGTTGTATTGATTCTCTGCTCCTTCTCACCAACCCAATCCACTGAGCTCAGACTCTATGGAGGATATAGTTATGGCAGCATCTGCAAAATGATTTTTATTAATAAGTAATTTAGGAGAGAAAGAAAAATGGGCCTTAATAAAGAAAAATAATTGGCCAGAATATTAATAAATCGATTTTAAAAACAAATAAAATGGAGTTACTTTTATTTTTATTTTATTACTGTAACCACTCTTGTTATTATTTTTAATGTTTTAAAATCAAAAGTAAAACTGTTTATGCAAGAACCTTAGAAAGTAAAGTTTTCTAAGTAGACTTTCTGGAAATGCTAAGAAATTTCAGGTCACTTTGATCTCAATGGGAAATTACCTAAATATTAATTTGGTTCAAACTTGTAACTTGCTTTTAACCAGAACTGCTGTATTTAAGATGTAAGAAGTAAGAAAGAGTGGTATTAAGTCATTTAAGTACTTAACATAGCTTTTCTAAAACAACATCTGCTTAACATTCGAATATAATATTACAGGAATCCTGGGCCAAAGGCCTGATTGAGGATTCCAATAGACTAAGTCTAGCCAACTAACTCACAGAATCAAAGAGAAAAGGTAAAGGTGAAAAGCAGAAAAGGGACTTTAATAAATATGACTTTATTAGGGAGGTAAAATGAGATCAACCATCTTAAGCTATCTTTGTGGTGTTTAAATGGGCTTTGGATTTAAATAGAGGAAGAACTTGGATAGGGAGCAAAAGGTATTCATTATTAAACAGTCTTAGTCAAACTGTGCCCTCGTTGAACATTATGCCAGTTCTGATTCTAAAAGATAGCTCCATAAAAGTCTTCATTACTTGAGGGGGCAATCTCCATTAGGTTGGGAAGGAAGGAGAATGTTTATCTATCAGACCTATGATCTTGGAGAGGGCCATTTGGTTCCCATGAGAGTGAGAACCTACATTTGGGGCAGTCTGATCTTGGAGTGAGGTGCCTGAAAGGCTTCACTATTCCTGGAAGGTATAGGGCAATGACAGAATACCTCTAGACACCACTCCTTGGCAGGGGGCTGATGTAGGTCTAGGTGTCCAATTTCCATTAAAGGAAAAAAAAGAAGAAATCCATTTTATTTTTTTTTTAATTTTTTTATTGGTTGTTCAAAACATTACAGAGCTCTTGACATATCATATTTCATACATTAGATTCAAGTGGGTTATGAACTCCCATTTTTACCCCAAATACAGATTGCAGAATCACATCAGTTACACATACACATTTTTACATAATGCCATATTAGTAACTGTTGTATTCTGCTACCTTTCCTATCATCTACTATCCCTCCTCCCCTCCCCTCCCATCTTCTCTCTCTACCCCATCTACTGTAATTCATTTCTCTCCTTGTTTTTTTTCCCATTCCCCTCACAACCAAATCCATTTTATAGCATACATTTCCTGTAAATATTGTTGTAAATTTGTCTCAGTCCTGAAGGGGTACAAGATAGGTTAGGTAAATTTAGGGCTAATAAACCTTACAATATCAGTTTAGGTGAAAAACACCTTATGATGAGCATGCCTATATGCAGAGATAAGCAGATCACAAACTTTCAACTAATAAGAGACAGATAGGAAATGAAAACAGAGATGCCAAGCTCCATTCTGCTTTTAGTTAGCCACTGGGGATCTTGAGGCATAGTAGTCACTATTTTTAGCAAAAGGGGTCTCTTTAAGTCCCAGATATATAAATTGTAACTAGAAGTAGATATTTGATAAAAAAAATATTCTGAAAGTTGTTAAAGATAGTAAGGAAGACTTCATTCAAAAAAAGTCTACTCCAGTGGAATTTTTTAAAAATTATTTAATTTATTCTATGATATCAGAATGCATTTCAATTCATAGTACACATATAGAGCACATTTTTTCATGTCTCTGGTTGTACACAAAGTAGAGTCACACCATTCATGTCTCCATACATGTACTTCAGGTAATGATGTCTCTCTCATTTCACCATCTTTTCTATCCCACTTCCCTCTCCCTTCCTATCACTCCCCTTTTCCCTATCTAAAGTTCCTCCAATCATCCCATGCTTCCCCTCCATCCCCATTATGGATTAGCATCCTTATATCAGAGAACATTTTGGCATTTGTTTTTCTTTAATATTGGATTACTTCACTTAGCATAATATTCTAGACTGTGTCCATTTACCTCCAAATGCCATGATTTTATTCTCTTTTAATGCTGAGAAATAGTCCATTGTGTATATACCACAGTTTCTTTATCCATTCACAATTTAGCTATGAATTGAGCTGCTATAAAACATTTATGTGGCTGTGTCCCTGTAGTGTGTTTTTTTAAAGTCCTTTGGGTATAGACTGAGGAGTGAGATAGCTGGGTCAAATGGTGGTTCCATTCCAAGTTTTCCAAGAAATCTCCATACTGCTTTCCAGATGGCTGCACTAATTTTTAGTCCTGCCAGCAAGGTATGAGTGTGCATTTCTCCCCATATCCTCACCAACACTGCTGTTTGTATTCTTAATAGCTGCATTCTGACAGCAATGAGATGAAATCTGAGAGTAGTTTTTATTTGCATTTCTGTAATTGCTAGAGATATTGAGCATTTATTCCTGCATTTATTGA
Organism: Urocitellus parryii; assembly: GCF_045843805.1. Taxonomy (NCBI): domain Eukaryota; kingdom Metazoa; phylum Chordata; class Mammalia; order Rodentia; family Sciuridae; genus Urocitellus; species Urocitellus parryii. The sequence continues at coordinate 52,139,667 of NC_135536.1, forward strand.
TTGATTATATATCATCTTCTGAGTAGTGTTCATTTCCTTGGCCCATTTATTGATTGCATGTGTGTGTGTGTGTGTGTGTGTGTGTGTGTGTGTGTGAAGATTTTTGAGTTCTTTATATATCCTAGAGATTATTGCTCTATCTGATGTGCATGTAGTAAAAATTTGCTCCCATTCTGTAGGCTCTCTATTCACCTCATTCACTGTTTCTCTTGTCGAAAAACAAGTTTGAATCCACCCATTTATTGATTCTTGATTTTATTTCTTATGCTATAAGAGTTTTGTTAAGGAATTCGGGGCCTAATTCAACATGATGAATATTTAGGCCTATTTTTCCTTTTATTTGGCATAGGGTCTTTGGTTTAATTCCTAGGTCCATGATCCACTTTGAGTTGAGTTTTGTGCATGGTAAGAAATGGGGGTTTAATTTCATTTTGTTTCATATGAATTTCCAGTTCTCCCAGCATCATTTGTTGAAGATACTCTCCTTTCCCAATGTGTTTTTGGTGCCTTTGTCTAATATGAAATAGCTATATTTATGTGGGTTTGTCTCTGTATCCTCTATTCCATACCATTGGTCTACAAGACTATTTTGGTGCCAATACCATGCTGCTTTTGTTACTATTGCTCTGTAGTATAGTTTAATTTCACCTGCTTCACTCTTCTTGCTAAAGATTGCTTTAGCTATTCTGAGTCTCTTATTCCAGATGAATTTCATGATGGCTTTTTAAATTTTTTTATGAGAAATGTCATTGGGATTTTGATTGGAATTGCATTAAATTTGTATAATGCTTTTGGTAGTATGGTCATTTTGACAATATTAATTCTGCCTATCCAAGAAAAGGTGGATTTTTCTATCTTCTGAGGTCTTCTTTAATTTCTTTATTTATCATTCTGTAATTGTCATTGTAGAGATCTTTCACCTTTTTTTGTTGATTCCCAAGATTTTGGTTTTTGGGTTTTTTTTTTTTTTTGAGGCTATTGTAAATGGGGTAGTTTTCCTAGTTTCTCTTTCAGAGGATTTGTCATTGATGTACAGAAATGCTTTCAATTTATGGGTGTTGATTTTATATCCTAATACTTTGCTGAATTCATTTATTTAGTTCTAGAAGTGTCTTGGTAGAATTTTTTGGATTTTCTAGATATAGAATCATATCATTGGCAAATAGTGATAATTTAAGTTGTTTTTTTCCTATCCATATCTCTTTAATTTCTTTCCTCTATCTAATTGCTCTGGCTAGAGTTTCATGAACTATATTAAATAGAAATGGTGAAAGAGGGCATCCCTGTCTTGTCCCAATTTTTAGAGGGAATGCTTTCAATTTTTCTCCATTTAGAATTATGTCAGCCAGGGGCTTAACATAGATAACTTTTACAATATTGAGATATTTTCCCATTATCCCTAGTTTTTCTGGCGTTTTGAACATGAAGGGGTGCTGTGTTTTGTTGAATGCTTTTTCTGAATCTATTGAAATGATTATATGATTCTTATCTTTTAGCCTATTCATGTGATGAATTACATTTGTTGATTTCCATATGTTGAACCAACCATGCATCCCTGGGATAAACCCCACTTGATTGTGGTGTACTATCTTTTTGATATGTTTTGTATTTGATTTGCCAGAATTTTATTGAGAATTTTTGCATTTATGTTCATTACAGATATTGGTCTAAGGTTTTCTTCCTTTGATGTGTCTTTATAGACCATGTACTATGCAACAAAGCAACTCTTAGTCTTTTGGCAAAACATAGAGATACTGACCTACATTTATTCTATCAGATCATAATGGAATGAAGTTAGAAATCAATGATAAAATAATAAACAGAAGCATTCCAACACCTGGAGATTAAATAATATGCTATGGAATAAATAATTGGCTTTAAAAGACATCTTATTTACCTCTAAGAGTAAAAAAAAATATTAGAGGTAAATGAGAACACTGATACAACATTGAAATCTCTGGGACACTACAAACTCAGTACTAAGAGGAAAGTTAATTGCATGGAGTTTATCCCTTAAAAGAAGAAAAAGTCAACAAATAAATGACCTAACATTACATCTCATAGCACTAGAAGAAAAAGAACAAATCAACACCCAAAGCAATAGAAAACAGGAAATAATTAAAATCAGAGCTGAAATCAATAAAATTGAAACAAAATTTTTAAAAATTGACAAAACAAAAAGTTGGTTCTTTTAAAAAAATAAATAAAATTGATAAATGAAGAGAAGAGAGAAAACTCAAATTATTAACATCCATGATGAAAATGGAAATATCATAACAGAGACTAGTGAAATACAGATGATAATTAGAAATTATTTTGAAAATTTGTACTCCAATAAAATAGAAAATATTGGAGGCATCGACAAATTTCTAAAGTCACATGATTTGGCCACCTGAATCAGGATGATATACACAGGTTAAACAGATAAATTTCAAGCAATGAAATAGAAGACACCATCAGAAGCCTGCCAATCAAGGAAAGCCCAGGACCAGATGAATACACAGCTGAGTTCTAGAAAACCTTCAAAGAAGAACTAATACCAATACGCCTCAAATTATTTCATAAAATAGAAAAAGAGGGAACACTTCCAAACTCATTCTATGAGGCCAATATCACCCTGATGCCAAATCCAGTGAAATCTTGTTGAAAGGAAGTTAAATTAAACTTATCACTGAATACAAAAGGGAAAGTGGGAATTTATAGCCATGACAAGGGCAGAAGTTAATGAATGAAAAACTACCAAGAAATACCAGGTGTAGGGGGGTATCCTGGCTAAACATTCATAATAAGATTTTTGCTGAAGTCAGATCAGGGTAATGAGATATCACCTGGGACTTGCGGAGAATTAGGATATGTGATCAGATTTTTATAGAGGATCCAGATGTCGTGTCTGTAATCCCAGGGACTCTGTAATCTGAGGCAATAGAATAAAAAATCTGGAGACTTTGTGTCAAAATAAAATAATAAAAAGGATTAGGGATTTAACTCCATCATCAAGTACCCCAGGGTTTAATCCCCAGTATACATAACACAAACAAACCAAAAGATATCTATGCAGTGGAGGGTAATCCATTATCAAGGAGGGCAGTTATGGCCAAAATTAAATGGCAGGAATTTGGAGCAATGGAATTATGATGAGGAATTTCAAAGGTTGAAGCCTAGTAGAGAAGAAGATGACTTAGAGGAACTTAAGTAAAATTTGGACAAGGAGGGCATCCTTGTGATACTTTGAAATATACTTCCTGTTTACCTCTGTTAGGTATATTATTGTTAGTTTTTTAATAACTGGCACATTATTTATGTATTTATGCCCATTTGGAAATACAAAATATCAGGAAAAGAAATTTAGGCTATTACTAAGCACAACATGTTGATTATATGTTGTGAAAATTCTAGTTCAATAATATGATAGATACAAGGTCATAGCATACATATTTTGGCAGAACCAGACACCTTGATTTTAGTTTTGTATCCTTCTTGTTATATAATACTGAAATATGACCTTCATTTTTTTTAAACTAGAGAGCTTTTTATTCTTAAATTTGTTCAATAACTGCATTCAATGAAACAAAATTTACTAGTTGCTTAAAAACTAACTTTGGTAGTCTATGAATGCTATTTTATGGTGAGGTAATTCTAATTTCAATCATTTTAATTTGATTCTACTTGGGAGAAAATTTTTATAAACTTCTCAAAAATGTGTGACAAATATAAACCAATAATTGATAATTTCATACTCCATTTTTATTAAAATATACTTAGAACATCAAATGTGTGAACATTGTGCCTTTGTAGTTTTGATGGTAATATCAACCACAATGTCAGTGGTCATTAACAACCACTGCACTTGTTACTCAAAAAGAAGTTTCCACAATTATAATCAATCAACTACTACTTATGATCTTAAATATTGTAATTTTACCATTTTAGTTATAATATTAGGCCATATTAATTGTACAAAATAATGGGTTTTATTTTGACATATTCATATATGCATATAGTGTACTTTTGTCATATCCTTTATATGCATTTACTGTTTCGATTGAATACAAACAGGACATATTAACAATGTTTGATTTTATGGGATACGCTATACTAGTCTCTGATCTTTATTTTAATGGGTTTTGATTAATATATACACTTTGATTGTCTTCACTTTTACAAAGTCTAGTTATTGTATCATTGCTTTATGTAGATATCATATACCAAGACCTCCATGCTGTGTGGATTGTTTAAAACCCAGATTTTAGTGATCATGTTGACAAAAGTTCCCAGCCATCACTTTAGTACCCATATTTGTACTGAAAACTAAGTAATTTATCATGAATTTTTCCTAAATTGTTGTCCCATACAATATTCTAGCTTTTAAACAGTAAAAGTATTCAAAATTATAATGTAAGTTGTAATTTTCTCAATTTGGATTCCATGTAAATTATCAAAGGGAGATAAAATACAATGAAACATATATTGCCTTTACATATAATTGTTCTCAAGAAACTTCCAGGACCCCAAATGACTATATTAACTTCTTCCAAATATTTTTAAGTAATGCCAAATTAAAATTTCTCATCACCTCACCAGAAGAAAATACCTACCATCATAGTATACCCCCAAAGAGTTTAATATTCAAAATAGCTACATTTTCAATATATGATCTTAAATATTGTAATTTTACCATTTTAATTATAATATTAGGCCATATTTATTGTACAAAATAATGGGTTTTAATTAAATTTTAGATTTATGATATTCATTTGTGGTGATACAAGGGTCAACTGCTATTATTATTATTAGTGGCAGAAGAATTAGTGAAAATCATTCACACAAGTTAATTATTGTAATTAGCACTCCTCATAGCTATTGAAAGTTGAAAGGGATAATAACACGACCATCATTTGTTAAGCTCTTAAGTGTATAGTCATGTACTGGTCTTAAGTGTATAGTCATGTACTGGTCTTATTTCATTTAATATTTACTTAAGCATCTAAAATGATTCTACTGTTTCCATTTTTGCAGCTGAGGTCACTTAATTTGGTCAAAGTCACATAGGCGTAATCTGAGTTCAGGCTATTTTACTCTTAATTATTATCTGTATTTACACTGAGAAGTGTCACACCTTAATGAATACATGCAATACACACTGAGTAACAATATCACCATTATATTCTTATCTTCCTGTCTAGAGTGTGGCAAAATTTGAATAATAAATGTAAACTGAAATGATCTTTGGAAGCAATTGATACTTGAGTAGGCTTTAAATGAGAGAAGAGGGCAGAAGTCCTCACTTCTAGTTAATATCATGTCAATAGCTTCATGTTAGGGAAGAAAGATTATGTAGATTTTGATCATATCCAAAACAACTATTATCTTCTAGTGAATGCCCCCTATGTGTAAAGCTCATAACCTGTAGTATTTTGCCAGATTTTAATAACTTCTTTATTATCCTGTTGAAGATGACATATTCAGAAATATAAAGTTAATTCATGAACAATAGCCCAATTAGTGTCACAAACCATTAAAACAAAGAAGTTTTATTCACCCGGTTATGTTGACTTTCATTATGAAATCCAATAAGTGGATTCATTTAACCGGACTGAACTGTGTCAAATGACTATGTTGCAAATGAATGTTTGGTATTAAATGACAATCAGAATTAAAAACCAAGACAATAATTACTGAGATATAAGTGACATATGAATTTATCTTCTGCTAATCAAAAAATGAAAATATATTTTTACATTTTTGTTGTGTGCAAGCTGTTTTTAGTGATTGATGAAGAAAAGACAGAAATGGAAGAAAGCCAAAGAAAGAGAGGAAAGAAAAATATATTGCCAAAGATGAAACAAACCCATGAATAGTAAAGTTAAAACTAAGGGAACCGTGATGGGTTTAAGTGTTGAAATATTATATTGCACCATGTTGCCTATGTCTCTAGCTTTATTATTTTTGATGCAGTAATATTTTATTTATTTTAATAAAGGAAACTAAGAAAATGATTTATTCTCCTAAAAACTATGTGTAATGAAACAACTGCAATTAATAAAAGGGCAATATGACAATTATAAGATTTTCTATATATCTATGTGATGCTGAAAAGAGTCACTGTCCTTTATAAAGTGTCTCACACTTGTCAGCTGTCTCATGGGCACCGTTCACTGCCTTAAAGCATTCTCTCCCTTAAAGTATTCCTTTCCCACTGGCTGCATAGTGAGACATGTAATGTCCTTTTCTGTTTTCCATTCAGATGTCTTATTTTGAGGAAAGTCATAAAGAAATTAATGGAAAAGGAAAAAGGTGTTGATTTCACTTTTATTATCAGGTAATAGGCTTATTGGTGAAGGAAGGGTTCTGTGCTTAAATTTTTATTTTTTAAGTTCATGTTTAATAGCTTTCTCTTGTGATTATCCCCTTGTCTCCAGCAGTCTCAACATGATTTTCCTGTTGCCTATACTCTCAGTGAAATTGCTACAAGGACTGGCATCAAGCTCCTTGTCCTTGTCACCTTCTCTTTCAGTTACTCTTTTGCCAATTACTCTTTCTTAGTAATTGGCATCTTATCTCTGATACCACCTCCCCCATGCATATTGACAATGCAGTAGTCACTTTCTTAAGTGACACTTCTGAAATGGCTCATCCTGTATTTCAAAACAATAGAGGTTTTGATTTATGGAAAGTAGAGTGATTTTTTTCTTATTTTCTACCTGAGCCTATTGAATGTTCTATGAGTGTCTGATATTTCAGATTCCTAGTGATATAATTGAGCATAGGCAGCATTAAAACAATCTGTATTGTTAATTAAGAGCTGGAGAAAAATGCAGTGATTAATTTAATCTAGCCAACATGTCAGATTTGCTTATGTTTACTTAAAACTTATTGTGTGTCCTAAGTAATTTATTAGCATTTTTCAATTTAATCATTGATAATACTTTATGATAGAGCAAAACTTTTTTTACTTGTGTCTTTCATGAAAAGGAAAGTGTGATATTGTTAACTGACTTCTCTAAACTGATCCAATCAATCAGTGGTGGCTCCTAGATTCTAAAGCAGATGTTTCAGGTTCCAGAATCCATGTTCTTACTACCAAGTTTTCTAATAATGTTCAACATTAACAAGCAAACAAAAAATTAAAAAATAATGTTTTTGATTCCATTAACAGGTGCATTTGTTTCTGAATTTAATTATAAACAGCCTCTCTCTATAAAATGACTGTATAATTGCTTAGTGTTTTGTAAGACTCTTATTTTGACCTCTTGCTTTTATCTTTAAAAAGAAAGTAAAAGAAAATACCACATAAAATCTTGATAATTATTAAAAAAAACTGTAAAAAATAAGGCTAGATAACAATGGTTAAAAATACACTAAGAACATACTGAGAAAAAAAAACATTGGTTGAATTAGTTTCAAGGTCTTTTTGATCTTCCTGACAACATGGAAACCTGTGATTTTCCATATTTTCATTTTTATATTACAGTTCATAAGTAACCTAAATGTTCATATTATTATTTTGCCTATTTTTAACTGACCTATTCAAAGGCTAAAGATTCTTATCTCTCACTCTGTATGGCAAGTTAATATTTGGAAATAGTTAAAAATGCTGCAAAATAAGGTTGATAGAAAATGTTCTTATCAACTCTAAAAGCACAGTTTCCTAAGATGATAGATTTCTGAGTTCTGTTTACATTCATAATAATTAAGCCAAGAGCTTTATAAAAAACTCATTTATTTAAAATATTGAGGCAACATTTAGTATTTTTATTCCAATTTTACTAATGAACATATTGATACTTAGATTGAGTTACTATTGCTTTAAGCAAAAGTAAGCAGTGACTTGGAAAAACTGAAGACATAAATTGTATTCCTAACTATTGCCTTATATTTTTCTTTTACTCATAGGAGGAGAAAAGATCATAATCATTAGTTTCATTAGAACCTGAGGGTAAAATCCATGTGCTTTATTCACAATATCTGGTGTATCAATAACCCTATCACAATGCCGACTGTCAAAGTCATTTAAGACATATAGTTAAATTGTTAGATTTAAAAATTAATTTTTTTGAAACTTTAAAAAATACATGCATATTATTAAATTATTGGCTATATTAATTATGAAATAATAAAATTGATAAATTTATTTAGAGCTATTTGCTCTTCTAAGAATGTCCATTAGTTTAGATATATTTCCTTTTCTTATCTCCTACTTAGGAATTGCCCATAAAAAAATCTCTTAAAATATGGATTTTTGCAATTCTTTCTTATAATCCAGAATAAAAATAAAATATAGTAATTATGGTTTGTGATCTCAGCATATTTTAATGAATTTATTGCAATGCTTACTATCCTCATTTGTTATAAATAAAATTTTATAAAAATAAAATATATTTTTAAGTCCCAGAAGTCATTTAACAAAACAAAACTTATGTGGATTACTCTAAAAATATAATAGGTTGGTGATTACAGCTTAATATTGGTATAATATTTATTTACATTTCAAAAGATATTTATATTACATTTTTATTGATTTTTTTCTTTAGCATATATCTTGTAAAGGGAGTTGACTACCTCAAATTTATAAGTGATTTTGTATTTTATTAGATGAGAATGATGAATAAAATTTGATATTACCAAGCATGGAATTAAAATTATGAGTTACTACTAAAAGGAAGCTGCATCAAGACTCAAAGATTTGCTGTTTATATTTGTAATTTAAAAAAAAGATTTTATGTTGTCTTAGAATAGCAGTCTAAATAAAATAGTAAATCTTAAATATTCAAATTTAATTTGTTTTGATAGGTTTGATATAATTGCAACAGAGAAAATTTAATCTCATATTACACTAGAGAGCAAAATTACATGATACGCAAACACATATTTCAAACCCAAATCATTTAAATGTTCATATTATCCTTTCTTTTTTAAAAAAAGGAAAATAGAAGTTTTGGTAGAGAAATCTTTTCCTTTTTAAACCTATGAAATAAAGATGTTTTAAATAATGTTGGAATATTCTTCAACTCTTCACCAGAAAATTTCCCAACTTCTCTTTCTGTTATTTGAACTGTGAAAAGGACTGATACCAAAAATGAAAATAAATTATGAGAAAGGCAGCTATAACAACATTTTTTCTCACATATTTAAATAGCAAATTTTAAGATAAATACTGTCAACTTAAATACAGGTTGTGCTGAACAACATACCACACTGTTGGGTACCGCAAAACAAGTCAAGATGGGGCCTGGCAATTTGCCAGGAGGAGTGGTTTGTTAGGCAATGCCACCAAGCCATTAAGATGGTGAGGATTCCTTATTGGCTGACTGCTGTATCTGGATGGTGCTAATTGAGTCAAGCTGTGTGTAATCATTTGGTATATATACCTCTGCTGCTCCGCAATAAAGCAGTTCCCGTGTTAACCTTCAAGTTGCTTGTCACCTGCCAGTTATTTGGCCCAGCCGGACTGCAGCATCACACCATGACTAAAATGGTTTTATTAAATAGTTTAAAGGGAGGAGATACATAAGTACAAGTTACTATGTTACAAGAAATTTTTTTCCATGTGAACATTTCAGTAGACACAGAAAAAATATGCTATATTATTCAACATAAATTTATGATAGCAATGCTAGAGAACTAAATATAAGGAAGTTTTTTTCAACTAGTACATCATAGACATTTTTAAGAATCCTACAGAACAGTTAATTTTACATTGAAAATAGAAGGCTCTCCTTTACATTTACTCTCACCATAAACCTTTATTTTCCACCCATACCATTGATAAAGTTCACTTTAGTTATCATCAAAAGTGTAATTGGACAGGACCCCATGCTATACAATTAAACATTACTTAGTTTTACAATGTGTGAACACAGTGCAATGTAATGGGGTACAATACAGCTCAGCTAGATGGAAGTCAGCTTGTAAGGACTGTGCCACTAATTTCTTTCATGAAGGTGATACATGAATCTACCTGCTTTTGAGTCTCAATTTAAACCAGTTGAAACCTTTTAGCACGTTATTCCTGAAAGCATTTTAGGAGTCACTGTGGGGGGGGGGTCTTGGGCAAAAATAGGACTAGAGTTGAATATGTGGCAGAAGGGATCACAATTTTTTTTTATCACAGATATTTGTTGAATGTTCTCTAGTTTTTACGAGTACTCAAAATCATCTTATGTGTCAGGTATTGATCTTATCTCCAACTTGGAGCTCTTACACTGAGATATTAAAAGGGAAATCACTTGCCCCCAAATCATGAAGAGAATATGTGATAATGCTGCAACATTTTAATTTTGAAAAAAAAATAATAACCTAATGGGAACAACACTAAATAACTTTTATGTCTCTGTTGTGTCTGTAACTTATTTACTCTTATGCCTTCAGAATAGGGATATGCTTTATTCACATTAGTATTCTCAGCTTCTGATAGTCTCTGACACATATTTAAATACTCAATGAATGAATTATTTCATGTACAAACAAACATTTAAATTCTAAATGCAAAGTGTCGGGGTTTTTAGCCCCCTGTTCCCTCCTGACCTGTGGGAGAGATTGGGGGAGCACGCCCCGACCAGTACGAGAACCAAGAAAGGTAAAGGTCAACTGGCCGACCACACCCAGCCCTCCAGGGGTACATTGAGTTAATCTTGGTGATTGGCATGATACTTTGGTGTTTTAATTTTATGTCACCTAGTGCTTGAACCAAAATCACGAAGGGTTGTTAAATATACTACTGACTAGGGTTTTAGCCCCATCCCCTCCCCCATTCCCTCCTGACCTGTGGTGGTCAGATTCTTCATCACAATCCATGGCAATGCCTTCTGGCTAATCGCTAGGTGCTCTCTTAGCCATATCTGGCCCTAGGACTGGGAAGCGGGTAGCAACCAGCAAGTTAAGTTTCCACTTTTCTGATGCAACATGCCCCACATTACATCATGCCCTACAGCAAAGATCCATATCCTCATGGGCATAAGATTTACTTGAAAAAAAAATAACCAATAAGAGTACAAAAGGTCAAAGGTTGTGAAGAAGCATAAGTCCCTATGACAGAGGATGAATAACAGAACGTTGATGTGGCTATAGGAGATCAGAATGGAAATGGTCGTAGAGATAGAGTGTGTCCTTGAAAGCCATGCTCTATTTTTATAAAAAAAAATCAGGTGAGTGACATGATCTGACATATTTTAAACAAGATCTGTGTGACTAAGTGGAGAATTAGAGAACGTAACAGAAAATCCATACTTCAATCTCATTGAATTGAATATATATCATTAAAACTAGCATGTAGTGTCCAATAAAACTTTCACAGAAAAGCCAGATGCTTCCTGTCACTGTTAAGAAAGAACTAACAAATGTAGACAAAAAATCCATATTTTATATTTTTGCAGATTTATGAAAGAAAGAAATATTAGCTCTGGCTTCAAAATGTACATGTCAATAATTAATATTATGATGAGATAGGCAATTAAATGTACCTTGGTGAGATGGGGTAGCAAATATGAAATAATTATATTCAGAAGATATATTAGCATTTTAATAATTTTGTATAAGATGATTATTTCATAACCCAGAAATAAAATCTTATCTAAAGATTATTTTAATTTAGCCCAATATGCAACTTTTCTGTCACTGTGTATTACACATGGAAAATGATAACAACTTGGGGTATCTGTCAGTTTCACTGAGACCATGTTGATGAAACATGGAAATGTTTAAAAAACATTTGCATTTCAGAAATTTTTTCACACTGAATGTGATTGAAAAAGAGATGCATAAATGCATAATATTGACACACATACCAATATACATGCATGTATATATAGAGATATATATCACTAGAAAATAAGCACATTTTTCTTTCTTTAAGGCAAAAAGTTGATATTCACCATGGCAGGGTTCCTAGGCTTACAAATGGTCTGTGCATAACCAGAAGTCATCTTTCTATTATAACTTTCCACAGTTTAATTCAACTGTGGTATGCAAATACATTCATGGATCTCATATTATCAGGTTTGACATGTGAATTATACAGGTATATGAAATGGAATTAAATGCATTAATATTGTTCTATGTTAATTACTAATATACTTTATATGATATGCAGGCAATCTTAAATAGTTTATAGTTAGGGGTGATATGAGAATTTATCCAATTTTCCAAGGATTATTTTCTGAGAAAAACAACTTCAATTAAAATTTATTTATAAAAAATCCAAAAGTAAATTAAAAATCTGGAATATATTTCATATTTAAGAGATTTAATGTAAATAAAATATCCCACAAAATTATTGTAGAGAGTATATGTATACAGTGTAATGGATAAACTATGCATTTTGGATTCAGATAGTTGACTTTGTGCTTCATCACTTAATAATAATGGATTTCACCAAGCAATTAAATTTCTCATTTTCAGTATGCTTATTTGTGGAAAATAAAAATTAACAATGAAAGAAAGGAATGAAGGGAAAAGAAAGGTGGGAAAGAAGAAAGAAGAATGTAGGAGAGAGAGAAAAAGAAACCATATACTAGAAACAAGATTAACAAAGCCATTGGGAGTTCTATAGGTCTATTAGTCAGGGTTCTAAAGCTTAGTACTTAATTCTCTGGGACTGTTTCCAAATATGCTGAAAATATCCACTCAGATTGTAAGGATATTATACTATAATTTTATAGTTGATATAAATTATGGGCATGTGCTGAGGACTCAACTGATCTTTGTGCCTCTAAATAACTAGTACATCCTGGATATTTATATAATAGTTTATAGCATGACCAAAATTTCAAAGTTCACAGAAAAAAGCCAGAAAATCTTTCCAAAGGAAATATCTTTGCCAAGGGGAAGAATGTCTCTGGTAAACTGATGCTGGAGGGGCATGAAATGATAAGATTGCTTTAGTATAGTCCTAAGGAGGAGCATGTTTTTGTTTTTCTCCTCCTGAAGTTAGCTTTATTGGAATTTGACAGGAGATAATTGTGCACTTTGATATATATTATGGGGTTACAATTAAAATTTTTTGTGTGTAAAATTCAGGCTTAAATTAAGTTACTTCAAAACTTTCGATAATAATAGATAACTGATGAGGAGTAAAATGAGGATGCTGAATGAGTCCCATCAGCAGATTTTTATAAAAAGAAAAATGATTGTACCACAGTATATAAGTTCTGTTGTGTACATATAATGTAGAAGTCTTTTGAGAGAATATTTACATATATATGTGTGTGTGTATATTTGAATTTGAAGTAACTTATTCTCTTATTCTCTATACCTGAAAAAAATACCCCCACTAATATATATATATATATATATATAGATAGATAGATAGATAGATAGATATAGATACAGATATATATATATATAGATATACATATAGATAGATAGATATGTGAAATTAGAATTTATCTTATTGACCATATTTATATGATGTAAACATGTACAGATCTTTTAAATAACAGAAACATTGATTTGTGGATTAAAATGCATTTTCCACTTCAAAATCATGTTCTAGAATATCTGATATTTTTGATGATGCCTAAAATTTACAATAAAAAATTATCACTATTTTTATGTAAAAAAAATAATAATCCCAAATAGTGGATTCCATCCTTGTAAATTATGATTTCTTAGACAGAGACTACTTTTATGAGTTATAAGCTAAACTGGCTCCCAGAAACAACTGTGTTAATTGATATGTTTGTCCTGAATCTGTTTCCACATTACAGTGCAAAAATTTGATCCATAGAACCTTCCATATATTGTGAACTGAAATCTAACTTGACCCACAAGCAAGTTGTAACTAAGAGTATAACCTCCTAAATAAGCAACTGAGACTCAGCAAATCACAGCAGTCAGGCTTTAGCCAATCACAGGTTGTCAATTGATTAAGCCATGTGCATATAAGGCAGATGGAGACTGAAGATAATCAAAATGTTCCTGTCACTTCTTTTTCTGTGGCTGTAAGTATAATTTGCACATATGGTGGGTGAGGCATTCTGGAATCATCTTTGGTCTGGAATGCTGCAGGTTCCAAAATGTTTTTCTTGTTTGAGAAAACTTTGTTAAATTTAATTGGTCTTTTTAAAATTATTATTTTACAATTTTATGAGGTACATTCAACTAGTGATACTGCAGAAGAAGAGTCTGGAAAAAATACTTCCAGAGTAAGTTCATATTATAATCACACAGAGAAATCCAAAGACCTAGAATAACTAGAAATAGAAACCTTAACCATTTAAGAATTTGATTACTTTACTGGCCAACAGAGCAGTTAGCATACAAGACTGCGTAAAACCTGGTGGAGAAATTTGATTTATGTTTACATATCTGAGAATATTGTCTTTATTTCTAATGTTCTATTTTCTAATGTTTAATAAATACTTCCCTCCTTTGTTCCTAATTTATTCTTCTATTTCTTTTTTCTCAGGGAATGTTTATGCAATCTAGAATTAACATGTTTTCTTTTAAAGCCATGTCTAAGAGACAATAACTTAAAATACTCCAGTTATTGGCATTCCAAATTTTCTCTTTGATTAGTTTGTTTTTGTAACAGCAAACTCAGAATTCATTTAAAAATTATCTGGTCTCAGATGATTCCCCTTTAAAAAGGAAGTAAATAACTAAATTACTGTAAATGATTTCCATTGTTTCAGTCCATCAGATTCAAGGAAATACATAGATTTCCCTAGGTGGGACCATAAAAACGAAAATTATTGTGTAATAACTTTAAAGTGAAAAATTGTTAACATAGGCAAATGTCTTTGAAGAGAACTGAAGCATGATGCTGGTAATCACTGGAATTCATAGAAGTGTCTACAATAAATTGAGCTTAGAATATTCAGTCATCTTGATAAAAAGACTATTTTCAACTATACCACATTTGAAAATAATTAAATATAGTTCCAGGTGGTTCTTCGGGAAGAATATAAAATTATTGTGTAAAAAAATATGGCTTTATGCCCAGAATAAATAGTGCAAATACTGTGCTCTTACTGGTTAATTTTATTCTTGGAAATTAGAGTTGTATGTATAATTTCAACAAATTCATCAATGCTTTTTTGTGCTCTAAATAAATAAGTAAAGTTTGTGGAAAAAGTCACATTTAAAGATAAATTTCCTTCTATTAGATATAAGAATTGCTGTTACAGAATAAGATAACACTCTTCATATGTGGAAATATATATGCCTAAGATGTCAGTATACTGATCCAGAGTCTGCTTTATGATTTAGATTCTAGTACAACCCACATGAACTCCCATCAATAGATCTGTGGAAAACCCATGAAGAAAAAAACAACAAATTCTCTATATAAATCCTCTAATACAAGAGGCAATTAGGCAATAAAATATAATCTTATTACATTTTATCATATTATGGGAATATGGAAGTAAGCAAAAATATATTCTTGGATTCTTTTTAAAGAATTTTTCCTGACCTAAGTTAATTCTTTTGCTTTACTTGGTACATATCATTTATAGTAGAACCAAATCTGAAATTTCACACATGTGTTAAATAATGTTGCTCAGTGCACTTTCACTCTTACAGAGAAAGAGCGAGAGATAGAGATAGAGAGAGAGAGAGAGAGAGAGAGAGAGAGAGAGAGAGAGAGAGAGAGAGAAGGAAGGAAAGAAAGAAGGAAGTAAGGAAAGAAGTAAAGAAAAAGAGAAGGAGAAGAAGTAAACAAAACAAATTAAAATATGCAAAATATAAAATAGTCTGTGCTCAAAATCGTCATAGAATACTTACCATGGAAACTGAATCACAATGTGATTTTTGCTTGGAAATGAATGATTATCAATATTACTGATACTTATGGTGGTAAATTTATTGTATTAATTATCCTTTGATTTCAAATATCTACATGAAATTTAGAAAGCAATCAAATAAGTAACGAATTAAATTAATAATTTTCCCACAAAATCACAAGGAAACTTTTCTTACAAGCATTAGAGAAAGAAAGGTATACCAAACTTCCTTGGCACAGAACATTTTTGCACTGTGAAAAGCAGACCTTTGTAGCCATTGCCTACTCAACTGATAGGGGACTAATTTACTAACCTTGGACTGATAGTTCTATATTGTACTTCATCCTCTGCCTTCCATATCTTCCAAGACATTTTTACCTGACTCCTGAAAGCTTCAAATGTGATTCTAATACATGGTTGTAATCTTTTTATTTCTTATTTTTGTGAATTTTTTTAACATTAAAATCATCCAAATGAACATAAAACTATATCTATCTATATACATACATATATATATATATATATATGTATTAATCAGTGGAAAAAATGCTATGCATTAAGATTTTCATCATCTAAGGACACCATAGATGTTTTTGTTAAAAATCTATGCAGCTCATAGTATATACAAGGCCCTATTTAACCTTATATGTTCTATTAACTCATTTATTCTCAAAACAGCCCCTAACATAAAAATATTATTCTCCTCATTTTATAAGTGAGGAAGCTGAAATATAATGAAATTAAGAAATATGATAGAGTTCTCACAATAATAAAAATACCAGATAAGTTATAAATTTGATTAATTTCAAATAAACACTAAACTAATATTTCCAGTGAGAATAATAATAGCCATGAGTCTGCACAATTTGAGAAATGTCAATTTATTTGAACATCAGAGATAAATCATATGAATTTCTTATTTATGAAATTTTTACTTTATTTCTTTATGAAATCCTTGTAAGTATTATTGCCCTGTGACAGGGAGTTTTTCTCTATTCAGTAAAATAAAATATTTAGTTCCTAACCTTGAATTCATAGTTCCTAGAAATGGAACACAGGACAAAAAGTAAAATATCTCTAGCTTCATGTTATTTAAACTTCCTGTAGTAGAGGGAACAAAAACAATGAATGAACTATTTATCAGATTAGATTAGGTTTATCAGCCTTGATGCAACTGACATGCTCTAACAGTAATTATTTTTGTTGTGTCTCATTTTGTATGATTTTTAACATCATCCCTGACTTCTTGCACTAGGTAACATGACACTGATCTAGCAGTTATGATAATCAAAAGTATTTCCACTCATTTCTAAATGTCCCTGATGTTGGTGGAAGAAAAGAAAATTGACTCTGGTTGAGAATGACAGGGTTAATGATACTACTATGAAAAAAAAAATGAAAAAGAATGACTTGCGTGATAGGTAGGACAATTGAGGTCTTAAATAATACATCCCTAATCCTCACTAATTGCCGTATATACAGAGTATAGGAACCCAGAGTTATCTTTACAGGCAATGCCCCTTGACTTCAGGTCTCTATCCAGTTGTCTATTTGTATCAAATCCCATCTAGCACTACCCACCTCCTCTTGCTCAGATGAAAGCAGTATTCCCAGGGCAATTTAGAAGTTCAGGTTATGGTAAAATTCACTCTAGGAAAATGCCTTCATTGGTCAAAGTTTACATTTCCACAGGAATCTGATCAAGAGCATTGTCCAGGCCTAAGGCTGTATCTGTATATGCCTCAGCAAGTGAAATTGTGCAATCTGTGTAGGATGAAGGGTCACACTTCCCCACAAGTACACATAACTATTGATGTCTGATTCATGATCAATATCATGACTTACTGTTATTTTAAACAGTTCACATGGATTTTCTCACTAAAATTCACAATAACATGCTGTTACTCATTATGTTCTTCTTTCTCTCATATTATTTTCCTGTGGCTCATTAAAAACCACTATGAACTTGGTGGTGTAAATCAAGATACTTCTATTCTTTCACAGTTTTTGGGCTAGAAATCCAAAATCAGGATTTTAGTGGGACCATGCTCCCTCTGAAAATTTTAGGTGAGAATACATCCCCTGCTTCTTCCAGCTTTTGATGACTTCAGGTGTTTCCAGATGTCCTTTGGCTTGTGGCCACATCTCTTCATTGTTTGCCTATCTTTGCATCACCTCTTTGCATCTTTCTTTCAAGGACACTTATGATAACTTTTAGGGGACACCAAAGTAATTCCAGATATTTTCTTATCTAAGAACCTTAGTTTAATTACATCTGCTAAGTAACCAGGTAACATTTGCACTTTTTAAAAATAAGGTACCATCATAAATTTTACTTGACATTTTTGGATGATCATTATTCAACCTGCAACATTTTCTAATTTATAACTTGTACCATATACATTGTAGCTCTTAGAATATAATTACCAGAACAACTTCCTTGGGAAAGAAACTGGCCAGCTTTGTCAGATTTTACTAAGAGTCAACCCCAAGAAACAAACATATTTCAGAAAAAAAAAATGCAGGCTAGTGGAATTAAAGAAAATAATTCTTAGGAAAATATTGGAGAAATAAATTGAAAATAATTCCAAAAGTTAATAAAACATCATTCAGTGTAGCTTATCATGAAATTAACATTTCAATATTAACCAATGTAATTCAGCAGATAAAACACATGACCATATCAAAAGATGCAGAAAAACTCTAGAAAAAAAAAATTACCACTTATATTTAATTCAAACAATCAGCAAATTCATAGCAAATTCATCATGTTGTTCACCATATGTATGTAATAATGAGATGTATGTATACTGGCCATTCACTCTCTGAAGAGATGATCAGTGTCATTCATTATTATGGAAATGAAGATAAAACAACATGCTACTGTGGGAGCTGTTTATTGATTTCTTTTTTTAATTAACATTTTTTTAAAGAGAGAGAGAGAGAGAATTTTAATATTTATTTTTTAGTTCTCGGCAGACACAACATCTTTGTTGGTATGTGGTGCTGAGGATCGAAACTGGGCCGCACGCACGCCAGGCGAGCGCTATACCGCTTAAGCCACATCCCCAGCCCAAGTTTATTGATATCTTATGAATCAATATACACCTATTCTATGACCTAGCAATCAATCTCACTTCTGTATACTTGTAAAATTTTTCAGGATACATTCTTAAATTATTAAAATAAAGATGTGCGCAAGAGTAGAAGCTTTATGGTCATCACTAGAAACAATATATATATTGTGTAACTATATAGATTTTACATATGTGTGTATATATGTGTGTGTGTGTATATATATATATATATATATATATATATATATATATATATATATATATAATTGATTACATCAAATTGTGATAAATTCTACTAATGGACAACTAATAAAAATGATCCACTACTATACACAGCACCATGGAAAAATCTTAAAAATATTTACTTGTATAATAGAAACAAGATGCACAAAATTGTACATATTGACATATGCCGCTCTATATCTTGAGAATTTTAGGTATATAATTATTTAAGTTTGATTCTTGGTATAGCTCCTTTCACTGTGGAATACTAGGAAGGTTTATGTTTGATTCTTGGTACAGCTCTTTTCATTGTGGAATACTTGCAATGCTACTTAGCCTTCCTAAGACCTATTTTCCCGTATTGCAAATTTGGGACTATTTACAAAACCAGTGATAGATGTTAATAAGAATTAAATCCAATAATATTTTGAAAGCATTTGATAGACTGAATATGTAGTTAATATCTTAATTTCTAGTGGTCACATGGACTAATTTCTGTGCCTTCGAAATCAACATTGTTCTGAAATATTCCTATTTGTGTTTTTCTATCAAACCTGTGACCTCCCTGATTTAAGGAGAAAAGGGAGTTGATCTGACAACTGACTTCAGTTTTTGATGCCTTATTTTGAGAAGAGATTGGCACCCATGAAAGGAATATGGGAACAGCAAACAGGGAGATAAAAATAATGGCTGAGCAAATTAGCCAAAACTATGTCAGATTTGCTGAGATTCTTTTTTTTTCTCTTAACTGTGATCATATAGATACAGCAGTTATATAAAAAAGTTAATTTTTCTTGCATTTAGCTGTAGACAGCTAAAGTGTGCATATTTTCATCTGCTGTGAGATTGATAGCTTTATCCTCAGCATAAGTCAGGCTATTTCCTTTTATATTTTTGCTCACTGTCCCCACCATTAGTGTTGCCAGGAAAATTCTCTCTGGATTGTGTTGCTTATCCACACACTTTACTGTTTTCTCAAGTTGTAAGTGGATTTCTATTACTGCAGATATTTCTCTCTAGCTATTGTAGATAATTTCAACATTCTAAAATTTTTTCATTTGAAATTATATAATGACTCTGTGTATTTTTTACTAATTTCAAGAGCCATTTCTTTCTGCTTTAAAATAATAAGCACCTTGAGAATGGAGACACCAAAAATCAGCAAGTTCTCTAAACATAAGTGCAAAGATACACAATAAGAATATGAAATGGATCTGAAAGAACATGTGGTCAAGTTACTTGATTTTCTAGAGAAAGGTGAAGTCTGGGAACACCTAATAGGCCATGTACCAGGTTCTCAGAGACAATATATCATCATCTGCTCCAATGAAGGGAATTTGGCATCATGGTTGCAAGTCTTAATCTGCCATATTTTTTATCTTGAAGCTTTAAGCAAGGTTTTCAAATTATTTCTTGATCTGTTAAATTTCCTCCTCTTTCTTTCTTGACAAAATTTAAGCTGACCATATACAAGAATCTTTTGAAAACACATGTCTTAAAGCAAAATTTGCTAATTTAATATTTGGCATTCCATTTTTTAATTAAATCAAGAGTATTTTACATATTTTATATGAATGAGACATGATACACTTATAATAATATTTTCTCGACAGTCACTTATCAGGTTGTTTATTTCAATGTTAAGGCGCGATTCTAAAATCCCAAATAAAACTCCAGGTCTTTTGAAGAGAAGACAAAGTGTTTATTCTGACCAGGGCCAAGGGAGCAGAAAGCAGAGAGTTCTGCAGCCCAAGACACTGAATCCAGGTGGAGGGGGCATTTAAGCAGAATAAACCACAAAGGCGGGGGACCAGAGAGACAAGTCGAGTCATAAGTACATTCTCAGAATTGGCAATTTCTTTGAACCCATTCAGGAAATAAGCTAACTTCTGCTCCAAAAAGACATGTTGTTAGAGGGGTGAGGGTGGAGATGCCAGCTTTTATGCAAGTGAGCTTGGGAGAAAAGGCAGGGGCAACTCCCCACAAGGGGTGAGTAGTCTGAGGACAATGGAGTCGGCCTGACTTAACTTTCAAATGAGCCCATAACACTAGCATTTTTCTATAATAAATACTTCCATATTCTTATAAATGAGTCAACTGTCACAATATATAATTAAAATATGTAACCAACCTTAATTTTGTATGTTTTTGTGTATGTGTAGTTTAATTTTAAAGATAGTAAAAGTCTAGGAATTATTTCAAAAAATAAAATTTTAGGTTTTATAATCTATTCCCTTATTATTGAATTACAAACCAATTCCTCCAGTAAAGAAGAAAAATAAACAGATGATGCATTAGGTGTCAGCATCATCACATTGAAAGTAGGGAACATTAGGTACAAATGTGCATTTGCAATAGAGTTTAGTTTTTACGTTGCTAATTACTTGCTATTTTGTCTTTATGATAAAGCTTTTGCTTCTCATTCACACAAAATCACTTCAGAAGATTAATTAGGTCTTCATTAATAAATAATTAAGCATTTTTATCTGTATATTGCCTGAAAGCAGTAGTAAATAACAACTTGCCAATGTTGTTAATTTGGTGTCCAGCAAACAGATTTGCCTGTGGAAATTTTGTAAATCAAGCTTATGATGTATTGGCCATAGTTGGCTTGCCTTCCAATTCCCTTAGTTATTGATAACACAAATCAAGCCACATTAGTGACTGATAACATGTCAGAAGACATTGCTTTGTAAAACCTTAGTCACATTAATATAAACTGTTCAGAGTTGTTAAATGGAACATTTCTCTTTATAATTAAGAAGACAAACATAGCAAAGAATATGCTGTTTCATCAAATTTTGCATGTGAAGCATTCCCAAAATGAGCTTTTAAAAAAAAGAACACTATGAATTCTTCCAGGGAAGAATGAAATAGAAAATAGCCTGACCCTTTTCTATAGCAAAGTTGCAAATAAATATTACATAAAAATAAATTTTACAGTTAATTATACATGCTCTAAAGTTCATAAACCAAACTCTACTTAGAGTTGTATAAATGCATATGATTTTATCAAGACAATATGTGTATTCAATATATGAGTCTACAGTATTGAATTCTGGAAGGCCAGTATCTTCATGGAATTTGATGTTCAAATATGATATCAGCTCAGTGAAAACATGTTTTATTCTTGATTTAACTAACTCCTAGCCTCTACACTAGACTGTCACACATAGAAAACATTTGGTAAAAATGTGTTTAATAAAATTATTTTAGAGAAATAATCAGATATTACAAGTGAGTTCATTTCAATCTTTTAACATTTATTTCAAGCAACTCATTCCTGTTCTGAAAAACTGTGTCCTGGAAAGGTCACTAAAGAGAGAAAAGGAACATGAAGAAGCCCCAACAAGAAAGATTCTGCCTCAGGAAGAGCAAATGATGATGAAGAGGAGACGGAAAATACTATAGTTATAATCCATTAAAGACATTTGACCACAGAATAGACATTCTGTGGTTGAGAACACCTGACTACCAAAATTTTGGAAACTTTTGATGTATAAAATTAGTTTCCCACTCAGTATTGTCCCATAATACTCTCTGAGTTTATTGTATATGACAGGTTTTCAACAGAATTTATTTGATTTACTTAACTGCTAAAAAAAAGTATAGAAATTGCCTTCAGGGGCTGGGGATGTGGCTCAAGCGGTAGCGCGCTTGCCTGGCATGCGTGCAGCCCGGGTTAGATCCTCAGCACCACATACAAGCAGGGATGTTGTGTCCGCCGAAAACTAAAAAATAAATATTAAAAAATTCTCCCCCCCTCTCTCTTTAAGAAAAAAAAGAAATTGCCTTCATGCCTTACTAGTCATTTTTTCCCCACAGGAACATATATAATCTTCCTGAAAATTTGGTTTTGTAGAGGTCATAGTACATAATAACACCTCAAAACTATTTTTAAGCAACTACTGGCTAATATATTCTGTTCCATTACACATTACTATATTACATTATTATTACATATTCTGCAATTTTCTGTATTACTACTCAATCATCTCATGCTTGCCTCAGTAACATTTTTCAAAGAAGTAAATCAAGAAATCAACTAGAAACTTATTAATATTTTAGTCTTTTTTTTGAAGTTTTACTTTACCATTAGAAATTCAGTATTTAAAGTGCTTATTTTTGTGAAATGATTGTAACGAAATACACATAGGACATCATTAAAACAGAAATGTGTGACCAAGAATTTTTTGCCTGGGTGTAGTGGCACAAGCCTGCAATCCTAGAGGCTTGGGAGGCTGTGGCAGGAGGATCAACAGTTCAAAGCCAACCTCATCAGAAGTGAGGCACTAAGCAACTCAGTGAGACCCTGTTTCTAAGTAAAATACCAAATAGGGCTAGGGATGTGGCTCAGAGATCAAGTGTCCATGAGTTCAATCCCCGGTACAAAAAAAAAAAAAAAAGAATTTGATTGTTTAATGAGCTTTATGTAATTGAAAGTATTCAATATTCATGCATTAAAATAATTTGCATTTAACAATGGCTACAAAGTTGAATTTCATATTTTAAAGTCTTAAAGGCAGAAACTATGTTTTGAGAAGGTAAATTTCAAAAGACAAATCTTAATCCTTTTATTATTAATATCATGAATTGATATGTTGTGCATACTTAGCTGCTTACATAAGTGTGGGTGTCTGAAAGAAAATGAACATCCTAGAAAGAAGTAAATCAGTCTCAGAAGGATTATAATGTAAAGTGGCATAATGATGGACACACAATGCAAACTACCCACAGCTGTTCTTGCCTTTACAAGGAGAAAGTCAGCCCAAGCTAGAAAGAAAAGACTGACAAATTGATTGGTTCTGCCATTTCCTTAGTATTATGTGCCCTGTCACTTTTCAAGGTTCTTAGATAAGATTCAATTGCTCCTTAGTCTTTAATTACCTTTCAGATTTCTTTTGTTACAGGATTTGTTACCATGAATCCAAGAGACCTTGTTTTGACATTTTGACAGAAAGGATTGGACTGTTTAATGTGAACTAATGAAGCTTCCATATCCTTCACGAAAAA
This sequence comes from Urocitellus parryii, assembly GCF_045843805.1. Classification (NCBI taxonomy): domain Eukaryota; kingdom Metazoa; phylum Chordata; class Mammalia; order Rodentia; family Sciuridae; genus Urocitellus; species Urocitellus parryii. Next base: position 52,163,701 of record NC_135536.1, read on the forward strand.
TGTAATATATGTTTATGCTCTTTCCTGAATTGTACATGTAACTGACAGCAAAAAACACCCTTGGAATAGTAATAATATAATCTCCTTGCTACTCCAAAGCATAACAATAAAAATTTATAAAAATACAATCAGAATTACTTTCATGTGCCTGAGTATTCTGAGAAGGTACTTATGAAGTCTGTGCCATTCTAATACTATATGAAGGAAATTATGTGTTAAATTATCAGTTTTAGTCAACATTGACTAAGTGAGCCAAATTTTACATCAGAGTATGCCTGTCATGTGGAACACACCACGATTGTGTTGTTACTTACTAACCAAAATGATAACATGCTCTAACCATTAATGATACATTTCAGAGAATAAGGGTATTACTACATATTTTTATTGTTTTGTTCTTGTTGTTTGTTTGTTTTCTTGGATAAGTGATTTATTATTGTCATGTTTGTGGTTTAACATTGATAAAAATATTTAATAGTAAAAAAACTAGCCAGAAAAAATTTCAGTCTTTTGGCCTTTGATATAGGTTCTATATCCACTATGTAATATACTTCTGGCGTCAACACACCTAAACTAATATAATCTATTAATTCATTGCTCTAATTCATAAAAGATTAACATATTGAAGTGTATTTAAATAAAGCCATTCTGAAAATTTCAGCAACAGTATCCCTGGTGTGGAAATATACCCTTACATATCACTTTTCTATTAAATGTTAAGATTAAAGTAATATTATAATTGGTTCTTTATTGTAAGATAACAATTTTAGTCCACTTTATCAAATGTAGTACCACCCCTACCCCACATTTTCTGATTTCTGTCAGGATCCTATGTTTAGAGACTGATATTTTTATTTAATTTATATATTTTATATCACATCTGTCTCATTCTTAAATTCTGACCCGTGATTCCTTTTTGAGTCAGGCAGTTAGGTATTTTTTTTTAGAATGAATATATACAATAGCATGTTTTTGCTTTTACTTATGTAAATATTAAAATTATTTGGCTTTACACTTGGGGGAGGGAGCGTCGGGGACCTGCTGCAATGCCTGACATTTAGCTATCATCCCTGAATTTTTCTTCATACTCTTCATACTTCATACTCTTACTAACAAAAATGATACAAACAGCTTTGCTCTCTCTGTGCCTCAACTTCCTCATTTATTGAAGAGAGACAGAACAAGTTCTTACCTAATAGCATATACTATATTATAGGCACATAATAAAGCCCCAATTAATTATTACTTAACTTTGATAACCTCAGGATTTGACCACATGTTGACTTCTGGTTTTTATTACTAAAAATATAAACCCAAAGCAAATCAGAATTTAATCACATAATTGATAATATTTTTCCCTCCTACTTGATATGTATCACTTTACCTTACAATTTAAAAATGCTTTGGATTTGACATTATTCATTTTACTTTGAATATGTTGAACTCTTTTAAACAACTTTCTCAAATTAGTTTACAACTGAGAAAATAGTTTAAACCAGTGTTCTGTTCTATAATACATCCAGAGGTAGATGACACTTATTCTCCTCTTTTTATACTTGGTTATTAAACATATCAAACAAAGAAGACATGTATATGTGTAAGGTTCCAGCACTTCCCGGTAATGCTGATGTCTTGAGATAATAGTATTCACAGCCCAAATTCCCAATCCTCTAACATAGAAGAATATGAAAGTCTTGATTCTGTGATGATGTATGGCTCCTCAAGTGATGTTGGATTTTGTCTCCATCAACAAAAATGAAATTGCCAATTCCCAGTCCAACTCTACTTTCACATTCTGTCCATCTGTTTGCAAGTATGTGTAGAATTTGATACCATGTGCAAAACCGAAAGTTGATTTTTCTGAAAACATTATATACCAGAAGAGGAATGGCTCATTTTTCTCATTAGTGTAACACTGAAAGTTGATGAACCAAGTGCTAAGAGAATAGAAAAGAGACAAAGTTTTTTTGTGGTTAATCTCCTAAAAGCAATCTCTTGATTTTTGCAGAAAAAAGACAGAGCTATTGATCTTTTCAATCTAGACCATTAATTTAAGGTAAGCAATCCCAAATTCTTGCATGTCTTCAGTCGTAGATTTTAGCAACAATGGCTGATTTACTCCTTTTTTTTTTAAGAGAGAGAGAGAGAGAGAGAGAGAGAGAGAGAGAGAGAGAAAGAAAGAGAGAATTTTTTAATATTTATTTTTTAGTTTTTTGGCGGGCACAACATCTTTATTTTATTTATTTATTTATTTATTTATTTATTTATTTATATGCGGTGCTGAGGATCAAACCCAGCCTTCTGCTCACGCCAGGAGAGCAAGCTACCGCTTGAGTCACATCCCCAGCCCAATTTACTCCTTTTTTAAGGTATTCAGATAGACATTTGTAAGTGACCTTTAATTTAAACACCATCAATTCAATTACACTGCATTCAAAGAAACTTAATTGATTTATTAAATCTGTCTCATTTAGAAGCCTACGTATATTGGTTTGAAATATATCAGCTGAATCATGTATTTCCCCAAGTGATATTATAATGAAAAGTAGTCTAACAATTGTTAATAAAGTTGAGAACAGCACAAACCACCAGCAACAGACCCATACAATTTTGTAATACTAATGATAGTTAATTCAGCATGTATTTTGACATTAGTGTGCATAGTGTTTTTATAATCTCATTTTCTACTCACAATAGCAATGAAGAATAGATTTGCTGTTTTGCAGGTTAAATAGCAACTACCAAAAACAATAACAATGATTGTAGGAACATAAAGTACATCTTGTAAGAATACAGGGTTAGTAAATAACATTGCAGTTTTGATCACATTCTACAAACATTCTTTTAAAGCTCCATTTCATGGTAGGGTGGCTGTTCTAGGTTAAAAAAATATTTTAGCTGAAGAATTACTCAGGGCATCTAGAAAATTAACTTACATTGTTCAGTCCACTGTGTTCTGTAGCTCATCCCTCTCCCAGCACCAGGTGCCATTTCCAGAAATGATAAAATTAAATTCAGCAAGCTGCTTATTTCCATATTTATATTCATACAGCTAAGAAAATACTTGTATAGCATTTCTTAAATTTTCAATTTCTGGCATTAATTATTAACTCCCTTTGTTGAGATATGAGTATTTAGCCAACTTTCACTTGCCCTGCTCTTCTACCACCCTACACATATAAACTTAGTTTCCCATGCTCCTTATATAAAAAAATCTTTCTCTCTCTCTCTCTCTCTCTCTCTCTCTCTCTCTCTCTCTCTCTCTCTCTCTGATGTGTGTGTAGTGTGTATGTATGTATGAGCATATATGTGTATATATATATATATATATATATATATATATATATATATATATATCAGTTTTTTCATCAGGTCATCAAAAGACCTGGCAAGAAAATATTTAGAGGAGGAAAGGTTTATTTGGGATTCATGGTTTCATAGAGAAGGCCTTGTTGGAGGAAAGCAGCTTAGGATATGGCAACAAGGTAGCAAAGAGAGTTCTTCTCACCTGGGACAAAAATATAGAACATAAAGGCACTTCCTCCAGCCACACCCTACCTGCCTACAGTTATGACCCAGTTAATCCCTCTCAGAGATTAGTACTCTGATTAGGTTAAAGCTCTCATAAACTGCCAGGCAAAATGATGCTCACCTGTAATCCCAGGAGCTCAGGAGGCCAAAGCAGGAGGATAACATGTTCAAAGCCAGTATTGGCAATTTAGTGAAACTCTGTCTCAAAAAAAAAAAAAAATTCTGGGGATGTAGGTCAGTGTTAAGCACTCCAGGGTTCAAGAAAAAGAAAAGAAAAACAAGCTCTCCATCAGTGTACCTCAAACTTTCTTGCATTCTTGCATTGTCTCACACATGAACTTTTGGGGGACACCTCGTTATCTAATCATAACAAGTATTTTCATGATTAGAACTACATAATTACAATTCAAGTCTGATCAATACATTATATTATGTCTTTTTTTTCTCCTTGGAACTTTCCATTTTCCCTTTGATTAATAAATTACTTTTTGTTTTGTTATTGTCAGTTTTTCTTTCTCTGTTATGCTACACATTCTTACAAACAGGTGGATAGAATGTGAGGTAGAGTTGGACGGTGAATTGGCAATTTCATCTTTGTTGATGGAGACAGAATCCAACATCACTTGAGGAGCCATACATCATCATAGAATCAAGACTTTCATACTCTTCTATGTTAGAGTATTGGGAATTTGGGCTGTGAATATTATTATCTCAAGACAGCAGCATCACCTTAATCACCAGGAATTGCTGGAATCTTCACATATACATGTCTTTTTGTTTGTATCTAAGGGAGAGATATGTTTAATAACCAAGTGTACACAGAGGAGAAGGAGTGTCATCTACATCTTGATATATTAAAGAATAGAACACTGGTTTAAAATATTTTCTGAGGTTGTCTCTTCTATATTTGAACCTGTTCAGCTTGGACACATTGATTCAAAGTTTTGCTACCAAGCCATCATTTAGAAATTCTCCTTAGCTATCATCTTGAGGATTTTCTTTTCTTCTCTCGTGGGCTGAATTGATTGTTCCTTAGATCCTAAGTCTTCTCTCTTATTTTATTCTCTCCTCTTAGGGAATCATCACATCTATTAGTTTCTTAAAAAATGGGTACAAAAATAAAAAAACTTTAAAAATCTTTAATATTTTTCTATATTGGCTTGTTAATTAGATTGAGTATAGAAAATACACCCAACTAGTTGGAAGTGCATGAAAAATCCCATCATAGTTTGTCCTACTTTTTGAGATATTTTCTGTACTAAGTCTGTAGAATTGTTTTATTATCATTAGTTTCTAGATATCTTTTAAAAAGGCCTAACTCCATGATGTAGTCAATCATTTGTGAGTAGTTTGAGTTTTATTTGTACGATGCTCAGTAACTTTTCAGTAATTGCAGTATTTTGTGATGATTTAGGACTTTAATATTCATCTGTTAATACTTATTATAGTAAATATCTCCTAGTCTCTTTCCTTTAGAAACTCAAATAATTTGAGTTTCAGAATTTTCTTTATATATTAAGACTTTGTTTTCTATATTTTCACTTCTACAGCTCTTCTCATTTAGAAACTGCTTCTATTGAAATAGTCTCATAAGTTGTCTTTTGCCTCTCAATTCATTTTTTGTATGTTACTTTAATTTCTGATCCTTTTTCAAATTACCTAAGAGATGAATACTAAATTATTTCAGAGGCTTATTTTTAATATACAAGAGTTATTTTCTTCATTGTACCTTTTTTCAGAATACTATTATTCTCTTTGCATGGATGCAATATTTTCTTTTTTATAGGGAATTTTAGAATTATCTTCCTCTTGCACACTTTCTTATTCCTCTAAGTTGCTTTAATCTGTTTGTTTTGATCTCAGTATTTATGCACAGACACATTCTTCAGATGTCTGGTTGTGCTTGATTGTCCACTTAGAAATAAAGGCAACACTAGACACAGATGGGGGTCTCTGGACCTGTGAGTATGGCTGTCACCTATGGCCATCAATGTAAGATGATATGGATGGCATTTCACTGGAGAATTCTCTGTCACTACCTATGAGTTATTTCCCCTGAGCACTCAGATTTCATAAAAAAGCATCTTTTAATCTTCATCTTAGAAAGGATAAAGCATTGCTGCCAATGTTCTCGAAACAAAGTTGGGAACAGGCTTGTGGTCTCCAAACCTATTTCATATAATCTCAGTTTTAACCATTTCCCCTCAACTGAGTCTTAGTTGCCCACATACATATAGCCTTTGCTTTACCCTTTCCAGAGGATAATTCACCACTCATCTTCTTGCTATTAAATGGGTGGGTAATTGCTCCATGAAAGCTTTCAGACTGGGTTTCCTTATTATGTCAAAATAAACTCTTCTTTCAGAGGTAGCAATTGTCAAATATTCCTGAATATTTTGATGTTTTCTGTTTTAAGTTATATTGCTTTTCATTTCCTCCATAGAAGACTTAGCATTAGCAGAGGAGATAGACACAGGTCACCCAGTTAAATATGGAGATGATTATTCTGAAAGAATTATTCCTTATTTCTCTGAGATTCAAGTTTAACTGGCAGTCCTATATTTGCATTTGACAAATATCACAATCCAGTTTAAAATTAATTCCCTGGGTCTACTCAATAAGCTACCACCTACGTTTTAGATTACAATCTTCAAAATGTATAGCTACTGTTCTATCTCTTGTGCTTTTGTGTTTTGTATTTATGCTTTAAAAACCCTGTTACTATCATTTTACTATGAATTGAGAACAAATGCAGGTCCTTTTGTTCAGTCTACTATCTAACCAAATGCAGTTTTTTAAATTCCAAACCTTGAATTCCTTCATAGTTACTAAAAGAAAAACTGAATCTGCTTGATTTAACCAAGATTAACAATGGATTAACCATTTGATAAATACATGAAGTTGTTTTTAATTTGGACATCATCACTAAGATTATAAAATCTCCAAGTTCAATAGAAACATTTTATGAGCCATGAATGAATTTGGACAGGGGATCTGAGACATTCTTTCAACAGGCATGAATGTCATTTAAATTAAAAGTTACATAAAATAGGAAAAGATAAAAAAATATAAAGTTCCTTAGGAATTATGGTTAATTTGTCAATCTGCTTGACATTTTAACAGAGTGATGTGTGAGTTGGACATAACAGATTATCCTTGGATGCGTTATAGAAAATTCATGCTAAATTTAGATTGTAATACAGTCCATAAAGTGACATATAAGAGAGAGGTTCAAAATTTTTCTGGAACTGAAATAGGAGAACTGGAAGAGACCTTAAAGGTCACTTTTCCCCTATCTTCTGATGGCTGTTTATTTGGCACTTCTATCCTCCACAGGTTCTATTTTTCTGTAGATTTAACAAACTATGTACCCTTTTAAATAAAATCATAAAATAGCATAATATGCCACACTAGTTGGATTTGCCTCTCGGAGTTTGAATAGCTATATTTAAATTTTTAACAACCCAACTTTATATATAAAAGCATCTCTTCATTTTCTATGCCACTAACAATCTTATCTTTTGAAATAGGATATAAATCAGGCATCGATTATTTATTTAGAAATCACATATTATATAAAATGTTTTATTTTGTGTCCAGGGAAACTTTTAGTGAATTATAATAATTAGGAAAGTTTAAATATAAATCAACTGTCCATTAATTTTGTGGAATTGTTGTCAGAACCATTTCTATGACCCTAAAATCATCTTGGATGCCATGGAAAGTTACCATCTATTATACGGAATTCTCTTGAACACTGCTCATGTTCTAATGTCCACTAACTTCAGTGGTCAAAGATGACAGTTATCTTCAATTATATGAAATTTTCATATGTAGTCAGTGTAGTGTGAGTGTATGTGTGTGTGTGTGTGTGTGCTTGTGTGTGCATGTGTCTGAGTGTGTGTGTCTAAAACAGGGATCCTTGATGGTTCGTTATCATTTCTGACAGTTAACATTACTGCACTCTGCCAATTGGGTCTGTGCAACCATCTGTCACTTAGAGAACGTGTCAGTCAATTAACACTTCTAAACACTATCTGTCGACCCACACAAAAGTTACCAGGGAAATAATGAAAGCTACTGTCAGGAAGAAATTGAAGAAGGTATCAGGTCCTTTGGAAGTACATGTATTTCAGAGCATCTGGGTGTCAAGTAGTGATGAATGCCCTTTTAAACTAGGTGAGAAAGTAAAATTTGCCTGTTTAAAGAAACTTCTATAAAGTAGATTCTGTACTAGCATTGGAAATCTAACTATTCAAAGTTTTTCATATTTAATAATTTATTCATATATAATTTTAAGGCATATTTGGGAAAATATCATCATCATCAAAACTATATTTAAGAAGTAATTCATACTTATATTTAGAAAATCTCTGATACAAAAATATCTGATATTCTATTTACTTACAATAATCTAAACAATAACATGTTGAGGTTAAATTAATTATTATGGGTGAATAACTTTCTAAAAAAAACTTTTCTTTGTACCATGATCAGATTTCAGAAAAAAAAATTTTTTCATAAAATGTTTTCCCGTGAACTATGCTTTCTCTAACTATATCGTGTCATTTTAAATGACAGAGGTTTAAAACCTAAATGCACAGCTGTGAAGATATAAGCATAAGCCCACTCAATTGCCCTTTGTTCAGTTTGTTCTCATTGCATAGTCTATATTTTGTAGAGATTGAAAGCAAAATATCTTTAGGCCAATATCCCTATAGATAAGATTTGCTATTTGATTTTTCAACATTGAATAGAACGAATGGATTTATGTACACCAGTACATTTATGTGTGTACAGATACACCTACAGAACCCTACACAAATGCACCTACATATATAAGCCTATGAATGTGTGACTGTGTCTATACAAATATTTGTATGAGTATACCTGTATGCACATGTACCTGTGTATCAATATGCAGTGGAATAGGTGGAAAAAAATTTAAAAGAATAAAATTAGATAAAGTTATTTTAAAGGTATAACAATAGCATCTATTTATATGCAGACATTATATTCACACTAGTTAAATGTACAAGCTTTTAAAAATAAAACAATGACTAAGATCCAGTATATATAAATAATACAACAGCAAAATGAGTTTTATTTTTTTTTACATTTCTCAGCTTAAGGTCTCTTATCTATAAAATAAGAATGAAATATTCTAATAAGCACTCAAAGAAGAAAAAAATATCCCTAACTAGAAAATGTTCAATAATAATTACTGAGTAAATATTATCTAAAATTGATTAATTTTTTTACACATCTCAAAAACCTCTAATGGCAATATGTATTGTAAAACTGTGAAAGAAATCTGCAATAGTAACATGAAGTCACATGAGTCATTATATCCTTAGGTTTCATAACAGAAGAATTAAAGATTACACACTTTCTTCAAACATAATGAAATTGAACCCCCAAAACCTTTGATGAAAGAAAATTTAATTATTTTTACTTTCCTAAGTTGTCTATGTTACAGAAATGAATAATAAATTCTTGAAAATTCATCACATCATATTTAATATTTTGTTGTATAGCTTCAGGGTTACTTACACACTTGGTTTCAGTTCTTCAAATAACTAGGATGCTATGTTTTAGAACATTTCACAGGTAACTGGCTCTGCATGCACTCAGCTCATCCTCACATTCCTGCAAATGCAGTTTGTAACCAAACGAGGTTGGTTGTACCTATCTAGGTTCATGTGATGCTGTGAGCCTCCTCTTGGTACCTGACACCATTTTCACCAACTTATAATTTTCCAATGAGGAATTTCTGAGGTCAATCAGGAAAACTTCTAGGCAGTTACACCTGTATCCTTTGTTGAGAGTGCTTTCTTCAAAACTTTTTCAAGTAAATTTTATTTTCCATAGGGTTCACATTTTGGAGTTCTCCAATTCTGTCCTGTGTGGGACTCTTTAATCTGTGTACTCTATATTTGTTATCAGGGAAATATTTATATTTTTAATTGAAAAGGTACTTGAGGAAATATTTCAGCAAAACATAAGAGTTTTTGTCTTCCAAGTCAGCTTGAGATTTCCCCTAATATTATAGAATACAACTTTCATTTCTGAATGTTTCTTTGTGATCTGAGCTTTTTCCAGTAGAGAATTACTCTACTCTCTTTACTTTAAAGCCAATTAATAAAACAATTCTAAAATATATCTGACTTGACTATGGACAAAATTGTACCTTATAAAAGTAGTAACAGAATTTCTTAGTATCAAACTGTATGTATGTCATAAACATTCTTTCTTGTCTTTAGTGTTTGGGGATTGAAGCATCAGCTGATAGAATGTTCATTCTGACTGATACATAGGAGAACAAATGAACTCTTGGAGTCTGTTAGACACAAAGGAAATAATATGGTTTGAAATGTAAGGGATAATCAAGTATGAATTTCTGAGCCTATTTCCTTAGCATTTGGGCAAGTTTTTTAAAAATAGGTCAGTTAAATTTTTGGAAAATTAGTGTTGTTTTGGCAAACCCAAAATTTGTGGATTTGGTAGTTACTAGATATAAAATCATAAGTACGCTTGTAGTAGACAGGTGGGAGATAAATTTTTATTTGCACATTAATGAATATAAAAAAATTTTGTTGTCAAAGTGAAATTTTCCCAGTTTCCATTATGACATATGATTTAATGATCGTTTTATGATATAAAATTGCTTTACATAATAGGAATTATATAATTACTATATATATCCCCTCATTTTGTTTTCACTTGCTCTTAATCTCTCCCTTTTCCCCACAATATCATCTCTATGTAAAGAAAGAACTCAAATTTTGTTAGCAAGTAGTAGATGAGGTTGAAGCAATGAATAACAGTAAAATGTTGTCACTCGTAGCATAGCAGTAAAAACACTAGCATAATATCAGTGTGCTGATTCCCCTGCACTGATGTTTTATAGATAATAACAATAGGGCTGGACAAAAGACATGAATGTCTTGGGTTGTGCCACAGCAGGAAAATCAAGGCCAAGTTCTTAGCATCTTTTATAGCAAACTGAACACAAGTCCGACCTCTGGAAACAAGTAATCACATGCATTTTGTGCTTGAATTGCCTTGGTTCAGCTAGTAAACTGTGAACTAAGTAGTCAGATACAGATAAACCTCACAGTTTGTAACCTTCATCTAGAATGTTGAATGTTTAGGGTCCTTCTGGATTATTCCACTTAGCATGTTGCTTCTTCTCTGTTGAACATGTTCTTCTTTTAATCTCAGATGTACAGAATTGAATAAAATATGTTCTTCCTGGGCCCAATAATTTAGCTGATCACCCTTACCTTATTATAGCCATAGACTTTGGCTGGTTATATTGCAGTCTCTCTTTAAATACATAATATTATTTAAAATATAATTAATGAAATGTAATACTTATTCAAAATGATAAATATTTTTATACTTCAGATTCCCTATATAAGAATAACATCACTTTCAAATAATGGTAACCCTTTCTTCCCTTTCAAAAACTGCATAAATTTTCCTATTATTTTCATACAACCATGAAAATGTTTATAGTGATAACAGACATGAATGCCCTGTTCCTGATTGTCCTAAGGAAATTCTTCATGGGTTGGTCTCATTGCTGCAACTTTGGCAAAATAAAACACTAAGTGTCATTTGTTCTATACTCTAATTTCAAGGATATTGGCATAACAACCCTAAAAGAGAGAATTAGTGTCTCTCAATAAAACAAAGACTAGGCATTCTTGTTTTCAGTGTAACAAGATGATGTCTGAATCTGGAGTCAAAGCTAGATATGCTGTACTTCATTACAAATGAGTGCAACTCCCTGAACTCAGTTCTCTAATGCACCAGTGTATGCACATGTATCCATTTGTGTCCATCTGCCTTGCTCCATGGCTCTCAGGGACATGTTGAACACTCACAAGCCATAAAAAAGGTAGGACTTTCCAACTCAGACTTAGTATAATTCATGTCTTCTAGTAAAACTCATGAAACAGTGGCAGATTAATTTGTTAACTTACCTATAGAATAAAGTCTCAGATTCTCCATACTTATTACCTGTTCTCCAGTTATGAGAGGGCTCTGTAGGGGAAAGGTTGGCTTTTTTATGTATATTCTGTGGTTGAAGAGGTCCTATGAGTTCTTATCCAAGCAGTGGTGCTGATGGTGGTCTGGAAGAGGAGAGTGGAATAATTCTTCACTATAGTGTCTGCAAATGAATGTTCAGAGTCTGAGCGGCAAAAGAATTGAAGCAAGTTGACCAATTGGTACTTGGGTTATTTCTTTACTTCATAAGATAGAGGAATAGCCACCATTTTAACAGTGGGGTGACACTCCTTCCATCCCTACTGGAGGCAACTTGGTTGTATTTGTTGAGACAAAGAACCTCATAATCATTGATTAAAAATTCTTGGCAACACTGCTGACTCTTCCTTGTGCTCAATCCCATATCCATTGCTCAGTAATTTCATGAGGCATTTGAATTCCACCTGAATGATGATGTAAACAAACAAGGTGCAAGGTAGGTTGCACGACGTGAGGTCCTGTAGTTATTTATAGACAAGAACTATCTCTAATTCCTGACAACAGTCAGGAGGCCATGCTGGGTCACCATCAACCTGCAATTGCTTTAAGTTAACTGGGGAGAACAAATTTCAAACAATAGTTACTTTCATAAGAAACCAGAAACTTTGTTTTTTTTTGTGTGTACAAACAAACAAGTATTTACTCCAAAGGTATCTTCCTTTCAAAGAGCTGGTGACTTCTACCACAGGATTAATCACAAAATACTTTCAAGTGGTTCAGGAAATTACATCATGTAGTTTTTAATTGTGGGCTAAAAATGTGTCTAAGAAGAGTTTGCCCTTGTTTACTGAAAGAAGTTTACCAGGGAGATGAGTGATACATTATCCCTAAAACGGGAATGATCCAATTAGAAAAGGTGATATGAAAATATCCCTGACATTAATTGAAGTGATCAATGAAACCAACTCAGCCCTAAAAGGCATTTGGGTCAGGCTCAGCTCACTGACCATGGTGGTTATGGACGATAAAATTGCCCTAAACTTCCAACTTTGGGGTCACGACAGGTCCTGTGCAATAGCTAATGCAATTAATCCATTAGACCAAGTGGAAGATTAAAATCTTGCTTAAGGGTGCTTACTTTGATGGTTTTCTTCAGCTGCTCAAGTCTAAAACCTTAGGGATACCATTGTATCCAATATTGCAGGTTGTTGGCTTCTTATTACTGCTTAGAATACTGTTAATGATGACCTTATTTAGATGCTATATGAGATAAATTGAGGAGATTTGAGTACAGCCTCTGTTAGATAAACCAGAGTAGCCACCAGAATGAAGTACTTATAGGAAAATTAACCAGAAATCAAGATAAGTATAAAACTGAGTGTGGGTATTATTGGGAGATCATTCTCCATGAGTCCCTCATGTTTCAGAATGTCTTGTGAAGGGAATCTTTTTCTCTCTCCTTCTCTCTCTCTCTCTCTCTTTCTCTCTCTGTGAGTGTATGTGTGTGTGTGTGTGTGTGTGTGTGTGTGTGTGTGTGCATGTGTATGGCGGGTGGTTTAAAAGACTTATAATGCAAACAGCCTTGGAGTAGTGATTCATTACATGAGTGAGTTTACTTGCACATGGCTTTGGAATATAGAGATGATATCTTTCTCCAAAGCACAGGGCAAGCATTCTTATTGTCCAGTGCAGTAAAAATACTGGAGCAAAGGACAAATGTGCTTACTGAATATTATAAAGTTTTAGACTCCTAAATTAGAGTCCATCCCCTGTAGCACAATGCATGGCATGTCACGGTATCCATCAGAGCCTGTTTAGTTGCCTGTGGCGCCGGGGAATGAGGAGGGCTGAGAGAAAACACCAGTGCTCGTTGTGCTGGCAATGCTGTGACTAGTACAGTCCTCTGCATCTGACCTAAGAGTCTCATTTCTTTTATCATCTTCTGTAGAAACTGTGTCAGGCTAACGTATTGGTTTGCAAGTAGACTAAATCTCAGATCTTTCATAGTTCTTGATACTATTTTCCTTTGATAATATTTGTCCTTAAAATATTTTGTGATAGCTTTCTTAAATTCAATATGTTCCTTTTTTTTAGTTTAGAGCAACAGAAATCATCAAATAATTTTCTACATCACTTGAGCCTTTTCCCTTAGGTCCATTAGTAAAATACCAGGCAAATTTCTGATATTAGATCATTCTTTCATTCTTTGCATAGAACCTACTTTAATCACAGAATTTTATTTAGTGAATTCACTGTTATTTTGGACCTACACTCTATTTTCTTCTGTAAAAGTTGTACCATCCAAACATCGGCTCTTCAAATGATAGATCTTCCAATGGGGAAGGTAAATTAATACCCTGTGGAATTTGAATCTCATTCCAAAATTGTAAACCAAAGGCAAAAATCTCATTCTAAAAAGAATTTAAGAAGCAAATGCTATCATCTGTAACTTTAAGCTCCAGATATGGACACTCCTATCACTTTTATTTCTATTGCTTGACTAACCATTGGTTGTGCAGAGGTTAGTCTAACCTTTCAGCTGCCCTTCAACCTACTGCCTGGAAGAAAAAGGAATTCACCCACTGAAATTTGGTACATAAACATTATTTTAATGGTTAATATTTTTATCTTAAATCTACGATATTATTCAGGATTCTCCAAAGAAATAGAAACACAGAATGGCTATGTTACTTTATACATAGCCTTATTCCATTTGTATCAATATGTATTTCTGTATCTTCCTTTTAATGCTATATAAACGATGTCTATCAAGCTATAAAGTTGGCTTATGGGACCCCAGGGAGGTATGTGCAGGGGTGAAAGCTCCCACAGTCTGTAGTTGGCAGCTGGAGACTAGGAAAGCTGGTGGTGTAGTTGCAGTCCGAGACCAAAGGCCTCTGAGCCAGGAGAGCAATAGTGTAAGTTCCAGGACAAGGACAGGGCAAGATGAATGTTCCAGTTCAACCAGGCAAAAAGAGAATGAGCAAATTCTCTCTTTCTCTCCCCTTGGGTTTTGTTCAGTGCTGAGAGCCATAGCCAAGTAGGAATGACGCATGGCATTTTTAGGTTGAAAGGTGACCCTGCTCAGGGATTAGGGTGGCTCCGGGTTTAGGGTGGATCCTGCTGGGAATAGGGCAGCTCCAGGATTAGGGCATATCCTGCTGGGGTTTTGAGAGAATTGGTGCGAGGAGCCGGGTAGAGGCAGTGTGTTCACGGGAAGTGTAGGTAGAGTGTTGGTGAGAGTTCGGAAATAAAGAGTTGCTGTCGAATCTATAAGGCTTTGTGGTGGCTGGGTTATTTTGTGCCCAGCCAGACTGCAGCAGTTCAGGCTCTCAAAGATTGAATCATGTTCCCCCCTACATAGGGGAGGGAAGTCCCTTTTACTCAATTCACCTATTCAAGTGCTGATCTCAACCAAAAACACCCTCTTAGACACACTCAGAAATAATGTTTAGCCAAATATCTAGGTATCCTGTGGCTCAATTAAATTACTACTTAAAATATAGCATCAGACCTGTTGACAAGAAAAACTAGAGTCACATAGAAAAATTAGATTTCACATGATAGTGAAAGGTACACTTCCAGAGCAATGTATCGTGCCTTGGAGACATTTCAACTATCTTGAATTTTGATGAATTTTAATCAAGAAAGACATTATGTCAGTTTACCACAGATCACTATTGTTTGCTTAGGAAACACACTTATCAGACATGGTGAGCAGAATGCAGCAGCTATTCTAGAAGAACTTTGTAAGTCACATGAATGATTTTAGTGCAAGCTGCCTTCTATTTGGAATCTGTGACACAGTAGCTCCAAATACACTTCAAGCGTTTGTGGCACTGGTTGGAAAATTATACCCTGCTAGCCAAATCCAGTTCACCCCATGCTTTTGTACACACATTTTTATTTTGGCAAATATGCCTCTGATTCCAAATTGTCTATATCTGCTTTTTCATGACAATGGCAGAATTGAGTTGTCACAGAAACCACAAGGTCTTAAATCTAAAATATTTTCTATCTGCCCCTTTATACAAAATGTGTTCTCATCCTTGGTCTACTTAGGGTTCTAGAGAAAATGCATGTATTCTTCTGCAAATAAATATTCCCTTTGCTAGTAGGTCATGACGAAGAATGATTGGTCTGATCTTGGAACACCTAAATGTGGTAATTTGTGCTGTACACAATCAATTATGTATCTTTTGATTCTCTTAACCAAAATGTTATACTTCCATAGCCGGACTGTATTATTCAGTGATAGTAGAAGACGCATGAGAAGGTAAGTCATATTCCCAAAGCATCTACTATGTTTGATAATAATTTTTTTCTTACACTATAATGTCCATCTTATTAATATAACATAGACATTCTCTGTGTCAAATAGATGGAAGAAGATAAACTTTGCTTTTGTTTACAGTTGGTTTTGTACTACATGCTGACACAAATCCGATGGAACATTTCTGAATTAGTGCATGCTTTCAGTTGGCTTTGGTCTTGATAGATAAGGGGAAAAGGAAACAGCTTTCTCTCTATTCACAAAACCCTCTCCCATTCCCCTCCCTTATTCTCCCAGTGAGGAATATACTTAACCATGCATTTGTTTGGTATGCCTGGATGGAGACAGGGTCAAAGGAACATTTTTGCTGTGATTCAGAGACAGCAACAAAGAATTTGGCAGGGTGAGCCAGGAGTGGGTGAGAATAAGTTTCTAGGATTAGTGCATGGAAGGTGGATCAGAGGAATGGAATGGATCTTTCAGAATGAATCTAAACTCTGTTCATATGTGACCTATGTGAGCTGCAAAAAAGGTTGCTCAGGGTAAATTAAATGCTCGGTTTTCTGGAAGAAATGTTTTTTAAAATAGTATGACTTTTCATTATTTTCAGGAGATACTAATGAATTTAGATATTAACCAAGGCAACTAAGGTATTGTTTATAAACATAGGTACTCAAAAGCATTATTTTAAAATTGCATTATCTTTGTCATCATTTCTCCCCACATTTTAATTATTTTGTATTAACTTTTTTTTTCCATTTTCCCTTGCAACTTCATCATGTTGTTAAGCTTTCATCATGTTGTTTATCTATAATATGAATTTTGGTTCAGAATTTTATGGGATTTTTAAATATCTGATGTTATGTGTTTCCAATTATATTATGTGTGGGTCAGAGAGTATGTTTTCTTGTTGTTGATTCTTTGGATTGTGAAATAGCTATAGTTAACTTTTGGCAATGCATTTATGCTGAATCACTCAGAGTTCAACCAGAGAAGCAGAATTGATAAGATAATTTGTAAGAGAATTGTGAGAAAAAGCTGGCCTTTGTTGTCTTGTGGCCTGCTTAGGTAAGTCTGAAATTCCCAGAGCAAGTCATCAGGAAGGGAAGCCTGAAACACTTGGACAAAAGGTAAAGCTGCTGGCCACAGACAGGCTTTCTTCGTCAGTTGAGTCTTAGTTCTGCTTTAAACTCATTGTATCAGAACCCACTCTCAGATTGTATAATCTCCTATATTTTAGGTCAGTTTATGACAGATTTTAGTCACATGTATAAAATATGTTCACAGAAATATCCAAATTAGTGTTTACTTGAATTACTGGGGACTATAGTCTGACCAAGTTCAAACATCAAAATTACCATCTCACATGCCAAAATAAATAAATAAATAAATAAATAAATAATAAGCTTTCCATTTTATTTCATAAACTTTACTTCTTCCCTTTGTAATTTATGTAAGAACTTCATGGCTACCAATTTATTTTGAGACACAATGTGTACAAATATGTTATTTTTACTAGTTATAATCTCCTTCTTGGATGCTTTTCATACCATGTTTATATTTGTTATGAATAGCAAATATTATGCTTGCTGTTATCAGAATGCATCTTTCTCAAGTAACATATTTCTGATTTTGCTTTAATTAGGAATCTCAGAATTGTATTGATCAGTGGACCCTGTAATAACTGATTAGTGCTCATATATTGCAAAGTCTACTTCACAGAAAAGAGTCCTTTTGGAGGTTAGTAAGTTTCTGACATGTCAAATACAGACTCAGCTCTATAAGGTTAAACCCCAGTTTCAACCTCCCAGAACACCTCACTTTATACATAGCTTAAAATCTGTTCTTTGCAGAAAATATTTCATTAAGCTGTAATTATATTGCTTAAAAGGTGAAGTGAAATAAAATAGGCAACATCTGGTCAAATGGGCAACAATCTCAGTGTAGTCATTTTATTGCCTCCTACCATTGCTGCTTTAGCTCACTTTGCTGCTTTTGAAAAGTAAAAAGCCATTCATCAATCCAGGAGGGAATGTTAAAAAACAAAACAAAACAACAACAACAACAACAACAACAAAACACCTCCACCACCACCACCACCACCAACAACAACAACAACATAAAACAACAAAAATCAGTACCCATTAAAATTTCTCAATTTTATACATGGCTGCAATATCTGGCTCTTTTAGATCTCTAAATGACAAAATAACTTACAGCATTGCAAGTCCACATTTAAATTTCTTATGTTATATGTAAAAACAGAACTGTACTACCTAGAAAGATAGTTTTCACATACTGTTTTCCAGATTTACATTTTTCATGACTACAAAATTTTAGTGATATCTATAGACATGTCAAAATATTACACAGAGTGACAAGATTGATTTTTAAGGTGGCTTTTTGACAATACCTTTTTACTTTGCTGTACTATAGAATAGTGCATTCTTCTAAACACACACACACAAATAAATATATTCAATTCAAAATGCATAAAACAGAAGCATTAGTATTCTTAGTTATCTTCAAAGAAAATTCATCTAATTTCTTAGAAAGCACAATCATTTTAATGTGTATAGACTAAGATAATGACTACAACAAAATATGTGCAAAGCTAATGCACAAACCCCTGCATTTCTTTCTCACATCTGTTTTGGGGATCCTTTCTGTGGCTGACTTTCCACTGTGGTCCTCATCCCTTTAGGATTTTTTTGTGGGGGGATATTTACTTCATCTATTAATATTACATGATTGTAAAATAACATATATTGACTAAAACAAAATAATTCATGCAAGCATGAGAATTTCTGGAATCGAAATTGTAGGAAGGTGGATGTGGCTCTTTCTTAAAACTGCTCTGAAGAAAATTCAGCATCATGTAACTCTTCACAGTCCTAACTCTGTGAACCATATAAAATGGACTATAGTTTATTAAAATACAGATAGGTTAGTAAAGGAGTAAGTTGTATTTTATATGCAACATCACTGTTTAATGATAATCATAAAATATTAATGTTAATGTTTTAGTAAATAAATTCAATTTGAAACATTCAGTTTCTTCAGATAACTACAAAAAATTGTGATTACATAGATGTTTTACAGTGGAAGTAAAGTAAGTCATAAGGTGTATTAATAACAATATAGAAAAATCAACTAAGGTATTGACAAGAATTTTTCTCTTGGGAAAGCTAATTTCACTGTAAGAAATAGATTATAAACCTTGATATAAATGTATAAATATGTGACACATATGAGATTTACTTAGCAATTGCCAGTAAATCATTCATAAATTTAAATGATGATTGAATTTTAATAACTATTAAGTTTTGATTATATGATAGAGGAATTTGTTTTTCATTATGACATATGCATACTATTTAAAAAATTAAAATTGTTCTTAAATCATTATACCACACTCTGGTCACCTCCTTTCTTCACCAGAAATGATCATTATTGTTTTCATTTTTCTTGACTGATGTTTTTCATATACGAGACATTTATAAAAGTTATAGACAGGGCTGGGGATATAGCTCAGTTGTACAGCACTTACCTAGCATGAACAAGGCCTGGGTTCAATTCTTGGCACCACACACACACACACACACACACACACACTCAATCATAGATAATATTAAGTGATCATTTGTACAATTTTCAATACTTTTTTTAAAAAATTGTGTTTTAACACTCTTCAGGAACTTACTTTTTAAATCAACTTTATAAATGAATACCCACATAAAAACATGTAGGTCTAATATTCTGATATATATGCTTTGTATTCAATTGTGTGATTCACTGTGTTTTATGTAGGCACTGATGTTTGGTAGACATGTAGAGTCTATTTTTTTCATGTGCTAAATATTGTAATTAACATCTAGGATATCTTACGTATCATCAGAAGAGTTTCACAAAGTTAGATATTTGAAAAAAAAGTGTTGGGCTATAGCAAGAAACATTCATAATATTTTAAGTAACTTTACTGCGTTACCTTCCTCATTGATTCATAAAGTTTTACTCTCAAAAATGCATTAAATACCACTTCTCTGTACTTTTGTCAAATCATATTGACTGTATTTTATATATTTGATTAGTGAAATTAAAATATGTGTAATTTTAATATTTAAGAAATTTAATTCAGAATCACTTATGCTCTGCTAGTGAAGAGAGACAATTTTCATAATAGCTTAGTCATATGATTGGCTGTCTGAGAGTAAGATGTCTATATGAATTTATGGATACCAGTTGTTGAGCTATAAAGTTAGCTAGTAATAATGGTGGCAGTGTCCTTCTGCTTCCATACCTGAATCCAAGATAGAGATGGTCTCTGGTTAAAAAAAAAAAAAAAAAAAAAAACACGGGAAGGAAGCAGGCTGTTGTTTGGATTTAAAATCCATAGAAAAAGAATCAATATAGAGTGTGACAGTGAACAGGTCATTTTAATTTCATCTAAACTCAGTTTCAAATTTAAAAAGTCATCAAAACTAACACTGCATATTTTATTCAAGTTTCTTTAGATTGCATCAAAGGAAGTATTTCCTTAATTTTATTTTGTATAGTCTACAGCTTCTATAAAGATATTGCCTTCATTAGAGAACTAAAAGAAAACCCCAATGGACTTCCTTTATTGGAGAGAAAGCATTGCTGTATTTATTTGGCATAGAGGGACATTGGTTAGAATAGCCCCCCTCCACCCCCACCCCCGCCCTGCAACAAAGCTGGTTAATGGAATGTCATTGAAAAATGTTTTGATTTCACTACATGATGGTACATTTGGGAGTCTTCAGAAATAGACTCCTTTGTTTATATTAGACGTAAAGACATTTTAAATCCAAAACCTTCATTGGGGAATTACACATATTCTCTCTTACTATGGCTAATAAAAGAATTTTGCTTTATTCTTTCATTTTAATTATGTGTTTTCTTTCTTTGGTCTTCTCTAGGGATTCTGCTACTTTATAATTTTGGCTCCAATTGACATATTACATGGTCCTTTATAGACAATGAAAAAAGAGTAAGGAGTTCACTTGTAATTTAGAGAAATAATGAGCAAGCTATCATCGTCCGCCAGTAGTGTAGAGCATGCCCCAGGCGCAGGGACAGAAAATCAACTGCGAGATCCTCTGCTCCTCTCTCCATTGATCTTAGCCTCTTTCCAGAGTTCCCAAGTGGTCAGTGTGTGTGGAGCAACAACTCACTGAATGCCCATTTAAGAATGACAAATGCATTCGATGTAGGAATTTTATTAAAATAAAAAATTAAGACAATTCTAAAAATGACCTGACCGAATTAAATTTTTTTAAAGAGTTTTCTTCATTTTAAGCAAGCAAATCTGATCCAGAGGATATTTTTATTGTTGCTGTTAAAGATAACAATCAAAACTAAAATCCTTTCAGGACTATATTTTCCTCTGACAGCTATTAAAGTACAACACCTGAGCACCTAATAAATGTGTACATTACATATATTAAAAAAGGCAGTGTTTCTAATGCTTAGACATATTTTAAAAGAAAATAAAGTATTCATGATAAGTAATCTAATTGATATGGTTTTGTTGGCATTTAAAAATATACCCATTGGTAGACCTGAAAAATTTGCCATATTGAAATGTAGGAAAGGTTCAGAAATCAATGTATAGTATAAATATGTGCATAAATACAAGCAAATATAAATTAAAATATAAGTATAAACATATATATATATATATATATATATATATGTGTGTATACATATAGATATAGATATGAATACACATATATTTAGAGGAAAAGAGATGAGAGATACCAGTCAGGGAAATAATCCTGATGAAGTACAAATGTCCATTTAAATATGACAAAAATAAAGGAAGCTCAACATTATAAGTTAGTTTAGAAATGAATATTAAACCACATTGCGATATTGATACACACATATATTAGAATGTCTATAAACAAATTACAACTAATACTTAAGTGTTGGTGAGACCAGGGAAAAAGTGGAACTCTATGTTTTTTGATGAAAATGTAAAATGGTGCATTCATTGGGAAAACTGTGTTTTTTGGCTTATATTTTTTCTTTTCCTGTTTTTTTTTCTTTGACACATAGATATTTGTGATACTCCAATTCATCTTTTTGGTATTTGTCAAGAAAAATAGAAATACATGGGCCATGGCCCAAAAATACAGGGATGTCAATGTTTACAGAAGCATTATTAATGGCAACTGAACTGTGGAACTGATCCAAATGTTCACACTTGGGAAATGGGTGATTGAACTGTAGCATATTCATGCTTGGACTGCTATTCAGTGATAAAAAAGGAATGAAGTAGTGCTGACTCAGAACCACAGACAAACCTCAAAATACCATACCAAGTAAAAGAAACCAGATGCAAAGGCAATATCTGTTATATAAGCCCTCTATCTAAAATATCCAGAAAAAAAAAATCTATCAACTCAGAAACAAATTAGTGATTAATAATCAGGGCCTGCACGTAGAAGCTGAGATTGATCCTAACAGGAGGGAGTGATCTATGAAGTAACAGTAATATTATAAAACAGGATTTTGGTGATGTTTGAACAGCTCTGCAAATCTACTAAAAAATCAGTGAACTGTGCATTTCAATGTAAAGTGGTTGGATGTTACAGTACATAAATTACACCTCAATAAATCTGTTAAAAGTATAACAAATGATGTATGCAGCATAACCAAATGATATGTGAAGCAAAGACAGAATAATCAAAGAGAAAAACTAACAAACCACCCAGAATCCATATCTGTAGCATAAATCAGGTAAATCTCTTGTCTTTTCCAACCAAAGCACACCAGCCTGGAGCTGGCCATTTTAATTCAATTTGAAATTCTAATTTACTGAATAAGTATACACTATAGATCGGGCAACAAAAAAAGCATGTCATGTATTTGAAGGCACCACTGCTGAACCCTTTGAAACTTTATGGAAAATCTTAAGACAGGTAGATTTCCAATCTAAAGACACTTTCCGGAGATGTTACTAATTGGTTGCTAGAAGATTGGTGACCAGTCCTCAGCCTCAATCCTCCCTCTTCCCCTTGTGATTCACAGCCCAGGCAATTAATGAAACCACCTCAGTGTTACCTCACTTGGTCCAGAAAGGAAAGTCAAACCATGCAATCCCCTTCCCTCTGGAGCTTGCATGGTTTGACTCTTGATCAAATCGAACTCCATATGATTTCATGTGGAATTCAGGGTTGGCCATGCTTTCCTCTAATCAGGAACCCGCACTCTGGCCCTACAGCCTAGCCACAACAGAAACTCAGGCAAGTCTCCTTTTCTTCTCTCTGCATCTATTTCATAGGTACTAAACTACTGAAGTAATAAATGTTTTCTTCCCTTTTAGTATGTATGGAGATATCAGTCTTGATAACCAAACCAAACTTTGAATGGGAGTTCATCTGTTTCTGAGACAACTGAAAAAAAAAATGCCAACTGTTGTGAAAAATATGAAGATTGAGGAAGGAGGAAGTTCTTAATTTTAATTTGGGGTTTGATTGTGTGATACTCATAATTATTTTTTATGTAATAGCTCCTCTTCCCTTCTCACTCAAAGAATACAATTTTTTTCATTCAGATTGATTATATATATATATATATATATATATATATATATATATATATTTGCAAAAGAAAATTTTTCACAATCCAAAGATACAGGAGATCACAATAAAGATTTCTATTTGAACAAGTTCTGACCAATCATACCTAAGCAGAATTCCAAGGGAAAAGAAATTTCTGGAAAGTCTACTATTTTCCTAATTAATGCAAATATAATTGGCACATATTATATTGGCACATATTTTTTGCCCTGTGCCTTCCCCCTTTGTTATGCCTAGAGAAAGAATATGGTGCATGGAAGTGGCACAATGACTGAGTCTACCTAAGAATGAAAATATCATGAAGAGGCAAGTGAAAAAGAAACTGAGATCCTTGTGGGGCTGCAATTTGGGGTGCCTGCCTCATGATGCATTAGTGAGAGAAAAAATAAACAAAACCTCCTCCAATCTTATTCAATTCAGCCAATAATTAGGTCTCGTTATACTGCAACCAAAAGCAAACGCATATACACACCACATATATGTATACATATATACATACACATAAACATATGTTACACTATATACACATATGCATATGTTTATATACACACATATACATATATATACACATTACACTTTAAAATGTCACTCAAGAGAACTAGATGAAGTTCATGTTTGAGATATGAGCTATTACATAAGAAAATAATTCTTCCTCTTACTCTGTGTTTTGGAAATAACAACAGCAATGACAAACTATATTATTATATCATTGTTGTTAAGTAAGAATGTTCAGTTGGATAAATCTGAGGGCAGGACTGAGTTGGAAAAAAAAAAGATTATACAACTGCCTACTGTCATTTTTCTTTCATGTAGAAATCAGGGTTTGTCATCATTTCCTCAAGGATGGTCCTATTTGTGCTCACATTGGCAACACATGTGTCAAATGGTCTTTTACTCTAAGTTAAAAGCTTAGAGTAAAAAAGATTTTTTTTTTGTGAATTGTGCTGCTATAAACATTGATGTGGCTGTGTTCCTGTAGTATGCTGTTTTTAAGTCCTTTGGGTATATATGGAGGAGAGGGATAGCTGGGTCAACCTAGATACCCTTCAGTAGATGAATGGATTAAAAAATGTGGCATATATACACAATGGAATATTACTCAGCAATAAAATAAAATGAAATCATGGCATTTGCAGGTAAATGGATGGAGTTGGAGAAGATAAGGCTAAGTGAAGTTGGCCAATCCCCCCAAAAAAACAAATGCTGAATGTTTTCTCTAAGGAGACTGATTCATAGTGAGGTAGAGAGAGGGAGAATGGGAGGAATTGAGAAACTCTAGATAGAGCAGAAGGGAGGGAGGGGAAGGGAGCAGGCAGGGGGTTAGCCATTATGGTGGCATGAGATGGACATCATTATTCAAGTATATGTATTGAAGACATGAATTGGTGTGAATATATTTTATATACAACCAGAGATATGAAAAAAATGTGCTCTATGTGTATAATATGAATTGTAATGCATTTCACTGTCATTTATTTTTTAAAAATCAATACTAACAAGAATTTTTATTTTCAAATGTTTTGGGGTGGGTTTTTTTTCAAATAACTATGTAATTAAAGGTATAGAAAAATCAAATAATTAATGAAGTGTAAGTTCTTGCATACTGCTTTCACATATTAGTAGTGCTAAAGATTTGGTCAATCCACACACAAAAAAATACTTGCGGTGGTGGGTGTAAGCAGTGTATGTTGTGATGGTGTATAAAATCCTCAGACCCTCTTTTGGATCAGTGTTTAATTTCATTCTTTTCCCTGATACAGTATAAACCCTTCAGAGGAACTGGCTGCAAATATTGCTTTATCTTCCTCTTAGTAGTTGTTCCTAACAGGCACTATTGAGTATTATATCTATTGTTTCTCCTTGTCTCTCACTAGACTATAACTTCTTATGAGAATAAGGTCATTTACTTGTCCTCATCTGCATTGTTAATTTCACAATAGTGACAAAATAAAGCAAACACAGTGACAAAATAAAGCAAAAACAAATGTGTCACTAAAATTCAAATGTCAAAAATTCACTTATTGCCAGTAATCAATGAATAGGCATAATTTTTCAGACAAATTGGAGTACCTGGGAAGATTCTAGAAACAATATGATATTTGATCATTATCATCATTCCAACTTTTAAGAAAATTATATTGTTTTCTAACATATGTATTGCTGTGTGACTCTGAACCTCAGAGCTATATTACTTCAATTATATTCTATTCATCAGCCTGCATACTCAATTACAACATTTCTTTGAAAGTATAATAGGAAAATAAAAATAACTAGATGAGATTTTTTTCACATAATATAGCATAATTCATTGAAACTGTCCACTCTATTAACACATTAACCTGTGTGATGCTTTTGTCTATAACTAGGAAAAGAAAATTGTTGCATTATGTAATTTTCAAATTATTTGTAGGATTCTTTTTTCTTTTCAAAAAGGCCTTGCTTTTTCATAAGCATTATAAGCCATATAATTTATTACTTAGTTGTAGGAATTCTGTAATAAATATATTCTCAATTGTTGTTTGTGGATATCAGGAGTAACACTGTGATACTATGGTTGTCAAGTTTTGTATACTAAAAGTTTCGGAATTATCACATTTTATATATTTTTAAGTTTCTTAACATATTGCAAAGTGAGAGAGGAGAAAGAGAGAGGGAGAGAGAGAGAAAAAAAAACTTGTACATAGTCTATGGTCATTCTATGCTTATCTCTGGAAACACCTGGAACTATTGTATTGAACCTTGAACAAGATAGAGATGAAATCCTGTAACCAGAGATTTATAATTTTCTCATTAACCCTGTAACAACTAACCATCTTTATTAGAAATGTATAGCTTACTGTTCTGCACTTGATTTATGTGGTCTCTCAGGCTGTTTTTGGCTATATAACCACTGGGGTATTAAAGACCCCTCAGTACATTTTTGCTCTGGATTCCCTGAGACTATGATATGACCCATTTATCTTGGTAGTTTGGTGGTTTATGATCCAGAGATTAAGCTGGTTCTGTGAAATTGAAAGAAGGCCTTGAAAGTTCCTCCTTCGTGTATGGCTTGTATAATTTTCACATTTGCCTGTTTTATTTCACCTGCTACGTTGTGTCCTTTCTGTTTATCAACATCTTATGTGAGCATAGTTTGTGGAGTCTTGTGAGTGCTTTCAGTTCTCTGACCCTGACATTGCTGCAGTTGACACTGAGAGCAAAATCATTGAAACAATTCTTTACCCCAAAAGTTCTATGACCACCAGTGCTTACTTTCAGAGAAAAATGAAGAGCAGGATGAGGATTTAGAATTTGTTGAAGGCAGGCTGGCTGGTGAATCACACTTGTTTGAAGAGTTGCTGGTGCTGAGAAAAAAAAAAGCTACTCAAGAAAATTTGAAGCTAAGGAAAACAGTTAAAGGATTACAAAGGGAATTGAAATAACAAAGGGGACACCAAGTGAGTGAGTGTGAATTTGAAAGACCCCCACCTGGATTAATTGGTCAAGTTACACGCAGTAATCTTGCCTGTAAGGGAAGTGGAATCTGTCAAAATGTGTGTATGTGGGCGTGCCTGTGAGCATGAGTGTGTGTGTGTGTGTGTGTGTGTGTGTGTGTGTGTTATAGAATTTGGACATGACTCTGCTCTCACTGAAATCACTAAAAGAACTTACAGCTTACAGGGGCACAGGGGCAGAAATTGAATCAAAAAGCAAGTGAAACAGAGACATTTGGGGAGAAAAGTCATGTTGTACAGTGAAATAAACAATAACAATTACCTGTGGAGTCTCTGTTCAAATGGATCTAACTTACTGGTGATCAAGGAGCACTTTCCCTTTTGTTTGCAAGATTCTACCAAAGGAAAGGGGATTTTGGACGACTCTTAAGGTCCTTAATTAATACCAATTTTTCAGAAATAAAAATAGACAAACTAACCCCCAGTCTCTGAGTTTTTTAAGTTGGTAATATGAGAAGTAAATCTTAAAAAGGGAGATTTTCCAACTTCTTCTTTAGATATTAAATCTGTATAATATTCTTTATGGGATTGTTGGGAACACCAATTACTCAAGTAGCTTTAACATGGCTGTATAACACTAAAGTTTCTCTAGACTCTGTACTAAGTTATTAATGAAGGTGGATGTTCCATTTTCTATTCTGTTTGTGACCCTTATTCTTGTGAGTGCAGAATGATGAGAGAAAGTCACACTTTTACTAGTATAACTCTACTCAATATGATTGCATGATGAAAATTTGTCTGGATTAATTTGGAGAAAAGAAACAATGGAAGAAAAAGGATGAAAGAGCTGTGGGGATTTAAACTAAGAGGACATGTCTAGTGTATTTTTTATACATGTAAAATATGAAGAAATAAATGAGATAGCTACTAAAAATTTAATGGATCATTATAAGAGATTATAGTAGTCTAGCTGTTCCAATAATTCCTGACACTCTTTAAGGAACTTGACAGAATTTTCTCAATTTGTCCTACTCTTAATGAATTTCAAAAACCTACTAATGACACCAAAGCAGAGCCTATAACCTTTTCATTCTAAGTATCTATTAAAATAATGCAAGAAGAGAAAATGACTTATGACCTTGAAGGATGGATAGTTCAGTGTCCTTGGTGCAAATCCCAGGAGCTGGGACTAATAACAATTTATAATGATGTAAATATAATGGCCTCACAATGATGATAAATAATTATAGGAATCATTAGACATGGGTGTTTAATTTGTAGCTATAGTTAGGTCACCAAACTAAAATTTGAGGGGTAATATGATTAAATGATAAAATGATGCTACATGGAAATTTTGAAACGGAAGATGTAACAGGAAAAATGAGCACAATCCATACTAATATATTAGTATCTAAATATCATTTTTCACTTAAAAATCCAACAATACTCCTTGGAGACATGGTGGCTTAGAAACACAAGACATTCAGAAAGAACTTTCAGTGATTAAAGCCAGAACAATTTCAGCAATAAAATAAATGATGGATTATAACTTAAAGTACAAAATGTATATTTCACACCCATATTGGTATCAACAAATCGTTTTGTTAATTAATTATATTGTATTTGTAAATATTAGTTTACAAATGATGTAAACATTAGTTCTTGTCCCCAACATTTTTGTAGGTGGACTAGATTTATTAATATACTTGCAAAGAGAGTGGTAGATGTGAACGTCTAGTGCGTTAGGGTCCCTGGGTAAGGGTCGCGAAATAACCTGGACACAGGGGATGCAGAGCCAAGGTAGCAATTGCAACTGCATGCTGAGCTTTATTTGCAAGTTCCTTTTATATTCTTCTTCTAACAAAGCAAAAATTCTTTAGTAACACTTCACCCACATTGCCCAAATACCAGCGGGTACACAGAGCTAAATTCAAATTGTTCCTGTTCATTTGATAAGTACCCTACCAAAGTTCTTTGTAGACATTATCTAATCCCCAAATGTACTGTTCCCAGGTCCAGTATGCAGGAAGCTTCTTCCTCTTGGCCAAACCATGCAGAACTTGTGACTTGCGATAAGGGGAAGAGAACTTTTTCTCCTCCTAACTGAGGTTTGCCTCAGCTGACCTAAATCACAGCCACAGCTCTTGCAAACTCTCAGGCCTGAGGGAGCTAAACTCTGCACATTCAAACCCCAACAGGTAGAAACCTGGCAAGCACTGCCTAACACAATAGTCAAGGTGAACATCACCAGTCAGTGTGTATATCACATACTCCCTGATGTGCTGAGGAGATCCCTTCACCTCTATGTTATTCTTCATAAAAACCCTTACCTCTAGTTTAGTCATGATGTAAATATGAGAAAATCCCAGATTTCAGGATATTCTACAGAATATTTGTGTTTTTCAAGAATGGCAAATTCCCCAAAAAACAGTTTCACTGGGAAACTCTTTCAGAGAATTGGGAAATCCAACAGCTAAATACAATAAGCTAAATTTGATTGGATTCTGGAATAGGAAGAGAACATTAATGGGTAAAAATTAAACTTGATAGACTCCAAATAAAATCTGGCATTTACTATAGAGCTCTGTAGCATGAATGATTTAAGAGATCTCATGAGTAATATGAGTACCACAGCTCATAATATTGCACTATATATTGAAAATTTTCCAGGAGAATAGAATTTAGGTAGTGGTAACACACACACAGACACACACACACACACACACACACACACACACACTTGGTTTGAGATGACAGATATGTTAATTTGCTTGATAAAAGTATTTCAGTCTATATGTATATTAAAACATTATGTTGCACATTATAAATATACGATAAAAAATGAACAAAAACAATCTTAAGATGGGAGTATTATGAATTCTATTTGTTTTATTGTCCCCTGTAGATGACATTATTAGAAGGTTTATCATATCTGGATGGAGAAAATTCTTCAATTTAAATATCAATAAAAGAAGTGTCACACATACATATTTTCATCATATTTTCCTGGACATAATAAATTATATAAACTTCAATTGGTCAATTTAATTGGTCATTTAAAGTATTTAAAGAATCTGAAGGCATATTAAAACCTTTAAGTTCCTTGTCTAATATTCCAACATGACCTTTAAGACTTAGATTGATTTTTCAGATACAAATATATTATTGTAGAAGAAACCCCATTTATCTGGAAATCTTGTTAATTCTCTATTTATAAAGCTACTCAGTGAAAATATCAATTAAATGAAACTTTGAAAAATATTGAGTGAAATTGAAATTATAATAACCTACTACCAAACCAATACCAGTAAAGCCCTAAATCATAATCATACTGATGGTATCCTTGATTCCAGTGCTTTAAAACCAAACACATAAGGGCACTGGTGTTTTAGACAAGCAATGTACCTAAGTTTGATGTTTTTAAAAATAAATAATTATCAGTCTGTTGTTAGTCAATAATTGAAGCAGTTTTAATTACTGAATCAAAATTATTTTAAGACCTGATATAACCATCATGCCATAAGTTATGTCAGAATAACACTATAACAAGAAGGAAAATCCAGAGATATTTTCTCTAATCTAATGCCAATATTATATTCCAGAACATGCAACATGTTCACATATGAGAACAATATAGTACAACACATGACAGAATTAAAGAAAAAATTCATGTGCTCATCTGAGTTAAAAAAAATTGAAATATTTCAACAATCTTTAACAATAAAAATACCAAATAAACTTGAAATAGAAGAAAACTACTTCAACACAATTAAAAATATTAACACCCATAGCAAATATCATTTTTGATGGTAAAACAGAAAGTATTTTCTTTAATATCAGAACAATATTAGGATGCTTGCTTTCCTCACTTCTACTCAACATGGTACTATAAATTCTAATCACAGAAGTAGACAATCTTTTACAAAATAAAATTTAAAATAATTTCTGTCTAGAAGTAATGTGATCTTAAATACAGAAAATCATAAAGATTACTTTTAAGTAAAACTACTAAAACTAGTAGACAAATTCAACAAAACTGTGATACAAAATTAATGTGCAAAAATAAGTTGTTTCTATAAACTAATAATAATCCAAAAAGAAAAAAAATAAAGATTTCCTTTTATAACAACATCTATAACAACATCAAAAAGAGTAAAATATGTAGGAATAATTTTATTTGGGGTGTACCAGGAAATGAACTCAGAGGCACTTGACCACTGAGCCACAATCTTGAGCTCTATTTTGTATTTTATTTAGATACAGGGTCTCATTGGTTTGTTTAGTGCCTCAATTTTGCTGAGGCTGGCTTTGAACTCATGATCCTCCTGTCTCAGCCTCCTGAGCTGCTGAGATTATAGGCATGTGCCATAGCGCCAGGCAGGAATACTTTTAACTAAGTATTAATTAATATTGCTAAACTGTCAATACTACTCTAAGTGATGTACAGATGCAGTACAATACCTATTAAAATCACAATGACCTTTTAATTTCCAGAAATAGAACAACCCACTTTAAATTCACATGAAATCTCAAGGGACCCCGAATAGCACACAAAGGAAGAAAAGGAAGAAATAAGTCACAGGGCTTACATTTCCTTATTCTAATACTTGTTAAAAAGTCACAGTGATCAAAAGAGTGCTGTGCTGACATAATGACAATCATGCAGACCAACGGAATAGAATAGAGTGGCCTGATAAACTCTTGCCTATAGAGTCCAATGATTTTTGACAAGGATACTAAAAATAGTTTTTCAACAAATGGTGCTAAGAAAACTGATATCCATTTGCAGGTTAAAAGAATTTGGACCTTATACTATAAATTAAACTTATCTCAAACTGTATCTAAGACCCAAATACCAGAGCTAAATTTATAATATTTAATTAAAAAAACAGAAAAAGCTTCATGATATTGGGTTTGACAATATCATAATATGAATTCTTGTATGTAATACCAAATGTGCAGGCAATTAAAAAACACAAGTTACACTTATAAAAATTTTTAAAATTTGTGCATTAAAGGACATAATTAATAGTATGAAAAGGAAACCCACATGATAGAAAAAATATTTTCAAATCATATGTTATAAGGTGATAATATTCAGGGATTAACACAAAGAATTATACGATGTATTCCTACTGATCCACAAAAAATAGTACAAAAAACTCAACTGAAAAATGAACAATTGAATTGAATAAATGTTTCTCCAAAGATACAGACATGACCAATAAGCATACAACAAGATGATTGACATGTCATCATTAATTTTAAAACCAATATGAATTAAAACCATGATGATATACCATTTTAATTCCATTATGAAGGCTGTTATTTAAAAAAAAGAAAATAGCAAGTTTTTGAGGAATGATAGAAACTGGAACCCTGATGTATTGTTTGTAGAAATGTAGACTGGGTCAGATGCTATGAAAAATGGTGTATTATTCAGGGTTCTGAGGAGGAAGAGAATCAACAAGACGTATAATTATAAAAAGGGAATGCATTAGATTGGCTTATATAACCAAAAGCTGGGTATTCCAGGTGGCCATCTGCAGGCTTGAGAGCTGGAGAAACTAGCAGCTTGGCAGTCCAAGATACTGATGCCACAGGGTAAGAGGTATCAATGATGCTACCCCAGTTGGTGACTGAAGGCTTCTGGAAACTCCTTGGAGATTCACTGGCAGAGTCCACTTTGGAAGAGAGAAGAAGTGAGAGTTTGATGTTCCCAGGCAATTGTAGCAACCCAACTTATTGGACAATGCTGCCCAGAGTAATAAAGGGTCTCCACTCCAATTGGCTTTCCCACATGCCAATCATTCCTACATTTCTCATTGACATAACCTGCATCTCTTAATCCAATCAAGTTCACAATTCAAACTAACCATTACAAATATTTTTGTAATATTTTTGGTAAATATTTTTAGAAAATTTTGTAGAGTTACCTTATGATCCAGTGATTCCTTGTTTGTGTGAATACCCAAAAGAAGTGAAATCGTGTACTTGAAAATGTATTTTTAATCCATGTTCCTGGCAACATTATTCACAATAGCCAAAAGTTAAAAGCTACCTATTGACCCACAGGTAAAAGGATAAAGATGTGGCAGAAACATAAAATGGAATGCTACTCAGAATTAAAATGTAATGAAAATGAAGATGAATGTCTCAACATTGATGAACCTTGAAAAAATTATACATGAAATAATCGAGCTATAAAAGACAAATATGGTATATGACCTTTCATAGGACATTCCTAAAGAAGAAACATATAATGATGATTGGCACATGCTAGCAGAAGGGAGATTTGGGAGTTAGTAATAATTTTAATTGAGAAAAATAAAAAAGTAGGACAGCAGAATAAAATAGACATTATTATTCCTGGGTGTATATACATGACTGCATGACTAACGTGATTCTGCAACCTGTACACTCAGAAAAATGAGAAATTATATTCCATCTGATTCAAATGTATGATATGTCAAGATCATTGTACTGTCATGTGTAACTAATTAAAACAAATTAAAACAATTTTTTAAAAAAGTATAGGAGGTGGTTACTAATGACAGTTATAGAGCACTGTGAACGAAAGAATGCCAAGATGTGTATCTTAAAATGGTAAACTTTATATAATGTTAATTTTACAATTATAAAAATTAAGCAAATGAAAAAAATTTACCGAAGAAGGTAACCATTACAAACCCGGGCTACTAGCATTTATGCCCTATAGTAACTCACTGAGGAGATAACTAACAACAAAATACTGGACACAAAAATATCTGGTTGGCTAAGGATGACAAAGACTGAGCATGGATTCTTGATAGAATCACATGAAAAAGAGTGGCCTCCATATAATTTCCAAACCCTGACTTAATAAGTAAAAAGATAAATATGTTCAAAGGCAGAATTTTGAACAGTTGCCCTTGAACTATCAGGTAGTCAGCTTTTCACTAATGTGACCAAAATATTTTAGAAAAAAAATTAGAGGAGAAAAAGTTTGTTTGGGCTTACAGTGTCAGAGAGTCTGTCCATGTTCAGCCAAATTCATTGCTCTGAGCCTGAGGTGAGGCAGAACATTATGGCAGAAGGGCATGGTGAAGATAAAATTGTGAGCTCATGACAGCCAGGAAGCAAAGAGAGCAAAGAACCAGGGACAAGATATAATCTCCAAAGGCATGGTCTTAGTGATCTTCTTCCTGCATCCACACCCAATTTGCCTATAGCTACCATCCAGAAGTCCATTCAAATTATTGATCCATCAAATGGATTCATGCCCTGAAGATACAACAGCTCTATTAATCCCATTATCTCCCTTCTAAACATTCCTCCATTTCTTAACACATGAGATTTTTCAGGGGACATTAAAGATCCAAATCATAATATTCTTTCCCCTTACTCCCAAAAGTTCATGTCTCTCTCACAATGCAAAATGCATTCAGTTCATATCCCAAAGTCCCCATAGTCTTAATAATTCCAGCATTGTCCAAAATTTCAAGTTCAAAGTGTACTCCAACACTGAAGGCAAACTCTTTACTCTAAGCCTCTGTAAAAATCAAAAATAACTCATATGCATTCAATATACATACATGGCACAGAGTAAACATCCCCATTCCAAAAGGGAGGAATAGGCTCATAAAAAGATGGAATGGGACCAAAATATGACTAAAACTAGCAAGAACATATGGTTTTATAGCTCCTTATTCACCATATGACTTCAACCCTCCTGATCTTTCTCTTGGTCTGGCTTTGCTGTACCTCTGCAGATATTCTACCTACCAGTTATATATTAATTCCTGGGGTTTCCATTTCTGAACTTTGAAACATTAAGCTTTTGGTGGGGGGCATTAAAGATACAAAAAAACCCAGTAATTAAATAGTAACCATAATAATGAAATATGAGATTTGATAGACTCTTGGGCCTACAGACAATGACTATGCTTTCTAGGAATTGTAATTTGGATCACTGGAAAATGAAAGAAATTCATATATGTGGTGAAATGTTATAGTAATTGTATGATAATAAGAAGGGACAATAGAGGTGTGGTTTGTTGATTCCTATAGTGAGGAAAACAGTCTTCTAATTAGAACTGTAGTAAAAAAAATGATACTCTAATGTGATTTATTTAGTCGATTTCTTGTGTACATTACATAAGCTAATAAGAGGTAAGAGGGCCATTCCAGTATTACAATAATTCATAGAAAAGTCATACTTCAGTCACTCTTGGAAGCAAAAAGTGCAATGAATTTTTCCCCAATAGAAACCTTAGGCCTTATATATAGAGATGATCTGATAATTCCAACATCACTGCCATGGAAAGATTTGGGCTTGCTTGTTTTGCTGCCACAAGCTATAAGTCTCTACATTCACCTGTCAGCATTTCCAATTACGGGGACAGTAGTTTGCTCTGTGATAAAACATCTGACAAATCTAAGCAGTTTTTTTTTAGATTTCTTGACTTTCTACTTGTTGTTGATATGAAATGGAAATATTTAGCCAGAAGTATAAAAGAATATCTTGACGGGGCCACAATTAGTGAGTGGATTTTATTAGCTATTGTCTATGGCAATGGAGGAATATTTTTAATGGGATATATTTATTATTTTGGATTTAAATTTCTTTAGTAATAACTGAAAACAAATCTTTCAAATACCATTAGATAGAGGATGAGTGCAATAATTATATTTCAAATTGGATTTCTTTTTAATACACTATCTGATTTAGAAATCTTTTTATTGAAGTTGCAGAGCACTAGTAGGTTAGCAACTATCCATATTACAGATTGATCCTAAGGCAGCAATCTACCAAAGACTTATTTAAGAATTGGTATGGATATTTAAACCACTTATCAAATTGGAGGATAAGTGATTTTATATAATAAAAGTCAATATGATTTAAAGCACTATAATGTGTAAATATTTGAGATATTATAAAGAATATAAGAAAGATAAGATGAGTGAAATCCTTGATTTACATCAACTTTTTCCTAGTTGTTAGATTGGATTTTTTTCTCTTTCCCTCCCACTGTTAATGTGGTACCTGTACCTGGATTGCCTTTATGAGTTTAAACAGAAAAAAATCACTGATGTGTCATATACTATGACAATACTTCTAAATATAACTTTCTGAATTTCTAAAAGAATGATGAGGTGAGTTCTTTCTCCTCATCAATCTAGGGTAAGACTCAATATCAGACTCCAGACACATAGTAAGCAAATGAATGAGGAAAATTCGTAAGACTCTTATTTATCCAAC
This sequence comes from Urocitellus parryii, assembly GCF_045843805.1. Classification (NCBI taxonomy): domain Eukaryota; kingdom Metazoa; phylum Chordata; class Mammalia; order Rodentia; family Sciuridae; genus Urocitellus; species Urocitellus parryii. The sequence goes on from NC_135536.1 coordinate 52,199,782, forward strand.
CCTGCAGCCTACAATTGGAGTGAAACACTATAAACTACAATAGGGAGAAACACTAGCCAGATTCATAGTGCTATTTCTATACAGGATAGTACTGCAACTGAACTATATGGCAATACTCACAGGAAGGGAAAGGAAAAGAGGAGGTAGAGAAAACATAATGATAAAGGAAAATAAGAGAAAGAGATTACTGAAGCAAAGATGGCCAATAATTATATAACACCAAAAGAAAAAACTAATAATTCCTTGATGCCTTGTTATAGTTTAAAAACAAGAACATAATAGTGTCTTTTAGCTACATTCTCAGATACAAAGGAAGGTAAACTAATTCTTTTCTAAAAATATCACTCATATTACTGAAAAGTAAGGAGATAAATTAAAAACCAAAAGAATTTAGAAATATTTAAGCCAATATGACCACATGAGACAGCTTGGAAATTGGAAAATGCTTTTTAAATAAATATTTAGAATGCTTTCAACATGGAAACATACTTTGTCGAGAAATCTACAGTTCATATTATTATTAAAGAAACCTCTTTGGAGGCACATTCTGTCACCAAAATAATTTAAAAATATTTTTTCAATATGAGTGCTACTGATTGCTGTTGTAGTTATTAACATGGAAGGTAACTTTTTGTGAAAGAATGATGAATTATGATTAGTAAAGATTCCTGGATGGATGCTCTAACATGTCTTAAAATAATGTACTATAATACATATATACCTTGTAGATGAAAGTCAATGGTCAAAACACAAAGCTTCAGAAAATCAATAATAATATATTATTATGTGCCTAAAAATAACATAATAGACTACCATAGCCATAATTAAAATCCCTAAAAATTACTGAGGGAAGTCGTGGAAAGCTCCCTGGAACATGCAAGCTAAAGTATACTTAAGATCTATTTAAACTTTGATTTTCTAGTAGGAAACACAATGTTTGATAAAACCTATACATGCATATCCAAATTAATATACTGTGAAAGCATTATGTATGGTGCATGAAACAAATTAGACCAGGCATTTTAAATGAGGCTGCCACTGGCTTAAAGCACAAAAAAATAACCAAAATTCTTTATATTTGATTAAAAAAGAAAACACAGGAAAAGGCATTAGCTTGAATAGACTTCCCAGAACAATGTATGTTTGTCAGCTTTTTCACCACCACAAAAAGACCTGACAAGAAGAACTGGAGGAAAAGTTATTTTGTGTCTCATATTTTCAGAGGTTGGTTCATAGATTGCCACTCCATTTCTTGGGGCCTAATATGAAGCAGAACATCATGGTGAAAGTGTATGGCAGAGGAAAGCAGCTGGAGACACGGAACCGGGAAGCAGAGAGAAAACTCTGCTTAACAAGGACAAGGTATAAACCCCAAAGAAATGTCCCCCAGACCCGCTTCCTCAAAGTAATACCCTACCTGCCCACAGTTGCCACCAAATAAACTTCTATCATGGGATTAATGCACTGATTATGTAAAACATTACTGCACAATCATTTCATCTCTAAGCTCTCTTTCATTGTTTTACATATGAGATTTTGGGGGATAACTCATATCTAAACCATAGCAGGATATCATTGCAGAAGGAATATTACGGTAATAATTTCCTAGTAATAATTATGGAAATACTTGCCTGGATAGACAATTCAAAATTAGAAAAACTGGTACGACTCAAAAAAGAATTAGAAAATATTCTAGAAGATATGGATGGGAAAGAGATTTTCCTAAGTCAAGAGAGCTGTTAAGTATGTTCGATCCAGTGAAATTAAAATTAATTAATTAATTAATCCAGTGAAGGAAGATCTTAAGAGGTTTTGTCAGCTGGGCCACAAGCTTTGAGAAAACCATGATTTCCTCTTAGCCATGACAACTCACAAATGAAGAATAAAATTTAAATATAGACTTTCTTGTAGCCAAGAACTCTTACCTAAATAAAAATAAGACATAAGCCATGTGTACAGATGGAATATAAAAAATTTATTTCTTTGACTGGTAGTATAGTTCATGGGGAAAAATGTGAAATACCCAGAAAAAAAAATTAGCATGGGGTATTTTGTACATCAAACATTTATATTTTAAAAATTTTGATTATGTCCATAAAGTTGAAATTTGGCACTTACCAAAACTTAGTTCTTGATATGTACCATATTCTCTATTAATATTTGGTATATGGATAAAAGTTGACTTTCCTGGGAAGGAATGGACATTCATGATGTAATGTAACTGATTTATTTCATAATATGATTAATACAATCAATAAAATATTTATCTTTTTTTTTGAAGTACTGAAGATTGAACCCGGAGGTGCTATACCAGGCAGTTTCAACACCAGATCATTTATTTATTTATTTATTTATTTATTTATTTATTTATTCATTTATTTATTCAGTTATTTATTTGAGACAGGGTCTTGCTAACTGGCTAATACTGGTCTTTGAACTTGTGATCCTCCTGGCTCAGCCTCCTGAGTCCCTGGGATTACTAGTATTATCAGCTTGTGCGACCATGCCTGGCTATAATTTTGGTTATTTTAGATAAACAAAACTAGATGATGGTGAAAATAATGAAAAAGTATCAACATGATGCAGCAATTTGAAGCACATGGCCACATATAGAAACTACTCAGGTGTCTATTAAATAATCAAAGTTTATTATATAAATAAATGAGATATGTCTATATAATTAAATATTTAAACATCAAAAGGAAAAGAGGTCTGACATATGTTGCAACATGGATGAAACTTGAAACATTATGCTAAGTTTAAAAAGCTAGCTAATAAAGACCACCTATTTTATTTCATTTAAGTGAATTTCTGGTATAGGAAAATTCAAAGGTACAGAAAATAAATTAATGGTTTCCAGAGTTTGGGATAAGGCACTAGTTGGGATTGACCACTCAACGGAACTGAGTTTTTCTTAGAATAATAAAAGCATTCTAAAATTAGCTAGGGACAGTGGTTACAAAACTCTGTGAATACACTAAAACCCAATAAATTGTACATTTTAAAATGGCAAATTGTATAGTGTGAATGATATCTTAATAGGACTGTTATAAAACACAAGATATGTACAATATCTAACAATGATATTCTATCAATTTTTATTATGGATATCAGTTATTTTTCATAAGATATTTATTATAATTATTCTATTTTTATTTTAAAAATAATTCATGAATAAGACATTTAAATATTCTAATTTTAAGTATGGTAAATAAAATAATCCCATATAAAACATCATACACTTGACATCCTCATTAATTTTATAGTGTGCAAAGAAGATTTTTGAAAACAAATATTTTGTGAAACTTCTCCATTTATCAGGACATCTTTTCTCAGCTTGCATGAAAAGAAATTAGAACAAATAGCCCATCTTCTTGAAGCACCCACCCCCATCCTTTAAATAGGGAAGGAATGGAGCAAAGTTAAGAAACTTAATTTCTTCTCTCTCAACTACCAAAAATACTTGATTCAGTCAGCAGGTAAACAAAACTTTTACAGATGACATCTGCATAAAATTCCATGTTACATAATCATATCACAATCCTCTAACAAGCTATGTCATTTCACCCTCTACATCTCTGAGAAGCAGTAAAACCACTCTGCACTTCCAGAGCATTACTGTAAGCACTATGGAAGACAACAAGAAAATACAGAGAGCATTTGTCTTCCAGGTCTTGAAAATATACTTTGAAGAAAAATATTTAATATGATCCAGTTATGATACACTTCAAGTGTTAAGTGAAATGTAATTGTATGATTAATTTAAAAGTTGAATACAACTGAATTTCAGAGATAAGGGTAAATAATGATATTCTGCATGCCTGAATAATATTTTATTTAACAAGAAGAAATTAAAATATTTGGAAATCAATCTAACAAAAGTGATGAAGGACCACTAGAAAGAAAAGTATAGAAAACTAAAGAAAGAAATTGAAGAAGACCTTAAAAGATGGGAAAACCTCCCATGTTCTTGACACGTAAAAATAATATTGTCCAAATGGGCTGTACTACCAAAAATGCTATACAGATTCAATGCAATTCAGATCAAAACTTTCAATGACATTCATCTTAGAAATGGAAAGGGCAGTCATAAAATTCATTTGGAGATATAAGAGACCCAGAATAGCCAAAGAAATCCTTAGTGAAAAAAGCAAACCAGGTGGCATCTCAATGCTAGACTTTAAATTATATTACACAGCTACAGTAACAAAATGATCAGGATATTGGCATTCATGGAATAGAATAGAATACAGAGACAAAACCACATAAATAAAGTTATCTTAGACATGACAAAGATGCCAGAAACATACATTGGAAAAAAGATAGCCTCTTTAACAAAAAGTTCTAGGAAAACTGGAAATCCATGTGTAGAAGAGTGAGATTTGACCTCTATCATGCTTTGTGAAGCTGATCAAAGACTTTGTAATTAGGCCAGAAACCCTGCACCTGCTAAGAGAAAATGTAGGCCCAACATTCCAACATATTGACACAGGAACTGGCTTCTTTGACAAGACTTCTAAAGCACAAGAAGTAAAATTTTTAAAAATCAATAAATCAGATGGATTAAGCTAAAAGCTTCTTTACAGCAAAGGAAACATGAGGAGTATGAAAAGAGACCTATAGAATGAGGGAAGATCTTTGCCATCTGCTCCTCAGACACAGCTTTAATATCCAGGATGTATAAAGCATTGAAAAACTTACTACCAAAAAACAAAAACAAAACAAACAAACAACAACACAACAAAAGACTGGGCAAAGGAACTAAACAAACACATCTCAAAAGAAGAAATACGAATTATCAACAAATATGTAAAAAAAATGTTCAATATCTTTAGCAATTACAGAAATGCAAATTAAAACTACACTGAGATTTTTCATCTCACTCCAGTCAGAATGGCGATTTTCAGGATACAAGTAACAATAAATGTTGGTGAGGATGTGAGGAAAAGGGTACTATCATAAATTTTTAGTAAGACTGCAAATTGGTGCAACGATTATGGAAAGCAATATGGAAATTCCTCAAAAAATTAGGAATGAAACCACCTTTTATTTGACCCAGATATTCCACTCAGTATTTATCCAAAACATTTAAAATCAGCAAACTACAGTGACACAGCCACATGAATGTTTATAGCATCACAATGCACAGAAGTTTAGTTATGGACCCAAACTAGGTGCCCTTCCACAATGAATGGATAGGGATAATGTGGTGTTTATATAGCCATAATAAAGAATAAATTTATGACTTTTGCTGATGAATGGATGAATCTGAAGACGTTCATGCTAAGTGAAATAAACAAATATCCAAAAACCAAAGGTCAAATGTTCTCTCTGAAATGTGGATTCTAACACACCACAAAGGGAGGTAGGGGAAGAGTCAAAGTTCAATGGAATAGACAGAGGGGAATAAAAAGAAGGGAGAGAGAGAGGAAAAGAAAAGACAGTGAAATGAACTGACATTACTTTTTATGTACATATATGAATACACCACAATGAATCTCAACATTGTGTACAGCTACAAGACTGGCATCCTAATTAAAATAAGATATAATCCATGTTTCTATAACTATGTCAAAATAGACTCTACTATCATGTGTAACTAAAAAAAAACAACAAATAAAAATTAATTGATATTCCCTGAAGTCCACAGAAAATATTTCATAAGAGAATTATTGATAGGAAATGTAAAAAGTCAGAAAGCAAGTAGAATAGTGATTTACAAAGGAATTGTTATGTTTATGAAGAAAATGGCCAACTTTCAATCAATGAAAAACACTGATCATAAGTGTCTACTGAAAGAGAAAAGCAGAGAAAGGCGTAATAGAAAAGGAAAACAAAAAGGAAAGTTACATTTTTTTCTTTATCAGAAATGAAAAAAGCAACACTTTTTTTCCCAGTGTTATTTAAACTAGAACTCTGGGATCCTGGTTAACTTGCCAGATATCAGAGAAGCTATTGTAAACTCTGTTGGTTAGTGACTTTCTGGGATTGAATTTATGACCTGTGATCCAAGATTCCTAAGTCATGACATTTAGCAAAGATTTTGTTATGATTGATTGAAAAATTATAATTTGTGAATGGTTTGCTATCTAAATAATTTAGAACATAGAATAGATTTAAGATTGTATGTTGAGAGCCACAGCGAGTTGGAATGGCCCCTGGCATTTTGCCAGAAGTAATGGCTGAGAGGCGAGCCATTAAGATGATGCTAGATTGAAACAGGTTGTGTATTCAATTGTATATAGACCCCTGCTGTCCGCCTCAGGCACCCACTACATTGGATTTCTCACAGGGATTCCTGGGGAGTTGGCGTTGGTTGGTGAAGTTCCAGTGGAGGGAATTCTGGTTTGTGTGTGTAGTGTGCCTAGGAGGGCCAAGTGGGTGGCATTCATGGGAGTTCAGAAAATAAAGTTTGTTCCTGCTTGAGTGGCTCATGATTTGTGCCCAGCCAGATTGAGGCATTTGGTGGCCTGTACGGGAACACCTGAAGCTTGGGGGTAAATGAAATTGCTCGCCCCTGAAGGAGAATGAAAGAATGGGTGACCATTTCAAAAAACAATGTGTTCTTGCTTTGATTTATTTTGTTTTTATTTCAAGTTGCCTGTTCCTAGAAATTTCTCAGGCAAACTGGGGAAAATGGTTGGCTCAAGGTTTGAAGTTGTTCGCCCCTGAGAGAGAGATAGAAATAGACCACGAATGTACATTTCAAGAAAATAGGAAAATTGATACAATGCATTTTTATTCCATTTTGTTTTCATTCTGTTTCACTTATGTTTTGTGTTATCTTTATAGTAGAAATATGGGATCAGAAATTAGTAAAAAAACAAATGGAAAGAGTGTTATGTAAATTGTTAGAGGTTCAGACTATGGTAGAAAACATGTTAGATCAAGCAAAAGAGAAGGTCTCTTGAGCTAGTCAGACAGAGGAAGAAAATTTAAAGGAAGAAGGTCCATCAGGAGTGAAAAAGTTACAACAGGAGGCTGCTACTAACACCTTTCTATCACTAGAAGGCGTAAGTGTCCAACCAATAGCTCCAACTATGGAGACAACATATGCTGGGGGGCCCCCAACCCTCATAGTTGATAGATGGGATCCTGAGACAAGACCTCAAAGATTAACATGCCCTGTACTTGAGCAGGCAGGAGGGCAGCAAATTCACAGTGCTCTAGATTTCAAAACAGTGAAGCATCTAAAAGAGGCTGTAACGACCTATGGTCCCAAAGCACCTTTCACTGTAAGCATGGTCGAATCCATTACCAACTTGGACATGACGCCACCAGATTGGACTAGCATGTGTAAAGCTGTGCTAAATGGAGGGCAATATCTGTTATGGAAGGTTGCCAATGAGGAATTTTGCATGGAGACGGCTAGGCGAAATGCATCAGCCGGTTATCCTCAGATAAATCTAGATATGTTGTTAGGAAAGGGACCTTATGAGGGTCAGCTGCAACAAATTGCATATGATACTGCCATATACTCACAAATTGCTGCAGATACGGTTAGGGCATGGAAGACTTTACAAGAACATGGAGATTTACAAGGTCAATTATCTAAGGTATTACAAGGAACTAATGAACCTTATGCTGAATTTGTAGATAGGCTTATTTAAATGGCTACCAGAGTTTTTGGGGATACAGAACAAGCAATCCCATTAATTAAACAGCTGGCCTGTGAGCAAGCAAACAAAGGGTGCAGGGGGGTCATTAGACCATGGAAACATGAAGATTTAAACACATATATTAAATTATGTAGAAACATTAATGAACAAGGGCAAGTCTTGGCAGCTGCAGTACAACAGGCTTTAGATGCCAGGCCAAAAACATGCTACAATTGTGAACAAACAGGACATTTTGGAGTTTCCCCATAGAAGGAGGGTTTAACAAAACTAGGTATCAAAGGAGTAGAATACTGGGTATTTGCCCACAATGCCATAGAGGGAGACATTGGCTAATGAATGCCGTTCTCAAACCACCATATAGGTACTCCATTATCAAAAAATGGACAAAGACCAGGTGTTTACCCACAATATTGTGGAGAAAAGCATGGGACTCCATTGCCAAAAAATGGACAGGGGGGCCCAATGCTCTGGGGCCCACGACCACAAATATACGGGGCACTGGAGGAACCCAGAAACACCATCAGGGTAGTGCCCAGGACACATTATCCATTAGATCCCTCATCAGACAAACCAGAGGGAGCACAGGGCTGGACATCTGCGCCTCCGCCAGAGCAGTACTAACTACAGAGATGGGAGTTCAAATCATTCCCACAGGGGTAAAAAGACCTCTTCTCCAAGGAACAGTAGGCTTATTGTTAGGACGCAGTTCTTCTACTCTAAAAGGACTTATGATAAGTCCTGTGGTAATTGATCCTGATTATGAAGGTGAAATAAAAATTATAGCCAGTTCTCCAAGGGGTATATCAGTAATTTCACTGAATATCACAGTTATTAATAATACCCAGCCTGCATGATAAATTTTCCAGTAGTACTATAGAAAGAGGTTCCAAGAATGGCCGAAACATTGGCGGTTACAACAAGCCACTCTAACGCTTTGAGGCCTAGGAGTGGCGACTAATCCCCATAGAAGTGCAATGGTATTAGATTGGAAGGATCCTGAAGGATGTGAAGGAACTATACAGCCATATGTATTGGATCATCTTCCTATAAATATATGGGGATGAGATGTCCTAGATCAATTAGGTTTGACATTAACAAATAACATCAATTCAAATGTGCCCACTATTATGGCTAGACAAGGTTTTAGGAAAGGAAGAAGATTAGGAGAACAAGAACAAGGTACAGAGGCACCAATACAAATAGATCAAGGAACAGACAGACATGGATTGGGTTTTCAGGAGGGGTCACTGAGACAATAAAAATTACTTGGAAATCAGAAAGACCAGTATGGGTTCCTAAGTGGCCCCTGACTAAAGAAAAGATACAAGCAGCCCATGACCTGGTCAAACAACAATTAGTGGAAGGATGGGTTCCTAAGTATGGGTTCCTAAGTGGCCCCTGACTAAAGAAAAGATACAAGCAGCCCATGACCTGGTCAAACAACAATTAGCGGAAGGACATATACAACCTTCCATATCTCCCCATAATACTCCCATTTTTGTCATCAAAAAGAAATCTGGTAAATGGAGATTATTGAAAGATTTAAGAGCCATTAATAATGAGATGGTTATTATGGGACCTGCTCAATCGGGGATTCCCAAATTGTCTGCTTTGCCAAAAAACTGGTATGTTTTAGCTATAGATATTAAAGATTTTTTTTTCAATTCCAATTCATCCTGAGGATAGTCCACGTTTTGCATTTACTATCCCTGCACTGAATCATGAAGGTCCCGATCAGAGATATAAATGGAAAGTACTCCCTCAATGGATGGCTAACAGCCCAACTATGTGTCAAATTTATGTTAACAAAGCAATCCAGCCACTTTGAAATCAAAATCCTGAACTACAAATATTTCACTATATGGATGATGTATTATTATCACACAAAGATAAAAACACATTGCTAGAATTTTATGCCAAACTTACAAACTTATTAAAAAATTATAATCTAGAGATAGCAATAGATAAAGTACAATTAAATTTTCCAATTAATTATTTAGGAGTTCTATTATCCTCAACCATTGTCCGTCCATCAAAAATTCAAATACGAGTAGATCAACTCAAATCACTTAACGACTTTCAAAAGTTATTAGGAGACATAAATTGGATAAGGGCTTATCTAGGAATACCAACAGGAGAGTTGGGACCTTTATCTGATATCCTAAAAGGTCCATCAGATCCAAATTCACCCCGCATGTTAATGCCTGAAACAAGAAAGGCATTAAAAATCATTGAAATATATATGGAAAATATGCATTTGGATAGAATTGATATAAGTTTGCCTTGATTATTTATTGTACTACCAACAAAAAATATTCCTACAGGACTATTTTGGCAAGAGGGTCCGTTATTGTGGATACATTTATCTTATTCTCCTAATACTATTCTTACTAGGTATCCTGAGGCTGTAGGACAATTAATACTCAAGGGAATAAAAGCAACAAAGGGTGTGTTGGGAATTTCTCCCAATAAAATTATTACTCCATATACTATGGATCAAATTGATGAGTTAGCTAATGAGTTATATACTTGGGCAATAATCATGTGTAAATCTAATGTTTCATTTGATAACCACTTACCATCTAACCCTTTGTTGTTTTTGGTCTTCTCATCCTGTAGTTTTTCCAAAAATGACAAGAAAAACACCTATCATGCATGCTCCAAATATATTCACTGATGGGTGAAATCAAACTTTTACATTTTTAGTACCCAAACAATCATCTCAAAAGGTAGAGCTTAATGCAGTATTACAAGCTTTTGTGATGTTTAAAGATTCTGTATTTAATTTATTTTCTGATAGTCAGTATATAGTTAATGCTATAGTATCCCTTGAAGATGCTGGTAGGATTTCTCCTTCCTCTACTGTTTTCTCTTTGTTTTCCACTATATAAAGTCTAATCTGGGACATAAAAGATCCGTTCTTTATAGGACTTATCAGGGCACATACAGGATTGTCTGGAGCCATTAGTTTGGGCAATGATTTTCAGATAAAACTACGCATAACATACATATATTTTCTACGCTAGAAGAAGCTACAAATTTTCATAAATCCTTCCATGTAAATGCAAGTACTTTAAAAAAGCATTTTAAAATAACTAAGGAACAAGCTAGACAAATAATAAAACAATGTCAAAATTGTGTGATCTTTTTACCACAAGTTAATCTTGGAGTCAATCCTAGAGAACTGATACCTAACCATATTTGGCAGATGGACTTCACACACTTGCCAGAACTTGGAAAATTAAAATATTTGCATGTTACAGTTGATACTTCTTTTGGATTTTTGATGGGCTCCCTTCATGCTGGAGAAAAAACTAAAGATATTATAGCTCATTGCTTACAAAATTTTGCCACTGTGGGCGTTCCAAAACAGTTAAAAACAGATAATGGTCCTGACTATACCTCTACCTCTTTTAAGCAATTTTTCTCATCATTTGGCATTACTCATATAACAGAAATCCCATACAATACACAGGGATAAGGCATAGTTGAAAGAGCTCATCAAACTATTAAAATGTACTTATTAAAGCAAAAAGAGGGAATTGGGAAGGGGTATGTATCCCCAAAGATAAACTTAAAATAACCCTTTTTACTCTAAACTTTTTAAATTTGGATTCATCAGGGCTTAGTGCTGAGGAAAGGCATATGTGTCCAAAAAATATACATAAGCCCAAGGTACTTTGGAAGGATATTCTAACAGGACAATTGAAAGGTTCTGACCCAGTGTTTGTCTGGAGTTGGGGGTCTGTTTGTGTTTCCACAGGGAGAACAGCAGCTGATTTGGATTCCAGAGAGATTAACTAAAGCGATTTCTACAGACCAAAAAGAAGATGACTTGGCTCAAATCCATAACAGCTGATATCCTTACATCTGGGACAGTGGTTCTCCCACACCTGGAGGCTAATGAATAATGGACACCATTAAAGCCTATTTAAAATGTAAAAAACACTGGGGCTTGCTTGTAGGAATACCTTCAGACCCATTATGCAAGTTACAGGAAAAATGATTGGACAGCCAAAGAAGAGTCAAACCCAGGTGGTAACCAGGATGCCTTTTTCAATATCTATTTTATTATTGCCTTTTCGCACATCATGAAGTTCTATTTTATTTTTTTTAGCTCATACAGACCTAGGTTAATGTTTTTCTGATCAGTTCTATTTTTTGACTGTGGAGTTTTTAAACATTGCAATGGAGATTTCACCTGTGAAAAGCTACAAGGCCTTTACTATTATGTTATGTGTTGTATGTATTGTGTTATGTGTGCACACTTGTGTTTTTTGTTGTATATCTGTATGTGTGTATGTCCATATATCATATATGAGGAGTGCTCATGAAAAAATGGATCCAAATTTTTTTTATTAACATGATTTAAATGGTTTAATTTAAATTGGGTAAACAGCTGTTGAGGATTGTTTTAATATGTGAACAAAAAAGGAAATTAACAGATCTGTTTGTTTACTTTCACCTTACCTTTTCATTATATCTAATTCTATTCAGGATACTAAATTATTTAGAAAATTGCTTTTTTCTTAGTGCCTGCTGGAATGTTACATAATTTTATTTTTTAGCCTTCATTGCCAGAATTCCTATCTTCATCCCAGTGCTTGTGAAGACAAAGATAAAACCAAACTACAGCTTCTTTGACAGCTCTCACAACAAACTGTATAAATTAATGCATCAGTGAATAATGTAACTCAACAAGTGATGCTCAGTCAAGAAGTCGATTTACTTTGGGAGGAAATGGACATATTAATGGATTCCTCTGCTTTGAACTTCTTGCAGAACTTGCCTGGACTATGTATCACTTGTATGCATTGTGAACTATCTGTTGGTGCAGCGAATTGTGATATTGCTGGGGTATCTTTGCTGATGGTGTCATCTGTGCTATATTTTTTCCAAAAGAAACCATCATTTGGCCTGGTGTTGTGGCATTTTGCATCCTCCTCTCTTCTGCTTTTGATGGTCTAAAATTTGGGGGCCAAGAGAGGTGAGGCAAAGAACTTCACCCCCCCACTGGCACCAAGGTCAAATTTGGGGGCCAACAGAGGTGAGGCAAAGAACCTCACATCCCCACTGGCACCAAGGCCAAATTTGGGGGCCAACAGAGGTGAGGCAAATAACCTCACCCCCCACTGGCGCAAAGGCCAAATTTGGGGACCAACAGAGGTGAGTCAAAGAACTTCACCCCCGCACTGGTGCAAAGGCCAAATTTGGGGGCCAACAGAGGTGAGGCAAAGAACTTCACCCCCACACTGGTGCAAAGGCAAAATTTGGGGGCCAAGAGAGGTGAGGCAAAGAACCTCACCCCCCCACTGGCACCAAGGCCAAATTTGGGGGCCAACAGAGGTGAGGCAAAGAACCCCACCCCCCCACTGGCACCAAGGTCAAATTTGGGGACCAACAGAGGTGAGGCAAAGAACCTCACCCCCCACTGGCACCAAGGCCAAATTTGGGGGCCAAGAGAGGTGAGGCAAAGAGCCTCACCCCCCCCCACTGGCACCAAGGCCAAATTTGGGGGCCAACAGAGGTGAGGCAAAGAACTTCACCCCCCCACTGGTGCAAAGGCCAAATTTGGGGGACAACAGAGGTTTGGCAAAGAACTTCACCCCCCCACTGGTGCAAAGGCCAAATTTGGGGGCCAACAGAGGTGAGGCAAAGAACTTCACCCCCCCACTGGTGCAAAGGCCAAATTTGGGGGCCAACAGAGGTGAGGCAAAGAACCTCACCCCCCCACACTGGTGCAAAGGCCTATCCACAAGTATGGCTGTATGCTGGACCGGTAGCCAATGACGGGTAAGATCCAATTGCAATGGTATCAACCTAAGACAGGAGGCTGACGCCTTGAGGTCAGCTCATCCGATGACATGTAAGAACCATATGTAGTATTGGATAACCTAAGACAGGCACGGTCCCCTAGCTACATGCTTGTTGTTTAATTAAACAGAAGTGGGGAGATGTTGAGAGCCACATTCGAGTCGGAATGGCCCCTGGCAACCCTATTACTTATACGTGCAAAGAATGGTATGTGCATTTCAGAAATTCATTTAAATGTGTTGAAAATTTATCTATGTTCTTTTCCTAGAAAAAAAAATTGTACAGAGATAAAACAATGAGTCCTTCAGCAATTTTTCAAGCAAAATCCAGAACTTTTCTGGAAATTCCTCAAAGACAAAGATGGTATCAAAAAAAAAAAAAGTAAAGGGGATTTGCTTTGGAGAGCATTTGTTATCTGTGTGTCAATACTCAATATAAGAATTATTATTAACTGAAAATTAATTAATTAATTTAGGAATTCTTATAGTCTAAAGATTTTTATCATGGTGCATGTGTTTGTTGATAAGTTTGAGATCACCAGCTTAAAAATCCTTGTTCAGATAAAAACACTGAAAGAAACAAAGACATCAATTTCAGGTGACATTGTGAAAACAAAATAGGATTCAACTATTGCCTTTTGATGGGAGATAGAAGAAAGGAATCAAAAACAAGTTGATGGCACTGGCCAGAGCCTGTCTAGCAGTACCTGTTTCAGAGCTACTGCTATCCTCTCAATTTAGTTGTTTGCTCCACACTTCTTGAATCTTTTTCAGAAGTTTTAGAGATAGGGGTAAGAAATATTCTGTTAGCTTCCTGATGCATAATAAAGAACAGCTCTTTCCTTAGAATCCTATAAGGCTAAATTAGATCTCCATGATAACTCTTAAATATATTAAAGCCGATTATGTGTAATTTCAAAAGAAAATACACATTGAGTTAATATAATTTCAGTGGAATCACAATTTTTATTATGCATATGAAAAATGAATATTCATATTCTGGAGCATTTAGAAGTTACTATACTTTTTTTTTACACATACTTATTTCCTTGTTTTCTTCCATTAAGAAAAAACAAATTTTGCTCTGCAAGTAAACTGTCCTTTCTATATTCCTAATAACTATTGAGGCAACATATAGCATCATTCTGTCTAATCAGATATTTGCAAAATTACATGTGTGTAGTGTGTATGTATTGTCTATTATCCATTCACCCATTTTGTAATTGTGACCTATTGAATTTCACTTTTTATCTCTTTTGTTCTTTATCTCCTTTTTTCATCCTGAGATGTGTTTGCAATGCCAGGAATTAAGACAATCATCTTGCAATCATTTAAAAATTTGTCACAATTTTGAAAGTTTTAGGAGGAACAGAGATAATTATTGAACATTCTTCCTCACTCTATTTGTGTAAGCCACAGTTTCTAAATTATATAATATATATAATAATTATCTCACAGGTAAGTACTATCTCATCTGATCCTATTAGTCTAAAAACAGAATTAGTGGAATTTTTAGTAATTGTATATTACACATAATGTATCTATAGATTTCATATAATATATATTTGACATCTCTTTCAGGATGTCTGTAGTTTGAAATATCCGAATTTTACCCACCCTCTACTCATGAGAAACAACATATTATACTAGGCTCAACATTAATTTATAAGTCAAAAACTCTATTATCAAATTCTATTCCTTCACTTATGCATCATATGTAAAATGAAGAGTGTTTTAGTTATGTTTTTGTCAGTATGACTAAAATGCCTGATAAAACCAACTTAGGTGAGGAGAAGTTTATTTTGGCTAATTGATTTTGTAGTCTCAGTCCCTGCCCACTCTATTGCTCTGGGACTGAGGTGAGGCAGAACATCTTGGCTAAAGAACATGCAGGGGATGACTGCTCACCCCATGGTAGCCAGGAAACAGAGATAGAGTAGGAGTACCCACCAATAATATAAAATTATATCTATTTCCCACAACCTTCTCAGTTCTTATTATTGTTTGTATTTTTGATTATTGCCATTCTGACTACAGTAAGAAGAAACATTAATATGGTTTTGATTTTCATTTCTCAAATTTCTGGCTTTGAACTCTTGATCCTCCTGCCTCAGCCTCCCAAGCTGCTGGGATTTCAGGCATACACTACTGAGCCCAGGAATATGGCTTTTTTAAATTGGTTCTTTCAGTTATAGATGACAATAGAATCCATTTTCATATAATTACACAAACATGGGATATATCTTATTCTAATTAGGGCCTTATTCTTGTGGATACACAAGATAGTGAGATATACTATGGTGTATTCATATGTGTACATAGGAAAGTGACTATATTAATTTAGACTATCCAAGAAAATGAAATGTCTTTCCATTTTCGAAGGTATTTTCAATTTCTTTCTTCGGTGTTCACTAATTTTTATTGTAGAGCTCTTTTCTCTTCTTAATTAGATTAATTACCTGCCTCCTTTTTTTAGGTTATGATGAATGGGATGATTTTTCTGAATTCTTCTTCAGCTGAATTACTGTTGAAATACATGATAGCTTCTGATTTATGAGCATTGATCTCATATTCTTTGATCATATTTACTGAACTCATTTGTAAGCTCTAGAAGTCTTCTGGAAGTGTCTTTTTGCATCTTCTAGATATAAAATCATATCATCAGCAAGTAGTTTTACTTTTTCATTTTCTGTTTTTTAATCCCTTTGATTTCTCTTGCCTGATCACTCTGGCTAATGTTTCAAAGATTATATCAAATAGGAGAGATGATATTGAATAACACTGTCTTATTTCTGACTTTAGAGGAAATTCTTTTAGTGTTTTCTTCATTCAATATAAGTTTTCTTTGGGTTTGTCATAAATGGCCTTTACAATATTGACGTAAATTCCTTTAGTCCCTAGTTTCTCAGGTGTTTTTAATATAAATGCATCTGGATTTTATGAAAGGTTTTTTCCTGCATCTATTGAGATGATCATATGATTCTTATCCTCAATTTAAGTATCGAAATACATTTATTGATTCAAATCTGTTGAAACAGTCTTGTATACTTGGAATGAAACACACTTGATCCTGATGTATTATTATTGTCTTAATGTGTTTTTGGATACAGTTTGGTAATATTTTATTATGAATTTTTGCAACTGTATTCATCAAGGATATTGTTCTATTCTTTCTTTGATGCATTTTGGTCTTGTTTTGATATTAGCATTATACTGGCTTCACATGTGTATCTGGGTGTGTTCCCTCCATTTCAATTTCATTGAATAATTTGAGAATCATGTTAGTTCCTCTTTACATGTCTGGTACAATTCACCTGAGAAACCATCTGATCTTTTCATTTTTTTGGAAAGCTTTTAATTGCTGTTTCATTTTAGTAGTTGATATTGGTCTCTTTAGTTTTTTTCTATCTTTCAGGTTCAATTTGGGAAAGTCATATTTGTCTAGAAATTTTTCAATATCTTCTAGATATTCCAGTTAATTAGATTGTAAGTCTTCAAAATATTTTCTTATGATCCTTTAGGTTTCAGAAGGTTCTGTGGTGATAACTCCTTTTTTGATGTCAAATTTTATTGATTTGGCACACTTCACTTTCTTTAGTTAGTTTCATTGTTTATCAATATTATTTGTCTTTTCAAAGAATTAATTCTTTCTTGTTTTGATCCTGTGTATTTTTTCCCCTCAACTTTGTTATTTTTGTCTCTCATCTTAATTAGTTCCTCTCTTCTACTGATTTTAAATTTAGTTTGTTCTCCTTTTTCTAAGACCCTGAAGTAGGGCATAAGCTTATTTATTTGAGATATCTCTATTTATTTTAATGAAGGCACTCAGTACTATATTTTTTTTCTTAGAAATGCTTTCAAACAGCCTCAGGGAGTTTAATATGTTATATCCCTGTCTTCATGTGTTTCTAAGAATTTCTTGATTTCTACTCTCATTTCTTCTTTGATCCAGTCTTCATTTATAATAATACTGTTTAATTTCCACATGTTTTGTGGTTTCTATTATTTTTCTTGTTTTCAACTTCCAGTTTCATTCCATTATGATCTGGGAGGGTACATGAGATTATATATTTGTTTTGTATTTGCTAAGATTCACTTTGTGACCTAGGATATGGTATATTTTGGAAAAGTTATATGAGCTGCTGAGAAGAAGATAAATTCAGCTATTTTGAAGTGAAGTATTCTGTAGGTCTGTAGGTCCATTTGATTTATAGTTTTATTTAGGTTGGAATTATCTTTATTGATTTAATGTTTTGATGATTTGTTTCTTGGTGATAAGGGTGTGTTGAAACCACCCAGCAGTACTGTGTTGGGGTCTATCTGAGATATAGTGTCAAGGAGTATTTTTTTAATGTAATTGGATGTGCTGACATTGGGGTCATAAATACTTATTATTATATATTTTTGTTGTTGTTTTTTCCCTTTACCAAGATGCAGTGGGCTTCTTTATCTCTTCTGATTAATTTTTGCTTGAAATCTGCTTTGTCATAGATGAGGATAGTAAACCTGCTTCTTTTCAGAATCCATTTGTGTAGAATACTTTCTCCATTCCCTTATCTTCAGCCTGTGTATGGCTGTACCAGCCTCTTTTAAAGAGCATATAGTCAAATCTTTTTTTTTTAATTTAGATTTATTCTGCTAATCTGTATTTTAATTCGTGAATTGAGATCTTTAACATTCAGAGTGAGTATGGATATGGGTTTGTAGTTTATTGCCATTTTGATTTTTTTTTGCTACATTTAATACTATCTTGATTCTCATTTAGTAGATTACTCTTCTATTGATCTTTCTGTATTTGGGAGCTTTGGGATTTGTTTTGTAGTTCCTCTGCATTCAGTTTATCTTTGAATGTTCTTTGTAGTACTGGCTTGGTGTTCATGAATTCTTTCAGTTTATTCTTGTCATGGAATGTTTTTATTTACCTCTTGAACTTGAAACTGAGTTTTGTTTGGTATAGTAACCTTGTCTAGCCATTGTTTTTCTTTAGAACTTAGAAAATATCTTGTACTGAGCTCTCCTTGATTTTAAGGTCTGAATTGAGAAATCAGACATGAGACTTATTGGTTTGCCTCAAAATGTAATCTGATGTTTTCTCTTACAGCTTTTAGTAATTTTCTATATTTCTACATAAGCATTTTGCTTATGTTGTGCCTTGGAGAACTTCTCATTTGAATAGTTCTATTTGGGGGTCCCGTACATGTCTTGTATGTAGATGTTTATACCATTTCTTATATAGGAAAAAATTTTGGTAACTATCTCATTGAAAATATTCTTAATGGCTTTAGCTTGTATCTTCATGTTCTTTTCTATCCCAGTGATTTTCAGGTTTTGTCTCTTGATAGTGTCCCAGAGTTCTTGTGGATTCTGATTATGTCCTATTATTTTTTTTCCTTTAATGCATTCTGTGTACTTAAGTTCACGTAGCCTGTTTGTGAGGGCTGAAATTCTGTCTTCAATAGCTGAAGTTCTATCTTCTATACAATCTAATCTATTATTGATGCTTTCCAGGGATTTTTAATTTGATTGACTACGTTCTTTAATTTGAGGAGTTCTGATAGGTTTGTTTTCAATGTTTCTACTTCTTTATTGAAGAGGTCTTTCATCTCCTGTGTTTGCACTCTTGAAATAATCTTTCTCTGAGATTTTGTTCACTTCAATATAAGTGGGATCCTTTGTTGAAGGATTGGGAAGATTTGCTTATCTGTTTCCTCAAATTTTTATAGGTCTTAGACTTGCTCATCAAGTGATACAAGTTCCTCTTCCTTGTTTTTACAGGTGTCCTTTTGTGTGTGATTATTTTATTTGCTCTGGGACTTTGGTCTTTTTTTAATATATAAGTAGATGTCAAGAGGTGGGCCCTGAGGTCCCTCTCTAATTGTTCTTCCCAGGGTCCTGGTTTTGGTTTGGGGTTTTTGTTTCCTCAGTTATTTGAGTTAACATAATGTAAGTCCCAGGTGGGGCTAGATTTTGTGTCAGGTGATATTCACTGTTGCTTGGGTGGGATGTGAGCATTTCATGACAGTAGAATTTCTACTTTGTAATCCTGAAGTGTTCCAATCTTTTGCCAATCCCTCTTGGTAGTGGGGTGTGTGTGAAGGATGTTACTAATGTCAGTAACAGCCTTAATATAAATGCCTAGTGTCTACTTTGTCATCTATAACTCCAATTGCCACCTACATAGGAATGGTGGGATCAGCATTTAACAACATATCTAATTTTACTAATCATAAAACGTGAACTAGTTCAGGCATTAGACAGCAGGTGTCTACTATGTTTTCCACATATTAGTAGTCACAACAACTTGAATGGGGTAGGAATTACATAATCTATAAAATTTCTATTATTTAATGTGATTATAATCTTAAGTAAAAGTGAATATCATAGTAAGGCAAGAGAAATTTGCAGTGTTTAAAAAGTTATTAGAGGAGAGGCAGGAAATAGGGAGCAGGTATCAGTTATAAAGAAGAAGGAAAAATAAGTTAAGTGAAACCAATGTAAAAAGAATGATAGGAGGGGGAAATGGGAAATTTTGACTGTAACTTGGGGAAGAGAGTGAAGACGGGAAAGATAGGAGGGGTGTAAGGTGAAACAACTTCAACCCTCATATAATTGTATCCCACTTAAATTGTATCCCATGTAGATAGAGCATGTTCAAACACACACACACACACACACACACACACACACACACACTCACATACACACAAAATCAATTAATCAACATTCTGAAATTTAAAAGGAGTGAAAACACGGGCATATGGAGTAATAAATGAGAAAAAAAAGAAAGTAAAAGAAAAACAAAAAAATTCTTAATCAGAGACAGAAGGCTTGATTCCACTGTGGTGGTCCAATCTATTGACAGGGATAGACTTTCAGTCTTTGTATTTATTTTTTTGCTCTGTATTTTTGGCCACTCTTCATTACCTGGCTTCCAGCCATGTGTAGTTGCTCTCAGCTTCCAATTTCCCAGTATTGGGTGGGATGGACTGGGAAGTGCTGGTGAATTGTGTAATCCTTAGTAGAGGTGATGCAGAGATCCAGATTGGAGCTTCCAGTTGTTGGGGTTTGGACTTCCATGGGTTTGGGAATTCTGTTGGTAGGTATTTGAGATTTGGTCCACTCCCTCTATTGGTATGGAACTTTCTATCTCTGCTGAGCTTCCAAAAATCCATTCTTTAAGGTCCAGGGACTAAGACTCCATGGTTTTCCTCCTGATCCCTATGGATGTGAATTACTACATATCCACCCAGTATTGAAGATGGACTGTGTGATGGCAGTGAATATATTCACACCAGCTCTTAGTGGGTGCCAGATATTATGGGACTTTTCTCCTTTGGAATTGAGATACTGGTCTATATAAAATGTTCTTTGTTTCTGTTTCAGTATTTCTGTTCAGGCACTCTCTGGTAGTGTTTTTGGTAGCTTCTTTTATGAGCTCCCAATCTCCCCACCCATCTCTGTTCACAGATGTACAACTTGTATGGGGACAGTGTTCAGCATCTTCGCAAGGGGAGCAAATTCTCATCTGAACAGTGCTTGTGGAGGGTTTGCCACCTCACGGGATGACTTTTTTTTTTTTTTTTTTTAATGCGGTGCTGAGGATCAAACCCAGGGCCTCATGAGTTCTAGACAAGTGCTTTACCACTGAGCCACAACCCCAGCCCCCCTGCAATGAGATGCTTTCACCTCAGCAGACCACTTTGGATTTGTTTTCACTGAGATGTGTATTCTACCAGCTCTGTGTCTATAAAAATCAGCCTTCCTCTGTAAACCACAGGTTTCACTAAGTTGATTTTACTTTATTTTTTAATTTCTTTACCGGCCAGTCATGGATCTCTGTTGTCTGCTCTCCCTGCTCTGCTGGTGGCCATAGCTGTGGTGTCACTAAGGTATTATTTCTTCTGTTCGAGTTACCAACTTTGAGTAATGCTATGATTTTTCTTTATTTTCCTTTTTTTTTCTTTTACTGTTTCAGTGAGTTTCCCTTGTTACTCACCTTACTGAGCATTAGCCTTTTTGCTTTATAAGTCGGGTATTGAGGAACTACTGGGCCATGCTTCTTTCTTTACTTCCCCATCTTGTCTCCTAAATAAAACTTTGTTCTTATAGCTAAGGATAAGGAAGTATAATTGAAAGACCCTGGACATAGTATGAAAATATTCTGTACGATATTGTCAAAGTGGATATCCAGTAAAACCTCACTACTGCTAAGATAAATAATCTTTATGCCTATTTTTATCTTCCCAGTATTCATTTAAAAAATATAACTGTAACAGTGTCATGGAACAAAAGGTCTCTTAGTAATAATTTACATTTTTAAATAACTTCACACTAAAATTGAAAAATGCTTAATGTTTAAATTTGTATGGATTTAATGTAGGTAATAATATTCAAGGATGGTACAAACATAATAAAAGATGAACAGTGCATTTCTCATTCAAAAATCGTTTATCAAGCATTCACAATATGCCAGTGTTGTAAATACTGTGGAATTAATAATGAATCTGGTCTCTGCCTTGAATTAGCTCAGGTTAGAGGGACAATTGCAGACACAATTTTGTTTGACAAGTATTATGATAAATATTGCTTTATCTACAGGCAATGAAAAATCCATTGATGTATACTCAAACTTGTGCAGAAAGATATGACTAAGATACACATCTTATAAAATTAAAAATAAAATAATGTCTATTATTCCAGCATTTTTGTAGTTCCAGGAGTAAGATCTTTCAACATAATCTAACTAGGCATATATTTCTGGAAAAAAAATGTTTCTTTAATCAATCTATTTTTTTAATTTAAAATAAGAATACTGATTTTACTAAAATTCCACAACCTCAATGATTAATATACTTTGTCCTGATCAATAGCTTGAATAAACTAGAATCTGAGATTTTTACCTCTTAACATTTAAACAGGACAATGAAGAGTACATGTTATTAGTAGTAAACAAGACAAAACAAATGACTCTTCTTATATTTTATAAATGGAAAACAATTTTGTTTTTAAGTATGGATTTTCTTTATATGAAAACAATATTTCATAAAAGTGTTATTTCTTAAAATCTTCCTTTTCTCAGTTGCCTTTTTGAGGACAAATATAACGAGTTTTCTACATTTATAATTTTGGAAATCAAATCTTGGGAGTATTTTCATGTTTTTCAGATACTCAATTATCCAGGTTACATGCTTTTCATTCTTTGAATGATTCACCACAAAGAAGAAGGTTAAAATTTTTGAGTCCCTTTAATAAATTCTCTCAAAGTTCCTTGAAATTAAAAGTTACTTATATTGTTTGCTGACCTCAATTTGTACAACACTTAAGGTGATATCTCAATGTCATAGAGAATTTTGAAAATTCACTTTAAGTAGGTTTTATAACAATACTAATAATTGTGGATAATTTTATTGTTAATTATTTCATAATTCTTATTAGTAATTTTATTATTATAGGCTATGCTTTATGAATGCTTATTCATGATAGACAATAAAATTTATAATAAATTGATAAAGTATTGAATTTATAATTATAAAAGTCAGTTTTTCACTTCTGTCTTTAAAATATAAGCAGTTAAAATGGTGAATATATGTTCAAATCTTTATATGCATTGCTATTAAATTAATCTTGTATAGTTTATCTCGTTATGCAGATCTAAATTTCATACAATTTTGTCAGCAATTCTCATTACTGCCTTTTAAAACATATTAAAATGCCCTTATTCAGATCATTAATCTAAAATTGTAGAACGGGTCAGAGCAGGGAAGAAACCCTTTACACATAACTAATACCCTTCCTAGAAGATGGCATTCATTCTTTAATTAACTCCTTCTAGTTAAGGTCATTGGATATGTTACTAATTTGCCTAATTGAATTGGCATCAAACTCATGTTTTTTCTTCATCTTGGTGATAAAAAAATGTGACAAGAGAATTATTACATGTTTAGAGGATTTGCTACTGATCTACTCTAGAGGTCTTTAAAGTTTGAATTTGAATAATTTAAAAATACTGGGAAAGTATAAGAATTAATAGGTTTCAAGAAACAAAATTTGTGCTTACTTCAGCATTTTGTTTGATCTTTACTATTCTTCATCTGAAAACTGATTTTTATTGTCATCATTATTGACCTTTATTGAATAATTAATTCATATATTCTAATTAATAACATTTAAGGACATAAAATATATTGTCTTCTTTTACATCAAATAATGACATTTAATATTCAATGCAATATTTCAGAAAAATCTTCAAGTCAGTTTCAAAAATGTGGGAAATTTTTGAGTGGGTCATTTCTTAGGGATAAGTTGATTTCTGCCCTATAATTTGAATCATTTGCATTTTAATCAACATGAACATTCCCTTTTATAACAACTATCTTTGCAAATTTGAATGTTTTTATAATATAAATTCATCAGAGTGGAATTATAAAATGCCCGAAGATACTAAGTTGTAATTTTAATTAAGTACATTTAATTAAGTACATTAACATTACAGAAATATTTAGCTCTTTTTTTTTCTTTTATCTGTTGAGCTGATATAAGGTCTTGTTCATTGTAAAATATGCCCTTGAATTCCTGAGCTAAAGTTATCCTTCTGCCTCAATTTCTCAAATACCTGAGACTACAGGCATGTGCCAACACACTCAGCCTATCAGTTTGTATTAAATATATTCAAACATATATCATTGATAGATGTCTTGATAATCAGAAAGGCAGACAGAGAGCTATACAAGTAAATAAATATGAAGAGATTGAGAGAGAGAGAGAGAGAGAGAGAGAGAGAGAGAGAGAGAGAGAGAGGTATAGATACACAAAAAGGCAAAAAGCAGAGAGGAGTCATACACATAGACACACAGATGAACGGAAATAATAGAAACTTAACAGACATGAACAGATAGACGTAGAGAAACAGATAATAGGTCCAGGGATGGATAGATAGATAATGGGCAGAGAAATAGAAAGTAGACAAAAAGAATGGTAAATAAGAAATCTTATGCACCTTTAAAATTATAAATGAGACGGTAACTCTGGTTATAAGATGGATATGCATATTGATTGTGTCCCTGAAAAAAAAATGTTCTGTTGATGAAGGTGGTTAAATAAATGGAAATATCATGTTCATTCTGAGGTCATTTTACATTTCAGTGATTTGATTTCCTACTCTACCAATTAAGTCCACAGTAAAACCAATGTAACTCAAACTTCTGTGTTATTTTTAGTTCATTTTATAATTACTATTAAGTTTAGTCAAGTCTTTTATTATTATTGTATTGCAGAGCAAGATCCTATTTCAAACCTGTTTTAACACAGAAGTAATAAAAATAGTACTCAACAGACGGTTTTATGATCCATAAATTGGATTATTTTAAAAGAGCATTTCTTGATTATATATAACTGAAAATACTGGACATTCAACTAAATCTTGATGAAGCATATAGATTTTACCTAGGCAAAGATGCTCAGCTCATCTTTTTTTAAGGTACAAATTTGGGTAAATATCATCTACTCTTCTGATATTAATTGATTTCCAATAGATTGCTTATTTAACATAAGTATATTTTTACTAAGAACTAAATTCTACCAGATACTGAATGGATTCTCTGGATACATTAATGGTAAAAAATAAAAAAAAAATATGATCCCTGCCCCATTGAACTTCCATTCTAGTTTAGGTATATAGGTAATGAATAAATGACATAAGGTAAATGGTAAGTACTATTGTTATCAGACCCAAGTTGTATATGCTCATCCTAAGATAGGCCAGTAAAGTTGACATATAAGATGTTGAAGCAAAGAATATGACTTTATCTAAAAAGTTGACTGATCCTCAATATGGCAAATTATTGTTCAAAGACTCATTGTCAAGACTGGTTATACTGTTCTTCCATTACAAATAAAATGTGAAATATCAGTGACTTACCTCACAATATTTACTTGTTTGCTTACATAAAATATTTTAGGACAAGTAATGATTATGCTGGCAAAGACTGCACAATTCTGAATACATTCTTCTAAAGTAGATGAGGTGAAGTTGATAATACAAAGTAGAGAGGTGACTTTATATATAATCAGGGATAGTTTGAGGAGAGAAGATAGAGTAGAAGAGTTCATATACCAATATTTTGGTAGAGTGATATGGGAGTGGGAGTATATGGAAGTTCTCTCTTGCTTGTCTCTGTTTTCTCAGTGATATTGAAACAGTCATCAGCTCAGAATGTGAATCTAGAAGAGGTTTTGGAGGTTTGAAATGAGCTAAATGAAAAACTATAATCTAGAAGAGATGGTATGTGAATGGGTTAGAGATCCATAATAAAATTCCTATGTTTGTTAAGTTGTCCAGGAGTTTAAGGTAGACCTGGAAGAAAGTTAGTGTGATATTCTCCAATGCCATTCAGATGCAGGGTGTGGAAGCTGAGCAAACACAGAGTTGGGTTTTCCCCACAGAATTAAATGAAGAGACCCAGTATGTGAGTTGAGGATATGTACAGGTGGGTGGTGATAATAATGTTCTTTGGATATTTAGCTAGGTAAAACGGTGTGTATATGAAGGGAGTGGAGCCATTACTAAAACATAAAGCAGTGCATTTCACTGCACTCCATGATAGGTGGAATTTAAAAATTCCCTTCCTTGGGAATGTACTGTAAATATCATGGGTAGCAAAATATAATGCTTAAAATTGATCAATAGATTAGGGGCATTTACTCATTTATTTATTTGTGGTACTGAGAATTAAAAGCAGTGCCCTCTATCACTGACTTTTTAAATTTTATTTTGAGACAGGGACTCAATAATTTGCCTAGGCTAGGATCAAACCTGAGATCTTCCTACTTCAGATTTGTAGGCTGAGATTGTAGGCACATGCCCAGATGCCCAGCTACTTTTATTTATTGATGTAGGATTGGTTAGAGAAGTGGGTGACTGATTTTACCAGTGAGAAGGTTAACAGAAAATAGGTAGCATAATCAAATTGAGATATTTTTGAGATTTTGTTTATAAAGGTGTGAATATAAGGAAAATATGATAATTCAGTAAAAGGGTTTCAGTAGTAGTCAAGCTTGAGATCTGCAGAAGAAATGCAGATGAGAGCCTGGAAAGAATATGTGAGACAGAGTGAACATAAAATTTGAGGAAAACAGAAGATATCTAACATGCACATATAAAGTACAGAATAAGATTAAAAGTGAAGTAAAAGATTCTGAAAGATTTCTAACTGAATATTGGAAGAATTGTCAACCAAAATATTGAAGTTAGTAACACATTTTTAATACTATGACATTAATAGGAAAAATTTACTAATGGAAGCAGAAAACAGTAAGTGAAACTTTTAAGGATTTTATGTACACCCATAGGTAGAGAACAAAAAAGTGTTATGCGACTGAATAAAAATAACCCAGGATGTCTACTTTGGGTGCATAATTAAATACTATGCTTCAGCTTTTTACTCAGAAAAAATAATATGAAACATCAGTATACAGAACAGCAAAGTTTTACTCCATGGAAATCTGCCATTGGTAAAAATCTTGTTATTTTCTCTCCAATGTTCAATTAATGACTGAGAGTGGAGTGTTAACATTTCCATGTATAATTGTGAATTTTTCCATTTCTACTTTCAAATGCATATATTTTTGTTTTGTGTGTTTGTTTTTAAGGTTGTCTTGTTTGGGGCATACACACTTTGAGTTACTATTTCTTCCTGGATTGATCCTTTCATCATGTGTAATTTTCCTTTGTCTTCAGTGATTTCTTTTTCTGTTTTATCTGTCATAAAATATTCAGTATTTCTTTTTATCTTGTTATGATTTGTTTTTCAGGTTCATTAAGTCAGCTTTCCAAAACAAAATACCTGAGTGAATCCACTTACAAAGAGAGAAGGTATATTTGGGAACATAGTTTTGGAGGTTTATTCCGTGATTGATTGACCCCATTCTTTGTATGTGAAGATTTTCAGCTAAGGACAATAATGTTTCCTAGATCTATTTTTTCTTTTCCTGATGTCAATTCCTACTTGAAGGTTCTATAATACTCTAAAATATATGAGGTTCTATAGGAAATAAAAGTAACCCACTGCCACATTATTCCTCAGAAAGTTTGCTTCCTTCATTTCATCCTTCAGAGCCTTCTTAAACCTGTTTTCCTTGCTTTTACTTTATTTTATTTTAGAGCAGAGTACGTTATTAGTAAGGAAAACTTAGAGGAATGAGGCTACTCTGTGTTGGCCAGAAATGAGAATATAAGTTTTGCTTTTTTCGTAATCAGCTGTAGAAATCCTTTTTAGCAAGATTATTATTTAGGTTTTAGGAAAGCTTAAGATTGTTAGAGTAGAAAATAAGACCTAAACAAAAGGATGACTGCATATAAATATGAGAAATAAAAGAGTGTTAAGCTGTTATACATATTAAAAGGTGAAACAAAATGTGTGCTTTGGAGAAGAGATGAAAGAAGCTTAATTTGTGGAGTGTTGGGTTCAGATAACCTGAAAAATTACTAAGTATATGAATATTCTATGAACTTGTAAGAAAAGAGAACACATATGTTAAATTTGAATTTAATGCCCTTGAGTGATAGCAAGAAAGTGTTAAGACGTTTAAAATTTATTAGTGTTTTATCAAGTGTTTTTTTTTAATCTGTTATGTGGAAATTTAAAGAAGTATCAAGATGAATATTTGAATTGATGGGACAGAAAATACAAACAGTGTATGTGAAATGTCACAGGGATCATCAATTGAATTAATTATAAACAAGGTCTCTAAAACAGACCTGTCTATAATATTCTAATTTTTGTCTCTATGCTACCACAAAATCTATAGTTAATGAAATCTTAAGGAAGTTTAGAAACATTATTTCTAGATTTTCATGTCAAAAAGGAAACAAGGGTTTATTTACATGTCCATATTGCAGATTTTATTTTATACAAATATAAAGAAAAAATGTGAAAGCAAAACTGACATCCAAATCAGTTATGAAGAGGCAACATATTTATATTGTTCAGAGAGCTATAAACATGCATATATTAAAGTTTCCTTCAGACAAAATCAAAAGCTAAGCCAAAATGGAATAAAATATTTGCAAATCATGTATCTGATGGAGAAACTGCATGCAGAATATGTAAATATATCTTGTAACTCAAGAAAAATAAGAAAATAACAATTCAATAATGGACAAACCATTTAAATAAACATTTTTCAAAGAGGATAATAAATTGATACTGTTTTAATGAGCATTTTTACTGCTGTAACCAAAATACTTTACAAGAACAATTTGGAGGAGGAAAAGTTCATTTGGGGGGGCTCACACTTTCAGAGTTCTCAGTCCATAGATGGCCGACTCCATTCCTGAGGGCCTGAGGTGAAGCAGAACTTTACGGCAGAAAGGTATGATGGAGGGAGATGAAACAATCACACTAGGAAGCGTAAAGAGAGTGACTCCACACACCAGATACAAAACATATACTTCAAAGGCAAGTCCCCAATGCCCAACCTCCTCCATTCACATCCTACTTGCTTTCAGTTACCACTCAGTTAATCCCTATCAGAGAATTAATTCACTAATTGTGTTAAAGTTGAACAATCATATCACTTCTAAATTTCTTGCATTATCTTACAAATGAGCTTTTGAAAGACACCTAATACCTAAATCATAACAGATACTAAGCATTAGGAAATGTTCTCACCATTATTAGATATGAGGAAAATGAAAATTAAAACCACAACTAAGTATCTATTCATGGATGAGAATGACTAATAAAAAAGATAACAATACCAAGCCTTAGGAGTGTTTCAGGAAAGGGGGAACTTCCTCTACTTCTGGTAGTAATGAAAATGGTTCTCTCTTCTCTCTCTCTCTCTCTCTCTCTCTCTCTCTCTCTCTCTCTCTCTCGAAAAGTCCATGGTTTATGTAAACATAAGTTATCATGTGGCCTGGCTATTTTAGCCTTAAGATTTGACCCAACAGTAATAAAAAAATAGGTCCAGTCAAAGTCTCACATGCCAATGTTCACAGAAACATTTCTCATTATATCCAAAAAAGTAGAAATGGTTCAATTGATGAATGAATGCAAAGGTGGTATGTACATATAATGGAATATCATACATAAAGAAAACAAACAGTGTGTATGTATTAAAAACAAAACAAACAGTGTGTATGTATTATCAAAACCCTTATGAAAAAAGCAAGACACGCAATACTATACAATGTATGATTTAGCTTACATGAAATATTTAGAACACATTTAAAGAAACAGAAATCAAATCTATGGTTACCTGGTGTTAGGGTTTGGGTATGAGCACTCCACTGAAAGCTAATGTGTAAGATGATACATGAATGTTCAGAGTTGAAATGATTATATTCTGATAGCTGTAACCTGTTCAGTGGATTAATCTAGCTGATGGATTAATAATTTGAATGGATTAATGAGTGGTGACTGTAGGCAGGTAGGGAGTATCCGGAGGAAGTAGGTGACGGTAGTGTCCACTTGGAAAATATATTATCCCCGGCTCCTTGCATTCAAGCTTTCTCTACTTCCTGATACTATGAGGTGAGCTACTTTCTTCTGCCACTGCTTTCCACCACAATGTTGAAGATGAAGAAAAAATGGTTGAAAAGAGATACTCTGTTAAATTTATTTTTAAAACATTTGATAATAGAATACAATTATAATATAGCTCACTTTCTATGCTTCTGGACAAATACTGTAACTTGATAGATTTTTTTAGTACTGTATAGTGAAATAAGTATTGTGACACTTAGTTTTCCATGGCAAGTACTGCTCATTTCTGTGAAGATTAACACTGTAAAAAACAGACATGAATTTTCAATCATTTTATTTTGCATATGGCATAAATAAAAAAAGTTACATTTGGCAATACATTTTTTTGAAATGATTACTTTATGAAGTGATAACTTGCCATAACACTTAAAACATATTTAATTGCTATTGTCTACCAGCACATTTTGTTAGTTTGTTATTAGAATTATAATCTGTAATTGTAGAGCCAGGAATCAAACTTCAGAAATTCTTATAACTCTTTATACTACTCAATCTAAGCTATGATAACAAATATGTTACTGTTAAACAAAATTTAGTAATTCATTTGCATCAACGTGTTCATTATCACTTCTTATTGATCCAGGTTTTACATGATTTTTTCAATAATTGTTCTCACATGCTTTAGCAAAAGTAGAGGATAAGAATGACTTGTAGAAAACTGCATGACACTTGTAATAAAATTTCATATATATGATAGGAATTATGATGAACACATGACATTCTTTTCATTTCCCTTCTGAGCATAGAGGACATAATTCCAAGTCTAGTTGCATCTAGTTTGGGATAATTTAATACAAGAAAAATGATATAATGTATTACCAGGTCTGGCTTATAGATATATTTCACACAGAATCCTGCCCCATACTTTTCCTGTGTGGTGTAATTTTGGCAAGAGAATTGTAAAAGATGATGATAATTCAAGATTAAAAGAAATCCACAACACTTACCAATTGTATGGAGAAGAACCCTCCACCATAATTTCTAATTTTACTAGGATATGTAATGATCAGCTGTGAAACTTCCTATGTTAAGCCACTGAGATTGACAAGGTAGATGTTATGGTTTAGGCATGAGGTTTTCTCAAAAGCTTATGTGTCAGACAACATAAACAAATTTAGGGGTACAATCATTGGGTTATGAGAGCCTTAACCTAATCAGTGCATTAATTCCCTGATATGGATTAACACGGTGGTAACTGAGGGGAGGTAGAATGTGGCTGGAAAAAATAGGCCACAGGGGGTGTCACATTGGGGTTTGTATTTTGTCCCTGATGAGTGGAGCTGTCTCTGCTATCTGATTACCATTTCCTGAGCTTCTTTCATCTTCTATATCCTTTTACCATAATGTTCTCCTTCATTTGGGGCCCATAAAGATGGAACTGAACATCTATGGATTGAGACCTCGGAAACTATGAGCCTCATGTCTATTCTATATTGTTTTTATGAGGTCTTTTGGTCACAGCAACAAAAAAGCTGACTAAAACTAAGCAATTTTTTCATTACTTTGTTAGCAGAATCCAATATGAAATAAATTACCACATGGGCTATGCCTATACATGGTTGTATTTCTGGCTAATGTTATCACCATTTGTCTTTACAACTTTTGGAATAAATATTAGAATGTGGTTAAATATTACACATATACATTAGAAATTTATTTTGAGGTATTAAGCCCTTGCTCTGTGCTACATACTGTCCTACATCCTGTACATGCATTGATTTACTTAATCTCATTATCAGTCCATTGAAGTTGGTGCTAATATAATCATTTAGTAAAAAAGGAACTTCTATGCTAATTCAGCTATATTTCTATTAAGTGGAATAGTTGGAACTTGAACACAGTCTAACTTGAAAGCTTGAATGCCTCATCATGAGGAAAAAAAACAGGGAATACATAAATGTATGCAAGAAACTGGTTTTAAATATTTTATCCTTTTATAATCCTTTAAACAGTTAAAACTATATGTAATTCTTCTGATATCAGAACAGTAATACCAATGGAAATAAAATATCTCATAGTATTGGACATAAAAATACTTATATTGTCAGTATTTTTTAATTGTTTTCAAGGTAAATAATCACACAGTTACACTTATAAAGTTATCACTGTAATTCTACATTTACAGTTTAGGAAACAGAGGCAAAATAAAGTGTGGTAATTTATTTCACAGTAAATGTGAATCCAATACTCTAAACCATATGCTGTGACCCTGTAATTTGTGCTCTAAATTTCTTCCTTTTGATAATTCAGTATCTTGCATTATCAACAGAAAACAATCATGGTAAAAATGAAAATTGTATAAATTAAACAATATTTGTAAGGGAATTATATTTTGTACAGCTGTTATAAACCTGTGTTTATGTTTTACATTGCCTTCCATCACTCTTCTTTAATCTCAAATGAGGAGTAAAAGGTTTCCCCAAATAATATTATAATTCTTTCATTAAAGTTATAATTATCATAGGCCAAATGGGTAAATATGAAGCAAATTAGCTCATAGTTTTATATGCTGCATACCTTTAAAACACTCTAGTTTTGCTATGGAAACTCAATTGTTGTTGTTACTGTTTTCCTTTTTTATTGGTTGTTTTAGTTATACATAACATTAGTATTTAATTTTTTTAATGTTTTGTTTTTAGTTATTGTCTTATGGGTATACATGATGTTAGTTTTATTCACTGTGGTGTATTCATATATGTACATAGGAAAGTTAGGTTAGATTCATTCAAGGGTTCTTCCCTTTTTCTGTCCCTTCTTCCTCCCCTTCAATCCCCTTTCTCTAGTTCACTCATCTACTTTTATGAAATCCCCTACCCTTTTTCTTTTCTCTCTCTTCCCCATGCTTATTTTTTTTTCTATCTAATCTGTATTAGAGAAAGTATTGGACTTTTAGCTTTCTGAGTCTAGCTTATTTCCTCCATTTACCAGAAATGACATAAATTTGTTCTTCTTTATGTTTCAATAATATGGCTGAGTAATATTACATTGTGTGTGTGTATATCACATTTTCTTTATTCATTCATCTGTTGAAGGGCACCTTGGTTGGTTTCAAGGCTTGGCTACTGTGAATTGTGCTACTATAAGCATTGATGTTTCTGTATCCCTATAGTATGCTTTTGGATATATACACAGGAATGGGAGAGATGGTGGTTCCATTTCTAGTGTTTTGAGAAGTTTCCATACTGCTTTCCAGAATGGTTGAATCAATTTGCAGTTCCACTGACAATGTATGAGTGGACTCTTTTCCCTATGTCCTCACCAATGCTTATTTGTATTCTTGATAATTGTCATTCTGCCTGAAGTGAGATGAAATCTTAATGTAGTTTTGATGTGTCTTTTCCTATTTGAGGAAAAGGTGGCCAAGATCTTCAATTCTGTGTGCTCTCTCTTCATGCTCCTAATTATTTTCTTTGTTGTTCAGAAACTTTTCAATTTGGTACCATCCCACATATTGATTTTGCTTTTATTTCTTGTGCTTTAGGACTCTTGGAGTGTTGGGCCTACATTTTCTTCTAGCAGTTGAAAAGTTTCTGGTCTAATTCATAGGTCTTTGATCCAGTTTGAGTTGACTTTTGTGCAGGGTGAGAGATAGAGGTCAAATTTCAGTACTCTACACATAGATTTCCTGTTTTACCAACACCATTTGTTGACAAGGCTACTTTTCTACAATGAATGATTTTGGCACCTTCACTTAATAACTAATAGCTGTATTTATGTGGGTTTGTCTCTGTATCTTCAATTCCCTTGGTCTTCTATTCCATTGATCTTCATGGTTGTTTGTGAGCCGCTACCCTACTGTTGTTATTACCATATAACTTGAGATTAGGAATTTTGATGCCTTCAGCATCACTCTTTTTGTTTGGGATTGCTTTGGCTATTCTGGGTCTCTTATTTTTCCAAATGAATTAAAGAGTCGCCTTTTCTAGTTCCAGGAAAGACATCATTGATATGTTGAGGGAATTGGCATTGAATCTGTATAATGCTTTTAGAAGTATGGTCATTGAGTACATATATTGAGATAATCATATGATTCTTGTCCTTAAGTCTATTTATGTGGTGAATTACATTTATTGATTTCAATGTGTTGAACCAACTTTACATCCCTGCAATGAACCCCTCTTGGATCATGGTTTGCTGTCTTTTTAATGTGTTTTTGTATGCAGTTTTCCAATATTTTATTAAGAATTTTCACATCTGTTTTCATCAAGGATATTACCTTGAGGTTTTCTTTTTACCTTGATATTTCCTTCTTTGGTTTTGATAAGAGGATCCTACTGATTTCATAGAAGATTCCTTCTTTATTATTTCATGGAATAATTTGAAAATTGATGTTAGTATTTTAAAGGTTTGAACTCAGCTGAGAATCCAACCAGTCCTGAAATTTGCTTTGTTAGAAGGCTTTTAGTAGTTGCTTCAATTCCATACTTGATATTGATATATTTAAATTTTCTATAACTTCAGGGTTATAGAAAATTTAAATATATTTGGTTAAGTCATATGCGTCAAGGAATTTGTCTATGTCTTTAAAATTTTTCTAACTTATCGGGGCACAAATTTTTAAAATATCTTCTGATGATCTGGATTTCAGTGATGCCTGTGGTGATATTTATTTTTTCATCTCTAATTTTATTTACTTAATTTTACTTTCTACTTTAGTTAACTTAAGGGTTTATCAATCTTGTTCATCCTTCAAAAAAATCTACTGTTTGACTGGGCACAGTGACACACATCTGTAATCCCAGCGGCTCAGGAGGCTAAAGCAGGAAGATTAAGAGTTTAAAGCCAGCCTCAGCAACAGCCAGGCACTAAGCAACTCAGTGAAACACTGTCTCTAAATAAAATACAAAATAGGA
Source organism: Urocitellus parryii (assembly GCF_045843805.1). Classification (NCBI taxonomy): domain Eukaryota; kingdom Metazoa; phylum Chordata; class Mammalia; order Rodentia; family Sciuridae; genus Urocitellus; species Urocitellus parryii. Next base: position 52,234,611 of record NC_135536.1, read on the forward strand.
CTGAAGATGTGGCTCAGTGGTCAAGTGCCCCTGAGTTCAATCCCTGGTACTCCTCTGCAAATCTATATGCTTCGTTGATTTGTTTTTTTTAAAAATCTATTTCATTGATTTGGGTTCAGATAGTAATTATTTCCTTTCTTATACTGATTTAGTGTTTATTTGTTCTTCTTTATTTAAGTTCATGAGTTGTAATGTTAAATTATTTATTTGGTATCTCTCTAACTTTTTAATATATGAGCTCAGTACTATAAATTTTTCTGTAGAACTATCTTCATACTCTCCCAGGGATTTTGATATGCTGTATCACTATTCTCTTTTGTTCTTAAGAATTTTCTTATTTCTCCCCTCATTTTGTATTTTATCCATGAATAATTTAAAAGTGTTAGTCTGTGGGTATTAGAGTCGATTCTGTTTTTTAATCTTATTATTGATTTCTAATTCACTCCACCATAAACTGAAAGGATGGAAGGAATTATCTCTATTTTTTTTGTATTTGCTAAAATTTACTTTGAGACCTAAGATGAGATTTACTTTTAAAAATGTTCCATGTGTAGCTGAGAAGAAGTTAATTAATTCAGCCACTAATGGATGATATATTCTATAGATGTCTGTTAGGTCCGTTTGGTTAATAGCATTTTTTAGATTTGAAGAAAATTTACTTATGTCTGGATGATATATCTAGTATTGAAAGAGGTTTTTTGAAGTCACCCAGTATTATTGCATTGTAGTTTATTTGATTCTTAATACTGAGAAGATTTTGTTTTATGTATTTAGATGTAGGGCATAGGTATTTACAATCTTTGTATCTTCTTGTCTGATTCCCTTAACCAGTATGAAGTGAACTTTTTTTTCTCTTCTGATTAATTTTGGCTTTAAATATATCTTTTCTGATATCAGAATAACTACCCCTGCTTATTTATGGGTACAATTTGAATGGTATATCTTTTCCCATTATCACACTTTAGTCTGTGGATGTCTTTGCCTATGAGTCTGTTCTTTAATCCAATCTGTCCATCTATGTATTTTGAGTAAAGAATTTAGAACATTTACTTTCAATATGATTATAGAGCAATGATTTTTTTTTGTATTTCCTGCCATTTTGATTTACCGCTGATGGTTAATTCAGACTTGGTTCTCCTTTAATTGACAATATCCCTATGTTGGTATTCATTTTAGTTCTCATTTCTTCTTCATGAAATATTTCATTGAGTATAGTTTGTAGTGAAGGCTTTGTGGTTATGAATTCTTTTCGTTTCTTTTTTATCATGGAAAATTTTTAATATTTATAAAATAATAAATGACTCAATATTCTAGTCATGATCTCTTAACATCTTAAACATCTTTTCTTTATGATAAATATTGCTTTATATTTATAGTATACTTTATCTTTGGGGTCTGAAAATACATTTTCAAAATGGTCTAAATGTATTGATGATGTTTTCCATTAAAATTTTAATTTGATTTATTAATCCTTTCATTTCCAAGATTTGTTTTTATTTTTATTTTTCAGAATCTCTCTATTGAAGTGATGTTTCATTATTTATTTTCTGTTTAATTTCACTCCTTACGTCTTTTTCTAGGTTTCCATTAAACATTTTAATTCTAAAATTTCTAAATTTTTCTCTGACATTTTCTCCACTGTGGTGTCAATGGAGTCAGTTGTTGAAGTGTTATGGGTGGTTTGAGGTGGTCTGTTCCCTTGCTTTTCTATATAGCTTATATGTTTCCTCACCTATTGGAAGGCTATTTCTTCTTCTTTTAACTAAGGGACTAGTACTTTGTGAGTTTCTTTCTCTTTAGAGCTCTGGGTTGGGTAAATATCAGATACTGATAGTTTAACTCAGTGTGTGGCTTTTTTGATCCCAATATCAGCACCACTTATAGAGATGCTGCAGAACTATTTACTACAATCCCTTCAGAACCAAGCCATATGCTATTAAAACTTATGAAAAGTGAAAAAATGTTATTCTAACCCAGGTACAAGGTTCTGGATGAGTTTGAAGAATTAGTTATTTAATATAGTAAAATTGGTATATTTATATAAGGGCTGAAATGGGGAAGAAGAAATCTTGGACAGAGGAATGAGAAAAAGAATTAAAGAAAAAAAGAACATAATGATACTGACAAAGATAAAAAAGAAAAAAGTTGGATCGGAGTATTTTAGGTAGTAGCAGACAATGCGAAGAGAATAGGGGTTATGAGGAACAATTATAAACTAGGGCTAGGAAGAAAAAGATAGGGAGAATTACTCTAATTAATGCATTACAATTTTAGAAGAAATATATTCAAATGGTTTAAATGTGCCATGCTAACTATTAGGGCAACAAATAACATTCAAGATAAAAAGTAATATATATGATCAAATTTGACAAGAGTTATTTATAGTAGAATTTGCCAAGGTGAAGAAAATTCTTGTTGAATCTTTATTTGGATTTCATTGGAATTTGGGCATTTCGAAGATGCCTCTCATTATTTCACTTTGAGTCCTTCCAGAGGGGCTGGGGCACAGGAGCTACTCCCCTAGCTGCTATGGACCTCCCACTAGCATGTTTTGGTTTGTCATCTCAGGGACCAGTGGCTAACTACTCAGATAGTGTGGTGTTGTGTCCGTTGATTGTTTCTATTTTTTTGTAAGTGTCAGGGTGCAGGATCTGGGATGTGGCTGTGATTGTTGTCAGTCATCATGTACCTGCTCCCCTCTACAAGATCCTTTTCTTGGTGGTGTAGTCTGGTGGTTGTCTATAAGCACAAGTCTTATAGTTGTAGATTTGTCAGGTGACATGTGGTGCAGAAAATTTCCCCTTGTTCTACGAGGCTCATTAGGTACTGTTCTTGCTGCTGAGTCAAGGGACTCAGCTGGTTCATTTGAGTTCTGGTTCTACTGCCCAAGATTGTGGATGGTAGGTGCTGATTTCCTTTTCTGGTTGTGACTGAGATAGGGTCCAGCTAGTATCCAAACTCTGCTTATCACTCTGCAGTTTTGATCAAGTGTTAGACTGCCAGCCAGGTCAGCTTGAGAGAAGAGTCAGGCTGGGGGCTGTCGTTCTCCATTTCCCATTGCCTTGAACCTGGGCAATTTCCTACCTTGGCAGGCCTCCTGCTGACTATGGTAATAATATGTCCACTTTCCATTTAAGCTTCCTGTGCACTTAGGCACCTTCTTCTCACAGATTTCCCATGGCTGTCGCCAGGATCTGAGGATCCTGCTTCTGGATATTCTGGGAGCGTCTCTCTTGGTCACCCACACACAAGCCCATGATCAGGGGTGTCTCTCTGGGTTTCTTAGAATTTATAACTTTCCACATATTTACCCCCAGTGTTGGCAGGGAAGAAAGGCTCACCTTTCATCTTTCTTCTGCTCCATACCCTTGCCACTGAGATCTGAGCTCTCACTTTCACCACCCTGAATTGTTCCATCTCTGCCTGTGTCTAGGCAGCAGTTAAGCACAGAAGTGAATTGGACAAGCAATTTCCAAGTGGGGCTTCTCCACCCTGCTCCCCCTTTTCAGGTTGAGGGGACAGGGTTTCAGTGAATTTCAGTTAATAACAATTTCTCTACCAGTTTTTTTCCTAGCTGGATTATTAAGGGAATCCACTGTGGAGGTGTTTTGGTTTAATCTGCTACTGTTTGGAGGTAGGGAGATACTGTATTCATTTAAGGGGGCAACTGATCAATATGCCCCTCCACCAACAGGGGAGCATATTTATGATTTGGCTTTCTATTTATGATTTGGCTTTTTATGGCTTATTTACTACAAGGACACCTCTGTTCCTGTCATATTTTTTTTTTCTGATTTTCTTTGAAATGTTACTAAGGAGGTGAGCTTATGTGCTGTTCTAGTCCCTCTTTCTCTCTGTGCTGTTCCTCTCCATCCCCTCTCCCTCGTTCTGGTTCACAGTTGGAGAACTCTGTGCTTATTTTCTACTCTGGTAAGTAATCTTCAAGTCCCTTCAGGTCTTAGACTCTAATATTGTGCCTTAGAACATTATTTATTTATTTATTTTTTTTGGTCACCCATCTCTCAGATCTATTGTCACTATCTTCTGTGTCATGAGAAAACTGAGAATCACTGCCCACTACCTTTTTGCCATATTTCTCTTTTGAATATGTCGATTTTGAGTAGTGAATTTGCTATATAGGAAATTCCTGACGTACGTCCTACAACTTACTATATGCTGCCACTTGAGCTCTGCCAGACTTTTCAGTCCCTAAATATTTTTTCGCTGATTTAATTCAATGCCTAAATGTCAGTCTTAAACTCTTAACAATGACAGTTAAAATTCAAAGATGCTTTCTGGAAATGAGGACACTATAAGCTATTGTCAATCACACATGAATTAAATTATTAATAAATGTATTATATTATTTATAAAATGAAAGCAGATCATTACATATAATGGATAAAACTTGCGCTTCCTTTTACCCTGGTCTATCTTTTGACTTTCACAGCATGTACCAAAATAGATAGCATCAAAATAGTAATAAACTATTGCTTATGTAGAGCAAAGCACTTCCGCACAGGCAGAAAATATTTGAAGCACGAGGACACTTGTAGGAAAGGCAGGTCAGGTAAATATCACAGTAGGCAGCTCCGCCACAACTGCACAGAATAGCAGGACACCGATCATTACCACATGCTTCAGAGTAGGGATTAAATCAAAGTTGAAAATTAAGCTAACTGAAGAATACAATTGGATATGATAATATGCTACATTTATATACTGTTTTTTCATAAGAATAATCTTCATGGTATCATGCTAAATGGTTTTACAGATGGAAATACATGATAAATCATAAACATATTTTAGAATTTTTATCTCACTCAAACATTAAAATAATAGCTGTGTCTATTTTTCCAAAAGACTATTTTTGAAACAAAAATAGTTATAGATGGACATCTTTATTTTATTTATTCATTTTATGTGGTACTGAGGATCAAACCAATTGCCTCACACGTGCAAGGCAAGCACTGTGCCACTGAGCCACAACCCCAGTCCAAGAATATTTTTGAATTTATTTATTTATTTATTTTGGTACTGGGAACTGATCTCAGGGATGCTTAACCACTGAACAAATCCCAGTTCTTTTTAATTTTTGCTGAGACAAAGTCTTACTAAATTGCTTAGAGCCTTCCTAAATTGCTTAGATTAGCCTTGAACTTGTGATCCTCCTGCCCCAACCTCCTAATTTGCTGGGCTCATAGGCATATGCCACTGTGCCCAGAACTTCCTGAGAGAAATTTAAAAAAAATAATGATCCATAATTCATTTTTTGAGTTAAAGACACTTTAATAATAATCTGACAGAGTAGGTTTAAAATCTAGCACAATGAAAATTAAATGCTACTTAGCCTAGAAACAACAACTGTAAAATATTATAGAAGGTATTAATTCAATCCACTATGATCCTAAAAAGTGTCACTGTAGTCAGTAAAAAGAAATAAATGCTTGATAATACTTTTTCATTTAACATTGCAATTTCAGTTATCAACTACATATCCAGTTATAGGCACCAGAAACTAAAAGAAACAAACAGAACCAGGATTTCACTTACAAATGCAATAAAAATTTAAATTATTTCAAATACATACAATAAAATGTATGCATAATCTTATGACAATAATTTCAAAAGTGTGTTAAAAAATATTTTATAATATCCCAATTAAAAAGAGGTATATACTATGAAGGAAATACAAAGTCACAAAAATGCTAATATTCATCTGTATGTTCATCTGTAGATCGAATATATCTAATATATATATATATATATATATATATATATATATTCTAATATATAGCATCTATAGATGGTATAGATATAATGTAATTTCAAATAAACTCATAATTAAGATCGTCATGAAAATTAGCAAGTTAATTCTATAATTTACATAAAGGTTCAATTGATGAAAACAATTGAAAAATCTGGAGAGGCATAGAAATTGGAAATTGCCATTATTTTTTCTTTGATTTATGAAAGTTAGATATTTAGGAAGTTGTGCTCTTCTACCAGGAAAGAAATTTTAATAAATTAATAGAATAGACCTATAATAAAATGTCTAAAATTTTTCTGAAAGCCTTATTCTCATTAATAATAGTTAGCATTTAAGGTCAGTGGGAAAAGTTGAGTGCAAAAGTATATCATCATGACCATGACACACTTAGAACAGTGACAGGGTCAGGTGTCGGGGTTTTTTATATATATTATATGGTCTCTATGTGAAAAAAAAATTATGTTTTTATTCACCATATATAATTTGTGTCTCTTTTTTTAGAAGAAAATAACAAGGCAAAGTTTGTTCCTTTCAACTCAACAGAAAATTATTTTATTTGTTTTTGCAATGGAACAATAATAAAAGAAAATAGCTCTAAATTGTCTTCCCTAAACTTTGCAATAATTCAAATGGTAGAGAAGGGAGAAGGGTTTGGAAATGAGAAAACAACTAGCATTTATGAAGTATTTCTGTGCCAGACACTATGTTAGATAATTAAAATTAAAAGTCTTTCCTTTTGGTGTTACTATATCATATTCAACAGAACTCAGGACAAAATTTCTCCCCATCACACAGTATGGACAATTGAATAGACTTCAAAATTATAATTTCTGTGTTGAGAATACTTAAAATCTACTCTCAGCATTTTTTCAGGAATACAAGATTTTATTAACTCTAGTCATCATGTTGTACAGGAGTTATCCTGAACATAGTCCTCTAACTGAAATTGTCTATATTCCTGCATAAGAAAGGGAAGAGGAAAGGAAGAGGAGAGGCAGGCAAGGGAGAAGGAAAAGAATGGAAGGATAGGCTTTATAAGGTTATCAAAAAAAAAAAAAAAAGAGAGAGAGTTTTCAGGCTCCCCATACCCCTGTTTTCCAGATAGAGCGTGATGGAGCTAGGACACCCTGTTTGATATATAATGTGTTTAAGAATTCTCTGGAGGAAACTTTTTCTCTCTTTGTTGTTCTATCTTCCATCAGGCAAGCACAATAATGCCAACCTGTCAGAGGAGTGATAAGTACATTTTTTGCAACCCAGGTAAACTGTGTTTCAGTGCCCTTGCTTTAGAGGAGTTGTGATTTCAACTGAGCAGCCTAGTGAGTATGCATTATAGTAATTATATTATTACACTTAAAACCTTGCATTCTACTCAAGCAATCTAACCTCAGACATGTTAATTGACATATCCAGAGACACATCTGTAGCAATCTCATAATTAGTTCTACAGCTCCAAAGCTCATAGAATTCTGCCATGCTGTTTTTTTCCTAATCTGAATATGTTTGAGGCAACTACAGAGCTCCATCATTTCTATTTAGCTTAAATTATTTTCATTTTATCCATAATTAAAATATTTAGTATAGAACAGAACTTTACTCACAAATGTACATGTACACACAGACACATGTATAATATGTTATATTTTATTTATAATATACACTATTACTTCTGCAAAGTTTAACAAATGATAACTTCACTAGAAAGTATAATAAAATAAAAAAATAAATCAGTGATTTCAAGTACTTCAGAAAGGAAGAAAACATTATATGATATTTAAAATCTAAATATTGCAGACTGGAGTTGTGGCTCAGTGGTAGAGCAATTGCCTGGCATGTGTGTGGCCCTCGGTACAATCTTCAGCACTGTACATAAATAAAAAAAGAAAGAAAGAAAGAAAGAAAGAAAGAAAGAAAGAAAGAAAGAAAGAGAAAGAGAGAGAGAAAGAAAGAAAGAAGGAAATAAAGGAAGGAAGGAAGGAAGGAAGGAAGGAAGGAAGGAAGGAAGGAAGAAGGAAGGAAGGAAGGAAGGAAGGAAGGAAGGAAGGAAGGAAGGAAGGAAGGAAAGGAAGAGGAAGGAAGGAAGGAAGGAAGGAAGGAAGGAAGGAAGAAAGAAAGAAGGAAAGAAGGAAAGAAAGAAAGAAAGAAAGAAAGAAAGAAAGAAAGAAAGAAAGAAAGAAAGAAAGAAGGAAAGAAAGGAAGGAAGGAAGGAAGGAAGGAAGGAAGGAAGGAAGGAAGGAAGAAAGAAAGAAAGAAAGAAAGAAATAAAGAAAGAAATTTTAAAGTACCTGAATATTAAAGACCAATCAATACAAAGCTATATTCCAATTTGTTCTTTTTTTCTAAACTTCTGTTTATTGTCCTTTATAATAAAATGAGATAAAAGTAAAAAATCATGTAGGAGGAGCAACTTCAGTATTTTATCATTAAGAGTTGATTTTATTGTTGGAAGAAGAATCAATAAATCTGATTTTGTAAACACAATGATATGGTATGGTAAATTCATCATTGATTTAGAGAGCGAGGTGGTCTGCAGCTATTTGGCCAAGTTGGTTTGTACTTTATTAATCAGGCCAATGTCAAAATGATTTCACTCTTCAAAACAGTTACCGTAACCTTATTTTACTGTAATAGATTATAGTGCCCATCAGTCCCCTTGTAAATGTATACATTTTGTTAGAAACTATGAAGATATCATAATGAAAGTTTTGCTACTAATACAATTTTAATAATATATCTTAGAGTATTATTGCTTTCTAAGAAAAAAAAAACAGTATATTTAACTACAGAAACAAATTTAAATGGGAAAATATTTCTGTTTTATTGTGAGTCAATACCACAGAAATGTAAACCAAATATTAGGTGGAGACTACCTGATTATTGGTAATATATTTTGCGATAATTTAAGTTCTAAACCAAAGATATCCTTCATCTTTTCCCTTATTAAAACTGAAGGATAACGGGTAAGATTCAAATCTTTGGATAATCTTAAATCATATAGCTATTAATTTTAAGTTCCCCAGTAAGATTGCAATATTTTGATAAAGGAAGATTGATTTATCAATATTAATTTCACTCCAAGTTCACACTTCAGTGGAACTCTAGGTAAATCTGCTTCACTTTATGCAATAAATGAAACTATATAATTTGAAAAAAATCAAATATTTGTAATCATAACTTTATGTATCACTGTGTTAACTGCTAAGGGACTTTGATTTCTTTAAGGCTATGAGATTTCAGGAGTTCAAACAAAGTTGCTCAGTAGAGATCCAGAATAAAGGCAGCAAATTTTGTCTGCTATCTTGTCTCCACAAACTACACAAGCCCATGAAAAGGTTGAAATTATAGCCAAAGATCTGTAGTATAAATCTTTTGATAAAAATTATTGACTTGTGAGTGAGAAAACACACATTATATCAGGAAAAAAGTAATACTTACTCCACAAGATTTTGTAGGTTATTGGAAATTTTTGAACCCTACCTATATTTATTCTTGTTTCCAAAAAGAATAAAATTTTAGTTTGTTTGATTTTCAAGCCTGTCTTCATCTCCTGAAAGAACCCTTTTGTTTAAAAGTTCTAGACATTTATTTGTCAAGGTTCCCAAATTTACAAATATACCAGTCATTTTTTGAGAGAAGAAATTTATTATATTGTAAGCTAGTAAATCTGTGTGAGCCATGATGGTAAAGGAATCATTTAACCCAGTGTCAATGGATACCTTGTCATTTCTCTACACAAAGACTCCCATGACTTCCCTACAGCTCATAAAACAGCAGTCTTTTCCACTGCTTATTCTGGCTTGCCTCCTCTCTGATGGTGTCCTCAGCTTCACTCCTTTGCTCACTCTGCTTCAGATGCTCTGGCCTCTGGCTCCTTGCTTTTCTTTCTTTCTTTTTTGGTGTAGGTGGGGGTGGTTACCAAGGATTGAGCTCAGGGGAACTTACCACTGAGCCACATCTCCAGCTCTATTTTGTATTTTATTTAGAGATAGGGCCTCACTGAGTTGCTTAGCACCTCACCTATGCTGAAGCTGGCTGTGAATTCATGATTCTCCTGCCTCAACCTCCCAAGCTGCTGGGATTACAGATGTGCCCCACCATGCCTGGCTTTTTACTCCTTTTAGAAAATGCCAAGCATACTCTCTTTTTTAGGATTTTGAGAGTTCGAAGTGCTCTACTTTGAACGCTTTTCCCCTATTGCAACATACATTCCATTCTACATCTTTGGGTCTCTACTGAAATGTTCTTTTATCTGAATCTTCCTTGACTATACACATCATTATACATATACTCATTCAGACCTATTTATCTTCTCTATAGTATGTATATTTGTCCAAATAATTATTTATTTTAGTCTTCCCTTACAGTGTAGCTCTATGAGAGCAAATACTTTTTCCTTTTGGAATCCTGATCTATCACAAGTGCCTGGCAAATATTAAGTTCTCCTAAATTTTTGTTACTGAGTGGATGAATGTAGTACTCTGGGGCTATTTCTGATTTGCTGTTTCTCTAGCCCTATGGCTTGAAACAAGCATAATTTTTAAGGCTAGTTTATAATTCTGAAATAAAGGAACACCACTAGGGTTAGTGAAACTAGCTAAAAGCTTACAGGATATTTCTAGGCACAGAAATATATTTTGCTCTTAGTACTTAATTATCGTATTCTTACTGGTAACATTCATAGACTACAGGCATCAACACCAAAAAATTACACATAGCACTCAGAAAATGGAAACAAAAGTTAGAGCAGTAGAGATAGGCTCATTGTAAACTAAATAATGATAGAGAAAAGAACCACTAAGTAATATAAAAAGCAAAAAAGATTCCTAAAAGTTGGTTTTGTATAAGGAACAGGAATCTTTATAGTTATTAGATTTCAGTGTAATACAAGGTACTTGTTCAATAAGAAATCTTCTGCAACATCTTATCAAAACACAAAAATAGATTATAAGAATCCATTATATTGTTATAAACTTGATATTAAATTGTTTTATCAGAGAGAACATTCAGACTTTGGTTTTTTCGTATTGGCTTACTTCACTTAGCATGATATTTTCCAACTTTATCCACTTACCTGCAAATGCCATAATTTTATTCTCTTTTAATGCTGAATAATATTTCATTGTGCATATATAGCACAGTTTCTTTATCCATTCATGTATTAAGGGCAGCTAGGTTGCTTCCACAGTTTGGCTGTTGTGAATTGAGATGCTATAAACATTGATGTGGCTGCGTTAACATACTATGCTGATTTTAAGTACTTTGGGTATAGACTGAGGAGTGGAATAGCTGGATCAAATGGTGGTTCCATTCCAAGTTTTCTAAGCAATCTCCATACTGCTTTCTGGTTTTCTGTATATTTAGAAATGATATGACATAACAAGAAAGTTTGTGGTATAACTTTTAAGGTATTATAATTAAAAAGTTACTTAGATAACTATTCAGGATATGTCTATTTATACAAAATGATTTATCTAGTTATGTTACTCAGAAAAAAAGATTTAAATAGATTTTTTTCCCAAAACCTTTTTCATGACTATCCCACCAATATGGAAATGATAGGTTTTTATTTTCATCCTTAGTACTGTGCCTTAATGCGTAGTACTAGCTAGAAATGTCATGATTGTGTTTATACAGACCCTTTATTAAAAAAAAACATGTAAATACCTTTAGGGATTATATGAGTAAATAATTTAAGGTTTAAAATTTTGTAAGTAATACCATAATTTTGTTGAAATCACTATTATTATAGATTACATTATACTATCTATCTATCTATATTACATTATAGTATCATTATAGATATGAGAAAAGAATAAAGAATCTGGGCAGCAAAAGGAAACAACTTGGAGAACCCAGTACTTTCTTCTGATCTATACCCTTTGGACTGACCTTCAACAGAAGGTAAGTAGCCAACTCATGTAATTCTAATTGAATCTTCCTTACCTGTCGCACAACAACACCAGTTTTCTTGCTCAGGTGCCAACTTTATCTGGAGAGCAATTGCATCTATGAGTTCTTTGCATGTGTTGAAAAATCCAACTCTCACATTTTTCCCCATTTGTGGTAGAAGCAAGTGAATATCTATAGTTAATGATCTCTTCAAATAAAATGTCTGTGCCTATAAAGTCATCTTTATTTTATCCCTAAAAGTCTTTTCTTGTATCTCTAGTGTCAGCAAAATGTACAGAAACTATTATGAGAGTTTCCCTTTATTTCTAAAAATAATTTTTCTTCCATTTAATAATAAGGTTTATTTTATTTACTTAATGAATTATTTATGTAATGACTAAGTAAGCATACAAATCTGACTGCTACTGTACTTACTTTTGGAGATATAACGGTGAACCAGGGAGAATATTTCTTTATGTCTATAGATATTAAATACCAGCAAAAATTGTGTTAGCTGAGGTATTAAGGCTAAGATAATAATATTGAATATATTGTGGAAGTAGAGAAATTAATTGATAAAATGTTAATAAACAGCACAAATTGTGTGAAAACCTGAAATAAACTGATATTTACCCTCAGAAGATTTCATTTTGAATAAAATAATTCAAACTTACATTATTGTGAAAATTGTCAAAAGTTTTCCCACTTTATAGATACAATAAAAGAGAAAACAGCAATTTAAATTTCTCACGTTTTTAGAAATAATCGAAAAAATGTAACCTAGTCCTTTCTATAACCAAAGTTTTTGCTATCTGTTGCCACTACCTTAGAATGATAGAGATGCTATAACATAATATTTTAAAACTGGGTTGTTTATAAGCAACAGAAGAAGGTGACAGTTCCTTTCCTCATAGACTCTCCAGATGGTTACATGACGGTCTTCTGATTGGGCTGCTGGATTCCTTCAGTTTGAGTGGTACAAGAGAAAGTAAGTCAGAGACTATAATGTCTTTAGAAATGTGACCTCAGAAGTCTCACAGGTGCTTCTGACATTTACTATTGTTTGATCAGGTTGTCCTTATTCAGTTTGGGAGGGAAATGCATAATGGTGTGGATGCCATGGAGAGAAGATTATTGGGGATCATCTTGCAGCCTCGTTAGCACATCCAGGAGCATTTTACTTATTATTTCCTTGAGGTCCTTTCCATTTATAATTTGTTTTACTGAATGGTGATAAGACCCAGCACATTTTTAAATCAGTGTAACAGATGCTATCTTGTCTGTGATTAGATAAGTTCACCTAAAGCCCTAAGGCAAGGCCCTCAGTACTAAACACCTGTTTTACTGCTTTAGAGCTTATGTAACATGGATTGTGAAAAGCCAGTATCTATTTTGGAAATTCATAGCTTGTCCTTTTTCCCTGATGTCAGTATGTTTTCAGGCAATGTTTTTGAAGTTAAAAATAATATTTGCTCTATATCAAGACTTTTTTCTGCACATTTATCTTTCACATGAGGGCACTAGTATCCAGAGAGGTTGAGTGGTTAAGATTGAAAAATTTGGAATAGAATTCAGAATCCCTTACTCCTTAGTCTTTTCTACATAATTTCCTAGAAGTCGAATAGTTTTCAATTATTACATGCCAGTATCAGGCAGCATTCATAAATTTAGCATTAGAGATTTGTAGGCTGGTTATAATGGAACACTTCACAGTGCCAGTAGCTATAAACTTTTCTCTGTATGATTTTCTTCTTTTCATTATTCTGGAGTTTCAGCTCAACATTTCAAAGACCTAAGGTAATAAAATGGCACTTCCTCAAAGAGAAAACAGAAACAGCAAACATTCCTGGGAAAATTGCAATTTTAGAAATGTGTTAATATTAAAGTTATGATAACAAAATAATTTTTTTGAAAAATTTATCTGTGTAATTCCTGTACTGTTTGACACACTTTACTGAACAAATAACATGTAGAGTCTGCGGAACTTCAAACTAAAAACATTCACATATAAGTTTTCTTCAGTCCTTAATATTTGCTTGGCACATCTGTGTTTGCAAATATATTTCATTCTCTTTCAAAAAAAGAATGATTCTCTTCTTCCCAAACCAGCTTATTTCTGTTAGAAGCAGTATGCCTGAGGGTTGGATTGCTTCAGGAATTGTGAATCAACTATAAAATGAAAATTCATTTATCAGTGAAACAAAAATAATGTAGGTAGAATGGGGGCTTGCCAGCTATTGAAGTTGGCATATTGATGTATGAACCAACTTTTTGATTCTTTAGCCATTTGTCTGTTCCTGACTTTTATTCTTAATAATAAGATTTTAAAATAGAAAAGAATCACAAAGCTAAATGAAATAGAATTATGTAAAAGGGTACCTTAAGCTTTGTTTTCAATTCCTTGCTTCATCAAAACAACTGTTCTTCAGTAGCACATCTGTAAAATAGTCAAAATGGAAGAAGAAAGAAACACCTTATAAATATCATGTTAGTGATTTGTAAAGGGAAAGAGAACTTGGAGATTTTAGTCAGAATTTAGTATTACACATTTAGTATTTCCTGCCAAATATAACATTTCATAATCAAGTACCAGTATATTTTAAATATATTGTGCTTTATTCTGACAGCTACCTATCATCTTTCAGTATCTTGATAATTAACCTGGTGTTCATATACTGCAAGTTTTGTAAAGTGCATTTATCCCCAACTCATACTTTTACTGCGCCAAACTTTAGCTGAAGTCCAAGAAGACAGACTTTTCATAGAACTTGCTTGATTATCTGTGAATTATTCATTTAACTCTGGCTTATGTTTTGGATAAATATTCAGTTTACTCACCTGGTGTAATATGACAAAGACTAATGAATTTACTAGATTCTTTCTTGGATGAATCAGGTCCAAAATGCCATCATTACAGATGTACTCTGTAGGGTTAAAGCATTATCTTCTATTATTATGCTGTCTCTATGACTTCCCCAAAGTATGACACATTTGCCTAAGGTACAGCCTATTGGTTTCATTGTTTCTGCTTTCACTAGCCATGATAGCCAAGGCTCTTGAGCGACTTAATCATGGCTTACATGGATGAGGGTTATGAGTTGTTGCTCTCTTGATCCTGTTCCCAGTTTGTTCTGTACAGCCAGACTACTGTTGCCCAGGCTTGCTTTGCATATTTTGGGTCTTTTCTTCTTCCAAATATATTTTAGAGCTGTTTTTTTTCTAGTTCTGTGAAGAATGTTCTTAGTATATTGATGGGAACTGTATTGAGTTCACATAATGTTTTTGAGGTGTGTGCATTTTGACATGATTAATTCTGCCTAATAACATGAGAGTTCTTTCCATCTTCTTCAATTTCTTTCTTCAGTTTTCTATAGTTTTAATTGTAGAGGTTTTACACCTCCTTTATTAGGTTTATTCCCAAGTATTTCTTTGTTTTTCAAGGTTATTATGAATGATATAGTTTTCCTAATTTCTTTATCAGCAAATTCATAATTGGTGTATAGGAAAGCTGCTGATTTTTGTATATTGATCTTGTATCCTGCTACTTTGCTCCATTTGTTTATCAACTCTATAAGTCTTCTGGTAAATGTTTTTGGGTCTCTTACGTGATTTTGTTTTGCATTTCCTTGATGATTAGTAACATTGAGCTGATTTCATATACTTGTTGGTCTCTTGTATGTATTTTTTTGAGTAATGTCTACTTAGTTCTATTGGACTTTAGTTGTTGTTGTTGTTTTGGGGTTGTTTGGTTTGCTTATTTGTTTTTTTTTGTTTTTTTAGCTTGTTTGTTTATTTTTACCAGGGATTGAATGAACCCATGGGTGCTTAACCACTGAGCAACACCCCCAGCCCATTTTAATATTTTATTTAGAGACAGGATCTCGCTGAGTTTCATATGGCTTCCTTAAGTTACTGAGGATGGCTTTGAACTCAAGATCCTCCTGCCTCAGCTCCTGAGCTACTGGGTTTAGAGGCATGCATCACATTTCCTGACTCTGTTGGACATTTTTTAAATGTGTTAAATTTGTGTTCTTTATTGTTTTTGTTTGTTTGTTTGTCTTTTGCTGTTGAGTTTTTAGAGTTCCTTGTATGTAGTGAACATCTCTTCTTGGTTGTATAGTTTGCAATATTTTCTCCCATTCTATAGATTGTCTCTTCACTAGTTGATTGTTTCCTTTGCTCTGCAGTAGCTTTTCAATTGGATATAATCTTATTGCTTTTGTTTCTTGTCCAAAAAAAAAAAATGAATCAGTGCCCACTTTAATGTCATGAAGCATTTCCCCTCTGTTTTCTTCTAGTACTTTCAGTATTTCAGGTCTTACATTTAAGTTTTTGATCCATCTTGAATTGATCGTTGTAAACTGTTGAAAAGTAGGGATCTAGTTTCATTCTTTTGCATGTGTGTCCCCAGTTTTCCCAGAAACATTTATTGAAGAAAATGTCCTTTCTCCAAAGCATGTTCATTGTACTTCATTTAAAAAAGCAGTAGGTTTACTTCTAGGCTCTCTATTCTCTTCCCATGGTCTATATTCTCAGGATCCAAATCCAGAGAGTCTTATTACTCAATGATATGAGATTACCTTGATATTCTTGAGGTATATTCTTGCCACAGACAAGTTTGACACAACTTTTAAGCTTTTGTATATCAAAACATTTGAATCAAATACCTAAATGTCTTCATAAATTTTGGAACCAGAAACTCTGAAAATTATAATCAACTCGATGACTGTAATACAAATGCTATCTCCATCTGTTCTATAAATCTATATATACTTCATGTTTTTTTCAACTAGAATAAATTTCTCAAATTAGATTCTCTATGAATTAGTTTAACAAACTCTTATTAATGGTTTTATTTAAATTTTATAACTCCTTTTGTAAGATTTTTCTTTGATACCAAGTGAAATTTTAAGTTCAGAATTCATTATCCATATTGTCTACTAATTTTGTATAATTATTCCCTATTTTAGAAGACATTCATGTCAAATATATTAGTGCATATATAAACCAACTACTGTGTAAGTGCTAACTTATAAATGAAACATAAGAGCCTTTATAAAATGTAAAAAAAAATGGTTAAATATACTTAACATTATATTTTATCTGCCATATGATCTAAAAATAACCCAAGGTACGAAATCATGTTTGGATTTTTTGTTGAAGCTGTAAACATCAAAGTAATATTGTTAAAGCCAAAATCAACTGTAACACATTCTATCAAGGCCCCATGAACATAGTTGAAGTAACAATAAGGTGTAATGCATAGATCTCTCCTTTTAAGAAGTCATCCAAAACATCTAGTCCTCTTTTGAAAAAGAGATTTTTAAGAATGCATAAACTTGACACTGTTGTTATTACTGCTGAGTTGAAACATGAGAGCTTGGTTTAAATACAGATGGAAGGGTACATCTCAAAGTAACTAAGAAATGTTGTTAAATACAGATTTCTGGGCTTCATACCTGAAAAGTTTGATTCAGTTGTCAAGTTGCATTCCTTTCTTTCTTTCTTTTTTGTTTTTAGACACATGAACAATTGAAAAATTCAATAAAGTACCACAAAAAAGAACCAAATAAATTTCCAAAGTTGGAGAATACAGTGGAGCTGCATTTCTGTTAAGACTCATGTGGTATTGGTTACTGTTGCTGTCCACTCCACATTTCAAGAACAAGTGGCTAGTGTAGGAGATCATATTCTTACAAGAGTAAATGTCTTTTGAAGGGCATCTAGGTTGGTTTCATAGTTTGGATATTGTGAATTGAGCAGCTATAAACATGGACGTAGCTGTGTCACTATAGTTTGCTGATTTTAAGACCTTTAGGTATAAATCAAGGAGTGGAATAGCTGGGTCAAATGGTGGTTCCATTCCAAATTTTCTGAAAAATCTCCATACTGCTTTCCATAATAGTTGTACCAATTTACACCATTCATACCACCAGCAATGTATGAATGTTCATTTATCCTCACATCCTTGCCAACATTTATTGTTGCTTGTATTCTTGATCATTGACATTCTGAACAAATGTGGTATATATATATATATATATATATATATATATATATAATTAAATATTACTCAGTTTTAAAGAAGATGAAATTATGGCATTTTGCAGGGAAATAGAAGGAGCTGGAGAATATCATGGTAAGCTAAATAATCCAATTAAAAAAAAAAAGGCTGAATATTTTCCCTATCCGGATGCTAAATCACAATAAGAGGAGGTTAGGGAAGAATAGAAGTACTTTGGATTAGGCAGAGGGTAGTTAAGGGAGGGGGAAGTTGGAGGGTAAGAATGAATCAGACATTATTACCCTATATTGCATATATGATATCATGATCGGTGTGATTCAATATCAGGTACAACCAGAAGAATGTGAAGTTATACTTCATTTATGTATAATGTGTCAAAATGCATTCTAGTATCATATATAACTAATTAGAACAAATAAAAAGTTAATTAAAAAAATAAAAAAAGTAAACGTCTTCCTTTCAGGAAAAGTATTCTTGTGAACAAGTTAGATAAATTAATTAGGGAACAAATTTCAAGGTAAACATTTTTAGTTAGTTCTAAATGTCTACTTATTTGTCAAAAAAATTAGCTCTCTTTCCTTACCTTTACATAATATATTCCAAAATTTCAGAGTCATGATCATTTATGTCATGATCATTTCAAATTTCAAAGTCATGATCATCTCACCATATAGCATGGTGACTCTGCAGGGATTTTGCAAACACTTTTTGAGAATAATTTACTTTGTGAAGCTCAATCTTTTTGTTATTTTTATAGCCTATTTTCTGAGGATCACATAATTTAGACAGAAAACTAAGATACAAATAATATTGAACAAAATTAGACTGATAATTGAACCTTTTGACCTTTTATTTTCTTGTTAGTTTTTTGTCATTGGAGTGGCATGAAAATATTTTTCAACCATGTATAAAAGGAAGATTTCAATTATTTTCATTGAGACTGATGATTCCTTTTGAAATTGTATTTTTGAAGTAGTTTCCACATACTTAAACAATTAAAGCATATCATTCCTATAAAATTAAGTAACAGTTGCATAAATATTTTAAAACAAAATACCATAAGCTATTATGTTAGTTTGTTTCATGTAAAACAATATAAAAGAAAAATAAACAGTATTCTGTAACACAGATATTCATATCATTTATATTTCATATATATTGAAATTATTTTCTGAATATTTAATTTGCAATGATCAAATAATGTCTATTTAAGTTAATAATACTAATATTATTTTAGCCTACAATTCCAATAGCACATAACCAGTTTTAAATCAAAGAAGTTTAGAAATAATATAATTAATACCACATACACATGCCTACATGAAGTCCTGAGACTACCTAAAATCAATTTACACCTCTCCACATTAAACTCTATGGTTTTCACAAAAATAGTTACACTTGAAATCTTGTTTATGTAAAATTTCCTTCACTTCTTTCTTATAATTTTACCCCCAAGCATCTTTCATCAAAAAGGAGAAAGTTAATAGAAATGAATAAAATTGCTTTGAAATTGACGTAGATATTTTCAAATTATAATTTCATTAAAAAATCCTTTGAGTACTTAATAGTTTCCTAATGTTTGTATCACATATTTATTTTAGTTAAAGAAAGAAAAACTACAAATTAAAACAATCCCATTAATCTTAGTGGGACAACAACCAAGATAAATGCTGAAATACAATTTCTGAGCTAATGACAGTTCTTATTGGAACTACACAGTACTCCAGATCTGAAATTACGTGTAGAAAGTGTCCATCATGTCAATTGAAACAAAAATTCTTGAATAAATTATGATTTATGTTGGTGTAACTGCAAGTCAGTTTTACTATAAGAATAAGTACTATTTGGTAATAAGTTATGTGTATTGAAATTGTTGGTCCTCATCCAAATTATTTTTCCTTCAATAACAATTATCAGTTTTAAAAATAATTATAAATTAGGTTGAAAATTAATTCTAATTCATTTGGAGTTCTGGATGTAGTGAAATGCTTGATATTTTAAAATAGTATGCTAATACATATCTTACTCTATTTTTTTTAGGATGAAACATTTTATTTCCATTTAAAACCCTCTCTCAGTCCTATTTCTGAAGAGATATAAAATCTCTGGATGAATTTTAAAAATCGAAAACTTAACCACACACATTTATATTTGATTTGCCTGAAAATTCAAAACTGCGAAAACTGTGAATAAGTAACAGACTGATTATTTCATAAAATGGTTGAAAAAATTTAAAAATAATAGAATTGAAGACTGTAAGTTTAAAATATATGGAATGAAATTGGGCACAACTTATTGACATTTTTTGTCTTTTTAGTTATATTTTGTTGCAAAGGAGTGGGAGACAATGTAAAAGTGCAAAGTATAAGAAAAGGGACTTTCTTCTGGTGATGCCAGGACAGGGAGTTAGAGAGTTAGCAGTGGAGAGAGAGGTAGCATGACCAGTTTTGCTAAAACTATCCAGCCATGAACTGATATCTACTCCACAGACCCCCACTGTAATTTGGTGGACCCATTAACCATATTCCAATTTTCTACCTTAGCAATTCTGATGTATTTGAGGCATTCTTGTTGTTCTCCTGAGTCTATCTCATAGGTTTTTAAATGAGATTATTCTGCAAAATAATATTAATGGGAAGGGGTCCAAAGAAGGAGATTCTATTCACCTTAGAATTGGGTTTCAGTATTTCCTGAAGAGAATAATCCTTTATTCATCTGGGATTTGAATAATCTGGCCAAAATTAAATAAAATAGTAAAACTATTGATACTTATGAGGAGGTAATTTTCCTAGGTATTTCCAGTTTGCAGCATGTACTTTTTTAAAAAAAAAATTCTAATTTGTTATATATGACAGAAGAATGCATTACAATTCATATTACACATATAGAGCACAATTTTTCATTTCTCTGGTTGTACACAAAGTATGTACTTTTTTATTAAAGAGAGTAACCACTCCTAAATCACATGAACAATGTGAAATCACTACAGATTCATGAATGACAACTAACAAAATATTTCATATATCACTTAATATTCAAGTTTATTAATTTTATTAATAAATGTATTACTAGTCACTCACAATATATAATCAGGGTCTTGACCAGTAATTCAACTTAATATCTTCTGTTCAAATGATTAAACTTTCATACCGAAGTACTTAGATGCAAAGTCAGAATTTAAAAATGAGGGATAGAAACACATCAGGACACAAGTAAGAGCAGGGACCATCAAAGTGTTACAAGGGACTACCATAGTGGCAAAACAACTGCAGTGGTCTCTCTCACTTCCAGTTACTGCAGCCATTCTGGGAAGATTTCAGACATGTCACTCAGAGCTATCTCTTCCTTATTAAAAGGGATAGGAAAAGGGGGAAAGCAGACACTCTCAAAGGTGAGAGTGGATCCTCTCAGAAAGGAGGGGTGGGGAGAGTGATGATAGTGACTAGGAGACCTGTGTCTGAGATTGGGGTCCCTGATGACTTCATGGCTGTCTCATACTTGGTGACTGGGAAAGTTTCTGTGCAAGGGCATAAGATGCCCGGTTGCTATGGAGATATCCTCCATGCTAGAATCTTATCAGCTTTGACCTTATTCTCAGGCAGCTCTTGGGAATGAAGGAACTTCCTTGCTAAGATAACTACAATGTTTCACCAGTCCTGCTGTTCCTGAATCTGCCTGCAAATTAGTGACTTTAAACAATGGACTTTTTTGAGAGCTGCACAATGCTCCTAACATTGCACATTGCAACTGTATATTGTAACTGACAAGATAGTTACATACTGTTGCTAACTCTGTAACTTTCATGAATACAAAGAATAATGCTTGCATAGTCTTTAATCTGTTTTAGAGACATGTATAATAAAGACTGCTGGTGTAATTCTTTAGACCTGATCTCCATCAGAAAGCAGCTCTCCATCTGACCCCAACTGTTTTAGCTTCAAGATCTGCTTGTTGATTCTTTATTTCTTCCAATCTTCCTTAGCCCCTCTCCCGAACTTGCTAGTTTGGCCATGCTGGTCTTGGCAGAGGGAGATGGTATGCCCTTCCTGCTCTGCAATTTTATTGGATCCCAGAGAAGATTTCAGAGAGTTTTGATCAGGTCCACCTTTTGATGTTTTACTGACTGTAGGATGGCTTTACATTTCCAAGTTCCCACTGCACATGTAAAGGTCCAAGGCAACTCTGGTCAGCCCATGCTGACCAGTTATAATTGAATTTTCTTAGAGAATTTATGGTTATGAGACACTATCCTTATTTCCTTGAGTTCTGGAACCAGGTCTGTGTGAGGATCACAAAATCTCCCCTCCCCATTTCAGTAACTCTATGTTCTCATTATCAGCAGGAAAGAGCCTTTCTTTGGGCCTCTTTTTCTCCTGCTACTGACAGGTTTTTGCTGAGGAATGTAGCATATCTTATTGACTTAAATCAGGCACCACTGCAGATTGATTGCTTTTTAAAAGAAAGTTTGTGGAATCAGCATGATAGCCCCATTTTGTAGAATTATCCCGTTAGCCCCATGTTCTCACCACTCATGTCTGTCTGTTGCTTATCAATCACATCCATGGATGAAGGAGCTACAGCAAAAAGTGTGTCACCCATGCCAAGTTGTGAAATGGAACCTCTGGGGGGTCTATCTGGAGCTGTATTCCTGAGGGACGCAACTGGAATAAGAGGCACTAAAGTGCAGAGTCCAAATAAACATGTGTTTGTCTTCCCCATTCTCAGATCTCTTTGATTTTCCTATCTGCCTAACCCAACCAAAGGTCAACAAGAAAAAGTGTCTGGGAAAGATGCATATCACCCCAGTGACACAGCAGAAAAGAGGGAAATAGATGTGAGGAGAGACAACAAAAAATACCTAAAAGTGCTTTGATGAGGTTAGGGGGAAAATACAAAGAACTCCCAGAACCCCCTGCAGTTCCATCCTCCAAGGTTTGTGTTCCTAGCTTTTGCTCCCTAGGGACTTTCCTTTTGCCACTCAAGAGCCCTACTTTAGACTCCATCCTGAATCCACTTCAGTAGGGAAATTTAGAGACAAGGGAGAACAAAGAATTGAAAGGGAGAACGGAAAGGAAAGCAGAACACTTTTTTGGCGTATTATATAAAGTTTTTGGTATGGTTGATGCTTTCCTAACCTTCCTTTTTATGATATGACCACATCTCCATTTGTAAGTATGACGTGATGAAAAGTATGACGTGATTAAATGCCCAAATAATTTGTCTTCTTTTCTCCCCCCAGTTTCAAGCTTCTTTTGGTTACCTTTACCACACAACACCATTTTGACAGGTTAAGACATGTCTGTGACATATATTAGGTCTTGTTCTAATGTCCACTGTGCTGAGGGCCATTGCCAAGTAGGAATGACACATCGAAATTTCCTTGCCAGCGTACCCCATGTTAAATGGACTTGCCTTGGAAATTCGCTGTGACATTGCATGTGTGTTTGAGAAAGGTGACCCTGCTCAAGGACCAGGGTGGATCCAGGTTTAGGGTGTACCCTTCAGGTTTTAGGAAGTATCCCGGTTTAGGATAATTTGGGTTTAGGGCATTCCCGGTTTAGGACAATCTGGATTTAAGGCAGTTCCAGGTTTAAGGTTATTGCTGCTGGGAATAGGGTGTATCCTGCTGCCTGAGTTCCCGTTGAGTTCTCGTGGAATTGAGAAAGTATTTTGGGACGTGAATTGTGCGCCAGAACTGGGATTTCCCCAGAACGTGTGTGTAGAGGCCGGTGTGAGTTCGGGAATAAAGAATTGCTGTTTGAATCTACAAAGCTGTGAGTGGCTCGTGATTTTGTGCCCAGCCAAGACTGCGGCACACTGTATCTCTTCTTGATGTTGAAAATATGAGGTGAGTTTCATTTCTTTGGAGAAGACCCTTTAGAAATGCATTTGCTTATGTAATGGTAGAGATTTATTTATCTCAAATAAAATTCTTTCTTTCTCCTCTGCCATCTTTCATGATCACGCTCATTTAGTGCGTCTGAGATGGAGGGAGGCCTTTGGGACTCATAACCATATTCTAGGTAATAAAAAGGGAGCAACAGAAAGGAAAAATGCTTTATTATAGGAATATATTTCATTTTTAAGATTCAAAATGGGCACTTTGCCCAAGGGCTCCTGAGACTGCATCATATTATCCTGAACTTTATTACATGGACATCTTTTTCTGGAAGGCAACTGGTAGAAGACTTGAATTTAGGCTAATTAGCTAACCAACAGTAGGCAAAACTCTATTCCTATAAGTAAATGTTTTCCACATTCACATTGTACATGCAGCATAATATCTTTCCTGGGCAAGATTATTGACTTATTCATTTACTCCATCTGGCTTGAAATTTGGATCTTTTCATTGAATTTGGATGTTGTTTCTTAGGGTCTCTTAAATTTATAATCCAAAATAAATTTTGTCTTTAGCTAATGCACAAAATATACAATAGTAGCAAAGAAAGAAGAAACAAGGCCTTCATTCAGGAGATCCTGAACTCATCAAGCAGTCATTCCCTACAATATTGAACTTTAATGGATGTGAATGTAAGAGATTCATGTTATTTTTTCCAATATGAAAGCTTTAGTTTTGCCTTTGGAAGAATTCTACTTAAGCATTATATTAATTGTCCCTCCGAGTTTATCACTAGCAAATACAGTTTTCTGGTAGGCTGTATAGATTTACCAGTCCATTTTGAGTTGGTGGAAATTAGGGTGTTATAAATTGCATTAGGAACTCAACAATTTTATAGGTGCTTCAGGCCTTTCCTGAAATTTTATATTAGCAAAACATTTGTCTCAAACTCCTAAAGGGTTATAACCTGTTAATCTCTCATCACGTGTACTTGCTACTAAACACAACCAGGGATGTTTCAATAAACAGAGCCTCTAAGTTTAAAGATTCTCTGTTTCATTGCTCTTAGTATGTTATTCTATTAGTCTATAGGTTAATGGCCTTGACTACACCTTTCCATTTTTCTGCTACAAAACAATAGTTTCTCCCCATCATTTCGTGTGGCATAAAAAGCTTAATGAATAGTGCTTAGAAAAGTTTGGAGACCCACTTCTATATATGGTAAAAGCTGTCATTTGACATGCTCTACTAATAGAATCAGTAAATAGAGAAGCATATGACTTTTTCAGTGTGGAAAGGATCTGAGCTAGAGAGTATTCAGACAAGTGAGATTTCAGGCTGTAAACGAAGAATGTTTCTCTTGGCAAAGCTGATTTTATTTCTTGCCATCTCTCCTATCAGTCAGGTTAATTCTAGCTTCAGTTCATTCATCTCTTCCAGGACTTTGCTGACAGCTGCACAAAGTTATCAAAAGTATAATAACATACTGACTTTTTACTCTAATTTTTGTTTGTTTGTTTGTTTGTTTGTTTGTATATGGTCTGCATCTTGATATACATGGTAACTTACCTTGATCCAGTATTTTCCCATCACATAACAGTGGATTGGACAACGTTCAACCTGCCATGGGTAGGTGCACATTTTTCAACTGCTTAAGGGAGTAAACATTCCTTTGTCCCTCTGCCCACTGCTTTTTGAACATCTTTATAGTGTTTGGGAAAATTTCCACCTTTTCTCCTCAATGTGGAAACTAGAACATTTGTGCCTTCAGGCTTCTTTTCAGCCTGAGAGCTAGCAGATGATACAGATAATACCAATCACATGCCCTGCAGCTACATGAAGAAACAGAAACTGTACAGGAGGAAGGCAGAAACAGACACACTCCAAATCTGGCAACATCAGTGGTTGCAGGATTTGATTCATGATGCAGAAATGGCTTGATTGTTTGTGGCAGTAGCAGCTGCCCAAGCTCATGTTCATGGCAGCAGTGTAGACACTTCTGGAGCTTCCTGGCCATTACCCTTACAGAGGCCATGGCAAAGCCATTGGTGACGTTATGCCAATTATTCAAATAGATTCAGGCATGACTCCTAGAACCGTAGCCCCAAGCACATTTCTTCAGTCCTCCAAATAGTCCAGTAAATCCCTTTTCTTTCAGTGTGCTAGTTTTTGCACATTTTCTCCACTCTGTCAGCCTCAGCATAGCTTGAAATTAAGGACAGAAACTGACAGGGGGACATTACATTTTGATGAGAAACTTACTTGGAAATACCACACATAGCTACATAAGAATATAAATGTGACTATGAATTTATTAAGTGCCTTTTAATGTATGTACATGTTTCTCCCTAGGTGATTTACCAGTGATTTCATGCAAATGCTATCGCCTTTCTGTTTCACAGTATCTACACAGAGGTACTCATGGGTACAAACACACACACACACACACACACACACACACACACATATGAAATGGTGATAAAAAATAATGATGAACTTGAAACTAACTAATCTTAGGTGAATTTATTTTATGCATGGAGGCATACTTTTGTTTATTAAGAGAGAGTGCCTTCCTTGTTAAAATTAATGCAAACTTTTGCCTTAGGCAAAATTGTTCTTTTAAATGACCTTTAATTAAAAATATTTTAAAAAGACAACATTTCTCTATGTTCTATATTTATGTCCAGATAAAAATATAACTAATAATAAAGATTATTGATGAATAAATTAAAGTAAAAATCTTATTAAAAATAATTTTCTTTTAAAAATCTCTGTATCATTTATTAGTGTTTTCATTTTTCATTAAGAGCATAGAATATATATATATATATATATATATATATATATATATATATATACACATACAAGTATGTGTATATGTATCTTGTATAAATATAGAGACATGCACATACACATATGTGTGCATATTATTATACACTATTACATACATAATTCAAACAATAAAAGTTTCTAATTATGAACATATATATACAAATTCATACATAATTGCATTATAGAATCATAGATAAAGGCATGCCTCTGTGTGTGTGTGTGTGTGTGTGTGTGTATTAGAAGTAAGAAACATCTTGTAGTCTTCCAAATCATCACATCTTAGATTACTTGTGTGTCAGAATTTTCAATTAACCACCTACTCAACTAATAATGGAGTTAATAAAAAGAATATCTATAGACCTTCATAAAAATATGTGGAAATTCTGAAATCGTTTCATTTCTTAAAGTAAATGAAATATTTCAGTAAAATTTATTTTTATTTATTAAGACTAAACAAAATGATATAAATATTGAATTTTTCTACTTTTGTGAAATGATTAACATAATCAGTTAGCACTATTTAAGCTAAGAGTAAATTACTTCATCAAACTCTGACCCTCTTAGAAGTCTGGACATCTCTACTTCAGTGAGCCTTACACTTCTCACCATCAATGTGCTCCAAAATGACCTCAGTATTTGTTTTCTATCCTAACCTCTAGGGATTTTCCACATTTTGGTCAAGTTTATAGTTCATGTTTCCATTCTACTCAAATGCCTGGAAATTATATTCTGCTTCTTCCTCTTCCTCATATTTTACACTCATTTCTTGTTGAGAAATTGGCAAGACTTCAGCCAAGAATTAGTATTACCTCTCCCTTTAATTTATTTCTGTAGATTCTGAGAACTTTTAGGGCAGTGATTCTACCATACTCTTTTAAACCACTTGGATCTTTGAAACTAAACAATAAATGTCAGTGTTAAAACATTTTTTTCAGGAAAAATAAAATTTACTTACTCATACTTTATATTGAATAAATATAAGCATAATGTTCTATCTTCGTTATTCAATCAGCAACACTATACTCTGCTCACTCTGTAACTTAGAAAGTTACAATGTTTTAAATAGGCTCTTTCTATAAGTCTCTTGATTTTGTTGTTGTTGTTATTTTGTTTTGTAGTGGAGTCAAACCAAAACTGTGTGTATCAGGCAGGTGCTCTACAATTAAGCCACATCCTCAGCCCTGAATCGGTCTTAAAATACTGGAGTTAAAAAAAGAAATAGAAGAAGAAAGACAAGGGCAAGGAGAAGAAGAAGAAGATTGAATGAAAGGTTGATTATTTCTGATTCTATCATTGAGAATTAGTAGGTATTCACAATCTAACAAACCCATTACAAATATAATTTCATCTCCTTGATATTTTCTGTCTCCACATATTTGACCTCAACCAGTATAATTCCTTAGGTGGCTTATATTTGTTTATTATTTCAACAGGAAAAAATATGTTAGAATGCATGTAATAACAGAATTTTCAAGTTAAAGTCATTTTTATTTGAAAGAATTTTAATCCACATGTACTTACTTAAGTACATAAGTGGTAGCTACTAAAATGATTCTACTTTTGAGGGGAATACATTAAAAATTACTGTGTGGCCACAGAGGGGGACAGACACCTTGACTGGCTTCTCTCACAGTGACAGCCCGGCTTGAAAAGGGGCATCAGCCTCTCCTTTCCTCTGCTTGTTTCTCACAGAATAGAAATTTGTCTCCAGCAGCATGTTGGAGAGAAGAAAGCAGGGACTCCATTATGTTAGGCCTACTTCCTCTACAAGTCAGTGAAGAGTAGAAATACATCTATTGTCATTTTGGCAACAATTACCTAAATTTTAATTTCACCAGTATGAAAATAGAACTGTGGTAGATGAAGAATTCTGGTGGCCTGTGTTTTCTAAGAAGATGTTTCATCCCTTTTGTTGACACTACGAGCAGCTTTTTGAACCACCAGGTTTTTGGATGGTCCTCCATGCCCAGCTGGGGGGTGGACTGGAGGCAGTGGATTGTGTGGGATCAGGTGCCACAGAGACTTGGTACTCTTACTGAAACTAAGCAGATATTTGTGAATAAATATTTCTTCATTTGTTCTGTGTCTTTAAGACAACTTCTAGAAATTACATTTTTTAAAGAGAGAGAGAATTTTTTAATATTTATTTTTCAGTTTTCGGGGGACACAACATCTTTGTTGGTATGTAGTGCTGAGGATCGAACCCGGGTCGCACAAATGCCAGGCAAGCGCGCTACCGCTTGAGCCACATCCCCAGCCCAAGAAATTACATTTTTAAATAGGTTTTATCAGTTATGATAATTTCACTGGGAAAGAACTTCATGGATTTCTTTGTACCACCATTATGAAGGTTATCATCAACCTGATTTTTAAATTTTCTATTTACAGTTTTGCTTGGGTAAAATAATCTTCAAAGTCACTAGAGCTTTTCTTAACTTTGCTGAATCTTTAGAAAAATTTGTTGGGAGAAATTTTTATTGTGATTTTCATTTATTATATTACTGATACATTATTTATTATAGTTTCAATTTCATTGAAGAAATTACCCTGCATCATCCTGCATGTGCTGCATCTTTTCCATTAAAGGTAACCTTCTTGTAAAATGGTAAATTCACTTTGAGCTATGCCAAATCCTTTCTTGTATTTGAGTCTGTTTATTGCTTTACTCATTGGGTAATTATTGTTTTATTATTTTGTAATATGCTTTGTGTTTTTATTTTATGTCAGCTGTCTAGTTCCAGGCAGTGGAAACTGAGGCAAATTCCTTTTCTATCTGCTTATAACACACTTCTGACAGATCTTAAAGCAGGAGTTGATACATCTAGTTAGAAATCAGGGTTAATTTCTGTTGTTGCTGGTTATCTCTATTGTACCATGCACTGAGGATTCCTCCAATAATACCTGCTGTTTAGGTTTGTGGATTGATTCACAAGACTGGCTTTTAATTGTTTTTCTGGCTTTTATCTTGTGTCCTTGTAAAATGTATAACACCTGGCATATGGTGACATTCAATTGGTAGTAGTAATAGTAATAGTAGTAGTAGTAGAGAGAGAGAGAGAAGAAAGAATAGGAAAATTAATTTTTCTGTTTAATGAAATTGAGTAAATTAGTTTCAAAAAATATAGAAATACAAGAAATCTCTCCCCATACATATTCTTCTTTTTCTTTGAATGTATAATGGTATTGACAGTTCATTACAAATTGTCAAGTTATTTCCCTATTTACATTTCTAAATGTAGGGGCTTTCTTTGTTTCCAACAGAATTATTTTCCTTTAACTTTTTATTGAAATTATTTTAAAATACTTGAGATGTTATAAGATATAAAGATATGCACTCACTCAGCTTCTCTAATTATTGACATTTTACTACATCCACTTTACCATTCTCTATTAATATAGAAATATACCTGTATCTATTTACCTTTCTATATGCATATATATATACAATCTCTACATACAAAACATGTTATGAGACATTTATGTTGCAGGTATGCTTCAATTTCAGTATTGTAATCATAAGAAAAACCATAGTCTCTTTTATATCACAACAGAGTAACTATCAAAATTAGAACATATATTGATAAATTTTATCATCTATATACAAGAGCTGTTCAAATTTTCCTAATGATCTAGTATTTCACTTGATAAGCTCAGAGTACATCTAGAATCATATTTTCCACTTATTGAACATGTCACATTACTATTCTTCTGTCTGGAATAGTTTCTTAGCTTTCCTTTGTCATTCACTAATTTGTCTTTTTCTTTTTAATCAAAACAAACTAATGACTTCATTTACTAAGTTTTTCTGATAATTTTTTCTGATTTGATTCAGTATGTGCATACCATATTTTAATGCCCGTGCCATATATATTTATCTTCTCTGCAAAAATCATCATATTACTTTAAAGATATACAAAGAGAGGGAAGTAGGTAAAAGAGGCATCCACAGGAGAGTGAGATTTGTTTCATGCAAATACTGACCATTATTTATTATTTGTGTAATGATTATAGATCTTTTAAATTGAACAACTAACTCTTAGCAGTAATAAATTGTCCGGTTTACTCCATTTTGCTTAGCAATAACACTTTTTTTTCCTCAGTATTCATGTGCATCAGCAGAACAGGACAAGTTTATTTTGAAAACTGAGAGAATAAAGTAACAAGTCTCAACATGCTGCTTTGTGGAGTTTTCATTCCTGCCTGAACAGTATTTCTCTCCTAACATATACTTTTCTTAATTGATCTGGATGATATCTGCTTGTTTATATTTGGTAACCATTTAAAGGGAGCTCTTCAACCAAATTGCTCCTCTTTTATGTGGGGGTTATACCAGTTGTAATTTCCTTTGTTGGGAACTTTGAGATCTTTAGGTTTCTTATAATCACCATGCCAATTACTCTGCTATAATTAAAAATAATAAAACTTTGAAAATGACTTTGCCTCCTTTGATACTCAAAGTAATAGCCTGGTAGAAAAATATCAATAGTTACACGGCAGTGTTTTGAATGGTAATCGATATAGCGGTGTCATGCTGATATGAGCACAGCAGCTGTCTACTTCTCCGAGTGTGTGTGAACCCTAACCTGCACCAGCTGTGCTGGGTAGAGATGCTGAACATTAGTTCGACTCAATTATAAAATTACTTCAAAACAGCTTGAGCCATATGTGACCTAACCATTAAAATTGCAAGAGTATTTAATAAAGGTGTGATAAATCAGCTAACCGTATTTTCTTCCATAAACTGCAAGTACTTCCTAACTTTCTGTATTAAAAAAAAGGAGAGAAAATATAACTGTAATTTAATTTAAATTAATAATTAATTAAATTAATAATTAATTAAATTAATAACTTAGTTACACAAATTAAGAATTATCTTATATTATATTTTGGTTTCTTTTTCATTTACATGGATAAATTGTATTTTTAAAATGTTGTGTGTCTTCTGAAGTACCAATTACTTTTCAGACACTAACATTGGTTTTTTTATTAAGATAACTCTATAATTCTAACAGTATCACTGCATGAAATAGAAATTCTACAAGATGTATGTAGTTAATAATGAGGATGGGAAGGAAGGTAAATCTTAAGAAAGACTCCAACATTTGGTGAAGAAAATTTAGAACCAGGATTCAATTGATGATGTTGGAGAAAATTTATTCCCTTGAATATTTAAATTTACATATACTATTGCAAATCATCCCTTTCACATCTGATGGCTACATTCTTTCTTGTATGTACATTTATTCTTGTCAAAGAAAAGCATTATTATCGGATTGTCTCCTCTTCTTAAACAAACATTTTATTGTATTGTCCTTTGAAAATATATCCCATCAATGAATTTAGTAATTACTTCCAAATTAGATTCACTATTTCTGTATTCCATGTCTGCATGTGATGTGCTCATTTTTATGAAGTGTATTTCAAGTATCTTTTATAATCTTCTCTTCAATAACTTTAAAATACGGAGGGACTAATAGACATGCTTTCGTTTTCTACCATTTGTAGGACACTCTCTTGATTTCCTAGGGTTTGCTTATAGTATGCTTCATTTCTACTTTCTTCCTTAACTTCTCCGCTTCTTTCATCTGCATATGATGATATCAAGGTTGAAACCTTAACACTGTCCTATTATCATGACTAAGAAACTAATCTTTGATTAGAAGTTGATTCTAAAAGCGAAATAGGAATATAAAGCATTTAATTTATGCTGATATAAATGTAATGCTCAGAATTGTATCAGACTACTGTTGTATATAGGGAGCTATCACAAAATTTCAATAGAATACAAAAATATTAATTTCAAGCTCTGACGAACATGTTAATTGGTCTTCAATGGAACAATAATTACATGTTAATCATACATAAATCTAAGAACAAACACTCCACTTTCTTTAATTTAGATCATTTCAAACTTGAAAAAACTAGGAGACCTTAAGTGTATAGATGCTGAAAAATAAAATAACACAAAAATAACATTGCCTTTTAGTTGTAACTTATTTGCTGCCACCTAGGAAAAGACTTGCTTTATTTCTTACCAACTTCTTACTCAGCACAGTTTTCAATAGTGGAGAGGTGAAAAGAATTAGATTTTTTAACATGCAGAATTTTAAATGTGCCATTTTCAAAGTTGAAATATCATTTCCAAGAATGTTACTATTATGATTATAGCTTGCCAATAAACTTGTCCTCTCAAAGAGAGGTTATCATACAAAGCATGAAAACAGGCAGAAGTACCATTATACAGATAAAAATAAAATAAAAATATTTTTATTATTAACACAGGTAGTTATAAAAGATTCCACTTTCATTAGAAAAGAATAATAACACAATGGAGATGACTCCAGTAGAAAAAGTTGTAAACTAAAAGAAATTTGTAAAATTATGCTTTTAAATATTCACAATTAATTTTAAACTCTGATGGCAGAGGGGCATTGGGGATTAAAACTGGGTGTGCTTTAGTATCGAACTACATCCCATTCGTTTTTATTTTTGGCTTTGAGACAGGGTCTTGCTAAATCACTGATGATCTCCCTAATTTGATGAGGCTGGCTTCAAACTTGCAATCCTCCTGTCTCAGCCTCACTAGTGCCTGGGATTATAGTAGCACACCACCAGACCTGGCTTCAGATTCTGATTTTTTAAAAATGCACATTCTGCACAATGAAAACTGAATTAATATAGCAAACCATGTGATTACTAGTATTTTCATGGGGAAAAAACAACAACAACAAAACTACAGCTGAAAGACGTAAGATATCAAAGGTGTCTATTTAAACATAAAGTGCATAAAGTGAGTGACTCCCACATAAGTTTTTGTTCAGTCCATGTTTTATAAAGCAGAATTCAACTATAGAAACTAGACAAGGCAAAAAGTAAAGGTGTTTTATTTATTTATTTATTTTTAATTTTCTTTGAGAGGATTCTGATTACTAATTGAGAAGCAGAGAAAGAGAAGCATATGATCTACTATTACCTTTGCATTAGGTTGTATACATTTGTATCTACACTGCATGCCCTGTGAGTTGCAGCCTCATTATTTGTGGGGGAGGGCAGAAGCAAATGGAAGGTAACTAATATGAAAGAGAATCACTCCTAAACTAGGCTAAAAATAAATTCACTTTGGACTGGCAGGGTAATTAAAAGAACTCAGTATCATCCAAGGCAGATAGACAACAATTAATAGAAAATTTTAAGTATTAAATATGTTAATAATAAAGGCAATAAAATTAATACAACAACAACAGCTTTAATGTGAAGCTGAAGTATGAACTATTTTATAGAAAATATTAGAATTAATTTGTTAACCATTTCATTCTTTTACAAATAAATACGTAGAATTTTAAATTCATCTTCATAAACATTAAAATCAATGGATTTGTATAACAATTTTGTTTTTTGATAAAAACACTCCTTCAGTATTCAATAAGTACACCAGGCATCTATGCGCAGTAATTTTCTCTCCAAAAAATCACAGAGTTTAATTTGAGGTTAAACTTAAATTTATTAAACCTAAGTTTAATAAATTTACACTGGGATTGATTCTGTTCATGTTTTAATTCTTAAAAAGAAAGACTTATGAAGGCAGCTGTAGTGGCTCACATAATCCCTGCTATATCAGAGACTGAGACAGAAAGATTGCAATGTCAAATCCAGCCTCAACAACTAGTGAGTCCCTGCCTTAAGTGAAAAAGTAAAGGACTGGGGCAGTATCTCAGTGGTAAATCAATGCTGGATTCAATCCCCAGTACCAAAATAAATAAATAAGCTTATGACCTTTTTAAAATTTTGCTTAAATGATTAGGCCATATGTATTTATATTACTAATGCAAATATTATAATCTCATTTTAAACTTTCTAAAACTATGAAGTCATAAAATCTAAAGGAAAAAACCAACCAATATGAAACTGAATCCATACAAATGCAGGTAAGGTTTTGCTATGCATATATTCAGAGGCGGATATCAGTTTAAACTTAAAATTAAATCACACACAAAAGCCTGTGTTTTCTACTTTTGACAAAACACATAACAGTCCAGTAATGTGAAGATAGCAGACAAACCTAATTTGAGAGACATCCAGCAAAATAACGAATCAAGTGTGCTTCAAAAGTGTCAAGATGATTAAAGACAAAGACATACTTGAGAAATATTACATATTGTAGAAGACCAAGGAGGAAAAAAAATCAAAGATACAATGATAAATACTAAATAGGATCTGGAAAAGGAAAAGAAAAGACAGAATTGAGGAAACTGGTGAACTTGAATAGATCTCGGAGTACCTACTATTTACAACAGTTGTTTCAAATTACCTAAAATATTAATTTTTGTGGATTCTGGGTAAGAAATATATGTATGTTCTCTGTATTCTCTTTACAACTTTTCTTTAATTGAAATACAGCTAAAATATAAAATAGTATAGGAGTAGGCACTACAGAATGGAGATTAGGTTTGATTTTTTTCAGAAGTTAGTTTAGGGAATGGGATAGATCACCAAGTAAAATTGGAGGGAATTATTTACTAGCTTATGCCTTGTTCAAGGTGGTGGTGGTTACATAGCTGCATTTTTTTAAAATTCAGCAAAAATAAACTAAAAACACTGTATTTTATTTTATGAAAAATTTCAACAAATGCAAAAAATAAAAAAGAGCAAATAACCTGGGTGTTATGGTATTGGATATGAAGTGATTATCAAAGACTCATGTGTTAAAGGATAATTCCCCAATGTTCAGAGATGGGGCTTTGGGGAAGTGATTGGAACATGAGGACTCCAACTTCATCAGAGGCGTATTGTACTGATATATTAATAATCTAATCAATGGCAAAGTGGTGGAAACTAGGAGGTGGGCTGAGTTGAAGAAAGTAAGTCATGGGGGGAATGCCCTGGAAGGATATTTCTTGTGCTCAGCCCCTTCCTCTCTGTCTGTTTCCTGGCTCCCAGGGGTTGGGCAGCTTTTCTCTGCACACCCTTCTACCATGATGCTCTGTCTCACTTCAGATTCAAATCAGTGGATGTGGATTAAACCTCCAAAACCATGAACCAAAATATACTTTTCCTCCTTTAAGTCGTTTGTCAGTTATGACTCAACTGACTAATACAGTTGGAAAACATTTACAACAAACCAAACAGTAATCATGAAAATTAAGATAGTTTTCATTAAAAAGCACATTATATGAATAGCAATTCATTTTTTATCATCCTCTCAGGTAGAGAAGTAGAAAAGAAAATTTGAATTCTCAAATTTACATTTCTAAAGTTTTATAAATAATTTTTTCTTGAACTAATTAATAAATTGTCTTTGTGTCCAATGAAAATTTGGTGATTGCTTTCAGTATTTCGTTGACAATCTGTAAATGACCTGATAACCTGTGAATATGAAAATATCACACCTAGTTCTAAAATGGGCTTAGTTACAGGATGGTAAGTCCATAAGAACCCAAATGGAGAGTTTTAAGAATCTTCTGGAAGTAGATAATCTCAGGTTCAAGCCAGAAAATCTGTAAGTCAAATTGAAAGAATGTTGACACCAAGTAGAGAATTTCCATATATAATGACAGAAAAGGAATCTTGTGCTGAGAAATGGCTATGCTTCTTTCTCCTTACGATAATTGTTACTTTATTTAAATAAACCTTAGCAATTGTCCTAAAAGGGTTTTTCAAAAATCATATTAATATATTCCATCATTACCAAACTTAATTCTCCTTATTCTTTCTCTGTCATAGAAAGAGGTCATTAACCTGTGAATTAAAAAAAAAATTCTCTGAATTTTATGATTGTTGAATTTATCTGCTTCTATGTATGCTCCTGATAAATGCCTAATTAATGTTTCATTAAATATCACAGAGGGAAGATTCCCTTTCACTGGTCTCTTTTTGTGCTGGAATTATTCTCACACATTAACTCCAACTTTTAATCTTGTAAAAATTGGACACTCATCACAAAATACTAGAATGCTTCTATCTAAACCATTCTACCCTGTGGACATAACTGAGCTCACTGGGGGAACAGTTAATAGAGGAGCTATTCTCACCACAGTAGTCAGTCTGTTCTTTTCATTCTACAGCCTGCTTTTCAGGGAGTATTTATTTCTATTAAGAGAATCTACTAATCCCAAAGGATGGATAATTGGCTTACTCTTGATGTGATAAATCGTGCAATATGGTCCTCACTAGGACATTAATTATTAAGTAAAAAGCAGATTTTCAACTGACTGCTTCATGTATTCTCTCTTGTGTTTATGATATAATAAAAATTCCTGCCTCACTGGGAAACCACAATTCCTTGGGAATTAAAATAAGGAAAGCACAGACTGCGCAGGATTGCCTCTTATCAGGACGACAGACCCTTCACATAAAGCATTTGAGCAGCTGTACCAATAGCAAGAATAGGAATAACAAAGGATCTAATGTAGAATTTAAAATTTCATCTGAAAGAAGTAAAATATATATATATATATATATATATATATATATTTATACATTGTATATTATATATATAAATATATATGTATTTATTTATATATATTATATATTTAATCTAGGGTCCAGACTTACCTTCAGTAAACAGAGTCTAGGTGCCATTCTGGATTTATTTTTGCTTAAGTAAAAGACATAATATTTCATCAATATAAATAAGTATTGGTCAGGTAAAACAAAATGCATGCAAACTTAAAGAAAGTTCAACAGAGGTCCTAAAATTACATTTAACTGAATATTAAGTAATGATATTATTCCCTGGGCTTAGCAATTTAGGTAGTGTATTCATATTATTTTAGAGGGATTAATAATCACTTTGTTTCTGAATATTTCAGTTGGGAACTTGGTCTCCCTGAGACTTAAGTGCTAGTATCCATCCATTTAATAACAGATTACACATGAACTTATGCTTCAATAAAACACATCAACAGAAAATATTCAATACTTGTTTTAGTCCAAATAAAGACAATGATATTTAAATAATTTTGACAGACTATGATTTACTACTGATATATAAATCATGTACCATAAAAATTAATGCTTTTGAGTGCAAATAAGTGTGTTAGTATGTACGCAAAAATTTATAACCATCACCACTAAATTCAGATTTTTTTTGGTATAACCTTTTTAGAGAAATACAGATCTTTTGCAACATTTAAATCTGGCTTACTCTTTGTTTTGTATTTGAAGACATTTCTGTATTCTGATAACTATAACTTTTTCAGATATATGATTTCAAATATTTTTCTCATTCTTTGAAATACCTTTACATTATTATAATCATAGTGTCTTTGAAGTACATTTTTAAAATTGATAAAGTCCAATTTACATATTTTCTTTTCATTTCTTGTTTTGATGTCAGAGCTAAGCAGTCAATTAGTTTAGATCCATTTGGAGTTAATTTATGTATTGGGTGAGACCTATACATAATAAATCTAGTTTCTTACTTTTACACATGAACATCCATTTGTCCCACAAAAATTTGTTAAAAAGACTATTTTTTTTCTATGAAATTACCTTTGCGCTTTTGTTGAAAATCAATTGACCATGGAGATATGGATTTATTTATGTGTCCTAAATTCTATTACTGTTTTATATATCTATTCTAATCTCTGTAATAAATAGTCTTGGTTACATTAGTTTACTGACAGAACCTTGAGTTTAGCTAGAAGTGAGAGTTTGGGGCTTACATTTCTTCTTTATTACCTAATTTGTTGGTATCAATTGTGATGTTTCCATACATAGACATTTTTTTTTTCTGGAAGGTTAGTAGTAGTGTCCATTCTTCTCTTTCTGGTTTTATAATTGAAATATTGTCTCTTTTTTTCTTGGTAATTCTAGCTAAAGTTTCAATATTGTTGTTCTTTTAAAGGAGCTAACTTCTGATATTGTTGATTTTCTCTATTTTTCAAAACACAATTTTAATAAATTCTCAAATTTTTATCATTTATGGTCTATTCGGATTAAGTGTGATTTTTTTTTAATTGTTATTTTTTTAAAGTGGAAAGTTAGATCATTGTTTGAGGTCATTTTAAAACATGTTTACAGCTATGAATTTTCCTCTAAACCCTGCTTTATCTTTATCTCAAAAGTTTCAGAGTGTTGTGTTTCCATTTTCCTTCACCTCAAAGTATTTCCTAGTTTTCCTTCTTATTTTCTTTGGCCTATTCAATATTTAAATTTTTTTCACATATTTGTAAATTTTTCTTATTTCCTTCTGCCATTTGATTTCTAATGACATTGCCCAAATTTCAAACAATATACATTTTATGATTTCAGTCTTTCACTAAATTTATTGAAGTTTTTTTGTTTGTTTTCAATTTGTATAGCATACAGTCTGTAGTATAAAATATTGTTGTCTTCTTGATAAATTTGTTCTTTATCATTATAATTTATATTTTATCTCTATCAATTTTTTTCCAAAAATATACTTATTAAAATATTATCATAGCCACTGAATCTCTTAGTGTTTTCATGACATATCTTTTTAGGTCTTTTTAAAAACTCTTTGTGAATTTTGTATCCAATGTGTGCTTCTTACAGATAATATATAAAGATATACCTTTGTTTATATCTCAATAAAGCTGTCATAAATTTAAAATATTTTGAAGAAAATTAATTTAATAAACCTATATCAACCATAAGAGCTTAGCATACAGCACACTGTAAAAATATCAGTTGTTTACCTTCATGAAAGAGTCCCTGATGGGGAGCTGCAGTTTGCCCTGTGCCCAACAACACATAAGATAAACTATCCTGGTAAAAGATAAAACTTTATAATTCAACGCATGATTTACACTTAATATATACTGCCTTTGTACTATTGCAAATGGAAAAAAAAACACAAGTTGAACAATTTTAAGTCAGAAACTGCCTGTAGTTGGATCATGTTGTATTTTTTTAAACCCATTCTATAAATCTCTCCCTTTTAGTTCAGATGTTTAATCCATGCACACTTAGTGGATTAATTAAAAGGTGGGATTTACATATGCCCTTTCAAAATGCTTGGTATGCTCTTTGTTCCTCAAAGTGTGCATGTGTAGTTTCATTCATTGAATTGTTTTGACCTTTACTTCTTTAAATTTTATTTTATATCTTTCCCTACTTTCTCCCCAATCCTACTATGTTGGGAATTTTTTTTCTTTAATTTGTATCTTTTAGATATACATGATAGTATAATTATTTTGACATATTATACATATATGGAACATAACTTAATCAAATTAAGATCTCATTCTTGTGGCTGTACATGATATTGAGATTCACTAGTGGCATATTCATATATGAACACAGGAAAGTTAATTCATTCTACTGTCTTTCCTATTTCCATCCTCCCTCCTTTCTTTCAGTTCCTTAACTAATCCACTGAACTTCTATCACCCTCTCACACCTTCTTGTGTGTTAGGATCTACATATCAGAGAAAAACTTCAGCCTTTAATTTTTTAGGATTGGCTTATTTCACTTAGCATGATAGTCTCCAGATCCATCCATTTATCAGCAAAAAAAGAAAGTTGTTCTTTTTTATGGCTGAATAAAATTTCAATGTGTACATATACCACTGTTTCTTTATCCATTCATTTGTTGAAGGGCACCTAGGTTAGTTCCATTATTCATAATAGCTTAGCTATAAACACTGCTATAAACACTCATGCGGTCATGTCACTATAGTATACTGATTTTTAAGTCCTGTGGGTATAAACTGAGGCGTGGGATAACAGAGCCAAATGGTGGTTCCATTCTAAGATTTCTAAGGAATCTCTATACTGCTTTTCACAGAGGTTGCACGAATTTGCAGCCCCACCACCAATGTATGATTGTTCCTTTTTCCCCATATCCTTGCCAGCATTTATTGTTACTCATATTCTTGATAATTGCCATTCTGACTCGAGTTAGATGGAAACTCAGTGTACTTTTAATTTGCATTTCTCTAATTGCTAGAAATGTTGAACATTTTTTCATATATGTGTTGACTGATTGTATTTCTTCTTCTGGAGGAAGTTTCTGTTCAGTTCCTTTCCCCTTTTACCGATTGGGTTATTTGGTTTTTGGTGTTAAATTTTTTGAGTTCTGAAGATTAATGCTCTATCTGAGGTGCAAGGAGCTAGAGACATATGAGCATATAGGAGCCTATCCTCATTTACTGAATTCCTTTTTCTCTTCCAGAGATTCATAATCTCAATAATCTATTTTCATGTTTGCTAATTCTTGCTTTGGTCTGATCAAATTTTTGTTTGATCTCCTTTAGTATTTTTTTCATTTCAACTCCAAAAATTTTGTTTAAAAATAATATCTATATCTTCATTAACAATTTTGATAAGACATCATTCTTGCATTTTCTTTCATTGATAGATTTTATTTTTGCTTTTTGAAAATAGTTAAATTTTGATTTAAAGCATTTTTGAATAATTCCAATGTCTAATATTCCCTATGAAGTTTTTTTATGGACTGTTTTGTTGAGAATTTTCTCCCTAGTGTATGGTATATGCTTTTTTTCTTTGAATGTCTCATATTTAAAATTTTTAGTGTATGATATTTATTATCTCTATATAAAATATCACTTAAGCATATCTATTCTGGAAAAGGATGAAACCAATTAGAGAATTTATAAGAAATGCTAAAATAATACTAAACTAAATTTACATATATGCTGTGTTTATAAAGTATAAAAACATCTATATGTTTTAAGACTTTTTGAAGTCTGCATTAGATTTATTTTGTGTTCTCCTAATGAAGGGATAAAAATTTCCTAGATCTTTAGAAACAATAAGCCACACTGAGATAGGAAAAAAAAGGGAAATATATAAACTTAGTAAATCATTTGTAAAACTAAATGAAAAACTGAATCAATAAATTAGTATACATACAGTTATAATCATGAATTATTTAGCTGTATGAATTTTATTACTATGCTCAAAATAATATGTTATTTCATCTAAAAAATCATTTTATCAGAGATTTACTAGTCAGATTAATTACTAAAATTGTCAGTGAAAGTGAAACATGAAAATTAGAGTGACTAATGTATGAACCAAATCATTTCACATTTTAATTTATATTTATTATTGTGACTTATAAAGCTAATCTATTTAGATGGCTTAGTACCTATGGTTTCTCACACAAATGCTAAAACATAATGGCTTTATTGATATTTCTATCAACTTCAGTACTAAGATTTGTGTTTTTTCCTGTATAAGATTCACTAAAGAAGAGTCCTTTGTTTGAAGATGAACTTTATTATGTAAATTTCTATAATAAAAAAATAATAAGGCTAAGTTTATAGAACATGAATCTTATATCGAATAGCTTCTTATTGAAAGAAAATTTTTAAAAATATATTTTTAGTGTTATTTGGCCACAATACCTTTATTTTTATTTATTTATTTTTATGTGGTGCTGAGGATCGAATGCGCACATGCAAAGTGAGCGTTCTACTGCTGAGCCACAACCCCAGGCCCTGAAAGGAAATACTGAACATGAAAAATAAAAGCAAATTGCATATAACATAAAATTTCATCAATACATTATAAATTATAAGAATTTATGGAATAAAATTTATACTGTGCATTTCTTTCATGATATTCACATGAAGTTTTATAGTTTAAGCCAGAATTCTCATTGTACAGTAGTAAAATGCAAGTTTTAAAGATAATTTTTAAAAAAATACTTAACAATAGAAGGCGAAATATTAGCATTGGAAAGGACATGGATAATGTGAAGCTCTCTAATACCTTAAAAACCATAAAACAAAAATAAAAACAAAAACAAAAGTAGCTCCATACCTCTAATAGAACATTATTATCCCTAGGTTGTACTAAGTTGGGGGTTACATTCATAACAAAAATATGGATCTATACACACACAATGTGATTAATTCATGCACCTTAATGAAGGTTTCTCTGCATTGTTCCTTGGTGAAGCTTGCTTTGCAATGTTCATTACACATAATTACATACACATTCACATATGCATGCACACCTTACTCTGGATTCTTCTCATTGTTATTTTTTCTGTTAGTTCTGAATGCTGTGGTGAATCTTGAGATTTATCTATAACATTTATTCTACTCTCTACAAATCATGTAGTATACAGTTTCACTGGTATGAGTTCTTCCTGAGCTTTACGATTTAAACCATGTTGGATGATTCTATGCCTCTTGTTACCATCAATTGATTCACAGAACCTGGGAATAGCACCTCGGAAAGTGATGTGTGTGTGTGACTTCGGCTTGTTCATAAAAAGTAATTTATGTTTGCTTCAGTATATATAAATTTCAGAAAAATTAGTGAGATTTATTTTTTTCATGATGTAATATGTAATTCAAAGCCTGGATCTCTTAGATTCTTTGTGGGAAGCTACTCCTTAATCCTACAAAGGATTAAAGAAAGAAGAGAATGGATGATACAAACAGAAAGCAAAAAAACAAGAACCCTGATTTAAGAAATAAATTTAATATTCCTTGCTTTTTTTCATCTAGTTTCGCTGAATTATTATTTAATCAAATGTTAAAAATATTTTTAGGGCTGTGGTTGTAGCTCAGTGGTAGAGCACTCGTGCCTAACACGTGCAAGGTTCTGGGTTCGATCCTCAGCACCACATAAAAATAAACAAATAAAATAAAGGTATTGTGCTCAACTATAACTTAAAAAAAAATTAAAAAAAATTTGTAGTTGTAGATGGACACGATACCTTTAACTTATTTATTTATTTTTTTGTGGTACTGAGAATTGAACCCAGTACCTCATACTTCCTAGGCGAGCTTTCTACTGCTAAGCTATAACCTCAGATCTTATTTAATCAATTTTTGAAGGTTGCAGGTATATAAGTCAAATATGGTATAAGTCATATATGGTTGTCATTTCTAACATAAGCAAACATTATCATTAAGAATACATAATATTTCCACTCTCTTCATAAAATATTTTTCCTGATTGATGAAGTTAGTCTGCTTAGGAAAAGAAGTTAAATATAGCATTTACTGTTGAATATCACTGCTTTAATTTCTAGTAAAAACATTGTTTCTATCAATAAAGCATAATTTTAATTATACTATAGATAATTCAAAATTATTTGAAACTCCTAAGGCCTCAAAGCTGTTAATCTCACTGAAGAAATATCTGATAGTTTTTTTCAAAAGCAAGTTTCCTTCATAATATAACTGTAACAAGGCCCAATACAAAA
The DNA here is from genome assembly GCF_045843805.1 of Urocitellus parryii. Taxonomy (NCBI): domain Eukaryota; kingdom Metazoa; phylum Chordata; class Mammalia; order Rodentia; family Sciuridae; genus Urocitellus; species Urocitellus parryii. Next base: position 52,278,118 of record NC_135536.1, read on the forward strand.
GCAATTTTTTCCTTATATATTAGTGAATGCTTATAATCCTATGTAGAAATTTTGTGGTATACGTTGATATAAATACTAATCTTACTAATTAATAATATTAAATCACATATTTTACTGTAATTAAAATATATACATGTCAATTTCTTATATTCTTTAAAAGTAAATCATTATTATTATGATCTGGTTACATTCATTTAAATTAAACATTCTTCCTTTTTTATTTATTCAGAAAAATTCATATAAATCTATATCTCTCAAGATGAAGTATAGGAAATATATAAAATATTTACAGAGATACAATTTCTGAACATAGCTACAAAAAATTGAATTTAAGCATTATTTAGTAATGATTTGAAGATTTTTGTAGAACCATGAATGATTGGCTGTTTGGATGATTTATATTGTTTTGTTCATTTGTTTTCTTGAGCTATTATATTTTTCAGAGCCATTCATATGTTAATATTAACAAAAAAGTATATTTACTATATATACCATTGACATATATAAACTGAAAGTATAGAGTAAAATGGGACATAGTTTCTGATCTCAAAGTACTTCAAATTCTCCACTATTAGAATTCTGTGACCTTTCCTTCAAGTGTATGAACACTAATCAACAAAATGCTGTTCTGTGGATATATTCTGACTTTTCATTCCATCCTCTGGGCCTTTTTCCTATTCTTAAACTGTCTACCATCCCTTTCTGTTTACATATTTTCTACACTATGAAAGTTAGAATCAGATCAAGGGAGGTAAATATATTAAACTTTCAAAAAATTAGAACATGTGCTTTTATATTATAATTGCATGAAATATTGTTTTTAGTTATGTGGTAGGAAAGGTATTAACTCTTCACTGATTCTGGAGATTTTTCTATATTTTTTATGGTAGCATTTATTAATATATTCATTAATATGATGCATATTTATTAAACAGCTAATATATAATAGGGACTGTGTTACTACAGCCAAGGCAATTTACAGTGGATTTTTTAAAAAATCTAATCAAAAAGTAAAATGCATACTTTTGGAATGAAATATTACATAAATAATGACTTGCCCTATGGAGAAGTCAGTTTGCATTTATACAAATATTTCACTCAGGCTGGAAAGTCTTATCTTGGTAAAACCACATTCATTGTACATTTTCCCTCTGGCTTAAATATATTTTTGATACTACATGACTAAGCTTAAGAGTTCTTTCAAATTATCCATTTTAGAAAACAAATTTCCTAGCCCATAATTGCTAATTTTTTTTAAAAAAATAAATGGACTTTCTAGAGTACTTTTAGGTTCTCAGTAAAATAAAGCAGAAGGCAGAGAGATTTCCAATATATTCCTTGCCTCTACCCATGGATAGCCTCTACTATTATTAAATGCCCTAGCAGGAGTGGCACATTTGTTACCATCAGTGAAGCTACATGGAAATATCATTATCTCCCAATGTGCATAGTCTTCATTAGGGTTCACTCTAGGTGTTGTACATTATAAGAGTTTGTTGTATAATGCTGTGAATTCTATGTTTCTATCATTATAATGTCACACAGAGTAATGTCACTGCCCTAAAATTCTTCTATGCTCAACCTGTTCACTTCACTCCCATCAACCCCTGAAAATATTGATTTTTAACTGTTTCCATAGTTTTGATATTTCTAGAGTGTTATTTAACTAGAGTCAACATAGGTTGTAACATTTTTAGATTGACATCTTCCACAGTAATATGAATTTATTTTCTTCCATTTTTTTCATCAGTAGCATTTCTTTTTGTAGTGAGCCGTTTCTGTGTATTGTGGCCGCCATTACAAGATGGCGCTGATAAGCGCCGTGGCCTGTGATAAACAACTCCTTATTTTGGGAGAGTTGGCACGTAGCTGTAAAACACCCTATGAGAAAGATCCACGTGGCAGTTGTGCATTGGGGCTTTATCTGCTTTATTAGGGCTGGGGCACGTAGCAGGAGTAGTAGTAGTAGTAGTAATAGTAGTAGTAGTAGCAGTAGAAGTAGTAGTAGGAGTAGCAGTAGAAGTAGCAGTAGGAGTAGTTAGTAGACATGTCAAAATAAAGGCCTGAATAAACTGCTGAAGGAAGAATCCTGTGTCGTGTTTCCTTTGCTGGCGAGGGGACACGGCAGTTGGTGGCCCGTACGGGGAAACCTCCTGGAACCCAGGATCCAGAACCTTCAGCAGTCAAGGGTGATACACCAGTAAATTCCCAGGTAAATGGGAATCCGAAATTAAAGCGGGGCAACTCCTCTGTAGATAAAGAGAGAGCGGGAATAAGTCCCAGGTAAATGGGATCCGCGATTAAAGCAGGGGACGCTCCTCTGTAGATAAAGAGAAAGTGAAGAAAAATAATAAATTCCCGGGTAAATGGGAATCCGCAAATGAAAGCGGGGCGCTCCTCGGTAAATAAAGAGAGAGCAAAAATAAGTCCCTGGTAAATGGGATCCGCGATTAAAGCGGGGCAGCTCCTCGGTAGATAAAGAGAGAGCAGAAAAAAATAAAATAAAAAAAAAATAAAATAGGACGCTCCTCTGTAGATAAAGAGAGAGCGGGGCTTTGTACTTTCACTTTCTTCATAGTTTTGAAAACATTATGGGTGTTAACTCCTCAAGCCCAATTTTGCTGGCCTTGGATGGGCTGCTGCGTTCTAAGGAACTTAAAGTGAAGCAGAGCACATTACAGAGGTTTTTAGAAGAGACTGACTCTGTAGCTCTTTGGTTTGTTTTTTCAGGGAGTCTGAGGATTCCCAGCTGGGACAAATTAGGGAAGGACCTGGATTTCGCTCGTGAGCAGGGTATCTTGAAGGATGGTGTTATACTACTTTGGAAGTTAATTAGAGGATGTATAATGGATGGTAAATGCCAGAAAGCTGTAAGCGAGGGTCAGGCCGTTCTTGAGCAATTGCATGAAGAAAAATCGGAGGGGTCACATAGCGAGGTAGCAGAAAGTATTAGGAGTAAGAGGGGTGAACAGGCAAGGGAGTCTGAAGTTAAACAGGGGAGAAGGCTCTATCCGGACTTGACTGAGTTAAAAAATCCCAAGGACACAAGTAGCTCGGACAGTTCTGAGGAATTGGACAAGTTATTACAACAATTACGTAAGACTAAGATAAGAAAGAAAAAACGGGAAACAACAGATGTAAAAGCCTACTGTGAGAAGGGTAATAAATCCAGTTCTGAAGAGGAGGTGGAAAATCTAGAGGAGGAGCCAGTACCTGATGCTGCTCCACCCTTCCCTATGCCTCCAGTAGTTCCGCCCCTGTATGTGGGTGGAGTCCAAGGATCCGGGAGGACTTTTCATTCTCATTGGTTCTTCCACAGTCACTCAGACAGGACTTCTAGTCCCGCTTTCCAGCCACTAATCTGTACTGCTGTGTTTCAGATCTACCGGAGCTGCTCAGAGCCTGTATTTATAAAAAATGCCTACCTGTAAATGCTAACAAAAGATATCTTTTTCAGACAAAATTTAATTCCACAGGTTTCTATGTTACAGTCCTAAATTTAAGCTAATTCTAAGTTAAATAACCTGACTTTTTCTCTATAGTTGTGTTACTGAATAATGTTCTATTGATGAGAGATATCAAATATGCTTCTTTATATTTTACTTTTAATTTTGAAGGTTATGAGGATGCATTTGCTTGCCACAGGAACAAGCCGGCAAAGTTCCTGGGTTGACCAAAAAATCCTTATTTTCATTGCTAACTATAAAAACAAAAATGTATACTCAAGGATCTTATTTCAGTTACATCAAGTGACGTCACATAGAAGAGTGCACTCCTAGTTAAAAAATAAATTTAAATGGATCCAAATATTTTAAGACCACGTAATTACATAAAGTTAATACAATTATACGTTATGTTCTTATTCTTAATATATATATATATATTTTAGATATTTAGATAACCTATATTTGTTAATCTATAAATTAATTAGCACATGCCTAATTAATTAGTTAATATATATTTGCCTAATTGTTTTTCTTCAACAGAAAACCCATAATTTATATTTTATATTTACATTTATCAGATACTCTGCCTTTTCAGTTACAGATATTTGAGATAAATGTGTTTACTATAAATTTGCTTTTAAGTAAAAATACAATCAAGTAATTTCTAAATCTCAAAGTAGAATTAATCAACACATTTTATCTGGGATTTTGGCTGCTAATCAAAGGATAGAGTTACTTCAACCTCAAGTTGAGGAATTGTCTGATCTAGTACATTTGGGTTGTATTGATCAACGAGCACATTTATGTATAACCTCTGTCAGATTTTATGATTCCAGAAATGCCTCATGCATCATTGGAGAGTATCTATCCGGAACCTGGTCCATGGAAGCAGAAAACTTGATCCAGTCTCAACTGACTCAGATAGCTGTTTTGAACAACACCCGTGTCGTACCGGTGACTTTGGGACAATTTACCCGTTGGATTTCTTCTGCTTTTTCCTTTTTTAAGGAGTGGGTAAGAATAAGCATTTTTGGTGCAATGTGTTGCTTTGGTATGTTTCTCTGCTTGTGGTTTCTCTGTCGCCTCAAGGCCCGCAGTGCTCATGATAAGGCTATGATCATACAAGCTCTTGCTGCTTTAGAAAATGGCAACTCACCTCAAGTCTGGCTTGTGCATCTTAAACAGTAAACCTTTGACATGGTCGTTGCACCCCAAGTTATTATAACATTGCACTGGGATCGACATGTCCTTCTTTTGTCACTCTTCTAATGCTGGAACTTCTACTATATCTTTCCTCTATGCATACCTCTCCTCCCTGCCTTTCTGCGCTAGGATCTTTGCTGTCTAATCTTACGGTTCAACTACACCTGCCATTTGACAGTGATGGTCATGGGTCCTGTTTATGGAGGCGGTTACCATAACAATGTCCTGTTGGTCACAACACGCTGAGCTGATCTTGTAGTACCCAGTGACGGGCAACTTCCACGCTTGCACTGCAACCTAAGACAGGGGAATGGGGCCTCCCCAGAGACGGGTAAGCAGTGCAGGGGCGATGGACGACCTAAGACAGGGGCTACTTGATTCCCTTTGACATGCAATAAACAAAAGAGGGGAACTTGCTGATAGCAGGCCTTCCCTGGCCCCCGGGGGCCCAGCCCCCAATTCTTTGTTCTGCATGTCGAAGTGGCCAGCTCACTAGGCCTCCTGTTTATCCGCCTGAGATTCCACGGGAACGTCTTGGCCTTTATCTAACAATGGCAGATGTCACGACCGAATTTCTCCCCCTTTCTGCTGTCCGTGCCTTTCTTTCAGGGTGCTGCCAACTTGTTTGTCGTCGTATTTCTAAACAGCCACAGTTCAGCCTCAGCTGTTCCCCTTCGTCTACCATCATCACGATACAGGATGCAAGGCAAGGCACTGCACTTGAGTGATCCTTGAAGTGGACCTCAAGGAGAGCATGTCCTATTGCATGCGGGTTGGACGTTCACGCCCCGCCCCACGAAAATAGGCGTCGGCTGATATGGAGCCAGATCTGAGGAAGGCGCCTCCTTAGGGCTGGACCATATGCAGCCACTTCTGCACAGTGGGATAGGACCTCTACTCTCGCCTGTATTGTGTTAGTAAAACAAAAAAGGGGGACCTGTAGTGAGCCGTTTCTGTGTACTGTGGCCGCCATTACAAGATGGCGCTGATAAGCGCCGTGGCCTGTGATAAACAACTCCTTATTTTGGGAGAGTTGGCACGTAGCTGTAAAACACCCTATGAGAAAGATCCACGTGGCAGTTGTGCATTGGGGCTTTATCTGCTTTATTAGGGCTGGGGCACGTAGCAGGAGTAGTAGTAGTAGTAGTAGTAATAGTAGTAGTAGTAGCAGTAGAAGTAGTAGTAGGAGTAGCAGTAGAAGTAGCAGTAGGAGTAGTTAGTAGACATGTCAAAATAAAGGCCTGAATAAACTGCTGAAGGAAGAATCCTGTGTCGTGTTTCCTTTGCTGGCGAGGGGACGCGGCATCTTTTAGTGCTAAATGGTATTCCATTCTGTTGACACAATTTATTTATCCATTTACCATTGAAAGAATCTTGGTTCCTTACAAGTTTTGGCCACTATGAGTAAAACTGATATAGTTATCTCTGTGTGGGATTTTGTTTGGACATACATTTGTAATTACTTTGTGTAAATTCCACGGAACACCATTGCTAGATCATATAAGAATATAATTAGTTTTAAAGAAACTGTCAAACTCTCTTTAAAGAGGCTGTGCCATTTTGCATTCCTATCAGCAGTGAAGAAGAATCCTTGTTTGTTGCTGTTAGTAGTCTGAATTAAAATTTTATACAATGTTGAATTGATAAAAATAATTCATTAATGTATTGGTGTTAAATTATTTATTGGTCAAAAACTAATTCCTGAATTTTTGAAAACTGGAAATTTTTTATTTTAGTGCTATAGTAAGTATATTGGTCATTTCTAATTCTCAATTTTATTATTATAAATTTTTATAATTTTTATAAATTAATATTTAGCTTGGTCTTCGTCACTGAATTATTGTTAAAATCAGAGCACTCATAATCCTTTTATAGTTTATATCCTAGATCATCATTTTCTGCTTCAATTTTTTAAGGGTATATTTTTAGTTTTTTCAATGGTTTTATAAAAATAAAACCCAATTTTTTAACTATCTTTAGATACGATATTAAGTTCTCTCATTCCCTGCATTTTTTGTAGGATGGTCAACCCAAATGAATATTAAAATACTTTAGCTTGCCCCTGCAGTCAGTTATTTTTTATAGTTTTTATCATCTTCTCTGAATTCACAGAATACATTTTTAGTAATATCAGAATAATTTCCAAGATTTCAACCTTATCATCTCCTTTCTCTCATATTTTAATGTGTACTTAGAAGATAAAACACTTATAAATTTTCAGTTTACTTTAGATGTGGAAAATGATGCTTTTTATCTTAATTTTTTAATAAATATATAGAAGTTTAAGTTTTGATATAGTGAGAGATAATTCCAGAAGCATTGTTTTCAGAGGGGTTTTTATTTGGTCATGGAAACATAAGTCATCTTACAAGACATATTTACAAGACAAATCTGACTCACAAACACTCAGGAAAACCAAAGGTCAGAGCAGCAGAAGATCTGCTCCTCAAAAGATTGGTGTTCAGGAGTTTGTGGAATGAAGGGTCCAATATCTGTCTTCATTGGCAGATGGCCATCCGCTTCTTGTGTTTTTGATTCTTCTTATAGTTGCACAAGTCATATTGGATCAGGGTTCACTCTAGCTCTGTATTACTTCATCTACAAACATCTATGATGAAGCTACTTTCAAATGTCACATTCACAGGAACTGGGATTAGGATTTAAATATGTCTCTTGAGGGACACAATTTAATCTAAATCAAATGTCATTACATCTTCCATGTATAAAATTTTTTTCTGCTGTCTTCCTTCAATAGGAGAAATACCCATTCTGTTCTCTTTCCATCTCCAATACAAAGCACAAGGTTTGACACATAATAAATGCTCAAAACACATCGCTGAAGAAAACAAACATAAGAAATCAGAACCTGAAATTAGCTTAATTTTTATTTCTTACCAACCTTGGAAATCTCCCTATAATTGAATTCTGGCCAGGGTTTTAATTTATAACTGTTTTTCATACTTTCTAACTTTCTCAAGGATTCTTTCCTAAAATTATTATCTTTGCATCATGAATAACCAAATTGTTTCTTAAATTCTTTCCACCAAAACCCAACATATTCTATTATTAATTATCATTTTAAAATATAGTTACATGGAATCACTTCTATTATTATGTATGAATGGCAGATATTTTTATTATATATTAGGACAAAAAATATAGATTACTATTTTCTCATAGATATATTCTTTTCTTGGATAATATAAAGCACTTCGTTGCTGTTTTATAAAAAAGAAAATTTGTGTTACTCATGCAGTGATGACTGTTGGCTCCAGTGTATATTTATACATGTGTGTATACATAATGAACTTCTGCTGCAATACTGAATCTAAAGTGATGTTTTTATGGATTAAATGATAAAGCTAAAATTTTAGAATTAACAATACACATTAACTAAAGTTACAAATTTACAATAAATATGAGTGATTTTTGCACACACACAAGCAATGATAACTATATCCAGATAGCCATTCAAGCAGCAATAAATTGTAAGATGGTCTTACTAAGACAATAAAGTTCCAGAGGCATTAAAATGTAGAAATATTGCCTGCTAGAACTGATGAAAGCAGGCAAATATGGATAGATATAGTCTAATAGATATCTAGAGAGAAAGAAAGAATAGGGAAGAATTATATTCAAAATTCATGTTATAAAGATTTGCTTTATTTTTAAAAAGAGATATATTTTAATGTCCTACAGCTAGTAACTCAGCTGTGGGGAAATTTAGAATTCAGTGATACAAAGGAGACTACAATGCAAAAAATATGCTTACAGTTGGAAGTACGTTGAGAATGAGGTCAATAAGTAAACAAAAAACTCATAGGTTACATTTTAAAAGCTTAAAGAGTGAAAATTTAAAATACATATATATACATATATATTATGTTATATATATATATTATGTCTTAAAGCATCGTTATACAAAACACATGTATGAAGACATGAGAAAAAAGAATAGTGTTACTTTAGATTAGGTAGAGAGAAGGGATGCGAGAAGAGGGGAGCAGATGGGGGGATAAGAAGGAAAGTAGAATGAAATAGACATTATTATTATTGTGTGTATATATGTGACTGCATGACCAATATGATTCTGCAACCTGTACATTCAGAAAAATGAGAATTATATCCCATCTGATTCAAATGTATGATATGTCAAGGTCATTGTACTGTTACGTGTAACTAATTAAAACAAATAAAAATTGTAAAAAAGAGTGAATATTTAAAATACATATATATGTATTTTACATATATACATATATTATGTCTTAGTAAATATATATATATATATAATTATATATATATAATTATATATATATATTTGAAAAAAAATATATATATATTTGAAAGAAACATGAGGAAAAGTTCATTGGAAGGAAGGTATAATGTGCAGTGGGTGAAATTATAGTAACTTCCAGGGTTTAAATGTCAAGATTTCTGGGCAACTGAACACATGAATGTCTGCCATTGTCACCTCAAAATTAGGTATATAATTCATTTTCCGTTAGCAGGAATTCATAAAAAAGGATTGTAGTGTGATTGAATTTCTTTTAGAAGCAGCAATACAAAATTGACAGAAGGTGGCTCTTGATATAATTTTCTGACCTTTAAAAAGGCTTTTGTTACTCTAGTTTTATAAAAATCTATAATATAATGGAAGAAAGTATGGCATTAAAGACAGCCACGTGAATCTAATCTAAATGATGCTTTCTGTATCAAGGAAAACTGGTACTAATTGAAATGATTTGGAAATGAATAGAATATTTAGTGACTTAAACTAATTTGATCTTAATAATTTCCTTGGTTTAATTGAATAATAATTTATATGAAATAGCACACAATAAAGTAGGGAATGTGTATTATTTATAAGCCTGGCATATCAGGAAAAATGAAATCCAGTCATTCATAAAATGCTATAATGCATTAAAAATTAAATTATATTCTGAGTACATATATGAAGGCTCCATAATGAAATTCACATTTTATTTTGTAGAATTAAATACTTGGCATATATCATTATAAAAGTGAAACAAACTTTATATAATTATGTACTAAATAATCAAGCTGAAGGAAAAGTTTGAACAAATATTTTAGAGATACAACAGGAATGGTATGCTTACATGATGCTGTAGTTCAACCACAATCAGATCTTAGCTCTATTTTTTTAATCCTTATTCTTAGTAATTTGTCTTTTCAATATGTTCATCTTTTTTACTCTGTGGATTATAAATAAAATAGCTCCATCACTATTTTAAGCTTTGAGCCATTCCAAAAAGTACATCACAAGATTTTTATTTGAGCAAAATGATGTATTAAATACCTCAAAAATCCAACTGCTGGAAATCTTAAGAAATGCTTAATAAAAAATGTTCAATTCATAATAGTGCTAATAAGAACAATAATACCAACAACTATGTGAGCAAAACAAAGAACAAATCAGAAACCAAATCAACCCAACTGAGCCAATGTAGTAACAGCTACAGAAGTTGTTGGGCTTGGTGTTCTTTCAGATCACATGTCATGTTTTAAAAATTAAATGATTTAAATATTGTAGAATTTGCAGTAAAAATTAAAAAAGCACATATCTGAAGTATATAGTTTTGGAATACAATGGATCTGAAAAACAGTTACAAATTGTCCCTCTCCTTCTAAACCAGTCCTTTGCAAATACAGTCCTATACTAACTGTGCTGGCCTGGAACTTGATTTTTGTCAAGGAACAACAGAACATGAGATTCAGGCAGAGGCTTTAAAACATACTTCTTGCTTGCTTGTTTCTCTTGGGAATCCTGAAACTCACAAGGCTAGCTTATTAAGTGATGATCAATGTAAGGTCAAGTCATCTCCAGTAGACATCTAACCAGCATGAGCTCATCTTAGACATCCAGTTCAACCGAGGACCCAAACTGACCTTAGAGATGGTCTGAGCTGACACCCACACTAGAGTCCCAACGACACCCACAGACAGGCATGGCTTCATTAGCTTGCAACTGCACAGGACCTTGAGACCAAAAGCTTAAGGTTTCATGCTTCTGTGATCCTATTTCTGAAATTCCTAATAATTTTATTTTCAAATTTGCGTTTTTCAAGTCCCATGGGTCAATGGGGCATGCACAAAGGACTTGGATCCTTATTCCACATGGGATACTGATATCTGCTTCTCTGAAACAATCTCATCAGTCAGGTCACTTTTCTTGGAGTTGTGGTGCTCCGCCTGACCTTCCCTTATTGCCTTTTCCCAGTGACCACTTTTGCCTTTAGGGCTCTGAGTACAAGGTCTGGCAGTGTCATATCAAGGGTACACATGCTGCCTTATCTCGACATGGTGCATGGTGGCATTTGTTCCTGCCTTAAGGTGAAGTGTCAGGGAACTTTCTAAAGACAATTTAGCTGGAGAAAACATCTGGTTCTTCTTTGATCCAGGTGTAAACACATCCTTGCATGGGTGATGTGGGGATCCTTTAGAGGTTACCTATCTGCCATTGGTAGGGACTGTGAGCCCAGGGGATAGAGAGACTGAGTTTCTTTACTTTTGGAAAAAGATGGTGCATTTTCTTCTAGCAACTGGCAACTGGCAGAAGGAATTCTGCAGCAAGTGAGCCAAAGTCTTCTGCCACATCATGTGACACTGTGAGGCTCCCTACTGCCCAAGGAGGAGTGGCATTAAATAACAAATGAAATGACTATAGTTTGTGCGAAAGAGAGGGAAAGCCCATGGAAAGAAAGAAATAAATCATTGTTGGTAATTTTAATAACAATTTTCTGCAAAGGTTTTGAAGGAACTGACATTTTTATTTCACATAGGTCATCTAAATTATGTAGCTGGTTCTGCTTACTATATTATGAGAAATAATGATTTCTACTTTAAACCACTAAATTAAGAAATAGTGTCATATGGTAAAAACTATAGATATACTTTGATAAATTATATAAACTCCAGTTAATTAACACTCTAATCATACTATATACCATTCTCATTACCCCCAAAATGTCCTCATACCCATTTTCAGTCTCAAGAGTCCTGAGTTGTTTTAGCTTTTTTATTGTACATGGATCAGTGGATGGCTTCCTTTAGCAGAAACCAATATTTTTAAACTTCAGCCATATTTTTGTGTGTGAAAAATTGCATTTTCTAAAGATAGTCTTTATAATACTTCCAAGGCCACATGTTCTTTTGCAATGTAGAGATTTGCTACTGTTTTATTAAATGGTGAAGTTTATTTCTTTATTTTTCTTTATTTTTTAAATACATGAGGAGTTTGTTTCTACATTTATTTTACCTGGGCCATTTCCATGATTGCTCTGACCAATAGAAAAATATGGAAGTATCAGTGACTTTTCCAGGTATAACTCTGAACTAGCCTAAAATAATCTGCTTTTCCACCTAGGAAACTTGGCTGAAATAGAACTAAGAGTTGTGATAAATTATTGAATCTTAGTCTATTGATCATCTTTACATGTATGTGAGAAATTTTCTTGATATTCTTCAGCTTTGTTCATGTTTGGGAACTTTATTCCTTTATTTATTTGGGTAGACTCACAACAGTAAGACACTTTCATTTACTGTAGCTTTATTGAAATTTATTGAAATTCTTGGAGCCAATTTCAATAAAGCTTTTTTCTTTTCTCTTCAGAATTTTTTGTGCATTACTGTTCCTTTGTGTTTCAACTTTAATTATAAAATTAGATTGTTAACTTCTAAAATAAAAATGCATCCAAGAATCTTGATTACTATTGTGTCACTTTGGTGTAAACTGTCACCTTAACAGTGTCAAGTTTTCTAATCCACGAATATGGTATATTTCACCAATTACAAATATTTTAATTTCTCTTTTTTAGCAAAGTTGGTGATTTTCAGGGTAGAATTCTCCTTACACTCATTTATTTAAATAGACATACATGTGTTTATATACTTCATTCCTACTTTATTCCACCCAATTTATTCCTACCCTTTCTAAAACATCTTCGTCCATTCCCTAACCATACTCCAGCTTCTCAGAAGTGTATTTATTTCCCTGTATACTTAGTATAATATATGTTGCATAGGTGATTAATTTTTATTAAAACAACTTTTATAAAAAATAACCAAAATTAGACTTCATGTACTATTAATGAATAATGAACATAAAGAAATTGTTTTGTTTTACTTTATGCTACAACATTCTCATCCAAGAGCAATGTTCTACCTTTCTATATTTAGCCTACATACAAATAGTATATCAGTATTACATGTCTCAGGAGACACTACTATTAAGTTCAAATAAAGCCTAGAGCTCAGTGGTGTCTAGACATATTACCAGCAGATGGCAAATGGCATTCTAAAATCAAGACACAGTTCACATGATTATAAAAGTCATCATCTATCTGAGCAAATCCCAAATGCAAATAATGGTAAGGATCTTGACTAGTGTCCAAAATCCAATAAGTCAGTATAATCACAGTGTATTTTCCAAGTTATGACTAATCAGACATTTATTTTAAAACTATAGTAATGAATTTACTTTAATATTTATGATATGAAACTAAAAAGTTAATATTCATTTTTTCACATCATTAGGTATTGAACCACATCCAAACCTACAGCAACATTCTGGACATCACAACATAAAAACAGAAATTGTAGGGAAAACTCCAAAAATTCTTATTAGATTCTTTTTTTTCATAAATAACAGCTGTTCAGGGAGGTGACTTGGTTAATATTACTCTGTGGAACACTAAACTGACTATAGTCAGTAATATATGAAGCAAACTTTTAAAGCCTACTTGCAATGAATTATTTGTAAGTTGTTAATGTATTTTTTCTTGCATATGTTATTAGGTACAGAGAGTAAAGTTTCAAATGCTGTGTTGATACTTTTAGACTTAATTTTTGCATTTAAAAGTCATCTCTTTTTTTCTTTTCTGTTCAAATAAAGATAATTTATCTTTTAACCAGAGAGGAATGCTTGATTCCGTGTATATGAAATGCATTTAGCACTTTTAAATGAATTTCAAACATTATAAAAACATTTATAGATACTCTCTATAAAGGTTTGGTATATTTCATAAAACTATGGTGGTCATAGATACACCAATATAGTTCTAGAAATCACATGCAAGTCCTTAAATATGCCAGATTACCCAGAATAAATGACATTTTATTTTATAATGTATTCATTGCACCTTATTGCAAATTTGTCATCACCTATAGTCTGAAGACCTGTCACAATGGCTACTGACCATGGAAAATCCCAATTAAAAGAAAATCACAAATAACTATGGATGTTTATTTATTCAAGTATCATTTTTCCCCCAGTTGATTATTTCTTGCTTAGTAGATCATGAAATTTAAGACTAAGAAATTTTACCTGGGCTGGAATTGTGGCTCAGCAGTAGAGCGCTCACCTAGCATGGGTGGGACCTGGGTTCGATTCTCAGCACCACATAAAAATAAAGGCATTGTGTTGTGTCCATCTACACCTAAAAAAATAAATATTAAAAAAAAGAAATTTTACCTGAAGAAAGCTGAAGAAGTGGGTATTATTTTGAAAATAATCGCTTAAAACATGATTAAACTGTCTCAAAGCAGAAACAAAATAAAATTTAAAAATAACTGAACTCTCACCCACTACTAAATTCTCATGTGGCAAGGGAGGAGGCTACCAAAAATACCATCACCACCTCAGTGCAAAACCTCCATTAGAAGGACATGCAAATCCTCGTGTGGGAAAAATCAAGTGCTTATTTGCATGTCTGCAAATTTTCCTTCTTTCCACTTGAGAATTAAGATATTGGAGGAGAATAAAACATATGAAGAGGGAATCATGGATATGGGGATAAAACAATATTTCATTTATGGACTACAAATAAAGTTACAAGCATAATAGCTTTTTGACACCTGGTTTATCATCAAGCTCAAAAATAATGTTTCTAGCTACAGAGTTTGAATTCAACTGGGGATCTTAAATTGAATATTAGATAAAGTTTGAAAATATCCAGAAGAAAACATAAAAAATAATGAACTATAGATGATATAAAAAAACAGTTGACAGAAGGCCTGATATAGATTTTAGAAAGGGGAGATGTGTTTATTACCTCAAAAACAAGTAAAAGCAATTATTGGTGAGAAAATTATGTGGGTAAAAATCGAATTTGAAATTTTAACAAGGCTAAAATATGATTGCAGAAATGTTGACACTACTGAGAAGATTCACAGCAAAGTAACAATGGAACTTTAAGCCAGGTACACTATATATCGATATAGTCTCTTAAAAACTGAAAAGCATTATTTGCTTCTACTTAGATGATTATTGAAGGAGTGTGCTTATCACGAGTTTAGGAAGAGCACATTATGAAAGATATAAAATTACTACAAATGAAAAATATCAGAAGCGAGTAAACTTTGACTTTGAAGCATAGCTACAACAAAATCATTTCCTTTAAATTCTTTCTTATTTTATCATTTATCATTGCACAAAATTACAAGTTTAACAATCCAAAATGACTATTGGTTTTAATTGTTGCAAAGGTGATTTAAGAACCAGAGAGAAAGCACAAGAAATCTTGAAGTAAATTGGTTATATAATATGTGATTCATAATTTCTAATAAAAGAAATATTAAATAATAACAAATCAGTGCAATGGACTTTTTGAGTGGCAGTTTTTTCCAAAATCTTACTATATCATGCATATCCAAGTTTTTTTTATTTAAATGATATTCTTGTATATTTGAATCTACAGATGAAGAAACAAAGACTTAGACATTTAATTTGAATGAGTAAAAAGTTCAACATAATGTTACAGTGATGATACATATGGCTTTTAAAAATTCAGTAGCTTAACATACAATTCATGTGTTTGATTCAAAAATTAATAATTAATGGCTAATCAACAAAGACTGTAAACTTCTTTGTACTCTCTCTCGTAAAACGCATCAGTATTCAATACTATGGTAATTGTTTCTGAATCTCTCTTGATTCTCACAAGGTATTAGTTTAACTGACTCAGATGTGAATTTGGGGTAAGAAAGAACATTATTTGTATGTTGACTATCTAGACAATTAATTAGATGGAAAATTTGTCTTTTAAGAGAATTTAAATAAAATATTAATGCCATTGAGTTCATAGTTTAAAGAGATTGAAATGCATCAGTCAGAAGAACATTAAAATATTTTTCCTGGCAAATTATTTTCTCCTGGAGAATTTTTAAATATATATCATTAAATTGACTTGTTATAATAGTGACACACATCGTCTTGTGCAGAATGTGGGATCATTTTCTTTCCTTTCGACGTGCTCAGCACCAATGAATGAAAACACAATTTTAAAAAGCTTAAACACAAAGGAAATGTGTTGTGTCATGATGGAAAAATTAATCACCTTATTACAAAATTTGCCAAGTCATGCACTCAAACAAATGATTAAGTCTCACATTTTTCTCCTTCTTCAACTCTGGCATCTTCAGCATGCTAGCAGTGCCATTCTTGTTTATATGATGGCTTTGTGATACTTAGGGATTACAACTACATACGTCAATAAATAAAGCAGGCGAGTAAGATGATGTGCTTTGTTTTTTAAAAATATTTTATTTGGATGTACTTTTAAATTCATAAAAGTTCTCCAAATTTGTGCATTTTTTTCATGAAATTTAAGCATTTAGCTGATTAACCCTGAAAATGACATCAACAAAATCACCTTTGTTGAACAAAGTGATATTCACAGGTTCTGAAATCAGGAATGCAGAAGCATATGGAGGCCATTACTCTGCCTAACCCACTAGGTTTGCTTTTTGCTGTGGTTTGTGTTAGCAATTCTGAGACAACATATTCTGGCCATGAAAAAAATGAGTCAAAGTATTAATGAAGAAAAATGTGAACAATTTTCCTTATCAAGGGAGGTAATTACAGATATCAAAAGAGGGGAAAAAAACACTGAATTTTGTATTATTGTGTTGCAAGTGGAGCTATCAAAACAAACTCATCATCATGTTGAAATTCTCAACTGCAAATGTATTGGTTCACTTATTTTGGAGATGCTTTGAAGCTGTCTAGAGAACTGTTTCACGTTCTAATTTTCACCCACTAATCTTATTAAACAAATTATTTTTTAAATCTTCACCCACTAATTTTATTAAACATAAATTATTTTTAAACCTATCATTCACTATGTATTTATCAATTTTCTATTCAAAAGTTTTAATTTTGTGTCTTTACTCACTTTCTTATTTACTTCCTTAAATTGGTATGATACACTGGTTCTATAATATTTAATTAATTATGGTATTTGCTAATTTTGGTGTTAAAATTCTGTCTGAATCTATCAAGAGTCCCTTAGATCCAATAGTATCCCTTCAACTTATTCCAATATTATTCAAGCATATTTCTAATTTTTGTCATAACAACAATGTAAAATAAAAGATAAAGTTCTCTTTGTCTTTTGCCTTGAATGCCCAAGAACTGAAGCCCATTTATTTACATATATGTTTGAGTGTGTGTGTGAAGAATAATGTTTAGGAGCCAAAATCTGAGATCTGAATGCATAGTGTGTACACACATGCATGTTTATAAATTTATATACACATATAAATTATTTAGGTACATGCATATGCATATATGTATATATATAAATACACAAATAGAGAGGTATTTATAGATATGATTATTTCTATAATTATATATACATATATAAAACCATGAGGATTCAGCCATCTCATTCTGAACTTTTCTTTCATGAAAGAGTTTTTATTACTGAATCAACCTCCTTACTCGTTATTGATCTTTCAATTATCACTTTTAACAAAACTAGAAAAATAATCCTAAAATTGATTTGGAACCACAAAATCTCAAGATAGCCAAAGTGATCTTGAGTAAAATGAACAAAATTAGAGGCATCACATTCCTTGATTTTTAAATATATTGTAATGACATTCTAATAAAACAGCATGGCACTATTATAGGAATAGACATGTAGATGAATGACGTGAATAGAGAGCCGATAAATAAACCCACACATTGATAGCTAACTGAATTTTGAAAAGTTGACAAGAACGTATTTGTTGGAAAGACCAGTCTCTTCAATAAATGGTAGTATTAAAAAAGGTTCTACACACAATTAAGCTGCAACCTTATCTTTCATCATACAAAAAAAGTCATCTCACAGTGGATTAAAGGCTTAAATATTAAGAACTGAAGCTATAAAACTCTAGAGGAAAACAGGCAAAATGCTCCACAACATTGGTTAGGGCAGGGATTTTTTTCACAAGAACTCAAAGCACAGGCTACTTAAGCAAACACAGACAAATGATTAAATCAAACTGGAATGCTTCTACATAGCATGGAAAACAATTATCAGAGTGAAGAGAAAACTGATGGAATAGGAGAAAATACTTGTAAGCCATAAATCAAATGTGGGTTTAGTATCCAAAATATTTAAGGAAATCAATAGTAGGAAAAACAAATAATCAAACTGAATTTTTTTTAATGGGCAAAGATCTGAATAGACATTTCTCAACAGAAGGCACACAAATACCAAAAGTTTTCTCAAAAAATGTTCAGTATCTCTGATCGGGAAAGAAATGAAAGTCAGAATCTTGCACCTGTTGTGATGACTGTTTTAAAAAAGGTAAAAGATAATAAGTGTTGGTAAGGATGAGGAGGAAAGGGATCTTTAGCACACTGTTGGGAGGAGATTAATTTAGTGCAGCCATTTTAGAAAACGATAAGGAGGTGCCTAGAAAAACTAAAATTAGAACTACCATATGGTCCAGCAACCATACTTCTGGGCATATGTCCAAAGAAATAGAAATCAATATATGAAAGAGAAATCTGTACTTCCATGTACACTGCATCATTATTCACAATAACCAAGATATGGAATCAACATAAGTGTTCTTCAGTGGATGAACAGTTTAAAAACAGGAATATATACAATGAAATATTATTTAGCCTTTATAAAGATGGAAATCCTGTAATTTGCCACAACCTAGATGAATGTGGAGAACCTTATATCTCGTGAAGCAAGCCAAGCAAAGACAAATACTGCATGATCTCACACCTAGATTTTTAAAAAGTCAAACTCATGGAAGTAAGAACAGAATGGTAGTATTAGAAGCTGGGGTGAGGTGGGAGGAGGAATTTGGGAGATGTCAGTCAAAAGGTACAGATTTTCAGATAGGAAAAAATAAGTTTGTAAAATCTATTAAAGAGTAGGAGGAGTATTATTAATAATGATGTATATTTCAAAATGGCCGAGAGTAAATTTCTAATGTCCCAACACAAAAAACAAAGGATGAGTATGTTAATTTGATTTAATCATTCCACATTGTATAATATATCAAAATATTACATTATACCACATAGATATTAAACCTAATATTTTAAATATATTAATAAGAAATTAGGGCTGAGGATGTGGCTCAAGTGGTAGCGCGCTCACCTGACATGCCTGCGGCCCAGGTTCGATCCTCAGCACCACATACAAAAAAAATAAATAAATAAACAAAGATGTTGTGTCCGCCGAAAACTAAAAAATAAATATTAAAAAATTTTTATCTCTCTCTTTCTCTCTCTCTCTCTTTTAAAAAAAAGAAATTAAAATAAGGTTTTAATAAAAAAATCTCAGTTGTTTTTCCTGCATATATTGAGACTGAATAAATTATGTTCTCATTTTGATAATATGGTAAAAGATTACTAATTTTAAAGTATCAATTATATCTGTAATAAAGCAACTTGTTCTTAGAGTATTTGGGGGTATCTTGATGCCTTCAACTTGCTAAAAATTTTATTAAGAACTTTATGGATCATGGTCATGGATGAGATTAATCTACAATTTCCTTTTCTTGTCAGATTGTTTTCAACATTTTCTACCATCATAAGGCTAGTGCTGTAAAAAGAAGTTGGGTAGTTCCCCCTTGTTCTCTTTTCCTCCCAATGTTCTTTCTGTTAGAAAGATTCTGTAAAATTCATATTGTTTCTTCTTAATATAAACTAAGATATTTCACTAATGAAATTTGCTATCTTGGGCTTTCCTTATGTAAAAGCTTGTAGTACCAATTCAGTCAATAACATTTGGCTGTTTATGTTTTCAGTCCTTTAGCATTAACAGGCTAAGTTTGTCTTTCACAATAACATCTGGCTGTTTTTTCAGTCCTTTAGCATTAGCTTGTTAAGTTTGTCTTTCAAAAAATTTGTTTGTCTCATCTATGTTGTCAAATTTATTGAAAGAAAATTATTAGCACTTCTTTTCATCACTTAAATAAGTGGGGAACTCCTACATTATTGCCTTGACATTGGCAAATTATGTGTTCTCTTTCGTGGTCACTATTGTCAAAATGTTGACCATTTTATTAAATTTTTCAATGTACATTATTTTGCTAATAAATTTTTACTTGTTTGTCTTTCATTCCTTTTATTTTTAATATTTCTTTCTTTCTAATAAGTACGATTTAGTTATTTATCTGTTTAAAAGTTCTAGAGTAAAAAGTTAGATGATTTTATTTAAAATGATTCTTTTTCTAGTTATCTCACTTAATGATATAAATTTCACCTTAAGTACTCTTTAGCTGTCCTCAACAAACTTTAATTTTTTCACAAACTTTTAAAATGTCCTTTATCATTTTTTGACTTCTAAGTTACTCAGAATTATGCAGCTTTATTTTTAAACATATATGGTCTCTAAAATATCTTTCTTTTAATGTTAATTAATTTAAAATGTAGAAGATAATATACTTTGTAGTACTACATATTCTTTTGGACTTTTTAAGTTTTTTGTTTGTTATTATTATTATTTTTTTAAAAAAATTTCTCTGCATGTAGAAGAACAAACTGGATAACTATTCACATGTCTAACTCTGAAAGTATTGTAATACTGAGCATGGGGCTTGGATCTTTGTCTCATGAATTTGAAGAATAAAACCTAAAGATACAAGGGTAAGAGCAAAATAACAGAATTTATTAGAGTAATAGAAAGAAAGTAGAGCTCCCAAGGAGTAGGGTGGGGTGGGGGGATATTGCCAAGAGAGGAGTACTGGAGAGTGGTTATTGTCGAGGAGTTTATGTGTTTAAAGAAGTTTATGTGTTTAAGGGTTTAAGGAAGCTTGCTCCAGAATCAGTCCTGGGTAGGCATTCATTCAGTGTCTGTGAGCTCTTCACATGCCCATTGGTCCAATCAGGTTACTGTGCTTTATATTTTTGGTGGGGGTCTGGGTACTATGCAACAGATGTCTCAGTATCTATTAGTTTTTCTGCTTATGCAAGAATCAGACTGGCCTTGATTAGCCCTGGGTTCTGTCCGTAGTTCCTCAGCCTTGCTACACAGACCTGGAAGGGCCCCAAATCTTCTTTCTGCCTATTTTAACCCGTTCTCCTGCCACAATATGATCCAAATTGTAGATTGTAGTGCTTCTGCAAAATGCTAAAATGGTCAAATGATTCATAGAATTGTTCATATTTTCTATATTCTTAATTTCAATGATTGTCTGCATGTTCAAACAGGTACTAAAAGAGAAGTGTTAAAACCTCCTACAGCTCTTCTATGTACTTTTGTTGGTTTTGTCTCCTGTATTTTGATGTTGTGTTATCAGATGCACACACATTTATGATTGCCATAATTCAAGGATGAATTTTCTTATTAAACTTTCCACTTTATCTGGGTTATGCTCCCTTTTTAAAGACTACTTGACTAATATTACTAGTGCTCACAATTTTCTGTGTGTTTTTGCTTGTTTGTTCTTTGACATGGCATACCTTTTCTCATCCATTACCACTTTTGACTGCATTTTAACTTTTAGCTTTATTGTTTATGAAATCATATACTTGTTCTTTTATTCTTTGTTTATGATGAAAACCTTTGCCTTTAATTGAACTGGTTATCATTTTGCTATGGGCTGAATTGTATACCCCTAAAATAAATATATTGATACCGTGTCCCCCAATATTATAGTATTGGGGATGGACTCTCTGGGAAGTAATAAGATTTAGATGAAGTCATAGGGATGGGTCCCTCTTGATGGGATTACTTCCTTTTTAAGAAGAGTCACCAGATATTGCTTGTAGACATTGTTTTCTTTCTATCCCAACTCCATGTAAGGACATTGCAAGACAGCTACCATCTACAACTTAGAGTCCTCACCAGATCAGAGCCAAGTTGCCATCTTCATTGTAGACATTCAGCCTTTAGAACTATGGGAAAATATGCTTTTATTGTTTCAGCCACTCAGTCCATAATTTTTTATTATGGCATTCTGAGTAGACTAAAGCACATTTAAAGCAAGTTTGGATGCTATTAAATTTAGTATAATGATTTTCATAAGATATTCATTTATTCCATATATTTATGGTTCTTATATCTCTTTTCCTCTGGCTTATTGTGGGTGGATATAATTTTTAAAATTTTATTTCCTTAGGTAGCTTTTAGCTATTTCACTTTATATGATTGTTAATGCTCATTCTAAGGATTAGGTATGTGTATTAAACCTATAAGCGTAGTTCGTTACTCTTATACCAGATCACATAAAATCTAAGTATTCATATTTCCACTCAATAGTTTAGTGTTTTTATTGTCGTATGTTTCATACCTACTGAGTTTCTTAATACAGTATGTTTAGGCTGTAATTAGTTGTATTTTTAATAATTTAATTGAATAAAATAAAATAATGATTTAATTGAATAAAATAAAATTACATAACCTCTTGTATTTAATCTTGTTTCTCATTCCTTTCTTCACTTTTTATACTATTGAATCTTAAATTTTCCTGACATTTAGCTCTAGCCTCAAAAATTTCTATAATTATTCCTGTTCCTAACAAATTTTCTCAATTTTTACATATTTGAAAATATCTTCATTTCACCTCAAAGTATGCTATTTCATTGTCATATGGCACACACTATTTCTAAGGAAATGTCACCTTTCATTTGTTTAGTTGATTACTTTTATGTAATAAGTTGATATTTTTTCTGGTGACTTTCAAAACATAATTTTGGGGGGTTTTTCAGTGGTTTGTCCACATCATTCATAAGAGTGCTTTGTAATGATTTTGTTGAGTTTGTTGGTCTTGGAATTATAAATTTAGAATTTTGATCAATATTGAAGAATTTTGTTGTGTTCATATTCCAGTTAATCCTGTCTCAACCCTTCCCCCATCCTGTTGGGGACTCAACGAACCAGATGGTTTGCTGTTTAATATTTTCCCGCAGATTATTAAAGACCATCAGGTCTTATTGAAATCTGTTTTTTTTTCTTTGTTCTAGTTATCACAGCAGATAATTTCTATTAATTTATCTTCTAGGCTTTCAACATTTTATTTTATTTTTTCAAGCATGTTGTTAAGCTCATGAAGTAAAATTTTTACTTTGGATGTTGTTTTCACACTGACTTTTTATTTTTTACAGTTCTGTTTTTCTTCCCTTAATCTGTGCTGCTTCACCATCTGTTATTCATTATGACTGAGTAACATTTTACTTTAGGTCCTTGAACATATTTATGATACTGCTTAAAAGACATTTTCTGCTAATCCTATAATTTGTATCTTCTTACAGCCAATTTCTTCTCACTTTATTTTCTCTTGTCTGTGGTTCACAAGTTCCTGTTTCTTCCTACGTAGAGTATTTGTAATTGCACATTTTAAAATATTGATGATGCACAATAGGGTACCTAATTCTGTTATAACTTTTGAAGAATTTTGATTATCATTTTAGAAGGTTGTTATTTTAGCTATATTTAAATTACAAACTCTATCTTCCCCGCAGCATGGAGAAACAGCAGTTAAAACTTCTGCTCACCCTGTTAAGCTGTTAAGTGTCTCCAGTCGTTTTCTGCAGAGACCCTGTAGAACCTTATGCTTATGTGCAATTCAGATGTCATGAAAGAACTTAAGCACAGTTTCTATGAATATTTTTTTAAATTCCCATGTTTGTTCCCATTGGGGTCTCTCTATATTTCTGCAAGCTATGAGAGCCCTAAAATGAATCTTCTAACTTTTGAATCCAGTACAATTTTGTATGAATTTTAGATACACTAGACTATTTTTTAGGATTATTAATACACCATGCTTCACAGACTGGCGATTGCCCTCAGGTAAAAAGCTATATAAATGTGAATATCACTCAGTCCAGTTTCTCAAGTTAGCTGCTGTTGTTGTTTTGGTGTGTGTCTGTCCGGTTTTATTAATCTGGGGTATATATACAATATACTTTGCTAGTGGGACTTGGACTCCTGTTAGTCCGGCTTTCCTAGCAGATTGTTCACGTTTAATTTGCAGAAAGCCTTGCATGCTCACCCATGAATAAATCTGTCAATATAGAGAATGATACACAGAATGGGCCTTCTCAAGTAAACTTTTGCTCCTCATTCTGAGTTGGGGTTCAGCTCTCCTCTTATTTTCTGGATGGCAAGAAGGGAATAAAATCAAAAGCAGAATGTGTAGTCCTCAAGAAAGGAGATAAAAGACATTTGTTCTGATAACCACCATAATACTGAGAAATGAGTATAGAAGACTTTATACGGAAATTTTCCATTGCTGTTTTCCATCCAAAATAGATTTAGAATAGAAAGCAAGATTTAATATATAAATCTTTTCATTGGGTTTTTCCATTCAAACTAGATTTGAGTACATTCCAGGATAGGTGAATTGTTAAATGAGGAGATTTGGAATGCTCAGGATTTCATTTCTGAATGCCAATTATACACAAAAATAAAACAATACTTTGAAATTAATCATGAAGGTGGAATAAATATTGAATTACAATATATTTTAAAGAATTTTCACAAAGTAATTATAACAGTCATTTAAATACAATCATCCCTGCTATATACACATTAGAGTAAAATATGATTGGTTCTGCAATAACTAGATACAAACTGTAGTTATAAACATCTATATTTTACCAAAAATTAATAAAAATTATAGATTTTAACATAAAACATTGTTTTCTGGGCTGGGGTTGTGGCTTATCAGTAGAGCACTCAGCACGTGCGAGGCCCTGGGTTCAATCCTCAGCATCACATAAAAATAAATAAATAAAGGTATTGTGTCCAACTACAACTAAAAAATAAATATTAAAAAATGTGTTTTCTTAGTAGTATGTTCTCTATTAAATGTTTTAAACTAAATTTTATCATGCATTAAATATTTTGCTCTGGGCTGATTTATTTATTTTCACATAGACATGTCTTTATTGATTTAAAAACAGGATTCTTTATTTTATTTCACCTTTCCTTTTCAACCTGTCTGTTCCTAGTGTTCTTTAATGGTGCACATTATTAATACTGACAGGAACTTAGACAAATATAAATGTGATGCTCATGTGGAAGACAAATTTGTAAAGTTAAATTATCATTATTTCATAATTTATTACCTGGGTAAAAAGCTGTCACAAAACATCTGGTTCATCCTTTGTTACATAGCTTTAATAATCAGTATAAGTTACATGATTGAATTTTTGAGTTATCAGCGAGCTATGATATTGATGTATAAAATTTAGAACACAGAGATAGGTTTTATTGTAGCAAATTTCTGGGCTATGGGAAAGTAAAGCAATTAATAATAACTTTTGCTGATCCATTGTCTTGTTTGGTCAAAGACCTTAATGTTGTGATATAGTGAAGGAATGTACCCGAGGGAAAAAACTTCAATTTTTCCCCTTGACAAACATCAGTTGTTGATAAGGTAGTTGAAGTCACATTCATCAATTTCTGCTGTGCTGTGGGAGAATTTTATTGAATTATAAAGTTCAAGTATCACAGATTCACTAAAAGAGTCACACAGGATTTAAGTAAACTATAGAATGCATTTTCCAGTTTCCTATTCGTTACTTTTTTTTTTAAGTCTCCGTTTTTTTTCTATATATGGGTCATTTGATACCAACCATAACTCTGCTTCCTTTCACCGTATGGTATGTGTCCTTACATGAAACAGTAATGCAGTGATGTTTAATTCATTTATTTGGGACTGTGTTTTACAGCTGTTAGTTGTTTCTGATCAATTCCGTGAGCATAATTTTTACTTTGTTCTTGTAATTTTTTCCTTTTTGCCACCCTCATTCTATTTCACTTCATAAATTTCAAGACAAGTCCCCACCCATTTTATCATTCATCCTAATAGGATTTTATTTGTATATTCTTACCTCAAGTTCTGTTTTATTCAGGTTCATGGAAGGTATAAGTCCCTGTTTTTGTCACTGTATAAGCATAAGGTTAATCCTGAAACTCAAATTATCCACCCAGTATATTTTGATGAAAAGCTTCTTTGTTGCTACTATTGGTGGTGGTGATAAAATATAGAAACATAGATTTTAGTATTTGAACTATTTTTTAAGTGTGTAATTCAGTGACATTAAGTACATTCACATTTTTATGCAATCACAACCTTAAAGAAAATGTATCATTCCTTCCAGTCCCTATTAAAAAACCACTATTTCTATACATTTTACTATTGTATGTACCTTATATAAGTAAAGGGAAGCAATATTTAGTCTTTTGTGACTGGTTTATTTCTCTTAGCAAAATGTCTTTAAGTTTCACCCATGTTGTAAAATATCAGAATTTAATTTTGTTTCAATATGAATAATATTACATTATATACCACGTTTGTATATCTATCTCTGGACATTTGGTTTGATTTCATCATTGTCTATTGTGAACAATGTTGCTTTGAATTACTACTCTGTTCAAGTTTCTGCTTCCAGTTGGGTGCACCCACATAAAAGGCAAATTATTAGATGATATGTTAATTTTGTTCTTAATTTCTTGAGGAAACAAGATCATGTGTTTCACGGAATTGGCACATTTTACTTTCTCACCAGCAATTGCACAATGATTTCAATTTCTCTGTATTCTTGCCAACACTTATTTTTTAATAGTCATTCTAATGAGTATAAATTGATATCTCATTGCAGTTTTAATTTTCATTCTACAATAAGGAATGGCATAAGTAGTTTTAACTAATTATTATTTTCTTGAGTTTAGTGTCTAATAAGATACTATAGGAAAACTATATCTAGTATTTTCAAACTTAAATATTCTGCTTATATCTTTTTCTGCACAAATGATGGTTACCTTTTTAAAGATGAATATTAGGGTATACATTAAAAACATATTAATATAAATAAATACAGGATATATACTTACTTTCTTTCACTACATGAAATACATTGTGACTTATTTCAAAGGCTTTTCTGATAGTTTTTGGATAAATAAATATGCAGTAGAAATAAAAGAGCCTTTTTAGAACAAACACAGATATCTTGAAATATGCCTGTGATATTTCCTAGATGTAAAGAAAGTGGTCAAATATTTAACCACTTCAGTCTCAATTTCTTCATCTGAAAATAAATGAATAACCCCACCATCATACAGAAATTTTTGGGATAGTTTGGGATATTTTTAGTAAATATTAACTTTATTCTTGGACAAAGTCTCCTTCCCTGAATCAGTAGTATAGGGAGTGGCAACATGAAGCCTTTTGACAATAAAATTTTCGTGAGTGTTTTAAGCAGGTCTTCACTTTAGTCACCCAGTTTGGCTTGGCTCTTCTGATCCTTCCATGTATTATGAGAAAAATGTTCTGCAGTTCAACATTCACAGTGGGCTGACCTGGTCCTAGCCTACTGCCTGTAGTCAAGCCTACCTTGCTGTTTCAAATTAGCTTGTAATAGTTAAAGAGCAATCAACCCAGAGATCAGGGTGAAAATCATTTTTTTTTGTTTTAATTTTTAAGCCACTGAATTTGGAGTTGTTATGGAATTTAGGTACATTATTGCAAGAGCTAGTCATAAATATAGTTGTTAATTTTTTCCTAAGACACACAGTTTAGTGATGCTTATGAACTCACCATATTCAAAATAATTTCCCCAAATTTTTGAAGCTAAATATAATTAGAGAGGAAACCAAAAGTATAGAAATACAGTTGCTAGTTTAAAAAAATAACTTGCTTGGAAGACAGCATTATATATGCTTCTTTATTTATATGTTAAATAGTATGATATATCTTAGTATATTAAGCATTGCAGCTTTGAAAATGTGATGAAGGTAGAAAATTTGTTGAATATATACAACATCTGTAATGTGATATGAAAATGTTTGTGACTCCTATGAATGAGAAACATACTAAAAGTGTTACTGCTATTCCACTGTCTGGTTTACATTTACAAGTAAAAGACACATTAAATCCACGTGAAGATCTTAGTGAAGATAAAGACCAAGTTTAATTTCCTTTCATATCAATTTTTCCATCTTTGAGTTCAAGTTTTTGATCATTAAATGGGACCTGGTGTGAGAAGTACTTACATAATGCCTGACATTAGAAGATATTCAGTAATTATTTATGTACCTATATTAGTCATTGGCACTACCAAACTTTGCATATATATTTTGAAAATGTGACACAGTGTAAGAACAATAGTATTTAAACTTCATCACGGAAGAACAAATATCATCATGCCTTGAAAATCTAGGGACTAAGAATTCTAAGAAGAATTTAATGCTAACTAGATTAATAATTTCTTCTTGTTTATACTGTTTAAGTAGAATGAGGAGACAGCATCAACATAAAGCAAGTGGAAAGACAGTTGAGGGTATGCAAGGGAAAAGGTACACAGAAGTTTGTGGTTACGGTATAGACATGTCACAGTATTTATGAGATAAGAGTAGAGACGTAGCTATTTTCTTGATTGTGGTGAACAGAAAGATAGGTTTTATTGTTTTGTATCTGTCAGTGATGAAGAATCATGGGCCAAACCATCAAAGTTGTGCCTTTGGAAAACAATTATTGTTGTTATTGCTATTGTTAGAATTTAGATTCTAGTTACAAGAGCACTGGGTGTTTTCAGGAAAGGGATTTAAAATACTACTATAATCAGGAGGAAAGGAGGGCTTGAAGTACAACAATACAAATTTCAAGAAAGTCACTAATGACAGACATGTTTAAATTCAATTTTCATCTATAATATTAGCAAGATTCAGTCTGATCTTGTAATTTTTTCACATGATGCTTTTGCCTCTGCAGAAGGCTGTGTGAATTCATTATTACGTGAGTGTTATGGGCCAGGCTATATGGGCAATGATCAAACAGACTCCATTTTACTGACTCCATATCATGTAAGAAATGCTTCTCCCATGGGAAAGTCCTGCCTCTGTACCCATTAATAGTTACCTAGCATAACATACTTGCCAACACAAAATGGCAATTCTTATATAATGTAAAATTGCTCTGTCTTTGGTTCCCATTTTTCTTGGGCAATGTACCCTGTCAGAGATCAATTGTCTAGACATTATTAAACATTCTCTAACTTGTACCCAACTAGGATCATTTTGACCCATTTCCCTTCTGCTTGCTTGCTGCTAGGCCAACCTGGGAAGACAGTGGGAAATACCAATGTACCTATTGCATTGTTTTGCTAAGTGCTGGATTCAGCTTCTGTACCCCTTTTTGCTTATGTGGTTTTTGCCTTTAAATACCCTAAAATGTTGAAGCTTGAGGCTGTTTTCTGCACAGACAACTTGGTCCTGTAGGATCAGTTCCGGCCTGTCAGAATAAAGACTTTTTAATTTGGACAAAACTGGGATGTGGTGTGTTTTCTGAGCGACCTGCCCCACAACAGTGAGTACACTTATGCATATACACATGTCAAAATTTTCACCTAAAGTGTTAAAAAATTTCGTATATATATAAAATGTACATTTAAGGTTTTTATACCTTAAATGTACTTTATATATGTCTCATTATGGGATATAGAAACATGACAAGTTTTCCTTTTTTCATATTCTATTATTTATAAGGGTAAATAAGAATGACATTTTTATTTAAATTCACACACTTGTATACTGAGATTAAGTAACATATGGCCTAGATTACTCAAATACTAAATAGAATTTAAGTATATCCAGAATTCCCAAATCAACACAAGTCCAGTTGAAATAAAATTTTCAACTTGAAATTTAACTGCCCAAAGTCTGTATTCCTAGCAGAATATCTTCAAGCACTGAATTTTATCTCAGATAAAAGCAAATGAAAAATGTAAAAATTAAACAACTCACTATATATCTAATGTGTTGAATTGAAAGGAAAGGAGTATTGACTTATGCATTTTGAAGAGCTGGCTTAAATTTATTTTTTAAGAATGGTGTAAAATCAACAGCTCTAAAACCAAAATGACTACAACACTGTTTAATTTATGGACTTGTTTTAACAGTTAGAAAGTCAATGTTGGCAGCAGATATTAACATACCATAGAAAACTTTCAAGGCTTATCTGGGAAACTGAGTCTTGTCAAACATTCCCATACATAGCCACATCAAATCCATGCAAGTTATTTACCACAATTTTTACTGTACATATTCAGATAGAATAAAATACAGGAAAAACTGCAAAGAAGAGAAAGCAAAGGAGTAAGAAGCAAACAAATATTGATCACAAAACCTTCCCAGAAAGTTTGCTCTGTATTAAAATAATGAAAAAGTCTATTGTAACACAGAGCAACACCACCAGAGACTTAAAGATGCATGGGGGGACTGGAGAAGACAGACAGTCTTGAAATTACAATATTGAGGATAGAAGAGAAATAAAGGAGAATGAGGATTGAAGAGGAAAAGGGCAGCAATAAAGGGAAGAAACATGACAAAAGAAAATTTAAAATAGGAAAATGCAAAATGCCTTCCCAAACTTTTCTCAAAAGAAACATTCATCCAATATAGAAAGCATACTTTGCTTTACTACCAGAAAGAATTGCTGTTGGACTAATTAATCTGGTAACTCAATAAAAGTTTCAGTTCTGTCTACAGAAATGCAAAAATGCAAATTGTCTTTATTTGTATATAAAGTTAAGAAAAAACATGTAGAAAAATAAGAACCCCCAAATTTCAGCCGTTAAGCCCCTGATCAATGGCAAAGTAGAAGAGATGTGTGATGCACCATTTTATTATGAATGAAATTGTCTCTCCATCCTCTGTATTAGGCCAGGAGATGCAGTTAGAGCATGGGTAGCACACTGTTGAAAGAATTTAGGAATCAGGTCTAAAAATGGCTTAGGTGAGTTCCATCTATGTCCTACTGTCAACACCAAATCCAGGAAAGCTGATAGATATGCTATGGATATACCAAGGAAAGAACCATTTCATAGATAGTGATGAGAACTAACTATCAGTCTCTGTTTTTGGTGTATAAGATGGAATATGATTTGGTCTTGGTTTAATCAGGGTAATGAGGGTAAATGTAACAAATAGGTAAAGGAAAAAAGAAGGGTGAAGGCCAGGATCAAAGAGAGATCTGATTTAGAATTTTATTTTATTTTTCCTGCTTGCAACGATAAGGAGAGTCCCTGAGGGAGACGACTCAGATGAACAAATAAGAGAATGAAGTCGTAGGATGCTCCCAAATATGGTGATGAAGGTAACTATCAGAAATCAACAAAAAGAAACAGTAAAAATAAAATATGGAGAATGGAGAAAAAAAAACAGAATACAGGTAAAGAAACCTAAGGAAATGGTCTCCCCAAAAGGATGATACTAAATTATGACAAATAGTACTGAGGCAAATTAAGACTTGACAGAAAAAAAATTGATTTATGGTTAAATGACATCATTTTATGACTTTTTTTTGGTGGAATCAATGGGGATACAAGACAATTTAAAAAAAAAAGAGAAGAAAATAGGTGATTAAGAAAGAAGGGACACTGATTCAGAAAGTCCTTTAGGCTTTCCTTAACAAGCTATTACTGTGTAATCCATACAATCATGGCAAACTCAACTTCCATTACTTACTGAGTTCTGGGGATTAGAGGAAGCAATGGGAAAGACAAATAAAACATAATTTAAATTTCTAAATGAATTTACGATTTAGTGGGTAGCCAAGCCAGTCAAGTGAAATAATAAATCTAATTTAATGTTTTAGGTTTTATACTAGCAGTAGAAAAAGAACATGGCTCACTGGGGACACAAACAATGACATTATCAGCTCAATCTAATTAAGTATTCTATGGTCTCTGACCATCAGTGGTGAATAAAGAATATGTTTCTTGCTTTCAAACTTAAAATGTATTATGGGCCTGACTTACGTGTAGCTCTGTCGCTCATTCATGTGCTTAATTTTCATTTGAATGCATTTTTTTCATTTGATTCTTTAACTTTTGCTATTATTTGACTGTATTTATAATGGATTATCACCTTTGATTTTCCTTAACCTCTATATTCACTTACTTTCTCACTGAACTATATTTATCAGTCTTACCAAATCCATTTTCAGAGATTATGATGCAGTTCATAATACATTATTTTACTTTTAGTTTTATTTTATAATAGAATTATGTAAATATTTTAAAATATATGATTCTAAAATGCATTTAACAAAAGTGATTTAATTTTTTTGTCAGATGATTGTGCTTGGGATTATTTTACAATTAATTGTTTATCTTTTTCCTCGGTTCTGAAGTAATTAAAGAGGACAATCGATAACTAGTATTTTGTTTCACGTTAATTGAATTAATTGATAATTTATATAGAGAGTCCCTTTCCAATTAATTCAGTTCCAAACACAATATACTTGGAAACTGTATCTGAACTTTGTGTTCCTTTTTTGAAAAATAGTATTAGTAATGAGTAAGTAAATTCATAAGATGAATATTTCATGGTTACTAAAGGATACATACAGATCATTTGCCTCATAGGGAAAATTCATAAAACACATAAATAATTAAAATTTATTTATGTTTGTCAAAATAAATCAAGGGCTGTGGTTGTGACTCAGTAGCAGAGCGTTTGCCTAGAACATTTGAGGTACCAGGTTCAATTCTTAGCACCACATATAAAAATAAGCACATAAAATAAAGGCATGCTGTCCATCTACAACTTTACACAAAAATAATTAATTAATTAACAAAACATATTGTTACACACACATAAATTACAGTTGCTTATTTACCTAATTGAGCTTTTCTTCAATATCAGTAATTTGAAGAATTTATTCTCAACATTAATGTATATAAAAACATTATCCTTACTATTATTTTTCCCCAAAATTATGTTTATAAGTGTCCACAGTCTTTACTCAATACACTTATTAAAAATATTCTAGAATATGAGACTGACTTCTGTTTCTAATTTTTTCACTTGTATAAAATTAGTGCTTGCTCATCGTTTTTTGGAAAAGAATTCAATCATGTGCAAACTCATTTATTGACAAAAAATGGTTATGTCTTTGGAAATAGTTACCTATGTCCTAGAATATTGTGAATGTTATGGTTTTAACAAAAGTATTTTACTATGAATGCGGTATACATCCCACATTAACAACTTAGATTATATATAAAAATATCCTGAGCCATAAAGAGCTCACCATAGAACTATAGTTAAAATCCTAGAGATTATCGGGACCAGCCCTTTCTTTGTAACCCCAGAGGGTTTATAATGCCCATATGTTGCACAGAACTATGAGAACTTATATTTAGTTTAAATTTAATGGAAAGAAAGACAGTATAAGTTCAGTCAAAACCATCTAGAGACTCATTAAATTCAAATTTTATAAAATTCATATGTAGTTATTATGGTTTGCTCTATAAATATTACTTAATAACATGAAAGAAAATACTTAATGGATATTCTTTCTATATTTCTTACCATTGTGAAAATTAAAAAATGCTAATCAATGAGAATAAAATATGGCTATTTATTCAAGGTTTAGTGTTGTAAGGGAGTTAGCTACCAATTCTTACCTTTGGACATGATTCAAAGGCAGACAGAGGAAAGGATAACTTGATAGTGGAAAACAAGGGAAAGTGTCAGTTATGCCAGTTATAAAACTATTTGATATGAAGAAGCTGTGGAATAACTACAAGCAGGAAATCCCATGTTTTTGGTCATGAATACATATTTGGCTTTCTGTGGTTGGTCCTAAATTGGAAGCAAGAAAAAAAGTCAGAGAAATTGTCAGTTTTTCAGGTCTTCCCTTTCAGGCTGATTGCTATAAGGGTTATTGTTCAACTTTCTGTCCCGTGTTGCTACAGGCAGGTGCCTGACTCCTTATAAGTCTGACCAAGACTTCAGGATTGCCTACTAGACTGGTAACTGGAAATTATGGGTTAGTTTCCTGGGTTGGTTGCTACAAATTGTGAACCAGAAATCTTTTCTTCTATATGCTCTTACCATTTGTCCATTTGTTTATTTAGTTTCTCATCACATAACAAAAGACATGAGAAGCAGATTTGAACCCAACCTAGAGACTAATATCCAATGCCTAACCACAGGTTAGCTTAGCTGAAGTCCAACTGATCTGCAAATATATGAACATGTGATTTCTTTAATGATGTTTTAAGTCTTAAATTTTGGAAGATTCTAACTATGCAGTGAAATTGTGACAAGTGGACTAATTAAATGGTGACAATTCAAAGATGCCTGCTTCTACTGGCACCAAATATAACAATTAAAGAGGAAAAAGAACATCCAAAAATAATATTACCTACATGCATTTGACTACAGGCTTTGAAGCTGGACTTGCTCTTTTGTTTGTGGAGTCCATTGTGTTCATGGCTTTAGTTTAAACATTGAAGATATACTCATGGGCAAAGCAGACAAGGTCGCTATTTTTCAAAAGGCAAGCAATTTTGCTTATAGGCAATAATCCTAGGATCACTTGGATGTATTCTGATAGTGGATATTAAAGGTAGGCATAATGAACATTTGGAAAGTACATGAAAAAAGATAAAACTCAGAATGTGTGTTTACATCAACTGGCATAGATGCTAACAAAAATGATGAGATGGGAAATTGTCAAATGAGAGCAAAAAGTTTCATGAGGCAAAAATTGAGATATAACCATTGGATTTAGCAATTAAAAGGTAATATCAATAATATCTGAAAGGATACTTTTATGTAAGGAAATATATGGGAGATTAAAGTGGGCTGAGATGTGATTCAACAGGAAAAAGAAGTGGTGTGAATACTATTTAGGGAAGTTTGGCAATCCAAAGGTAAAATATAGGACAAATGACACAGACATTAGAAATCAAGAAGAACTTTGTTTTTGTTAAGATGAGAGGGATTTGAGTACACTTGGGTGACAAAAGGCCATGAGCAACCCAGCAATTGACTCTCCATGCGTAATTAAGCATATTTCCTGGGGAGCATGGAGGAAATGAGTAAGCTTTGAGCCAAGTCCCAAATCTCACTGTGTCTAACTTCTCTGTGGGAAAGTGTCATGTGTAAAATATTAGCTACTGCCTTCAAATATGAATCCTTTTCCTTTCTGTCTTTACAGAGGCAAAAGAATATAAAAAGACAAGCCTGTCAGTCAGCTTTTCATTGCTGTGATCAAAAGACTTGAAAAGAACAACTTAGAAGAGGAAAAGTTTATTTTGGCTCATGGTTTTAGAGATTCAGTCCATGGTTGGCCAACTCTATTGCCTGGTCCTAAGATGAGGTAGAACATCAGAGCCAAAGGGCATGACAGAAGAGTTGCTCACCTCATGGCAGCCAGGGTTTGGGTCCAAAGAGCTAGGAATAATATAATACTCAAGAACATGTCCCCAGTAACCTACTTCCTCTAGCTACTCCCTACCTGCCTATAGTTATCACCCATCAACTGAATCAATCCACTGTTCAGGCTAAAGTTTTCATAATCTAATCATTTCAGCTGTGAACCTTCCTTCATTGTCACACATATGAGCTTTGGAGGGATACCTCACATACAAACCATAACACTGGGTGTGTTGGGACACTCCTGTAATCCCAGAGATTTGGGAGTCTGAGACAGAAGGATCAACATTTTCAGATCTGTCTTGACAATTTAAGGAGACTCTTTCTAAAAAAAAAAAAAAAAAAAAAAAAAAAAAAAAAAAAAAAACAAAAACGTAGAATTAAATAAAATAAATAAAACAGCGTTGGGTTGGGGATATTGCTCAATGGTAGAATATCCCTGAGTTTAACCCTCAATAATAGGGTGGAAAAAATATATGAATATATGAGATTCCTTTTCTATCCTATATCCATTGTAATGTACCATATGACTTCATTTGAGAGTCCTCATCATGTGCAGCTGTCAGATTACCAAGTTGTTTAAAAAAGACTCAGAATCCTACCTGTACCTGGGCTGAGGCTCAATCCTTTATTCCCTGTCTCTTTCCTACTATGGAATTATTTGTGTCATTTTATCCACCAACAATTAAAAGCAGCATCCCTTCTTTTATTCAAATCTATTGGAGGAGGTATTTGCCTGCCTGAATGAATTAGCTGTTTGTCTCTGTGTTAGTCAGCTTTTTGTCACTGTGATCAAAATACCTGACAAGAACAAGAGGTGGAAAGATTTATTTTGACTCAGTTTTGGAGGATTCAGTTCAGGTTTGGCAAGATCCAAGACAGAAACATCATGGGAGAGGAGTATGGTGCAGGAAAGCTGGTGAGCTCAGGACCAGAAAATAAACACAAAGAGAGAAAGAGCAGCCAAGGAAAAAACGACACTCCCCAAGGGCATACTCCCAGAGACATACTTTGTGCAGTCATGTCTCACCTGCCTATGGTTACCACCCAGTAGTTCATTCAAATGGATTAATCCACCAATGAAGGTACAGTGCTTATAATACTGTCTTTTCATTTTTGTACATACTTGCATTGCCTAACAAAAGAACTTTTGGGGGAATATTAATGATCCAAAAAATAATATTCTCTTGTGATTTTTATTTTGCCAATATGCTTTTATTCCAGCACTTATTTTTAGAAACTTTAAGATTGAGTGTTAAGCTCAAATATTAAATAATAAATCATAAACAAGTATTTCTGTTATTCTATGAAGCTGTCACGCTTTTATAAAACTCTAAAACAGTGAAAATAAGCAATTTCATAAAATTCCAATATAGTCTACAAAATATTCCACAAATATTCTTACAGCTCAATGCTTTCTGGTGCACTTATTTTATTTATTTATTTATTTATTTATGTTGCATTTCAATCTTTGGAAAAATGTCATCTTCCACTGTCTGTATCATCCAGAAGGTTTCTCTCATACAACTGTCTCTGAACCATAATGTATCAGCTACCTTATATACAGTTTGCAATGGGGCAGCAGAAGTCACTTCTACAATAACTTTAAAATTTCTCTCCTAAATCAGGTGGAGGTAATTAATCTCATAGAGTCAGTTTCCTTTTAAGAATATCCTTCTTGATACAACAACTACCAGTTTTGTTGTTTATTGAATTTCAGTCTTCTATCCTACAAACTACCACAAATCAAGATTATGTTTGATTTTGGAGGTTTGATTTTGGGAAGATTCATAAACCAGACCAAAAGATAATCAGGGTATTTGCAAAATTCTATATTGCATAAACTTTTGTTATATTTTTTTGCATTTTTAACATAAAACATTTTAAATGACCCAATTATAGACATTTGTAGGGTAATTGCACACATTTACAGCTTATTCTTTCACTAACTGAATATATGTGCAATGATCAGATCAGGGTAATTCACATACCTATCACTCATACTGTCACTTATGTTAGGAATATTAAAAATCCTCCCTATTATCTATTCTGAAATATACAACAAATTATGGTCAACCATAGTTACCCTACCATACTACAGATTATCAGAAGTTACTCCTCCTGAACAACAGTACTCCTGTACCGTATAAACATCCTCCTTCCATCCTTCCTTTCTCCCCCAATCCTTCTTAGCCTCTTGTAACTATTATTCTGTGATCTATGTCTGTGAGGTCAGCTCTTTCAGCTTCCACATATAAGTTACAACTTTTAGTCCTTTTCCTAATTTCCCTTAACACCTGCAGGCTGACACATGCTACCATAAGTGGCACAATTTCATTATATTTTTTATGACCAGGTAATATTCTCTTCTGTGTATTTAACAAATTTTCTTTATCCATACATATATTGGAGGACACTCAGGTTACATCAATATCTTGGCTATTATGAACTGTACTTCAATAAACATGAGTGCACATCTCTCTTTGAAATGATGATTTTAAAATATTTTGAATTACATGAGTTTGAATTATATTAGAGACAAAACAGGAAAAAAAGAAAAAAAAACTCTAGACTGACTCTTCTGATTTTTTTTTAAAAGAAAACAAAGAGGAAATGCTAAGATCCTCTAAAAAGAGAAATGTGCATCTTTGTTAAAAGGAACATGAATAAGACTGGCTTAATGACTCTGCTCAGATATAGTGTATACAAGAAAAAACATTGGGGCAAAACCTTTCAAAGTTTGGAATAAAAATTATTTTGGACCAGAAACTGTATACTCAAATTAGCATATAAACATGAGCCTCAATCCTCTGAACAAAAAATATGAAATTATAAAGTATTAAATGATTTTAAAATTTGCCAGTAATTATACCTTTATTAAAAAAGCAAAATGAAATTGAAAATCAAGAAAATAAATAGACATTTCCAAATAAAATAAATCAAAATTAAAATTGCATAGCATTTCTAAAAACTCTTTTACTATAAATTAAAAATTAAGTTTTTCCTGGGCTCCAATAGAAAGTTCTTCTACATAAAATGCATTCAGTACAATGAGTGAAACAAAAATGGTGGATGATGATCTAAAGGTTGCCAAATAAGCCATTTTTTTCTTCATGAGAAAAATTGTAAAAGCCCCACAAATTTAGAATACAACCAAAAGAAATGACCAATATATTTCACAAATTTTAAGTTTTGATATTTCATGTTTTTGAAAGATTGATGGCTCTATAAAAAAGGAAACGTAAATTTATTTAGTTGCTTACAATAATTACATGATTTGAAAGAGAGTTTATGACATTTTACCAATAAGGAAAAGTAAGCCTAACCTACTACTGTAGACCTTTATAAAAAAAACAAAACAACAACAACAAAAAACTACTTTATCTAGAAAAATACAATGAAAGCATTATTTGTCTTTTTTCCAACTTCTAGACTCAAATTATACAGAATTTATGGGAATTTAATATCTTACAGAATAGAATATAAATATCATCAATTTTGATAGCTGCCACTTAACAGGAGTAGAAAGTAAGAAAAGGACAACAATAGAGACATAAATGTCTTTAAAAAATAAAGGGGCTATTCTAACATATATGAAAAACATGAAAATTATTGGTGCAAAAAATAAGTGTTTCATTTAGAGAAACATTTTACAACATTTGTAATATTGATAAGTTATATTAGAGAGTTTTTTGTTGATGGGGGCCTCCCTGTGCATTCTTGGATCTTTAGCATCAATAGTAGTCTCTACCTAATTATGAGAGAAGCATCCATTTCTCTCAGTCCTAGTGACCACATATTCTCCGTAAATTGTCAAATTATCTCTGGAGGACAAAAATCTCAATCATTTGAAAGTGCCAATTTAAAGGCATATAATTTGTCTCTCTGATAGCGAAACTGTCAAAAGTGGGCAAAGAGGTTTCAGTTCAGTTTTTGCTGCTGCAACAGAATACCACAGTCTAGTAATTGATTTTCAAAAACAAACAAGCAAAAAAAAAAAAAAACAAAATTATTTCTCACAGTTTGTAAGCTGGCAAGCCCAATACCAATGTGCCAACAGCTGGTACTTTTTGCTGCATTGTAATATGGCAGAGGACATCACTTGTCAAGAGAGCAAGTGGGTAAGACAGGGTGGGAACAAGAGAACACATACAGATGAGAACTAGCATTCATAACAAATCCATTCTCACCATAATGACATTAATCCATTTGTGAGGATGACACTTAATCATCTCTTTTTAAAGGATGTCATCTCCCTGCACCTTCACAGTGGCAATTAAATTTCCACGGAGTTTTTGAAGGGATATTAAAATCATATCAGATGGGGAAGAATGGAATGGTATAAATAAGCTAAATCTTCTCCTTTCATTCATCATATCAAATCATAATATTCCAAGTTAATAAGTAAAACATAAAGATAAAAGCAGTAAATAAGCTAAAAATTAAGAGTAAAAATATTAATGTTAGTTTTGTAAATTGAGGGCAGATAAACTATCTACAAATTAGTTAAAGAAAAACAATATTAGAAACTTTCTGAAAGTAACATAAATGGCTCTAAATCTCTTTAAGTAACTTTCCGAAAATGCCTTATTTTCACTTTATGGGAACTTTTTGAATTAAAGAACAATATAGATTTTGTGTCAAATACTTAAATTATTACCAGAATATTTCCTAAAGTTACTTGATTTCTTTAAACAGTACAATATGAAGCTTACATAATGTAAAAATTCTTTTTGACAGTGTATTTTAATTTCCTCTTTATTTATACAATTATAACACTGAAAGGTGTGTGTGTGTGTGTGTGTGTGTGTGTGTATACACACACTATATATAACATACCAATACATCATCATACCATAAACCCACGTTAAATTAGGTTTATTACGGCAGGTACTAAAGAAAAGAACCAAACAGGAAGAAGTGACTGACAATTGAGGAATTTCTTGTCTCATTGTGAAGATTTAATATTGTCATAATTCTGACAGGAAGTCCAGGATCAAGGCATGAGCATCTGATGAGGGCCTACGTGCCAAGTACCCCTGTGGCAAAGGCACAGCTTAAAAGGGGAAATGCTGTATTCTCCCATGGCTCCCAAGAGCAGGAGGTTGGCAAGCTAAGGAACTCAGCAGGGAGCCTGGTTGAGCTCAGGAAAGAGGCAGAAGCCCTCAGGACTTCACTGATTCTAAGCAGACCTAACTCTTAATACTTCATGTTGGCAACATCTGAAACTTGTCAGAGACATATTAAACCACAGCATCACAGGACAAAAAGTCCTGGACTAGTTCACCAAACCCATCAAGGTTACTAATTCAACCCTAGTCCTTCTGAAGTTGAAATACTGAATTAAGAAAATTCTAAAAAGTCTTCTGAAAACTACCTAAAAGTGAAAATTTTGTTTTTGTTTTTTTCAATGAAATCACTTTTCCCCCTCTCAAGTTTCTCTAACAAATCTTGAAATATACAGACCAACATACTAAGAATCTAGGGAATGTCTCTAAATGCGATGCAGTTCATGTTTTTAAAAAGCATATAAACCTTGTGGAAGTGAGAGCTGAGAGTTGCACTTAAACCATGAATGTCTGCTCTCTATTCTCTTAATAAGTGTGGCTAGTTCTTAATCCTGAAATTGTAAATGGCCACCAAGGGGAAGCAGGCATTTCTTGGAAAAAGGCAATCAGTCAGTCATGCTCCCAGTTCAAAGCAAATAGACTATCTGAACAATGTACTTTAAGCAAGAGAGAAGATTAAAATAAGCAGTATGTCAAGCATGCAGACATGTTAAAGTAGTAATTAAAATAGTTAAAAGGAAAGAAGGAAAGAGCCCAGTCAAAATAAAAACCTAACTCAAGAGAAGCAAGTTTCTCAAGGCTGCCTTCATATATGGAGGTGCAAGTAAATAAATACATAAATAAAATGGAATAAATAAATGCTGAAACAGTAGTTTCTAAAACAGCATAATAAAATGAAGAAGAAGAATGAGTGAGGACATGAGAAAACAGAAGAACAAAACAAGTTTAAGTTATCAACACCGTGGAACAAAGGAGAGATGTTTAAAAAGAAAATGCCTTAACACAAAGGAAATTTTTCTAAATAACCATAGCAAATGAAGATAAAAACAATAAGGGATAATTAAAGCAAACACAGAGAAGGTCCTACACAAGGTAAGCAGTCAAAAATTTAATATAATGTTAATTACCCCTCTGAAGAACTAAATAATTAGAATTGAAAAGCATTCAAAAAGTCTTCTCTTCTGAAAACTAAAAAGAATTTTCAGTTGAAAAGGCAAACTGATTGTGAAGGAAACATGATAAAGAACATTACTAAAAAATATGTTGTGAAATATTATGCATAAATTTTAAAAATAATAATAAGCCAAACAGAAAAAGGCAAATCAAAAAAACAACCAAGGGGGAAAATCAAATTTGCATCTTTCTATAATAGCAGTAAATGCCAGAAGCTTATGAAACAATACTTACAGTTTTGAAAGAAATAAAATATGTACACATAAATGTTAAGAACACTGTGTCTAGCTAAGTTTTCATTTAAATATGAAAACAATGGATAATCATAAATATGAGCATGAACCTACATACTAACTAATCTTAAGGGTAATATAAATTTTATTTAGCAATTAATTGA
Organism: Urocitellus parryii; assembly: GCF_045843805.1. Taxonomy (NCBI): domain Eukaryota; kingdom Metazoa; phylum Chordata; class Mammalia; order Rodentia; family Sciuridae; genus Urocitellus; species Urocitellus parryii. Next base: position 52,319,837 of record NC_135536.1, read on the forward strand.
GCCAGATAAACTTTCGTATCCTTATATATGAATATATGACCAGGGTTACTCCATATCATGTACAAACACAATAATAGGATTTTATTTAGAATAAGTTATACTCCATGTGGGTACAATGTGTCAATATACACTCTACCCTCATGTATATGTAAAAAAGAACAAATAAATTTAAGAAAAACCCCTTTAAAAAAGTAAAGAAAGTATAACAACAGAAAATTCAAAACAGAAATCTGAGGTAAAATATCTAGCAATGAGCATGGATTTACGTGACTAGCAAGTAAATAAATTAAATATTTTGTAACTTCTGGTCATATAAAAGTATGAAATGCCATAAATAGTGTCAACGTAAAATAATATGTAACAAAGGTGTTTGTGGGTGGAGGGAAAATAAAGGAAGTGTTGGAGGGCCCAGGTACCGCAGAACCTTGGCAGGCTAATGAAAGATGTTTTAGAAATGAAAGCAACAAACCTACAAACAAGAAAAAATACTTATTCTTCTCTGTTGTATTTAATAGAGACAAATTTTATAAATAATAGTTCCTGTGGTAAAGAAATTCCACAAAACTGAAAATAAGAAATTTCTTTTATTTTTCTTTTGAAAATAAACTCAGTCAACTATTTATGATCTTGGCAAAGACAAAGGCTATTCCTCTAATCTGAGACCAAGAATCCACTTAAAATTTAGGTATGTAATCAGCAAGTCCAACTTCCAAGTCTGATAATGTGTGTATATGTATGTGCTTTTGTGGTTTTCAAGCACAGGTAACCAAGCAGCAGTAATGCTTCAAGGCTAGTTGTAATCTCATTAAAGTGAGAAGCATAAAATTAATTAATAGTTATTATTAATACAATACTTAAAACCATTTCTGGAAATTCTGGATGCTGATATTGGGAAAGAAAAGTGGAAACACACTCTACAGATATTAATTGGAAGCAAAATATAAATGTATCTGGATGAGTTATATGTGTAGATGATCTAAGCTATTTAACTGCAATAATGTCAATAAAAATTTCAGACTATGATCAATAACAAAATATCTACACAAAAATTGGTGATATTCTTATATTTTTTAATGTTAGTAGGTAATTGTTCATGGGTCTCTCGCATTTCTGCTCATCTTGAATTTCTTTTTCAAAGATGTTGTATAGCAAACAGTTTTGGAAGGTTGATAGCGTCTCCCTCTAGAAGACAAGTTATATTTGTTTACTGTTCAAGATAATAAAGAAAATGTCTTCCTTTAACCAGTTACAGAAGGTGGAGGGGTTCCTAATCATGGATTTTGAAATGCAAACCCTTTGCAAACACCAAGCCTACTTGAGCCTCTCCACTTCACCCTGTTGGGAATTGGTAAAAGGGACCTGGCAATCATGGAGCTCAGGCTGCTTTCAGCATTGTGGGGAATAAAGTCCATTTCTCTGTCCAAGGACTCTGGGGTCTTCTACCAACATCCATGAGACTGTGGCAAGCTAATTTGTTACCTAGCAAGTAAGGTAAGTTTTCAGAATTTTCATAGTTCTTGACATAAAGTAGCTACTTAAAAGATACACTAAGTGTAACACAATTTTGAATGGAGATTAACTGCAGGATAGAGTATATGGGAATGTAATATTTTATATAGGATGCATTTACATATTATGAGATAACTAAATTCTTCAATGAATGATGTTAGGAGATCTTACTGTGCTGGTGCCTCATAACAGTAAGAATCAATCTAATTTGTTATTCCTAAACAGATTTAATAAATTAAACATGATCTGTATGATGCTATAAAACTATAAAACATTTTATAGCAAAAAAAGACAAAACAAAAGCTCAAGCATAAATAAGTTTATTTTATATACATATATATATACACACACACACCCACACACACACTCACACATACACACACGTGTGTATATATAACAATTTGAGAAAATAGGGACATAAACAGAATAATAAAGATAAATTATCTTTAAATAACCCACTAACATTAACATTATTTTTAAATTTTAAAAATCATGAGGAAGAATGTTATACACAATACAGAAATTAATGCATATAAATATGAGAGGGTACACCCAGCTGAACTTCAAACAGAAATAAAGGACTTCATTCAAAAGTAATGTCATGTATAAAAGAAACAATCAAGAGAGATCAAGTCAGCCAGACACAACAGCAGTGGGAGACCATCACCACCTCTACGCCTGGAACAAGAACGGGAAAACATGGTGCTCCTTGAGCCTAGCCAGTAGAGGCTCAAACCAGGAAGGATCAACAAAGGTCAAAATCCATGCCAAGAATTCTAGGAGTCAGTTGCTGCAGACAGATAAAGGCCAGTGAAAATATCTGGGGACAATAGGAAGTGGCAAGTGATGAGTAGCCGAACTCTACTATTCAAAGGCATTCAAGCAAAACAAAGCAAGATATCACTTACCCTCTACCAGGAATTTGGTATCCCCAAATCTACACAGAAATAGACACTTAAATCTATGGGCTGAAAGGCATTCTGACCATTTACGTAAAAATATAGAGTACTTTTATTTCTTTAACTAGTTAGATAATATTTATTACATGAGTAAAAATTATACACAATATATATTTATATTTATTTATCTTTTATATTATCTTCATATATATTTATATTTTACATTTATATATATATTTCTATGTATATTCACATTTCCATATATATATATATATATATATATATATATATATCTTATATATTTATCTTCATATTATATATGAACATATTTTTATATTAATTATGCCTAGTTATTTTTTACATGATATGCATGCACATTTGGCGTGATTTGAGAATCTGGGATTTTTTTCACAAGTGAACTTATTTTTAAAAATAAAAAATAGGAAACTAGTTGCTTCAAGAGAGAGATGAATAAAGCAGTATTTTAAAATGTTTTAAATCTCAGATACAATACTAAATGATCTCATATTAACACTTGTAATACTAAAATATTCCTATATCTACCTTTTTATGTTTTCTTTTAAAACATGTATTTTCATACACCCACAATTTGATTTTACTGTATGGCTATAAAATTTAAAGTGTTTTAGATTTACTTTTTTTTAAGAGAGAGAGAGACAATTTTTTAATATTTATTTTTTTAGTTTTCTGTGGACACAACATCTTTATTTTATTTTTATGTGGTGCTGAGGATTGAACCCAGCACCCAGCTTTACAATAGCTGGTACTATCCAGGAGCTGGTGCTGGAACTGGAACTTCAGGCAAGCGCACTTTTAGTTTTACTTTTAAGAATTCTTTATCTCAAAATACATGTATGATGATGAGAAGGGGAAAAAAAGAAGTGTGTCACATTAGATTGGGTAGAGAGAAGTGATGGGAGGGGAGAGGAGGGGAAGGGGGGATAGGAAGGGAAGCAGAATAAAATAGACACTAGTATTGCTGTATGTATATACGTGTCTGTATAACCAATGTGATTCTGCAACCTGTATACTCAGAAAAATGAGAAATTATACCCCATTTGATTCAAATGTATGATATGTCAAGATCATTGTATTGTAATCTGCAACTAATAATAAAAAAAAGAATTATCTCTGCGACTCACCTCGCATCCTGAGCATGACACTAATAGCTATGTAAATTTACAGTTTGAGATGGTAAGTTTCTTAAGGTTTAAAATTCGTCCTTAAGTTCTCTTCTATACACTTTTATTTAATTCTATCTTTTAAAAATATGTTTACCCTTATAGGCCAAGTACTATTATATCTGTGGATAATGGAAAAGATGTGGAGGATTATTTTATGTTTAAAAGAAAAAAAATCTATAGCTATTTGATGAAAGTGACCAACTTTCTACTTTAGAATTTTTCTCTCCATTGAATATTAATAAACCACAAGAATAACTTCTTAGAAGTTTCAAGTATGATATGAAACATGATATCTCCACCATGCAGAGTGAAGCAGAGCTCTAGGCAACTTGGGTAATCTTGAGCATGTCATATTTCATTTTATATGGAAGGCAGAAGGTTTCTGAGATATGTGATCTTTGTTTTTAAAGTGATACCATTCATTATTTAATCTGGCTTGGGTGTTTTGCATTTTATTTTTCTTGACTTATGTCTGGGAGTTTTATATCATAACATTCCAAATGTAAGAACTATTACAATTTAGGTGTTTTCTGCTGACTGGTGTTACTATGGTTAGCTATGGCAGGGAGTCTAGGGAGGATTACAAAGGGAGATAACCTTCAGGAAGGCCACCAAACATACACATCAAAAGGAGTCCACAAGTCCAGTCACAGGACTGGAAATCACAAGCAACTTTCTCAATTCTAACTTTCTCAATCTGGAAATCGGGAATTGGTATGTCAGACATTCCCCAGCTGTAGTTTATTATAACACTTAAGATCTCTTTTGACCAGGACATCCAGACTCTTACAAAGAAAATTTGCTAAGGGCTGTACAAAAAAAAAAAAAAAAAAAATTAAAGGGCAATAAACCACTAAGTAATCACAAAGAGGGATAAGAGAAAATGAGTCAAGAGCAGAGTGAGGGACTCAAATGCCTTAAAAACCCACACTCTGAAAGAGCTACACAGTTGTCTCTGAAAAATGTTGGCTCAGTGCCTGTAATGTGCATCCTTATCCTCACTGTCTACAGTCTGCTTCTTGTTCTGTCTGACTCACTTGAAATCCTTTCTGCAGCATCACAGGGACTGGTCACTGCACAATGCTACAGTCACTAGGGCTCTGCAGGATCAGCTTTACAATAGCTGGTACTATCCAAGAGCTGGTGCTGGAACTTCCTTTTCTACAATACCACTGTTTCCAACTAGCAAGGTCTCTGACCCTCAGTCCTTTCACTTTAGGGTTAGTTATGAGTCTTATTGGTATTTGTTTCTGTGAATAATAATCCTAAAAACTGCAAGGACCTGTGGAATTTCTTGTTCTTCTTGTACCCTGAGCAAAAAGATGAGGAAGGAATGTGTCTTATTCATACAAGAAATGTGTTGCTCAGGCTTCCCAGTTGCTGGCTCAATTTCCACTGGCCTCCTTGTCCTGACTGACACAGGTGCTTAGTAGCAGTCTTTGCATACTCTTTCCTTGTCTGGTCTTCTACCTTATCTACCTTCATACCTCATCCAGTTTTTTTTTTTTCTTGTTTGTTTGTTGATTTTAATTATATCTTTCTACTTCTTTGTGGTAAAAACACACAAACAAACAAACAAAAAACTATGCCCTACTATTCGCAGTCTCTCTCTTTTTATGTTCAATATACCATTTTACATAAATTTAAATATTAATAAATTTTAATTCCTGTCAGCTATCAATTCTGCTTAGACTCTTGGCACCACAGATTTTTGCCTACTTTTAAACAGGAAGAAATTTGTTGTTTATCTGCTATTTTATAAAAACCAGGATATCCAAAGTCATATTTAAGATATCCAGCAGTGTTACTATTTAAGCAGAATTTACTCTGCTTTGATAACATAGGAATGTGCTGTATGGTAAGTAATGATGGCCATGACTTTTTTCTGACTTTTATACTTTTTAGTTTGAATCACCAAAACTTTTATACTTAAAATTTTGATACTGAAGTTTCAGCCAATTGACAGACCTAATTTTGTAAATGCAGCATGGATTTTATAGAGCTGAAAATTCAGTACACCTTCTCCTGTAGCTGGGATTGCCCTAATGCACATAGGGTAGTCGCAGCTCTTGAAGGCAAAATCAGCCAGCTGTGCAGACAGATTTCCTGAATAAGAACTGAGCTAAGTCTCTAGGTAGGTATGCTTGAAAACTTTTCCAATCCACTTTTTTGGGCAAATAGGGACATCTTTTACAATGGCAACAGAATGTTTTACATCGTGCTTTTACATCTAAAATGTCGGTCTTTCCTTATCATTTGATGATTTTTTTCTCCTGATATTTGTTCTGCTGGATTTCTTTTTCACCTTCGTCAATTGGGGTATTTCAGTCCTCTAATAGATTTTGTTTGAAGAAAATAACAGAATAATGACTGACATGAGAGAAGACAAACTAATATTCAAGACTTACGAAAAAGGCAAAAATACATCAAATTGAGAAAATCATTTGGGTGCTAAATGAATACATACTTTTATAAAGGAATAGTGAGAAATTATTGCAGTTCAAAATGATATCTACATTCCTGTAAGAACCTATCTAATATCACCTTATTGAAAGGGCTCCTTAATGATTACTTCTGAGCATTACCTAGTTATTTAAGCTGATATCTTCTGAACAGAAGTGCATGACTCATAAATAATTGAGAGCTGAATTAAAACATTTCTTCAGTGGACAGAATTACATTTAATTTTTAAATTCAATTTCTACAGAAGAGCCACCCTTGATGAGTTACCTGAACTTTGCAGTATTATACATCTCAGTCTATGAACTGGCAACATTGTGAAAGTAGTCAATCTACCATGAAAAATACTTAAAGCAGGTTTCTAATTAGTTTTACTGATTGAAATTAACACTTCAGAAGAATGTCCCATGGTAATAGTGTGATTTTTTTTTCCTGTACACTGACACATGGTTGCTCATGCTGAGATAGTCTTACCTATTTAAAAGCAAGCTTATCCAGTGAACTCACATTTATTTCTTTTTATTAAGTTATTTCATATAAGGAAACTGATAATAATTTAATGTTGTTGCTACTGTGAATTCTATTTTGAAAGCAGAGGTGGAGATAAATAACTGAGAATGTTGTTTTACTTCTCATAATGGAACAACTTCAGAAAGTACAATAGCATCATTCCATATCTGGATTAAAATTTAAATATTTTTTGAATCTACTCCCAATTGCAAAAATCACCTCCCAATAATTATCCTTTTGTTTTGTTTAATCTCTTTGGTTGTCAGGTGAGACTAGAAGACAAAAGATTCCATAGGACTTAAAAATGGGTTGCACTCTTTCAATTCACCAACATTTTCATGAGAACTAGCATTTAATTTATTGGGAAAAAATATTCAGATTCAGATAACATTCTTCACATGCCTAAAGTTTCTGTTTCATATCATGCTCTTTGTCATTTTCTTCTTTTTTTTTACTTTACTAAGTAATTAAAAATAATTTTATTTCAAATCCCGCCAACAAGAAGATACCACTGTATATACTTGAGTATATTTTATTTAAACTGTCCCCATTTAATATATGCAAATACTTACTTAATAAATTTATACTGACCTAAGTACATATGCCAATTTCTACCACGAAAAAAACTGAAGGAGGAGATTTCTGTTTTCTTTCTACTCTGAGCTTAAAACAGCCTATTTTTTTCAGACTTTTGAGTTCTCAAACAGGACTTATTCTAACTATGAGATACACAAATTAGGTTATTAAAATACCCCTCTGGCTCCTGACTTAAATAAAGTAGATAAAATGGAGCTCATGGAATAGTTTTTTTCCAAAGGAATTGTTAAAATATTTTTTATGCTTTTAATTTTATTCCCTTTATTCTGCTGCAAGAGTTTGAAGATTGTTTTACTTGGACATTTCTTCAGGGGGAGCTACAGCTCTATTACTTATCATATGCTAAAAATCAAAATTTCAATATTAACTTTAGCATCATTTTACTACAGAGGACATAGAATTGTTTTTAAATTACTTTTTATTCTAAGACAATTATAAATTTGCAAGCAGGTATTAAAAAAACATAATACAGAAAAATTCTATGTACCCTTTATCTTACTTACTCTAAATCAAAAATCTTGAAGAAAATAAGCAACATATCAAAACCAAAATATTTATACTTGATAATATCACCATGAGGTTCATCTCTGTTCCTGTTTATAGTTGTATCAGAATCTCTTAGTTTCTCTTCAACTTCTATCCACCAAGGATGTCTTTATTTCTCTTCATTCCTAAAGGATAGCTACAATGGACATAGAATTCATGATTGACATTTCTCTTCCTTCTCCTCCTCTTCCTCCTTTTTCTTTTCTTTTCTTTTTTTTCCTGCCTTCTCCCCACGTCTTTTAATTTAAAAAAATGTTGAACCACTTTGTGCTTCTTATTAGTAATTTATTTCTCTGTGTGGCTGCTTTTAAAATTTCTTTTTTTTTTGTCCTTACCCATTTGGAATATCAACATGATACATATTAGCAGGGATTAATCTTGATTTTATGCATTTGGGATTAATTTAGGTTCTTGAAACTGTAGGTTTATGTCTTTAAACAAATTTGGGAAGTTTTCAGTCTTTAGATATTTCTTCAGTCCTATTCTTAGTCTGATTCTGAGACTTCAATTGTATGAATATATTGCTTCACAAGTATCTAAGACTGTATTATTTTTCAAGTTTCATAAATTCTATTCCTCTATATTAAATTTACTACTTTCATCTTCTATCGTATCCTTTGTACTAGTTACTATATCCAGTGATTTAAATTTCTGCTATTGCTTATTTTCAGCTCTCCAATTCCATTTTTTTTATTACTTCTATTTTTCTATGATTTGTTTCAACATAATTCATAATTGGTTGTTGGATCAATCTTATAACAGAGATTTGAAAATTCATGTCAGGAAATCCCAAAATCTTCTCCTTTGGTGTTGACATCTCTTGATTGTCAATTATGATTGAATTTTGGTATAATGAGTGGTTTGATAGTAGCCTAAATATTTAGAATATTATTTTACAAGATTCAAGATCTTAATTAATCTGTTTTTTTTTTTTTAATTTTAGCAGCTTATCTTCCTGTTGAGTTGTAGTATGAAGGCAAGGTGGGTGAAATATACATCATACTCACTGGACCAAGCAAAAGTAGACTAAAGATTACCCACCTCTTAGCCCTAATGACAACTTCCCAACAAAAATGGGGCATCACCATGTACCACCTTGCTGCCTCTAAAAGAGGTTGTGGGTTTCCTTTTAGAGCCAAGTACTACTAGGAAAGGGGAAAGTGGCAAATAACTTACATGATTCTATTGCTACAGAGTTGAAGGTAGAAGGTCTGCTCCCTGCTGGACCCTGATGACACTGAGGAAAGTTTACTGCTAACTGTCTCACCTCAAAATACTTCATTCTCTACTTTTGACGGGAATGGGAAGCTCAGCTCTTTGCTGGCCTCTGCTGACACCTGGAGAGGAAAACAGATTGTCTTCTACTCCCCAAATTGTGTCATTTCATTCTGTTTTGTTGATGCCAGATAGGGTACAAGTTCGGCTTACCTTTCAGCATCCCTGATACCTAGATAGGACTGTGAAACTTAAGGAGACTTGGACCCACCACACAGGTCACAGACATTGTGTTTGGACTACATCACTAATAGTGTGTCAAAGCACTTCTTCCTCTGAATCTGTTTCACTCCTACTTTAAATAAACTTGGGTCTCTGTTGAAGTCAGATATATGTCAATTCATAATCTTGGGCTAAGAAAAATCAAGGGAAGTTTTTAATCAAATATTGACAATGACATAATTTCACAGTGGAATTTTTTTAAATCATGCATTTACTGTATTTCGTAAGTCAAACCTTATTACTGTTCACCAGTTTCTTCCTATTATATATTTATATTAAAATTTGCTGCTCCATTTTCCTTGATAGTAACCCTCAGTCTTGTTCTTGTTTCCATGTATGTCCTATTTCTTCATATAAAAGTCTGTTTTGGCAAATCTTTTATATATACTTGTGAAAAAACTTAATAATTGTCTCCCAATAAGTATTTTTCCTCTAAACTATACAGTTATACAACACTAATGCTAAGTAAGTACATGGATACCAAAAATAAGTCTGTATTAAGCAGCATCCTCTGTAGCTAGGCCTCCAGTGTCATTAATAATTGGTCAAAGAGAGCAAAGGAAGAGTGTTTCATGCAATCTCTGATTCACATGTTTATAAAAAAGGACATGATTTTCCCCATTCCTCTTCTTTCCTTTCCACAGGTAACAATGTGGATTTGAGGTGATTCATCTTCAAGCAGGTAGATTTTGAGGTGATTCATTTTCAAGCAGGTGGATGAAGAAGTACCAGAAGGATGAGGGAACAAATATATATATTTGTGTGTGTGTGTGTGTGTGTGTGTGTGTGTGTGTATATAATATATATATACATATATATATATATATATATATATATATATATATATATATATATATTAGCTTACAGCTACCACTGTTTTGTGTGAGATAATGAGTAATATTTAGCCATAGAGACAAATGAAGAGGGTTTTTTTTTGTAGAGTACAGCTACCTCAAATTTTGTGTGAGATAAAAATGAATTTAATTAAGCCATTGTGCTTTTAGAATGCCCACAACAGCCACAATTATTTCCTGACTAACCGAATCCTCACCTATTTGTAGAATAAACCTTTCAGTTTGTTGCTCTAAACAAAACCCAATTCAGGAAGAGGGAATGTGATATTTTGGTCTAGTGGCACTAAAGATTAATTATGTAAATGTGGAAAAAATTTAGAATGGAAACAGAAATAAAAGGAATTTGAGAGACTGAAGACACAGAAAATTTGGAAAATATACATTTGAATTTTAAATTCAAACATATCTAAAATTAGAATAAAACTTTGAGAAAATGGATTACTGCAAATTAAATTTGCAGTTTATCATTAAATGTAAAATTATTCATTTTTACTCTCTGGTGGTTAATATCTTAGCCTACCACCAAACATATTTATATTAAAATGAGACATTAAGAATTGTCTACTTTGTTGTATTACAAGAATCTGAAAAGAGCCGATGGATATCCAAGAGTCATATAACAACATGCAGAATAAAAATTCATGGTGGTTGAAGTCCATTTTATTTTATCTTTTCTATGTTTAAATGTATATATTTTACCCTGTAAACAGAGTTTCTTATTCACAATCTACCTTTATTTCCAGTAAATATATGAATATATGTATTAATTTAATCAACTTATAAATGTTTACCTATTAAATGGTAAGTACTACCTTAGGTAATGCAAATACAAGAATAAATGTAGATTCATTGTCTTTTTTTCATTTTCCTCATGAGGCAATTTAAAAACCTAAAGTATTAAGGTAATTAACATAGTGTGTATTTTATCTTTACTTTGTACTATTTTAATGAGACAATAATAATTGTCAACTATTTTTCAATTTATAAAATTCTTTCAAAAGGATTATGTCATACACATAAGTCATTCTCTGTAAAAGTCCTAGGATGTAAGTAGGAGCCTCACTGCCTAGAGAGGAAGAGGTGAAATGGGAGCAAAGTTAGAAATCTCCAAAATTCAGCCTGTTGTCTTTTTATATGGTTTATATATTAAAGATATTTTGTATATGTGTAATTTAATAAAATATAAATTTCAAAAATAGTATTTCATGAGAGATGAAATTTTTCCAATCTTCATATTTCCATAACCATAAATAAAGTTTAATGGAATATAGCCACTGTCTTAGCTTTGTTTGCTGCTATGACTAAGAACAATTTTAGAGAAGAAAAAGTTTATTCCCGGTCTCATAGTTTCAGAGTTCTCAGTCCATAGACAGCTGGCTCCATTCCTTGGGACTCAAGGTGAAGCAGAACATCACCAGGGAAGAGTGTGGTGGAGGGAGGCGGCCATGATAATCAGAAAGCGGAGCAGAGAGACTCCACTTGCCAGATACAAAATATATACCCCCAAATCATGCCCATAATGACCTACCTTCTCCAGACACACCTTACCCATCTTCAGTTATCACTCAGTTAATTGCATTTGGGGATTAATTCACTTATTGTTAAGGCTCTCATTACCCACTCATTTCACTTATGAATGTGCTTGTATTGTCTCACACATGAGTTTTTCTGGGATACCTAATAATCTAAACCATAGCAGCCACATTATTTAATTTGTGTCTATGGCTGCTTTTTCATATCTATTTTATTAACAGATATTCATTTCACATATTAATGAGATTCACTGGGATATTTCCATACATGCATGCAGCTTGCAGTGATCATGTATAGCCAACCACCCTTCCCTCTTCCTGACCCTTATAATCTCTGTTCTACTTTCAGGTTGGCTTTTTTCAATTTCCACATATGAGAGAGAATGTGTGATAGTATTTTTTTAATGTGTTTGACTTATTTCTCTTAACATGATGCGGTTCAGTTCCACTCTTCATTTTTCTCTATTGCTAAATAATACTCCATTGTGTATATACACCATATTTTCCTTATTCATTCATCTATTGATGACCTACGCTGATTTCTCATCTTAGCTTTTGTGAATAGTGTGTGGCTTCTTTCACTCTACAATAGTGGACTTGTGTTGCTGTGTAGACACCAATGTGGTCTGCAAAGGAAAAAAAAGGTTTATTATCTGGTCCTTTCAGAAAATTTTAGCTAACCCTTGGTCTGGATAATCTCTATAAAATATTGATTTATGTTCTAGACTTTTATAAAATAATTTAAAATTGTGTTATTTATCTAGTTAACTTTTTAAAATTTATTTTACTTATTTCTGAATCACCTTATGTATTTATAAATCAGTTTATTTATTTCTAAATCAAGTATGATTGACATGTTAAAAGTTGTTCATATTTGGTATATACAATTTGATGAATTTGGAAATAAATATACCCTCATAACATTATCATACAATCTATGCCATACACCTTTCTATCACTCCCAACAATTTCCTCCCACCTTTTTATTTATTAGTGCATCTGCTTTCTTAAGAGAACTTTAAATATTTAACACAGTGTTATTGAACTTTAAGTATTCAATACAGTGTTATTAACTGTTGGCACTATGGTACATAGAAGATCTAGGACCTTCTCATCTTGTATAAGTGAAACTTTGTATCTTTTGAGTATAAGCTCTCCCTTTCCCCCTCTCTCTGGCCTTTGGCAACCACTACTCCTCTATTTGTTTCTGTGCATTTGACTAATTTAGATATCACATAAGTGGTATTATGTAATATTAGTCTTTCAGTGTCTGGTTTGCTACTAACTGTTTTTTGCTTGAAAAACACTATAATATACTCTTTGATTTCACATGAACCCTGTGATATCAGTATAATTTCCACTTTTATCTACAAGAAAACATACCAAATGTGTGTAACTAGTGATAGAACAGATTTGTAAAGTACCAAAATGTCCCAACAGAATCACTCAATATATGTGAAAATAAGACATCAATCATATTATTTCATGATTTGATTATTATGTGATTGTGTTGACCATAACATGAAAGAATAGGTTTCTAACAGCAACATTTATTGTGCAAATTAGCTCTGCTTAAATGGGAGGAATTACAGGACAATAGAAATATTTCTCCCAAGCATTTACCAGAACTTGGAAGTAACACCAATTGGAGATTTTTAATTAGATTGTCCAGCCATTCAGTTTTAAATGATAAATGTTTCTGAATATTTATCACTCCTATTTACTCACATCTCAGAATAAGTGGATCTAATCAAATTGTTTTTGGCAAACTTAAGCAAACTTTATTGAAAAAGTTCCAAGAAGAATGAGAGGAAAACTATCTGAAAATCTCAACAATGTATAGCATTTTCTGCCTAAGGAAAGCTATCATTGCTTCTACTGATTGAAAAGGAGAGGTTATAGGGAAGTCTCTTATATAGTAAATTATACCCTTCAATTATTTGTTTTGAGATAGATGAGACTATTATTTTTATTAACACTTCACAGAGTTTCTCTAGCAGATGCCATTATAAAACAATGCAATTAGGAAAAAAGTAATTCACTATGCCAAAACTAAGCTAGCACTGTGATTCAATTTAACATTTTATAATTTATGTTAATCTGAAACAAGAAAAATATGTATCTATTAATGAAGTGTGTCAGACTTGAAAATGTAAATTATATTCCCATTCTAAATATCCAGTACTTAATAATTATTTTTTGAATGTCCTTGAAGTCAAGCATCTGGGTTAAGTATTGAACAAATTTATGTAAATCTCCAAGCCATAAAATAGCAATTTATTATCTTGATGAAAACTGTCCATATGAGAAAAACTGCAAAGCTTAAACTAGTATATAATTAGTATGCCATGTTTTTCTTTTCCTTGATTTTTTATTTTGACCTTTACTGGTATTTTAAAGGCATACAAAAATGAAGACAAGCTCACTGTTTAATCATTTTATGAACTTGGGTTACTCATTAAGCCGTTCAGCTTTGATAGTTTTGGGTGTTGTAGAAAATATCACTCTTTATTTGTTTCCTACAAAATTATTTACTACCAGGATTTCAGAAAATTAAAGTACATGAGACAATTCAATTTCTTTTTACATGTGATATGGGGGGTTCATAATGAAAGACTGATGTATATGAATATATGGTATATATGCATAATTTTAATGCATTTAAATATACTGAAATAGAGATAAAACTGTCAAGCTGTTCTCATTGACTTCCTGGATGTAATCTTATGTTTTAGAAAAATTATAGAAATTTGTTAAATTCCTATAAACAGTAATCAATTATAATCTTTGAAAGATAAATACAGAAATGGGGAAACTGTCTTTTATATAACTGTTTCATAAGCAATGTGCTTTGTAGAAAAAGAAGGCAGCTTCAGTGAAAAACTGTACAGTCTATGACACAAGTCTGTAAATTAGGAATATCTGGTATTAATGGAAAAGAAATGATTTTTTATGGATAAAATATGTTCTATGTAAAATCTGTCTTTTCAGGTAAAGGTTCCATTGATTTTTTTTTCCCTCAATATAGAAGAATCTAGTTCTGTCTCCCTTGTCACATTTATTTTAATATTCTGGTTCCATAAATACATCTCTTTGAATTTTACTTTGAACATGTTAAAAACATTTGCCTGGTTCCCTCTACATGTGCTTGTTTGTGTATCTGTTATTTTAAATTTTCATTAAAATTACATTAAGTTTTGGAGGTCTTCTGCCATGATACAGATTTACCTACCAGAGCCACTTCATTAGCAGAAATGTACATCTCATAAACAGTTCAAGCCAAAATGAATCTTTTCCCTAGGTCCTAGAGGAGAATTTAAAGGTTCAAGAGGATTTTGCCTACTTTAATTTTTTTTCCTTCCTAATCATTTTGCATTTCCTTCCTACTAATTTTGCATTTTATATTGAACTTTTATTTTTAGATCTGGTATGTTCAAATCTGACTATTGTAATCAGCAGTAATTGATGATTTGATTTTATGTGATCATTTGGCAGGATCTGAAAATTAATTAATAGCAACAGGTGGGTATCTACATACTGTTGAACAAAAGGTGAGAGAAATATGGTTTGTAGGCCTTTGTCTGTTTCTTTGTTCATTTTGAACTCTAATCTATTGAGAACTATTTTTGATATCTGGGCCAATGAGTTAATTTCTGTTTTTATTTGATTCTTAGCAGTAATTATAGTATTAAAGTTGTAAGCCTCTCTGAGTATATCTGGCTGTTTATACACCTACAAGTCAGCAAAACTTCTGACTGTGTGAGTGCATAAATTTTATTATGTATTTCCTAAATCAAGGGAGCAGGTTGAGTGGGCAGTGTGCTTCGGAGATGGTAGCAGGAGCAGAGCACACCATTCCCAGGGCAGCTCCCAACCTGACATCCAGGGCAGCATCATGGTGCTCATGGTACTAGGTCTGGCAGCAGTGAGAATTTATAATATTTTATTGACCACATATCTTCTGTGGCATGATTTTGATCAAAACTTGATCTCTGATCCTTCTTTCATTTATTGAAACTCATTTTTTAATCTTGCTTGTAATCCTCTCAACTACAAGTAATAAATTTAAATATGTTCCTTTATGCTTTATTTAGCAGATTCAATTATTATTTGTCAAAACTAAAACCCATAACTAATATGAACATTATGAACATTGTCACCAGTGATAGCAGTAGTTTCATATATATATATATATATATAATGTGTGTATATAAATATATGTATATATGACAGTGCTAGTTTGAGTTGAAATTCAAACTGTTGAAATTCAGATAACATTATGGATAGATTTGTGTGTGTGTGTGTGTCACACATAGCATTACTTTAGATAAAAAGGCTAATTCCATCATAACCGGTTAATTTTTAAAACATTCAATTTCATTTTTCCTTAAGCTTTCAGCAATTTCTCCACTATCTGTCTAGTTACAGATTTTTTTTTGTATTTACCCTACTTGAAATTCCTTTACCCAAACTCAGTTAAAATAACAGATAAAACTGTTATTTCCCTTTAAAAGAAAGATTTGACATTTCAAGAAACTATTTTATTATAAGAGTTCAAATAATTTATTGTAAAAGTGTAAATTCAGAACTAAGGGCTACGAGGATGCCAGGCAGTTAGACTGCTAAGCTACAGTAATGCATAACTGATATCCAGCTACTTGATAACAAAGAGTGTTTTCCATTTCTGGAGATGAATGTATCATAGGAATCTGGCAGAATTTAGAGATGGTGGGAAACATGGAAAACTCCTAGCTTTGAAATTAACAGGGCCAAATAATCACTTTCTCCACAAGCCACACCTCACTGTTCTCCCCACCTCCCCACCCCTCCCAAACCACCTAGTCTTTGTACCTACTATATAAAAAGTAAAGACTTGGGGCTTGGTCCAGGAGTTATAAAGGAGCTGACATCAGAAAGTTAGTTATTGAGGTCATAGTGGCACTTGTGACATCTATTTTCCAAGGATAGTTCTAATGTCCAGTGTTTTGTTTTGCTGAGGACATTGTCATTACAAAATGGTTCTAAAGATCTTACCTTTTGTTTGTTTGGTTGTTTTCAGCAGGGGTACTGTCCTCTGGTCTTTGACTTCCTATTTTATGGTGGAAACTCACCCTATGAGCACCTTGGGATAAGGGTGTTCATGGCTCCAGAAGTCTCAACTTATAGACCCTAGGTTAGAGTAGCCACCTTGCAAGTGGAGGTTATATAAGAACTTCTGACCTCTGAGATGCTCACTTTGAACCTTGTCTGTGCAACACAGAGCTGAAAAGAATGAGCAGAGCCAGTGTGGTGCCCTTCCTGAGGAGATGCCTCAGGCTTTGGTTGGTGTGTTCACTGGCTTCCTCTTTTTAACTTTTTCTCCACTCTTTTTGGCAGCTTGCTTACTTTTACATTATTTCATTCATTATAAATGTGGTTAAGAATCAAACAGGCTGAGGAAAACTAAGGATTTGATGAAAGCAGAAGAGATGAATAGTTTAGCATGGATACTTTCTGTCTAGTTGAACTTTATCAACTTTTTAGCCTCCTGATAACTATCATGTATCAAATTTTTAAATGTTTCCCTCCCTAGAAACACAGACATTTTTTTTTCAATTTATCATAAGCTTTCTCTCAACCTTTTGTTTTCTTTTATTGAAGAGTTCATTCATCACAGACCCTACTTTGGAAGATTTGACTGGTAACTTTTGATATATCTAGTAAGAAAATGATCATAATTTGCATTAGTTATCTCCTCTTTTAAATATATGTTGTTGAAATGAAAGGAAAAGGGAGAATAATGTAGTCACAAGAGGATATTCTTTGTCATATCTGAAGCATGAGCAAGACCATTTCTAAACTCTAAATTTTAGGTTTTATGTCATATACATATTGTCAGTAAAATGCCCTGGTAAAAAATCTTACCTAATGTCTATTATGTAACACTGGAAGCTAATTTAAGAGCTTAATCTGGAGGAAAGGCTTATCAGAATTGTGCAGCTTGTTCATCTCTTGCTTTAAAGGGATTTAGGGCTGTAATTATCATCCATTTAAGTTTTTTTGTGTAAGTCTTGATTCTCAGATCTGAGCTGTATTATGTAGACCTACTGACTCCTCTTAACCCATATTTACAACTCCTTTGCCTCTCATATTTGATTGATGCATAAATAAGATGAAATAGAGAGGTTTAGTAAAATTTTACCATGTATTTTTTGAGATAAAATTAGCCGATATATATACATATATATGTATATATATTAGGTTGGAAGACGTGCAGCCAATGCACTATTATCCTGTTTTCTTTTTTTTAATGAGAGTTACACATTAAGGATTTCAATAAAGATTCTTCTTACTTTCCCTTGAGTTTTTTCTCTTTCAGTAAATTAATCTTGCATTGAAAGGCTGTTATTTAGGTACTTACATCAATCAGTGTGGGGCCTGTGTACTCTCCTTAAACTGTGTCCTGTTACTTTGTCTTAATCTATTCATACTTGTGCTCTTTCAGTGTCATGTCTTAATCACATCCTATTTTCTTTTCTTGGGTTTCTGATAACCATCTACTGACAAGTTCCTGTACTACTAGTCCACACCTAGTTAATTTTAATGACAAAAGCAAGGCAATGCTTTTATAGGATAGAATCACTGTGGTTCTACTGAACATATGTTCTTAACTTAATCTAGAAGGGTTGACATACCCAAGACTTCAGGAAACCAAAACACCTCAAATTTATTTCTTAAAAAATAGCCATGTAGGACTGGGGTTGTGGCTCAGTAGTACAGCACTTGCCTAGCACATGTGAGGCCCTGGGTTTGATTCTCAGCACTGCATATAAATAAAAGAAATAAAGATCTATTGACAACTAAATGCACACACACACACACACACACACACATATATATATGTATATATAAAACAATAAAAAATCATGTAGATATTGAGCAAAAACTAATACAAAATGTTGCAACCTTGTATTTGTAAATCATCTTGATTAGCCAGTCCATATGGTTCCCAATGGTATAACATGTCATAATATAAAATTCTATTATTATGTGCTATTGTTTCTACAACAGTTAACATTTGAGGAACCCCTGTCACTTTAGATTATTACTTCAATGTCTGTCATTGTTAAACACAAATAATCCTGCTATGTTAGGTTTAGATTGCTATTGTAGATACAGGATATCGCTAAGGCTGCAACTCAGACACCAAGATTTAGAGGAGTCTCATCCAAAATATAAGAACCATGTATTTCAAGCTAAAAGAAAATTTATAAAGAGATAGGACAGATCATCTGTCAGAAAGTTAATTTAAAAGCATGTTCCTATATATCTATTTTCTAAATCGATTCTGTGTTACTCTCAGTGTGCACCTCAGGCATCAGACAGTGAGGGTTTTTCACATATTGACCATACTGATACTCATGAATAAGCGTTCTCAAATAGTTCATTATTTCTTCATTTTCTTCTTCATTGTTTTCTTCCTCCTCCTTTCCTTTTTCTTCTTCTTCTTCTTGCTTTTACTGAGCTGAAATTGATACAACTATTTTAAAAAGAACTATCCAGTAGACTGTTAATGCATTTAAAATGTAGTGCAACTACCACCTTTATCTAGCTCCAAAATGTGTTCATCCTTCCTAAAAGAGACTCTGAACCCATTAAACAGTTGCTCTGAATTTCTCTTCTCCCAACCCCTGAAAGCCACCAATCTGTGTTCTTTCTTTATGTATTTATCTACTCTAGATACTACCCATGATACATGACTTTTGTGACTGGCTTCTTCATTTACTATTATGTTTTAGATGATCTTGCATGTGCCAATCCTTCATTCCTTCTCATGGCTTTAAATTATTTTCTGGTGTAAATATATACAATAATTTCTTTACGTCATCTTTCAGTAATGGACATTTAATCTGTTAGCACATTTGTGTGTTTTGAATACCTCTACTGTAAGACTGTAAATTAAGTACATTTATTTGAGTACCTTTTTAAAGTTATTTCATATAAAATATGTAACAGAAGTGTTAATGTTTTATACAGTAATTCTATGTTTCACATTTTAGGAATTGGATATTAGGTCTCTTCAGAATACAGAATTAATAGGAGATTGATAGATAGATAGATAGATAGAAATATATTCATTATGAAGGATTGCCTCACAAGATTATGGAGAATGAGAAGTCACATGATTTGCCATTTGTAAGCTTGAGTCCCATGACTATTGATAGTGAAATTCCAAATGAAAGCCTGAGAACTAGGCAAATTGGTGTTATCTTAGTCCTGTTTGAAAGCCCACAGACAGGAGTGATGTTATCTAAGGGAAGAGGAAGATAAATGGCCCAATTTAAGAAGTCAGAGCAAACTGGGTGTTCCTCTACATTTCTGTTTCCTTATGACCTTCCATTTATTGGATGGCACCCAGACACACTTGGAGTGTGAATTAGTATTTGAATCTACAAATTCAAATACAAATTTTCTGGAATGACCTTCACAGGCACACCGGAGAACAGTGTTTTACCAGCTATCTGGGAATCTCTTAACCAAATTGACCCTTAAATGTAACCATCACGTATTGCCAATCTGTTTTTCACTGCAGATGAACCATTTTACAACCCCACCAGCAATGTGTGAGGGTTCCAGTTTCTCCACATCCCTGCCAATAATTGTTATTTTCTATTTTATTTGTTATTTTTATTTTAATTATCATCATCTGTCTTAGTCCATTTAATGCTCTATAACAGAATACCACAGACTGGATAATTTATAAAGAAAAGAAATTAATTTCAGAAGGTTAGGGATTTAGGGAAGTTCAAGAACACCATGCTGGCATCTGGTAAGGGCTTTCCATGGTGAAGACAGAAGGGCAGAAAGGACACATGAGAAAGACTGATAGAGCAATAAGGGGCTAATTTTACAACAAATCCACACTCATAATATCTAATCCATCCCCTTCTCATTGACATTAATTTTTCATGAGAGCAGGGACTATAACTGAATCATCTGATACATCTTTTCTTCCAATACTGTAACAGTTGCAATTAAGTTTCAACATGAATTTTGGAGGCTAAATTCAAACCATAAGTTGCATCCTTCTGGTATGTATGAAATGGTACTTCACTGTGCTTTAATGTGTTCCGTAATGACTAGTGACATTGAGCATCTCTGTATTTTCAGGTTTAATATTTATATATATTTGGTGGAATCAATTGGGCTATTTTAATTTTTACTGTTGGAAGAATTTTTTTATTTTTATATTTTGAATATTGGGCCTAAATAGATATTGGTTTAGAACCTTAGCTCCTTTTACTTTTTATTTGGAGACCACTAAGTTGCCCAGGCTGGCCTCAAATTTTCCATTCGTCTGCCTCATCCTCCTGAGTCACTGGGATTACAGGCTGAGCCACCACACCTAGAATCTTCTTATATTTTTGTTAATATACTTGAATATTCCAAAATTTTCAACTTGAGGAAATCAAATATGTGGAATTTTTTGTCTTTATTACTCATGCTTTTGGTGTCATACAATAATACATTGTCAAATGTTATGTGAGGAAGAATTATTCCTATTTTCATTAATGAAATTTATGGTTTTAGTTTTTATATTCAGAACATCACACAATATTGATATCTCATATTGTATATAGTATTGGTCCAAATTCAGTTTCTTACGAATATATATCCACTTGTTCTCGCACCACTTAGTGAAATGACTTTTCTTTCCTCATTGAATAGGCTTGGAATCCTTGGCAAAATTTAATTGGCCAGCTGGGTGTGGTAGTGCTGACTTGTAATCCTCAATGCTGAGGCTAAGGCCGGAAGATTGCAAATTCAAGATCATCCTCAATAATTTAGTGAGGCCCTCTGCAACATAGCAAGACCCTAACTCAAAATAAAAGTAAAGAGGGCTAGGGATGTGACTCAGTGGGAAAGTGCCTCTGGGATCAATCACCAGTGAAAAATAATAATAATAATAATTGGCATAGATATACAGGGTTATTACTGGACTCTCGATTTTATTCCATTGAACTATATATCTGTCATTATGCCAGTGAAACTTTCAGCAGTTTTTATTTTTTTCTATTATATTTTACTTATCATCACCCTAATTTTTATTATTATCTTTCTTCTGGTAGCTCAAATTTATTTTGTCATTTTTTTTCCTCTTTTAATTTAAGGTAAATATTCCACTATTGATTTGAGGTGTTTCTTTCTTTCATTTAGACATATGCTGCTATAAATCTCCCTCAGGTCACTGCTTTATTTGCATTCCATAGTTTTAATGTTTTCCTTATCATTTGTCTTCACTTTATAAGGAGTATGTTGTTGAATTTCCACATAACTGTGAATTTTCCAGTTTTCCTTCTTTATTGATTTCTAGTTTCATTCCATGGTGGCTCCAAGTTAATTTACATAATTTTGATATGTACAAACTTAGTGGCACTTACATGGTGGTCCAACATAGGAACTGTCCTGGAGAAAATTCCTTGTTCCTTTGAGATAAATGTGTGTTCTGCTATTTTATGGTGAAGTCTTATATGTATCTTAGTTTAATTGATTTATTGAGTTTTTCAAGTCCTCTACTTTCTTATTCATCTTCTATCTGGTTATTTTATCACTTATTCAAATTGTGGTTATGAATTCATCAACTATTATTGTCAAATTATTCTCTATTCAGTTCTGTCAATGTTTGCTTTATCGATCTTGATTGGCCTTTATTTGGTACATATTCACTTATATTTCATATTTCTCCCTGATGCATTGATCTTTTTCCCACATATAATGTTCTACTTTGTATCTTATGATGGTTTTCACTTAAAGTCTATTTTCTTTTTATAAAATGAGCATAGAAACAACTCCATTTTGTTTACTGTATATGATAATGTCTTTTTTCATTCTTTCACCTCTAATGTATTTGTGTTCTGGATCTTAAGAGATTCTTTAGTTTCATCGTGGTTCCTTGCTTTCTTATTTCAATCCATATTTTATTTTCTATTTTTCAGCCAGAGGTTTTAATCTACTTAAATTTAAAATAATTACTTTAAGGAAAAATTTATATTAGCCACTTTTCTATTTGCTTTCTGTATGATCTAGACTTTTTAAAAACTTCTGATTTCTACCAATACTGCCTTCTTCTGTTTAATTACTGTTTTTATTTGTACCATTTTAAAATTCTCTTTTCATTTCTGTTTTGAGTATATTCTTTAGAGCTCTAACAATAATATCCTAAGTTTATAGGAAGTTGATCTAAATTTATATTATCTTAGCCTTATTAATGCACAGAAATTCTGCTCTTAGATAGCATCTTTCCTCCTCTAAATTTGTTTTCACAAGCTTCATTTTCACACTTGCCTATTAACATTGATTTATATTTTTAAGCATTTACTTTTTAAATAATGTGATAATGAAAAGGAATAGCTAGCTACACACAAAAACATCATGTTTTTTAAATGTTTAACTATTTGATTAACTTTATCAAAGTTCTAATTTCTGCATATGCCTTCAAGTTAGTCTCTAGTGACTTTTATTTAAGCCTCCCATCAGCATTTCTTATATAGCAAGTCTCTTAGAAGTAAAACCCTTCAGCTTATGTTTATTTGAAAATATATTAATTTCTTTTTCTCTCATGAAGAGAGTATTTCAAAATACAGAATTCTTTGTTGAAGAGGTTTTTGATATTTACTTTGCTCCCCCCCACTTTCAAAACGTCTTACCATTGTCTTTTGGCCTTCAGTTTCTTGTAAGAAATTGCTGATAATCGTATAAAGAATTTCCTTTAAATGATGATGATTCACTTCTCTCTTGCAGCTTTGAAGACTTTTCATTTGCCCTTGGATTTTTAGTACTGCAAACTGAACCCAGGGTCACTTTACCCCTAAACTTCATCTCATTAAGTTGCTGAAGGCCTTGCTATGTTGCTTGAAGGTGAATAGTTTCAATTGACCTATCTTCCTCTTTACACTTTCTTCTTCCTGCTTGAAACTTCAACCAAAACCTTCTAGTGAGATTTTCATTTTAATTCAATTTTTAATTTTTCATGCATCATTCTTGTGCTCTCCTTTAGCTCCATCATTATATTTAAGCTAGTTGATCTGTTGTCTTTGCACATTAAGTTCATGTTTGTGGTTCCTTAGGAAGTTTCTGTTAATTTCATATGTAAAGGACCATACTTTTCCTTTTTGAGTGCATCTTGATTTCATGGCCAATATCGATCTTTGCCATTCCTGGGGGAGCAACCTTGGAATTGTAGCTGACTTTGAGAGGCTAACCACTTTCACTTCCCAGCTCATTTATATATACAGAGATATACACAACTTTTCATCATTGTTTTTGTTTTTTGATATCTGGTAGTAGACTGTTTGCTATAAAGAAAAATTAGTGTGTACAGAGATGAGACACACAATCACAATGATTCAGTTATAAATCTCTTCCAATTTCATAAGATAAAATAAAATTAAGTGGTTTTCTTTCCTAAATATTTAGTAGTCCCTCACTACAAACTCTTCCTGAAAAAAAAAAGAAGAGATAACAGTAAGCTTTCTGATAGAATAGTAAAAGTGAGGGGATACTAAGCAAAATAATACACACAAGAATATATAATTAAACTGGCCTTCAAAAATCACATATTTTGTAAAAGAGAATAATGTGACAAACTATAATAAAATGTTATCACATATTTAAAATATGGTCTTGTTCTCTTGGCCTCATTGAGATCATAGGTTTCAATATATATTCTTACTCTCTGGGCCTCAGATCAAATAGTGTTCATATCTTAAATTTTTTGTCAACAGAGACAGTAGCATCAAATTCATCCTAATACAAATATATAAAAAGTGAGAAACAGGGTTATCATGAAAAATTATATTTAAATCACCTATACTATGGATCTGGCACAGTGGACATATCATCTCATGATATTATGACACTGCAATAACACAGAATCACTGCATAGGAATGAGACAGTTGAGCTTAGAGAAGTGCTAAGAACTGGACAAAGCATCAAAGTCAGTAAATGTTGAAGTGAGATTTTAATAAGTCTGCATTCATTTCATAACTCACAGTTTCCATATATTATACACACATATATATATATATATATATACATGTACATATATATGCATATATATGTTTTAGATATATGTGTGTGTTCTTAGAAATAACAGGAGACACACATCATATGACAATAGGAACCCATATACTTCTGCACAGACCACATCCCTATGCATCCTTTACCTTCTATGGTGTGAAATTGTGCTTGGAAAACTACAGGGAAGTGGAGATGACATTTATATGCAGATACATCTGAAAGTGAAAGACCAATTGGATAAATTTGAGTTCCTATTTCCTGTCTCTTTCCTCAGTTAAAACAACTCTTGAATAAGAAAAAAAATTCTGAGCTGCTTCCACTATGAATATTATGCATAAAATATTGTTCAAATAAAAATATTAGTTTAGATTAAAAAAAATAAGGTGCATCTATTGTGGTCATTCAATATGATTTTTTTGTATAGTCTTTGATTACTGTAAATTGACTATAAAATTGTATTTAAGATACCTTGACTGGTAACTGAAATAATTTTGATATTAATTTAGATTATTTGTATACAAAATTTACATCTTCCATTTAGTTACTCTTGAGAGGAATGAAAAGAGTTGGCCTTTTTTCTATCCCTTTGTTTTAAGACAGTTAGTGATAAACTGATATAAACACACTTTAAAATCCAGTGCTTAAGGTAACAAAAGAGCAGCACTTCATCATTGTCTCAAGAAGAGGAGAGAAAAACAAAATGGATAACATTTTCATGATCAATACCTTTGAAAATACTATGTTTTTCTTCAAATCCATAAATCATGTAAACAGAACACATTATGCTATTGTTCTTTCCATCCATCTACTTAATTTTATAGCCCTTTTCATATGTGAATTATTCTATTTTATTTATGATTTATCTCCTACATATACTCAATAAGACAAAAAAAATTACTATCATCTAGGACATATTAATTACTTCAATTTAGCAGCAGTTTTGAAACACACTGACAGATAAAACAAAGATGGAAAAGCACTGTGTTATATAGTGTTAAGAGCATTCGGAAGGAGCACTTTTTATAAAAACAGTATTTTATACTGCCGTTACTACCTGAGACAAGTTTAAAATGCAAACAATTTTTGTTAAAAATTAACAATTTTAGTTAGTTTTACTTTTAAATAGAAGCTTTCCTTAAGGAAATTATTTCATATTGAAATCTTTTGTAATTGTTACACAGAAACTTCAAGAATAACTTAATGCAGTCTAAATGGATGTATACCTATGTTAATCTACCAATGAAATAATTTCCTAAGAGATTTTAATATGTCTCAAAATTTACCTAATCCAATATTGAAGACCTGACAAGAGCCTTTGAAACTGTCAGATTTTCTCCGTTTTGCTTATGCCTAGAAAAATATGCTTTTAAAACTAGACCTAAAAAAAAGATGAAATTAATTATACACTGAAATATTCTACATAATAAAAGTTAGCAACTGCTCTAAATAGAAACAACATTGAGTTGTCAACAGATAAGATCTATATTTTGTCTTAGGAAAAACCTTGATATTGCCTAAATATGCAACAAATAGTACATAACAACCTAGAGGCAATTTTGTTTTGAGAGACTTTCAAGGAGTATATGAAAATTTGTTTCTAAATCAGACATGGTGGTCCATGCCTGTAATCCCAGCAGCTTGGGAGGCTGAGGCAAGAGGATTGCAAGTTTGAAGCCAGCCTAAGCAGAAGTGAGGCACTAAGCAACTCAGTGAGACCCTGCCTCTAAATAAATACACAATAGGGCTGGGGATGTGGCTCAGTGGTGGAGTGCCCCTGAGTTCAATCCCGGGTTAAAAAAAAAAAAAAAAAGCTATATTATGTACACTCTCAGCAAACATAGAACAAACCACAATTAGTCCATTAAAAGTTTGATTTATCCCAGTGAAACAAGAAAAAAAAAAAGGACAGGCAGTTAGTGTAGATAGATGATGCTGGGTCTGGAAGATGGAAGCTGATCTGAAGAAAATGGAAGGTTGCCACTTTCAGGACATATCTCCCTCTACTCACCTGTGGCCAAAGTCACTTGACTGAGGGGTAGGGATTGTTCCTCCCCACCCAGCAGAGAAGTGTAGAGTAACAGAATTCCTAGTCAAAACAAATAAGCAAGAGAAAGAAAGAAAATGCATTCAAATTGGAAAGAAAATATTAAACTATTTCCATTTGCAGATATTATGACTTTCATGACTTTATATATAGTAAAAAATTTATAGATTCCACTAAAAAATACTGTTAGATCTAATGAATAAATTCACTAAAGTTACAGGATAAAAAAAAATCAGCATATAAATGTCAATAACATTTCTATACACTAATAGAAAATTATCTGAAAAAAGAAATCAAGAAAACAATCCCATTTATAATAGTAAAGAAATAAAATATTCATAAATAAATTTAACCAAGCAGATAAACAATTACTACAATAACAACTATGAAGTGTTGATTAAAAAAAAAAAAGAAATTGAACAAGACACAAATATATCCCAGGTTCATGGACTGGAATAATTAGCATTGTTAATATATTGATATTACTCAAAGCAATATATGTCTTCTACATAATACTGATAAAATAACAATGATGTTCTTCTTACAAGGAAAAAAGAAAACCTTAAGGTTTCAGTGGAATTACAAAAGACCCCAAATGGCCAAAACAATCTTGAGAAAAACATAAAATAAAACCAGAGAGAGACATCATACCAACTAACTTTAAAGTATACCACAAAGCTATGCTTGTATATATTTGTAATGAAAATTCATGGTAGTGGCATAGAAAACAGACATATAAACTAATGAATAGAATAGACAACCCATAAATAAATCCAAGTATTTATAACCAATTGATTTTCATCAGACAAAAGTATTAAGAACACACAAGGGAGAAAGAACTGTCTCTTCAATAAATGGTGTTGTGAGAACTAGATATGTTCATAAGAAAGATTGAAATTAGACCCCTGTCTCCAACCATATACCTATATAAACACAAAATAAAATTAATGTAAGACCCAAACTTATGATACTACTAGAAGGAAATATAAGCAAAATGCTTCAGGAAATTGGTGCTGGCAATCTTTCTTTAGATATAACCTTGAAAGCACAGGCAACAAAGTAAAAATAGACAAATGATATAGATTAAACTAAAACACTTCTAAAGCCCAGGAAACACTCAGCAAAGTGAGCAAATAGCCTACAGATGGAAGAAAGTATCTGCATATTCTATATATGTTAAGCGGCTATAATCCCAGAATATGTAAAATACTCAAATGACTAAATGGCAGAAAACAAATAACTAAATTTTAAAATGGGAAAAAAAGACCTAAGTAGACATTCCTCAAAAGGAAACATACAAATAGCCACAGTCATATGAAAAATAAATAAATAATTAAGGACAACATCACTAATTATCAGGGAAATACAAATCTAAATCACAAAGGTATCATTTTAATCCAGTTAAGAATGGCTATTATCAAAAAGATAGTGTCCATGAATGCAGGAAAAATACCTGTTAAAATCCAATATTCATTCCTGATGAAAAATATTAGCCAATATAGGAAATTTTCCAAATGTTAAAGGGAACCTATGAAAAATCTACCATAGTTTGATTTACTGAAAGCTGAAATGCTTTCTCCTGAAAGACAAAAGACAGAGCAGAATAAAGGTTTTATTACTTCCCTTCAGCACTACCGTGTAAGTTTTAGCTGGTAAAAGAAAGAAAGGAAGGAAAAAGGAATGAAGGAATTAAGGAAAGAAGATTAAAATATCCAGGTGTAAATGAAGAACAAAAGCTGCATTTATTAATTGACTATTTTCTTAACTCTTTAGAAAATTTGATAGAAAGGATCTATAAAGAATAGTTATTACAATTAAATGAATTTCTCTTGAATGCTGGATATAAAATTAATATCAACAAATTAATATATTAACATCTAATAGATGATAGGTATAATATATATATCAATAAACTAATATACTTTACTTCTACATACTAGCAACTAATAATAAAAATTTTGCACTTTAAAATAATAGAATTTAAAATAACTTCAAAAATATGAAATGGGAAAAAGTATATAAAATGTACACAACTCCTGTAAGATTAAAAAATGTTTTTAAGATGAATAAGGAATATCTCAATCAACTGATATCTATAGTGTATATGTGTGTTACAATACAAAATGTTAAAAAAAATCAAAATGTTATCTGTAGATTCAATGAATTCCAATCAAGATCCCAGAGGGCTATTTTTTGCAGAAATTGAAACACTGTTTTAAAAATTCCTATGGAAGTTTAAAGAGCTTAGAACAGCCAAAATTATATTGAAAAAGAATACAGCTGAAATTACATTACCTAATTTTCAGAATTGTAATGACACAAAAACCATGCAGTGTAGTATTTGTGGCAAGAGAGACAAATAGTTTAATAAAATAGAATAGAAAGTACCAAAGGAGGCATATATATTCAATTGATTTTTGGCAAAATTGCTAAGGCAATTTAATAGAGAAAGGGTAGTCCTTTGAAAAATGCTTCTGGATAAATTTTATGTACTTTAGAAACAAAATGAACTTTTATAAATTAAACTACAAGCAAAATTAACTAAAAATGGACTGACCATATACCTAAAAGTAAAAGCAAAAATCACAAAACATATATCCAATACAAACAAACAAAATGGGGAAGACTTGTGACCTTGTATTGGGCAATTTTTTTTTACACATATATGTAATAATGAAAGCACTATCCCTAAAAAGAAAAAAGAAAAAAAACCTTGGTAAAAAAAGATTTTGTGGGCTGGGGATGTGGCTCAAGCGGTAGCATGCTCACCTGGCATGCGTGCGGCCCGGGTTCGATCCTCAGCACCACATACCAACAAAGATGTTGTGTCCGCCGAGAACTAAAAAATAAATATTAAAAATTCTCTCTCTCTCTCTCTCTCTCTCTCTCTCCTCTCTCACTCTCTCTTAAAAAAAAAGATTTTGTAAAAATTAAGGACTTCTACTTTTTAAAAGAATGAAAAGACAGCACATATCCTAGAAGAAAATACTTGCAAAGCAGACATGTGGCAAAGAACATTTGAAAACACAGCAAGAAGAAAACACTGTAAAGTAGATTTGACAAGTTGCTTCATCATAGAAGAAATGAAACAGCTGAGTAAGTACATTAATAGTTCAACATCATTAGTCATTGAGGAAATGAAAATTATACACAATGGCATATCACTGTACATTTATTGATATTCATAACATTAAAATTATGACCATTCTAAGTTTTGGCAAGGATATGCAGGAACATAAATTCTTAGATGGTGCTTAAAAGTAGGATATAAAGTAATACAATCACTTTGTAAAACTCTGTTTGCAGTTTTTTGGAAAGTTAAACACATACAGCAATATGATCCAGTTATTCCATAGCAAGAAAAGCACCTATCCACACAGAAACTTGTATATAAATACCCACAGCTGCTTTAATGTAATAATCAAGACTGGAAACAACACAGATGTCCAAAAGCAGGTGGGTGGGGAAAAAAGTTGCAGTGTATCCATAATGTGGAATGCTACTGAGAAGTAAAATTAACAACTATTGGACTGGGGATGTAACTTAGTAGTAGAGGTTTTGCCTAGTAAGCATGAGACCCTAAATTCAATCCCAGCACTACCAATATTCAAAAAATAATAATAATGATAATGATGAAGAACTATTAATGTACCCAACAACATGGAGGGATCTTGGAAAAATTATGCTGAGTGAATAGAGACAGAGGGAAAAAGTGCATACTGTAGAATGACATTTATACAAAAAATCAAACTTACCTTTAATGATAGAAATAGATGATTGCATGCCTCTGGCTGGGGCTGGGGGAGAGGGCAGCAGGAAATGGCCAATAAGAAGGTTTATAAAGTGTAAGAAAAAGAAACTCTTAGAAGCAATAAATGTATTCATTTCCTTAATTGTGATGGTGGTCTTATTAGTGTATACATAGGCTGAAACTACATTGAAAATCAAAGCACACATAGTTTATTCTACACCATGTATGCCTCAAGAAAGTATTATCCTGAGATGGTCTCTAAATTAAGTCTTTCGAGAAAGATAAACCAGTGTCCATGTGAGAATAAATAACGTCCTACAGCTGATTGGCATCTTTCAAAAATATATTAAATCATGTTTTAAAGACATACTGAATTTAGGCAGGATTTAGTGGACTTATACTAAAAATTACTTCAGATTTATTTTTTAAACCTAAATATAATGCACACCAGAGCTATCAATATGGCAAAAAAAAAAATGCTTCTGTTCTTCTTTGGTAATGCTGTCATCTGAGAGAAGAAATCTGGAGACCTGTGATTTAGACTTTGTTATTTTCCATGGTTTAAAGAAATAATGAAAAATAATATAAGTTAGAATTTTTCTTTTGGGAAATCTGGTAGCTTTAGCACTTTGACTATAGTGGTGAAAAGCCTTTATGAATTTATAAATAGATAAGGGCTCAAGTGGTCTAGCATTATTCTTCTTTCTACTTCATTATAAAGCAGCTTTACAGAGTGAATTTGCCAAAATGTATACATACATGGATATATATAGGCAAATAAAGCTACAGATAGGATGTATAAAATGGATCTGACTAGCAACTCTTAAGTATTTTTTTTTACCATTTCCCACTGAAGTTTCTATGGAGTAATATCATAAGATGAAAATTCAAATCTAAAACTGACAGTTAAAGATATTGTCTATATTATATCCCCAACTTGCTGCTCTTTTGTAAGTAGTACAAAATTATCAGGATGAAAAACAGTGGAAAGTTGCTATCTCAGAGTCTCTAGTGTGGTTCAAAAACACAAAGGATATACAAATAAGAAAACCAATTCCTCCACAGTAGAGTGTGAATTATTATTTTTTTCTTGAAAAAGCAAGACTGCTTTCCTAGCTCCCAGGAACAATGCCTCTTTTTCTTTATACATCTTCCAGCAGATTTTATAGGCAGAAAAATTATCAGCAGATTTACTTTCCAGAAATTTTTTATTTTGGTAGCCCTGCTTCTATAAGTAGCACACTATTAACAAAAAGCACATTAAAGAAAAAGTCTTAACACTATCAGAAATTTGGGATTGCAAACTCCTAATCAAATTACTTCCAGAAAACCAGGAAATACAAAATGAAAACCTTATCTTTCCAGCGAAGCAGCAACCTGGTTTCAAGACTGCATTGTTGACAGAGAATTCTCCATGGAACACTCATTTATGTTCACCTTGTTAGCAGGGACACTGGCATCCATTTGCAACAGTCTGCATGTCCAAGGATGTTTGTAAAGCTAACAGCCTTGGAAGATTCTTTTCTTTGCTCCAATAGAGGGTAGGTTTGTTTACTGTGCTGTGCAATAGAATGCTTTCTTTCAGAGCCAACATCAGTAGGTTTGTTTGCATCCCATGATAGAGGCTGAAACTTCATAACTTAATGGTCCCTCCCCTGTGTCACAAACCAACTATGTGCTTACAACCCACATTGAGGTTTACAGGGACTTGGGGGTCAAGGGAAATCTACATGAGCATGCGTTCTTGCTGCCCACTTTGTAAAGGTAATTAGGCACTTTGTCTCTGATCCAAATGTCTTTTTTTTTTTTTTTTATGTTACTGGGATTGAACCCATGGGCTCACACATGCTAGACAAGTGTTCTACTACTGAGCTCTATCCCCAGTCTGTCTCAAGAATCTTGTCTTTCATCAGCAAACTGTTGTACTGGCTTTCAAATAAGGTGAACTTCAGACCTTTCTCAGCTCTTGACATGCTTAACATGAGGAAGTGTATTAGAACCTTTTCCATATTGACTAGGACATGAAAGCAGACTTAATCTTCAGATTAAAAGAGCAAAACTGGGACAGAAAGGAAATAAACACAATCCAGGGCTTATTGTTATTGATCCTTTTTTTCCAAGGGAAAAAAGAAAAGAAAAAGCATGCCTATGTAATCTTTTTTAATTTCATTTTTTTATTTGATTTAATTAGTTATACATGACAGTACAGTGATCTTGACATATCATACCTATGTAATCTTTAATGTTTATAAAATATTTCAGAATGTAGTAACATGAAGTATCTCAAAATATTAAAATACTGATTTCTCTTTAAAAAAATAAATAAATAAAATAAAATAAAATAAAATACTGATTTCTGAAAATTATGAAAGTTATTTTCATAACTATGTGCCTTAAGATAATGAAAAGGCATTTTATGTATCCAAATAATTTAAAGGTTATTACTCACATGCACATATAGTCACTAAATTTGTTTACTAAATATAATTGAAGGTATATTCCTGGAGGACAAAAATAACATAAAACAAGAAAAATTTTCTTTGTATAATAGTAGATAAATCAAGCTGGACTCAGTGGCACACGTCTATAGTTCAGTTGAAAGGGTAAGTTTCTAAGCTTCAAAGTCTGAATTAAAAAGTGAAAGACCAGGTATTATTAAGTTCCTCTGCTACACCCAGAACCTGAAATTCTTGAGGCAATTAAGACAAGGCCCTACTGGCCATTTAGCCTAGGACCCTGTGCAGCTTGTCACGTAGGCATACAGGGCCCGAACCAATCAGTTTGAATGTGTACCCCGCTTAGGAGTGACCAATCACCCCTGCCCGACCTGTTCCCACCAATGAATGTGCTAATCATGTATGAGAGTTGTTGTTCAATTTTCCCGAGCCTCATGCTGATTTGTTCTGATGTATGCAAAGCCCCCCGCCCTCCCCAAAAAGTGTACTTAAGCACTGCTTAACCTCTGCGCTGAATTGGATCCTCAATAAATCCCCTTCTGCAATTGCATGAGTCAGTATCTTGGTGGTCTCCTCCTCCGACTTTTCGCCGGACCCTTACACAGTGACTCAGGAGGCTGAGGCTAGAGGATTGCAAGTTCAAAACCAGCCTCAGCAAAAGTGAAGTGCTAAGAAAACCAGTGAGACCCTGTCTCTAAATTAAATAGGAAACAGCTCTGGGGATGTGGCTCAGGGGTCAAGTGCCCCTAAATTCAATCCTTGGCACCAAAATAAATAAAATAATAATAATAATAATAATAATAATAGATATATCAATAAAATTGTACCTGACATGTCAGCAAATTTGCTAATCATGCTCAAAAGATAGAATAAGAATGCATTGGGGTGCTGGAATTAAATATTTTAGAGATTAGCAGGTGTCAATGAAGTCTAGAATTCAGCAGAATAGCATGAAGGATAGCATGGCCTATGGAGAATTAGCTGATAAAAGACTTCCTACATAAGCATATTTATAAGCAGAAACTTCAAGTTTTCAAATAAGCTGTAATCCTTCAATAGTGCACTTTCAATGAAATGCTGAACTGGTGAAGAAATGTGAGTATAAATCTATACTGTCATCCTCTTTAATACAACATGAGTCAAGATCATCTATTTACAAGAAAAATGTATGAGAAACTCAAAGAAGAAAGCAGTAACAACCACTAAAGAACTATAAATGAAAGAATTGTCAAGCATTGACAGTGTATTCTGGAGATATGTACTCTTCTATGGGGTATAAACTCCAAGACAGTATCCAGTAGCAAGTAAAGTGGAAGGTGAGGCAAAATATTCCAAAGCCAATGACAGATATTGCAATGAAAGAGAAATGATGGGAAAAAAAAAGAAGAGAGAGAAATGAATTACAGTAGATGGGGTAGAGAGAGAAGATGGGAGGGAAGAGGAGGGGAGGGGGATGGTAGAGGATAGGAAAGGCAGCAGAATACAACACACAGTAGTACGGCAGTATGTAAAAACGTGGATGTGTAACCGATGTGATTCTGCAATCTGTATATGGGGTAAAAATGGGAGTTCATAACCCACTTGAATCAAATGTATGAAATATGATATGTAAGAGCTTTGTAATGTTTTGAACAACTAATAAAAAAAGAGAAAAAAAAGAAAAAGAAATGATGAAATTTCAGGGGAAGGTGGGGGGGTATTTATTAGCTGATGATGAGATCAATGTAATGAGAATAATAGAAAGAAATTAATGGACTAAAGGAAATTAAGAGGTTTTAATTGATTATGTAGAACTGGCAACTCTGAAAGTCTAGGACTATGGAAGGAATATAGCACTATTAGTAAGTATTACATTGGAAGTAGAACAGTTCCCTGTAATGATAGAGTTAAGATTGTGTCACACATATGGATAACAATTATTATTTTTTCAACTGATACACAGAACATGAAGGTATTATTTATTAGTGGGGTGTCATGTAATATTCAATACATGTGTACATTGCATAATGTTTAAATCAGGTCAAATGTATTTATTTCCATAAACATTTATATATTTTTATGGTGAAAATTTTCAAAATCTTTTCTTTATCTTTTTGAAGTATATAGTACATTCTTGTTGCCTATAGTCTTCATACTGTGCAATAGCACACCAGAGGTCCTTACTCTTATTTAACTGTAACATAGTGTACATTGATCAACATTTCCCTATTCCTAACACTCTCCCCAGCCTCTAGTAACCACGGTTCTATTCAATTTCTATGAGATTCAATTTTTTTAATTCTGTGTATGAGTGGAATAATTCAGTGCTTATCTTTTATTTTTGACTCATCTTACTTAAAATATTAATCTCCAGCTCAACTCATGTTACAACTGACAGTGTTTCATTATTTTTAGGGCTGAATAATATTCTATTTTGTATACATACTGAAGTTTCTTTTGGATAACAATTTTTGGGTCAAGAACTCTAAAGTACTACAATGTAAACCAATTGCTATAGCTATTTTACTGGTTTTAAGTTAAACAAATTTAAGATCTGTATTACTTGCTGATTTTTTAGTCATTGAATGAGTGTGTTTAAAAAAGCAATAAATAAAAACCTTTACATGCATTATGAAATGAATGTGGCATTAATGCTTCTAAGATCTTAACTAGCTTCACCAACTTGTGTGAAGTGTCTTACATTGTTCTTCTGTGCAAAAATAGATATCTCAGTAAATATCCAGTTTTGTGTTTTCTATTTTCAGTTTTCTGTTAAGTGTATTTTGGAGGATTTTTTGCTTATCATCTATTGATATTTATAAAATGCTATCAAATAAAAATATCGAGAGAATATATGTTGAAAATATATTTAGAATATTTGAGATAATTTTTGTAAGAACTATTTTTCTTTAAATCATTAGAGAGATATAATTAATATATATGCATATATTTTATGTTAATTTTAAAGAGATACTAAAATATTTATTCCTGATTCTGTAAAATAACTTGAGGCTTTTAATACTAACAAGTACTATTCCTGTATCACTTGAATGTGCTTCTCATTTAGGAGTTGTTAATCATTTAGATACATAAAAAGATAAATAAAACCTTGTGCCCTAGTTTATCTACCTAACTTGAACTAAAACATAGGTATAAATATCAAGTGCAAGTGCATTAAATTGTTTTCATAAGCTGGATCTCCAGTGCAGGAAAAGATGGTATAGGACCACTGCCTGTTATGTTTATTTAGAGGAAACATTCCTGTGGCTCACAGTAGTAATCCAATTAGATAGCACTATTAGGATAACACAATTTTTATGATACTTTATCAGGTTTTTATAATCATTCACATGGACAGTTTAGAGTGGGTTTTTTTTTTCCTCTCTTCATCTACTCCATGACTTTGGCACCCAGATACACAAAATTTCACTTTCTTTTTATGAAGTTATTGTAAAATTTCTTCCTATTCTCAAATGATTATTTACTTGATGGAAGACTTCAGATTTGTTTTCAGTTATTTTACTAAGCCTGATGTTTAATTACTACAAAGTTATAAATTAGTCTATTTCCTCACCTTAAGTTACTTTCTCCAAAAAGCTTTCATGACCTCCAAAGTTTAAATATCTTACATCAACTATCAAATATTTTACACGCTTCTTTTACACTGAAGTAGCCCACATTATAAATTGTTGAACCATGGTATGTTTTTATGTTTCTCTTCCAGTGCATATGAATTACTGTGAAGAGCTAAGGTCAAAGAGCCACCTGTAGGAAGAGAGTATTTATGTACCTTACCCTGCTTGTCAGATATAGTCTCATATTTTAACTGTGGTCCCAACATTCTGTGTTTTAATATTGCCTTTTATGTTGAGAAGTATTTTAGTTTGGATGATAAATCACATGGGCAATCCACTTATAAATCCTATACCTTTAACAATTACCAGAAAATGAGGTACATGGTTGTCACTCAAAAATAATTTGTATGCAGCTATTATGCAATCAAACAACAATAATTGTTGGTGAGAATGTGGGGGAAAAGGTACACTCATACACTGCTGGTAGGACCGTAAATTGGTGCAGCCAATATAGGAAGCAGTTTGGAGATTTCTTGGAAAATTTGAAATGGAACCACCATTTGACCTAGCTATCCCTCTCCTCAGACTATACCCAAAGGACTTAAAAACAGCATATTACAGGGAAACAGCCAAATCAGTGTTTATAGCAGCACAATTCACAATAGCTAAACTGTGGAACCAACCTAGATGCTCTTCAGTGGATGAATGGATTTTTTTTAAAAAGTGGCATATATACACAATGGAATACTACTCAGCAATAAAAGAGAATAAAATCATGGCATTTGCAGGAAAGTGGATGGAGTTAGAGAAGATAATGCTAAGTGAAGTTAGCTAACCCCCCCCCAAAAAAGTACCAAATGTTTTCTTTGATATATGGAGTCTGATTCATAGTGGGACAGGCAGGGGGAGCATGGGAGGAATAGACGAACTCGGGATAGGGCAGAGGGATTAGAGGGGAAGGGAATGGGCATGGGGTTATTGATGATGATGGAATGTGATGATTATTATTATCCAAAGTATAGGTATGAAGGCACAAACTGGTATGAATGTACTGTGTATACAACCAGAGATATGAAAAAGTGTACTCTATATGTGTAATAAGAATTGTAATGCATTCTGCCACCATATATAAATAAAAATTAATAATTTGTATAATTAAGAAATGAATGAACAATGAAGAAATTGACCATAATTATCCTCAATTCTATTTTTTAAAGATATTTTGAAATTCTTGTAAAAACTTAATCATTCTTGTTACATAACAGGAAGCAGTGGATAATGGGTTTAAATATCTTACATCAAAAATCACCTACATTTTCATATTTAACTTGTGAGTAAAACTATTTCCGCATTTTAAACGAACAGTTACCTAGCTTTTTTTTGTTGTTGTTGTTGTTTATCTCTTTCTCTATTCTATTTTCTCCTCTGTCTCTTTTTGATTCTTAGTAGCTTGTTATTTTTTCATAGCCCTTCATGGTATTGGTGCAGGCGAACCTTAAAAGATCTTTATGCAGTGTCTCTGTTAAGTTTAAAAATATTTCATTTATAGCTTTCAGGACTTCTTATCTATTTCTTTTTGAAGAATTTGATCATGAATTAAACATACCAGCACAGCATGAAATATTCAACTCAAGTTCTTTCATTCCAGTTCAACCTACCAAACAAAGAGTGGTTTGAACAGAGAGATGGGGTCTGTGGCTAGCAATATACCTGGGCTATTTAATAGCATTTTTTCCTCCAACAGGGTTCAGGTGAAAAGTCCATCATAACAAGCTTCTATACCCTTAGAATAACTCTTTATAAGTCACTCAATTAGCTGAGACAGAAACTTTATTTTAAACATGTAAGATATGCTTCTCAAAATACAATAGTTGTTTTTCTAAAGTCAGAAATAACACTTCTATAAAACTGAATTTTCACCACACAAATCACATTTTGCCATATTTTAGACACTGATTTATTTAAGAAACTAACTTATTAGGCCTATTAATACTTCTTGAGTGGTAATAAGGACATTCATGATTAATTTGAATTTCTGAGTGCTCAATTATTCCTTTCATTTGATTAATTTCGATTGAAAATTTCCTATAACAAATCTTTCTAAATCCTGTAAAAGTGAAGTCTTCTCCATTAAATGAAAAATTCTAAGAGTATCAAAGGGGAGTAGAAGGGCAAAGACTTGAGGGTAATTAACTTTTGTTCTACAAAGAAAAACTGTCTTTGATCCTGGTGTGCAAAGTACTCACGCATCATTTCATCACAACACAGACTGAGCTGGGTTTCATTAATTGAGAACCCGTATGTTCCCAGTATCACTTACTTCCAGGGCAGCTTTTCACAAGATCTGAACTGAATTCTTTGCTTTGTGGAAGACCCTGAAATCCACTTGTTTTCTCCATTGCTCAAGGAGAGTTTCTCCATCCTGCTTTGCTTCCCAGAAAAGAAAAGAAGTAAAAAAATAATAATAAAGTTAAAGTGAATGAAAGAAAAAGAAAATTAATGTGAAAAAGAAAATTTAAGGAAAAGAAAAAAATTGACTCGAGAAGAATGTCCAGTCTTTATTCTGCTTCTTCTTGGCTTTTGCTTTCTCTGGGCTCTTTAATTTTTTTTTTTTTTTTTTTTTTTTTTTTGTGTGTGTGTGTGTGTGTGTTGGGTGCTATGGAAATTCTGATCCTTTTTTAGTCTTGTTAGCTCCATGAATCTTCTAAAATTGCCTGGGTTTTCATCCATTTGAAACACTTTCTGCTTGCTTTTTGGCAACCACAGACTGTGCATGAGCTGACAAAACCTTTGAGGGCAAAAATGGGAAAATGTTGAGTTCACCAAAATACATTTTCTATAGCATCTTGGCATGTGAGGATGAATTCTCTTAGTTGCTCTATAATAACTCCAAACAGCTGGCTTCTTCATTGCATCCAACTCTCCTAATGTAATTGGGAGAACTCTCCTAATGTATTGTAGGAGCTACTCTGTCCTAGCAAAATGAACCCCTTAAACTCTTCAATTAGTTAAATTCTCTTCATATTTACTTACACCATTATTCTGGTTTTTTTTTAAGAGAGAGTGAGAGAGGAGAGAGAGAGAGAGAGAATTTTTAATATTTATTTTTTAGTTCTCGGCAGACACAACATCTCTGTTGGTATGTGGTGCTGAGGATCGAACCCGGGCCGCACGCATGCCAGAAGGGCACGCTACCACTTGAGCCACATCCCCAGCCCACTTACACCATTATTCTTTATCTTCAAACCTTTGTCTCTTGTAAGCTCACTTTATGCATTAAACTATAACTGTCATGAATACAAGAAATTGGTTTCTTTCATTAACCACAAAATCCTAAGCATCCAGTCCAGAAAGACTTGAGAGAATTATACTTATAAATGGAAAAAAAATGCAAAAAAATATAATACACCACCTCTGATAAGTTATA
Source organism: Urocitellus parryii (assembly GCF_045843805.1). Classification (NCBI taxonomy): domain Eukaryota; kingdom Metazoa; phylum Chordata; class Mammalia; order Rodentia; family Sciuridae; genus Urocitellus; species Urocitellus parryii. The sequence goes on from NC_135536.1 coordinate 52,359,738, forward strand.
TTTTGTACAAAATAGGAACTGATCTTATGTGAAAGGATTATACTTCCATGAACATCATTGTCATATTTGACATAGGACTTGCTTTGGTTAAAGAAAATTAAACAGGAAAGATTTAATTTCTATTAGAATAATTAAGAGGGATTATGAGTTTCTTCTTTATTCTCCTGGTTGTCCCAGGACAGCAATGTAGAAACAGACTGTTCTTTCAGCAAAGGTGAGTGAAGATCTAGATGAGTAAACTAAAGCCAATCAGTAACACCCACGTAATGTGAGGGAGAATACATACTTATTCTTGTAAGCTACTGATATTTTATAATCATTCCTAGTGACACATACCTTGGATAAATTGATTGATATAGAGATTACTACCAGAAATGTGTGCTATTATAAAAGAAAAAAAAAGTTTGTGCTAGTTATGATGCTAAGTAGAAGAGGTCAGAGAACTTTCAGTGTATGTTTAAAAAAATTGTGGTATATAGTGTAAGGATTTTGTTACACCTGTAAACCGTTACAACTGTAATAACTTGGAAAGCCAAAAATGTATTCACAGAACTTTTAAGTAAGGAAACAGGAGCTATATGGTATTTGTTACATTTGAGAAGATATTTAAAAAAAATACTAAGAATTGGTTCTTTTCTTTTTCTTTTGAAAGCAGGCATGAAAGAAATAACAGATTCTTAAAAAATTAAGATAAAATTAATTCTTATCTTCAGTTTATAAAAGAGAAATTTAAATATACTTTGAGTGCATTGTGCCAAACATCAGATGAAAGATATGGCCCCATTCCCTTGTAAAGATTCTTAAATGAATCAGATGATATTGAGTGAATCACTTACTTAAATGGTTTACCAAAAAAAAAAAAAACTTGCTAAAAAGACAAAACAATATCAAAAGTATATCACTGTCTTGGAAGCCTAATGGTAAAACAAAAACAAACAAAGAAAAAAATCTTCTATGTGGTTAAAATTTTGGGGGCACAGAGAGATGAAGATGGTAGGAACAGAAGGTTAAGAGAATAATTCTATAAAATAGCCCACTGTGCTGATCTCTACATGCTTTCTTTGCCCAAAAATAATTTACCTGCAGTTCTGTGTGGCTGAGTAGACAGAATATGTCACATTCCTCAGCAAACTACCTGTGATATGCAAGGAAATGCAGACAGGAAATAAGGTTGATAAGAGGAACCCATGGTACAATGAAGGGAGATACATTTCTGACCCTTTCACAGATAAGATTACGGAAGATAAGAATAATTCCTACTAACCAGAAAACCTATAAAAAGAATCCAATTAGAACAAGTGAGCATGGGCCAAAGTGATAGAGTTGTCATGGTGATGGGGATTTGAAAGCCTGTCACCCTGCTGTCTGTCAAAAGTCAAGTGGTGGACTCTCTGGAAACTTCCCTGGGATCCTCAAAAAAACTGCTGTGCAATATAGGCATGTTGACACTCTCCTCTCAGAGAGGACCCAATCTCTCCTTGAGAGTACCCCCTTTCTAGTTGCCCAGCCCTTCAATAACTCATTCCTGAGTGACTCATACCGAGTGACTTGTCTGAAGTATTTCTAACTTGATCATGAGAATTGGGGTTTGAAGAGGGCATCTTGTCTCTATACTGCCTCAGTTTCTCAGAAGGTCCCAGTAAAAGGGACAAAAGAAGTCTGAGGTTCACTGCAAGCTAGACCCTATATGGCTCAGAGAAGCTTTCTGGGTCAGATGCAGTGCCTACTGTGCCTGCCCCATTGGCACAATTGAGAAACCCAAGGTGGCAGCCTCATCTGGGTTATATACTTCAGGGTTCTTGTGACCAACTGGGTGAACATATGAAGGACCTTCTGCTTCCAGGGGAAAACTGGAAAAAGTTCAGATGTCCTGGGCAATTCCTCCCTGACTCAAAGAGTTACTTTTCCTAGAAGAGACAAGAACAAGGCTCAACTGGTTTCAGCTGTTCCACGCCTTCTCTAGATATTGCATTCCCTGAACATTCTGTAGTTATTCTGGAGGACTACATGCAAGAAAGGTGATAGAAATGTGTCAGCCCAAGGCTACCAGGAGAACTGACCTGTGACAGGCTCTTTTTTCTCTCTATAGGAACTCAGAACACTGAAACCAGTGTTGGTGCAACTGATTTCATCATGATTTTCATCGTGATTTTCCCCATGACCTCCTGGGGAAACTCATCAGGAGGTCATAGGGAAAATTCTGCATTTAGGCTCATTCAACTTTTTAGTAGAATCTAGTCCTTATGAGACTGAGGGTTCCAATTCATTGTGGATTATCAGCTGGTGTTGTTTTCAGTCTTGAGAAGATGCTTACATAGAACTTCCTACATTCTGTATCCACCAATGGAATACCAAATCTTTCTCATGCCTACAAATTCTCTAACTTTCTATTCTGTTACCAACAAAATAACACCCTTTCTTTAAAGGCATATAATTATATAAGACCCACCAAGATCATCTTTTTACACTCAAAATTATCTGATTAGTAAACCTCATTGTATCTGCAAAATCTTTTTGTCATAAATTGTAATATAATTAGAGTATGATGTTGCTTTACATTTGCAATCTTGAGAATTGAGAAAAAGTAATAATGCAGTTTGGGTGAGCATTTGTTCATAATACTCGAGAAGAATTTGCTTGATATGGACACTGTCCCTGCTTTTTCATTCAGTTCCATTTTCTAGAGGCACTATTTTAATGCTAATTTCTATACTGAAATTGCCCTCACCCCAGAATCTATTAAAATTTGGTGTCTACATGTAGGCTTTTGCAGACATATTTAATGACTTCTTAAGAAAAAAAAATCCTTCCTTCACAAAATTCTGGCTTGAATGCTTCCTTATTGCTTCCCTGGACAAGTAGGCAGGGCACTTCAAGTGTCCTTTAAAAAGGCAACCTTCCCAAAGTCCATACTGCAAATAAGTATCTAAATTTACCTTAAGCAGAAAAGACTATCTTTTCTAACTTTGTTTGTGCATGGAACTGTAAACTCGGTTCCATGCATTTGTAGAACCAAAGTTCACCTAAACAAAATACTTATAAAGGGCTCTGTGGCTGATTTTCCCTGAAGATTCTGTGAGTGAATAAAGGACTCTAAACACACATTGGTGAGAGTGCACTGGTCATGGTGACTATGTTCTTGAGGCCCCTCAAATGATGAAATTGATGAAGCTTCTTTTCTGATAGCAATATTCTATGAAATAGCTGGGTGTGGTGGCAGCTAGAAGGGCAGCAGCTAGAAGGGCTGAGGCAGGAGGATCTTGGGCACAAAGCCAACCTCAGTAACAGTGAGGCACTAAGCAACTCAGTGAGACATTGTCTCTAAATATAATACAAAATAGGGCTGAGGATATGGCTTAATGGTCAAGTGCCTCTAAATTCAATCCACAGTACAAATATATATATACATACACACACACACACACACACACACATACACGTTTATTCTATGAAACACACAAATTGAGCTTATTTAGGGTTACATAGTCTTTATCAATAGCCATTTTCCCATGTATCCTATAAAAGCTTCTCCAAGATTGTTTCTGCTCTTTGCTTTCTTGTATACAAATTACAGTGCTGCATGGAGTAAGACATATTTGTATGCACATCATGATCTGACATTTTACTTTTAGTGTTATTGCTGAGGTAATACAGTCATACACTTTACTAGAGAAGCTCCATATTATGATTATATATTAAATTGTTCTAAGAGAACTTGACAAATAACATAGCTTTCAGTGTCCTTGTATGTCCTGTTTTTTTTCAATAACAGGTCTGCCACGCTACCAGCGCTGGCTTCATGAAAGAAGGTTCGGTTCATAAGAAATTGCTAGGTAGTTTTAAATTAAAGAGACAAGACTCTAATTACCTTTAAAACCAGCTCCAGGACGGCTTCTCCTAGCTCCTGCCTCCAGCCACCTAATGCAGTAGCGAGGTTTACAGAAGACCAATGAAGGTTAAGGGGGGCAGCATCCCAAGGTCAAGGGCGACAATTAGGTCTTCAGGGCAGTGGCCAGGCATGCCTCTGCACTGACAAGCCCTTGGACCTGGGAAAGAGTGGGGAATGGCTCGGACACAGCTGTGTCTAAGCGCCTCTCACCCAGCCAGGGAGGTAACTCAAATCACATGCGAGGATGGCCTCCCACAAACAGGCAAAACTTATTAATGGTAGTAAAAATCCTATTAGAGGTTTCAAAAGAGGAGGCAGAAGTTGATCTTGACTAAACCTCAGGATGAGGGAACATTCTTGGGTAAAATATTCTATCCCATGGTTGCAAATGTCCATAGACTTCAAGCAGTAAATTAAGTTTTGGCCCTTTACTTACTGAATGTATTTTATACTCTATTAAAAAGCACAGAAAGATAAAATGTGAAATAAATAAAACTAAAATGGTACCTTTCATTTAGTACTATTAGTTATGTATGCATATGTTGATATAGCTTATTCTTTTCCAGTATGTTATAAATATGTATGTAGTATGTATAAATATGTATGTAGTATGTATAAATTTCCACTTTAACATTTTATTCCAAAATTATATTCCCTAATTTTTGGATGAATGTATGCATCCCTTTTCTTATTAAATTACTGTTTCAAGAAAGAAATCTTTTGAAGATAGTAGGGTTTTGTGAAATCTGTATTTAGTTCCTGGCAAATTATTTAAAATTGAACAATAAATATTAACTCAGAACATGTGGGAAAACACAAAGGCATCCATTCTTTGGAGGAAGAATAAAATTTATTCTTTCAGATTTTAAAGAAAAAAAAATTAAGTATAGAAAAAGTAATAAGGCAGAAAATGAGTTTCTTAAAAAAGGTGCATACAGAAGTACCTACCTTTGATTCTGATCTCAACTAACTTACTTTTCCTTCTTTATGTTATTACAGACTGAAGAATCAAATTTTAAAACAATGTAATGCAGAAATTTATTTTTAATTTTATGAACTTCCTTCTGTAAATATTTAAAATTATTCTATAGCCACACTATTTCACTGTCAAATAAAATCAGCATGCACTTAGTAATTCTGAAGATAGAAGCAAAAACTCAAATAGTAAATAACTGATTTTAATTTTCTCATTTTAAGAAGATAGACATTCTCATGAAGAAAGTAATTTGATAACTCTATAAATTTTTACAGGCTTATTTGGATAAACATTTTCTACATAGCCTAGAATATTGTAGCAATCCTTGACTTTTAGTCATAATTCTCTCAAGAAGCATATTATTATTAATGCATCACCCTCAACAAGGAACATTTTTTAAAACTTTCACAGGGAAAGGACAAAATTATTGGTAAAGTACTACAAATTTCTAATTATGTGTCCTTTGAATTAATTTCTGTTGGTACACTATATCTTAGGTAGAAATATAAGGTTTGCCCAGATTTACAACTAATCAGAATTCTCCACTGACAGAAAGTTTAAATGTTTAGAAGCAAGATCTTCTTGATCATCAAAGGAATGCCGAAAGCAGAATATGAGAAGTCAAAAATTAATTAATCACTCTGCCATTATGATTACCATATGCAGGAGGGAAAGAGAGGTGTCAGGAAATGTTGTTAAAAAGGAAGAAATTAAAAGAAGAAAACCACCTTTTGTGATTCTATTCTTGCTCTTCTAACTCTCCAATATCTCTTTTTGGTCTGAGTTTTAGTTTACAAAACACATAAGCATGTGGACATCCAGATGACTGTGTAACTATAACAATGAGTAGACATAACCTGAATTGCAGCAATTGAGAATGGTGCATGAGAATGAAGAAAAAGTTTTGTTAGTGTCCTTTTGTCTTTTAATTATTTTGAATTATCTTAATTTTTAAAGTTTACCTAAATATGACAAGCCAAATGAAATTTTAATGCACTTTAAACTGAAGTATTCTGGAAAATTCCATCAACATCTCACTACATACTTATGGATAACAATAAATTAGTTATTACTCCTTGAAAAACTTGAATTTAAAAATGTGTTGCATGAGGAACTGGTTAAAACAGGAATATCTGACACTCAGAAATGTGAGTCCCTCATTAATCCTCTATCTTTTAATAAATGATGAAAACACCAGGGGGCCCCAGGAGGCACCCTCCCTTCCCCACTGCTCGTACAGTTCAGTGGAATTGTTCCCTGTGGTGGTGTTCCACAAAACACAGAATAATTCATCCTCCTATGCTAACTGCGTGCTCCTCATTTTAAAGAAATGCATTGATTTTTCTTAAATTTCTTTGAAGCTGATTGAATTATCCCCTCATCAGCATTTTTTCACCCTTAACATAATTACTACCCATCTATGTGCAAGAAACTTCATTCTTAATTACTTGGGTAGAAAACTGTAGCAAAAGGCACACTTATTATGGACTGAATGACGGAAAATGAAATGATGCAAAGTTTAAAATCTATCATATTTTGAGAGAAGTCAGGTATGTAGTTAAGAATATTTTCCCCTGAAATATGTAACTTTATGGAACTTATAAAGTAGTGTCAGGATGTAATTATGTATAGCATATATGTACCTATGTATAATCAGATAGTACTTTGGAAAGGGTTATAATGGAGTCAGAATTATGTTGATTTAATATCTATACAAACTTCCTCTGTGAATGTTGACCTCCATTTTATTACTTCTAAAACTGAATGTTTGAAAATATTTTTTGCCAGAATTTACATTTATTCTGTTGCTGATTCCATTTGTAAACCAATTCTATGGGTTTGCAGGGACAGCTATAACAAAATAGCACAAACTGAGTGGCTTAAACAGCCTCAATTTGCCCATCTTGGTGGCGCATGCCTGAAATCTCAGTGGCTCAGGAGGCTGAGGTAGGAGGATTGCAAGTTTGAAGCCACCCTCAGCAAAGCGAGGTTCTAAGCAACTCAGTGAGACCCTGTTCATAAATAAAATACAAAATAGGGCTGAGGATGTGGCTCAGTGGTTGAGTGCCCCGGAGTTTAATCCCCTGTACCAAAAAAAAAAAAAAAAAAAAAAACCCAAAGTAAAACAAGTCTTTATTTGCCTTCTCCATTTCAATAGGCTATAAATTTGAGAATAAAATTTTAGAAGGGCCATACCTCTCTGAAGGCTCTAGGGCAGGACCTGTGTGGTTTGGCTCAGGTGCCTCTTTGCTTGTGGTGGCACAATTTCCATCTTAGCATGGCACCATCCCTTCATGACTGTCCAAATTTCTCCTCCCTATGAGGTCAACAGTCAAAATGGAATTGCACTTTGTCCTATACCAGTATGGCCTCATTTTACTAATTATATTTATGATGACCTTATTGAGCATAGATTAAATAGAGAGGACATAATTCGTTAATAATAGTGCTATAAGTGTTTATTTCCTTATTTTCTTAAGCATCTTAGGGAATATTTTCAAAATAATTTTTTTTTTTAATTTGAAACTTGTTGAGGGCTGCAGCGAGTCAGGATGATGCATGGCATTTTGCCAGAAGGGAGTGGTTGAGAGGTGACGCCATGGAGCCATTGAGATGATAATGGTTATGTTAAGCTCTATATTCAATTGTATATAGACCCCTGCTATCCACCTTGGTTGCCCGCTACTTTGGAGTTCCCAGGGGTATTCCTGGGGAGTTTTCGTTGGTTGGTGAAGTGCCAGTGGAGGGAGTTCCAGTTGGTGTGTGTGGTTCCTGAGAGGGCCCAGTGGGTGGCGTTCAGGAGAGTTTGGAAATAAAGTTTGTTCCTGCTTTAGTGGCTCCTGATTTGTGCCCAGCCAGACTGCGGCAAAAACTAAGGAAAAAACAAAACAAAACAAAACAATAACAACAACAAAAACTTGTCATCCAGTTTAAAGACATGTCTCTTTGTAAATCGTGTGTGAATCCTGTGTGGCCAAAGATATTATCATATCATACAAAAAAAATTGGATTTAAAGTGGCTATCACTGTTTACCCATTAAATGATGGAATAATGCAATTAAGAGCTTTAAACATTACATAAGATCCATAAAAAAATTGCTGTAAGATGAACATAAAGCTAAATGTTTCCTCTTCAGGTACCCTTCTGCAAAACTCTATCATCCACTTCAAAGAGAGAGCATTATTTCTGATAATAGACATGATGAATAGATCTTCAATTATGCATTCCTGACTTGATGCTTTCCATTCTCAAAATATATACTTTATTTTATTTTTCCTGCTAAAACTCACCTCACCTGGAAATTTCCTTTGACAAACAAAGAGCAAACTTTCACATAAAGGGAGAATTATTTTTTTTTACCCACAACAAAAAGTTAGATCCTGCTGAGTGTCTCCCCAGGCTTCTATAAAAATTCACAGGTGAAGTTCTGCCACTTTAATAAGAAAACTAAAAGAGCTTTGATCAGCTAAACAGAAATGGGTTTTATTCCAAGCATATTAAAATATACATCAAATCACACTATAAGCACTGCTTTCGGCCTTTGCTTCCTTGTTTATGATTGTTATGACAAAACTTTGAAATAAAATTAAAAATACTTTTTAACTTAAAAGTATCATTTAAAACAGTTTCATGCTAGGTGGTGGTAATTAGTTTGATTTTATGCCATGTTATAACCTTGACCCCTATTTTTTTATTTGAGAAATTATTGAGAAGTAACAGCATGCTTAATCAAAAAGCATGTCAGTCATTTAAAAATGCATATGTATGAATTTTATAGTGTAAATACAGGTATTTAAGTTATTCAAATTAGTCATAAAATACTTCTGAATTTTAAAATATCTCTGACTATAATTTCTTTCTTTTCCTAAAATTGTAAATTGTTTTTAAATCTAATAGCTATTATTTTATGATTAAAATATGTGATACTTAAATTAAAATAATTTGTAATCTGGGGAAATTTGGAAAGAATTTAGAAGTAAATATGTAATTCCACAAATACAGAGGCCCACAACTAAGTTAACCAATATAATTAGTCCTGTATACATATATACATTGCAGATTTATACAAAATTAAGATCTTATTTTCTAAATAATATCTGTTGCCTTACTCCTGTGTTTATTGTGTTTTGAACATTTGCCCTCTTTAAGAAAGGACATGATTTTAGTGGTTACATGTATGAGAAATTGTTAAAACATTGATTTTTTTCTATTAGATTATTTCATGTTTTAAAATTTTCTCTGGATCACTACTAAGTCTATTAAAATATTCTTGCTATGGGTTTAAATATATCTAAATTTTCACCAAAAATTGGCCCCCCAATTTGCAAAATCCTGATCAATTTTTCAAACTCTTAATGCATTTAGAAGATATTATATGACCTTTAAACATCCAAGTCAATTTTCTCTTCCAAAATAATGTGAAGTGTATGCTTTTCTCAAAGCAAATATACGGATGTATTCCACTTACATACTATTGTATAACAAATTGTTCATGGAATACAGTGTTGTAAAACAATCCACATAGATTACATGTTTCAGAAATTTGTCTGGGGAACACCAGTATAGTTTACTCCTGCTCTACAATATCAACAGTTTATTCTCATCATCTTTGTGGATGGGTCAAGTGTATAAGAATTAAACATGAATCTAAAGAAAAATATGCAAAATGAATGATTCATCTCAGTTTTATTTTGAAATATTTCCACAATGTCTGATATTGACAGTAAAATAGTTATTAATTTACATGTATTTATTCTTATGTAAATTATCTGCAGCTGTTTCTATCTTTATTTTTCTATCAAAATAGTTTTATCACTCTGTAAGAACATCACTGTGAAGTTATAGTTTTTTACAAAAATTTTCCTATTGTGTCAGTCTTTCTTTTTCTTTTATAGGGAGGAAAATTCAGGAGCAAGTTATTGTTAAATTTTATGTAATAAAACCCATCAGTATTGTCTCATTGAATTTTCAATGCTTTATGTTAAAATAATGCCTTGTTGAAATAGCAAGTTAAATATTCCCATATTTTCAATTATCATTTTTTCCCCCAGTACTGTTGTGATTTACCACTGAGCTACACTTTGAAATAGTCTCTCTCTAAATTGCTTAGGGTCTCCTTAATTTGCCGACACTGGCTTTGAACTTGCAATCCTCCTGTCTCAGTTTCATCAGCTGCTAGGATTATAGGTCTGGACCACTGTGCCCAGCTCAATTAAAACTAATGTTCTGCAGAAATTATTTTTGGAAATGCTGTTTTAGTTTTTTATTAATTATGTTTTCTTTGGGAAGAATAGTGTCATTTCATACTTTAGGAATTGTATGACTATTATTAACTTATTAAGATATTTTGAGTTTAATGTGGGTGCATTTATGTGTGTATATATTTTTTTATAAATAGTTGATGCATTTTACTAAATGTATTTTAGTGTTTATTAAGAGAATTACACATCTTCTTAACAAGCTTATAAAACATGTTAATAAAAGTCTGCTTTTCTCAAAGCATATATACAGATATATTCCATTTATGTACTATTGTATAACAAACTTTTCATGGAATACAGTGTTGTAAAACCATCTACATAGATTACATGATTCAGAAATTTGTCTGGAGCACACAAAGTATAGTTTGCCCCTCCTGGACAACATCAACAGTTTATTTGTGGATGGTCAAGAGTGGACTATCCTGAATGATGAACAAAGATTTATTGAAGAATCTTCATCACAAAGTTAAAAGAAACTTAACTGTGATACACTGGGCTACTTTAAGGATTCTTGAGCTTCCAGTTTCAAGTCTTTTCAGAACAATGGTGAGGAAGTCCTACATTAGGTGTAATTATGATTTCTTTCCACTGAGTTTATTTTTTCTCTTAGGAATAAGGATTTCTATTTTGAAAAGTTGTTTTGCACATTGCATTTCAATGATGCTGTTTGTCTCACTGATGATCCTTGTAATATTGCATTATGAGTCTATAAGGAGATATTCAGAAAAAGAAGACAGGTTTTCATTTAATTATTCTTTCTCTTAATTTGATCTGAAAGGCTAAAAAAATAAGAAGATTTTGTTGGATTCCTCTCACTTGCCAGATTTGTTTTGGGTCATTTATAAAAACTTTTTGAAAATTCCCACAATTTTGTTTTGTGTCCCTGGGAATTGCATTATTTAATTACACCTAGAAGATATGTGGGTTTCAGCTGGTTTTCAGTTGAAGACTATGTGTGACTAGATTCTGGGAATCCAAGAGTAAGCAAGCATTCTTCTTATTGGCATTGACTTTTCTAATGAAATCCTCTGAATGTGTGTGTTTTCTGAACCAGAGATCTACTCCCTTGAAATTTTAATCCATGTGTATGTATATATATATATATATATATATATATATATATATATATATACACACACACATATATATATGACTAAATAAGATACCTTTTTTTTCACCAAGGATTCAATAAAGTTGTGTTTAATCACATCTTCAGCCTGTGTTTTATTTTATTTTATGTTATATTTTATTTTATTTGGAGACAACATCTCATTAAATTCCTTAGGTTCTCCCTAAATGACTAAGGCTGGCTTTGAACTTGCCATCCTTCTGCTTCAACCTCCCCAGCCACTGGGATCACAGGCATGCGCCACAGTGCCCAGCTCACTTTGATAAACTTTTGACATGAAAAAAAAATTGTACATGTGAGAATTTATTCTTAGAAAGACAAGAAGAAACATTAAAGAGGGATTTTTTTTTCTCTCTGTCTCAATGAAGGATCACTTGCTTTAATCTAGCAGACTTCCATTCATTTTTGTACCACTCAGATTATTTGTTACTTACTTGGTTTACTGTATGACTTGAAGGAATCCGCAGCATCCCAAGTTATCTTTTAAAGTGGTTTACCGATTCTTTCTCTTGTGTGTGTTTCTGTTTCCTAATGTATTTTCCTGCACTAACACCTCCTCCCCTGCTTGTAGAAGTGATATGGGCTTTTGTAACTTCACTTTATACTTGCTGGTTGCACTCTCCCTCCCACAACTCCTTGATGCTTTTCTTATTTCATTTTTTTCTTCCTCTGGGAAAGTTACATACAAACTATACATAAATCATGTTTATTACTATGTATACATAGTACCACATGCTTATGCTGGATAAATAGTAAATGATCCAAAAAAGAAATTAAAAAATAAACAGGGAATGGTTATTTTCTCTTAAAATGTTTTTGTTAGTTTGTTCAGTTTCTCCTCACTTGCCAAAATTAAAACTCAGGAAAAAAAAAAAAAGGAACTAAATTCAACTCTGAGTTAGAGTATACTTGATTTCTAGGGTTAGGATAAAAAGCAGACAGATTGACATGTTTTTCATTCTTTAAAATTCTGTGTGTTGATATAAATATTTCTAAGTTATACTAAGAAGTTTTCTATATTATTTTTGTAAGTAAATGGGTTGCTGGGAACATATAACAATTTGATTGAATTTTAACACCAACTTTGTATTTCTCTCAGATATTACCACTAAAATATGTCTGAACATTGTTTTGTTAATTCAAGATTTTAGTTATCTTACAGTTTGAAAAATTTTAAAATTTGCTGAAACTCTCCTATAGGTTAGGATTTTGTCATTATTCTACAGATTACTATATATTACAAAAGTATAAAATATGATTAAATAAATGAAACTGTAATAATGTTTTTTAAAATTAATCTTGTGAATTCTACAATATTACAAAAAATTCTGGAACTTGACTTTATTTTACAATCTTAATGCATATTAAAATAAATGTATAATAATATCTGAAATAGATAAATGAAGATATTTTTGCTCTAAAAATTATTTTAGCACAGAATTATTTTTAGAGTTGGAAACTACATACCAGGATGGATGAAAATAAAGATGTATGCAAACTTTTAAAATCTGATTATTTATTTTTTATAATGATACCTTATTTGTGAAGAAAAAGAAGAACGTTCTTTATTACAATAAAGTAAATAAAAGAAATGTTATAAAGATAATTCTTCACATCTATTTGAGTTGTTGCAAGCTGTAAATGGTGTCCTTCTTGAATATAAAAAAAGCAAAAACACCAAGCAGGCTAACCATCAAATATTAAGAGAGAAAAAGAAAAAATTAAAAAAAAATGAAAAAGAAATAACACCTAGTCAGTTATATTCATATGCTAAAGAACTAAAAGGAAACAGCATGGAGCAAATAGAAAAATGTAACATTTTCTAAGTTGAATAAAAATAAGAAATATAGTTTAGCTGTTGTGAATAAAGCTGCTATAAATATAGACATGGCTGCATGACTGTAGTATGCTGATTTTAAGTCCTTTAGGTATAAACCAAGGAGTGGGATAGCTGGGTCATATGGTAGCTCCATTCCCAGTTTTCTGAGGAATCTCCATACTGTTTTTCATAATGGTTTCACCAATTTGCAGTCCTACCAACAATGTATGAGTGTACCTTTTCCCTCATATCCTCTCCAATATTTATTGTTTCCTGTATTCTTGATGATTGCCATTCTGAAAGGAGTGAGATGAAATCTTAGTGTAGTTTTGATTTGCATTTCTGTAATTGCTAGAGATGTTGAAAACTTTTTCATATATTTGTTCATCAATTGTATTTCTTCTTCTGTGAAGTATATGTTGAGTTCCTTAGGTCATTTATTGATTGGGTCATTTGTTTTTTTAGTGGTAAGTATTTTGAGTTCTTTATATACCCTAGAGAGTAATGCTTTATTGGAGGTGCATATGGAACCAATAACCTAGGTGTCCCTCAATAGATGAATGGATAAAGAAAATATGGTATACATACTCAATAGAATATCCTCAGCTTTAAGAAGAGTGAAATTGTGGCATTCACCAGTAAATGGATGGAGTTGGAGAATATGCTAATAAGAATATGCGAAATAAGCCAGTCCCACAAAACCAAAGGCTGAATGTTTTCTCTAATATGCAGATGCTAATTCACAATAAGGCAGGGAGCACTAGAAAAGAATAACATTACCTTAGATTAGGTAAAGGGAAGTGATGGGAAGGGAGGGGAGGGGATGTGGGTATAGGGAAGATAGTAGAAAGAAACTGACATTATTATTTTATGTATATATATGACTACATGACCAATATTATTCTGCAACATGTACACTCAGAAAAATAAGAAATTATATCCCATTTATGTATATCAAAGTGCATAAATGTATTCTAATGTCATGTATAATTAATTAAAACAAATTTTAAAAATTAATAAAATATAAGAGGTATAGCAGAATTATCATAAAAAACATGCAAGTTAGAAAAAAAACAACTAAGTTTTAAATTGGGCAAGAAATAGAAACTATCAATGAGGGGGAAAAACCCACAAACAAACAAATAAACAAAAACAAAACTGAAAGTTCATTAATAGCAGCTCTGTGCTATGAACAAGCCAAAAAAGAGTTACCGTCTAAGGGTGCTACGTTCATTGTCTTAGTTCAGCAAATTATTGAGAACAGGACACAGAAATAGCAAGGAAGAAGTAGGTTTATTGCAAAAGCAACAGAGATGCAGAGACAGACTTCTCTGAAGAGAGGGGCCTCTAGAGCTGGGAATCCAGTGAGGCAATTTTTTTTTAATGATCCTGGGGATTAAACTCAGGGGCACTTGACCACTGAGCCACATTCCCAGCTCTATTTTGTATATTATTTAGAGACAGGGCCTCACTGAATAATTCAGCACCTCATTGTTGCTGAGGCTGGATTCCAATTTAAAATCCTTCTGCCTCAGCCTCCCAAGCCACTGGGATTACAGATGTGCACAACCACGCCCAGCCAGTGAGGGAGTTTTGGCTTGTTCTTTTTATGGTTCTTGGAATTTCCTCCTTTTCTTACCTCCTCCCAAGCTCCTTCTTGCCTCATTATTACTGATTGGTGCCCCCTCTGTCTACACATCTGTATTTGTTTTTCTAATGGATCCCCCACTTAGAAGCAAAAGTGTCTATCTGATTGGGTCCCCTGCTCTTGTCCACCCAAACTTTCAGCAGGTAGGAAGTTGACCTCATCAGAAGACCCTCTCCATGCTCCTTTTTTCTGGCCCTGCCCACGACCTCCTCACTGGCCATCTTGCCCTTCTACTTCTCCCTCATAAATCCCTTTGAAATCCTGAGTTATGGAAACATCTTTTGCTCTCATGGAACAACTTTTGTTAGGATCCTCCATGGTTGCCAAGGAAACTAACCATATGATGAGATGGTTGAAAGTTTAGCCTTGTGCTTTGATGTCTGGGAATGAGGAAGTTGCTGAAGGTAGTGTTGTTTACCCAGGAACAGTAACTTGGTCAATCGTTCTTGTGTATTAAAATTTCCATGAACATCCAAATGGACAGGGTTCAGAAAGCTTCTAAATTGCTGAACAGTGGTACCTGAAAAGTAGTACACCTAGAGAGGGGATGGAAGCTTCAAGTCCCAAATTATACTCCATGGTCTATGTCATTATTGGGCTGATTATCAGCATCATATATAAAAATCCTATATTAATATAATAAATTGGTAAATGTTTTTTGCTGAGTTCTGTGACCTATCCTACAAAATTAATAAAACCCAAGGAGGAGATTTTAGGAATTCTAATTTATATAGATCAGTAAGTAATTGTAATTAACATCTAAAGTGATGGTAGTTTTAAGGGACTAATCCCTTAACTTGTGGAATTGATGCTATATCTCTAAGCAAAAGTAACCAACACGGTTTTGGCAACACTATGAAAACACAAATAACTGGGACAGAAGCAGAACTCAAATGGACCAGCAAGCTTTCCTTTATTCTGCAGCGGAATCAATCAATCAGGCACTGGAGCAATGCTCATTTTTCTGGGTAGAAAAATGGCCACCGATTATAGGAGGAGTCTGAGTTTTATAGTTTACAATTAAGGCAAAGTAATCATTGGAGACAGAGGCAGAATGTGTCAGTTTGTGCAGTGAGAAAAAAAGTTGTAAAAAGTCGAAAACTCATTCTCACTGAGAGAAGCTCAGAATTCAGTGTTCACTGCTGATCTTCTTCCTTTTGGACTCATGTTACCCAGAACTTCACTATTTGCTTTTCTCCTTCCAGGACTTATTGGCCATGAGAAAGGGTAAAAGTCCAGGACCAGCATTTCAGTATTCACCTCCTCCCTTCAGGATCCATTGTGGTTGGGAAGGAATGAGTGCTCACTTTTGGTGAAGATGCTGTGGATGAGCCCAGAAAAGGATAAAAGTTTATTTTTTTCCCATTAGGCCCATTGTTACTGGGAAAGAGTTTACTGGGAGAAGATTAATGATTGCTTTCCTCCTCCCTCTTCCTCTGGGTCAGACAGTTTTGGGGGGTTGTCATTTCCCTGTTCTGGGGTTGTCATTTTCCATATCTTTCAAAATCCAGGTAGACATTGTCAAAACTGAACTGAATTGAATTAGTGTTAAAATCTTACAAAATATGATCACAGATCAAAATTGGATTAGATTATAAATCAATAACAGGAAAGTCAATGAAAAACTTCCAACAATGCAAAAGGTAAGCCCTATATTTTTTCAAAAGCTTATGTGTCAATGAAAAAATCAAGAGAAATTTCACAATTGGTTGAAAATAGAAATATAATCAAAATGTGTGCAATTTAAGACTGTGCTTAGTGGAATTTTAAACAATAAATGAGTATAATTCAAATAGAAGAAAGATATTAAATCAACAATTTAAGGTTAAATTTAACTATATTGGAAAAAGATGTTTAATTAAACTCTAAGTAAATAAAAGGAAATCAATAATAAAGATTAAAATAAATAAATGAAATTAAAAATGGAAAAATGTATAAGCGAAAAAAAACTATTGCTTGAAATGAAATGTGTAAAACGGATAGATATAAACCTGTAGCTTGTCTGACCAATAAAGAAAAAAACGCAGTATCTGAAAGTAAATATCAGGTACAAAAATTATACAGTTATGGATCTTATAGACAGTAAAGGATAATAAAGGATAATCTAAACATTTGACCAGTTTGATTAGTACATTCCTCAAAAATATGATCACAGATCATATTCCATAGTATGTCAGAAGACATACTATGGAAGATCCCTTAAACACAAATGACCTGAATAGTACTACTTCTATTAAAAGTATTTACTATGTCATTAAATTAGTGTATAAGAGTAAATTAGTGAATAAGACTTCACTGAACTTGATTACTGCTTTTATGGATAAAACTCTGTGGGATATGCATGCCACAGAATATCATTCAGCATTTTAATAAAAAAGGAAATCCTTGGATCCATAGTATATCTGGATGCTAAGCAAAATAAGTCTCTCACAGAAAGACTGCCTGATTCTACTTATAAGAAATATCTAAAGTATTCAAACCAATGGAAATAGAAGAGAAATGGTGGTTGTTAGCGAAGGGGTAAATAAGGAGTTCTTCAACAGGTATAAAGTTCCAGAGATGCAAGATAAATAACTTCTAGTGAGCTGCTGTACAACATTGTACCTGTACTTACCATACCACGCTGTGGTACATTTTAAAATTTAACAAGAGGTCTCATGTTCAGTATTCTTAACACAGTAAAAAATAAATAATAGTACTCTTTCAAAGAAACTTTTTAGAAAGTAAAAATAATATTCATGAACCAAGGCTAAAGTTTATTAGTCAAATATCTATCCAATTAAGAATTTCTATTGAGAATATAAAAGAATCTGAAAACTTAATAAGAAAATATGCAATCCTATAAAAAGGGAGGTAGTGGTATAGTTCTGTGGTGAAGTATTTGGCTAAAATGTGCAAGGTTCTGAGTTTGATTCTCAACACTGGAAAGAAAAAGGAGGGGATAATCAAACATTTTACTAAAATAATACATAATTAGCAAATAAATACATGAAAGTTATGTTATTAATTAGCATGAAATGCAAAATAAATTCTCAAAGAGATACCATTATACTAACATTGAAATTGTTGTGAAAGAAGGAATGGAGGGAAGGAAGAAGAAACAGAAAAGAAAGCCAGTCTAATAAATTCAAATGTTCATGGAGTAACAAAGAAATTGGATTTTTTACCTTGATCTGATCATTATATACATTATACAGTATTGAAATGTCACATTGTACTCTATAGATATGTATAGTCAGCATGTGTCTATATAAAATATATTAATATAAAAAGTAAATGGACCTCTTTTAATATGGAGAATATGGAGTGATATAACCACTCTGGAAAAGATTTTGTAGTTTTTATTAAAGGTGTATACAACTTTCCATACTATCCAGCAGTTATACTCCCAAGTGCCTCCCCACATGAGTAAAAATTATACTTACATAAGGATATTTCTGATAATGTAACTGTGTATTTTTCATAACAATCAATACCTGGAAACAACTCTAAGGCCCCTTAAACAATAAACTAATGGCATTATATCCATACAATGTAGTTCTAATTAGCAATAAAAATAACTGATCATGTAACAACATAGATACAACTCAAATATATTTTGTTAAATTAAAAACATCAGACCAAATTTTAAATACTTCATGACTTCATTTATATTAAACCATGGAAAATAAAATAAAACAGGTTGGTGATTGCCAGCAATCTGATTTGGATAGAAAAGTTAAAAAAAAAAGAATATGAAAATAATTTTGAGGCAGTGCATTGCTCTGTATCTTTAATTGGGTGGAAGTTGCATGAATGCCCTTTTATCAAAATTGCAGAACTGTATACTTAAATGAATATACTTTATAGTATACAAATTATACTTTACTATTTAAAAGGAAAGATTACAAAATGAACTAGTATGTTTCCATTGGGGAAAAAGTGTTAAGTGGAGAGCTAACCTGAATATGTAATAATGAATCTCACCATTATGTACAACTATAATAAACCAATAAACAATTAATATTAAAGACAAAAATTTCCATAAAATGTTACACTAAAACAAGAAACAAAGCTTTAAAACAAAGCATTTTTTTTTTCAGAAAGAAAGTCCAATTCACTTGGCACACCATAAGTTTAAAAGTTTGCATGATCTTCACACTAAGAAGAAGGCATCTTACTTTGATAACGGAAACATTATTAAATTCCAAAATATAAGTTCTAGGCAAAAAAGCAATTACTTATTAGAAATCCAACAAAAGATTTTCAAAATTTTAATCTGCTTTTCATATTATACACATTATATATTTTCATATACACATTATACAGTATTGAAATGCCACATTGTACTCTATAGATATGTGTAGTCAGCATGTCAAAATATTGTTATCTTGAGAACCATAGATGGGTGCCATAGTGTTAGGTTTAATAATATGAGTGGATGTATTTTCATAAAAATCAAAGATGTAGTAAATCTTTTTGTCACTTACAACTAGTTCCCCATGTAATAATCCTATGCCTTTTAAGCAAACATCCTATTTTATCTCTATCTGTAAATAGGGAGGTTAAACATGGAATATATGCTCAGACTCTCCGCATTTCTGCTTAACTACACAACTGAAATCTGACTAATAATGTAGAAGTAAATTTATCCTGGATGGAACTTCTTAGATAGTTTTCTTTTTCCATATTAAAGCACACATGGAATGCTTACATGAACACATGGGGGCACACACACACACACACACACACACAGAATTAACAAATACATCTTAAATTGCTGAGAGCCATGGCCGAGTCTGTATGGCCCCTGGCATTTTGCCAACAGTACTGATCGACAGGCGAGGCATTACTATCCACCTCAGCTGCTACTTTTGAGTTCTCCAGCTACTTTGGAGTTCTCATGGGGATTCCCCGGGGATTCCCTGAGAGTTCCCATTGGTTGGGGAAGTGTAGGAGGAAGGATTTCTGGGAAAGATATTGCCGGCTGGGGGTTCCTGGACGAGCTGCGTGGTGTTCAGGAGAATTCCAAAGGAGCGTGGGTGAAGTATTTTCTTGCAGTTCAAAAATAAAGTTTGTTCCTGCTTCAGTGGCTCCTGATTTGTGCCCAGCCAGACTGCGGCATTAAGTAACTTGCTCTACCATTTCCTACCTGCTTGACAAGTATATGTAAGGTGTAGCACTTTTCTTACTGTCTAATAGAACAAAGCCACAGATAATTGCAAAAAAACAGAAAAAAGTTAAATGAACCTCATTTGCTGAGAACAATATGGAACCAACTAGCTATGCATAGAACTTTCCAGGTCTGTCAATCTGGTTACAAAGAAGAAAAAAAAATCCCTTAGATATTTAGCTCAGATTTATATTACATATATCAAAATATAGTTCTAATTAGTAAAAATGCTTTGTAAAAAACTTTAAATTTGGGGCTGGGGATGTGGCTCAAGCGGTAGCGCGCTTGCCTGGCATGCGTGCAGCTCGGTTCGATCCTCAGCACCACATACAAAAAAGATGTTGTGTCCGCCAATAACTGAAAAATAAAATGTTGAAATTCTCTCTCCATCTCTCTCTTCTCTCTCTCTCTAAACGAAAAATTTTAAAAAATTCCATCATACTTTAAAAAAAAAAAAACTTTAAATTTTAGAATTGACTTTATATTTAAAATTATCAGCAACTTAATTATAGATAAATATGTATTTATATCTATCTATATCTATAATTATGTGTTCCTGATCTTTATCATGAAAAACAGTGGCATTGATGATCATTCACTTTATGTATATAATTGAAATTTTGTTGTAGGATATATTTTAAAGTGAGCAGTGTTCCATATTTTGAAAACTGGAGTGTTGTTACAGTTAACTATTATGTCCCTGTGACTAAAAGATCTAACAGAAACAATGTAAAGGAGGAAAAGTCTATTTTGGCTCATGGTTTCAGAGGTTCAATCCATGGTCAGCCAGTTCCATAGTTATGGGCCTAAAGTGAGGCAGAACATCATGGCAGATGTCATGGCAACAGAAAATGGCTCAGGACATGGTGGCCAAAAAGCAGAGAAAAGGGTAGAGAGAGAGAGAACTCTGCTCACCAATGACAAAACATAAAGCCAAAGGCACACCCCTTGACTTACTTCCTCCATACATCTGTCTGCATTTACCATTCAGTTAATTCACTTTTCAGGTAATGCTTCTCATAATCTAATCATTTTGCCTCTGCTAGTTTTTGCATTGTCTCACACATAAAATTTTGGGGAAACCTCATATCTAAACCATAACATTCTCCTTCCTTGTCCCCAAATGCTCATGCCCATCTCACAATGAAAAATGTTTAATTCATTCTCAGAAGTCCCCATTGCCTTAACAACTCCAGCATTATTCAAAAGTCCAAGTCTAAAATCTCACCTGAGACTCAAGACACACTCTATGAGAGTAAAGATCAAAAGCAAGTTGTATATATCCAATACATAATGGCACAGATTAAATATTTCCATTCCCAAAGGGAGAAAATAAGGCATAGTAATATGAAATGAAAATAAAACTAAACTAAAATCCAGCTGGGCAAAGGAGTTCTGTAGTTCCATGTCCAGCATCTGAGAACACATGGCGACATGTTGTTCTCTCCAAATGGCTTGTGACACTCCACCCCTGAAGCCTTGAGGATTGCAGCCTACATGGCCTCTCTCTTGACTTGTATCTCCTAGATCTTGCAACTTCCCTCACTCAGCATACATTACATGTTACTGGAATCTCTTAATCTCTAGGATTTCCACTTCAGCTTTGACTTCCTTCTAACATCTTCATGCATCACCCTTTTAGGGTCAGACATTAGGACTTCTACCCTGATATATATTGCCCTGTCTCCCAAGCTTTGTTTTGAAATGTCTGTGGAAACCTCCATGACAAGCTAATTCCAGCATTCTGCATTCCTGCAGAACCAGCATCAAGTGGTTGATGCCAAGTTCTGATGTTATCTTGAGCAGTAGCTAAGGCTCCTAGAACCACAGTGGCAGGAGTCTCTGAGCACCTGGGCAGCTAAGCACAGTGAAACAACTTGCTAAGCCTGTGTAAGAAGATTGTTCTCATGGTCTCTTCTCAGAGGAATTTTTACTTTTACACACTTGAGCCTGAGATGGGTGTGGTCTTGCCAATGCCTAAGATATTCTCAAACTATCTTTCCTATTGTCTTTGTGCAAATTTTTTTTTTGGGGGAAGGCTTTGTCCTGGGGATTAAACCCAGGAGTGTTTAACCACTGAGCCACATCCCCTTTTTATATTTTATTTAGAGATAGGGTCTTGCTGAGTTGCTTAGGGCCTCACTAAGTTGTTGAGGCTGGCTTTGAACTCATGATCCCCCTGCCTTGCCCTCCCAAACTGCTGGGATTACAGGTAAGCCACACTTAATACCTCTATTGCGGCTGCCATGTCTTTAACAACTACAATTTCCTTAGTCCATGTTTTACTCACAATAATTTTATTTGGCCCAATTACACATTTCCCAAATCTTTCAGCCTTGTTTTCTGTTCCCAATTATCATAGTAAACTTGGTTAAAAGCTGCTGTCAATATCCATGCCACTGCCTAAATGTGTTGCTTCCTCCAATGGAATAATGAGTCCATCACCTTTAAATTTATCCTCACAAAAAGTCTAAGAACCTGAATAAAATCTATATGACTTCTTTGCTAGAACATAACATGAATGGCCTTTAGTCCAATTTCCAATGAAGTCTTTCTTTTCCTTGGAAACCTTATGTTCACAGTCTTCACTGCCCACCAACTTATCAGCATTCTGGGCTTCTGAGCTCCCAAAAAAGTCCTCCATTAAGTACCACTTAAAAATTGTAAAGCTTTTCACACTTGCATTTCTAACCATTAAAAAAATTCCTCCCACAAATCAGCTCAAAAGCCTTTCAAACCATAGCAATGATGGCATTTTAAGTACCAATTTCTGTTTTAGAAAGCTTTTCAACACTGTGACCTAAAGACCCCATAAGAACAGCATAGTGGAGCAGAGATTTATTTTGGTTCATGATTTCAGAGGTTCAGTTCATGATTGGCTGACTCCAGAGCTCTGGGCCCAAGGTAAGGCAGAACATCAATACGGAAGGTAAGGTAGAGGAAAGCAGCTCAAGACATTCATTGTGGCCAGGAAACAGAGAGATAAAGTCGTGTAAAAAACAATAGTGATTTTATAGAGAATAAAATCAAACATCAATCCAGAGTCAATTGCTTGATAACAGCTGTAAATCTTTTACCATCATGTTACCAATACTTACATTTAAAGTGAACAGATCTAAAATTTTAGCAGAGTGAAATCTAAAATATATACATTTAATTAAAATAATCCTAAACCTCATAATATTTACATGCTAATATATGTGTATGTACTTTCAAATTAAGAAAAAATAAAATTTACTGTTATGTCCTATCATTTTCTATTGACCATGTACTTTACATCTTTATATTTCCTCAACAGGTACACCATTCTTCACCTGACCAAGAAGGTAGGGATAGTTTGCCCTTTTTAAATTGCTTTTATATAATATTTATTTTTTTAAAAAAAAATTCTGATATTCATGGATAAAACATTCACCCCAAAATCATACCCCTCAGTGACCTACTTTCCCCAGCCACACCTTACCTGCCTACACCTCACCTAGCTAATCCATATCAATAGATTAACCCATTCATTAGGTTATAAGTCTCATGACCTAATTATTTCACCTTTGAAAATTCTTCCATTGTTTCACACATAAACTTTTGTTTTATTGATTTATTTGTTTATTTATTTATATATTTGTATGTGTGCTGAGGATAGAACCCAGGTCCTCACATGTGTTAGGTTAGCGCTCTACCGCTGAGCCACAACCTCAGCCTCACACATAAACTTTCGGGTGACATCTCATATCCAAACCCAAACAGATATTAATCTGAAATAAAGTACTCAAGTGAAGAAATAAAGTTTTTAGCCTATCTTTGTAATTATACTAATATCCATTAGAAAATTAGTTTTTTGTCTCATGAGGAAGAAGGACAGAAATTGGTGACACTTCTGATCTATTTTCAATACAATACTAAATTGTTTTGTTTTTGTACCAGGGATTGAACCCAGAGGTGATACTTAACTGTTGAGCCATATCCCTAACCCTTTTTTAAAAATATTGGTCTTGCTGAATTGCTTACTAATTTGCTGTGATCAGCTTTAAAATTGAGATTCTCCTGCCTCAGCCTCCTGACCTGCTGAGATTGTGGGCATGCACCAGTGTGCACTGCACATGTATTCACTTTTGATAAAAATTGAAAGATAAAACCATAGTGCATTAGTTTAGAGCTGCCATGATAATATACCACAGAATGAGTGCCTTAACAACATAAATTAATAATTAATTTTCTCATATTAAGGAGCCTTGAAGTCAAAGATGGAGGTGTCAGCCTAGTAAATTTCATTCTAGGGCCCTTCTCCTGGACTCATAGATCCCTTCTCATTTTGTCTTCACATGGAATTTTCTGTTTCAGTTTGAGTCCTAACCTCTTCTTTTTATCAGGCTCTGAGTCATATTAGTAGGCTGGCTCCATTCCTTTGGGCTAGAGGTGAGGCAGAATATCATGGTAGATGAGTGTGGCAGTGGGAAGCAGCTTGCATGGTGATCAGAAAGCAGAGAGAGTGAAAGAGACCTCCTGCTCCAGATATAAAATATATACTCATGGCCACACCCATACTGAACCACTTCTTTGGGCCACACCCACCTGTCTCCAGTTACACTCAGTTAATCACATCAGGGATTAATTCTCTTATTAGGTTAAGGCTATACCCAATCCTCTCTCCTCTAAACCTTCTTGCATTGTCTCACATGTGAGCTTTTGGGGGACACCTCATATCTAAACCATGACAGAGAGCAAGGAAAGTAAAAATAATAATAATAAAAATCATGAAATTGATGTAGTTTCATCCACTTTCAAGATAAAAAGTGAAAAAAAAATAGCTTACATTGGGACTGACAGAGTACAAATTACACCATAGGAGAAAATAGCCAGAATTCAGTGTAAGTTCATATCTCATGAAACATGAAAAAAGGTCACAAAGACTTTAAACAGCTGCTGAGGGAGAGATTTTAGGCCATCTGTTTGTTAACTGGCTTTACACAGTGGAAAAAATAAATTTTCTCCTATATGCAGTACAGGAGATTGTTTTGCAACTTGGAACAAGGTTCCTATCATAGAAACTAGCATCAGGTATTATCTTACATGTTGATTATTTTTCAAAGGGATAGTTCCCAGGTCTTTACAAAGGTAGTATTGAGTTATAAAACAGGCAAGAAGGTTTTAAAAAGATTGATACCTCATGGAAGAATAAAAATGATTTGTAATTACAGATTTTCTAAAGTAAACCCACTAAGGAGATCAGGAGCCAAAAATAAGAAAGATGCTTGCTGAAAATTTATTCTAGTAGGGGGAACTTAACACCATTTTGATCAGGACCTTATGAGAATTTTATATATATATATATATATATAAAATGGAACAAAATTCCACTCCTTTAGTACAGTGCTTTCCTAGTTTGTGTCCTACCAGTTATTTATGGAATGCTTCTGAGAGATGGGGAATTTGATTCCTGAAACTTCTCCTACATATCTTGTCTCTGGGCAGAACAGGATATGTCAGTCAGAGAAAGCCTAAGGGAAAAGAGGGAGGATTGGAGACCAAGAAAACATAGTCCCAAATTCTAAGGGCCAGGAGGTTGTGGGCAAGGTACTCGACAGAATCCGCCAGAAGGGATACTATTGTGTCACAGACTGTCAAGAGTTTTAAAGGTACTCACCTCCTTGGAAAAGTGTCAGTAGATATTTATCAGTATATTTCAGTGTATGCTTAAATAATTGATTCTGTCTCACCTTCCAAGTTTTCAGGAAAATTGTTCTATAGTAATAACAATTAATTTTATAGTTTATTAAAATGCACTTTTGCATACAATAACACTTTGCCAATAAACGGTGATTTTTATTGTATTCACTCAAAATTGCCTGTTGAATAGAAAGTTTAAACTTTCGGTAAGAGTGCATATATTTATCAAATCGGTGTTTCACATCAGTATATTTATATAATGAGTCTTGATCAGAATTTTCTACATCTTAAAATGTAGTAGAATTTCAAGTGCAGTTATATTCTTTCAATTGAATTTCTCACTACAGCATTCACATACTGAAAACAAGGTACAGAGTAAATGAATCCATAGTCCTTGATGTTCTGTCACAAAAAGAATAAAGAAAATAAATCTCAATCATATTTGTTTGAATAAAACATTCATCATTCTTCACCTCAGGGGTATTTTAGGAAACTTTTTAAATGTTCAGTTTCCTGCTGAGTATCAGCTAATAGCCTTTTATTGGATAGTTGTTTAGATGGCAAGCTATTGGATTAAAGGATGCCCTAAAGCTACCCTTTGGCAAATAAAAATAAAAATCAGTGTTTCTGTTGGTAAATTGTACTAGTTTTATTAATTAGAGATTCCAAAGTGTCTGTGTTTCTAAAGTTTGCTATTAATTTTTGCTCTAGTAGGTTATTTGTTGTAGGATCAGAATTAATGTTTTTGCATTAAAGTTATCAAATTTTAGTGATAACAAGAGGAGAAAACTGATGCATAAATAATGTTTAATTAAAGAAAGAAAAGTTTCAAATGAACATCATTCTCACAATAGCACATAGAAATTTGCACATTTTATAAAATATAATGCCATTATTCATCTTAAGCAATGGTCAAAGTTCATTTCATTTTATTTTATTTTTAACAAGGACTGCAGTTGGGCTAATAATGCAAAGCTTTCAGATACTAAAAGCACACAATCACATTTGTATCAGATATGGGACAATTTTATGAATAAACAAATTTTATGAACAAACATGAATGTTTGTAGTGCCCTAATATATAAAATTATCTTGGTAGTAAAATTATTTTAAAAAGAAAGCATTTCAAGTCTATTACACTGCCCTTAAACAAATTAGATTTCTAACTGAACGTTGTTGAACACTTCTAAAAAAAAGATAGAAGAAAAAAGCTCTATGTAGATATGTTGGTGCCTATTAAAGAACAGAAAAATAAGTTAACTCTTAAAAGTACAGAAAATAAGTGGGAATTTGAGGACCAAGATGTGAATACAAGAGATTTGGAGGTCATTGTGCTAAGAGAAAAAAGAAGTATGGTATGATCCCACTCCTATGTGGAATCTAAGTAATGTTGATTTCACGGAAGTTCAGAGCAGAATGGTGATAACCAGAGCTGGGAAAGTGGAGGGTAAAGAGGGATGATTAGAGGTTGGTCTGTGCTGGGTTACAGTGGTGTTGTGTTGCACAGTGAAGATAATAATAATGCATGAAGATAATAATAATGTACTGTGCATTACAAAAAAGACCTAGAATTTAATTTGAATTTCCCTGTGAAAAAATTATTAATGCTTGAGAAGACAGGTATGTTTAACTTCACTTAAACATTACATGATGTATACATGTGTTAAAACATCATATGGTACCCCATAAATATGTATAACTTTTGTTTCTATATGTCAGTTAAAAATAAACTTAAACTATCAAAAAGAATTTTGAATTAATGTAACATTTAAAGTGTGACATTTAAGTTTTTCAATTACATATGTTAACAGCAATACTTTCTTCTATTACAGGAAATAGAGGAGTTACATTTATTATTATAAAAATAAATTAATATTTTGTTCCATTTGTTAAAGTTTACCAAAGTTTTAATTTCATAATATATCAACTTATATTTAGAAAAACATCTCACTAAGAATAACAATTTAGAAGTTGGGGCATATAATCCCAGCTCTTAGGGAGGGTTAGGAGGAGCACAAGCTCAAGGCTAGTCTTGTCAACTTATGAGACCCCATCGCAAAATAAACATTTAAAAAAAGGACTTGAGATGTAGCTTCATGATATAGGATCTTGGGTTCATTCCCCTGTCACACAAGAAAAAAAAAAGAATAAAATGTCACTAGAATGTTAAACCTTGTATGAAAGTTGAAATAATTTATTGAGCAATAAAGGTAAATTAATAGAACAAAAGTGTTTAATACTCATTACATTCCACTTCCTATAGGTTCAAAGCCTATCACTAAATTACAGCATAACTGTAATAATAGTTTAATTATATTAAACTATATTAAATCATAGTTTGACTTGCATTTTACACATCTAATTGACTGTGCTGTTTTTACAACTGGGCAAATCATTTAAATTCTCTGGTGCATTAGTTTGTCCACTATTGAATAGATATAATGAGAGTATTAACTTCATACTTAACAAGCATTTAGAATAGCACCTGACACATATTAAATATCATACAGATGCTAGTTAAATAAATAAATAAAGCATTAATTCCTATGAAGATAGATAAGTTATCGGTAATTTTCTATTATGAAATGGCTATGTAGAAGGAGCCAATATTTATGATTAAAATATTCTGTAACATGTAGAAACATGTATAGGCATTTAGGAATTTTCATTGCCTTTTTAATTTCATCTACATTTTTAAATAATTTCTTAAATAGATAAAAAATTTCAGATAATCTCAATTCATTCACCAGTAATGCAGAATGCAAGATGAAAGACATATATCACAAAATAAAGAATATGAAATATCATTTAAAGAAAGTACATGCATAATATGTCATCTTCTTTCTTAGTCATTTATATAATGTCATTTACTGTACACAGGTGGCAACATGGAATTTTTGATATTGATACGGGTGATGAAAGGTGTAGACCGTATAAAATATTATAATCACCATCATATTTTTCCTGAATAATAATTTCTTTTTTTCTCTCTAGAAAGTAGTCTAAGGTATATTTCTTAACAGATCATATAAAAAAAAACACATGACTTTGAGCAATAAAACGCAGCAAATCTGAAAAAGGTTTTCAGATTTTTCTGTTTTCTTATGCCTATTTTCCTAGATAATGAATTTTTCACAAGTTATAGTGCCTTTTTTATTATAACATTGAAGCCATAAAATAAACATTTCATAGGAAAATAAAACAAAAAATATTCCCATCTGAAGACATAAATAGACAATCCGATTTAGTTCCATAAATCTAGAAATTTTACTATACACTTAAAAATTTATGATATTTTATCCTTTCTAAACACAGATTAAATGTATTTTCAAAATTATGCTATTTCCTCATATCAATAAATATTTAAATGAAGAATGAAGCTTTAAAATCTACATACATTTGAAGTAAAAACTGGCTTCTTATTCACAAAGATATTACATTCCATGCAGTCTATACTAAGCATTTCATTTTCTAAATTTAGTTCAATTTTATTTTTAACTAATAAAAAACACAAACATTATTCATACTTGTGGGGTTCTACATTGTGTTTCAATACATGTATACATTGTGTAATATTTTAAATCGGGTCAAACATATCTGTCTCCTCAAACATTGATCATTTCTTTATAGTGAAAACATTTGTAAAACTTTTTTCTTCTAGCTTTTTGAAATATAAAGTGTAACTGTTACTTGTAGTCACTCTAGTGTGTAATAGTACACAGAAACATCTATTATCCAAGTATAACTTAGTCCCTGTCAACCTCACACTACTGTCTTCAGCCTCTGGTTACCACCATTGTATTCTCAATTTTTATGAGATCAATATTATTTATAGTCCACATTTGAGTGAGATCATGGCCATATTTATCTTTCTGTGCCTGGCTTACTTCACTTAACATTATGTCCTCACATTTCTTTTTTTTTTTTTCTTTATGGCTGGCTAGTATTCCAATGTGTATTTTTACCACATTCTCTGTATCTATTCATTAGTTTATAGACATATATTATTTTTATTTCTTGTCTATTGTGAAAAAAATGTGATGAAAATGAGAGTACAGATCTTTAGAATACTGATATAATATTTTGGATATGTGGCCCCAGAATTACACAATTGTATGTTGGTTCTATTTTTAATTTTTTTGAGGAGACTTTGTGCTGTTATCTGTAATGGCAATACTAATTAACATTAAACCTAACAGTGTTTAAGGCTTCCATTTTCTTCATATTCTTTACAGCACTAGTCACCTTTTGTCATTTTGATAATACGCATCATAACTAGAATGAAGTAATATCATGGTTTTAATTTATATTTCTCTGATAATTAATAATGCTTATCATTTTTCTACTCACTTGTGGTTCTTTGGTATGTCTTATTTTGCAAAACATATATTTAGATCTATTGCCCATTTTTTTAATCCAGTTATTTGTTTGTTTGTTTTTTTAGATTTCTGGGGTTTTTTCTATATTGTGGATACTATCACTTGTCAGCTGTATGGTTTGGAAATGTTTCTCTCCATCTAAAGTTTCCTTCTTCACTCTGTTGATTGTTTCCTTTGCCATGCAAAGATTTTTAGCCTGATGTATTTGACTAGGCATTCCCCGAAATGACTACTTTGCTTTTAGTGAAGTGTTGCTTTTCTGGGTGACCCCCTAGTACATATAATGGACAACCACTGAACAAGTTTGCATATATGATTTTGTTTTCCACTAGGAAGTTGGATAGATAAAAGGGCAAATGTATGGAGCAAATTTGGTCAATCATATGCTCTGTCCAAAAATTTATAATTTGAAAAAGAGGAACAAAATTTTAGGATTCCTTGTATATAAATCTGTTATTAAGAGCTTTCTTAGGAGGAGATCCATAAACATTCATGTTGCCTATGTCTCAGAGTTTTCTCTAGTACAAGTCATTATGAAAGTTTGATTTTAAACTACCCTTTTGATTCTGTGAATTATCTTATTTTACTCAAAAAATATGTCTTCATACTTAGATTTTTCTGTTTACAACTAAAATAAATTTAATTAACATACATCTAAAGAAAATAGCTAATATCTATGAGAAAAAAATTCTAAGTGATAACAAAATTCTATATGGATACAAATGGAGATTACAAACATTAATAAATAAAGTGATCTTGTATAAACAATATGTTAAACCACCCATAATTAAAAATTGAAAACCAAAATATATGAAAATTAATGGATCAGATGATATCAGTATATAATGATCTTCTGTGTCGAATCTCTATGGTTTCCCCACTTGATATCTGGTTCTTTTCTTCTTATGTCTATTGGAAAATTACTTCAATTTCCTATATCTTCGTCATCAAAATATAGATGATAATTCATTACCAATGTCATTTTAGGAATACAAATTGTAATTCACTTAAAACACCTATTTCATTTCAACATCTGATCACACAAAAGGTCCTAAATAATATATGTTCTGTCTCTTCTTTGCAATGACTATTTATACCTTTAGAGGTTCATAGGAAACAAATAAAGAGAATTTTTCTCTTCCCAGGTTCAAAGGAAATAAAAAAAAAATAGCAAAGATGTGTTGTTGGCAGCCCAAGGTCAACTCAGAGAAAAAGGAAAAGGAATTCTTTCCATGGAACAAGTGGCTTTCCAGTTGTTGAACTTTGGTCTGTCAGACATTTCCTTTGATGCATAGGCCCAGCTGGATTTCCCTGGGCCCATCTTGCTTAGACAGGATCTAGCTGATATTAAGACAATATCAGAGAGGATCACAAGTTCTCTACCAGTAAGCCAGTTTCAGAATGAGGAAGAAATATAGGGATCAAGCTACCCATGTGTAACTTTGTCCTGCCAACCTCATGAATCAGCAATGGCTGAATGAGGAGTACCAAAAAACACAAAGACATGGAAAAGCACCATGAATGGGGAGAATAATTTTATATATCACAATAGGTCTTGGAGTAAGTTGGATAAAATTTGCAATCCTATTATTTTTAAAAGTCAGTGTTTAGTGATTCTGAAAAAGCTAATAGAATTGTGTATAACTTCAATATAGTCACAAGAGCTAAAAGGAATATGTAAAATTTATGAATGAGGAGATAGGGAAAAGTTAACAAGACAAAGTCCAATGCTAGGAAAATATAGATAAAAGTCACAAAGAAACTCTTTTAGAGGAAGGCAGAGCATGATGGATGATAAAGAGTCTCAAAAATAATAAAATGATCAAAGGAAAATAAAACCGGGAAATGGGTTTACTATAATATTAACAGGAATTTTTTAAAACATTGGAATGTTCAGCTGGAATACTTTAAAAATTTCCTTTAGATTACAGACTGATATCTAAAATTGATTTGCTGGAATAACAAATAAAGAAAAAGCTAGAAGAAGTAAAAAAAAGTAAAAATAAGTTACTAGTACCCACAGGTAGGTAGGTATGTGTCTGTGTGTATTAGTGTGTGATGTTTTTTATTTCTACTTTCAATATTTAATTTTTTTTCTTGAATATTGTTTTTTGTAGGTAGCATAAAGGCCTCCTGAAAATGTTCAAGGATTTTGTGATCCTGTTACATTACACAGCCAAAGGAAATTTGAAAATATGATAAAAGTTATGAACATTGAGGCAGGGAGATGACCCTGTATTTTCTGTGTTAGTCCAACTTAAGTGTTTTCACCCTTAAAAATACAGAGAACTTTATCAGTTTAGAAAAAGAAAAGAATTACAAAGGAAGAGCAGAGGAATTTGAAGTGTGAGGAGTCAAATTTAGGCTGCTGGCTTGAAGACTAGGAAGGGACCACAAAAAAAGAAATTTGGTGGTGGCTAGAGTTGAAAACTATTTGGTCAATAGCCAGAAAATAAATGTAGATCTAAGTTATACAAGTGATGATACTGAATTCTGACAGCAATCAGATTGAGTTTGGAGCAGACACACACCCAGAGGCCCAGAAAGTAATCCATTCTTGCCAATATCTTGATCTCAGCTTTGGAAAACCTGGAGCTGAGAATCAGCTGAGTCAAACTGTACTTCTGACTACAGAGCTATGAGATAATAAGTTTATCTTGTTATGAACTACTATATTTGTAGTAATTTTTATGGCTACCATAGGAAACATGTGCAATATCCAGCAGATAGTTGTAATATTGTGTGTTGGTTATTTTATAAATGGCTTTTGGAGTGAGACTTTATGTATTCATGAACTAGAAGTTCTAGGCTACAGGTGGAGATGAGGAGATGGGATATTTGTAGATATTTTTTTTTTATGTGTGTATGTGTGTGTATTACTGGGAATTGAACTCAAAGGTGATCTACCACTAAGTTACATCCCCAGGACTTTTTTAAAGTGTTTATTTTGATAGTGGGTCTAAGTTTCTGAGGTTGGCTTCAGGTTTGAGATACTCCTTCAGAAAGCTTCCAAGTAGCCGGGATTACAGGCATGCACCATAGTGCCTGGCTGGACATTCAATTTTTAAAAGTTATGCTTGCATAAAAATAAAATAAAAATGTGTGAGATAAATGAGTCATACAATTGTATATTTTGATTAATGTAGGTAAAGGATGATAACTAGAAAGTTCTTGACATAACAGAATAATGAAAATTAAACATTGTACTAAAGACGACCATCTCCTTCCACCATCCTTGTTGTTCCCCTTAAGGAGATGGTCATAATTATACAAAATACATATATGAAGATGTGAATTTGTGTCAACATACCTTATATGCAAACAGAGATATGATAAATTGTGGCATAAAGGTGTATTAAAAATATAATGCAAAAAATAATAAATCAATAAGAGAGCTTATGTATAATGGCATAATTTGGCGTGAACATATTTCATATACAGAATTATGAAAAATTGTTATCTGAATGGATAATTATGAATGTAATGCATTCCACTATTGTCATGTATGAAAGAAATAAATTTTAAAAAAGAGGTCCTGTTAAAAGGAAGCAATGAACTTGAAGAAATGAATTGCAAAAAGAAATTGTACTAGAGAGTTGTCATTTATTTATAGGTCAGTAAAAGAAAGCAAAATATATTTATTGTGGTTGTTATGTGATGAAGTCAAAAGAACTGACATATTCAGATCTGTTTCTATAAAATTATTCTTTTGTTACATTTCTTAGAGTTTCCTAAATTATAGTATATCATGTAAAATGTGCAAATCAAAGAGGCAATGTTAATAGTTGTGACAAAAAGATTTCTTGAAATTAAGAACTTTTCTATTAGTATAAAGGAGACTCTGAAAGATCCATTTTGCTATTTTAAACTAAATGATAATGAGTTAAAAACATATTGAAATAAAATAATGAAAATAATGGGGTAATAACATGAAAGTTCAACTCAAATGTTTTAGAGTAGTCATATTATATCTGTGATGCTGATCACAGTGATAGGGTTAAATCCTCCTTTTGGTTATAGCACCATTAGAGAAAACAGGGGTATTACTGTGTCAACACAAAGAAAAAGTAGCAATTCAAATTGTTTTGCATATAAAAATTATTTTGAAAAATTTTTTATTATCATTCAGTGTTTTCAAAAGACACTCTGTGGGCTTCCTCTTAGTTAATTACTTTATAATTACATTTTATATTTTTTGCATTGATGCATTGTTTAACATCCCTTAGTGCCTATCAATACACAGGGAAAAGAATAAAATCTGCCAGGAAATATGGATGGTGGATACATTTTGCTTGATGTTCTGATGAGGTATTCTTTTTGTCTTTTAGAAGGATTAATAAGTTAGTACCAGTTACTTTTACATTTTTTTGCATTTTCAAAGACCAGATGGTCTAAAAAGCAGGCATGATTGACTATACATTAAATCTTTCAATCTCTTCTTGAGTTTAAGCTTCTGTTCTTGTTTTTATTCACACATTACTCATCTGAGGGGATGCTTCATTGGAGAAATGAAGAGAAAAGAAAACATGATTAAAGTATTTTATAATCCTATTAAAATGGTCTTGGTCCTGTTATCACCTAAATATGGTAAAGGAAACACTGTCCCTAACACCAGGTAGGCACCAGAATGCGGGCCCAGAATGCAGCCAGACTGCCTAGAGAGAGTCCTGAGGTGAGCCATTGTCAGCAAAGTCAATAGCAGTTCATTTGCTATATCAAAGGGAAAAAACCTAGCGTTACATGATTTAGACAAAGGACTGTGTTTCTTCTAAGTTGATGCCTAAATATTCACAATCATGGTATTAATCTCTTACTCCATTCCACTAACCAACATGTATGTGATGTTTTGGATAAAGAGGTATGCAGTGGGCAGAGTAACAATGTCTTGCCCATTTACTTTAAATATGTAGAAAAAGAAAGCATAAATATTTAGAGGACAAGAAAAGTCAGGTGGCAGAACTGACTGAGGATACTAACTGGTTATATAAATCAGTGAGAAAGACATCTGTGTGATTCATCACTGTCTGATTTTTATACACAATGAAATCAGAAAAAAATAGTGATTTTTATAAAGAAAAAAATCAAACATCAATTCAGAGTCAATATCTTGATACTAGCTGTAAATCTTTTGCCAGCGTGTTACCAATACTTCCATAAAAGTCAACAGATTTAAAATTTCATCAGAGTGAAATCTAAATTTATACATTTAACTAATACTCCTAAGTGTCATGATATTTACATGTTAATACATAATTGTATGTTTTTTTCAGATTAAGGAAAATGAAATTTACTGTTGTGTCTCATTATTTTCCAACGACCACATACTTTACAACTATATATTTTCTGAATAGGTACACCATTTTCCACCTGACCAAGAAGAGCAGATAGTTTTGCCCCTTTTCAACTGCTTTTTATAATATTTAGTTTTAAAAAATTCAACAGGATAACATTGATTGAGTGGACATATTCTTACCTTCAATTTAGAATGAATCACCTTGGGGATATTCATTTAACCTTGAATATTGAACTTAAAAATTCATTTAAAAATCATCATATATAATGCATTACTTAAGATTTTTATTCCACTAGTGTTTATAACAAGCAAAATGGATATGATAAATTTACTAATATTTATGTGTAAACAGAGGTTTCATTCATTCTAGTGGAGTTTTATAGCATATAATCTCAAAAATAATTCAAAGAGCTAATAAATGACCCTAAAATTGCTACTTACTAGTTCATTTCAAATAAAACTTGCATATAATGTATTTTCATGAAGAATTATTCATATTAAGACAATTTTGTTGTTGTTGTTTTTGTTGTTGTTTTTTGTGGTATCCGGGATTGAATTAAGGGGCACTTGACCCCTGAGCCACATCCCCAGCCATATATTGTATTTTGTTTAGAGAGAGGGTCTCACTGAGTTGCTTAGCATCTTGCTTTTGCTAAGGCTTTCTTTGAAAAGAAAGGAGGCCTCAGCCTCCTGAGCCGCTGGGATTAAAGGCGAGCTCCACCATGCTGGTCCATATTAAGACAGTTTGATAGTGTAATTGGTATGCCTGTTGGTAAGTCATTGCTACATTTATGAGTTCACAATGGGTCCATTGAGATATACCATTAATTCAAAGGTTCATTGGATTATAATCAATAAAAGAATGTTCAGTTTTGTTTTACAGAGGCTAATTCAAAAATTGCCAATGATAGTGTCTGAAAATATTAAAATGTTACAGTTTATCTGAACTTTACAAAATATTAGAAATATAGAGTTCAAAAATGATATATCATTTACTTGTAGGAAAAAGTAAAGAGGAGATGATGATATTAGTGGGGAGCAAGTGTTTATTTTGTACATATCAGAATTACAGGGTTTTTTTTTAAATTTTCACACAGTATCAGGCTCTACCTTCATTAAAGTGATACATAAATTTAAATGTTGTAGCAAAATTCATGGGGACAAGTGCATGGAGTACTAAATACATGGCATACATTAAGGACTGAGTGGCAGGCCACTACCCTTGTGCTAGGCATGTCAGCAGCAGGCCATTTACCCTGTAGGCACAGCCCTGGGCATGAGGCCATGTGTTGCAGTCCCTGTGCTGCTCCATGGCCCAATCCTCTATTGGTCGCTGCAAGGACAGTTAGCAGACATTGCATTGGTGGCTGCCTGTAATCTGCCTAGCTACTGCCTGAGTATATATACATGGTAGCTGTGCAATAAAATTAGACCTGCTTCCTGCTTGGTCTTCAGAGGTCTTGATTAGTGACTCCTCAGCCACACTCTCCTATACCCTGTTCCATAGACCTCTTCCCTGGATGAGAGAGAGTCCACGCAAAAATTAATAGATTTGCATGACATATGCTAATTATTTTGATAATTATTCCAATATTTTCCTCCAAATCTTCTGTGCCTCATTACATCTCAATTGACAAAGATTAAGGGTGCTAAACATAGATGTTAAAAATAATGCACTTTCCAACATTAAATATCACTTAATGCAATTTTATTAACCTAAAAATTGTCTGATGAGATGTCCAGTTCATTTATACTGTCCACATAATTCTTCTAAATCATAAAAATGAATGTTTTAGCAAAAGAAGATAGATATGACAAAGGGGTAAGTAATGACCTGTAAAAGGCTACACATGGAAAGTTTTTTGGTCTCCAATGAGTCAAAGTGTAGGGAAGAAATAGAGGGAAGAAGACTAACCTGAACATTAGTGTTCTGTTGCAGAAAAAAGTGAGCCATCAGAGACATTATGCCCTGGTCATTTATGGGTCTTACTACCCAACATAACCTGACAGACATTCCTGATTCTAGATACATGATAGTGTATGCACAAGGTAATAAAGAATAATGAATCTCTGATGCTTGCACCAACATAGATCTCAGAGTCCAAAATAGAGCAAAAAAAGTAAATAGCCAGGCTCCTGTAAACCTGTAATCCTAGTGGCTTAGGAAGCTGAGGCAGGAGGATTGTGAGTTCAAAACCAGCCTCAGCAATTTGGCAAGACCCTAAGCAATTTAGTGTCTCTAAATAAAACCCATGTCTCTAAATAAAATTAAAAAAAAAAAAGAACTGGGGATGTGGCTCTGTGGTTGAATGCCCCAGGGTTCAATTCCTAATATCAAAATAAATAAATAATGAAATATGGGTACATTCCTTCTGCTACTGGAAAATACTCCCTTGGAGCTCATGCAGGAGTCAAGGCCCAGTCCTAAAGGCATAATCCTAAAGGCCCAGTCTCTGGCTCAGAGCTGCCCCACTGACTGGCAGACCCATGCCAGACCTCATTCCCAGGCCTAAGCTGCCCAATGACCAGGAGACCATGCAGAAACCCAGGCCCTGGCCCAGAACTACCCCAACTACTGGCAGACCCATTGGAACACAGGACTACTCCACCTCCATCTAAGAACCCTGTAGCCATCACCATAGCCCTCCCCATGAGCCTCCACCATGGGACAACAGATAGAGCCTGGAGGTAGATGAATCTAGGAACAGGCATCCCAAAGCCAGTGTCAGGCCCACCCTTTCAGCCCATCTCTGAAAAATGTTGCATCCATCTTGGGACACTTCCACTGCTACCTCGAGTTAACTCCGCTATTTCTGCCACCACTTTTAGTTGCAGTAGCATCCATGGTGGGACACCAGCAGGGTCTGGAAGCCCAACACCAAGGTGAGGTAAGATAATCTGCATTGATACTACAAATAGGGGACAGAAATTATAATACCTCAGATCCACACTAAAAGAAAGGAAGACATTTAGACAACATGAAAAAACAAGGGAGGATAGTGCCCCAAACCATCCAAGATACTGCAGTAACAGAACCCATGGACAGCAAAGTTGATTAAATGTCAGAGAAGGAGTTCATAATGTTCATGATTAAAATGATGTGAATGAAAGAATGACCAATATGAGCAAAAACTGATCACTCCAACAAAGAGATAAGACAGCAAATACAGGCAACCATTGATGTCCCCAATAAAGAGATAAGAGAGCAAATACAAGTATCCATTGATCACACCAACAAAGAGATAAGGGAGCCAAAACAGATAGTAAAATATACTTCAAGAAAGAGATAGAGATTCTGACAAAAAAAAATCAGAAATCCTTGTAATGAAGGAAAAAATAATCCAAATAAAAAACTCAATAGAAAGCATCACCAATAGACTAGATCACTTAGAAGACACAATGTAAGATAATAACGACAAAATATAAAATCTTGATAATAAAGGTGGCCACACAGTGAAGATGGTAAGGAACCATGAACAAAACATCCAAGAATTATGGGACAACATCAGAAGACCAAATCTAATAGATATTGAGATAGAGGAAGGCACAGAGATTCAAACCAAAGGAATGTACACTCTCTTCAATAAAACAATATCAGAATATTTCCCAAGCATGAAGAATGAATTGAAAAATAAAAAAATACAAGAGGCTTACAGGACACCAAGTGTACAAAATCACAACAGATCTACAGCAACACATTATAATGAAAATGCCTAGCATACAGAATAAGTATTGAATTTTAAAAGCTATGCAGATTTTTCAATCCAGATCCTGAAAGCAAAAAGATCCTGGAGCAACATATATCAAGCTCTAACAAGAAAATGGATGCCAACCAAGGATCTTATATTCACTATAATTAAGCTTTACATTTGATGATGAAATTAAAACCTTCCATGATGAAAAAAAGTTAAAAGAATTTACAACTAGAAAGCCTACACTACAGAACATTCTCTGAAAAATATTCTATGAGGAGGAAATGAAAAACAACAATGAAAATCAGCAGAGGGAGGTATTACACTAATGAAAAAAAAAACAATTAAAAGAGAAACCAAGTCAAGTTAAATACCAAAAATAAACAAAAATGATTGGGAATAAAAATCATGTCTTGATAATAAGTCTGAATGTTAATAGCCTAAACTCACCAATCAAAAGACATAGATTGGCAGATTGGATTTTTAAAAAAGACCCAACAATATGCTGCCTTTTAGAGACTCATTTCATAGGAAAAGACATCCAGGAACCAAAGCTGAAATTTTGGGGAAAATCATACTACTCACATGGACTGTAGAGACAAGATGGGGTTTCCATCCTCATATCAAATAAAGTAGACTTCAAGTCAAAGTTAATTAAAAAGGATAAAGACATACATTTCATACTGCTCAAGGGAATCATACACCAACAAGACATAAGAATTATAAGTATATATGCTCCAAATAATGGAGCATCTATGTTCATCAAAAAAAATCTTCTCAAGTTCAGGAGTCAAATAGACTGCAACACAATTATTCTGGGTGACTTTAACACACCTGTTTCACCACTGGATAGATCTTCCAAACAAAAGCTAAACAAAGAAACAATAGAATGTAATAATATAATCAATAATTTAAACTTAATAGACATCAATGAGTGAATATACTTTCTTCCAAGCAGCACATGGATCCTTCTCTAAAGTAGACCATATGCTATGCCACAAAACAACCCTTAGCAAATAAAAAATAATGTAGAGATACTACCCTGCATTCTATCAGATTATAATGGAATAAGATTAGAAATCAAAGATAAAATAAAAAATGGATGCTCTGCTAACAGCTGGAAAACTAAACAATATGCTATTGAAATGAACAATGGGTTGCAAAAAACACCAAAGAGGAGATTAAAAAATCCTTAGAGTTAAGTGAGAACACTGACACAACATATCAAAATCAATGGTACACTATGAAGGCAGTACTAAAAGAAAAGTTCATTGCATGGAATTCATTCCTTAAAAGAAGAAAATGTCAACAAGTAAATGACCTAACATTACACCACAAAGCCTTAGAAAAAGAAGAACAAATCAACAACAAAAGCAGTAGAAGACAAGAAATAATTAAAATCAGAGCTGAAATCAATGAAATTGAAACAATTGAAAAAATCAACAAAACAAATGTTGGTTCTTTGAATAAACAAATAAAATTGAGAAAGCCTTAGCCATGCTAATAAAGAGGCTAGAGAAAACTTAAATTATTAACATCCATGATGAAAAAGGAAATATCATGACAGATATTGCAGGATACAAAAAAATAATTAAAAACTATTTTGAAAATATTTACTCCAATTCACGTTGAGAAACTCACCTTGAGAAAGAAGAAAAACCAGAGGCATCACATTTCATGATCTCAAAATATATTACAAAGCTACAGTAATTAAGAGTATGCTCCTAGCAAAAAGACAGAAATATAAACCAATTGGAATAGAAAGTTCAGAAATAAAGCCAAGCATACACAGCCAACTAATGTTTAAAAAAAGCATTAAACCCTACAAAGGAGAAAAAATATGCTCTTCAACACATGATGTTGGGGAAACTAGGGATCCACATTTTTAAAAAAGTGGACCTTTCTCTAACACTCTGCACTTTCCGTTTGCATTATGTAAATGGAAAATGTATTTTATAAAAAAGATGATTAAAAAATTAAAAATTCTAAACAGTGAAAACTCAAGCAGTTAAAAAGATATTCAATATCTCCTTAA
Source organism: Urocitellus parryii (assembly GCF_045843805.1). Lineage (NCBI taxonomy): Eukaryota > Metazoa > Chordata > Mammalia > Rodentia > Sciuridae > Urocitellus > Urocitellus parryii. The sequence goes on from NC_135536.1 coordinate 52,400,676, forward strand.
GATATTTAGTAAAATGCAAGATAAGCAACATTTCAAATTATTTCAAAATGTTCCTGATTATAAGATTATAAGAATTCTGAAAAGTAAAATTATACAATGCTTCACTATCATTTAAAATTTTTTGCCTGATTTTATTGAAAAAAATACTTTTTCACATTTTGCTATGGTTATGTTTCATAAATTCTATTATGGAGCATGAGTAAGTAAGTGTGAAAGTAACATGGATCATTTGGTTTCTTGTAACATATTCCCAGTTTGGGTTTTTGATATTGATATTTCTATCCTTTTAAATTATTCACACTACTTCTTATAAAGTCTATCATATGTCATCTCACATTAAGCATTGATAATTCTAAAGAGATCATAGAGAAAAAATGCTGCTTCAAAATTCATTCAATCAAGCTGGGCGCAATGGCACATCCCTATAATTGCAGTGGCTTGGGAAGCTGAGGTAGGAGGATCAAGAGCTCAAATGCTGCCTCAGCAAAAGTGAGACCTCGCACCAAGCAACTCAGTGAGACCCTGTCTCTAAATAAAATACAAAATAGGGCTGGGGATGCGGCTCAGTGGTCAAGTGCCCTTTAGTTTAATTCCTTGTACCCCACCCCCAAAATTTCATTGCACTAATGACTGTAACAATTTCATGACAATTACTTTCTAACTATGAAACAGAATTCCAATTCATAATAGCAATCATTGATGAATGCAGTTTCAGGATTCTATTTTTAAAGTTTGAACATTTTATTTTGACAAGAATATTTAAAATGAGGTCTATACTCAATAAATCTTTTTAGTGTATGATATATAATTGTTGACTATAGGTATAAGGTTTTATCATGCTAGAGAGAAATGCTTATGCTCATGATTAAGAACCATTTCTCCCTCTCCCCAGAACATGGCAATCAACATTTTATTCTTTGATTATGTAAATTTGATTACCATAATATCTCATATATGTGGAATTATGCAGTATTTGTATTTTTATGACTGACATTTCATATAGTATATAAAACAAAAATGTTTCTAGATTTATCTATGTTATTGCATAATTTTCTTTTTGAGATATAAATATTAATATTTGTGGGGGATCGAACATGGCGGCGGGCGCGGAGTGATCAAGTCTCTGACCTCTTCAGCTGTGCAGGCATAGGGAGTCGTAAACAGCCTAAATCTGTTTGCTCAGGATCACTAGGCAATGCTGAGCTGACGTGGATCTGGGGCGAACAGTCTGGGCCTCTCAGAACACACACCGAGCCCAGATCAGCTGAATTCAAGCTCCCGTTCGCCTGCTTCCCGCAGACAAACAGCTGCAACTCAGCACTGATCCATCCGGCTGAAACAACTGGTCAGCCCTTCTGATCCTACGGAGGTAAATGCCTACCGAGCCTTCATAGGTAGCAGCCACAGGTTTGAAACGGGGCTTGGGAGAGACAGTAAGGACCCACCCGTTGCATTGGTCACCCAGCAAAGGGAAACGAACTGTCGCCATTTGCAAGAGATACCACCATGGCAGAGAACTGACGTCATCAGACTGCGGCGGAGGAGATAACTTCATTGAATCCTGCGGCTACAGCATCAAATAAATTTATAGGAGTAAACAGTAACTCAGCAGTCAAACAGAACAAGAAGTAACATGAGCAGCTTCAAAAAGCAAGGAAGAAAAGGAGTACAAACAATGCAGGACAGCCTAAATATTCAGGAGGACCTAGAGTCATCAGAAAAATGGTCATATAAAGAACTCATGGAACACCTTAGACAGATGGAATGGAACCTTAAAGAGGATACGAGACAGCAAATTCAAGCAGCGAAAGAACACATTGAGAATGAGTTACATAAACAGATAAAAGAAGAAGTTAAGCATCTTTATCAGGAGATAGAGATTATAAAAAATAATCAAACAGTAATTCTAGAAATGAAGGAAACGATAAACCAAATTAAAAACTCAATTGAGAGTATCACTAACAGAGTGGATCAAGTAGAAGCCAGAACGTCAGATAATGAAGACAAAATATATCATCTTGAAAAGAGTCTAGCCAACTCAGAAAGGCTGGTAAAAAATCACGAGAAAAATATCCAAGAGTTATGGGATAACATAAAAAAAACAAACTTACGAGTCATTGGGATAGAAGAAGGTACAGAGATTCAAACCAAGGGAATGAGTAACATGCTGAATGAAATAATTACATAAAACTTTCCAGAAATAAAACAGGAAACAGATATACAAATTGAAGATGCATACAGGACACCGAGCACACAAAATCACAGTAGACCAACGCCAAGACACATTGTTATGAAGATATCCAATATACAGAACAAAGAGAAAATATTAAAAGCTACAAGAGAAAGGAGGCAGATTACATTCAGGGGTAAACCAATTAGGTTAACAACGGATTTTTCAACACAGACGCAGAAAGCAAGAAGGTCATGGAACAATGTTTTTCAAACACTGAAAGACAATGGATGCCAACCAAGAATTCTGTATCCAGCAAAATTAAGCTTCAGGTATGACAACGAAATAAAAATCTTTCATGATAAACAAAATTTAAAAGAATTTGCAGCCAGAAAACCAGCATTGCAAAGCATTTTGAGCAAAACACTACACGAGGAAGAAATGAAAAACAATAACCAAAACCATCAGAGGGAAGAGCCTCGGTAAAGACAGAGGGCGAGGGGAAAGATAATCATGGAGAAACAAACTAAATTTTTTTTAAAAAAAAGGATAAATAGAGAGAGATCTAACATGGCGGCGAAGGGACTGCATCACCCCAGGGCGCCGCGTCACTAAGTGGGAGAAAGACGATGCAAAACGGCTGAAGGATATCTTTGGGAAGTTCAAGTGAAATTGAGGTGCTCCAGAATCTAGTGGACAGATTTCCATCGTGCGAAGTTCGGCTCTGAGAGCTCCATTTCCCCGCACGGAGGGTCGCATAGCCTGACAGGCGATCGCCCCGCGGCTGGAGTCTGTGGCGCGCGCCGGGGAGCGGCAGGGTGCCGGAGCGGGGAACAGCGATACGGATCCGGGGGGCTCCCGCCTGTGGTACATCGGAGCCCTTAGCGCTGAGTTCCGGCTTTGAAACAGAGGAGAGAAGAGGCCCAGTTTGGCTCCAGACACCGGTCGGACCACAGTGGAGAACAGCAGCTGCCATTTCGAAGAGATGATGTAATCATCCCCCTGTTCTACTGATCTCAGCCCATTCAACTACGAACAGGTGATATCAGGCTGGTATTTGCCTGCTTCTAGCAGACAGATTTTCTGCTCAGGCTCGGGGCGGGGGTTCTTGTGGAGAATACTCCTAGAGGCTCGTGCCTGGCAAGGCGTGCGCCGGGCACTGAGCAGCTGGATTCGGGTTCCCAGGGCTAACCTGGCCCAGGTCTGAGGAAACTGCGGAGACTGCCGGCGGAGGCCAGCTCCAAGTGGACCGTGCACTGAGCTTGGGGCGACTGGGTTCTGACTCCCAGAACAGTTTTGGCCTGGGGCTGGGGAACCCGTGGGGTCGCTCCCTGGAGCCAGCTCCCAGCGGAGAGTGTATCAGATCGGAGAGGCGGGGTTCCGGCTACCTAAGCTGCTTTGGCCCAAGGCTAGGGAACCGGCGGTGACTGCTTCTCAATCAGGGTCCGGCGGGGTGTTGTAGGGACAGAGTGGATCTTCCTCCTGCGCCCAGAGCAGTCCAAGTGACCCGCCGGCGTGGTGCCATGACACCCCAAACGCAGCTGGGGCTGAAGAGAGCAGCCGCCCACGCATAGAATAGGACCAGCGATTCCGCGGCGCAGCAGCCAAGTAACCTCATTTGGAGTAGGGGCTGTGCGGAGCTGCCATCCGAGCAAGCAGGGCAGGCAGACCTGCCGCCAACTGGCAAGACAGGCCAGGTAGCTTGCCAGCGGGGTGGACACGTAACACCGAGGCAGTCGCGTCACACTGGTTGGAGTGGGGGTGGAGCAGGGTCGCCGCCCGGGTCCGGAGGGGGCTCAGCGACCCGTTGGAGAGGTAGTTAGGTACCCCCATTGGGAGTGGGGGCTGTGCAGAACTGCGACCCACCGGCCTAGAGGTCTGCCAGCGCGGTAGACTCGTCACACCAATTGGAGCGGGGGGGCCCAGCTGAGCCGCCACCCACATCCAGATCAGGACCAACGATCCCAGGGCGTGGTAGTTAAGTTACCACAATTGGAGTGGGGGCAGAGCAAAGCCACCACCCCTGCCCGCAGCGGGGGCAGACCTGCGACCGATCAGCGGGGTAGACAGACCACCATAATTAGAGGAGGAGCACAGCCAATACCCGCCCTGCAAGGGAGACTTCCCAACTATACAAGAGCAACATAAATAAATAGGGGGTAAATTTCAAAAACACAACAGTGGCACCAAGCAGAAAGAAACGTCAGCAGTATGAAAAGACAAGGAAAGAAAGGACCACAAGCAATGCAGGTCAACTCAACTTTAGAAGAGGTAATAGCTGCAACAGATGGAATGTCAGATAAAGACATCAGGATTTATATGCTTCAGATGATCTGGAGTCTCAAGGAAGACATGAGACAGCAAAATCAGACAATGAAAGATCACATTGACAAACAAATCCAGGAAGTAAAAGATCAATTTCACAGGGAGATAGAGGTAATAAAAAACAAACAAATAGAAATTCTAGAAATGCAGGAAGCTATAAACCAACTTAAAAACTCAATTGAGAATACTACCAGCAGAGTAGATCACTTAGAAGAGAGAACACCAGACAATGAAGACAAAGTATTTCAACTGGAAAAGAACATAGACAGCTCAGCAAGTCTGCTAAGAAACCATGAGCAGAACATCCAAGAATTATGGGATAATATCAAAAGACCAAATTTAAGAGTCATTGGGATACAGGAAGGCACAGAGCTCCAAACCAAAGGAATAAAAAGTCTTTTCAGTGAAATAATACGAGAAAACTTCCCAGACTTGAAGAATGAGACAGAATCCCAAATCCTAGAAGCCTACAGGACGCCGAATGTGCAAAATCTTAAGAGATCCACACCTAGACACATTATAATGAAAATGTCCAACATACAGAATAAGGAGAGAATTTTAAAAGCTGCAAGAGAAAGAAACCAGATTACATTTAGGGGTAAACCAATCAGGATAACAGCTGATCTCTCAACACAGACTCTGAAAGCTAGAAGATCCTGGAATAACATATTTCAAACACTGAAAGAAAATGGGTTCCAACCAAGAATCGTGTATCCGGCGAAATTAAGCTTCAGATTAGAAGATGAAATTAAAACCTTCCACGATAAACAAAAGTTAAAAGAATTCGCAGCTAGAAAACCATCTCTTCAAAAAATCCTTGGCAAAACATTACAGGAAGAGGAAATGGAAAATAACTTTGAAAACCAACAATGGGAGGTAGGACAGTAAAGGGGGGAAAGTAGTCAAAGAGGATAACAAATCAGGTTTAGTAACATCAATAAACAAATATGGATAGAAGAACAAACCATATCTCAATAATAACCCTAAATGTTAATGGCTTAAACTCACCAATTAAGAGACACAGGCTAGTAGAATGGATCACAAAACAAGACCCAACAATATGCTGTCTACAGGAGACGCATTTGATAGGAAAAGATGTACATAGACTGAAGGTGAAAGGTTGGGAAAAATCATATCACTCATATGGACCGCGGAAACAAGCAGGAGTGTCCATACTCGTATCTAATAAAATAGATTTCAAGCCAAAGCTAATCAAAAGGGATATAGAAGGACACTTCATACTGCTCAAGGGAACCATACACCAACAAGACATAACAATCATAAATATATATGCCCCAAATAATGGTGCAGCTGTGTTCATCAAGCAAACTCTTCTCAAGTTCAAGAGTCTAATAGACCAACATACAATAATCATGGGAGACTTCAACACACCTCTCTCACCACTGGACAGATCTTCCAAACAAAAGTTAAATAAGGAAACTATAGAACTCAATAACACAATTAACAACCTAGACTTAATTGACATATATAGACTATACCACCCAACATCAAGTAGCTACACTTTTTTCTCAGCAGCACATGGAACCTTCTCAAAAATAGACCATATTCTATGTCACAGGGCAACTCTTAGACAATACAAAGGGGTAGAGATAATACCATGCATCTTATCTGATCATAATGGAATGAAACTGAAAATCAATGATAAAAGAAGAAAGGAAAAATCAAGCATCACCTGGAGAATGAACAATAGGTTGCTGAGTGATCAATGGGTTTTAGAAGACATCAAGGAGGAAATTAAAAAATTCCTAGAGTTAAATGAAAACACAGACACAACATATCGGAATCTATGGGACACATTGAAAGCAGTTCTAAGAGGAAAATTCATTGCTTGGAGTTCATTCCTCAAAAAAAGAAAAAACCAACAAATAAATGATCTCATACTTCATCTCAAAATCCTAGAAAAAGAAGAGCAAAACAACAGCAAAAGAAGTAGAAGGCAAGAAATAATTAAAATCAGAGCTGAAATTAATGAAATTGAAACAAAAGAAACAATTGAAAAAATTGACAAAACTAAAAGCTGGTTCTTTGAAAAAATAAATAAAATTGACAGACCCTTAGCCATGCTAACGAAGAGAAGAAGAAAGAGAACCCAAATTACTAGCATACGGGATGAAAAAGGCAATATCACAACAGACACTTCAGAAATACAGAAGATAATCAGAAATTACTTTGAATCCTTATACTCCAATAAAATAGAAGATACTGAAGGCATAGATAAATTCCTTGAGTCCTATGATCTGCCCAGATTGAGCCAGGAGGATATAGACAACCTAAACAGACCAATAACAATAGAGGAAATAGAAGAAACCATCAAAAGACTACCAACTAAGAAAAGCCCAGGACCGGATGGGTATACAGCAGAGTTTTACAAAACCTTTAAAGAGGAACTAACACCAATACTTTTCAAGCTATTTCAGGAAATAGAAAAAGAGGGAGAACTTCCAAATTCATTCTACGAGGCCAACATCACCCTGATTCCGAAACCAGACAAAGACACTTCAAAGAAGGAAAACTACAGACCAATATCTCTAATGAACCTTGACGCAAAAATCCTCAATAAAATTCTGGCGAATCGGATTCAAATACATATCAAAAAAATTATACATCATGATCAAGTAGGATTCATCCCTGGGATGCAAGGCTGGTTTAATATACGGAAATCAATAAATGTTATTCACCACATCAATAGACTTAAAAATAAGAACCATATGATCATCTCAATAGATGCAGAAAAAGCATTCGACAAAGTACAGCATCCCTTTATGTTCAAAACGCTAGAAAAATTAGGGATAACAGGATCATACCTCAACATTGTAAAAGCAATCTATGATAAGCCACAGGCCAGCATCATTCTGAATGGAGAAAAATTGAAGACATTCCCTCTAAGATCTGGTACAAGACAGGGATGCCCTCTCTCACCACTTCTGTTCAACATAGTCCTCGAAACACTGGCTAGAGCAATTAGACAGACAAAAGAAATTAAAGGCATAAAAATAGGAAAAGAAGAACTTAAATTATCACTATTTGCAGATGATATGATTCTATACCTAGCAGACCCAAAAGGGTCTACAAAGAAGCTATTAGAGCTAATAAATGAATTCAGCAAAGTGGCAGGATATAAGATCAACACGCATAAATCAAAGGCATTCCTGTATATGAGCGACAAATCCTCTGAAATGGAAATGAGGACAACTACTCCATTCACAATATCCCCCAAAAAAATAAAATACTTGGGAATCAACCTAACAAAAGAGGTGAAAGATTTATACAATGAAAATTACAGAACCCTAAAGAAAGACATAGAAGAAGACCTTAGAAGATGGAAAAATATACCCTGCTCATGGATAGGCAGAACTAACATCATCAAAATGGCGATATTACCAAAAGTTCTCTATAAGTTCAATGCAATGCCAATCAAAATCCCAACAGCATATCTTGTAGAAATAGATAAAAGAATCATGAAATTCATATGGAATAATAAAAGACCCAGAATAGCAAAAACAATACTAAGCAGGAAGTGTGAATCAGGCGGTATAGCGATACCAGACTTCAAACTATACTACAGAGCAATAGTAACAAAAACAGCATGGTACTGGTACCAAAACAGGCGGGTGGACCAATGGTACAGAATAGAGGACACAGTAACCAATCCACAAAACTACAACTATCTTATATTTGATAAAGGGGCTAAAAGCATGCAATGGAGGAAGGATAGCATCTTCAACAAATGGTGCTGGGAAAACTGGAAATCCATTTGCACCAAAATGAATCTGAATCCCTATCTCTCGCCGTGCACAAAAGTTAACTCAAAATGGATCAAGGAGCTTGATATTAAATCAGAGACATGGCATCTGATAGAAGAAAAAGTTGGCTATGATCTACACGCTGTGGGATCGGGCTCCAAATTCCTCAATAGGACACCCATAGCGCTAGAGTTAACAAATAGAATCAACAAATGGGACTTACTCAAACTAAAAAGTTTTTTCTCAGCAAAAGAAACAATAAGAGAGATAAACAGGGAGCCTACATCCTGGGAACAAATCTTTACTCCACACACTTCAGATAGAGCCCTAATAACCAGAATATACAAAGAACTCAAAAAATTAGACAATAAGATAACAAATAACCCAATCAATAAATGGGCCAAGGACCTGAACAGACACTTCTCAGAGGAGGACATACAATCAATCAACAAGTACATGAAAAAATGCTCACCATCGCTAGCAGTCAGAGAAATGCAAATCAAAACTACCCTAAGATACCATCTCACTCCAGTAAGTCTGGCAGCCATTAGGAAGTCAAACAACAATAAGTGCTGGAGAGGATGCGGGGAAAAGGGCACTCTTGTTCATTGCTGGTGGGACTGCAAATTGGTGCAGCCAATTTGGAAAGCAGTATGGAGATTTCTCGGAAAGCTGGGAATGGAACCACCATTTGACCCAGCTATTCCCCTTCTCGGTCTATTCCCTAAAGCCCTAACAAGAGCATGCTACAGGGACACTGCTACATCGATGTTCATAGCAGCTCAATTCACGATAGCAAGACTGTGGAACCAGCCTAGATGCCCTTCAATAGATGAATGGATAAAAAAAATGTGGCATTTATATACAATGGAGTATTATTCTGCATTAAAAAATGACAAAATCATAGAATTTGGAGGGAAATGGATGGCATTAGAGCAGATTATGCTAAGTGAAGCTAGTCAATCTTTAAAAAACAAATACCAAATGACTCCTTTGATATAAGGGGAGTTAACAAGGACAGGGTAGGGACGAAGAGCTTGAGAAGAATATTTACATTAAACAGGGATGAGAGGTGGGAGGGAAAGGGAGTGAGAAGGGAAAGTGCATGGAAATGGAAGGCGATCCTCAGGGTTATACAAAATGTCATATAAGAGGAAAGGAGGGGTAAGACAAGATAATAAAAATGGAAGAAATGATTTACAGTAAAAGGGGTAGAGAGAGTAAAGGGGAGGGGGGGAGGGGAGGGAAGGGGAGGGGAGGGGGGATAGTAGAGAATAGGACAGACAGCAGAATACATCAGACACTAGAAAGGCAATATGTCAATCAATGGAAGGGTAACTGATGTGATACAGCAATTTGTATACGGGGTAAAAGGGGGAGTTCATAATCCACTTGAATCAAACCGTGTAATATGATGTATCAAGAACTATGTAATGTTATGAACGACCAATAAAAAAAAAAAAAAAAAAAAAAAAAAAAAAAGGATAAATAATCAAACATGGTTGGAAGTAGAAACCATATATCAGTAGTAACTCTGAATGTTAATGGCTTAAACTCTCCAATAAAGCGACATAGGCTGGTATCATGGATTAAAAAAACAAATCCAACAATATGCTGCCTCCAGGAGACACATATGATTGGAAAAGACATACACAGGCTGAAGGTGAAAGGATGGGAAAAAATATACCACGCACACGGTCCTCGTAAGCAAGCAGGGGTGGCCATCCTCATATCGAATAAAATCGACTTCAAGACTAAGTTAATCAAAAGGGATAAAGAAGGACATTATATACTGTTAAAAGGAGCCATTCACCAACATGACATAACAATTATCAATATCTATGCACCAAATAATGGCGCTGCAGCATTCATAAAACAAATACTCCTCAAGTTCAAGAATCAAATAGACCACAACACAATAATTATGGGTGACTTCAACACACCTCTCTCACCAATGGACAGATCCTCCAAACAAAAGTTGAATAAAGAAACTATAGAACTCAACACCACAATCAATAACCTAGACTTAACTGACATATATAGAATATATCAACCATCATCAAATGGATATACTTTTTTCTCGGCAGCACATGGATCCTTCTCAAAAATAGACCATATATTATGCCATAGGGCAACCCTCAGTAAATATAAAGGGGTGGAGATAATACCATGCATTTTATCTGATCATAATGGAATGAAACTGGAAATCAATGATAAAAGAAGGAAGGAAAAATCCTACGTCACATGGAAAATGAACAATATGTTACTGAATGATCAATGGGTTACAGAAGACATAAAGGAGGAAATCAAAAAATTCTTAGAGATAAATGAAACTACAGACACAACATATCTGAATCTCTGGGACACAATGAAAGCAGTTTTAAGAGGAAAATTCATCGCCTGGTGGTCATTCCTCAAAAAAAGAAAAAACCAACAAATAAATGAGCTCACACTTCATCTCAAAGCCCTAGAAAAGGAAGAGCAAAACAACAGCAAATGTAGCAGAAGGCAAGAAATAATTAAAATCAGAGTGGAAATCAATGAAATTGAAACAAAAGAAACTATTGAAAAAATTAACAAAACTAAAAGTTGGTTCTTCGAAAAAATAAATAAGATTGACAGACCTTTAGCCATGCTAACGAAGAGAAGAAGAGAGAGAACTCAAATTACTAACATACGGGATGAAAAAGGCAATATCACAACAGATGCTACAGAAATACAGAAGACAATTAGAAATTATTTTGAAAACCTATATTCCAATAAAATAGAAGATAGTGAAGACATCGATAAATTTCTTAAGTCTTATGATTTGCCCAGACTGAGTCAGGAGGATACACACAATTTGAACAGACCAATATCAATGGATGAAATTGAAGAAGCCATCAAAAGACTACCAACCAAGAAAAGCCCAGGACCGGATGGGTATACAGCGGAATTTTATAAAACCTTTAAAGAAGAATTAATACCAATACTTTTCAAGTTATTTCAGGAAATAGAAAAAGAGGGAGCTCTTCCAAATTCATTCTATGAGGCCAACATCACCCTGATTCCGAAACCAGACAAAGACACCTCAAAGAAAGAAAACTACAGACCAATATCTCTAATGAACCTAGATGCAAAAATCCTCAATAAAATTCTGGCAAATCGAATACAAAAACCCATCAAAAAAATTGTGCACCATGATCAAGTAGGATTCATCCCTGGGATGCAAGGATGGTTCAATATACGGAAATCAATAAATGTTATTCACCACATCAATAGACTTAAAGATAAGAACCATATGATCATCTCGATAGATGCAGAGAAAGCATTCGACAAAGTACAGCATCCCTTTATGTTCAAAACATTAGAAAAACTAGGGATAACAGGAACTTACCTTGACATTGTAAAAGCTATCTATGCTAAGCCTCAGGCTAGCATCATTCTGAATGGACAAAAGTTAAAGGCATTCCCTCTAAAATCTGGAACAAGACAGGGATGCCCTCTGTCACCACTTCTATTCAATATAGTTCTCAAAATACTGGCCAGAGCAATTAGACAGACGAAAGAAATTAAAGGCATAAAAATAGGAAAAGAAGAACTTAAATTATCACTATTTGCAGATGACATGATTCTATACCTAGAAAACCCAAAAGGGTCTACAAAGAAACTACTAGAACTAATAAATGAATTCAGCAAAGTGGCAGGATATAAAATCAACACGCATAAATCAAAGGCATTTCTGTATATCAGTGACAAAACTTCTGAAATGGAAATGAGGAAAAACACTCCATTCACAATATCCTCCAAAAAAATAAAATACTTGGGAATCAACCTAACAAAAGAGGTGAAAGATTTATACAATGAAAACTACAGAACCCTTAAGAGAGAAGTAGAAGAAGATCTTAGAAGATGGAAAAATATACCCTGTTCATGGATAGGCAGAACTAACATTATCAAAATGGCGATATTACCAAAAGTTCTCTATAGGTTTAATGCAATGCCAATCAAAATCCCAACGGCATTTCTTGTAGAAATAGATAAAGCAATCATGAAATTCATATGGAAAAATAAAAGACCCAGAATAGCAAAAGCAATTCTAAGCAGGAAGTGTGAATCAGGCGGTATAGGATACCAGATTTCAAACTATACTACAGAGCAATAGTGACAAAAACAGCATGGTACTGGTACCAAAACAGGCTGGTGGACCAATGGTACAGAATAGAGGACACAGAGACTAATCCACAAAGTTACAACTATCTTATATTTGATAAAGGGGCTAAAAGCATGCAATGGAGGAAGGATAGCATCTTCAACAAATGGTGTTGGGAAAACTGGAAATCCATATGCAACAAAATGAAACTGAATCCCTATCTCTCGCCATGCACAAAAGTTAACTCAAAATGGATCAAAGAGCTTGATATCAAATCAGAGACTCTGTGTCTGATAGAAGAAAAAGTTGGCTCCAATCTACATATTGTGGGGTCAGGCTCCAAATTCCTTAATAGGACACCCATAGCACAAGAGTTAACAACAAGAATCAACCAATGGGACTTACTTAAACTAAAAAGTTTTTTCTCAGCAAGAGAAACAATAAGAGAGGTAAATAGGGAGCCTACATCCTGGGAACAAATTTTTACTCCTCACTCTTCAGATAGAGCCCTAATATCCAGAGTATACAAAGAACTCAAAAAATTAGACAATACGATAACAAATAACCCAATCAACAAATGGGCCAAGGACCTGAACAGACACTTCTCAGAGGAGGACATACAATCAATCAATAAGTATATGAAAAAATGCTCACCATCTCTAGCAGTCAGAGAAATGCAAATCAAAACCACCCTAAGATACCATCTCACTCCAATAAGATTGGCAGCCATTATGAACTCAAACAACAACAAGTGCTGGCAAGGATGTGGGGAAAAGGGTACACTTGTACATTGCTGGTGGGACTACAAATTGGTGCAGCCAATTTGGAAAGCAGTATGGAGATTCCTGGGAAAGCTGGGAATGGAACCACCATTTGACCCAGCTATTGCCCTTTTTGGACTATTCCCTGAAGACCTTAAAAGAGCGTACTGTACTATACGGACACTGCCACATCGATGTTCATAGCAGCACAATTCACAATTGCTAGACTGTGGAACCAACCTAGATGCCCTTCAATAGATGAATGGATAAAAAAATTGGGGCATTTATACACAATGGAGTATTACTCAGCACTAAAAAATGACAAAATCATGGCATTTGCAGGGAAATGGATGGCATTAAAGCAGATTATGCTAAGTGAAGCTAGCCAATCCCTAAAAAACAAATGCCAAATATCTTCTTTGATACAAGGAGGGCAACTAAGAACAGAGCAGGGAGGAAGAGCATGAGAAGATCACCATTAAACAGGGATGAGAGGTGGGAGGGAAAGGGAGAGAGAAGGGAAATTGCATGGAAATGGAAGGAGACCCTCATTGTTATACAAAATTACATATAAGAGGAAGTGAGGGGAAAGGGGGAAAAAACAAGAGAGAAATGAATTATAGTAGGTGGGGTAGAGAGAGAAGATGGGAGGGGAGGGGAGGGGGGATAGTAGAGGATAGGAAAGGCAGCAAAATACAACAGACACTAATATGGCAGTATGTAAAAAAAGTGGATGTGTAACCGATGTGATTCTGCAATCTGTATACAGGGTAAAAATGGGAGTTCATAACCCACTTGAATCAAATGTATGAAATATGATATGTCAAGAGCTTTGTAATGTTTTTGAACAACTAATAAAAAAATCAAGTGACCATAAAAAAAAAATATTTGTATATACTACATTTTCTTTATTCATCTCTTGATAGACATTTTTTAAAGAGAGAGCAAATTTTTTTAATATTTATTTTTTAGTTATCGGCGGACACAACATCTTTGTTTGTATGTGGTGCTGAGGATCGAACTCCAGCCGCACGCATGCCAGGCGAGCGCGCTACTGCTTGAGCCATATTCCCAGCCCCTCTTTATCTTTTTTTTTTTTTTCTCGGACTATTCCCTGAAGACCTTAAAAGAGCGTACTACAGGGATACTGCCACATCGATGTTCACAGCAGCACAATTCACAATAGCTAGACTGTGGAACCAACCCAGGTGCCCTTCAATGGATGAATGGATTAAAAAATGTGGCATCTATACACCATAGAGTATTACGCAGCACTAAAAAAATGACAAAATCATGGAATTCGCAGGGAAATGGATGGCACTAGAGCAGATTATGCTTAGTGAAGCTAGTCAATCCCTAAAAAACAAATACCAAATGTCTTCTTTGATATAATGAGAGCAACTATGAACAGAGCAGGGAGGAAGAGCAGGAAGAAAAGATTAACATTAAACAGAGACATGAGGTGGGAGGGAAAGGGAGAGAAAGGGGGAATTGCATGGAAATGGAGGGAGACCCTCATTGTTATACAAAATTACATATAAGAGGTTGTGAGGGGAATGGGAAAAAAAACAAGGAGAGAAATGAATTACAGTAGATGGGGTAGAGAGAGAAGTGGGAGGGGATGGGAGGGGGGATAGTAGGGGATAGGAAAAGTAGCAGAATACAACAGTTACTAGTATGGCATTATGTAAAGATGTGGATGTGTAACCAATGTGATTCTGCAATCTGTATTTGGGGTAAAAATGGAAGTTGAAGCTAATATATGAAATATGATATGTCAAGAGCTTTGTACGGTTTTGGACAACCAATAAAAAAATTAAAAAAATTAAAAAATAAAGAGAGAGTGAGAGAGAGAGAAGGAGAGAGAGAGATAGGATTTTTAATATTTATTTTTAGTTTTCGGCGGACACAACATCTTTGTTGGTATGTGGTGCTGAGGATCAAACCTGGGCCGCACACTTGCCAGGCAGGCGCGCTACAGCTTGAGCCACATCCCCAGCCCCCCAGCCCTCTTGATAGACATTTAAGGTGTTCAGCATTTTGGCTTTTGTTTATAATGTGATAATGAACATAGAACTGCTTTTTTGAAATCCCAATTTCAATACTTTCAATAAATACCTAGAAGTAGGATTGTGGGATTATATGGTAATTATATTTGTAACTTTTTGAAGTACTTCCATACTGTTTTCCATGCCAGCTGCACCATTTTACATTTCCACCAACAGTACGCAAAAGTTCCAATTTCTTCACATCTGACCATCACATATCTTATCCTGACAGATGTAAGGATATATCTTATTGTGGTTTTAATTTACATCTTCTTGATTATTAGTGATATTGTGCATTTTTAATATATTTATTTGAAAATTTTTTTTCTTTTTTTGGAGAAATATCTCTTCAAGTCCTTTGCCTATTTTTAAATTGTGTTATTAGATTTTTACTATTGAGTCAAAGGAGTTCCTTTCCTATTTTGAATATTACCCCTTATTGAATGTATGGCTTGCAAGTATTTTTTTTCTCATTTTTTAGGTTGCCTTTTCACTGTGATGATTGTTTCCTTTGCTGTGAAAAATAAAAATAAAAACTTAGTTTTGTGTAGGTGATCCCACCTATTTATTTTTTGGTTTTGGTATGATATCTAAGAAAGTATTTCCAAAATCAGTGCCATGTAGTTTTTACATTTTTGCTTTATTCTAGGAGTTTTAATGGTATTCTCACTTACATTTAATTCTTTCATCCATTTTGAGATGACTTAAATTTTGTGTAAGATATAAGAGAAAGATCTAATTTCATTTTTGGATATGAAGCTATCTAAATTTCCCAGCACTTGTTGAAAAGATTATAATTTCTTCATGAAGTATTCTTGGTGACCTGTTTGAAAGTCAGCCAGCTATAAATTTATAGATTTATTTCTCAGCCCTTTATTCAATGAGTCTATACATCAGATTTTATGTCCAAATCATGCTGTTTTGATTATCATATCTTTGTAATATATCTTGAAATTTGGCCATATGATACCTCCAATTTATTCATTAACAAAATTGACTTGGTTGTTTGAGTTTTTTGTTTGTTTGTTTGTTTGTTTGTTGTTGTTGTTGTTTGTGTGTGTGATTCTGCATTAATTTTAGAATTTATTTCTACTTTGATAAAAGGTATAAAAATTGTTGTAGACTGTTTTGAGAACTGTAAACATTTTAGTGATATAATGTAAACATTATATCTTCTAAATAATGAACACTGAAGGCTTGTCAATTTGTGTCTTGCTAATTTATTCCATCAATATCTTGTAGATTTAATATACAAAAATTTGACTACATTGTTTATATTTATTCTTAAGTGCTCTTTGGTAGAGAAGATTGCCTTCCTAGCTTCTGTTTCATATCTTTTGTTTTTAGAGTATACAAATGCATCTGACTTTTCTGCAATGATATTATATGATAAAACTTTGCTAAATTCATTTATCTGTTATAATATTTTTGTGTGTAGAGTCTTTAAGGTTTTATACGTATCAAATAGATATATTTTCCTTCTTCCTTTCTGAATAATTTTAAATTCATTTTTCTTAACTAATTGCTAATTAGCATTTTCAATACTATACAGGGACATAGAAGTAAATACATGTTGTCAGAGTGAACATCCTTGTTGTATTCTTGATCTGAGAAAATGATTATTTTTCACTATTGAGTTTTTCAGGGTAGAATTTTAAGTATAATCTTCACCATGTTGAAATAGCTTTCTTATATTCCCACTGTGTTGCGAGGTTTTATCATTAAACTTACTGAATTTTTTCAAACATTTTTCTGCATGTCAAAAAGGTGATCATGTGACTTTTATTTTTCATTTTGTTACTGTGGCATATCATATTAATTGATTTTGACATACTGAACTAACTTCATTACCCAAGGATAAATTCCTCTTGGTTTCAATGTATCCTCCCTAATATTCCACAGGATTCAGTTTATAGAATATTTTTTTTTTATTTTTTTCTTTTGTACTGGGAATTGAACTCAGAGGCACTAAACCACTGAGCCACATCCCCAGCTCTGTTTTGAGTTGCTTACTGCCTAGTCATTACCAATGCTGGCTTTGATCATATGATCCTCCTGTCTCAGCCTCCCGAGTTGCTAGGATTACAGGCGTGTATGGCGACCTGCTTGAGGACTTTTCTATCTATATTCATCAGGGATCTTGGCCTGTAATTCTCTTTTCTTTTGGTGTCTGTCTGGCTTTGATATCTGGGGTGCTGCTAAATTCATAAAATGAATTTTTAAACATTTCCTCTTCTGAAATTTTTTGGAAGAATTTGAAAATGATCGGCATTACTTATTCTTTAAATGTTTGTTAGAATTCACTAGTGAATCAATTTACTGCTGACATCTTTTGTTTGTTTGGAGGTGTTTGATTACAGTCCCCATATTCTTTATATGTATATTCTGACTCTCTATGTCTTAATAATTTGGTCTGCATAGATTGCATATTGCAGCAATTTATCCATTTCCTCTAGGTTATTTAGTTTCCACATTTTTGGAATTAATGACCATTTTCATTTCTATGGCATCACCTCTAATACTTCTTTCTCCAATTCTAGTTTTATTGTTTACATCTTCTCTTTTTATTTTCCTTAGTAGGAGTTTGCCAATTTTATCTTTTAAAGCTCAGTTTCATGGATGTTTTTTATTTAATACATTTCTATTTATTCTTTATTTTATTTCTTCTGACACTATTAAAGTTCATTTTTTTTTCTTTTCTAGTATTTGAGATGTGATGCTTGATTCTTTATACTAGATCTTTCTTCTTTTTTAATGTAGGTGTTTTTGTTGTGACTTCCCTTTTACTACTGCTTTTGCTATATCCTATAAGTTTTAGAATTCTTTGTTTTGTTTCCATTTGTCTCAAGACAAGTTCTAATGTCAATTTTGATTTCTTTTGATCCAATGCTGGTTTCATTACATTTATTAATTTTCCAGTTTTTCTCTGCTATTTGATTTCTACTTCTATGCCATTTAAGTATACTTAGTATTATTTCAGTATCTTTAAATTCATTAGGACTTGATTTTTACCAAATATTTGTTCCATTTTCAACATAGATCCATGGGCATTTAAGAGTATATTATCTTGTTTAGAATACATTGTATCATGTTGATTAGTTCTATTTGTCCTATAGGTTATTTAAATCCTGTGTTCTTATTAATCTTCTGTGTGGATATTATGTTCATTATTGAAAAGGTATTGAAATTTTCTGCATATGATATGTCAAGAGCTTTGTAATGTTGTGAACAACCAATAAAAAAAATTTAAAAAAAAAGAAATTTTCTGCCATTATTCAGTCACCTTGCATACCACAAGCTACAATGTTAGTTGCATATACATTTACAGATATTATATCCTCTTGATGAATTTACCCCTATTAACACAATATAATGATTTTCTTTGTCTACTTGATAGTTTCTTTGACTATTGAAAGTCTGTTTTGTTTGGCAGAAGCAGAGCTTTCTCTTTTGTGTTTACCATTTGCATGAAGTATCTTTTCTCCATCCCTTCACTTTTAGCCTATGTGTGTCCATAAATGTAGAGTACAGCTTGTAGTCTAGTCTTTTTCATTATTTTTTAATCTATTCAACCATTCTATGTTTTTTCATTGAGAAGTTTAATCCATTTGCATTTAAAGTAATCACAGAGAAGAATTCACTATTGTAGCTACGTTGTTTTTAATTAGTAGTAGAACTTCTATTGCTTCTTCATTTCCTTAGTGTGTTATTAATTTTTTTTATATTGTTATGAATTTATTTATTTTCTTTGATTTATATAATTCTATAGATATTTTATGTTTTGGTTATTTTGGGGATTACATAAAATTGAATCTTGTATTTTTAGAAGATTAGGTTTATAACAACTAAAGTTCATATGTATACAGAAACTACACTTTATTTTCTCCACTAGACATTTCATTTCATTGTAAAAATTTAGATCTATTCATATGGTGTATATTTTTAACTTTTTTCAGTCATATGTATTTTAAATATTTTTGTCATACTGAAATTGAAAGTGATTTAGTAATTTACTTACCACCATTATAGTAGCATATGTTCTATATCCATCTATATATTTACCTTTACCAATGTGTTTTATGTGTTCTTCTGTAGTTGTATTGCTTTTTAACATCCTCTCATGTCAACTTAAAAAAATTTCCTATAACATTTTTTTTGTAATGCAATTCATGATAAACATGAAAATAGGGAGTCATGATAAACACCCTATTTTTGGTTTTCTGGGAAAATTTTAATCTCTCCTTCATTGTTTTTTTAATGTTTATTTTTTAGTTGTAGTTGGACACAATAACTTGTTTTATTTATTTATTTTTATGTGGTACTGAGGAAGAACCCAGGGCCTCGCACATACTAGGTGAGTGCTCTACCTTTGAGCCATATCCCCAGCCCTTCTCCTTCATTTTTGATGGATTGTATAGCTGGATTTCATTCTCTTGGTTGGCAGTTTATCTTTTTCATTACTTTGAATATATTATCCTTCTTAACTCTAATTGTGAGGTTTATGCTGAAAAAAAAGAAAACTACTGCTAGTTGTATGGGGGTGTGTAGTTTCTCTTGTGTGTGCAAACTTGCCTTTCTTTTATTGCTTTCAAAATTGTCTTTGACATTTGATAATGTGACTGGTGTTTCTCAGTGTATGTATGTGGGGTAAGATTCATCTTATTTAGTAGCCTTTCCACTTCTTGGAGCTGCATAACCATTTCCTTCCACAAATTTTGGAAATTTTCAACCACTATTTCTTTGTGCAGCTTTCTGTCCCCTTCCTGTCTCTTTGCCTTCTGCCACCCCCTTACAGTATATATTCATCTGCTCAAGATGTCACATAATTCCTTTAAGTAAGCTTTTTTCACTCTTTTTTATTATTTTTAAAAGTTTGCTCCTCTATTTACACTGAATTTCTAGGGAAACTGTCTTTTGTTGTTGTCATTATTATTGCTACTGTTGTTTTCTGATACATGATCTCTCTATGTTGCTCAGTTTTTCTTGAATTATAATAATTGTAATTATTATAACCCATTTTTGAGCACACTGATTCTTTATTCTGCTTTATATAGAGTATTATTCTCTAGTGAATTTTAAAATTCAGATCTTGGGCTCTTTAGCTTTATTAATTTTAATTTTTTAAATTTTTTTTATCTTTGTTGGAATTCTAACTTTGTCAAGTGTTATTCCCTTGACTTCAGTGAACATACTTATGAGAGTTATGTTAATTCTTTGTCAAGTAAGTCACATGACTATTTCATTAGGTTTGGTTTCTGGAGATTTATGTTGAAAGTCAGCAAGATGGCAGTTTAGGAGCTTCTCCTTCTTACTTCTCTTCACAAATACACAAGTTCAGCAAAATCCATGAATATATTTCCTTTGTGAGTGATCAGAAAATAATTGAAAGCCTTCTTCCCTGTATTAGAATATGAAATCAAACTTAATGAAACCACAGCCTATTAAGTGAACCCTCTCCCTGAATCCTTGTCTTGGCACAGCACTTAACAATCAAGAAATGAACCCCCAGCTTCCAGCTTCTTCCTAGACAGTTCTATGGGGCTGTGTGGTTTCTCTTGTGTGTGCAATCTTGCCTTTCTCTTGCCTTTCAAAATTGTCTTGTCTTTGACATTTGATAATGTGATTAGTGTTTGGCTCATGTGTTCAGTGTCCCAAATTTTCTGAAGGGTATTCTAAGAGGATTAGTTCTTGTCTTTCAAATTTTGGAGTTCTGACATATTCAGCCTTCTTGCTGATGGAAGAAAAGAGGAGACATCGTGGATTTGGAAACATCATCAATTTTCCTCCCTATTGATCACAGTTTGCTATAAAAATAATCAGGATGCTTCTTTCTCTCTGGTGAAGGAAAGAGTTGGTAGTATACTCCAGAAACTGGCTGTACTGACTGACAAGTGTCTCCTCTATAAGGCCAGTCTTGAACTCAGAGGAAAGATGCCTGCTCTTTGTAATTCATAGACACACCAGAGAGCCACAGAAATTGAAGAATCAGATAAAAATTTTCCAAATAAACAATCTCTTGATCTTTATTTATTTATTTTTGAGATATGGTTTCTTTACGTTAGCCAGGTTTGTCTCAAACTCTTGGGCTCAAGTGACCCTCCTCCCTCAGCCTCTTGAGTAGCTGGACTACAGGTGGAGGTCATTGCACTGGGCTGGTAGCTTAAAGTTTAGATCAAATGGTTTAATAGGAATGTTGTTCATTTTCCCAATAAGTACATTATAGAACTACTTTAATAAGAATAAGAATGTGTTGTAAGGGAAATTTATCCAGACCCAGTACAAACATAAAATTTTAGAAAGAGCTAATGGTGTAATTCAGTGACAGTGTGTTTGCCTAATTTGTGTTAGTCCTGGGTTGAACTGAAAGATAAAGTTTTTTAAAGAAGTAGTATCTGTTGAGGTGAATATAATAATACCTTTACATATTTTGAAAGCATACATGACTTTTGTATACTAAAATTATCTTAGAATATACTTCAAATTTTATTCCTGTATATGTCTTTAAATTGCCTACGTTTACACCATTTGTTTACATGATTCTAGAATCATTTTAGTGATTTGCATACCTATTTTATGTCTCTTCTTGCTTTATTTTTTTAATAGAAACTCTTGTCTCTTTTCCCAATCTAATGACTCCATTAGTACTCAAAACAAAACAAAAAAGTTATGAGTAGAATCATTCTCTGACTCACAAGGGACTTTTAAAATATGTATGAAGAGTATTTTATCAAAAGGGTTTTCATGGTTTCATGAATATTTTACCTTTTTTCTCTGGTCCATATCCACCAGCATATTTTTATTTCACTTATATTCAATACTTGGTATCTATTATAGGATAATTTTATTATACTAGAAAAAATACAAAAGCAGAAGAAAATACTTTAACATATTGGTATTCATTTTTAAAACAAAAAGCAAATAAATTGCAGGTGAAAACACAGTGTACTTTTTAACTCTCATATAAGTGATTAAACCATTGCCATTTTCTTAACTATTTCATGCTAACAGAAATTTTACTTTGAATGTATTGAAAATATTTAGTGAATTATATATTTCATACACCATTTGCCTAATAAAATATGCTTTAGTTGATATTTAATAAATTGAATATAGAAGAGATGCAATTCCTTTTGTGCTTTTTTCTTTCTTCTTTATCTGCAAGGTCAAAACTGTTCATTAATAAATACACATTCAAGTCAGGAAGAAGGAATGTTCTAAGTAGGGGGAGACATGTTTCCTTCATTTAAGAATATAAACCAGAATAGCACATATCTTTCTGGGCCAGTGTTCCGTTCACCATTATTTAGTCAGCCACAACAGTATGTACAAAGACTCGGAAGTACTGTCTCAGCAGATGGTTGTGTGAGCAATCTGAATAATATTTGGGGGCATCTGCCTTCCTTGGCCAACCCAACTTATATTGTGCCTGTTCTGAAGTTCATCATTTTTTAAAAAACTATATAAAATTTATATGTCCTGTCTTAGACACATTTAAAAAGTGTGTAAATCTATGAATTTCTTTAAATATTTTTTCTTCCTATTTTGCTTCCAAATTTTTAGGGAAGAATCATGATATTTTTGAAAATATTCTAGCCCAGCAACCAGCCAAGAGACAGCAGATACACGCGCCTGCGGGGAACGCAGACCGGACCCACTAGGACAGGTCCGGTGGACAGCTGAGGGCTAGGCCCGTCCCCTCCCCCAGTGTCTGCAGGTAGGCGGGGGACTGTGAACAACAGCAGAGCGGGCCCAAAGCCTGCTGAGGGGCGGAACCGGCCCCTCCCCCAGTGCCTGCAAGCGAGGCGAACCTGCAAGCCACGGGCGGGCGGGTCAGGCTCAGCAACCAGCCAAGAGACAGCAGATACACGCGCCTGCGGGGAACGCAGACCGGACCCACTAGGACAGGTCCGGTGGACAGCTGAGGGCAAGGCCCGTCCCCTCCCCCAGTGTCTGCAGGTAGGCGGGGGACTGTGAACAACAGCAGAGCGGGCCCAAAGCCTGCTGAGGGGCGGAACCGGCCCCTCCCCCAGTGCCTGCAAGCGAGTCGAACCTGCAAACCACGGGCGGGCGGGTCAGGCCCAGCAACCAGCCAAGTGACAGCAGATACACGCGCCTGCAGGGAACGCGGACCGGACCCACTAGGACAGGTCCGGCGGACGGCTGAGGGCTAGGCCCGTCCCCTCCCCCAGTGTCTGCAGGTAGGCGGGGGACTATGAACAACAGCAGAGCAGGCCCAAAGCCTGCTGAGGGGCGGAACCGGCCCCTCCCCCAGAGCCTGCAAGCGAGGCGAACCTGCAAGCCACGGGCGGGCGGGTCAGGCCCAACAACCAGCCAAGAGACAGCAGATACACGCGCCTGCGGGGAACGCAGACCGGACCCACTAGGACAGGTCCGGTGGACAGCTGAGGGCTAGGCCCGTCCCCTCCCCCAGTGTCTGCAGGTAGGCGGGGGACTGTGAACAACAGCAGAGCGGGCCCAAAGCCTGCTGAGGGGCAGAACCGGCCCCTCCCCCAGAGCCTGCAAACGAGGCGAACCTGCAACCCATCGGGAGGTTAGGCCCAGCAACCTACGGAGTGACACAGGTGCCCCTGGCGCCTGCTGAGCAGGTGGACCTTTGACCGACCAGCAAAGCAGACCTAGGGCCTGCCAGCATGGTAGATGGTTCACACTAATTGGAGGAGGATCACAACCATTAACTGCCCTGCAAGAGTGATTTTCCAACTATACAAGAGCAATATAAATAAATAGAGGGAAAATATCAAAGACACAACAATTTCACCAAGCAGAAAGAAACGCCAGCGGTATGAAACGACAAGGAAAGAAAGGACCACAGGCAATGCAGGTCAACTCAACTTTAGAAGAGGTAATAGCTGCAACAGATGGAATGTCAGATAGAGAGCTCAGGACATACATGCTTCAGATGATCTGGAGTCTCAAGGAAGACATGAGACAGCAAAATCAGACAATGAAAGATCACATCGACAAACAAATCCAGGAAGTAAAAGATCAATTTCACAGGGAGATAGAGGTAATAAAAAACAAACAAATAGAAATACTAGAAATGCAGGAAACAATAAACCAACTTAAAAACTCAATTGAGAATACTACCAGCAGAGTGGATCATTTAGAAGATAGAACATCAGACAATGAAGACAGAGTATTTCAACTTGAAAAGAACATAGATAGCTCAGCAAGTCTACTAAGAAACCATGAGCAGCACATTCAAGAGCTATGGGATAATATCAAAAGACCAAACTTAAGAGTCATTGGGATACAGGAAGGCACAGAGCTCCAAACCAAAGGATTAAGCAATCTATTCAGTGAAATAATACAAGAAAACTTCCCAGACTTGAAGAATGAGACAGAATCCCAAATCCTAGAAGCCTACAGGACGCCGAATGTGCAAAATCATAAGAGATCCACACCTAGACACATTATAATGAAGATGTCCAACATACAGAATAAGGAGAGAATTTTAAAAGCTACAAGGGAAAGGAAGCAGATTACATTTAGGGGTAAACCAATCAGGATAACAGCTGATCTCTCAACACAGACTCTAAAAGCTAGAAGATCCTGGAATAACATATTTCAAACGCTTAAAGAAAATGGATTCCAACCAAGAATCGTGTATCCGGCGAAATTAAGCTTCAGGTTAGAAGATGAAATTAAAACCTTCCATGATAAACAAAAGTTAAAAGAATTCGCAGCTAGAAAACCATCTCTTCAAAAAATCCTTGGCAAAACATTACAGGAAGAGGAAATGGAAAATAACATTGATAACCAACAATGGGAGGTTGGACAGTAAAGGGGGGAAAGTAGTCAAAGAGGATAACAAATCAGGTTTAGTAACATCAATAAACAAATATGGATAGAAGAACAAACCATATCTCAATAATAACCCTAAATGTTAATGGCTTAAACTCACCAATTAAGAGACACAGGCTAGTAGAATGGATCACAAAACAAGACCCAACAATATGCTGTCTACAGGAGACGCATTTGATAGGAAAAGATGTACATAGACTGAAGGTGAAAGGTTGGGAAAAATCATATCACTCATATGGTCCACGGAAACAAGCAGGAGTGTCCATACTCATATCTAATAAAATAGATTTCAAGCCAAAGCTAATCAAAAGGGATAAAGAAGCACACTTCATACTGCTCAAGGGAACCATACACCAACAAGACATAACAATCATAAATATATATGCCCCAAATAATGGTGCAGCCGTGTTCATCAAGCAAACTCTTCTCAAGTTCAAGAGTCTAATAGACCACCATACAATAATCATGGGAGACTTCAACACACCTCTCTCACCACTGGACAGATCTTCCAAACAAAAGTTAAATAAGGAAACTATAGAACTCAATAACACAATTAACAACCTAGACTTAATTGACATATATAGACTATACCACCCAACATCAAGTTGCTACACTTTTTTCTCAGCAGCACATGGAACCTTCTCAAAAATAGACCATATACTATGTCACAGGGCAACTCTTAGACAATACAAAGAGGTAGAGATAATACCATGCATCTTGTCTGATCATAATGGAATGAAACTGAAAATCAATGATAAAAGAAGAAAGGAAAAATCAAGCATCACCTGGAGAATGAACAATAGGTTGCTGAGTGATCAATGGGTATTAGAAGACATCAAGGAGGAAATTAAAAAATTCCTAGAGTTAAATGAAAACACAGACACAACATATCGGAATCTTTGGGACACATTGAAAGCAGTTTTAAGAGGAAAATTCATTGCTTGGAGTTCATTCCTCAAAAAAAGAAAAAACCAACAAATAAATGATCTCATACTTCATCTCAAAATCCTAGAAAAAGAAGAGCAAAACAACAGCAAAAGAAGTAGAAGGCAAGAAATAATTAAAATCAGAGCTGAAATTAATGAAATTGAAACAAAAGAAACAATTGAAAAAATTGACAAAACTAAAAGCTGGTTCTTTGAAAAAATAAATAAAATTGACAGACCCTTAGCCATGCTAACGAAGAGAAGAAGAGAGAGAACCCAAATTACTAGCATACAGGATGAAAAAGGCAATATCACAACAGACACTACAGAAATACAGAAGATAATCAGAAATTACTTTGAATCCTTATACTCCAATAAAATAGAAGATAGTGAAGGCATAGATAAATTCCTTGAGTCTTATGATCTGCCCAGATTGAGCCAGGAGGATATAGACAACCTAAACAGACCAATAACAATAGAGGAAATAGAAGAAACCATCAAAAGACTACCAACTAAGAAAAGCCCAGGACCGGATGGGTATACAGCAGAGTTTTACAAAACCTTTAAAGAGGAACTAACACCAATACTTTTCAAGCTATTTCAGGAAATAGAAAAAGAGGGAGAACTTCCAAATTCATTCTACGAGGCCAACATCACCCTGATTCCAAAACCAGACAAAGACACTTCAAAGAAAGAAAACTACAGACCAATATCTCTAATGAACCTTGATGCAAAAATCCTCAATAAAATTCTGGCGAATCGGATTCAAATACATATCAAAAAAATTATACACCATGATCAAGTAGGATTCATCCCTGGTATGCAAGGTTGGTTCAATATACGGAAATCAATAAATGTTATCCACCACATCAATAGACTTAAAAATAAGAACCATATGATCATCTCGATAGATGCAGAAAAAGCTTTCGACAAAGTACAGCATCCCTTTATGTTCAAAACTCTAGAAATATTAGGGATAACTGGATCATACCTCAACATTGTAAAAGCAATCTAGGATAAGCCACAGGCCAGCATCATTCTGAATGGAGAAAAATTGAAGACATTCCCTCTAAGATCTGGTACAAGACAGGGATGCCCTCTCTCACCACTTCTGTTCAACATAGTCCTCGAAACACTGGCTAGAGCAATTAGACAGACAAAAGAAATTAAAGGCATAAAAATAGGAAAAGAAGAACTTAAATTATCACTATTTGCAGATGATATGATTCTATACCTAGCAGACCCAAAAGGGTCTACAAAGAAGCTATTAGAGCTAATAAATGAATTCAGCAAAGTGGCAGGATATAAGATCAACACGCATAAATCAAAGGCATTCCTGTATATGAGCGACAAATCCTCTGAAACGGAAATGAGGACAACTACTCCATTCACAATATCCCCCCAAAAAATAAAATACTTGGGAATCAACCTAACAAAAGAGGTGAAAGATTTATACAATGAAAATTACAGAACCCTAAAGAAAGACATAGAAGAAGACCTTAGAAGATGGAAAAATATACCCTGCTCATGGATAGGCAGAACTAACATCATCAAAATGGCGATATTACCAAAAGTCCTATATAAGTTCAATGCAATGCCAATCAAAATCCCAACAGCATATCTTGTAGAAATCGATAAAAGAATCATGAAATTCATATGGAATAATAAAAGACCCAGAATAGCAAAAACAATACTAAGCAGGAAGTGTGAATCAGGCGGTATAGCGATACCAGACTTCAAACTATACTACAGAGCAATAGTAACAAAAACAGCATGGTACTGGTACCAAAACAGGCGGGTGGACCAATGGTACAGAATTGAGGACACAGTAACCAATCCACAAAACTACAACTATCTTATTTTTGATAAAGGGGCTAAAAGCATGCAATGGAGGAAAGATAGCATCTTCAACAAATGGTGCTGGGAAAACTGGAAATCCATTTGCACCAAAATGAAACTGAATCCCTATCTCTCGCCGTGCACAAAAGTTAACTCAAAATGGATCAAGGAGCTTGATATTAAATCAGAGACATGGCATCTGATAGAAGAAAAAGTTGGCTATGACCTACATGCTGTGGGTTCGGGCTCCAAATTCCTCAATAGGACACCCATAGCGCTAGAGTTAACAACTAGAATCAACAAATGGGACTTACTCAAACTAAAAAGTTTTTTCTCAGCAAAAGAAACAATAAGAGAGATAAACAGGGAGCCAAATCCTGGGAACAAATCTTTACTCCACACACTTCAGATAGAGCCCTAATAACCAGAATATACAAAGAACTCAAAAAATTAGACAATAAGATAACAAATAACCCAATCAATAAATGGGCCAAGGACCTGAACAGACACTTCTCAGAGGAGGACATACAATCAATCAACAAGTACATGAAAAAATGCTCACCATCGCTAGCAGTCAGAGAAATGCAAATCAAAACTACCCTAAGATACCATCTCACTCCAGTAAGACTGGCAGCCATTAGGAAGTCAAACAACAATAAGTGCTGGAGAGGATGTGGGGAAAAGGGCACTCTTGTTCATTGCTGGTGGGACTGCAAATTGGTGCAGCCAATTTGGAAAGCAGTATGGAGATTTCTCGGAAAGCTGGGAATGGAACCACCATTCGACCCAGCTATTCCCCTTCTCGGTCTATTCCCTAAAGCCCTAACAAAAGCATGCTACAGGGACACTGCTACATCGATGTTCATAGCAGCTCAATTCACGATAGCAAGACTGTGGAACCAGCCTAGATGCCCTTCAATAGATGAATGGATAAAAAAAATGTGGCATTTATATACAATGGAGTATTATTCTGCATTAAAAAATGACAAAATCATAGAATTTGGAGGAAAATGGATGGCATTAGAGCAGATTATGCTAAGTGAAGCTAGTCAATCTTTAAAAAACAAATACCAAATGACTCCTTTGATATAAGGGGAGTAAACAAGGACAGGGTAGGGACGAAGAGCTTGAGAAGAAGATTTACATTAAACAGGGATGAGAGGTGGGAGGGAAAGGGAGTGAGAAGGGAAATTGCATGGAAATGGAAGGCGATCCTCAGGGTTATACAAAATGTCATATAAGAGGAAAGGAGGGGCAAGACAAGATAATACAAATGGAAGAAATGATTTACAGTAGAAGGGGTAGAGAAAGAAAAGGGGAGGGGAGGGGAGGGGAGGGGGGATAGTAGAGAATAGGACAGACAGCAGAATACATCAGACACTAGAAAGGCAATATGTCAAGCAATGGAAGGGAAACTGATATGATACAGCAATTTGTATATGGGGTAAAAGGGGGAGTTCATAATCCACGTGAATCAAACTGTGTAATATGATGTATTAAGAACTATGTAATGTTATGAACGACCAATAAAAAAAAAAAAGAAATACTACAAAAAAAAAAAATAAAAAAATAAAAATCAAAAAAAAAAAAAAAAAAAAGAAAATATTCTAGAATTAATACAACGTGACACATGCAAGCATGGAATGTTCCATAAATTAAAAGTAATGCTCTAATTTTAATTTAAGTAATTTTTTTAAATTCTTTTTTTTTTTTTGCTACCGAATTTGAACTCAGGGGTAGTATGAGACCACATCCCCATCCCTATTTTGTATTTTCATTAGAGACAGGGTCTTGAGCTGCCTAGCATCTCGAAGTTGCTGAGGCTGGCTTTGAACTCGCATTCTCCTGTCTTAGCCTCTCAAGTCGCTGGGATTACAGGCATGCACCACCACACCCCACTCAATTTCTTTATTTTTATTGGTGCATTATGATTACACATAATAGTGGGATTCATTGTAACATATTCCTACATGCTCACATCATAATTTGATCAATTTAATTCTCTAAGTACATCCCCTTTCACCTCCTTTCTCCTTTTTTTTTTTTGAGGTATCATTTTTCTCTTTTATATCTCTAGCTTCCACATATGAAAATGAACATATGACCTTTGGTCTTCTGAGTCTTGCTTATTTTGTTTATTACTAGGCCCACCATGTCCATCTATTTGCTTGCAAGTGACTTAATTTTGTTCTTTTTTATGGATGAATAAAATTTCATTGTATATATGTGCCAAGTTTTCTTTTTCTATTCATCTGTTTATAGATGCCAAGGCTGGTTCCATAACTTGGCTTTTGTGAATTATGCTGATATATATATATATATATATATATATATATATATATATATATATATATACATATATTCTATTTTCCATTTCTCTGCTATATTTTAGCTTCTTAATTATATTAAATATACTTCACACCTCAAAATACATTACTCTTTCAGAATACTTTTCTTCTGAATGTAGTATGCATAGATTGAGAACTATGCAATATATCATTTGCTATCTTTTACTTAAAGAAAAAATTTACCCTTACTTTAATTAATTAATTAATTAATTAATATTGTTCTGGAGATTAAACCCAAGGCCTCATGCTTGATAAGCATATGTTCTACCACTAAGCTACATCCAGAGTACAGTCTTCTCATTTTTTAAGTGATAAAAGCTATTTTAGACTTCTTAGGTTTAGTGCCTTGGTTAGAACTAAATGCTTTTTCATTACATACACACTTCAACACTGTGTCAGTGCTTATTAAATATCAATAGAGAAATAAAGACATGCAATTACAGTAAACATCAAGATAACAATTTTAAAATCGTCCCAGTCTTAGTACCAACACACACACACATTCTACACAATATACATACATGTATATATTTTATATATATGTGTACATCAAAAACAGCAAAAGGCTTAAGCCCACAGCAAATTCAATATACATTAACAAAGAGTGCCAAGAATCTCAGAAAGAAAGAGAACAAACAGCTGAGGCAGATCATTTCAGAAAGAATGTTTATTGTCTTCAACATAATGAATTAAACTGAAACAAATTTTGCTCACAGAGATTTTTTCATAACAAAATATGCAGATTCAAAATATGATTATTTTCTTATAAAGCAAGCTATATTTTTTTAAACTGCTCCACAAGAATGGAGTTGTGAAAATTCCCTATGTGGATATATTTTCTATTGCCAACTTAATAGGGACACTAA
Source organism: Urocitellus parryii (assembly GCF_045843805.1). Classification (NCBI taxonomy): domain Eukaryota; kingdom Metazoa; phylum Chordata; class Mammalia; order Rodentia; family Sciuridae; genus Urocitellus; species Urocitellus parryii. The sequence goes on from NC_135536.1 coordinate 52,431,680, forward strand.
CAAGGCAAAGTCTCTCAGAAAGCAGAACTAAGGGGTTAGGGGTCTCAGAATCTCCAAAAACATTGTAATGGGGTTGTGCATCATACAAGGATATCAACTTGGATGCAGAAACTGACTGAATACATTCTTTTAATAAGAAGATGTCATAGATATCTCAGTATGAAAGGGATGAACTGTGGAAAGAATATATTGTATATTCAAGAACATAATCTCAATGTACTTCTTAGTAAAAGAACCTCAGTTTTATTTAATAAAGAGCTATTCAGGAAAAACAACATAGTTCCTTTTCTTAAAGTAATCTTCTATTACTAATTTCATATTCATAAAGTAAAACAGAATACATTGATAATATATATTTGAGCTTTATCAAAGAGAAGGGATATAATCTTATAAATTCCTTTTACTTTCATTATAATGATTTTTAAATAAATTGACATAGAAAAAATAAGTTAAAGGATAAAAAATGAGAAAGGAAGGTCAGAAAGAAATTTTTAAATAGAACATACATAAAAATCAGAATACATATGATAAATAACATTCCCTAGGCACTTAGGATGTACTAGGATGTATGCTCAGGTCCTTAAAAACACTTTCTATTGAAGTGTGTGCTATTGCTTGCTATGAATTGGCCAGAAATATGAGGCACAAACTTTGGAAAGTCATGAGGAGTCTGGGTATGGCCAGAGATGGACCTCTTTGCTATAGTTACTTACTAAAGCACATGCACAGTGTAGAATGAAAGATGGTGCTAGTGGCAGAGCTGCAAATTTTACCTGCACTCAGATTTTACATTAAGAAGAAGGGACATGTTCAAGGAATTTTAATTTTCTGGAAGTTTTGTGTAATATGCTTCGGGTATAAGAGTCCTGGCAGTACATCATACTGATAATTACTAATGAGCAAACATTCCCCGTTAAGGACTGACTGAACATTAGAAGCCAACTCCCCAGAAATGCTTCAGCTGGATGTGTTCTGGCATGTTCTGCCAAGAATAAAGTTTTTATGCTCATTATAGTTACTCCTAAATGTTGTAAGAATTGTGTTGCTTGTTATTTATTTTCCTTGTGCCACCGATTTATTTCATTGCAAATTTCTTAAATTTAATACCTTCATTTTATAGATAAAGAAAGGGTTTGAAAAGTTAAGTAAATTGGTTTTTGTCATTTACAGGATAAGATCTGTGGCCTGTTTGAAGGCTCTGTCATATGACTCAAAACAATGTAACTGATCATTATCTCATCCCATAGAACTGAGTTGTGAACATGTTTTGGATGATGATGGATCATTCTAAAGAAACTGTGGGTGAAAACTTAGGTCTCTATGATTGATTTTACTGTCAAGTGCTGTACAATTAATCATATTGCTTCTTCGAGTATGTTTTAAGTGCAGAATAATTCTAATCTATTGTAATATTACATGAAATTGTTTTATTAAGCTCAGAGTTTTTTCTGTGGTCTGTGACATTAGGAAGACTCACGATTACCATTAAGTAAGAAATTAATAAAATCATCATTGAGTCACATTTAAAAATTAAATAGTAACTGTTTTCTCTTTCCTTCCCTCTTTGCTATCTCCTCCATTGAAATACTCATTGAATTACACAAAATAACATTAAGTGACCATGTAAGAGGAACTAGGTATCATTGAACAATTTCTAGAAATATAAAGACATTATCACCCTTTAAAGAATAAGTCGATTTTTAGGACCACACATGCATGGATCAGGTAGAAAAAAAGGTTGATAAACAAACTATTACTTACTCACACATAATACACACCACAATTAACTTTTCTAGAGCAACAATTAGGCAAAAAGCCATCATTGCTGCTACGGGAACAAAAAGTATAGCTCTTACCATAGTATATGGGGGAATGAAGTACTGAAGGAGAAAGGAGTCAGATGAAAACACCGGAGTGAGTCTTGGGATACTCTGTTTACTATCATGGGGAAGAAGAAAAAGGATCTAATGAGGAGATGTTTTTCATTTTGGTTCTTGTTACTGCTTCTGTTTCCTATGATTTTATTTTTACATGCTCCCTATATTGTGATAAATATAACTTAACACTCCTCCTAGAAATGTATTCTAACCCATATATTCAGTTACAGGAAAATAAATATAAAATAAGATAAAATTTCACCTCCACTAGAAAAGACTCACAAGATGAATACCTGAAAGATTTTTCTCAGGAGTGATGTCTGATTGAGATGAAAGATTTTGACTTTACCCAAATGTATACTAAAAATGAGGAGAGGGAATCCTCTTCTCTAAGAGAAAATCCCAGGATAAAAGTTTTCTCATTTACATAAGTTCTTTGAAAATATTTTGCAGCATGAGAAAAATAGAGAAGTTGTCAGAAAAAAATTTACTTTCATAAATGATTTACCACAGGAGAATAAAGCAAACTTTGGAAAGCAACATTTTTTGTCTTCTCAAATTACTTCATCTTTTAAAATCTGTGCTATTTTTTATGATTGCAATATACCTAAAACTATTTCCAGCAATGTTTTCTTCACTCTGTTGGTTTGTGTACATAAAATATTTATTAGATGAATTATTTTTGACTAATTCTTAAAAATAAAATGAATAAAGCAGCTTGCTCTACAAGTTAAGAGACAATTCTTTCACAATTGTATTTAAAGTTTCATTTTATTATATAAAGCAATGAAAGTGATGTCAGATAGAAAGACTGAATCAAGATGTTCAGAGTATCTACAACTAAGATCTCCAGAAAAGGAGCTGGGGATGTGGATCAAGCGTGCATGTGGCCTGGGTTCGATCCTCAGCACCACATACAAATAAACATGTTGTGTCCACCGAAAATTAAAAAAATAAATAGTAAAAAAAAAAATTCTCTCTTTCTCTCTCTCTCTCTCTCTCTCTCTCTCTCTCTCTCTCTCTCTCTCTTTCTCTTTAAAAAAAAGATCTCAAGGCAAGGTGTTATTAGAAAAAAAGTAATCAAACACTGTTAAAAAGAAAAAAAGATGGTATCAAGAGACACAAATTTTGAGAAATTCAAATATAAAAAGCATTGTGGTGAAATTTACAAAGAAGAAAAAATTAATTAAAAACCAAAGATATGTTAATACAATGGTATTCATAAAAATGAGCTGATACTAAATTTCTCTCTTCAAGGAAAGCCAAACAAGAGGGATAAGAACAGGCAGTAGCTACTAACAGCGAAGGGCAAATGTTTGGAACACAGCAAAAAGTAACTGGAGTTAGGCATCACTCCTATGCAACTGTCAACACCCTGGCTCTCCTAGAGAGGCTTTTCTTTTCTTTTCTTTCTTCTTGGCATATAAACATTCCAATTATACATAGTAGTTGGATTCATTTTGACAAAATTACACATGCAAGAAATTTTATTTCAATCCCTATTCCCCTCGGCTTTTAGTTCCTCCCTCCCTCCCACTTTTCTCCCTCCTCTGCTCTACTGATATTTCTTTCACTATTTTATTTATTTATTTGATTGGTGCTTTCTACATATACACAAAGGCAAAATTCCCTTTGGTACATTTAAATATGCATACAACATGACTTTGTTAAATTCATACTATATTTCCTCCCCTTTCCCTTCCTCCCTCCCTCCCTCCCTTTCATTCTCTTTCTATTCTGTTCTGCTGATCTTCCCTATATATTTAAGATATCCAACCACCACTCCCTATTGCCTTCCTTCCCTTATTTTGGCCCAGATTCCACATATGAGAGAATATGTTCAACCCTTGATATTCTGAGTCCAACTTATTTCACTTAGCATGATGTTCTCCATTTTCATCCATTTACTGGCAAATGCCATTATTTTATTCTTCTGTAAGATTGAGTAAAATCCCCAGAAGAGTTTTAAATCATCCTAATGCCTTAATCATATTTCTAAAAAGCTAATTTTGTATTTAGCTTGGAAACTGATTAGATATATGTTTTAAATCTAATGACAATAACTAAATTCTTATTGACATACAGCCTTTCTCATTTTTCATTGTCTAAGGCTGCTTTTCACTAAGTGATAGAGTTTTGTAGTTATGATAGACAGTAAGGGTGCCAAACCAACATAATTACTACTTAGTCACTACATAAAGATTGATCTGATTTACAAGGGAAAATCTATTTTCAAATGTTTCTGATCTTCTTGTTAAAAGAAAATTAAAGAAATAACTCAGAACACCACCCAGAAATAGAATTTTTTTTTAAAAAGGCCTCATCTTCTCATTATATACTCAGCATTAAGGTGGTACTTTTAATATTATGAGAGTTTGTGAAAATTCTGGGATCATCTTGAAATGTAAGTAGAAAAACTAGAATTATCTGAAAAAAAAAAGAAAAAGACTTTAACAAAGCATTATGAGACGATGGTATCTGTTAAGAAGAATTAATTTAAAGTCTTGGAAGTTAAAAGTTACACTTTTGAAAAAATGGAAAAATGTACAACTAAGAACAAATGAATTATTTGAGAAATTCTTTCAAACTACTCCCCAAGACAGAGAGATAGAGAGAGAAAAATAATTGAAAAGTTGAAAGTAAAAATAATCTATACAGAGTTTACATCATTGATTTTTCAAAAATAAAACACAGAGAATTGTTGATTAACAGGTAACATAATTAGGGAAAATTTTAGTAACCAAAGAGAACAGAAATCATTGGATTAAAAGAGCTTATTAAATTGACCAGTAGAATGAGTAAAAATAAATCAAGAAATAAATAAACAAATGAATGGATCAACACCTAATAATCATGTGAATTCTCTGCACTAAGGAAGACTCAGAAGGTTCCAGAGAAAAATGCACTTGCTGATTCTTCACTATTTTTGAAGATTATTGACTCCTATTTAAGCCTCAGCCACCGTTTCTTCTTCAGTCCCACACATGAATAAGTGAATAAGAGCCTTCATGTGTCTCCTTCTTTGGGGCAAGCTAGGAATTTAAAACTCCTGTCCACTAGAAGCTTTCTGCCCATCTTACTACCTAGCTCAACATTGTCTATGTTGCCCAAGACAGCCTGGTTCTTCTTGTGCCTTCTCCATCCCCCCTGGGGAATGTTCTATGTAAGTAACATACTTTGTGTGACACATTACTGTGATATACAGACCTATCTAAGCCAAAATATCCAGACTAAATTTCACATGGAGGTTCATCTTATCTCTACTTAATGAAAAAAACATTATTCTCAATATTATGTACTGTATAAAAGCCAAGTGTTATGTCATTTTTTGGCATTTTGTGAGTACAGAAAACAAAATCTGTATAGATGAGATTCAATTCCCATTTCTTCCCTTAAAAATTTGTGTCAACTTGGGGTAAGTACTTAATTTATATATAATTCAGTGTATTTTCATCTGGAAAAAATATTCAATAGTATTTCTTAATGATTTTAATGGTTAAACTATAAAAACACATAAATCTTCTGTTTTGGTTTATGGTGTATAAAGTTATGAATGTTAATATAATTAATGTTTTTTTTAAATATTTTCATTAGATATTGGTGGGCCTTTATTTATTTATTTGTTGTATGTGGTGCTAAGAATCAAACCCAGTGCCTCACACATGCTAGACAAGCACTCTATCACTGAACCACAACCTCAGCTCTGTACTGTTTTTTAATATGGCAGCTGTAATATAAAATTTTAAGGTTCATTTCTTAAAGATCACAGACAATTATTTTATTTACAAATCTTAACTCTCATGGCTTATTTTTAAATAAGTTTGATTAATAAAATTATCTAATATTCTAGAATTTCTATTGAGAAAATACTTATTTATATTCTAAAGTTTCCCAGGTTGTTTTATTACTTTCTACTAATTCAACATTTCAAATCACTATCAGTAAATGTCTTGGTTTAAAAATATCTCATTATTTCAATATGTATGAACACATGTTCCACCAATAGCTTCTGGGCATAAGATTTGTCATAACTGCTGCATAATATAAAAAAAATTATTTAGTGCTCCAAGGAAATTCTTTCAATGTTTATTGTAAGATAGTGTATGGTAGTCTAATAGTACATTAACAAATTTAGAGGTGAAATTCATTATAGCTGAATAAGTGCCCAGCATTCACCTCTTCCACAAAGAAGAAATAAAACAACAGGTTTTACAGAGGCAAGGGTAAACAAATTTCTAGCAAACACCACGAACATGGACTCAATCCTAGCTACCAGAAAGTTTCATGGTTGTCACAAGCTTGCACCCTAGTTAGGGGAGCAACCCAGAGTCTACATAGGAGCTTTTCTTTGGAGAAGAATCTCACATCATCTATGAACCTTCAGGTTTTTGTAACTAACCACAATCATTGTAAGTGAGCTATTATATGAATTCATACTGCAGCAGGGGTCAGAAAGTCATGCATATTCCCATCTCTGAGCCCCCACAGACATTGCACCATGTTAGCATAAAGGATTATGGCCTCATGGACCCAATTTAACACGGAAAAGTAACTAGGACCACAGCACCCAAGCCCACTCAGTGCCCTGCATTTGTAGAAAATGAGTGTTGCATAGGGAAACAGATCACGCCATCCTAGAAAGTCATGACCAAGGCATCTGCTCTCTGGGACCAAAGATATGACTAGTTGCATGAGAAGTCATGACAGGACTGAAAGCAGGTACCTATGTGGTTCCTGACTCTCAACCCCGCACTCTGGCATCACATTTAGGCACACATCACTGACAGCACTGGAAGTGAATACCATGGTTCCTCTCGGTCTCTAAAATGACTGAGAGCATTTTTGAAGGGGATAGGAGGATACCTTAAAGGGGATACCTTAAAGATCACAGACAGTTATTTTATTTACAAATCATAACTCTCGTGGCTTATTTTTAAATAAGTTTAATTAATAAAATTATCTAATATTCTAGAATTTCCATTGAGAAAATGCTTATTTATATTCTAAAGTTTCCCAGTTTTTATTAGTTTCCATCAGTTCACCATTTCAAATCACTATCAGTAAATGGGTCTCTTCAACTTTATTGCAGTGTACCCTGGTCCAACAGTTATTAATTATAGGCAAAGAAGCTATGGGGTATTACACTAAGCCATACACTCTATGGCTTCAGCCACTGCCACTACCCTGGCTATGTGCTGCTAAAAGGACTAAAAGGACTGGGATTAAGTAGGGAGGTTCCTGCTGCTGCCCTGCCCACACACAGTACCTAGGCTACTGCACTGCCTGTCTGAGGAAAGGTGCTTTACCACTTTAAAACTGAGGATGCTTCCAGTGCTAAATGCACTTGCCAGAAGCCTACCTAGCCTCAGAAGTGCCTGAGAGACGTATTCACATCATCCAACTGGTATCACAAATTCATATGGAAGTGGGTACGCACTTGAGAACCTCACCTGCACTGTTGTCTGCACTACATCTACCTGACCGATTACAGTGTTCCTATACCCATATGAGCCCTGGAGATAATGGGTCTCTTCAACTTTACTGCAGTGTACCCTGGTCCAAATGTTATTAATTATAGGCAAAGAAGCTATGGGGTATTACACTATGGAGCCCAGTGGAAACCAACCAACATTGCATACAAAACCAACACCCCAACGCACATCTTCAGAAGAAAATTGCTTAATATAAAAGTGGGCATTAATCCACAAGAGATCATTAATCCACTTGATGCATAAATCTCAACACAAGACAATAGGAAATATAAAAAATAAGATAATATGATACTTCCAAAATAACCAAATAGTTTTTGTGCCAACAATTCAGAATATAGTCATCTAATAATAAAAAAGAAAAGTATCGTGAATTTCATTTCTGAAGTGGTAGGCAAGAGTTGAAAGTGAAATATGACTGTGAGAGCTGTTATTGTAGCTCAAAGGCAAACAACCAGATTGAATGTGAAGCCCAAGAATTGAGAGATTATATAGAAATAATCAGGATTAATGATAGAGATAATAGTAAAGGGTAGAATACAATAAATATATTAAAACACTATCAAAAATTAATGAGCATTGCCAAGAAATCGATAGTTGGTAGAGGCAATCTTATCAATACCTAATAACTTTTATTTTTGAAAGAAGAAAATGTCTGAGAGATATTTTCAAAGTGGCCTTAAGAGAATACAGATACTACTTCATATCATTCTGAGATAATTAGTGTTTTCTGGGTACAAGCATGTTTGAGGTTAGTGCAAAAAGCTGAAACATAAACTGCTGGAAAAGGATTTAGAGAAGCATAATGATGGTGTATTGTGAATTCAAGCAGAATTAATAAAATCGTTGCAGCAAACATTGAGGAAACTTGTGACAGAGACAATATAGGAAAATATCTGTAATGTGGCTTTGACCCAACAGCATTTTGATATTGATTGCAATAAAGGATTATAAAGCATGAAGATTTTGATTCCGGTAGTGCAGAAACAAATAAATATTCAAAGTACATTTTATAGATGTGTCAAGAAGCTCTGAATTTACTGGCAACTAAATTGGCACATGAGCCTCTGTATGGACAAGGATCATTCTGAAGTCATGATCTTTGATGTTAATTTGACTTTGGAAAGGGACTCCTTATCTGAGACTAGAAGGCCTAGAGAACACAATGGATGAAGGGAATGAAATTCCAGGGGCATTCTGTCAAGAATTCCAGAAGCTAGAAAATTGCATAAGTTTGATTATGCATTAAAAAGTGTTTATGTTGACCAAAAACTAATGTCAGAAATTGTCACCTTGAATTAACTTAGTAATTTCAGTTCTTGTCATTAATTGACCTATGTAAATATCACTAACCATAGTGAACATATGAAGTATTCCTATCCATCTAAATCTTTGATTCCCAGCAATATTCAACATGCTACCATGTTTGTAAAAATTATCAATTAATAAAAAAGCTTCTCTATTATTGCTTAAAAAGAGGGCAAATTTTCATACATATATGCATATACATATATAAATATTTCATACATAGGTATATATATATACATATATAAATGTTCTTTATTCCAAATGATTCACTAACATACCTAAATAGGAAGACACTAAGTTTTAATTGTTTGTGTTTAATATACACATATACATGTAAGAAATTAAAATGATTTGATTTGTATTTTATTTGTATTTGACTCCTCAGATTAAAACCCTTTCAGCCAGGTGTTTGAGATTTTCTCTGGATCATCAACACTGATTCCATCAGTCTTCTATTCTATATGTAACTAAAATCACCTCTTAAAAGTGTCTCATATCTCTTTCTTTTATCTTTCTTTCTTCTAAGCAACTCATAAATGCACTATGGTCAGCTTTGATTGAAAGATTTTTCTTAGTTTTATCTTCTTTGTGTGTGTGTGTGTGTGTGTGTGTGTGTGTGTGTGGTGCTGGGGATTGACCAGGGCCTTGTGCATGCTAGGCAAGCACTCTACAATTGAGCTACATCCCCAGCCCCAGTTTTTATCTTCTTGAATATACTTTCCCCATTATCTCCACATTCTAATTTCTTCTCCTTGTTTGGGATCTAGCAATGACTGTTTTTTTTCACGAATCTTTATTCCAAATTCCAATACCATATGTTGAAATTCATTAAATATTGTGACTTGCATTATTCATTTTATCCACTACTTTAAAACATATTTTAACTGTGTCTCACTGTGTATGTCTGTAAATCAAATGAAATGTTCGCTTGTGTAGGCAAGGGCTTTAAATTTTATCTCCATTTATACACAATTACTTCTTTAAAGAGGTAAGTGCAAAATTAGAAGAAATCAGTTATTATAGTTATATGTCTTGGTCTTTAAAAAAATCTATTTTTATTTTTGTATGTCTCTGTTTCATTATTGCTTGTAACAGAGAGCGTAGCCAAATATTTTGACATAATTCTATCAAGATACTTACTCATGTTTTTGGACTTCTTTTATAGAACAAAACTTGCACTCAAAAGTTCAAATTATGGCCAGGCACAGTGGCACACACCTGTAATCCTAGTGACTCAGGAGGCTGAGACAGGAGGATCACAAGTTTAAAGTCAGCCTCAGCAATGGGGAGGTGCAAAGCAACTTAGTGAAATATGTCTCTAAATAAAATACAAAATAGGGCTGGGGATGTGGCTCTATGGTGAGTGACCCTGATTCAATTCCTGGTACCCCCCAAAAAACAAATGTTCAAATTATTGGAAGTCTTTATAGGTAAAAATGATGTATTTAGATAATTGCATTTTATTAGCTAAAGCTACCATTGGATAAAAATAGCACACAAACAAGATGAACTAAAAACAATTTTGCCAGAAATAAGGGAAAACACACAGACCAAACATGGAAACTCTACTCTCATGAAACAAAGGAAAACTTTCTCAGAGCTAAGGTGAGGGACTCATAAGAAATCTATTTTCTAATTGTCTTTAAAGAAAAACAAACACTCTTACCTTCACATGGGAATTTTATATTGCCAAACGATGTGCCCACCTAAATTATGTTTCTACCCAAGGAGAGACTGGAAGATGTGATATGATTTTTTCCTGATTATTACATTTCAGAGGGGTAGTTCCTAGGTCCCTGAGACTCAGTCCTTTCAGAAGATTTAGACCTCAGACTTAGATTAGACCTCAGACTCAGATTTAGACCTTAGACTGAGAAAAAACTTATAATTACAAGTTTTCTAAAAGAAATGTAATAAGAAAAAGACATCTAGAGTCAGAAAGAAGCATGTGTATGTTTTAGTTGAGGGTTTTATGAAGACTGTCTTAGAATCACCTTAACTAAAGGACAATATATTTCCTTTAGGATCAATTGTTTTTCTTCTTAAAATTTTTAAACTGTTATTTTGAGAATTCATACTAACACTTGGTACCTAAGTTTGCTCCTGTTGCTGTAATAGAATGACTTAGACTGGGAAGTTTATTCCTTACCACTCCAGAGGCTTCGAAGTCTATAATCATGGGACCAGATCTGATGTCTACTTAATATTTTCTAGGAGATCAGAGCCCTCATAAAATACTACCCATCCCCCCACCAAAAAAAAAAAAACTCTTAATTCCATCACCTTGGGGATTAAGTTCCAACATTAGAATTTTGAAGGACACCAATGCTTAGAGTTTGGCATTTGGTTTTTCAACTAGTCTTAATTATTTATATCAGTCCAAATGTTCCTATAATATTTTATCTATTTCACTGGTATATAAGTGTTATATTGTATAAATGTCTCTCCAACTACACAGTGAATTAAAAATTAATAACAATGCATGTGCACCCTCCTACACACACATGGATGTATAAAGAAAATTAATGCTTCCTAAAAACTGAGTAATAGTGAGGACCCAGTGTTTCTAAAGGAATTATTGGAAACAGTCTTTCTTAACACTAAAAATTCCATATATAGATGGTTGTATATTTAAATGAAATATTTTTGCTTAAATATTTTCTTATATTTCTAAGTATATTTTTGTTATACATCTTTTTATAATAAAATGTTCTAAAATTTATTATTTTAGAATCAGTTTTGAGATGCTAGGAATTGAACCAGGTCCTTGAGTATGCTAGTCAAGCACTCTACTAGCTGAGCTATGTGCCCAGATCCTAGATATTTCTAATTCAAAAAATAAATAAATAAAAGGAAAAGAGAAAAAAGAAAGAAAGAAACACCAGCAAAAAGCTATATTAACAACTAAATATAGATTAATAGTGGCAGAATGAAAATAATGATTGTTCAGTTTTCTTCTAGTTTCTATGGATAACTAATTTATGCTAATTGTCTTATCTCGTGAGGAATTTAGTATTTTCTTTTTAAAAATAAAGTTGTTATATAAAACTCGCCCCCTGCTTCTGCTGGCAGGTAGGATGGAGTTTCTCTGCTTCTGTTGGCAGGTGGGGTAAGAGTGTAAGAGTTCAGGCCTCTGCAGGTGAGAAGTGTTGCAGCTCTTATTGGTGGATCATTCCCTCCAGTGGTGCAGCAGACCCCAGCAGTTGACCATCAATTTCTTTCTTACAGGTTCTTGTCTCATGAATTCAAAGAATAAAAACCACAAACCAGAATGTCTGAGTGTAAGAGTCGGATTTATAGAAATAGGAACTTGTAGCAGATTTTCTCCATTCTAGTTGCTGGTCTGGGGGTTTAAGCAGTATTTGGGTCAGTGCTATTAGTTCAAACTTATGCTAATCAGGTTTTTAAAAAAGTACTAATGCTATTCATTCAAAATTATGCTCATTAGGGTTTGGAAAAGTACTAATGCGGTTGGTGAGCCTGGAATCCCACTCAGGTTTTTGTTTCTTACTTCCATTTTCTCCCCACTTCAGTGAATTGAACATGCTTGGTGGAGCAACAAGTGTGTGAATTGGGTGTCTGCACTGCGCCTGGCATATCTGTGGGGGATGACAGGTTAGTGCACCTTGACTACCCTGTGTGTTGGCCTATCACTCAGGCCTGCTGCAATGGCAGGCTCCAAACAGCCAGAGCTCATGTTTGTCACCTACTCTAACCCACCACTTCCACCACTGCCATTCTACTGCTCCACTGCTCCATTGCTTGGTAGGGACCAGTGGGCTGGCTGAATGGCTTGATGGCCAGAAAGCCAAGTCAGTTGAAAATCATCAGTGCATGCCATAGGAATTTATAAATATATACTGTCAATATGCACAATGAATGTGTGAATTGTTATTGTTTGTATATGTGTTGTCCTCCAAAAGCTCAACTGTGAGACAAGGCAAGAAAGTACAAAGATGAAATGTTTAGTTTATAGAGTTGTGATCTGTTCAGTGGATAAATTCTCTGATGGGTATTAATTGGGCAGTGACTGAAGGCATGCAGGATAAAGCTGGAAGAGGTATGTCACTGGGGATATGCCTTGGGGTGGCTATTTGCCCAGTGAATAGAGGTATTTCAGATTCCTGGTACAAAGTCCTGCTTTCCTCCTCCACAGCCTCCCCCATGATATTCTGCCCCAACTCTGGCCAAGAACTATGGAGTCAGCCAGCTATAGACTTAGATCTCTGCAATAATGAGCCAAATCAACTTTCCTATTCTAATCATTTTTCTCAAGTCTTTTGGTCACAGCAATGAAAAAAAAAACTTATTAAAGCAATAATTGAAAATAAATCACTGTAATATAAGAGTTATAAAGTACTATTTAAGGAACATTACTGATTTCATAGTTTTAATAATTGAGATTCTAGATTTTGCTAATGCCCAATATGTCTGAACAATTTAATTTCATAAACAGAAGTTCACAGTGCATTAGATTTTTCTTGACGATTTTATCAAAATAATGTTATTCACCAATTTCTATGTAAATGAATTCATTGACTTTGGATATTTTTATGTATTTGAATATAAGTATTTTTTATGAAAATATAATGTGTGGTTAATTTTTCTAGTATTGAAAACACACATTCCATATATAAGTTAATATTCTTCAGTAAGAAGCACTGGAATCTAAATTTACAGAGAAAAAGAAAAAACAATTGTCCAGTAGGATGAAGTTTTAAAACATGAAATAATTTTATTTTAAAACTTGCAGATAGTACTTATTAAAGACAGTGGATTAAGCATTTTAATGTCAACTTTAGAATGAATTAAGTTATATGAACCTCATTATCTTTTCTCCTCAGAGACTTTAAATTCAGTGTTCCATGTATAACCCATTAAGGATAAATGCTTTACACATCTTCTTCAGCAACTGTGTTGGTAGCTGAAGCATGTGAAAATTTTACTACTGGGAGTTTTAAAAGAAATAGAAAGAGACATCTGCCAGGAAATATTTGCAAGGAAAATTCCTTCAAACTGGACATTTCTACTACCTTAACATTTTTTGAACTCCCAAAAATGTATATGTATAAAAATTATAATCTTGGAAATATTCAAACTATAATTGAGAAAATGACCAAAATCATTATATTTTAAATAGCAAATAAGTTTCTAAACATGCTAAGTAAAATTCAGCTCTTTTTGATACTTTGAAAATACTGACTTTAAATTAAATTTGTATTTCAGAGTATTTCTCACTGTATTTATTACCCTTTCAATTTGTTCATTTTTGTCAAAACTTCCCTAAGTTCATTTTCTGAGAGCTTAAATTTTTATATAAGCTGGTCATGTGAATATACCTTTTCTCATTAGTTGAAGTGAATTACAATAAATATCAGCAGGTGAAACTATATTATAGAGACTAATATATATTTCATAAATACATTAAAAATTAAAATATGTGTTTCCCCACAGTTTATGGTTATATTTCAAATATTTTAATTTGCATGTTTTTTCAAAATGCTTTCAGTTCATTATGGATATTTGTTGAGTTCACACATCAGGAAAGCAAGAGTAAAAACAAATAATACCTTAATATTTTAGGATACAGAATACAAATAACATTTCTACCAGCTCATCATGATAAAATGTAGGAATTAAAAAAATTTGAATATGACACAAGAACATTTTGAATAGCATGGCTGGAAGGAAAATTTAAGGAATTACATGCATAGAATTAAGAGAATAATCTCCAAACTAATTGCATAGAATATTAACAATTGGCCAGTGAAGGTCAGTGCTTACAAAAGAAGATCTAGAAAAGAAAATAGAGTGACAGTGAGGAGAACCAAGAAGTATAAGGCACTTGAGAAAGCATTATATGGTTGAGGGTCTAAATTCTTTCTTAAGTTCAAGAAAATGATAAATGTAAATATGAAACTAAAATCAGTATAGGTTTGATATCTAGGATAAAAAATATTTTTAAAAAAATGAGTGATTCTTACCACTATATATTCCAAATTATAAAGAATGAGCTTTATTTTTAAGTTTTTTTTTAGTTTGAGTAAGAAAATTTTGTTGTTAGATATTATTTGAATTTTTTCATTACTTTCATTTTTTAAATTTTAATTGTGAACATTTATGGGGTATATGTGATAATTTCATACACAATCTTAAAGCCTAGTTTCTGAGTAAAAGTATTTTATAGTCTATATCAATGATATATTTTAAAAAAATAAACAGAATTTTGGTATGTAGAGATTATCTGGCTTTTAATGTGCAAATGTGATGTTGTAAACCTATAAACAGAGAGTTTATACATATTAAAGGAAAATTATTTAACCCCAAATCATCTGTTGGTCAGGAAATACCACATGTAATTGTTCTCTGTAACATACAATGCTCCATCTTTTAACTTAAAAATACATACATATTCTTGTGTACTTGTATTAGTCAGCTTTTCATTACTTTAATGATTAACAAGAAAAATTGTATTTTGGATCCAGTTTTGAAGGTTTCAGTCCATTATCCATTCACTGGTCTTACGATCAACTACTTTGGGCCTATGCTGAGGTAATACCTAGTGATGGAATCCCATGGAAGTTTTCTTCTCACCTCATGGCCAGGTAGTAAAGGAGAAAGGAGTGGGGTCTCACAATCCGTTTGAAGGGTATGGTACTAGTCAAAGACCATTCACTAAGGACTACCTCCCAAACTTTTGCCACCTTCCAATGTTACTGTGGGCTAGGAACAAACTCTTTTAACACATGGGTCTTTGGGGAACATTCCAGATCAAATCTATAGAATTATTTCATCGGGGCAGATAAAATCTGTTACTGATAAAATAATGATTGATGTACAGTATTATTTCTCAAATGATTTTACTATTAAATAAGACAAAAATATTTTCTAATTTCAGATTCAGATTAGGCCCATTTAAAGCATAAATTTACAAAACAGTAATAAAGAAGGACAAGTAAATTCTTAACTTATGACAAACACATATTTTTATTTATGTTCATTTTTAAATTTTTCTATTCACATCAGTCTTTTGTTCTTTGTTTATCATAGTAAATGTATTTTATACAAAATATTATTTCTTAAGACTGTTTTAAACCACATCTCATTAACTGTTCATGAATATTTTGAACAGTAAAAGCAATTATCATTTGTCTCATTTGAAATATAAAATATATATATATATATACAGAGTAAACACTTGCCAATATAATCAAGAAAGCAATGTAGGGCTGAGGTTGTGGCTCAGTGATAGAACCCTTGTCTAGTATGCATGGGGGCACTGTGTTTGTTCCTCAGCACCACATAAAAATAAATAAATAAATAAAGGTATTATGTATATCTATAACTAAAAAAAATTAGAAAAAGAAAGCAATGTAATCAATGACTATTCTTTATATTTTTTTAAGGACTTCTTTTGGGACACTTGGATCATGTGTTATTTAAATATCATTCAAAGATACTCTATTCATTAATTTACTCTTTCTTTTCTATTACTGACAAATAGTTAAAGACATTTTATTTTTAAAAATTAAAACTTATTCAACATGGTGTATTATAAAAAATATAAAATAAATATTTATTTTTCCATGTAATTGTTTGTGTTCAATGCAATAAATATTATCCACAACATTCTGAGTATTATGAAGACACTTTGACAAAGAGACTGGTTATCTCACTTCCCTCAAGGGAAACCAAATATCCCAGATTATCACCTCAACTTTCTTCTACGTTCTAATGTTAAACCTCAGCAATATTTAATTTTTCATTTATTTAGAAAATATACTATATTTTTAACAACTTTACTTTTCATTGAAAGAGTTTTGAATTAACTTAAATAAAACAGATAAAGTAAATATGAAATATATATCTATTTGAATTTTTTATTATCATTATTTTTTGTGGTGCTGGGGATTGAACCCAGGGCCTTAGGCATGCTAGATAAGCACTTTACCACTAAACCACATCCCCAGCCCTTTATGTTTAAATTTTTGAAATGCCTCTTTCTGTCTTATAAACAAATTGAAGTTTTATCTGCATTTCTCATCCATTATGGTAACACTACAGTTTTTTAAAAGATATCATTCACTAGGAAATAAACCCTGTAATTAGAGCAAATGTGCATAATACTTTAGGAAGCCCAGTGTCATGACACACACCTGTAATCCCAGTAAATAAAGAGGCTGAGGCAAGAGGATGCCAAGTTCAAAGTCAGCCTCAGCAACTTAGCAAAGCTCCATTCCCAAAATAAAAATAAATAAAAAAGGGCTGGGGATGTGGTTCAGTGATTAAGTGTCCCTGGGTTCAATACACACACACACACACACACACACACACACACACACTCACACACACACACACACACACAAATCTTTTGGGAAAATGTTTTCATGTTTCAGGAGCACATTCACACAAATTATGAATTATCATTGAGGCAAAATAACAGTGGAATTAAAGATAACAAATTAGAAAATCTGAATTGTTTTATCCTGATATTCTATAAGAGAAAAAGTCACAGAATTTTATGAAATTGCAGAGGTATAAATTATATTTAAATCACTGTAATGCATTTTTATTTCTATACATAAACTACTATGAATTTAAAGGAATAAATGAAATATTTTAAAATCATCCAGTTAATTAACAGGGAAATATTTCTAATACAATTATAATTTAGTCTAAATTTATTATAATTACCTACAAGAAATACAACTCTAGCATTAAATTTAGAGAGAAAAGTCTAACTATATTCAACTATAAATTTCTCTGCATGATTTGTACTCTAACAAATACTTTTTAGTGGTATATTTCATCTATGTTACAAATTTCTTGTAGATTCAACCACAACTTTACTCTTCCTGTGGCCTATAAGAAGAAAACTTTTGATGTCAATCCTTCTGGCTCAAGCAGGCATTCTTCCATTATTCAGGAACATAATCACTGTGATTTTCCATATGTGGGTAGACAGTTTGTCTGCTTAGAAGACTCATGGATACAAAAATAAAGTGAGATTAATCATTGTATAAATAGGTTCTTTATAGCATCATGGATTTTACATAACTTAAGGACTGTAAAAACAGATGCAGCTCATTTAACTGACCAGCAAATTCTCCATATGCACACAAATAACTTTAGTATGTTTTCTGAATTGTATGGCCAAACTGATACAAGTACACTTTATTTCAAATGGACATGTGACTTCTCTAAGCTGAAGATTATTTAAAAAATTGTTTACTGACTTTTATAGCTAAACCCAATTTAATCAAAACTGTCACATCTAAATCAAAATATATGTCAGTCCGACTTTTGTTCCTTTTTCTCTCCTTATTTGGAGTCCCTATTTTTTTGCCTTTGCTTGTTTTTCTCTCTCTCATCTCTGTCCGTAATTACCCCCTGTTCTAAATATTTTCATTAGCATAGAGAAAAAGTAACAGAATTTTATGAAATTTTATTGTATTTTATATAATAATTTGTACTGATCTCTCTTTTATGTAAATAGTTTTAAGACTCCATTTCTAAATTTTTATCCAGTCATCTTTCATTTTCAAAAAGTACTAGATAATATGGAAGATATATCACAACAGATTGAAAATGTAATATTAAATGTGTAATGTCTCAAATTTAATTAGTGCTATTTTCTGCTTTTCTTACCCACATCTGTCTCACCATAATTTTTTCACTTACTCTTCATTGAAACCTTTATGGCAATAACCCTCCTTTGCTCTCCACATCTCATAAGTTTCCAAAACCTTCCAATCTTTATTTTTTTTCAATTTTAATCATGTCTGTTTCAATTTTCTTGCAGCCTGTGTCTTTCTATTCAGTCTCTACAGTGTTGGCAATTGTCTAATCCATTGTACTCTATGCTCTGTTGTTAAGTTCAAAAGGCCATTTGCTTTTTTGACATAAAATTACTTTGGCTATTCTGCATCTTTTATTTTTCTAAAAGAATTTTAGGACTGTTTTAGCTAGATCTTTGAGAAATATTTTAATAGGGATTGCATTGAATCTGTATTATCTGTATATTGCTTTTGATAGTATGGCCATTTTAACAATATTAATTGTGCCTATCCATGAACATGAGAGGTCTTTCTACCTTCTGAAGATTTCTTTAGTTTTTTTCAATGTACTGTAGTTCTCATTGTAGAGGTCTTTCACCTCCTTCATTAGATTTATTCCTAGTTTTTGTTTGTTTATTTATTTGTTTTGTTTTTGCGTCTATTGTGAATGTTTTTTTTCCTGATTTCTTTCTCAATAGATTTGTTGTTGAGATATAGGAAAGCTATTGATTTTTATATACTGTTTTTTTTTAGCCTTCTACTTTGCCAAATTTGTTTATTAGCTCTAGCAGTCTCTTAAAGTTTAAATGTTAGGTGACCTCAAAAAGTTCATGTATACGACAACACAAGAAAGCTTAGAGGTGAAATGATTAAATTTTGAGAGTCTTAACCTAATCAGTGCATTAATCCCCTGATACAAATTACCTGGATGGTAACTATAAACAGGTAGTATGTGGCTATAAGTGGATCACTGGAGTGTGACTTTGGGGTTTTATATTTTGTCCTGATATGAATAAGAAAAGTGCTCCCTCCCTCTCTCTTTCCCTCCCTCTCTCCTTCCTGGCGCCATGCTTTCATGTTGTTTTCTTTAAAACACTCTTCTGCCACCATGTTCTGTCTCATTCCAGGCCCTGAGTAGTGAAGTTGGACATCTGTGGACTGAGATCATTGAAACTGTGAGCCCCAATAAACTTTTCTTCCTTCTTAGTCTTTCTTGTTAGGTGGTTGGGTTAAAGCTCCAAAAAGACTGGCTAAAACAGAAATTGGAACCTAGAAGTGGGGTCATTGCTATGATTAACCTGACCATATTGCTTAGAAGCTTTGGTAGATTTTTAGAATTTATGGGAGGAATTTGGGAAAGTTTGGAAATGAAAGCTGGAAATGCTTTAAATTGTTTTAAGTAGAGTTCAATAGGCAATTCTGGTTGGAGCTCAGAAAACCAGAATGCCAATGCTAATACAACAGTGGACATTAAAGACAGTGGTCAAGAGGTTTTAGAGGAAAATGAGGACACTCTTAGTAACTGGACTAGAAGCCATTCAGTTGTGATCTGGTAAGAAGCTGTGTATTTTGCTTGTGCCTTATACTTTCAGTGAGGCTTATTTTAAAACTCATAAATTTCTTAATCTGGCAGAAGAAATTTCTAGGAAGCATAGTGTTCAGGCTATAGCATGGATATACTGGAATCTTAAAGCCAAATTTATTGCGATATTCAGGAGTGAGCAGAACAGAAAAACTTTGAAAACATGGACATGAAAGCAGGGAACTAGGGCTGAGGAAGTTGCAGTTGTTAAAGATATCACTGTCACTAAAGAAATACTAAGGATTTTGCCCAGAGACAATAAAAAAACAAAAAGATATCTTGAGGGCATCTCAGGAATTGGCAAGACCACACCCATCTCAGCTCAAGGGTGTGAAAGTAAAAATTATTTTGAGAAGAAGCCATTGGGACATCCTGCTTACAAAGGAACTCACAGGCTCAGCCACCCAGACACTCAGAAGCTACAGAACCTATGAGCCTTGGCTAGTGCTCTTGTGGCTTGGATGTGAGGAGATCCCCAAAAGCTGTATGTAAGAAGGTTCAGAGGAGAAATGATGAGGTTGTGAGAGTCTTACCCCAATCAGTGGATTAATTCCCTGATAATAATTAACTAAGTGGAACCTGAAGGTGTGTAGAGTGTGGCCAGATGTGATGGGCATTGGAGGTGCGGCACTTAATTACAAACGTAGAATCAGGTCCAAAAATCACATGTTCATCTCATCAGATACAGGAAAAGCTTTTGACTAAAGTCAGCACCAATTCATATCAAAATAACTAGAGAAATTAGACATAGAAGGAGCTCACCTTATGTATAAAAGGCTAAACATCAAGGCAGAGGAGTGTGGCAGAGGCAAGTAGCTCACATGATAATCAGGAAGTAGAGAGAGAGAGACTCCACTTGTTAGATAAACTCAATTTGAACAGAGTATCTTTTTTCTTACTTTAACTTTGTCTAGAAGATATCTTTGCCTATGAGTCTCTTGCAACTAGTACATGATTGAGTCTTGTTTTAAAATCCATTTTGGGGCTGGGGATGTGGCTCAAGCGGTAGCGCGCTCGCCTGGCATGCGTGCGGCCCGGGTTCGATCCTCAGCACCACATACCAACAAAGATGTTGTGTCCGCCGAGAACTTATAAATAAATATTAAAAAAAAATTCTCTCTCTCTCTCTCTCTCTCTCTCTCTCTCCTCTCTCACTCTCTCTTTAAAAATAAATAAATAAATAAATAAAATCCATTTTGCCAGTCTTTGTCTTTTAATTGGAGAACTGAGATCATTTACATTCAGACTTATTATGGAGAGATGATTATTATTTCCAGTTATTTTGGTTTGTTTCAAATATTTATTTTTCTTAATTTTCATTTTCTTAATCCCTGTTCTGGAAAACTTCCTGTAGTTAAGATTTCTGAGATTTTATGTTTTTTAGTTCTTCTTTGTGTTTTATTTCTTATAATAATTTCTGTGGAATACATTTAGTAGTCATGATTTCTTTCAGTTTATCCTTATTATGGAAAGTTTTTATTTCACCTTTCATTCTGAATGATAGTTTACTGCATAAAGCAAACTTGGTGTCACTTGTTTTTTTCAGAGCTGAGATTATTTCACACCAAGCCCACCTGGCCTTTAGACTCTGCATTAAGAAACCTGAAATTCGTTTTATTGGCCTACCTCTAAATATAATTTGACATTTTTATTCCAGTGGATTTTAATATTCTATCCTTATTCTCTTTGTTAAGATTTTTATTATGATAAGTCTTAGGTTTTTTTCAATCTTGTGTATTTGGGATTTTATATGCATCCCATCTGTTGATGTCCATCTCATTTCTTAGGTATGGAAAACTTTCTGCTATTATTTCAATAAAAAGTTTCTTAATGCCAGTAGCCTGTATTGCTATGCCTTCTTCAATTCTATTGACTCACAAATATGATCTCTTAAAGTAGTCCCAGAGTTCTTGTATATCGTGATCATGTTCTTTTCTTTTCTTTTTTTTTCTTTATTGTCTATTGATGTCCCAGCACAAATACATTGTCTTCAGTGCCTGAGGTTCTGTTTTCTATGTAATCTAGTCCAATGGTGATACTTTCAAGTAATTTTTAAAAATTTTTATTTATTATGTCTTTCACTTTCAGGAGCTCTGATTGGTTTCTTTTCAGAATCTTTCTTTACTGAAATGATCTTTCACCTCCTATAATTGCTGTCTTAGTTTTTTCTTAATTCATCTCTCATGTCTTCTTTTAGGTCATTCGTAATTTTTATAAATCTTTCATGGGAATTTCATCACTTCTATGTCTGTGTTTTACCTTGTTGGGGAATCGCAATTTTGCGGGGGAGACTTGTTTGCCTGTTTCTTCATATTTACAGAGATCTTGGTTCTGCACATCTGATGAGGTGGATTCCTCTTCCTCTTCTGTGAGGATGTCCTTTGGTGTGTGATTGTTTCTTTTGTAATAAATCCTGTGGTTTGAGTATCACTTAACATCAGTGCAATCCAAGTGTTAGTTTCAACCGTCAATGCCTCTGTTTGCTACTGCTGAACTGCTGAATTAATTCACCCTTGTAGAGATGCTGTAACACTGTAGAGTTTTCTGAACCTTCTTTTGGAATCATTCTCTGATTTTTCTGTAGGAGAATATGTCTAAGATTGGGAACAAATGTCCTGTTTTAGCCATTGTTACCTGGGGCCTAATCATTAGTTTGGGATTTTTCTCTATGAATTTTTTTTTTTCTGAAATTTGAGTGGAATTAGTTTCTGTGTGGAGAAAATTGTGCAGTTACTTTCCTGAGTTGTGCATATAGTTCATCTATACTCTCTATCCTTTGAATTCATATTTCAACAGTCACTTCCCAGCCCTTCTCAGAAAAAGGGAAGAAATGCAACAGCAACAAGCATAGTGATCAATATATAAAGAATTAGAATAAATGCCCAGAACCTACTATTGCATGTACAACATTAAATACCAAATAAAGAAGAATGGCACGGTCACTAACTAATAAGAGAAACAATGTTAAATCACAATGAACTAGATCTAGCATTAAGGTAAAAATGGGTGTCAATTATGCCCTCCCCAGTACTAATAACCACGACAACATTAATGGTGGGGTAGTAATTATATATACTACACTATTTTAAAAAGTACTAAAATTATAGTTAATTAAGAGAAAAGAAAATAATGTGAGAAGATAAATGGAAAGTTTAAAATATTCAAAAAAAGGAACATAGGTACAGCAGGAGAAAGATAGCAAGTGAAGGCTGTAAAGAATAACAAGTAAAAATGATGAAAAGAAATAAAGAGGGAGACGTGAATTTGACTACTGAAGGAGGAAGGGATGAGAGAAGAAATGAGAAACAAAACAAGGGCCCAAATAAAAAGTAAAAACAAAGCGCAGAAACTAAAAAACCTAGATTTTTCTAAAGTTAAAAACAAAGTAAAATAACAAATGATTTGGGAAATAAATAAATAAAACTAAGAAGGAAAAAAGGAATAAAAATGAAGATAAAAAATTAATTCATACATACACACACACAACACACACACACACACACACACACACACACACACACACACCCATGAATCAATCAACACAGTTAGAATATACACACCCAGACATTCATATTCATTCTGGATGGAAAACAAACAAACAAAAATCTTAGTGAAAAATGAAGGGGTTGTCTCCATGGAAGTGGTCAAGACTATTAACAAGAATGGGTATTCCCTGCCTATGCCATATTTTGTTCTTTCTTTTGGGCTGTATACCCCTTAGGGGTAGTAAGGACTCACTAAATTGTCAGCTTGAGTGGCCTGGAACCAAAACCGGTCATATTGGCTCTCTGCTTTCCCCTCTCACTGTATTAATTTAGGGCAGAATGGGAAGTGGTGACAATGGTGTTATGTCCATGTAAAATGGGTAGATGGCCTTTAGGGTGGGGCTGATGTAGACCTCTAAATGTGAAGTTCAGGAAACTGGTACTGAGTTCTGACTGACATTTCAAGCTCACTTGTGTGGTATCCACACTTATTTAGAGAACAACTTCACCACCTTGTTGCCTGGCAGATGCTGATCTCTACTGGACATCTACTGCACTACTAGGGCAAAATGACTAGCTTTCTGCTCCTGTATAGTCACCTCTCACAAATATGGTCTTCCCTGGGTCAGACTCTAAGCACAAATATACCCACTGATGGAGTTTCTGGGGTTTCTCCAGTTAATTCTCCAGCTGCCAAACCCAACGGAAAAGGGAAAAGCATACTACTTCGTGTTCACCATGGCTTGAACACCCTCCTGCGCGCACGCGCACACCCACACACACACACACACACACACACACACACACACACACTCCCCCAACAATTTCCTCAGTGTCCACCTTAGCCTTCTGGCCAGGAGGACTCAAGATCTCAAGGTGGGCATGCAGTGAGCAACATTAGGCTAAGGTTTGTTAGGTGCTCCTGCCTCTGGCCACAGAAAGCCGCTGCAGAAAGCCTGGGCCACGTGGGGTGTACATCATCTCCTCTTTCCAGCATTGAAGCTCCTCTCCTCTAACACCCCAACCCCTGAACTACCTATGGGTCATCACAGGGCAGTGCACCCAGCTATTCCATGATTGCTAAATGCTGTGTTTCTTTCTGCTCAGGCTGTCCTCTTCTGCTTAATATAGAAGTACAATTACAGTGCCTGCTGGAATGCATCAATGTTCTTCTCTCCCTTTATTAGTTCATGATGTATTTCTGATTCCTGGATATTTTATTTTTCTGGGTTCTTTTAGCTCCAGCTTTTACTTGTGGGAAAAAAAAAAACAAACAAACACTGATTTCTCTCTAAAATTGCCATAGCAATTCTTAAAGATCGCATTTTATAAAAAGTTGTAATAATAACTCAAAAAAGAAATGATGAGTTTTATATGTATCTTTCAGTCTTTGTGCACCTAGTTACATTGACAATTTTTAGGTTCCCTTCATTATTTCTAATATTGTATAAAGTCTGGTGTAATACTTAATCATCTTTATGTTCAAAATGACCTCAGTAAATAGGCGTTCATCTGTCACACCATATTTTGTAAGTCTTCACAAGAACTATGGCTTTAATCATCAAGAGATATGTCTTGCCTTTTTTGGAACTCACAAATCTGTACCATTTAATGAATTTAGCGGAAGTACAATATCCTTAGGTAAATTTGAGAAAGGTAAAACATATTCTAAAATGGCCTTTTATTTAAAAATGACATGAAGAAGAGAAGAAAACAAAACAAAAAATAAATAAAAATTAAAAAAAGAAGAGAACAATGATCTTCAAGAAAGTCCAAGAACATAACAAGGTATTTGGAACAACAATCATGCAATTTAGAATGATATTTCAGACACAGTGAAGTCTAGCATTTTGGTTGAATAAACTTTGTTTCTTTTTCATGTTCAGATAAGCTCTGAATGATCTAGGACATGCCAGATGAGAAAGGTTTATATTAGGGAAGATAAAATTTTTTGTATTGGTATTGTTTGTGACCTAAGCCAGATTAGGGAGAATGCAAGAGCATGAGATGGCTTTACTTCTCCAACAAATATTTACTGAGCTTAGGAATGTTGCTCTGAAATTAGAAAAGTTGCAGATGCTACCATAAACAATCTTGTCTAATGAGAGACACCTTAGGCAAGGCTAACCAGTTGAAGGCATGTCCATATTCACATTGCACCATGAAGTACAAAATGAAGAAGTGAAGACAAAGCGAGAAAAAGTGACCCATGTATCAACAATACCAAATGTCAATGAGGAGGATGAAAACAAGAAACATGTGCATTAATGATCAGAATTCTCTAGTATTTTAAAGTATTTAATTTTTTTCTCTTCTGTTATCCAAACAGTTTTTTGTACAATTTCTCACATTTTTTTCTTACATTTAGTGCTTATTGCACTCTGAAATGATTCCAAACTCAAAGATTTTAAAAATTCAGTGTCAAGAAGGCCTGATTCCATATGAGGATGATTTTTCTTTTATGAATCATAGTATTTTTAGCTGTGGTTGTTGCTTTATGAATTTCACCTCGTGATTTAGTTAATATATTTTAATCTGAATTACACCTAATTATAATTTAAAGGTTTTTCCAGTATCAGTTCAGGAATAAGTCAAATTTTGTTTATTCCCTCTTGTAAAGGATAATCAATCAGTATGTTTTTAATTTGCTTGCAACTTCTCTATCCCTTCCTCATATTGACAAATAAGATAAAACATGTAAATTTAGTATATTATTCTATAACAAATATATTTATTTCAAAAATACTGTATATTATAATGTTCTGTTGTGATTTTTTCATAGCATCTTTAATTTTTTTAGATATACATGAAAATAGAGTATATTTTGACATATTATACATAGAGTATGACATTCTAATCAGAATCCCATTCTTGTGGTTGTACATGATGTGGTGTCTCATTAGTCAAGTGTCCATATATGAACATAGGAAAGTAATATCCTTTATTCTACTGTCTTTACTATTCTCTTCCCCATCTTACCCTCATTCCCCTTTGTCTGATCCAATGAAGTTCTATTCTTCCCTCCTCCCCCTACATTATTGTGTGTTAGCACCCACATATCAGATACAAAATTCAGCTTTTGTTTTTTTTTGGGGGGGGCATTGTTGCCATATTTTAAATGTTGTAAAAATATACTTCTATAATTTATTTGCTTCCTCTGAAGTAATATTTCTATAGAATAAATTCCCTGTGTATTAGCTATTTAACATTTATTTACTTTTTATTCTAAGTGGTATTTTAAATGTGTTTTCTTACATTTAAACATGAGGGTGAATAAAGAATGCATAATATTCCCGGAAGAACATAATTTATGTCTGGCTAAGGATACAGTTTCTGCTTTATTTTTACCAAAGTCAATATACCCCATAGTCAATTGGCAATGACTTCTATTTTTTCTAGTACAGGTTATAGTTTTACAGCTATAACTTGAAAAATAAAATAACTCCATTTTAAAATTCTTCTCAGAACTGCTACAATTTCCTAAACTTTGTAGTTTACTGTATGGTATAGCTACATATGCCACCCAGGGGTGGGAAATCATTGGGGAAGCACCTTAGAGTCTGTTCATCACAATGACCCTCATACAAATGTAAATTTCTCATGTATCCAAAACTTCATTTGATTCATTAATTAGTCAGGGAACAATAAGCAAGACAATTTGACTGGTGTTGTGTAGAATTCAAATTAGAGCACTTGTATTGTCAAAGATGGCTGAAATGAATTTACAAATAGATGCAAAAAATGCATGAAATCATAAAAAATCCACAAGGCAACAATCAAGTGCATTTTATTTCTATGGAAATATAAGTTAAATAAGTTATTTGTACTTTTTTTCAGTTTTCTATCAATAGATGAAGCTCATGAAACAATTGATAGTGGAATAGTTCAGAAGCAAAAATAAAATAAAATTAAATTAAATTAACACAGAAAGTCTATTGAATCTGATTACTCAAAACAGAAGAAACCAAGCTAGGAATTGTTGTGTTAACTTCAAGTCTTACAGCCCTCTTTGAGGATGTTTTTCTAATATAGTAATTAGAAAGACTCCAAAGCTGACATGTCTAGAAATTTTCATAAGAAATATCAAAATTATTTATAAAACAACCAGAAAAATGATTATAACCTGATTTATGCATACTTTATGTGCATAAAGCAACAATAAATAATCACATAAGAAAAGGTCTTTCTAAATTATGAACATATATAGGCATACAGACAATGTCAATTCTATAGTTTTCATCATAGATCAAAAGAAACAGAAAACAAAACTCATTGGTTCTGATATTGAGTTCTGCTCCAAAATGTGTGTTTAAAATAGTCAAATGAACAAATGAACATTTATTATCCACAAGGCTAGTAAAACAAATTTTCTAGCATTTCTCACCAAATAGAGAATAAGCCTCTATATTACATTAATCATTTAGAGATAGAGATCCCTACATGGTCAAACCATAAAAAAAACAATTAATAATCAATATTACCACTACTGAAGGATGGCTTACCAGATATAAAAAAAGCAAAAACAAAATTAAAAAAAAAAAATCACTGTGTGAAGGGGGAAGCAAAATAGAGAAACAGAATCATTGAGGTTAATGTTCAACTGGTACTTGAATTTCAACTATGAAATCCAGAAACAGTCATCCTTAGCTAAGTTGCACATCGTACAAAATTCCAGCATAGAAATTTACTTGTTTTTTCATGTGAGTCATTTGATGTCTCAATTAATAACACCTAAAACTGCTGTAGAGTATTTTATGCAGGAACTATTAAGACTCACAGAAAAATAAATTGCTCACTTGCCAAGGATTGTATTTAACCCATTAAAGAATGAAGAAGACTAAAATTTTACAACCAATTTGAGAACATTATTTTTGTGGAAAATTTTACAGTTTAATGTGAAATATTGAAATGAATTAAAAATCGAATAAAAAACAATGAAAATATCTAATAACCACCAGACAATAATTGTGTTACAACACACATAATTTACAACATCTGTGGAGACATAATTTATACTACTGTAGGTCATCTACAATTTAAAGAATTGTAAAATATCTTAAAGTTAATGAAAAGCACAAAACTCTTGTAGAATCAAATAACCAAGAAATTATGATACCAGGTAAATTTCCATCAAGTCTTTCACAATTTCTCTTTACAACAGTAATTAAAATACCTTGAAATGAAAATTTCTGTTGGTTCCTACACTAGTACATCCAAGCACAGAATTGTTTTAATATGGGATTACCCCAGTTATTTACTGAAAGCTTTACTTTTTTGTTGGCTGAAAGAAATTTTAAATGACTACTGAGAATTTTTCATTAATCTTATAATATGTACTCAGATGAATGAGAAATCTGTGAAAGTTTTTATAATTTAGCCTCTTCTTCCCCTAGCTTCCAGATATAATGTAATATTATCGCCACTGTTGCTCATTCTTGCTATAAATTAATGATAAAATTTTTCAAAAAAAATCTCTCTTCTATAAACTAATGAACTCTTCTACACACACACAATGAACTATACATTCTAACATATTAACTGGATCACTTATTGGTGCTAGGCCATGGAATACATTTTCTTTTATTTTCCTTTATACTTTCTTATTTTAAAGAGTATTTACAATTAAAAAGTGTTTTTTTTAAATAAAAATAAAAATAATACTTTATTAAAAAACATAAGTTTTCTCAAATAATCATTTCTAACTTTTTGTAAATAATCATTACTACATTACTTTTTTATTTTTTATTATTTATTATTATTGAATATAAATATTTCATTTCATTTAAAAGCTTAAGAAAAAAAGCATGTGCTGCATTTGCTTTCTCGAAGACTTTTATTTTTCTGTGTGAGAAAATTTTTGTGTAAATAACTTCTGTAATAGTAATAACTGGTGAATCTGTAAAATATACATGATGCCTTGGAGATTACTGACTTTATTTTCCATTGCAAACAATTAAAAATAGAAAGTACAAAAGCTTGCATACAAAACAACTCAAATTTATTGTTTTATTTTTTTCTATTAATTTTCTTATTCTACTTGCATCCTAAATATTATTATTACTTTCAACAATAATTTCCCCTACTAAATTAAAATTTTCAAATAAGTACACTATTTTCCTCTCTCTTTTCTAGATCAAGGCCAGACTTATATATGATATTCAATATCTTTACTCCATAAATGGATATTATTCCTTGTACCTGAAAAAGACCTGAAATTTATATTATGCTAATAATAATCAAATTAATGATAATCCCTTTCTTAAAAGATGTTCTTCATATCACAGTCTTGGACCCACCTCAATGTTTCAAATGTGCCCAGAGTGACAGCAAGTCTACCTTTCCTTCTCAGCACCTAGTAAAGCCTACAAAGGAAATGAAATTTCCTTTGAATTTCTTATCAATAAAATGTGCTGCATAAGCAGAATTTACCTTACAAAATTCAGTTTCCAGTTGTATTTTTTACTCCTTTTGATGTTTAAACTTTGAAAAAATATATATCCTTTGATATTAGCCAGTAGAAGGAAGTGTATTTTCAGTAGAGCTATGTAATATTTTTAAGGTGGAGGTTTAACTTATTTTTTTATTGTCAAAATGCATTAAATTTTGGCTATTCCCTAAATATTAATACACATTTTAACTAAAAAAGTAGTCCTGAAAAGAAGGAATTTTGGTGGTAAGTTAATATAGAAAATAAAAAATAAACTATATATATTTTAGTTATCCTATCTGTTTATGGTCTTCAACACTAAAAGAGGAAAGAAAATTATTTGGTAGAAATATTTTAAAACCAAAATGTATTTTCAAATATACTTCAATTTTAATATCATATTTCAAATTTTGAATTTTATTCCTCTATGCAAAAGTTTTAATGATTTAGAAAAATTTATTTTAACAAATTAAGATTCACCACCCCTACTGGAACAAACCTATTTTGTTTTAAAGTAGCATAAATTTACTTTAAAGTGTCTAAATATGATATTTTGCTTTTAGGAATATGATTTTAAAAAGAAACAATAAATCATGCAGAAAGATTTAATAAATATACAGAAAATATTTAATAGATACAGAAATACAGATTAGTTCATCTTAGAAGAAAAAGAATAAAAGACACCCTGATATTACAGGGAATTTTATAAAAATACAAAATAAATAAACAACTTGTTTCAACCATAGAGCAATTTAAAGGTATTTCCCCCAAAAGTTTCATAGTTTAAAAAATATCAATATTATAATATATAAAAACACTCAAAACAATATTATTGATACTATGGAATACCAAGGTTTTATTCATAAATTAAAGTGTGTAAGCTTTATTAAGCAATTTTATCAATATTTTAAAATGTTATTATTAATTTAACAAAAATAATAATTTTAGAAATAAAAGAAACTAATTTACTTAATTAAATAATGAAATATAGCTGTTAATTTAGATGAATTTATATTAAGCTATAATTACTGAATAATTTAATCAAAGAGTGAAAACAATAGAAGCAATTTCAGTTATATGATCTTAACATCAGGAGTGAAAAATTGCAAAAATCATAAATTAACTGTAGATGAAAATATTTAACCAACTTATGAGTATTTAGAATTTTTAAAAATATCAAAATAAACAAGCATCATCCTGGAAAACCAAAATTGATCCACAAATGAATCTAGTGTAAAACAAGACAAAACAATGAAACATAAATATTACATATGACATAGTTGCAGAATTGTGTAACATTTACATAATAAATGTTACATAACACTCAATGAACATTTTTTTTACTTATTTGTAAAACAAACAGAGTAAATATAGTTTGTGTTATTTAAATCATTCTAAACCAAAATTGTGGGTGGATCTTTTTTTTTAAGTTTGGCTAATCTAACTGAGTACTAACACAATTCTATAAGAAAGCAGCATAAAAAGAACATTATCGACCTCAAATAAATTAAATATATAAAAATCATACTAAAATAACAAGTAAGTCATATATTCTAAGAGGGTAATTCTATTCACATAAAGTTAAAAACAAAATTACCATTTAGGACAGCACAGACAGCTGGTAAAACTATGAATAAGCTCAAGAAAACTAATTAGAAAAGTGAGGGAAAGACAGTTTATTTCTAGAAAGCTTCTTTACTGCTATAAAAGTTCAAGAAAGTAACCTGTTATTTTCATGATATTAAATATACATATGCACATACATATGTACATATATATTTGTGTTTATGCATATATAGGTATATGGCATTTATAGTATGCATATTTCTGCTTGTCTTTCATATTGCACAATAAAATATTGAGAGAGAGGCTAGTTAAAAAGCTAGTTTCTCTAAGATTCCCACACTAATTAATTTAGGAAATGTTTCTATTCTAATTTTGACCTTCCTATTATAGACTTATATAATTATCAAATTTAGTAATTACTAGAGTAAGGTGACTAAGAGCATTCTCATTTATTTTTATGGAAAGGAAGACAGTAGGTAAGTAAAAAAAAAATGTCAAATAATCAATTTATAAAACATAAGAATACAATAGCAAGTGCTCTGGAGCCAGACCAAGTGGATTCAAATCTTGGCTTAGCTTCTGATTAATCATGTTTAGCTAATTACTTAACTTCTAAGTGCCTCCTTTTTCCTATCATTAAGATGAGAACACTTAAAGTACCTAACTCATAGTTTCATTTTGTGGGTCCTAAAGAAATTCTAGCCAGGCGCTGTGGCACACCTGTACTCCCAGTGGCTCTGGATGCTGAGGCAGGGGGTTCTTGAATTCAAAGCCAGCCTCAGCAATGTAGCAAACAAAGCCCTATGCAACTCAATGAGACCCATCTCTGAATAAAATACCAAAAAGGATCTGGGGATGTGCCTCAATGGTTTTATGCACCTGGGTTCAATCCCTAGTATGGAAGGAGAAGGAGAAGGAGAAGGAGAAGGAGGAGGAGGAGGGGGAGGAGGAGGGGGAGGAGGAGGAGGAAGAAGTTCTAAAAGCACTTTCCTAAAATGTTGAGCATGAATATTCATTGGAAATGTCTAATTTAGGTATGCTACCTCTTTTGAAATCATCCAAAACAGTGGATGAAATACTAAAGTTAGTTGTGATTGTGATGCAGAGAGTAAGTGAGTATAGATTTTAGCAAAAAAAAAAATCACATTTTCATATATTTTATAATACCTTAAGAGGATTGAATGTCTATCAAAGTTATTTGTTGATTTTTGTCCCTAAGTCATTATTGCAAGGTGATAAACTAGTCCCACTTGTTTGTACTCAGACACTTTTGATCAAATTGTGCGTAAACCATCCTTTTAGAACTGCTTTTAGATCTAAAACTACAGATCAATTCACTGTGGAGAAAGAATTCTCTGTTACAATATGTAGTAAGACATAATACTTATTTAATTTATGATTTTTATAAAAAGCAATCAACAGTCATTTCAAATATAGCTTTTCATAGACTATAAGTCTAGGCTATTTTCATTATTTTAGTATTCTTTGATGTAGGAGTTTATCATTACAGTTAAGAATGTTATAAAATATTGAAAACCAGACACAAGAAAAATAACAACAGAAAAAGGTTCATAGTATAGTTTAGATCTGGAATGTCTCCCAAAGGCTGTTATGTTCAACCCCAGCTGGTGGTGCTGTTGGAAGGTGATAGAAGCCTTAAGAAACAGGGCCTAGTTAGAAAATGAAGGTCACTGGGGGCATGTCCTTGAAGATTATGCCTTGCCCCTTGCCACCCACCTCTCTCTTTTTCTCTCTGCTTTCCAGGCACCATGAAATGGGCAGCTTTGTTTTACCAAGTGCTTTCTTCTGGTGTTCTGCCTCACCATGGGCCCAGAAAACAACAGAGTCAGATGACTGTTGACAGAATAATGATCTGGAATCTGAAATCATGAGTCCAAATAAATATTTCCTCCTTTAAGTTGATTTTCTCAAGTATTTTATCATAACAACTGAAAACTGACTAACACAACGCATAATACTAACAGCCTCTTATTCACTTTGGCCATCATTCTTTCAACATTATCCAATAAGATCTTATAGTGCAGAGTTACCTAAACAATGTATAAACAGTGTAGACCCTATGCACCAGAGCTGTTTGATATGCAAACCAAGGCAACATTTTTCTAGAAAGCTAGGACTAACCAAATATGGAGATTGGCACATTAAAATGTTCCCTTACTCACAGCATTTTAATTAAAGCAAGTTCAGAGGAGAAATCTCATTTTCACAGGCATCAGTCATCTGTAAAATCCCTAGCTTTTGCTATATGCAAATTCATTCTAAAATACACAGGCCAAAAGATAGGTAAAACATAAGAATTTTCCCAGTAGTTACAGGATTCTCTGCTGGTTCATGGATGAGCAATTTTAATTTTTAAATTATTTTTCTAAATTACTAATTTCTCATTTATTTTAATCTAATGTTTGAATGATTAGTGCACAAGGTTATTCTGTGAGTCTCTTCTACAGTTGCTCAGAAAAAAATCTATGATACTGTAGTAAAGAAATGCCACCTTATGATTGCAAGGAATTGTAGGAAAAATGGGGAGGAATTTGAGAGAAATAAAAATGCATATGAAAAGAAATTACAACTTAGGCATTCATATTTTTATTGAATAGAAAGAGAATATCTTTTATTCAAATGATATCAATTCATTAAGGAAAAAGGAATCCTTTACAGAAATTTCAATTACAGAATGAAATATAAATGCAAATACATATTTAAGTAAAAAGATAACTTTGTACTATAGCTGAAAATATTTAATATAAGGTTTAAACTTTCCAGCCCTTAGCAACATCAGTCCTGGGCAGTTAACCATATAATAGAAATATGCACATGTTGGTTCCTTTATTTCCTTACTACAGCTATACATTTTATCTTGCAAATTTTTCTTTAATTTTCTTTATATCAATCTTGACAAATTTCTACTCACACATGAAGGTGCTTGCTACCCTTCCTTGTTCTGCACATGTGTGTATACACTAGGTCCTGAACTGCTTGAGAGCAAAGAACTTTAATCCTCTTCTAATTCCTAGCACCTGTCAGATTAACAGTAAAATGAGAGATTTCCAATAAATTTTGAATTAACTTAAAAATAACTGGAAAATCTTTCTTATAATCAATAGATAAAAGAATTATATTTCATAGAAATATATATATATATACATATACCCAAAGAGGAAAAAATGCATATATATGTTTGCATGGGGAAATCAGTATTTTTAATCACACTAACTTCATGGAAAAGATATTTCATTGTATACATAATCATTAAATAATTATTTATAGCCTGGTCAAATATGCTTAAGATATTGTATTTATACTTTTAAAAATGCATAACATATAACTTAAAACAATTTTCCCCTTATATTATCCAATAAAATGCAATTTGCAAAAGTTATCTCTGTTGTGTGCATTTTTAATATCATAGTTTAATATTAAATGCACAATCAATCCAAAACATTAAACAACAATTAAATGAGAAATTCTTTTGATATATTATGAGGAATTTTAAATTTATTCTTATAAATATAATCAACATAAGTAACATCAAGTAATATATGCTATGCTTTCCCATCACCTTCCCTGTCTTCTTCTTCTACTCATTATCCCTATATCTTTATGAAATCCGATCCCTTTCCTACTTTTTTCCATTATTTTGCTTTAGATTCCATATATGAGGAAAAATGTTCAACTCTTGATTTTCTGAGTTTGGATTATTTCACTTAGCATGATGTTCTTCAGTTCCATCCATTTACCAGCACATGTTATAATTTCATTCTTCTTTATGGCTTAGTAAATCCTCATTGTGTATACAGTATATTTTCTTAATCCATCTGTTGATGGGCATCTGGGCTGGTTTCATAATTTGGCCCTTGTGAATTGTGCTGTTAGCAACATGGCTACATCACTATAGTATGCATAATTTAGTTCTTTGGATAAATGTAAAGGAATGGAATACCTAGGTCATATGGTGGTTCTATTCCTAGTTTTTTTGAGGAATTTCCATACTGCTTTCTAAAGTGGTTGTCATAATTTAGAGTCCCACCAACACCTTTTGTGCCATATCGTTACCAGCATTTGTTATTATTTGTGTTCTTGATAAATGGCATTCTGAGTGTAATAAGATGAAAACTTAGTGTAGTTTTAATTTGCATTTCTCTAATTTCTAGAGGTGTTGAACTTTATATATATATATATGTTGGCCATTTTTGTTTCTTCTTTTGAGAACTAGATGTTCTTTTGCTTAATTATTGATCTACTGATTTATTGCTATTGTACTTATTGATTATTTGTCTTATATTTTTTATGTTATGCCTTGTAAATAGAAATAAAAACCTAAATTTTAAAATATAATTGTTTAAATTACAGGTAAAATTAATTATTTTTAATAGATAAATAGACAAACCTAAGTAAAAATTTTTCAAGAGTGAACATAAATAATCTCAATATGACAGCTTTTTTTTTACAATATTTATTCTCAGAATTCATAGTATAAGTAAAATTATACTCTTCAAATAGTCTGTTATATTAGCAGTTTAATCTCAAAACAGTAGTTTTAGGTTAGCTAAATATTAAAATGTCAATTAACAAATTAATAATATGCATGAAGAATAAAACTTTCTCTTAGTATTTTCCAGCGATTATCTATCAAATGACTTATGTGATACTCTTTTCAGATACTAAGAATTTTATCTTGAAAGGGCCATTATCCATCTGCATCTGCTGAAAGACAAAGCATCAGACTCAATGAGGCTTAAATATCATGTGAGAATTCATCTTTGCATGTAATTCTGATGCACTTTGGTTTTACCAACTGTTCACTCAACCTCAGGTTCTCTTGAGTAGAGATTATGGCAAGCAGATGTTTCTATTAGCTTATAAAATCCACTAAAGACCTCCAAGATGATAGCAGATTTGAGGTAGCAGATGCAAGCTCATACAAATGTGCACAAAAGCATGTGTTGCTATAAAACACACACACATAACATACACAAAAATCTATAAATACACTTTTTTGTTTCTACACTGGTTTTAAAGATTCTTATGTCAATTTTAGAGGATTAACTATAGTCAGGTAATCATGTATAGCTAAACCAAAAAATAGGAAATAAAAATGTTTTACTTAAGGAAACAAGTATAAGTGAAAGTCTTAGGTAATTATTTTTGTTGGTCTAGATTTTAAATAAAAGTATGTCATAATTTCAATTATTTCTAATAAAGTGATATATCAACCACATTCTCATTAATGTTCACTATATTTGTAATACATCAAAACATTATACAATGTTATTGTATATTACTTTTATAAATTTATGAGAATATTATTGTTATTATTGGTTCATGTCTGTGATAGACAGCTTTTCATCACTGTAACACCTAAATGACTACTTAGAAAAGGACAATTTCATTTTGATCTTGTGGTTTCAGAAGTTCAGTCCATGATTAGCTGACACCATTTCTCTGGGCCTGAGGTGACACAGAACATCATGAAAGAAGGGCAGAATACAGGAAAAGTACTCAGCTCATGACAGTCTGGAAGCAAAGAGAGAGAAAGAAGAGACAGAGACAAGATAGAGTCAAAGGTCATAACCTTAATAATCTGCTTCTTTAATCTACACCTTACAGCTACCACCCAGTAGTCTATTCAATTACTAACACATCAGTGGATTAATCCACTGATCAGGTTACAGACCCCATAATCTAATCATTTCCTAAAAGCCCACCTCTGAACCACACTGTATTTGGGAACATGCTTTCAAAACATGAGCTTTGTGAGGACATTATAGATCCAAATCATAACAATATCTTACATAGATTCCTGAAAATGGTTCTGCATAAATACTTATTCAACAAAGACTGGCCCTTTACACTGTCTTTCTGTGTTACTATAGCAAAATGGATTCAGAGATAGCTTTGGTAATTTTAAATACATATTTCATTTTCTCCTGGTCCATCTACACATTTCATTTAACTTAGAACTCTGTTCATAAGCACTTAAAAATAAAAAGAAGCTGATTAATATGCTGTTGCACACTCAAAAAGTAATCTGAGTCAGACAAATAATACCAGTCTATCTCTGTCTCTGGATAATATCCATACACTGCACCTCCCTAACCAGCTGCACACCAAACACAAAAGTTATTAGAATTTAAGGAAGGCCTACGGACTTATTCCTGTTTCAGGAAAGTCCCATTTCTCTTCATTTTACCTTACTACCATAATACTATAAGAACTACTATATCTACCCCAAGGGTCTAGTACCAAGAAAGAAAATATAAGAATCTATCATACACTTCCCTTCATAAAATGACCAAAAGTAATCACATTGTGCTATATAAAAACTTTAACCTCAATAATATACTAGAAATCTGAATCATAAGGACATTAGCTGTTTAAACAAAAGGATCACTTAATGAGAAACAGTTAAATAATTTCATTGTACTAAGTAAATTGATGAAAATTAACATCTGGTTAAGATGTTTTTTCCCCCATAGCGGACACCATCTTGGAAAGCTGAAGTATACACCGCCACTCTCTGACAGATTGTAACATCAAAACAGGTGTGTGTCACTCAGCTCATCCCCCAGACATCGGGGAATTCGCATAAAATCTCTCCTAGGCTTTCTGGGGGAGGGAGTATCAGAGTGAGCCTGCATAAAGACTAGGGGAAAACTAGAGACACCTGACCTTCAACCCCTCCTCCCAACAGCAGCCAAAACATAACCTGGCTAGCCAGCACTGGAGGACGGGCAAGCAGAAAAAATCAAAGCGATAGAGCGCCGAGGATCCCAATAGCCAACAGCAGGACCCCGGAGATCCAGGCCGACTGATTCGCGTGGCCTGCCCCGCGGCTACAGAAGGCGTGGCGCCGCAGAGAAGCGATTAATAAGCAAGCAGGGAGAAAAGTGGCTGCCAGTTGGTGGAATCCCGCCAGCCAAGCCAGCACTGACCCCCGGGCTGAGTATGGGATTTCAGAGGGGGAAGGAAGCGGTACAGTCCCATCCCCCACAACAGAAACAAAACAATAGAGTGCTGGGGTTCCCAATAGTCACCCTCCACACCCAACAAACGGCAGGCCCAGAGTACAGTTTGAACTGCCGAGAGCCATCACTCAGGGGAAATCTGGTCTAGCAGGAGAAACCAAGACTAGCAGGAGAAACCAGGAGACTAGAGGCAAGGCCTTCGCGACTGGGCAGCTGGAAACCGCAGGCCCACTGGCGACAGTTCACCCACTGCCTGCGTAACTGGGCGGTAGAGGAACGCCGCCCTCAGGCGACCGATCACCCGCCCGCAGCCTGTGATACTGGGCGGCTGGAGACCGCCCACCTGCCGTGACCGGGAACTGAAACCAAGCAGAGATAGTCCAGTCACACCCCCCCTATGGACACCCCGGCAAGGAGCCTGGGGCCCGCCATAGCAGAGTAGTGTCATCACTAGAGCTTGGACATCGGAATTCCTTCCCAGCTGAATCCATGTTAGCAGGCATAGTTTAACAACACAAAGAGAGACATCAGAGTAATACAGAACCAAAACAAAGCTATAGAAGAGAGCAGAAACA
Source organism: Urocitellus parryii (assembly GCF_045843805.1). Taxonomy (NCBI): domain Eukaryota; kingdom Metazoa; phylum Chordata; class Mammalia; order Rodentia; family Sciuridae; genus Urocitellus; species Urocitellus parryii. The sequence continues at coordinate 52,470,532 of NC_135536.1, forward strand.
CGACAATCACAAAGAGCTGGAAAGTAACATGGACAACATGAGAAAACAAGGGAAAAAAGCAGTACAAACAATGCAAGACAACTTAATTCTACAGGAGGACATAGAAACATCAGAAGCAGGGATAGGGAAAGAACTCAAGGCATACCTAACTCAAATGGAAAGGAATATTAGAGAAGACGTGAGACAGCAAGTCCAATAAATAAAAGTGTATTTTGAAAATGAATTAAACAAACAAATTCAAATGGCAAAGAACGAGCTCTACCAGGAGATAGAGATCTTAAAAAAAAAATCAAACAATAATCCTAGAATTGCAGGAAACTATAAACCAAATTAAAAACACAAAAGAGAATATTACAAATAGACTTGATCAAGTAGAAGTCAGAACATCAGATAATGAAGACAAGGTTTATCAACTTGAAAAGAGTATAGTCAACATAGAAAAGATGCTTAAATCCCACGAGCAGTCTATTCAAGAGATATGGGATGTCTTAAAAAAAAACAAATTTGAGAGTCATCGGGATAGAAGAAGGCACAGAGATTCAAACCAAAGGAATGGACAGCATATTAAATGAAATAATTGTAGAAAACTTCCCAGAGATGAAAGATAGAATGGATTGCCAAATCCTGGAAGCCTACAGGACCCCAAACATTCAAAACCACAATAGACCAACTCAAAGACACATAATAATGAAGATAGCCAACATACCCAACAAGGAGACAATATTAAAAGCTACAAGAGAAAAGAGGCAGATTACATTCAGGGGTAAACCAATTAGGTTAACGACTGATTTCTCATCACAGACTTTGAAAGCGAGAAGATCCTGGAACAATGTATTTAAAACGCTGAAAAATAATGGATTCCAACCAAGAATACTGTATCCAGCAAAATTGAGCTTCAGATTTGACAACGAAATTAAAATCTTTCATGATAAACAAAAGCTAAAAGAATTCGCAGCAAGAAAACCAGCACTGCAAAGTATTTTGAGCAAAATACTACAAGAAGAGGAATTGAAAAATAGTGCCCAAAACCAATAGCAGGAGGTATCTCAGTAAAGGGGGAGGAAAATAACCAAAAAGTAAAACTAGCCAAACTAAAATAAATAAATAAATAAGCATGACTGGAAGTACAAATCATTTCTCAATTGTAACCTTAAATGTTAATGGTCTAAACTCACCAATCAAGAGACATAGGCTAGTAACCTGGATCAAAAAAACAAATCCAACAATATGCTGCCTTCAGGAGACTCATATGATAGGAAAAGGCATACACAGGCTGAAGGTAAAAGGTTAGGAAAAATCATACCACTCACATGGCCCTCAGAAGCAAGCAGGAGTGGCCATACTCATATCGAATAAAATCAACTTCAAACCTAAGTTAATCAAGAAGGATAAAGAAGGGCACTATATACTGTTAAAAGGAACCATCCACCAACAAGACATAACAATTATCAATTTGTATGCACCAAACAATGGAGCTGCAACGTTCATAAAACAAACCCTCCTCAAGTTCAAGAGTCAAATAGACCACAACACAATAATTATGGGTGACTTCAACACACCGCTCTCGCCACTAGACAGATCCTCTAGACAAAAACTGAATAAAGAAACTATAGAACTCAACAGCACAATCAACAACCTAGACTTAACCGACATATATAGAATATATCAACCATCATCAAGTGGATACACATTCTTCTCAGCAGCACATGGATCCTACTCAAAGATACACAATATATTATGCCATAAGTCAACTCTTAGTAAATATAAAGGCGTGGAGATAATACCATGCACCATATCTGACCATAATGGAATGAAATTGGAAATCAATGATAAAAGAAGGAAGGAAAAACACTACACCACATGGAAAATGAACAATATGTTATTGAATGATCAATGGGTTACAGAAGACATAAAGGAGGAGATGAAAAAATTCTTAGAGTCAAATGATAATACAGACACAACATACCGGAATCTATGGGACACAATGAAAGCAGTTTTAAGAGGGAAATTCATTTCTTGGAGTTCTTTCCTCGAAATAGAAAAAACCAACAAATAAATGAACTCACACTACGCCTCAAAAATCTAGAAAAGGAAGAGCAAAACAACAGCAAATGTAGTAGAAGACAAGAAATAATTAAAATTAGGGCAGAAATCAACGAAATTGAAACAAAAAAAACATTGAAAAAATAGATAAAACTAAAAGTTGGTTCTTTCAAAAAATAAATAAGATAGACAAGACCTTAGCCATGCTAACGAAAAGAAGGAGAGAGAACTCAAATTACTAACATACGGGATGAAAAAGGCAATATCACAACAGACACTACAGAAATACAGAAGACAATTAGAAATTATTTTGAAACCCTATATTCCAGTAAAATAGAAGATAGTGAAGATATTGATACATTTCTTAAGGCATATGATTTGCACAGATTGAGAGAGGAAGACACACACAATTTAAACAGACCAATAACAAAGGAAGAAATAGAAGAAGCCATCAAAAGACTACCAACCAAGAAAAGCCCTGGACCGGATGGGTATACAGCAGAGTTCTACAAAACCTTCAAAGAAGAATTAATACCAATAATTTTCAAGCTATTTCAAGAAATAGAAAAAGAAGGAGCTCTTCCAAATTCATTATATGAGGCCAACATCACTCTGATCCCAAAACCAGACAAAGATTCTTCAAAGAAAGAAAACTACAGACCAATATCTCTAATGAACTTGGATGCAAAAATTCTCAATAAAATTCTGGCAAATCGAATACAAAAACATATCTGAAAACTTGTACACCATGATCAAGTAGGATTCATCCCTGGGATGCAAGGCTGGTTCAATATACGGAAATCAATAAATGCTATTCACCACATCAATAGACTTAAAGACAAGAACCATATGATCATCTCGATAGATGCAGAAAAAGCATTTGACAAAGTACAGCATCCCTTTATGTTCAAAACACTAGAAAAACTAGGGATAACAGGAACTTACCTCAACATTGTAAAAGCTGTATATGCTAAACCTCAGGCTAGTATCATCCTAAATGGAGAAAAACTGAAGGCATTCCCTCTAAAATCTGGAACAAGACAAGGGTGCTCTCTATCACCACTTCTATTCAATTTAGTTCTTGAAGTACTAGCCAGAGTAATTAGACAGACAAAAGAAATTAAAGGCATAAAAATAGGAAAAGAAGAACTTAAATTATAGCTATTTGCAGATGACATGATAATATACTTAACAGACCCAAAAGAGTCTACAAAGAAGCTGCTAGAGTTAATAAATGAATTCAGCAAAGTGGCAGGTTATAAAATCAACACGCATAAATCAAAGTCATTCCTGTATATCAGCAACAAAACCTCTGAAATGGAAATAAGGAAAACCACTCCATTCACAATATCCTCAAAGAAAATAAGATACTTTGGAATCAACCTAACAAAAGAGGTGAAAGATTTATACAATGAAAACTACAACCCCTAAAGAGAGAGATAGAAGAAGATCTCAGAAGATGGAAAAATGTACCCTGTTCATGGATAGGCAGAACTAACATCATCAAAATGGCGATATTACCCAAAGTTCTCTACAGGTTTAATGCAATGCTAATCAAAATCCCAACGGCATTTCTTGTAGAAATAGATAAAGCAATCATGAAATTCATATGGAAAAACAAAAGACCCAGAATAGCAAAAGCAATTCTAAGCAGGAGGTGTGAATCTGGATGTATAGCGATACCAGAGTCCAAACTGTACTACAAAGCAATAGTAACAAAAACAGCATAGTACTGGTACCAAAACAGGTGGGTGGACCAATGGTACAGAATAGAGGACACAGAGACTAATCCACAAAGTTACAACTATCTTATATTTGATAAAGGGGCTAAAAACATGCAATGGAGGAAGGATAGCATCTTCAATAAATGGTGCTGGGAAAATTGGAAATCCATATGCAACAAAATGAAATTGAATCCCTTTCTCTTGCCAGCCACAAAAGTTAATTCAAAATGGATCAAGGAACTAGATATCAAATCAGAGACACTGCGTCTGATAGAAGAAAAAGTTGGCTAAGATCTACATATTGTGGGGTCGGCCTCCAAATTCCTTAATAGGACTCCCATAGCCCAAGAGTTAACAACAAGAATAAACAAATGGGACTTACTTAAACTAAAAAGTTTCTTCTCAGCAAGAGAAACAATAAAAGAGGTAAATAGAGAGCCTACATCCTGGGAACAAATTTTTACCCCTCACACATCAGATAGAGCCCTAATATCCAGAATGTACAAAGAACTCAAAAAATTAAACAATAAGATAACAAATAATCCAATCAACAAATGGGCCAAGGACCTGAACAGACATTTCTCAGAGGAGGACATACAATCAATCAACAAGTACATGAAAAAATGCTCACCATCTTTAGCAATCAGAGAAATGCAAATCAAAACCACCCTAAGATACCATCTCACTCCAGTAAGATTGGCAGCCATTATGAAGTCAAACAACAACAAGTGTTGGCGAGGATGTGGGGAAAAGGGTACACTTGTACACTGCTGGTGGGACTGCAAAATGGTGAGGCCAATTTGTAAAGCAGTATGGAGATTCCTGGGAAAGCTGGGAATGGATCCACCATTTGACCCAGCTATTGCCCTTCTCAGACTATTCCCTGAGGACCTTAAAAGAGCGCACTATAGGGATACAGCCACATCAATGATTATAGCGGCACAATTCACAATCGCTAGACTGTGGAACCAACCTAGATGCCCTTCAATAGATGAGTGGATAAAAAAATGTGGCATCTATATACAATGGAGTATTATGCAGCACTAAGAAATGACAAAATCATAGAATTTGCAGGAAAATGGATGGCATTAGAGCAGATTATGCTAAGTGAAGCTAGCCAATCCCTAAAAAACAAATGCCAAATGTCTTCTTTGATATAAAGAGAGCAACTAAGAACAGAACAGGAAGGAAGAGACTAACAATAAACAAAGATGAATGGCGGGAGAGAAAGGGAGAGAGAAGGGAAAGCATATGGAAATGGTAGGAGACCTTCAATAATACACAAAATTATAAGAGGTTATTAGGGGCAAGGGGGAGGGGGAAAAAAGGGAGAGAATTGAACAACAGCAGAAGAGGCAGAGAGGGAAGATGGGAGGGGAGGGGAGGGGGGATAGTAGGGGATAGGAAAGGCAACAGAATACAATGGTCACTAATATGCCATTATGTAAAAATGTGAGTATGTAACAGATGTGATTCTGCAATCTGTATTTGGGGTAGAAATGGGAGTTCAAAACCCAATTGAGTCAAATGTATGAAAGATGATTTATCATGAGCTCTGTAATGTTTTGAACAATCAATAAAAAAAAGATGTTTTTAATACTTCCCTGAGATATCTCCACAGATTATACAGATAAACACTAAAGGGAAATGAAAATTTTACTTGAATAAATAAGAGATACTAAATTTGGATTTCTCTAGCATTCTCTAACACTTTACACGTGTTATCCTGTTAGATACTAAATTTGGTAACTCTCTAATAGGATAACACATGTAATGACTGAAATAGCATAACATGTAATGAATGTTAATAGCCTTAATCTATAACAATTTGTTACAATATAATACAATACAACTTGTCAAAGTATACAAATTGGAAATTCATAAAAGATTAAGTAAGAGAGAATGAACATATGTGACAATATCATGCTTATTCGGTAGCATTGCATATATCAAAATGAAATGCTATTTCTTTACATAATCAAAATTCCAGGGAGCCAGGTGCAGTGGTGCATGCCTGTAATCCCAATGACTTGGAAGCCTGAGGCAGGAGAATAGTGAGTTCAAAGCCAGCCTGAGCAACTTAGGCCTTAAAAAACTCAGTGAGACCCTGTCTCTAAATAAAATAGAAAATAAGGGATGGGGTTTTGGCTCAGTGGTTAAGTGCTCCTGAGTTCAATTCCCGGTACCCCCCGCAAAAAAAAAAAAAAAAAAAAAATTCCAGGGACTTCAAAAAATTTTAAAAAATCTGCTGAGTAAATCTAGACAAGTGGATTTTCCTACTCTATTTCCTTTTCCATCTATATTTTTAAGTATATAATTCATCTATGTTTATGAATTTTTGCATTAACTTTTTTAAGAGAGAGAGAATCTTTTTTGTAGATGGACACAACACAATGCCTTTATTTTTATGTGGTGCTGAGAATCGAACCCGGGTCCCATTATAATTGCTTTAGGGCACTACAAACTGCATCCATATAAAATGACAAACTTAAAATCTGTCAATGCTCTGTGTTTTTCAACTATTTAGCCAATTTGTGATCCCCCATCTCTCTTCCTTCTATTCAGTTCTCTCTATTCTGAGACACAAAATATTGAAATTAGACCTATTAATAGCCCTACAGTGTCCTCCAACTGTTCAAAACAAAGGGATAGTCACGTTTTCCACATTAAATTGAAAAAAAATAAAATAAAAATGTTAAGCTTGCTGAGAAATCCATGTGGAAATCTCAGGAGGACTAATAGTTGAGCCTTTTGTGGCAAACTGCCAAGTGGTAAATGCAAAGGAAAAGACATTGATGGAAATTAAAGGTGCTTACATGAATGATAAAAAAAAAAAAACAGTTTTATTGCTGATATGGAGATTTACTAGTTTGGAGAGAAAATAAAACTCTCCACAATATTTTCTTAAACAAAAGAACAACCCAGAATAAGACCCTAACTTCAACTTTATGAAGACTGAGAAAGGTGAGAAAACTGTAGAAGAATATTTTGTTCATGAGGTTTAAATAAAAAAAGGAGACTATCTCAACATAAAAGTGCAAAGAAAAGCAGCAAGTGCCAATATTGAAACTGAAATTATCTGTTATCTAGAAGATCTAGATAACGTAACTGATAAAGATGACTACACTAAATAATAGGTTTAAATGTACATAAAACAGCCTCATCTTGTTCTGATTTTTAGAGGGAATGCTTTCAATTTTTCTCCATGGAGAATGATGTTGGCCTTGGATTTATCATATATAACTTTTACAATCTTGAGGCAAGATCCTACTACCCCTACTTTTTCTAGTGTTTTGAACATGAAGGGGTGTTTTATTTTGTTAAATGCCTTTTCTGCATCTATTGAGATTATTTTAGTCTATAAATCTATTGATGTTATGAATTATGTTCATAGATTTCTGTATGTTGAACCAAACTTCTATCCATGAGATGGACCCCACTTGATCATGGTGCTTTTTAATAGGTTTTTGTATGCGATTTTCCAGAATTTTCTTGAATTTTTTTTCATCTATGTTCACCAAGAATATAGGTCTGAAGTTTTCTTTCCTTAGTGTGTTTTTGTATGATTTTGTATCAGAGTGATATACTAGCCTCATAGAATGAGTTTGGAAGGGTTCCCTTCTTTTCTATTTCATGAAATAATTGGAGAATTATTGGTGTTGATTCTTCTCTGAAGGTCTTATAGAACTCAGCTGAGAAGCTGTCTGGTCTTGGGCTTTCCTTAATTGATAGTCTTTTGATGAGTCTTCTATTTCATTGCTTGAAATTGATCCATTTAAATTGTATATGTTCTCCTGATTCAGTGTGGGTAGGTCATATGTTTCTAGAAATTTGTCGATGTCTTCAAGATTTTCTATTTTATTGGAGTATAAATTTTCAAATTGTTTCTAATTATCTTCTGTATTTCAGTGGTGTCCATCATGATAGTTCCTTTTTATAGGTAGTGTCCATCATGATAGTTTCTTTTTCATGGTGAATTTTAGTAATTTGAGTTTTCTCTTTCTCTTTGTTAGAGTGACTAACGGTTTATCAAGTTTATTTATTTTTTTCAAAGAATCCACTTATTGTTTTATCAATTTTTTGAATTGCTACTTTTGTTTGAATTTCATTTATTTCAGCTCTGATTTTAATTATTTCCAATCTTCTACTGCTTTTGGTGTTGATTTGTGATTCTTTATCTAGGGCTTTGAGATGTAATGCTAAGTCATTTATTCATTGACTTTCTAATCTTTTAATGAATGAGTTCAATGCAATTAACTTTATTCTTAGCATTGCCTTCAAAGTATCTGTTTTAGTCATATATTTCACCACTCTGACTAAAAGATCTGACCAGAACAATTTTAAAGGAGGAAAAGTTTATTTGAGGGCTCATGGTTTCAGAGGTCTTAGTCCATAGAAGGCCAGCTCCATTCTCCAGGGCTCAAGGTGAGGCAGAACATCATGGCAGGAGAATGCGGCAGAGGAAAGCAGCTCAGATTATCATAAAGCAGAGAGAGAGAAACTCCACTTGCCAGATAAAAATATGTATCCTAAAACCACACCCTCAATTTCCTCCTCCAGCCCCACACTACCACTTCAGTTGCCACTCAGTCAATCCCTATCAGGGAATTAGTTTCCTTATTGTGTTAAGACCCTTATAACACAATCATTTCTCCTTTGAAACTTCTTGCATTGTCTTACATGTGAGCTTTTGGGACCACTATATCTAAACCATAACATTCCGGCCTTGGCTCCCAAAAACTCACATTCATCTGACAATGCAAAATACATTTAATTCCACAGTCTCAATAATTCCAAGATTGCTCAAAGTTCAAGTCCAAAGTTGTCTCTGAGGTTCAGTGCAATCTCACATTGTTAGCTTCAGTAAAATTAAGAGCAATTTACAAATATCCAGTGTATAATGGTACAGAATAAACATTTCCACTTACAAAATTAGGGGCATAGAAAGAAAGGATAGGACCGAAGCAAGATCAAAATCCAACCAGGTAAACAAGTTCTGTAGTTTCATGTCCAGCATCTGGCACATGGGGAACATGATGTTCTCTCCAAAGAGCTTGTGTGGCTCCATCCCTCTGGCCTTGTCTGTTGCAGCCCAAGTGGTCTTTCTGCTATTTTGTTTCTGCTCAAATCCTGTTGCTTCCTCAAACAATGTCCTACATTACTGGCATTTCTTATTCTCATGGGTCTTCTCTGCTGCTTTGACTTTTTCCCCATATCTTCACACTCTGACTTCTCTGAGGGTGCCCACAGAGACTTTAACTATACTGCCCTTTACCTGGTCTCCAAGGCCTGCCTTTGAAATCTTGGTGGAACCCTCCATGACCCCATAACTCCAGCATCCTGCATTCCTGCAGAACCAACACCATGTGGTTGTGCCAAGGTCTGCTGCCAACTGGAGCAGTAAGTCCAGACTCCAGGAACCCTTACTGCGTTGCGACAACCTCTGCCTGGGTAGCTGAGAATGTTGTAAAAACTTCTTAGCCTCCTCTGTGCAATATGAGTGCCCCACTGGTCTCTTCTCTAGATGAAATTTATTTTTACTTCCTGGAGTGTTAGATGGGTGTGGTCTTGCCAACTCCTGAGAATCCCTGAAGCCATATTTCTTATTGTCTCTAGGCAAGGTCTTTAGAATTTCTTTAGCGGCAGTAATGTCTTTACAAATGCAGTGTCCTTAGCCATAGTTTTACTCCTGCTTTTCACATCAAAGTTTTTCAAATCTTCCTGCTCTGCTTTCTGCTCCTAATTATTACAATAAATTTGACTAATAGTCACCAACGATATCCATGGCATTGCCTGAATGCTATGCTGTCTAGAAATTGCTTCTGCCAGATTAAGAAGTCCATTGCTTTTAAAATCAGTCTTCAGAAAGTCTCAGGACACAGGCAAAATGCAGACAACTTTTCAGCTAGAACATAGTACAAATGGCTTCTAGTCCAAATACCAATAGTGTTCATCTTTTTCCCAAAACCCTTTTTGAGCCCTACTGGAATTCTGGTCTTCTTAGCTCCCACCAGAATTGGCCATTAAGCTCCATTTACAACAACCTAAAGCAGTTCTGGCTTGCACTTTTTAGCCAAATTTATTGTGTTATTCAGAAGAAGAACGAAGAGCAGAAAGATTTGAAACCTTGGACTTGAAAGATAGGAGTAACATTACTCCTAAGAAAGTTAACAGTTATTAAAGGCATTACTGCCACTAAAGAAATGCTTAAGATTTCCCAGAGACAATAAGAAAGATAGCTTGATGGCATTCCATAAATTGGCAAGACCACCCACCTCAGGCTCAAGGGAGTAAATTAAAAATTATCTTGAGAAGAGATCAGGGGAGCATCCTTCTTCTATTAAGGGGCCTATGAAGTTATTTCACCATGTTCAGCCACCTAAGGACTAAGAGGTTGCTGCAGCCAGGGTCCATGGAGCCTTGGCTACTCCTAAAGATGTTGGCACACCTTGGCATCGACCATGTTGTGTTAGTTAATTCTAGCAGGGTGCTTGAATTAGGGCATCATGGAGGCTACCACCAATATTTCCAAGGAATGAGAGGCCGGGCAAAGTGAGGCAGGTTTAGAGTCCCTGTGAACCCCCCCACCACCATCACCAGAGGGCAGTGTGTGGAAATGAGAGGAAGAAGCCAAAGCTGAAGTGGAAACTCCTGAAATTTAGAAATGCCAATAACATTGGATGACTGCCTAGAAAAGCTGCAGAAATAAACCTACAAAGAAGCCTTGTGTGTGGTAACCAACAAAGGCACGGGGTAGAGATACATAAACCCTGTGGACAGAAATTCATCAAGCCATGTGCACCAGATGTTGGACTTGGAGTCACAGGAAATGTTCACTCAGTGAGATTTCAGTCTTTTTTTGGTTACTTCTTTCTATGCTCCTATTTTTGTGAATGGAAATATTTACTTTGTTCCTTTATGCATTAAATACATGTAAACTGCTTTTGATTTTTATAGCATCTTACAATGTGGGTTTGCACTGAATATCAGAGGAGACTCTTGAACTTTGGGGAAATCATGGAATTGTTGAGACTATGGGAACTCTTGGAAATGAGATAAATGCATTTTGCATTGTGCCATGGTCATGAGCATTTGGGGGCCAGGGGCAGAATGTTATAACTTGGATATGAGGTGTCTCCCAAAAGCTCATGTGTAAGACAATGCAGAAAAAATTTAGAGGAAAAATAATTAAGTTATGAGAACCTTAACCTAATCAGTAAATTAATCCTCTGATTAACTAAGTGGTAACTGAATTCAGGTAAGGTATGGTTGGACGAGGTGAGCATTAGGAGTATGCCTTTGGGGTATATATTTTGTATACAGTGTAAGGAGTCTTTCTTTTCTTTCTGATCATCATGTGAGCCACTTACCTTCATCACACTCTTCTGTACTAATGTTCTGTCTCACCTGGAGCCTCTAGGAATGAAATGGTTTTCTGTTGGCTGAGATCTCTGAAACAGTGAATCCCCAGATAAAGTTTTCCTCCTCTACAATTGTTCTGGTCAGGTCATTTAGTCACAGCCCCCATCTTCCAAAAAATGCTTACAAAAGAATAATGGTGCAAATGCTTCCAGAGCATATATGTACCGGCATTTCCAAAGGCTTCTTGATCATTGCTTCCTAGAGAAATCCTGGTGTCCCTCTCTCAGAGCTCCATAGTAATAATACTAGGAATATCCTTGCTGTTTGTTCTCTGTTAATACCTCCACAAGATGCAAAGTTGCTACTCAAATTTTTCAAAGATAACAGTTTAATAAAACAAGCTAGAACATTATAAATAAAATCATTTCTTGGGGTAAGAGGCAGCACAGTAGATAGAAACCAGAATTTTCTTAATCTTGTTAAGGATTATTATTTGTACTTATATTTTTGTTATAGCAGTAACACATATTCCCAATAGAACTACTATAAAATTTTATTTTCTTCAATTTTGTCTAGACATGAAGCACTAAAATTTATTAATAGCATTAGTTTAATTTTCAATGATTAATGGACTGATTCCTTTTTTTACTTTAAAGATCATAGTAATAAAATTTATTTTCAGAAATGTTACTGCAGTTGTATGTATCCATAAAATGTACCATTAGTGATAAACATAATAATGCAAGTTTATAAGTCTATGTCATTCTCAGCAAAAGTTTGTTTTTATTATGTGAGACCCAGAGGCATACTATATTTTCAATGGTAGAATCAATTTCTTTCAATATTTTCTTTGTATAAACATAGTACTCATCTCTTGAGGCATTTAATGTAGTTTTCCTGGATTGTGGTTATCTCCATTTAATTTTCTTCCATATTAGATTTTAGCCTCCTATAGGACACTATTTATTTTTAGAACTCTATTATAAGCTGAACACACTGAAGGCAACAAAAGTGTGTAGTTAGAAGGAATAATTAAAGTCAAGTCTCCATCCTGCACCAAATAGTCCTCAGCGGATCATTTCAACTCATTTGTATTATGGGCAAAATTGACCACTGACTAATATAAAAAATAGTGTGTGATGCTGAAAACTTCATAGATAAAAAATCCTTACTACAGGTATTATTATTCTAAATGGAGTGTTACACATTTAGATATTGCTATTCTGGAGCTTGATCCTATTGAAAACCTGTCCCATAGCATTATTTTATTGTTGTGTAAATATTTTTGCCCTATTATTAATGTCCACCTTTCTTAGCTCTTTACTTATTACATGAACACCCAGTATCTTCCATCTGAATGTGACTTGTTAACTTAGAAACTACAGAAATTCATTGTCTCTAATAATGGCCATCAACTGATCCCCTTGGTACTGTGAAATAATAAACATGAGTTTTAATACCCTGAAATATTTGCACATTCTTTATACAAAGAAAGATTTATTAAAAGCTTTTAATTTTCATGTCCTAAGTAAAAGTACCTATAGCATTAGATTCATATTGTGGAAGAGTGTCATTTTTGGAAGAGTGTCCCTGGCTGGTGGTAATTTCATTGCTTTTTCCTGATAGTACCAGCATTAGACTGACACCAAAACCATGAATTTGACACTCTCAAAGTCAGTTAGCTTGTCTATGTTTCATTTGGAAATCAACACCAATCATATACCTCCTAGTTCTGCACACGGAGGGGAAAAGCAGGGTAATATGCATAATTAAAGATAATTCTTAGGAAAAGGATATTACCCAAGATCAACTGATGGCTAGTAGATAATCCATTCTGTCAGAACTAAATAATATAGTATCCTGTGCTTCCAATTAGGATAACAGGAGTGAAAGATTTTAATTCCACATTGACTCCACTATCTAATAGTTAGAAATGTAAACAGCAAAGAACAGGCACAACATTTTTATTTGTCATTTTTCTATTCCTATTTATATAAAATCTAAAGTATGCTATTTAACACCATCATCCAACACTCAATAATTTCCACATTGTTTTGAAAAATCGCCTAGCAAACTATGTATGGCAGACACTGTTTTAGGTTTTGAATAGACAGAAATGTAAAAAGCAGAAAAAAAAAATCTGTGCCCTTCATAGAGCTTGCATTTCAGTGAGGATGAACCAGGAATTAGAAACAAAAGAAAAAACCAACACGTTGATTCATTTATAATAAATAAGATGACATGCTGTGAAGGAAAAAGACAGATAGTAAGAATATATTTTTATTAAAATAAGGTACACATTACAGGCTTATCTAGATGGTGAAATCTGAAACAGTTCAAGAAGCAAGCCTAGAAGAAAAGTGAGTAAGGGACTATCAAAACAGAAGTACAAAGTTCTTGTTTAAGTTCTCCCATGCTTCAGAAAAGTAGCAGTAGAGAAGGCCTGGAGAGTTATGGGATAGAAGGAAACAGGAGAGATGGGGGGGTGCTAGGTGTTCACATCCTGTATGGTCTTTTCATGTTAGTTTGAGATATAATTCACTTATAAAACTCACCCATTTAAAATATAAAATTAAGGAATTTATTTGTTGCATATTTGCTAAGTTCCAAAATATTAACACCACCTAATTTTATAATGTTTGCTTTACCTTAAAAAGAATTCTGAGCAGGCCCAGCGGCCTGCCGGTGTGGTGGACACATCGCCCCAATTGGAGGAGGGGCGGACCAGAGCCGCTGCCCGCGCCTGCAAGACAGGCAGACCTGCGACTGATCCGCAGAGCAGGCCCAGTGGCCCGCCGGTGTGGTGGACACATTACCCCAATTGGAGGACGGGCAGAGCAGAATCGCTGCCCGCGCCTGCAAGGTAGGCAGACCTGCAACCTACTAGGAGAACAGGCCCACCCAGCAGCCCCTCGGGTGGTAGACACATCACCCCAATTGGAGGAGGGCCCAGCTGCCACCCACAAGGTAGGCAGACCCCGCATCCCGGAGAAGGGGCCCAGTGGCATGCCGGCCTAGTTGAAGGATTACCACAATTGGAGGAGGGGCACAGCCGCCGCCTGCGCCTGCAAGGTAGGCAGACCTGCAACCTGGAGAACAGGCCCAGCGGCCTGCCAGCATGATAGACAGATCACCCCTATTGGGGGAGGGGCCAAGCCATTGCCCGCAAGGTAGGCAGACCACTCGATCTGGAGAAGGAGCGCAGTGGCACACTGGAGTGATAGACAGATCACCCCAAATGGAGGAGGAGCACAGCCACCACCCGCCCCTGCAAGAGAGACTTTGCAACTATACAAGAGCAATATAAATATATAGGGGGAAAATTCAATAACACAACAGTTTCACCAAGCAGAAAGAAACGCGAGCAGTATGAAAAGACAAGGAAAGAAAGGACCACAAACAATGCAGATGAACTCAACTTTAGAAGAGGTAATAGCTGTAGCAGATGGAATTTCAGATAAAGAATTCAGGATTGATGTGCTTCAGATGATCTGGAGTCTCAAGGAAGACATTAGACAGCAAAATCAGACAAGGAAAGATCACTTTGACAATGAATTACATAAACAAATCCAAGAAGCAAAAGATCAACTATATAGGGAGATAGAGATTATAAAAAACAAACAGAAATCCTAGAAATGCAGGAAGCAATGAACCAACTTAAAAACTCAAATGAGAATACTACCAGCAGAGTAGAACACTTAGAAGATAGAACATCAGACAATGAAGACAAAGTATTTCAACTTGAAAAGAACATAGACAGCTCAGGGAGACTGTTAAGAAACCATGAGCAGAACATCCAAGAAATCTGGGATAACATAAAGAGACCAAACTTAAGAGTCATTGGGATACAGGAAGGTATAGAGGTCCAAACCAAAGGAATGAGCAATTTGTTCAATGAAATAATACGAGAAAACTTCCCAGACTTGAAGAATGAGACACAATCCCAAATCCTAGAAGCCTACAGGACGCCAAATGTGCAAAATCATAAGAGATCCACACCTAGACACGTTATAATGAAGATGCCCAACATACAGAATAAGGAGAGAATTTTAAAAGCTTCAAGAGAAAGGAAGCAGATTACATTTAGGGGTAAAACAATCAGGATAACAGATGATCTTTCAACACAATCTCTGAAAGCTAGAAGATCCTGGAACAACATATTTCAAATGCTGAAAGAAAATGGGTTCCAACCAAGAATTGTGTATCCAGTTAAATTAAGCTTCAGGATGGAAGATGAAATTAAAACCTTTCACGATAACAAAAGTTAAAAGAATTTGCAGCTAGAAAACCATCTCTTCAAAACATCCTCAGCAAAACATTACAGGAAGAGGAAATGGAAAATAACAATGAAAACCAACAGTGGGAGGTAGTACAGTAAAGGGAAAAAATAATCAAAGAGGAAAAACAAACCATGTTTAGTAACATAAATAAACAAATATGGCTGGAAGAACAATCCATATCTTAATAATAACCCTAAATGTTAATGGCTTAAACTCACCAATTAAGAGAAACAGGCTAGTAGAATGGATCAAAAAAAAAAAAAAAGATCCAACAATATGCTGCCTACAGGAGATGCATTTGATAGGAAAAGACATACATAGACTGAAGGTGAAAGGTTGGGAAAAATCATATCACTCATATGGACTTCGGAAACAAGCAGGAGTGTCCATACTCATATCAAATAAAATAGCTTTCAAGCCAAAGTTAATCAACAGGGATAAAGAGGGACACTACATACTGCTCAAGGGAACTATACACCAACAAGACATAACAATCATAAATATATATGCTCCAAACAATGGTGCAGCTATGTTCCCCAAACAAACTCTTCTCAAGTTCAAGAGTCTAATAGACCACCATACAATAATTATGGGAGACTTCAACACACCTCTCTCACCACTGGACAGATCTTCCAAACAAAAGTTGAATAAAGAAATTATAGAACTCAATAATACATTTAATAACCTAGACTTAATTGACATATATAGAATATACCACCCAACATCAAGCAGTTACACTTTTTTCTCAGCAGCACATGGATCCTTCTCAAAAATAGATCATATATTATGTCACAGGGCAACTCTTAGACATTATAAAGGAGTCGAGATAATACCATGAATCTTATCTGATCATAATGGAATGAAACTGGAAATCAACGATAACAGAAGGAAGGAAAAATCATGCATCACTTGGAGAATAAACAATAGGTTACTGAATGATAAATGGGTCATAGAAGACATCAAGGAGGAAATCAAAAAATTCTTAGAGATAAATGAAAACACAGACACAACATATCGGAATCTATTGGACACAATGAAAGCAATTCTAAGAGGAAAATTCATTGCCTGGAGTTCATTCCTTAAAAAAAGACAAAACCAACAAATAAATGATCGCACACTTCATCTCAAAATCCTAGAAAAAGAAGAGCAAAACAATAGCAAAAGAAGTAGAAGGCAAGAAATAATTAAAATCAGAGCTGAAATTAATGAAATCAAAACAAAAGAAACAATTGAAAAAATTGACAAAACTAAAAGTTGGTTCTTTGAAAAAATAAATAAGATCGACAGACCCTTAGCCATACTAAGGAAGAGAAGAGAGAGAACTCAAATTACTAGCATACGGGATGAAAAAGGTAATATCACAACAGACACTTCAGAAATACAGAAGATAATTACAAATTATGTTGAATCCTTATACTCCAATAAAATAGAAGATAGTGAAGGCATCGATAAATTTCTTAAGTCATATGATCTACCAAGATTGAGTCAGGAGGATATAGACAACCTAAACAGACGAATATCAATCGATGAAATAGAAGAAGCCATCAAAAGACTACCAACTAAGAAAAGCCCAGGACCAGATGGGTATACAGCAGAGTTTTACAAAACCTTTAAAGAAGAACTAATATCAATACTTTTCAAGCTATCCCAGGAAATAGAGAAAGACAGAGAACTTCCAAATTTATTCTACGAGGCCAACATCACCCTGATTCCTAAACCAGACAAAGACACTTCAAAGAACGAAAACTACAGACCAATATCTCTAATGAATCTAGATGCAAAAATCCTCAATAAAATTCTGGCGAATCAGATACAAAAAAAAATTTTATCAAAAAAAATTGTGCACTATGATCAAGTAGGATTCATCCCTGGGATGCAAGGCTGGTTCAATATATGGAAATCAATAAATGTTATTCACCACATCAATATACTTAAAGATAAGAACCATATGATCATCTCGATAGATGCAGAAAAAGCATTCAACAAAGTACAGCATCCCTTTATGTTCAAAACTCTAGAAAAACTAGGGATAACAAGAACATACCTCAATATTGTAAAAGCTATCTATGCTAAGCCTCAGGCTAGCATCATTCTGAATGGAGAAAAATTGAAGGCATTCCCTCTAAAATCTGGAACAAGACAGGGATGCCCTCTCTCACTACTTCTGTTCAACATAGTTCTGGAAACACTGGCCAGAGCAATTAGACAGAAAAAAGAAATTAAAGGCATAAAAATAGGAAAAGAAGAACTTAAATTATCACTGTTTGCAGATGATATGATTCTATACCTAGCAGACCCAAAAGGGTCTACAAAGAAACTATTAGAGCTAATAAATGAATTCAGCAAAGTGGCAGGATATAAAATCAACATGCATAAATCAAAAGCATTCCTGTATATCAGTGACAAATCCTCTGAAATGGAAATGAGAACAACCACTCCATTCACAATATCCTCAAAAAAAATAAGATACTTGGGAATCAACCTAACAAAAGAGGTGAAATACTTATACAATGAAAATTACAGAACCCTAAAGAGAGATATAGAAGAAGATCTTAGAAGATGGAAAAATATACCCTGTTCATGGATAGGCAGAACCAACATCATCAAAATGGTGATATTACCAAAAGTTCTCTATAGGTTTAATGCAATGCCAATCAAAATCCCAATGGCATTTCTTGTAGAAATAGAGAAAGCAATCATGAAATTCATATGGAAAAATAAAAGACCCAGAATAGCAAAAACAACTCTAAGCAGGAAGTGTGAATCTGGAGGTATAGCGATACCAGACTTCAAACTATACTACAGAGCAATAGTAACAAAAACAGCATGGTACTGGTACCAAAACAGGCAGGTGGACCAATGGTTCAGAATAGAGGACAAAGAGACCAATCCACAAATTTACAACGATCTTATATTTGATAAAGGGGCTAAAAGCATGCAATGGAGGAAGGATAATATCTTCAGCAAATGGTGCTGGGAAAACTGGAAATCCATATGCAATAAAATGAAACTGAATCCCTTTCTCTGGCATGCCCAAAAGTTCACTCAAAATGGATCAAGGAGCTTGATATAGAATCAGAGACATGGCATCTGATAGAAGAAAAAGTTGGCTATGATCTACATACTGTGGGGTCGGGCTCCAAATTCCTCAACAGGACACCACCCATAGCACAAGAATTAATAACTAGAATCAACAAATGGGGACTTAATCAAATTAAAAAGTTTTTTCTCAGCAAAAGAAACAATAAGAAAGGTAAATAGGGAGCCTACATCCTGAGAACAAATCTTTACTCCTCCCACTTCAGATAGAGCCCTAATATCCAGAGTATACAAAGAACTCAAAAAATTTAAAAAGAAAACAAATAACCCAATCAACAAATGGGCCAAGGACCTGAACAGACACTTCTCAGAGGAGGACACACAATCAATCAACAAGTACATGAAAAAATGCTCACCATCTCTAGCAGTCAGAGAAATGCAAATCAAAACCACCCTAAGATACCATCTCATTCCAGTAAGATTGGCAGCCATTATGAAGTCAAACAACAATAAGTGCTGGCAAGGATGTGGGGAAAAGGGTACACTTGTACATTGTTGGTGGGACTGCAAATTGGTGCAGCCAATTTGGAAAGCAGTATGAAGATTCCTTGGAAAGCTGGGAATGGAACCACCATTTGACTCAGCTATTCCCCTTCTGGGTCTGTTCCCTAAAGACCTAAAAAGAGCATACTACAGGGACCCTGCTACATGGATGTTCATAGCAGCACAATTCACAATAGCAAGACTGTGGAACCAACCTAGATGCCCTTCAATAGAGGAATGGATAAAAAAAAAATGTGGCATTTATACACAATGGAGTATTACTCTGCATTAAAAATGACAAAACCATAGAATTTGCAGGGAAATGGATGGCATTAGAGCAGATTATGCTAAGTGAAGCTAGCCAATCCCTAAAAACAAATGCCAAATGTCTTCTTTGATATAAGGAGAGTAACTAAGAACAGAGTAGGGAGGAAGAGCATGAGAAGAAGATTAACATTAAACAGGGATGAGAGGTGGGAGGGAAAGGGAGAGAGAAGGGAAATTGCATGGAAATGGAAGGAGATCCTCAGGGTTATACAGAATTACATACAAGAGGAAGTGAGGGGAAAGGGAAAAAACAAGGGGGAGAAATGAATTACAGTAGATGGGGTAGAGAGAGAAGAGGGGAGGGGAGGGGAGGGAAGGGGGAATAGTAGAGGATAGGAAAGGCAGCAGAATACAACAGACACTAGTATGGCAATATGCAAATCAGTGGATGTGTAACAGATGTGATTCTGCAATCTGTATATGGGGTGAAAATGGGAGTTCATAAC
Source organism: Urocitellus parryii (assembly GCF_045843805.1). NCBI lineage: Eukaryota > Metazoa > Chordata > Mammalia > Rodentia > Sciuridae > Urocitellus > Urocitellus parryii. The sequence continues at coordinate 52,490,296 of NC_135536.1, forward strand.
CCACTTGAATCAAAGTGTGAAATATGATTTGTCAAGAACTATGTAATGTTATGAACAACCAACAATAAAAATTAAAAAATATATATAGATAGTTACAGGTAGAACAAAATATGGCATTCAAAAATTTCTGAATCACTCAAATTCAGGCATTGTAAACACCTTACCCAATGACATTAGCTCTATTTTAAGACTTTCTTAAACACATATCTGTAATTGTTATTATTTTATGATTTTCATTATTTTGATAATTATTTTGATAATGAAAACCAGCATATATAAGTGTGACTTCTTTGAAAAGCAAATTATAATATGTATCAAGAAACAAAATGTGTATTTTATCTCTTACAAAAAAAAAAGAATTCTGTACTCTTGGACAGCCTTTTCCCACCTGTATTTACCTGCCACCAGCTCCAGGGAATCTCTGGTCTATAATGATTTGCGTATTCTGTATATTTCACATAAATAAAAATCCTAAAATTTCTTGTCTTTAATAATTATATTTATTCACTTTTCATAAAGTTTAGAGATGTTTGCCTGTGGTGGCATGCCTCAGTATTTCATTCCATTTTATTGAACAAATTTTGTTGAATTATTTGCTTTAAGTGTTATCTATGTTCTCAGTGTCATGTGCATCATGAATATTTCTCCCATTACGTTGTCTTTTAACTTTCACTGAAGTAATGAATCCATTGTCATTATTTACAGCACAAAAGTCGTCTTTGTTTTTAATTTTGATAAAATCAAAATTTTAAAATTTCTTATCACTTGTGGTTTAGATGTTTCATGTAAGAAACCATCACCTACCCCAGGGCACAAAGATTTACTCCTGTGTTTTTTATAAGAATATTATAGTTTTTTACTTCATATTTAAGTCTTTGATTCATTTGTGTGTGTGTGTGTGTGTGTGTGTGTGTGTGTGTTGTGTTAGTGCCTAAACATCATGTGGATATGTGGACATTTACCTTACTCAGCATTATTTACTAAAAACACTACCTTTTGCCCAATTTAAATGTGTCAGCCCTATTATTGGGCATCAATTGACCCTAAAAATATGGGTTTATTTCTGGGCTCTCCACTTTATTCCAGTAATCTGTCTTTATGTCAGTATCATTCTGTTTGATTACTATAGATTTATGGAGTAGGAAAGGCAGAACACCATCTCCAGGCTTTTAAGAGTTTTAGGATGGTCCTGAGAATTAAATTGAGATAAAACAGAGTAACAGGTGGAGAGCATACAAATGTGAATACATTTTACCTGACAGAGGTAATAAGGAAATGAAGTCTCAAAGAAGTGGTGATGCTGAAATGCTTTTATACCACATTGTATAACTTTGGACAAGTAACTAAAATATGTGAGGACAGTAAGGGGAAAATGAGAATTATTTTAAGAAGGTCTGTTTGTCAAAGTTCTCTGGACAAGGAGGAGTATCTCTTTTCTCTTAGTCTATGGAGGGTGTCTTTCACACGGCAGTTATTAATCTCCTGTGTTAGGCAAGAAAGTGGAGATGAAAGTGCCCTTTCTACATCTGCTGTTTGTCAAGTGATTTTACCTCAAAACAATCCCTATGCCAAACTGGCATACTTTTGGGGGAGGGATGCATATTCTGCCACCTCTCCATAGTAATTTTGAGATGAAGATAAATTAAATTTGAATCCTCCAACTTTGTTCTTTGTCAAGATTGTTTGTCTATTCTGAGTTCAGTGTACAAGTTTGTTGGCTATGATGTCTGTGAATTTTATGATCAGCTTGTCAATTTCTGAAGAAAATTGGGATTTTAATAGAAACTTCAATTAAATCTGGGGAAACATAGGGAATAATATAATCTTAATAACATTAAGTGTTTTAATCCATTGTCAAGGGCGTTTTTCCATTTATTTTAGGTTTCTTAAATTTCTTTGCACAAATTTCTTCTTTTGTTAAATGAATTTTATTCTTTTTGATGTTATTTTAAATAGAATTGCTTTATTAACTAAAAGTATTGGTTGTTTATTGCTGATATCTAGAAATACAACTGACATTTTATTGTAGGAATATACCACTAGACATGTCCTCGAAGCACACTTTGGTTACATCCCCTAAATCTTATAATATTATATTTTCCACTTTTATCGTATCACATTATCATATCCTTTGTTATTTCTTCTTTGGCCCATTAGATATTTAGGAGTGTTATTTTTAATTTCCCCAAATTTGTTAATTATCCAAATCCCATTCTCTAATGGGCATTCAGTTTAATTTCTTTGTGGTCATAGGAAATATTTCATAAGAGTTAAATCACTTATATTTATTAAAACATATTAGTAAATGGTCTGCCCTGGAGAATGCTTTCTGGGCACTTGATAAGAATATGTATTCACCTACTATTGGGTAGAGTATTCTACAAATGTCTGCTAGGTCTAATTGTTTTATGCAGCTGCTCAAATTTTCTATTTATTTATTGATATTCTTTCTTTGCACTTCCAACTATGGTTGAGAGTGCAACACTGCAACTTCCAATTATTATTATTGAATTGTCTATTTCTCCATTCATTTTTATGAGTATTTGTTTCATGAATTTTTCAAACTTGGTTGTTAGATATATATATGTCTATATGTGTCTCTATATATGTCTATATACAAATATGTACATATATATATATATATATATATATTAGTAATTCATTCTTTTATCATTATAAAATTCCATGATAACAGTCTTTCTATTTAAGTATATTTTAGAAGATATTCCTGTGCCCTTTTGTTAGTCTTTGCAAGGTCTACATTTTCATAGGCTTTTAATCTCAACCTATTTTTGTAACTCAATCTATAGTATCTTGATTTTTATTGAGATAAAAATAGAAAGACACTGATGGGTTATGAACAGAGCCTTGACATGATTTGTTTTAAATTTAAAAAGATTCCCTGACAGCTCTGTTGAGTAGTACTGTTGTGCAGTGGTACATGCATGGCATTATATATGGCAAAATCTATATAACATACAGCACGAGGGAACCCTGATAAGAACTACAGACTTTAAATAATGAAAATGTATCAAATTGACTCAGCAATTATAACAAATATACCACACCAATTTCTGATATCAGTGACAAGGGAAACTGAGGGTGGAGGCAGGAGTATGTGAGAACTCAGTGCTTTCTACCCTTTTTATGTAAATGTAACACTTGCTCTAAAAAGTTGCCTATTAATTAAAAACTAGATTGTTCTACTACAAATTTCTTATTCATTTTGACTAGTATTGATTATCTTAAAAATTTCTTAAGTCATTAGGTCTATACTAAAAAGTAGATTTTTTAAAATTATATAATTTTTAATAATCATTTCTAGCTAATGACTCACTTCAAATCAATAGTGCTTAAGATATTCTTGAAATATATCATTCAGTTATGGTCATCAAATGTAAATATATTGATATGGATAAATACATATCTCCAAGTTAAATTGAAATATTCAAATTAAGCTGACAATAAGTTTATCAGAAGGACTCACAAAGGTTTATAATTCAACTTACCTAAAATATTTTAAAGGATTTTATCCTACTTCAATATAGAGATATATCCAACCAGACTAAAAAGCAGTTTATAGTAAATACAGTAGACATGTAAATATTACATATTTTGAACATTAAAATATATAAATATTACATATTTTGAACATTGTGAATACATAATGTATTATCTATTTGACATGCAAGAAAGAAGTCATTCATTGCAAAACTTATTTGTTAACCTAAAACTTACAGTTTTAGACATAATATGCATAATATGACTCTCCTTCTTTACTATTAAAATTTCTAACATTTTACTGAAGTATTTTCCAAAGGACACTGAACCCCAATGCATTTTATTTAATTCTATGCAAAAAGAAAGTGTTAAAATAGGTTGGTAAAATGAGTTGGAGAATCACTGAATAGTAAAATTCTTCCCTACCAGAGACTTAGTACACATTAGCATTTTAAAGACTCTAAGCTATCTTGCACTAAAGAAAGCTCTTTTACTTTGTTTAACTCAGCATTTTCAAACTTATTTGACCAGAGAACTCTTTTTTTCTTCCCTTAAAGAACACTATTACCATCTCAAAAAGATGATATGTTTCACAGAAACTATTAGGGATATACTACTCTTATTCAATTTTTTCATTTTATATTTGGGAAGATGGAGGACCTAAAAAAGTTAGAAAATAACCCAAAGTAAGTTAGATAATTACTTCAAATAATATATCAACCTACTAACAAAAATAGAATCATTCAAATTAGATGTTTTCCTGAGTGCTTCAAGTTCTTTTATCTTACACTTTTTAGTATTGGTATGAATGTTCTGGTATGAATGTGTTAATTTGAAGGGTGTGTAAATTATGTTAGACTTACTTTTTTAAAGACAATCTATGTGTGTGCATATTCACTTACACATAGCAAATCTCATGTGTTTATCTATGTGTTTTTATGAGTTTCTTTATGTCTCTGAGTATTACTTGTGCATGTGCACCTGAATACTTATGTTTATTTATATGCACCCTAATAAGAATTGAGAAAGAGCAATACATAAATTACCCTCAGTAAGGAGATCATTTCAAACATACTGTATTAGGACATTACCTAGCAGGGAAAAATATAAAGCACCACAGGGTACAGAAATTGCTTCTCGGCAATGCACTGCATTACATCATGAAAATATTGAGGTCAAGGCTCAGTTCAACAGACTTGATTCATTGAATGTGTCAGACATTAATTCTGTAAAATACAAATATAAAGATAGGGAAATGGAATGAAGATGGAGACACATGACTAAGAAAATGGCATTCCTTTCAGTTTAGTTACCCAGTACAGCATTCCCAGTGGCTCTGGATATCAGACAACTTACATTTGTTCTCAAATTATTCTTTTGTTTGTTTGTTTGTTAGTCTCTATTTTCCTAGCAAATGTAATGCAACTCATATAATTACAGGCAAAGAGAAGTCTAGCTCCACAAAAAAAAAAAAAAAGAAAAAAGAAAATCAACCTCATTCCTTATTCTCCTTTCGGTCAAACAAAGAAGCATTTTAATGATCCAAAATACATTTTCTTCTAATATGAAACATAAAACTCATTTAATATTAAGTAATTTTCTGTCTACTCAAATGTGTATATTTTTACCCACTACTTTAGCATAAATTATTTGAATAAGAAAATATTGAGTTACTAAAGTGTCTGAGCATTTAACTAACATTTCACATGAATTACAATGGGGTCAATGATTCTATGCAAAGAGTAAATTCCACTCATAGGTTCGCCTGCAATGTATGAGTTATTTTCATCAGAGAAATGCCTCTATAAAGACTCCTACCACCAAATGAATGTGCTTGGATGCTTAACAGAACATCTGGACAAGAGACAAATGGAAATGATAACTAATTAAGTCCACTAAAGGGAAAAGAATGTTGCTTGCATAATAACTACTGCAGGAAGTATTTTCAGAATTTAATTAGAGAAAACAATTATTAATAGAAAAAACAACTAATAAAGATAATAATGTTTAAAATTTGAACTTTGGCATGTGGCATGCCAAGAATTAAAATCATTTTGCTGTAAAATGTTACCATATGTATTTAATTTTTGTCTCTTATTGCTGCGTAGAAATCATGTGTTTAGTAGCTTAAAAGAACTTGAATTATTTCATCATGTTAGAACATGGGTTACTTAGCTTCTGTGTTCAGGGCTTCATGAGATTGAAAGCAAATATCTGTGGGGCTGTGATTTATGTCCAAAGCATTGTCCTCTTCTAAGATCATCACTTGTGAGCAGAATTCAGTTTGTTGTGATTATAGGACTAAGATTCCTGTTTTCTTTCTGGTTTTTAGACACCGGTAGCCTTCAATTAGAAAAGAGCTACCTTACTTAATATTCTTTGTGTCCGAGAGTGCTATATATTGCACTGTTATCTACATAATCTTAACTAAAACAAACATTTAGAAAACAGCATTTGCAAAGAGCAGAACTTTCCTATTAGGCAGTCAGTCAAGAGTTTCAGACTATATCACAAAAAACGTGTTTTGAGGAAAAATTAGAATTCTTTTTTTTTAATATTTTTAGTTATACATGGGCACAATATCTTTATTTTCTTTTCTTTTTTTTTTTTTATGCGGTGCTGAGGATCAAACCCAGGGTCTCACACATGAAAGGCGAATGCTCTACCACTGAGCCACAACCCCAACCCGAAAAATTAGAATTCTTAAGGCTTGCCTCAGTTCTCACAATAAGCTTAAAATTCCCACTCTATGTACTTCTACCTACTGTAAACTTACTTCTTTTCATCTCTACAAATTCTAACTATGCTATGACTTGTAAACATAATTTTTATTAATGAAAACAATGATGATGTTTTATTCTGATGATGATATATTAGTAAGATAAAAGTGCTGTAAGGTTGAAACAGAAAAATAAATTTTTAATGCTTTGTCACAAGTTTGCTCAACATTAGTACTCTTGAAATTTTAGACAGGAGAAATGATTGTTTGAGCAGCTATCCTCTGTTTCAGGATCTTTAGCAGCATCAATGGTCTCTACCTACCTACTTGGTGATAGTAACACATTACCTTAAATAATGACAACTAAAAATATTGTCATATGCAGTCAAGAGTCTCTGGGTTGGATGTTGGTGAATAAAAACATTCCTTGGTTGAGGACCACTGTTTTGCTGAAGACAGCAGATGTAGTAACAGACATCAAACTAATATTTTGTAATTTATTAGAGCTTTAATATACAAACCAGCTAATTCTCTTCCTTACATTAGAAATTGCAACGAAAGTATAAAATCATTATTTGATCTTTATTCACTAACTGATTACTAGGCATGCTTTTTCTAAGATGAGAACATTTGAACTATTTTCAAAGGTAGTCTGACCCTGCTGTTGGTGGGGTCTCTTGGATGTGTGTGACTTTAAGAATAACAGAAAATATAACTTGTGGGACTATAATCTGGGTGCAACATTTCAAACCATAGTATCTCAGGAAGAAAAAAAAAAGAAGAGAGGTCAGAATTTGAGAACTATGATGAAGTTAAATAGATGGAGAATAGGCTCTGAAATTAGTCCACGTTCCATGAACTTCAATACTGAGTAGCAGAATCCACCAGGGGGCAACAGTGCCTTATTACAGCACACAACAGGAGACAAGGCACCTTTCACTCCAGAGTGACAGAAATATCCAGAGTAATAATACATTGATGCTTCATTGGCACTATATGCAAAAGGTATCAGTTGAGTTAAAATATTATGTGTGTTTCAAAATTCAACCCAAGTGTCACTCCTCCAGGAAGAATTCTCTAATCTAAACTGTGGATCCTCATGTCCACTTCTTACTATCATAAAGCTACATTCTTCAGTCATAGCACCTATCATGATACTATAAGGACTAAATTTTCATTGCTTCTTATTATCCTGAACGCATCTTTCAGATCCAGGACTGTGACTTATTTGAACTTTGATTTCCCAAAAACAAAGATTGATGCCTTCGGTAAGTTGGTTACTAATTAAACAATGAAAAAGTTAAATAAAGAGAACACTTAATCAAAAGTAGACTGTTACAAAATTAATAAATCATACAGAATATGGGGAAGCTAAAATATAAAATTAATTGGGAAATTTAATAAGTCAAAACATTCATTCAAGATTGGCGTTTACTTACTAATTTTTTCCATCATTTGTTTTAATAAAGTGAAGCCTCATTTTCCTTTTCCCTGACACTAATCTCTCAATTTCTCTTCAGATTCATAAAAACAAAGTATAAAATGTTATTGTTCTTTTCTTTTGCTTCAGTCTCCAGAGCCTTATTTCAAAAAAAAAAAAAAAACTTAAAAAAATTCTATGACTTGACTTGTAGTGTTTCTATAAGTCATGTGTCACATACCAGGTACTGCAGATTTTTATCAGCCATGAATAAGGCTCTGTGAAGCAGTAGCTATAGTGTTTCTTCAATGTAAAAATGTACAAGTCATTCTTTTTCTCCTCTTTTTTTATTGCTGAAAAAACAACTCTTTAAAATCCAAATGTTCATAGTAAATTTTTTTTTCAAATATAAAATATATGACTAGAAGAGATTTGAGCTGAGTGATTCAGCAATGTCACTAACAGAGAAGTTATTGTACAATTTGGCGCCAGATATTGTGAATATGTATTGATGCAAACCTCTGCTCATGAACTTAGAAATGTGAGACACAGACTCATAATTTATTAAAAACCATCATGTTCCAGGAAATGTGATGAATAATCCACTCATCAATGCATGTGAATTATATGCAGCCCTTTTCCAGTAGACAGAGACTTCTGCTGAATCCACATGAATGCTCCTTATGTATATTTAATAGAAAAGCAGGTCGTTTCCTGCAGATATGCTCTGAACAGAGATAAAATGAATAGAGCAATAGCAGAATGAAAGATAGCTGTCCCACAGAGTTGACTACAAAGAGATCTAAAATGATAAGAGAAGAATAGGAAACAATGAGGGAATCTAATCAAGGCAGAAGCAATCCAAAAGTGTGTTTTAAAAGTTGAACAGGTATTTAAGATAAAATGAAGCATAACTTTTGACTTATTGAAACAGTAAAGTTAGAAAAACATATTTATGGTGCCAAAGATTGACTAGGAAATATTTGTCAGAGCTTAAAGGCATTACCTCTGGAACAAGCCAGCTGAAGTGTCTTCTGCCAAACACTAGTGGGCTCAGAGGAGGAGATCTAGCCTTAGAGTGAAAAGGCAAATATAGAGAGAATAGATACCAGTCCAAAAGAACTGCATAGTTAGTTCTCCAGTATGATAACATTTACAAGCTTGATAATTACTTTTTGAAATTGGTTTTGTAGTAGTTATATCCTCAATGGATTTTCAGATAAAGTTTCGAAGGACTTTCTAAGAAGAAAGAGGTTATTGAGATGCTAAAAGCAGGGCACGCAAAAGTCTCACAAGGGACAGGGGGTCTCCTGTAAATCCCTTGAATGGGACCAGCAAGTATGGTCAACAAAATTTGATCTTTTCTCTGACAAGGGTTATTATAGACAATATTATCACATGAAAAACATATCAGAAGGGAATCAGAGGTGATTATCACTCAATTCCACATTTCTTTAGTTATCTATACTAATTAAATCATTTTGAGATTGTATATTACTCCAGGGCAAAGAATTACATGTCAGTGTTCAGAATTGGTGGGACTGAACCTAATAGGGTCATTCAATAGTTTCAGTGTTTTAAGCAATCTTAACTATTCATAGAAGATACTCTGGCCTTGGGCGATTCTAGCCACAGGTGTTAATGCATCTTCAGAATGCAAGTGTTTGCTGGGAAAGTTGATCATTTAACAGATCAGGGGTCATTTGCTCAGATGGAACATGATTCTAAGCATTAAGCTGTCCTAGCCATATCTTGTGGACACTGCTGTTTTCAGTACTACTGCTTCCAAAGCATCATGCATAAAGGAGGATGCTCTCTATTGTTCTCTAAAGCTAAAAATCTTTTCCCTGAGGTTAGAAAAAAAATTCAAAATAATACTAGTAATATTTTTCTATTTCTTGGTAAACACCTACACAAAATGAACAAAAATTTTGGAAACTTTTATTTGAATATCTACTTCCATACAGGAACCCTAAAATTCCACAGTTTATCTGTGGTTACTTAGTTAGCTGTGGTTAGGTTAGTTCCACAGTTTAGCTAAAATTAAAACAATTCTTAAGAGTTTCCTAAGCTTAGACTCACTCATAACACAAGATTTAACTCCCTTTTGAGATGAGGGAAATACCAGTTCTCTTGTTTTCCCATAAAAACAATGAGAACAAACTCACTTAAATAATATATATATTATTTATATATAATATATTATATATTAATATTATATGTTATATACAATATATAAGTATATAAATATAAATATATAAATAAATATAAACAATATAAATATAAATATATATATATATAAATAAAATATATATAAATAAAAATAAATATATATAATATATATATATTTTTTTTATTCTAGTCTATCTGTGATTAAGTACAATAGCACAACATGTCCCAACCTTGGGATTTTTGAGATATGTTGATGTAGTACATGAAACTTTTAGTATTTATGTACAAAAGTTAATTTCTAATATTATGACATTCAGTGTATAAAAATGTATTCTTTTGCACTAACATATCTAAGTAACAGAAGAAACCTTAGAACAGTAGTTAATGGAATACTGATAACAATCTAAATGTGTTTAGAAACTAATTCAATTTTAATAATTTTATGTGAAATGAAATAGTATGCTCCTATAACAGCAAACGTTTGAAATTATATAATTTTCTAAAACCTGTTGAGAAGTTATATATAATCAGAACTTTTGTTTTAAAATACCTAGACATTAAAGATCATGTTATAATCAAGTTAAATTTCTCTCATCAAAAAGGAACTGTGGTTGTATTTTAAGAGAACTAAGAGAGGTAGGTGTGATATGGGTTTTGATTTCTATGGAAGTGTATATAGTTTCTATTTTTCCAGTTTTTATTCTAATTTGTTGCTTATGACAACAGAATGTATTACAATTCATACTACACACATAGAGCACAATTTTTGATATTTCTGGTTGTACACAAAATAGAGTCACTTTATTTGTGTCTTCATAAATGTATTCAAGGTAATTATGTTCATCTCATTCTACCATCTTTTATACCCCCATTCCTAATCTTTTCCCTACCCTCCCCTTTGCACTATCTAGAGTTCATATAATCCACGAATGCTCCCCACAAAAAAATCCATTATGAATTAGCATACTTATATCAGAGAAAACATTTGTCATTTGTTTTTTGTTTTGTTTTGTTTTTTGGCATTGGCTTACTTCACTTAGCATTATATTCTCCAACTCTATCCATTTACCTGCAAATGCCATGATTTTATTCTCTTTTAGTGCTGAGTGATATTCCAATGTGTATATATACTATATTTTTCATTCATCAACTGAGGATCATCTAGGTTAGTTCCACAGTTTAGCTATTGTGAATTGTGCTGCTATAAACACTGATGTGGCTATGTCCCTGTAGTATGCTGTTTTTAAGTCCTTTGGGTATAGACCAAGGAGAGGGATAGCTGGGTCAAATGATGGTTCCATTCCCAGTTTTCCAAGGAATCTCCATACTGCTTTCCATATTGGCTATGACAATTTGCAATCCCACTACCAGTGTATGAGTGTACCTTTTTCCTCACATCATCTCTAACACTTATTGTTGTTTGTATTCCTAATAGCTGCCATTATGGCTAGAGTGAGATGAAATTTTAGAGTAGTTTTGATTTGCATTTCTATTTGTTAGAGATGTCGAACATTTTTTCATATATTCTGAGAAGTGTCTGTTCAGTTCCTTGGCCCATTTATTGATTGGATTATTTGTATTGTTGGTGTTTAGCTTTTTGAGTTCTTTATATATCCTAGAGATTAGTGCTCCAGCTGATGTACATGTGGTAAAAATTTGCTACCAAAATTTAGGCTCTCTATTCACTTCACTGATTGTTTTTTGTGGTGAGAAGAATATTTTTAGTTTGAATCCATCTCATTTATTGATTATTGATTTTAATTCTTGTGCTATAAGAGTCTTACTAATGAAGTAGGGGGGCTGGGGATATGGCTCAAGCGGTAGCGTGCTCGCCTGGCATGCCTGCGGCCCGGGTTCGATCCTCAGGACCACATACAAACAGAGATGTTGTTTCTGCTGATAACTAAAAAATAAATATCAAAATTCTCTCTCTCTCTCTCTCTCTCTCTCTCTAAAAAAAAAAAAAGAAAAGAAAAGGAAAATAAAGGAAGTAGGGCCCTTATCCTACATATGAAGATTTGGACCTATTTTTTCCTTCTATTTGATGCAGGTATTTGGTTGTATTCCTAAGTCCTTGATCAATTTTTAGTTGAGTTCTGTGTAAGTGAGAGATAGAAGTTTAATTTCATGTTGTTGCATATGGATTTTCAGTTTTCCCAGCACCATTTGTTGAAGAGGCTAGCTTTTCTCCAATGTATGTTTTTGGCACCTTTGTCAAATATAAGATAACTGTATTTATGTGGGTTTGTCTCTGTGTCCTCTATTCTGTACCATTAGTCTACCAGTCTATTTTGGTGTCAATACCATGTTGTTTTTGTTACTATTGCTGTGTAGTATAGTTTAAGATCTGGTATAGTGATGCCACCTACTTTATTCTTCTTGATAAGGAGTGCTTTAGCTATTCTGGATCTGTTATTTTTCCAGATAAATTTCATGACTGCTTTTTCTATTTCTATGAAGAATGTCATTGGGATTTTGATTGGAATTGCATTAAATTTGTATAGTGCTTTTGGTAGTATGCTTATTTTGACAATATTAATTTTGCCTATCCAAGAACAAGGTATATCTTTCCATCTTCTAAGGTCTTCTTTAATTTTTTTCTTTAGCATTCTGTAGTTTTAGTTATAGAGGTCTTTCACTTCATTTGTTAAATTGATTCCCAAGTATTATTTTTCAGGCTATTGTAAATGGGATAGTTTTCAGAGGATTTGTCACTAATATACAGAAATCCCTTTGATTTTTGTGTGTTGGCTTTATATCTTGCTACTTCACTGAATTCATTTATTAGATATAGAAGTGTCCTGGTGGAATTTTTTGGGTCTTCAAGGTATAGAATCATATCATTGGCAAATAGAGCTAATTTGAGTTCTTCTTTTCCTATTCACATCCCTTTAATTTATTTTGTCTCTCTAATTGCTCTGGCCAGTGTTTCAAGAACTGTGTTAGATAGAAGTGGTGAAAGAGGGCATCTCTTTTTTGTTTCAAGTTTTTAGAGGGAATGCTTTCAGTTATTCTCCATTTAGAATGATGTTGGCCTAGGGCTTAGCATAGATAGCTTTTACAATGTTGAGAAATGTTCCTGTTATCCCTAGATTTTTTAGTGTTTTGAACATGAATGGATGCTGTATTTTGTTGTATGCTTTTTGGGAATCTATTGATATCATTATATGATTCTTTAAGTCTATAGATGTGATGAATTACGTTTATTATTTTCCTTATGTTGAACCAACCTTGCATCCCTAGGATGAACCCCACTTGATCATGGTACACTATTTTTTTGATTTATTTTTGTATTCAATCTGCCAGAATTTTACTGAGAATTTTTTCATCTATATTCATTAGAGATATTGGTCTGAAGTTTTCTTTCTTTGATGTTTCTTTGCCTGGTTTTGGAATCAGGGTGATGTTGGCCTCATAGGATGAGTTTGGAAGTGTGTTCTGTTTTTCTATTTCATGAAATAACTTGAGAAGTATTGGTGTTAGTTCTTCATTAAAGGTCTTGTAGAACTCAGCTGTGTATCCATCCAGTGCTGGGCTTCTCTTGTTTCGTAGTCTGCTGATGGCATCTTCTATTTCCTTACTTGAAACTGATTTGTTTAAATTGTGTACATCATCCTGATTCAATTTGGGCAAATCATATGACTCTAGAAATTTTCAATGCCTTTGATATTTCCTATTTTATTGAAGTACAAGTTTTCAAAATAATTTCTAATTATATTCTATATTTCTGCAGTGTCTGTTGTGATATTTTCTTTTTCATCACATATGTTAGTATTTTGAGTTTTCTCTCTTCTCTTTGTTAGCATAGCTAAGGGTTTGTCAGCTTTGGTTTTTCAAATAATCAAGTTTTGGTTTTGTTAATTTTTTCAATTGTTTCTTTTGTTTCAATTTCATTGATTTCAGCTCTGATTTTAATTATTTCTTATCTCCTACTAATTTTGGTGTTGTTCTTTTTCTAGTGCTTTGAGATGTAAAGTTAGGTCATCTATTTGTTGACTTTTTCTTCTTTTAATAAATGAACTCTATGTAATGAACTTTCCCCTTAGTACTGCCTTCATAGTGTCCCAGATATTTTGATATATTGTATCAGTGTTTTTATTCAACTCTAATAATGTTTTAATCTCCTTCTTGATGTCTTTTGCAATTCATTTTTCATTTAGTAGCATATTATTTAATCTCCAGGTGTTGGAGTAGCTTTTATTTTTATTTTATCATTGTTTTCTGGTTTCATTCCATTATGATCTGATAGAATTCAGGGTCATATCTATGCATTTTTTTTCTTTTGTATTTGCTAAGAGTTGCTTTGTGGCATAATATATGGTCTATTTTAGAGAATATTCCATGTGCTGCTGAGAAGAAAGTGTATTTGCTTCCCGAAGGATAAAATATTCTATATATGTCAGTTAAGTCTGAGTTGTTGATTACATTATTAAGTTCTATAGTTTTTTTGTTCATCTTTTGTTTGGAATCTATCCAGTGATAAAAGAGGTGTGTTAAAGTCACCCAGAATTATTATGTTGTGGTCTATATGACTCTTGAACTTGAGAAGAGTTTTTGTGTGTTTGCTTGTTTTTTTATGAATGTAGATGCTCCATTGTTTGGGACATATATATTTGTAATTGTTAAGTCTTGTTGATGTATGGTTCCCTTGAGTAGTATGTAGTGTCCTTCTTTATCCCTTTGATTAAACTTTAGCTTGAAATCTACTTAATTTGATATGAGGATAGAAACCCCTGCTTGCTTCCATAGTCCATATGCATGGTATGACTTTCACAACCATTCACCTTCAGTCTGTGGGTGTCTTTTCGTATGAGATGAGTCTTTTGGAGACAGCAGATTGTTGGCTTTTTAAATCCAATCTGCCAATCTATGTCTTTTAATTGGTGAGCTTAGGCCATTAACATTCAAGGTTATTATTGAGACATGATTTATTTTCCTAGCCATTTTTTTAAAAAATTTTTGGTATTTAACTTGACTTGGTTTCTCCTTTGATTATTTTTTCATTTAGTGTAATATCTTCCTTTGCTGATTTTCATTATTATTTTTTAATTCCTCTTTATGGAATATTTTGTGAGTATGTTCTACAGTGCAGGCTTTCTAGTTGTAAATTCTTTTAACTTTTGTTTATCATGTAAGGTTTTTATTTTATCATCAAATCTAAAACTTAATTTTTCTGGATATAAGATTCTTGGTTGGCATCCATTTTCTTTCAGAGCTTGATATATGTCGTTCCAGGATCGTCTAGCTTTCAGGGTCTGGGTTGAAAAATCCACAGCCCAATATAGGAGTACGTATAGTCTTGAGACTTCCACAGCCACAAAACTGAGATAGCACCACTTCTATCAAGGGACAACAATAAGAACCTGGAAAGACATCACCAAGGTCCTTGTGGGCCTGGTTGCACCAGAGGTTTCTCTGGTAGGGGATCTCAGAGTTATCCTGTTGCTGAGGTAACAGGGAGTCTTGCATGGGATTGCCTCTCTCTTGTTTCTCATACTAACAGCCAACTTCTTATGATTACCTTCTCACTAGTAATATAATCTAATACCTCCATATTCTCACATCCTACCCCCAAAATGTCTCAGCCAACCCTCCAGTCCCCACTTCTACCATTAGAAACTGTAAACCATTATGCAAGCCTGTGGACTATATGGTAGAAGATAACCAAACTCATCATTTCTGATTATAGTGACAAAACTGTAAATGTAAAAAGAGAAGCTAAATAATATATGATTGCATGTTGGATACATTAAATGCTGTAATATTGACATCTCCCTTAGAAGTGAGGTATTGGTAACCTGTAGGGACATTATAAGACAATAGGGCAGAAGCTGTAATACCTCAGGTCTACACTGCAAGAGAGGAAGACACAGACATCATGAAAAATACAAGCAGGAAAGTGACCCAAACAAACCAAGATATTACAACAATAGAATGCATAGATAATGCAGTAGGTGAAATGTCAGAGAAGGAGTTCAGAATATATATAACTAAAATGATTTGGGAATTAAAGAACAACCTAAGTGAGCAGATACAGGCAAAAATTGATTGCTCTAGTTTCTATTTTTAAAATAAATGTGTTTTATGTGTATATGAAACAAAATAACAATAAAATTCATCTACAATAAAAAAAAACATACCAAATGCAATTTGAAACAAATGAGATTAAATGAAAAATAAATAAGTGGCCAGAAATCAATGACCACAAAACCTAAAATATAGGTTGGGAACTAGGAGAGCAAAACTAGAAAACAAAAATTTAAAAATCAATTTATGAAAAAAAATGAATGATATTAACATGCTTCATTTTAGTAATAGGTAATTGTTGTGTGTGCTTTGTACCAGGGATTGAATCCAAGAGCACTTTTACCACTGGGCCACATCCCCAGCCCTTTTATATATTTTATTTAGAGACAGGGTCTTACTGAGTTGCTTAGGGCTTCACTAAATTATTGAGGCTGCCTTTGAATTCTCAATCTTCTTGCCTCAGCCTGCTGAGCCACTGGGATTACAGGCATGTGCCACCACGCCTGGCAGTAATAGGTAATTCTTAACAAGAAGCAGTAATTGGAATTTAGCATAAAGAAAATATAAAATGTAATATCTTTAATGATAAAAAAGATTAAATAAAATAGAAGTAAAAATAAAATTACCTATATGTATCACAGAAATAACAAGTAAAATTAATTATGTATTAAACAAAACCGATTTCCAACATGGCGGCGGGCACAGAGAGATCAAGTCTCTGACCTCTTCAGCTGTGCGGGCATAGGGAGTCATAAACAACCTAAATTCTGTTTGCTCAGGATCACTAGGCAATGCTGAGCTGACGTGGATCTGGGGCGAACAGTCTGGGCCTCTCAGAACACACACTGAGCCCGGATCAGCTGAATTCAAGCTCTCGTTCGCCTGCTTCACGCAGACAAACAGCGGTGACTCAGCACTAATCCATCCGGCTGAAACAACTGGTCAGCCCTTCTGATCCTACGGAGGTAACGCCAACCAAGCCTTCATAGGTAGTGGCCACAGGTTTGAAACGGGACTTGGGAGAGACAGTAAGGACCCACCCGTTGCATTGGTCACCCGGCAAAGGGAAACGAACTGTCGCCATTTGCAAGAGATACCACCATGGCAGAGAACTGACGTCACCAGACTGCAGCGGAGGAGATAACTTCATTGAATCCTGCGGATACAGTGACTTCTTCCCTTCCCTTCTAATACCTTTCCTCCCAAGCATCAAATGAATTTATAGGAGTAAACAGTAACTCAGCAGTCAAACAGAACAAGAAGTAACATGAGCAGCTTCAAAAAGCAAGGAAGAAAAGGAGTACAAACAATGCAGGACAGCCTAAATATTCAGGAGGACCTAGAGTCATCAGAAAATGGTCATATAAAGAACTCAAGGAACACCTTAGACAGATGGAATGGAACCTTAAAGAGGATACAAGACAGCAAATTCAAGCAGCGAAAGAACACATTGAGAATGAATTGCATAAACAGATAAAAGAAGAAGTGAAGCATCTTTATCAGGAGATAGAGATTATAAAAAATAATCAAACAATAATTATAGAAATGAAGGAAATGATAAACCAAATTAAAAACTCAATTGAGAGTATCACTAACAGAGTGGAGCAAGTAGAAGCCAGAATGTCAGATAATGAAGACAAAATATATCATCTTGAAAAGAGTCTAGCCAACGCAGAAAGGCTGGTAAAAAATCACAAGAAAAACATGCAAGAGTTATGGGATAACATAAAAAAAAACAAACTTACGAGTCATCGGAATAGAAGAAGGTACAGAGATTCAAACCAAGGGAGTGAGTAACATGCTGAATGAAATAATTACAGAAAACTTTCCAGAAATAAAACAGGAAACAGATATACAAATTGAAGATGCATACAGGACACCGAGCACACAAAATCACAGTAGACCAACGCCAAGACATATTGTTATGAAGATACCCAATATACAGAACAAAGAGAAAATATTAAAAGCTACAAGAGAAAGGAGACAGATTACATTCAGGGGTAAACCAATAAAGTTAACAACGGATTTTTAATCACAGACGCTGAAAGCAAGAAAGTCATGGAACAATGTATTTCAAACACTGAAAGGCAATGGATGCCAACCAAGAATTCTGTATCCAGCAAAATTAAGCTTCAAGTATGACAACGAAATAAAAATCTTTCATGATAAACAAAAGTTAAAAGAATTTGCAGCCAGAAAACCAGCATTGCAAAGCATTTTGAGCAAAACACTACACGAAAAATCTTTCATGATAAACAAAAGTTAAAAGAAGAGAGAGAACTCAAATTACTAACATACGAGATGAAAAAGGCAATATCACAACAGATGCTACAGAAATACAGAAGACAATTAGAAATTCTTTTGAAAACCTATATTCCAATAAAATAGAAGATAGTGAAGACATCGATAAATTTCTTAAGTCATATGATTTGCCCAGACTGAGTCAGGAGGATACACACAATTTGAACAGACCAATATCAATGGATGAAATTGAAGAAGCCATCAAAAGACTACCAACCAAGAAAAGCCCAGGACTGGATGGGTATACAGCGGAGTTTTACAAAACCTTTAAAGAAGAATTAATACCAATACTTTTCAAGTTATTTCAGGAAATAGAAAAAGAGGGAGCTCTTCTAAATTCATTCTATGAGGCCAACATCACCCTGATTCTGAAACCAGACAAAGACACCTCAAAGAAATAAAACTACAGACCAATATCTCTAATGAACCTAGATGCAAAAATCCTCAATAAAATTCTGGCGAATCGAATACAAAAACACATCAAAAAATTGTGCACCATGATCAAGTAGGATTCATCCCTGGGATGCAAGGATGGTTCAATATATGGAAATCAATAAATGTTATTCACCACATCAATAGACTTAAAGATAAGAACCATATGATCATCTCAATAGACGCAGAGAAAGCATTCGACAAAGTACAGCATCCCTTTATGTTCAAAACACTTGAAAAACTAGGGATAACAGGAACTTACCTCGACATTGTAAAAGCTATCTATGCTAAGCCTCAGGCTAGCATCATTCTGAATGGAGAAAAATTGAAGGCATTCCCTCTAAAATCTGGAACAAGACAGGGATGCCCTCTATCACCACTTCTATTCAATATAGTTCTCGAAACACTGGCCAGAGCAATTAGACATACGAAAGATATTAAAGGCATAAAAATAGGAAAAGAAGAACTTAAATTATCACTATTTGTGGATGATATGATCCTATACCTAGAAGACCCAAAAGGGTCTACAAAAAAACTACTAGAACTAATAAATGAATTCAGCAAAGTGGCAGGATATAAAATCAACACGCATAAATCAAAGGCATTTCTGTATATCAGCGACAAAACTTCTGAAATGGAAATGAGGAAAAGCACTCCATTCACAATATCCTCAAAAAAAATAAAATGCTTGGGAACCAACCTAACAAAAGAGGTGAAAGATTTATACAATGAAAACTACAAAACCCTAAAAAGAGAAGTAGAAGAAGATCTTAGAGGTTGGAAAAATATAAACTGTTCATGGATAGGCAGAACTAACATCATCAAAATGGCGATACTACCAAAAGTTCTCTATAGGTTTAATGCAACGCCAATCAAAATCCCAATGGCATTTCTTGTAGAAATAGATAAAGCAATCATGAAATTCATATGGAAAAATAAAAGACCCAGAATAGCAAAAGCAATTCTAAGCAGGAAGTGTGAATCAGGGGGTATACTGATACCAGATTTCAAACTATATTACAGAGCAATAGTAACAAAAACAGCATGGTACTGGCACCAAAACAGGCGGGTGGACCAATGGTATAGAATAGAGGACACAGAGACTAATCCACAAAGTTACAACTATCTTATATTTGATAAAGGGGCTAAAAGCATGCAATGGAGGAAGGATAGCATCTTCAACAAATGGTGTTGGGAAAACTGGAAATCCATATGCAATAAAATGAAACTGAATCCCTTTCTCTCGCCATGCACAAAAGTTAACTCAAAATGGATCAAGGAGCTTGATATCAAATCAGAGACTCTGCATCTGATAGAAGAAAAAGTTGGCTCCGATCTACATATCGTGGGGTCAGGCTCCAAATTCCTTAATAGGACACCCATAGCACAAGAGTTAATAACAAGAATCAACAAATGGGACTTACTTAAACTAAAAAGTTTTTTTCTCAGCAAGAGAAACAATAAGAGAGGTAAATAGGGAGCCTACATCCTGGGAACAAATTTTTACTCCTCACACTTCAGATAGAGCCCTAATATCCAGAGTATACAAAGAACTCAAAAAATTAGACAATAAGATAACAAATAACCCAATCAACAAATGGGCCAAGGACCTGAACAGACACTTCTCAGAGGAGGACATACAATCCATCAACAAGTCCATGAAAAAATGCTCACCATCTCTAGCAGTCAGAGAAATGCAAATCAAAACTACCCTAAGATACCATCTCACTCCAGTAAGATTGGCAGCCGTTATGAAGTCAAACAACAAGTGCTGGCCAGGATGTGGAGAATAGGGTACACTTGTACATTGCTGGTGGGACTGCAAATTGGTGCGGCCAATTTGGAAAGAAGTTTGGAGATTCCTGGGAAAGCTGGGAATGGAACCACCACTTGACCCTGCTATTGCCCTTCTTGGACTATTCCCTGAAGACCTTAAAAGAGCATGCTACAAGGATATTGCCACAACTATGTTCATAGCAGCACAATTCACAATAGCTAGACTGTGGAACCCACCCAGATGCCCTTCAATAGATGAATGGATTAAAAAAATGTGGCATTTATACACTACGCAGCACTAAAAAATGACAAAATCATGGAATTTGCAGGGAAATGGATGGCACTAGAGCAGATTATGCTTAGTGAAGCTAGCCAATCCCTAAAAAACAAATACCAAATGTCTTCTTTGATATAATGAGAGCAACTATGAACAGAGTAGGGAGGAAGAGCAGGAAAAAAGATTAATTTTAAACAGAGACATGAGATGAGAGGTAAAGGGAGAGAAAAGGGAAATTGCATGGAAATGAAGGGAGACCCTCATTGCTATACAAAATTACATATAAGAGGTTGTGAGGGGAATGGGAAAATAAACAAGGAGAGAAATGAATTACAGTAGATGGGGTAGAGAGAGAAGATGGGAGGGGAGGGGAGGGGGCATAGTAGGGGATAGGAAAGATAGCAGAATACAACAGTCACTAATATGGCATTATGTAAAAATGTGGATGTGTAACCGATGTGATTCTGCAATCTGCATTTGGGGTAAAAATTTGGAGTTCATAACCCACTTCCATCTAATGTATGAAATATGATATGTCAAGAGATTTGTAATGTTGTGAACAACCAATAAAAACAAATAAATAAAT
Organism: Urocitellus parryii; assembly: GCF_045843805.1. Classification (NCBI taxonomy): domain Eukaryota; kingdom Metazoa; phylum Chordata; class Mammalia; order Rodentia; family Sciuridae; genus Urocitellus; species Urocitellus parryii. The sequence continues at coordinate 52,511,507 of NC_135536.1, forward strand.
AAAATAAACAAAACCAACAGTAATATCAGGTTCACATTGTCATGCTAACATAAAGGCCAGGATAAGCTTGAACTTAGCACCAAGTATGCTTAGGAAAGCACACAGGACAGGGAAGTCAGCCTCTGCAGCACTGGCATCTTACTAGTATGTGTCAGGAAGAAACGAAATTTAAAAATTAAAATTATCTGGAAGCTGGGGAGGTAATTCAGTGATAGACAACTTGCCTATCATGCAAAAGGCCTTGGGTTCAATCCCCAGTATCAAAGAGAGAGAGAGAAAAAGTACTATCTTAACTGGGATTCTCAGCACCAGCTCCAGTGTGGCACAGCAAGGCATGAGGTGCTCTCACTTACTTACAAGAAGCAGGGAATATGAACAGGCAGGCACCTCAACAAGGGGAATCTTTGCTGGCCTTTTGCAAGAACTCCTGATTAAATTGCAGATGTGATTTGAGTCCAGTGCTTATTAGTTCTAGGTGAGTCTGTCTTCCCTGGGGACTTTAGATCCTTTCCTCTAACAGAATATGGAAGAAATTTACATTCAGTCCCTTGTCCCAAGCATGGATTCAGGTTTTGAGGGTTCATAGGCCTGTGCAATTTTTTTTGTACTCATTAAAATATAGTAAAGCAATTTTTAATGAAAAGTTAGATAGGATCTTTGAAGGACCCCCATATACGAAGGGACTCTTAAGTTGCAGGTTCATTAGCTCCATGGCAAATCCAGGGTCAATGATATCACTGACCTCCTTCAAAGATCAGGCACTTTACCGCAGTGCAGCTATGGTGTAGGCCTAACTTGCAAGTTTATGCCCCTGCAGCATCAGGGTTGTGAGGCTTTCAGTCACCACCTCCTCCACTGGTACATGAAGGAACTTCTGGATCCTTTCCATGTCACATTCAGGTTGTAGGATGTCAGAAATAATACCAAGTCTCTTTTATTTCACCATGTCATGTCTCTGCTTTGCCCATAATTTTGGTATCTTTTTTTTTTTTTTTAAAAAGAGAAAAGGTCCTTCTTTCAACTTTCTTTAAAACCTATTTAACTGTCACCACTGGCAGGATTAGGACTCATAAGAGGGAAGTGAAATCTCACACAAATTTAGAATTCCCCACTCCTCTGGCCAAAATGGACCTGGCAGGGAATGGATAAAATATTCATTTTTATTGTGGGAGAAGTTTTATTAATTTTATGTATCTCATATATGTCTCCTTTTTTATTTTCGAGGTGGTAATATTCCACACCCATCCTTGGTAAAATAAAGGATGAGGGAGAAGAAAGGAAACAGTTTTCAATGTGCTCTTGAAATTTTCCAAAAGAAGTCTTATAAAAATGTACTTTCTCCTTCTGTTTTGAGGGTAAACTGCATAGGAAAGAAGTAAAATAGAGAGGAATCAGGATCACAAAGGTTTTCTGTTTTTGTTTTTGTTTTTTTTATGTACGATGAATTTCCATATGTAGAGAGGGTGAGCATGATGCCAATGAAGAAACAGTGTTTAAAGTTACTACAATGAGGAAGAATAATGAAATTAACAGATCAAAGAAAATCAGAAAAATTTCACTTCCTCCAGACCCAGTAATGAGGCAAGAATACGAGATGGTGAAGATAATGGACAGGAGGGGCACAGGGTGGGGTGGGGCAGAAAATGGAGATATTTTAAGGTTGAGGGGTTATGTTTTCTCTGTCCCTCCCAAGAATTAAATGCTATTTTCTGAAGGAATGCATTTGTCTTTAAGAGAAACTCCTTTTTACTGTGTTCAATTTGATTATAAAAATATGAAAGACACATTTTTTTCATGCTTTGACATTTCTTAGAAATTGCAATTGAAGGAATGGAAGAGAGGGGGAATTACATTGCTTGTCATACTTGCTCAAGTGATGGTAAAAGCATGCAGGTTGGATAAGGAAAAAAGTAAATTCTGGATTGACTCATACAAATGATATGTGTTTTCAACTCTAAATAAGGTCAAAGATGAGTTTTTTATAAATGCCATACAGCTGCATATAGAAAAAGTAGCTGTCATTGTGGTATTAGAATATTAGTATATTTCATTCTAGTTTCATACTTAGTTATAGTATAAAAGTGTGTTCACCAGGGCCACTGCAATGAAACTGAAGGTCAAAATTGAAGGTCATTTTAATTGAGGCAGTCTAAATTAATACAGAGATGTAATTTTGGTTAATCTTCATGATTTGAGGAGTCCATATGGGTGATATTAGTTTTCTATCGCTATCGCTAAGTGGAAAATTACCACAAACTTGTCCATTTAAAAACAAATGAGCTGGGCCTGGAGTTGTGGCTCACAGGTAGAGCATTTGCCTGGCATGTGTGAGGCCCTGGGTTCAATCCTCAGCATCACATTATAAATAAATAAAATTAAAAGATCCATTGACAACTAAAAAAAATTTTAAAATGATATCACACTTTTGTAAGTCAAAAGTTGAGGTGGGCTCAGATGAGTTACTGCTTAGAGTCTCAAATTAAGGTGTTGATCAAGTGGGGCTCTTATATAGAGATTTTGGGAGAGAGTCTACTTACAGTATCCTTGGAGTTGTTGACTGAATTTAGTTTATTATGCCTGTAGGGCTAAAGTTCTTATGACCTTGTTGATTGTTACCTGGGGACTACTCTCAGCTCCTAAATGTTATCTATATCCTTTTATACATACCTCTCTCTATATTCAAATTTTGCAGCAGTGCATTGAATCCCACTTGTGCTCTGAATCACTGACACTTCTTCTTCTAACAGACAAAGCACGCACTATTTTGAAGGGCCAATTTCATAAAATGATACTCAGAGATAGTGTCCTTTTTCTAAGGGTAAGTGTGCCACACAGAAATTGGGTGGTGAAGATTTCGTGGGGCACATGTAAGAGACCATTTTAGACAGTCTGTCTACCTTAGTGAGGAGGAACTGAATAATTGGATCAGGTTCTCAATAATGTAAAGGTGAGTGGATACTAGCAACCTCAAAGAAGCATTGATCTGTTGTGAAATTTAATGATTTAATTTAATTTAATTTAATTTTGTTAATATAAATGGAATGATTTCAGAAGTGGTATTATATAGTTTCTCATTTTCTCAACATAGCAACGTGGTTGGGTGAGGTTGACATTTATCTGAGAGGCCTGCAGGGATACTGGTGACTCAGGGTAGGGAATGGTTTTGGCTAAGAGAGTGTGAACAATGGAAAATTTGAGTAATAAATGGATATTTGCCCATAATCAAATGACACATTTAAAAAGATCAACAGGAAAATATAGAAATAGGATGGTGAACTACCAAAATGAGGTTAAATAAACGAGAACAATAACATAAGAGCAATAAGTAAGAAAAAACATACAGAATTGTGATGAAGAAGTCAGACATTGGAGTCACGCATGGAACCAATCAATCAAAAAGAAACTTTGGGTCAAATATGTTTAAGGTCAGCACAGGTGAGGCTCCTGGCTTCTACCTAAAGCTCAGAGACAGGAGGAGCCCATCAGAATAAAGATTAAGACAAGCCAATCAGAAAAAACTATCCTGCAGCAGAAAATATATAAAATACTCAACAGCATGGGAGTTAAAATCAGGAAGGAATGGTATTAGGTAAAAAAAAAAAAAAGTGGATAATATCAGTAACCAAAACAAAGAGTCTTTCTGAGATTCTCTTTGGATGAAGCAAATTTCAGTTCTTTTTTTCCCCTCAAGTTAAAGAATCCTAGAACTAAGTGTTGTTTTGGACAAGAGAAAATGAACATGCCATCAGTTCAAAATGACTGTAGTTAAATAATACTCTTTTAGTCACTTCTCTTGAGGTCCCAAATAATACTGTTATTTATCCCAAGGCTCAGGAAACTGAGAAGCCTAATTTAATAGTTCTAAGTCACCTCTAAGTTAAATTCAAAGATTATTATTTTTTTTAAGTTGCAAGTTCAACTCAAACACAGTAAGAAGTTACATGACAAAATAAGACAGAAAAAATGTGATAATTTTTTGAAAGTTTCTCTTATCATTAGTGATAAAACTTGGAATGTGACACCTTGAATGTCTACTTCTATAACCATGCATGCCACAGCATGGAAATGGTTTGTTAAAGATGAACTTGGAAGAAGTACTCTACTTTAACCATATCATATTTAAAACATTTTCTTATAAACCTTGACAGCCCTTGATCTATGCATAATTTCAAGAACTAGTAAATTTGAAGAACTAGTAAATTTGAAGGCAAGATTATGCCATATTTCTAGTTTCCATGACCCATGATTTTGTTTGGTTTCATCACAGATATGAAACTAATTATGCTTCTGCATAGAATACTTATGCAATTATTCTTTGGGTCTGGCTATGATACTTTGTGGATCTTGTAGGATAAGCTACATTTACAACAACAGAATTTGTAAAATAGATATATTATCTGCAATATATAAGTTTGAGACAGAGTCAAAACAGTGTTCTTATTGTTTCACCGTTTTATTGATATATGCTAGATTTCATCTATTCTGGCAGCCACTGAGATATTTCTTTCTTAAAGAACTATAAATAATTTGCCATCTCTAGAAGTATAATGGAAATCACTAATGAAATGTCATTTTATTTCATTTATATTATTATATCCTTTCATGTGTTATATTTCAAGATTACATTTAATTAAAATGTGAAATTATTTAACACCCAATCTTGCTTGTATATCCATTTCTTGTATCTCAACAAACAATACTTCCATGTAAATACTCTATAATATAGCAGCATCATGTTATCACCAGAAACCTCTGCCTCAGTGCCATCATGTTCCCAGTATGCCGAGACCTTCGAATTCGACCTCATCTTCAGTTACACTCCAGTGAAGGTTCTGATGCTGTTATGCATGATTATGAATTCTGACTTCATTGTTATTAGTCATGTGGCCAGAGCAAGTCAGTTAGCCTTTCTGTGCTTTGATTTTCTCCTCCATAAAATGTGAATTACTATATTATGCACCTCCTAAGATTTTGGATAATTTTGGAAGGTGGAATGAGATGGTCATCATTACCTTAGGTACATGTATGAAGACATGAAGAATGTGAGCCTACTTTGTGTACAACCAGAGATATGAAAAATTGTGCTCTATATGAGTAATATGAATTATAATGCATTCTGTTGTCATGTATAACAAATTAAAATTTTAAAATGAGAAAAAAATATTATGGGTAAATAACTTATAACAATATAATTATTAAATATCATCTTTTTAGAATAATTATTATTTTAAATTTAATAATCTTTTTATGATTATAATCTCCAGAACTTATTTTTTCAAATCATTTCCACCTAAATTCTTAGTAAAATTCTTTCATGACTTATTTCACCTCCTCACTGTCCTCCCTTCTAATCTCAATTCTACACTGTTTATAGAGTTAGTATTCTAAAAAAAATATAATGATGTTTTATATATATATATATATATATATATATATATACTAGAAAAATTCTAAGTATGTATCAATATATATAGTATGTATAATATATATCGATACATACTTAGAATTTTTGTATATTTATATACACATAAATATATATATATATACTTGGAATTTAAATATTTTTAATATTTTTTAGCTATGCTAATATTTTATTCATCTTGTGCTCATTATGTTTGATTATACATATAGCAAGAGAAAGCATATTAACATTTTTAATTTTTTAAATTTACATATGTATATATATATATATATATATATGCATATACATATTTTTGTGTATGACATAATGAGGAAAGATGAAGGCAAGAGCATACTAGGATAGTTAGACCAGGACTATCTTTAAAAATATTAGATTTCATTTTCTGAATTTAAATATAATCCTTTCCTTGTATAAGTAACAAAAATAATGAAAAAGTAACGACTTATCTAATGGATAATAGAATAAGTTATAAAGTGGGCCTTATTAATAATTAACATAATTTTTAAAAATAAATAATTGGTCATAGCTGAGAAAAACAAGCTCACTCAAAAAAACAAACATTCTAAAACATGAAGTATGGAAAAATATTGGTAGGTCAGAATAACATAAATTATTTTGTTACAAAAAGAAAAAATAGTTTTCTTTTAGTTTGGAGAAAAGGCACTAACTTTAGAGTTTTGCACAAAAATAATACTGGAAAGGTAGTTTATAGAGGCAATCTAATTTATAAATTATAAACAAGTATCATTTTTCGAAGCGGTAGAAGCTCAAGCTTTATGTGGGTGTAAAAGTTAGCAACTTTGAGGTATGCCACAGAAAAGTTGGTCCAGAATAACTTGAAAGGAGTACCACATAGAAATTTAAAGTCAAGAGATAGAATAAAGTAAGAAGATGATTTTAAAGGGCTATAAAATCAATCATTATGCTTGAGATTGTGTATACTGCTGCATCGTGTTCCATTAACCCAGTATATATTATTCAAAGCTACAAGGCAGAGTTATTCCATATCCCATACATCTGATGAGTCCCACTGTAAAGGCCATTCTTACCCTAACTCTGTGAGGTGAGTTTGCACTGACCACCAGGGAAAGATGAGAGTGATGAGCATGAGAGAAAATAAGGAGTTATCAAGACTTGCTCACAAATTAACATAAACCTTGATATTTCACTTTCATTTTTGCAAAGTCAGTATTTTCTCACATTGAAAAAGTAAAGCTAATTGACAATGTAGACTTTTGGGGGTGAGGTGAAATTAAAATTGACTCAAATTGTAATTTAACATTTAGTTCAGTCTATTTTTTTCAACCACATCTATCAGTGCAAATATAAACTCTTATTCATAGAAATGTAAGGGCCTGAATCTAAAAAAAAATCATGTATAATGTAAAATTTTGGGTTTTATTTTTAAATGACCAAAGTAAATCAACAACAACAACAGATTTGGGGAATATATGTTATATGTATGTATTTTATAATTTCTGATCACATCTTCCAGTCACTTATAATATTAAAGTTTTTTTCTTGCTTTATGTATAATCAAAGATAATGAGCACAAGATGATTAAAATATTAGTATAGAAAAAAATCTAAAAAATAAAATTTAACATCCAAAATTCCCAACATAGGATACATACTTCAAAATAAAATATAAATAATTTAGATTATTTTGACTTTATGTATTTTAATAGGAAGAATAAATAGTTAGTTGAGATTTAACCACAATATGCATAGGTTGTTCAAACCATTAATGACTTTTACATAGTGAACCACATGTTCAAAATCATGCAGTTTAATACTAAAGATTAATATTGCATTTTAATTTCATGCTACAAATTTGCAACTGCTTAGCAATTGATTCATCCACAAAATGGAAATAATATGCTAAGTCATATTCCTACTTACATTTTTCCAGAAAGCATTTTATGTGTAATAACTATAAATACACATGTGCTTTGTTCAAAGATGCCTTATTTTAAATAAACAAAAGTATTTCTTATGTTTTTCAGTTAAAAATAATCAGAAAGACCTCAAGTGAGGTTGAATTATTCCAAATTTGATTGGAATAAACAACCTGCAAAAGCTTCTGTAAATGTGTAGTCACAAGAGAGCCATCTGGCTCCATGTAATTATACCCATCTTTCATCCAATTCTGCATGCTAAATGTAAAAGCAGGTCCAGGAATATCACACAGATTTGTGATATACACTTGGAGACTGCCAATCCATAAACCAATTAGCAGGTCTTATTCATATGGGTGTGTTGCTGCTGTCTTTATTTATATTATATATCTAAATAGAGTACAGATTCAGAGATTGCTGAATGAATTGGTTAGAATGAATATATTTCTATTGAAGTAATTCAGAGTGACATAGAATAGAAATTAAGACACAATAGACAAAAAAATTTCAATCTACCTCACTTTTTTGCAAAAAAGTCATTTGAATCAAGTTGGCAGCTGCACTATGGAAAAATATTTATGGCCAATATTGTATAAGATCACTGAATTCTGCAAACTTGCTAAATGGGATTGGGTTTGTTGTTGGCATAATATAGACAATTTGAATTTATTCATTTGTATTTTGTTTAAGCTACTTTTCTCTCTAATAGTGTATTTCTAGGGTTCAGTAGACACCTTTCACAAAAATTTAACCCTAAGAGAGTTCTATGGTTTAGATACACAGTGTCCCCCAAACGTCCCTGTGTAAGGCAATGAAAGAATGTTCAGAAGTAAAAATTAGATTATGAGAAGTCTTTCCTAATCGGTGGATTAACCCACTGATATGGATTAACTGGGAGGTAACTGTATGCAGGTAGGGTGTAACTGGAAGAGATAGGGTATGCCTTTGTGATTTATATTTTGTTCCCGATGAGCCAAGTTCTCTCTCTCTGCTTGCTGGTTGATCTGTTCTTATCTTCTTTCCCCTTCCACTTGTTCTGCTGCACTTGGGACCAGAGCAATGGAGTTGGCCAACCATGGACTAAGTAAGACCTCTGAAACTATGAGCCAATATATTCTTTTCCTCCAAGTTCTTTTTGGGCCTTTTATCACAACATTGAAAGAGCTAACTGACGCACACAGTAAAACTACAGCCATAAAAGCTTTTGTAAAGACTATGTACTCTACCCATATCAGTTAATCTAGCTTGTGCCTCTATTTGTTGCATTACAACTCCTTTATTTTAATAGCTCCTATTTTATAGTATTAATTCTAGTTAGTGTCTTGTGAATATATTAGTTTATAACAGATTACATTATAGCAATTTACGGGTGGCTTAAAAACTTTATTTTATGGCAAATATAACACCACTTTTAATAACTTTTTTTAACACAGTAAAAATGGAGAATGTTTTACTAGTAACTTGGTGAAATAAAGGTATTTCATCCTTACTAATTATTTTAGCAGTGCCATAGTTGAAATTTATGTCAACTCATTTAACATAAATATATTCTTAATGAATAATTTGAAACATAGAAAATGTATAAATAAATATATTTATGTCCTCCTTTCATATATATTTTATATAAAATTAAGACTGACTTAAATGTACAATAATTTTGTGTAAACTACAATAAAATGAGAATCAAGAAGTGGATAATACACATTCTTTAAAATCATGGTGACGTTATAATGTATTGGCAATAATAAATAATGTTAAAAAGCACATAATGAAATGTATGTGTAAAATGTTCCAATTTCTGTTTTAATACAGAGTTATGTGTCATTTTTATATGTGAACATATTTATACACAGATATATTTAGAAAATGAGAGAAAGTAAAAGTGTCTTTAAGCAGTGAGTTTCAAAATATAAATACAACTCAATGACTTTAAAATCTCAATATGAGTTGATATTTGTTTCGGTGATGTCAAAAAGTAATTGCTTCTCCAATATTTTTTAACAATAAAATATTTTCTGCTAAGTAGTAGTGAGATTTTATCATAATATCACAATATAAAGTGAGGAACAGGCATAGAAAAATAATGAAAAATAAGAACATAGGGTAAAGAAAATGAGAGAGAGTGAGTGAATTAGAAATAGAAATGGATTGGCAGATAGAATAATTAAGAATTAGAAGGGAATAAGAAAATGTGTGTCAAATTTTCCCTCCTAGAGATATAACATGAGTAAGGCAATTGAGTGTATTGATATGTGCTCTTGACTGAAGACTTTTTTCAGCATGATATTATCCCATGGAGACTGTAGGAGGCAGCAAATGCCTTTGTGGAACAGGGGAAAAAAAGAGAGAGAGAGAGAGAGAAAAAAAATCCTTGTGAAATACCAGTTCAAGTTGTACTTTTGGGATTTCCCAGTACAGAACAGCCTATCCCTTTCCAGCCTTGGTGCGCTGGAAACAAAAAAGGAAGGCTATTACCTCCCATGTTTTCTTCAAATTTTGCAAATGACCTGTGCTCCCCCCAAAATACATTTACCTGTTTAAGGGTTTTTAGAAAGAAGGAAAAGTGGCAGCCAAGAAGGTGTCTGGCCAAGAATACAAGGCAACTGTGATTAAACTGGGGATGATCAGAGGTGGATGGATAATGGTAAATGAAGGCAAGTCTTGGGTGACCAGGGATAGAAAATTTGTTGTGTTTAGTGAATGCTTTGGGACGTTTTACTAGGGAAATATTATGCTAAGTATCTCAGTTGGAAATGCAATTTTCCAATTGCTATCTGCAACTTTGTCAAAAAATCAATTGATATCAATAATATCTAATATCAGAAACAATTATCTATTTAAAAATATTTATTTTATTTACATTTTCTCTTGTATTGTTTTACATTTAAGTGAATATTCATGTCTTCATTTATTACCAATGCATAAAAATAATCATAATTTTAATATGGACCTGTAATTTTAAGCAAAAGTGTCCAGATAACATTGTGATAGGGAATGTTAAATGCTATGATTTGGCTTTCTACTTTGAAGGGCTTATTATTCTCTTTGTCTTCCAAAACAATGAACCTCTAAAAATTCCAAGGAATAGGGACGTCTGTGGATCCCCTTGTGTAATTTTTTCATCTCAGAAGTGCATATGTGGCCATAATAAAGTACACTGAAATTCTCCTGCTAGACATGTCTGATTACTATTATATTATCAATGTGATTTTCTATGGTATTTTTAGATGATCCATTTTTTAAGAGTAGGTTTTGTCAGCAGGAGATCAAACTTATCTCTGAGGGAGAAAAGGTAAATAAATATGCTTAATGGTCTAGAACAAGCTATTCTGATAATCTTTTCTAGTGAGAATAGAAAAAATAAATTCATTAGATCAATGACATATTTCTTGATATATTTATATAATTATATAAATGATATATTTCTTATCTAGGGCTATATTAATATACTCCAACAATAATACCCAATACAGCATAGCATCTCCTCCCAAAATTACTATCATTTGAATCTGTGAGGTTTTATTGTCATTCTCCCACATCCATCTAGGTTTTGCAGGGGTCTGGATGTGAATTAAAAGTACATACAAGAGGAAAATTTATCTCTACATTTTTCAACTTACTAATGGTGGAAGTAATTTCTAAGATTCACCCACAGTAATACATTTGAGTTTTAATTTACCATTTTGACTAGCAGGTGGAGGAAAGCATAGTCAGAAGTTGTCTATCATGTAATATAGAATCTGCCACAATAAGAAGTGAACTAACATCATGGTTAGAATCTAACCAAATCCAATGGGAGGAAACAAAAATGTTGCATTTAGGTGAGAGGAATGTAGATTACATTATTAAAAATGGGAGATATTATTCTAACATTGTGAAGGATAAAATCTGCCCCAAAAGTCATTGGATCATCAGTTACAACTGATAATATGTTTATCTAATAAGCCAATCAAATACAACTATTTCCACATTACCATGGATGGCTTCTGTGGATACTTAAATTTTTATCTTAAACCAAGGTGGATCATTATCATATGCAGTGCAAAAAGATGAGTGATGCTCTAATTCAAATGAAGAACACATTTAGGTAAAAATATCCTAAGTTTTACTTTATGTATTTCAAATTTGAGGTGTGTTGTAACAGTCCTCCAGAGGACTGGATAGTCAAGCTTCTTAGTAAAATGGCTAAGATTGGAGATTTAAATAGGATAAGCAACTGAGAGTGTTTGAAGCTGTGATGAGATCTCAGGAAGAGATCACAGAATGAGAAGAGGACAAGCAGAAGAAAATCCATTTCATATTATTTAAGTTTCTATAGGTTGTTTTGTTTTCACAGAAGCGGCTGATTTATATTAGTGTTAATATTACAATAACTATAATGCAACTACTGACATTAATCAATACAATTTAAGAAACTTTGTCTATAATAAAAAAATCCTGAAATAAGTAAATATGCATTCATAGAATGTACTTTAAGAATGTCAGTGTTGTACTAAGGTCTTTCACATATTGTCGAAAAATGAATGCTAGAACTTCCCCAAATTTTAAATCTAAATAATACCTATCTAATCCTAACTGTCTTTTCTATTCTAAACATTAAAACCTCTAAATGATATCCTGGAAAACTTTTTAAAACATATAGGAGATATTTGTTTCTAGTACTGCTATTTAGGTATCTATAGAAAAAAATATACCAAGGGAAATTTCTTTGCACTTTAAAGATTTTTTTTAAGAAGGCAACATTTTGAGAAGTAAGACAAAGAATATGTATTTTTTAAATTTATTGGTTCTTTTTAGTTTTACATGACCATAGGATTCATTTTTGATATAATTATACAAGAATGGAATATATCTTATTCTAATTAGGATCCCATTCTAGTGGATGTACATGATGGTGGGATTCACTGTGTTATTTTCATATATGTACAATGGATAGTTATGCCAGATTCATCCCACTGTCTTTCCTTTTCCTATCCCTGTTTCCTTCCCTCCATTCTCCATTGTCTAATTTACTGAACTTCTAATCTACCCCTCACCCCTACCCTTATTTTGAGTTAGCTTCCACATATCAGAGAAAACATTCAACCTTTGGCTTTGGGGACTGTCTTATTGACCTTTGGCTTTTGGGGACTGCCTTGTTTCACTTAGCATGTAGAGAATAATTTTAAAGAATCACAAACTGTGAACTTTGAATTGTTTTGTAACACATATAACTAAAATACATTTTCTGAAAACTATAGTGATTTCTTATTGATTGAAACCAAATTATGATCTTGATTAAAATAATAAGACATCATTATTAGTGTAAGTTTTCTTAGATTTCTAAGTTTTATTTGAGACTTTAGCTAGACTGTAAGTCATTGGATCATCAATTACAACTACTAATATCTTTATTCAATGAGTCAATCAAGTACAACTAGCTCCATAAATCCATGGATGGCTTCAGTGCATGCTTTAAATTTTACCTTAAAGTAGGATGAATTGTTAGGATTCTATTTTTTTTCAATATTTATTTTTTAGTTGTGGTTGTATACAATACCTTTATTTATTTATTTTATGTGGTGCTGAGGATCAAACTCAGGGCCTCAGCATGTGCTAGGTGAGCACTCTAACACTGAGCCACAACCGCAGCACTGGATTGGTAGGATTCTTTAAATTTAAAGTTAGGTTAGTTAAGTAAAAATTGGGGGGAAAGAGGCATGTAAAGGTAAGAAATAGATATGAGAGAGGAGAGAGTCAGAAAGAAATAATTTTATGTTTTTCTTTGTGTACTGGAGAGATGTGGGTTAGTTACTAATAAGATAATGAAACATTTGAGATTCTAAATTATTGCTAGTATTCCTGACATTTTCAAGAGTAAGTAATATTTATCAATTCTGATATGGTCATGAGGGGTGTTGTGGAGAGAAAACAAAATGCAGGGAGCTTGGTTTGCATATGACTGAGCCACTGATTGCATTTGTGTCCAAGGACTAAATTATGAAAATAGGTACCACAGAATAATCACCTAAATAGAACCTACAAGTCATTGTAGGATTTCAAATTTGCTTCCATTCATTTTTCCATTATCCTCTCAAATCCTAAGCTAAGATATTAATAATATTTAGGTTATTTGAACAATTTTAGTGCCTTGCATGATTTCACATTTACCCAGTCTGGCTAAAGAATGTACATTAGGATAAAGAATAAGGATTTTCTTTACCCTAATGTGCATTCTTTAGCCAGACTTCAACAAACAGCACATCAGTGACACTGCATAGCTATGAAAGGTTTGATGGTTCTCGTTCCACCATCTGAGGTTTTAAAAATTGTGTTTCTTCATTGCACATGCTTTTTTTCCTCTGAGCTCTTCCCATCCTGGTTTTATCACCTCGTCAATGTTTTATTTTTTCATAATTAATTTGATTTCTCATTTTTATTTTTTTTCCTGAACTGGTCACCTTGGTAGTAGAGTACCCATCTTTGCTGCAGTGTTGCAAAGCTATCCATACCTCGCCAGTGTAATATTTCATCAAATATAAATTAAAATTCTCTCTCATTCTTCTTATTGATGTGACTATCCTATAATGCTTTGTCAAAAGCCAGCTCCTCAGATACTGCCAACAAAGTATATTGGCAAGAGAAATTGAACTTACTTTTTATAATGGAAAGGGAAAACCACCACCTTACAAACTTGGGCAGTGTTTCAGAGAAAGAAAGATGAGGTCGGATTTATTGAAGATCAGAAATTTGGTTTAAGACGTGTATTTCATTAAGAGGACTTGATAAAATATGGGTAGTAATCATAGTAAATTTCAGGATTAGTGGAGACAGCAAGATGAAGTTCTTCTGTCAGCAATCTAAATGTGAACATTCAATACCTTTTCTGATTCTCAAAGCTTTGCCCCTGTGGGTGTGCATAATTGTCAGAATTTGGTGCTGAAAGTGACAGCGTCTAAAAATAAAGAAGTTGAAAGAAAAGGGGGGAGGGTAGTTATATATATAATTAAAACTCCAGGGCTGTAGATGGCTTAATGCACAGTTGATTCAATCTCCAATAATATTATCACCACCTTGCTTCTCTTGTCACTTTCATTTTCATCTCTTTCTTCTTCTGGGTTGATTGCCCTTCTGATCAGATCTCTCATTATTGAGATCTGTAAGAAGCTCAGACTTGATGTCCTCTCAATTTCTGGTGCAAAAGAAAAATGGACTTTCATTTCTTTAAGATGTTAACATCAATCAAGGTGTGAGTCATTGGTTTACGCTGACCACAGTGACCATGTTCTAACAGGCCAAATATGTTTACCTGTTTATGTCTGATGTTGAAGAATAGGTGTGCTGGCTTTCAAAGCATATAGACTGAAAATACGAAAAGGGATAGTTCTCCCAACAATTTAAGGTTCTGTTGCTCAAGAAACAGAAATGGACAATGTGTGTCACCAAAAACATGCAAGTAATTTTCAGTACAGTATTATGTACTGAAATGAATTAGTTTCTTTTTAAGGGCTTGAACAATATCCTCCTCTTCTGTTATCATATAATTGTTTCACTACAGAAGACCAAATGGGTCCAACTTAACTTGTGCATTATTGTTATCAATCATATCAAAGTGACTGGAATATAGAATCCATGTGCTGAAATTAAGTGCTTGCTGAGTGAATAATTAGATTGGGAAAGTAATTGTACCTCTTTTCTAGACAAAGTATTATCTTATATATTATTAATAGTAGAATACCAACTAGGATAATTCTATTATCAGCTTAAATAAATGCAATTATTAATATTACTATAATAATATCCAAAACAAATTGTAAGCATTAAATAAATGTTAAATGTGCTAGTAGCTGTTGTCAACCAACTGGCAGGGTTCTGGAAGATCTCTATGATTTAATAAGATATAAATTTGTATGGATCTACATTAGTAGTTTGATAATTGATTGATAATACTAAGATAAATGCTTTTAAATGTCAGGAGTTTTGCTTCTAATGAAATTTCTTTTTAATGTTGTTTTACACTATTTCTCCAGAGAAAATAGCATAATATTTTGTTCTAAATCCATGCAGGATAAATGATCTGGAGTCATTAGAATATGGCACTATGCACAAACAACTAGACAGGAATTATATTACAGATGATTAGTCAACCATGGATTCAGCACGCAGCAGATGGACAGCTCCAATGTACCACATGAATTATGTGCTTTACAGCTGCAGCTCTGGTAAAAACAAAAATGCTCTTGATGAACAGCTGCAGCTTTCTTAGGATTCTAGACAAGGAATACCAGTTAAGTTTTTTATTGCCCTAGCACATGGCATAGGAAGAACTGATTACCTTGGAAAAGGTTGTATATAAAAGCATTTATAGTCTGCTGTGTTAACTTTATATTTAAGGGTCTTCCATATTTACATTTTGAGCACCTGCACTGCTCAAAATGTGTATTTTATGTGTCTATAACTCAGGATGAACAATAGTAAAATTGTTCAGGCTATTAGCTAATGATAGGAGAATATGTTTTACACAGGTCTATAAAAGGACAAAAATTAAAATGCTGAGATATTGGGATTTTAAATGGTCAATTACTTACATTCAGTAGCTGAAAAAGCAAGTGTGCACATTTACACCTGATTACAGATATTTCTTATTTTAAAAGTAATTTCAAAAACCAGTGTTGTATCATTTATAACTCAATATGAGGAATCCCAAGTTCTATTACATCTGTGTTCTGAATTAATTAAGAGGGATTCCAAGTTGTATTACATCTGTGAACTGAACAACCAAATAAATATGAGAATAATTTTTAAAATTAATAGTATGAGGCTTAAATATGTATCTTGTGCTAATATTTAAATGCCTACCTTGAGAATAGATGAATACTTTCATTGTACACAACTTTGCTGAACATAAAACTTATTTGGCTCATTTTTATATACGGGGTTATAGAATTCCTAACAATTAAAAAATGATTGGCTTTATTTGTGCTAGGTGTTTGTTTTAATTCCTTACTTCATAGATATAGCTTTATATATAAATCTTCTAATGAGTATATTTTCATCTGTAGAATTTACTTAATTCATACTGTTTGATACCAAACTTCCTTCCTTATTACACATAATTTTTCATGAGTATTTTATCAACATCCTTTTTATATTTAAGAAAGCATTCATTTGATGGATAGAATGGAATAAAAGAATTTCTCTTAGAATATAGTTTAGTAAAACCTTATTAACTTGTACTGTAGTAAATCTCATAAGTAATATAAAAAAGTTTCAAAATTTTAAAGAAAAAAGAATTCATTTTAAATATACTTAATATTTTTATGAATTATATTTTAATGGTTTGTTCTCCAAATTAGTGATTGTTGTGAAGTTGAAACATAATATAGGTTTTGGTATACCTGTATGTTGAATGCTTTCACATACATATTCATTTGAACACAGAATATGTAATTATTATATATATGTACCAAACATGATTTCCAATATTAGTATCAAAATGTGGACAAGTGAAAAAAGAAGTGTTGTACTCCAGGAATATATTATCAAAAAAAATGGTTAATATAACCACAAAGTAATATGATTAAAATATAACAGAACAGAAATAGGAGTAATCAACCATTCCTGTTAATATGAATAGAAATATTTGATCAATAACTATTTTGTAAAATAGAAAAACTACACTGAGTAACAGACAAACAAAGATCAAAATCAGAAAATCTCATCATGTATTCATCAGTAATGGGTCACATAAGAAAAATGATAGGATACAGATTTAGAAATAAAAATTAGGGTTGGAAAATATCCTTCTCAGGTTTCTACCAATGAGTTATTAGGAAACCATCATATTCTGGCAGAAAGTGAAAGTTCTTAACATTTCCTGGGTTCTTCTATTTCTTTGCTACACATTTTAATTTAACTACACAACAATCCTATGTATATTGTGGTCTTCACAATGCAGTTGAGAAAATAATATAAAGGTAAAAGCCAGAATACAGATATTATCTTTTATCATGTCTTATTTTCTTAATAACATACCATACAGGGGCTGGGGATGTGGCTCAGTGGTAGCGCGCTCGCCTGGCATGCGTGCGGCCCGGGTTCGATCCTCAGCACCACATACCAACAAAGATGTTGTGTCCGCCGAGAATTAAAAAATAAATATTAAATATTCTCTCTCTCTCTCTCTCTCTCTCCTCTCTCACTCTCTCTTTAAAAAAAAATAACATACCATACAAAATTATACAAAACATGGGAATATATTATAGATATGGATATCAAATCAAATAATTTTCAAAAGATCTTCCATTATTAGTCAGCATTTTAATAGATATCCATGTGGCATATCTATCTTGGCATATGAAGAGTCATGATATTTTGCCACACTTTAAAATTACCTTTAATAAAACAAACATAAGGCAATGTTATATAGCTTGAGGTTTTCACAAATTCAAATTACACAACAATCCATAAAGTAATTCAGAAAAATCAGTCAGGTGGGGTAATTAGCAAAATGATTTGGAAGTATAGAAAAGAAACTATGCTTTATCCAAATAAATGAAATCTTAGCACAAAGCAAAAAAATGATTTTTTGTCATGTAGGTCAAACTGCCACTTAAAAGAATAAATCTATCTTTAAATAAAACTAACCATTTTCTGTAAAATACATTATGCTATATCATGTAAGACATATGCTCTTTAAAACAGGTGTTAAGTAAACACAGATGAACAGAATATTAGTCATCACATAACAGGGTAAAAAGTGAACCAATGACAATTCCACTTATAGACATATAAAATAAGTGTAAACTTTACTTTGCTCATAGCTAGACACACACATAAATGTGAACAAGTGTAAATACATACATATGTATATAAACATACACATCCCACACACGTCTGTACTTACCTAAATCTGAAAAGAAAACAGATCAATGGTTACTTTTATAACATAAAATCAAATTTTTTAATATTTATTTTTTAGTTGTAGTTGGACACAATACCTTTACTTTATTTATTTATTTTTATGTGGTGCTGAGGATCAAACCCAGGGCCTAGTCCATGCTAGGTGAACGCTCTACCACTGAGCCACAACCCCAGTCCTGATCAAAATTTAATATACAAATGCTGATTTCTAACTTCATCCCTGGGTTACTTATTGGAAAGCAAAGGCCACTGTTCCCCTACATGAATAGTTTTATAATACTACATTCCTATATCTTCAAATAAACTCAGTATAATAAAATGTCACTTAAGGACACTTGGGTTCAGAATAAAAATAGCAATTCTTCTTTTTCAATCATAGATGTATATCCTGTCTACTATTCTAGTTTTATCCATAGTATTCTTTCTAGTTATAATCTCCATTTACTATGGTGATTTTTAGTTCTTCACCTTTTTATTTGTTATCCTTTTTGCACTTTGGTTTAGCATTTTTTTCTATTCATGAAGACCTGGACACTTCCTTATCTGTAAATCAACCCCATATCTCATACAGAGAAAGTATTCATCTTTCATTTGTACTACCACTGAATCCTAGATGTAGCCTTACAATCTCACTCACAATTACATATAAATAAACATCTTGTTTACATGTATATTTCCTTAACTAGATTTTGAGGGTTTTTTAAATCCAAAATCATGTCTGATTTATTGTTACATTCTCAAGATTTTCATACCTAAAATTTATACAATGTTTATGTTTCCAAACTTATTTAATTGGTATAAATACTTTACAAATGTAGGATTTATAAATTCCATGTTTTGTTTCTTTCTTCAGAGTTGTGAGATCTTTCAACTAAAGGACTTCAATTGAAATTAACCCAAAGAGTAGCCTTCCAAATAGTAATATCACTTTTACATAAGTTGATATTTTAACTGTTTTACATTTAATCACTAATTATATGTGCACATAGTATTAAAGCACATATAAATAACTAATCAAAATAAGTTACTTTGCTGATTATTGTTCTTATGCTTTTTAAATTAAATTCTTATTAGTGAATTATACATAACATTGGGGTTCATTTTGACATAATTATACATGCATGGAATATAAATTGTTTCAGCTTTGTCCCCTCTTTTGCTCCCCTTCTCCCTCCCCCCTTCCCTTTATTCTTCTAGTCTTTCTCCTATTTATTTATAGTTTTTTGAAATTAGTGCCTTATAGATACACATAAAGGTAAAAGTCACTGTGGTATATCTATATATGTGCATTGCAGAGTGTGGTCAGTATTATTCCACTCTTCTTCTCTTTTCTTATTTTTTCTCCTGCCCTGTGAATCTTCTCCACCTATTCCTCTGATCTCTCTTCTATTTTCAGGGGACCTATCCCCTCCCTGCCCTTTATTCTGTACTAGCTTCCACATATGAGAGAAAACATTCAACTCTTAATTTTCTGGGTCTGGCTTATTTCAGTTAACAAGATGTTCTCCAGTTCCATCCATTAACCAGCACATAACATAATTTCATTCTTCTTTATGGCTGAGAAAAAGTCCTGCTTTGTAAAATATATTTTAGGAGATAAACAAGATTACAATTGCACTTCTCCATACAATTAACTTCTTAAAATTTTATTTTCATGATTGGGGCTGTAGCTTAGTGGTAGAGTACTTGCTTAGCATATTTAAGGTCTTGGGTTCAAGCCCCAGAACCACCCCCCCAAGACTGCACTTTCACAATTAATATTCACATTAAATGTTCGTTCTACTGATTTTACAATATCAAAATTATGTATTTTGCCCTTCCATTTTAATTTATAAAGTAATGTTAAATTTTTTATTGTATATCAAATTTCAGATTTAGTCTATACTCCCTTATCCCTCGTCTATTTTAAACATCTATATTTCTACCCATGCATCTACTATTTTGATGCAGGTCAGGGCATGGTTTAAAATTACAGTAACTAACAGGGTAGGCATCAGGTGTATGAAGCTACTAAATTTTGATTTAAATTACATAAAGTAAAAATCTGTGTCTTCACTAGTAATATGTGGTTAGCAGTTGTTATATTGGATATTGCAGATATAAAATATTTTTATCATCATATAAATTTGATTTGGCAATGATGATTGAAGAGGATAATTTGGTGTCAGGCAACTTTTCATATCTAATTTAGATACTACATTACTTAGAGGTAGATAGTGAGAGCATACATGCCAAGCACTAGAATGATTTATCTTAGAAGACAAGGAGAGATTCTGAAATTTCCAGATTTAGCTTAAAATATGCCAAATTTAGAACAAATTATATATATGATTTTATTAATCCTGGATTTTAAAAAATAAATGTATATCTGGGAGATAAACATGTCATCTAAAAAAATTTCATGAAGCATTGGCATTTGAAGAAAAACAGATCTCCTAAATTATGACAAATCATTCTGATATTCTCTTTCATCAAGCTAACATATCAAATGCAAGAACCCATAAATATGAAGAGATTATCCTGGTAGTAGTAATAAATATGAGACATCCTTTCAAGATGTCTTAAATATTTTCAACCCACCTAATGGAAATCATTCACTTGAGAATACACTAAATAGCTAATATTTTCTTAGAGAAACTCTGACAACTAATATCCAATCAAATATCTTTCTCTAGGGTGATTTTCACTAAATTTAATTGGATGCCTGGCGTTCAAAATTTGAACATATATTTTGTTTTAATATTCCATAGATAAAGATAACATTGCATTTAATAAAACATGAAAACTTGAAAAAAATGGAAACTGTAAATTTTTAAAATGTTAAAAAGTATCTTGATTAGAAACAAAGTCCTATACATGGTATATCCTTGTATGGAGATTTCATAGTGAAATCCATTACTTTTTATAGTTAATATGTGTTAATAATTTAAATAAAATAAACAAATAAAGCCCTATGGTATGAAATACCATATTTTTCTTTAATAGATCTATAATTTTTCTTTAATATATCTGTATTTTTCTTTAATAGATCTATAATAACTGAAGAGAAAAAATATATACTAAAACTCAAGGCTAAATTATTAGAATTTATATATTCCAGTATCCAAATAAGGATTTTACTAACTTCTTCAAGAATGGTAAAATATTTTGAAATAGAGCAGAGTTGTCCATGTATTTTAGATTATAACTTAAGCCAAAAATGCATAATTTGTGTGTAACTACAAATTTGGTGAACTTGTCTGACTTGGAGCAGTTTGTCAATTAAGATGATGTGAAAGAGAAACAGAAGGCAGCAGGACAAGATGAAAAGTCTAGGAAGAGTGAAGTGAATCACTCTTAAATCTAGTCTAGGAAAATTCAATTAGCTAATGCTAATTCATAGAAATCCACGTTGCTAAATACCGAGTTAAATCTATTTACTTGTCACATGTAATTATTTATAGTGGCCTACAAACTTACATTAATTATAAGGTATACAATAGTTAATTATATAGAAATACAATGGGATATTAGAAGTTTCTGTGAAATTTTTATTGTTGTTGTTGTTCTTTTACTGAACAGTCCTTTACTTTTTGCTTTAACTTATTGTTGTTGCAATTGGATCTGTTTCAGAGTAGTAAAGGGGAATTTGAGGATTAGGATCCTCATATTGTTTAGCCTAGGTACTGATTCCAGAGAAAGAGCAGACCAGGGGGCAGTGAAAGGAGAAATTGGGTGTATCATATATCCAAGGTGCCCTATGAAAAGCAAATGGCATAATTTGGATGGGCCCATAAATTATGTTAATTTCACAAATTGATTTTACTAAAGATGAAGCAGTAACTCAGGAAACTGACTTTCAAATGATAAATTTTGAAAACTTGGCCTCTTTCTTATCATTGTCATTGAGAACTGATTGCCACCTATACATAGATGACCAATTTCTGCCTATGCCAAGATATCCGACCAGATTCTTCAGAGAAAACAACACCATAAGTAGGGAGAGATGTATTCAGCACAGGGTGAAAGGTGTTTAAAGTTTGCCTTAACGTGTCAATAACACTCAATTTACCTTGATCTTTGTCCAGAAGCTAAATCAGAGGTAATTTTTCTCAAAAGGCAACTTTAATATCTTCAAAATTCAGTGTATTCTTATTTTTTTCTTGGGAAACTTTAAATAAATTTCATCATTATACAAAGAGAATTTTTTCTGCTTTAACCAGCAAGTATTTGTATGTAGTAAAATGGAGAGATGGTTATTCAAGTTTTTTTTTTAAGAAAAAAGTATTTGAAAGAATATTTAAGAATATTTAAATAAAGATGATAATAAAGGTAAAACAGAAGAAAAATTTTCTCTTTGGGATAATGGTGATTTTAAAAGATGAAATCTTACATCTGACCCTGTTTTAGTCAGCTTTTTTTTGTTGCTATGACATTTTTGTTGATTATTTTTCAAAAAGAAAACAATGCTTGATTTTATCTTTAATTACATTAAAGATGAATAAATAACAAATTATTAAAATTTCTTATGAGGAATTTCATTCAAAGGGAGACCTCATAGTAATGGGTCATATAAATAGCAAATATTATCATTAGAGAAATTTTGATGCTGATAAGAGCACACATACATATGCTTCCATAACACCACGATGTGATCATAGATCTGGCTTTATCAACACTAAAATCCATATGTCTAATTGCTGTTGTGAATTTATACTCTCAGAATGGCAAGATATTGAAAACAAGAGAGGGAGATTATCTCCTCTTAGGAGAAGGATGACTAGTTATATATAAAAGAGATGCAAAGAAAAAAATGTACAAATTATTTTAGTACAAATTTATTTTAGTGATCAAAATCAAGCTTTAGAAAGTTTATTAGTTGCCAATGTAGTTTCCCTGAAATAATGAAATAACAGGAAAACATGGAAACTGAGCCTGAATTCATATGAAACTAGGGACACATAGCAAGAAAATACAAGAGTTCTGACCTTCCTTAGAACATAGGTTAATAAGCTTCATGAAAATGATATCATATCTGTAATATTGAAAAATATTTAAAACTCATCCATATTCCAGCTAGTAAACATTATCACTTGAAGGTGTGAATGTTAACAGATGATTCCAATACACATAAAATAAATAAATAAATAAAACTGTTGGAGGAAACTGACTTTATGGAACATTACAATGAGTAACAAGCCACTCATGGTTGTTTGCTTTCAGTTCATTTTATGAAGTCACAAATATGACATCAAGAGGTATACAGCTTAAATATACATTCAGTAATTAGCTGAGAGAAAAAGGAAACTTTGCTTTGGAAAATTACAGTATCTAAGTATTTTCTTGGAGCTACTGAAAAGAATTATTTTTTTGCTATTTTTATCTACTCAGTTGAGATAGGGTAAAAACTTAAATATTAGAGATATAGAATTTGATAATAATTTATAGAATATTGATATAATATTCTGGCCTTCAAAAGAATTAAATAACTTTGACTGTTATGTTGATCTACCTAAAACATCATTTTATGCTATTTATACTCCAAAATAAAGGATTAATGGTGGAAAAATAAAGAACTAAAAGATAGGAAAATGAAAGTATTACAAGGGTTGAATAGAACATGGAATACATTAATATATAGAAACAAAAAAATTGGATAAAAACAATTATATATTTAAATCAAAGAATAAAAGAGAATTTTTAAAAATATATTTTTTGTCTGTTAAAAGAAATATCCATTGATGTAGTTTTGTTCCATTCTTTGAATATGTATAAACCTCATTCTTTTTCCAGGATACAATATATTTATATATTATATATATGATGCTAAATATATAATATTGCTATAATGAAATAGATGTATACATTCTTTAAGCATATATATTGATTATAATATATATAATCTGAAAAGAATTTGATTTTGTACAGATTGCCAGTTTTCAAATCATTAGCAAATAGAAAAGAAAAATCAACTTTGTTGATCATAATGCATAAATACAAATCAAGGTAACAACATTTCCAAATATTGAACTTTTATAATTAATTTAATTTCACAAGAGACAATGTCTTGAGGTTAAGTTAGAGCAATAGTTGAAACTGTACGTGGATTGTCATACTCAAAATGACTCAAGTTTCTAAAAATGGGGGCATACACCTGTTAAACAGAAAATTAAACAGAAAAATCAAACAGAAACAGCAACATTATTTGCAGACAACAACAAAAAAATGAAAAATCCAAGGCAGAATGTTTTGTGTTTCATATTATTCTGAGCATAGAAACAATTTCTTGTTTTTAATTTTGTTCCCCCAATGGTTTTTGTAATTCTTTATTGATTTGAAATTTTTGTCCATGGCCTAATCTAATTAGTGAGAATCTTTTTTATCACCAAAATTGAGTTGAAGAATAAAATTTTCTATAAACCTTCTCATAACACTTCAATCCTAGCAAACCTTCCAGATTTACCAACAACAAAAAAATTGAACATACTCTCGGTTGCATCATCTTTTTCTACATGTACCTGTTAAATTTCTTATTAACTCTGTACAGTATTTATTTGATAATTTATCCAAATAGATTGTGAGTTCTTTAAGTTTAAAATACCATGTCATATTCACCTTTGTAGTGAAGACTAAGTAGTCATTTAACAATACTATTTTTTCTACTTCTGAGCACCCAAACACATAGTATTTCTCTTACTGAATATAGTTGGCTGTATGTCATAATAATGGGTTGTAAAGAGAAGTAACATGCAGTTTTCAAGGCCATTTTTGTGCAAAGTTTCTACTTTTTCCTCTATGCTGTTTTTCTTTTCCCTGGCTTGATATATAAAACAATGTTGATATAAATGCTAGAAGAAGTTATTTCCCTAAATTGCCACTATGAGAGATGTATCTCCTGCATAGTTTTGTTGTTCTCCACAGAATAAATACATAGATACATAGATAGATAAATAGATAGATAGATAGATAGATAGATAGATAGATAAATAGAAAGAAAGAAAGAAATAGAAGTAAACTTCTAGCTGGGTGTGGTGGTGCACACCTATATTTCTCAGAGCTCAGGAGGCTGAGGCAGGAGGATAATGAGTTCAAAGCCAGCCCAAGCAAATAAGCAAGGCCCTAAGCCACTTGGTGAGAACGTGTTTTGAAATAAAAAGAAAAAAAAATATTTGTTGTTACTGGGGATTGAACTCAGGGGCACTCAACCCTGACCCACATCCCCAGCCCAATTTGCTGTTTTTTTTTTTTTTAATTCTTTTTTAGTTGTAGATGGACATAGTACCTTTATTTTATTTATTTATTTTTTATGTGGGGCTGAGGATTGAACCCAGTGCCTCACACATACTAGGCAAGTGCTTCACCACTGAGCCACAATTACAGCCCACCCAGCCCTATTTTGTATTTTTTATTTAGAGACAGGGTCTCAATGAGTTTCTTAGCACCTCGCTTTTGGTGAGGCTGGCTTTGAACTCGTGATCCTCCTGTCTCTGCTTCCCCAGCCACTGGGATTACAGGTGTATGCCCCCATACCAGGCAGAAGAAAATTAGTTAAAAAATAAGGCTGGGATGTGGCTCAGTGGTCGAGAGTCCCTGGGTTCAATCCCCAGGACCAAAAAAAGAACAGAAAAGAAAAGAAAAAAAAAAGAAAAAGAAAAAGGAAAAGGAAAAAAAAAAAACTAAACCTCTATTTTATTAAACTTCTCATTTGCTAATATTACACAATTAATGCTATTTTTGTATACTCAATATCTAGCACTTTGCAATGTCTCAATAATGTTTGCTAAGTGAGCAAGTAACATCAACCACTGCCTTATATTCCTAGCCCTTTTAATTTTATTTTGAGACAGGGTCTTACTAAATTGTCCTGGCTGACCTTGAATTTGTAATCACCATGCCTCAGTCTCCTGATTCACTGGGATTACAGGTTGCACAACCATTCCAGGCCATGAAACAGCTCTTTTCAACAATCTAATATATTTGCTTTATTCTAATAATCTGAAATGTGGTGAATATTCAGTTCCTAGGCCATCTAGAATCCCATGTATATTTTGGCTTAAATATTTTAATTGAATCTGAAACCTATCTAAACTTAATTTTTCTCTTCCTCAATATTTATCTAAAAGAATTAAAATTAGAATACTCTAGCAATACATGCTGATCTATGTTTGAAGCAGCACAATTCACAATAGCCAAATCATGGAACCAGCTCAAGTGTCTATATAAAATGAATAAAGAAATAAAGTATGGTATATATAAACAATGGAGTTGTATGAAAAGGCATTTACAGAAAAATGGATTGAAATGGAGAGTATCTTGTTAAGCAAAATAAGTCAAATTCAGAAAATCAAGGGTTGTATGTTTTCTCATATGTGGTAGCTAGAGAGAAAAAAAAAAAGATGGGTGAAGGGATCTCCTGAAATAACTTGTGATGTGGTTCTGCATTTATAATATCAACAAGGATGTAAGACTTCAAAAATCTACTTGTGTATTAAAGGGAAATATAGCACTATATAAGACCAAAAAAGAGTGATAGTAAGAAAGGAAGGTGATAGCAACCCTCTGCTCACCTTTAAAGTCACTGAATGTTGCTTTTTCTAAGAAAAGAAGTGGATCAGAGAAAAGAAGATGTGATTAAGGTACTTCTAATAATGCAAGTGCCAAGGTAAATACACAGTATATGTGACAACTTGTATTAGTACAATGTTTTCTGCACCCTCCCTGTAGAAGAGAATCAGGGTTAGGGAGGGAGGACTAGGGAGGTATTAGAGAATGAAAATGACCAAATTATGCTAAGTTCCTATGCAAATATATACTAATTAAAAAGAAAGAAAAAAACCATGGAAATTTGGAATCACAGCCACCTGCAGATCAAGTACTATTGTAATTCTCTGTCTTGCATTTAATTATGAAAGAGAGCCAACTGGAAAATAATCAACTATGAACTGCACATTGATTTAATTTTCTTAACAAAATATTTTATTTTCAAAAAATCAGAATAATTATCTCCTAATAGTAAAATATGATGAATTATAAATCCTTATTGAATATGAATTTCAGTAAGAATTCCACAAATATCTCTGCCATTTGAAGCTAGAATATAAGTTGTTATTTACTTAGAAGAACATTTAATAAGTTTTCTAGTACTCATAAGCCCTTTCATCATAAGAGAATATATGGAATCATTGCTGAACCCAAATTGCTTTCCCTTGCATAGCAATATTTAATTGCCAAAGTAGAATAGGCTATTTATTAAAGAAATATATTTTAATGGTAATACATGTGTTTCTAAGACTCATGTTCATTGCAGTTTTTTTTTTTTCAGTAGACAAGAGTAGAATATACAGGAACAATAATTTCTGTATTGCTTGTTCTTCCAATACATTATCTAATTAAAATGCCATATTCTCTCCATTAAAAGACTATAGGTAAATGCAAAGCTATTTTAATGCAGAAAAAGTAAATGGATCTGCCATTAAGTAGGAAATTGAATTTAGAAAAAAGTGAGAGGGGCAATAAATTAAAAATTCAATCACATAAAGACAGAAAGGCAAACAGTTGAAAGTAAATTTTAAGAAAGAGTGGGAAAATACAACAGGAAGGACCTATGCAGTTGTCAGTGGTCAGATTCCCAATTAGCCAATAATATGTAATTGGATTGAAGCTAATGATGTACCAACATCATTTGGGGGGTAGCATATAGTTAGACACTAATTAATCAGATATTCTACTGAAGCAGAAATGATGAAGTAGATGTTATATTTAAACACATTTTAATTAATTTAAGCACTTTCTATATTGAGAAATCACCATATGCATGTGTAATCTATTAAATATTTTTATAGTGTGATGGAATAGTGTATGTCGATTGGCAAATGACATTCTTTGTTATCTAACAAGAAGGGATGCAAACTGAATACTGATTTGATTCTAATGTTCAAGAAGACAGTATGAAATGGAAAGGGTGTTTATACACATATATATAAGCTAAATAATCAAAAGACCAAAAAGTATCCTTTTAATGCAAAACTATAGGTATGAACACACACAAACATGTTAAAATTCTCTGCAATAATTCCAAATGTTGCAGCTGAGAACCAGAGTTGTAACAATGACCTTTGAAAAGATTAGAAACACCCTAGCTTAGAGAATTATATCCCTTCTTAGAAGTAAACTTTACCAAAATAAATTATTGTTGAAATGCAGGTCAGTGACCTAACTTGTGATGTGGTTCTGCATTTATAATATCAACAAGGAGGTAAGACTTCGAAATTCCACTCATATTAAAGGAAAATGTAGCACTATATCAGACCAGAATAGAGTGATAGTAATAAAGGAAGGTGATAGCAACCCTCTGCCCACCTCTAAAGTCATTGAATGTTGCTTTTTATAAGAAGAGAAGTGGATCAGAGAGAGAGAGAGTAGAAAAGAAGATGTGATTAAGGTACTTTTAATAATGCAATCACAGAAGTGAGTACACAGTATATGTGACAACTTGTATTTGTACAATGTTTGCTGCAGCTGCAACCTCTCTTTAGAAGGACTTTCTATCCCTGTATACTGACACTAGGCTTAATTTTTTGACCTGATTTGGGGGAAAAAAAGACAGAAGTAATATATGAGAGCTAACATAGGATTCTGCTCTGAAGATGATGTGGTACACCAGCATTTAACATGAGCAAGAAGTTGACAGTTTTCCTTTAAGTCAATAAAATTTGGAGGTTACAGTAACATAATTTAACCTATATGATGCTGTCAATTGTTTTTTGCTAAATGGCATTGAAAAAGACTTCACACAGATCTACAGCTCCCCTTATGAACAAGAGAAAAGAACTTGAGAGAAAGCAATAACTAGTACCCTATTTTCTAGAATTATGAAGAAACTCCCAGGGAAGCACAAGGCATAGGATAAAAGCAAATGAAAGCCAAACAATGTGAACCTTATCAGATGGCAAAAAGGAAGACTGGAATCCTGGAACTCATACAGTATCACAATTAAAAATTAAATGGAAAGATACACATATCTGAGAAGGAAAAATAATTCCGTCACTTTTATGTGCTCTTACTTGTGATTCATTTGTCAATAAAGTCCATATTTAGTTATATATTCTTGTTCTATATATTTTTCATTATGTGCATTAGATATGTATTTTTTCTTTCCTACACTATATGCCCTTTCCACAACACACACTGTTTACTATGGGGTAATGGTTTCCCAAAATGATCCCACCTCAAAATTCTCTCATATTTCATAATCATAAAAGTAACTACTAAATATGTCTGTATATTCCAAAGGCCCCTTCCTATCTTTCACTTCAGTAGCAATAACATCTTGGAATTATGTAGGGACCTCTCATTCAATTAATTGTAAATAAATCCATTGGCTTCCATTGCTTTAACTATGTCTGATTAAAGCCTTCCTTGACCATGATCCCATTATTTCACCTGCATTTTAATAGTTATTTCTTAGTTTTTTGCCTTTTAGCTCACTACATGCATATCAGTCCTCAACATTGTCACCTGAGAGATCTATCAAAAACTGAAAATTTGACCATATGAGTGGTCCAGATATTTTTAAATTCTTCAGTGAACTTTCATTTGCTGAAAAAAATAAAGCATTGTAAAAGATAATTCTCATTTTTTCATGATCTCTGTTTTTGTCTCTGAAATAATTTTCTACCACTCTCTTTATAGAATCTCTGATACAAAACTTTCTGAACACTTTCATGTGAAAAGTATTTCATCATCATGAAACACATACTGTGTCCATGAATATCAGACATATGGTAAAATAATACACAGTAAAAGACATTACTGTTTCATTATGTATCTGACAAAGTATATTTTTAATCCTCAGAAAATCTACTTTATTTGTTTTTGTAATGCCACTAATGTATGTATTAGTGTTTTATCAATGTTTTCATTATTTTGTCATGCCATTAATATACATATGTGTGTATAGATATGGATATATAGATACACATCAGGACAAAGAAACTAAGTATTAAGAGTGAATGCCTGAAATGATGCAAAATCATCCTAACAGAAACAATCAATTTTCCTCATTGCACTTCCAAATGTATTTCAGAAGTATATTTTCTCATAGTGTCCATCCAAAATGACTTCTTGTTTCACAGCACATGCACATAAAACACAGAAGACAATGTTCTTAAAACTGACTACACTTATATCAGGGAATGATTTAGATTTAAAAAAAAAATGTTGAGTGCTGGAGATAGAGCTCTGTTGGTAGAGTGGTTGCCTAGCCTTCACAAGGCTCTGGGTTCAATCCCAGCACCACCACCACCAAAAAAAAAAAAAAAAAAAAAAAATGCTAAGTGAATTAGTGAAGTTTTGCACAAATAAACAATTTAGGACAAGTAGTTTATACATGTGCCTCAAGCCTAAGAAACAGCTCCCTATTCTCATTGTTTTTCACAACAGGGGGCTTCTATGGATGAATGGCTTTGAGATCACATTAAATGCCTTGCAGCTTATCCAGATGCTAGAATAAAAGTGTAGAAAACAAATTTCACACTGGTAGAAATCAGATCTTTAGGAATCCAGGTGTAATGATCCACTGTAGGATATAAAAGGTAAAATGAAAATAAAGTAAAATAAAATACCCAGAGTCACTAGACTAAGCAATGAGGCTCACTCTTCTAATCGTAATTTTGGTCATCCTAAAACTAAGAAAACAGCTAAAAGTTAAACAATAAAGAGAAACAAATAAATGCACTTGATCATGTTTATGAGGTACAATTTGATTCATTGACCAAATCAAGATAATTAGCATATCCTTCATCTTAAACTGTTATCATTTCTTTATAGTGAGTACATTCAAAATGCTGTCTTCTATTTTCAGATATGTGGTGAATTATTATTAACTATATTCATCCCAAGGGGCCACAGAAATAATTAGAAATTCCCAAAGTCAGATGAACCTCTTGTCATATGCCTTACATTGATGATTTTTAGGCTTTGAATACTATTTTTAATATGTAAAGTGATTTTTTTTCTTGATTCCAACATTTACTGGATATGTATTATATATGGAAATATTTTATACTTGACTTTCTAAATAATTCTTAAAACAATACAATTATTTTTATAACTGATGGAAACTATGCCCAGATAACAAAAATTAATTTTAATATGCGTCCATGCAAATCTAACTTTAAAGAGTAACCATTTCATTGAGTAAACTGATAAATAGTCCAAAAGCAAACAAATTATTTTTTTCTTACCTGCACTAACACTTCCCTTCCGTTCAGTTGGATAATTAAGATTACCCCTGCTTAGAAAGAGTCTACTGACTTCCTCAGCCCCCAGATGGACTCATACATGCTCATGGTCGATAGACTAAGAGAGAGAACTAAAACAATAACACCACAAAATAAAACAGGTGAAAAAGTCTGTATACTCTAGGTAGGTAGGAATAGAAAGGAAAGAGGAAAACTACATCCACAAGAATTTCTGGAAAAGTAGCATATACTATATTCTTTTAGTTTCCCTTTTCTTGGATTCATACTACCACCTATTACAACTCATTTTTTTCTGTATAATAAATATTTTAAGTGAAGTATTAAAATATAAAATTTCTCATATTTCTCAACACCTAGGAATTTAACTAAGTCCATGTCCAGAAAGAAATTATTATTCCAATCTTCTCCTAATCATCCAATACTAAAAGAGCATCCTATACCTTTCAATAGCTTTGACCTGAGTGTTAAATATTTATTTCTCTAAACACTAGTAATATACTTTATGTTTTAAAGAAAAAGGAAATCCAAAAGTAGAAGTACTTTGTGGAATTTAATTCTCCCCAAATGGAGCAGTTGAATAAAAAGAAAGAAAGAAAGAAATGGAAAAATGTCTATCCCAATATCTATCAATTTTTCTAAATTTGCAATATATTTTTACTCCAAAAACTAAGAGAAAAATAATAATAAAATGATGTTGGGTTGAAACAGAAAACCATCTAAATCATTCCTATCTAAATCAACTTCCCAGAATACATACTATAGAGATTACAAAATCTCTGAAACATGCCAAGGTAACCCAAATAGATGGACATCTATATATGAAGGACTACTGAAACTGGCTGGTGGGAAACCAAGGAAGCAGATAATGAGTCTGATTCTCTATGAAGGAAGTGAAATCTTGCAAAATTAGCCAATCTCTAGATATATAGTATGTAAAGCTGAAGCTTGTGGTATCCACCATTAAATTTAAAAAGAAAAAAGATTAACCTAGTAAGCGGACAGAGCAGCAAAGCAATTTAACAAAGCCTGCACACAACTTCACTAATTAAGCAAACTCCTCTCACCTCACTTTTTTCTTTAGCTACAAAAATGTCATAAAACACAAAATTCCTAGCCCTCACAATATAGTAGAGGGAAAATTAAATTGGTCTGACATATAATGGAAAGGGAATGAGAAGATTATGAAAAAAGATATTTGGATTAAAACATTCAAGCATGAACAAGATGAAAGGATATAAAATGAAAACATGTAAAACACTACAGGATGAAGAAGAAAAAGAAACAAAAGGTGTACATAAAACCCACCACAATAGGGAAAAAAATTCTAAGAAATACAAGAAAATTCTGTAAATCCGTGAAGCAAAAGAAAAACTTTTTAAAATGAGATGAGTGCAAAAAAAAGTTAAACTCCAAATTTAAGTAAGCACACTGAGAACCAAATCATGTCACTAAAAATTATTAGAAACAGCAAGGATGATTTTCAGCAGTACAGAAAACAGTATTGCTAAAAGGGCTTTAAAAACCTCAATGAATAGAAATGAAAAATGACAAATTGGTTAACCAGTCACAGATTATATAAATAATTATATGTGGAAAACAAGGGAAATTCAACATAGGATATAATCAATATTTCTGAAAGAGAAAAGTCAAAAGATATATTTTTTAAAAAAAAAAAGATGAATTCAACAGTATACTCCTAAAGAATATGCATGAAATTTGAAGAAATTGAAAACTGAGTTTGGATACCATGTAGGCTCCTCAGGTTTGTTTCGTTACATTCACTGAAAGATACATCATGCATATGTTGTTATTCCATGAGTATAAAGAAGTCAGAGAACAAAACAGAAATAAAGAATCCCTTGTTTCACAGAGCTTTTATTCTTTGGAAATATGTCAAAAAATGTGCCAAGCCAGTGGTAGAGCTAATCCTAGATGATTTGAACAAGGACGTTTCTATGGTCTTCTTTGACCTTCTTTGATTTTCTAAAATTTCTGAAAAAATTCCATTTGTTGGCATTCTCTTTTATTAATTCCCTTATTAATCAAACTTTTTCCCCCCAAGGTTAGCCTTTTGTTTACTAGACATATCCTGAAATGATTTATTAACATTTGTCTAGAATTCATAAAATTCTACTGATTAAAAAAATTGACATTTCAAAAACATACTTTTAAAATAATATAAAAATAATTTTTACAGTAAAACTGTGATATAGCTTTAAATATATTGGAGGAACAATGTGAGTAATGATTGTGAAGTCAGAAAAATTCTGTTTTGAGTCTAGCCTGTGCTATGGAATAGCTGAATGCATCTGAGAAATTTACTTAAACACTCTGTGCTTTGGTTTATTTTACTATACAACTTGGGTAATAATGTCTACCTCATAGATTAGTCATTATATCAAGTATGCATGATTTCATATTTTTCCTATAGTAACTACAGCAAAACATCAGTTCTTAATATTATTTTTGTTTCTTGTTTATTTTTCTTTTGTTTTGTAAGTCCAAATCACATCTGGTGAATGATTTAGACAGCAGTGGTATTCAATACTGTGTGCACATTAGAATCACTAGGGAACATTTTCAAAAATACAGATGCCTGAATCCTGTCACCAGGGATTCTTATATAACTTGTCCTGGGAGGGAATAAAGCCTCACTTTTTTTAATTCTCCCTAGGTGATTCTTTTGTGCATCCAGGTTTGAGACCCACTTATTTAGAAACACTTCATATTTTATTATCTGACTGAGGACATTACCTTTACTTAAATTCCTTTGTTTACATTTCACTGCATGTGTCTGTCCTATAAAACACCCACAGTCAAACACAAATACTTGTCTATTTTCTCTCAAGTATTTCTCTAACACGTCTTCTACTCACCATCCTTCATGTTATTTGCCTGGCCTTAATCACCTCCCACTTAAATTATTGTACTGTCCAAACTTTTCTCTTTCTAGGTTTGCTCTTCAATTTCTTTTTCAATGCAGAAAGGAAATATTATTGATCTAGTAAATATGTTCAATGTTTACTTATCGTGCAAGATGGAACACAGGGTCTGTGCCTTGGTTTCCAATGTCCTACATCACTTGTCTTCTGTTTAACAATGAATATCATCTCCTACCATTCCCACCAAACACTGTGTTCAAGTGTCAGCAGTTTGATTAGTGCCATAGCACTATAGGAAGCGATGTGTCTTTACCTGTGCCAAAACAATGTGTCTTTCTTTGCTTGTTCTATGTGAAATGTCCTTCCTTCCTGTGCTCTCCTGGATCTTCCTTTGAAATTTGTATTAGAAATGTAATCTTTTTGAAATACTTCTATGCTTTCCATGTCAGGCAATGAGTGTGGTCCCTAGACTCATAAATTTAGTATTGCATTAATCTTTTTATTAAAATTCTTTTAAACTGTAAGTTCCTCAATGAAGGATCACTGTGTATCCTCTCTTGTGTAACCAAAGGTTGATATGTGACTTGTGGCAATCAGTAATGTGAATTGATTAAACAGATCCCAGGATCAGAAAAATATTATATTAATAGATTAATATTATTATTAACTAATAATGTTATACTAATAGATTAATAATATTATATTAATAGAGACTGTAGTTCTGAAGAGGAAAATCTCTTAATGACAAGTAAGAATATTTTAATGATATTTTAAGAATCTTTTAATATTTCTTTGTTTTCCTTTTTATTATTGCATATTGAATATACAGAATGGTGGATTTCATTGCAATATATTTATATATAAAAACATCATGAGATCAATTCACTCCCCAGTATCTCCTCACCCTTTCTCCCTCCTTCCCCAAGTCCTTATCCCTGAAATTGTCTCCATTTGGATTTTTTTAATTTGTTTTAATAAGTTACACATGACACTACAATGACCTTGACATATCATACATTTGAATCAGATGGGATATAATTTCTCATTTTACTGAGTGTACAGGTTGCAGAATCATATTGGTCATGCAGTCACATATATACACACAGTAATAATAATGTCTATTTCATTCTACTTTCCTTCCTATCCCCCAACCCCTCCCCGGCATCACTTCTCTCTACCTAATCTAAGGTAATGCTATTCTTTTTTTTTCCTCACATCTTCATATATGTATTTTGTATAATGATGAGGGTCTCCTTCCACCATCCATGGAATTCCCCTTCTCCCTCCCTTTACCTCCCACCTCTCTTCCCTATCTAGAGGTAATCTTCTTCCCCTGCTCTTCTTCCCTACCCCATTTTGAGTCTAAGCAGATTATGCAAAGTGAAGTTAGCCAATTCCAAAAAAAAAAAAAATGCCAAATGTCTTCTCTGATATAAGGGAGGTGACTCAAAATGATTCCATTTGGATTTTGATGTGATAAATATGGACAATCTTGTATCACTAAAGTATGCTGATTTTAATTCTTTTGTATAAATATCTATGATGCATGGTTGCATCATAGGGTAGTTCCAGGAATTTTAGTTTTTTTGAGGATCTTTCATATTGATTTCCATTGTGACTATACTAATTCACATTCCCACCAAAGGTATACAAGACTTCCATTCTTCCTGCACTCTCACCAACATTTATTATTATTTGTCTTCATGATGACTACCAGGTGAACTGGAGAAAGATGGAACCTTAATATAGTTTTGATTTGCATTTCCCTGATGACTAAAGATGTTGAACATCTTTTTGTATAATTATTGGCAATTTGCACTTCTTCTTTTGAGAGATATCTGTTCAGTTCATTTTCCCACTTATTGATTGGTTTTATTTTAATGTTTTAGGTTTTTAAAAATTTTTATAAATTCTAGATATTAATCTCCCATCAAAAGAATGACTGGTAAAGACATACACCCATTCTGTCAATTGCCTCTTTACTTTTATGTCCTTTGCTATGCAGAAGTATTTTTAAAGTTGGTTCCAGATCATTTAATGATTTTTTAAATCTTATTTCCTAATCTATAGTGTCCTATTTAGGAAGTCTTTGCTTGTGCCTATAAGATGAAGTGTTTCCCCTATTTTTTCTTCCCACAGTAGCAAAGTTTCTAGTATTAGATCCAATAATTTAACAACACATTAAAATGATCGTACACTGTGATAAAGTTAATTTAATACCATGGATAGAGAATTGTCAACATATACAAATCAATAAATGTAATATACTACATAAATAGAATAAAAAACAAAAGTCATAGATTATCTTAATAAATACAAGAAAAGAATTCAATTAAATTTAAAACCCCTTCATTATAAAAATCCTAAAAGTCTAGGGATAGAAGGAATTTGCCTAAATACAATAAAGGCTATAAAAGATAACCCCAAATCCATCATCCTACCAAATGGGAAAAACTAAAATTATTTAACCTAATATCTGGAACAAGATAAGAATGTCCCTCTTAAGATCTACATTTTCTTGAGACTGCTGAGATTAAGTTATAAATGATAAATTCTTTATAAGTCTCAGCAATTAAACCAATCAGTATCCATAACCACATGGTGAAATGCACCTCTCTTCTGTGCATATTAATGAGCATTACAGTTGGGAGGTATTTGGAGTTTTTTCTTTGTTGCCAAATAAGTCTTGTTAAATATCACTTAAATATGAGTTTCCCAAAACATGAATACACAGGGTCTTTTATAATAATATTTTTAACTCTCACAAAGAAGTGGCCTGTAATTTACCAAGTTTTCAATTGAAAACATAAAATAAAAACCAAAATACAGGGAAAAAAAAAAACTGTGCTAAGTAAGTCCAACACCAGAACAGATGTTCTCCTGCTTGGTTTCCAAGAAATTGATATAATTTAAGTGATAGATAGTTTCAATAAACATATCTTCATAAACAAATTCTTTCTTCTCAACAGCAAACATTTACTATTCCTTGATATGTGCTGCAAATTCTGCTAGACATTACAACACAAAGTTACAGCCCCTGGCCCCTGTTTTCCAGCTTAATAGTTGGAAAAGAAAAAAACATGGACAATCAGATGGTTGGGTGGTTACAGAAATAGGAAAATCACCACTAGGTATATAAATAAATAGACTACGGTAATTTGGAATCTGAAATTTTTGTTGAATACATCATTTAGACAAGAATAAATTTAGTCTTTCTTAATTCCACAAATGTTGTACTAGTGCATTTATAAAAAGAGGATAAACAGTGATTATAAAACAATCAATGGCAGATATTATTGCCATATCAGAGGACAGGTAAAAAGATTTTGGATTCACTGTTGTATTCACTAAAGTGTGGTTCTTGATTAATTAGAGGCATGTTTATGATAAATATGGGTTTTAGAAAGAAGTCAATATTAAGAAATTGTTTCAGCAAATCAAGAATACTATCAAGTATCAGGAAAACTTTTTCAACAGAGTACAACTTGAACTGATATTAGGGAAAATTTTGTGCCCTATGTAACTTAAAATGGACAAAACCTGATTTAGAAAATTTAAAAAAAAAAAAAAACTGGAGAAACACCCCGGCTCTCACCTTTACAATAACAATGGCACAAATCTCGCATCTACTCTAAAACATAATCATCAAAATCATAACTTCATTGGCCTAGTCAGAGTTGAGCTCCCAAGACAACCAACTAATCTGAAATGGAAAGGAGGAGAGGAGCCTTCAATAAAGGCAGGACATGATCATTTGTTTATGGGTGGTTTTAGTTGCCTGTGGCTCTGTGGTATCAAATAACCATAGCTTATTGACTTAAACAAACAAGTGCATTCTCTCCTAGTTCTTGAAGCTGGAACTCTGAAATCAGTTCCAATGGGCTAAACAAAATGCTGATAATGTGGAACTCCCTCTGGAGATCCCAAGCTCTGTTATTCAAGACACACTCCACCCTTGACAATCTTAAGTCACAGTACTTGCTGAAGTTTCAGAATGAGCCAGAAAAAGTGACAACCCGTACCCACCAACATTTCACATTTGGTCTATAGCTAGAGGAGAGCCAAGGGAATAGAAAATATTCCCTGAAGTACAAGTGCAAAGGGAAGATCCAAACTGAGGGTAAAGCACATGTTTGGAGAAATCTTCTGGCAGAGGAATCACAATCTAAACAAAAGGTAAAGCAGGTAGAATTTGAAGTCTATGTTACCATAAGGGTAACTACAGCAATAACATTCTCTAAACTATCTCAACTCCTGATGAGACTGATTCTGTACCCCATACTAAAGACCTAGAAAAGACAAACCTGTTAACATTTTTATTAAAGATCATAAATCCATTTTATTATAGTTAACTTCTCTAATAATATACTGATGATTATGTCATGATTTAGGAATAATTTTTAAACAAAATATAACTGGTCATATAATTAATTCATAAAATGTGTTATATGATAAATAAAAAGGCAAGAAAAAATGGGTGAAGGGAATCTCTAGCTGAATTATCACATTACTGATGCATAACAAGTTAGGGAAAGAATCTTATGCCTAAGTACAGAAGCAGCCTATTATCACATTCTATATATTTTCTACTTTCTCAAAAATCACTAAATGAAACATTAAAAAGAAAAACTGATGTTATCACTTATGAAAGGAAAATTTATAAAAATGTAGGTCTGTGCCAGTACATTCTGGCATTTTCATGTCAGTATAATACTGATCTTGTAAACAAAGGAAGTAAACTCTGATTAATTATATCAGTGTGGGGAAACAGACAAATCATTTTAGGCAAAAGGTTGAATTTTGTTCTCTTATTGTGAAAGCAATAAATGTCCCTGTGAAATGTAATAAAAGCTTAAAGAAAACAACAAATTATTCCCAAAGAATTGAAGAACTGGTCTCAAAATCAAATACCTGTGTGAAAACCTCTAATTAATGTCAAGCAAGAATGAACTGAAATGAAATGTGCTAGGTATCTGGCACTCAAGAATTCAATGCCCAAATTAAGGAAAGTTACTCAGTTATATAAGAAATATACCAGGAGAAAAGTAAAGCAGAATTTGCTTTTTTATTAGCATTATGTTTCACCCAAAACGTCATATACAGTTAAGATAAAACTTTCTTGAATTAGGTCATATAATTTTAAAGAAATCACAGATGTACAAAAGAGGAAAGAACTCAATGATCATAATAATAATGCCCATCGACATCGAGATAAAATAATTTTCAAAGCCACACTTAATCAACATGAAAGTAAGTAATCAAATTGTTCCTAATGCCAAATTTTTGAAGAACTTAATATCTACTAGAGCAAAATTAATTGACATCTAAAATGAGCTCCTTTAAGAAGGAAATAAGGATCAATTAAACAAGAGTACTAAAGTACTTCTAGTATTTGGGCTAATGAGTGTCTTTTTCTCATAAATATTCCTAGTATCTCAATAGCTCTAAACAGGTTTTGACTTTTAGACTAAATTTTAAAATACATGATGTTTCTAATAAATCTTCCAAACACATGTTTTTAATATATGTCTCGGAGATACTCACTTTTTACAATTGATGAGAGACTTTCATACCTAGAATTTAATTATGGTTAACATATGACAAGCCTTGGAGTTGATTGAAAAAAGATCTTTTTACTATTTTATGGAATGGCTAGAAGTTGAATTATCAGACTGACTGGAGGTTCTATAATGTCAAGGCTATTTATTTTTAGTAAAACTGAAAATTCAAGTAATGATTTCATGGTTTTATTTTTGTACTAATGTGAAGTAAATCAATTTTTAGAAATCACAGGAAGGATTTGGATAATAATGTTTTAGTAAATTTTCTGAAATTATCTTGGCCAATCCTAACAGAAAAATATGATAATTTGCCTTAAGATGCAGCCAAGCTTGAAGACCACCGAAACCATTTTATGCCATATCCAATAAAGAATAATAAAGCACATTAGCAAATTTTGCAAGATGAAAATACCTCCTTTCTTTGGAAAACTAGTTAATTATAATCAATCTTTTTCAAACATGTCTATCAATTGGGAGACAGCAAGGAAGTTTGTTGTCAGTCTCAGAGTAGAGATTTTGGCCTACTACTTTGACTTCCTATCCTCTTGATGTTTTTGTTGTTCAACACCAACAACAATGATTGCCATTCCAACAAGGTTTTCACAAGTTATTGTCAAATGCATGAATATTGAAACAATCTTTGAATGAAATTGGAGATGAGAAGCAGATATGAGGTCTCTGAAAGAATTGATGGCAGATAAAGGGGAATGAGTTATATTGTCACATATAAATTGGGCATATAGGAATAGAGATAGTCTGTCTGGTATTCAAATCTTAATTTAACAAGTCAACATGTAAATCCAGAATTATCTCTACAAAACTCAGAAGTAACCATGTGATTTGTGTGTATATATATATATATATATATATATATATATATATATATATATATTCAGTAATTTTACATTGCTTATTTCAGGCAGGAATCCTTCAGATGCAAAAATCTTTATTTATTTTTTGTTTGTTTGTTTTGGTGGGGGAGATATCCAGGATTGAACTCAGGGGCACTAGACCACTGAGCAACATGTCCATCCCTATTTTGTATGTTATTTTGTATTCAGGGTCTTACTGGCTTGCTTAGCACCTCTCTTATGCTAAGGCTGGCTTTGAATTCACAATTCTCCTGCCTCAGCCTCCCAAGCCTCTGGGATTACAGACATAGGCCACTATGCCCAACAAGAATCATTTATTAAACATAAAAAAAATTACAGAACATGTTTTGGTTTGAAGAAAAAGCTAAACATGGTTGTCTTTAGAAGTATAATAATTCAGTTATGTCCAAGGAACTCAACAGCAGACTCTCAAACATGCTTTCTGTGAGCATCATGGGTTTCTTTCTTTAACTTCATTGTGTAATTTGCTTCTTTCTATTTTATCCAATCCAGACTCTGAATGTTCCAATTGTATGCTTCTAGGAAATATTTAGCTCAGCACAGTCTAAGGATGACTATTCTGTTCAGGCATATGTCTCCCTAAATCTAAATTTTACC
This sequence comes from Urocitellus parryii, assembly GCF_045843805.1. NCBI lineage: Eukaryota > Metazoa > Chordata > Mammalia > Rodentia > Sciuridae > Urocitellus > Urocitellus parryii. The sequence continues at coordinate 52,552,902 of NC_135536.1, forward strand.
TGTCCTGTATCTTGTTATATCATTGTAGCCCCTCCCTCTTTGTGGGGGGATTTTTAACAAGAAGAGAAATGTTACTAGAGGTAGAAAATTTGATTAACAATAAATCTAACATAGGGATTAACTGAGTGGTAACTGTAGGCATTTAAGCAATAGCTGGCAGAGGTGGGTTACTGGGGCATGGCATTGGGGAACATATTTTGTCACTGGTGAGAGGAAAACTTTCTCTGTGCTTCCTGTCACCATGTTCCCAACTGCTTTCCCCTACTACACTCTTCTCCATGATGTCCTGCCTCTGCTCGAGTATAGAGGAATGCAAGTAGCTATCTATGGACTGAAACATAAGCCTCAAAATAAGCCTTTACTTCTTTAATTGTTTTTACAGGTCTTTTGGTCACAGCAGGAAAAAATAAAAGCTGACTAAAACAGTGGCCTCAATCTACTGTGTATTTATTTCTCATCTCTGGTTTCTTCTAGCACTCCTCACACATGTATTTTGAAAATAGAAAATAGATTGTTGAAAATAGAAACAATGCAAGCTGGTACCCATAAGATATTACAAAAGAATTTCTAACTGAAGAGAAATAATTGTGCATGTTCAGTAAACAGAATTAGACATCCTGGGCTCCAATTATTTCATCTTCCAAAACAATAATTCAGATTAAACTAGATGATCTAATGATATGGACAGTTTTCTGTTTTTACTATTTAAAACGATACTTTAAAATAAAAAATTTTCTAATAAAATTTGTGTTTTATCTGATACACAAAAACATAAGAATCATATATGTTTATGGGCATACAATATGATGATTTGATATCTGTTTACATCATTTAATTTTTCAGTCAGACTCATCTGTCTCTTCAAATATTTATTATTTCTTTATGGTAAAATAATTTGAAAATTTTTATTTTAGTTTTTTGAAATATACGATGCATTATCATTATCTCTAGTCACCCTACTATGCAATAAAACACCAGAACTTTTTACTCTTAATTATAACTCAGAAAAAGTTTATTTCGTAGATTTTTTTTCATGAGGAGTAATGTTCCAGAGACTAATTCATTTGTAATTACTTAATATGTTGCTAAAATAATTATAATAACCCCAGTCTCCCAAATCTAAATGAAAATGCAGATGTACTTTCATGTTAAATAAAATCATATTATATTTTACCATAAATAACACTTTTCACAAATTATTAGGATCACAAAAAAAAATGTATGGAAGGAGAAAAATGGGAAACGAAACTGTCCAAAGTATAGAAATCAACAAGAAAAATAAATGGGGTTGCAGAGGGTGAAGATGCCAATGAGCCCCTAAATCTGGAAACCAATTCCTTCTGCCCTTACACAGCAGGGTGGAAAGCTGACACATTTATGTTAAGCTAGGAGTCCTCCTTGATAGATAGATGATGCTTTTTCCATTAAGATTAGCAACTTCCTTTCAACAGACTTAAAAAAATTCTCTCTTGAATAAAACAGCCACAGTATAGGACTCTGGATTGTCTGACCACATAAAAACATTCTAAAAACACAAGGAAACTGGAGGTCTTCTTTCTGGGCTACAGCAGAAGTCAGTGTCTTGCCTGGAGCTCTGTTCTCTGGGCATGTCCTTTGTTACCTTGGAGGTGAATTCTGTCGATACCTCCTTCGTCACTGCTGCTGAACTGGAAGTCTCTTGTCAACAAACAGCTGCCTGCACCTCTCCTGCCATTGCTGCTACCTCTGATTTCACTGCTGCCAGCCTGAAATTGCCTGGAGGTCTTCTTTTTGGGTGCTACTGCCACAGAAGAAACCGCTGCCTTAGATGTAATTTAAGCTGACACTGCTGTTGACCCCTGGAGATGCCCTGGAGACAATGCCCCCCACAACTGCAGTTGTAGCTGCTGCTGCAGCCACCACTACTGCTGACCCACTGCCTGCTGCCAACAACCACCACTACTACCGCTGTTACCACAGCCTAGAGGACTGCTTCAGGGGAGACTCCAGGTTTGGTTACATGTGGCTGCACCCATTTTGGGACACCAGCCAGAGTTGGGGCCCTGGGTGTCAGCAGGTTTACCACCACAAGAGCCTCTTCTGGGGACTCCAGAAGGGACCTGTAGGTCCAGTGTGGTGGTACCTACAGGTTTGAAGGAGCCTGGTGTCTTCTTGCTGAGAGTGCTGGTGACTATTGTCTTGCTGCTGCTGCATCTCAGGGTTGCTCCTTTGCATGATTGTATCCCTGGTGGTTTCTCTGGAGCAGCATTGAGATCTTGGGAATGCAGCGAGGCCAATCCTGAGGTACCTGAAGCCCAAATTGGTGGGATAGATATGGGTTTGTAAGGGCCGATCTGGGTTTGGTGATCCCAAGAGATGTCAGAGACAGGGCTGAGAAACTGTTAAAAACTGACAGAGCTAGTTCAACTTTCCAGTAAGACTTATTTTATTTTATGTTATTTTTTGATTCACTAATCTCTCTACCGTATTTGGAACAGAATATTCTTTTATGCATCAGTGTGTGGAGAACAATGACTGGTTTTTTGCATTTTTGTTGTATTCTTATATCTTTAATTTTTTATCTTTGTATTCTTCCTCTCTCTTATCTATTTTCTTTTCAATTTTTCTCCAACAGACAATCTCTGTCAGCTACTCTTCCACTCTTCCTGTGAATTTTTACTTCTAGCTTCTATCTTCCTTCCTCGTGAATATTGCATATTGCACTACCTCTGTCCTTTCATCCACCATTTTAAATCATAATTTGTCTTAACAAATATTCTGGTTATACTATAGATATTTATTGAACTCATAATTTTGGTTCAATACAAGAAAGCATTAGATGCCTTAGTGGGAGTTATTATGTTTAAGGCTATATATTATGGGTGTTATTGATATTGGTCTTACCAGTAAAGGCAAAGTGCTGAAACTTTCGGGGACACTATAGGTCTACAGGGTAGAATTTATTCTGACTTAGATTCATACTTTTAGATGGGAAAACATACTAACAACATGAAAAAAACAAGGGGAAAAAGTGCCCCAAACAAACCAAGATGCTTCAACAACAGAAGCCACTAATAACACAGTAGAAGAAGTGTCCAAGAAGAGATCAGATTGTATAGAGTTAAACTGATATGTGAAGTAAAGGATAGTATAAGGAATGAACTCAAAGAAAAACAAACTTAAAGTGAAAGACCACTTCAATAAAGAGTTAGAGATCTTGAAAAAATATAAGCAGAAATCCTCAAAATGAAGAAATCAGTAAACCAAATTATGAACTCCATAGAAAGCATCACCAACAGATTAGACCACTTGGAAGACAAAATTTATAACCTTGAAAGTAGAGTTGAACATGTGGAGAAGATGATAAGAAACCATGAACAGAACATTCAAGAATTATGGGATAACATGAAAAGACCAAATTTAAGAGTTATTCGGATAGATGAAGAAGCAGAGATACAAACCAAAGGAATGGAAAATCTCTTCAAAGATATAATAGCAGAAAATTTCCAAACCTAAAGAATGAAATGGAAAATCAAATACAAGAGGCTTGCAGGAGCCCAAAAGTACAAAATTATAGCAGACCCACACTAAGACACATTATAATGAGAATGACTAACATGCAGAATAAAGATAAAAATCTTAAAGGCTCTGAGAGAAAAAAGTCAAATTATGCTTAGGGGAAACCAATTCAGATCTCCACTGATTTCTAAGCCCAGACCCTCAAAGCTAGGAGGTCCTGGAATAACATATTTCAAGCTCTAAAAGAAAATGAATGCCAACAAAGAATTTTTAAGTTTCAGGTTTGAAAATGGAATGAAAACATTCCATGATAAACAAAAATTACAAGAATTCACAAGTAGAAAGCCAACACTACAGAGCATTTTCAACAAATATTCCATGAGGATGAAGTGGAAAAAAAAAAGTGAAAACCAGCACAGGAAGGATCTATACTAAAGTGACATTTAACCAAATGAGAAACTAAGACAAACCAAAAACTCAAAATAAATCAAAATGATAGGGAATACAAATCATATCTCAGTAATAACCTTGAATGTTAATGGTCTAAACTCATCAATCAAAAGTTATACACTGGCAGATTGGATTAAAAAGAGAGACCAACAATATGGTCTCTCTTCAAGAGACTCACCTCATGGGCAAAGACATCACAGGCTGAAGGTGAAAGGATGGGAAAAAACTTATCATACATATGGATTGTGTAAACAAGCAGGGGTTTTCACTCTAATTTCAGATAAAATGGACTTCAAACCAAAGTTAATCAGAAGAGACAAAGAAGGACATTTCATACTTCTTAAAATTATATATAAGCAGAACCTAACAATTATAAATATTCATGCCCCAAACAAGGAACATCGATGTACATCAAATAAACCCATCTCAATTTCAAGAGTCAAATATACCACAATATAATAATACTGGGTGACTTTAACACAACTCTCTCATTACTCGACAGAACTTAAATAAAAAAAACTAAATAAGAAAACTATAGAACTAAATAATGCAATCAATAATTTAGACTTAACAGAAATATATAGAATATTTCATCCATCAATGAGCAAATATATTTTCTTCTCAGCAGCACATGGATTCTTCTCTAAAATATACCATATCTTATGCCACAAAGCAACTCTTAGTAAATACAAAAAAAGTAGAGATAATACCCTGCATTCTATCACACCTCAATGGAATGAAATTAGAAATTAATGATTAAATTAAAAAAAGAAGATACTATAACAAATGGAGACTAAATAAAACATGATTGAATGATGAATGGATAGTAGAAGAAATCAAGGATGAAATAAAAAAAATTCTTACAGGTAAATGAGAACAGTAATACAACATATCAAAATCTCTGGGATACTATGAAGGCAATACTAAGAGGAAAGTTTATTGCATTGAGTGCATTCATTAAAAAAAAGTCAACAAATAAATGACCAAACACTACATCTAAAAGCCCTAGAAAAAGAAGAACAAATCAACACCATAAGTAGAAGACAGAAAATAATTAAAATCAGAGCTGAAATCAATGAAATTGAAAGAAAAGAAACAATTGAAAAAAAGTGACAAAACAAAAAGTTAGTTCTTTGAATAAATAAATAAAATAGATAAACCCCTGGCCAATGAAGAGAAAGCTCCAATTACTAAAATACAAGATAAAGAAGGAAATATCACAACAGACACATCTGAAATACAGAAGATAATTAGAAAATATTTTGGAAATTTATACTCCAATAAAATAGAAAATATAGAAGACATCAACAAATTTCTAGAGACATATGACCTACCCAAACTAAATGAGGAGGTCATACATGATTTAAATAGATCGATTTCAAGTAATGAAATAGAAAAAGCCATCAAAATCCTACCAACCAAGAAAAGCCCAGGACCAGATGGATTCTTAGCTGCATCCTACAAGACTTTCAAAGAAGAATTAACACAAAAACTCCTCAAAGTATTTCATGAAATAGAAAAGGAAATAACTCTTCCGAACTTATTCTATGAGGCTAATATCACCCTGATATCAAAACCAGACAAAGACCATCAAGGAAAGAAAACTTCAGATCAATATCCCTGATGAACATAGATGCAAAAGTTCTCAGTAAAATTCTGGCAAATCACATACAAAAACATATTTAAAAGATCAAGTGGAATTCATCCCACGGATACAGGGTGGTTCAACTTATGGAAATCAATAAACGTAATATGCCATATTAATAGACTTAAAAACAAGAATCATATGATCATCTCAATAGATGCAGAAAAAGCATTTGACAAAATATAGCACACCTACATGTTCAAAACACTAGAAAAACTAGGGATAGTAGGAACATACTTCAACATTGTAAGAGCTATATATGCTAAACCCAAGACCAGCATAATTCTAAATGGAGAAAAACTGAAAGCATTCCTGCTAAAAACTGGAATAAGGATGTCCTCTTTCACCACTTCTATTCAATATCATCCTTGAAACTCTAGCCAGAGCAATTAGACAAAAAAAACGGAAAAAAAGAAAGAAAGAAATTAAAGGGATATAAATAGGTAAAGAAAAACTCAAACTATCACTATTTGCTGATGACATGATTCTATATCTAGAAGATAAAAAATTCTACCAAAAAACTTCTAAAACTAATAAATGAATTCAGCAAAATAGAGGATATAAAATCAACACATTCCTATACATCAGGTATGAATCCTCTGAAAGAGAAATTTTAAAAGCAACTCCATTCACAATAGCCTAAAGAAATAATAAAATAAAATACCCTAGAATCAATCTAACAAAAGAGGTGAAAGACTTCTACAATGAAAGCTACAGAACACTAAAGAAAGAAATTGAAGAAAACCTCAGATGATGGAAAGATCTCCCATGCTCCTGGAGAGGTAGAATTAATATTCTCAAAATGGCCATACTACCAAAGGCATTATACAGATTTAATGCAATTTCTATTAAATTCCCAATGACATTCTTCATATAATTAGAAAAAGCAATCATGAAATTTATTTGGAAAAATAAGAGACCCAGAATAGCTAAAGCAATCCTTAACAAGAAAAGTGAAGCAGGGGGCATGACAATACCAGACCTTAAACTATAACACAGAGCTACAGTAATGAAAACAACATGGTATTGGCACCAAAATGGACTTGTAGACCAACGGTCTGTTACAGAATAGAGGACACAGAGACAAACACACATAAATATGGTAATATCATACTAAGGTGCCAAAAGCATTCACTGGAGAAAAGATAGCCTATTCAACAAATGGTGCAGGCAAAACTGGAAATCCATATGTAGCAAGTGAAATTAAACCTCTACCTTTCACTCTGCACAAAAAATCAACTCAAAGTGGATCAAAGACTTAGGCACTACAACAGACCCTATGCCTAATAGAAGAAAAAATAGGCCTAAATCTTCACCACATCACCCTAGGATCTCACTTCCTTAACAAGACTCCTAAAGCTCAAGTAAAATCAAAAATTAATAAATGGGATGGATTCAAATTAAAAGGCATTTTCTCAGAAAAAGAAACAATAAAGTGAGGAGAGAGCCTACAGATTGGGAGAAAATCTTTACCACATCCACCTCTGATAAAGCATTAATCTCTAGGATATATATAGAACTCAGAATACTTAACACCAAAAAAATAAAGTTAAATTAAAAAAAAAAAACCCAATCAATAAATGGGCTAAGGAACTGAACAGACACTTCACAGAAGAAAAAATATAGTTGATCAACAAATATATGAAAAAGTGTTCAACATCTCTAGCAATTAAAGAAATGCAAATAAAAACTACTGTAAGACTTCATTGTACTTCTGTCAGAATGGCAGCTATTAAGAATACAAACAATAAGTTTTGGTGAGGATATAAGGAAAAAGGCACACTCACATATTGGTGGTGGGACTGCAAATTGGTGTAGCCAATCTGGAAAGCAGTATGGAGATTCCTCAGAAAATTGGGAATGGAACAACAATTTGACCCAGCTATCCCACTCCTTGATTTATACCCAAAGTACTTAAAATCAGCATAGTATAGTGACAGTCACATCAATGTTTATGGCAGATCAATTCACAATACCTAAACTATGGAACCAACCTAGGTGTCCCTCAATAGATGAATGGATGAAGGAAATGTGGTATATATACTCAATGGAATATTACTCAGCTTTAAAGAAGACTAAAATTATGAAATTTTCCAGTAAATTTTGGAGTTGGAGAATATCATCCTAAGCAAAATAAGCCAATCCCACCAAACTGAAGGCCGAATGTTTTCTCTAATATTCGAATGCTAATACACAATAAGGTGGGGGACACTAGGGAAGAATAGCATTACCTTAGGTTAGAAAGAAGAAAGTGATGGAAGGGGAAAGTAGAGGATGTGGAGATAGGAAAGATAGTAAAATGAAACAGACATTATTACTGTATGTATATGTGTGAATGCCTGACCGGTGTGATTCTGCAACATGTACACTTGGAGGAGTGGGAAATTGTATCCCATCTATGTATGATATATCAAAGTGCATGTATGCATTCTACTGTCATGTATAACTAAGTAAAGCAAATTTTAAAAAAATTAAAAATATGAAAATTTTTAGTTTATAAAAGTAAACATAAAGAAGAATCAACAGATCTACACACTAAGATGTTGTAGTATTTAGATATAGAGTATGTAATAATTATGTATAAAAAGAACAATAAAATAAAAATGTGCCAAAAGGTTGAAAACATAACTATCAGCCTCATAATTTAGAAAATGAAACAAATAGAATTAAAGTATAAAAACCCAATAATTGAAAGTAAAAATACACGGGATCTCTTGTCCATACAGAATTATAAAAAAAAAAGAAAAAAAGAAAAACAATTCTATCATTAGTGCTAAAAAGAGAAAATTGAAAACAAACAAATGCTGATGGACATAGAATGGTAATATCCTATTAAAGGGTTCCTGGGCCAGTTATAACATACCTGGCATAAGTCCAGTTTAGAGGGTGCATTTAGCCTGAGTATTACTTGATATGGAAAAGAATAGCTCAAGGTGGAATACCTTTCACAGGAGTCATATTCTAGAAATCATGGATCAGACTCATCATGTACTACTTCAAGTTATCCATATGGCCTGGAAAATTCAAATCTTTAACAATTGGAGATATATAAACTTTTTTGAATTAATTTTACATCTACATACTTTGAATGACAGTTTGAAAATATAAGTTTTTACATATTACTTACAGTAGCAAAAATTACTAAATTAGAAACAAATATCATAAGCAATTTGAATTTGTTCTAGATGTAATACCAAAATTACATAGAAAAGGAAAAAATTGATAATTTTGATACATTAAAAATAAGTATGGGGTAAAAGTATTTTACTATGCAAACAGAGAGATGTTCCTTGATGTTAATATCTATGAGAAGCTTGCTACAAACAACATACTTAAATGATTTATTGAACAATTTTCCTTTGATTTGCCTTGTAACAAAGACAGAAAATATGGTAAAAATAATTCTAGGCAAACCAGGACTGGAATCATAGTCAGTATAATAATAATTAAAAAGGAAGGAATAAAAATTAGTAGAACTGGAAATTTTTTAAAGTGCATCTACAGGCAACCTATAGGAGTTAATAAATTGACAGGTTCCCTGGAAGCATGATCATTAAAGAAATATGAATTTCATTTTTTCTATTCTGGTACAATAGAAAGAATACTTTATCATGGGAGGAAATTTTAGTACCATAATAAACGAGATAACTAAGAATAAATGCAGAAAATGGTATATAAGATATCAACATAGAAATCTTAATTATATGTTGGATAGAAATTAAGAACTTAGTTAAGAAAAAAAGTAGACACATTCAAGGATTATAAGATGCTTATTCCCTTTAAATTTATCTACAGATCCATTTAATATTCCAAACAAAGTTTCAAGATCTTTTGGGAGGTGTTGGATATTTTAATTTAAAAATGTATAAGACCTGCCTGAATGCATAGAGAATATTCACGTTAATCTTCAAGAAAAGAAACAGTAGGACATATTATGAACAGACCTAAAGATCTATTCAGAAAAAGTAAAAAGGTATTACATGGGCTCAAAATAAATCACAGTACCAGATTATATTAAAAACTACTGTGTACAATTAACGAAAGTCAGATGGCCCAATAAAACATGAGCAATAATTATGAAAAGACAATATTAAAAGAAGAGTCAATAAAAACCCATGACCAATAAACATTAAGAGGTTCTCATCTTTGTAAGTCATTTTCAGTATGTTTTCATCCAAAAGAGCTAACAAATAAAAGATGACAATTCTTACTTAGTGGTAAAGATGTACAGCGTGTGGATTGTCAGTGATTTTTCTTTTTCTTATTACTATTTCTTCCTCTTCTGGTTTGGAATTGTATGCCTTATTTCTATTATTTTAGTGACATCCCTATGGTAAGGAATAAGTGTCAAGATCTCCTTAAGAAGAGTAAACTGGAGAAATTTTTTCTAGAAAATAGTAAAATTTAATTAGAGCTATAGTGATTAGCACAATGTGATATTTACACAATAATGGGTAAATGGACCAGAATAGAATGTAGAGAAATGAGCTCGCTTCTGATTCTATTTGAAACATTATCTGTGAAAGACCTGTAATTGAATAATTAGTAAATGGAAATTCAATGTGGGATGTATACTCAGTGGGATAGTATTTATCCATAAAAAGAATGAAACTCTTCATTTACAACAAGGTGGAAGGAACTGGAGGTCATTTTGTTAAGGGAAATAAGTCAATCACAGAAAGATCACTATAGTATGATCTCACTCATATTTTGCATCTAAAAACTTTGATCTCATAGAAGTAGAGTTTAGAATGGCAATTGTCTGAGGTCAGGGAAGCAAGGGAAGGATAAGGAAATGTTGATCAATGAGTACTAAGTTACAGTTAATGGGAGCAAGAAACTTGGGGGTGCTATTGCACAGTATGTTGACCATAAAAAAATATTATGCTGTACATTTTAGAAAGCCAGAAGAAGAGTCTGGGGATATAGCTCAGTTGGTAGAGTGCTTGCCTTGCATGCACAAGGCCCTGGGTTCAATCCCAGCATCAAAAATTTTTAAAAAAGCCATAAAAATCTAAAAGAATTTTGAAACTGAAATGATAAATGTTTGAGGAGAAATATATGTTTAAAAAGATTTAAATATTATGTAATATATACATGTATCAAACATTACATGGTACCTCCAATAGGGTGTATAGCTTTTATGCTTTATGTTTCAATTAAAATAATTTTAAAAGAATCTATTCAATAATGATTTGTGGCTTAGTTATTTGTATATAAAATATGAAATGCAATTCTTAATCAAAATTACACTCCCTAAAGTAAATGAGAAAAGCTTAAAACTGGAAGAAAAGTATAAACTATAGGAGACTAGCCTCAGAATCTCAGGAAAATAAAGGCTTCCTGAAAGAGTTTTAAAACATTTTAAACATCATAGAAAGAAATACTAAATTTGATTTCATTAAGCACTTGTGTTATAAGGGGAAAAATTGGAGAATGATATTGACCAAATTATATTGTTAGATATTTTGTGCATGTACACATCATAACATAAATGTCACCATTATGCATAATTATAATCATAATGTACCACTAAAAATATGGGAAAATATAAGAAATTTAAAAAGAAGTTATAAGAAAACAACATACACAAGCAAAAATGCAAGTCACAACATAAGTCACTGACAATATTAACAGCCTAATTATGTAAAAATCTCCTACAAATACATAGACAAAAAGATAGTCTGATAGAGAAAAAGAATTTTAATGAATAAAAATGTTAAAAACTGACAAACATACAAAAAGATGTTCAATCTCATTAGCAATACAGGAAAGTAAATTATGATCTCTTAAAATGCCATACTAAATATATAAATTTAACAAATTTAGAATATTGATAATATGTAATATTGGTGAGGATTTTCAAAGTATTGGAGATTTTACCTTTATTAGGTACAAAACTGAACTGCTATTTTGGAAACCATATATCATCACCATGTAAAACTCCATTTTGCAGAGTTTACATTTTGTACTCTATACAATCTCTCCCACATGTAAGCTAACATATGTATACAAGAATATTCTCAGCAGCATACTTCTTGAAAGAGATAAAAAGTAGAATATACACTATAATTTATAGATAGGTGAATAAATAAATTATTTTAAAATGATTAGGTAGAAGTAAAAACGAATGGGATGCAGCTGAGAAAAATGATAATTGAGAATATAAATAATACCAACTATAAATGAGAATAGCTCATCTATAGAATAAACTTAAATAAACTTATTTACCTGGACTTTTAATTTCTTCATGTTCTGGTCCCATCTGGTAGTATCCTTCTGTAAAATTGGCTGATGGATTTGTTTACATTTTTGTCTTCCCCAACTGGAATTGACACACCCTGGGAGATAGAGTAGAAGAATGATTGACATTGGTGAGTCAATATACTATTTGACTTAACTGTAGCTGAATAATATAATATAATCATATCATTGTAATATAATAATCGTTATATTATTGTAACCAACTTACTGCATCTATATCTTTGGATTTGGTGGTTCCAGTTAATTTCAGTACAAAGGGAATTAGGCAATATTATACAATGTTGATGGTTTACATTGAATCTATTGTCTCCTTTCTCTTTATTAATAGAAAAGTATTTTTAAAAATTTTATTGGTTCTTTTTAGTTATATATGACAATAGAGTTTATTCTGACATAATTGTAAAAGCATGGATTATAATTTGTTCTAATTCAGTTCCCAGTACTTCCCCTTCCTCTCCCTCCTCCCTCTCTCTGTTACCTACCCTCTAGTCTACTGATCTTTTTTCTATTTATTTATAGTTCTTTTCTTTTAAATTAGTGGTTTTTGGATGTACATGATAATGAGATTCACTTGGTACATTCATATATGTACATAGGAATATTAGGTCAGATTTATTTCATTGTCTTTCCCTTTTGTCTACTCCACTGGTCTTTCTTCTATTCTTTTTTTATCCTCCTCCCATTTTGGATTAACTTCCACATATCAGAGAAAACATTCTATCTTTCATGTTTTGAAACTGACTTATTTCACTTAGCATGATAGTCTTTAGTTCCACCCATTTACAGGAAATGCCATAAAGTCACTCTTCTTTATGGATGAGTAATACTCCATTTTGTATGTATACCATATTTTCTTTTATATTCATCTGTTGAATATTAATTTTGTTTAGGGCTCTCACATAAAACCATATCACCTCCTTTGTCAAACTATTACCAAATGTCATACTTTTGGATTAATGATATGAGCAGAATCTCAGATAAGCATTTTAATCATAGCATGTGACTATATTCTATTCTTTGTATCCTTTTCCTTTCTGAAATATAAGTAGAAGAACCAGGGACTTTGAAACATGGAGGCTGTTAGTTTGAGAACACAGCCACTCCCTAAGGATGTCTAAATCAGAAAAAGAGAAATATTCTCATCTCTGGTGCCAAGCCAATGGTGGGCCTTCTATTTTTTTGCAACATGAGACAATTTAACTACTAAGCTGAGAAGAAAAGGTATGCTTGGAAAATAACATGTCAAAATTGAAAAAAAATCAATAACATTTTAAAAGATAAATTGATAAAATCTCAAAAAAGAACAAAAATAAGAAGGAAAAAAAAGAGCAGTAGATGATGAAGCCAAGACATTTGATCTATGACTATTTGATTTCCATAAGAAATCACAGACATGTGGCAATAACCAGAATAAAGATGCATTGCCTGGGTTGGAAGGATTTAGGATTCTGAGTTATAAATGAGGTAATACCTACACCAATGCCCATATCTTTAAACTTCAGAATACTGGGATCACATCCTTCTGAATTTTTACAGGTCATCTTTATTTCCCGTGTTCTATCCTTTATTTGACTGGTCATGAACCTGACTGAATCACAGTCCAAACAAATGTAATATTCCAAATAATTTTTTATATAATTGTGAAACTTCATCAACAATCTCTCAGCTTCTTCATCTGGTTTTAAAACTTTTCGTCTCATTTATTTATTTATTTTGGTGCCAGGGATTAAACCCAGAAATACTTAACCACTAGCCACTTTTTAAAATTTTTATTTTGAGACAGGATCTTGCTAAGTTGCTTAGGGCCTCAGTAAACTGCTGAAATTGGCTTTGAACTCTTGATCCTCTTACATTATAATATATATGTCTGTGTGCACACTTACATAAATATAGAGATGTGAATACACCTATTTTGAATATAACTTTTGGACTGGTATTTAATGTGTAAATATTTTTCAAACATTTTCAATATATAAAAATTTTATTTTTAACAACATATGCCCTTTAGTTTTTGAAATAATAACTATTTCATTTTATATTCTAAAAGAGAAAAAAAATATTAAAAATTTTAATTTTTCAGAAAAATCTCTCATATGAAATGTCAATAAAGAGTAGATTGAATGAGCATATTTTATGTGTGAAATTTAAAAATATACTTACCAGAAACTTCTGGTTGCTTGACGGTTTAATAGTTAATGCAGTCTTCCTGAGTTTAGTCCTGTGGCTCTCCATTTTGGTGCTCTAGTACAATGACCTGGGAACTTTTAAAAATCCTGATACTCAAGAGTGGAGTGCAGACTAAATATGAATATCTGGGAGTAGAAACCACGCATCAATATTTATTAATTATCTTTAGGTGATTCCAATGTGCCACCCAGATTGAGAACTGGAAGGGCTAAGAGAGATAGAACAGAGTCTTTAAAAGAGAGTCTGTGCTTAACTCGGGAGCTAATAATTGGTTATTTAGCTTCATTCATCATAAGACTACAGGATTCCTATAAATGAACAAATGCATAAAGGTACAAACATATTTGGCTTACTTTGAATGAAAATAAAATAATTGCTCCATTTAAAAAAATCCAATTCATTATATTGTATGGTATTAGTAATTGAGAAGTAATTTTTAAACACTGGCTATTCCTACCAGATGTACAATAAATAGTTGAAATGTTGACATTCCTTGTACTTCTGATCACCAATGCTAAGGAAGAATTAAGTAGATTATATATTTCCATTAAACTGTAAACAACAAAATGGCTCTCCTAAAAATAAAAAAAAAACAGTGCTAAATAGCATTGATTTGGAACATAAATATGCAAAGTTTTATTAATATCATAATTAAAATTAATGTAAATATCTCAATAATTTGAATCAATAGCTTTTTAGCTAATAATGATTCTGTGCATTATACTTTTCATCTTGGGCTATATTAATATAAAGAAAAGACACAAAAACATAAAATATGCTATTTTAGTATAACAGTTCATCAAATCAGTTTCCCAGTACAAGTATATAAAGGATAATTTTATGTTTATATAATGGCTGAGGCAATAAAGTTCAAATAAGAAACATAGCTATTTTATTCCTTGAATTTTTGTTTTCTTTTTTTTCAAATCAGGCAGTTGATTTAGAGAACATGGAAAATAACAAAATGTGTAGCAGTGATCCTAAATCTTGGTTGTGCATTGGAATTCACCCAGTGAGCTTTAAAAAATATACTGATGCCTCTGTCTATACCCAGACATTCTAACTAAATAGTCTGGGCTTTAAGAATTTTTAAAATTCCTCAGTTTTTTTCTCATCATTACCCTAAAGTTAGTGCACAGAGATTTCTTAAGCTAAAATTCAAATATTTGGTAGCCAACAATTTCATTTTAAAATCACATTTCCCTTTCTTTTAGAGATGATAGTATTATATATTTGCCTAAGGGTGGTTAAGAGAAACTCTTAGAGAGTAGCATTTGTTCAAACTGACATCCACTGAAATCAAGAAAAGAAGATTAATTAGTATATAATCTCTTCCCATAGTCTGCAAAGTCCCAGGTGAAGCAAGACTACCTCCTCAACTCAGTAGTCCTGGCTCTATGAGGCACTTTCATATGGGGTCTAGTCTACTATATAGCCGGAAAATGGGAAAAAGAATTTTCACCATATGCTAAGAATTAACTTTTCTAATCCCTTTTACAGAACAGCTCACAAGTAACATTGTTTTTCTTTTTTCTTTTTTCTTTGTTATGTTATGATTTTATCAGTGCACTATAGTTTTACATAATTGTGTGGTTCATTTTGACATATTCACTAATGCATTTAACATAATTCACTCTATTTCAATCTCCAGTACTACCTCCTTTCCCTCTCCTCCTCCTTCCCCCTGACTCCCTAACTCTCCTCTATTGGTCTTTCATTAATTTATTTTATAATTGATGCATTGTAGCGAAACATAAAGTAGAAGAGATAATTTCTACATTCATATAGCATAATTTGGTCAGTTTTAAGCATATGCTAGGATAATCTCATTGCCTGATTCAACTCTGCAACTCCCAGTAATTTACAAAAATATCCAGAAAACAAAAACAGATCAGAACAAAGAAAGAGAAGAATGGAGGAATCACAGCTTTTAGGAAAAGCAAATTTGTTTCACACTGGCATACTGGTGAGAAAAAAAGTTTAAAATTAGCCTCTGCTTCCCCAATATTTCCATCACTGAGATATTCAACCCCATTTTAGTGAATGCAGTGAAAACTATAAGACTGTAGTAGATAAGGCAAGGTAGCACAGTGACCACCCTGATTCATGTGGATTCTTCACATGACTAAGAATGGAAGCTGTAGGTGCAAAACCTGAGTATCCATTTTTAAACTTTCAGCTGAGTTTCTGGAAAGTCCTTTCAATATGCTGCCAACTCAAGAGGGAAATGACAGGAACTTTATTAGTCAGCCACTGCAAACACTGCTATATTTTAAAATGCATAAATATGAACATGATCATTTAATAAATAATAATGAAATAACATTGATAGTTATGGTCCAGGCACTGTTCTAGGTGATTTACAGTGTTTGTTTTATTTCTCAAGAGGCATTAAAGAAAAACTAATGTTTATATAGAAGTCACACAATGAAGCAAGAAGAAGAGAGGGGGAGAAGGAGGAGGAGCAAGAGGAGGAGGAGAAGGAGCCATTCTAGAAACTTGAAGAAGGGACATACAACATTGCCTACTAAACCTAGACAGATAATTAGTGGATAATGTATGACATCTTACTAGCTGGTACTACCCTGGCCACTATTCTAGAATGCCTCTCATACCATATTGATTCCTCTAAATCGCCATCCATGCAAAAATGGACTTTTTTATTAGGCTGGAAGTTTGAGATAAACAATATAACAAGGCCACATACTGAACAATATAGAATTAAAAAGGTCAAGAGAACAAATGGTTCTTGGCTCTTGGTCTGGGCACTTAACGCTTCTGATTTATGCCTCAGTTTTGATCAGATAATGTTGGATTAAGTGAATAAGAGATATTTTGTTCCTCAACTGATTTTTCAAAAACCACCTATTATGCATACTGAATCATAAAGAAATTTTTAAAATTTCTTATAATTGGCATAAATGGCAATAATAATGACCACGATGATAACAATAAGAGCAACAAGTCTAAGACTTTGGAAGGTATTAGTTCACTGACTCACAGTAATCCTAATAAGTATATTACATGACCCATTTTACACATGAAGACTTTGAGGCACTAAGAAGTTAAATAACTTGCCTAGTAACTTTCCACAGTTATCCAGATGAGGGTCTGCACTGACCCAATTTCTGAGTTACTACATGCTATAATTATTTCAGTGATCCAGCCAAAATTATATTTGCCTAAAATTTTCAGACTGTTGAGTGTTTCAAGTAGTCAGTATTCATAGAACTCAAAATATCATCTGCATAATGTTACCATTTTGGACATCATACATATAAAATTACTGACTGTTTAAAGATCCATGGGGAATCATTTCCAAATGATAATCTGTGTCCTTAAAATATAAATACCATGTTTTCTTTTTCCTTTAATCTACAGTGTTTATAGTAAACACTTCTAAAATTCACATGGAAAACTATCATCTCTGAAAGAAAATCTTACAATGACGGTTCCCAAATCTACTTGCATATTATTAAAACATGAAGATTTTTACCAGAAATAAAGATTCTTGAGTTCCATCACAAACCTAATGAATCTGAAGCTACAAGTTTAAGGACTAAGTATCTGTATTTTTAATAAACTCTTCAAGTGTTTGTAAGCCAGATGGCTATTTATTGTTTTTCTTACTGGCCAGAGAGAAGCCAATGCTCCAGTGATCTTTAAAACATGCTCTTCAAACCAGAGGTATCAGTATTATCTAGGAACTTGGGCTTTAATCTATAAATACTGAATCAGAAATCTAGGGGTGGAGCTCAAAAGTTCCTATCCCAAAAAAGCCTTCATGTGATACTAAATAAACCTGACAAACATTTCTATGACTGCTGCTCCTCCAATATTAATGTGCACTTAGGTCCCCTGGAAATGCTAAAATGCAAACTCAGACATTATAAGACTGGGGTGGACCCTGAAAAATCTTCATTCTTAATAGGCTCTCTGGTGATAATAATAAATTGATCATACTCTACACGTGTCTATTTAATTTAAAGTAATTTACAGAAGACAAAAATAAAATTTCAGTTCTTCAACCACCCAGGTGGTTGTTGCTATCAGATTAGACAACACAGATCTAGAACTTTCACATCATTTCAGAAAATCTGCTCAATAAGACTGTTCTGGAGCAACTTGAATGCATATGGAGTGGAAGTGATACTGTGTATCACTTCAGAGTATATGTACCTGTGTTTTTCTCACAAAAAAAAAAAAAGGAAAATGTCTCTGTAAAGGAATTCACAGAAGAAACTGCTAAAAACGATTCCTTTAAAATTATTTGTAAGTCATTAGAGAAAGCTGGGAGCCTGGGCATAGTGCACGTTCAACACAGGGTGAGTTGCTGAGTGTGATGGTGTGGTGGTGTACATCTGTAATCCCAGTGGCTCGGGAGCCTGAGGCAGGAGGATCGTGAGTTCAAAGCCAGCTTCAGCAAAAGCAAGGCACTAAGCAACTCAGTGAGACCCTGTTTCTAAATAAAATACAAAATAGAGCTGGGGCTGGGGCTCAGTGGTCAGTATACTCCCCCACCAAAAAACAAAAACAAAAACATATGTATACACACACACACACACACATACACACACACATACAATGAGTAAAAATTACTCCTAGACTATTTTTTATTTTTCTTTTCACTTTTCAGGTACTATTGCATGTCCAAATCAAAGCAACATGGGTTGAATTGAAAAAACCATTTGGGACAGTTTCTGGAAAAATTTACAGGGTTAGGGTATTTGAACTTTTCTACTTCTGTTTTTCAAGTAGGCTTCTACATGCAATCATTGGCTAGGAAAGATATCAAGATGTTCTGTTAAGATTGGATGTGACATTGAGCACATACATGAAGATATAAAGTTGACCCAATCAACACAGTCACCTTTATTGTCTTTCTCTAAAGGGGAGAAAACAACCAAAATCCATCAACTCAAGTCTTATTATAAGATTGCCAGTAAGAGCAGCCAAGAGATGACAGAGTAGAAGCAAGAAGATGAAAGAATTTATGGGAGACAGTCACCAAAATTCATCTTGTTCTGAAAAGTGCTCACTGTTCAAGTTCTCAGAAATTATGATATATGATATTATGATTATGATATATCAGTAATGAGATGGGATATACAGGCAGGAAGAATGGAATATGGTTTAGAAGCTGCTGGTGGGTCAATCTTTCTTTATCAAAAAATGTATCAGAAAACAGTTCTTATCTGTGTCAGTGAAAAACATTTTATCTTCAATGTTTTTTACATTACTATCCTGAATTCCATATGCCTTAAAAAATATCAGTAAATTATATCCCAGAAAGTAATAAACATAATTACTCAAAAAACTTGTTTTTGACTCTGTTTGTTAAAAAGTAGATAAATGTTGTCCTTTAAACTACTTCAAACTTTTGAATATCATGTCCGATATAGCCTTTGCTTGCCATATCTTCTCCTTTTCCTTCTTGTAACAGAATATACCTTATTAAATGGGTCCTATAGAGAAGCAAAGTATCACTTTTTCATGGTAATGTGATTTTATTCATCCATTCATTATTTCGCATACTAAATATTCAAATATTAATCATTTGCCCATTGTTCAAGATGCTAATGTTGCAACAGCAAATAAGCCATGAAGATTTCTTACCTGATGGTTTTTTGTTAATAGAAACTCTATTAAGTAAAAAGACACAATAACAAATAAAAGAAGAACTCACAGTAATCAGTGCTGTGATAGAGCCCCAGCTCCAATAATAGAGCTGGGGCTGGGGCTCAGTGGTCAGTACACTCCCCCATCAAAAAAAAAAAAAAAAGTAGTCAGCATGAGTAGCACTCATTATCATTCACACCAGCTCTGCATGTACATAAGAATTGGTCTTTGGTAACCATATTTTTTTTTTCTTGTTTTATATCTAGTTAGTCAACATGTTTTTGTTACATATCTATTGACTGGACCTAAATATCAATAACTGTTGACCAAACTCTAGTGTCACTGAGCACCTAATTCCTCCTATTTCTCTGCAACCATCATTGCATGTCCCAGGGATTCCTATGAGATGATAGCTACAGTCTATATTCTATCTCTGTCATGAGGTGTTTTATTTTTTGTTTGGTTTTGGTAATTTGTTTTGTTTCGTTGGTAAGGACACTGGATAACTTGAAGGATATTAAATGATCAACTAATAATCTTCAACACTGGAACTCATTTAAAAGGTTATGTTTTTTGAAGATATGTGTATCTCTACATAGTAGAAGGTATAGCACTGATAGTTATATTGACTTTTCCAATATATATGGAGTCCATTGAAAGGGAAAATGGCAGGATTTTCACACACACACACACACACACAAATACATATATATATATATATATATATATATATATATATATATATATACATACATATATATATATATCAACCAATAAGAAGTTATTGAATAGTATTGAGCAGGCTTCCATTACCTGTGGAATATTGGTTTTCTCTGATATTTGCACTTATTAACTAACTCTCCATTTCTTTTTTCCAAAAGATGAATCTGACTTGCATTTTATGCTATCAAGAAGTCATCTATATTTGTCCCCAGGCTGTTTTTTGGTGTTTCTACTGTCACCTCGGTTATTTTTTACTTATCTTCCTTGTTGATTAATAAATACACTGTCTCCTTTTTATCTACTATCCTTAAAGTTGCTCCAGTATTTGAAACAAGCTTGAATGGCATCTGTACTTGAATTAAAACATTCTCTTCAGCATTGGTTCCTTCAAGGCTCACTTTAGTGAAAATCCTGCCATTTTCCTTTTCTATGAACTCCATTTAAATTGGAATAGTCAATATAACTATCAGTGCTATACCTTTTGTCCACCATGTAGTAAGAGGTATAATAACATCAGACCTGATGTGATAGTGTTTGTCCAGTGTGGTGTCGCATGACAATCTAAGAGTCAGACTTGGATTTGAGTTTTAATGACTAAGCAAAAAATTTAAAAAGCTTGCTGTTTGGAGAGGTCTAAGTGTCACTGCACATTTTTGCTGAGTTTGCCCAAACACAAAACTTATTCTCCTGATTTTGAGTAGTTTTTATAATTAGTCTTACAGGCAACTGTGTAGGTTATGACCCCAAGAAAATGATGACAATTCTCCCTCCCTAGAGGATGGAAGACTGGCTTGTTTCCTGATTATTACAAAGTGAGCCCCTGCAACCTTGATCCTGAGAGCTTTTGTAAGGCAACCCACAGTGTGCATAGCTGTAATCTGTCTCCCATGTCATTCAGTGGGAGTTAGGAGTCAGAAAGCAAGCAAAAATTCACTGATATCAGGACTTCTTTTGCTGTCTGCACTTCTGGGGTCTCATGTCTTCTGTCACCATATACACACTGTGGCAGGCTAAATTGTTAGCTTGCAAATAGAGTGAAATTTCATACTCTTCTCAGCTGGTGACACTCACTACTTCTTACTTCCCAAACCTGCTTCTCTGTGTTCTCTTTTGTAGAAAATGAACATATTATTCATGTTACGAAGAAAAATTTTTCTTCCATATCTAAGAATACCAATTGATGTCCAGTGTAGTATATAAGGAAATCAATTATCTTAAACATTCCTTTTTTTTTTAAGAGAAAGCACTATTTTAATTAACGTAATGTAACTACCTACTATTCACTAAGGACTCTTCCTATAGGATTTAATGAAACATCATTCATGTTCAGGTTATAGTTAGGAGAATAATATTCGTGCGTTTAAAAATTATATTGGTTTGAGTATAACATCAGTTAATGAGCTGCCTTTTCATTCCAATGGTTTCATTTCAATCCCGCAATTTAGTTTAATTAAGCATTTGAGCCAAATTATCATTTAAAGGGTTTGCACAAACCCAATTATACTGTTCAGCTTTTGAGTATGTTTTCATTTGAGCATAGAATCTTGGATATGTGTGCATAAACTCCTATACAATAACTTTACAAAGCTAGGAGCAATATATATTATTTTCACTGGCACTTGGCCCATCTTGGTTAGGCATCCAAGTGTCCTGATGTTCCAGGAAATGCTCAGATAACTAGAGATAACATATAAAAATATTCGGGCCAAATGAATATTAATGTTTCTTCCAGTAGCTGAGGAACAGTTGTTAATAATTTTGCAATAGAACATAACTCTGAATGAGAAAATAAAATATTGGTAATGTAGAAGTTTGACCTAGTTATAGAAATGTATTAAGCCAAAGCTTTAATATTTAAAATGCTGTTTGCATAAAAATATTAGATCTCTTTGAGTAATTAGTACTATTTTTTATTTTTATTTTTCCTTCAGATTAAACATACCAGGAAATAACAAAATTTTTATTTATCTCGAATTTACTATTTGTATCTTAATAATAAAAATAATATATTAATAGTATTCTTCATGGCATTCAACCTCACACATTACAGGACTCTCATATTCAGAGACTCCATCATTTAGAACTCAAAATTTGTTTGAAGGATGGGGGAAAGAAGGTAAAATTAACAGACATATTTTATATTTCCTTTTATTTTTTGACCTTAACATGCCAATACTCGATTCACAATATCCTAAAATGTCAAATTCTAAGTTACCTTGCAAAATGGTGCCTTAAAATGTTTTTGTAAATGACAATAATATGTTAATGCTTATAAATAAAGACTCTATTATCCTAATATTCAAATTGATGATATAAAAACAACCAGGAAATTTTCTGAATGTGAGTGAATTTACTAGTTGACTGTTTTAAGATTTTCAAAATGGAAATCATGAGCTTAATAACTGATATTTGTCAGCTTTTTGGCTATGCCTCATCTCATAAATAGCATCCTGGTTTTGTTGAGATGATTTCTGATTTTCACTATTCCCATTCCTGATTATGTGTTTTTTGTTTTGGCACACTTCACATTATATAAAATGTGACTCTGAAAATTACAATTAAAGTTTATCATTTCAAATTCAAATAGGCCATCATATTTTCAACTGATTGTTTTTTTTTTTTATTCTAAATTTGTTTCTAACAATATTTGTGTCCTATTTCTCTTTTTCATTTCAAACCAAGTGATACAATAAATTCCTGGAAAGAAGCCTAAAATAGTTCAAAGGAAAAAACCAAGAATATCTGGAAAGGTAGAATATCTTTGGTCCAGAATTATTTTCTAGGTAACAGACCTGAGAAGAACTGTGGGGTGTAACCACAAAGAAGTCCTGAGAAGACTGCGGACTTTGTCAAGTTTGAGAACCTCTTGATCTGAAGCACAAATAAAGATCCCTATTCTTCTGGGCACCATCCCCCAAAATATGATCTGATCAGACAAATTGCAGCAGATGCCAGTTTAGGAAAGCAAAGATGAGATGAGAAATGCTGCACTGTATGGCCTGAAACCCTGAAAAAGAGCACACAACTTCTCTGCTGCCATAAAAATTCATCAACTGTTACCTTGTGTGCAGTTGTCCATGAGGGGATGGTAAAGAAATGAAGACGAATTAAGCTGTGTATGAGTTTTAGGACACTCTTTTACAGTAATTGCACATTTAAATAAAAATAAAGCATTCATTATCACTAGCAAAATTATATCGCAGCACTTATGCTTTTATTACTTATATCTTATATGTGTGTAATTAAGGTATCAGACACACCAGTTTGTATAAGACAGCTCTGGTTAATGTCTGTTGTCTTAACATAAATAATGAATTAATAGTCCCATTTTATATTCAAAGTATCCCAGTTCGGACTATATATTATATGGTCACTCTACTGATTGTTTAATTCTATTTTCTTTTTATAACTTTCTAATATATATATATATATATATATATATATATATATATATATATATATAACATGCATAGTGCTGAGATATATAATTTGTACTGTTTTTGATTTTAAATGTTATAATAATAAAAATATTTTTTAAATATATCATACGTGTCATCCTTGACCTTGAAAATATGTCACATTTTTGTTACAGGTTCATTCATTATTTTACTAAAAGCCATGACTCTCTCAGCTTTTGAATTAAATCTTTTAATGTCTCCATGCACAGGAGAATTCTAATATAATTACTACAGAGTAAAGTCTGCTGAAGATTAAACAAAGAGTTCTAATCCATTACACACTGACACTTGTACTCCCATCTCTCCCAAACTATTTCTATGGCTGGAGATTAAAACACCAAGCTAGTTGCAGATTATATTTTTGGCAGTGCTGAAACTCAAAGTATCTGCCTGTGTTCCTGAAAATCAATGCCTTTTCCCATCTATTTCCTACTTCAGTGAATAACAATAAACAGATTCCACTACACAGAAGAATTTTATTGCAAGACAATTAGAACAGAGTGAACAAAATATTTTAATAACTTGAATATTTGAATATTATCAGTTGTTATGTCTGAAAATGATTCTCTTGTCTAATATGAATGTCCAAAATTGAAAGCAAAATGGAGATGACTTTAGCTATCCATGCAGCTTGGCGTCTGTGAAGATGCCATTTGCTAGTAATTTTTCAAGGGAATATAATGGATATTGTCATATGGAACCAAATTGTGTCAACTACCTTATTCCTGATAATTAAAAAGATTGGTCACAGGTGTAAATTGGAGTTCACATGGAAAACAGTAAGAATCAGGTTTTTAGTCACTGAAGCAATGGTGTAAAAGATAAAACATTCCAATGGAAAAACAGCTGCACACCTGCTTCACACTTTATGATCACCATGAGTATATTTGATGCTCAATTAAAACATCATAATTATAATTTAGGGTGCCACCCTCAAGAAAGAATATCTTAACTTTAATTATGTGTCCACAAGTTACTGCTCTGTTTTGCATAGATATGAGCAAAAGTGTTCAATCATAACACAACAAACCAAATTTTAAAACTGCCTTGAAGAGTTTTATAAAATAAATAAAATGGGACTTCACACAATGAGGTGTTTATCTACTTTAATTTTATAGGAAATTTAAACATTGATTTTATATATATATATTTATATTTATATTTATGTAAGGTGAAATTATGATAGAGGTAAGTAATAAATAGAAGTGGGTCACCATCACAAATTCATTTAATTAAAAAGGGAATTTAATTAGTGTATTTATGAAGTCTGTTCCCATTACTAGCTTTTATACTTCTTAGAGACAAGGAGTGATTTACTTAACATGCTTATTTACTGTTTCTCCTAAATTCAAGTGTTCTTTCTCTAGAACTTCACCATATAACAGTTTTGTAACACTGACTAAGTTACTAAATCTCTCTGGCCTGAGTTTTTCACCTATAAAATGGGGATGATAACAACATCTATTAGGTTAGATTTTTGGAATTAACCAGGCTAAAAAAATCTTAATTTCTTAAAGGAATGTTTAGCACATAGTAAGATATCAATATATTTATCCATAGATAAAACCAATTTATGAAAAAGTTAATTATCAAAGATAATAACTTGCATACTAAACCAAGATAATTTAAAAGTAATATTTAAAGTAAAGTTCATATCATACAGACTAATTAGGTTAAAACTGGTATTATAATGTGTTGTTTTTGCTATCTTCAGTTATTTGATTTGATAGGAGTATCAAGTACAAAGTACCAAGTTAATTTAAAATTTTTTAGGAGTAGCAGGTATCAAGTACCAAGATAATTTAAAAATCATATTCAAATTAAAGTTCATATCATACAGACTAATTAGGTTAAACCTGTTATTATACTGCTGTGTTTTGCTATCTTTAGTTATTTTATTTGATAGGAGTAGCTCTATAGGCATTATTTGCTCATCACAAAAATTGTGTTAAGAGAAAACGAGAATCCAGAAGGTATTAGTATTTGCAAAAAGTCTTCTTTTTTTTTTTTTTAAAGAGAGAGTGAGAGAGGGGAGAGAGAGAGAGAGAATTTTTAATATTTATTTTTTAGTTCTCGGTGGACACATCTTTGTTGGTATGTGGTGCTGAGGATCGAACCCGGGCCGCACGCATGCCAGGCGAGCGCGCTACCGCTTGAGCCACATCCCCAGCCCGCAAAAAGTCTTCTTAATAGAGATATCAATGTCAATTTTTGTTCTATCCACTTAACAAGAGTTTCCTATTATCCAATATCATACTCCCAAAGTTCCAATAGAAGATAAACCAGCAGACATCACACACACACACACACACACACACACACACACACACACATTCTCCTATTAAAATATGGAGCATAGATAACATCCAAATTGGTACACAAATCAACATGAAAATGAAACTTCTGTGCTTTTGAAGCAATTGCTTCCAGTTTTTACCAAATAAATTAGTTCAAAAAAGTTCAATGATAATACATTATCTCACATGACATGGACAAGTGCCTATTTATTCTTTATTCAAAATGAGAACTCCTTCCTCAATTCAAAATGTTTAATTCTGCACATCAGAGATCTTCTTTAATTTTAGAAAGACTTATTAAGTTAAAAGCTAAAGCAAAATTATTCTTTTTTTCTCAGATAACCTACCTGTCTCCGTTATGAAATTATATCCCTATTCTGCTCTATACTTGTTTATACCAAAGCTTATGTTGCAATATGTCTATTAGTCTGATATGTCTCTCACTCCTGGAGAGTGATATCTTGTGTGGTTTTGTATATCTAGGACATGCAGTGTAGGGTGTAGAGCACTGAAGATGTGTGTAAAGGAAGAGATAAATGCATGTAAAATATAAATATGACCTCAAGAAATGGCTTAGTGGGCTGGGATGTGGCTCAAGCGGTAGCACGCTCACCTGGCATGTGTGCAGCCCGGGTTCGATCCTCAGCACCACATACAAACAAAGATGTTGTGTCTGCCAAAAAAAACCCTAAAAAATAAATATTAAAATCCCCCCCCTCTCTCTCTCAAAAAAAAAATATCACTTAAAAGAAAAAAGAAATGGCTTAGTATCAAAAAGTGTGTTTTGAAACATGCACTTGAAGGCATCACATAACTACTTAAACTTTCATTTCTTCACAAGATATAAAGAGTAAAATGATATATTGAGTGTTTTGATTCTATTATGCTCATTTATTTTTTTCCTTAGGAGATATAGTATTCAAGATATAATTTATCATTTTTGCTTTTTCCACTTAAGCCATTAAATAAATATATAAATCAATATCCCTGGGTTAGTTTTCTAGAGCTGCTATAACAAACAGCCACACATTGGATGGCGGAAAACAAAAATATATTCTCTCAGTCTGGAAGTGAGTAGTTTGAAATCTAGCGTTGGCAGGTGTGATTTTTCCCTCAGTGAAAGAACCTATTTTAGGCCTCATTAGCAGCTTCTGGTGATGGCAGGTAATACTTGACTTCCTTGGCTTGCAGCTACATCAATCTTGGTCTCCATCTTCACATGATGTTCTCTCTGGATATGTCTGTGTCTTTTCTTAAAAGAACAGTTACATTGAATTAAGAGCCCACTGATATAAGTACCAGAAATATTACAGGATTATTGACTGTTGATTATATTAATTAGTGTGTGTTGAGTAGAAGACTATAAGGAATGTGCCCATGGTGTAAGGTGAACTGTAAAACTTAGATAAACTGCAGACTTAAGTTAGTGATTTAAGAGTCTACACCCAGGGCATATGCCCGAGACCATACCCAGTTATCAACTGCAAACACAACTGAACTAGGACTTAAAAACCCAGACTTTTGGGGGGTGACGGGACTAAAAGGACCCAGAAAGAGAGACAGAGAGGTTTCTATTGCTGTTGTCCCCCCTGTACCAGACTCCTCCGGCCAAGATCAAGTTCTAGCAACCTGGACTTAAGACATGTCACAGGTGAGTGTCTGGGACCCTTGGGTGTTGACTCAGGACTTAGAATTAGGACGTGTGTCTGAAGTGTGATGAGCATCAATAAAATAGATTTGATTGACTCTCACTGTATCTCAGACTGAGTCAATAATAACTGCTTGTGACACCCACTATAACCCAGTATGAGCTCATCCTAGTGAATAACATCCATAATGACCCTATTTCCAAACAAGGTAACATTCCCAAGTATTGGGTGTTAGGACTTCAGCTCCTATAACACCCAACGTGGTTGTGAGTGAGGGGTCGTAAAGAATCTTTTAAAAGATTTCTGCATTAGTATTCCCATCACAATTTCTTCTGGGTTTGGGAAAAAGAGCAGTTAGTCAGAAAGGAGGTTAAGACCCTTCCTATTTCCTCACAGAACTAAGTGGGGGAGAAAGACAAAATGGTCCCAGAACACATTTTGGGAGTAGGTTTTATTGTGATTTCTTGAAAATGACAGAAAAATACGAGACATCCTCTAAATTACTGGTAAGAAAATTGCAATAGTGGTGGACTTTTTTTTTTTTTCCCCTGACAACAACTTTGGTTATGTTGAAAACATCGAAGCACAAATAAAGTTAGTTAAGAAGAAATAAAAGTCCCATAGAAAATAAGCATGTACTGATTCTTGAAGAAACTGTCCTGATAGAGACTTAGCCTATATAATGGAGGAAAAGATGATAACAACCAATTAAAAGATTAAACTCCCTGACCATAAAAGAATAAAAATGTATTTTGGGGTCAGATTCTGAACGATAGGATTTTAATGGCAAATAATTATCTCAAGTTTGTAACTTTTCTATATGATTAGAAAGAAAGGAAAGGAATTGATCTGGAATAATCTCTGGAGAATTTGCCCATCACTGGCTTTTCTGTTGTTAACAGAACACGGCACATACTGGTATACATTATTTGTAAATACCATCCTCTTCGCTGGTCACTTTTCATTCATATGTGCACTCTATAACTGATACTAAGAGACTGATCATAATAATAACTGTTCATGAATAGTCAGTGAAAGTCAAATGACTCTATTCTATGTTAGTGGCATTGGGAATATCAGAAATTCTGGACTATGAAACCCTTGCTCTGTAGGAACATTCTGAATTATATTTACCATCTCAACTCTTCCTTATTTTTATACTACCTCATACAAGAGTCAATCATTACCTAATACATTAGGTACTAAATTTTCTTAATTTTCTTTTATGAAAGCCTTGCTGCAAGGGAAAAAATAATATTCTGTTACTTTTGAAAATCAACAATTAGCTTATCTTCACTGCTTCTCTTCATTTAAAATTACTCCCTACATGTAAGCTTCCTAAATTTTCTTGGGAGATTTTGTATTTATCAACACCAAAGCTATTCACTTGATGCCTGTCATTGTAATGATGAAATCAGGGGAAATTCTTCCAAGGGAAGATGGACATTTGTTTATATAATGCGCTCTCTCTCTCTCTCTTTCTCTTTTTCTCTCTTTCCAAAACCTAGGAATACTTAAAAGGAAGTACTACTGTCTCACCTTTCACCTCTCAAATGCAGTAGTTAGGACTGGGACTGGGGATGTAACTCAGTGGTAGAGTGCTTGTCTAGAAAACAAATTAATCAAATTTGTAAGAGTAGATTTGATGATAATAATTATATTTAAATTAATATTGATTTTTATCATTTTATCCTAGGCGTTCTCATGGGCACATGAGATATTTAGCAGCAGTGAGGCAAATCAAAATAATTATTTATTTTTTTAAAATAACATTTAATTTTATTTTAAAGAAAAATAAATCTTAAAATATTTAACTGAAATTACACACATGTGTATACCTATATATAGATACATATAAGAATTGCTAGAAGTCATTATAGCTCCTTTGGGCATTAAATAGGTGATTTATTAAAAGTATTTTTATGTGCTTATTAAACAAGAAGTAAAAAGATTGAGGAGCTCAAAAACAGACTTAAAGAAAATTGTGAAAAAGGCATTTCTATTTGGGGAACAGAGATCAGACAAAAGGTCTTAGGAGGTGGTTGGTGTAATTTATCAGTAGGTAAAACTGATTTAGTGCCTCAGGCTTTAATACTTACCCTGAGGCACAATTCTCATTAGGGAGGGAGAAAATAGTGTCATATATCTCAAGTTCATATTTTGAGTGTAAAAGAACCTCAGAGCAGAGTTCAGGAATTTCAGATCATTTTGGTTCATACATAGAAAAGAACAAGTGAAATTTTATACTCAAAGGTCAATTTTCATTCAAATACTTTGAATTTGTCAATATCCCCACTTCAATTCAACAAGACAAGATAGTACATGAAGTATTGTCATAGATTTGACATAAATTAGTAGTGTGAAATACTATTAAAGATGATAGCAAATCTGTGACTGAATTTCTGAATATGAATGAATTCTGGATAGGCCTAAATTTACATGTAACTACAAACTTTTTATTGTATTTCAGCAATTTAGGATTATAGTTCAAATCAACTTTGTAAATTGACAAGAACATTTTGACATTTGGTTACAACTGCAAAAAAAAAAAAAAAAACCTAACAGAAAAAAAAAAAACTGGCAGATTCCTAATGTCTTGTACAGTGCTGCTTGAACACATCTTCAAAAGATGAAGTCTGAAGACCTCTCTTTCTTTGAAATCAAAGCCCATTGAGTTTAAATATCTTTCACTTTTCTTTTTAGGTTATGAAAATCTGTCCTTTATCCCTTTACTTTCCTCCTTCCACACAATCTTAACAAATGCAAGTACTCTTAATCACCTATGAAATATTTGGAAATATTTCTTGATTAAATAAGTTTTTTAGCTACCACAATATATACAAAATTGTACTAATGAAAATTTCAATAACAATAAACTAATATGTAATCAATGTTAAGCTCCAGGTGTTGTATGAATTGCTAAAGATTTGTCATTCATTTTTAGTATTCACAACAATCCTGAGTTAAATATCATCATCCCTATTTTACAAATAAGAAAAGAAGGCTCAGAGAAGTTGAGTAACTTGCTCAAAGTGACTAATTGACAGATTTGCTAGTCAAAGTTGATTCTAAAAATGAGGATACTATAGTGATATAGGAACATCAAAGTTTATTCACAATTCACAATAATCAAGTTATAGAACCAGCCCAGGTGCCCATAAACAGATGAATGGATAAAGAAAATGTGGTATATGCATACAATGGAGTTTAACTCAGTCATGAAAAAGAATGAAATTATGGCCTTTGCTAGTAAAGAATGAAATCAGAGTACATCAAGATAAATGAAATAAGTCAGACTCAGATAACAAAAGATTCAATGTGTTCTCTCATATGCAGAAGCTAGACCAAAATAAGAGGAAAAGGGAAGAGGAGAGGCCCATGAAAATAGAAGGGAAGATGAGTGGAATAGAGGAAGGAGATTGAAGAGGAGGAAGGAGAGAAGGGGGAAAAGGAGGAAATAAGGAATGAAATTGACCAAATTTTGCTATGTACATATCTGAATATACCACAGTGAATTTAAACTTTATTTATATTCATAATGGACTAATTTAAAAATAATAAATAGAAGGAAAGCAAGTAGATAAAGAGGAACTGGGGAGGTAAGAGGAAGTACTTGAGAATGAAATGCAGCAAATCACATTCCATGCATAATTACATCAAATTGAACCCCACTATTATTTCCTGAATCACTCATTTTGACTGAATATTTACCTCTCTATCCAATATGATCTCTTCATCTGGAAACCAAGAAGTTGTCACTTCTGTTTGAGGACACTCCTTCCTTCCACCAGTGTTCCTGGTACAAATATTTTACATTACAGATACATGCTCCCTTGGCTACTCACAGTGCTTCCTTTCCTTTATATATATATATTAGTTGTAGTTGGTCACAATGCCTTCATTTTCTTTATTTTCATGTGGTGCTGAGGATAGAACCCAGGGCCTCGCACGTGCTAAGCGAATGCTCTGCCGCTGAGCCACAACCTCAGCCCCTCACAGTACTTTCTTTTGCTTGTTTAACTTTTCCTTCTCAACTCACTTGTTCTCCAGTGCATTCTCTACTCATATCAGAGACCTTCTACAACTCCTCAGTGACTCCATCAGTTCTACCATCCACTCCACTCCCTGATATCTTCTCATTTTACAGGCAAGCTCCTTTACTGTCCCCTGCCAATTCTACAGACTCAAACAAAGCTTCTGTTTTTCAGAAAAACTATATGTAAATTAGCCAAATTTATCATTATTCTACTTCCAAATATAATCCTTTACTTGGCATTTATCAAGAAAAATCTCTGATGTCTTGTTATTCCACTTTATGACTTTTGCAATGATACTATTTACAAATTTTTCTATTTCTTTCTTCTCTCTCACAAGCATCACTGTCATCAGCCCTTACCCCCAAAATATTATTTTATAATTTTCTTTCTTAGCATTATTATCTTGTTTTATATGCATGTTTTGTTTGTCAAAAACATTCATTATATAAATTCTTATCTGTATTATAATAACTTCTATGTCCATATTTCTGGCTTAGTTCTCTCAAGTCTCTAGGGGAATATTTTGTTTATTTGATGATAAATTAAGCCTATATTTTCTGGATTACTTTGCATTAGTGATAGAGAGAAGTTAGAAAAAATGGGAAATAAATGTTGGTGTCAGATCATAGCAGATTGTGCTAACAAAATTATATGATAGCTAATGAAAAATCATCAAGTGTTTTCTGAAAAAAGATACTGACTTTATGGATAATGTGTTTTGAGGAAAATAATGTCACTTTATTGTAGATAAATTAGAAAGAAGAAAGAGATGAGAAACATTAGGGACAGAAATTAGCATACAGAATTGATGAACCTACAGTACGATGTCAAGGAAAAGAGAAATGTAAAGGGAGACATTCTGTGGAGACTATAAAAGATCATAGGCAGTGATTCATAATTAAAGTGTGAGTGTTTTAGTCAGCTTATTGCCACCCTGACTAAAAGACCTGACAATAACAATTTTAGAGGAGCAGAAGTTCATTTGGCTCTCACAATTTCAGAGTTCTCAGTCCACAGATCACTGCCTCCTTTGCTTTGAGTCAGAGGTGAGGCAAAACATCAAGGCAGAAGGGTGTGGCAGAGGAAAAGGTCAGGAAATAGCACCAGAGAGCAGAAAGAATTCCTCTCACTAGGGACAAAATATACACTCTAAAGACACACATTCTTTGACCAACCTCCTTCAGTCACTCCCTACCTACCTACTATGGTTATGACTCAGTTAATCCCATCAGTGTATTAATGTCCTGATTGGGTTAAGACTGTCATAACCCAAATATATATCTCTGAAATTTCTTGCATTGTTTCACACATGAGGTGCCATGGGTGTTACTTCATATCTAAACCATAACAGTGAGAAAAAAAGGAAAAAGAGACTATGTATAATGTTAAATATCCACTTGTGCTCCACAAAGAATGTCATTAAGAAAAAGAATTATTTCATTTTAGCTCACATTTAAGATACTAATTAGGTATTTTTGTAAAAAAAAATATGCAGACAATAGTAAACGTAGTTCTCATAATTTAAGGGAAAAAATCATGCAACAGACAAGGATTAGGAAGTTGTTAAAATTGATGATGGATAGTCCATAAATGAAAAGTTCCTCTAGAGAAAATGTTTTAGATAAAGTGCATTGAATACAGATCCCTGGAAAGTGACTGCCTTTGTCATTGATTAAAAATATAGCAGTGATCACAGAAAAAGAACACAGCATTAGGCAAACTAAGGGAAGAGAGTGTTCAGAAAGGAGATTCAGAAGAGAGCGTTAAAAGATTTTCAAAACAAACAATGTGTAAGAGTGTCCTTTGGGAATTTAAGCAGCTACTGCTGCTCTGGGAAAAAAGGCATGTAATTGGAGCAGGGTGTTCCTTGTCAAAAATATAACAAGAAAACAGACAAATAAAAATGGAAGAGAAAAAATGAAGGCTGGTTAATATAACAAAAAAGCAATGTGGTATGATCTGCTCATGCTGACACCACAGTAAAAAGACAGATAACTTTTTGAAATGTTGGTAGCGTTGTGGAAACACCTTCAGACCAAACAACAGTTCTACCTTTTCCTCTATGCTTTTCTATGAAGAAAGTAGAAGAATTTCTTTGTGGTCAGCAAAGCCAGATGGATTTCCCCATCTGCTTTGATTAAGGATAGGACCAAGGTCAACTTAGAATGGGGGCGATAGGAGGGATCCAGAGACTTTATAAGCAAATCATTATTTATTGGTCCTCTATGAACAAAGAAGGGACCACTGCTCTGGCAGACAGGAATGCTACATACGTGCTGATCCAGATCAACATTCTAGGTTCTCTGAGGTCATGAGAAGTTACTGGTGGATATTAGGGGTAAGACCATAAGAACATATTGTTGCATCTAGGAATTAAAAAAAAAAAAGTCCCTGCTTCATATTTGGTGCTAGCTAATCTCCCTGGCCCCTGAAATCTTTCTAGGATGGATATTCTATTAGAAAAGACATATGGACTTCTGTAAAAGATTTCGAATCAAAGACCAGGTAGTAAAGGTAGTATTGATAGAGGAAGCAAAATGAGACCCTGTTAGCCTTCCTGCCCCTAGGCAGGTAGTAAATAGCAGGTAGCACAACTTCAAGGTAGATATGCTGAGATTAGTGAGACCATAAAAGAATTAGAAATGGTTGGAATTTTAAGACCTGCCCACAGTGACTTCAATAACCCATTCTGGCCAATAAAAAAGTCAAAAACAACTTAAAGAATGATTGTCAAGTATAGAAAGTTAAATAAGGTGATACCTCCTGTCTATGCTGCAGTGCCAAACATTACTCAGGCACTAGAAGAAAATCACATCCTCCCTTGGCTCTGTGCATGCTGTTCTCCTGTTCTGGAATTAGCTAATGCTTTTTTCAGCATTCCTTAGCAACTAGACTTGCAAAGCTGTGTGGCCTTTGCTTGGAAGGGAAAGCGGTGGCACTTCCAGTATACCTAAGTGATATCTGCACCTTCCTACACCTATCAGGACCTCATTCCATTCTTATTCAGCACTGTTGTTATCTGGTTCCACTAAATTGATGATATGCTAACTGGTAAAGATTATACTGCTATAGGACACAAGAGAAAAATGATGAATGTACTTAACTCTTCACCTAAAGATGGATTGTTAACCCCAACAGGATTCAAGGCCCAGGACTGTCCATGAAGTTCCTAAGTGTAGTCTGGTTGGATAAGACCTGTTTGATTCTAGACACAGAATGAAATAAAATGCAAACCCCCAGCACTCCCCCGACACTAGATGATGTATGGGTTTTAGAAGGCTCCTGGAATTTTGATGGGCTTTTATTCCTCAGCTAGCTCAATGCCTACACCCTGCTATATTGGCTGATTAAGGAAGGACCCACATGTGAATGGAATAGCTTTTGATAAAAGCAAACACTTTTGTCAACTGGGCACAGACTCTACCACCTGTGTCAACATAGTTAGTTGTCACCCATACAACATAAATCCTCCTGATGGTTTATGGACTCTTGAGCTATGGATGCTATTGGGCTCATCTATTTATCAAATCATCTCATCACCTTCAGTGGCTCTCCTGGTGGTGGTAATTTCACAAACACAATAGTGAGCAGGTGTCTACCATACCTAAAAATGCTTGGTATGTAAATGGGCCCAGTGGGGGAGGCCATGGGTCTGGACTGCTGTTGCTTTAGAACCTGCCACTGATACTATATGGTTTGAGGCAGAAGGAATCAGAGCAGGTGATGGGCAGAATTATGGGCAGTTTTATAGTTCACAGTAATTCATGGTCTGTGGCTGCTTGTTGTTCATACTGACAGTTGGGCAGTGCAATGAGGTCTTACTGTGTTTGGCACAATGACAAGTCGAAAAATGGCCTATATTGAGATAATCTGAGGAGCCATGATGTGGCAACCAATGTGGGAACAGCTATAATAAACGAGGGGCACAGTTGACAGTATATCATATATCTACTCACAGTAAGAGCTCTCTCCTTGGAACTACAAAGGCAGATGCTATCACAAAGTTGAGGGGTCCATGTCCCCAACCCAGGCAACAGGATTGGCCCTGTGGGTACATAGAAAGAGTGGAAATAGAAAATGCTGAAGTGGGTCAGAGCATAGCTAAGGGGAAAGAGTTGCCCTTAAAATATTGTAGTTTTGGGGTGGTAGCAGTGTCAGGTGAATTTTTGCCTCAAGCCCCATCATTTGACCATTCACTGGAATGGACAAACTGAGGTTTCCCACCCATACATGACTGGCAGGTTATTTATATTAGCCCTTTGCCAAACAATAAAGGACATAAATATGTTCATCCTATGTAGACACATTTACTGGCTTTATTCATGTTTTTCTGAGAAGAATACCCAATTAAACTGCCATTTGAGATCTTGAAAACCTAAGTGATTAGGCCTATGTCAATGACAGTGACCAACACATCCATTTCAGAGGATATTTTTTCTATTATTGGTTCATAGTACTTTCACTTGCCATATAATCTTCAGATAACAGCATTGGTGGAGAGAAAAAAAGAGTTCATTAAAGCAACAGATCCAGGCCCTACTAGGCAAATTCCACCCTGGCCAGCTTACCAAAAGTTTTTCGAGGGGTACTAATAAATTGAAATACCCATATGGCTGGCATTCCTGATGTCATATACCTCATGTCATGAGCACCTGGGGTCCCTGGGCCCTATCCCAAAGAGACCCCAGACTGTACATCCAGATGCTGTACTACCTGAGTCAATACACAAAGAGCACTGCTGTGTCATCCAACATAAGCTTCAAATCCAGGGTAGGGGAAAATTCAATGGAGGATTATTCCCCTCAATGGGTTGGTTATTTCTGGTTATAATAAATGAATCTTGAGTTGTCCTAACTTGGTCTCCATTGATCCTGTTGGATTCTGGACCTGCGGTTAGAGATTATGCCCAGAGTGGGCCAAAGTGAACACTGTTAGGCACCGCAGCTGGCCTCTTATTCCAGCAGTCCATTTTGCCATTAGTTTTGAGAATCCCTCATGGACCTTGTCCTGCTGGCCATGTGCAGTGTGCTTTAGCGCATCAACCTCCAGATGTCACCACCATTTTCTGTAATAGACATGATGCCAGCAGTATTGACTTGCTGAATGGTGAAGATTTACCTCTACAAGTAAACATTTGTCTTTCTGTCTGTAGCTATAGCTATAATCTTTTGCTATTTTTGTTGTTTTTCCCTGGAACCTGTGCTGTTACCAATATAAAATGTTATGTGTACATTTCCGAGGTCACATTCCTCATGTGATATATAAAAACCCAAACCTTGTCTGATCCTGCCCATATTATAGGAGACATGCTCATTTCTTGGTTTTGTTCCTACGGTTCCTGGTTGGAAAAACCCTGATTATCATTATTTGCATAATTTTTCCCTGTCTCTTTTCATGTATGTGCCTCCCACTGCTGCTGAAGACTCTGCTTACAAGCCAGACAAATGGCCCTTCTTGCACAAGGTTAAAACCCCTTTCAGACTCAGAGTTCACTGTGGAAGAGGGGGAACATGAGATTATAAGAGCTAGTTATAAGGGTGAGAATGAACAACTTCAGTTTGACATGACTGCAGCCATCTTGAGTCATAACTGCCATGCTTAACCAGAGTAATACCAGTCAGTTTCTCCTGCCTAGTTTCCCAACATGCCATAAATAAACAAGACCATTTGAGTGGTAAGTAAACTCAGACCCTTTCAACAGGGAATGTCCCCTCACAAGATGCAGAGCTTGGGTGAAATCACTTTTGTTCTAACCAACAGGCACACCCCTCCTTCTGACCAAATTGCAGTAATTCACTTTGTCTTGTTACCAGGACCACACTTCTGTCAGTAAGTCCTTCAATAAATTGCTCTCTGTACAAACCTTAATCTGTCTGCATCTTTCTTCAGTGTCACGGCACCTTGGTGCTGAGTCTTATATACTGAAACCACTCCTATTACAGGTAGAAATAGCCAGGCAACCAAATCAATGCACTGAAATATACAGGTACTGTGACTAAAGCAGGGATTTCAAATAGAAAAAAAAAATCTTCATTGAAACAATGACATTAGATTCAGTTTCAAAACTGAATTTAGGAACATCTTAGGTATGGGGAGAAACAGAATGGTAAGTAGGTTGAAGTCAGTTCATGAAAAATCTCGTACACGTTGCATTTCAGGATAGTGTGGTATCTTAAGGGGACCATATTGCAAAGAAATATTTTAAAATATTAACATTTTACCATATTGTTTTCTCCCATTTGCCTGCCCCCATTCAAATAGAAAGCTATTCTGTATAAGTTGCTAAATAATGGAGAGAACCTCAGTTCCTAGATAGAAAATGAAGGAAGGAGAAATATTCCAGAAACAAATAAACAAACAGAAAACATTACTTGATGTGTTTACAATATAGGGCCACAGATAACCTTACTGAGATTTTTCTATTCCTGCATGATACAGAGCAGCAAAGTGATTTCTGAATATCTTAGGCTTTTTTTTTTCTTTGCTAAGAACACAATATCACAAACAGGGGAAGTTGTAAATAACAGATTTACTTTGGCTCATGATTTTGATGCAAGGTTCAGAGGACACATATTGTGACCATCTTGCTGGCAGAGTTCTTAAATCAACACAGGGCCTCACGCTGTAACAGATGAGAGTGTTGCATGCATGGGTCAGTGTATCTGTCTGATCTCTCCCACCTTAGAGAGCCACCAGGATGAGATTACAGGGCTTTACCCTAATAAATTTATCTAAACTAGTTACCTCCCAAAAGTTCCACTTTTAGCATTGTGGTGAGATTGTTTCCATCCTCTTAATACCATTTGGACACACAGAGGCCTAGGGAACACATTCAAACCAAGTCCAAATCATAGTACCTAGTGTGCGAGGACAGCAGAGGGTGAACAGAGAGCTGTTAGACTTAAAAGGACAAGGTATCTAGGGGCCTGAATCATCTCCAATGTCACCTCTCTGCACAGATGGCACAGAAGACCAGAGCCCCTACATCTAGTAGCTTAGCACATAAGTAATGTCAATTCTGATTCTAAACTTACTATTTTCATTTAGCTACCAAAAAAAACAAACTTTAGTTCTATAGAACAGCAAAACTATAGTAATCAAATCTTTCCTCTGACATCAGTTTTTCTTAGAAGAATTTCAGAATCTGGGCCATGAATTCCCAATAATTTCAATAATTGTATTTACGTTCTCACCACTCATTCTGCTTATTAATGTGATACCTAGGTATTATTCAGTATTAGAAACAAAAAGGAAATCTTCTTATAAAAAGAACATATTTTAGCAGAATTTAGCTGTATAATGAAGCAACATTATTTTTTTGAATCATTGAAAGGAAGAATGATTACTAAAATATCTATAAGTTGAACATCCTTAAACCTTCTACAGTATTTCTCAGTGCAATGATAAAGTACTGATGTGAGAAATTAAATATTACAATATTTCACTGAATAAAAGCCAAATTATATTTCAAAGTTAATGGTGAAGTGGCACTCTCTATAAAAGATGGCCTTATATTGAAATGAAAATGTCTTTGACACACTAGGAAAACTTTTGATCCCTCTTTTCTTTTTTATGTCTCCTTTCACATCTGAAGATATACTGTAAGTTGATAATACATTATACAATGACCTTCACAAATCTGTAATAATGAGTGTCGAGAACAGATCATGCTATTATGAATTACCCAATGAATAATGATCAGTTTTAATGAAAATGGACACTTAAGCTTTTTCCTTTATGTCATTGCAGAGAATCACAGTAGTATCTCTGTCCACTCATTCCCCATAAATAAATGACACTGACTTAAGCATCTTCCTACCTGCAGAGGGCCAGGAAGCTATTGGAGTTATATTTAAGTTAAACAGTAAGGCAAAGCAGTAAGATTTCAGGGACAATATTTGAATTAGAACATGATTTACATGTAATACCAGTTAGAACATGATTTACATGTAATACCAACTGCACATTAAAAAATAGAATCACGTCTGTGTACTATTCCAACAACAACAACAACAAAAGTACAGGGAAAAAATACCTCTTTACCAAAATTATTAAAATAATTTTCCCTAGAAAACATTCTTTAGAATGTCATTTAAACAGAGAGAAACTGAAATATCTAGGCAAAATTAATTGTGCTTGAGAGAAAACTATTCATAGAGCAAGATCATCACGGAAGTCCATTTCAACCTACTAAAACATCTATTTAAGTGTATTAACTATACTTTGAAATGGGAGGGGGTCATGTAGTTTTTGTCATAGTTAAAGATATTAGCAGATTTTAAGGCTGTAGCAATTATACCATCAAACCAAAAATTAGTAAATCAAGGTCAGCAAATTTCACATTGAAATATTTTATACATTAATAAATTGAAACAAACTGTATCAGACAAATTCCATGTCTTTGATTTGACTGAATAAAAGTAGACTCAGGCTAACTTTCGTTTCTGAAAGGGCTTGATATTTTTTCATTTTCACTACAATAAAGACTGATTCATATTTTAGCTTTCAATGTCATATTGCCAATACCCAATTTTTATTGTCTCCTCTACTATAAAGCATGTCCTCTTCTTGTCAAGCTCAAAAGGGCACTGTGATGAACCTTGAATTGCAACAGCACATGATCATTTTTCTGTCAACATCTATCACAATACCCCGGAAAGAGTGTCTTTCTTACAGTTACCTCAATGAGGCTATTATATAATCAGCACTACTATGCCTGAACAACACTGCTCAAAATGACAATTTAGTAGAAAAATTAAAGAGAGAGACTTCCATGTTCTGATTAATGAACTAAAATTGTGTGTGTGTGTGTGTGTGTCTATGTATTTTTGAAGAAATTACTTCTCAGAAGAATCTCACATTTTAAAACGAATTTGTTGAATTACCTGCAAAGTATAAATAAATAGTGAGTTTGGAACAAATGTGAGTCAACTTCAATCCTGAATTTAAACATTTATTTATGCTTTCTTAAAGCATTTTGTGGGATTTTTTTTGTTGTTGTTGTTGAGAAGCTGAGATTTGGGGAAGTTAATGAGGGAAATTGATAGAGAAAAATAAACCAGATTACGAACTTCAGATTGACCAGATGAACAAATTCCATATGTCGGAAATATAAAGAGATTACATACACTCTAAGGAAACTAAATGACAAGACCAAGAAACATAGTCAACTTGCCAAGTGAATATTCTGTGTCAGAGATAAGGAAAATCAGGGTCATTCTCTCTCCACCTCTCATTTTTTAGGTGACCTGAAAATGCTCAGTCTTGAAATTAGACTGCCCTGGGTTCAGTTTTGCACTCTGCTGCTCTCTGACTAGAGATGAGACACTGCAACTATAATTTATATTGCTTGTCCTTCCGTTCCTTCATTCTTCAAATGATGCATTCTTAGTGGGTGGATTGCAGTTATTTTTATAAGTACAGAGAAAGCCATATGCCTAATGCTTTTTAATTTTATTGTGATAATAATAATGGACATGGAGATAGTTTAAATAATAGTAATAAAACTAATTAAGAAACTATGGTCTCATATCACAGATTTTTTTAATCTTAAATTTATATTAAAACAAAGAACCACTAATGTGATTATCCTAAATAAAGAGCCTTTTAAATTATTTCCTAAAAATATATTTTAGAAATGACTCTTAAATATATATATATAAGAAGGAATTATTCTTTTTGTGATGATGTAGCAAATGTTTTACTCAAATGTCAGAGAAATTTCAGCCTCAGAGAGAAAATAAATAAATAAATAAATAAAAAGCAACCAAAGAGCCAAAAGAGAAATGATTCAAACTACAGTAACAGGAGTCAGATGTTTTATATTATTACAGTGCTTTTCCTTTCTAAAACATTTTTGATGGTGCTTATTATTTGTACATATTGATAAAGGACAGTGTGATGATTTCATTCATGTGCACACCATGCAGTGATCAACTCAGGCTGATCAGCACATCTATTACCTGAAAGTTTTATCTTTCCTTTATGGTGAGTACATTCAACTCTCTTTCTTTTATTTTGAGATTTGTAATGCATTATTGTTATTTATGTTCATCCAGTGAGGTCATAAAACAACCAAATTTATTTTTCCTATCAGTATTATTGTACCCACTGTCCAACCAATCCCTCCCTTCCTTCCTTCCCTTTTTTCTTCCTGGTCTTTGGTAAGCCTATTGTACTCTCAACTTCTATGAGATCAGCTTTTTTAGATTCCACTTATGAGAAAGATCAAGCAGTGTTCTTTCTGTGCCTCACTTATTTCACTTAACATCCTCCAGGACTATCCATATTGTCATAAGGGACAGGATTCATGCTTTTTATGGATGAAGGGTATTCTACTATGTACCTGCACCACATAGTCTATCAATTTGCTTGTTGATGGGCATTTAGGTAGATTCTGCATTCTAACTATTGGGAACGCTACAATAAACATGGGGTTATGAGTGTCTTTTTGACATATTGATTTATTTTCCTTTGTGCATACCTAGTAGTGGGATTGCTATTTTTGGATTTCTGAGGAAACTCTATACTCTTTTTTCATAATGGCTTTACTAATTTATGTTCCCACCCATCCTTTGTAAGAGTTCCTCTCTCTCCACATCCCCACCAAAATTTTTAATTTTCTGTTTTTATTTTAGATAACAGCTGCTCTTGGTTGAATGAGGTGACATCTTATTGTAGTTTGGATTTGCTTTTCCCTGATGATAAGTGATGGTAAGCAATTTTTCATGCATCTATTGGTCATCCGTATACACGTATATTCGATACCATAAATATCTATTCAGATCTTCAGCCTATGTTTAATTAAATTATTTGTTTTCTGGTAATTGAGTTGACTGTAGTGTGGGGTTATTTCTGGGCTTTTTATTCAGTTCCATTGTTCTCTATTTTATGCCAATGTCATGATATTTTTATTACTATAACTAGATTTGTATATTTTGACTTTTGTTACTGCAATATATCCAATTTTGTTCTTTTTGCTCAAAATTGCTTTGGCTGTTTGAGATCTTTTGTGATATCATATGAATTTCTAGACTTTTTTTTTAATTATGTGAAGAATGACATTGCTGTTTTAACAGTGCCTACAGTGAATCTGTAGATCACTTTAAGTATTATGGAGATTTTAACAATATTAATCCTTCCAATTCATGAACACAGATATCATTCCGTTTATTTTATCCTCTTCACTTTTTATCAGTGTTTCATAGCTTTCATTATTGAGATCTTTCACCTCTTTAGTTAAATTTATTCCTCAGTATTTTTCTTAATCTAGTATCATCCTCTTCATTTCTTTTTCAAGTAGATTGCTATTGGCATATAGAAATATTACTGATATTTTGTGTAGATTTGTATCCTGCAACTTTACTGGATTTGCTTATATGTTTCAATAGGAGTTTTGTCTGAAGCAGCTAAACCTTATTTGAAGTAG
The DNA here is from genome assembly GCF_045843805.1 of Urocitellus parryii. NCBI lineage: Eukaryota > Metazoa > Chordata > Mammalia > Rodentia > Sciuridae > Urocitellus > Urocitellus parryii. The sequence goes on from NC_135536.1 coordinate 52,596,157, forward strand.
CTTCAGAATTGACTATTTTAAAATACTGAGTCTAAGGGCAAAACAACAAAGAAAGACTAGATCACTATTTAGCCCACTTCTCTGTTTTTTTTTTTTTTTGTAATCCATTTATCTCTCAGTTTGTCAATCTCATATCTTTAATTCAATTTTTTTCCATAAAGAACTGGAAACATACTTCTGAACAGCTCTGGGATCAATTACTTTTAGTATTACTCAGGAGAAACATATATTTCCAGGATTAAAACCCCTGAAGACAGTTTCTAACTTGCCTAGTTTGGATTATTTTGCCAGTGATTAAATAAAAAGGTATTTAAAACAACTGAAATATCCCAGTGATAATACTTATAAATTTGATTGCCCAGGAATCTATTTTTTACCCTTCAGGAGAAAATCAGCTTGTTCTGAAAAAGATTCAGTTTTCCTGAGTGTAGGGTACTACTAGCAATGATCAGGTGAAAATATATACTTCAATAGGAGAACAAAAATATTTTATACTTACAGTGGAAATTTATTTTATGTTAATTCCCAGAAATTTTATCCAATAAACAGTGAAGAACAATATAAACTTATAAAGTGATAATCATGAATAATAAGACAGTGATCATAGAGAATAAGATGAATTCAGACAAAAAAAAACAGGGTGGATATACTCCCTTTGAAGTATAAGGTACACTTTTTGTTCCATATACTCCTATGCATTTAGATAATGGTTTCAAAATTATCTACTTTATTTATTTAATATATCTACATATGTAACCCATAGATCAAATTTAATTCAATTGTTTATAGAAAACAAATTTAATAATCCTTTTAATATATTGTCTTAAAGAATGATTTGCTGTACATGCTTATATATACATTGGGTCAGATGATATGCTATATTATTGTTCTGAGTTAGGGTATATTCAATCATACATAATAAGAACTATTGAAAATGATGGCTTAAAAAGAATGAAAATTTATCTTACAAAAAAAATAATTATTTTTCCTACACAAGAATCCACTCTGGTCTGGAAACTTATCCTTGCCAACCTAAGCCCATGCCTCTTTCATTGTCCCGCTCTATCACCTTTAGCTTGTGGTTTTCATTCACATGGTCATAAGATGGTAGTTAGACTTCTAGGAATTAAGTTTTCAATTTAAGAAAGAGAAAAATGAAAAAGAGGAAAGAATAATGAGCCAAAGAGATGAAGCAAGCAGGCTGCATTTCCTTTTATAAAATCTTTCCTGGAATTCTGATTCAGCAACTTCTTCTTAAGTTCATTGGCCAAAATGCCTTCATAATGGTATATTTTTAGCCTCAAATTAAGGTGAGAAGACATATTTTCAATTATCTGATTTACACACAGGAAAAATAGAATTCTCACTATCAGGAAAAAGACTAGTGATTGGATAGGGAACAGCTTTTATTCAACTGTTTATATATCAGCTGGCATTCACACTCCACAAAAACATTAAAGTGACCTTTGGTGTTTCAGGTTGACATAACAATGAAAATTCAGGGTATCTAAAGGCATGATTTTTTTTTTTTACATACCTAAAGCAGTCTAAAGCTTTTTTTAAAACTTTCAAATTACCATGACAAATTTTAAGATGGTATCAGAGGAAGTTTTAAATGTGTTATGAGTTCTTTCGTTTTTTAATTTTTTGTTTATTTCATGTAACTAGTTTATGCTATAGGCACATATTTACAGCTAACTATCATAGAGTTGAAGTAATTTTCCCAAATCCCAGTATAAAAAACATCACTCTCAACACCTTAATTAAGACATTTGTAGTTTCACGTCTGCTTTGTGTTGAGTGTGCTTTTCTTTCTAGTCATACCTTCTATGTTGGATTATTTGGGCTTTGTTTCTCTGTCAGGTATACGTTGATGTTCACTTCAAAGAAAATTAACGTTTAAAAAAGAAGTACAATTTAGTGAAGGTAAAAGTAATTAAGTAGATTAATTATTAATGGATTCTTCTCTACTGTGCTGTGACGCATAAAGAAAACTTTTTAATCAGCCAATGTATGTATAACAATACCTTCAACAGTTGTAGCATTTTTTAAAAAGGATAATGATTACTATGATGATCAAGTTATAAATATACATAAAAGTCTTTTAACAAATCTGGTGTTTTGAATGGGAATGAAATCTTTTAAAATAGTTCTCAAAGGAAACTAACCACAGGTCTTCTTAAATTAAAATCAATTTTACTAAAGATTTTTGTTCTCCAGTGCATGTTTTTGGCACCTTTGTCTAAGGGACACAGCCATATCAATGTTTATAGCAGCACAATTTACAATAGCTAAACTGTGGAGCCAACCTAGATGCCATTCTGTGGATTAATGGATAAAAAAAAATGTGGTATATATACACAATGGAATTTTACTCAGCAATAAAAGAGAATAAAATCATAGCATTTACAGGTATATGGATGGCCTTGGAGAAGATAATGTTAAGTAAAGTTAGACAATCCCCAAAAAAACAAATGCTGAATGTTTTCTCTGATATAAGGAGACTGACTCATAGTGGGATAGGGAGGGGGAACACGGGAGGAATAGATGAATTCTACATAGGGAAGAGGGGAGGGAGGCAAAGGGAAGAAGCAGGGTATTAGCAAGGATGGTGGAATGTGATAGACATCATTATCCAAAGTACATGCATGAAGACATGAATTGGGTGCTAACCTACTTTATATACAAACAGAGATATGAAAAATTGTGGTATATATGTGTAATAAGAATTGTAATTAAAACAACAACAACAACAAAGTACATATATAAAGACATGAATTGGCATGAACATACTTTACATACAAAGATATGAATAATTTTTGCTCTATATGTGTAATAAGACTTGTAATGTATTCCTCTGTAATGTATTAAAAAATAAAATCAATAAAAAAATGAAGGAGAGAAAAAAAGATTTTTGTATGTGGTTATAACTAAGGAAGTTTTGTGGAAACAGAAACTTGCTAGTATATTGTTTATTATCAAAAAATAGCTGGGCACTGTGGCAAACACCTGTAATCCCAGTGGCTGGAGAAGCTGAGGTAGGGGGATGGCAAGTTCAAAGCCAGCCTCAGCAACTTAAGAAGGCCCTAAGCAACTTAGTGGGACCTTGTCTCAAAATAAAAAAAAATAAAACAACAGTAACAACAAAATGTAGTGGGGATGTGGCTTAGTGGTTAAACAACATGGGTTCAATACTTGGTACTCAAAAAATAACATAAAGTAGCTTTTCGTTTTTTTGGAGGTGGGTGGAAATAGCAGGGATAGAACTCAGAGGCAATCAACCACGAATCCACATCCTCAGCCCTATTTTGTATTTTATTTAGAGACAGGGTCTCACTGAGTTGCTTGGCATCTTGCTTTTGCTGAGTTTGGCTTTGAACTCACGATCCTCCTGCCTCAGCCTCCTGAGCCACTGGGATTACAGATGTGTGCCACTGTGCCCAGCAAAGTGGCCTTTCTTGACACCATGAAATAATTAGAAACAACAGAGAATACTTTAAGTAATAAAATAAGAAAAGCATTCACTATGATAACCACTTACTGAAGTCTTTTACTTTGCTAGATAATTATGAGCAAATTTTCTATTAGTGACATAGTACATGCTTTTACATAAATTGTGTTTGCTCTTCTATACTGTTTAGCTTTGAGAAGAAATCACTTGCTACAACACTGTTCATATATCAACCCTAGAAGTTTCATATAGATCTGCTCCAATAAAGACATCAGATTCAAAGTGTGGCTGTAATTTGGACTTTCACCTGGTTATATTTATGTTGGTCTACCTCCATTTTTTTTAAGATCCCTTTAGTTTTGTGTTGCTAATAATCCCCAAGTTCTTTCTTTGTGTTGTTTCTGTCTTAATATTTAATTTTGAAATATTATTCATGAAATTCATAAAAATAGACTATTTGAATATCGGTCTATATGGAAAAACTTTTAGCTTAATTTTTGCCATTCATAATCTTATTTCTTCAAAAATGTTTTAATAGATGCAATAAAATTCAGACTTTTATTATATCTTCCCATAGACCTTTAATATTATTTTTATTGGTTCTTAATCAGTTATACATGACAGTAGAAAGCTTTTCAATTTATCATACACAAACGAAGCAAAATTTTTTGCTTCTCTAGTTGTACACGAAGTAGAGTCACACCATTCGTGGTGCAATCATACATTGTACCTAGGATAATGATGTCCTTCTCATTCTACCATCTTTCCTAACCCTGTCCCATCTCCCCCTCCCCTTTGCCCCATCCAAAGTTCCACGTTCAGGGATCATTTCTATAGTATGTTTTGCTTTTTTTAATCAAATTTTCAAGCACTATTTTATATTAAATAGTATTTCATTACCTTTTTTGCTTATAGGATTCCATACATTCCTTTACTTTATATGAAAGTTTTCATTTTAATATTATTTAGTATTTTTTCAGAGGAACAATGAGAAGAATTTTTATGCCAAGGAAAAAGTCTTAATTCTAAAAGGGGAATTATGTTAGGCTATCATAGTTTTAATATGTACCCATTTCCTCCTCTGACTCATTCTCTTTATAAATATTAATTTAATACAAACTATGCAGCTGATATTACTAACATGGAGACTCAGAAAAGCATCCTCCTAAACATGTTGCGTGCAAATCTCAACCTTCTATGTCCAAGGGCCTCACTTAGCTTTGGATGTAGACCCACCCAATAAATTATTGGTCACAGTTGATTTTGTATTTCTTTAAGCTATTATTTATTTTTACCTAAATTTGTTAATGTATGCACCAAATTATAGGTAGTCCTAAAAATAAAAGCTAATTTTAGCTAGATATGATAAACAATCCTGCCCTGGCAGTTATACAGACAGACTCTTTTGTTGGAAAATATCCAATTTTAAATGGTTAGCTTATGGGATTCACAAAGAATCAGCAAATACTGGAGTATTCATGTGAGGCACCAGCATTCTTTCTCTAAAAGAGATGCAAGAGCAGATCTTTGGACTGGAATTGTGGCTCAATGGTAGAGCACTTGCCTAGCATCTATGAAGCACAGGGTTCGATTCTCAGCACCACATATAAATAAAATAATAAAGTAAATGTACCTCAACAATTTTAAAAATATTAAAAAAGAGAAGGTCTTTGGGTAGATATCTCTCAGCTTATTATGGGTCTACAACTTGATAAACCCATTAACACACCTAACTCAAAAACCTTGTAGCTTCTCCTAACCTACTTTAAATATGTTCATAACACTTCTGTTAGCCCACAGCTGAGCAAAATAACCTAGCACAAAGTCTGTCTTAAATAAAGTGTCGAAAAATCTCATAAATCTTATTGAATACAATGCACCATAGGGTACAATATCTATTATTTATCTCATCATCGTGTGGCTGACTGGAGACTGTGCTCACTGCCATGGCCCAGCAATGACCGTGTCATACAGCATTTGGTCAGCAGGAGAAAAGATTGAACTTTAATATTTAGAGTATGATTTGTATTGAATTCATTACCATGGGCTATCTCTACATATAAAATGTATCACTATTTATACTGCTGTTTTGTAGAGATTTTATGATTTGAGTCATGAGTGACCTAACTATTGTCTCTTCTGTCTTGTTTTTTTTTTTTTTTTTTTTTGTTCTAGGACACAGAAACAGCAAGGGAGAAGATAAAGGAACCGTGAATAGGCTGGAGCATTTAGCCTCCCTCTTCCCAATCCAACCAACATATTAGCTTTATATCAATGAAGCCGAAAGGTGAGAAGAAAACATCTAAAATGTGTGTTTAGCTGCCAGGTGTCAAAGTGATTCATTAGGAGGGTAAGATAAAGCCCAAGCAGCAATCCAGCTTTATTCACTTACTCTGGTGGTGCAGACAAGAACCAAGAAAAACAAAAAATGCTCCATTTTTTGCCCACCAAAGAGCATCAAGCAAGGCTCACTCAGAAGTCATGCAGCACAGGCACAGGAAATGCCTCACTGCTGAGGAGCCCAGGAAAAATGTCCTCCTGCTGTTTTATATATGTGGGGGCTGGAGATCTTGAGACAGGGAGGCACCGGAGTGCAAAAGTATTTCTCAGAGTAGAGAAAGGTGTCTTTGTCAAGACCCATTAAAAGAAGATACAGGCAGAGTTAGCTGAAAAGGCTTCAGTGGAGATTTCCAAGTAATAGAGGCCTTCAAACTACAGTAGTTGAAATCATGTATGTGTAAGCATGTCTGGCCTGAGGATGGGCAGGGAGACTGAGTTCTTGACTGCAACTACTGTGAGGAGGACGGTTCTCCCTCCTGAGGCCTCTCAGGTAAAGGTTTTCTAATTACCTATAGTCAGAACTGAAGATCGTACGTGGGATTACGACTTGTTACAAGACTTGGGAAAGTTCTGGCCACCACAGTGTGTGATGATGTACTGGGGTTAATAATCATGTTACAGATCCCAGGAACCTAGTAAATCATAGGTACAGAACAGTCCCCACCCTCCTCTCCTATTTTTTTTTTTTTTAACCACTTACCATCTGGCAAAGTATAAAATGAAGGGCTCAAGATGGTCATCTGACTCACATCCAGGACATTATTCTTACTAAGGGAACCATGAGAGATGCAGCAAATTATTATAGGAAGTCCACAAATAGTAACTGAAGGAATTAAGTGAAAATGTTCTGAACATATGTGAGATTCTGCAGACACTCTAAAATAGCCTTGAGGAAAACTCTGTAAATGGTTAAGGTGATGCTAGGTACATGCAAAGAAGACCCAGAAAATGGTCTGGGAAAACAGTTCTGTAGGAATTGAAAGAGCTGGTTCCCTCAATAGCTATAGATATCAGGTCATAAGCCACTTTTTTACAATATACTCTGCATCTGACAATTGGGCATAGGGAGAACATGGAAGACTAGACTTTCATTTCCTGGAGCAAACACTGCCTAGGCCAATCACCTAAGAGTTACACTTACATTAAAGTCAGTAGGTAAGGACAAACTGACCACAATTGGTTCCTTGCATGTGTTTTGGTTTAAGCTATGAACTCTGGGAATATAGACTTTAACCTTGGTGGCTGTCTTGCTCCAATTTTCTTGTTCCATTTTTGGTGTGACACAAGAAACACTGACAGCTGATCTAACTCCCTGGCTGAGCCATAGGATATAGGGGTACTTGGCAAATCTAGATCAACAGAGGGAGTTGGATAGATTGAAAATTTTGTTCTTAATGTTGGGAAAAGGGTAGAAGTTACAGAGTCTGCCCTGGGAGGATTCCCATCACACAGGATGTAGGTAGATTAAACAAAAACAGGACCAGAAGATGTATACTACTCTAAAAATGCTTGGAAATCCTGTAAACTTCCTGGAATGCTTGGAATGCTCACTATTTGAGATACAGGACTTGGAACACTTATTTGTTAGCATAATCTAACAAATCTGCTAAAGTAATAAATAGTCCCCAATTTTTAAGAAATCAATAAAGTAAAAGTTTATTTTTTTGTGCAAAGTTGGTAGAGGCTCTAACAACTTTCCAGGGCACTGGTTCTCTTTGTAGCAACTCAACAATAGAATATTAATATAGTTCCTACACTCTCGAGATGCTTCATTTAGGGTTTGTAGTACCACCACCTTGGAAGACAGTGGATAGTCTCCCACAGATAATTAAAGTCTTTGACCTTGAATGATGCATTACTTCAATGTAGAACCTTTGCCACTAGAATTGGCAATGAGAAGTTGTGGTGAGCAATAGAAGTCTCTAACGCCAAGTATCATGTTGTGAATTTCTGTAAATGCAGAATAATTTGTATTCAGGTTCATAGAATATGAAAACATTAATAGAAAATATTCTTTCCATATTAAAAAAATGGCAGGGAGGGGGTGTCTCAATTGCCCTCAGGGCTCTTTCTCTACCAAATAGTTAAAATCTCCTGTTCACAGTGTGTATGTGTATGTATGTCTGTGTATGTTTGTGTGTGGTACTGTGGTTCAAACCCAAGGGCTCACACATTTCTGTTCACATTTATTAATACTTCTTACTATTTAACTTGTGACACTAATGATTACAGTTTTAGGTCCACTGTCTTAGTAGTCATTAATCAAGCAAAAATAACAATACATTAAAGTATCTGGCTAAGTTTGCTCTGGATGGACTCAGCTAAAAAAAATTGAATTAGATTCTGGATGTTAATTCTTCTTCTCTACAAAAATAAAAACATTCTATAATGTTCAGGTTTTTTAAAGTTTAATAGCTTTCATTTAAGTATCTAATAAAACAATAACCTTATATCCAATATTTCAAATATTAATTAGCTTTTCCCCATCTTTTTATTGATAAGCAGAAAATAATATACACTAAAAAAGTAGGAAAATGTTTATTCCACTTAAAGATACCTGGCATCAAGACATTAAAGATGCCATATTTACCAACAAAATGCTTTTTGTAGACCATAATTTTGTCTTTCTTATTTGAGGGTTAAACTTTTATGGAAGTTGTTATTGCACAGCTGTTATTCCTCTCACTAATAATTAGCTTGTTGTAAAATTCAATCTGTTGTTACTTTAAGTCTAGCTATTTCACTAAGTCTGCTGCCAAAACATTATGTAACTTACTTATTCATGTTTATTTTTGAACCCGGAATGGAATATGTTCTGCTTTAAATCAGTATAGTTCATTTCTATTTCTAATGATTTTTATTAATCTGTTTCTCACCTCACTCTAACTCTTATAGGACTGTTTACTAGTCTCATTTATTAATGGGGTGTACCACCTAGATTGTAGGCAAAACTACCCATGGGACAGAGAGGACTGGCCAGGATGAAATAGAGCAAATACAATGCATCCTTGAAAAGAATAGCTTAGGACATGCCTGGACCTTGAGACATCAATAAGCATTGTTTTATCAATTAGGAGGAGAAGCAACAAGGTGATATGCACATTTAATCTTTATCTCCAAAGTTCTAAGCTCCCTCTCATGATAATTATTTTCTCTACCCATTACAGACATGCAAATACAACAGGATAGTATTTTTTTCAAAAGTAACAATTAGCTAAGAATATTAAGTAAGTATACTACAAGTTATGGATGTAATACAAGATTTTTGAGTACACACACTAACACACCATAGCTAGCCATACAAACTTCATGCACATACATATATATCAAACACATGCAACATAACACAAACCCCTGCATATATCTTATCCCATATCTGTTCATATCAGACATATACCATACATATACACACAACACATAAGCACATCACACAGACCACTCACCACATCCATAAGTACACCAGCCATCCTTCCCTTACACACACCACATAAACTCAGAATCCTGAAATCTGTGACTTTTACTCTGCCTAGTATTAGCATATATAAGGTTATAGAGATTTTTTTTCTGAGTAGCATATTTGTTTGAAAAGAAAATAGCACATTAAATAATTTAATTTGCATTTTTACGTATTCTTATATGTTTCTTTATTTTTTAAAAAAAATGACTACTCAATATTCTCTTTGGGATAACCCAAGAGTACAATTTTTATTTTTGGTTGTATAAAGAAAATAATCCTCTTTTACAATAGTTTTTATGTCCCTAAACAATGAAGTTAATTATAGCTAATGTTGTTAAAAAGTCTTACAATAAAATAACAAAATCAAAAAATTTACTCTTAACTTGCTAAACAACTTTCACCATAACACTCTGCAGCATTAAATTTATGACAAAAATAAAATTAAGTATAAAGAGGGAATCTTTTCAAATGGTTCAAAATCTGAACTCCTAGTATTAGATGTTTGTTGTACTATGTTCATGAATACATCTCTGAAAAACATGTGATCACTTTTAAACATAAACATCTTTTGATATTTCTGTCTGGAAAAAGTTTATGAAATAATATTTTATTTTTTCCACTTAACCAAAATATTAGGGGAAAAAAACAGAAAAAAAAAAGAATTGTAAAAGCCATGATCATTGAACCAATGATATATTTTGCACAACATTTAATTATCCCCTGCCCTTTCTCAGGTCAGAGAAATTGACAGGGATGGGGATATTCAAAGATAGAGAAGAGCAAAGAGATGGAAAGAAGAAAACAAGCAAGAGGGCATTAAGAAGCTTGCAGGGAATACAGAACATAAATGGTAAAATTAAAAATAAAAAGGCACCAAATATTTAAATTTAAACCACTGTACTGTAGCCTATTCTTCAGCAAACCCCAATGCTTCAAATGATCAACTGTCAACAAGTAGGAAAGTTTCCCTGCTACAGATATCTGTGCTTAGACACAGGCACATGCAGATGCAGACACAGACTCTTCCAGTAGAAAACTGAAGGTATTAATAGGGGTGGAAGATGAGAACATGGCAGACTAAATTAAAGATATTTTTCAATGCTTTTCTGAGGCCCTTCATGACTGTAATTCAGGTTCCCTTTTTTCTACTCTTAAAAAACAAAAAGTCTTGTTCATAGTTCATACTATGTACATGATATTCCTAAAATGTGTGTTTTTCTACTTTAAGACTGTAGACCTACCTTTATACTCTTGATAGGACATTCTTCTCTTTAGTACTTTGGGAAAGGGCATATTAGAATAGAGCACAATTAATCCTGACATTTAGGAGTGATGGTATCTATGATAATCCATTTCTTGGAGCTCACAGTAACTTAACTTATTGAATTAGATGATACAGAAGACAATGTCTGTGTTAGAGTGCTAAAAGTCATTTCTCTGAATATGCCATAATGTTAAGGACAAGCCAGGAACTTACTATGCCTGCAAGATACAATTGTAAGAGAAATAGCCCTCGCGGTTTTGCTATTTTGGTTACTTAGATCATTTGTCCTTCATTCCTTGGTTGATTTTCTATTTCTTACACCATGTGCTTTGCTTAGCTGATGAAGTCTACCAGTATAAGCCCTACATAAGTCTGTCCTGGGGAATGCTGCCCTCACAGTCAACACTTTTAATTATATCTGTCTTGTCCCCTAGTCCCTGCAAGCAATAAACGCAGGACACAAGAGAGATTTTTGAATTTTGAGATCTCAAAAAAAAAAAAAAACCAATACTGACATGCCATTCAGCTTAGCACCAAATTACCTATTTAATCACTCTTTTTTAAAATGGAAGTACAGGAAAAGCAAAGAGGAAGGGTAGGACACTTGGGTGAAATTGCTGATGGAGCAGCCCTTCTCAAACATTTGACTGACTTATGGAATTCATTGATTATCTTACAACTGGAAGAACGGTAGGCAATGGCAATTCCATGGCCAGGACATTTAAATAATTCCTGGAAATTCCCCCTTTTTAATCAAATTTATATATAGATTCACAAGAAACTTCCATAATTATAAGATCAGTGTAAACAGTAACTGTTCATTTAAAACCACTCGCTACAGCATTCTCAAATAGTGTTCTCAAATAGAGGACAAATCTGTCTCAATGCATATTGATCTTAAGAGGACAAGTTAATTGAGCTGGATGAATTTTTACATTAGAGAAAAGGAATTTTGGGCTTTATGGTTATGTTTTTCAGTTTGTTGCCTTGGATTTCTGAATGGTCAAAAGGGCTCAAGTATAAAGAAAACATTTGGAAAGTTTTTCATAGGGCAGTAAAATAAAGTAGGAACCTAGATAAATCATTTCCAATAAATATGGATGTTCCCAAGACATTTTAGGAGTAGAAGTGATGATACTTGTTCAAACTGGTTATTGTTAGCTTCCAGTGTAGGCAAAATTTTATGGAAATTCTGTACCACCTCACACATTCTGTAATGATGACTTGGAAGATGGAATATGTTCCTTATTTTTACCTAAGTAAAAGGGGCAAAACAGTCAAGATAGTCCAAAATGATTGATAAATGAATCTGATGAAAACTCTAGAATAATATGTGATAGACGACCCACATGAAAGGGTAAACAATTTTTTTAAAAAAAGAATGTATACATCGTAGAAATCATTAAGAAAAACCTAGAATTCAACCAAGAGATTTGGATGGAAGCTCATGCTTATGATATATACATATTAAAATAAATGGCCATTCACAGTAGAATAGGGTATATGAACACTATTTATTGATCCTCTTGTGAGACATAGCTATGTTGCCTACTGAAATCTATCTCCAATCCCTGGGCGTGTTGCTAAAACTTACTTGCATATAGACGTGGCTGTACGGAACTCTTTCCAATATAATATGAATTTAGTGATGTAAAACAATTTCTGATCCATTAAGACTTAATTTATTGGTCTTTCATATCTTTCCACCCCTGCCAGATTTATACAAATAATTATATTTTCCTAGGGAATTGCATAGCCACAGAATGAAAGCACTCTAGTTCCCAAATCACTGGATGAAAGAGAGCCATGCCTCTATCTCAAGCATCTAAGACTTTGACAATAAAAATTTCCTGTTTATTAAGCTGCTAAAGTATTGGGATATATTTCTTTCCTGAGTCAAATAAATCCTAACTAATGTGTACTACTTCATTGGGATGTTGAAGGAGAATGCTTGCAAGAGTATAGGAATCCAATATATATGCAGTTACTTTGACTTCATAGTTTCAATGCATTTCTTGATGTCCTGTATATTCATACATCTCTTTGTTAATCAAAAAATAAATGATTGAAATGAAACTGGTATTTTCTTGAAATTGATGTTGAATCTTCCTCTAATAAGGATATTCAATCAAATTAAAAACTAGGAAAGTGATTAAACTGGTAAGTATAATGCATGGGATATAGGCTATAAAGGAAATATAAGCTTTAGGGAAGAGAAAAGTTGGAAATAAGGGACAAGTTTTATCAGAGATGAAGGATGGAAGGCTTGGATGGAAAAAAAAAAATTCACACCAGAAGCAAGTGTGGAGGTGGAGAAAAAAAGAGAAAAAAAAAGAAGAGAAAAAAAAACCAAGGTACTAGTACTTTCCAGAAACTGAGAGTAATTAAAAAAACTTCAAGAATGGAGTGTAACAAGATCAGAGGATGATTGATTAGGATTAGTATGGGAGCTGGGATTGCATAACATGATGCAGAATCTAGAGTTTAATCTTGTACAGGCTGTGGGAGGCATTGGAGACTTTTAAGAAAAGAAGCAATGTTGTTGTATTTTCTGCTTCAGAAAGATTACCCTGGTCAGGATAAAAAAAAGGAGGATTTGGAGGAGGGACAAGATTGATGATAGGGAAATGACAATTAGGATATGGTTGCATTAATCCAGATAAGAAATAATGAGGCTGAGCTATGGCATGGCAGTGGAGACAGGAGAGAAGCAGATTGAAGAGATGTTGAGGTATTTCCTTAGCAATTGTATATATCAGATTTGAACACCAGCAAATTACATTTTAGATGCTACTTTATTTTCTTTCCATCAAATCTTCCCTGAGCCTCTTCTAGAAAGAAAATCTATCTGATATGTTTTGTCCCTAGGTGGTCGAGCCAAAGGTGAAAATAAATAATTGGACTCATTACTATCTATATTAATGACCTAAAAGAAAGTTGCCGTTGGTATACAGGCCTGTGAATTAAAACTGCTCAGAGAGCAATATCTCTGAGGTTTAAAATATAGAATTGCCATAAAAGTGGTAAGGCAAAGTCATTTTGAAAAGACAGAAGGGCTCATGCTAAAAGTATTTGACCAAAACCAGACTATTCTGTTTAGTATATCCCTAATCACAATAGATGTGTGTTTGGTTTTAATGTTAGTTGTATGAGGCTGCTGTGTTTGAACCTAAATATAAGTAGGAATCCATCCTCAATAACTTCAGTAGTTTCCTCTGTGTTTACATCCAGACTTAGTTGAGTGAGGGTTGGTTTTATTTATTTTTTATTATATTATTTTTTGTTTAGTCTTCAGAGTAAACTTCTTTTTTGTTTATTCTTTAGTCTTTTGTTTAGTTTTCCACTCAACTTATTCCAAAAGCTTATATCTAAGTGAAAAGCAGTGTGTTTGTCATGAAAAATCTCAGCTTTAAAACAAAAATAGTCTCTACCCATTCTTTAGAGATTGCTACATTTCTTTAGAGAAATTATAAAGTGGCTACACTTATTAGCTGGAAATGCTTATTTAAAGAATGCCTGACTTGGTAATCACTAGATGACATCCAAGAGACCCTGGAGAACTCAACCTGCTTGTCTTTTCCTGCTGGGTATGTTCTTGCGTTGTTCTGTAGCCATTCCTGTGACCTCACCATGTATTCTCCTTATATGCATTGTAGATAAATGGCAAAGTAAAAACTGCATCTTAAAAGTAAGCTTAGAAGAACAAAGTCTAAATTACCAGAGGCAAGCATGAATGACACTTGCAATTACTTTAATCCAGGCTCTCAAGAGGCTCTGCTTTCATAAAAATGTGGAGCAGAAGGTATGTTTAATTAATTTTGATTCTCAAATTCAGAAAATTATTCTGATTAATATCTCCTAATACTCATTGCTAAATATTGTCTTCTCTTTTAAAATATCTTGAAACATCAATTAGAAAACAAAGGAAGAAAGAAATATATATCAAAAATATATAACTGGTAAGATATTTATAATTCTTAACTATAGCAAAAGATATATTAAACCCAGGGATGGATACAAGTTAACTACTTGCTGAATGAAAAAATGTGATAGTTCTATCAAGAAAATTTATTAATTTACTGTTGCTGCTGCATCAAATTACTATAAAATATGTGACTAAAAAACAACATTATTAATCAATCCATATTTCTGAATGTCAGATGTCCAAAATGGGTCTTGCCATGGTTTCTATAGTGTTCCCCAAGGGTCTATGACTTGTTCCCCAGGGCAGAGCTATCAGGAAGTAGGGGAACCTAATGGAAGATGCTTAGGTCCTTGGTGTATGCCCTAGAAAGGGAATTAGGGGATCCAATTCTCTTCCAGTCTCTCTGCCTCCTGGTTCGTGAAGTAAGTGGTTTGCTTTGCCACATCCTCTGGCCATGATACACTGCTTTTTTTTTTAAAAAAAGTATAAATCAGTGGGGCCACTCAATCTTGGACTGAAACCTCCAAAATTGCAAGCCAATATAGACCCTTTGTCTTTGTAAATTAATTGCCACACAAATTGTTGTATGTTTACAGTGACAGAAAGCTGACTAACATAGGTCTCTGTAGGCTACAGGCTGTCTATGAGCAAGAATGCTCTCCATGTTGAGGCTCTAGGTGAGCACTAGTTTAATGGGCTTTTCCAGTTTCTAGGTGCTGTCCACTTGACTTGGCCCAAGGCCCACTTCCAGCCATACTGCATCAAAATCTGCCTTCATAATCACATCTCCTCTGATTTTCCTGTTCCCCTGTCCCTTATAAAGACCCTTGTAATTATATTGGAAAATCCAGGATAAACACCTCATCTGAAAATCCTTAATTTAATCACATCAACAGGTCTTTCTGTCATTTAAGCTTATATTCTCAGGTTTAAGACATGGACATCTTTGAAAATTCATTTTTCAGCTTATCAAAAAGGTTATTCTACGCACCTAATTAAACACTAGCCAGTCAGAAATGAATTTTATGTACTTCTTGTTGTTACTCTATAAGAAGAAAATAAATGTGATGTATAACCTGCAGTTCCAGATGATAGCAATTTTTTTGGTACTGTGGATTGAACTCAGAAGCACTTTATCACTGAGCCATATCTTCAGCCCTTTTTATTTTGAGACAGGGTCTTGCTAAGTTTCTTAGGGCCTTGCTAAGTAGCTGAAGGGAGACATAAAGTTGAAATCTTCCTTCTTTAGCCTTCCAAGTCTCTGGGATTACAGGCAAGTGTCACTGTGCCTGGCATCAGATGATAGTAATTTTCTAAGATTATTAAATTTACATATTTTTCATAGAACACTACAGATTTAGTTTCTAGTTAGTCTTCATGTTTGTATAAAATTTAGTATAAAATTAATCTAAAATTTTTATACTAATAAATAATCCAGACTAATTCTCCCTTTTCACAAATCATAAGCAAAAGGTAAATTTAAGTTATGAACATGTCACAAATTGTTATCATTCCTTCTTTGTTATAAAGTAAGAGGAAAATTTAGGACAAGTACTCTATTTTAAATATCATTAAATATAGTTATAGGTACAAGGAGGTTTTCTTATGGAATTTGGAAATATTCCAGTATCTTCCATCTCAACTGCAAACCAGTAGTATAAACTATGCTACATGATAGTAGTAGTCAATCCAAACAAACATTGTCTGTCTCTCTGAAATTTTTCTGTAACAGCTTTTCTCAATATTGTTTCTTTCTCTCTCTCTCACTGTCTCTCAACATTCATAATTCTTCTGTAGGGTAAATACTAAAAGATTATCTCTGAGGTTTTTGTCTGTGACAGCTTAGCAAAACTATGAATTTAGGCCAGTTAACTTGATATGGGCTTTAAAAACCAAAATATTCAGGTCAGTTTTGTGTTTTTTTTTCTTTTTAGAAACACAGAATTCTGAAAATAGAATAAAGATTGAAAATTTAAAAATAATTTATTAAAGAAATGTACTTAATAGGCATTAGTATAATTGTTAATACATTTTCTTTTTCCTGATAATCAATTAAGATTTAATTTTGACAATTACTTCCCAAATGGAACTCAGATGCTAGAAAAAAAATTATATGATGTAGTTATATTTGTATAAATTTCTCAGATCTTTTTTTTTAAAAAAAGAAAAAACAGAAAAGTGAGAGTGCATTTGTGTTACCTTTTATCACACACAAAAAAGAGAAACAGACAATAATATTTGTTCATTACTTATACATGCCAGGTTTTAGGCTGAGAATTGTAAATGCATGACTGATTTAATTCATCATTATAGAATATTTATAAAGGTTTATGGTTTGGCCCTTTAACATTTCCTGAAAATCTTATGTTTTTAAAACATGGTACCCAATTCAGCAAGATTCAGAAGTGGGACTTTTAGATAACAATTAGATTACTAATCACTGATGAATACAACTTCATCAGCTGGTTAATCTATATGAACTTGGTGTGTGCTCTTGGACTATATCTTGTCCCTGGTTCTTCTCTTACTCTTGTTCTGCTATCCAACTGCCATGAACTGAGCAGCTTTCCTCTACCAGGCTGTCCAGCCATGATCTTCTGTCCCATCTCTGGCCCAGAGCGGTGAAATTGGCCAAGCATGAACTAAGACCTCTGAAACCATGAACCCAAATAAAACTTTTTTCTCCTCTAAATTGTTCTCAGTAGGCATTTTGGTCACAACAATGCAAAACTGGCTAACACACAAAGTATTATCATTATGATTTTGCATTCATGGATAGGAAATCAAAGTTTAAAGACATGAAGAAAGTTTTCTAGCATTACCCAATTGGTTAGCTAAAAATCTTGGATGATAATCCTCGATAAGGAGGGAGCACCTTTGGACACACTACAGAACTGTCTCCAAGTTTAAAGAGCAACTTGTAATACTGAGAAGAAATATAAAGTTTATACCAGGATTAGTTTCAAAAGGATTAGGTATTTTAAAAACAAATAAAAAGAAAAACAGCCATAATTATCATGTGGTTTAGTCTAACCTTAGCCTCATCTTAATCATTTAATCTTCAGCATTCATGCAAGGCCAGAGCTATTTGAATTTTCTAAATAAGGGACACAGTGTATTGACTTGTGACAAATGAAATTGAAAATCACTTCACTAGAACTGTTTCAGCAAATTGAGCCTTTGTGCATATCTTTGGTTTTACTCTTTTTTCTTTTCCTTGAGTACATTGACATAGTTTTCTAAAGGTCTATAAAAGAGAGATATATTTGACGGTATAATAATATCATTGATAGTGACCAAAGCAACTTTTCTGTTTGTCATACTTCCTGAACTTGAGAGGTTTGATTACATAAAATAAAATTTAATCAGTGGATATGCTATATTAAATAATTTCCTCATTATAGTTTAAATTTTTAAAACCCAACTTGAAAGTTATTTTACTTTGGAAATACATACACACACACCTATCCATTATGTTTTTCATGTTATGTAATATGCAATATATCATTACAGATATGATTTGATGTCAATTTAGATAATTAATCATAGCATTTATCAAATATTTACTATTGTGCCTGGCTAATAAGTTTTGACCAATGCTTACATAAGCTATAATTTTAAGTTTATCCCTAAGAGAGTTACATTTTGATAACTTGTTAGAAACTAACCAACACCACTTTGACATGATTATTATAAAAACTCAACAATGTCAAACATCTCTTAGTTACAATCAGAAAATTTTGTTTAAGTGCTTTTTTGATACAAGTAGGTTTTTTTTTAATCTTAAAAATACTAACATAAATGGATATCATTACACAAAGTACATGTATGACTTGAATTGGGTGTCAAAATACTTTATATAGAGAGATATGAAATATTGTGGTATATATGTGTATTAAGAATTGTAATGCAAAAAAAGTACATGTATAAAGACATAAATGGGCATGAACATACTTTATATACAGAGAAATGAAAAATTGTGCTCTATATGTGTAATAAGAATTGTAATGCATTCCACTGCTTTCATGTATTTAAAAAAATAAAGTCAATAAAAGATTAAAAAAAGAATAAACTATACCAACTCAAAAAAAACCCACTAAAGTACAAATACAGGTTTGAAATGTTTTGATCTATATAAGAACCACCCCAAAATTCTGAAAAAGAAGATGTAAAATATATTAAATTTTTTTCATAGTCTGCTCAATCATGATGAGCTTGGATTCTTGGTTTCTTGCTATTTAGGTGCATGACTAAATGCTAACAGAAATGTTCTTTTCTCTCTGCATTCTGCCTATAGAGCAAAGTCTTTTGTATTGACTTTACTATATCTCTGACAACTGAAGTAAAATAAACAAACAAAAAACCTATCTATTTCACTTGTGTACTGTATAAATAACTAATATTCTTTATATTTAAGTCTTCTACTATATTATTAAGCATTTTATTACTTTAATTAAGGATATAACCAAGCATGGTTTCTCAGGGACTGTGATCTTATTCAAACCAAGAGTCCAAACCTCTTCTTAGAACTTTTTAAATTTTTGCCTACCATTATCAGACCCTCAACATCCACACACCAAAAAAATAAATAAATAAAATAAGATTTTCAGTATGTCTTTAATGCCTAGAACTTTTTGAAAATTTTCTGAGAGTTCCTGGAAAATTATAAAGATTCATTGTTTAACTTTATGACAAGAGATGTTAGAAATTATTAGATTTGCTGGAGTAGTTTTATGAGAGGCATTGTTAAGTCAGAAGAGATACAAATGCCTTTCCTAGATTAAATTTGTTAGCTAAAAGACTATCAATGTAAATACGTTGAAGCTCTTGTGCTTTTGGGGGGTATCTAGAGATGTGTTCATACTCCCAACAGGATGTTTTCATTTCAGGAGAAGTACTGGTCATAATTCTTACAAAATAATTCTGTGAAATTCACCAGTATCTTTCAGAGTCCTGCTGATATTTGGTGATATTATTTAACATAAGCATAGGTTGTCAGTTTTAGTTATTTTACAGTTTTAGTTATTTTATTAAAATGACAATTTTAGGTAGTATTTAAAAAATTAATTTGGCCACAGTTTTATTTAATTTCAATTTAGTCTCTTCCAAGTCTGTGCACATTAGATTTATTCATGGAATTTTACAAAAATAACCACATGAAGGTGCATCTC
Organism: Urocitellus parryii; assembly: GCF_045843805.1. Lineage (NCBI taxonomy): Eukaryota > Metazoa > Chordata > Mammalia > Rodentia > Sciuridae > Urocitellus > Urocitellus parryii. Next base: position 52,615,765 of record NC_135536.1, read on the forward strand.
CTGGCTTCCTTTGTTGATATCCTGATAGTAAATGTCTTAGGATTATTGAATATAATATCTAAACCATTTTCTGTATAAATATTATGCTATTATTTTATTTTTCTAAATCAAATTAACAGTTACTTATTTCTTTGACAAAAGACTTATTCATTTTAATCATTGTCTTTAGAAATATTTGTTAATTTTCTTATTTGAATGACTTTATTATTTCTTTGTTTTGCATTCCACTAGAGGAAAAATTTCGTATCAGTGGCACTATTCTTGTTATAAACTCTCAAAAGACTTTTCACACTTTAAAATTTTCAGTAAAAAATAACAATTACCACTAGGTCTCTACTATCTACAATAACATCTATTTTATTCCAAAGTCTTCTCTGTTATAGGTGAGAGCTGGTATCTTTGATGAAGAACAATCTCATAACCTCATGGGGAAAAAAAAACTGTATCAGGTACTTTACTGCATAACTAACATTTCTAAAGATACAGGTGTTGAGTTGACATTCAGTTGTTATTGTTGTTGTTGTTGTTTGTACTGGGGACTGAACCCACTAAGTTATATCCCCAGACTTTTTTTTTTTTTGAGATAGTATCTTACTAGTTTGGTTAGCCTCTAATTTGATGGGGCTAGCCTCAAGTTTGTCATCCTCCCAGTTGACACTGTTTAGATGATAATCAGACATTATTAACAGGCTCAGTAAGGATGTCCAGATTTTTTTTTTTAAAGAACGGATAGCTTCATGATATTGCTAACTGAAGATTTAGTGGAACATGAACTAACTACATAGGCATGAATTAATTTAATCAGAAAAAAATTTAATTGTGATTTGCTTGAAATTTTGTGAAGTCATGTCAATTTTTATTTTTCAGATTTTTGAAAGTCAGATTTTTGAGTCAATATTTTGTGTTTCTTAAACTAATCTTTAACTCACAAAAAATTTAGTAGACTCTTCTTTTATATGCTACATGAAACATTCTGAAATCATATTATGATATGAATACCAGAAAATGTTACCAGATTATTGACTCTGCTTGCCTCTGGTTCGCTTCTCCCAGTCCAGCTCCTGCTACCTGGTTTTAGGATCTTGCAGCCTGTGCCTTTGTAGATGTGTCCAACGGGTCAAATTCCCCAAAGCCTGGATTATAATTCTCCATTTGTTATTCCCTGTCCAGCTCCTATTATCTTTAAAAGGACAAAATGTTTTCACAATCCTGCTGTCACGAGCAGTTTCTACAGTCTCAGTCTGAGGCACAGTTAGAATCAACAAAATCTATTTTATTGATGCTCATCACACGTCAGACACACATCCTAATTCTAAATCCTAACTGAGTCTACACCTAAGGGTCCCAGACACTCATCTGTGACATGCTAGAGGAGACTGGTGCAGGAGGGACAACAGTGATGGAGGTCTCGGTCTTCCTTCCAGGTCAGGGTCCTGTTAGTCATGCCGGCCCCCTAAGGCTGGGCTTTTAAGTTCTAGTTTGGTTATGCTTACAGTTGATGACTGGTGAGCTCTGGAGTCCATGCCCGAGTGTAGACTCTTACATCACCATCTCAAGTCTATCTAACTTCTGTGGTTTATCAAGTTTTGTAGTTTACATTATATTATGAACATAATGCTTTATCCAACACACACCCTAATTAATATACTCCACAGTCAATTATCCTATAACATTTTCTGGTACTCATATCAATCTAATTATCATTGACACCCCTAATTGAAAAACTATGAATTTCTTTTTAAATTTTCATGTAATTAGTTATTTGCATAGAATAAAGAAGAATTTGTTTTGCATTTTTTTTCCCTGTCAGAATAAAAGTAGACAACTTAACAGGCTTAACATTTGAGAATGACATTTCTTCCATCAGGTATGACAAGTCATTTTTAAGGAATTTGGTGTATTTCATTTATAAACTCTCAAAGAAGTATAATTGACCCAAATATATAAACAGGTGAAATGTGTAGAGTGTGTCAGGCTTAGTTTCTAGGTCTCAGGATATGAAATAATAGAGGTTGTGTTAGCAGTGAAATCTGAGGTTCATTATGAAAACTTTCAGATAGAAGTTAGTTCTGTATAACTGGTAAATCTTCAAAACTATATGGCTTTAGATCTTACCAAGTAAATTAATGAGGTCTTCATGGTACAGTAACACTCTTCATATATCTGTGTAATTCATCAGCTAAATCTAACGTGATGGGCCTTATTTTGTGATCCAGACTTATGTTTCTTTAGGATTATCATGAGTACAAAGTAGGAATGAGTGGGTTGTGAGAGACTTCAAAATGTGTAAAATAAGATTAGGGTGTTTAGCTTACACTTCTATTATATTTGTATATTATCTTCTTAATCTATAATTATAAATTGTAGCAAACTGATATTACTACACAAAAATTATCCTTAATTATACAACTTCAATTGTGTCCTCTGGAATGCAATTGATAATTGTTCTATGAATACCTGTTTTTCAACTATATGAAATTTTTTTTCAGAATTCCTTATTCCCACTATTGCTCTTTAAATTTTTCTTTGTACTAATTATATTATTGCCAGTTTCTTAATACATGAATTAAATAGAATATTTTTACCTGTATTCATTTTATGTTTAGTATGAGCATCAGGATTATACTATAATCTAACAATATTCTTTAACATATTAGTGCATCCAAATAAAATTATGTATTTTTATCTTCAAAATGTGATTTAATGATGATGACTTTGTGACTCTAGAACTTCCATTGGCTGAAACTCAGTGAGTTAGTTCTTAAGCAAGTGAATATGCATATACTTCCTCGTGAATAATCATTGGTATTTCAAAATCAAGCATTTATACAATAAAACCAAATCTTCAAAATCAAATGGATGAAGGATCTTTTGGGTGATATCATATTTGTTATCAAGAGAATTCTCCCTTGAATGAAATAACTTTAATAGGTCCTGTAAATACAGACTGACAGAATAGAAGCCATATTTTTTTCCCTCCAGTATATACCAGAAGGGGCAGATCAGGCCAGAAATTCTGGAAAGGGTAATTAGATCATTCTATTTACTACAAACCCCAGAGTTTCCCTGGAATTACAGCAAAGATGCTTAGAGGTTTCCAGAGCTAATTAAAAATGCTAAGAAGCAAATTAACACTTTCTCACTAATAAACTGCAAACAGATAGTTAAATCCCTTTAATAATGCTCCAAAATCCCCCAAACAGCTGGAACAAGCCCAAACAGATTGAAGTCAACAATGAGAAATAAAAGCAAAATGCCCAGAGTATTGGGAAGGTCAAAGACCAAGTTGGAGAAAGTTTAAGTCTAAATGAATGAGTGTGTGAAAGACTTGACTGAGAATAAGCAGAGTCAGGCAAAATAGAAATTTAGTAACCTATGCTTCTTTTGGGGTCAATTGTGCAATACTTATGTTGTTTTTTTTTTTGCATGAATATGGCTCTTTTAATTGTTACACTAGCTGCTTATTTGTCATTTTCTCCACATAAATCATATATCAGTTGCTGTTGATTTTCAAGAATCCAGCAAAATACAAAACCAAAATAGACCTTCAATAATTTTTGAAAATTGAGGGCATAAGCAAAAATATGAAAAAAATGATGATATAAAATGTGCTAGGCAAAGCTTAGAAGTATAGACAAAATACATATGAATATTGGTAAGACTAAAATATTTTGTTTTGTAATATTTGATTCATCTCTGTGTAAAAATAACTTGCTTATCTTTTTTATTCAACTGTCATCTACTTTTCACCAAAGAGTCAGTGTCACTTTTTATTTTAAACAATGCACAGATCACATCCATCTGCTCCTCCAAAACTTCACAGTGGTCTCCCACCATGAAGTCCCTCTTTTTTCTGCATCCTTCACACTATTCACTCTTGTTTCAATCACCAGTTTCAGCCACTCAATCTACCCTGTTTCTCTGGGTCAGGACAGACTCTTGCCTGACTCTCTGGTTTTTCCTCCTTCCTACATATGAAATTTTCTTCCTTTTTCCTGAGTTCATTCAGAATTCTGATCAAATATCAGTTTTGTAGAAAAACCCTCCTCAGGAACACTATCCATAAAATGTTCATTCCCCTTGTCGTTCTTTGTTCATTCACCCTTTTAAATTTTTTTCATAGCATTAATTTGTTACGTAAAATCAGTTTGTATATTTCTTGTGTTAACTGGCTTACTGTCTTCTTCTGATAAAAGATAAGCTCAGGTTTGTCATGTTTACCTCTTTAATCTATTTTTATAGATTGTACCTAGAAAATATGACACACACATTATATGTTTGTTAAATTAACATTTAGATGTATACATATAAACATAAATTATGTAAGTAATAATGTTTCTAGATTGGAAGATTCAACATTGAAAAGGTTAAAATAATTTTGAAATTTTAAGACCTTGCTTGGAGTTGATGGTAAAAATCTCCTTGTAAAGCTTGGATGAGGCTCTTTTGAGGCCTTTTATTGACTAAAGTCTTGACTTTGTACACTGCTTTTGGCCTACTTAGTTTTAGCATGAATCCTGCTGAGTCAGTTTAGCCAAACTTCCTTATCATTCAGAGCTGATCAAATTCTAACACATACCCCTGTATCTATGTTGCCATAGAACAAGTTAGTAGCATTTGGAGGAAGACAAATGCAGAATATAAAACAAATATATATCATGTTTTAAAAAAATTGATTTTTCTTAGGTGAAACCCAAATAACAGTAGGTTACTACTCCTTATTTGTAAAAAACTAAATCCCAGTTACCTAGTATACTTAAATGTGAAAAACAAAATGTTATAGCAATTAAAGTAAAATATTAGGAAAACAACTATTTAACCTTGACATAAGGAAGTCTACCTTAATAAAGAAAAATGAAAGCATGTAACATAATGGAAGCAATAGATAAATTCAGCTACAACAAAATTCAAAACCTTTGTAAAGAGAAGACTATAAAAAAGGTTAATAGACAAGCAATGGTCTAGGAAAATATATTTGCAACACACAAAAGTGAGATCAATTTTCAGGAACCCTAGATATCAATAAAAAAAAAAAAACAAAAAGTGAAGAAAAAATGTAAAAAAACTTGCACAGGGGATTCATAATAGTGGAAATATGAACAGAAAATAACATCTGATTTTAAATCAAATCATTCATAGTCAAAACCATCGTTATCAATTTTCCTTCAGCTTGCTTAACTGCATTTTTGCCAGTGAATACCAGGCTCTACACCCACATCCAGCAAAATACTCCTGGTAGCTGGAGCACCTTGCCTTTCAGCTTAATTCCTCTAGATTCTTCCTTAGTGGTTTAAGACTCAGCCCCACAGGCTAATTAGCTGACAGTTTAAGTTCAACTTTGCAGGTTAATTAACTGGTGCTTGGAATTACTTACTGACTTTTACTTCCACTAAAATTATCTTAGGTATTTGTGTTCCCTGTTACAAAGTTATTTCACAAGGAAGATTTCAAAGAAAGAAAAAACAGTCACCATTCAGTCTATTATTTTTAGAAGTGGATTTCTCAGTTTAATAGGAATTTATGCAAACGTGTTAATGGAGTCTACTGGATACAAACTGAATGTTAAAATTAGGAAACATCTTTTTTTTAAAAATGAAATCTTATTATAGCTTTATTTTATTCATTTATTTTATGTGGTGCTGAGGTTTGAACCCAGGGCCTCACAGGTGCTAGGCAAGTGCTCTACCACTGAGCCACAACCCAACCCAGGAAACATCTTTATTTGTATTAAAAATAGATGTGTAGCAGCCTCTGGCTGGATGACTCAAATTAGTTAAGTCATACATATTTTTAAAAATGAGCATAATGAAGGAAGGGTTACTTAATCACACTCCTCATGTGAAGGAACAGCTTACCTATATCTTAAATGGAAGAAATCACTGCCTAAAGGAACTCAGTGTTTTCCTAAACTTTAAAAAACAAGACAGAATGTAAACATTCAGGAGATACTTCTGGTTAGAGCCAATTCCTATGGAAAGTGCATCGCAGGTTAAAGACTGCTACATTTTTTACTCTTGTAGTATATTTATGACTTCTAATGAGGAACCACCCCAAACCACTAGCTACCAACTAAGTTACACTGGGAAAACTTCATTTTTTTTTTTTTAACTTGTAGGTCAAAGACAGGCTGCCTCTGCTTAGGCCACATTATTTCTCAGCCAGTGTTGATCTTAATGTTGAACCAGCAAATCTAATTGCCTCTTTCACTCTCATTGACAGCTAAAAAAAAAAAAAAAACCGGATCAGTATGTATAAAATCTGTCTCAGTGCTGGGTAAGCCTGGTATTTTACTGTAAGGATGATCAAAAGAAAAGCCTTCATAAATTTATGTAATAAAATTATTGTAAAATTGTAGTAAAAGGTTGAATAAAGCACTTGTGATCTCAATAGGATAGGGATAAGAAGGTAAGTCAGCCATGCAATTAGAAGTTATATATGATCCAGAAAAGAATTAAAGCACAAAATACTATTTTACATATTGAAAATATTTTTTGTTGAATATAGAAAGCATAAAAGTTATTGATATAAAAATATCCATATATGAATTTCAAATCCCAAAGATTGAAAATTCTATAAAGAACCAGAGAAACCAAAACAAAATATTAACATTTTATCAACTATAAATAAAAAAGAGGAATTTCTGTGTTAGTCAGCCTTTTGCTGCTATGAATGAAAAACCTGAGCAGAACAACTGTAGAGGAAGAAAAGTTTATTTGGGGGCTCACAGTTTCAGAGGCTTCAGTCCATAGAGGGCTGGTTCCATTCCTCTAGGCAGGAGATGAGGCAGAACATCATGGTGGAAGTGTGTGAGGAGGAAAGCAGCTCACATGATGATGAGAGAGCAGAGAGGGAGACTCTACTCCCCAAATATAAAATATATACCCCCAAAGCACACCCCCAATTACTCACCACCTTCAGCCACACCCTACCTGCCTTCAGTTACCACTAAATTAATCCCTGTTGAGAGCCACAGCCCAGGCAGAATGGCCCCTGGCATTTTGCCAGAAGTAATGGTTGAGAGGTGATGCCAGCAAGCCATTAAGATGATAATAATTAAGTTAAGCTGTGTGTAATTCCTGTGACTGGATGATGCTGGATTGAAACAGGTTGTGTATTCAGTTGTATATTAAACTCCTGCTATCAGCAATAGGGCAGCTCCTCCTGCCTCCAGCACCCACTACTTTTGATTTCTCCCAGAGTTCCCCTTGAGTTCCGGTTGAGCTCTCTCGCAAGGATTCCTGGAGAGTTCGCATTGGTTGGTGAAGTTCTGGTGGAGGAGATCCGGTTGGTGTGTGGGGTTCCTGGAAGGGCCAAGTGGGTGGCGTTCATGTGAGTTCGGAAATAATTTCACCAGGAGATAGAATAGCACAGTTATTAATAATACCCAGCCTACATGATACATTTTCCAGAAAGAGGTTCCAGGGGATTAGGCTCCACAGGTGTAGATTGGGCTATGCTTTCTTTAAATTTAGATTCTCACCCCATGCTAAAACTAAATATTCAAGGACATGAATTTAATGGGCTACTGGATACAGGTGCAGACCTTAGCATCATCTCTCCTCAAGAATGGCCAAAACACTGGCCATTACAACAAGCCACTCAAACACTTCAAGGCCTAGGAGTGACAAATAATCTCCAAGAAGTGCAATGCTATTAGATTGGAAGGATCCTGAAGGATGTGAAGGAACTATACAGCCATATGTATTGGATCATCTTTCTATAAATTTATGGAGACTAGATGTCCTATATCAATTAGGTTTGAAATTAACAAATAACAACAATCCAAATGTGCCCACCATTATGGCTAGACAAGGTTTTAGGAAAGGAAAAAGATTAGGAGAACAAGAACAAAGTATAGCAGCACCAATACAAATAGATCAAGGAACAGACAGACATGGATTGGGTTTTCAGGAGGGGTCACTGAGACAATAAAAATTACTTGGAAATAAGAAAGACCAGTATGGGTTCCTCAGTGGCCCCTGACTAAAGAAAAGATACAAGCAGCCCATGACCTGGTCAAACAACAATTAGTGGAGGGACATATACAACCTTCCATATCTCCCCATAATACTCCCATTTTTGTCATCAAAAAGAAATCTGGTAAATGGAGATTATTGCAAGATTTAAGAGCCATTATTAATGAGATGGTTATTATGGGACCTGCTCAACTGGGGATTCCTCAATTGTCTGCTTTGCCAAAAACCTGGTATGTTTTAGTTATAGATATTAAAGATTGGGTTTTTTTTTTTCAATTCCAATTCATCCTGAGGATAGTCCACGTGTTGCATTTACTGTCCCTGCACTGAATCATGAAGGTCCTGATCAGAGATATGAATGGAAAGTACTCCCTCAAGGGATGGCTAACAGCCCAACTATGTGTCAAATTTATGTTAACAAAGCAATCCAGCCACTTAGAAATCAAAACCCTGAACTACAAATATTTCACTATATGGATGATGTATTATTAGCACACAAAGAAAAAAACACATTGCTAGAATGTTATGCCACACTTACAAACTTTTTAAAAAATTATAATCTAGAGATAGCAATAGATAAAGTACAATTAAATTTTCCAATTAATTATTTAGGAGTTCTATTATCCTCAACCATGGTCCCTCCACCAAAAATTCAAATATGAGTAGATCAATTCAAATCACTTAACGACTTTCAAAAGTTATTAGGAGACATAAATTGGATAAGGCCTTATCTAGGCATACCAACAGGAAAGTTGGGACCTTTATTTAATATCCTAAAAGGTCCATCAGATCCAAATTCACCCCGCATGTTAACTCCTGAAGAAAGAAAGACATTAAAAATCATTGAAACATATATGGAAAATATGCATTTTGGATAGAATTGATATAAATTTGCCTTTATTATTTATTGTACTACCAACAAAAAATATTCCTACAGGAGTATTTTGGCAAGAAGTTCCATTATTGTGGAAACATTTATCTTATTCTCCTAACACTATTGTTACTAGGTATCCTGAGGCTGTAGGACAATTAATATTCAAAGGAATAAAAGCAACAAAGGGAGTATTTGGAATTTCTCCCAATAAAATTATTACTCCATATACTATCTATCAAATTGATGAATTAGCTAATGAGTTAAATACTTGGGCAATAATCATGTGTAAATCTAATGTTTCATTTGATAACCACTTACCATCCAATCCTTTGTTGTCTTTTTGGTCTTCTCATCCTGTAGTTTTTCCAAAAATGACAAGAAAAATACCCATCATGAATGCTCCAAATATATTCACTGATGGGTCAAATAATGGTATAGCAGCAGTAGTTACCCCTGATCAAACTTTTACATTTTTAGTACCCAAACAATCAGCTCAAAAGGTAGAGCTTAATGCAGTATTACAAGCTTTTGTGATGTTTAAAGATTCTGTATTTAATTTATTTCTGATAGTCAGTATATAGTTAATGCTATAGTATCCCATGAAGATTCTGGTAGGATTTCCCCTTCCTCTACTGTTTTCTCTTTGTTTTCCACTATACAAAGTCTAATCTGGGACAGAAAAGATCCATTCTTTATAGGACGTATCAGGGCACATACAGGATTGCCTGGAGCCCTTAGTTTGGGCAATTATTTAGCAGATAAAACTACACATGACATACATATTTTTTCTACGCTAGAAGAAGCTACAAATTTTCATAAATCCTTCCATGTCAATGCAAATACTTTAAAAAGGCATTTTAAAATAACTAAGGAACAAGCTAGACAAATAATAAAACAATGTCAAAATTGTGTGACCCTTTTACCACAAGTTAATCTTGGAGTCAATTCTAGAGGACTGATACCTAACCATATTTGGCAGATGGATGTCACACACTTGCCAGAATTTGGAAAACTAAAATATTTGCATGTTACAGTTGATACTTCTTCTGGATTTTTGATGGTCTCCCTTCATGCAGGAGAAAAAACTAAAGATTTAAATGGTTTAATTTAAATTGGGTAAACAGCTGTTGAGGATTGTTTTAAAATGTGAACAAAAAAGGAGGTTAACAGATCTGTTTGTTTACTTTCACGTTTCCTTTTCATTATATCTAATTCTATTCAGGATACTAAATTGTTTAGAAAATTGCTTTCTTTTAGTGCCTGCTGGAATGTTACATAATTTTTTTTTTTTAGCCATCATTGCCAGAATTCCTATCTTCATCCCAGTGCCAGTGAAGACAAAGATAATGCCAAACTACAGCTTCTGAGATAGCTATCACAACAAACTGTATAAACTGATGCATCAATGAATAATGTAACTCAACAAGTGATGCTCAATCAAGGAGTTGATTTACTTTGGGAGGAAATGGACATATTAATAGATTCCTCTGCTTTGAACTGCTTGCAGAACTTGCCTGGACTATGTATTGCTTGTATGCATTGTGAACTATCTGTTGGTGCAGTGAATTGTGGTAGTGCTGGGGTATCTTTGCTGATGGTATCATTGATGGTACAATTTTTCCAAAAGGAGCTGTCAATTGGCTTGGTGTCATGGCATTTTTGTATTCCCCTCCCTTCTGCTTGTGATGGTCTTTCAGCTAAAACTTGGGGGCCAACAGAGGTTTGGCAAAGAATTTCACCCCCACACTGGCACCAAGGCCAAATTTGGGGGCCAACAGAGGTGAGGCAAGAACCTCACCCCCCCACACACTGGTGCAAAGGCCTATCCACAAGTATGACTGTATGCTGGACCGGTAGTCAATGACGGCTAAGATCCAATTGCAATGGTACCAACCTAAGACAGGAGGCTGACACCTTGATTTCAGCTCATCCAATGACGGGTAAGGACCATATGTAGTATTGAACAACCTATGACAGGCACAGTCCCTAAGCCACATGCTTGTTGTTTAATTAAACAGAAGGGGGGAGATGTTGAGAGCCACAGCCAAGTCGGAATGGCCCCTGGCATTTTGCCAGAAGTAATGGTTGAAAGGTGATGCCAGCAAGCCATTAAGATGATGATAATTAAGTTAAGCTGTGTATAATTACTGTGACTGGATGATGCTGGATTGAAACAGACTGTATTCACTTGTATATTAGACCCCTGCTGTCAGCAATAGGGCAGCTCCTGCTTCCCCAGGCGCCTGCCCGCCTGGCCTGCTACTTTTGAGTTCTCAGGGGAGTTCCCACGGAGATCCCTGGAGAGTGCTGGTGGAGTTCATGCAATAAAGGAGTTCCAGTTTGAACCTACAAGTGCCTCCTGGTGGCTCGGTTATTTTGTGCTCAGCTAGACTGGGGCAAATCCCATCTGAGGGGATTAATTCAATGATTTTCTCTTATAACCCTATAATTTATCCTGTCAATCTTCTTGAATTGTCTCATGCATGAGCTTTTGGGTAACACTTCATATCCAAACCATAACAATGTTAATAATAAGATTAAAATTAATAAAACCCTCTATCTATTATTACCCATAAATAACTATGGCTTAAAGGCAAGTTTTATTTTCCAAAATTATAGTTTAAATCAAGTGAATATTATATCCTGTTTTCAAAGTCTGGATTCATGACTAGTGCTTTTTCAGAGTTTTTCATGTAAAAGCTTGAATCTTCATTAAATGTTTCTTTCTACTCAAAAAGAAGAAAACATTTGCATATATTCATATTTCAGAAAATAAACTTTCTACACAGATTTCCAGGTTTAGGAGAAATTTCTAAAGGCATAATTTTTAAATTTGGGCAGTAAATACAAATGACTATTTTAAATATTCAGACATAGAGAAATCAAGATATAAAAGTAGAAGTAATTAATGAAAATATGCTATCAAAAATCATAAGAAAAAATCCATTCTTTAAAACTCATTATTAAATATTAGTGTAATATCAGAGAATTTTTCTTTGAGAAAAATTTCATTAAAAATAATAAAATTATTCTACATTTAAAAATCAGATAATACTTTAATAAGGAAATAAATGAAGAAAAGGAAAAATAAAAAAGTACACAAAATATGTTAGAGAATAAAACCTCCTTCACTCTTTACATAGAATCTTAAGATTCTAGGTCCAATATGTTTTTATTATTACTTTTAGGTAATGGCTAATAGTTTAAGTGGGATGTACACCTTCCAAAGCAAATACGGAAGAAAAAATCACAAAAAAACTTGTATGTTAAGAAAATGTTTATGATTAAGTTTACAAAAATAATTTGCACTATGTGCTTTTCCTTATACTTTTCACATTATCTAAAAAAAATTTATCAAATGTTGAGTAAGAAAAATATTTTGAATAGATTGGAAAAACAAAGAGAATAAATACAAACACCAACTAAAATAGAGAAAGTTGGAGAAAGGGAAATTAGAAGGGAAAAAAGGAAGGAGGAAGGAAAAATGCTTAATAGTTTATTTTGTTCTATATATAAGATTTATGTCCCTTCTGTAAGAACAAATACAAAAGAAAAAGTTTAATTCTGTTAAAAAAAAAAAAAAGGAAAAGAAAATCTGTCTCCTCCTTTTCCTTAAAGCATTTTAGCCAGGAAATGTGTAAGTGCTTCTCTTTTCTTTGAAATGTATATAAATCCTTTTTAAAACTAGGTAGGTCTTTTGTCAGCTTTATGACCCAAGCAAGCCTTTTTCAAAGACCTAGGCATCATCTCTTTGAAATGTAAAAACCAGAAGATAAGGCCTCTTTCATTCAGTTTCTGTGGGCGGCTAGAGCCCTCACTTCAGTGGCTTTGCTGGAAGTTGCAAGACTACCTTCTGTCTCTAAGCTCTGAGAGCTGCTTCTCTTCCGAATGAAAAGCAAATTAGCAAAATGAGTGGTCACCCTAATTACCAGATAAAGTTAGGACTACTCTGTGAGAAAGAGTGCTGTCAAGAGCTCTTACCTGAGGTTTGGCTATTGTTTATATGAAGAAGATGTACACAATGAGTTGTATCAGCTAGAATGAGATTTCTTTCTGTCTTTGTAATCTTTTCACATATTGCCTGTGATGGGCACTACATTCTGATTTAATGCTATTAGGCATTGAAAGTGCTTTCTTTCTTACTGTCTTTACAAAGGGGATCGCTAGGTAGTAAGAATACTTTTAAATTATATTTTTTTCCAGCAACCACACAATGTATCTGAATTGTGAGTTTCCAGATGTTATTCTCTCACTCTTGCTCTAATCGAAAATAAGCCTTTGATGGTTTTGTAATGGATAAGGAAGAAACTTGGGCCACAGACAACAAAAAGTTCAAAAAGCTATCAAAACACCAGGTACTGTTGTCAAGACTCTACAAATGGTGCCTCATGAAGGCTTCAAATCAACATTCAAGCTCTAAATATGGATCGAAGACCCTGATGTATAGACACTCCTGAGTGTGCCTGCAATAACTAAATAAATAGAAAAATAAAATATACATATACAAATGTATATTTTACACCTTTCCACCATGATGTTCTGCCTCATCTCCTGAGTTAGAGTATTTATTTCCCAGTCTTCAGGTACTTAGGAATACAAACTCTCTAATAACCAGGGAAAAACACGGTCAGTTCAATTTCTATTGACTTCACTTATCTCTCTCAGCCTGCTCCTTTCCTCAGACAAAGATCTTTTTCTGTTTACTTTGGTGCAGAGCCCTAGCAAAGTTGATTTAATTTGACTTACTGGTATGTTTTCCTCTACGCAATATATTTATATGGTTAGACACGTGTGTGGGCTCACTTTTACAAAAATTAAATTAATTAAATTAATTCCAGGTTCCCCCATAGGATAGTAAAAAATTTATAGTCATTTATGCAAATGCTTACTGCTGTTACTGATGGTGGGAAGTTCATTTGTCCATCAAAAACATATATTTATCTAAAATACAAATGCTGAAGAAATGTACTTAGAAGGAGAACTTCTGTCATTAATTATTAGCATATTTACTAGGCTATTCCTCAATCCACACTGGGGGCTGCACTGCAGCTTATCATATTGAACCAGTCTTGAAAATCAAAATCAGGTCCTTGTTCTCCTGGTGTTGAAGATTAAATACCTGAGAAACACCAAGGCAAGAGCAAAAAGTAAATTTTATTTAAAAAACAGAACAAGGTGAAAGAAAGGGGGAGAAGGAGGGGGGAGGCAGGGAGGGAGGGAGGGAGGGAGAGGGAGGGAGGGAGGGAGAGAGGGAGGGAGAGGGAGGGAGGGAGGGAGGGAGAGGGAGGGAGGGAGAGAGAGAGAGAGAGAGAGAGAGAGAGAGAGAGAGAGAGAGAGAACTTCTTCACCTCCAGAAAGAAGGGGGTCTAGAGATGGATGGGGTGTATCTTGTCCTCTTACAGTTTTTAGATTTCCTTTCTTTTTATGCCTCCTCCTCCTCTTCCCATTCTTTCTAAGTTGCCAAAAGGGAGCTCTCCAGGGGATTCCTCCTCCATTTCCCATATCTGCTCAGAAAGCCAAGAAGGGAGCCATGCAGGGGGCATTCATTAACAACTCCTAGCTGTGAGGAACAATTCCCTGGAGGCAGGTGGCAACGGGTGAGGAGTGGGGAGGGGACTGTTCTGGAAGTATTAGCATTCCATTTCATTTTGAACCAGCTGTCCCCCCCTTCACTTCCCTATCTATACTGACTGCCTGGCCTTGTTCTTATTTCAATATTATTGTTCCCACATCATTTTCTCCTGGCCTCCAGGTACCCACCATTCTCAGTGAGCTGGATCTCGTAGAAATTAATTGTTCTTGATACTTCAACTGAAAATGAAATACCAAAATATCAAGAGAATATGAGGGATAATAAAATTAAATTAGACTTTCATCAAACTTGAAGTCTTGTTTCCCTAATCATGACCTGTTGACTACTGAACACCTCGTTACAGGTGTCTTTTAGGACTTATTCTTCATTACCTACACATCAAGAATAGCTTAATACCTGTATTACTTGCAAATTTTCTAGAAAATATCATCCCCATTTGCGTGGAAAATCGGGTCTCAAAAATTGGAGAGTAGATTTAGCAAATCATCACAAAATTTCATATGAAAACCTCTGATCTATAAATCATAAAACTGTGGTTTTGTTACTGAAAACAATATAACATTAATTCTTTCCTGTAGAAATATTGTACGAAATGTATGTGTGTGTGTGCACTGGTGTTTGTATATGTATATCTGAGCCAATCATAAAGAAAATTTGAGAACAAACTGCCAATAGAACTGAAATGAAGCCCCTGCTGCTAGAAAAAGGTAGGTAGTGGATAGGACAGGGATGATGTCATCTTCAGTACCTGGAAGTCTAATTCCCTAATCATTCATCTACCCCCATTATTTGCAAAAGGGTAAAGTGCTTAGACTATAATGCTCTGGCAGAAAACACAATAATCCCAGTCTTCATTAATTAGGACCCTCAAGGAGAAGAATAATTTACAAAAAAATTAAAGAAAATATTGATCACAAAAAATAAGGAAATCTATCTATGGGGAGGAGCTACTTTTTCCTATTTGCCTAGTCAGCAAGATATTTTTACAAAGGACTTTTTGATCCTGAAGGTCTCTGTCTCAACTACTTAATTCTTCCAGTGTATTGCAAAGGAAGCTAACGCCAATATACAAATTAATGAGTAAGGCTACATTAAAATTGACCTTCATTTACAAAAGCAGATGTTGGATGGGATGTGACCCATGGTTCCTTGTTAGCTGTTTTCTGTCCTAGAGTTTGATTCCATTGAATGTGTCCTCCCAGAATTCAGTATTCTTGGCCTCCAGTTTCTCTCTATAAGAGAAAGATTATCGAGATGAGTCTCAGGCTCCAGTTACTCTCAAGACTGGAACCAACATTTATCCTCACTACCTGTTCTAGTTTCCTTCTTTTCTCTGTTAGCATTCATGCTACTCTTTTAGGTGACTCCTGTGGAGGGGTAATCCAGACCCTTTTATCTCAATGGCCTGAGTTCCTGGTTATCCTTATCAAAATGTCTTCAGGCACTTGTCTATTTGCAGATAAATAGAACAACATACTACTATAAGGGGGTCCCAGTAGATCAGCTGAAGACCAGAAACATTCTTCCCTGTCCCCATTATAAGTCGTCTATCACCAACTGGCTGGGCTGGCAACTAAAAAATCATACAAACACAAAAATACCTTTTTTATGGGTCAGGGACGGCTCTGAGACCTCAGGTGTCAGCTCCCTGGAAGGCAAGGGGAGCAAGGGAGGCAAGAGGCAAGACAAAGAGTGCTCCCTGAACCCTTCTATTTATTGGGGAAAAGACATTAGAAAGCTCCCCTCAAATAACGCAAGGGATTGGGTTTCGAAGGGTGGAGTCTTGCTTGGTGATGTCTTGTGGTCAGCAGATTGATTGACATCTTGACAAGTCACGCCCATCTCAGGTGCTGTGTGGGATCACAGGCAGATCCAGAGAAAAGGCACACATGTGTGGCACAGCCCCAAAAGCCTGTAACACCAGATCAGTCCCCTCATATGTTCAAATACGCATAGCTCACACACACAGCCCATGGATAGCTAGAGACAGTCATCATCTAACCTCTCACGATGGTTCAGTCAATTACTTCTAACAGTGTAGCAGTAATTCCTTTCTGTGTCTGCTGATCTAGTGCCCCAAAAGCCCACATGAACAGCTAGAATTTAAAGCTTTATGTTTAGTGAGAGTCTTATTTTCTCCTTCCTATCCCTGAGAAAAGCATCATTGCTTTGATACTCAGCATTATTACAGTTACTTATTTATCCTAAAATTTCAGGGATAGGAATATAAACCACTTTTGTTAGTCTGTGAAAATCATGATAAATAGGGAAGCTTTTACTTCTACAACATGGTTTCCATATTCATGCATTCTTCTTTGGAACACACCAACAATGATCATTGCTTAAGATGTACAATGCACCCTGAAAATTTTCAGAGTGTCAAGATGCTACCTCAGCTACACTTAAAAGGGGATGTTCCAATATTTGATGAATATCTCAGGATGGTACATTATGGGGTAGGGCCAATGCTTCCCATGATCATGGGTCCACTGCCACTCCTTATGAGTTCGGTATTTTTCACCTTCCTTCCTTCTTCTCCCTTTCTCCCTCCCACTCTCCTCTCCTTTTGTTTCCTCTCTTCTCCTCTTCTCTTCTCTTCTCTTCTTCTCTTCTCTTCTCTCTCTCTTTCTCTCTCTCTCTCTCTCTCTCTCTCTCTCTCTCTCTCTCTCTCTCTCTTGTTTGATCCAGCCCTCAAGTTCCATTATCAAACATGTTCTCCCAGTTCCTGATGGTGACTATTGCTAGGTCCTACAACTTCCTTATTATCTCCCCTCTCTTCCTTTAATAAGACCAGAAGTACTCCAGCTGGGTTATGCTCAGACATTTCTCAGCTGTAGGAAATTGAGTTTCAAGTCTCTTAACTGGATGCTCAATATCCCTACCTCAAATCTCACATCAAAACACTTCCCTCCTAGGTCCCTGGCTTTTTAAGGAAAATAATAAGCCTTCTTTGTAGTTTTGTCATTACTAAAATTTATATTAAACTCTGCCTGGTATCCAAATTCAGGAGAAAATCTCTGGTACTGCTGCCAAGAAGGCCTTCTCACTCTCACAACTTTCCTTGCAAACTTGCAAATTAAAAATATGTGGTATCATTTAATAACAAAATATGAGTGGATACTGAAAATACTGATAACATTTATTATTCTCCTGGATATAGGAAAATGGAACTCACATGCATTGCCATTTAAATTATGTAATGAGAATATAAATTCGTACAGTAACTTGAATAAAAACATGAGGCTAACTAATGTGATAGATTTGATTATTATTTAGCAACTTTTTATTCTCCTTTCCCACCAACCTCCTTAGAAGGAAGCTTGATCAGTGATTTGTTTTAGTCAACTAGATGTTAGCAAAGAAGACATGAGACTTCAAATGTATTTCCCACTAGTGTCTCTTCCTTTTATCATAAGAAAAGCATGTCCTAGGTAGTTGCTTATCTAAAGATGATAAAAGATACAACAGGGAAGGGATAGAAGAACATTGATTCAACCCTCCAAATGGAGCCTACCCACCAAATGGAGCCAAGATCATTTGAACATGAACAAATTTGCAGACATACAAGTGAAACATAAGTGTCTTCTGTCATATGCTTCTGATTTCTGTGGGGATTTGTTTCACATCAATATTGTGGCAATAAATTAAATTCTTAAGTGGAAGGTGTTCACCTCCTATGACCCAGAAGTTCCATTTATTTTTTGCCAGGTAAGCCCTCTTTCATGCGAATACAGGGATATGTCAAATGATATTTATGTTGCAGAACTGAGTTCACCTGTGAGTTTAACATTTTTATGCCATATCTACTTTTGAAGTGGTAAGCCAGCTAGCACTAACTTATAAGGGTTTAACATTTTCCTGACCCTGTGTAACATGCTCATAAATTTCCCTGGGAAAAGGAGCACAACAGTGCTGTCCAGTACAATTCTTTTATTGGTTGTCATCTCATAAAGCCATAACTTTATTTATATTTCAGTGGTTCTCACAGCTTCATAACACCCTCTTGATGTTACTTGAGCTATTTTCAAAGCAGTCTTCTATACGATCAGCAAATTTCCTTTTTCTAGGTAAACCAGGTTTTTGATTCATGAATATTTAATTCATGGACAACTGCACAATAACTCTTGTATGAGCAAAGCTGAGCTAACAAACCTATGTCTCCTTAAGGCCCATGGGTGGTGTTGTGCTTAGGAATACCAGATAGAACTTCAGTACTATGCTTGGGAGCCATTTTAAATAGGAAAATCAACAACAACAACAACAATAAGAAAAGCCCCCAAAATGCAAAAAGTGAAAAAAAAATTTAAAAAGAAAAAAATTTAAAAGGCTCTAGATAAACCACAAGAAGGAATTTTTTTTTCTTTTTTCATTTTAATTGCTGGAGCTGATAAAAACAGAGTGAGTGCCATTGCCTCATTCAAACCTCAACCAGAGTAGGTATGTTGGGCAATTCAAGATGTTTATGCCTCCATGCAAGTCTGTGAATTAACATGAAAGTCCTTAGAATGTTGATTTTTGACATTAAAATATATATTTTAGAAAGTAGGCAAATTTGTCAACATATAACCCATGAATAATGAAGAGCAACTATATTTACATATGGTAAAATGCAAAAATATCACCAAATTTGAGGATGATACTTAAACCTAGCAGAGTAAAAAGTGAAAAAGATGATCATATGTGTCTTATATATACACACACACAGATATATAGACATACATATAGTACGTATAATGTTTTATTTTTTAATAGAGAAAAATATTTCAAACATATATTGCAAAATTCTCTCTGTATAATCTCTAATAAGAGCACTTTATGCTTTCCTTGAACTCTACTTTTGTAATATTAAATGTTTCTGGGTTCTCGCTACTAAAAGGCTCAGGGTTTACTCCAGTTGAACTGAGATGACTGGGCTGCACAAAATAACCCACAAGAGACACAAATACCTTTTTCTTCGGGGTCGCTGTGACGGCTCCTCTGACCTTAAGGGTCTGCAGAAAGAGAGAGAGCAAGAGCACGTGCTGATCCCTTTTATTGAGGAGAAGCTATTCAAATGGGGCAAGGGGTCAGGTTTCAGGGGGCTGAGTCAATCTTCATGATGTCCACTGTCAGCAGGTTGACTGACACCTGGGTAGGCCACACCCAAGGGCACAGTAAGAGAAGGGGACACACACAAGGCACTTCCATGGAAGATTCTATCCTAAATAGAGCAAGGGGTTATATAACAAAGGAACAGGTGAGTGTAGCTTCACCCATGAGGCTGTAGCAAGACACCCATGCATGAGACACTGACCCTCAAACCCAAGAAGAGTGGGGAAAGCTCTGCCACATTTCTGTGGCTGAACACCTCAGCACCCAGCCAGGGAGTGTGATTCAGTCACATGCAAGGTTGGTCTCCCACAAAATGTTTTCTTAATTTACAAATTAAACTTTATATTTACAAAATTTCTTTGCAAAAACAAGCATAAAAACAAAACAACAACACACACACAAAAAAAAGCTTCATGGAAAGGAGAAACTTGAGACAATTTATCAGTTTGAGAACAGAGAATGAGCTCTGAAATACATGCTGGTTGAAGAACAAATCTGATAAGTGAAGCAAAACTCTCTTCCCCTAAGATTAGAAAATGTTTCAACTACTGTAGTTTTCAAGGAATGTTTGAAAAATTGTAAGCTACTAATATTCCAGTGTATTTTTAATTTTTAAATTTTTAAATCATTCAAGCACTCATTGAAGCAAGGAAAGCTCTATATTCAGCATGTATATTCCCAATAATCTGGTCCAACTCTGAAATGGTAATCATGTACTCTGTACAAAACATTTCTTCCTTTCTATCCTGGATATAGCATCCAAATATAATGCCAACTATTTTCTTTGCCTAATGGGAACCCAGAACCACGGATATGATGAAGAGAATGGCTTTAATTATTGCTTCTTCCCTATAGATCACTGCTATAATTTATCATGAACTCCCCCAGGAATGAATTTTTTTTTATTTTTCATATTGAACCTTGCTTAGATATTATTCACCATTGTTAGAAATGATATTTATTGGATGACATACACAAGTTTAAATGCAAAATATTGTTTCCCAAAGTGACATAATCTCTAGATACAATCTTATAATACTCTATTTAAGATGTTAGATTACACCTGATTTAAAATTTTTTTCTGAATAAAATCATTTCATCAACATTGAGTGGAAAGAGCTTTAGAGTATCAATTCCTTATAAAATAAAACAAAATCAAAATAATTATCTAAAAAAAAATAGAGCTTGAAAGGAAAGCAAGGAACTGGTACAAGGGTAACCAAGAAATGAAAGATGGAGACCAGCAGAGATACACATGAGAGTTCATTTGTCAGAGCTGACAAACAAAGGAATATTTCTCCATGGATGAAGAGAGGCAGAACAGGCTTGGAGTTCAGGACTTTTATGGGGTAGGCTCAGAGATTAGAGCTAGAGAGATCCACTGCAGGTGGTTAAGGGTGGGATTGGTATGAGCTAGTGGTTATATGCCCTGGGGCGGGAAAGTGAATTTTTTCTTAAAATGGGGCTATCACTTAAGATGCCCATCCAAATGCTATGCAAGGACCTTACAGAGCTCTTTTTGTGACTTCACACTAATCTCACTTAAGATCAAGAGAAGAAACAACGTTTATTGCCTATTTTTATTTTTGTGATTCTCTTCTTTGTGTCTGGGATACAAAGATTCATACTCTGAGCATTACTGCTAGGTGGGGTAATGGGTTATTGATCACTTTGGGGTAGAATTACCCCAGGGCCAGCTGGTTCACTCATACAGAATCCACTGAGCTACTATATTTGTCCTTGGCTCTATGCTGAACAATGTAGACATAGTGGTGACTAAGAGAGCTTCCAGTTCTGCTTTCAGAGGTTCCCAGGGCAGTGCACAAGAAGAACATTTCCAACCAAACTGTCAAGGCTGGGATGGGGATGCACCTCTTCTTTATCCCATTCACTGTTTAGAAACACTACACTATACAATACCCTTTGCTAGGTGTTGTGAACACTGTAGTGACATCTAGACCTATTTCTCCCCTTTCAGAATGTAGTGACAGGTGTTTGTTAACCTAATCTTTACAATGCTTACTGCACATGCACACACACAATATATGTTTGTATAGATAGGTAGAAAATATAGTTCATAGTTTATTGTCAGCACCAGCATGAAATTTAAGAAGCCATGAAGCAGCTTGATTGGTGGTCAGCCACTATTGTTTTGACTCCTGACCCTGCCATTTGCTAACCATGTGAACTTAGGCTGGAGACTCCACTTCTCTTGGTCTCAGTCTTGTCATTTGTTCAATAGGTGTTGGGGGGTGGTATGGTCTGATTATAACCCCCAAGTTCCTGTGTTGGAAAGCTAATCCCCATTCATATATTGATGGTATCTGGAGGTAGGACTTTGAGAATAGATCCAGATTAGATGAGGTCATGAAGGTGGGCCTCCATGATGACAGCAGTAGCATTATAAGGGAGACCTGAGCTAACCTGATTGCTCTGTCTTGCCATGTCCTGCCCTCCACCATGTTATGAGGCATCAAGGTCCTCCAAGTAGAAGCCAGCATCATTTATTTGGATTTCTCGGTCTCCAGAACAGTAGTAAGTAAAACTGAATCAATTAGAGGTCTCAGATATTTTGTGCAACAGAAAAATGGACTGACATAGGGCAATGTAGTACTTCCCTTACAGGGATAAGAGTTGATGAATTAACACAGGTAAAGGGGATGGAAAATATAATGACTCTTGGATGGTACTTAAAATCCCTGAGAAGCCATGGTGTGGAAGGTAACTAGTCTGGGCAGAGAGTCTACCCTGAGGCAGTGATATCTGAACCAAGATGGAGAAATTAAGGAGTGATTTTTAGTAGAGGGTTGGAAGCAGCCAAGGAACTGAAATGCAGAATGGCTGACAAGTAGAGTGGATGAGGAACAGCCTGGGAGAAGGAGAGGAAAGTTGATGTGGGAAACATTTCTTCCCTGTCCTGTGAATATATAGGGGAAGGCAGCAGTTGGCCCAAGTAGGAGGATCACAAAGTGGGGATGAAATGGGCACAGTATTCTGATTGGCAAGAAGGTGGTGTCCTTACTATCTGTAGGGCCCAGTGTGGATGAGGGCGAAGTGCTTGCAGAAGTGAGCTTTCTTTCTGCTGATCCAAGAACACAACAATGTTGTTTGGTGGTATCAGGGTTTGAACTCAGGTGCTTTCTACCTCTGAGCTGCATCCTCAGCCCTTTAAAAAATTTATTCTGAGACAGGGTCTTGCTAAATTGCCAAGGCTGGCCTCAAATTTGTGACCCTTCTGCTTCAGCCTCTCCTGTCGCTGAGATTACAGGTGGGCACCAGTGAGGATGGCCTTAGGCCTGAGCCTAAACAACTCCATTTTAAAAAACTCCAGTTTGAAACCTGCAGTCTCACCAGGCTCACCTAACAGAGCCCTCTTCTCCCCACCCTGGTAAACTCCAAGTAAAGCCTCTGGTAGGGTGTCCTCACATGATAAGAGGAAAAGGTGAAAAGATCAGGGTGGGGACCACCAGACCAGATGTTTTAACCCCAGGGTAAATGATGTCACTGAGAGATCTAGTGGCAGCTGATAAAGGTTGAAAAGGGGATGTCAAAAGCCCCAAAATTTAATATAAATAATAGAGCAAATAAACAGACATTCAGCCAGCCAGACTTGATGCCCTCATGCTGAAAGCCTGATGAGGACCTGCACTGATGTCCCAACACTTTTCAAACTTTGCCTGATCCTCTGCATTTTCATCACCATTCTCAAACTCTGTAGGCAAATCTTGACCCTGGTGAGAGCTGCAGCTTCTCCCTGTGACTCTCTCCTAGACAGGCTGTCAGCTCCAGCCCAGGAGAAGCCTGCCTTGGTTCCTGACCTGATCACCTCAGTCTGAGTGAGTGTGCATCTGCTGGATTTAGAGCCTAAGGCTTGAAACTTTAGATCTGACACATGAACTTAGCATGCAGAAGGAATGTCTGTCATGAGCCTGTCATGACTAAGTGTTTTACAGTGCTTAGAATTAATCTACAATTGTTTTCTGTGAATTGATTATGTCTATTGCAGTGCCTAGCATTAAGGATTGTCGTTTTCTTGATTAAGAACCTAAAGAGTAAAATTGTATTTGTTAGATGCAGGACAGGCTGAACTAAGTTGTCTGCAGGGCAGGCTGAACAAACATTAGCTGCAGGATAACCCATGCACTCAATCCCCACTCTGTCTGGTCCTTTATCACCTGTTTGCATCAAGTCTGAACATTCAACTCCACTCAAGGCTGAACACTCAACCCCCACCCATCTGGTACAATGGAAACCCACATCTAGCCCCTGCCCCATCTGCCTGAAGGCAGAAGATGACACTACTGTATGATCCAATCACTGTATGCCAACAAGGTAGCTTGCAGACCCAAAGACCCCATTAGATTTGGGCTATAAAAACTCCCTCCTGCAAGCCCCTCCCTCTTGCTCTTGCTCTTGCTCTCTCTGTCTCTCTCTCTCTTGCTCTTGCTCTCTCTTCTCTTGCTTTTGCTCTCCCTCTCGCCTCGCCTCTTCTCTTCTCTTCTCTTCTCTTCTCTTCTCTTCTCTTCTCTTCTCTTCTCTCTCTCTCTCTCTCTCTCTCTCTCTCTCTCTCTCCCTCTCCTCTCCCCCCTCTTTCTTCTCTCTTTTCCTGCTCTTTCTTTCTCTTTCTTTTTCTCCTCTTTTGTACTGCTGCAATAAAGATCTCTTGGTCACTCCAAGTGTTGTGGTCACTTTCCTCTCATTGGTGCCAAAACCCCGAAAGAGGGTTAAAACCCACTTTTGGGTCCCTCTTCCTTCGGAAGTGCCACTCCAAATGACCTGAACACATTTTCTCAACCACCAGAACTACATCCACCACTGGCCTTCAGTTGGTGAGTTTCCCCTTTCTGGAGTCCTAAACCCAATGGTGGTGTCGGGAGCATTTGACCAATGATTGTCTGGCAAACCTCTTTGCCCACCTATGGGGAGGAAAGCACTCCACCGTAGCCTTTAAGGCCACAGTGGCCCTCAGGGATTTCTTCTTTGGGCAGATTCAACTCTTGGGTTCAAAATTATTTCCCTTCTCCTTCCCAGCTGATAGTTTACCAGCATAGGCTTTGTAGGTCACCCTCAAAGAACTGTGTATCCTCTGGGAACACGTAACAGAGAACTAAACATCACACCACCCAGACCTTCAAGGTTTCCGTGGCTCTCATAAAAGTCCTAGTCCTCGCACCTTTAAGACTCGGCTGCTAGAGAGAACCTTACCCTCCGCTTCCTCTCTCTTCCCCTTCCTCTCTCTCTCTTTCCTCTTTACAGCCCTGGGAGTCTCCGGCCTCTCCAGGAGGGGTCCCAAAAAGCCTTGGCCAAGGTATCCCATGGCTCCAGCCTGTCCAGGACGAGAGCCTCGACTGTCAGGATTCGGTGATGACCAATCTCTACAGCTCGAACCTGCCACTAGCACTCCTGATTTTTGGCTCTAGTGGGGCCGCCCCTTTTGCTAATAAATCAGTTTCCTCCCCCTCCCTTATACTACATTTGTGTCTCCTTCCTTCTCCCCTATACTACATTTGAGACCCCTTCCCTCCCCCTTATACTACTTTTGTGACATGGGTGATGTGTCCTCTCTGCCAGTCGACTCTCCCTTACAATGCCTCTTAGATAACCTCAAAACCCTCTCCTTGACACCAGACATCAAACCCAAAATGTATAGCACCCAGGATTGGCCCACTTACCCTCTTGACTACCAAAGCAAATGACCCCCTTTTGGGTCTCTGAATCCCTCCATTCTAAGGGATCTCTACAACTACTGTGAGTGTTTGAAAAAAATGGGTAAAGAGCTACTATGTCCAAGCTTTCTTCTTGCTTGTGCTCTCTGCATCTCTTGTAAACATCTACAAATTTTTCTCGCTTGCAAACCAACCCCCACAACCACCCATTCCCAATCTTCTTCTCTTCCAGATTCATCCACTACTTTTGACCCTGCTGATGAACCTCCACCCTATGGCCTGGCTCAATAGGTCCTCACCCTCAACCTTCTGCCCCAGCCCCTCCACTGTCTCTCCCACCTCAATAACCTGCTTTCTCCTCTCCAATTACTAGATCAAAAACCCAAACTATAGCCCTTCCTCAAATCATTGCCCCCTTGCTGAGGTAGGAGATACTGAAGTTATCCTTCTACCCACTCACTCCTCTCTTCTCCTGTCAGTGCCCACACCTCATGCCACCAGGTCCTCTTACCAGCTAACCCAAAGCTCAAACTAGCTGAGAAGAGCCCTCGAACCCCTATCTGAGATCTGGTGAAAATGGCATTTAAAGTTGCTTTGACATCACTGAAAACAAATTTACTAAGAATTAAAGTCCCTTAAAGGCTTTTTGGGATATTCACTCCCATCTTCCCCTCTGCTCTACCTGTTCTACTGCTCAAGTTTTCCTTACTAAGGAAAATCCCAAACCCCTTTCCCATTATTCTTTTACATCTTCTTCCTAATTCTCAGATCCACTGGGGCTGCTTTCAAACCCCCCCCTTCCCATCTTCCCCCTCCCTACCTGGCCCACAGAAAAGTCTTAACTGACCTTCTCCAGAATCTTCACCATGGCTGATTTTAGGACTGTCAGCAAAGAGTCCCTACAGAAAAGTTTAATGTAGATAAACTTCCTCTTTTCATGTTGCCCTGCTTTACTTGGCCACTAGCTGGGAAAAATCAGCACTCCAGGTGCTGGACACCCCTTACTAGTTTTTCATAAAAATATGTAAACAAGGCCTCTGGCCTTGAGCAGGAGATTCATAGAGATGGCTACATTTCTAAGATAAGAGAAGTTACCAACTGGGCTCCATGGTAACAGCTGGCAGGGGGAGGAAAGAAAGGGGAGAAGAAGCTCTCCCCTTCCCAGGTGTCCTTGAAGCGTTAACTTGCCCAGAACAAGTTAACATAGGAAAAAAAAAGAACAGAGAAAAAAAACTGCTTTTTGTAAACTTCTGCAGACTGTGAACTTCTGAGACCCTCCTCTTACATGATGGGTGCAAAATTCTGAAACTACCTAAACTTGGGGTTCAGGGAATTAATTGATTACAGCAGAAGCTGTGCCCTCTGAATCTGCTGCAACCAAATAAAACTGTTTCCCTATCTTTGGTGCTATCTTAGGTTCCTTGCCTTGTTCATCCCTACAAAGGTATAGTCCTATATACTTAAACTTCGTTAATGTTTTCATGAAATGGTAAACAGATGTGATTAATTGTGTGCTGCAAATAACAAAATATCTCTTATTAAAATGGAATAATTTGTCTAAATTCAGAAATTTACAAGGATTGTTTCAAAGTGTGAATAAAGAAGGAGTTAACAGATGGGAAAGAGAAATTAGAAGGTTCTAAGTATGGATTTAATAGAAGGAAAATGTGTTTCTGGAAAAGAGAGTCTATGTGATTAAGTAAATAAGAGGGTTTAAGTAAGTGATAAAGAAGGTCTGTGTAAGTTGTTTATTTTTGTAAGATTTTTGAGCAAGTAATCTTGAAGGAATTAAGCATTATACAACTATGGTTAAACAACAACTGTTATTTTGCAATATTGTAATATGTTCTTTCTTTAAGAGCTAAACTTGATTAATATAAAAACATCAATAGTAATTGTGGTACTATTACTCTTCTTTGTATATTAAATGTATTCATATTTTCCAGGTATATAAGTCTTTAAGATAGAAGCTTTAAAAAAAATTTTCAAAAAGGTTGCATGGTAATTTTAGGCTTATAAAAATAACATATTGGAGATTTATTTATATCATTTAATTTTCTATAACTGGACCTGTTATCAATAAGATTAATATAAAGTTCTATAAACTGGAGTACAATTTAAATGTAATATCATATTGTGTTAGCTAGTATTCATGTGACATCAAGCAAATATATATACTTTATAAAATGATATTTAAAAACAAAGATCATCTTCAATAATAGAACACTTTACCTAAGATTTATAAAGAGCCCTGCCTTACCTGAGATAAGACTGTGCCTCCCATCTTACTACATGTCAGAATGACTTTGCTAGATGTTTAAGATCAAGACTGAAAATTAAAGTTAAAATAAAAGGGTCAAGAAAACCAATATTTGGCTCTTGCCCTCTGAGTCAGTCTGAATCCAGGGAATATGGAACTTCTCTAAAGAACTTTGCAACTCTGGGCCAAAATAACCTCCTGATAAGGGAGATTAATGAGACCACTGGAGAATGAAAGGCCAATCAGTGCACTTGCTGTGAATAGGAGGGTCATTGGAAAAAGGAGACATCCCTGATGCTTCCAAGGGAAGCCCCATTGTCAAGCAAGACCTGGACCCATCCTAGCGCAAATGGCACTAGCAGAACTAAGAAGCTGCTCTCAAGTTTCTCGACGAGTGAACTCGGCTGACTCTTAACAATAGATAGAAACAAAGTCAATTTTGACCAGCTTGATCTTAAATACCTACCAAAAACAGTTAAGCCAAAACATAGTCATTCCTGGAGGTAATGAAGGACAAGAACAGCTAGAAAAGAGGAGGCAGTAACTAAACCAACAGTCTCCATGGGGAATGTTCAGTCAAGTATTGCCTTGGCTTCTCCCCCTCTGTGTTTCTCCTAATAGGACCATGTGTATTAAATTGCCTACCTAAGTTCCTGCAAGATCAGATACACAAATTCACCAACCAGTCAATCAACTGCTTCTTTAAGACTACCAGCCCCTGAGGCCCAAGATAGAGACCTACAACTCATGACCAATTCCTCTAGCTCCAGAGATCTGCCCCCACCCTCTCTAACCCCTTGTCCAGATTTTACAACCCCTCGCTTCCTAGGAATGAGAATTACTCTCCAGCAGGTCCACTCTGCTTATTCTGTCTGCTCTACAGTATTCCCCACAAGGAAGCATCAAGCCTAAACTCCCTACACATCAGATGAGGAGCCACCACCCAGACAAAGACTGGTAGATCAACTTCACTCACATGCCTAGGCATAAAAAGCTTCACTACCTACTTACTTTGGTTGATACTTTTTCAGGTTGGATAAAAGCCTTCCCTACCTCCAGGGAAACTGCTAACACCATCACCTCCATTCTCATCCAGCAGATCATTCCCAGGTTTGGACTTTCCACCACCATCCAGTCAGACAACAATTCAGCCTTCACTTCTCAGGTTTTTCAACTAGTCTCCAAAGGCCTCAACATCACTTGGAGGCTCCACATCCCCCACCAACCCCAGTCCTCAGGTAAGGTTGAGAGGCCTAATGGCATTCTCAAGGATCATCTCACTAAACTTGAACTCAGGCTGTCCTGGCCCAATCTCCTGCCATTGACCCTCACCTGAATTAAGGCAGCCCCAAGGGCCCCCTCAGGCCTTAGCCCCTTTGAGCAACTCTATGGATGCCCTTTCTTAATCAACCAAAGCTTTCCAATTACTCCTCCTCCCCTTGTGTCCTACCTGCCTAATCTCACACTTCTATGCAAATTCCTAAGGGAACATGCAGACTGGTGCCTTCCTGTGCCATTCTTTGCCTCAATCCCAGCACAACCACAAACCAAATTGGACCCTCTTCAACTGGATGCTTCAGTCTTACTTTGGGAACTACATCCTCAATCATTGGAACCTCGCTGGACAGGACCCCATACAGTCATACTTACTACCCCAATGGTGTCCAAGCTTTTGGGGCACTCTCCCTGGTACCAAGTCTTCCACCTTAAAAAAGCACCTGTTCCAAATATCCAGTCCTGGACTTCCACCATGCCCACCAAACTCGAAATTTCTCTCCAACCCTCTTCTTCTTTTACTAATCATTAACGTCTCTCAAGTTTCTATCCCAACCACAGATGGAGCTTTAACATCCAAGCGACATGGCACCAGGATGATACCACCCACTCTCAGTTTATGGGTCAAGGCTATTGCCCTTCCGCTGGCTGCAATAGGGCTGTCGCCCTTAACATTACTGGATTCAACCAAGCCACCTCTGATACTTCCTAGAGTCCCTATGACAGGACTAATGGCTGATACTAAGGATCTCCTCCACTCAGAAATGGTTTGATGCTGTTGACAACCTATGGCTTCAAGGAACCTTTATGGCCTTTGCCCCTTCCCAGGTAACTGTCTATAGCCACTAGAAGTTATCTCTAGCCATCCTGGTATTCCCAAGCCTGTTTCCCAAATGTTCCTCTCCCAGGTAGGCCCCACACTTTCCCCTTTCAGCAGGAAGTAGCCAGACAAATTTGTGCTATCCCACTTAGAAAAACAAAAAGGGAAGAATGTTAAGTGCAGGACAGGCTGAACTATGTTGTCTGCACCTGTTTGTGTCAAGTCTGGACACTCAAACCACTCAAGGCTGAACACTCAACCCCCACCTATCTGGTGCAATGGAAACCCACATCTAGCCCCTGCCCCATCTGCCTGAAAGCAGATGACACTACTGTATGATCCAATCACTGTATGCCAACGAGGCAGCTTGCAGACCCAGAAACCCCATCACATCTGGGCTATAAAAACTCCCTCCTGCTGGGCCTCCCTCTCTTGCTCTTGCTCTCTCTGTCTCTCTCTCGCTCTTGCTCTCACTCTCCCTCTCACTCTCTCCTCTCCTCTTCTCTCTCTCTTTCTCTCTTTTGCTCTCTTTCTTCTCTTGCTTTTGCTCTCCTTCTCCCTCTCACTCTCTCTTCTCTCTCTCTCTCTCTCTCTCTCTCTCTCTCTCTCTCCTCTCCCCCCTCTTTCTTCTCTCTTTCTCCACTCTTTCTTTATCTCTCCTTTTCTCTTCTTTTGCACTGCTGCAATAAAGATCTCTTGGTCACTCTGAGTGTTGTGGTCACTTTCCTTTCAGTATTGAGTGATTTGAGTGAATAAAGCATTGACTAGGGCAGAGGCACTTGGACATTCTTTATTTCTCTCCCTGGCCTACATAAGTCACACCTTTTGCCCATCATGACAGCACCACTGCTCCTAGCTCAAGAATATTTTTGATTGAAAAACTCAGCCCAGGGATGAGACTCACTTATATGGTCAACCTACCAAATTTCCCAGATGGACTGGCTTGCAAATAGGCAAAGGCAGACCAGCAAAGGAAGCTCTGTGGTTGGGGTGTGAGGAAGGTAGCTGATACTACTTGCAGGAGCATAGGCCCTGTTGGTAAGTTACCTGGGCCAGAAGACACTCTGTGAAGGCAGACTCGCTGAGTAGTTCGCTATGGATCTTCTCTGGGGATGTTTACTCACTGTGTGAGGCCAGAGTATCTCAAAATTCTCCACTGCTTGGCTTAATTTATTCCTAATTCACATATCTTACTGAGGGTCATGTTCTTTTAAAATAAAACTAAAAACAATCTATGATAGTAACATACTTTCAGCTTGATTTTTCAAGTGTGTGTATGTGCATGGTCGGTAACATGGAAAAACACTTTCCAGATGTCTGTCAGTATGATTTTTAGCTCACCAACAATCCTATCAAATCTTTGTTAACATAAATATAATTTTGGTTATATAAAATATATATCTCACATTTCTTGGTATTCTGAAATGTATCCTAGATCCAACCATGCCCACAAAGAATATAACCATGTGACAGAGACTACTCATTCTCTACTAATCATTCTACACAGTCATCTACACAAAACAGAACTCTAATTTTTAGCTAGATAAGTTAATGACCAGGATAAATATTCCATTTCTTATTCCTTGGGTTCTAAAAATGACCGTGTGATGAAGGCTTTTTAGTGGCTATTTTGGAAAATAGTTACTTTCCTTTTATTTGTTGTTGTTGATTTGTTGGTGTTGTTGTTGCTGTTCTCTTTTCAAATTCTGGGAATGAACACAGGTCTCCTGCATCTGGACAAGTGCTTTAGTACCCAGCTTCACTCTGAGCAGAATGGTTACTTTGTCATAAAAGGACATTATCCTTTAGTAAAATATGGGAATAGATGTTGCTTTACCCTGAAACCTCCTTTAATCAAATGGCCCCCTAAAATCTGCTAGTTCTTTGAAGAGGGTGCTGGACTTCAATGGTGGGGAGTGAATAAAACCTGAGCAGTAAAATAAGTCCACAGTGGATTCAAACACTCCATCTAGGCAAGAACCTAAGCTTAGCTATTGACATTTAATCCTAAAACTATCTTTTCAGAGAATCTTTGAGAGAGAACCAATCTTAACTTGCCAACACTTGTTTAATCCTTAAAATTACTAAGTTATAACCCCCTTACTCCCCAGTCCTCCACACTCACACACAATTACATAACCAGGACTCTGACATAAAATCTATTCAGTCCTCAAAAAGGAGTACTTTTAACAATAGTCACTTAATGTCTGATCATGGAAGAAAATATACAAGAAAGAACTTCTTTGAGATTTGTAGATTACTGGATGGAATAGTCAAAAGATTGGTGCTTCATCATTTATGTACAGTGAGATTTTATCATTGATCTGGACCTATGTTTATTATATATTTCTCATCCTTTGTTTTCTAAGACGAGAATGTCATTGTTCTTTTGTGTCTTTAAGCTTTTAAAGATGGGCAAACTATACCCCATGAGCCTTGCTGTCTTTTCTTTCCCCCTACAAATAAAGTATTATTGGAACATGACCATGTTCAGTCACTTTTATCTCTGGATGCTTTCATCCTTCAGTGATAGTTGAATAGGTGTAATAGTGTGGTCTGCAAAACTGAAAATATTAACATCTGACCCTTTACAAAAACATCATTTCCTGATCTCTAGTTATGTCATTATTATATATTAAGCATACTAAGATCAAAAGACTGAAGGGAAAATATTACACGTCAACTAGAGCCGTGTCAATAAAAAAAAATTAAAAAATAGAACAAATTCTCAAAAGACTCAGATCTATGACACGTAAAAAGCATTTTAGATATTTTGCTCAATAAAAAGTTTATGGAGTTTTAGCACTCCTGTAAAAACTGCTCAGTAACAGAGATGGAACTTCAGTGAAATTTGAACAGGCAGGTAACAAGTCCTTTGAAGTTCTCTAGTCCCAGGAAACAAGGGATTATTTCAAAGGTTCTTTGCATTTGTGAAAGCACAAGAGAGAAGAGAGACATCATTAATGGTTCTTCTTGAGAGAAAAACACTTAGAAAAGAAGAGATTTAAGCAGGAAGGACACTGATGAAAGAGTTTAATGCTGACGAAACTCTCCTCATTCTAAATTGAGGTGTCTGTGAGGGAGAACATCCTGGTTGAATGAACCCAGCTCACACTGATTCACATATTGTGGAAATGTGAGATGCTTGAGCTCTGCCTATTCCAATCATGCTAATCACAATTCATGAGGAGAAAAAAAAAGATGATTCTTTCATCAGACAGCTCATTAAAATACTTGCATCATGACACAATTTATTTTATCATGACTTTATGGCTATATATACTAAAGTGGTAATTCACAAATGTAAGCAGTTGAAAAGATGATGTTATTTTCCTTATGAATGTCAGAATTCTTCTCAGGTTGCTTTTGCTAAAGCTGTCTAAATTGAAATGATTCCTAGCTGACTGACATATCTTCTCCATATCCTCCTTCAAATGGTTTCATTTCAGCAAACTGAGTAAAATACAGCTGGCTTATACTCAATTATATTAAAAATCCAAAGTGTTGCTAATTGACTAGAGAACAAAATTTGAAATTCTGACAGGAAATATTTCCTTACCCTTGATTGAAGAAAGCAGTGCACAGATGGTCAAGGTGACGCACATTCTTGGGCCTTTCAGAATTATTTCTTCTTAATTTCTACATGGAAATCATACTTAAAAACCGTGTACATATTTAATCTCTAGTTTCAAGTATCTATTGTTAACTCCTCCTTTGATTTAGGTTTTTAAAGGATTCATTCATCCTTGCTTGTAGTTTAGATTACTGCAACACTTTCAATTCTACTATAAGTAGAAGTTTCTTTAGTAATTACAATTCTTCCAGGGGACAAGAACACTCAGGTCACATCACATCAGTACTTCCTGCCCTGTACTGATACTGATCAAATTCTGAAAATAATTTAGGTTTTGGTCCTTAGCCTTGGGGCACAAATCTCAATAGAATCTTGCAATTTCAGAAATCTTATCATGTTCGACACCACATTACTCATAGCAACTATTTTCAACAAGCAGTCTGTGGTATTGATCCTAAAACTAAAATGGACAAGACTGTGGGTCAGAATACTCTTTTAAAAATCAATAAAATTGTGGAAATTAGTTTGAAAACTTTTATCAGGACGTTAGAACATTTTCAAAGAGCTTAGCAGGCTTATTCTTTTATTTATCAAAATATTCTTTAAGCTGTAGTTTTATTCAAATTCCTCTCTTGTTTCCTATTTCATAACTTCCTGAAGTTTCTTCTTCCATTCATATAGCCTTAATTTTCCACTTGATTAATTCTTATGTGATCAGGAAATCAAAAGCCATAAATCAGGAACCCCATCTAATTTGCTTTTCCTCTTCTACCTAATTATATCTGTATTTACAAATAATGACACATTCGAAATAGTTTAAGTACCAAAGGTATTTATTAAAGACATATAAGTGTCGTTTTTCTCGCTCTCTTCCTATTGTCTCCTTCTTCTTTCTCCTCCTTACTTCTTTCCTTTCAAGACAAAGGAAGCATGTAGTTATAATAACCTCTGGCAGTGAACTTTTGCCTACAAACTCAAACTAGACTCAGAGTAAAACAAAAAATAAGGACATCAGAGAAGCAGAACATACCTTTGAGAGGTGCATACCTGGAGCTCAGACTCATTGTCCTGTGCTTCAGACAAAACTGATGTCATCCCAGAGAGTGGATTTTAATTAAATGTTAGCAATATATTGAGATATTAATAGGAAAAGTGTGCTGGCATGGCTCCTGGAATGTTTTACTCATTCTTAAAGGACAAAAAGTTAAAAGGGGTCCTTATCAGTGAGAATGCAATCAGAGATGTGGAACTACACCTATTCTTGTTTTTTAAAATCGGGGATTGGTGGGAGAAGACGACTTTTTAATAAAATTAAAGAGAACTTACACAACTTGATAAAAGTAATATACAAACCTCTTGCATATTACATTATACTTAATGGTGAAATAATGAAAGTCTTCCTTAAATTAATAACAAAGCCAAGAATCCCTGTTTTCACAACTTTTATTCTATGCTGTAGTGGATAGTCTACCCTATATAATCACTTAAGAGTAAGAACTAAAAGTTATCTAGATTGTACAAGAATGATTAAAATTGTTCTTGTTTTCAGATGATACGGTCTTGTATGTTGGAGATCCTAAGAATATGGTACACACACACACACACACACACACACTCACACATATACATATGTCCACATGAACTAGTAAGTAAATTCAGCAAGGTCACAGGCTACAAATTGAATATACAGAAGAAAAGTTTGTGCACTCAACAGTATGAAATTTTGCTGGGAGAAAATAAAAACAACGTAAAGAAAAGGAGACATTTCATTTAATAAACTGGAAGACTCAATATTATTAGGATGGTAATCTTACCAAAAGATTCATTGTAGTCCCTATCAAAACTATCACACATGTCTTTGCCAAAATCGAGTTTGAGCCTAAAATGTATATGTAAAAACATAAAAATCAGAAAAGTGAAAACTATCTTGAAAAATAAAACAAGGCAAAGGTAGTGGACTTTCTTTTCTCATTTTCAAAACAGTAAATGCTACAGTAATGAAGTTTGTGGTACCGGCATAAGTATACAAGTAGTAGTTTGGATCCAGAATATTTCTAAAAGTCCATGAGTTAAAGGCTTTGTGTGTAACTTGGCACTATTAAGAAGTGGAAGAAACCTTGAGGTGGGGCCTAGTGGAGGTTGCTTTGGTCACTAGAGATGTGCCCTCAAAGGGCATTGTGCCCTCCAAAGCCTTTTCCTCCTACTGGCTCTTCTTGGCCATGAGGAAAGTGGTTTTGCTCTGTCACTTCTAATATGAGGTACCACCACAGACTCAAAGCAGCAGAGCCAAATGTTCATGGATTGAACATTTGAAACTGCAAGCCAAAATAAATTTTCTCTTTATAAGTTGCTTATCTTTGGTATTTGTTACAATAATGGAAAGTCAATTATCACAGCACATACGTAGATCAATGGAATAGAATGGTCATTGCTGAGGTAAACCTTTATTTTTATGGCAAATTGATTTTTGAGAAAAATTCCAGGATAATTTATCAGAGAAAGCACAGTGTTTTCAACAAATGATACACTTCTTCACTCTCTATTGGTTTAGAGTTTGTCTCATATAGTCTATATTTTAGTGGGAGCCCTAGATATTATATTATTATATATAAGAAATGGAGGCTGCTTGATGTCTATCTAACATTCATTTTTTTTTTTTATTCTTCATTTTTAGAAGAAACTTAGTTTGGTTGGAGACTACTTGAAACTTCCACTGGATAATTTGCGGTGAAATTTTGGTAAATGTGACTAAATATATAGCCATCAGAAAGGTTGTTTGAAATCTTAATTCAGGACTTCCAAAGAAAGATTTCTTTTCAAGAGTGATCTGAATTGTCTGGGAGGCCATATTGCCTGTGACACATCTTACTAACTTGCTTAATTTTCTTTTTGCCTGGCTGTTGGTCACAATGGAAAGAGGATCATTCACTGACTTCCAGACAAATACAAAAGAGAACAGGACAGAGTCTGAATTTCTGAGAAAAATATGAAGCTACTATCCTTATCCTAGATCATTGACCTCTTCTCATATTTTATATGATGCAAAATGAATCTATACAATGTTTATGGCAGTTATTTTGAATTTCTGCCAAATATAATTCCTAAATAAAACTACATAAATTTTATCTTTATTTTTAATTACTATATTCTCAAAGCAGTAACTTAAACAAATCTAAGCATCATCATTCTTTACCATAGGTATGGTTATCCATAACTTTAGCTCAACTATTATTTTCTTCTTTTGTGTGTGTGTGTGTGTGTGTGTTTATTAAATCTTTTTGCTGTATTGCATTTTAAGCCCACAGATGTCTTTTGCTCCATAACACTATTTATTTGGATGTGTTCGCATTTGTGTCTTTGTTTAGCATTCCTTCTTAATCTTAGACTTACCTTATGATTTATTTCCTTTTTTCTTGAAGCACATTTACAATTTTTTGCTGTGCATCTGTTGATGATATTCTCAGGTTTTGTTCATTTGGAAAATATTTATCTTTATTATGAAAAATAGATTTGCTTGGGATTTAATTCAAGGTTGATTTCTTTTTTGTCTGTGCTTTTAAAATATTATGTAACGTCTATTATTTCACTCCAGAAGTCTACTACCAGTATAATTTTCCCTGTTTTGGATGTGATCTATCGATTCTCTCTTGTTTATTAAATTTATATATTTTGTCATTTCTGGGAAATATTTAACCATACATTACATTTCTACTTCTGAAAATGGCTATTTAATTCTGTCCACCAAATATGTTAGCCTTTCTTATATTTCACATTTTCTTTTCTCTTTCATCTACATTCTGAGGAGACTCATTATGCAATTCTTTTTTCAAGCTTATAAATTCTATGTTCATCAACTGATAATCTATCAATTGAGTAATCCATTGATTACATTGTCTTAATGTCAATTTCTAAAATGTTTTAGTTTTAGGAGTTTTATTGTTTTTTCAAACTTTTCTAATAATGTAGATAAATATGTTTCTTGATCATTGTATTTAGGTTTTTCTTTTACTTTTTAGAATATTTTATATGATATATTTCTGATAATTGAACTTTGTTAATTATTGAAGGTACTAAATTTGTTGAAATTTTGCTGTGTTTATTATTACACTATTGTTTCTGTTGGTCTTCATTCATGGTTGATTATTTCTTAGCATGTTATATCCATATGTTCTTCAAATGAATTAAAGGTTTTGAGGGAAGTGGTTAGAGAATGGTCTACAAGTGACCATGACAGACAAATTTAACCCTTATGTCCATTTCTAGGTCCATTGTTCATTGATAATGGGAAAAATATTAAAATTTTTGCTATTTGAGACATCTGAATGGAAAAAAAATCTCCAGGGGAGATCTAGGTTTCATATAAAGCAAAAGATCAAGTAAACATTTATGAGGATATGGGGTTGTAAAAAAATGTGGGCATGTCTTAAGGCCCAAAGGCATGGAAGAAGCATTTACTAGAGAAGAGGGGCATCTTAGTCTGAAATGGAATCAGATCTGAGTATATATAGAACAAAGTGGGCACAAGCATTGGTAATGAATGCTTAAAGATATGGGGGTTTCTGTTGAACCAGGGTGGAAAACAGGCAGATGACATAAGATGAAATTTTTCTTGAATATCACTAGGAGTAAATCCTAGAAAAATCTTTCAGAACTACACTTTTAAGGAATATACAACTTGAGCAAAATATGATCTAAAAATAAATAAATAAAAAGATTTCCGTGGTTTTAGCTTAAGTTCTACTAAGGAGAGAAGAGAAACCCAAATCTTAAAATATGTTAATAATAGTTATGTTTTCTATATTTGCCAGCAATAGTAGAAAATACCAGAAAATATAAACCTAATTATCTCTTTAAACTTCTGGATTGTCTAGGACAGATAAATTAACTATTCTGGGCCCTGCATTTTATCCCTTTAAATAAGGAAATGAGACAAAACAATATTATCACTTACAATTCTGTGACTACAGTTTATAAAAATATTTTTAACATTCACAATAAAAACTCATTGGAGTACATTCATTTAGATTCTGCAGCTTAGTACCTTCATGTATACCTTATATTGGCTTCTGTACCTCCTAATTTCACTTCTTGTTCAAGTAATAGTGGTTCAGAGAATCAACACAAATAATCTATCTGCATTCAAAAACTTATTTTACGGTCTGCTCTAAGAGCATCTAGCTTAAACACATTCACTTAATACACATTTATATGACTTTATTTCATTATTGGATGGCTACTTTAGGTTGAATATTATTCTCTACAGGCAAATTTTATGATTTATTATTAAAACATAAGCCATTGTTTCTCATGGGAAACAATAAGATACATCTGAATGCTTGTATTTTTAGGAGTATAAAAATTAAGAGTTAGAAATGGTTTCCATAGAAGCAGAGTGACCCATTTTCAAGTGGACAACATAGAATTGTTGAGCACTTCTGCATCAAAGACAGTGAAATAAAGATCACAAGCTCTTTTCCAGTTTTCCTGTGTGTAGAGGTTTTAGGTAATTCTGGAATGAAGTATGCATCTAATAATATTTTATTTTGGTGAAAAATAAATAATGTTCTCCCACCTTGTATTTGGAGCTGAAGGATAACTCAGTGGTAGAGCTCATGCTTAGCATGAACTAGGCTTAGGCTCAATCCCCCACACATAGGAAACAAAACAAAACCCCAAAAAAGCCACATTGGATTTTGGCAGTGACATCATCAATTCAGAAGCACACAAATATATAGGGGATGTATGAGAAAATAGTAAGGAGTGAATAAAGGGAGAATTCAGGTTTAGTTTTTATTATTTTAAATTATGGGTAATATAACATTTGTTGCATTCAAATATAATGAAAATAATTCATGGGCAATAGTAATAATTCATATTGACCTATTAAAGTATTTCTGTTTTTTATAAATAAGTCACATAATTTAGAAATGAATTTGATGCACTGATTTTAAGAATTAAGCATTCTGTATAAGAAAAGTATAAA
This sequence comes from Urocitellus parryii, assembly GCF_045843805.1. Lineage (NCBI taxonomy): Eukaryota > Metazoa > Chordata > Mammalia > Rodentia > Sciuridae > Urocitellus > Urocitellus parryii. The sequence continues at coordinate 52,654,877 of NC_135536.1, forward strand.
ACAAATATTGCCTTTTAGCTCTAATTTCATAAAGCCACTAGAAAGATTTTTTAAAAGCATATATCTCTGTATACATTTTTTTACTCTTTAGAAACATCTTTTTTTACTGAGATGCACACTCTTTAGCAATTACCAGGATTTCATAGCTGTGATGAAGTATCCCCAACATTGTGTTATGCCTCTTGCCACATGCTACTCTTGCTCCTGCCCTCTGTGCTTCTCTCAATCCATCTAATACACAGTGCCTTACACACCTTGGGTTTGTTCTTCATGTGCTATTCCCCTGGAGTATGGCTCCATCAGGAAATTCATTTAAAAAATCAAAAGGCATAAAAAGGCAGTTTCGAAATTAAACAGTTAGGAGTACTGTCATTAAATCAGTCACCATAATTTATTTGAAGAGGCTTATTTTCTATCAATCAATAAGTAGCTCAGGAGAGAAGCTTTGGGCTTGGTAAGATCTGTAGTACTTTAAAAGATTTGAAGATAAATGTGTAAGAAGACACATGTGCCTTCAGCTGGGAATTACCTGTAATTTTTCTTCACAAGTCTTGCTATAGTATTTTTACTTCTCTGAAGGGAAAGACAAGTTAAAATCTATGGAATTTTAAAGATATATTTCAAGTAATTTATTCCCTTACGTTTCTATTATTTTGCTATTTAAATATAATCAGGCTAATATTTAAAGTACCCATCAGACCCCTGAATTTTGTACTACAGCTTTCAGACAAAGCAAATCTAGAGTGATTGTTTATGTCATCTTGAACAAGTTACCTGTGTGTATAGGATGCACGCTAGTCATATTTCAATTTGTATTAACTTCAACTTTGTATAACATCTACTATTTTAACATATAAAATAGATCCTGAGGTAAAACGTCTGACTAATTTTTTAATAATAAAGGATATTTTGGACAAGTCATGATTTATATGACCCTATCTTATAAATGATAGTGTTGGTGCTAGAGCAAAATGAAGATTTGTTAGATGATGGTGGTTGGTCCCTATTAATGTAATACATCTCTTGGCCTCAAATGATTTAAGTGAGAGGAAGCTGCATCCTATGAAAAGAACTCCAGTGGTGTCAACGATTGGTGTTGAGGCTGTCTGAAAAGGAAACTGAATTAGTGTTGGGTGGAAAGAGAAATGGAGAGACTGAGAGCCAATAGCTCCATTTGGCAAATAGTAATATAAAATAAAATTGTGTGTGTGTGGTTGTGTGTGTGTGTGTGTGTGTGTGTGTGTGTGTGTGTGTATGCTCAGAGAGAGAAAGAGAGGGGAGGAGAGAGATATCCATGGAGAATTTAGGTAATCCCTGATTTTCTTGAGTAAATAAGGAAATGAGAGGAAGGTATTTTCCCAGGTCAGTGGAGTTTCAATTTAACCTTCATTTAGAGATGAACTTAGCTGTGTGGAGGAAAATTGAGGAAATGCGTGTACATTCATAAGTAGGACAGACTGGTACTGAGTTGAGCTGCATCAGCCCAAGTTCAGCCCAATGGAAGCAGCCAGAGTCTGCAACCAACCAAGAATGGGAATGAATTCAGAATGGTGTAGTCAGATGGCTGGCTAATTGATCAAAAGAAAAAATGGGTCATGGAATTTATAGGCATTCTTTAAAATAATGGTTTTTGAAGTGTGGGCTTTGAAATAGCAGTATCAACATCACTGGGAACATTAAAAATGCAAATTCATAAGCCCCAACCTAGACCTACTAAACTTAAATTCTGGGGATAGAACTCACAATCCAGTTTTTTGGTTGGAGGAGGGTGCATGCTTAATTTGTGAAGCACTGCCCCAGGCATTTCCCTAATCTTTCTCCCAAAAAGAATATGAATCTAAAAATATACTGTGCTTTTAGCAACTAAGTATGGAAACTTTGAAGTAAAAGTCAGTGAAACACTGCTTTGAAGTAATAGATTGATAAGATTAGTTGTATTCATTAATGTGACTTCATTTAAATGCACATCTGATTAGTCATGATAACAGCTGGGTTGCAGAAAGTTACTCTTATTTTTCTCAATGTAGAAAGTGATCTACTAAAATTCCTCTCAAAATACTAAGTAATTATTTTAAATGTAAAAAAAATGAGTGCTATATTGAAAGTTAAAATTAGTCAAGTATAGACATACTACTTAAGTCTAATTTTACATATTCACAAACACGTTGACTAATTTTTCAAGTTTATTTAAATTACATTTCTGCTATAAATGTAGGGATCATAAAATCGTGGCAGCCTGGTCATCAACTGTTTCCTACTCAATTTAATTTCTGATCAGAACAAAGATAGCACTGAGCAATAAATATATGATTTTTAAACAGTCTCACAAATTAGCATTGCATCCATTAGTTACAAGAAACATCTATACAGTCAACTCTGAAAGTGAACAGTCAACTTGGTGAGAATCTTTAAAACTTATGTGCCCTTGCAAATGGTTATAATGTGAAATCTGATGTTAATACAATAAAATCAGAGTCAGACACAAGGTTTTATCATTAAACTTGCCAAGTTATCTCAGCTGTACACATTTCATGTCAAGAAACCTCATTCAGGTAAAATAGTAGTAGCATCTCTTCTGTATATCAATCAACAGATAATTCAGATAGAAACTTTTATCTTCTGTTTTCATCCCTTTTTGTGGAGATTTCCAAACTAAATAGTAATTCAATGATGAAATAGTTTAACCCTAAGTACTATTGAAATGTTCTTTTAACACAGAATGGCTAGTTAAAATTTACTCAGTGTAATAGAACTTAATATAAGCCTATGAATTTAACTAAATTTTCCTAAAAGTAGCTTTTCAAATAATTCAAAATATATTTTAGAGTATAATTAATTCTTCTCTTTCCCATGTGTAATAATAAATATTCCAATTTAGTTTAGGGACTTTGTAAAGAATTGTTTTAACAACACCATGACACTATCTGCATTGGCAATTTTAGTTAATACAATCAAGCTTTTTATTTTTGTCTCAGATTTTTAATAATAGTCACTTTAAAAACAAATATATTTGGGCGTGGAAGCGCACACCTGTAATCCCAGTGGCTCAGGAGGCAGAGGCAGAAGAATTTTGAGTTCAAAGCCAATCTCAGCAAAAGCAAGGTGCTAAGCAACTCAGTGAAACCCCGTCTCTAAATAAAATAGAAAATAGGGCTGAGGCTGTGGCTCAGTGTCAAGTGATCCTGAGTTTAATCCCTGGTACCCCTTCAAAAATATATCTGATTTTCTGTTATGACCAGTAATCCATTCTCATGCTAGTTCTTGACAGCATTCATTTTAAGATTTAGTACAATCAAGCATGAATAAGAAATTACATACCTGCATGCTTCAAATATGGATCACTGTAATTACTTTGAATCATATATGCTGACTCCAAATCTTGATTGCTAACAGGATGACAATTTTTATTGTCATCAACACAAAAAGAACAGAAAGATAAAACAGTGACAAAGTAACACGTGCTATTATATTCCCTTGCAATGATGCACTTTTATTATCCATTTCCATAAAGCATAAATACCAACAGCTTATGTTGATAATATAGTGAACAAAAGAACATGAAGATTACATGTCAAAGGATAGCTAAATAATACACTTGTTAGTATTTCACTAACATTTACCTATAATTATTCACAAAAGAAAGAGCAAGGTAGGCATCAGAAAGCTCCTTCATTTAAAAAAAAATAATTGTCCATTTGTGAGTTGGTCCTATTGGAAAAAAAAAATCGGAAAGTTCCTTTGATCTTATCTGACATCACAAAATGCAAACAACATATCTGCACTCTACAAAATGCCAGGTAGTTCCACTTCACTTCTCTGGAACACATATTATCTGATTATATTTTCACATCATCTTAGAGCCTATGGCGCATCTGAATAATGAAGCAACATTCAAAAATCATGCTGCAAAAGATTTTTCTTCTTTCTGTCTTCAACCTGACATGAAGGAATGCTATGGAATAGCCTAATATGGTGTGCAAAAGATGTTAAAATAATGTCCTGATTGCTGTATTCATATTATCCTCTCACTGGGGAGCCATCAGCTCACAAATTAAATAAAAATAAATAAGAAAAAGAACCTACTCTTTTGGTTGTCAACTGAAAATAAATGAAAAGCTGATTCCTTTTTAACTATGCTCAATTGTCTTTGTCCACAGGGACCAGGCTTTGGAAATACAAAAGAATATATTTAGTTCTTGATGAAAGAATAATAATTTGATAATTTTTCCCAGAAAAAAAGCATTAAAGCCATTTTCCTGTCCATGAAGTTTTCAGAGTTAAGACTCTAAAATGCTTTGGAAAACTTCATAACAACATCCCAGTGGCAAAATACCTTAAATTCTTCATTTAGAAATAGGAAACAAAATTCAAAGCATACATGTGCACACAGACTATTCTGATCTAGATGTTAGCAGTACAACTGAAACCCTGTCTTGTTATCTAGGTGACCTTCCCAGCCTAACATTTATTTTCTAATCAAAAATAAACAAGGAATTAGAAAGTTAAATTTGTGCTTTCGAAAGCATAAAATGTGTTTTACAATTAAAATAAAATAAATAATATAATCAACTTTTGTTTTTGTTACACTATATGAATTATGCTGGATTTTAAATTTATCAGTTATTTGTTTGTTTTGTTTTCAGTGGTGGGAGTAGAACTCAGAGGTTCTCTCCCACATTGCTACATACCTATACCTTTTTAATTTTTTATTTTAAGAAAGTATCTTACTTGCTAAGGTACCAAGGCTGTCCTCAAATTTGCAAATCATTCTGATTCAGCCTCCAGAGTCACTGGATCGTAGGTATGTACCACCACACTCAGCTTTGTTCTTAAATTAACAAGTAGTAGATATTGGTGAAATCATTGAACCCATTAGGAATTTCTGGTGAAAATTAAAAGGTAGAGGGAGCAATTTTAATTTAAAAAACATATATGAATATCCAACTATTTATGTAATCAAAAGTTGTATTTACTTAGTTTCAGCATAGCACATTTCTTAAGAAGACTAAAAAACATAATGGGGAGAGGAAGATGGTGGAAGGGAGCTAGGCAGCAAGTCTCAATCTCCTCAAGACACAGAAAGGAGGCAGTGAAGGACAAACAGAATTGAGAAGTGGGTGGCAAAATAAATGCTCTGAGACTCCATGTTACAAAGTCTGAGACCTAGAGAGACTGGAAGATAGCTTACCAGAATAGAAAGCAAACTTGGAGTGCCCTAATGCCTAACCAATCCTCTGAATGAAAAGGGGGAAGGGCAATAAAAAGGGAAAGGTGGGGGCAGACATTCTCTTAAGCTCATCCAGTTAAAAATGGTGGGAAAGAGATAAAATTTAAAGTACATTGATAAGAAAAGGCTCCTTAAAACAGTACAAAGAGCTTACAACCCAAACATGAAAAGAAAGCTGAGCCGAGGTCTGAAGCCCTTATATAGAGCCCTCAGCTGACCAGTCACCCTCTTAAATCAGTATAGTATCCTTCCATGCCCAGAAAGCTGCAAATTAAAGCAAAGGGAAGTCCCCTGCAATGGGACCTATTAAGATTCCAGCCAGGAAAAAAACTTCTTGAAGGATCACTATCTGAAAATTACTGAAAACACTTTTCCCTCCTGCTCCCTGCAAACAAGAGAATCAGGGACGGATGGGGTCCTGTGCCTGGAAAATGCACCAAGTCCCGCTCAGCCTCTGTGAGTCAGGCAAGAGTGAAAAACTCTGCAGTGTCCATTTTGCTCCCTTGACTCAAACAGAGACAACCCTGAAGCAGATTTGGTCCTGAAGAGAGGAAAGCAGATTCACCAGACCCCAACCACTGACACTGGGAGGAGGCACCATGGGAAACCTAGGGACAGTCCCCAATATTGCAGGGCTGTACCAGAGGGAAGTTGTCTGAATACCCAGTGACATAGAGAACTAGCAGGAAATTTTCAAAGGCTATTTAGTAGAAAGGAGCTGATACCAGCCTTAGGTGCACACCCTGAACTGTGTTCACAACTGGCAAATGATAGATCATTGTTTGGGTACTTGTGGGACTTTGCATCAGACTTAGTAAACAGAGGGAATCAATACACGCATCATTTACAACCTGGAACCATGGAAACTAGAGTCAAGGTGAACCACCAGAAACCCTTCACTAAAGCATCTCAGAGAGCTGTGACCGCTGGGGTAATACTTCTGCACCATAAATCACTCATGGAAAAACCACAATCAGAGCTCCTGCACTCATAGTCAGTCACCAGGATCTTCACTACTGTGAAAATGATCTAGTAGAAAGGAGCACGTACACGGTGACCCACAGCAAACACAGGGGCCCTTCAGAGCCTGCAACTGGAACTACTGCAAACTACAGAGAGAGCCAAATGAGAACACTGTACCCTCCAAGGAGTCAGCTGCAGGACCCTGAGCTGACAAACCAGAAGCTTCTGGTAGGAGTTTCATAGCAACTAGGGAATTGGCTTCTGTGTCCCTGGAACTCATGAGAGATCTGCAGCTGAAGACTGATAGACATCTGCTAAATATGCCATCCCCCCCAAAATTCAAACTAATAGTCAACAAGAATTTTCACCATCTTGACATGATATACTATAAACAGTTCTAATGTCAACTTTGATCATGTAAATAAGTCTTTAACTTGAATGATAATTGATAATGTAATAGCCAACATTGTACCTTAAACCCATTTGGATGCATTTTATCTAATGTTTTAAAGCAATCAATTTCCCTTGTCTTTTTTTTCCTAGCTTTAATTTGTACCTGCTTCTCTTAACTCCTAATCACCCTCTTTCACCATCCACTTCTACCCCAAATAACACCCATGTATCTATTTCTTCTTTCTATCTTGGTGTAAATTACTGTCTTATAGTGTTTCTCTACTCCACCCTCCCCTAGTTTCTGTCTCTTTTTTCCTGCTTTCTTATGTGCACAATATTTCTTCTTCCTTCCTTTTAACCTTCACTTAAGGCTTTGGTAAATTTGCTAAATGTAACAACTAACTTTTTGACCTGTGTGTTAAATTTATTATAGGTTTATACCTGAACTTGAGGAATCATAAAGAACAATTACAACAAGTTTTTATTCTTATAATGTTGAATAGAGTGAGGCTTGCACAGAAGTGTACAAATGTGCTCATTTGGGATCAGCAGAATTCACACTTTGAATGAAAATATAATTATCTGGATATTCACTCAACCCAGGGCTCTTAAGAAAAAGCAGCTCATAAAGCAGCCTCCATTTAAAAAAAAGTCGGAAGTATACTGAGATATGGGTAGACATACAAACAATATGAAAAAGCAAGGGAATAATCATCCCAAACAATCCATAATGCATCAACAGCAGACTTCATTGACACCACAATGGAAGAAAAATCACATAAGTTTCTACAATTTATAGTTAAACTGCTCTATGAGATAAAAGGTGATATAAAGAGAGAAATCAGAGGGGAAAAAAGGAAGTGAAAGATGATTTCAATAGAGATTCTAAAAAGAAACAAAACATAAATCCTCAAAATGAAAAATCAGTAAACCAAATTTAAAAATTAATGGAAAGCAAGCATCACAATTAGACTACACTACATTGAAGATAGATTTTTCAGGTCTCAAAGAAAAAATATATAATCTTGAAAATAAAGTTGACCACAGAAAAGATGTTAAAATACCATGCACAAAATATTCAAAAAAATCTAGGATAACATTTAAAGATCAAATTTATGGTTCATTGGAATAGATGAATGCTCTGAAATACATACTAAAGGAATGCACAATCTTTGCAATGAATAATATCAGAAAAATTTCAAACCTTAAAAATAAAATGGATATTCAAATACAGGAGGCACATAGAACTCTAAATATAGAAAATCACAACACATTCACTCCAAGACACATTATTATGAAAATTCCTAACAGAGAGTAAGAATAGAATTTTAAAAGCTACAAGAGAAAAAATGGTCATATTTACAGGTAAACCAATGAAGATACCAAATTAATTTGTCAATCAAGACCATAAAAGCTAAGAGAGCTTGGAATAATATATAAAAAGCTTAGAAAGTACATGAGTGCCAACCAAGGATACTATACCCAGGAAAATTAAGCTTCAGAACTGAAAATGAAATAAAAATCTTCCATGATAAATAAAAGCTAAAATAATTCATTACCAGAAAGCCTGTACAACAAAACATACTCAAAAATATTTCATGAAGAATAAATTTAAAAAATTAATACTAGGGTAGGGAGGAATTACACTATAAGAATAGTCAATAAAAGGAGAGTCAAATCCACTTTAAACACTAGAAATAAGTCAAAATGTCAGGAAATAAAAATTTAATGTAAGTAGTCTAAACTCTTCAAGTTTATACAATTTATAGTTAAACTGCTCTATGAGATAAAAGATGATATAAAGAGTGAAATCAGAGGGTAAAAAGGAAGTGAAAGATCATTTCAACACAGATTGGCTATTTGGATTAAAAGGGCAAGATGCAACATTATGCTGTCTCCAAGAGACTCACTTCACAGGCAAAAATATCCTCAGACTGAAGGATAAAGAACAGGGGAAAAAATATCATGCACATGGGCTTGTAAACAATCAGGATTTTTGATTCTCATATCAGATAAAGTGGACTTTAGGCCACAATTAATCAGAAGAGACAAAGAAGGTCATTTCATACTACTTGAGGGAATCATAAATCAATAAGATATAACTATTATAAATATTTATGTTCCAAACAATGGGTAGTTATGTACATCAAACAAACTCTTCTCAATATTAAGAATCAAATAGACCACAACAGAATAATACTTGATGACTTTAGCATGCCTCTCTCATCGCTGGATAGAATATCTAAATAAAGACTAATTAAAGGTGCTCCAGAACTAAAAAATAAAATTAATAATTTGGACCTAACAAACATCTATGGAATAGTTCATCCATTATGACTGAATTCATTATCTTCTCAGCAGCACATGGAACACTTTCTAAAATAGACCATATTTTTGGTCACAAAGCAAATCTTACAAATACAAAAGAAAAAGAAAGAAAGAAAGAAAGAAAGAAAGAAAGAAAGAAAGAAAGAAAGAAAGATGGATGGATGGATAATACCTTGCATTCTACCAAATCATAATGGAATTAAATTAAAAATCACTGATAAGATAAAACACTAAACATTCTAAACCCTGGAGAATAAATAATATACTTGTGAATGATGAATGGATAGCACAAGAAATCATAGGAGACATAAAAAAATACTTAGAGGTAAATGAGATAATGATACAGCATACCAAAATTTCTGGAACAGTATGAAAGTCATTTTAAGAAGAAAGTTCCTAGCATTGAGTTCATACATTAAAAGGGAGTGATACCAAATAAATTATCTAACAACACATCTGAAAGCCCCAGAAAAATACAATACCAAAATCACTAGAAGACAGGAAATAATTAAAATCAGAGCCAAAAATCAATGAAATTGATATTTAAAAAAAGCAATACAAAAACAAAAGATCAATGAAACAAACAGTTGGTTTTTTGAATGGATGCATAAAATTGATACAAGTTTAGCCAGAATAACAAAAAGAGTGAAAAAAATTCAACTCTTCAAAATCTGAGATGAAAAAGGATACATCATCACAGACACTACTGAATCCAGAGGATAATCACAAACTGTTTTGAAAATTCATACTCCAATAAGCTAGAAAATCTTGAATATATGAACAAATGCCTAGAGACATATGACCTATCCAAATTGAACCAGGAGTATATAGAAAACTTAAACAGATCAACTTTGAGTGATAAGATCGAAGCAGCCATCAAAAACCTTCTAACAAAGAAAAGTCCAGGATCAGCTGAGTTCTATCAGATCTTTAAAGAACTACTACCAATCCTCCTCAAATTACTCCATGAAATAGAAAAAGAAGGAACTCTACCAAACTCATTCTATAAAGTCAGTATCACTCTGATACCAAAACCAGACCAAGACACTTGTGGGTTTCTTCCCAGGAATGTAAGTTTGGTTCAACACACAGAAATATTTGCAACATAATAGACTTAAAGACAAGAACCATATGATTATCTCAATAGATGCCAAAAAAGCATTTGACAAAGTACAGCACCCATTCATGATTAAACACAAGAAAAACTAGGGATACAAGGAACTAAACTCAATGTTTAAAGGCTATATGTGACAAAGCCAAGGCCAACTTCATTGTGAAAGAAGAAAAAAATTGAAGGCCTTTTCTCTAAAAACATAAACAAGACACGAGTGCCCATTTTCCCCCACCTATTCAACATAGTCCTTGAAACTCTACACAGAGAAATAGGTCAAGAGCAGGAAATTATGAAATATTTCATATTTCAGGGATATGAAAGGAAAACAAGTGTTAAATTATCTGTTTACTGACAACATAATCCTATATTTAGAAGGTCCAGAAAACTCCACTAGAAGACTTCTTGGGCTCAGAAATGAATTTAGCAAAATACCAGGACACAAGATCAGCACCCATAAATCAATCATGTTCCTATACTCCATTGATGAATTTGCTTAAAAAGAAATTAGGAAAACAATTTCATTCACAATAGTCTCAAAAAAGAAATAAAATACTTGAGAATCAAGCTAACAAAGACCTCCCATGTCCTTGGATAGGCAGAATTAATATTGCCAAAATGGCTACACTAACAAAAGTTCTGTACAGACAGAATGCAATTCAGATAAAAATTCCAATGATGTTCTTCATAGAAATAGAAAAAGCCATTATTAAATTCATTTGGAAAAATAAGAGGTCCAGAATAGCAAAAACAATCTTTCATGAGAAAAGCAAAGCAGAAGGCATCACAACACCAGATGTTAAAATATACCACAGAGATACAGTAACAAAAACAGCATGATATAGGCACCAAAATAGGCAGGAAGACTAATGGATTAGAATAGAAGACACAAAGATAATTCTACATAAATACAGTTATCTCATACTAGACAAAGGCACCATAAATATACTTTGGATAAAAGATAGCCTCTTCAACAAATAATGCTGGACAAACTGGAAATCCATATGGAGCAGAATGAAATTTGACCACGATCTCTCACTCTGCATAAAACTCAAAGTGGATTAAGGATCTAGGCATTAGACTAGAACCCCTGCACCTGCTAGAAAAAAATATTTATGCCCAACACTCCAATATATTGGCTCAAGAACAGACTTCCTTAACAAAACTCCTAAAGCACAAGAAATAAAACAAAAAATTCAATAAATGGGATGGCATCTTCACAGCAAAGGAAACAATCAAGAGTGTGAAGAGAGAACTTATTGAATGGGAGCAAATCTCTGCAATCTGCTTCCCAGTTAGGGCATTAATATGCAGGATATACAAAGAACCAAAAAACTTACTACCAAAAAGCAAATAACCCAATCAGTAAATGGACAAAGGGACTAAATAGACACTTCTCAAAAGAAGAAATATGAATGGACAACAAACATATGAAAAATTATTCAGCATTACTAGCAATTAGAGAAATGCAAATTAAAACTACACAGATTTTATCTCATACCAGTCAGAATGGCAATTATCAAGAATATAAGTAGTAAATGTTGGTGAGGATGCAGGGAACTGAAAATTGATGCAATCACCCTGGAAAGTAGTATGGAAGTTCTTCAAAAAACTAGAAATGCAACCAACACATGACCCAGCTATCCTACTCCTCAGTATATATCCAAAGGATTTAAATTCAGCATACTACTGTGACACAACCACATCAGTGTTTACAGCACCACAATTTGCAATAGCTAAGCTGTGGATTCAACCCCAGACCCCTTCAAAAGATAAATGTATAAAGGAACTGTGGTACATACACAGGATGGAGTATTACTCAACCATAAATAAGAATGACTTCATGGCATTGGCCAGTCAATGGATGGAATTGGAGACAATCATGCTAACTGAAATAAACCAGTCCCCAAAAGCCCAAGGTCAAATATTTTCTCTGATATGCGAATACTCATCCAAAATAAGGTGGGTGGGATTAAGACAAGAATAGAAGAAAGATCAGTGGAGTAGACAAAGGGGGATGAAAGGAAGGAGAAGGGATGGGATAGGGAAAGACAGTGGAATAAATCTGCCCTAACATTCCTATGTACATATATGAATATGCTACAGTGAATCTTGCCTCATTTATATCCATGACAAATTAATTAAAAAAAACATAAAACTCTAAGTAAATAACAGAAAGATTGTCATGTATAACTAAAAGAACCAAAAACAAACAAACAAAAACAAATCACATTGTACCCAATAAATATGTGAAATTATTATATGCCAATATAAATAAAGCTGTAAAAACAAACAAAAAGTGTAAGTAGTCATCAAAATATAATTCTGTGGTGCTGAGAATTGAACCCAGGGCCTCAGACGTGCTAGGCAAGTGCTTTACCATTGAGCCACAACACCAGATCCCAATTTGTGCTTTTAACTGACATGTCTGTATCTTGAGTATGATCAAACTATTTTTTAAGAAAAATTCATTTTTATCCTAAATTTGCATTTAAATCCTGACACTTAATTGCAAACCTTCATTGTTTTCATATGTACTACAATTCAGTATGTTTACATAACCATAGATTTTAACAGAGCAGAATTTATGTCCTCATGATATTTCTCAATATTTGATAATTCAGCAAGACTAACAATGTCCAGCTCAAATGGAGGTTAGACATTGCTTATATTCTCATATAGTATTACTTGATCTATTACCTAGACTTTATGCACAGAAGAACAATCTTACCTGCCTTCCTAAAGGCTGTCAACTGATCTAACACCTCTCTTCTTCTCATTCATGTGGTGGGGTTTGTTATAAGGGTCCACCCCAACCACTACTCCTTTCACCAAAATGCCATTTAAAATATTGACACCAAAAAAAGAGAGTACGTATCACATGGGCTATGACTACTATTCACTGTAGGCATGATAATTATTATTACTTTAAGAAATGAAACTGAAACTCAGAAAGTGAAACTAGATTGACCAATGTCACATAGCTTCTAAGGAGCTCGTCAGTATGTTAACTTAACACTATCTGAAAACGAATTGCATGTTATGGCAAATAAATACTTGTCTTTACCCACAGTCAATCATCTGGTAATGGTTAAGCACTATGATTTCCTTTACTTTCTTTAAATTATAATTGCTCATTAAAGGATTTTCAATAAACTATCTCAGTCTCACCACCAAGTACATGATTATTTTGGATTCTAATATAGGCAATAACTTCTAACAGAACTGTTTCTTTAAACTTAATAGTTTCAGTGTTTCCAGTACAGGTGATATTGTAAGGAATCCAATTAAATTTTAGATTATTTCATATGACTACATATGTTCCATAAATTCCTCTCATAGAGATTTACTAGATGAAAATAAAAACATTTTCACAATAACGGTTTGTATAAAAACATTATTATCAGCTTCACTTGTAATAGCCAACAACTAGAGCTAATCCAAACACGTATGAAGAAGAGTAGATAAAACCAAAGATTTTATTCTCAAATAATAAAGTAACATTTCACATAAAAAGAAGACAAAATGTGGGTGGGTACAGTAACAGCATGAATAAATCTCAGAATATCATCTTGTACAAAGTAATTTAGACCCACAAAAAGGAATATCTCATGATTCAATTTATATTCAGTTTAAGAAAAAATTCATCATTCTGATAATGATGGATTTGGTCCTGGCAGTGTTAGTGACCATAAAGAGAAAGACACAATGTCAGAATAAGAGAAACACTCTATATGTGGATATTTGGATGATATTTACATAGGTTTATATATTTGTGAAAACAGATCAAAGTATAAACTTAAAATCTATGAAGTTAGCTGAATTCCATGTATAATAACAAAAATTCCAACTTATCAAAACATTAGTGTGCCCACATAAGTGCCCAACATCTCTAATATTTCTCACAAATCAAGAAAAAATGGTAATTAACTGTAGCTGGATGGTGGCTTTCAATTATCTGTATCATTAAAAATAAAGCAAGTGAAGAATTTTATCATCCTCTGTTAGGCAAATCAATAAATGATACTGAAAAAATTTCAGCATGGCAAAAAATACATGTCATGACTTTCTCCTCTTCACAATCATAATCTAGGCTGCTATACTGACACTTAAGCATCCCTGCCACATATTCTTTTGCGTGAACAGGTGAACAGTCTTAAATGTATTGGAACAGATCACAGGGTTCATTAATCCCAACCTTAGTTCTGTGACAGATAAAAAAGACCTCTTAGTGGGGTAAATATTTGACCACTTACCAAATGCATTGTGATGCATCCTGCCTTAAAGTCTGTAGATTAGTTTTCTTCAAGTAAAAACTAAACTCATTCGATCATAAGAAACATTTTCAAAAGAACAATACAGCAAAATTCCACCCCCCACATCCCCCCAAAAAAGAAAATTGTGAATAGTTTTCAACAAGGCCAGTTAATACAAAAAAATATATACAACTTTCACTAGATAATTTTCTATTTGCAGAGATCAAATAAACTAATTAAGACTGTATCCATATCTACTGACCAGAAATTGTTTACTCATCTAAGCTTGTAAATTATGATATATAAATACAGTTATAGTAATAGTGTTATGTAATATAAATTCAATGTTATCTTCAAAAAGACTGTTTAATAAAAGTTGTTATGAGATATTTCAGCATCAAAGTCTTTGTTCCTACCAGAAACTAAGGAAAGCTAAATAATTTCACCTGTCTGCTAGTTGATTACATTAGCAAAATGGACATCACAACTGTTACGATTCCTAAGATTCTCAGGAGTAGCATTGTTGTTATTGAATTGCCTTTCAGAGAATTATGCTCATAGTTTATTTTTTTCTCCTACTGTTTCATGAAAATTGAGTTTTTGTATTTGGAATTATATACGTATATTCACATACCCATGGTATTTTGGTAATGCAGTTGTTACATAGATTAAAAGTCTGAAATGATTCAATAAAGAAGTTGCAGAACATCCCAATTATTTAAACTTTTATACTCTGTAGGGGATAATTGCTACAATCAGAACCTAAGCCAGGGTATATGATTAGGGTAAAAATGACTAAATAATAAATGAACAGGTATATTGAGAGATATTTGCAATATATTTGATTATATTACAATTATCATTAAATCAAATAATATTTCATATATATTATCCTTTTAATAATTATAGTTCACTTATTTCCTCTAGCCACAAAGATATTTTAGACAACTTAAAATGGAATAGAGAGATAAAATTAAGGAGTTTATACTTAAAAGAAAATCCTTGACTGCAAAGAATTTACAATATAGTAAGGTAAATAAATACTTGTATCACATTTCAGTACAAAAAATACATCCTCATTTCATTAAATAGTCATTAATCTTTGATGTAAAAATACATATTGAGGACTTAAATAACATACATGTGTATAAAATATGCACAGTATCCCCAGAATTATACCACGTACTCAAGCATCGTGATTAGGGTAATTTTTTTCCCAAAAATTTACACTGTGCTGGAGGAGACAGCCTTTAACAAGCAAATAAAATGTAATGTAGCAAATGTTCAGAGGAGGTTATTTATTCTAAGTAAGTAGGAGGAGCTGAGTGATAGGAAAAGCACCTGATCTAGGTCAAGCAAGGTCATAAAACTCTGTCATGAAAAAGAATACCTGAGTGTGATGTGGAAATGATACATCAAAATAATATGATAACAGTTCTAGATAGAAAGAATAACATAAGATGAGCTTCAGAATTTGAGAAAGCAGAATAAGGGAGTACCATAAGTATAGTCAGCATAATAGAACAAAGCAAGATCATATGTGAATTTATTAGATATTAAAAGGACATTTTTTATACTTAAAATAAAGTCAGGATGTCTAGGATGATGTATGTGTGCATTTATAAGAATAGCTAATTAGGGACCCATAAAGCTTTTGTTTAAGGATTGAAATTTTAGATAAGCCTTGAACTGAAATGCTATTTGATGGACAGAAATGGGAGCAGGAAGAAATTAGGTTGCTTGTAAAAGAGGATAAAGTATTGACCAAAGGAGGTAAATAAAAGATGTACATTACACTGGCCTCTTTTAATAATAATGAGAGACATGGAAGAAACAAATGGAAAATACGATGAAAATGCACATTGAAGCTATTTTAAAGGACATTGAAAAACAGGTTGATGAGTTGTATAATACAATTCTACAAACAACAGATTTTTTTCATCAACAGAGTGGCTTAAATTCCATTATTAAATTATATTATTTAGCAGTATTATTTAAAATAAGAACTTAAAATTTTAGGATTTCAAACAATGTTCTACTATCACTCATAAGTCAATACTAATTAATACTATTTTATAAAACTTTTTTTCAAGGTGTAATTCCTAAATTACCATATCAGAGTCACTTGAATTTCTGTTAAATATACAGATTTATAAATTCCCACCTAACTTACAGATATTCTTAGAGATGAAATCCAAAATTTCTCATTATAAAAAATGTTCTAGGATTTTTATTCCAAGTAGGACAGGAAGCTAGAGCATAAAAACAATCCAACCAAGAACATAAAAATCCTAAATAAAGTATAAAATTGGTCAGCTGAAGGCCAGCAAGTAGCTCCTGAAACAATGAACACATGGTCAAGACTGAAGAAAAAGATGTGCTATTTTCCAGAGGCACTTTACTCTGATGGTGTTTGCCAATCATGGTCACAATGAAGAGGCTGGGAATCTAAATTAGTCAACCAGAGGATTTGTTGAGGAAGAAAATAGCTAAGTAAAGTTTTTGGTGAAAAGTTGGAGGGTTTCAAGCACATGACTATTTTCCTTTCAGAATATTGTTCAACTCAGAACTTAAAGAGGGAGAATTTTCATATTGATGCAAAAGCTTCTCAGAATAAGGGGAAATTAACATTATATTTTTATATCTGTCAAATGGAATGTCAATGCATACCTCATGAAACTCTCAAAGACCCTAAAAGGAAGAAAAAAGTCAAGATAGTGTTAGATTTCCAAGGGCTGTAAATGTGGATGTATTCAACAAAGTTCCTGTACTACCCTCTCTGAGAAAAGATGAAAAGTTTCTGGAGGAAGATAGAGTCAGTTGGAGCCTCTACAAAGATGTGAAATAAATATATGACAGTCATATGAAATCCATGAGACATGCATATTGAAGATATTTCTCCTAGAGTCTCTGGGATTTCTGCATGTGAGATGCTGACTTTTGTTCCATATCTTCTTTTTAAGGGTATTTGTTTAGCAAAGGCTTCCATTGAGTGAAGCTATAGGAAGACATATAGTAAATGTAATAATCAACATAATAATGTTTTCCTTTAGAGAAAAGAGCAAGTATAGTTAGCACCAATTTTAACATGCTTACTAAAATTGCTATTTTACAATGCAGTTCTCTGTACCATCCCTTCCTAAAGTTTGGGGTAAAGGAAACCAACACAAACACACAGATACACATTCCATGAGTGACAGTTTCCTTAGTCCTCTAAACCAGAAGTTTATTTATTTTTTTTTTCAACATCTATAACATTGTGACAAGCTCATTTGTCAGTTAGCAAGCAAAGTAAAATCTCAGACTGTTTTGTCATGTTTGGAAATACTGACAGCCAGGACAAATGATTGAAAAACTTGAGAAAAAACAGACAAGAGAAATGATCTATGCTTTATCTCAAAATTGAAATTCTAGAAAACAATTTTTGAAACAATATGATTAATATCTTCCAGAAAATAGAAATAACCTTTGGAAAAGGTAAACTAAATGAAAAGACTGTAATCTTTACCAAAGAACTGGAATCTATTTTTAAGAGACAAAGAAAGTTATAGAACTAAAATATGCAATATTTGAAATTAATAAATCAAAGAATAGGTTTAACATAAGATTAGAAACACAGCTGAAGGTAAAGTTAGTGCACTGGAAGACAGAAATAGTATCCAAAATGAACAGAATAAAAAAGTGAAAAAGCAAAAAAGAGCATTAAAAACAGAATTTAGCAAAATAATAACTATTCTATAATTTTGATTTATAAGAAAAAAGAAAGTTAAATGAATATTATAAAGATAATTAATAAACTCTATCTAAAATTCACAGATTGAAGAATATTTTCAAATCCTATGTAGGTTAATTATTAGGATACACATGTCTATGAATATTATAGCCAAACTGTTGAAAATCAAACCAGAAGAAAATATTAAAAGTAAACAGAACAAATAATACACATACTCTTCAGTGAAAAATAATGTGAAAATACTAGCCAATGTAACATTTAAAAATTAACATAAATATCTCTCAAAATAAAGGTAACATAAAGTGACTTTCAGTTTGAGAGTAATATGATAGTTCATCACCAATACATTCTTACTATAGTAGATATTAAGGACACTTCTTGAAGCAGAAGAATGATATAAAACAGAAAAACAATATGGTAAGCAATGAAGAGCAAAAAAATATTTATGTGATAAAATGAATTAAATTTATCATTCAAAATAAAGATAAGAATAATGTCTTACCATATTTTAAACATATAGAGAATTGGGATCTACAATGTCAATAATAGAAAAGAAAAAATGATATGGGGAGGTTTTGAGAATCAGCAGGGGAATGTTGTATGTAATAATTTCTATTATGCTGTAATAAGCAAAGTTTGCACATTGAAGAGCAATAGGAGGCAGAGTGGCTGGAACTGAGCCTATGCAGCTACTTCCTATGGAGGTTTCAGGGAGGAAGGGATCAATTATCCAGTTTGTAGATTAGTTATTCACTAGAGAATGGAAGAGTAAATCAGTTTGTGCAAGAGATGGGTGCAAGGTGTCTCATTGCCAAGGATTTACAAGTATGGAAAAGAAAAGAAGAAGAACAAACCCTATAAAACTAGAGCAGAATTAGAAATAAGAATTCAAAAAATTTTAGTTAGATAAGTAGAAAATATTTAGATACGTAACTAGATAGAAGTTTGTTTCTACATGTCATATGAAAGGTCTAGAAGGAATAACTTCCATTAGCAATGAACACATGAAACACCCAGACCATGGTTTATGAATATAATTATCCACTACAAGATTCTGGAATTAACTGAGGTAATGTTGCTGTCAAAGACTGGGGAGAAAATAGCAAGATAAACCAGAAATGTCTTGTGGTTCCAAGAAGTAGGAAAGTATTCTAACAATAATAAAGACATATCAATGAACACAGAACCCAACTCAAAGGAACTCCTCTGTATGGAGTCTAGACAATATAAGAATCAAAATAAATAATTTTATTTAAAGATTATAATTCACTTAATAAATCAGCAACATACAAGTGCATGTATGTGTATATATTAAATAAACACACACATATATGTTTCATTAAATATATGTATATATTATAGTCAATAAACAGGAAGAAAAGAGACAGCAGATTGCAGAATAATGGAATTTTTAAAAACTCACAATCAGCTAGATAAAATAGACTCAGATTAATATCAACAAGGTGATGAAATATGTAGTAAAATTGTGATGTAAAGTTAATGAAGAGTAGGATATGCAAATAATATCAAGTAGTTCTTCACTAAATGATTAATATTTTTCATAAGAACAAAATATGGTATGCATTAATTTATGTGAAAAAACTTGGAGAGATACCATTTTAACTTTATGATAAAATGTCGAGAGAATAATGTGGCTAAGAAGGTGTCTACCAAGCACTTTCACTGTAAACACATTAAATATTATATATATATTAATTAATAAACATTAAGCAAGGATGAACTATTGAAATTATCATACATCTAAGAGGTGAGTTTCAAACAGAATCAATTAGAAAATAATTCTTATTAAATTTATTAAATAATTCCTGCTCAATGATCCAGGAGTTCAACTCCAATTATTCATTATAATGAAAAAAGTATATGTAGCCATAAAACACTTGTCTACAAATTTTTATAACAGCTTAATTTATAGCATATAAAACTAGAAACAATCCACATATGCATTGGCAAAGTATTTGGTAAATTTTAATATTTTCATACAATGGAATATTACTCAAAGATAAAAAAGAAACATAGTAACAATATAGAAAATATTAATAAAGAATAAAAGCCAGCCACAAAAGACCAGTTATCATGTGACTCCTTTTATGTAAAATTTAAAAATAGGAAAGCTAACCTACAGTTATAGAAATAAACTAATAGTTGCCTTTTGGCTGGGGAAGATATTTACTGAAAGGAAAGAGAAATTTTCAAGGGTGATGAAAATGTTCTATAACTTGATTTGAGTGACAATTACACAGATTGTACAGTTTTTGTATGCATGAACCTGTACATTTTAAGAGTATCTATTTACCTTAAGAAAAGTATCTCAGATAATAAGTATATAAATAAAGTCACATGTACCTATATACTTACAAAACTATGTTTACGGAGATAAGTTAAAGTTATCTGTTCATTAGTCACCAATGTAACAATTTATGAAAAGAGTATAGATGGTTCTAGAACAATAAAATATAAACTATTTTTTAAACTTTTTTAAAAAATTTTAATTTCTTATATATGACAACAGAATGCATTACAATTCATACTACACATATAGAGCACAATTTTTCATATCTCTGCATTCTTTGCGTCTTCATACATGTACTTAGGGTAACTATATTCTTATCAGGATAATAAATTTCAAAGTTTTAAAAGTCAATTGACAGCAAATCATACAATGAACAAAAAATCAATATCATATATTCAAAATGGAGAGGAAAAAACAGCATTCAGTACTACTTTTGTCAATCATGAAAGGTTGTGTTCTCTCCTCTGAATCGTGATTCCTGTAAAGCTTAAGGAATACGAAAAGTACTACAACATATAAAAGCATTTTTTATTTTCTTTCAGTCATAGTTTACTCTGAAGATAAGCTCAATGAAAGGACATAAATATAAATAAAAGAAGCATACAAACACATATACTATTAAAATGGCTAATTATAAATAACTGAGAAAAAATGAATTTTATGATACATATTCTCTACACACTCTTCAGATCCTTCTCACATTTGAAAAATGATAATATTATAAGATATAAGTTCTCCTTTTTAAATATGTGAGCAGATTTAAATTATAGTTCTCTGCAGAAAGAATAGGGCTAATACTATTGAGAAGCAATACAGAAATACATAAAGGGCTCATTTTGAAAGTGAGAACAAGGGTCTTCCAATGTGTACTTTATTTGTTACAATGAGTTTATGTTACAAAATAACTATCCTATGTGCATATATGAATATATGACTAGTGAAATGCATATCACCTACAACCACAAGCATGGGATCCTAATTAGAGTAAGTTATACTCCATATATATATGCCAAAATATACTCTACTGTCATGTATATGTAAAAAGAATAAATGAAAACATGCAAAAAAAATGGGACAGATTATTGATATTTTGCAACATTTTCCATTTAGTAGAAGGGTATAAGAAAGAAAACATCATCTATGGAGAGGCAGAAAGAAGTTTATATCAATGAAAATATATAAAATAATTTCTTATTGGATATGTATTTATTTCAAATGAGAACCAATATGTGCTTATGTGTCTGGGATTCTCTCAAAGAGCTGCTGTTCATGCAGATGCTTGACTTCCTCTTTAAGCAAGCCAGCATCTGTATGTGCTATTAATTGCATGGTAGTTTCCCTATTAGCAATGATAAAAACAGAGCTAGGCATGGTGGCACATGCCTATAATCCCAGTGGCTTGGGAGGCTGAAGCAGGAGGATTATAAATTCAAAGCCAGCCTCAGCAATTTAGTGAGGCCCTAAGCAACTCAGTGAGACCCTATCTATCTCTAAATAAAATAGATTTTAAAAAACAGTTGCTAGGGATATGGCTCTACAGTTAAATGGCCCTAGGTTCGTTTTCTGGTACAAAAGGAAAAAAAAAAATATCACAGAAACATTTGAGATTAACAACTCTGGAATGTAGTGGCCAAGTACAATGTAAGACTTATCCAGAAACAAAGCAGAAAAAATCAGGCTATAAACATTTTTAGCTCAGATAAAGAAACAAAGAAAAGGAAATCTTACACCCCTGAATTAAGACAATGAGTTTAATTATCATTCCAGGAAAATTGACTGAGTCACATGAAGAATCGTCACAAAGTGTTCTATAGTGCCACAAATAAACTTAAGAAGGGCTGATCACAGAAACTGAACCTGTGACCCTAAGTGACAGTGTCAGGTAGAGCTGTTCAGAGGTACAAAAGCAACCATGTGCACATGTGACCTCCATCAGTAGCAAACATCGTTTTCCTGATGTGTTTATCAAAAAAGTAATGGAAAGCCCACTGGGACTCAGAAACTGTGATACCAGTTCTGTTGATTTACTCAGCAACAAATGACCAAAGACAGAATAACCCCAGTAGTCCTTTCAAGTAACTACAGTTTCATATATAGCAAACTGACATTTAGAAGTTTAGCTTCCTTGTGGCTGAGTATTATCATAAGTGGAAAGTAAATAGCAGGTTATCTGCTGGTATAAAATGACAATTTTATTTTCTAGAGACAAGATTCTAGAAAAAAAAATAGAGTGCATACAGGAAAAAAACAAATTTTATGATAAGAGAGATTTTTATTTGCTCAGTACGGCTTTAAACTGAAATTCCAGGGGGAAAGATTAAAATGTCCAATTAAAGATAAAACTGCATTCTATGTAGACAAGCAGACATGACATAAAAATAGCAATTGTAGAAGATGTATTCAGTGATAGTCAGTACAATTTTTAGGAATGTAAAGGGAGTCTGGAGACAACACGTTAGAACCTTCTGCTTTAAAATATGAAAGACAAAGAAAGATACTAGCAGAGTGATATTCTCCTTTCCTGTATGTTTTATGCTGAAACACATGACAGAAGAATTTCATGTGGAAGCGAACAACAGTGGGTATACCCTGGTCATGTTATTCCTACAGTAATTTTATCATTTTTCATATAGATGAGAAGTATGCTAGTAGCAATGTCTGTGAAAATGATATTATTATAAAGATAAGATTGAATATGCTCAAATTTACTGCAGAAGTAAACATGACCTGTTCTTCTGCCACATTAGATTCACATTTTCCAAACACTACAACTTGGGTGCATATGAGGGCCTTTGATGTGTGACCTCACTCCACTCCTGCACCTGTAGATGTCAACCTGAATCTCTCTCCACAGATGTACCCACAATGGCCATGTATATAGTTCTGACACAGTCTGTTTTTATAAAAGGTCACTATTTGTTTCCTCTAGAGTACTTGTCATAATTTGGATTATGTGCAATTATTTTAATTATTTCCTAATTATTCCAATTAACTCTATGAGTATATGAAATGTATCTGTTTGGATAATCATTTTCTCTACAGAACTTTCATCTGACCATTCATTTATTAGTTTTAGCTTCGTCTATAATTATGGAATTACCTACTGACTGACTTCTAAGTGCATTATATATATATATTTTTTTCTCATTAAACTTTGTTTTAATGGGTCTCAAAATTCTGTGACAGATTTTTGGTCAAGTTGTTTCCATTAAAAAGTACTGATTTTAAAAACTAATAACTTAAAACTGCCACACACAAAAAAACAAAATGGTCCACAAAACATTTTCCTTTCCTTCTGAAGGTTTTATGATGCATTGTTATCATTAACCAGTCTTTTACTATTAAACTTAAATGGCCAATTGAGACAAACAGTTCTGAGACCGTTCTTCCACCACTGATTAAGACTGGGGTGGCAGGTATTAGGGGTAATATTCATTTAGCCTTCTGAGCTTTCTGGGCAGACTTGGTGACCTTGCCAGCTCCAGCAGCCTTCTTGTCCACTGCTTTGATGACACCCACAGCAACCGTCTGCCTCATATCACGAACAGCAAAACGACCCAGAGGAGGATAGTCAGAGAAGCTCTCAACACACATGGGCTTTCCTGGAACCATGTCAACGATAGCAGCATCACCAGATTTCAAGAATTTAGGGCCATCTTCCAGCTTCTTACCAGAGCGGCGATCAATCTTTTCTTTCAGCTCGGCAAACTTGCAAGCAATGTGAGCTGTGTGACAATCCAGTACAGGAGCATAGCCAGCACTGATTTGGCCTGGATGGTTCAGGATAATCACCTGAGCAGTGAAACCAGCTGCTTCCATTGGTGGGTCATTTTTGCTGTCACCAGCAACATTGCCACGGCGAACATCTTTGACAGACAGGTTCTTGACATTGAAGCCCATGTTGTCTCCAGGAAGAGCTTCACTCAGAGCTTCATGGTGCATTTCAACAGACTTTACTTCAGTTGTGACATTGACTGGAGCAAAGGTGACCACCATGCCAGGCTTGAGAACACCAGTCTCCACTCGGCCCACAGGGACAGTACCAATACCACCAATTTTGTAGACATCCTGGAGGGGCAGACGCAAAGGCTTGTCAGTTGGACGAGTTGGTGGCAGGATGCAATCTAAAGCTTCAAGCAATGTGGTTCCACTGGCACTGCCATCTTTACGGGTGACTTTCCATCCCTTGAACCAAGGCATATTAGCACTTGGCTCCAACATGTTGTCACCATTCCAACCAGAAATTGGCACAAATGCTACTGTGTCAGGGTTGTAGCCAATTTTCTTAATGTAGGTGCTGACTTACTTGACGATTTCCTCATATCTCTTCTGACTGTAGGGTGGCTCAGTGGAATCCATTTTGTTAACACCAACGATTAGTTGTTTCACACCCAGTGTGTAGGCCAGAAGGGCATGCTCACGGGTCTGCCCATTCTTGGAGATACCAGCTTCAAATTCACCAACGCCAGCAGCAACAATCAGGACAGCACAGTCAGCCTGAGATGTGCCTGTAATCATGTTTTTGATAAAGTCTCTGTGTCCTGGGGCATCAATGATAGTCACATAATACTTGCTGGTCTCAAATTTCCACAGGGAGATGTCAATGGTGATACCACGCTCACGTTCAGCTTTCAGTTTATCCAAGACCCAGGCATACTTGAAGGAGCCCTTTCCCATCTCAGCAGCTTCCTTCTCAAATTTTTCAATGGTTCTTTTGTGGATCCCACCACATTTGTAGATCAGATGGCCAGTAGTGGTAGACTTGCCCGAATCTACGTGTCCAATGACAACGATGTTGATGTGAGTCTTTTCCTTTCCCATTTTGGCTTTGATTTAGCGGTGGTTTTCACGACACTTGTGTTCTGGCGGCAAACCCGTTGCGAAAAAGAGTGCATTATATTTTTGTATGTAAGTTTGACAGAAATCTGTCCATTTTAAAATGATTCATATAGTAGTCCTTGAATTTACTTGTAAAATTTATGCTATTATACTCTTTTCTAATTCATTTATTTCTGTTTCAGTGGATTTATTTCTTGTTTCAGTTTATGTAGTCTGTTATAGTCAAACTTCTTTAACTGAATGTATTTTAAAAATTATATTTGTGGGCTGGGGATGTGGTTCAAGTGGTAGCACACCCGCCTGGCATGTGCGAAGCACTGGGTTCGATCCTCAACGCCACATAAAAATAAAATAAAGATATTCTGTCTACCTAAAAAAACTAAAAAATAAATATAAAATAAATTATATTGATTTGTCTTTTGGTCTTTATCTACTTATTCTAGTATGAAAGTATTGTCTTTCACACTAAGCTGGCCTATTGTATATGATGCTTTATCAGTTATTTTATACTTACTGTTTATTTTCTGTGGTTATTCATATAGTTACTTACTACTTACATAATATCCAATATTTCAGACATACATATTGATTTTACTGTTGTTTCCGAAATATGCATTCTTTAATATACAATATTATAAATCAATACCATTATTCCAAATAAGAGAGTGACATTCTTGTACCCTCTGCACTTTACTTTAGTATAAAGATGAACATATGATTCTTTTCATTGATTAGCTATTTCAAAAATGATTTTTTACATTTGTATGAGATGCAAAATTGATAAGCCTATTTACTCACAATGCAAATCTCATGTATATATAGTATATAAGATGCAATTTATTATATGATTAATTTAATATTATTATTTGTTTATTATATAATTATGTTATTTAGTTATATATTGTAATGACAAATAATTATTGAAAAATTTGGGAATTTACTGAATCTAATAGCTAGAACTCTTACTTTTTTTTTAATGTTTCTGATGGTTAAGAGGCCTATCATATTCAATGGAAGTTGAACTTGCTTGTAAACAGCAAACTGAAAGAACAAATTGAAGCCCATTGTGCTCATTAGTTCTGGTAATATTTTTTTCCTGCCATATGGTGTCAAATGATCCATTCTAGATTTACAAACAAGTCTATCTATAGCAGCTTATCTAGGACCCTCCCAACTCATGTTGTAAATGTACCTCATGTGAATCATCACATTTAAAACTGTGATAAAAACTGCTGGTGAGAATGTGGAGAAAAGAAAAACTTGCACACTGTGGGTGGAAATGTAAATTATTATGGTAATTATGGAAGACAATATGGAGGTTCCTAAAAAAGTTAAAATAAAACTACCATGTGATCCAACAATCTTACTCTTGGGTGTCCATCCAAAGGAAATGAAATCATACTTGAAAGAGGCATCTGTATTCCTACATTCATTTAACACTATTAACAATAGTTAATAGAAGCAATCTTGTCTAACAAGCAATGGACAGAGAGAACATGGTACATATATACCACAGAATAGTGTTCATCAACAACGAAGAAAGAACTTGTGTTATTTGTGACAACAGGATGGAACTGGAGATCATTATGAAGTGAAATAAGCTAGACACAGAAAAACAAGCACCACAGGATCTCACCCATATGTGGAATAAAAAACAATTGATCTCCTAAAATCTTAGAATGAGGGTTAACAGAGGCTCGGGAATATAGAGGGGCAGGAGGGAAGGAGAAAAGCAAGTCAATGGGTGCCTTGGTATAGATGGAAGTTAGCTATACTGGTTTGAACAGTAAAGTGACGATAGATGAAGATAATACACGTGTGTCTGTAATATATATATTCTTGTTTTAATTGGTGCCTCATAATTAAGCAAACTAATGGGATTTGTTATGCCATATTCATATATTCACATAACATAATTTAATCCATCTCATTTCCCAGTACCTTCCTTTTACTTATTCACTTAACTACCCCTCATCTGCTTGCTATACTCTACCACTCTCCTTTTTATTATTATTATTATTATTATTATTATTTATAAGTAGTGCATTATATATACGTATATATAAATATGTTTATATATATATGTATATGTGTGTATGTGTGTATATATATATATAAAGCTAGAAGAAAGGATCTTTGAATGTCTCCACCATAAAGAAGTAATAATTGAGGAAATAGATATGTTAACTATGATTTGCACATTACACAGTATAAACAAATCAAAATACCAAAATACAAAATAATTGTTTGCGACTTTTATGTATTAATTTAATTTTTAAAAAATATTTTCAGTTCATGTGTGCCTGCCTAACGAGAGTTCCACTGTGATTTAGCTGGCTGGGGGTAGAGAACGAGCTGCTAGCATCTATTGTGCATTGTGCTGATAAAAAGAGCCTCTGATGCCTTTTTTTTAAACTGAGAACACAGACTAGGCTCACCATTCTCTTGGAGACTTTGTTGGCCTTACTTTTTGCTACACTTTGGTCAAACCATCTTTATTCCTTTCCATAGTTTCTTGTAATGTGATCTATTGTGAAGGAAATATCTGTGACCTCATTTAGTCACAGATAGTTATTGTGGGATGGAGAATCCTGGGCTTTTTGAAATAGTGCCAATTTACAGTAGTGTTAAACACTACTGTATACCTGATTCTATTGCTAACATTTTACAGGTATTACCTTATTTCCTCTCTGCTATTATTTTTCACATGAAAAACAGGTAGGGAGAATTGATAAACTCACTCCAACTCACAGTTCTAGTAAGAGATGCATCCAAGAATTTGACCAAACTCTTGACTCTAGAAACCATATGCCTAACAAATAAGAAGAGCACCCATCTAAATACAAAGCAGTCTACTCTCTAAGATTCCTGGAGAACTGAAAAACCTCAGCCCTGGATGGTTCCACAAGTAAGACATGAATTTATCTAGAACAGATTTCTATTTTTAAACTTGTGTAACCACGAGTGCTGCTGGAGGAACGTATGTGAGATAATTAAGATTTGCTCCTAGGCAAGGTTCCCCACTTGCCAACAGAAAAATTAGTACCTTTTATTGATAACTTATAGTAGAAAATGGATTTAGCTGGAGTCAGTAATTTACATCCTGATATTTCTATTTTAATGTTCTTATTAGTACTATATAATTATACACAATAGTGGGGTTCATTGTGACATATTCATACATGCATATAACATAATTCACTCTAATTCATTCTTCAGTATTTCCCCTCTTTCTCCCTGATTCCCTCCCTCTACTCTTCTGGTCTTCATTTTATTTCTTTACATTACCTTACATTTCTTTTTTTTAAGAGAAAGAGACAATTTTTTAATATTTATTTTTTTAGTTTTCGGTGGACACAACATCTTTATTTTTATTTTTATGTGGTGCTGAGGATCGAACCCAGCACTCCACACATTCCAGGCGAGTGCATTACAGCTTGAGCCACATCCCCAGCCCACCTTACATTTCTTGACATTATCCAATGGTACATTGTGATTGTGCATAAAAGTGGGATTCACTATAGTATATTTATATACCATATATAAATATGCCTGTAGCATAATTTGCAATTTTATTCCCCAGTTCTTCCCTTTTTCTTCTCTCCTTCACTCCCACTTGATCTTCTATGTTTCGTCTACTTATCTCCCTCATAGTTTCCTGAGATCCCATTTTTTAATTTCTTTTTTCTCTTTAGCTTCCATATATGAGGGTAGACATTCAACTCTTGACTTTCTGAGTTTGGCTTATTCCACATCACATGATGTACTTCAGTTCATTTACCCACAAATGGCCTAAAATTTCAATTTTATTTATTGCTAAGTAGATATATATCATATTTTATTTATCTATTTACCTGTTGAGATACCTTTTCAGATAATTAGAATTTATGCATTTAGATATACAAATGTGGAATTATATAAAAAATTAGAATATTCATTATATATATACATATATATGTATGTATGTTTGTATATATATATATATATATATATATATATATATATATATACACACACATACCAGAAACACAAGTTCCTGTTAAATTCTTCTTCTCAAAAAGAAGAGGAGGAGACATTTAAAGGACATTTACTATCTATTGAGGACAGCAGATGAAAGATAAGTAGGTACATAGTAGATGATAGATTGATTGATCTTAAGAGGATTCAAGGTTTTATTTATGTCCAAATAAATACAAACCCTGTTCTTATGAAGACAATTATAATGGTATCTCTTTGTGTCACATGTAGCAGGCTTCTGTCAGTAATGAGAGGGTTGCAGACTAGAAGGAGTGTTGGTCCCTGAATTGCCACACAGAAAAAGTCACCTATCCACCAGGAGTAACCACAATAAACAGTTTCCAGTAGAAACTACTGAAACATATGGTATATTTTTATATCAGCTAGTGTATTCTACCTAATGATTCTCAAATAAAATAAAATTTTGCCAAATATCTAAAGAGCTTAATTTTAATAAAGAGACTTGACAACTATGTTACTATGGGAAACTCTATTTGTTCCCTAGGCTATAAGAAGGCTTATTAAAGGAAATTGAATTTGATTCATTAAGCTGTTAATAAATTCAGTAGTTTTCTAATAATTAAGACAGAAAAACATAGGTGCATATGTGTCTAAAAGATTTGTTTAGAACATTTTCCAGTTCTCTAATATTAAAAACATTGATTTCTCCCACAATTTATAGAGTCTTTTGAAATATTTCCCACAATAATGTTTGTTAGAGTGTTTTACATATTTTTCAGTATAAAACTTTAGTTTTTTCACATGGTATGTGTTTTTAAGCATAGAGTTGACACATATGTGTACTATTTTTTTCTAATAGTTTCTGAATTGTTTTTATAGGTATGTATGTATCATTTCTGGAAAAAAAATTTCCTATGTACAAAATTATGTGAAAAAATTGTGCATGAAATACACACAAATACAAAATTGAGTGACATAGTCCATTTTGAACCTTAATGCATGTTTGTATTTGGAATATTGGTGTTTATAAAAGTTTATCAACATTTGAACAATGACTACAAAAGTAATAATCTTCCAACCTAATCATAACATAAGTATAAGTTCTTATCAATGGAGTTATGATTTTCAATTAGTCATCAAATATCCAATTAGAAAATCTGGTACATCTGGGGAGAAAAAGAGGGAAAGTGATGGAGACTAACAATAGTCAAATATTCATGTGAATTTTCCAGATCATTCAGAGAAAAATAGTTCCTTTTCTCCCTTATATGGCTCATGCTTGTTTTCATTTCATTACAGATATCAGATCAGAGGGATTAGGAACAATAATTGCAGAATAGTGCTCACTTAATAAGTCTCTCTCTGATGTGATCATAGCTGAGGACATCAATGTCAATACCAGTTGAGAGCTACTTTATTTATTCATATAACAGCTTCTTCAATGGGTTTTTCATGTTCTAGGCACAGTTCTTGATGCTGAAGATATTGTGGTGAAAAGGGAAGACACCCCTCCTGCTTCCATGGAGCTTATATTAAAGGGCCTACAGGTAGACTGAGTCAGTAAAGGTTTACATATGCTCTTCTCGATCAATAATAAATAGTAGGAAGTAAACAAGAGGAAGTCACAGAGAAGTAAGGAAACAGCTTTGTATTTATAGTGAAGAAAATTCTCCCCTAGATTTTGAAAGTCATAGAAAGAAGTAAATTCTGAGAGGTTATAAGTCATGTAAAGACCTAGGAGAGAGCATTTTAGACAGAAGAGAGATTAGGTGCAAAGTCTCCAGACAGAGAGAGCAAGCTCAGGAAGTAGCAAAGATCCCTGTAATTGAAGCATAAAGGACCACAAGCCTGTATATACAAGATGAGTGTTTTTTGTCAGCTTTTTTTTTTTTTTTTTTTTTTTTTTTTTTTGCTGCTGTGACTAAAAGACCCAACCAGAATAATTATAGACAAGGAAAGGTTTGTTTAGGGCCTCATGGTTTCTGAGGTCTTATTCTATAGAAGATTACTGCATCCTGGAGGTAAGGGAGAACATTACGGTGGTAGAGTATGGTGCAGTGAAGTACTTCACATGATGATCACAAAGGAGAGAGAGAGAGAGAGAGAGAGAGAGAGAGAGAGAGAGAGAGAGAGAGAGAGAGAGAGCTCTCTCCACTTGCCAATACATATATATACCCCAAAGCTATGCCCCTATTTCCCACCTCCTCCAGCCACATCTCACTACTTCAGTTACCTTTCAGTTAATCCTCCTCAGGAGATTAACTCACTGATTAAATTAAGACCCTCAAAACCCAATCATGTCTTCTCTGAACCTTCTTGCATTGTCTCACACATGAGCTTTTGGGGGACACCTGGCATACAAACTATAACAATGAGATTGGAGAAATAAAGTTTATAAAACAAACTTCAGGATTTAGATTGTAATCTAATTGGAACTGGGAGTAACTGGAAGACCTTAAAAAGAAGTTACAAAAATCTTGCTGGCTACTCTGTGTACAATATACAGGGTGAGGCAGAGAAAGGAAAATTTTACAGTTGCCTAGATCATTCTGATCTACTGAAATAATCCCTACTATTGAATTGTAGCATAGGCTATTTTCAAATGCCTCTTACATTTAGGCATGGAATTCATTCAGTTCTTCATGCTTCAGTTTCTTATTAAAATATTCCCATTTTCTTCAACTTCAACATAGCTCTTACATAAAATGACCTAGCACAATTAACATACCTCAGGTTTCTCTACTATTAGCTAAACACACACACACACACACACACACACACACACACACACGTATGTATTTACATCATTTCTGTAGCCGCCTATCTTTCTTATTTTTTCTAGAGATCAGCAACTAAGAAAACATGAACATTTTAAATAATAATGGATTCTTTCTTAGGAAAAAAATATGTGCACATAAATATTTGCTAATGGCTTCAGAAGATTTACAAACTGCCTGAATTACATACATGAAAGGTCTTCCAAATAAGGAACATTGCTTAAATATGTGTTGTGGTCCTCTCTTCTACTGTCTTTCATTAAATGACTATTTTACAGTATGAGACGATGTTAATTATAAGAATGTAATAGTGTTTTAAAAAATATAAAATTCAATGATATAAATAAAATAGCAGGATTCCAAAGTACAAAAATCATAGTCTGAAATTAGTTATAATGTTCATTGTCATCCAAATCATATTGGCCTCTTCAGATAAAAGCATTTAAATAGGATAAACAAATTCAATTAACATAAAAAAATAAGCTTCAGTTGTGGGAACAATATAAAAATCAACATGTCCTCTTATACTGAAACAAAGTTATCCTGGATGCTGTTATTCACTAGTAGCTGTATTTTGCAAAGTGATTTTTAAAAATAGGAAATGAAGTGATACAATGATGCTTTCTTATTTTAAGAATGATATTAAAAGTAAAATATAGGTATTAATAAGCAACTTCTATGATGACATAATTCATGTAGGGATCAGATGTTAGTATTTTTTCCAGATTTAACAGACACCATGAATAGCCATATTTTCCAGCTTCTGGTGTACATATCATAAAGTTGAATTGCCTTGAAAGACAAACTGGAAAAAATAAGCACTTAGAAGAATAAGAAGAGTGTTTTTATTTTTCATATTAGGACAGGAATCCTTATTTCTTTTTGTAAATGTGATTTATAATGAACCCTCATTTTAAAATCTTACAGCTATTGAAACATATACATATGTGCAATAATCTTCTAACCAAGAAGCATCTTTTGAAAACAAAAATTAGATATACCTGATAGCAGATATAGAAAAGATTCTGTTCGATGTACACCATTGAGCAAATCTGAATCTCCTAGGAAAAAAATAAAAATTGAAAGTGCATGAACCATACTTATTAGGTTTTCATGGACCCAGTAAGGGCCATTTTGGGGTTATTTAGGTGTTTTCTGTAATATTTAAAATATTGCAATTCAAAAAGTAAAAGATAGATAGCTATACTCACTCTCCTTAGTATTAGATAAAATAATACTCTGAGATTTTTCTTTGCTTTCAGCAATCCATTAAAGGTTATGGGAAATTAAAGGTCGTTGAATGGTGAGACATTTATTCATATAACCAGGTAGGAGAACCTGATAAAACATTAACAAATAAGACTACAATATTTAATTTTTGCTTTAAACAGAAAATGTGCTTCTAATAAAATTATATAAATTAAGTCTTTAAAATCAAGCATGATTTCAAATGCATTAGAGGAGATGGCTTTGTAAAATAATTCCACTGTGAAAATCTGTAGAAATGAGTACCTTTTATAAGCAAATTCTCTGAACCCTCCTCCTCCCATCTATAGTTTTATTTACATTTTAAACTTAAATTGTTTTCAATGAATCCATTAAGAACAATAATACCTTTTACAAAACAAAAAATATGCATAATTACTCTGATAAAAAGAATTTTATAGGATTTCTTTATTTAGGACATATTCGGTGCACTTATTTATTTATAAATTGCTTTTGTAGCAGTATATATTTTAAGATAATTGAAACACTCCTATATGTAGGTTTCTGAAAGCAAAGTTCACTTTTACTTTATAAAGTTTGGGAAATATCTTCTATGTGTGATTTATTAATCCTGTCATTTATGTATTAAAGGATGAGACTGAAACTCCATTATCAGAAAGAAATACTCCTATATTTTTAAAAAAATATTTGATTTATGAAAGTTGTTTCATTATCTGTTTCTTTACATTTCTACCAAGGCAATGCTAAATGATCATAATGCTGGTGCTACCAAGGCAATGCTAAATGATCATAATGCTGGTGCCTTTCTTTATCTGCTCATGAAAATTATTTTTTTATTCTACACATTTGCATCCAACCCACTGGATCAAAACTCTCAGAAAAAAGGCTTGAGTCTGTTATTGGAAAGAGTATTAGTATTTCTCACTTTTTCAAGGCAAGTATCTCCAAAACAAAATAACTTTTGTTTGCTAATATAGACCATACTGGAATTTGATGCATACTTTAACAGAGTATTTGTTTCGTGTTACTTCCTGGTAAGAGAATGGGGAAGGAAAGATAATGAATATCAAAATAGGAACAATTGGTCTTGCCACTTATTTGAAGTCACTGCATACTTGCAAGCAACTTGGAAATAGGCTGAACAATATTCAAATACAGTTAACTCCAAGAAGATCATAAAGATATATTTAAACAAATAATTAAAATTCTTCTTTATAAGTGATTATATAAGAATGCTAAATAAATCATATTGGAGGACATTGATTTGGACTGAGCTCCTTGCACTAGATCCCAACAGACCAAATAAAGTGGGGTCACTCATGCTAAAAGTTCCACATCACCAAACCAAAGGTATTTGTCTGACTTTTCTAGATATCAGGAGAGAGATGATAGTCAAGTCCCCAAACAGGCCAATTGTAGCCAGCATGATAAAGAATCTCCTCTTCTTAACCCTCACAAGGAAAGAAACCTCAGTAAGAAGATGTTAACAAATGTTTTTTATATTATGCTGTGTCTTTTTTCCTATTCACACACTATTTAAAGACTGACTGCTCTGCCATGCTCAGCAGAGCATGGAATGATGTCTGCTTCATGAATTCCTAATAAAACAATTAAATCTTAAAACTCAATTTATTGAAATGTCTTGAAAAGAGGCAGTGTTATCTAGAATCAGGCCTGCTGTGAGGATCGATGAAAGTTTCAGAGAAAATAAAATATCTAAATCTTTAAGGATCCTTGAATCGAACCTGAGGTACTCAGGACCTGAGATAAGGAAGAACAAAGTCACAACAGTTCTAACTAAAACCTAGAAGAGAAATAAGATTGCTAAAGGAAATTTTAGTACTTGATGCATATCTTGTCCATGGAAGCTGAACAACAGATCCAGAAAGCAAAGAATATGAAGGAAACATCTGTCCATCCTGTGTCTGCTTTCCAGAGGAGTATGAGTTTGTTGCAAACAGATGATATACTGCTAATACCATGTGTGAAAATTACTTAAGATAGTAAGTATTGCTTACTGTCTCCAGTTTCCTTCATTGCTTTTTTTCTATTTAAAACAAAAACTTCCTACAATCAAAACAGCCACACATGCACAGATGTCATAATTGCAACAAAATAGGGATAATACATAAAGTAGAATTTTAGAAACTCAGGTTGAAGAACTACCTGGGTTTAGATCCTGAATTTGAAAATCTACTAACCAAATAACTGTGGGCAGCCTATTTAATCATGCTGTGTCATATTTTCTACACTAGAAAAAAAAATCTACCTCCAAGAATTGTGATTGCTAGAGAAACAAAAGCTAACACTTTTGTAGGGCTTAGCAATAAGTTTGACATATAGCTTGTATTATTTTAGACCAGTTGATGCAGTGATTAGAATAATATGACCAACTTTCCAAGTAAGGGACTACCTAAGTAGGAGCCTAGTTTGTGACATTAAAACCATCAATGTAGTGCTCTACTTTCAATGGCAAAGGGAAAACATTCAATTTATTCAATTGAAAAATGACTGTAATTTATAGAATAAAAATCTGAGAGGAAAATGATCCAAAAGACCACCCCCAAAGTGATACTGTTCACATTGTCATATACTCTTTCAGTACGGTTTCTATTGTCTACCAGCCTAAAGTGAAGCTTCTAACAGAATCTGGTGATAACAAAATTTGGTGGTTCTTCATGGAACACATTATCACCAGGTTCTTTTAGAAACTTTACCTAAAGCCATGTTTAGTTCCTGTCTAAAGAGTCACTATCAATAAAAACTACACTAAACTACACTGTTCTTTGAATCTTTTCATACAAGGTGAAGAACTTAATAGTTGACTGTGTATTAATCAAAGTTACAGATGATCACAAGTTAACCATATTTTTAGAGTGAGAAATTTCAATATGACAAGGAGGAAATTGTCCAAGAATTTAACAATAATGCCCAATGAACTAATAGAAATGTACTTGATGGAAGGGGAAATGTGAAATTCATCTTTAAAAGAATGAATGAATTAAAATCTAGATGTTTTAGTACCATTCAGGTAGTTATTCAAGTTAAACAAAATGACAATTTGAGACCCCTGTTCAATGGGACACATTAAGTATATATGTTAAATAGTATGATCAGTGTTGCATGGAAAGATTTTAAAATGTGTGTGTGTGTGTATGTATGTATATATTTTGGTATCAGGAATTGAACTCAGGGGCACTTAACCACTAAGCCACAAACTCAGTCCTTTTTTAAATTTTTGTTTTTAAATTTTGAGACAAGGTATCACCAAGTTGCCTAAAGCCTTTCTAAGTTGCTGAGGCTGGCTTTGAACTTGAGATCCTTGTAGCTCAGGAGGCTGAGGCAGAAGGATCTATAAATAAATAGAACAGTTAGACATAGAAAAATTTTTAATAGGCCAAACTCTATGACTCAGTAATAACCAACAGAAATCTTTGTTTTGTAGGAATTTCCACAAACCTGCAAGTATAATGAAGGTAGAATGGAGGAAGAATATAGTTCTGATAGATGGAAATGATGCTTCCTTGTCTGTCTATGAGGAAACAACTATTGACATGTCTATTTTTTGAAGATATCTTTTTTCTGGATTTTCAGTTGAATACACCAGATGCTCCACAAGTTTTTTTTTTTCATTCTAATCATGTCACAATTTCAAAATACTTCAGAACCCTACAACTTCTTGTATTTTTATATGGGTCTCAGTTATGCTGCTAGTCTCTACTAAACTTTCTGTAGTTTCACCTTGTGATGTGTACATCAGTACTAAGCCAAGTGTCCAAAGGAAATCATCACACAACTTTAGGCTTACCCCCCAGCAAAGCAGCTCTTTTCTGATACTTTGCCATCTAAATTATAGAAGTGCTTTAGTCACACAGTGAAAACTATGCTTCTTCACCTTAGATTGGTCGTGGTCTGCAAAGGCTTCACCTCCCCTTACCATTACCTGAAAAGTGATTCAAGCAGAGAGACTGAGATTCTGTAAAGTTCATGTAATTTGTTTTTCCTCTCTCAAATATCAGAGCTTTGCACTGACTGTACTACAATGTCTACAAACTTCTGTTTCAAATATTCTGTTATTTCAGAACTTTAAAGACCTCAAATCTCCTTGCAATTCTATTTGCATTAACATCCTGGTATGTTCTAAAAATGAGGTGAGCTCTAAAACTGATTCCAACAATTCTACCTTCTGTTTAGGAAAGAAAGGAGATTTTTAAAAAGTTCAGTATTGCCCAAACAATGTAAACTTAGGAAATGATTTATTCCAAGGAGGAGAGTTTTTTTATTATTAGTCATTAGATTTTCCCAGAATTCTCATTAGTTAAAACTTAAAATGAAGACTGAGGTTATGACTCAGTGGTAGAGAGCTTGCCTAGCACGTGTGAGGCACTGGGTTCAATCCTCAACACCACATTAAAAAAATAAATAAATAAACAAATAAAATAAAGTGGAAAAAAAGAAATTAAATAATCCAGCTTAAAAAAAACTTAAGAGTATTCCCATATATCCTACTATGGTCAGCAGTAGGTTCTCAATATTTATGAAATCAGAACAACTCATCCAGATGATTTAAGCAAGCACTCATTGACTATGCTCCCTTTTGCTGGTGCATGTGTATATAAATAATAACCTATAATTTGAAATGATCTCTTCAAACATCTGTGATACTAGGCTTAACTCTTAAACTTTTCACCTACATGAAGGACTTGGATAAGATCTTAGCCAGACTGCACAGAATCCATGACAGATTGATTGCCTACTATAGCAAGAATCTATCCACCTTGTCTCAGGGCAATTGCAGCTGCAGCTCAACTAGTCCACGTTTCTGATGATTTGGTTTTGCAGTCTTC
Source organism: Urocitellus parryii (assembly GCF_045843805.1). Classification (NCBI taxonomy): domain Eukaryota; kingdom Metazoa; phylum Chordata; class Mammalia; order Rodentia; family Sciuridae; genus Urocitellus; species Urocitellus parryii. The sequence continues at coordinate 52,692,867 of NC_135536.1, forward strand.
CTTAAAACAGATAGTATATGCATCTGTGCAATTTTGGTTTCTCTCTAGAAACACATAATATTTCTCAGGAGATTTATCCCACATGAAATTTGATCATTTTATATCAGGTATTTCTGAATAATTTAGTAATGTTTCATACACTATGCTATGGATTGGATTATGCACCCCCCAAAAAAATCATATGATGAAAACTTAACACTCAATGTGATTATATTTTGAGATAGAGCTTTTGGGAGATAAAGTTAAATGTGTCCTACCTTGGTAGGATCTGTTACCTTTTAAGAAAAGGGAAAAAGATCTCTCTGTTTGTCTTTCTCCTTCTACACACACAAGAAGGGAAGACCATGTGAGCACACAGTAAGAAGGCTAATATCTGCATGTCAGCAAGAGAGCTCTTACCAGGAACAGAACAGTCTGAGACTTTGATCTTGGATTTCTCAACCTTCAGAACTATGATTTAAGCTACAGTCTGATATGATTGATTAATAATTAATTAATTTTACATAGCCCAAACTAATTAATAATGAACCTTGTTACTCTCCTTGCATTACCAAAAAATGAAACTTAATAGCAGCCTTTGTTTTGGGGAGTCTTTATAAACCATAATCCAAAACTAATACTAAATAAATTACCACATCATCCAAAGACCTGTAGCTATAGTATGATAATAGAGCCCACTGATCATTCCTTCTATTTTCTTTCAGTATCAATTGAATTGGGCCTTTCCAATCCCATTGTATTCTGGTCGACATATCATTAAATGCCACCAAATATACCATTTTTTTTCCTCCGTAGAACTTTAATGTCAATCAACATGGCAAATAGACCATTCACCTACTACTTTTCCAATGTCAGTATGAAGAGACTAGTCATCAGTTTCTTACTTTTTTAATCTGGATTACTTTCATTACTAAAATGACTTCTCAGACTTCTAATAACAAAAACCTTTGTGATTCTCAGTGGCAAAACTGAATTTTAAAATTTAGTTTGAGTCAGTTTCTGTTACTTGCAAGAAGCTCTTTATCAATAACATTTAGCATATATACATACACTACCATATGCCCATTCCAAAAGCTTGTCTATATTCTGCATTAACTTGAGAAAGAAAAGGGAAACAGTGCCAAACTGCATCAGGCTTAGTGAATTATATCAGCAGCTACAGAATCATACATTGTAACAGCATATGAAAACATACTGCAAAAATGCTCCAGGTTTTCAAACATACCCCAAACTCCAGAATAGTAATACTAGTCACAGTATCATCTTTGCATATGAAAGGGATAATTTCTTTAATTATTAGTGTCTTTCTTACCTCCTATTTTTAAAGAAAATCTATGAATAGAAACTTCTGGTAGAGTAAACTCTAATCTGATGAACTCCTTTTCTTCTCATTCTACATCCAGCAATAAATTAAAAACTGAAAAAAAAATAAATAAATTTCATCAGACCACTCACAGACCATCAGGGCTAATAATATTAATACAAGAGAGGACAAGGAAACTTGAAGGAAGGGAAAGTAACTAGTAATGGGGAGAAAAGGCCAGGTTTGTGGAACAGGCTAAAGAGGTTAACTACTTAAATTATCAATTTACATGATAAAGCAATGACAATAAAATTTAGGGAGGCTTTAGGCCAGCTATTCAAATAAAATTATTATTTTTTAATCCTCTCTCAGCTTACAAACTTCTCTTCCTACCTGTATGCTTAATCATGACCTAAATTTGACCAGTGCAGTTAATTCTAGTTGAAACCCTGAGTACAGATTAGTGGTATGGCTTCATTTTATGCTTTTTATCTCTTCATGGCCTGGCATTTTCTAAGTTTGGTCTAACTCTTTTCAAACGATGGGCCTCAAGGCCTTGGCTAATTTACATTAAGGGTCTGGAGAAGAAATAGTTCATAAAATTTCCATGTCTAAATTGAAAGATTTCTATGAAATGCACTAGTTAAACTTGGTGATAAATTTCTTTTGCCAGCCACATGGCTTAATTCTGTGAAATGCAATGTGGTCTCCATGACAAAAAGAAATAACACCACCAGAGGGAATTTTTTTTTTTATAGTTGGAAAATTTAAAAGTTGATAGTCTTTGCCAGTTACCTGTAAAAGATCCCTCAGTATTTTTCACTGCTTTGCTTCCATTGAAACACATATTGATTAAACATATGAGTAAGTAGAAAAGTACTCATAGATGTCATAGCTAATCTGATTTTAATGAATAGTTGTTTCCATAATTAGAGTTGGAAACGCTAATTTAGTTCTTATTATCTTCCCATTTGAAAGCAATTAATGAATATCTTACTGAAAATGTTTAAGAATAATTGCAAAACCTTTACCTTATAAATCTTCAAAAAAGAAACCATAATTCATTTTCTGTGCTTCCAGCATTTCAGTCAAGTATTAGAATGTTTACCCTGATTTGCAATTATACAACATATACATTTATTCACATGGTATCCCAAAATATTTATGTGTCAATTAAAAATAGATTTAAAAATGCCTAATCTATGAAGTTGAACAATAGTAAGAAAAAATAGAAAAATAGTAAAACAATTAAGTCTAATGCTACTTTTCTTTGGAAACCCTCTTTATTGCTGATACTAAGCAATAGGATATATATAGTCAATATTAAATTATTTAAATAACTTATTTTCATATTCCATGCTACCAAATAATATTTTGAAAAGAAATAGCATCCTAAGAGACCAAAAAATTCATTTTAGTTGACAGAAATCTTGCATTTATTTCCTTTATGACTTGCTCACATAGCTTATTTTTATTTTATTGTTTATAATAATAAACAACAGGCAAGCAAAAAAATGTTATAGCTTTGACTAAATATTTCCCTAATCAAAACTGTGTACAAAAGTCTTACTTATACAGCTTATATGTGAGGGAAAATTTCTTATGGGAGACAGTGTGGTCCTTTATAAATTTTCACATAACTCTATTTAATTGATTAAATCTTAAAGTAAAAAATAATGTTTTCTTAACATGTTTTGTTAGCAATTTTGTATCCCGATTCTCTTACTCTGCTCCTTGCCTACAAATTTCAAGTTGCTTGTTGAGATTTGGAGTTGAGTTTACTCTCTCTCCTATTGCAATAGAGTTGACTCCTTTTGCAATAGTCTTGATTAAAGTGTTTCTTACTGTTTTAAAAAATTTCAGAATAATTCTTTTCTTAAATATCACAGATGCCTGTTTTCTGTTCTAATGAATAATTCCATTATTGCTCTCAATTACAAATCAGGTGAGAAAAGGAGATGTTGGATTCCACGGAATAGACTCCCTTTTACTTCCTTTTTTGGCTTGTCATAGAAATTTAGGTTCACCTCACCAAAGATTTAGAGGTAACAATGACATTAGTAAATTGATCTAACATAGGATTATTAGCCTTGAAGGCTTAGATTGTTGACAGGGTAATAAAGAACAGAGGAAGGTGTTAAAAGTCAAAATATAGACAAATGGCCTACAAAAGAACCAAAAGTCACCCTATATACATACTAAACAAAGAACAGAAGAATCTAAGATGCATGTTTCTTTAACATAGAGGGTAAAGAACTGTGTTAAAACTTTCAAATCTTATACCTCAGAAATGTTCCTCTGCATTTCTTCTTTCCATCTATCTTTTAGACATATATATTTCTCACCTCTTTTCACTCAAATAAATCTCTTAATTCTCTAGATTTGGTCTTTTCCCTTGCCTTTCACAGACAAGATTCATAAAATAAACATTCCAGGTTTCGATTTGTCTGCAGTTGTTTACTCCTGACATCAAAGCACTGAACTCTGTGTTCTGCTGCCACTAATTCACTGACATTCCTTTTACTGAGCTCACTAGTTGTTACTTACTTCTAAATGCATCATATATCTTTGAATTATCTTTCTTAATCTGTTGTTGTGTTGTAACCTCAACATTTTCCCTATTTTTAGTAATGTTCTTTTGGGATCTATTGATAGTGACTCTTCTGACTTCACTCTAGCCAGGTCTTTTTAATCTCTTTCACAAATCCTTCTTCCTGCAACAAGTCCTTAAATAGCCCATTAATTTTCTCCAAATTTTAGTCATCAGCCTTCTCTGCTCACTGTGCATGCTTCCTATGAGTGTTCTCCATCACTCTGCATGACTCTAACTGCCATCATTAAGCTAATGACACTTATTTCTTTTATGACAGCTTTTATGTCACACCTGAAATTCAAATCCATATATCCAAGTGTCTGTTTATATAAACACATTTCAAGTTCATCATTCCCCAATAGAATTAATTATCTATTGGGAGTAGTCACTTTAGTTTCCCAATGGGACATCCATGAGTACCACAGCTATGGCTTAAGAAGGAGAAGAGTGAGATGTAGGAATACACACCTAAACTTCATCCTTCTGCCATGCTCTGATAATTTACTGCTGTTTGCCATTAGCTAAACCCAACTGGGATCCACAGGACTATTGATGTAATTTCCAAAGTTGAGCTTTCCTAAGCACAAAGCGGGTGAAACAGGTTGATATTCACATCTGGAGAAATAATTAGAGAGTATTTGGCAGAGTTCAATATTATTATTGATTGATAGCTGCTCTTGTCATTTGTTTGAACATTTAAATCTCCACTATGAAAAAATTTGTGGTACTGATAGCCACTGTCCCACTGGTCTCCTATCATAAAGTCAAATGAGTATACAACATGTAGTGTCACCAGACCTGCCTTGCCAACACTTTGAATTAAGGCCATGGTGCCATTTCAGGTTTCCATATATTTACAGTATTCCGAAACAGTCTGCTGTTCTCCAGGAAGTCACAGGCTTTCCCTTTCTCTAGTGCATATTCATCCTGGAAAAGTTTTGAGACAGAAATCACTGCATACTCTATTGTCACTGTTCCAGGGTCCTCACTCAAAGTGCACTAACCCCCCACTAGCTTGAAGGGCTTCAAATCTCTGAACATAACACATGTACAAAAATCCTTGAATCTCTATGGTAAAGAATCCATGTTAGGTTTACGTCTACCAAATAACTCTTTGTACCCACTTAATGGTGGAGTCTAACTCTCCTCTTTTTTTGGTAGGCCATATTTAGTAACTTGACTTCTGTAAAAGGAATGTGGCAGGAATGATACTGTATAAAATCTGAGAGTAGGTCCTAAAACACTTTTTAATTTCTTTTTTTTTCTCTTGGCCCACTACTTCTGGGGGATGTCACCTTTCATTTCACCAAAGAATCTCAGACAGCCTATAGAGAGTTCCAGGTGGGAAGAAACTGAGGCCTTATGTCCACAGCCAAGTAGAGAGAGTAATTTTGGAAGTATATTCTCCATTCCCAGTCAAGTTTTCAGGTAAATGCATTTCTGACTGACATATTCACTGAAAATTCATGAGATACCTAGAAACCAGGACCATCCAAATATGCTACTACCAATTTTCTGATTTACAGGAATTATGAGATAAAAATGTTATTTTAAGCTTATAAATAATGGTGTGCTGTGTATGTTTGTATGTATGTTAATATATCAAGTATGTATTTCAGCTATCATCTTTTCTTTCTAGGAACCTCATGATCAATATGTCAAAGTTTCAAATCCCAACAAGTCAGAATGGTTTGTTTTCCATTCTGTTCCTAAGGCTTATTTTGACAACTGTACCTCCATTCAAATGAGGCAAGGGTCAGGTTTCAGGGGGTTTAGTCTAGCTTGGTGATGTCTGTTGTCAGCAGATTGACTGAAGTGTAGGAAGGCCCTGCCCTTCTCATGAGCTCTGTCAGGATCATAGGCAGAGCAAGCAAAAAGACCAGAGTGAGGCCCACCCAAATAGAGGGACAACATCAGTTCAGTCCACTTTGTGCACTCAATGCTCCTAGTACACACACACACACACACACACACACACACACACACACAGCCCATGGCTGACTTACCACATCTTCACATTCTCATTGCCCAGGGCTAAGGGGTGCTTGGTTCCTATGTGGCAGCTTTTGACAATTATCCTTTTCTATGGTGTATTTTAAAGTACTTCTATCAGGCATCTGTTGGTACCTATAATCTAGAATCACTTTTATCTAATTTAATAGATTTACATGTCTGAGTATGAGCTACAGGTCATGAAAAACCTATTCTGATTCTCCCTTATTCCTAAACTGCAGTTTTTTTCATTTCCCATCTTCAAGCAAGGGGGAATCACCAGGGATTCCTTAATGCTTGATAGACCCTGTACATCAATTCCTTTTTAATTTTTCAAAATTATTGAAAGACACTGTAAGTCTCTTGTCCCTGAACTATCCTTTCCAGTAACAACAATAAACCTCTGTATCTTTGTTAAATTTCCTATTCTTCCTACTTCACCCATTTCTGATTCAATAATTCTTTACAATTGATGAATTCTCCACTATCATCAAACATATGACTTTAATAATTGTATTATTCGGGTATCTCCAGAGAAAGAACAAGCAGGCTGTCGATACGATAGAAATTTATTGCCAGAAATTGATTCATGTCGTTATGAAGGGTGAGAAGTCCCAAGCTCCACGGAGTAAGTGGGCAAGATGGAGATGCAGGAGATCAGATGTTCAAATATAAATCAAAGGGCCTAAGAACTAAGGGGACTAACAAACACTGCAGGTCTAGTTTGAAGGCTGTCAAGCTTGAGTTGAGACTCAGGAATAGAAAATGCTGTGGTTTGAAAATGAAAGCAGGAAAAAAAAATATACAAAGAACTCAAAAAATTAGACAATAAGATAACAAATAACCCAATCAATAAATGGGCCAAGGACCTGAACAGACACTTCTCAGAGGAGGACATACAATCAATCAATAAGTACATGAAAAAATGCTCACCATCACTAGCAGTCAGAGAAATGCAAATCAAAAGATGGTATCAAAAGATACCATCTCACTCCAGTAAGATTGGCAGCCATTAGGAAGTCAGACAACAATAAGTGCTGGAGAGGATGCGGGGAAAAGGGCACTCTTGTTCATTGCTGGTGGGACTACAAATTTGTGCAGCCAATTTGGAAAGCAGTATGGAGATTTCTTGGAAAGCTGGGAATGGAACCACCATTTGACCCAGCTATTCCCCTTCTCGGTCTATTCCCAAAAGACCTAAAAAGAGCATGATACAGGGACACTGCTACATCGATGTTCATAGCAGCACAATTCACGATAGCAAGATTGTGGAATCAGCCTAGATGCCCTTCAATAGATGAGTGGATAAAAAAAATGTGGCATTTATACACAATGGAGTATTATTCTGCAGTAAAAAATGACAAAATCATAGAATTTGGAGGGAAGTGGATGGCATTAGAGCAGATTATGCTAAGTGAAGCCAGTCAATCTTTAAAAAACAAATACCAAATGACTCCTTTGATATAAGGGGAGTAAACAAGGACAGGGTAGGGACAAAGAGCTTGAGAAGAAGATGTACATTAAACAGGGATGAGAGGTGGGTGGGAAAGGGAGTGAGAAGGGAAATCCCATGGAAATAGAAGGCGATCCTCAGGGTTATACAAAATGACATATAAGAGGAAAGGAGGGGTAAGACAAGATAATACAAAGGGAAGAAATGATTTACAGTAGAAGGGGTAGAGAGAGAAAAGGTGAGGGGAGAGGAGGGGAGGGGAGGGGGGATAGTAGAGAATAGGACAGACAGCAGAATACATCAGACACGAGAAAGGCAATATGTCAATCAATGGAAGGGTAACTGATGTGATTCAGCAATCTGTATACGGGGTAAAATTGGGAGTTCATAACCCACCTGAATCAAACTGTGAAATATGATGTATTAAGAACTATGTAATGTTTTGAACGACCAACAATAAAAAAAAAAAAAAAAAAAAACAACCCTGATGTTCCAGCTCAAATGCACTAAAACAGGAGAAATTCTCTCTAATTCAGGGAAGTGTCAGTCTTTCTATTCTGTTCAGGCTTTCAATCTATTGCATGTCACCCACCCATATTAGGTAAGACAATCCGATTTACTCATCTGTCAATTTGAATGTTAATTTCATTCAAAAGGACCATTACATAAACATGTAGAATTATGTTTGGCCAAATTTCCGGGCATTTGGTACCTCAAATTTTACATATGAAAATAGCCATTACAATATTTTTCTAGATCTGCTTCTATGCTTGAATCTAAAAGTCTACACATTTTAAGTCAATGTTTCTGTTTTAGTGCATTGAAATACAAATTCTTTAATAGGAAAAGTTTGGATTCAAATATAACTCTGGTGAATTTTTCAGAACACTATTATTAATCCCTAACTTACACCAGAGTCACCACTCAGTAATTTGCATTACTGCACATCCCATAAAGTTTTAAACTACTTGTCTTTGTTAAATATATTTCTTTCTTCTCAGAAGGTTTTGTGCTACTTTCTTACCCTGACAAAAACCTACTTACCCTAAAGACATCTCTCAACTATTTTTCTCGGTTGTGTTAATGTTCCTAAAAACCATCAAACCCTAAGTGGGAATATCATAATTCCTTCTTTTCATGTTGCATATTCGTGAGGGAGAATATGTCACACATATATACATTAATGTATGTCATGAAATGAAACAAAAAATAATAAGTGAATACCCCATAGTCTACCACCCAGTTTCAGTTTGTAGATGGGACAATTATCCATCCATTGAAACTTCGCTCTTACTGTTCCTACATATTTCATATTAATCTCTGCCCCACAATTCACCCTGGATATTTTGTTCAACTTTTTCTTCACTTAATTTTTTTCTTTTTTTCAATTTCCAGCTGCATTTCCTTTGTACTACTTCATTTCAAGTTATTTATATAATACGTTTCTCTACCATGGTTGATTTATTTTTCCTGCAGTACGTTCCAGGATGGTAGTAGAGTACACTTAATTTACTTCATCTCTTGCCAATGAATTCTTTAATTACTTGCTTGTTCTTAATATTGTTAATATGAAAGTTTCACTCATTCCTACATAATGTTTTTGGTGTAGAATATTCTGGATAGAAGATTCTCCTGTTTGAGATTTTTCTCTAGAGTTAATGGCAGTAAGTGTTAGTGTGCATCCAAGTTAAGCTTCATCCTAACTGTTTTCGGATGATATTGTCCCAATTTATATTCACACATATACCAAAGGAGTTTCTATTACTTTATATCATTAACAACACTTGGTATTTTTAGACTTTTAAACTTCTGCAAAACTGGAACCTGTGGGATTAATTTTCATTGACCTGATTTTTAAATAAAGCTAAGTGTCTTTTCAGATGTTCACTAAGAAGTTGTCTCCTCTTCTGAAGTATGCCTCTTCATGTCTTTTGCCAATTTTTCTGAGTTTGTTTAAATTATATTTAATTATTAGTTTTTTGTGAATCTTTGTGCCAAACATTTATCAATTTTATGTATTGCAGGTATTTTTTTCATGCTCTGTGGATTAGGTTTTTAGTGTCTTCATAATGCCCTATGGAGAACAGAATTTAAGTATTTAATGTGTTCTATCTAAACCCTCTTTTATAATTTTTTGGAGATTTTATTCATACTGAAGTCATGAAGTTATTCCTCAATATTTTTTCTATCTATTTGAATTTCTTTTTACATTTAAATCTTTACTAAATTTCAAAAATTTTGTTCATTTTAATTATTATTTGGAAAAAGTATTTGGCTATATGCTTTAGCTAATTTCACACCACCATTTAATAAATAGAATATCCCTCCTGAATTGTGCCATTTCTTCTATTTTTGTGGTTCCTATTTTGTTCTATTTATGCTTATAATCCTTGATTTTTATTTCAGATCTTAATAAATATAAATATGGGATGACATCTGATAAAATATGGCAAATATCACTCCTTATTATAATACAAAATTTATCTTGATTTTTCTTAGACATCTGCTTTTCTACATCAATATTTAAAATCAGCTAATATGGTTTCCCCAAAACTTTATGGGATATTGATTTGAAGTTATGGCAAATGCAGTACATTCATCAAATAGCCTATGTAATCACTGCTATGATTTTACCATCCTTATCTCCAAATTTATATGCTTATTTTCTAGTATAAAAGTTCAGGTTCTCCAAACTCAGGTCTCCTTTCCTATAATGCATTCCACTGAGTCTGAAATATCATTTGGTCCTAATTGAATTGTCTTGTGGGAATCAGAGCAATGGGAACAAAGTAAACATGGTGTACATGCTGCTTGCTGCCATGAGAATAACCCTTCATCTCTGGTATACCATGCTGATTTAAAGCTTGTAAGTAAGGTAAAACATCAGACCCTTGATAGTCCTTGAGATACTGAATCCAGTACTATATAATGGAAAAATAAACATTTCTTGTGTTAGCCACTGGGATTTGGAGATTTTTATTATTTCAGAATGCTTGGTCCAACCTGATACAAAATCACATTAAATCCTGATTTGATTTTCCTTCTCTTATTTATTCTTGAAGATTTTGATTATTTTTTGTCTTCCTGTACTAATTAGGGTTTCCAGTACAATGCTAAATAAAAATGGGACAATGGGCACACCCTTTTACATTTCATAATCTTAAAGGAAATGTTTCTAAAATCCCTCCACTAAACATCCTACATGCTGTAGGTTTTGATAGATATTTCTTAACAAATGAAAGAAATTTTTCCTGTCTTGATTAAGAGATTTTTTTTTACATAAAAGGGCTTTGCAGTTTATCAAACTCTCTTTAAACTCCCATTGAAATTATTATGCATGTTTTCTCTTTTAGTATGTTACATATTTTCTAATGTTAGCTGACCTGTTCATCCTAGGACAAAACAAACTAGGTCACAATGTGCTATCATTTTTGTACATCAATGGGTTTGTTTTGCTAATAATTTGTTTAGGCTATTTCATAAATATTCATGAATAAAATTTGTTCAGACTTAATTGTTTGTCTACTTCTTGCAGAATAATTAATGGTTTATCAGACAAGGACCATATCTTACTCATTTTTATACCTTTGATCCTTAGTAAAATGCCTAGCACATATGTTGTGCTAATAAATGCTTTTGAATAAATGCAAAATTGATTAATCATATTCTAATGGAAAAATGAACCTACAGAGAGGACTTACATATTCTCAGCTTTAAGTAAGATAATATATTAATCAAGTTCTATATTAACTTTTCCTATTTTCTAATCTTTAGAGTCACAGACACAAAAGAGAGCTTTAATACCTTGCCAACACTAGATCCTTTAAATTGTACCTCCAAAATAGCATTCTTATATGTACCTTTTATCAATACCCATTTGTCCACTAACTCAGAATCACTGTCAACTTCTATCTGGGCCAGGATAAATGTCTTCTAATTGGCTTCACCATTTTCCAATTTCCTTCATCCATTACATCATCCAGTTATCATACAAAAATCAAAATAATATTATTAAAAAATAATATTTTTATCCCACAATCTCCCCACCTAAAACTTTCAGTTGTTTTCCACTAGACTTTGGAATAACATTTCAAATGCTTACACTGGTCTGAAATTGTCCCACACCTGATTTACTTCTTGCCTACCTCCTCCACCGCTTTTCACATCTCTCCAGCCTAACTCACTCTCCTATAGACACACAGACCCACCTTCATCCCAGCACTTCTACCATAGCACTTCTCCCTAGGCTCTTTGCTTTTCAGACAGAAAGATGCTCCAAATTTTAGATCAGTCTTTACAGTCTCGTGTCTATATTAGCAGTCTCCCTTATATGGTCTTTGTAATTTCATTATTATATTTTTTTTAAATTTGTCTATCTAATTTTCTACTAATTTCCCCACATTTAGTTGTAGTTGACATCATAAAGATATCAAATATGTCTATTATGCTTAACATACATATTCAGTTCATATTTTAATGCTTTTAATTTTGATATTGTCAATAATTTTTTATGAGAGAAAGAATACATAGCATGTATTAGAAAATGGTTCATAACTTTTGTTCTAGTTACACCAATTTGGAGAGAGTATATCAAGTAAATAATTTTTTAAGTTTTTGGCCACTTATAAGAAATAAATTTATAAATATCACTCCAAAGTTGAGTAAACATTGTGGTCATAAAAACTTTATTAATAAATGTAATATTTATACACTATAAATTTATGTAGCAGATGCCTCTCATAGTCAAAGATTTATTTACAACTCAATCTAGATATATTTAGGGATACCTGGCAAAAGCTCAACAGAAATCTCTTTGTATAAATTAGTTTGGACTTTTGGGGGAGAGAACTCAATCTAGAAAAAGAATTACTTAGATGAGATTGACCCAATGTCAAATTTTTAGTTTTAAAGTGGACCAGGTGAATTTTGAAGAAAACAGTGCTTGTCATTGATACTGTTTTCATAAACTCAAGCCCTTAAAGTATAGGCTGAGCCAGTATTATTATATTTGGAAATATAAAGACTTTCATTAAAAATCCCATGTTTTTATTCTAAATGCCGATTGGTTCCTCTCCTGTAGAATGCATTAAAAATGAACAGACAACCGAGAGAGAGCACTTCATGGCCATGTATATGAGATAAGAAGGCAAACAAACTAGGTACACAGGGCAGCAGCATAAGCACAGAATGTCTGGAAGGAAAATTTAATTTCCCACCTACTGTGGTTCCAGGTTTCCTTGCAGATCAGGTTGTCAGACACTAGATGAGTGCATGGCTTTGTCAAAGTTAAACAGAGCTTGCTGTAAAGATCCTGTGTTGTAAAGAATTTCTATTACTGTAACAAAATACCCAAGATAATCAACTAAAAAGACAAGAGATTTGGGGAGGTTTTAGTCCATCCTCAGTTTGCCCTTTGGTTTTGGGCTTGTGGCAAGAAAGCACATCATAGTAAGAGCAATGATGGAGGAACCCTTACCTCAGGGTAGAAAGCAAATACTGTGAGACATGAAGTGACAGAGGTCCCAAAATCCTGTTCAAGAGCATGCCTCCAAAAATCAGAACACTGCCCACTAGGCTCCATCTCTAAAGTCTCCACCACCTACACAATAGCACCACAGTCTGAGAACCACACTTTACCACAGGGGTCTTTAGAGGACACTGATCCAAACCATGATACTAACACATCAAAAATCTGTCTCCTACCAAAAATTGTAATGAAACACAACTGAAGTATAGTACATCTCCATCTTCTTGGCTGTTTCCCATTTCTGTTCCTCTGACTTGAATAATCATCTATTTCCTATCTCCTTTTAACTATCTATTCACTACATCTCACCAGTTTATTGATATTATATGATAGAAATTCCATAGGGTAACATTTCTTTTACTCCATTATATGATCAAACTGAAGGTTGTTTATAGCTATGAACTCATCCCAATTCAGAGTCTACATTGTCTCTAGAGGTTTAATGAATGAAGGAAGGAGACCAAAGAGCTTGTCTGACAAATTTAGGGGTATATGCAAAATGTTGTGGATCTCCCAAATTCACTAGTGAGTAGGCAAGAGCCGCAGCAAAGAGCAATGGAGTTGGTGGTGCCCAAAGGTTAAGATCTATCATAGAGGTTGAGGAAGAGGTTAGATCTACAACCAAATTTCCAACATCATTACCAAGAAAAGCCTCTGAGCATATATGAACAGTCCATGAATAGTCCTGAAAATTATCTTATTTATTTATATTGTTTGGTTTTGTAGTGCCAGGGGATCACACATACTAGGCAACCATTCTATCACTGAGCTACATCTCAGCCCCTAAAAAATTTAAAGTATGAATGAAAGAGGAAAACAAAAAGGTTTGTGTGTGTGTGTGTGTGTTTGGGTGTGTGAGTATCTCAACAAAGATTTTAAGGTAATAAAGATAATTTATTAGAGTTTTATATGGAGTAATTTTTTCATAAAAAAATAAAAATTTAATGTAAAAAATTTAAAATTTGATTTGCTTATATTTGTGGTTTAATTTAATGTTATGATGTATCATTAGAAGGAATATATATGACCAGGTGCAATGGCGCACACCTGTAATCCCAGCGGCTTGGGAGGATGAAGCAGAAGGAACACAAGTTCGAAGCCAGCCTCAGCAATGGTGAGGCACTAAGCAACTCAGTAAGACCCTGTCTCTAAATAAAATACAAAATAGGACTGGAGATGTGGCTTAATTGTTGAGTGTCCCTGGGTTCAATCCTAATACCAAAAACAAACAAACAACAAAAAAGAATAAATATGTATTAATATAAAACATATTGTAAAGCTCCTGATAGACAACCTTGAATATTTATCTATTTTGGAGATAAAAGGGAAGACTGTCACTGCTCTTGGAAAAATGAATTAATCAGGGAGAAATCATCTAGGAAGCTGAGGTAATGGAACTATGGAGGCCCTTTTTTATAAGCAATGTTATAAAACACAAGTAATACTCTGTTGACAGGCAGTCTGAAAGAGCATTAGGATATTGACAGTGTACTAGAGACAAAATACCTGTGGACTGGCTAGGCTGGATTAAATCAAATCATATATATCTCTAAACCAGTAGTATTAAATCAAATCTTTATCTAGAAATTTGAGAGTATATTATAGAGGATAAAAAAAGGACAGATGAACATTACCATGTATGCACTAGGAACAGAATAGTTTCAAGTAGAGTTCTACAAAAATATATGACACTCTGACAATACCTTACTAAACAGGTCAGATTTAGTGGGCAAATATTTCATTTTATAGGTTAGATAAATTACATGTCTTAGTCTGGTCAGGTTGCTGTAATGAAATAGCATACCATAGACTGGGTAGCTTGTAAAGGGATGGAAATTTATTTGTCACAGTTATGGAGACAGGGAAGTCCAAGATCAAGGAAAATCTGGGCTCTGGTGAGGGCCCACTTTCTAGTTCATAGGTGGTGGTGGCACCTTTTACTGTGCATTTACATGGTGAAAAGGGAACTCCAGTCTCTGTGGCCACTTATAAGGAGTAAACCTATTTACTGGAGCTGTGCTTCCATGACCCCTAACCACCACCATCTAATACCATCACATTAGGATGAATTTGGGGGATAGAGGAATATTTAATCAATGGCAGTTGTTTAAATTTTTTAAATGAAATTTAAATGGATACATAAAGTCATAAATATTGTGCATGTTAATGAGATACCATGTGATGCTTTGATATGCCTATACATTGGGTAAAGTTTAAATCAAGATAAACATATGTACCTCCTCAAATGTTTAACATTTTTTTATGGTGAAAACATTCAAAATCCCTTCTTCTAGCTTTCTGTAATATGCAGTACATTAGTATAGTCAATCCACAGAAGTTCTTGCTCCTATTAACTGTAACTTAGTACCCATCAACCTTTCCCCATCCCTCTCCACTCTTCCCAGGCTCTAGTAACCACCATTCTATTCTCAATCTTTTTTTCGTTAGGTACTAGGGATTGAACCCGGAGTGCTTTATCAATGAGCTACATTCCAAGTCCTTTTTCATTTTTCTTTTTTTTTTATTTTGAGACAGGTTCTCACTAAATTGTGAGGCTTATAGGTGTGTACCACTGCACCATGACTTTACTCTCACCTTCTATCAAGTCCACTTTTTTAGATTCCCTTATATGAGAGAGATCATGTGGTACTTGTCTTTCTGTGCCTAACTTATTTCACTTACTATAATGATCTTCAGCTCTGTTCATGTTATCTCAAATGACAGGATTTCATTTTTTTATGGCTGAATAGTATTCCATGTGTATATAGATCATATTTTCTTTATCTGTTCATCAGTTGATGTATTCTTAAGTTCTTTTAATTTTTTGGCTATTGCGAATAGTGTTTAAATAAATACAGGGGAACAAATGTCCTTTCAACAACTGATTTCATTTTCTTTTGAAAGTGATTATTAATATTTGAAAATGTCTTTCTTGAAAATTTAGAAAAACAGGTACCAGCCCATAACGTGTTGTTGTTGCTGTTATTATTAACAATAAGTGAAGTACAACCTTATCTACCCCCACCTTATCATACATAATATTTAACAAAACCATTTAATTGAAATGGCTTGTCCTAGGTCCTAATTTGGTATCAGAGTAAGGATCTGAAAGCAGAAATAGTCTCAGAAAACATTAAATATAGTAACATATATTTGTCACAGTATCACTAATTCCAAAATGATTTTATATAGAATTTTTTCATAATGGTGTTCTACTTCTAGCAGGGAAATGAGCTTCTTTTTTTCCCCCCTACAAAGTAACAGTAGCCAGTAGAAATAGTTAGTTATGGTGTTTACCTTTCATATATGTAAAATAAAACCTTTGCCTGTATCATGTGCAGTCAGCTCTTTTCCCTTTTGACATTTGCCTGAGCATATATAATCTCAAACTATAAAAAGATTTGTATTCCATGCTTCTATTTTTGAGAAAAACAAAATGCTTCTTTATGATCTCATGGTAGTAAGTATTGTGCTGAGGCAGAAGATGGAAGCACAGATAAAGAATGATGCTTTGAAAAGGCTATACAAATTTAAGATAGAATTGGTATGTTCACATGGTCACCACAAAGAGACTTCTATGCCAGAAGTGCTCATCACATGGAAGAGTCATATATTCCAAACTAAAATTTAAGAATTCCAAACCAATTTCTAGTTAATTTTAAAATAAGCCCACCTGTGTCTTTTAACCAAACCCAACAGAAAAAGGTATGTGGGGGTATAATATTCACATTAAGTGGCGTCTCTCATATGCATACCTAGAGTGCTGGTCTTCCTAATGGGTAGCAAGACCTATTAGGCTTCCCAGATACCAGAGCCCTACTATGTGAAAAAGTAGCCCATTTTGTGAGAAAATGGATATGTGGCTTCAAAACTGACTTTAATTCATCAGTGATATCTTGCATCACTTTTTTTCTTTCTTCTTTCTTTTTTCCTTTTTTCCTTTTTTTTTTTTTTTTTAAAGCCAGCTCTTTTGCAAATTAGCTTTGGTAAGCAGAAGACACAGATAGAACAGGCACTTTGAAAAGGGAAACCGGCCAGGCACAATGTCACATACCTCTAATCCCAGCGGCTCCGGATGCTCAGGCAGGAGGATGGAAAGTTCAAAGCCAGCCTCAGCAAAAGGGAGGCACTAAGCAACTCAGTAAATCCCTGTCTCTAAATAAAATACAAAAAAAAAGGGGGGGGGGGCTGGGGATGTGGCTCAGTGGTATAGTACTTCTGAATTCAATTCCCCATACCCCCCCAACCAAAAAAAGGAAACTCAAGACAGTGAAAGTTTGAATCATTTTATACACAATAGTAAGCACTGCATAGTCATGATCTCAGTTTGCTTTTCACAAACAAATATACACCCCAGAAATTTCTCAGTACATAAAACTCCTCCTAAGTTATGAAAAGCCAATAGATGTTTCTGTTTCATTTTCCATGAGTGTGTGTGTGTGTTGTCATGAAACCCATAATATATCAATAACAAGAAATTTAAATGTTTAGAACAAAGGGAATTCTGTTATAATTTTATCAATTAACATTTGAAATAAAAAGACTACTTCAAAATAAGTATTTCAAGGATAGTAAACAGTCATAAAGAAAGATACTTTCAAGGAGTCAATGAATTTAAAATGTTATCAATTCCAAAATGCAAATGTCCCAGGATTCAGGTAGAGAATGCTCAGGTGAGACACACAAGGAGGAGATGATAGGAAATGGGGAGAGGGGGAGGAAGCTGCCTATTATAGTGAGTTTGAAAGAACTTATTTAAAGCAGGAAAATCAACATTAGTGAATTTTTGTCATGCAGAAAAGAGATTGCCTGTTTTAGTCAGCTTTTTCACTGTTGTGTTTAAAGGAACAGACCAGCACAATTATACAGGAGGAAAGGTTTATTTGAGGCCTCAGGGATTCAAAGGTCTTGGTCTATAGAAGGCTGGCTTCAATCCTCAAGACTCCAGGTGAGGCTGAATATCATAGTGGGCAAGGGTGGCAGAGGGAAGCAGCTCACATCACAAGTGATAAGAAGCAGAGAGAGACTCCTCTCTCCAGAAACAAATATACACAACAAAGCCATGTCCTAATTTCTATCTCCTCCAGCCACACCCTACCACTTCAGTTACCACTCAAGTTGATTCCTATCAGGGGATTCCTATCAGGGGATTTGGTTAAGACTCTTAAAACCCAAACATTTCTCCTCTGAACCTTCTCACACTGTCTCACACATGAGCTTCCAAAACATAACATCTCCTTTTTAACTTGTTGGTAGAGTCCACTAATATGGATTTTTATGTACAATGTCTAGATTTCAAATACTGACTTAAAAATTAAGCAGACCAATTCAAATCTTTGAACTATTGAAAAACCAGCCTCTACCTCAGAGCAAAGCCTGTCCAAGGAAGGGACATGACCTTTGTCCTTGGAAAAACCCACAGAGCACTCCTAGGCACATTCCCACCCTGCTAAGTTGTTTATCTACAAATAACAGGATCCTCTGCACCAGGTGTCCCTGACTCAGTCAGGCTAGGTGGGGATCCATAGCAGCCCCCTAGCAGCCACCAATCAGCAGGAGACAGGGAAATACCTGGGATGCCAGATGACCCTCCCAGTAGTTTATGGTGGTTGATAACATGTTGGGAAATCGTGTAGTTCAGCAAGTACACTCCTCTTGGCTTAAACCAATCAGTTCAAATGAATACCCCTTTTGTACTGACCAATCACCCCTACCCAACTTGTTCCCACCAGTGAATGTGCTAATCATGTTTTAGAGTTGTTATTTGATTTTCCCGCGGTGTGTGATGATTTGCTAAAGAGATGCTATGATGTAAGTAAGGTCCCTGCCTTCTCCAAAGAATGTATAAAAATGCTGCAAACCCTGGGCTTGGGGCCTCTCAGCATCACCAGTTGCTCTGTGTGCACGTGGAGGACTGAGCTAGCTTGCAATAAACACCTCTTTGCTGCTTACATCGATCTTGGGTCTCTGGTGGTCTTTTGGGGGTCCTGAATTCGAGCATAATACTATATTTTTCTCTGATCCTTAAGTATGTTACTTCGGAATGAAAATAGAGTAAGGCAGAAGATATTTAGAGAAAGAATTCTATGAGAAGGTGAGTAAAATACCTTAATACTAATTAAAGAGAAGTGCTAGATGTAAAGAGTCAAGAATCTGCAATTAACTTGCATAGAATATCATGACAAATAAGTATAGCTATCAGTAGTGAACATATTTAGTATTTTCATTCCTGTGGTTCCATTTGATGTAACTATTTCTTTCATTTAAAAATTTTGAATTTCTTACATAAGCAAATGTTTTCTTTAGTATCAGCAAGTCACAAGAGTAGGTTATAGTATTTTATATCTTACAAAACATTTTTAATCAAAAACAAGTATATGCTATTTTCTCAAGAGTCTGATGAGTGGTATTGTGTTTGTAAATAAGAACTAAAATTCTTTCCTCTATGCTATCTATATGCTTAACGTACTGTTTGAGTAACAACTATTAATATCTTTTAGAATGGAATATTTGGTAACTTCAACTATTAATATCTCTTAGAATGGAATATTTGGTAACTTCATAAACCACTAAAACTTGAGGCAGTATCTTAAAATTATAACAGATATCCTTTATAATATTAATGATTTAATCATATACATCGTTTTTAATAGTAATTTTGAATTCATTTTACAGATATTATCTTATTTGAGCCTCAAAAAGGTATATAGATGCAGTCATGGATATTTTGAGTTATGTTTGAATGAAATTGGGACTCAATTTCTCTGAATGCCAATCTCTTTGCATTTGTAACACAATAAAGCATAGTTAAAGATGTTGAAACTACTAGAGGGTTATATGGTAACACAGAAGAGAAAGAATGGTTATTTGTGAGCCATTTGGCATTTATTGTTTGGCATAAGATTTAAATAACAACACTATATCTTTTTCCAGATATAGGTACAGTATAAATAATTTAAAAATCTACTAATAAGTAATGTTCTGTAACAGGAATTGAAGGATTATGAAGCCAAGTTTAAAGATTTTATGAGGCCAAAGAACACATGATTAAAGCATTTTGATGATAAAACATTGTTAGAACACAATTGTATTTCCTTCATAGTCCGTTCTTCTCCACCATTTCAACACTGATAAGTTCCCCAGGAAATAAAGAGGCAGTAGAACACTTCAGGGAATTTTAGCAACCCAGTAATTAACACCCTCCTGCCCAAGGTTGGAACCAATCCTCATAAGAAGCAAGACAAGAAACAAGTTAGGTGGGGATCAGATATCATCTTTATTGTATAAACAGCTCTGGAGGGAACATTGAGATGCCTCCCATCATTTTTGTTGAGGTTGGTGTCCAAGCATTGGACTATAGGATTAACAGGCAATTGGTCAAATAAACGTATTCCCTTGGGCTTAACTGGACAGAGTATCTCCCAAGACAATCTATTCACATGTAAGACTTACTCATTGTTAAAAAGAGATTTTAGAGGAATGATAGAAGCAAATATTGACAAATCCCATCTAGGAACAGTCTCAGAGTGCCTGGCAGTGTTTTGGCTCACTGATTTCATTATAGATCACAAGAGCTCCAACTGCAAAGTTGAATTTATTAAGGTATTACTGCCTGATTCAACCAAATATTCAATTCATCCATCTAATTTTCTTTATTCTAAATGTACAATGAACAAGCAGAATTCTAATTGTTTTTTTAAAGTTCACCTTTAAAAATGCTCTCAAAAAGACAATACAGTGATCACTCTCACACGAGTATCCTGGTTCTTTTCCAAATGCAATTATAATTCTCATTACACATTAATTTTCTTCTTCATTTAATGCCTTACTGTTTTGTACAGCTGATTATGGTATTAGCCAGCCTCCTAAAGGCCTTCTATGATACTCAGTTCCTAGTATTACTATTAATACTAATTCCTAGTTTCCTAGTAATACTGTTCCTAGTATATCTTCTTTGTTTAATTTCTTCTTAAATTGACACAGAGCTGGTCCAATATAATACAATGAAAGTGACAGCACACAGCTTCCAAAAGGTTTGTTTTGTTGTTGTTTTGGTACCAGGGATTGAACTCAGGGGCACTGGACCATGGAGCCACATCCCCAGTCCTATTTTGTATTTTATTTAGAGATAGGGTCTCATTGAGTTGCTTAGCGCCTTGCTTTTGCCGAGGCTGACTTTGAATTCATAATTCTCCTGCATCAGCCTCCCCAGCTGCTGGGATTTCAGGAGTGTGCCACCATACCTGGCTCCAAGGTGAGATTATAAAAGGTATTGCAACATCCACCCAGTCTTGTGTACCACTTCCTTTAATATCTGGACTCTAGCAGCACCTTACAGAGACTGAGATGGAGAGAAAGGGGTACTCAGCTGACAGCACCAAATTCCCAGCCCATGGGTATAAACCACTTTGAACACAGATCTGCCAGCTCCACTATGGCCTTCAGATGACTGTAGCAGAAATTGACACTGGACTGCAGTTTCACAAGAGACCCTAAGCCAGAATATCTTAGGTGAATTATACTCAAGTTCAACGAGCATTGTGAGAAATAATAAATGATATTATAATTTTAAGTCATGAAATTGCACAGTGATTTGAATTAATTAGGGCAATTAATTAGTGGGTTAATAAGTCATCTTCTGATATGAATTCCCTCTAATTTATAGTTAGCTATTACTTAATAATTGTTATTTAAAGAGTACTAAATTATAACATACACAGTTATATATATATATATATATATATATATATATATATATATATATGCTAATTTAATAATCAATACAAACCTACTATGATCCCCAGTTTATAAATGCAGAATCTGGGACACAAAGAATAAAGTGTGAAGGTCACATAGCTACAAAATATCAGAACTGAGATTCAAACCCAAAGAAGACTAAATTGATATACCTGTTCTTAACCATTGACCTACACTGTATTACATCTTTGTCCACAAAGAATAATGAAATCAAGGTTTCTGAGTCTTTCCGCACAATAGGAAATTCACTATGCTGAATGTTTCCTTTCTAATATCCTTGTCTCTAACTTGTGAACTAGCCTAGCAACATCTAGACCATTCTCAAAATGCAAATAAGTTGTCATGTGCCAGGACTGACAGAGGAGGGAGAGCAGAGGGATATTATTAATTACTCCCAGCTATATCTCTCTGCAGTTGCAGAGAGATGAACAGGAAGAACCTGAAAGGTGGAGTCATATTTTACAATGTCCACAATGTGACCTTGACACACTGAAGAAAATCATTATACTGACTCATTATATCCAATTTCTAAACTCATGACTTCTATACTTGGTCACTTAGTGATTCAGCAAGAGATTGGCTTTTTGAAATGGGTGGCTAATTGTTTCAAGCTTTATATTTTGCATTTCTATTAGGAAATCTAGCATATGGCTTTTGACGTGACAATGCAGAAAACAGAGTTTGATTTAATTTTTTCTCAGGCATAGTTGTCTATTTTGACAAAAATAGAACCTTTGTTAAATTAGCAAACTGTGAAAAGAGCTGTCATATTAACCAGTTATTGTTTTCTAAACATCTTCCTTAATGTCATATGAAATGTACAAATAACGATTTATGCCAAAACAGAAAAAAATAAAGCAAATGATTAAGTTAAAAAAATCAGCATTGGGGACAATAATTAAACATGAGCATGACTTTTGTGCTAATGGATCGAAATTCCATCTCTTAAGAAGTATAAGGCCAGAATAAATAATGTACACATTTTATAATTTTATTTTATCCTAGAAACAATTTTTGAAAGACAAGGTGATTGTGAAGTCTTAAGACCTAGATTGAAAGTCCACTTCTATCGCTTATTAATTTGAGTTAAACACCATGTACATCTATTATTGTTTAAATGATTTACCTCCCTCCAATAAGAGGATTACATTCCCAACAGTTGTGTTGCCTACTGTGAAAAAGGTATAAATCCCCACCCCACTGGTATTGGGCTCCACCATATGATTTGCTTTGACCAATAGCATGTGCGCAGATATGGAATTTGCTATGTTCAAACAGAAGCTTTAAAAATCATGTTTTACGGCTGACTTGCTCTTTCCCTTCTGAAATGAGAATTGTATGTTTGAAATAAGGGCTGCTTCTTCATACTGAATCCTTAAATAAGCAATTAGTCTACACTCATGAACCTATAATGTGAAAAGAAAATACTTCTTATTGCAAGTCGCTGAGATTTAGGACTTTAAATACACAAACACACAAGCTAAGAAATATATACTATCTTATTTTCTACTTATGAAAGATGGATAATAATCTTAGATTTATTGTATCAATCTGAACACATGGAAATGGTACATAAATTATATATGAACTTCACAAAAAATAGAATAATTCAAGAAAAGAATCATCATTTCATTTGAAATGAGATTTTTATGCTTTTGATAGTTTGAGTTCAAAGAAATAAATTCTAATTCTGGCCCTGCCAAACCCCTCTTTAATTGATCCTCTTTACATGTCAACTATCACATATATGATATGGAGGCAGTAGTACCAGTTCTACCTGAGGGATGACCTGAGAGTAGCTCT
The DNA here is from genome assembly GCF_045843805.1 of Urocitellus parryii. NCBI lineage: Eukaryota > Metazoa > Chordata > Mammalia > Rodentia > Sciuridae > Urocitellus > Urocitellus parryii. Next base: position 52,716,295 of record NC_135536.1, read on the forward strand.
GATATAGATGAGAAAGCATAGATCTGGATAACAGTCCCTCTGATTTTGAGTCCTGACTCCACTTTTTACCAGTGGCATAAAAATAAATGTGTCACAACTTTGATGTCTTGTTTCTTTATTTAAACACAGGATTGTTGTAAGATTCAGGGGAAATGATGTAATTGATTATGTAGATATGATTTATTTTTCTTATTATCAGTGCTGTACTCTATCCTAGTGCTTTAAAGAAAATGTTTTCTTAAATAAACTCTGTTTACATAATAGGGTAGGAGGGGGAAGAGCCACTGATTTCAGAAATGAATCCACCCCCAACTTTGCCATATGTAGTAGTATTCTCTGAATTTTTTTTTCTAATACTTGTTGTATATCAAATTCATCACCTATAAAATGAATACAGGATAATATTTTTGGGTGATGTTTATTTTCATGAATAAACACATTCATATATTTAAATGCTTAGCATCCAGTACTGCTGCTGCCTTTTCCAGTAAGAACATTGCAATGCTAGTATCATATGCCTGATGAAATAGAGTGCTCTAAATGTGAACGTGCATCCCGTGGACAAAAGATGTCTATCAGAATTTAGTACAGAATGCATTGATTTCTGAGCTATCTATCTAAAATTCCTCACTTTTAAATGTTAATTTGTATGTATATAATACAATTTTCATCTGTATTGTTTCCTCTTCAGCTTCAGTTATCTTGCAATAACTTGGTAAACAAATGAAAAGGAATCTTCTTGACCAAAATAAGATGTATCAGTGGGCAATGTAGAAAGCAATATGCAGATTAATTTCATGAAATATTGATAATACAAGCAAGCATTAGTCACACAATACTTATCTACACATTGGGTACTGAGTTGTTTGCTATAATGTCATTAAAGAAATTCTCTAATTAATACAAGCTGTAAAAATGTGCTAACATACATATCACTCTGTCATCAGCATTAAAAACATAAAACAACACAACTGAATCAGGGTTAATGGACTGGTAATGCTTGAAAGGAGAAATTCTCCCTCTCTCACACTCTTTCTCTCTATACATACACACACACACACACACACAAACACAAACACAAACACAAACACACACATTGTTTTTGGCTACTAATTACATAGGTTAATAGAGCAAAGTGATGTTATTAAAGTCAACTCTAATTTATCTGGATTTTTCTTCCCAAATACTATTTGGGAGTAATGTTTTATGTAATTCTGTTGTGGGTAGAAGCAAAAAAAAAAAAGGAAAAGAAAAAGAAAAGATTTACTTATTTATATTTAATTTAAGAAAGAAAACCTGACTTTGTTTGCCACAACCTGCACAGCTATTAATTCAGAAACTGGAGAAGGGTGATGGGGGATTGAGAAGAGACAAACAAACACATATATAGGAGAAAGCTGAAACTAGGTGGGACACTGTCCTCTGATGGAGGAACAGTGACCCAGAGCTAGCTAAGCATATATATTATATAGGTTTTATCAACAAAGGTTATTTGTGGGAAAGTTTCTGCACAAGAGGCAATCTGAGGGATACAGCACTAGTGAGATATTAGAATTATCTTGTTATCCTCAGAATTCTCTATCCCTGGGAGCTGGTGCCTGAGCTCAAGGTCCAGACTGATATAACTCCATGCCTTTGCAGAGAGTTTCCTCAGGCCAGTGCACTGGGCAATCTAGACCTGCACCTCTTTGCACAGGAAGTTCCTGAAACAAACACAGCCAGAGACCATGATCCAAGTCACTACTCTCCACAAATATTCAATAAGTATTAGAGTTTAAAGAAATATACATGAGAAAAAATGAAAGAAATTATACAAAGTAATACTGATGAATATATATTTTTCTCAGCATAATTGTTGAAATAAATTGATACCTATTCAATGAATTAAAAAATAAAATTAAAAAATCAATAATGAGATAGATTGAAATGAAAAAAATCTTCTTAGCAAAGGAAACAATAATGTGAGGAGAGAGCCTACAGATTGGGTGAAAATCTTTACAACATGTATCTGTGATAAAGCATTAATCTCTTGAACATAAAAAGAAATCAAAAAACATAACACCAAAAAAATAAATAAATAACCCAATCAATAAATGGGCTACAGAACTGAACAGATACTTCACAGAAGAAATACAATTGATCAATAAATATATGAAAAAGTGTTCAGTATCTCTAGGAATTAGAGAAATGCAAATCAAAACTACACTAAGATTTCATCTCACTCTGGTTATAATGGCAATCATCAAGAATGCAGCCAACAATAAATGTTGGCAAGGATATGGGGAAAAAGATACACTCATACATTGCTGGTGGGACTGAAAATTGGAAAGCCATATGAAAGCAGTATGGAGATTCCTCAGAAAACTTGGAATGGAACCACCATTTGACCCAGCTATCCCACTCCTCAGTTTATACCCAAAGGACTTAAATCACCATACTACATCAATGCAGCCATGTCAATGTTTACAGCAGCTCAATTCATAATAGCTAAACTATGAAACCAACCTAGGTGTTCTTAAGTAGATGAATGGATAAAGAAAATGTGCTATATATTTATATTCAGTGGAGTATTACTCTGCTTTAAAGAAGAGTGAAATTAAGGCATTTGCCAGTAAATAGATGGAGTTAGAGAATATCAAGCTAAGTGAAATAAGCCAATCACAAAAAACCAAAGGCTGAATGTTTCCTCTAATATGAGGATGCTAATTCACAATAAGGCAGGGGGCACTCTAGAAGAATAGCACTACCTGAGATTAGGTAGAGGGAAGTGAAGGGAGGGGAGGGGATATGGGGATAGAAAGGGTAGTAGAACAAAACAGACATTGTTACTGTATGTACATATGTGACTACATGACCAATATGATTCTACAACATGTACACTCAGAAAAATGGGAAATTGTATCCCATCTACATATGATATGTCAAAGTGCATAAATGCATGCTACTGTCATGTATAACTAATTAAAATAAATATATATTTTTTAAAAAGTAATATGCACAGTCGCCCTTCAATGCCCAGGGATATTTGTTTTAAACTGATCATGTTCTTCAAAGTAAGCTTGGTTACAGGAAGGGAGAAGAGATAAAAGGAGCCAAGGATTTCCAAAGAGTCTAAATGTTGATTCTTTCTTGGGGCATTTAAATTTCAATTTGTTGAAAACTCTGAATTGAAAATCTGAAGACCAAAATATGTACTTCCTCAAAGTAACAAAATGCTTTATTACTTCGTTAACATAATTATTAAAATGACAAATATTTATAGCATTTTTCTAAGACCATACTTGAAATCACTTAAGCATTTTTGTATATTGAGATTGCTTTGTATTTTTTAAATTACAATATATATATAACATTAATCTATAGTAAACAATACGAATTGAAAATTGGTAACATTATGTGAATGGTGCATCGTAAAAAGTAAAATTACAATTATAAACTTTGGCCTCTCTGTTATAACTAATCCTGAAGAATTTTTAAAACTAAGAAAATGATAATTTGAAGGAATAGAGGTGGTTCCTATGTCAACTGAGCAATATAATTCATTTGGAATTGATATAGCTAATACCAAATATAATTTTGTAGACCCTTTATATTTCAGTCTTTAAATTGTATTCATGAAAGTTATACACTTATTCAATACAGTGATGGAACCAATTTGAATACTTGTTTGGTATTTTTAGCTATCTATTATCTTTATTCAATTCTCCAATTATCCTCCTTAAATCTGAAAGTCAAACAAGATATAGATCCAACTGTTTTGTATTATGAGTTCTCTCTGCATCTCAAGCCTCCATATGCAATGCCCACCACCACTTGCAAAGTTTTAACTCCATAGTGTATTGTTTTAATGAGGCTTTTTTTGGCAAAGAAATGAAGTAACTGCTGATTTGAATGATCCCGTTAGCACTCTGCAACACAAAAATATTATGTAGTTAATTTTAGCCTTCGTATCAAAAAATAACAAATAATTCTATCATATTCTTGTTAAATTTGTGAATGGCAACTTGGTCCCCTGTTTAGCTATAGGGAGAGAAGATTAGTGATGGTAATGATCTCCAAATTCTATCTGTAGTGTTGTGGAGAGTTGAGTGTCTTTGTGAATGATTTGCCATCACTCTGATACAGAAGCTCTACTGCCTCTTATGCAATTTTTAATTTGTAGAAATATTATAAGAAACAAACAACACACAACATCAAAGCATTAGGTTTTGATCTGTCTTAAAGTCGGTATTCAGGATCTATTTAATGTTTAAAAATCAAGAAACTTACAATCTAGTTTAGTGGGCCGATTATTGACATGATTATCATATCATTCCAGCATTTTCTTAGTTTTCTGAAAAATGAAGTGGATAAGGTTTTGATATCTTCCCAGTCATAAATACTTAAAATACTCATAAGATAAAGTTTTCAGTGAATAAAACATCCATTTTCTGGTCTACTGTAAATGTAGGTCATATGAATATAAACAAGAGCTCCAGTGACAACCTAGTGACAAAACTGCTCAGATATTCTGTTTCCCAGAGTATGGTGGTAGTGAGCTCAGTTATGTGTTCTCTTTTGAAGCCCTGTGAACATTTTATTTCCAGGAGACTATAATTAATTCATCTCCTTTGTTTATTGACCACTATTTTTCTGACTTCTGGTGAAACCACTTTCTTCTCTCCAGCCTTAAGCAGGAAATTTCCTCAGCCCCTTGACCTTTTGTAAGGCATTGAAAAGTTGGTTCCCTTACCATAAAGTTTCTCTCCATCCCCATTTCTCTCAATATGGCGAGGGAGAGACTAAAAAATACATAACTTAAAAAACTAAATAATATATACATATAGTATATATGTGTTACATATATATTAAATATAAATATAGAAAATTTATTCCCTCTTTTAGATTAAATTATCTTGCCCATGTGAATGCACTTCACATTATACCTCTATATCTTACCTTTTCCAGAATACCTGTGTCCCAGTTTTCAACTGTCTAATAGACTTTACCATCTGAAAGTCCTTCCTGGTATTTCAACATTAACATGCTCAAAAGATTGTCTCTGAAACAAAATTTTTCTTGAATCCTTTTTTAGTTTATGGTTTAACCTTTTTCATGCCCCCCGCAAAAAAAAAAAAAAACCCAAAAAACAAAATTATACCCACTCAACACTTCGTTTTCAAACGATATCACATATACCCTTTATTCCCATTGCTACCATTGTAATTCAAAAGTCTGTCAATTTGCACCTGAAGATTGCTTTAGCATAATGAGTTTTCTCTTTGTCTCTATTCTTTCCATAATATCATATTTGGTCAGAAATTCCTTTTCAAACTTACTTCAATGTCAAGCCTCTCTTTGATGGTCCCAGTAAATATCTCAGACATTGATAAAATGTAGAAGAACACACTAAACACAATATTCTTAGTTTTTTTTATATTTAAAAAAATTAAAGTCTCTCCAAGAGTGGAGTGGCTAGAGATACAGCTCAGAACTCAGAACGTGTGCTTTGCTTTGTGTGAGGTCCTAGCTTCAATACACAGCATCACAATTAAAAAAAAAAAAAAAAAAAGTAAAACTGGTGAGTACTTTGCCCATCAGAGCACTTGGGTTCTTGTGCAATAAATGAGATTTAGGAGTATCCACAGAACATCATTTCTCCTGATCGTTGCCTGGCTGAGGTACATACGCTTATCACAAGGCTTTCATGTTGTTAAAAATGCCACTGTAGATTGGAAATTAAATTCGACTCTAGAGGAAGATGGCGGCGAAGGGAGTGCATCACCCCCGTGTGCCGCGTCACTGTGCGGGAGAGTGACGAGTTAAAACAGCTGAAGGCTGTCTTGTTGGGAATTTCCAGCGAAATTGAGGTGCTCCAGAATCTAGTGGAGGGATTTTCATCGCGCGAGGATCCGCTGCAGGGGCTTGGTGATTTCTCCGCATGGATGGTCGCATTGCTTGTTCGGCAGATCGCCCCGAGGCTGGAGTCTGTGGCGCGTGCTGGGAAGCGGTGAGGTGTCCTCGTGGGGGTGCAGCGCTGCGGATTCTGAGGGCTCCTGCCAGCGGTGCAAGGGCTGTGCTCAGTGCTGAGTTCTGGGTTTGAGATGGAGGAGAGAAGCGGTCCAGTTCAGTTCTCCACACCGGTCGGACCACGGAGGAGGCCAGCGGCAGCCATCTTGGAGAGCTGACGTGATCATCCCTGTTTTCTACTGATCTCATCTCATTCAGCTACGGAACAGGTGATTTCAGGCTGGTATTTGCCTGTGTCTCGCAGACAGATTGCTCAGGCTCAGGGCTAGAGAACCCGTGGAGACTACTTCTTGGAGCTTGCTCCTAGCAAAGCGTGCACCGAGCTCAGGGTGGCCGGGTTCTGGCTCCTGGAGCTGCTTTGGCCCAGGGCTGGGGAACCCGCAGAAACTGCTTCTCGGTCTGGGTCCTGCTGGGTGTTGTGGGGGCCAGAGGGGCAGAGTGGAGCTGCCGCCTGTGCCCAGAACAGGCCAAGCTACCCGCCGGCATGGTATCACGTCACCCCAACTGCAGCTGGGGCCAAAGAGAGCAGCTGCCCACCCCTGGAACAGGACCAGCGACCTGACAACGTGGTAGTCAAGTCACCCCATTTGGAGTAGGGGCCATGCAGAGCCGCCGCCCGAGCCTGCAATGTAGGCAGACCTGCAACCCACCGGCGGGACAGGCCCAGAGGCCTGCCAGCGTGGTGGACACTTCGCACCGAGGCAGACACATCACACTGGTTGGAGTGGGGGTGGAGCAGAGCCACTGCCTATGTCCGGAAAAGGCCCAGCGACCCGCCGGAGTGGCAGTCAGGTAGCCCCATTTGGAGTGGGGGCCGAGCAGAACTGCCGCCCGAGCCCGCAAGGTAGGCAGACCTGCGACCCACCGGCGGAACAGGCCCAGAGGCCTGCCAGCATTGTAGACACGTCACAACAATTGAAGTAGGGGCCGAGCAGAGCCACCACCAGCATCTGGATCAGGCCCAACGACCCGAGGGCGTGGTAGTCATGTCACCACAATTGGAGTGGGGGCAGAGCAGAGCTACCACCCGCGCCCGCAGGGTGGGCAGACCTGGGACCCACTGGCAGAGCAGGCCTAGCGGCCCGCCAGCGTGGTAGACAGATCACCCCAATTAGAGGAGGAGCACAGCCACTACCCGCCCTGCAAGGGAGATTTTTCAACTATACAAGAGCAATATAAATAAATAGGGGGAAAATTTCAAGAACACAACAGTTTCACCAAGCAGAAAGAAATGCGAGCAGTATGAAAAGACAAGGAAAGAAAGGACCACAAGCAATGCAGGTCAACTCAACTTTAGAAGAGGTAATAGCTGCAACAGATGGAATGTCAGATAAAGAATTCAGGATATACATGCTTCAGATGATCTGGAGACTCAAGGAAGACATGAGACAGCAAAATCGGACAATGAAAGATCACTTTGACAAGGAATTACATAAACAAATCCAGGAAGCAAAAGATCAATTATACAGGGAAATAGAGGTAATAAAAAACAAACAAATAGAAATCCTAGAAATGCAGGAAACAATAAACCAACTTAAAAACTCAATTGAGAATACTACCAGCAGAGTAGAACACTTAGAAGATAGAACATCAGACAATGAAGACAAAGTATTTCAACTTGAAAAGAACATAGACAGCTCAGCAAGACTGCTAAGAAACCATGAGCAGAACATCCAAGAAACATGGGATAACATAAAGAGACCAAACTTCAGAGTCATTAGGATACAGGAAGGCATAGAGGTCCAAACCAAAGGAATAAACAATCTATTCAATGAAATAAAATGAGAAAACTTCCCAGACTTGAAAAATGAGACAGAATCCCAAATCCTAGAAGCCTACAGGACGCCGAATGTGCAAAATCATAAGAGATCCACACCTAGACACATTATAATGAAGATGCCCAACATACAGAATAAGGAGAGAATTTTAAAAGCTACAAGAGAAAGGAAGCAGATTACATTTAGGGGTAAACCAATCAGGATAACAGCTGATCTTTCAACACAGACTCTGAAAGCTAGAAGATCCTGGAATAACATATTTCAAACACTGAAAGAAAATGGATTCCAACCAAGAATCGTGTATCCGGCAAAATTAAGCTTCAGGATGGAAGAAGAAATTCAAACCTTCCACGATAAACAAAAGTTAAAAGAATTTGCATGTACAAAACCATCTCTTCAAAAAATCCTTGGCAAAACATTACAGGAAGAGGAAATGGAAAATAACAATGAAAACCAACAGTGGGAGGTAGGACAGTAAAGGGGGGAAAGTAATCAAAGAGGAAAACAAATCAGGTTTAGTAACATTAATAAACAAATATGGCTGGAAGAACAAACCATATCTCAATAATAACCCTAAATGTTAATGGCTTAAACTCACCAATTAAGAGACACAGGCTAGTAGAATGGATCACAAAACAAGACCCAACAATATGCTGCCTACAGGAGACGCATTTGATAGGAAAAGATATACATAGACTGAAGGTGAAAGGTTGGGAAAAATCATATCACTCATATGGACTTCGGAAACAAGCAGGAGTGTCCATACTCATATCAAATAAAATAGATTTCAAGCCAAAGTTAATCAAAAGGGATAAAGAGGGACACTACATACTGCTCAAGGGAACTATACACCAACAAGACATAACAATAATAAATATATATGCCCCAAACAATGGTACAGCTATGTTCATCAAGCAAACTCTTCTCAAGTTCAAGAGTCTATTAGACCACCATACAATAATCATGGGAGACTTCAACACACCTCTCTCACCACTTGACAGATCTTCCAAACAATAGTTGAATAAGGAAACTATAGAACTCAATAACACAATTAACAACCTAGACTTAATTGACATATATAGAATATACCACCCAACATCAAACAGCTACACTTTTTTCTCAGCAACACATGGATCCTTCTCAAAAATAGATCATATATTATGTCACAGGGCAACTCTTAGACAATATAAAGGAATAGAGATAATACCATGCATCTTATATGATCATAATGGAATGAAAATGAAAATCAACGATAAAAGAAGGAAGGAAAAATCATGCATCACTTGGAGAATGAACAATAGGTTACTGAATGATCAATGGGTTTCAGAAGACATCAAGAAGGAAATTAAAAAATTCTTAAAGTTAAATGAAAACACAGACACAACATATCGGAATCTATGGGACACATTGAGAGCAGGTCTAAGAGGAAAATTCATTGCTTGGAGTTCATTCCTTAAAAAAAGAAAAAAACAACAAATAAATGATCTCATACTTCATCTCAAAATACTAGAAAAAGAAGAGCAAAACAACAGCAAAAGAAGTAGAAGGCAAGGAATAGTTAAAATCAGAGCTGAAATTAATGAAATCAAAACAAAAGAAACAATTGAAAAAATGGACAAAACTAAAAGTTGGTTCTTTGAATGAATAAATAAAATCGACAGTCCCTTAGCCATGCTAACGAAGAGAAGAAGAGAGAGAACTCAAATTACTAGCATACGGGATGAAAAAGGCAATATCACAACAGACACTTCAGAAATAGAGAAGATAATCAGAAATTATTTTGAATCCTTATACTCCAATAAAATAGAAGATAGTGAAGGCATCGATAAATTTCTTAAGTCATATGATCTGCCCAGATTGAGTCAGGAGGATATAGACAACCTAAACAGACCAATAACAATTGAGGAAATAGAAGAAACCATCAAAAGACTACCAACTAAGAAAAGCCCAGGACCGGATGGGTATACAGCAGAGTTTTACAAAACCTTTAAAGAGGAACTAACACCAATACTTTTCAAGCTATTTCAGGAAATAGAAAAAGAGGGAGAACTTCCAAATACATTCCATGAGGCCAACATCACCCTGATGCCTAAACCAGACAAAGACACTTCAAAGAAAGAAAACTACAGACCAATATCTCTAATGAACCTAGATGCAAAAATCCTCAATAAAATTCTGGCGAATCGGATTCAAAAACATATCAAAAAAATTGTACACCATGATCAAGTAGGATTCATCCATGGGATGCAAGGCTGGTTCAATATACGGAAATCAATAAATGTTATTCACCACATCAATAGACTTAAAAATAAGAACCATATGATCATCTCGATAGATGCAGAAAAAGCATTCGACAAAGTACAGCATCCCTTTATGTTCAAAACTCTAGTAAAATTAGGGATAACAGGATCTATGGCTATGATCTACATACTATGGCTATGATCTACATACTGTGGGGTCGGGCTCCAAATTCCTCAATAGGACACCCATAGCACAAGAGTTAATAACAAGAATCAACAAATGGGACTTACTCAAATTAAAAAGTTTTTTCTCAGCAAAAGAAACAATAAGAGAGGTAAACAGGGAGCCTACATCCTGGGAACAAATCTTTACTCCTCACACTTCAGATAGAGCCCTTATATCCAGAGTATACAAAGAACTCAAAAAATTAGACAATAAGATAACAAATAACCCAATCAACAAATAGGCCAAGGACCTGAACAGACACTTCTCAGAGGAGGACATATAATCAATCAATAAGTACATGAAAAAATGCTCAAAATCGCTAGCAGTCAGAGAAATGCATATCAAAACCACCCTAAGATAACATCTCACTCCAGTAAGATTGGCAGCCATTAGGAAGTCCAACAATAACAAGTGCTGGCGAGGATGTGGGGAAAAGGGTACACTTGTTCATTGTTGGTGGGACTGCAAATTGGTGCAGCCAATTTGGAAAGCAGTATGGAGATTTCTTGGAAAGCTGGAAATGGAACCACCATTTGATCCAGCTATTCCCCTTCTCGGTCTATTCCCTAAAGACCTAATAAGAGCATGTTACAGGGACACTGCTACATTGATGTTCTTAGCAGCACAATTCGCGATAGCAGGATTGTGGAACCAACCTAGATGCCCTTCAATAGATGAATGGATAAAAAAAATGTGGCATTTATACACAATGGAGTATTACTCTGCATTAAAAAATGACAAAATCATAGAATTTGGAGGGAAATGGATGGCATTAGAACAGATTATGCTAAGTGAAGCTAGCCAATCCCTAAAAAACAAATACCAAATGACTTCTTTGACATAAGGGGAGTAACTAAGGACAGGGTAGGGACAAAGAGCTGGAGAAGAAGAATAACATTAATAAACAGGGATGAGAGGTGGGAGGGAAAGGGAGAGAGAAGGGTAATTGCATGGAAATGGAAGTTGATCCTCAGGGTTATACAAAATTACATATAAGAGGAAAGGAGGGGTAAGAGAAGAATAATACAAGTGGAAAAAATGATTTACAGTAGAGGGGGTAGAGAGAGAAGAGGGGAGGGAAGGGGAGGGGAGGGGGGATAGTAGAGGATAGGAAAGACAGCAGAATACATCAGACACTAGTATGGCAATATGTAAATCAATGGAAGTGTAACTGATGTGATTCAGCAATCTGTATACGGGGTAAAAAGGGGAGTTCATAACCCACTTGAATCAAAGTGTGAAATATGATATATCAATAACTATGTAATGTTTTGAACGACCAACAATAAAAAAAGAATAAAAAAGTAAAACTGGCTCTGAAAACCAGCCGCTTTGCCTGTGGAGACAATATACTTGATCTAGCACAGAAGCTGAAAAATCTAACAATGTTTTTCCCATTTTCTTCCCTCCAAGAAGCAAATGGGAAAAGCCAGAAAAAATCAACAGGGAAATCCTGCATATGAGAGCCATAGAAAGACATGATAATCTTTCTGTGCTTTCCTGGCTGACCACAAAGCTGCACATATGTGTAGAGGAAATCTAAGCAAACTCAACAGAAAGTAAAGAGCAGAATAGTTGAGTGAACTTTGAAATGTGCTCCAAACACACTGTAAAAGGATAATTACATCCTGTTTTGTTGTGTTTGAAGATAACATGTGATTAGTTACTGTGTGACCACTAAGTTATGTAGAGACCAGGAAAATCCCCTAGGAAGCCAAGAAAAACAGGCTAAAATTGGATTGTTCAAACAATATTAAGCAGAGACATTAGTGGTTGCACACCATAAGAAAGAGGTCTTTCGGATTTATTTCATATTCGATTAAACTGTGATTTCTAAATTCATTATGTAAATTCCAACTGGATATTTATTTGAACTTTTCATGAATGTTTTATACTTAATATTTCCAAAGTGGAAATTTTGATTTTGTTTTCCAAATTTTGTTCCCATTGTTTGCTCTTCTTTGTTTAAGCAATGGCACAAATATTTACTCAATTTTCCAAAGCACATATTTAAGGGTTATTTTTTATTCTCTTCTCATATCAATTCATGATTAATTCTGGCCTTTTCAACCTCCAATAGAAATGTATATTTCCATTTCTACTGGCAGAGATTTAACATTGATTATTGTTGTCTATTGCCCTGGCCTACTAAAAAAAAAAAAAAAAAAAAAACAAAAACAAGTGCTTATGAGTTGCTTTGTTTCTTTCTCCTCTATTCTACCTTCCCATACTAAATTTGAACCTCATTTTACTTTAGCTATTAAAATACCTGAAGTTATTTTCTTTTTCAAGGCCTGTGTGCATACTGTAAACTGAAAAATTCTTTGCCCATCCTATCTTTGTTCTTCATGTGATCTATATATTTCATCCTTATTATGATTCCTGCTCCAAAAAGACTTCTTAACTTATCTCAGTCATTGAAACATCTTTCCTATATAACCATATTGCTATTTTAATTGTTCAAATTCTTTTTTTTCTCCATAACGCTTACAATTATTTGTCATTATTTTATTTAAATATTTCATCCATCTCTCCCGTAAAATAGGGAGATCCCCTTGGTACAGACAATGTGTGTTTTGTTCACCATTTTTTCCCAGTGTTTGGAATAGAGTTTACTGCATATTAGGTTCTCAAAAAATATTTCGGTGACTTACTATATTATGCAGATTATATTCCTGCTTCCCCAGGAATAGAATCCAAGGTTATATGCCCCATTACTTTTGTTTTTGTCAGTACATTCTCCTTAATGTGCAGAGGTGGGCAGTAGATATCAAGTAGGCAAATTCATTATGCACCAAGAATCAATAGATACCAAGAAAGATTGAGACATAAAGCTGTTCATTGTTCAGGTTTAGAATTTTTGGAAATCTCTGATGAACTACATTGTCCTTGACAGAGTTCATAGGAGAGCTGAGCATATAAGAAGAGTTTGAACCATGTAACCTCACTCAGTGTAAGAGATATACAGTCATGAGATAAGAGCCAACATGAGTTAGGGTCATAAGAGGAAGACTGGACAGCACATGGATGGCTGTGGAGAGGAAGTAAAAGCACAGTCAGTGTAGGTAATGAATGATCAAGTAGGAATGGGAAGATGGGGCTGGTATGAAAGGAAGGGAAACAAAATGCTAATACCTTCAGAGTCCTACCCTCTTCTCCAACCAATTACCAAAGTTACATCCCTTGGGTGGGGGAAGAGTTATTAATGAATGCCTCCTGGGTCACTTCTTTCCAGCCAGTACCCCAGGAAGGCTCCTTCCCCACCTTTAGGCCCATCTTGTTCACAAAGGCAAAGTGGGAACACAAGGGAGCATAAGAACAAAGGAAATATAAGATCTATAAAAGGGGCAGGACACTCCCACTCCTCAGCACCAGCTCTGGGTCCAAGCTACTCTCCAGAGGAGTCTACTATCTCAGTTCCATCTCTTTCTTAAATAAAACTTGCTTTCTACTCTTTCCTCTGTGTCTGGGTGTTCAATCTTCAATATCAGGGGAACTTGTTATGCTCGAATTCAGAATCCCCAAAAGACCACCAGAGACCAAGATTGATATAAGCAGCAAATATGTGTTTATTGGGAGCTAGCTTGGTTCTCCACGTGCACACAGCAACTGGTGATGCTGAGAGGCCCCGAGCCCAGGGTTTGCAGCAGTTTTATACACTCTTTGGGGAAGGCAGGGACTTCACATACATCATAGCATCTCTTATCAAATCATCATACACTGTGGGAAAATCATAAAACAACTCTAAAACATGATTAGCACATTCACTGGTGGGAACAGGTTAGGTAAGGGTGATTTGTTAGTACAAAAGGGGGATTCATTTGACCTGATTGGTTTAAGCCATGAGGGGAGTATGTGCTGAACCTACATGGTTTCCCAACATGTTATCAACCACCATAAACTACTGGGAGGGTCATCTGGCATTCCAGGTATTTTCCCTATCTCATGCTGATTGGTGGTTGCTAGGGGGTTGCTATGGGTTCCCACCTAGCCTGACTGAGTCAGGGACACTTGGCTCTGCAGATCTCTCCTGTTATTTGTAGATAAACAACTCAGCAGAGTGAGTATGTGCCTAGGAGTGCTGTGGGTCTTTCCAAGGACAAGGATCAATCCCCCTTCCTTGGACAGGCTTTGCTCTGAGGTAGAGCCTGGTTTTTCAAACTGACCTGGATCCTGGTTGATTCTCATCACCAACACTGGTATTATCTCCATCTAGAAATCCTTTCTGTCCTGGTCACTGGGAAAGCTTCTTTGGGAACACTATTTGACAACACGAAATGAGCATAAACTAAAGAGGTGTTCAAATACATTTAGAGAATCTCCACAAAAGTCCAAAATTAACCTACATTATGTTTCTTTCTATTTTGACCTCTCCTGAAGCTTGAGCCCTGGAACAGGAATTTCTAGAAGTGACATAGAAGTAAGGAAGAAGGCTGCTACAGAAAGTATGCTAAGATACAAAACATGAATTTAAACTGAGAAATGAACTTTCTTGTAAGGCAAGTCATACTATTGCCATTTTGCACAGGAAAGAAAACAGAGCTTATGAGTTGCTTTGGTTCTTTCCCCTCTATAGTCATGAACTAAACGGACAAAGTACTTTCCCAAACTCCCCAGTCCTCCAGGAAGAACTCATTCCCTGTTGTCCTGCTCCTAGAGCGTAATATAGTTTGTGCTATTTATATAAATTAGGAGCATGTTTTAGTCAGCTTTTTCAATGCTGTTACTTAAAGACCAGACCAACACAATTGTAGAGGAGGAAAAGCTTATTGATAGCTCACGGTTGGTTTCAGAGGTCTTAGTCCAGAGAAGGCAGGCTCCATTCCTTGGGGCTGGAGGTGAGGCAGAACATCCTGGTGGAAGAGTATGGGGGAGGAAAGGAGCTCACAAGGTGATCAGAAAGCAGAGAGCAGAGAGAGACTCCACTCTCCAGAAACAAAATATGCAACCCATAGCCACGCCTCCAATGAACCACTTCCTCCAACCACACCCCACCCCAATCACCATCCAATTAATCCCACCAGGGATTAATTCACTGATTAGGTTAATGCTATAATCTAATGTTTCTCCTCCAAAACTTCTTGCATTTTCTCACATGTGAACTTTTGGGGGACCTTACTTCCAAAGTACAACAGAGTACATTTTGAGCCTCATGAATTCAGCCTCATGACCTATTGTCATTCTAACAAACCAATCCTGTTTTTGGAGATAGAATCAGGGAACATCCCATTTTTTTTCATATTCTAAATCATACTCTAATCTCCAAGATCAACTGCTAATTTATCTATTGTCAAATATTTTGCCTCATAATGAATGCAGAGAAACCTATTACCTGAGTTCATTTCATACAGCCACTTTGGCCTAATGGTACTTGTAAATAAAGTCTTTGCATAATGAGCAATATTTATAAAAGCCAATTATCACTAATGTGTGTGACCTTTTGGCATCAAGTAGGTTAATAACATTTCAAATGTGGACCAAATTACATAGGGCTAAAATAAAACTTAGATATGATAAAAAGAAAGTCTTCTGTATACATAAAAATGAAGGTTATTTTCTATTTTGGCTGAACTTTTACAAAGTATTAATTAGATATGTGATTTCAATTAAAAATTCATTCTGGCCTATTTTCAAATAAAGAACATTAAGCAGGAATCATGTGAAAATGGTTAACTAGATACAAGAGCCTTATATTTACCAAGTAATGTCTAATGAAGCAGAATTAACCTTAACATTAAATCCTAAGGTTCAGATATTTCAAGAACATTAATTTGCGAAATACCATATACAGCTTATCTAAAGATTGCCACAAGGTTTTGAGTTTTTAGCCGGGGCACAATGGCACGTGCCTATAATGCCAGCAGGCTGAGGCAGCAGGATGGCAAGTTCGAAGACAACCTTAGCAATTTAGCCAGGCACTAAGCAACTCAGTGAGACCTGTCTCTAAATAAAATACAAAAAAGGGATAGGGATGTGGCTCAGTGGTTAAGTGCCCCTGAATTCAATCCCCAGTACCAAAATAAAAAGATTTTGAGTTTTTGTTGATTCCTATGCAGTCAATATTAATAAACTATAATTAACAGTAATAATACTTAATCCATTTGAATTTTGACTTAACTTTTAAAATGACCATAATAAAGTGTTGCCATATATTTAATTCATTTTTTATTACGTTATCAAACTAATTTAATTTACCTAATGCTGGTATAACTCCAGTTCATTCTATTAAGGCACTTTCATTTCTTTATATTGTATTTTAAATTGTTTATTTACAGTTAGGCTGCCATATTAGATGATATTTAGCATTATTATATATGGGATAACAGAACTGATTCTGTATTGTACAGTAAAGTACTAACAAGATATACTAGGTCTAACTTTTGCTTCACTATTATATTCTATCCTATTTGAATTATTAGGGATCAAAATTCAATTCTCCAAAACAGAAATAGAATATCAAATATTTTTCAACACTGATAATATTACCTACCATAGGTTTGCTTTTGTCTATCTGGTCTAATCCTGGACTAAACTGCCTAGGTAGTTAACTGCTCAGAATAGTCCACTCACATCTTCAGCTGTCTCTTCACTTTTTAGTGACCTTAACCCCATGTGACCTGAATTTTCACAATTACTGAGTGAATACTATTCACACCTCTGGCCTTCCACCTTGGCATCCCAGGCTGCTATTTTATTTCCATTCATCAATGATCTGTGTAAATTATTTTCTTGCTGACAAAATCACATATCCAATATTCTCAACACTTTAGTTTGGTAACCAATAACTAATGTAGCAAAATAAGTATAAAATTTTAATTTTTAAACACCTGGCAGCTGGACACAAAGGTGTATGTCTGTTCTTCCAGCAGCTCAGGAGACTATTAGCAGGAGGATCACAAGTTCAAAGCCAGGCTCAGCAACTTAGCAAGGCCCTGAGCAACTCAGTAAGACCCTGTCTCTAAATAAAATATAAAAAAAGGGCTGGATATTTGGCTAAGTAGTTAAGTGCCCCTGAGTTCAAACCTCAGTGCCCAAAACAAAAACAAACAAAAATCTGGTTATGTGCAAGCCCACTAGGAGATATGTGCATGTTATAGAATATTACTTTCTAAACACATATGAAGTCTAGTGGTGAGGCACAATATATAGAGTAAAGAATAATAAATGCTGTAACTATAAGGTGATGCTAATGTTAGGCCTTATTTATGATTCCTGATTCAATGATTCTTGCTGCTCAGATATTTACAAAATGATTTTTCATATAATTAATTTGATATCATGAATAAATTATACTTTACTCTTTATACTGAGAAAAAGTTCTACAAATGAAATGTGAACAGTTTGGGGGAAGATTGGGAATAAGTCAAATGAGTTTATTTAAACACAGCAAGTAATGAAATTTCTAATAAAATCATAAAATGTCTACATTGGGAAGCAATAGTAAGTCCTAGAAATAAGATCAAAACTTGCACATTGAAATCTGATTATATGTATTCAGACAAGGTTAGCTGAGTCCATAAAGGACAATAAAACCTTATCATGAAAAAAATGTTACTGTAAGCATATCATATTAGTGAAAATAATGTTCAATAAACTAATACAGCATGACACAATCAGAAGAATCAATCAAAAGTATGAAAGTTAATTCCACCATCTTTATATAAACATAAGTATATTTAATGACGAGGACCATACACTTTGAAGGTAGAATTTAAACATTGTCATGGGCTTTAGTCTTTCATCATGAGAGATAGGAGCTTTTAGAAGAAGATTACAAAAGGAAATAATTTAGGTCAAAACAGGTTTTTAAATAGCTTCAAATACCCATTGTTTAAGTATTACATCCATGTACAGTGTCATCCGCCACATTATTCTCCTCATCCTGACAATCTAACAAGACTTTGTTTTTATCATCAAAAAGCTTTGTCAAATGTGCTAAAAAATATATACTATCTAAATTGAATATAGCAAGTAATGATGTCAGTAATTTTATTTCTGCCCCAAATGTTTCTTTTTTGCTCCTTTCTCAATTTTGTAACTTTTCAGATTGCTTCACCAACTTTTTAAGCTCGAGGTCAGTAGGCTGAAATGCTCAGAGACAGTTAACTTATAACTCAAAGCCTGAAGACTGTATCATACTCTCTCAGAGGGATCAAACATCTTTATAAACACAGCTGAAGGGCAGAGGGGGGGGGGAAATGGGTCAACATTTTTGTGTTTGTGCTATTTTCAGTGGAAATATCCCTTTTACCAAAAACCTCTGAACAGAAGTTAGCTATCAGTTCTGTAGGAGTCATCACATGGCTAAGAGCAAAAGACAAAGCTCATGGTGGAGCAGAGGAAGCCGTCTGTGCTGGTGTTAGGAGATGGTAGGCTTTGGACTCAGAAGTATTCTCCTCAAGCTCTGCATTCCTTCCTTGAAGCATTCATCCCACGCATCCCAACACATGAAATCTTTTCTCTACATCATTTGTTCTTTTTTTCAGATTTTTTGTTGAACTATAATATAAAGAACTTATAAGTAAATTGGTAAGTACAAGTTATAAATCAATTGCTCAGTCTTCACAAAAGGAACAGAACTTTGTAACCAGCATCTGGATGAAAAAACAGAATATTCAAACACCCCAGAAAAAAAAGAAGTAATATGTTGAAAGTAACATTTTTATAAAAGAAGCATGGGTATGTTAATTACAATAGAGAGGAGAAAGGTAGTACCTTTCCCAGGTATATGTGTGTAATGACTCTATGATACACCATTTCCCAAAGTAGGATTATGGATGACTTCCTAAGGCATGTTTTTGCAAGTGTTAAAAAGCTATTGTAATAATAATAATTTTGTAACACATTTAACCAGGGCTAGTCTAATAGTTTTATCACCTAAAAGATTTGTACAAACTCAGACTCTAGGGTCTACTACCAGATGATGCTCAAGTCAGAAGAGGAATGAGGAAAACATTTCATTTCTCTTCTGGACATAGATGGACATATATGTTCTGAAGAAAACTCAGTTGGGTTAACACATGGCCTCTTTCCAACTTTTCTACTTTTTCCTCCATGGAGGGAGTCACTGATTGATAAAGTTTGGACAAATGAAGTGCTAATAGGAATTCTGCCCTTGTCTTAGAAGCAAGTAGAACTGGTTTTGTGAATGTGCCACACAAAACCTATCACTGAGAAGAGAGGCCACCTTGATGTAATGCACTGCTGTGGTTGTCTTGGAATTTCTTAATAATTTTCTTTGAAATTGTGTTCAGAACATGCAGTCTGGTGGGAAAATGGAGCTGGCATGTGAGCGGAGGAGATAAACACAGTTTGCATTCCCATCATTGTTGCTGTCCTGTCAGCCTATACTATTCACAGTACCCCATGAGCACAGGGCTCCTGTGGACCCTCCATGCACAAGAGTCCAGCATGATTCAAAGTGAGATCAAGGTACGCCTGTTAACATCTTGCACTGAAAAGGAGAGATGCTGACCACCTCCAGGGGCCAGTTTTCCTTGACAACCAGAGCTTCCTTTGAATGCAGAAAGAAGACATTCAAAAAAAAAAAAAAAGGCAAAACTGAAGAAGCCTTTTATATCCTTTATTGTTCATATTACCTGTCTGTATTAGGCAACCACTGCACTAAAATGATGATACAGAAGCAAGGGAGAAAATAAAGTAACCCTAAGATTGTGTTTCTCTTAATGATTCCTTATTCATCAGTAAGCCAAACGCAGAGCGTGGTAGAGAGTGAACCTATGAAAAAGCAAAATAAAACCACTAAATTAGCTTTAGGCATCATTTACACAGGTGTAGTACAAACAGATTACATATGTATGTAGGAATTGTGCAATTTTGATAGTTTTTATGACTGAATTAAATTCTCTTTTCACTAATAATTGGCATTTATAATATAAAAATAATTGTCAAATTTAGGTTAATAATTTAAAATTTTACTTTTTAACTAGAATGGCATTAAATGATAAAAATTACTATAACTGAGAAAAAAAGATCATGCAAAAAAAGGAAAAAATATGTTTCAGGACCTGTAATGGTATTTTTCCATTTTTTTTTTCTTTTTCTTTTTACCCAGCAACACTCAACTACTGAGCCATATCCCCATCTCTTTTTTTTTTTGTATTTTATTTAGAGACAGAGGCTCACTGAGTTGCTTAGGGCCTCGCTAAATTGCGGAGGCTAGATTTGAATTTGTTATTCTCCTGCCTCAGCCTCTTGAGCCACTGGGATTATAGGCATATGCCCCAGCACCTAGCGATTTTTCCAACTTTTTAAACAAGCAACCATCCATTTTCATTTCACACAAGGCCTCACATAGACTAGCTGACCCTGGAGGCAAGGATTCTGCTCTGCCCCTTCAAAGAGTGCATCCAACAGGGAAGCCTGCTATTATGACTAGGTGGGTAATTCTACTTCTTTTCCTGATTAAGCAAGCCATTTGATGTTGACACTGAGCTGTATTCTCCAACCTTGTTTTCCTAAGTAATAAACAAAGTATTTGGGATGTGTTTGCTACTTTTTTATTGTATTTTTCCATTGGTTCTAAAATCAAGCTGGAAAGAACAATGCTATTTTTTGAGCCTTCACAGAGACCCTAACATCTGCATGTGGGAAGATCCACAGATGTATCTGATTAATTCCCACCTCCAGAAATGATGGAATCTTCATAAAATTCATGGATTGTACCACAGTCAATTTCCTTATACTGAAATTATACTTTGTGAAAACCAGGTGAAGTTGTACTTGTGACTTGCTTGTTCATTCTTTTGCAACTTCCTATGAGTCTATAATTATTTAATAACAAAGTAAAGATAATAATAATTACAAATTTATTACTTTTATTTTAATGAAACTACTACATGTTGGGTATTTGCCTGAACCAAATAGTATTTAACTTAATAATAACAGTTAATTGTTAGTACACTGAATATGTGCCAAATGTTACATTAACACTGAATGTAGTATGAGTAATGCTTAAGTAGTGGGTATCCAATGAAGATTTGAATAAATACATAAGTTAACAGGTAAATAAATTGCATTATTTCAAGCCACAAAAGCAGATAAGGCACTACTGTATTTTTATAGCCATTGAAAGGAACAAAATTACAAAATGTGTTTTATTTTATTGGCTGAAAAGAATTAGTAATACCACAGAATTCATAATAAGATTTGACTTGAACTGTTAGTTCAGTGCTAAGCTACTGTATTTATTTCCCAAAGTTCAAAAATAATTTTGATTAAATTGCAACCATCTTTCAGGAATATGAAATTCCAATTATAAAGTCAATATTAGTAATTTCCTTTGGCTTATATTGAACAACACATTGACTCATGAAACCAAGTGTTTCAATAATCATTTCCATTTTAAAGCAAGATAACCAACCAATCTCTGTGTTCAATAAAGGCCACTCCTCAAAAAACGGAATTTTGGAAAACGAATACCAAAGTTAATGGCCTGGTAATTGTTTTAAAACATTATTCAGTGATGTGTGAATTTATTTGTTGAAACATAAATAAAATATCAATTGTTATAGTACATGGTTACACTTTTAGAAAAATTAGATTATTAAAAGAGTTCAATTTTGTTGTCAATATTTAGAGAAAAATATCCCTTAGTAAGTATAAGAATTCAGATTATGTAGTTGTACAATATGTTTTTAATTTTAGGTAACATTTGCCTTTATTACTAAAAATACATATTCTATCTATAATTTCAAGATGTTCTACTATATTAAATCCTCACTCAACTCACAAATAGTTTTTTAAAACTTGTGTTAATCCATTTTTTCATTACTATAACAAAATATCTAAGGCTAGGTTACATTACAAAGAAAAGAAATTTATTTTGGCTCCTGGCTCTGGAGATTCTGAAGATTCAAGATTCACAGAACACATCTGTTACTGGCCTTCTTGCTGCCAGATTCCTGAGGTGCTGCAGGGCAGCACAGAGCAAGAAGAGGGACCATGCATATGGGTGTGTGTATGTATATGACTGATGGCCTGCCGACCCTTCTTTTCTCTCTCTCCCTCCTTTCCTCCCTTCTACTCTCTCTTCATCTTCTCATAAAGCCTCAGAATTTCAACCATGGAGGCTCTACCCTGATAACTTTATTTAATTGTAATACTTTTTCAAACACTCCACCTCTAATGCACACCATATATTGTTTTTACCCTCTTAATAGCTCACAATGGGGATTAAATTTCAGCACATGAACCATTAGAGGACACAAACCATATCCAAATCCAGCAGTACAGTAAACTGTATACCTTTTCTTCAAATGAGGCTTAAACTTTTGTTTCCATACTTCCATTATAATGGCTTGGCTCAATGCATTCATTCTATCCATGATAACGTTCTTTCTTCTTTATATGTAACAAAATCACCCTATGTTTTAAATTTATCTTAGCAATAAAAACTCATAGGTATGATCACCTGTGTGCAAGGAGTTGTGACAAACTGCTACTTACAACAATTTGGTGGATACACTTATCAACTTTACAATTGAGGAGACTCAGTGTTTGAAAAAGGTAAGTAATACATTAGTCAGCTTTCCATTGCTTGACAAAATACCTCAGTTAGGTAACTTAAAGAAAGAAAAGTTCATTTTGACTCAAAGTTTCATAGATTTCAGTCCATGGGTGGATTGTACTATTGTTTCAGGGCCTGTGGCAAGGCAGAAAATCATGATAGGAAGCCTGTGGTAGAGCAAAGCTGCACATCTCCAGGGTAGATGTGAAGCAAAAGAGAAAGACGTGGAGAGTCCAGTGACTTAACTTGCACTAAGCCCTATTTCCTATAGGTTTCATCACAGGCTGATGACCAAGGCTTTATCATATGGACCTTTGGGAGATAAATTTAAGATCCAAATTACAGTTAAGCAGCTAGCCTACAATGCTACATAGTTCAAACCCAAAACATTCTATGTAAGAAATCTGAGTATTCAGTTGCGGAATATATGTGGCTACATGGGAAGGGACAGGGGGACAGTCATTCTCACCAAGGTGCTAGGCATGTGAGTGAGACCAACTGGTTTTTTCAAGATCAGGTGCTAACCAAGCCAGTAATTAATCATAGTCAATGTCACATGGAGATGAATAATTTTTTAGTTGAGCCATTTCTAAAATCCCCACCCGTAATATGACAAGATCTAAGAAAACATAAGCCCCAAGAGAGTTCACTGTCCAGCCAACCCTACCAATTGATATGTTAGATGATAGAGGCTTACCTTCTTCCTTCTTTAATTTACTCATTGCATTAAGAATGGAAAACTAGAAAATTATCTGCAAGTTTGACAAATAAATCACCTTATTTTTCAGTATATTAAATCTTGTCTCTTTTCTGGAATTCTATTTTAGTTGTAGTATAAAGTATGTCATTCTTTATTTAAAGATTTAATTATTCTTTCATTAAAGTTTTCAAAGCTAAGAGAGTGAAAACTCGTTTGAAGTATCCTTAAAATATACTTTGAAAATAATGTATGTTCTTCTATACTTTGGAGTCCTAACATCAATTTGATTTCCCACATAGATTGCTAAAATGGTGCTATCCAGAGTACTAAACACAATCATTTTTACAACTCCCAAAGGTAAATTCCCAGCACAAAAGTCAAATTTTGAAAGTAATTTAGAAGTTAAATTGAAAAGCCAGCAACATGTCAAACTAGGTCCCTTTATTTATTTTTACTTTCTCTTCTTTGATTATATTTATTTTTGCCTTTCTTTTCCCTTAAGGAAATATCTGTATTACTCAGTTTTTTAAATGAAAGCTTCTCTAATTAGTGCAGACTATGATTTTTAAATAAGAAGTTAGGAAAGATTACTTAGTATGGAAAAGGCATTCATGTGTAAAAGTTCAAAGTATGCAGATGATTTTATCATTAATGGATCGCTTGATGCTTATATGAAAGTAACAGGCAGGTACCAAATTATCCTTATTTCCTTCTATCATGGAGCCTGAAATAATGGCTATCTGGACTTAATCTTTCAATTACTTGAGGCCATTTAAGCACCAGTTATCCCCAACTATAATTTAAAATAATCATTTTTTCTGATAACACAAATACTTAATTTCTCCAAACCCTTCTGATTGAAATGGATGGTTTAAGTGTTGAGAGGCATTCTTTACTTGGTTTGAGAAATAAGAGTAGAGAGTGAATCCGCAGTTACCTGTTTTGGTTATTTTCTGGGAAAAGTTCCTTCATCACCAGGAATATTGATCTGTATCTCAAATTTTACACAAGTGAGGGAAGAAATATCCCCAAGATCTGTTTGATATTCCACACTGAAATATGAGAGATCATCTAAATCACTATTTCTGACAAGGCTGACGGGCAGCTGAGAACATGAACTTAAAAATCAAACTAACTTGTGTTGAAATCTCGGCCTTGTTATTCATTGTCTATAATTCTCAGCCTCAGTTCTCACACTTGTAAAATGATGAAAATGATAATTGAACCTATTTTCCACTTACTCTAAAAAAAAAAAAAAAAAAAAAAAAAAAAGAAAAGAAAACCTATTGGGCATCTACTAGGTGGTAGATATTTTTCCATTGAAAACAGAGTGTGAGGGAAGCTGGTTTTCCATTTGTGCTGGCAGGGGCCTGTGCAGTCTGTCTGTAGGCCTCTGGGAAGGAAGCCCTTACAGTGTTGGCAGCTTATCACAGCAGGGATACCTACCTCTCCAAGGGTCACAGCCAGCAAAGCTGGATTCTTCTCCACTGCTGTCAAGCATTGTGTTGCAGCCCTAAATGGCAGACTATGCCCTCCAGTGTCACAGCAGACCCCAGCAGCTCACCACTAACTTCTTTTTCAGGTCCTTGTCTCACAAATCCAAAGAATGAATTCATGGGACAATGAAAGGCGACAGTGAAGGGAGTAGGATGTTTTCAAGTGTGAAGAATTAGAAACAGAACTCTTGCAGTGGCAAGAGGAGACCCGAGAGCAAGTTGCCACCTGAGTATGCTAGTCTATGGGTTTATATAGAGCTTAGGTCAATGTTATTGGTCCAAATTATGGTAATCAGGGTTTGGAAAAGTACTAGTGCTATTAATTAACCCTTGAGTCTGAATTTCCATTCAGGTCTGGCCCCTTTCTGTTTTCTCTCCACTTGTGGTTAATCCCAGCTCTTCCCAGGAGATTGAAGTCACCAGATTGTAGATTCTGAGGGTTTCAGGGCTGTGTGCTGTATGGAACAGGCTTCCATACCAGGCCTGACCCAGGCAGTCACAGGCTAATTGGTCAGCACACCCTGACTTACCAGGATTCAAGCCCATACCATCACAATTGGTGGGCTCTTGCTCACCACCTGAGGTGCAGCCCACTGCTCTGCAGCTTGGGGAGAACAGCTCGGCTTCTCCATATGCTAGAGATACAACAATGAATACAGAGAACAAAATACATGAAACATTCTATTTTGAGGAAACAGACAACGTATAGAGGTCAAGAATTGCTATGGAGAAAAATAAGCAGAAAAATTGTTTAGAGACATTTGGGAAAAGATATCATTGAAATTTTATTGAGAATGTGATATTTGAATAATGTCCGAAGGAGCTGAGATAGAGAACCATTAGCCTTGTATACTATAAAATACAACAAGCACAAAACCCTAGTTCCAGTTCAAAAGACAAGTACATGGGAAGATTGAGAGGTAGCATGTATGAGTGCTCCATTACCGAATGCTTGCCCCCAGGTGTATAGTGATAGAGGCCTGGGAGATTTATATGTCCTTCTGCTGTCAAGTAGAGTCCAGTAAATTTTGGTTTTTGAAAATAAGTGTCATAAAATTTCAACAAATTGAATTTAATGATCTAATTGAATATTATTGATTAATCATCGGGCAGCATCCTATCTATTAAAAGGAAAAGCACATCCATGAAGGGCTAGTTTTATAGACAAAAAAGGCTGATGAAAGCAGAAATAAGAAACGAGAAAAAGATTAATTCTTTCAAAGCTATTTTCTATGTTAGCTTATGGCTACTGTAACAGAATATCTGAGATAATTGACTTAAAAAGAAGAAAGATTTATTTTGGCTCGTAATTTTAAAGGTTTCAGTCCCTGGCCCACGGTTGCTGTACTTTGGGACTTTTGTTGAGGTAGCACAGAATGGCAAGGAGCATATTGTAGAGCAAAACTGTTTTACTTCATGGCCTTAAACCAAAAAAAAAATAAATAAATAATAATAAGAAAAGGAAGGGATTGAGTCCCAATATCCCATTCAAGGGCATCTCTACAGTGACCAGACCTATCAGTAGGCTCTACTTCTTAAGTTTCCAGTAGTGCTGCAGGCTGGTGACGGTCTCTAACATATGGACCTCTGAGGAACAGTCCCAAACCACAACAATTTCCTAATATAAAAAGTAAAGGGGACATTATTATCATGCCTCCTTGACTGGTCTCTTTAATTGGCTTCTGTTCATCTTCTACTTTTAAGAAACTTTCCCTGTTTCCAAGTTCTGTTTGATTATGTGTCAGGCACCTAGAATAAGTGGCTCTATCCAGGTTTGGCCTGGTCTTTTGTGTCCAATTATATAGAAGCTTAATCTGAAACAACAGTCTCCCATAAATTTTCTTTACCATAAATAAAAGCCACAAATAATGTATGGCTTTTATGGAAAAAAAATAGAGAAACCTCAGCAATAATACATTGAAGGGGAATGAAGGATTGTATTTCATTACATTGCATATATGTTTCAACACTGCTGAAATTGGGATTCAGCTAAAAACGAATGTGTTGGGAAATTTTCTGTTATAATTTTGTGGGCTGGGGATGTGGCTCAAGCGGTAGCATGCTCACATGGCGTGCGTGTGGCCTGGGTTCGATCCTCAGCACCACATACAAACAAAGATGTTGTGTCCGCCGATAACTGAAAAATAAATATTAAAAAAATTCTCTCTCTCTCCCTCTCTCACTCTTTCTTTAAAAAAAAAATAAATAAAATAATTTTGTTAGTAACATATTTCTTATTTGTACAAAAAATATCAATGCATCTTACATTGGGACTAATTTATGGCATCATAGATTCAATGAAATATTACATCCGTGAGAACAACTTGCAAAAAGAATCAAGATAAAACATTTAGAAGCATCTGCATCCTTTGTAGAATCATAGGATTTCTCAGTTTCTAGGAACAAAAAAGAAAAAAAATACAATAAAACAACAACAACAAAAAGATAAGGAAAAGGGTAGAAGAGGCTGAATTTAAACATCATCATCATCATCATCATCTTCATCATCATGAGGTAAGAGATACCAAGAGGGAAAGAAGTGGAATGGAACAAAATGGTCACAAGAAAAACCATTCATTCTAGAAGTTGGAGACTTCCCTGGAGTTGTGCAGAAGAAGCTCACTTCCTCCTCAAATTCATCAGGAAGGTGCATAGAGTTGGCCCTGATGACAAGAAGGTGCCAGAGTTGATGAAATGCAGCAGAAGCATCCTGATGGGCATTCCTGAGGGAAAACAGCCCAGAGCGCCAGTGAAACATCAAGCAGAAAGGAAACCATCCTGCTTTGTGGACCACACAAACTTATAGCACAAAATAGTTTTCCATTTCCCCCAAACACACAAAAAGGGTTTGGGGAAATTAGGAGCCATGAGCAGTTGATGGCAAAAGTGAAGAAACTAAAACCAGGTTACTGATAAACACAAATCAGAATAAACTGTGGCTTTCTTCTACATGAGTAAATTTGTAAAATTAGAGCAACAGTGAATACCAAAGTTTAGAGAAAAATATATTCTTCTAAGAATTTCACACTCATACAAAATGTGTTTTCCAGTTTGAAGTTAAGACCTCTCCTCTGAATTTGGTGGTATTGTACTGAGTGTCCTGTTATCCTAGGGAAAGCCAATCCTGTTTGCAAACAACTGCATTCAAGGAATTTGCCAGAACATAACCTTGAACTTGCTTCCATGCAAGAAATTTCAAAACTTTGTGAGAATATTTATGGAGGACTTTCTGTAAAATGTACTACCTTCCCAATTCTTAGCCAAGTTTTCTTCAAACTCTGTTCATGTGAAGATAAATATTCCCAAAATTAGCCATAGAGAAATGCACAAAAAATATTGGTGATAAAATGTCAGAGACAAGCTGAGCTCAACTACGTGACACAGAATTCTCTTCTATAGGACAAACTAATCTGCTTTTTCAAATTTTCAAGAGTATGCAGGATTCAAAGTTATTCTTTCCACTGCAACACCAAAGCATACAAATTTACTTATTATTATTTCATATGAAACCAATATTCCACAGAGCATGCTTTGGGAAACATCTTTTGAGATACTCTTAAAATTCACTCTTATAAATGCTGTATTTGTTCTGATCTGTACATACAGCACCCAAAGTTGTTGTAAGAAATTTACCTTTGTCATATCAATTATATTGCATGGTAATATTGATATTTCATACCTTTTATTCAGCCACATAAAATAATTTCTTATAATAAGAAATAAGAAGTTGTTAAATAAATAATTAATATAAAATGTTTAAAGCAGATAGAAGTCCAATAATCAATAAGTATATGATGCAAAGAGAAGTTTTGTGGTAGACCACTTAATGACCCTCCTCCCCACAAATATGTTCATCTCCTAATCAACAGTACCTATGAATATGTTAAGTTATGTAGCAACAAGAATTCAACAGATGCAATTAAGGATCCTAAAATATGGCAATTATCCTGGACTTATCAGATGGGCACAATGAAATCAAAACAGTGCTTTTAAAATAGAAAGTGGAGACAAAAGAGTCAGAAAAGGAAATTTGACCATAGAAACAGAAATCAGGGTGACAGAGTTACAAGCCAAGTAATGCTGACAATTACTAGAAGCAGGAATAAGCAGGGGCAGATTATTCCCCAGCACATCCAGTAGAAATGCATCTTTGCAGAAATCTGGATTTCATCCCTCTAAGAGTCATTTTGGACTTCTGACTTCCAGAACTATAAGATAATAGACATTGTTATATACTACTAAACTTATGGAGGTTTGTCAGCACAGCAATAGGAATTCAGTACAAAATTTTAATGACATATACTTTATTCCTTTGTTTTATACAGATAGCGAAAATTCCTTATGAAAGCTTAGTGAAAATGGAACTTCTATGAACCACTTGCAGAATATATACTGGGATGTTCCTGGAAGGTAAGCACCATGGACCAAGGTCTAAGTCCTTAAAATAATTTTAACATTTTTTTAAACATTTTTAGATTTATGGACCTTTATTTTATTCATTTATTTGTATGTGGTGCTGAGAACCGAACCCAGTGGCTCACACATGCTAGGCAAGCACTCTACCACTGAGCCACAGACTCAGCCTCTAACATTTAAAAAAAAATATTAGTGTTCTTTCTTTCTTAGAAAGGAGAGAGAGAGAGAGAGAGAGAGAGAGAGAGAGAGAGAGAGAGAGAGAGAGAGAGAATCTTTTTTGTATATGGACACAACACAATGCCTTTATTTTTATGTGGTACTGAGAATCGAACCCCGGTCCCGCTCGTGCTAGGCGAGTGCTCTACCGCTGAGCCATGATCCCAGCCCAGCCCCTAACATTTTGACTTAGAAACAAAACTTTAGGAATTTATGATAAAGAAATAATTAGATATTCGTATTATTATAGTTTAAATGTGGTGTCCCCCAAAATCTCACATATGAGACAATGCAAGAAGGTTTGGAGGAAAAATGATTGGGTTAAACTTAACCTAATTAGTGAATTAATCCCTGATGGGTTTAACTCAGTGGTAACTAGGAAGGTGTGGTGTGGCTGGAGGAAGTGGTTCATTGTGAGTGTGGCTATGGGGTATATATTCTGTATCTGGAGAATGGAGTCTCTCTTTCTGTTCTCTGATCATTATGTGAGCTGCTTCCTTTTGCCATGCTCTTCTGCCATCATATTCTACCTCACCTCTAGCCACAAGAAATGGCGCCTGTAGTCTATGGACTGAGACCTCCGAAACCATGAGCCCTCAAATAAACTTTCCTCCTCTACAATAATTCTGGTTGTGATTTTTAGTCACAGCAGTGAAAAGGCTAACTAAAACATGTATAAATATTTTTGCACAGCAATGTGCCCACAAGTACTTGTATCCTGAAACTAGAACCAACTTAAAGATTCAATAAGGCATGGATTTGGGGGAAAAGGTACACTCATACACTGCTGTTGGGACTGCAAATTAGTGCAGCCAATATGGAAAGCAATATAGAGATTTCTTGGAAAATAGGGAATGGAACCACCATTTGACCCAGCTATCCCTCTCCTTGGTCTGTACCCAAAGGACTTAAAAACAGCATATTACAGGGACACAGCCACATCAATGTTTAGAGCAGCACAATTCACAGTAGCTTAACTGTTGAGCTAACCTAGATGCCCTTCAATAGAAGAATGGATAAAAAAATGTGGCATATATACACAATGGAATTTTACTCAGCAAGAAAAGAGAATAAAATCATGGCATTTGCAAATAAATGGGTGGAGTTAGAGAAAAAAATGCTAAGTGAAATTAGCTAATCCCCCAAAAATGTAATACTGAATGTTTTTTCTTATATAAGGAGGCTAATTCATAGTGGGATAGGGAGAGGGAACATGGAAGGAATAGGTGAACTCTAGATAGGGCAGAGGGGTTGGAGGGTAAGGGAGAGGGCATTGGGTTAGAAATGATGGTGGAATGTGATGGCTATTATTATCCAAAGTACATGTATGAAGACACAAATTGGTGTGAATATACTTTGTATACAACCAGTGATATGAAAACTTGTGCTTTATATGTGTGATAAGAATTGTAATACATTCTGCAGTCATATATAAATAAAATAAATAAATAAAAATTTTTAAAAAGCTAAGATGCAAATTTTAAAAAAAAAGATCCAATAATATGAAACAATGTAGACAAACAATTTACCCATGCAAAAAAAATATACAGTTGTCATTTCCTATGATGCCAAGGAGGAAAAAAACAGGTAACAAAATTCTTGCACATTATTACTCAAATGTGTATAATTATAAGCAAACATGTATGCATTATGAACCAAAATAACCAATTATTTTTTAATAATCAGGTATGCTTCACTCTGTAATAAATTACCTGAATGTAGTGGATTGAAAATGCAACCATTCATTAGCTAATGATTATGTGTTTTGGCAATTTGAATATTGAGATAGGCAGTTCTTCCCTTGGTCTTTCCTATATTCACACATGTGGCTAGAACCAGTGAATTTCACCAGGGATGGAATGACCTAAGATAACATCTTTCTTGTCACTGTTGGTTGGAAGCTACTAACTAGGATGCCTTTGGATTATATTGATAATATATATTATGTATTTTCTTAGTGTAAAACATCTTTCTAACTTTAAAAATAAACTAATTTATTTGTTTAATATTTAATATTAAGTCAGGTGACAGGAGTTATGAATCATGATTTCGGGGTTGGCACACATCACTTTTATGACCTTAAGTTTTTTCCCTTAACATTACAGAAATGTTATTTTATCATCTAAAGAACAAGGGTATTATACCAGATGATTAGCCACTAATTTGTGATTCTTAGATTTTGAGTTTCTTAGGTACCTAGAGTATTTATGCTGCACACCCTTCTGAAGGAAGCTGTCATCATTTTAATATTCTTATTTAAATCCTAACAATATTTCCTATCAGTTGCTTTGCAATTCTCCATTGCTGCTTTTATGTTTCTTCTAGTAGATTATATTCAGGATGTTTTTATTGCTTTATTGCTATCCATTCTTTTATTTATCCACATTCATTCAGGAAGGGTCAGCTATGTGCCAAGTGATATATGGGAAAGATATGTTTAGGTTACTATATACTATTTTGGGAAAATTAATCAATATATGCATAACAGAGGAAACTTCTATTGCAAAGTGAGCTAAATAAACCTTTTTCCCTGTTATCAAATGCATAATCACACATAAATAAGAAACTAAGCACTATAAAATTCCCTTGAAGATCTGTATTTGCTACTTAAATAGGTAGGTACATTTCTTTCCACTTTTCAGGACAAAAATATGTGTTATTATTATGTGATAAATGGAAATTTGAAATCAGTTTCATTGAAAGTTATTTAAAATTAACTAAACAAAATAGAATTGTGGACAAATGTGGCAAAGATAGTTTTTATTAAATTAGATCGGAAAAAATAAATGCTAGGAGGTAAAATAACTTTAATACATATACATTTATAGTATATGAAACAAACATATCTCAGACTAAAATGAAAGTAAAACCTTCTTTTCTCTCTCAATTTGATGGAATGATCTGCATACTTAGTCTAAGTAGTTTCATGTAAAGTCACAAAGAGAATATTCAGAAAGAGAAAATATAAAGAAAATAACACAAATCCATTCTTGAAATTACAGACACTTCATTGTAATTCCCAAAATATTATTAAATTATATGCGTTAATTATGTTTTCTTACAATTTTACAAACATTTATAGATAATCAAACATATAATCAATAACATATTCATAAAAAGTTTAATTAAAATCAGCTTCAATGTTTCATGCTATTGAGATCATAACTCTCTATTATTACCATTTTCACAAAAAAAAATTAGCTTTCAATGAAACTTAGCAGTGAAAATATTTGCTTTGGAGGAGGAGAATACTTTTCTCTCTTATAGACACTCATATTGAGTCTGTTTTACTTATAAGCTTTTGTTCCTATTTCCTGTAAAGAATTTAAAAGTTTCCTGAATTCACTTTGCAAATGAAACAATGACCATTTTCTTACTGAAATCCCTCAATCTGTCTCAAAAAGAAATAGACTCTACCACAATTTCTGCAATCATTTCATGGATATAATTTTCTTGAAATGAAAAACCAAAATACTTCTGCAGTACAGAAAACAAATACTGATCTAATTATTAAATATTGAGTGAAGCTGGACCTGGTGGCACATAATGGTATTCCCAGTGGCTCAGAAGGCTGAGGCAGGAGGATCTTGAATTCAAAGCCATCCTCAGTAACTTAGGGAGAAAGCCCTGAATAACTCAGGAAGACCCTGTTTCTAAATAAATTACAAAAAGGGTGGGAGAGGGAAGGGATGTGGCTGAGTGGTTTAGGGTCCCTGGGTTTGATTTCCAGTACTAACAACAACAACAACAGAAAAGATTGAGTGGCCTTTGACTTTTCAGGGGAGTATAGTACAAGAGATACAGGTTCAGCTTACAAATAAACAAAACAAAATAGTTGCATAATGTGTCAAACACAAAGTAAAAGAGATAAAAATTTTAAGAGCAGGGGCATTTTTTCTAACAACTAAACAAACAATTTTTAATAAAGAAGACATTAAACCAAGTTTCATAAAAAAAATGAATGAGCTAGAGAGAACTTTTCTCTCTAAAATTTTCAAGAAGGACCTCATGGGCCCTGTATACGGGAGAGGTACAACTGGATTTAAGGATCAGATTGGATGGAAAACTGAAGGCAGGAGTCACAAAGGACTACATGAAAGATAGTATAGTTGTTAAGATAAACAGGAAGGGAATAAATCCAATCTGAAAAATAGATTTTCTAAAATTTAAAGTAGATTCTCTTCAAGTTCACCAATTTAGTTGGTTGATGGGTTTTAATATTTAACAACATGTTGCTAAAAAAATAAAATGAAGTATAAATGAAGAAAAAAAAGCTAGTGTTTGTTATATTTTTTAATTTTTATGTAGCCACGTAAAACATTATGAATATTTCACTAATCCTAATTAATTACAAAGCAGAATTTCTATTTTTTTCACTAATTTTATTTTTACTTTGGAATTCTGATAAGTAGATAACTGAATAAATAAATGTATTAATACCTAAGAGCAAACCCTAGTATGTATCTAAAATTGTTTTATTATTCCTAGTCTTTAAATGGAGAAGCTATCACATAATTTGGTTCCCAGAATCATGATCCCCTAGATGATTTTCTCTATTCCATTTGAGGCAAACAGTATATTTTATTCAGTCTTTTGCACATACTTAACAGCTGTTGGTTGAAGTGCTCTATGTAAGCATGTAGTGCTTAATTGACAATTCACTTTTTAATTGCCATTAAATATCAAATGCACATGGTGGACAAGCATACCATCACACAGTCTGTTTTCCTTCTAGTACAATGGTTTGCTTAAATCTTCTGACTGTAAGACTGAGAGTTAGTTGTCCCCCTTCTCTTCCCATGGCTGCTGCCTCTTACAAGTTTCTCACCAGCTGTGGTCTGATCAATCCCTGATTTCTAGCTGGGCTTCCCACCTGAATTTTCCTTCCTTGTTCACCAACACCACCCCAGTCTCTCCTTAAACTCTGAAGTAATGTTTCAAGTCATATACTTTCTTATACTAGTGACTATCTAATAAGAATTAGTTTATATATTACAAAATGCAAAACCTTTAATTATACTTTGAAAGTCTTTTACATTCCTTAGCACATGTCTCCCTCAAATTAATTTTCACAGCTTCTCCACATACTTATCATTCTTTGATAAGGTTTATAACTTTCTTGTCTCCTACCTCCATTGGCATTTGTGCCTTTATTCATTTCTTTTTTTGAAAACCTGCCTCGAAATCCTTTAATGTGTCTTCTGTTGTCTTTTCTACATAACCATATAGTATGTTCATTGAGGTCTAAATCAAGTTTTTATTACTCAAGCTCACAATCATTTTTTCTAGATATCTGGATGCTGAATACTGAATTTCACACAATTTGGCACTTCACAATTTTCTGATTTGGTAAGTGAACACCACCAAAATTCACTCTATTTTTTTTTTATTGATTTAAAAAAAAATAAATGACAGCAGAATGCATTACAATTCTTATTACATATATACAACACAACTTTTCATATTTCTGGTTGTATACAAAGTATGTTGACACCAATTTGTGTCTTCATACATATACTTTGGATAATAATGTCCATCACATTCCACTGTCCTTGCTAATCTCCTGCCGCCTCCATTTTCCTCCCACTCCTTGGCCCTATCTAGAATTCATCTATTCCTCTCATGCTCTCCCTCCCTACCTGACTATGAGTAAGCCTCCTTATATCAGAGAACACATTTGGCATTTGTTTTGGGGGTATTGGCTAGCTTCACTTAGCATTATCTTCTCCAGTGCCATCCATTTACCTGAAAATGCCATGATTTTGTTCTTTTTTATTGCTGAGTAAAATTCCATTGTGTATACATGCCACATTTTTTTTTATCAATTCATCCACTGAAGGGCATCTAAGTTGGCTCCACAGTTTAGCTATTGTGAATTGTGCTGCTCCAAACATTAATGTGGCTGTGTCCCTGTACTATGCTTTTTTAAGTCCTGTGGGTATAAACCCAGGAGAGGGACAGTGGGTCAAATAGTGGTTCCATTCCCAGATTTCCAAGGAATCTTCACTGCTTTACATATTGACTACACCAATTTGCAGTCCCATCAGCAATGTATGAGTGTACCTCTTTTTCCCCAGATCCTTGCCAACACTTTTGTTGTTTGTCTTCATAATAGTTGCCATTCTAACTGGAGTAAGATGAAATCTTAGAGTAGTTTTGATTTACATTTCTCTAATTGCTATAGATGATGAACATTTTTTCATACATTTTTTGATTGGTTGTATATTCAGGTCCTTGACTCATTTTTTTGATTGGGTTATTTGTTTTTTTGGTGCTTAGCTTTTTGAGTTCTTTATATATCCTAGAGATTAGTGCTCTATCTGATGTGTGAGGGGTAAAAATTTGCTCCCAGGATGTAGGCTCTCTGTTAACCTCACAGATTTTTTCTTTTGCTGAGAAGAAACTTTTTAGTTTGATTCCATCCCATTTATTGATTCTTGGTTTTAATTCTTGCACTATAGGAGTCTTATTAGGGAAGAACTCACATGGACTGCAGAAGCAAGCAGGGGTTTCCATCCTTGTATCAAATATAATAGACTTCAAGCCAAAGTTAATAAAAAGGAATAAAGATGGAAATTATATACTGCTCAAGGGAACCATACACCAAAAAGACATAATAATCATAAACATATATATTCCCCAAACAATGATGCAGCTATGTTCATCAAAACTTCTTCTCAAGTTTAAGAGTCAAATTGACCACAACACAATAATCTTGAGTGACTTTAACATACCTCTCTCACCACTGGATAGATCTTCCAAACAAAAGTTGAATAAAGAAAATATAGAACTCAATAATACAATCAATAACTTAGACTTAATGGACATATATAGAATATTTCAAACTGGATCAAGCAGATGCACTTTTTTTCTCAGCAGCACATTTCTCTAAAATAGACCATATAATATGTCATAAAGCAACTCTTAGCAAATACCGAAAAGTAGAGATACTACCATGCATTTTATCAGATCATAATGAAATGAAATTGGAAATCAATAACAAAATAAAAAACAAAAATTTCTCCATCACCTGGAGACTAAAAAATATGTTACTGAATGAACAATGGATTAAAGAAGACATCAAGGAGGAGATTTAAAAATATCTTAGAGGTAAATAAGAACATAGACACAACATATCTAAATCTCTTTCTGGGACACTATGAAAGCATTACTAAGAGGAAAATTCATTGCATGGAGTTCATTCTTTAAAAGAAGAAAAAGTCAACAAATAAATGACCTCATACTACATCTCATAGAAGAATAAATCAACAGTAAAAGCCATAGAAGGAAAGAAATAATTAAAATTATAGCTAAAATCAATGAAATCGAAACAAAAGAAACCATTGAAAAAATTGACAAAATAAAAAGTTGGTTCTTTGAAAAAATAAATAAAATTGACAGAACCTTAGTATGCTAACGAAGAGAGGGAGAGAGAGAAAACTCAAATTACCAGCATACATGATGAAAAAGGTAATATCACAACAGACACTAAAGAAAGGATAATTAGAAATTGTTTTGAAAACTTATATTCCAATAAAATAGGAGACATTAAGGGCATCAAAAAATTTCTTAACTCATATGATCTTCCCAGATTGAATCAGGAAGATATACACAATTTAAACAGACCAATATCAAGTGATGAAATAGAAGACACCATCAAAAGCTTACCAAGAAAAGCCCAGGACTGCATGGATACATAGCTGAGTTCTACAAGACCTTTAAAGAAGAACTGATACCAATACTCTACAATTTATTTCAGGAAATAGAAAAAGAGGCAGCAATTCCAAACTCATTCTATGAGGTCAATATCACCCTGATCCCAAAACCAGGCAAAGACATCAAAGAAAGAAAACTTCAGACCAATATCTCTAATGAACACAGATGCAAAAATTCTCAATAAAATTTTGGCAAATCGAATACAAAAACATCAAAAAGATTGTGCACCATGATCAAGTAGGATTTATCCCAGGGATGCAAGGTTGGTTCAACTTAGGGAAATCAATAAATGTAATTCATCACATCAATACACTCAAAGATAAGAATCATATGATCATCTCAGTAGACACAGAAAAAGCATTTGACAAAATACAGTACTGCTTCACGTTCAAAACATTAGAAAAACTATGGGTAACAGGAACATATCTCAACATCATAAAGGCCATTTAAACTAAGCCTCAGGCCAACATCATTCTAAATGGAGAAAAATTAAAGGCATTCCCTCTAAAAACTGGAACAAGACAAGGATGCCCTCTTTTACCACTTCTATACAACATAGTTTCTTGAAACAGTGACCAGAGCAATTAGACAGAAGAAAGAAATTAAAGGGATACACATAGGAAAAGAAGAACTCAAATTAGCACTATTTGTTGATGATATGATTCTATACCTAGAAGACCCCAAAAACTCCACCAGAAAACTTCTGGAAATAGTAAATGAATTCAGCAAAGTAGGAGGATATAAAATCTACACCCATAAAACAAAGGCATTTCTGTATGTCAGTGACAAATCCTCAGAAATGGAAATGAGAAAAACTACCCTATTTACAATAACCTCAAAAAAAAGATACTTGGGAATCAACTTAATGAAAGAGGTGAAAGATACATTCAATGAAAACTACAGAACCCTAAAGAAAGAAATCAAAGAAGACCTTAGAAGATGGAAAGATCTACCTTGCTCTTGGATAGGCAGAATTAATATTATCAAAATGACCATACTTCCAAAAGCACTATAGAGATTTAATGCAATTCAAATAAAAATCCCAATGGCACTCCTCATAGAAATAGAAAAAGCAATCATGAAATTCATCTGGAAAAATAAGATACCCAGAATAGCTAAAGCAATCCTTAGCAGAAAGAGTGAAGCAGGTGGCATCACTATACCAGACCTTAGACTATACTACAGAGCAAATACTAACCAAAACAGCATGGTATTGGCACCAAAACAGACTGGTAGACCAATGGTGCAGAATAGAGGACACACAGACTAACCCATCAAATTGTAATTATCTTATATTAGACAAAGGTGCCAAAAACATGCATTGGAGAAAAGATAGCATCTTCAACAAATGGTGCTGGGAAAACTGGGAATCCATATGCAACAAAATGAAATTAAACCCCTATCTCTCACCATGCACAAAACTCAACTCAAAGTGGATCAAGGACCTAGGAATTAAACCAGAGACTCTGTGTCTAATAGAAGAAAAAGTAGGGCCTAATCTTCATCATGTGAGATTAGGCCCCAACTTCCTTAATAAAATGCATTCTATTTTATATGAAGTACATACATGTAAAAACTTATTTAAAATATGTGTGCTTTGTTCTTTATGAATGGTTTACCTGCACAGACTCATCAGGTCTACATAAAGAGACTGACTCTGGAATACAGTCAAGTTCTCTCCTATTAAAGGGGATTCTCATATCATCCAACCTCTCCCTTAATCTCAGTGTCTCTGACATCTCCATGAAATGCATTGTTTTCACTAATACCCTGCATACTTCCCTGTATAAGTCATTTCTTCTGAAATATTCCTATAAACCAACAGCCTCTTCCCCTCCCTGTTCCTTATTATCTCCATTCTTGTCTTTATCTCTTCCTTTTATGTTTCCTTCCCTTTTTATCTCCTCCCATAACTTCACTCATTTCTTCTGGGTGAAAAGTTTGCATTTCTTCATCTTCTAAGTTTCACATGCATGTTTCCAATAGTTTTTAAAATATTTTCACCCAGGTCTTTCTTTTGCATTTCACTTAGATAAATACATATCGCAATTATTTTTCTTTTCCAAAAACATATTTCTTCTTTCTACCAGTATGACTAGCATTGTTTCAGTTATGTCAATTGTGCTTTCTACCTCTGCCTTTCCTCAGGTCTGGTGTCTTTTTAAGCACTATGTTTCTCTCTTCTTCACAGAACTTATCAAAGGAACCAAGATTTTTGATGTATTTGGAACAAAACTGCTGGAAACTATTTTACTTGAGTAATGTTTTAGAATTTATGGTAGACATTCCATTAAAATAAAGTACATTTTCTCAAGAAAGCAAGACAGAAATATTTTAACTACTTAGAAATACATCATTCCTATTCAGTTTTCGATTGCACAGTAAGTATGAAGTTGTATGATAAATTATTATAGATTTAATAGTTGGAAACTACATTTCTCAAAACACACATTTTTTGTGATTTCTCCTTTCATTTTTAATGGGAATAGTCTGAGTTTCATTTCCACAAATTTGCCTAATGAGAATGAGAACACAGAAGTCCACAAAGCAAGAAATAGTCTACAAAACAAAAAAAAGTTGTAAAACACATCTTGAGTATTCTAGACCACTAAGCAGGTTTTAAAGAATAGTTGGTTCTTTTGTTTTTGTTAATTACCCAAGAAATAGAAAATTAAATTCTACACAAGTGAGATAAGTGCCTAATTAGAGTCAGCTGGATAAACATTGAAGCGTCATTGTCAGTCCCTCCCAGGATTCCTGTCTGTTTCTCTCTGCCTCTGTTTCTGCTGTGATACTATTTTCTACCCTGTGCTTATCACTCTATTTCCCTTTCTTTTTTCCTTTTTCTTTTTTCTTGAATAACTGCTCTAAGATAGAAATCAGTAGTGCAACGGGGACTGTAAAACTGCTTTCAAGTTTCAGATGGATGGCTTCCCTCTGCGGGCTTCACCACAAATGGTTTTCCCTGAAGAACCACCTCTCACTGTTTCATGAAAGGTCTCCTTTCCGCTATGCCAGCACCCAAAGACTAAGGTTTAAAATGTATTCTTTTCATCACGCTGTGCCTCAGTGCCTATTGTAAAACCTCTGAATGATTGACAGATGCCAACTAGCAACATTTTCATGAGGCAAATTGTAAAACATATGTAGAAATCAGAAAGAGAAATGCCTGTTAACAAAATCCATGTCTCTTTTAAAACTGATCTAGTTGCTTAGCTGATAAACTTCCCCTTGACATAAACTAACACAAAGCTATCTGTTAGAATATGTCATAGAATTTTATTATAGGTGATAGCATTATTTTTAATAGAATATTTTCCTTTTTGTAAACTAGGAGAAAGCCAAAACCAAAATATTTGTTCTATACAGGTAATGCCAATGCCTTTGACTAATATCTAACCATTGACTAAAGGTAAATGTTGAGGCATGATATATTGGGTTTGTAATAAAACCAAATATAAACTAAACTGAAAACTGTGAGGAAAAAAACAGGATTATTTATCATAATTTCCAGTGAGGAAGTCTAATAAAAGGGGAAATACTTTCCCTGTCAATTGCATCTTTTATTAATGCAAAGCATGAAGCTAGGAAGATAGGCATACCTACTGAGATATTACACCTCAATGAAGTCAATAGAACAATAAAGCAACTTACACAAAACTTTTTGCTTTTCCAGCACATAGAGAACTCATGGTAATACTATAGTGTAATTCATTAAGTTTACAATAACATTTTAGCAATAAAATAAAATGTTTTATTGCTAAAAACCTACTAGTGATTCAGCCTTCAGCTAGCATCAATCTTTTTTGCTAATTATTCATTGCAGAAGCCTGGGATGACTCTGGATGAGGTTGTGCATGCCTGTAATCCCAGCAGTTTAGGAGGCTGAGGCAGGAGGATCACAAGTTCAAAGCCAGCCTCAGCAAACACTAAGCAACTCAGTAAGACCTTGTCTCTAAATACAATACAAAATAGGGCTGAGAATGTGGCTCAGTGATTGAGTACCCATGAGTTTAATCCCTGGTACCCCACTTGCCCCCTCAAACAAAAAGGAAGAAGAAGTCTGAGATGATTGGTTAATTTTTTAAACCAAGACCACCATGAAATTTGTCACATGAATCTGCCCTTCATTCATGACAGATTTTTCTGTAGCATTTGATGTTATTTTGTAATATTTTACCCACAGTATAACTTCTTTCAAAATTGGAGTCAGTCCTCTCAAACCCTGTCACTACTTTTTTCACTAATATTATGTAATATTGCAAAAAATTTGTTGTAATTTCAGAAATAAAGGTGTTCATAGCATCATTACTGGGAGAAGAAATAATTTCAAGAAATAATTCCCTTTTCTTGTTCATGAAAAGCAACTCATCATTTATTACATTTTTATCATTAAATTTGTAGCAATACATTTATATCTTCAGACTTCCCTTCTAATTCTAGTTCTCTTGTTATTTCCACAGTTACAGGTTATGGGATGGGATGGGGGTCAACGAACAGCATATATCATTCCCGGGATAATCCAAGCCACCCTAAAGCTTATAATCTAAAATAACAAGTAAATAACAAAGAACAAATACTCAGAAATATGTTTACAGAAAGCGAAGCCCCTGATAGATCTAGTCCATATGGGTTCTGGAACTAGACAAGGATAAAATGGCTCTGGTGGTTTATTTAAGTAGGTACATTAAAGGCAGGGATAAAGTTTCAGGGGCGGAGTCTTGCTACAGGTCGCCTTGTAGTCAGCAGGTTGATTGACATCTTGGCAAGTCACACACAGCTCAGGTGCTTTTCTGGCCTCGGTAGAGCAGGATAGAGATTCACATTATCCCTGAGCAATTGAGGAAACGTCCACTGGTCATTCCCAGACACCAGATGTCTCTATCCATGAGGTTTTCATGCATGGTGAGCCACATGCAACCCAAGGACGGCTCCTGACAGTAAGTACTTCCTCCACTGAAATTTTGAGCCCGTAAAAGTCATCCATTAGATTTAGAATTAGCTTCTTCCAAACTCCTTAAAATATTGATTTTTTTCACCTCCTCAGATGATTCAGGACAAACATGATAATGATGATAATGTTTTTGATACTGGAGATAGAACCTAGGGTCCATATCTCTGACCCTGTTCAGTTTTTATTTTTAGACAGCGCCTCACTAAGTAGTTAAAGCTAGCCTCAAACTTGCAATCCTCCTGCTTCAGCCTCCTGAGCTGCTGTGATTACAGGGACGTGCCACCACACCAACAAAGATTTTATAGTTTTTATCTAATTTACAGTTTTCCCTTTTTGTTTGTTTTTGTGTATTTTGCTTGTTTTTGTGTGCTACCGATCGAACCAACGGCCTTGCACTTGCTAGGCAAGCACTCTATCACTAAGCTATTTCCCCCGCCCCCTCATGATTATCCTTAATGGCATCTATAATGATGAATTTTTTTCCAGAAAGTTATACTTTGCTCAGATCCATCACAGGAATAATTATGTGTAGCAGTGATAGCCTTATGAAATGTATTAAACAATAAGACTTGAAATTCAAAATTATCGCTGGGCCCCCAAACTGCAGAATGGATGTTGTGTAGACAGATATCAATCTTGTTGTGTACCACTATCAGTGCTTTTGGGTGACCAGGGGTAATGTTAATGAGCAGAAATAGTTTGAAAAGAAACTTTTTTCCCCCCTGAGCTCTAAGTCTCAACAGTGGACTTAAAATATCCAGTAAATCATGTTGTAAACAGATATACTCTCATCCATAGCCAGTTGTTCCATTTATGGTCCAAAGGCAGAATAAATTTAGTATGATTCTTAAGGTCACCAGGATTTTCAGAATAGTAAATAAACACTGGTTTTAATTTATAGTCAATTTTTTGAGTTCTTTGTATACTCTGGATATTAGGACTCTATCTGAAGTGTGAGGAGTAAAAATTTGTTCCCATGATGTAGGCTCCCTATTTACCTCTCTTATTGTTTCTCTTGCTGAGAAAAAACTTCTTAGTTTAAGTAGGTCCCATTTGTTGATTCTTGTTATTAACTCTTGTGCTATGGATGTCCTATTAAGAAATTTGGAGCCCAACCTCACAGTCTGTAGGTCGGAGCCAACTTTTTCTTCTATCAGACGCAGAGTCTCTGATTTGATATCAAGCTCCTTGATCCATTTTGAGTTAACTTTTGTGCATGGCGAGAGAAAGGGATTCAGTTTCATTTTGTTGCATATGGATTTCCAGTTTTCCCAGCACCATTTGTTGAAGATGCTATCCTTCCTCCATTGCATGCTTTTAGCCCCTTTATTAAATATAAGATAGTTGTAACTTTGTGGATTAGTCTCTGTGTCCTCTATTCTGTACCATTGGTCCACCTGCCTGTTTTGGTACCAGTACCATGCTGTTTTTGTTACGATTGCTCTGTAGTATAATTTGAAATCTGGTATCGCTATACCCCCTGATTCACAGTTCCTGCTTAGAGTTGCTTTTGCTATTCTGGGTCTTTTATTATTCCATATGAATTTCATGATTGCTTTATCTATTTCTACAAGAAATGTCATTGGGATTTTGATTGGCATTGCATTGAACCTATAGAGAACTTTTGGTAATATCGCCATTTTGATGATGTTAGTTCTGCCTATCCATGAACAGGGTATATTTTTCCATCTTCTAAGATCTTCTTCTATTTCTCTCTTTAGGGTTTAGTAGTTTTCATTGTATAAGTCTTTCACCTCTTTTGTTAGGTTGATTCCCAAGTATTTTTTTTTTTGATGATATTGTGAATGGGGTGTTTTTCCTCATTTCCATTTCAGAAGTTTTGTTGCTGATATACAGGAATGCCTTTGATTTATGCGTGTTGATTTTATATCCTGCCACTTTGCTGAATTAATTTATTCATTCTAGTAGTTTCTTTGTAGACCTTTTTGGGTCTGCTAGGTATAGAATCATGTCACCTGCAAATAGTGATAATTTAAGTTCTTCTTTTCCTATTTTTATGCCTTTAATTTCTTTCGTCTAATTGCTCTGGCCAGTGTTTCGAGGACTGTATTGAATAAAAGTGGTGATAGAGGGCATCCCTGTCTTGTTCCAGATTTCAGAGGGAATGCCTTCAATTTTTCTCCATTCAGAATGGAGAAATTAATTTATAGTCATCAACAAGAGAGCTAGCCTGTCCTTTGAAGCCAGGCAATGATCTCTTCTCTAGCTATGAACATCCTCGGTGGCAGCTTCTTCTAAC
The DNA here is from genome assembly GCF_045843805.1 of Urocitellus parryii. Taxonomy (NCBI): domain Eukaryota; kingdom Metazoa; phylum Chordata; class Mammalia; order Rodentia; family Sciuridae; genus Urocitellus; species Urocitellus parryii. Next base: position 52,760,835 of record NC_135536.1, read on the forward strand.
ATGAGGCTGTTTTGCCTACATGGAAGATCTGTACTTTGTGTTATGACCATTACTGGTTCTCTAAGCCACATCTTGTGGCAGCTTCTACATGGTGCATATTGTTTCTCTTTAGATTTTCATGTCACGGAGTTTCCTTCCTAGGGTGAAGCTCTCAACCTCTGTCCAGTTCACATTTGTATTCTGTAGCTTCCTCAATTCTCTCAACCTTCATAGAATTGAAGAGAGTTGGGCCCTTTTTCAGAATTAGGCTTGATCTTAGGGGATGTTGTGGCATGGAAACTGACTTCCCTGTTGCTTTTTGGCCTTGTGATCTTGGTTTGGTTGTAGTTGAAAATGTGACATTGGAATGTAATAATGTGGTAACTCTGGAAATAAGATTATTCTCTTTCCCTGGGGCTTCCTATTTTTTTTGTTTGTTTCTGACTTTAATTGTTGAAAGCTGTCTCTGTGCTGAGGCTCAGCCTGAGGTGTGAGCTTAAGGTCTGCTCAGGCCTTCTCCTGATTTGCACTGACTTTCTAATTCCTCAGTATATGCAGTTTTGTTTGTTTGTTTGTTAATGTTCTAGTTTTTTTGTGTCTGAGTCCCAAGAGGGAAAATAGAGAGGCAGTATGTGGCATCAGTCCGTTTTCATCTCCTGGGAATCATTCAGGCAGAGAAAGGAGTACTTACAACAGGGTGGGCTGCCACCCCCTTGCATATCTGTGTTCAGAAGCAGCCATCAGTGGTCACAACAGAGAATCTTTTTTTTTTTTTTTTTTTTTTTTTTTTTTTTTTAAGGACATGGTTCCTTTTGCACACCCAGGCTACTGCAAGACATGTGCAAGCTGCTTCAGGAGCTCATGCACAGCTACCTACCACAGGGCTGGGGTAGAGAAACTGACTAACACTAAGTGCAGTTTACTTTTCAAGCCTTCCCCTGGAAGTTATAAGCCTTCAGCAGACTCAAAGTTCCATAATGGTTAAACAAATTGTGCTAGTGCAAGCAAGTGCCTTGGTGGGAGGGTGGGGGAGACAGATATCTGGTGTTCCTACTTTACCATCTTCCAGAAACCTAGGTAATGAGACCTCAATATTGACGAATTTCACATCCATGACTTCAAACAACCACAGATAAAAAAGCATTTGAAAAAAATTACATATGTACTGAGTATGTACAGACTTTTTCCCTGTTACTATTCTCTAAATAATTTATTAACAACATTTACATAGCCTTAATAGATTGCATTAGGCGTTGTAAGTAATCTACAGATGACTTTAAGCATACAGGAGGATGTGCACAGTTAAGTGCAAACACTATACCATTTCATATTAGAAAATTGAGTATTCAGTGATTCCTAGAACCAATTCTCATGGATTCTGAAAGCTATCTGCATATGTGCAGGTGTGTGTGCACACCTATACTGCACTATTAACTGGTCTCAGTTACATCAAAATTTAAAAGCAGGTCCTATAGGGTGCTGTTATGTGTATACCATAAGATTTGGGGGCAAGGCAAGGTGGTGCATGCCTATCATCCCAGTTGATCGGGAAACTGAAGCAGGGGGATAGAGAGCTCAAACCCAGCCTCAGCAACTAAGCAAGGCAGTATAAGCAATTCAGTGAGACTCGGTCTCTAAATAAAATACAAAAAAGGGCTGGGGATGTGGCTCAGCAGTTGAGTGCCTCTGAGTTCAATCCCCAATTTAAAAAAAAAATTGTGATAGGAAATATTACTTTTGAAAACATTTTAATTTTTATTCAATTACTATTTTTATGCACTCGAATTTCCATTTTTTTCTTTTCTTTATTATATTACATAACCTGTGTAAATTCTGTAATTTTTAGAACTCCTTAAATACCTTTTAGACTTCTTTGTCTTTATCACATATGTCATGGGCTAGTGTCTATATGTAGTGAGTTGCTCTGAGTATGGTATTCTTAACAGTGTGAAATTGTTAGAGAAGGACAGATATTTCATTTGTTAAGTAATTATGGTTGATGCTTTGATCATCTATTACTGAATAGTAAGCTGCTGTTTTCCTCATAAATATGCAGTTGGATCAGGTATCAGTGGGGACATTTAGTATCTGTTCTACATGGTCTTCTCCAGGAAAGCTTGCAAAACTGGAGGATTTGCTTCCAAGGGGCTCTGCAGATGTTTGGCAGCTTGGTACTGGCTGTCTGCTGAGGACTCAGCTGTGGTTGCTGGCTCAAAACAGAGTTCCTCTCTCCCAGGTCTTCTCTGTCAGGATGCTTGGGCTGCTTCATAGATTGGAAATTTGATTTCAAGAGAAAGTATTCTAAGAGGACTAAGTGGAAGCTGCAAGTTTTATGCTATAGTCTCTGCCCTCCCAGAATTTCCCTTCCACAGATTTTGTTGGCTAAGGATGTCATGAGTGTTAGGAAAGTGGCGCAGGACTAACTCACTCAAAACACACCGAAGCTAAGCAGAAGCAAATTTATTGTCAGGAAATCTGACAGATTGCCTCTTCGCAGAGAGAACAACAGCAGATTTCCTCTCAACCAAACTTTTATAAGTCAGATCCTGGGTTATGCACTGGGCAGGCGGAGGGGCTTAGCCCTTGCTACTGCAAGTGGAAAGCAAGCTTCAAAACCTTAAGAACTGCAAAGAGGAGTGGGCAGGAGGAGCAGGCACATTGCCACCAGCTCCTGGAACTGTTAGCCCCTGTACATACTCAGCAAGTAGGCTAACTTCAGTGAGCACTGTGGTCAGGGTGCAGGTGGGGTGGAGGTGTCAGCCTTTGGGTGAGTGGGCTCTTGCTGGGGTGCTGGGAGGGAAGGGAGTAGGGTCAGGTGTCTGGGCAGAGATAAAGTCACCTTGATTTAATTTACAAATTAACCCATAGTTATGTTAACAGGCTCACAATGAGAGGCAACATTCAAAGGTAGGGGATCAAGTTGCACCTCTTGGTAGAAGTAGGAAAGATTTCTGAAGAATCCAAGCACCAGATGCTTTGGGGGAGATGAACTGATAATGTAGTCATGCTCTTCTTGATGATAGTAACTTTTTGGGATTAAGATCATAGGAGAGAGCATAATTAACTTATTCTAAAACAAAAATGAATTGATATATATTAGTCTATTTGGGATGCTTTACCAGGAGAGAGATAGATAGATAGATAGATAGATAGATAGATAGATAGATAGACACACACACACACACAGACCCCAAGAAGCTTAAATAGGAGCACTTTCCCATAGTTCTGGAGGCTGAAAACTTCACATCAAGGTGCTGGTAAAGATGGTGTCTGGTGAGGTTTCTCCTTACAGCCTGTGTGCATTCTCCTGGTGTCTCCTTCTCTTTGCTTAAGGATTCTCTCTCTTCTGGGTTAGGGTTCCCCGCCTATTCTTCTTTTAGCCTTGACTAGCTCCTTAAAGTACTATCTCTAAACACAGTCACATTGGGGTTAGGGCTTTGACATGGATTTTGGACAGACATAATTCAGGCAATCTTGGAATTTATTGATTATCTAAATGAATTTATTGATTACCTGAATGAATTTTTAAATGAAACTCTTATCTATGCTTTTTTACTTCAAACAGCATGGAATGACATTTTTATTCTATAAATAGAAACTGGTTTAAATCAGAACTCATTATAATTTTCTATTATGCTACAATTCTTTTTTCTTGCTCTGCTTAAACATCCCTAATCTGAAAATCCAAAATCTAAAATGGTTCCAAATTGGAAACTCTTATGAGTGCTGACACAATTGGGAAATGCTTCACCTGACCTTATATAACAGATAGCAGTCAACACATGGGCACAACAAAAATATCATATAAAATTATCTTCAGCCTATGTGTGTGAAGTATATATTATAAAATTACCTTCAGCCTATGTGAATACATAAATGCATTTTATGTTTAGATTTGGATCTTCTTCCTACCAAATCTTATTATGTATATGAAAGTATTCAAAAATCTAAAAAATGTCCAAAATCCAAAACACTTCTCTTCCCACAAATTTCAGATAAAGGATACTCAATATATAAATATTTTCTGAGAATATGAGGTTTCTGGAAGATGGGGTATGGAGTCCCATACCTCATTCCATATTACATGCGATTTTTGATTGAAGTTCTACTTGAATAATAAAGTTAATAAATACATGTGTAAGTCTGACTGTTGTGGTGTACTATTTATATCCCAATTATTGTTTTAGAAAGAGTATGAGGCCCTTCCTCATTTACCACCAATGGCCTGCCTGCAACATGCACTCCCTGCCAAAGCCACACAGAAATGCTTTCATTACCTGCCAGATGCAGGAGCCGCTTTATTGCAAGACAGTTGAGGCATTTATATATAACTGAATACACAGCTTAACTCAATTTAGCATCATCCAGTCACAGCAATCAGTCATCAAGGAATCCTCATCATCTTAATAATTATACACAACTTAGCTTAATTAACATTGTTAGATACAGCAGTCAGTCATTAAGGAATCTCCATCATCTTAATGGCTCCCTGGCATTACTTCTCAAACCACTCCTTCTGGCAAAGTGCCAGGCGCCATCTTGACTTGTTCATGGCCCTCATCAATTACCCACAGTCCTTGGCCAGATGAGACTAGTATCCAGGGCACTGGCTCCTCATCTTACTCTGGCTTATGCCAAAGATGTACAATGTGGTGTGGATGCCTGAGACTTAGTGTGTCAAGGTGTATAACTTTTAGCCAGTGCTGTAGGTGTTATGAATAGGCCCAAAGGGAAGACCAGTTGCTACTGAACAGAGTTGGGGACATCTCAAAGTAATAAAAGATGGTGTGACTATTGCAAAGTCAATTGATTTAAAGGATAAATACAAAAAATATTAGAGCTAAACTTGTCCAAGATGTTGCCAACAATACAAATGAAGAGACTGGGGAAGTCACCATGGTTGTGAGCCATCCATGGGCTGTGTGTGTGTGAACTATTGTGCAAAGTAGCCAAATGAGGGGATAGGTCCAGCATGGTGGGCTCCCCGCTGTCTGGGAGTGATCACGTGGGGATAGGTCCAGCATGGTGGGCTCCCCCCTGTCTGGGAGTGATCATGTGATGCAGATGTGCCTTCCCTTCTAGCTCTGCCTAAGATTCCACACAGGACCTGAGATAGGTGTGACTTGCCAAGATGTCAATCAATCTGCTGACCACAAGCCATCACAAACCAAGACTCCACCCTTGAAACTTTATCCCTGCCTATGATGTCCCTGCTATAAAATAAAGTGATTCCAGGTGCACTTGCTCTCTTTTCAGTGCTCTTTCCAACATGGGAGCTGACCCTGAAGGTCGCAGAGCCTTTCTGCCCTCCATTTGAAAATCTCATGTCTGTGTTGCGTGATTTTTTGCTGCTTTCTTAGCTTAATGTTGCAGCCAGCTCTTTTAAACCCAGTTGGTCTCGTCTGCATGGGTTTTGGCAAGACACCACCTCTCCTACTGTACTGGCACACTCTATTGCCATGGAAGCTTTGAGATGATTAGTAGAGATGCCAATCCAGTGGAAATTAGAAGAGGTGTGATGTTAGCTGTTGATGCTCTAATTGCTGAACTTAAGATGCAGTCTAAACCTGTGACAACTCCTAAAGAAGTTGCTCACATTTCTCTAATTTATGTAAATGAAGACCCCCCAAAATTAGTATCATCAGTTCTGATGCTATGAAAAAGGTTGGAAGAAAGGTGTGATCACAGTAAAGGATAGAAAAACACTCAATGAAGAAGAATTAGAAATTATTGAAGGCATGGAGTTTGATCAAGGCTATATTTCTCCATACTTTATTAAAACATCAAAAGATTAGAAATGTGAATTCCAGGATGCTTATGTTCTTTTGAGTGAAAAGAAAATTTCTAGTGTCCAGTCCATTGCATCTGCTCTTGAAATTGCCAATGCTCACTGTAAAGGCTTGGTCATAGTTGCTGAAGATATTGATGGAGAAGCTCTAAATACACTTGTTTTGTTTGAATAGGCTAAAAGCTGATCTTCAGGTTGTGGCCTTCAAAACCCCAGGTTTTGATAACAGAAAGAACCAACTTAAAGATAAGTCTATTGCTACTGGTGGTGTAATATTTGGTGAAGAGGGTTTGACGCTAAATATTGAAGATGTTTAGCTTCATGACTTAGGAAACGTTGGAAAGTTCATTATCACCAAAGATGATGCCGTACTTTTGAAAGGAAAGGGTGATAAAGGTCAAATTGAAAAGCTTTTTCAAGAAATCATGGAGCAGTTAGAAACTATGACTAGTGAATATGAAAAGAAAAAACTCAATAAACGACTGGTAGAACTTTCAGATGGAGTAGCAGTGATGAAGGTTGGTGGGCCAAGTGATGTTGAAGTGAATGAAAAGAGAGTTCCAGATGCCCTCAATGCCATAAGATCTGCTATTGAAGAAGGCATTGTCCTGGGTGGGGATTGTGTTCTGTTTTCATTGCATTCCAGCCTTAGACTCACTACCTCCAGGAAATGAAGATCAAAAAAATTGGTATAGAAATTATTAGAAGAACACTCAAAATTTCTGCAATGGCCATTGCTAAGAATGCAGGTGTTGAAGGATCTTTAATAGTTAAGAAAAAATAGTTCAGAATTCCTCAGAAGTTAGTTATGATGTTATGTTTGAAGATTTGTGAATATGATGGAAAAAGGAATCATTGACCCAACAATGGTGGTGTAAGAACTGCCTTATTGGATGTTGCTGGATCGCTTCTCTGTTAAATACAGCAGAAGTTACAGTCACAGAAATTCCTAAAGAAGAAAAGGATGCTGGATGGACACGATGGGTGGAATGGGAGGTGGTATAGGAGGTGGCATGTTCTAATTCTCAGAATAGTGCTTTACCATTATTAATCACTGTGACAGGAAGCCCAAGGCAGACTTCCTCACCAACAAACTTCAGAGAAGGCAGTTGAAGAAAATGACTGAAGAAAAGGCTGGTTGATGTTTAAGAAAATCACCAAAACCATCAGTTACTGGTTTCAATTGACAATATGTATGGCTTACTACTATTGTTGTCCATGCCGACATGTTGAGAGACACAGCCAAGTCGGAATGGCCTCTGGAATTTTGCCAGAAGTAATGGTTGAGCCACAAGCCATTAAGATGATGGTAATTAAGTTAAAGTGTGTCAATAGGGCGCCCCTGCTGCCTCGGCACCCGCTACTTTGGAGCTCTCGCGGGGATTCCTTAAAAGTTCGAGTTGGTTGGTGAAGTTCCATTGGGGAGTTCTGGTGGTGTGTCCTGGAGAAGGCCACTTGGGTGGCGTTCGGGGAGTTCGGAAATAAAGTTTGTTCCTGCTTGAGTGGCTCGTGATTTGTGCCCAGCCAGACTGCGGCACCGACAGATAATATATTTTGTATTTTTGAATAAAAAGACATTTGTACATTCCTGATACTGGATGCAAAAGCCATGTACCAATGTACTGCTTTCAACTTAAATCACCAAAGCATTCTACTACTATTCTGCTAAAATCAGGATTTTGGTACTTTCTATCACCAGAAGAGACGTTCACAAGCAGCCTTTCTGTGGAAATTTTTTTTAAAAAAATTGTGTACAAAATAGAGAAATATCCACTTAGGAGACAACCTTTGTGTAATAAAAAATTTGTTCAAAGTTTTTTTTTTAAAAAAAGAATATGAGAAGTGTGGTATAAAACAAATGGATTATAAAATAATTTAATTTTTAAAAAGGACATAGGATAAGGATTGAGTCTTAGAGAAGAGAAAAAAGATTATATATAGCACAATAGTCTTATAAATACAATTTTCTTCTCTACTGAGAAAGAAAAATGTTCTTTGTAGATGAAAATAGTACCAAGAATATCTCCCATTTCTTTTTATTGAAAGCAAGCTGACCTATATATTGGACAGTCTTTTCAAAAAGATATTTATAAAGTGGTATTCCAGGTTCTCCATATGGATTGTTTTAACATTAACATATAAAAACAAAAGCATAATCTTATATCATAACCTTGAAGAAATTGCTTTTGTGGAGGATATTAAAGAGACAGAATAGATGTGAAGATTTCTGCTGATCTAACTTGCCACTTGTGCAGAACCTAGAGAAACTAAAGCTATGATTCCCTAGGAGTGGTCTCCAAACACTGGCATTAGTATTACCTGAAATCTTATTAATGTGACTACTCAGGTCTAACCTCATTCTCCTGGATCAGAAACTTAAGGGCAGGGTAGAAAATCTCTAGTTTAACAAGTCCTTCAGATGACTGTAATCCACTGAAAATATTGAGAGTCACTGACTGAGTGGAACGTGTTATAAAATGTGTTCTGTGGAACATTAGTTCCCAGAGGCATCAAATAGGATTCTAGGAAGAAAATAATAGTTCTAGGTTAAAAAAAAAAAAATTAGGTGAAAGAAAATTGAACAGTGCTCTTACTATGGTGCTTTCTCAGGCTCTAATATAATAAATTACATTAATATCCTAAATTTGATTCTCCAACCAGCAGTATCAGTTATCATATGGGAGTTTGTGAGAAATGCAGTGTATCAAATCTCATCCTTGATCTGCTGAATTTGGAGATGCACATTTTTATGAACATAAAGTTTGAGAAGCTCTGTGTGAAAGTACACATTAGGGGATATGGCGGTGTGGATACAATACGAACTGTTCCAAATGCCTCAGTAATGGGAAAATCAGAAAACCAGACATGCCATTTTATCATGGTTAGACATCACTTATGTCTATGATGGCGTCAATGTAAAAGACAGGTGAAACACATTTCTTCATACAGAATCCATTCTCATCATAGTGCAAGAGTCATGGAGCTGGGGTTCAAGAAAGAGAATCCCAGAATGTCTTCTGAACAACCCAAACCCTTGTTTACAAATATTACATGTAATCATAAAAACACTGTCAACCAGTGAAACAGAAAATAAAAATCTTAATCTAAGCAAGTAATAGATATGCAAAGATACATTTTAGTTGATTTCACAGAATATATTTTAAGTCTCTCTTTTTAAACAAAAATGTCAAAACCTTTCAGTATTTTATATTTAAAGAATGGATCCAAGGAAATATTTAAATAGAATAAAAATTAATGCAAAGTGAAAAGGGCCTTCTTGTAATAACATGCTTACTTCCAATGGCTTCTTTCCTAAGGCTGCATAATATTTTCCTCAAATATCCTTCTGGGTATCAGTAGGATGGTCCAAAATTATCAACATCTATAAACAATAAAGATATTAAAAATAATTAACAAGAAATAAGAGATAACATATAATAATTAATAATTAATTAATAATTAATTATTAATAAGAAATAAGAGATAACATATAATAATGTTTTAATATATGTTTGATATATATGTTTATTCTAGCAATATATAATTGAAATACGAAATAGAAGTGAAAATAAAAAGGGTAATAAATCATATTTTTATAAAATGTCCATATGAGAATAAAATAAAAGTAATTATATTTTGAAAATTCTGCCCACTTGTGAAAATATACTAGTTATTATTTCTATATAGTAAAACTGAGTCATAACTGTGAACCCAAATAAGATGCAATTTTATTAAGCTATTAATTTAAAAATATAATTTTTGAAAAACAGAAAGCTCTAGAAAGTGATCATTCTTCTTCCTATTATTAGAACACAGTGTTGTTGCAATTTTATACAGCAGCATTGTAGATACACCAAAATATTTTCAGGTGGAAAGGAGCATATTATAATAAATGTATTTAATTTCTTTAAAAGAAAATAATGTTTTACTTTTTACCATCTTACAAAAATTAAAGCACTTAATTTTCACACATTAACTATGTATCTATCTAAAATTAGATCAAGTAATAAGAGAAAAAAATAACAAGTAGAAATTTGTAATCTGAGTCCAGATAACAAATAAAAGGGAAATTCTACTTTGAGATATAGTAAACATTCTGATCATGTTTCAATTTATTATACACAGAAGAAGTGTTTAATAGCCATCCTTTTCACAATTATGAAACAGTATTTATGGAACACTTACCTACTTACCTTATTATGAGACTCATTGTCAGAGAGGACCTTGACTTTGGAAGCTGATAACCATTCCTTGCTTATTTATTTATTTATTTATTTAATGTGTGCAAACCTTTGGTTTGTGAAGCTTTCTTATATTTCCAAATATAATTTTTTTCAATCCCACTTCTAAACATGTCACTTACATAGATTCCTGACACTAAGAAACCAAAAAAGCAAAAATTAAAAAGATTAAAAAATTCACCAGACACAGAAGAGACACAGTAAATATAAATATTAACTAATAAATATTCATATTAAGTATTAATTTTATGTATTTAGTAGAATTATTAAATGAGGTAATTTAGTAGTACGTTTACCTGTTTGAGGTCTGTGAACAATTCAAGTTAACAGCTATAGTGCTAAAAACATCCACAATCTTTTCAGTATTTCAAATAACACAAACGTCTCACAGACTTCATAAACACTGGTGAAGGCAAGTATTTATGACATTAATTCTTAGTATATATAATTTTAAAATGTATACACATATGCACATATATATTTGAAATAGGATTTAAGTAAAGAGAGATTAAACCGTACATTAAACAATTGGGGAATATCTTCTTCAGTGTTAAATGCTGTGTCCAAGTCAAATACATAGTGGGTAAGAATAAAGACTAAGCTTTGACTAGTGTTCATTTTTCTGGAACACGAACAATAGAAAAGTTTTTTCACTATAAAATAGGAACTGCATCTAAGGAGAAAAAAATATAACAATCCTAGCTTTCAAATTTAATAAAGTAACAAAGGTGGAAATTGTGAATTTATATTCCCTAAATAGTAACTGGGTTATGGAAAAAAATAAGGCAATTATCTTTAATTGCCTTTGAGAAAAAGGATTTAAGATGAAAGTGTAGGTTACAGGCCCAAGGCAAACCATTCACTCTTTCTTAAAAGAACTATTATTATGTCTTTATTTTAGCGCAGTGTAGCTTTACAGAAAAATTGTGAAGATAGTACAGAGAGTTTTCATGTCCTGCTCATCAATTTCCTGTCTTATTAACATCTTATATTAAGATGGCACATTTATTATAGTTAATTAAATTATGTCGATTACCTCTTGTCCTTTTTCTGTTCTGGGAAGCCATCCGGGTATCATATTCCATTTATGTGCTATATCTTCTTTGGACTCCTGTCATTCTATTCCTCAGACTTTTCTGTTGATTGATTCTGGCAGTTTTGAGAAGTACTAATCAGGAACTTTGTAGAATATCCCTTAAAATTAAAGTTAACTGGATTTCTTTTTTTAATTAAGATTAACCTTGAGCTGTGTTTTGGGTAGGAAGACTGCATAGGCAAAGGCCAATCTCCCCACATCATATCAAAGGCACATGGTATCAATAAGACTTATTGTTTTAAATGCCAACTTTGATCACCTGAATAAGGTCATATTCACCGAGTTTCTGTTTAAGTTATTCTTTTCCCCTATTTCCATGCAGCCTTCTTTGAAAGGAGCTTATTAAACACTTAAGGGATAGGGAATTATGCTCAGACTCTTTGAAAAAGGAATATGTACATAAATCATTTTAAATTCTTATGCAGAGATATTTCCCTCTTCCCTTGCATTGATTTATGTATGTAAATTTTACTTATGTAAGTACTCATAGTTTCTTACATTTTTTTCCCTTTGGTTTATAATACAATATTATTTTTAAAACTTTTGTTGCTCACATTGCTTCAGCTTTGGCCAAAGGGAGCACTCTCATCGACTCTAGTATTCCATCACTGTGCAGTTCTGTTTGTTGACTTTTCTTACTTTCTGGAACTGAGAAATGCTTAGGCTCAAGTTCATCTTGTATATTTTCTGACCCAATCCCAGAATTAATAATTTTCCCAAAGAATCTTGATTCCTTGTATTAGGGAAGGAAATATAGAAAGATCTGGGTATAGGTTGTGTTCACTGCTACTGAAGTGTTGATGATTCTTGGCTCACTCACCTCACGGAGCAAGGAACTATGCCAATGCAATGTATGCCTGGATGTAGACACAACTGTGGGTACTTATATATGTAACCATTTATATCTGCAGGTTTTAAATGAAACATGAGCTCATACTGATATCCCAACATGACCCTATGGAAGGTTTTAGTCTTCTCCTCTTGCTTATTTATATCTTATTGAAACAGATCGATATTGGGGGGGCCCACTGAAATTAAGAACAATTTGCTCAGGCTGAGAATAAAGCTGAAGGACTTCCCCTAACCCTGACCCCACCAGCCTGGGGAGGGAGGATGGAAGGATGGGAGAGCAGAAAGGAGGGGAGGATATAATTAAGCATAATACCTGCATGTCTTCAATCACAGTGAAAAACATTAATTTGTACATTTAATATAAGTTAATATTTATAATAAAAATTAAATTTTATAGTTTTATATTTTACATTTAGATTTTCTGGCTAAACTGTAAGCTTTTCAAATCTTTCTGCTTTGCTTTCTGTTCCTAATTATCATAAAAAGCCACCAGCAATATCCATGCCACTGCCTGAATACTGTGTTGCCTATAAATTTCTTCTGCCAGATTAAAAAGTCCATTATCTTTCAATTCAGCCTCATAGAAAGTCTCAGACATGGGCAAAATGTAAACAACTTCTTATCCAGAACACAACATAAATGGCCTCGAGTTCATATTCTAACAGAACCCCCCTTTTCCTCTGAAACTTCATGAGACCTTTCTTCACTGTGTACTGTCTCATCTGCATTCTGGTCTTCTGAGCTTCCACCAGAATTGCACATTAAGGTCCACTTACAACATTCTAAAGCTTTTCCAGCTTTGATTGCAAAACTCTCCAAAATTCCTCCCACAAATTCCAAAAAAGTTCTAAAAGCTTCTAAACCACATGGTAAGTTTAGTCACAGCAACAACCCACTCTCAGTACCAATTTTTGTTTTAGTTAGCTTATTTGCTGCTGTGACCAAAGGACTTGCCAAGAACAATTTTTGAGGAGGAAAAGTTTATTTGGGATTCACAGTTGCAGAGGTCTCAGTTTATAGATGGCTGACTCCATTTCTTGGGGCCTGAGGTAAGTCAGAACATCATGGTGGAAGAGTGTGGCAGAGGAAAGCAGCTGGGAGGATGGCACCAGGAGAGAGAGAGAGAGAGAGAGAGAGAGAGAGAGAGAGAGAGAGAGTGCTGCTCTCAATAATGGCAAAATATAGACTCCAAAATTATGCCCCCAGGGACCATCCTCCTTCAGCCACACCCTTCCTGCCTGTAGTTACCTGCCTATATTAACCACAATGCCTAACAGGGAATTAACGCACTGAAAAGGTCAAACCTCTTTTTTTTTTTTTTTATTGTCTTAAAATTCTTTTTTTTTTTTTTTATTATTTTTTTTTTATTGGTCGTTCATAACATTACATAGTTCTTAATACATCATATTACACGGTTTGATTCAAGTGGATTATGAACTCCCCCTTTTACCCCGTATACAAATTGCTGTATCACATCAGTTACCCTTCCATTGATTGACATATTGCCTTTCTAGTGTCTGATGTATTCTGCTGTCTGTCCTATTCTCTACTATCCCCCCTCCCCTCCCCTTCCCTCCCCTCCCCCCCTCACCTTTTCTCTCTCTACCCCTTTTACTGTAAATCATTTCTTCCATTTGTATTATCTTGTCTTACCCCTCCTTTCCTCTTATATGACATTTTGTATAACCCTGAGGATCGCCTTCCATTTCCATGCACTTTCCCTTCTCACTCCCTTTCCCTCCCACCTCTCATCCCTGTTTAATGTAAATATTCTTCTCAAGCTCTTCGTCCCTACCCTGTCCTTGTTAACTCCCCTTATATCAAAGGAGTCATTTGGTATTTGTTTTTTAAAGATTGACTAGCTTCACTTAGCATAATCTGCTCTAATGCCATCCATTTCCCTCCAAATTCTATGATTTTGTCATTTTTTAATGCAGAATAATACTCCATTGTATATAAATGCCACATTTTTTTTATCCATTCATCTATTGAAGGGCATCTAGGCTGGTTCCACAGTCTTGCTATCGTGAATTGAGCTGCTATGAACATCGATGTAGCAGTGTCCCTGTAGCATGCTCTTGTTAGGGCTTTAGGGAATAGACCGAGAAGGGGAATAGCTGGGTCAAATGGTGGTTCCATTCCCAGCTTTCCGAGAAATCTCCATACTGCTTTCCAAATTGGCTGCACCAATTTGCAGTCCCACCAGCAATGAACAAGAGTGCCCTTTTCCCCGCATCCTCTTAATCATTTTATCTCTAAAATTTCTTGCATTGTCTCACAAATGAATTTTTGGGAAATACCTAACATCTAGACATAACAGTGGAAAAAAAAAGTTCCAAAGCAAGTGAATTTGAAGCAAGGAGATTATCCTATACTACCTGGGTGTGCCTCATCTTATTTTTAGGATCCTTACTCATGGAAGATAGCAGGCTTTGTCAAAAGACCCTCTGTATGTACTTCACAGTGATTACTCTTCTCCTTTCCCTGCAGAGACAAAGAAGATAGCACTGTCAGATCCTTAAGGTGAGAATATTGTAGGAAAGCCCATGAAAGTACAAGAGACTCTTTAAAACTCAGGTACCCAGGAGATTCCAACTCACACTCTAATCCATACCCAGGATCCAGCAATTTCTTAAAGTCGCCATTAAAGTGCTCTATCTGCTTTTGGCTGTAGAACAGTGTATCTTGATTGTGATTCTCCTGATTCACCTCCAGATTTTAGGGCAATTAGTTAGCCCTGAAACCATGATTCTTTGAGTATTGCAAGAAATTCTGCTAATGTTCAATTACTATAGTATTTTCTTGCTGCAAGGATCAGATCGATGACATACTGGAGTTGAAACTATAAGTCTCTTTCAGTTACACAAAAAGCTCTCATCTTCATATTGCTCTGGAAAACTTTGTTTTTGATTTGATAATTCTCACCTCCAGATGGCCATTGCTTGAAACACATAATAATTCTTTTTACAGTTAGAATTTTTTTTTTTAATTTAAGGTCAAATTATAGACTTTACCAGACATGGCCAAATATTTATATTGTATTTTATGGCAGTAAACAGCATTTGTTTTATGAAGAAATTCGCATACTTTTCCCATAAGGGAAAACAAATTTTATATTAAACTCAATATTTCTGAAATATGTGACAGAGTCCAAAGTGGGTGATAGATTCTGCTGCACCCATCCATATTCTTTGACTCAACACACTATAAAGCACACAGCAAACAACCAATAACCTGAATCTTACATTCTTTGCCTTTTTCAAGAATAAGTCAATTTAAAGTGTTATTATTTTTGAAATATTGCTCCAGTGCTTCTTTTTTGGGGGGGAGAGGGGCTTATCAGGGATTGAATTCAGGGGCACTCAAACACAGAGCCCCATTCCCAGCCCTATTTTGTATTTTATTTAGAGACAGGGTCTCACTGAGTTGCTTAGCATCTCACTTTTGCTGAGGATGGCTTTGAATTCCTGATCCTCCTGCCTCAAAATCCGGAGCTGCTGGGATTACAGGCATGCCGCAGTCTGGCTGGGCACAGAATCACAAGCCACTCAAGCAGGAACAAAACTTCATTTTTGAAAATGCCGCCAATACCCCGTAAGCGTCCGGGAACATACGCAGTCTGTTCTACCGGGACCCGGGGACCAGGACCTCCCCTGGAATTCCCTCCTACTGTCCTTCCCCAACCAATGGGAATTCTCCAGGAGTCCCATAGCAGGCCAAGGTGAACAGCAGGAGTCCAATATCCATATGAATGTAAATCTTAACATAATCATATCATCTCAATGGCTAGCTGGCGTCACCTTACAACCAAAAGTGCCAGGCATCATATTACTTGGCTGTGGCTCCTAGCACAGGCACGCACCACTGCCCCTGGCTAGATATTGTTCCTGGTTTGTTGAAACAGGCCACTAGAATCATGAAACATGGTCACAGTTATCAGTATTTAGTCATGATTGTAATTTTGGCACCTTAAATCCAAGTTTAGTATGAAAAATAAAATAAAAAATAACAACCTCAATATTTATCCTAAATTTTTGTATTTCAAGCTGCCTTTCTTTCATTCCCAATACTGTAGACTTCTTCAGCTAGAACCTTGCTTTCCTTTATGCATGACTGCTACCATTCTCCCTGATCTGGGAACCCTCTTTGAAGGTCCATGTTACTCTCGGAGCTCTAACCCCACTGCTGCCACAAGGGAGATACTTCTCCATCTGAACCTCCCCAGCCTCTGAGGCCGTGTGGGTGACAGCATGCAGAAAGAGGTATGATTATCTTACAGAAAGCATCAGGTGGCTTTATGACATTTCCACCATTCTCACTTTTGTCCTAACTACTGAACCTGAGACAGTTTCTTTGCTGGATACTTAAGAACTGGCCAGGGGAAGGCACTGATCCCTCATGCCAGCCCCCTTGCTTCTTTACTCCAAGAAACAGAAACCTCTTTGGAGTTAACTGATCTTCTTGTTACCTACTGCACTGCTGTGTTCCCTTGGTTTCAGTCTCGGACATTGCTTACTATTCAGGAGAAGTCAGATACCATTGCTGGTGCTACATTGCTTCAATATTACTATGTATTATCTTGGAAACAGCTCTGCTTTGTATGTATTCAGCCATTTCCTCTTCTTAAAAATGCCTTCAGCCATTCAAAATAAGTCTTGTTTCTTCCAAAAATATCATGTTTGTTAAGTAATTAAATTTTTTTGTAATACTTTTTCCAAATAGAAACTTAGTTGCATAATAAACAAAGAAGAGTTGTCACATGGAGAAAAATATATAATGACTTTTTTTTCAATTGTTGGATATAAACAGGCCTAAAAGGGTAGGAGATCTTCTTGATGTCTCCCTCATGGACTTTAGTTTCAGTACCCACAAATCCTGTAACACATGGGAAGTATAAATTTTATGAATCTTCTATTTTTTTTCCCCAAATTTTGGTACCAGAGATTGAACCCAGGGGTACTTTACCACTAAGCCACATCCTCAGACTTTTTTATTTTTTGAGACAGAGTATCACTGTTTTTCTTAGGGCCTCATTACATTGTTGAGGTTGATTTTGAACTTTTATCCTACCTCAGGAACTTTTGGTATTACAGGTTTATACCCCCTGCACCTAGCTTCTTCTTTTATTCTTTATTGGGTTTTTTTTTTTTTTGTCCTTCTGTTCAGAAAGTATTTACTTAGATACTGAAGAGAAAATATAGTACTTTACCTTAAGAAAGAGATCAACAAGCAGGAGAGTTGGGCATGGTGACGCATGCCTGTAATGCCAGAGGCTTGAGAGGCTGAAGCAGGAGGACTGTAAGTTTCAGGCCAGCCTCAGCAATTTAGCAAAGTCCTCAGCAACTTAGAAAGAATCTGTCTTAAAATGGAAAATAAAAAGGGCTGAGCTTGTGACTCAGCATCCCTGGGTCCAATCCCTAATTCCAAACAAAAAACCATGCAGGAGAAAGAAGAAGAGATAATGTCCTGATTGATACTTCCATGTTCTTGCTCCTGGAACCTGTGCCCATACCTTTCATACCACTTTTTCCTGCTCTTTGTCAGGTCAGAAAACCAAACCCTATATCACACAATCTTCATCTCCAGTCTTATTATGTGGTTTGTTTTTATAGGGTAGACCTGTTAAGGCATTTTATATTTTTTATATTTCAAAATATTTTATGTTACATTAAAATTTTTAACCTATCTGGAAAATCTTCAAGGCCTTATAATAAATCCAATTATGCATATGAAAGGTGCTAACCAAGCTGGAGGTTGTTTCTAGTGATGGGAGTCATAGGGTGAGACAGGAAAGCCAGCAGACTGTAGAAGAGACTATCACAATATATTTCTTTTAGTATAGTATAATGTACAACCATGTCATCTTTCCTTAATTGCCGTCCTTTCTTTTCTATTCTTGGTAGGAGAGTGGAAGAGCAAGAAGAAAGCTGTGAGCCTAGGGTTCTATGTTCTGATAAATCCTATTAAAATGAAGATCGTCATAGTTAATAGTGTATAGAAGGAAAAAAAAGAAACCTAAAGGGAATTTTCACATTTAATCAAAACTGTTCAGATTCCCCATATCTGGCAAACTTATTTCATGTAAGTAGAGATAATGGTGAAAATTATATATGGGGAAAATGATAGGGCAGGATTTATTAACCTTTGCACTTTTAACATTTGGGGAGAGATGCTTCTTTGTTGTGGCAGCTATCCTGTGCTGTATTGTAGAGGGATTATCAGTGTCTCTGGCCTCTACTCATTAAAGGCCAGTCTTACTCTACTTCTCCAAGTCATGAAAGTCAACAATGTCTCCAATGATTGCCAGAAATTGTCTTCAAGTTGAGAATAATGATGTTAGATGCTTAGACATTGAAATGTACAAGGACTCACTATTCTGTTTAAGGAGCATAACATCTGGTGGGAAGGAAAGGCTTGCTAAAAAACTTATCTTAGTTCCCTTGATTCAAATAAGATTGTGATTTGTGTAAGGAGAAAAATTTCAATAAAATTTTGCAAAATCACAGTAAAATAATTCCAAAGAGTAGAAGAAGGAATCAAAATCAGTAAATGTTTTACAGAAGAAATGTGATTTTGAATTTAAAAGACGAGTAAACAAAAATATGTAAAGGAACACATGGGTTGGGAAATCTGGAAGTTAAATACTTATGAAATGGTAAAATTCATTGTACTAAGTCAACTTTAGGTTAAGCAATACATTAGGAGGTTGGAAAGGTAGATAAACTAAGAGTACGTTTTGAAAAATTTCACTGTTAAGATGAGAATTTGAGCTTTAATTCCCTATCAATCCAGTAAAGAATGAATTGTTATGTTAGAGAACACTGGCACAATCTTTGTTTTATGAATACATTTTTAAGACATCAAAAATATTTAAAAATAATATTATGATAGAACAATATCTACCATCTGTTACTTAAAAACAACATTAAAGCCATCTTCCAGGTTGGCAATAGTTTATCAAATTATAGTCACAGATCTCCAATGAAATGGATATATTCACAAGATGTTATCCTCATGTATAACCTAATTTCCAAACATGGTTTCTACTCCTGAAAGTGGCACGTAAACAGAACGATGTACGCTTAAATGGAAAACACTGTAATGTAGACAGCTCTAAAATGAAAAGATGTTTAAATAATAAAGGCCCAAGATTATCTAGAGGATATTTATACCATGTTGTAATAAGTAAACCAAGATATAAAAGTAAATTGAAATAAATCCTCTGATTGCATTTGACCATGTGGAAATGTTTTGGTTCCTGGTTCAGACTTCTGGTTCCTCCAGCCATCCAAACTGCAGACAGCTATTATGGGACTATCCAGCTTCTGGTTGTGTTGTGTAAACCAATCTTGGTTCTGTTCCTCTAGAGAACCCTCAATAATATAGCTATGAAGTCCCAAATTATTAGATTTTTAAAGAAGTACCCACTTCATATCTATGCAAGCACTGACATTTAAATGATTGTATTTAGGCACAACTTAAGGACCCAGCTCCCTGCTTCTCTCTAGGTACATGTTCTCCATCCACACAAGTTGTTTAGCTGTGAGGGGAAAATACATAGTGCAGGAGCTCTGATCAGCCTCAGTATAGATGTGCCTCATCCCTTACTATCTGACTATATTTGACCATGTGTAAATGTTTTGGAGTGACTAATTAAGCTAATAACTAGATTAGAGTTGGCTCTTGCCCATGAACAGAACAGAGAGCTACTTGGACCCTCTCATCTCAGGACCCTAATTCTTATTTATCCTAGACACGATTTTGGCTCCATGTACTGTGCTTGAATTTGGAAAATATTTTGATAATCAAGTGATCAGAAGGATTTTATTTGGCACCATTCTGTTATGGGTCTCTAAAAGCAAGGTAAAACATTTTTTTTGTTGATGAAGGGTTAGTGTTCACAAGGGAGCCCAAAGAAACCCAGTAGCTTTCTATTGTCTTAATAATGGTGAAAATGGCATGTGAACAGAACAATGTACGCTTAAATGAAAAAACACTGTAATGTATGTAGATAGCTCTAATTTCTCATCTGTGTTATTTATATCCCTGATTTTAAAAAGAATTTATATTTTCCTTTCTCTTTATTGCCATAATTTTTTTACATATTTTAATGTGTAGAGAAATAAAATAACCAAATAGAAACTAAATATAGGATGTGTTGGTGAATGTTAGTATGAAGAACAACAAAAGGTGTAAGTATACTATAATGCAATGAGAGGGAAGAACTGAGACTATCGGAGGTATTACAACAGCCAAGGCCTGAGGAAAGAAAGGAACTGTTCACTTGAATATAAGATGACAGAGTTTTACAGTCAGAAATAACAAACAAGAAGGCCACATCAGCATGTGTGTTTTGTCTGAGGAAAACCAAGGAGACCATCAGAAGTTTTTTTTTTTTCAATATTTGTCCATACTATCTCAAAAGTGCTGACCTCATAGACTGAACTCAGTACCTGTTAGATGAATCAAACTAGCATGCTAGAGCAATGAATAAGGAGAAGATGATCAGAAACAGAGCAGGGATGTTCCAGAAGGTAATTCTAAAAACTACAATTTTTAGTCTGATATAAATGGGAAATCATCAGGGGATTTGGGGAAGGGAAATAACATGGTATGACTTTTTAATACGAAACTCTAGTATTGCATCTTACATGTGTAAACTGTAGGAGTTGTTAACAAATTTATTGGTGTGGTTTTTTTTTTTTTTAATTGAGGCATTAAGGAGGACCTCAAGTTTGTTACCTGAGCACCTGTTAGGAACGGAGTTATATCTACTGAGATGGAGAAGTTGTGGAAAAAAACAGGTGGGAAAGAGTAATGCAATGAGGAAATTATTTGGAGATTGGTTAAGTTTGAAATATGAATTAGATATATGTGATGAGAAGTTGGATGAATGGTTGGAAATGCAGTGAGTTGCTCAGCTAAAGGTCTAGAATCAGGAGTTTAGGGCATAGAGGGTATGTAAAACCATATGATGAGATTATCAAGGGAGTGACAGTATCAGGGAATTGTCAGCAACTGACAACCAGGGGGTGCATGCTAAAATTTGGAAAACAGAGAGATGTGACAAGGCCCACAAACCAGAATGAAAATAAATGGTTAATGAAGTAAAAGAGAAAACAGGGAATCCTGGCAGGTCCTTGTATTAAAAAGGAAAAAGTGGTGAATTCGGTAGATTAACAAAATGAGAATTGATCATTCATTTAAGCAAATTGGTGCAGCCAATATGGAAAGCAGTATGGAGATTCCTTGGAAATCTGGGAATGGAACCACCATTTGACCCAGCTATCCCTGTCCTCAGACTATACCCAAAGGACTTAAAATCAGCATACTAAGAGACACAGCCACATCAATGTTTATAGCAGCACAATTCACAATAGGTAAACTGTGGAGCCAACCTAGATACTCTTCAGTAATGAGATAAAAAAAAATGTGGCATATAATGAAATTTTACTCAGCAAAAAAAGAGAATATAATTATGGCATTTGTAGGTAAATGGATGGCTTAGGAGAAGATAATGCTAAGTGAAGTTAGCCAATTCCCCCAAAAAACAAATGTTGAATGTTTTCTCTGATATAAGGAGGCTGACTCCCAGTGGGGTAGGGAGGGGGAGCATGGGAGGAAGAGATGAACTCTAGATAGGGTAGAGGGGTGGGAGGGGAAGAGAAGGGGCAGGGGGTTAGCAAAGATGGTGGAATATGATGGACATTATTATCCAAAGTACACGTATGAAGACATGGATTGGTGTCAACATACTTTATATACAACCAGAGATATGAAAAAATGTGCTGTATATGTGTAATAACAATTGAAATGCATCTTTCTGTCAATTATTTTTTTAAAAATCAACAAAAAATAAAAATAAAGAATTGATAATTACTATGACAGACATTGGTGATTTTGACAAAATCTGTTTTACTGTAGTGATGTGAACAAAATCCTAACTAGTAATGTTTCAACATAGATGGAAAGGAATTAGAAATAAAATTATAACCAAATCTTTTTTTTTAGAGAGAGAGAGAGAGAGAGAATTTTAATGTTTATTTTTTTAGTTTCCGGCGGACACATCTTTATTTGTATGTAGTGCTGAGGATGGAACCTGGCCGCACGCATGCCAGGCGAGCACGCTACAGTTTGAGCCATACCCCCACCCCTAATCAAATCCTTTGATTAATTTTGCTTTCAAGTTAACAAAGAGATTTAATGGTATATGGAGAAATATGCTTGTTCCATGATTTTGTTAACATGGATAGTATTACTTTATGTCTGTATGATCATGAAATAACTCAGTGAAGTGGAAAATCCAGTGATTCAGAATGAACATCTTGCTAAAGCATTATAAGTGAGAGGAAGAGAAGTAGCATGACCAAATGAAGGCTGGTTCTCAAACATAAGTGGACAATTCATCCATAATGACAGAAGGGAAGGTAGAGAGATGATATAGCTAGATTGATAATGAACAGTGGGAATGTTTTCATTTTCTTCTATTTTCTTATTGTAATAGGAAGCATTATCCACAGAAATTGAGGAGCAAAAGAGGTTCTAGAGGATTAAAGAAAGAATAAAAGAGGTAAAATTATAGTTGGAGCCTGGGAACATGAACAGACTAGGAAATGTATAAGACTTGCCAGATGATCATGATGTGTCTACTAATCTTAAATCTAATAACAACAAATAAATTCTAAACTCTTATTTTGGCTATTGTAATGGTTAATCTGAATTGTCAGCTTAATTGGATTTAGAGATGCCTAAGATTAAGAGGCTTCTGGGTATGTCAATGAAGGTATTCTAGGAATGACTGGCATGTGGAACAGCAAACTGAAGCAGAGACCCACTCTAATTGTGGACAACACTGTCTAATAAATTGGAGGTTTGGATAGTTGGAAGAACAAGGAAGCAGTAGCAGTAGCAGATGCAAGCTCAATTTTTCTTGAAAGGGCTCTTAATTGCTAATGTGATTAAATAAGGACATCAGACTCCAGCTCCTTCACTCCTCTAAAGTGGACTCTGCCCAGTGACTCTTCAGGAAGTTTCCAGGCCTTCACCCTGAACTGGGGTTGCATTATGGATGTCTCTTTTTCTGAGGCTTCAGCTTTTTAGACTCTACAGCTACTGGTTCCTCCAGCCCTCCAATCTGCAGACAGCTATTGTGGGATTATCCAGCTTTTGGTTGTATAAACCAATTTATATATATATATATTTTCTCCTTTTGGTTATATTCCTCTAGAGAACCCTCACTATATACCTATTTATACCAAATTATTCGGTTTTTAATGAAGTATCTACTTCATATCTATGCAAGCACTAACATTCAAATAATTGCATTTAGGCACAACTCAAGGACCCAGCTCCCTGCCTCTCTCTAGGCACATGTTCTCCATCCACACAAGTTGTTTAGTTGTGATAGGGAAATAAATGGTGAAGGAGCTCTGATCAGCATCTATATAGCTGTGCCTTGTGCTTTACTATCTGAGAACTACAACTCCTTCCAGTGCAGATGAGTTGCTTCCTCTATCCAGAAGAGGAAAAAAAGCACCATTATCTTTCACTGGGGGCATCTTCATTGTTCACGCAGCATTTGAAGCAATAGTTTTTCTATCTCCCTTAGTTATTTTGGAAAAATAGACTGAAGTCTTCAGAAAGATAAATAAAGACTAACCATGAAAAAACAAAACAAAACAACAAAAATAATAAAAATGAAAACGACCTTTTCACAGTTTGGTTCTCACTGACTGGTAAAAAAGCAATTTCATGAAGATTTTTACTGGTTCCTATACAGTAATGTGAGCATGGCAGGAACCTGGCAGAAAACGTTTCTCATTTGGAGCAACAAATAATGTCTTCAGAAGAAAGGTAGTTTTTCTTAGAAATGTATTTTTAAAGACTTGTTTTAACAGCAAGGTTTCAAATAGGTGATTTGGATATTTTTGAAGCAGAATGCTTCATTATTGTTTTCATCACAAACACCAGTTTAAAAAAAGGAAAAAAAAGACAACAGGCGGCAATAAGCTACATGAAATTTAAAATGAATTACATAAGCTAAGTCTGTGCTGTTTAGTACAAAAATTTTGAAGGTCTAGCTATATTCACAAACGATTTTGACCATTTTCAGAGAAAGGGTTATTTTAAAAAATGAGTTGAATGATTTACATTTACTGGCACTCAAACATGAACTTTCAAGGTTTGTTGGAGTGTAGGAAGATTTGAATTATTCTTGCTCACCATTAACTGCCTGTGCAAAACATAGAAACAGGTAATGTTAATGTATTTCTTCCTACCTGTGTACTTCAACTAAAATAAAAGTGCTTTTCAATGGCTCTTTAAGAACATGTAAAGAAAAATAAATTATATATTAAAAATATATATGCATATATATAAAATATATGAATATATAGTTAGAAATGTTTTCCCTAGTTATTGATAAAACATAAACCTGAATCCTTTTGTATATTCTTCTCTGAAAAGGGATTCAACTCTTGTACTTGGTTAAATTATTGTAAATCCCCTAGTAAAACTTTCTGAGCATTAGTTATCTTCAATGGGAATAATAATAGACTGCTTATCTGAATAAATTGCTGATAGAATAAATAATGCAATTATAAAACATCTTTTCAATGATAAAGAACCTTTTAACAATGAAGTATCAATATTAATCTTTAGATTGAATCTTTGATTAGATTTCCAATTTAGAACATGTTCATTTGGGTCTTCTCTCACATTCTTTTGATTAGTTTAGCTAGGGGTATATCAAATCTTCAATGTATTTATTTTTTGTTATTTTTCATTCTCTATTTCATTAATCTTTAATATTAATTATTTTCTATCTTCTACTGGTTTTAGAATTAATTTATTTCTGTTTTTCTAGGGGCTTGAGATGTACAACTAGATCATCAATTGGGGATTTTTCTGTTTTCTTTTTTAATTATTATTTTTAATTTAGGCACTTAATGCCATAAACTTTCTTCTTAGAAATGCCTTCATACTTTTCTAGAGATTCTGGTATGTTTTATCATTGTTCTCATTTGGTTCTAGAAGTTTTATTTCTCCTCTCATTTCTTCTATGATCTATTCCTTATTTAAAAGAATATTGTCCAATATCCATGTGTCTACAAGGTTTTGATAAATTTTCTTGTAGATAATTTCTAATTTCAATCCATTATGATCTGAACAGATGCATGGTATTCTATATGCATATATAGAATACATTAATATAATATATATTATATTTTTATATTTTCATTTGTTCTTTGTTGCTGAGTAATAGCTTTGTGCAATAGAGTAAACTTGACTTACACATGTTTTCTTTCAGAGTTTGGATTAACTCATATCAATCCCTCCTAGATTTTAGAGTCTGAATTGCAAAGTCTGAAGTGAATCTTATCAATCAGTCTACCTTTAAATATGATCTGATGTTTTTTTTTTTTTCTTGTGGCTTTTAATGTTCTATCCTCATTCTTTATGTTAGGCATTTTGATCATGTGTATTGGAAATGTTTTTTTTTTTTTTAATCTTGTCTATTTGGAGTTCTGTATGACTCTAGTATGTAGATATCCACCTTGTTCCTAGGGTTTGGAATATTTTATGCTTTTATTTCAATAAAAAGTTTCTTAATGCCATTAGTCTATATTTCTATACCCTCTTTTATCCCAATTACTCATTAAGTTTGGTCTTAATATTGTACCAGAGTTCTTATATATTCTGATTAATGGTGTTTTACTTTTCCTCCTACTGTCTACTGAGTGTTCCAGTTCAAATAACCTACCTTTGAAGCATGAATTTCTATTTTGTACATAATAAAATCTGTTGGTGATAGTTTTCAGTGAATTTATTTTTATTTATTGCATCTTTCATTTCCATGAGTTCTCCGTGGTTTCTTTCCAGAATCTGTATCTCTTTATTAAAATGGTCTTACATCTTCTGTATTTACTCTCATAATTGGTTCCTTGATTTATATTTTAGATCTTCATTTAGTTTATTAATCATTTTAATAACAAATATTTTAAAATTTTTCTCTGGAATTTTATTCCCTTCCATTTCTTTGTGTTCCTCTTTATGGAAGTCTTATCTGCCTGCTTCCTCATGTTTTCAGAGATCTTAAACTTATTCATCTGTTCAGATGGATCCTTCTTCTCTTTGGTGAGGATGTCTTTTAGTATATAGTTATCTCTTTTGTAATAAGTTCTGTGTCACTGGTATGTCTTAGCTTCAACATGCAGACTCAGTATAATTCAAATGGTAGTTTCAATTGCCATTGCCTCTAAGTTTGCCATTGGAGAAATGCTGATTTAATTCATTAATATGAGTCATATTAGATAGATAAATTCATGAGGAATATTTGTGGGAAATGTTTTAAATATTATCAAAAAAGATTTCTTCTGTAAAAATTTCACTATAGCCTCATTCTTTTGCAATTTCCATTAATAAAAAAACAGTATAATATGTCTTTAGGAAAAAAGTCATATTCCATGTCATATTCCATTTTTTAAAAAAATTAGAAAACTTATAAATAAAAATTCTCTGACTGAAGTTTTAATTTATTTTCATATTTTTATGATTTTTCTTTTCTTTAGTTTCCCTTTTCAAAAAAATTTATGTTGACTTTGACATTTTCCATTTGCTTTTTTCAAAGAGTTGGCATTATCTTTGTTAGCCTTTCTTGCTCAACTATTCCCTGCTTATTTAATTTTGTAGAATTTGTCTTACTATTCCTAATTTACATTGTAACTATATTATTTTATTTCCAGTGAAAGTAACCTGAATAAATACAGATTTTGTCCTATAAAAATTTGTCAGAGAGAAATATGCATGGTGATGATTAACTGGAAACCAGGGGAATATAATGAATCAAATGAAGTACATCATGTAAGTTGGTGATGGAATGTAACTGAAAAGAAAAAGTTAGGGATCAGTTCTCAACTACATAAATAATAAGGTGGGTTCTTGAAGACTGGACAAAATTCATCGGACCTAGAGGTCCAGATCCATAGTCTGACTTCGATAATAATGGTGGTGGTAATATTAGCTTTATTAGACTACATCATATTGCTAGGGTAAACCATAGGAAAAAGAAAAGATAATATTCATAACTTCAAAAAGAGAACAGGTATCTTAGGATGATGTGTCCTAGTTAGTATAGAATGTTAGTATAGAATGATTGACTTGCTTTGTGCAGAATTTTATTTGTTAACTGAGAAATAACTCTAAAATTTATGGAGTATGATGGGATATTTTAATGCATGCATATTTTCTGTAAAGATTGAAACAGAGTAATTAGAATGCCTTCACCTAAAACATCATTTCTTTGTGGTGAAACATTCAAAATATTCTCCTCTAGCTATTTTGAGATACTCACAGTATTATTGTTAGCTAATATCACCTTACTGTACTTTAGAATACCAGATTTTTTCCTATACAAATTTAACTTTGTACCTATTGACTACCCCCTTCTATCCTCCCACCTTCCATCCTCTCACAGAAACTGATAATCATTATTCTACTCACTACTTCTATGAAATCTTCATTTTTAGATTCCACATGTTGGTGAAATCATAAAGAACTCCTCTACATCATCTGTTAGTCAGGAAGAGTAACATTATTCACTTTCCAAAATCAGTAATTATAACATTTAACAATGTAATTACTAATAACAAATTATTGAGTATCTATAATTTGACAGATAATGTTCTGAACACTTTTTTTTAACCCATTCAATGACCCACTATTTTGGCTTTACTCTTATACATGAGAAAACTAGCACAGAAAGGGCAACTAACCTATCTAACATCACTTATTTAGGAAAATTTCAGTGGTTTTCACATCTAGATCATTTGATTCTAGAACCCACACATTTATAGGGAAAATATATTGAGCATAAGAGGTGTCAGTAGAAGTCTCTCATGGGTCCCATTGAAATTCATCAACATGATTCTACCATGTAAGAAAAATGAAGTGATATAATAAATCAAAATTTTCCAAAAAACAAACAAACATTTACAATCTAGAAGTCATTAAAGAAAGAAAAAATAAGTCACAATTCTAAGTGTGCATAATTTAAACTGAACGTGGGTTTTTATATACTAGAATAATAATGGGCTTGGTTTTCCCTTTGGAAGACCTAACAGAGAAGATAAACCTTTCTTAACGAATTAAGATTTATATGGGCAGAAGGATGAGAATATTTCAAGAGCAATATTAAATTTTACCTGACTGAGCCATTGGCTCTTGAAAATAGAAACTGTTCAGAAAATCCTCATCTTTTCATTTTCTGAAAAAAATCTTTATTCATAGAATCACCTTCCTACATAGGATCTAATGGTATACGTGGATGCTTCTTTCTTTACCTGTGGCAGGGACAGACGTAGACCCTCTCTGCCTTTCCATTCTTTGCTTCATAAGTGATTGTGTGAGCTTTTGGTCCCCACTGACAAGCTAGATAAATGCTGGCTAACTTCATTTCATCATATCCTTAAATTTCACTCCTTCCACCAGGTTCATGAAATTTATAGCTTATAATGCTCAGCCTGAGCTGGCAGATAGCTCCTTTCAAATGCACCCTCCCCTCAATGAACTGTAAGAAAAGATATTCCCTAACCATTTTGCCATCATGCCACCCACTCATCCCACTTCCTCATACCCAGGCTTTGTTTACCTCTCACCACAAAGAAAATCCCTTTTCCCTCTGATCTTTGGAATATAGATCTCTTCTTTGAAGTGTTCTCTCTATTGTGGTCATCCATTTTCCACTCTTGAAATAGCCTTCAAATAAATTCTCTTTAAGGAAGTCTAGAGTTGTTTTATTTAACACTAAGAAAAGTATCATATGAGCACACCACACCACACACACACACACACACACACACACACATGAATAAATGAAGGCTTTTGTTATTTATAGGACAATGAAGAACTAGCCTAAGCATAGCAAAAAAAAGTATATTTTGCAAGTACAAGAAAATGTAATGTGAGCAACCTGTAATAGTGTATGACCTTGATTTGTTAACCTGAATAATCATAACCAACAATTATAATAAAGACACTGTCATCTGTAATATGTTGAGTAGTTACACTGCACCAAGTAGTATATGTGCTTATAAAGAGTGGCAGAATATGCCACTTCAAATATGTTGCTTTGACATAAGGATTACTTAGCACTAAAGGCACTTGAAAAATAACAGATGCAAGAAGGGAATTCTAATCTCCCCTATTCTGTCACCAAAAGTTACTAAGACAAGGATGCATGTACTGGGGAAAAAGTAGAGATCCATGTTTAAGAACATAGTGGGATTTTTCTTAGTTGACCTCGTAGCAGCATTGCACTTTGATGTGGTATTCCAGAAAACTGGATCTGCACATGGGGGACAAAGGCTACACTTATTGAACATAGGTAGGGCTTTGAAAGGCTATTCTGTTCTGCAGAAAAAAAATGTCATTATGAAAATCTTAAATAAATATAGAAATAGCACATTATAAATAAAAGTGCCCAAGCAATATTGGACATTTTGTAGGCATTTGATAATTGAAATTTGTTTTATTCTTTTTAAAAGGTATGCATACTTAATAACATGCCCTGCTGGGAGTTCAGTGTGAATGCATTTCATAAATTCACTGGAACATTTACAATTTCCAGGACTGCAAATTAAATAGTAATAAATAGAAATATGAAAATAAGTTAACACATAACTATTTTTAGATCCAGGAGGTCTTAAATGTTGTCCTTGTTGAGAAAAATAAAACAGAATAAACTAAACAAAAGCCACCTAATTAAAACATTTATTTCTCTTAATATATGTAGAATCCTAAGTGATGAAAGAATTTTTTAAAGTTTATATTGTCCAATGAATCCAAGTTCTAAATTATTTTACTTCAAATAGCTTCACTGTATGTTATAAATGCATTTTACTTATTATAGAATGCAATGATAGTTAAGTTTAAATACAAACAAATTCCATCAGTGGAAAAAAGGAGAGAAAATATAACCCATCATAGCTTTTGTCTTACAAAAAGAGGATGTACTTTATACCACTCTACAGAAAAACATGACAAGACTTGAAAACCAATTAGAGGCATAATTATATCTCATTTTAACAAAATTAAATACATGTCTACCCAGTCCCACACAACAGTTTATAAATGGTCTTTACTACATATGCCAAACCAATTCCACAAACTGCTAGTCAAGAATAAGATTTTAATAAAAATATAGAAGAAAATCTGTACTTTCAAAAGAAGGAAAAGTTAATACCTTCTGCCTCTGTGAAATAATCAGAAAGATAACTTTCTTCATGTTGTGACTCCAAAATTACTCCTCTAAATGCTTCAGCTATAAATGTAAATTAGAAAATACCATGGTCTTTACCTGAGTTTGACCAAAGTTCAGTGAATTACTTAGAAGCAGGAAACTTTATAGTGAACTTCACAGAGGTTAAGGACACAGATGTCACACGGGGCCAGCTGGGATGAGACATTTAATCAGTTGTGTGCCTGTTGAAAATTTCTTCAGTTCATTTTCTTCACTTCAGCTCAAATTCC
The DNA here is from genome assembly GCF_045843805.1 of Urocitellus parryii. Lineage (NCBI taxonomy): Eukaryota > Metazoa > Chordata > Mammalia > Rodentia > Sciuridae > Urocitellus > Urocitellus parryii. The sequence goes on from NC_135536.1 coordinate 52,791,319, forward strand.
TCATCTGTCAAACATGAGCTGGTGATAATATTAACAAAACTTCCTCAAAGCATATGAAGATTATATTAACACATATGAATCAACTGGAACAGTACATGCAACATGGTAAAGATCAGCTATTGTGATTAGCTTGATTTTAATAATAAAGAAAAGTTTTTTATTCAAAAAGTTTATAGTCTAGCTTGTGTCAGAACAGTCTGGAAAGCACCAGGAAGAAGTATTATGTCAGTACCAGGAGTACTGAGCTTGAGATAACTTTGATGTGCCTCACACATTGTTTTACAGTGCTAGGCATGAGTAGGAATATAATATTTATATTGATATTCTAGGTATCTAGTATGGCAATATCACCTTCAAAATATTACAAACTGTCTGTTAAATATGCTTCATTAAATTTCAGTTAGCAACATCACATGGTATAGGATATTTCTGTCAAACTTATTTGCTCCTTAGCATTTTTTTTTTAACTTGGGTATGAATGAAATTTCCTTTTGCAAGACTTTGGAAAGTTCCACATAAAAAAAACACTTGTAGAATGTATATAGTAACCAGCAATCCCTTGCTATACAGCTAATTTAAAAGGTAGAAGCATCAAAGACTGATACAGTCAATTGCCTTCAAATGGTAAAACATGATTTAATTACTGCTGCCATCAATTTACAGCCTTTTACAATGTACAAAAATCAATGTCAATAATATTTCAAGTTGGAAATGACATCCATGAAAGCCCAAATAATCTAAATGATAACTATCAAGTTTGTGTATAAAAATTGCAATAAGGCTAAGCACAGACTAGCTGCAAGTCTTGCCAGACATTTTAACTTTATAAGGTGGGTGGTTAAACCTTTATGAGTGGGCTGGTCCTGGAATAAATGTCTGCAATTTTTCTTAATCATTTTATAGAACATTTATAAATGTATTGCTGTTATTAATTAACATATATAATTGGCACTGTGTGTTGTTAGAATTTTTAGGACATCTGGTTATCTATAGAATGTATCTGAGTAGCTCAGATTAAAAGTTTAAACCACAGGTGCTATTCTTATCAAGGATTTTCTTTCTAAACCTTCACATTCCAGTAATGTATTGTTTACTTTCAACTGTTTAGCTTTCCCTTGTGCTGTGGTATTCTTTCTCTGGGAAAACAATCAATTCGGGTTCTGCTCATCAGGTTCTTCCAACACTTGAGACTGAACCTTTCTGAGTCCTTGAAGGAGGTTTGTGTAGAATACAGCAAATGCATACACCCCTCTATATCATGAAATTGCAGTTAAAGCCAGAATCATGCCCTAGAAATTCAGTCAGCACAGACGCAAACTATGTCTCAACAAATACAAAACAGGGAACTTTTTTAAAAGGATCTTAAAGAATGATAGACTTGCCAGGAAACAACTCAAGAAGCACAAAGACGTGGGCCCTAAACTGAAGAGGTCACAGAAAATGAAGTAAGATTGATTGAAATTGTAAGAGATGCCTGCTGAAAATAAGATTCACAGATTTCTATAAGTCAGCTACTTGTGGGGCAAACAAAGGGAAGAGGGAAACGAAACCGTAATGGAAAACTCTAGAAAGAGTATCATTCTCCATATTATTTTCTCTTTCCATAAGTATAAATATCACCAAAGTGAAAGGTGTTTGCACTTTGGAACTCTGAGAGACAGATTTATTTCAGAGTGAATAACTTCTAAACTTCTCAATATATCACTTGTAACAGAAACATTGTAAGGTAAACTATGTACCCTGAAATGGAATTTCAGGAATTGATTTGTCTTTATTCTGCAAGAAAATCATCTCACAAAGAGTCAGAACTTGACTGCAAAGACATTGGATTTACCATGACCTGTGTCTTCCACAAGAGGTATGAAGAATGTTAAAGTTTTCAGAAGGAAACTCAAGAACACATAGAAATTAACCCCAGTGAAGGGGTGAGAATTTGAAATAAACCATTTTACTTTATGAAATCTAAATCCAAATAAATCTAAATTTGGCAGTTATGTGAATGTGTAATTATACAATTTTAGATTTAGAATGGTTATTAGTTTTAGTGCTTTGATATTTTCCCATTTATCTTACTCACATGTAATATTTCTACACATGCTTCTATATGTCCTTTTAAGAATCCTCCTTTCTAATTAGAAGAATGGTAAAACAGAAAGGCAACATTCCTGAAAATCAAGGCAGATATGTGTTCTTACCCATTTGTTTTATTTTCTAGATATCATCTTTATTCTTTGTACATGTATTACATTGATTGGATACTAACTCAGTATTCTAGGTACTATAGCAAATGTCTTAAAGATATTGTTAGTTAATATAAATAATAATTTTAAGAGATAAGTACTATCTTTATACCTACTTTTCAAACATGGAAATGAAAATTAAGTGACATGGTCAAGAAAATGTCACATAGGCATCATTGCCAGGACCCATGACAGGCAGATTAACACCAGAGTCCTGCTGAACCAGTGAAAGATTTTGCCTTCTTGAAACATGAAGGCCATGGCTACCTAATGTTCCTATATTCTATAATCCTGCAGCCTGGGTCCAAATATTATTCTGTAATTTGTGTCTATTCATATTAATTCTTGAAACATGACTAAAAATTAGTTATTATTCTCATGTGTTTTTAGAGAGAAACTGAGGCTGAGAGAAGTTAAGAAACTTACTTGTCTAAAAAAGCAAGACATTAAGTGGTAAGCATAATTTTTTTTAAAAAAAAGGCTGTTCTCTTTCCAATATATTGCACTGTCACTCATTTCATTCTTAATTTTTCCAATGATGCTTCATGATAGTCTTATTATCTACACTGTTATAAAGAATAAAATGGTTAAGTGACATCTGAATACATCCCTGTTCAATGTCAGCATAAGGTTCTAGATCTTGACCCTAAAGTTCATCCCATTTTGTAACCCATTGTCACTACATCATTTTTGTGATCAAGCTGACCATTATTTTTATACTTGAGACACACTGAAAGCTATTGATCTTAATTGCTGCTATGTGATCTCATTTGCAGATGGATGAATTTCAAATGCAAACATGACCATTTTGTGGAAATCATTTGTTTTCTTAGCCCTGATGCATATAATACTTGGAAAACATTTAAGAAATAGTTAAGGAAGATTCTATTGTTATATAATATTTGGAAAATATTTTTTAAATGAGTCTATGCTATATGAAATTTTTTAATGAGTCAAGAATCCTTTCAATAGTTCAGTAATTAAAATAAAATATGTACTTTGTTAATTTATATACTTTCTTTTTACCAATAAATTATTTAGTCTTTGGAATGTTATTGCATATATAATGATAGATGATTTCTAGAATCTTCTTTTAAAAATGGAATTTAGGATGAAGGCTGCACTTGGTTTAGATATTTACTGTATATGGTACTAACATACAACAGATGGTGCACTCCAATTAGGATCTTTTGAGCAGAACTTATTTGCAAACAACTAATTGCAAAGGCATGGAAAGGGTGTAGGGAATCCACAAGTGCTAGAGTATAATCCTGAAGCTGTTACTACTGCTAGTTCTGAATAGATAAGGGAGGGTAAAGGTTGCTGGGATCCAGAAGGATTAAGCATTGTGTAGTAAAAGTTACTTTAAGTAAGCATTACCTTGTGTCACTGGACATACTAGCCTAAGGCAACCACAGAAGCTGAGAACAAGGGGGAATGAATGATCCTATCATTCTCTCCTTCTGCCTCTTCAATTTCAATGCCTCACATGGCCTAATGCAATTGGAAATCAAAGAGTATGGGGACCCACAGATATTAGCCATGTAAGCAAGGTAGACAAAGGCAGACAGCAAATCTAGAGAACCAGGTGGAATTATCTAAAGCAGAAATTGCTCATGTTAATTAAATAATTCTGTACTTACACTTTTTTTTTACTTTGTAAAATCAACTGTGATATAAACTGTGAAATGTCAGAGTATTTTAAAACTTTAGAAAATGCAGTAATTTTTTTATTAATAATGGCTAACTATAGCCATATAAACATATTTTCTGGAAATAAAACTAAAACAATTTCTTAAAAAACTTGGAGGATTATGAGGCTGCCAATATTTAAGTCATTGATTGAATGTGTGATCTTGAAAAAAACAGTTAACTTCTCAATAGTTCAGTTTGAATTCTGTAAGAAGATGTAATATATGCCCTACATCTCTCATGGGGTATGATAATAATCTGCTTGTTACAGTGCATTAGGCTGTATTTGGAAAACAAAAATATTATTTGTTTTCAGGAAGAAAGTGTCACACTGAATTAGGCCATCTAGCAAACAGGATTTTAAGTTTGTTTTGGTTTTTAATGAAAATTCTTGTTACAAAAGTATGACTACACAGTATTTAGATAAATGTGAATGTTCAGTGTAGCTTAGCTTGCTTTTGCTGTCCCAATTTCTGTTTATAAACACAAGCAGTGGTCTTTTATCTGAATAATTGACAATTTTGTACAGTATGTATCTCGTTGTCACTTTAGATCAGGTTTGTAAAAGACATAAATGTAACACATTTACCACTCTAAAAATTTCTATCCTATATTAGTAACTGTGCTTATTCAGATAATAATATTAAAATACTTCAAAAACATAAACAGAGTTATACAGTTCTGCAATGTGGTTTTAAGTGTTAATCACTTTCCTATTTTCACACACTTTGTGGCTTTTTGCATGACCATGAATCGCTTTATCAGTTGAAAATCAAGGACCGCCAGGTTGATATACAATGTAAGCATCTATACTTATATCATACTTTCCTGAAGCTTGGTAGGATGGTATTTTTCTAACATTTATGGTACAATCTCCTTCATTCAACATCTCATTAATCACCTACCATTAGCTACACAATCACCCAGAATTTGAATACCACCTAAGTAGCCATGTCTTTTAATTACCAACATCTAATTCATTGCAAAATTAATTATTCAATACCCCTTGTCTTCAGGCTAACATTTTCAATTTACATTCTCCAGTATTATTAGAATAACCTTCTACAGCACAGATGTGATCATTACTTTTCTACTTACAATTTTTTAGTAGCTTCATAACAAGTTAGTAACCATTAAACAATGGTCATTATTTGAGTTTTTGATGGTCACTTCTTCCTTTACCACTACTCCCACCATATCCCAGCCCCCAACAAATATATACACCATTCATTTTCAAGCCCATTTCTTATGATCTATGTTTTTTCAAGTATCCACACCATTTGGTCATGCTGTGGCCCTCCCAGAAAAGTCTTCTGCCTTTCCATTACCACCACTTTTATGTGACAGATACAAACCACTTATCAATCAAGTAGTACCTGTATTACCCCCTCCATGCCTGCTCCTAAGCCCTTTTCCCTCAGAACAGATCACTTCCTTCTTTTGTAATGTTGTCATGATACCTTGAACTTCTAAAACCTGGGCTGTTTTCCCGCACTGGAACATTAACCCTTAAGATCAGCCATCCTGATTAAGTATTCCTAGTGTTTAGTAAAGAAAAAAGCTGGAAAGTACATAATAAATGTCAGAATTACTGATAGAACAAAATTCTGTAAAGATTATTTTTTATTATTTCCAGTCTTTCTCAGTATGCTTGGATTTTCCTTGATAAATAATAATCATTCTTTCTCATATAGTAAGAGAAGTGTTTTAAAATATGCAAAATTAAAGAAATGACTGGTTAGCTAATAGTTACAGTGGCAGATTTCTAATCCCATGTATTTGACATGTTTGACAGACAAAAAGTATGGAAAATAAGAGCACATTTGTTTTGTTTCCTTTGTTTCTATCAGACTAAGATCAAGGTTTTGTTGATAATTTTATCACATGTAACTCTGCCTTCACACTAACCGTTCTGCCTGGAAGGACTTAGATATTTGGGGAGTAATAAGCTTTTTATTGTTCACCAAGATGAATCAATTCTCTACACAAGAAGACGATTAAAACACATAACTAGTATTTTCAATATGAAAGTACATTCAAAAAATCAAAATGTGAGTTAGTATTTTAGATTTAGAGGCATTAAAAATTAGGACTGTGGCTATGAACACTCAAAAAAGTAACTTTTATCACCTCTAGTCACAGTTTTCTTCTACTTAGACATTTTTTCATATCAAAATTTCTCTACTTCCATTTATGATGAACTGAAGTAATTTGAGGCCATTTGAATTAAAGAGAATTAAGTGAACATTATGTTAATTAACCTAATGTTCTTTTGTGGGTCTGTTGTCAAACATACATTTTGTTAAAACTAAAATTTGAAATCTATATATTTGTTGTGCTTTTTTCCTCCTAAAAGTACACAATGCATGATCATAAGAACATCCACTTCACACCAGGAGAAAAATTTTATAACAGAAATACAACAATAACTTTCAATATTTGCTGTAGGGGAGATGGCAGTTCATTAAGTTTGGGTGTTTGCACACATGTGAAAAAAACAATAAATGTGAAGAGAACTCCCTAGAATACATAAACTTGAAGTAGGTTCTATTTTAAGCCCAGATGTTGAGGACTTCTAACATAAACTGTTGTGTAATTTCCAATTATTACATGGCCTATAATAGAGGGCAATAACCTCACTGATAAACACTATCACAGCAAGTTCAGAGGATGTAGTACCTAGTCCTGAAGAGGTACATGATTGCAGGCAACACTGGAAGAAGGACCTAGTGGAAACTGAGAGTCCATGGTGGTTAGTGTTGAGAGGGATCTCAGATGCTGCACTGACTGGGATGTTAACTTCTGAGACAGAAACAAAGGCACAGTGAGGTTAATGACCTGTTGAATTTTTGATCTATTCAGGAGTCAAATTCCCTTATACTTTCTGTCCTATTACTTCATGTTTCTACTTGCAAGGTGTTCCCTGAGCAAACCTCCTGGAGCTAAGGTAGAAAACACACCAAATCTCATCATACATGAAAGTGAATGCATAAACACACATGTGAGCAATTGTTTGGAATTCCAGGGTGAGCATGAGTGTGAGGGAAGAAGCATAGTAGGTTGGAGACAAGGTAGTTGTAAAAGCTGCACTGTCTGGTGCTAATGTTCAAATCTTCTTTACCTCTGGGTCAGTCATGATTTAGCATGTCCTATTAATTCTTTTATATTTTATAAAAGATTTGCCCAATTACATGATAACTTAAGGAAAATGCAAGTATTTAAGTCAAGATAGGAAAAAATCAAATTGAATAAATTTATGCAAATAATTTTAGTGTTTGGCTGCTAGGTTCAATTTTATTTAACCACTCTTTACCTTGGTTTCCCTGTAAATGGAGTTGTTGTGAGGAGAATAAAAGTAAAAAATTAATCTACAGATTTAAAACAGCACCTGGCACAGTAAGCCTGGTGATGAAATTTTGATCATTCTCACATATTTAATATTTTAAAACTTTAATATAAGAATTTCACTTCTAAATAAGAATAAAGGTACATCTTTTTCTTGTGCTTCTTACAGAATATTTAAAACGATGTGTAGAAGCAGTTTTATGGTATACTTTTCTGACTCTGAACTTGCTAAACAGAGAGTAATCCAATAGAAGTTAGAGTATCCTGCTCTAGCATATACTATTAATCTCACCACCCATAAGCTTATTAACTGTAGAAAATCTATAGCATTGCATTGCTGAAGTTCAACTGGCTTTACTTGTGATCCACCATAATTCTGCTTCTGTTATTAGTGTGTGAAATGTTTGAACTGATAATGTTTACAATTTGTTAAATTTCTATTTTGCTTTTAGTTACACTTTTTAAATCTTTTTGTCTTTCAAAATTGACAATACTTCATCCGTGTTTTCTTATTTAACACTTTTCCCATTATTTTTAGATTTGACTTTGGGCTCCCATGATATTCCAAACCCCAAAACACCCAAGGACACCCCTTCACTTCTTAGATGAATCCTGTTCCTAGTAGGGAAATGTGAAGAGTTTAAAGCCAGTGCATCAGCGGATCCACAAAGATGTGCCTTTGGCAGGCATAAGTGACACTAACACTCCAAAGGAATTTTATGTCATTCATAAAGGAATATGGTCATTCATTGTTCATATATTCATTTACTTACTCATTTAACAAACATTTATCAGAATCCACTCCTCTATGTTAGGTACTATGTTAAACAATTGACATAAATTATTTCTTTACAATGTCATCATCTATCTATCTATCCATCCATCTATCTACCTACCTATTATTAGTAGTAACATAATTATCAATTTCAAATTATAATAAAGAATAAGAGGTTCAGAGAGTTTGACTACTGTTCCAAGATATTAAATGTTAAACACAGCTTGCTGGCTTTTTTCATAAGCAATGGAAATATAATAATAGCCAGAAAGTATTCACCTAAAGAATAGGGCTGTCCATCATTCACACTCACATTTATTCACACATGCATTAATTCATCTATCCTTTCTACAAAAGTTAATTGGGTGTCCAGCCCTGCATCAAGTATTAAAGGAAAGTCTGCTTTCAGGGAAAAGGAAAGTACTACTTATCAGTGCCTATGTGTTACATATGTTAATTTCCCTAGTTTGAGAGTGAAAATCCCACTCTGCTGACAAAATTGTGGTTCAGAGGCCTAAATGAAACCATTCTCACATTCTGACTCAAAAATAATATCCTCTACCATTTGAAACTGATTGCCAGTGTTTAGTCATTCTTTTTGAATATATGTTCCTTGAATGTTGGCAAGCCTTTTACCAATGTCCAGAGTGCTGAAAACATTTATTTTGATAACTTTTGCTTATGCTATTTTTATAGAAGAGCAGATATTGAGGAGTCCTGACTCTATCATTCCATAATTCCAACTCTGCTATGTTCTTAAATTGTCATCTAGTATTTTGTTCTTCTTTCATTATTTGTGATTAAGCTCCATTATTATCTTAAAATTTTAGGAACTGAAACTGGTTTGATTTGCTTCATAAAAATTCAATATCTCCATTACTGAGATGTAGTTACTTTATATAATTCATCTTCCTGGAATCATATTCCTGAATCCCAGTACTGGTTTCTACTCTCTACTTAATGGTTGTTTAAGGAATGTGATCTTCTTGCTGCTCTCAGGCATTTACTTGGTGTAGAACGTTAAAAAGGGGTGCAATAACTCCTAAAAGGATTTTTAGTCTTACTGTTCATCTTGGTGTATGGCTTAACTTCTGTAGGAAAGAAGTATGCCTCTCTGACCTTTGTTATGAGCATCCTTTGCCAGTGCTCTCCAGAGGCCACACAACTCACAAACAGCCCAGCATCCCTGAGGCATCCTCATCCATCAGCTGTGACAGGGCTAGAGTCAGACAGACCTCACCTTGTGATCTGCTTACTTGCTTACAGAGTTTGGCCACTGAAATTTTTATCCTGTTTTCTTAATGCAAATCCCATTACGTATAGACCACATGATTTCTGATTGGAGCCCTATGCTGTTCACTTAAATCGTGATTACAAATCTGCTGGTGATCAATGTCTGTCTCAAGGCCTGCAAACAGACTCTGCTCTGCTCAGGCTGAGTGCTATCTTACACAGCATTATGTGCAATCCTGGTTTTGAGCCTTGGTGTTTCTGGGAGGGCTCATACAAAGTCACCCATCCTAGACCCTCCCTCTCTCCTCCTCTTCTGAACTTCCCTTTTCAGTCTTCCTTTATGATCTTTGTCACTTCCATATCTAGCTTAAGCATAACTATTTTTGCTGGTTGGTATTTAGCTTTCCTTCATGTTTCACAACCACAAATCACTTTAAAATGTATTCTTTAGTTCCTTTCTCATAGAACAATACCGAACATAATAATACAATTTTTAAAAAATCAGTATCAAATATTATATTACTTCTTTCCACTCTAAACCCTAAGTGCTAGGTAGACTAGCCCAAGTTGCTTCTCTGTAATCTCCAAAGTGTGTATGTGCATTGGCAGTGGGAAAAGAGGGAGCCGGAGGATTGGCCTAGAGCTTTTTTAAGACTCCAATGATTTGAGACTTGAATGAGATTATTTACTGAAAGGTGGATATAGCAAGTAAATTCCTACCATAGCCATGTTAGTCTTTTTGTGTTCATTTTGACTTTTGGCTTGATTTTCTGTTTAATAAAGAGAACCTACATCTTTCAAAAACCATCCCTACCCATTCCAAACCATAAATTTGTCTTCTCTTAGTCTTCCAAAAATGTTCCACTCCTGTATGTTCCATTTTGTATGACCATCACTTTTGTGTATGCCTTTGCCCCTGATTTTATTAGATCCCTGGAAAACTTAATTTTACATGTTACATGTACCCAAGTACACACACAAATTCAATTCATAAACTTGTTCTCATATATCCATTAATGAATTTTTTCCTTATCTCCAGAATACCTCATCACATTCTAAAATCTTACAGTAAGTAAAATCAGAAGGAATAAATGAAGCCCAAACTATATCATAATAAAACCTTGCATGCTCATAAAAAATTCTGCCAGTAAAATTTCAATTAGACTTCTCGATGGTAAAATTTCTTCAAAATAAAACCTTACCTGCATGCTGTGCCTTCCCTACATAAGAATTGAAGAGAACTATGCAGATCCTGCACCTGTTGAGTTATACAGAAAATCTACAGGAAACCAAGAGTGCAAGTGCATGTGATTAAATACAAAAGATTAGAATAAAACCTTAGGTGACTATGGTTTCTGCTGTTATTGTAACTCTCCATGCTCTTGTACATCATATATCATTAGAGGACAAAAATCACGTAATAACAAATTACTAGCCTTATGCTTATAGTTCTTAGACAATGCACATTATGTGAACATCTATGGCAATTCTGAGCATACAGAATAATTAAGTCAAACAGAAAGGTTATCACGTTGTGTTTATGAATTTTGATAACTAGTGGCCTTGTGTTATGCATGTCTATGACTCTGGAGAGCAGATTTAGGTTCAGACTTGTGGCAGCTCCTGCAGGGGCTAATCAGGAGGGCTGCTGTGACTAAAACTGAAGTGGAAGTTGCAGCTGCCTGGGAGATGACTTTCATTAAAGCTGCCTGCCAGTGGCAATACAGAATTCAGACTGGATTTGAGAAACAAAATGTGACACTTGCAAGGTACTTGGACACAGTATTCAGAATTTCCTAATGGTGGCAGTGTGTCTTTTCACCATGAAAGAAAATCTTTAACCTAGTATTGACATTAAATTCACCTTATGACAAACAGACTCTATATGAACATGTCCATATTTCTTTACAACTAATATATGAGCTTTTTGATTGAAAATAGACATGTGTTTAGTATTTAAAATTAATTACATCTGAGAACAAAGACCAGAGGGTGACCTGAATGATGTTAAAGTAATAAAATTGTGAGTAACTTTTCTTCTCTTCTCTGTTATAATCATTATGTTATTTTATTGTAAAGAAATAGATGTGAAGACACTGGTAAGTTAAATTTTGGTTCATTTGAAGGCAAAGGTTAATCTTGAGTTAACACTATACATGTAAAATCTGCTTTTATCGTTAATTTAAAAACTAGCTCTATTTTTATAATTCTTTCTAGTATATTTAGGAAAAATTAACATGGCTCAAAATGTCTAATAGATGTCAGTCAAAATTTCTATGATTATTCAGATCCAGGTTTATTAAATAGTATTTTCTTAGTTATGTTAGTATCAGTCTATGGATTACAGATGATAAACTGTAAAGTGAACTCTATAAAACGAATTTATCCTCTATTAAAGTCAATTCAATGCTTAGAATTTTGGTATTTAGTGCTAGGATAAAAATAAATAAATACCTCTTCTCTCCTTTACTTCTTTGGTTACATACATATTGTATTTGATTAAAAAAAAACTTAAAAATATTTTTTAGTTGACAATGGATTTTTTTACTTTACTTTTTTATTTATATGTGGTGCTGTGGATCAAACCCAGGGCCTCACACATGCCAGGCAAGCGCTCTACCACTGAGCCACAACCCCAGTCCATAAGTGAAAATTTTACTGGAGCAATAATAAAGAAATATCATAGTTCATATCTATTTTATGTTGTCTTACTTCCAAGAACCTTCCTAGCTGGTTGGATGTTCTTCTTATGTCTTTAGGACTAAACTGATAGGAATCTACAATTTTTTTCTATATATAATATATGATTAATTAATATTAGTTAACTAAATTAATAATCATTTTAGTTTCTAATGCTATAACTAGAAGGAATTTTTCCTTTGATTCTTCTCAGGCTATGCTACTGATTATAAAAAATTTCATTCCTTTATTTGAACAATTATGCTATACACCTTAGTGACTATGGTTTCTGCTTAAGACTCATGATTTCCAAACAGAAAAATTTAAATTGTTGCTAACACTATACATTTTAAAAGTATCCTTCAGATTAATGTAATAAAATGCTTTTGTTTTTATCATTAGGCTTTAAAGATTTTAGAGTGATTCAAGGAAAAAAAATGAAATCAACCCACAAAATCCATGAAAGCAAAAATCCAGGGAAAGGTGAAGAGGCTTTATAGAGCCCTCTAAAATTGCTACAAACTGGTGCTAGGTAAAGGCATTATTATTTTGGTCCAGATGTACACTTTTACATGTTTTTTAAATATAGGACTGCACTTGTAGTTATCATAAAACCTCTCAAGGTAATGTCAGTCCAAAGGAGACATAAATTTCCCAGAGAAGAGAGAATTGGTACTATTTGAAAAGATGAAACTGCCAGAAGCTGTAGAACTTACCTCTCTCCATGCATGAGATTTCCACCTGTTTGCAGGTGTCGAGTGATGAATTCTTAATGAGCATGTATTGTTTGACTGTATGTTCACAGTGAGTAAATACAAACACATGAGTTGTTCAATTCTATTACTGTTTAATTCCCTGCAGAATGTTTCATGTCAATCTGAGAGTAATTCCTTTATGCTTTATTGCCTAGTACATGGTAACTGCCCCCATATTATTAGTTTATCTTCCAGTTCCAGGAACTCACTGTTGTCATTTAGAGAAGAGTTCCAGGAGAGATGTGTATTGCAGCATTCCACCTCAATTTGCCCTTCTGAACAACATATTTGCTTCAGTTTTTATTCCTCTCCTATCCCTACTTCACTCCAGGTATATAATTGTATAATTTTTAGAATTATGAACTACAGACTTCAAGTTCAAAGTTATTTTTCTCTCAGCTGAAATGAAGGGAGTAAGTAACGTGAAAAGGTTAAACAGTATAATCCAGTTAGTTAGAACCTTATTTCCTAAAGCTTAGCTACACTCTAGAGAGAGTTACCTCCAGCTAACACCTAGCTCTGCACTTCTTTACTTGGAATGGAGATTAGGAAGGAATCTGAGTCCTTGGTTGTTGAGGAGTGGCTCTTTATGAGGATCCATGCTTACAAAGCATTTCCCTTATAAAGTTCCTGAGTGCATGTTTTATTATACAAATACATCCAAGAAGGCAAATAGACTTCATATGTATACTCAAATTATATTTGAACCATATAAAACAAATACCCTTATCTCTCCTGGATTAATGTGCCAACTTTTAGATATTGTAATTATAAATCTTCCACTAGGAATAGTTGTAAACGCCTGTGAAATTATTAAAAATATATGATCATGTTCCATCTCTAAGTATTCTGATACAGGGTTGAGAAGCACCAAATCATCTGTATATTTTTAAGAATGCACATTAGTTATTTATATTTTAAAGATTAGGACTGGGGATAAGCTCAGTGATAGAGTGTTTGCCTGGTATGCAAGAGGCCCTGAGTCCAATCCCTAGCGATGTGAACGCCCCTGCGCACGCGCGCGCACACACACACACACACACACACAAATAAATAAATAAATAAAATTCAACGTATATTAGGTTTAGAAATTAAATTTTATATGTGGGTTCTTGCAGGTACATTTATATATCCAATTCTATATCTTAGAATGCAAGCTGGAAGAAATTAGAGGTCACAAATGAATTATAAAATTCAAATATGAGGCTGATATATCTTGAACTATTTTTAAAAGAAAACATGTATCTCCTGTACCTTTTTCTGTAAGTGTCTTATTAGAAAACTTAGTAATCAGTGAATTGATAAAATGTGAATACAAAGAGGAAATGGAAGAGAAAAAAATCTACATAAGATGTTACATCACTGGCAACTGGTTAAATATGAAAGATTTCCAGTTTTATATAACTATACTCTGCTAATAACACTAATGTGTGCACCTATAAAACAGGCAAAAAGGTTTCTGTTGGCTATGCTATTCAAACTTAAATAATTGCTTTCCTGTGGCATGAAGAGTCCTCAAAAGACTAGGAATAGAACCACCATATGACACAGCTATTCCACTCTTCAGTATTTATTCAAAAGAACTAAAATCAGCATACTATAGTGATACAGCCACATCAGTATTTATAACAGCTCACTTTACAATAGCCAAATTATAGAACCAGCTCAGATGCCCATCAATAGATGAATGAATAAGGAAAATGTGGTCATAAATACTTGTCATAAATAAGAATTAAATTATGGCATTTGCTGTTAAATAAATGAACATGTAGAAATGACGCTAAGTGAAATAAATCAGACAGAGAAATTTCAGTTCTTTCATATGTGAAAGCTACAGCAAAGTAAGGGGGTAAAATGTGTGTGGGTGAGCCTGTGAATGTAGATGGGAGATGGGTTGAGGAAGGGAAGTGAGTGTTGAGAGCCACAGCCGAAGGGGCCCCAGCAAACTTCCAGCTGCCAGCAAACTTCCAGCTGCCAGCTGATGATTGGCTCACAGCGGCCCCAGCAACTTCTAGCTGCCAACTGATTGGCTCCTCTGCGGTGATGCTCATTGGTCTGTTTCCCCGCCCTTTCAGACCATGGGGGACTTTTTTGGCTCCACCCATGCAACCCAGCCAATCGGCCTCAAGAGCAAGAGGATGGGGGGGGGAGGTTGAGAGGCTTGTGGGAAGCCGGTGGCGGCAGTTGGTCTCTGAAGGTTTTTCCTGAGGAGCAGTTTTGTTTGGTCTGTGTGGTTCTAAAAATAAAGCTAATTTCTATTGACAAGTGGCTCCTGATTGTGCCCAGCCAGACTGCGGCATTTGGTGGCCCATACAGGGGACCAACTGAAGGTGAGTGATAAGGTAAACTGCTCGCCCTGAGGGCAGGGCGAGAGGATGGGTAGCCATTTTAAGATTCTTCTTTTGTTTTGCTTCACTTTTGTTTTAAGTTGCCTGTCCATGGAAATGTGTAAGGTGGAAGAAAAACCGCTCACATCTGAGGAACAGATAGGGAGAAAGGATGGATGGACATTTCAGGAGGCTATTATAATGGTTTTGTGTTGCTCAAATTTTGTTTAAATCTGTTTCAGTTTTGTTTGGCGTTATCTTGTTGGGTTGTATTATAGTAGAAATATGGGATCAGAAATTAGTAAAAAACAAACTGAGGAAGGAGGCATCTCAGTAAAATCAAGAACAGTCAGGGCATATGTTGATACAATACAAAAATGTAGCCCATGGCTTTTTAAGGAGGAGTTGTTAAATATATCACAATGGAACCATCATGGTGAAGATTTAAAAAGAATAGAAAAGAAAAGCCCAGGGACTCTGCCAGTTGGCACATTGCCATTGTGGACATTGGTATCTTGTTTGCTTAGTCCAAAGCCTTCAGTTCAAACAAAGGTAGAGGAAGGAGAAGACATATCGATTCAAGTAAAAGAGAAGGTCTCTCAAGTTAGTCAGAAACAGGAAAAGATTCAAGTAAAAGAGAAGGTCTTTTGAGCTAGTCAGATAGAGGAAGAAAGCTTAGAGCAGAAAAAGCCATCAGGGGAAAAGTTACAACAGGAGACTGCTACTAACACCTTTCTATCACCAGAGGGCATAAGTGTCCAACCAACAGTGCCACCTCCATATGCTGGGAGGCCCCAGGATCTCAAATATTAACATGCCCTGTATTTGAGGCAGGAGGGCAGCGAATTCACCATGCTTTAAATTTCAAAACAGTGAAGCAGCTAAAAAGGCTGTAACAACCTATGATCCTCAAGCACCCTTCACTGTAAGCATGGTCGAATCCATTAACAACTTGAACATGACGCCAGCAGATTGAGCTAGTATGTGTGAAGCTGTGCTAAATGGAGGGCAGTATTTGTTATGAAAGGTTGCCAATGAGGAATTTTGCACGTAGACGGCTAGGCGATATGCAGCAGCTGGTTATCCTCAGAGAAATCTAGATATGTTGTTAGGAAAGGGACATTATGAGGATCAGCAGCAACAAATTGCATATGATCCTGGTGTATACGCACAAATTGCTGAAGATGCAGTTAAGGCATGGAAGACTTTACAAGGACATGGAGGTTTCCAAGGTCAATTATCTAAGGTAATAGAAGGAGCTAATGAACCTTATGCTGAATTTGTAGATAGGCTTATTCAAACAGCTACCAGAGTTTTTGGGAATACAGAACAAGCAATGCCATTACTAAAACAACTGGCTTATGAGCAAGCGAATCATTGGTGCAGAGAAGTCATTAGACCATGGAAACATGAAGATTTAAACACATATATTAAATTTTGTAGAGACATTAATAAACAAGAGCAAGTCGTGGCAGCTGGAGTAAAACAGGCTTTAGATGCCAGGGCAAGAACATGCTACAATTGTGAACAAACAGAACATTTTAAAAGGAATTGCCCCATAGGAGGAGGGTTTAACAAAACTAGGTATCAAAGGAGTAGAATACCGGGTATTTGCCCACGATGCCATAGAGGAAGACATTGGGCTAATGAATGCCGTTCTCAAACCACCCTAGAGGGTACTCCATTATCAAAAAACAAACAAGGACCAGGTGTTTATCCACAATATCGTGGAGAAAGGCATCGGGCTCTGTTGCCAAAAAAATGGACAGGGGGGCCCAATGCTCCGGGGCCCAAAACCACAAATATATGGAGCACTGGAGGAACCTAGCAACCCCATCAGGGTAGTGCCCAGGACACATTGTCCATCAGATCCCTCATCAGACAAACCAGAGGGAGTGCAGGGTTGGACATCGGTGCCTCCACCAGAGCAGTACTAACTCCAGAGATGGGAGTTCAAATCATTCCCACAGGGGTAAAAGGACCTCTTCCCAAAGGAACAGTAGGCTTATTATTGGGACGCAGCTCTTCTACTCTAAAAGGACTTATGATAAGTCCTGGGGTAATTGATCCCGATTTTGAAGGTGAAATAAAAATTATAGCTAGTTCTCCAAGAGGTATATCAGTAATTTCACCAAGAGATAGAATAGCATAGCTATTAATAATACCCAGCCTATATGATAAACTTTCCAGTCTTACTGTAGAAAGAGGTTCCAAGGGATTAGGCTCCACAGGTGTAGATTGGGCTATGCTTTCTTTAAATTTAGATTCTCGCCCCATGCTAAAACTAAATATTCAAGGACATGAATTTAATGGGCTACTGGATACAGGTACAGACCTTAGCATCATCTTTCCTCAAGAATGGCCAAAATATTGGCCATTACAACAAGCCACTCAAATGCTTCGAGGCCTAGGAGTGGCAACTAATCCCCATAGCAGTGCAATGGTATTAGATTGGAAGGATCCTGAAGGATGTGAAGGAACTATACAGCCATATGTATTGGATTATCTTCCTGTAAATTTATGGGGACGAGATGTCCTAGATCAATTAGGTTTGACATTAATAAATAACATCAATCAAAATGCACCCACTATTATGGCTAGACAAGGTTTTAGGAAAGGAAAAAGATTAGAAAAACAAGAACAAGGTATAGCAGCACCAATACAAATAGATCAAAGAACAGACAGACATGGGTTGGATTTTCAGAAAGGGCCACTGAGACAATAAAAATTACTTGGAAATCAGAAAGACCAGTATGGGTTCCTCAGTGGCCCATGACTAAAGAAAGATACAAGCAGCCCATGACCTGGTCAAACAACAATTAGCAGAAGACATATACAACCTTCTGTATCTCCCCATAATACTCCCATTTTTGTCATCAAAAAGAAATCTGGTAAATGGAGATTATTGCAAGATTTAAGAGCCATTAATAATGAAATGGTTATTATGGGACCTGCTCAATCGGGGATTCATCAATTGTCTGCTTTGCCAAAAACCTGGAATGTTTTAGTTATAAATATTAAAGATTTTTTTTTTTAATTCCAATTCATCCTGAGGATGGTCCACGTTTTGCATTTACTATCCCTGCACTGAATCATGAAGGTCCTGATCAGCGATATAAATGGAAAGTACTCCCTCAAGGGATGGCTAACAGCCCAACTATATGTCAAATTTATGTTAAGAAAGTAATCCAGCCACTTAGAAATCAAAATCCTGAACTACAAATATTTCACCATATGGATGATGTATTATCAGCACACAAAGATAAAAACACATTGCTAGAATGTTATGCCACACTTAGAAACTTATTAAAAAATTATAATCTAGAGACAGCAATAGATAAAGTACAATTAAATTTTCCAATTAATTATTTAGGAGTTCTATTATCCTCAACCATGGTCCATCCACCAAAAATTCAAATATGAGTAGATCAACTCAAATCACTTAACAACTTTCAAAAGTTATTAGGAGACATAAATTGGATAAGGCCTTATCTATGTATACCAACAGGAGAGTTGGGACCTTTATTTGATATCCTAAAAGGTCCATCAGATCCAAATTCACCCCGAATGTTAACGCCTGAAGCAAGAAAGGCATTAAAAATCATTGAAACATATATGGAAAATATGCATTTGGATAGAATTGATATAAGTTTTCCTTTATTATTTATTGTACTACCAACAAAAAATATTACTACAGGAGTATTTTGGCAAGAAGGTCTATTATTATGGATACATTTATCTTATTCTCCTAACACTATTGTTGCTAGGTATCCTGAGGCTGTAGGACAATTATTACTCAAAGGAATAAAAGCAGCAAAGGGAGTGTTTGGAATTTCTCCCAATAAAATTATTACTCCATATACTATGAATCAAATTGATGAGTTAGCTAATGAGTTAAATACCTGGGCAATAATCATGTGTAAATCTAATGTTTCATTTGATAACCACTTACCATCCAATCCTTTGTTGTCTTTTTGGTCATTGCATCCTATAATTTTTCCAAAAATGACAAGAAAAACACCTATTATGAATGCTCCAAATATATTCATTTATGGGTCAAATGATGGTACAGCAGCAATACTTACACCTCATCAAACTTTTACATTTTTAGTACCCAAACAATCAGCTCAAAAGGTAGAGCTTAATGCAGTATTACAAGCTTTTGTGATGTTTAAAGATTCTGTATTTAATTTATTTTCTGATAGTCAGTATATAGTTAATGCTATAGTATGCCTTGAAGATGCTGGTAGGATTTCCCCTTCTTCTACTGTTTTCTCTTTGCTTTCCATTATACAAACTCTAATCTGGGACAGAAAAGATCCATTCTTTATAGGACATATCAGGGCACATACAGGATTGCCTGGAGCCCTTAGTTTGGGCAATGATTTAGCAGATAAAACTACACATGACATACATATTTTCTCTACACTAGAAGAAGCTACAAATTTTCATAAAAAGTTCCATGTCAATGCTAATACTTTATAAAAGCATTTTAAAATAACTAAGGAACAAGCTAGACAAACAATAAAACAATGTCAAAATTGTGTGACCTTTTTATCACAAGTTAATCTTGGAGTCAATCCTAGAGGATTGATACCTAACCATATTTGGCAGATGGCCATCACACACTTGCCAGAATTTGGAAAATTAAAATATTTGCATGTTATAGTTGATACTTCTGGATTTTTGATGGGCTCCCTTCATGCCGGAGAAAAAACTAAAGATGTTATAGCTCATTGCTTACAAAATTTTGCCACTGTGGGAGTTCCAAAACAGTTAAAAACAGATAATGCCCCTGTACTTCTACCTCTTTTAAACAATTTTGCTCAACATTTGGCATTACTCATATAACAGGAATCCCATACAATCCACAGGGACAAGGCATAGTTGAAAGAGCTCATCAAACTATTAAAATGTACTTATTAAAGCAAAAAGAAGGAATTGGGAAGGGGTATATATTCCCCAAAGATAAACTTAAAATAACCCTTTTTACTCTAAACTTTTTAAATTTGGATTCATCAGGGATTAGTGCTGCAGAAAGGCATATGTGTCCAAAAAATGTACATAAGCCCAAGGTACTTTGGAAGGATATTCTAACAGGACAATGGAAAGTCCTGACCCAGTAATTGTCTGGAGTCGGGGGTCTGTTTATGTGTTTCCACAGGGAGAACAGCAGCCGATTTGGATTCCAGAGAGATTAACTAAAGTGATTTCTACAGACCAAAAAGAAGATGATTTGGCTCAAATCCATAACAAATGATATCCAAAACTCCAGTTTGGCTATTCTTACATCTGCAACAGAACCAGGATGCTTTTTTCAGTATCTATTTTATTATTGCCCTTTCCCATATCATGAAGTTCTCTTTTGTTTTTTGAGCTCATACAGACCTACGTTAATGTTTTGCTGATCAGTTCTATTTTTTTGACTATAGAGTTTTTAAACATTGCAATGAAGATTTCACCTTTAAAAAGTTATAAGGCCTTTACTATTATGTTATGTGTTGTATGTATTATATTATGTTTGCACACTTGTGTTTGTGTTATATGTTTGAATGTACGTATGTCCATATATCATATATGATGAGCGCTCATGAAAAAATGGTTCCAAATATTTTTTTTCATGTGATTTAAATGGTTTAATTTAAATTGGGTCAACAGCTATTGAGGATTGTTTTAATATATGAATTAAAAAGGAGGTTAACAGATCTGTTTGTTTACTTTCACCTTTCCTTTTCATTATATTTAATAATTCTTTTGAAGATAAGGTACATTGTTAAGAAAATTGTTTTCTAAAAAAAAAAGAAAAAAAATTGTTTTCTTTTAGTGCCTTCTGGAATGTTATATAATTTTTTCTTTAGCCATTATTGTCAGAATTCCTATCTTCATCCCAGTGCCGGTGAATACAAAAATAAAACCAATCTACAGCTTCTGCAATAGCCATCACTGAACTGCTTGCAAAACTTGCCTGGACTATGTATCACTTGTATGCATTGTGATCTCACTTGTATGCATTGTGAACTATCTGTTGGTGCAGCGACTTGTGGTAGTGTTGGGGTATTTATGCTGATGGTGTCATAGGTGGTACAATTTTTCCAAAAGGAGCCATCACTGAACTGCTTGCAGAACTTGCCTGGACTATGAATCACTTGTATGCACTGTGAACTCACCTGTATGCATTGTGAACTATCTGTTGGTGCAGCGACTTGTGGTAGTGTTGGTTTTTTTTTGCTGATGATGTCATCGGTGGTACAATTTTTCCAAAAGGAACAGTCAATTGGCTTGGTGTATGTTTCCCCCTTCTGCTTGTCATGGTCGTTCAGCTAAAATTTGGGGACCAACAGAGGTGAGGCAAAGAACCTCCCCCCCCCTCCCCGCTGATACAAAGACCTATCCACAGGTGTGGCTGTATACTGGACCAGTAGTCAGTGACAGGTAAGATCCAATTGCAATGGTACCAACCTAAGACAGGAGGCTGACGCCTTGAGGTCAGCTCATCTGATAACGGGTAAGAACCATATATACTATTGGACAACCTAAGGCAGGCATGGTCCCTAAGCCACATGCTTGTTGTTTAAACAGAGAGGGAGAGATGTTGAGAGACACAGCCAAAGGGGCCCCAGCAAACTTCCAGCTGCCAGCAAACTTCCAGCTGCCAACTGATGATTGGCTCACAGCGGCCCCAGCAACTTCTAGCTGCCAACTGATTGGCTCCTCTGCGGTGATGCTCATTGGTCTGTTTCCCCGCCCTTTCAGACCATGGAGCTGCTCATTGGGGGACTTTTTTTGGCTCTGCCCATGTGACCCAGCCAATCGGCCTCAAGAGCAAGAGGACGGGGAGGGAGGTTGAGAGGCTTGTGGGAAGCTGGTGGTAGCAGTTGGTCTCTGAAGGTTTTTCTTGAGGAGCAGTTTTGTTTGGCATGTGTGGTTCTAAAAATAAAGTTTGTTTCTTTTGACAAGTGGCTCCTGATTGTGCCAGCCAGACTGCGGCAATTGAGTAGGAGGGAGGGACAGGAAAATGCAGGGACTACAAAATAAAATTGACAAATTATGCTATGTACATATATGATTATACCACAGTGAATTCCATATTTATGTACATCTGTAAAGCAATATTTAACAAAAGTAAATAAATAAAAGGAAGACCAGTAGACTACAGGAAGGATATTGGGGAAGGATGAAGTAGTAAAAGAAGATGTAGTGGGAACGGAAATGGAACAAATTATATTTTGTGCATGTCATGATTATGTCAAACTGAACCCTACTATTGTGCATAGCTACAATGCACTATTAAATGCATTTAAAATTACTTTCCTATAGACCAGTTAGGTAGCAATGATTGTTAGTATTTTGAACTTTAGTATCTGAAAATTCTCAAAGGAATCATTAATTATGATAGTGTGATAAATTCTTGACTTTAAATAGCAGCAAATGAATTTTTAAAATTACTAATAATAGAGATATGCAATAATATACATACACAATCATTATAGTTGGTAACATTTTTAAAACAATCTATTTTTACCTTGGGTATAGCAAACTTATTTCAATAATACAAAAGTAGTATTTAGACAACTATTGTTATACTCAAATTTAGGCTGCAGAGTTTTAAGTAAAATTAAAACAACTCTTTGTTTCCTTAAAAATTAGAAATTTTAAAAATATCTCAATTTAGTTGAAAAATCTTTGGCACTTTAGTTGCATTATTGATATTGTTATACAAATTATAACAAAACCTCCACCAATTGAGTGGTGGAGGAATGGAATAAGTAAAAAGTGAAATTAGTTAAAATCCTAATATATGTACAAGAAATCAAACATACATATCTGTTTGGGTCAGTGCTGCTGTAACTGATACACAACAAGTGGGATATTTAGAATTCTTTATTATCCATTCAAAATACCCTACCTCCAGCTAACACCTCAGCTCTGCACTTCTTTACTTGGAATGGAGATTGGGAAGGAATCTGAATCCTTGGTAGTTTTGACTGTATTATTACTCCTCTAATATTTATCTCTGATGGCAATGTAAACAAGAAACTTCTGGGGATGGGCTAGATTGTATTCATACTCTTCTCACCCCAACTATCCAGTACCATGTTATTTCTTCTTGTGGTAGAGACAATAACTCCAGGGAATAGCTTAAATCCTTGTTGTCCCTGTTTACTTAGGCTGACAACAACATTGTCCTTAGACACTAAAATCTATAGCTAACTCCCAGCAAATAGGGAGGAAAAACGTTTTCACTTATTTGTTTATTTATTCTGCCAATAAGTCATTGTATACTACTACACTTTCGTTTTCAAAAAATATACATTAGCTATGAAGAAAGAAAATATATTGATTACTGGCTTGAAGCATACACAGCACACTGCTAGAGGCACCTCAACATTGACAAGGTGCTATCTCTTATCCATCACCATAAGAAGCCGCCAAATAGCTATGCAGTATCTCTCTATGTCCAGTGGCTTCCTACTGATGGAGGAACTTATAACATCACAAAGTATCTGAATACTTGTCAATTTGTTTTATTTTTCTTACTATTAATTGAGCTCATTTTAGAAAGTCATATTTCATTAAATAATATAATGTTGTATAAGACAATCAGAAATTCCTTGGAGGAAAATTCTAGGAGACATGATGGAAGAAAATAAAGTCAAGTCCACAATATGTATATGCAGAATAAAAGGCAACTAAAAACAATGGGTCCAATAAAAATCACACTTCCTCAGGTAGTTTACAATATGGATCCCTGTAAGGAAACTGGCAACTGGTTAAATGTGAAAGATTTCCCTTTCAGGAAACATCCCTTTCTGGGGCTCAGTGTTAGTTGATTCTATTAGAAAGGCAGGCACTTAGCTGGGGAAATAGGCAAGTAAATCTTATTGAGGTGAAAGTTTTAGTACTAAGGCAATGAATAACCTGCATCTTCAAAACACTAATATTTATGGCCTTAATAAAAACCACTGAGTAGGTAATTTTCCTTATCTCTTGTATTTTGGGAACATTTGATTGTAAACATTTTTATTATCTACAAGTATTATCAAATTCTGGTCTTAGACCTATTATGAGTAGTCCATTTTCACATCTCTTCAAAAAAAAAAAAAAAACCTCCTTCTCATTTGTTCTCCTGTTTTGTTTCAAGTCCTACGCTGCCCAATAATTAGTGCACCCTCATAAAGCAGGTTCTAACTTCTGGCCATCTCTCCTTTTAAGCACAGGATATTACAAAATGTACTGTTTGATGTTCTGCCCACTGGGTGGCTTTCTTTCCTGCCAACTCCTTCAGGACATTACATGAATGAGGCTACAACCATGCCTTTATGGCTCAGAACATCATGTTCAGTATTCTGTGACCTATTATTCAGTATTTTGCTCTCTTATCAGTATGTTTTAGGAAAGTCTATATGAGACCACAGCTTTCGATAAGAAAGAGAACTAATCATGCAATATTAGGCATCTTTGGAATATGCTTTTAGGAAATCCAAGTGAATGATGTTTTAAAGTACAAATGTACTCAGAGTGATATGGTGTGGTCCACCCAATGAAGGATATGGGGAACAGTGATTTTGCAGTCATATATTTAGATTCATAAGTAGGCAATTGTTATGACATTATTTGAACATGTAAAACTATCCAAATAAACATTATTTAGTGTAGTGAAAGAAATTTACATAGATTACAATTCTCTTTCTAGAGGGGGAAACACCTGAAAAGCCTACCAATAATCTCCAAAAAATCACTCTTCCATAAGAAAGCAATGAGAACAATTGCATCAACTATCAAAATCAATAAATGTCAGACTAAGGAAGAAGAGATAAAAATTATTTTTAAAAACCTGAATAGAAATTCTGGAGTTGTAGATTTAATAATGGGAGTTTAAAAATCACTAGAGACTCAATGGCATATTTGAATAGGAAAAAGAATTAGTAAGCTTGAGTGACATACCAAATAAGTATAATAGAAGATCCTGAAGGAATATTAAAATACACAATGGATAAAAACTTCCCAAATGTAGTGAAAATCATTAATCTGAATATCTAAGATTAATGAACTCCAGGTTGGATAAATTAAAAGATATCTACATGCAAACATACATAGAGCTTTGAAAGACAAGTTTGATGACAGAACTTAAAAGCAGCAAGAGAAAAGTGACACATCACATACAAGGGGTCCTCAATAATGTTGACGTTAGAAATAAGGAAGGACAAGATACAAAGAGTTAATATTTAAAGGGCTGAAAGTTAACATTTAAAGGGTTATCAGTCCATGAATTCCATATATTACAAAACTATTCTTCAAAAATTAAAGAGAAATTAAGACATGCCAAGATAAACAAAAGCCAAGCATATATAACTAGAAGACATGTCCAGAAAGGAGCCCTTCAGGTTGTGATAGAAGGAAACTAGATATTAACTTGATTTCAAAAACTGTAAACAAACAAACAAATAAAGGAACACCAAACTGCAGAGGTGAATAGAAAAGATTAGTATAAATTTAGTTTGTGTTTGTGTGTTAGTTTTGTATCATTGTAACCAAAATACCTATCAGGAACTACTTAGAGGAGGAAAAGTCTATTGTGGCTCATGGTTTCAGATATTCAATCCATGCTTCATTGGCCAGCGCCAGAGCAGAAACATCACAACAGAAGGGTGTGGCAGAGGAAAACTTCTCAGCTCATGGCCGCTCGGAAACAGAGAGCATGCAGGTGTTGAGCCAGAAACAAGATATCACCCCCTTGGGCATACACCCCTAGTGACCTACTTCTTCCAGCCATGCCCTACATACCTATGATTAGCACCCAGTAATCCATACAAATTATTACTTCATTAAATTAATTAATTTGCTGCAGAGTGTTTTCATTTAAGATGTAAATCGTAATTGCTGAGGTAATCTTTTAGGAAATCACTGAAAACCATACAGTAAAAGAAACTCCTAGAGCGTTAAAAAATAAAACATAAAAACAGGACAATTTAATCAGGTCAGCAATAATTGATTTGAACATCAATCCTAACACTTTGAAATATTCACTTTGCATGTTGGCATTGACCTTTCCAATCTTCTTTTTAAAAATTCACATGTATTTATATAAACATACAAACTTTTTGATCTTGTGCTTTATCATGAATAAAACAAGATAAATTTAAAATTTATTATGTGGTTAAATTTAAAAATATGTTTTCCATGTAATGTGGAATCTGTATTAGTACTTAGTATACTGGTATTTTGTATGTTATATATTTAAGGTGTATATGGATTTATGGCATAAGTAAATATATGTTAAATATATAAAATATTTAAAAATAATTACTAGTGACTTTATAATGAAGCAGTGAAAATTAAAACTAAATCTATTCATTAATATTGATTGACTTATGATTTAGAGCGGTAAATGTAATATACATAATACTTAGACTCTGTGAATGAGTTTTATTAATCTGAAAACAGTTTTAAGAATTTTTTAACCACATAATGTATTAATAAGAAAAGTTAATGTAATTTCAATTGAAATGTTTTGGGTTTGTGGGCACATGCAAATTTCTTGGAAAGTTCTTTTCTAAGCATTCCCTTCACATGGGGATTTGTGTTGTTTGTTTTCCCTAAGGAGGGAAAAATGGAAAAGCTTTTTCAGAACCTGATTTGATTGCTTTAAAAAGAAAAACAAAGTGATTTTTTTTCCTTGTGGCCGTAGGCTAATTGTTCTTCTTCCTTAAAATATTGGTGTGTTTTCTTTTACATTTTTTTCTTTATCTATTTTCAAGGTAGATTTAATGGCTTTGGGGAAAAACTAATTTACTTCTTCCTTTTGAAAGACATTTTCTTTTCTATATTTTCTTATCTTACTCTCTGAAATCTCATTCTAGTCTTTTCATGTTGAAAAATTAATATTGCATGTGATGAATTTTTTTCAGATATATTTCAACTTTAAAGAGGTCATGTTTAATGATCTGATCCCAGAAATGATAAATCCTCATTGCAATTCTGCCTCTAAGAAAAGCTATATCATCTCCAGAGAATCATGCTATACACTTATCCTTTAATTATCAATTGCCTTACTTACACAATAGAGAGGGAGGACAGCTCTTCTTAAATGAAAACACTTGATTAAAAAAAAGTTAAGGCGTTTACATAATTAATTTTAATGACTTGAAAATATAACACAGTTCATATACTCAATAATTGCTAACTTCAATACTGATTCTTGAAATATCAGTGTCCAAAGAATTTGTTATGTTATTATCTTACAAAAAGTGATAACTAATATGAGTCATACACTGTGCATTATGCACTATTTTGGAATGTCAATTCATCCAAACTATAATAATCTATTAAGTAGGTGTTATTACTGAATTTTATTGTAGGAAATTTGGAGGTAGAGAAGGCTGAACTAATCTGTTCTAGGATTTGAACTCAAGTAATTTGATGACAAGGCCTGACATTTTAACCTTATGGACATTGTTAATTTAAAAAGGTTATTGTTGAACAAAATTGATTTAGAATTAACAACAGCTAATTAAAGATATACACATTTATGTTATTATAAATACCAGTAATTATATAGATATTTGCTAATAGAGTTGGTGTCAGAGTTCTTCCAATGATTTAAGCTCTTTTCACCATAAAATAGTAAGTTTGGTTGAGATTTGGAAGTAGAGTTTGTCAAATATTCTTGAGAGTAGTTTACAAAAAGTGAATACTAGAAATCTAAATCTTAAATTTTAAAGTAGTTTTTAGTGATTCCCAAGAATGCAAGACAATCCAATCATTTTAATTATATTGATGCATTATAGTTATACATAATATTGGGATTTATTGTGATATGTAATATATGCACATAATACAATTTGGCTTATTTCCTTCCTCAATACCACCTCTTTCCCTCCCTTCTTGCTTCTCCTTGACCCCCATTCTCTGATCTGCTGACCTCCCTCGATTTTCATGAATTCCTCCCTCAGTTTTTTTCGTCTCTAGCTTTCACATATGAGAAAACACTGAATGCCCTTGACTTTCTTAGTCTGGCTTATTTCCCTCAATATTAAATTCCCAATTCCACCCATTTTCCTACAAATGACATAATTTTGTTTGTCTTGGTGGCTAAATAAAACTCCTCTGTACATATGCACTACTATTAAGTAGGTGTTATTATCGCTCTATCTGTTGACTGGCACATAGACTGATTCAATAACTTGGTTATTGTGAATTGTGCTGCTATAGTAGGAATGCTAATTGTATAATAGTTGGCTGACTTTAATTCTTTTGGATAAATAACAATAAGTGGTATAGCTGAATCACATGTTGATTTTATTTCTAGCTTTTTAACAAAACTCCATACTGGTTTCCATAGTAGTTGGAAAACATTTACTAATTTACAAACCCATGAACAGTGTATAAGTGTCCTCCCTCCATGCTTACCAACATTTATTATTTGTATTCTTGATGATGCCACTCTAACTGGAGATGAAATTTCAGTGTAGTTTTGATTTGAATTTCCTTGATTTGGCATTTCCTTGATTGCAACATTGAACATTTTGTTAGCCATATTGGACCTTCTTCTGCATGTTAAAAGAAAAAAAAAATGCTTCACTCATCTTTAATGTGTAGTGGCCACTGTAATCTACAGATTACAGATGAAGAAACTCAGAAAAGTTTAACTTCTTGCCTAAAGTCATATTATGAGATGGGGCAGACAAAAGAAAGAAAATTTTAGATTTGATTCCAAAGTCTGTGATTCTGTGTTTGCAACTCTATCATGTATTGTGTATTTTAGGCTTTTAAAATGGTTATCTCTCTCATAAAGACATACGTACATGTGTGCATGCTTGTGTATACAAACACACACATACATACACACGTACACTGAGTTACTGCTTAATGATTAAAATTTAAAATGGAATATAACAAATTCTCCATATATTTTATTTATAGCTTATATTATAAAACTCACACATTCATAGATGCTTCTAAAATTTTTGAGGCTATACTTAAATACACAATAGATCAATGCCATGTACATTATCACTAAATTTGTGATAAAGAGATTTTTTTTAAAAAAAATATTAACATAAAAAGTAAAATCCAACTACATCAATGTCAATAGTTTCTAGTAGTCATTTTCATTCTATAACTTTTTAATTGGAAATCAAGTTTTGTACCTGTTGTTATGGTTTGGATATGAGATATCTCCTGAAGTGCTATTGTGGCAGAGCAGAATGTTCAGAGATAAAATGATATTAACCTGCCTTCTCTGTGGATTGATCTATTTGATTAGTAATTTGAATGGATTACTAGGTTGTAACTGAAGGCAAGCAGGAGTGTGACTGGAGGAAGTGTGTCACTGGGGGTGTTCTTTGGGGATTATATCTTGTCTCTGGTTCCTGGTTCTTTTTCTCTCTTTCTCTAATTTCTGGCTGCCATGAGCTGAGCAGCTTTCTTTCACCAAGGCCTTCAACCATGATGTTTTGCCTCGCCTCAGGCCCAGAGTCATGAAGTCAACCACAGACCCTCTAAAAACTAAGAGCCCCAAATAAAACTTTCCTCCTCTAAGTGGTCCCTTTAGGTATTTTGGTCACAGCAAGAAAAAGTTGACTAACACATGGGCAATATTTTATTGATCATCTAGCCTTTAAATCTCCTGATACTGACAAGGAGAGTAGAGCTTAGAAATATTATACGACCTTTCTAGTGCCACAGAGCCAGTTGGCAGTAGATTTTGTATAATCTCAATATCCCCAATTGTCAGCCCACTCTCTCTTCACTATATTGCACTGTTTATATGAATTACCACATCAAATAATGTCATAAATTATAACTTAATAAAATGAGCACAATTCAACTCTCTAAATATGTATTATACTTTAATGGATCAGATCAGATCATATGGGGAATTATTACAAGGTTGATTTAATATATAATTAATATAAAAGTTATCTTAGGCTATAAAAATCTGTATTTTAGAGGTGATGATCCTTCAAGTAAATTATTTGAATTATCTATTTAGATGTATTTTAAAACTAGCCTCTCTC
The DNA here is from genome assembly GCF_045843805.1 of Urocitellus parryii. NCBI lineage: Eukaryota > Metazoa > Chordata > Mammalia > Rodentia > Sciuridae > Urocitellus > Urocitellus parryii. Next base: position 52,821,385 of record NC_135536.1, read on the forward strand.
TCTCTATATATATATATATATTTTTTTTCACTCCCTCTGGTGAGACCTCCGATGATTTATTACTAAAATCATATTCAGTGGTTTTCTTTGCATTAATCTGTAGTGAAATTTAAAGTCCTTTATTCTTTTTCAAACATTATTGGGTAAATTTGATGTTAGGTAACTATGTGAGGTAACGGATGTGTTAATTAACATGATTTTGGTGATCATTTCAGAATGTATATGTATATCACCTTTAATATGTGCAGTTTTAATTTTTCAGTCATACTTCAAGAAAATTTGAGTAGGGAAGCAAACACATACATGGAAACATACATTAAACTTTGTTGTGCCTGGCCATAAAATGGATATACATATGTATATGTGTATGTATATACACATACATCTGTATATATGTGTGTGTGTATATATATATATATATATATATATATGTGTGTGTGTGTGTGTGTGTGTATTATATATTGTTTACATAATTACATGGAATTATCTTGCCATTTTAGATTACTAATAGACACCAAGTGGACAGATCATGAAAAAACAGTAAGCCTACATGGAAAGCACCTACCACCAGATATATTTTCTTGTGTATTCAGGTTGCTATTGAAATATTTTAACATGCTAATGAGTTACATATATAAATACAAACATGATGATCAGCTGCCTCCTGTGACTATGAGAAACCAAGAACTAACATTTCTATCACATTGAATAGCTACAAGTGAAGTGACTTCATATACATTATCTTCAAGAATCTTCAGTTAAAAAGACAGATATTTGCTTTTCCTCATATTTTGAAAAAATAAAAAATAAATAACTTTGTAGAACACTGTGACTACTGATAACTAATAATTTTAAGAAAATAATTCCTCATGTAATCAGTTTCTGAAACTATGGAACAGTTAGACTAACCTTCACTTTTCCTACTTCTAGAGATTACCACTAACTCCAAAATAAGTCAGGAGAAAGGTAACTGCATACTACAAAGAGCTTTTCTTTGACTGTTTTCCTATATGTACAACATGAGGCAATTGTTAAAGTTGTTTCTGTAACAGGAACATCTCTTATATAAATGTATGATATTATTGGCTGTTCATGACTAGGTTTTCAACCTAGTTTGCAATGACTTTAGGTTATAATTTACGTAACATTAATATTTTTGCTTCATTCAACTATCATATTGTAGGATTAAATTTTTAAGACATTCTACTTCTGTTGTCCTGACTTGGATTTACTCAAGGTTAAGTTTGTAATTCATTCTTCTTCTCACTTAACCTTAACACGGATTAAGAGATTTGTCGGATATAACGGGGTTTTAAGAGGAAGCATAACTAAACAATAACAGACTATTTATTTTAAAGAAACACATTTTCATGCTGTTCAGATACACAAACTCTCTCATGTAAAGCTTAGTAAGTCTTAGTTCAAAAATAGAATATTAATCAATATGTTTTGAGGTTATAGAAATAATTGGTACACATTTTAAATACATTACTGGTAAATCAAGGTTTTACTGCTGTGGTAATTGAAGCACTTTTAAAGACACAATTTCATTAGACTACAACCCCTGTTAAAATGTCATTTACAAAGGCTTGGGTCATCATTTTCACCTCAAATGGTTGAATCAGAGGAAAGTGCTTCAAGGACCAGAACTGGCCAGTATTTTCTGTAATACAACAGCTCCCCCATCTTACAGACTTAAGAATATAAATTGAATTCTTCTTTTACTAAATGATATTAATGATATCTATATTACTTTTAGTTCTTTCTGAAACTCTAGTGAATAAGAAAACCTTACCAGAGATACACATTCCAAAAGTATCCATTATTTCTTCATCATTTGAGGAAATGAAAATTCTTACAAAACACAGTTAAGTGTGTCTCAGTGACTAAGATAGTTAAGATTTATTTTGTATCCTTAGAAATGGATCTGATAAGCTTTGTGAACATGTTCTAGAAAAGTAAGAATTACATTTGTCTGTTTATACATGTTAAAGTGATGTGTTTCTACTCACAGTATTTTAAAAGTTTCTTATATTTTGATCACATAACAATATAGAGATTCTCATTAAAATTAGTTTGATTCAATTCTTAAAGAAACGTTTATTCTTTATTCGTAGTATTGAAAAATAGCTAAAAGTGCTAAACAATTTATTTATTCAGGTCTCCTTTACAATGATTAGACAAGTAATTCAATTAAAAATCTTAGAAGCTATTTTTTCAAGACAACTTGGCTGACAGGATTTTTTTCCTATAATTCCTGAAAATTTTATTTGTATATATAGAAAATAATAATTCTGAAATTACCTCACAAAGTAATGGAATGGAAATTTCTCACTCTTGAGAGTTTTATTGGCCCTATGTACTACTAGTTTCTCAGTACTTTTTGGTATGAAACAAAATTCAAATACATGAGACCAGGAGATAAAAATTCTCACCACATATCATATTATGATAAGGAATGAATTATAGAAGAGTTACAGGTATTTTTTAATTTATATTTTATAATATAGCCACTTAACAGCCTACTAAGTGCAATGTGAAATTTTTTTAAAATTTTTTTTATTTTTTTTTTATTTTTGATTGTTCCAAACATTACAGAGCTCTTGATAAATCATCTTTCATACATTTGACTCTATTGGGTTTTCAACTTCCATTTCTACCACAAATACAGATAGCAGAATCACATCTGTTACATACTCACATTTTTACATAATGGCATATTAGTGACTGTCTTTTTTTTTTTATTGGTCGTTCATAACATTACATAGTTCTTAATACATCATATTACACGGTTTGATTCAAGTGGATTATGAACTCCCGCTTTTACCCCGTATACAAATTGCTGTATCACATCAGTTACCCTTCCATTGATTGACATATTGCCTTTCTAGTGTCTGATGTATTCTGCTGTCTGTCCTATTGTCTACTATCCCCCCTCCCCTCCCCTCCCCTCCCCTCCCCTTTTCTCTCTCTACCCCTTCTACTGTAAATTATGTCTTCCATTTGTATTCTCTTGACTTACCCCTCCTTACCTCTTATATGACATTTTGTATAACCCTGAGGATCGCCTTCCATTTCCATGCAATTTCCCTTCTCACTCCCTTTCCCTCCCACCTCTCATCCCTGTTTACTGTAAATATTCTTCTCAAGCTCTTCGTCCCTACCCTGTCCTTGTTTACACCCCTTATATCAAAGGAGTCATTTGGTATTTGTTTTTTAAAGATTGACTAGCTTCACTTAGCATAATCTGCTCTAATGCCATCCATTTCCCTCCAAATTCTATAATTTTGTCATTTTTTAATGCAGAGTAATACTCCATAGTGTATAAATGCCACATTTTTTTTATCCATTCATCTATTGAAGGGCATCTAGGCTGATTCCACAGTCTTGCTATCGTGAATTGAGCTGCTATGAACATCGATGTAGCAGTGTCCCTGTAGCATGCTCTTGTTAGGGCTTTAGGGAATAGACCGAGAAGGGGAATAGCTGGGTCAAATGGTGGTTCCATTCCCAGCTTTCCGAGAAATCTCCATACTGCTTTCCAAATTGGCTGCACCAATTTGCAGTCCCACCAGCAATGAACCAGAGTGCCCTTTTCCCCGCATCCTCTCCAGCACTTATTGTTGTTTGACTTCCTAATGGCTGCCAGTCTTACTGGAGTGAGATGGTATCTTAGGGTAGTTTTGATTTGCATTTCTCTGACTGCTAGCGATGGTGAGCATTTTTTCATGTACTTGTTGATTGATTGTATGTCCTCCTCTGAGAAGTGTCTGTTCAGGTCCTTGGCCCATTTATTGATTGGGTTATTTGTTATCTTATTGTCTAATTTTTTGAGTTCTTTGTATATTCTGGTTATTAGGGCTCTATCTGAAGTGTGTGGAGTAAAGATTTGTTCCCAGGATGTAGGCTCCCTATTTATCTCTCTTATTGTTTCTTTTGCTGAGAAAAAACTTTTTAGTTTGAGTAAGTCCCATTTGTTGATTCTATTTGTTAATTCTAGCGCTATGGGTGTCCTATTGAGGAATTTGGAGCCCGATCCCACAGCGTGTAGATCATAACCAACTTTTTCTTCTATCAGATGCCGTGTCTCTGATTTAATATCAAGCTCCTTGATCCATTTTGAGTTAACTTTTGTGCATGGCGAGAGATAGGGATTCAGATTCATTTTGGTGCAAATGGATTTCCAGTTTTCCCAGCACCATTTGTTGAAGATGCTATCCTTCCTCCATTGCATGCTTTTAGCCCCTTTATCAAAAATAAGATAGTTGTAGTTTTGTGGATTGGTTACTGTGTCCTCTATTCTGTACCATTGGTCCACCCGCCTGTTTTGGTACCAGTACCATGCTGTTTTTGTTACTATTGCTCTGTAGTATAGTTTGAAGTCTGGTATCGCTATACCGCCTGATTCACACTTCCTGCTTAGTATTGTTTTTGCTATTCTGGGTCTTTTATTATTCCATATGAATTTCATGATTCTTTTATCTATTTCTACAAGATATGCTGTTGGGATTTTGATTGGCATTGCATTGAACTTATAGAGAACTTTTGGTAATATCGCCTTAGTGACTGTCTTGATCTGCTACCTTTCCTAACTGCTACTATCCCCCCTCCCCTCCCCTCCCACCTTCCCTCTCTGCCTCCTCTGCTGTTGTTCAATTCTCTCCCTTTTTTCCCCCCTCCCCCTCAATGTGAAATTTTTAACATGTTTTATTATTTATATAGTTAATTGACATTTTAAGAATATATACTTATGGAATACAGTGTAATAATTTTTACATATGTATACAAAGTGTAATATTCAAATCAGGGCAATTAACTTTCCATTTTCTAATTTCTTCTTGTTGGCAGTCTTCAAACCCCTCTCTTCCAGTTTTTCATAAAATATATACTAAATTATTCTGGACTATAGTAAGCAGCACTGCTATACTATTTAACACTAGAGCTTATTTTTTCTATCTAACTCTCTTGGCACCTTTTATCCAGCTTCCTGACATTTCTCCCCACTGCATTTCCCAGCTTCTAGATATCTCTTCTAAGATATAAACAATTTTAGTTTCCATTATGAGATAAGACATGCAATATTTGTCTTTCTGCACCTAGCTTTTTTCACAGTTCTCTAAAACCTTATATTTTTTTTAACAGTAAGTCAAAAACATGGTCCCATTTGGGGAAAATCATGCCCTCCCTACCCCTGCTACACACATACCACCACCACCACCAAAATTTCTCATGAACATTTGACAGGGAATATATTGGTCAAAGCTGTTGACTGTTTAATAATAGGACTATGTAAGGACTCTCAGGATCTTATATTCAGCCATGCACTGGGACCAGAAGAATACAGGTGTACACATTTCTTCCCATATTTTTATTCACTGAACTCTTGCAATAGCCTGAAATTGGCCAAGATTTGATCATGGCAACCATGAAAATTGTCCAGGGTTATAGGTAGGGCTATATTTCAAAGCCTTTTCTCCTCTCTCAAATCCTTGCACCTAGCTGGCTGTTAAACATTCCTAGCACTCTACAACCCATAACACCTCAAAAACCTATGAAATGTGTTCTAGCACTGAGATTTCCTTTTTGCTGGGTACTTTGCAGTATTTTCCAAATTGCGGAAGCTTTTCCTCCTGGTGATTCTTTGACTATAATTCCAGCACAGAAATCTAGTACTTCTATTTTTTTAAATAGCCATAATGTCTAAATTCTTACAGAAATATATATAGTAAATGAGAATTATTATCTTAATATATGAATTCTAATCTGAAAATTTCATGATTTGCCATCCTTTACAAAATTAATCATTACCATACATAATTGATTCAATCAGTTCTACTATATTGTGAACTTAGTTTGCAGAAAGAAGGAAAATTTGAAATTAATGTGATGGTTTCCATAAGGCAACAGCCAATTTTTGATGTAAATATACATTTGTGAATATGCGATGTATGTCTGCATCTGTTAAGCATTTTCCTTAAAACCATGACTAATTTAAGTGAAAAGCACAAGTACAAAATAAATAGACGGTAGAGAAAAAGTGAAGACAATCAAAGAAGAAATAAATAATATGTGGGATTATTAAAGTGCTTTGGAATTCTTAATGCTTTCTCATTCAAATATGTAGTGACATAATTGATGTACTTCAGTATTTATATTATATGCACATTCATTTAAATAAAATTAGTACAAACTGTTTAATATTTTTTTTTAAATTACATTAAAATGGATAGTTGTATGTCATTACTTTTAATAATCTTTTAAAAATTATTGTAATTTTTAACCTAAAACAACAGTGTTTCTCCACACATTGGAAGTACATAATTACCTGGAAGACTGAACTAGCAGGTTCCTGAGCTCCAACACAGCATTTCTGGTTCAGTAGATCTGGGACAGACCTAAGTATATGCAATCCTAAAATGCTAGCTTAGGGACCACAAAATTATGATCACTACTAAAAAAGTACAAGTTCTTCTACATTCTGACTTTATAAAAGCCAACCACACTGATGCCAACTAATCACTGAAATCTTTGAGACAAGAATTGAGCTATTGTCTAGTTAATAAACCCTATGGGCTGGGGATGTGGCTCAAGCGGTAGCGCACTCGCCTGGCATGCGTGCGGCCCGGGTTCCATCCTCAGCACCACATACAAACAAAGATGTTGTTTGTGTCCGCCGAAAACTAAAAAATAAATATTAAAAGATTCTCTCTCTCTCTCTCTCTCTCTTTAAAAAATAAATAAAAAATAAAAGAATAGCCTTCCAATTTTAAAGAAAAATAAATAAACCCTATGTACCTTTTAGAAATGCAATTAAAATATTTGGTATCTTATTACAACTAGTTAGCCTGGTAAATGGATAAACAAAAAGCTCAGATTTTCTTAAACACCAAATGGATATCTTTTAAAATTTATTAAGTCAAATGTCTGTTCTGGATTTACCATTTCTTTTTTTTTTTTTAAGAGAGAATGAGAGAGAGTGAGAGAGAGAGAGAGAATTTTAATATTTATTTTTTAGTATTTGGCGGACACAACATCTTTGTTTGTATGTGGTGCTGAGGATGGAACCCGGGCCGCACGCATGCCAGGCTAGTGCGCTACCGCTTGAGCCACATCCCCAGCCCGATTTACCATTTCTTATAAATAATTTTTCTAAAATGTTAATTTTTGTCACAAAAGTAATTGTCCTTGGAAAATCAAAGAATTTGTGTGCACAGAACAAAATTTGTACTTTCAAAATTTTAATTAAATTTGCAATTATTGATGATAAACAAATGAAGGTATGTTTGAATGGTTTGTTTTGCCTCCTTTTGTTTAAGTTAAATTTTTGTTGTGTTTGTCATTTGCTTAGTTTTATGTATATGAGTTGGCTGTTATTTTGATGAATTTTCTTTTTGCATAGCTTACTATAATAATATTACAGGACATTTTCATGTCAGAAAGCAGGTATTTAAATGTTTTTTACTACATGTCACCATTCCAATTTTAACTTAAAATATCAGTAAGATATGTCATACAATAACAGTAAATACTTATGGAAGAGCCTAACAAGGTGATATTGCTGTCATTTTTTGGGAAAGAAGTCATTTCGTACTTGCTGCCTGGGTATCTCTTCAGTGTAGGATTAATCTCTCACAGACAGATTCCTTTACTAGATCCTTGGGTACTTTGCTCCAGCAATTTATTAACTCTTGACTTTGGTTTGCTATAACAAAATGCTGTAAACAGGGTGTCTTATAAACAAGACACTCCTTTCCCATAGGTGTAGAGATTGGAAAGTCCCAGATCAAGATGGTAGCTGGTTCAGTGTCTGCTATGAACCAATTTTTCATAAAAGAGATTATCTAATTCTGTCCTCACATGATTGAAGGGGCAACACAGCTCTTTAAGATCACTTTCAAGGACACAAACTCCATTCATGGAGGCTCTGCTTTCATCGACCTAATAACCTCCTCAAAGATCCCACCTCCTATCAATTTAGAGTTAGGATTTTTAACCTATAAATTTGGGGGGTGAAGGCACAAACATTCAGACCATCAAAACTTTCTTCCCTATATTATTCTTCTTTGGTTCTTGATGTCATCTAACATGAGAGATCCTTCAACTGCATCTGGACTTATTTTTTTTAATTTGTATTTGTAAACCCATACCCTTGGCTTATAGTTCTTATTCTACCATTTCTTTTTGACCCAATACAAGAAGGATCTGTCCTTTGCTCTCATTGTTCCACTCAAATTATTCTTGCTAACATAAGAAGTAATACCTTTTAAAACTTCTCCCCTCACTCTTAAACTGACTAATGGGTACAAAATTTGATACTGTTTACCAGTCCATTTTGAGAAGTACTTTTTGTTCTTGCTTTCTCTGGTATCATTTTTTTTTAACACACTCTAAGTCATACCTTCATGTTCCACACTCATGCAGAAAAAAATTATTCTAGAATAGAAATCTTTATTTTTTCTTCCTTTGGATAAAGCCGTTTAATAACTCACTGCTGATTATAAGATAAAGCAAAATCCCTTAGCAAACTTGCAAACCATTCAATGTCCAGAACCAGTTCTGCCTCACATGATCTTGAGGGTTTACTATCTTGTATCTTTGAATTTGGCTCATGTCATACTTGCTGCCTGGGTATCCTTCTGTACTTTGTTGTCTGGTTCACTCCTATTTGTTTTTCCAACTCAACTGAAGTGCCTACTTTTGCTAAATTCCCTGCTCTATCAAGTTGTTAATTATTCTCTACTCTGACACACACACACACACACACACACACACAATAAATTTATCTTAAACATGATAAATTCTTATCTTTTATTACATTTTCTTATTTTGTTTCATCCATATACATATATTAGCTTAGAAAAAAGAACAAAAGTATATTTAAAAAATAAATATGCACTGCTTCTACAAGAAAGAACACGATTTTAGAATTGCCATAATTCATACTGTTTTCATTTTAATGTCAAGAAACTCATAAATCCAAAATCTTATTTAAATTAATGGTTCTCTTCACAGTACTTGAAATAATGACATGTTTCCTTAGAGCCATAATATGATTTTTCCTACTAAAATTCCATAGATATTGTTAAAATAAGCTCTTTTCCCCTAAGTGTGGGTGGAGCTTGTGCGCACAAGGAGAAGACAGAGAAGGAGGTAGTGTAGTCAAGCTGATTCATTTATTTTCTACTACTTTTCATAAAATGTGGAGAAGATAGCTTGCCGTCTTTGGTTGTTTTTTGTTTTAATTAAATTAACAGTTGAAGTAACTGATCTATAAGTTACTTTCTAACTTTAAATTTCTGTTCCTTGGAAGTTTAAGTGTTTTTGAATATGCATAAATGGAATAATATATAAAGTACTTGTAAATAACCAGCACATGTATTTACATTAACTTTAAAACTATATTGTTATTTCTTGAGTAAACATATATTTTTAAAATGTGTATGTTAATCAAGCATCTATGATGGACTTGGAGAAATTAATGTTTAGTGTTAAGTTACTTACCTCAGATGTAAGTAAAAAGTATCCTTAAGACTTACATCTGACTTTAGCAGCCAAGACTGAATAGGATAGGTAATACAGAAATTAAACAAACAGTAGAGGAGGGTGGGATTTTTTTAAAAGGCAGAAAAAAAGCTTAAAAACAACAAGAGCTTGATTTATTATAAAAGTTGACTTTAAACTTTGGATTAAAAATCTGCATATATTAATTTCCCTCTTCTTAAATTGAAAATATCACAAAATATTTTAATATAGGGTCTATATACTAAATTAATGATAAATGTAAGATTTCCTATTATGATTTTGAATAAACAAGAATAGAGAATCTAAATGTCAGATTTGATAGGGAAATTATTTATTCACTTGGCATAAAGCTTAATATACTGTATTCCAAGAATATTTCATCATCAGTTCATACTACAAAATACTAGTAGAAACAGAAAATGGAACAAATCATGAACTATGGTTTATCATAATTGCTAAACAAGATAAATTTCTTATTGTCTTTGATTACAGTTTCTTGAAGTCAGGTATTTTGTTTTACCCTTACACAGGTATTAGCTTAGAAAAAAAAACAAAATTTAAAAAATAAATATGCTATGCTCCATTGAATAATCTGTTTTTTATCAATTTCATGGGTCTAACCTATGGCTCTATTCAACATTAAAATAACAAAGGAGAACTGAGTTATTTGAAATCAAAAAGTAAATGGTTAAAGCAAAGTCTAGTCCATTCTCTCCTGCAGGCAGTACTTAGAGAAAAGAGAAATAAATATCAAACTTGACAGAAGAAAAGACAAAATTAGGACAGGCTCTATATTTACTATGTATAAAGAGTGCTCACTTTTTATAAATGTGGTCTACACAGAATCTGAGACCTTGAATGTGCTGACAGGATCACAAGCAAAACTAAAGATGCACATCAGTATATTGTGGGCAGTGCTGGGATACTCTGCCTTCCAAAACTTAACAACTTTGTTCAAATCTAGGGTTTACTCTCTTGGGCAATATTTATTACCCATGCTTTCAGTCTGAGCATTTGCTTCTTAGCACACATGAAGGTAAATATAAATTGCACTAAAATAAGAAAAAATAAATAAAAATAAAAATAGCAAATGAACCCCATTGGGAGAGACTTTATTTCTGAAACTCAAAGCAAAATAGAATAAAGAATGTAACTGTGAGTTTATATGTTACAAAAAAAGGAAAAATATTTTCAAGGAGAGTAAAATTAGCTTATAGAGAACAGGAGCTGCTCAACTCGAACATTTGCTAAATGAACATAGAATTATCTTGCACATTTAATAAAAGAAGACCGTTCACATTCACATAAACTCGTCTATGTATGGCCACTTCACACGTATTGTTTTTCTTCTTTAACATTTTAAGTTTCAAGGTAAATTCTAACTGGGGCATTTACTACAAAGTTTTTCAAAAGTGAGTATTTAAAGAAGTGATTATCTAATTCTTCAATTCAAGCAGAATCATTCCTAAGTTGACCGGTGTTAGAAAACAGATGTACTTATGGAAGGTATACTTATGAAAGGTATTCACCTATGAAAGGGTATTCTTTTGCCAAGGGTAGGTTGGAAGTTATAAAATGACATAGGAAGAAAAGAGGAGTGAGATGCTTACAATGAAGATAGAACACAATGAGCAGAAATAGGTTCAGGAAGTCGGGGAATCCACCTTATAGCTCACTGGTAATTTTCTCACTGAACAAGTAAGCATAGTACTACAGAATATGATCAAGATTTCCAAAATGAGGTCACCAGGAAAAAAAACAAAACTGCCTTATTCTAGTCCACAGCCCCAAACAAGTGTCTTTCTCAAAATTAGTAAAAGTTTATATTTTACATTGTAAGCAAATTCACATGTAAGACAAATGTAAGATCAAAAACTACATTGTATCATTCACCAAATTGAAATATCCTTAATGTGTTACAAAGATTTGTCATATGTGTTTGAAAGTATTTGAATATTTTATACAATTCTTTCTCATAAATCATCCACTTATCGACATCTAATTCAAACAGTATAAAAGAAATGTCTCTGTGGAATATAAGACAATGCTTTTAGTAACATAATATCAGTGTTCAAAGTTTAAAAAAAAACACATTTCAAGACAACACATGGTAATTATTTATATAGCTCTGAGTAATTATTAACTTACAATTTGCCCTCATTCTTTACTTTCTCCCCTTCCTTCTTCCCTTCTAGATATCATACCCCTGTTAACATGAATGAAAACCAGAGAGTAATAAGATACTTATGAATGAAGTCACCATCAGGAGGTGTCTGACCCTGAAACATACTTTTTATGAAAATGAATGAATGAATGAATAAAATCTAATGCAAATATTTTTGTATTTCTGACTATATTTTTCAATACAACAGAAAACAAAAGCATTTTTTCCCAGCATAAAATGTAGTAAATCCTCAAATTTGTGAAATTGTAAAAACAAATTATAATCAATGCTGACCACATATATTTAAAAACCATAAAGAAAGACTTCAACCTCATATAAATTTTCATAATGATTTATGATGTAACTTAGTTTCAAAATTGTATTACTAGGAAGGGTGATATAAAAATCTCTAATATGTTCTCACCAAAGTAATTTTTTGTTTTATTTTTTCAACAATGTATTTTGATTGAAAAATGTTCCAATTTCATAGTAGTACCAGCAAGTTAAAATATTCCAAACTAAAAATAGGGCAATATTTTCTTTATGTTTTTGCATATCCATGCAGAAACAAAGTGAGTACAGATGGGTAATAGTTTAAATTAATGTTGACAATACACAAATGCACTTTAAACAGAGTGGAAAATACCATTACATAGTGATATAATGCAGTAAAAAGAAAAAACTATTTTAAAATAATTACTTTTTCTAGAAGTATAAATGTTAGTGAGGATTTTAATAAATTGGTGGGCAGGTTGTTTAAAACATATACTTTATGATTCTATTATAATTTCCTAGAACCCAACATTATTTTCAGAATATTCCTTAATTTTTATATCAGTTAATATGATTCATTTTTCTTTTTTGTTTTTTTCTTTGTAGTCTATGAGTTCCAACTTCTTCAATAATGGTCAAGATACTTTATTTATAGTAGCTAGTGTGAAAGACAAAAACAAGTTGAATAACATTTCAGAAATCCTCTTTGATTATGTCCTGTTAAGAATAGACATCTTTGAAGGGCATGTATTTAAGGCACTGGTACAAATCTTCCAGGAAGTATCTTGAGAGTGACAGATATCTGAAGACAGCAACATGGGTTTTCAAAATTTGCTCATTAATATCTCACCAAAATTATGCAATATTTAATATAAAGGAAAATAAAAATAGAATTTTTAGGTATGTTTCTGAGGATTTTTATCTCACCTTTATGATCATATTTTCTTGATTAAAAAAAATAGACTATTTTGAAAGACTGAATTATTTGTGATGTACTTTCTGTGGAATTAGTCATTAATTGCATGATTTGAAATAGTTTAACAAAGTCATTATTATTACTTCTCAACTAACCCCAAATCTATGTATTTCAATCTCCATTTTATACATACAAAAACCTAAGGACTTAGGCTCAGAATAAATAATTTCTAAAGGTAAAGCCATTATTCTCAGAATCGGGATTGGAACCAGGTCTGGTTGAATAACACCTTTTGTTACTGCAGTAAAGGAGTTTGTCCAGGCATTTCACAGGTTACTTCTCAAGGCATTTGAATGAGCATAGAAGATAAGAAGATAACAGAAGATAAGAGCAATAGAGAAACTACAGTTAACAGGGGAATAGTTCCTGCCATCTCACAAAAGAAAACACTGGTCTTAATAACAAATTGTAGTAGGTGAAAATAATGCAAAAATATGCTTGTTGATCTAGAAACTTTTACCAGATGATGAGCTCCGTTGACAGGAACAAAGGCTAAGAGAATTATGACCATCTTCTTTCCCCTGTATCTAGTGTAAAACATGGGCTAAAACAAGGTGTTCAGAGAATTACCATGACATGAACAAAACGGCAGAAAAAGAAAGAAAGGCCACTGTGTGGTGAGAGAAGCTTGGTAGTAAACAGTCACAGAAAGGAGTCTCATTCATTAAGGAAGCCATAGCCACTGAGAAGTAAACTCCAAGACACTGTAACCCCAAGCTACCTGGATGATTGCAGTTAGTTAAGGAGCCTGGAAGACTGTGTAGGTAAAATATGAGTAAAGGAATGAATGGTAATTCAGTCATCAGAAAGGGATAAAGATCCAGTGAACATACTATGTGTAAATTACCTAATCGTGTCTCAGAAATTTATGTTAAAAAAATGAAAAACAAAAAAAGTTCCAAAAGAAATGATCTGTTTTCATATTGATAAAACTTATCAAACAGCATTTATTTTAATGAAAGTGCATTTTAAATCAAATAAATTAAAATCACTTCTTACTTCTAAGTCTATGGAGGCTTGTAAGAGAGCCCAGAGCTATTGTCTGGACACCACCACATGACTTTCCCCTTGTGGTCACCTATCTGAAATTCAGGGGCAGATTGAGGAGGTGAATAAATTGTAGAAAACTGAACGTATAAAAATAAAATTGAAAAGTTTTGTTATATAGTTCACCATCGAGCTTTCAACAGAAGTATGTCAAAGAAAGTCTTCCAAACAGCTCATTATTTCTAACATGACTTGGTGTGCCTGTTAACACTTGTAAATCAAGCAATAATTGCAGTAATTCAGGCTTTTGGGTTTGGTACTAGAGATTGAACCCAGAAGCATTTTTCCACTGAGCTACATTCACAGACATTTTTATGTTTTATTCTGGGACAGAGCCTCACTAAATTACTTAGGGTTACTAAACTGCAGAGATTGCCTTTGAACTTGCAATCTTCCTGCCTCAATACCCTGAGTTGCTGGGATTATAAGCATGCCACCAAGCCCAGCCAGACTTTTTGTTTTTAAGACAATTATTTTATAACTGCCTTGATTTTAGAATAAAGCTTCAAGAGCAAGTAGAAAATTTTCCACAATAATATGTATATACACAATTACATTTGAAAAAAATAAGCTCAAAAAATAAGGGTAACTAATATTTAATAACATTAAATATTATATAAAAATACCAAAGAAAGTATAAAGAGTATCATATTGCATATTAAATTATGTAGACAAAATTAAGAATGACTGCAGCAACCCTATTTTTGATATATACTCATTAATACATTTTATTGGAGATTCTATAGTTTTTTATTTTTAGAAATTAAATTGGCTAACAATAAGTGTTGGCAAGGATGTGGGGAAAAAGGCACACTCATATATTGCTGGTAAGACTGAAAATTGGTGCAGCCAATATGGAAAGCAGTACGGAGATTCCTTGGAAAACTGGGAATAGAACCACCATTTGACCCAGCTATCCCATCTTTGGTTTATACTCAAATGACTTAAAAACAGCATACTACAGGGACACAGCCATATCAATGTTTACAGCAATACAATTCACAATAGCTAAATTATGGAACCAACCTAGATGACCTTCAGTAGATGAATGGATAGTGAAAATTTGGTATATATACTCAATGGAACATTACACAGCATTAAAAGAGAATAAAATAATGGCATTTGCAGGTAAATGGATAAATTTGGAGAATATAATGCTAAGTGAAGCAAATCAATCCCCCAGAACCAAAGGCTGAATGTTTTCTTTGATATGAGAATGTAGACCCATAATGGCAATAGGTGGTGGTGGGGGGAAGCTTGGGAGGAATGGAGGAACTTTGGATGGGGAAGGGGGGAGGGAGGAAAAAGGATGGGGCAAGGGGGGAAGAATGATGGTAGAATGAGTTAGACATCATTACCCTAAGTACATGTATAAGACACAAATAGTGTGAAAATACTTTGTGGGCACTCAGTGTCTTGAAAAATTGTGCTCTATTATGTGTAATACGAAGTGAATTGCATTCTGTCATCACATATAAGAAATCAGAATAAATAAAAAAGAGAAAAGAAAAGAAATAAAATGAAATTGGCTGCATATTCCGGAGGTGGGTTAATAACTCACACTTTAATTCAATTTAGTCTGATAAGCTTAAATAAATCCATCTCTTATGACAAAATGGGGATTTTAATGAGAAGAAGTCACATTCTTCTTAGGGTTCTATTTTTCTATGTAGAATCATGTACTTGGGGACTTCTTGATATCTAAACAGAAGTACTAGACAAATTTGGAGATTTGATGCCAGGATATAAGCAAACAAATATCAACAAGAAAGGATATTTTCAAAAGATAAAATTTACTTCTACATGCAATTTTAAGAACAGTCCTTTCTGTCTGACAATGTTTATGTCTGAAATACTCTTGCTTTCTGATACTCTTTGCTCTTAAAAAAACAACAACAACAAAAACAAACAAAAAAACACTGTTTCAAAAGTTGAGGCTCAAAGTGAATTTGTCCTAGTAATGAAAAGTCTAATTCCACTTAGTAATTTATTGGTTCTCAGACTAGTTCCAGTTTTCATTAAGACGACATCCATGTGATATCATAATGCACATCATTTTCCTGATCCATAAAGATTGAAGTATGTAATAAAGATATAAAAAGAAAATAAACGTGTTTAACAAGAATCAAGTAAAAACTCAACTAACAATAAAACAAGAAAATATTTATTCTGTATCTCAAAGGCAAGTATTAAATAATAAATTTGATTAATATTTTGGTATTTGCAGTTAAATGAGAAATGCATTTACTTTTGTATGAGAGAAATGCCAATCTTCAACTTTGTAGAGAGGTTAGTTGAACCAAGTTTTTGGTAAGATCTGGTTGCCAAAATACACAGTATTCACAGACTTCATGATCAGGCACATTAAACATGCTCTTAAGTAGACCTCTTCTAACATTTCAAAATTACTTAGGGTTATAACTATGATAGTAAAGAAAACATCAAAATCTGGATTTCATTTAACTCATTTTTTAAAAAATGTTATTCTTTCTTTTCAGAAATTTGTATTTCCTTATTTCTTCACAATTTCCTGTTTTGAATTAACAGAGGACCTTGAATTAGTAAAAATAATCAGATGCAATATATTTGGTAATGCATATTGACACATCACCAGAATATCTGGAAATACTTACAATTTAAAATAAAATTCTTAAAATATACATGAAATGAAAGAATGAATTAAAGTGATGTTATTTCTCCAATCCACATAAATTACAAAATTCAGGAGCTATGTTGCTACTAACACCAATTTTTAAGTAATACCACTTTAGAAAAAATTCTAATGCAAAATAAGTACACAAAATAATGCTATCTTTCAATGTTCATTATTTTAACTTTAAAACATTCACATTTCCATTTATTGTCTCAAATTTTACATATATATATATTTGAAATATTAGATTTTCTTAGCAAAATAGGATGTTCAACATTTATGGTCTTTGTTTTTTTTTTTTTAATGATCTTGTAGAGAAAGGAAGGTGACATTGTCTTGAAAATGATTTGGCATAAACTGAATTGGGAACAAATTATTAAAGTCAAAACAGATATTTCTTTGAGGAAAAAGCTAAAACTGTTATTTGTAGGGAAAAAAATAATTCTCTTTACATGTCAACATGTAAATGAACTCTACAAGAAATTGTTTAAACTCTTAAAAGTATTCCAACTTCAGAGTTGGCTATTATCAAGGATAATTACATAAGCAAACTAAAATTTGCTCTTGCTAACTAGTTTTCAAAGACCCACTGCAGGGAGTTGGGTAGTAAAAAGAAAGAAACCCACAGCACTGGTGTTCCTTTGGGAAAGATGATCTTAACCTGCCTTCACAATCTTGTCACTTTCTAAAGAGAATCCCACAACACAAAGCTTTCTTCTTCTTCTATTTTTGCAAATTCTAATCAGCCTGTGTAGGAAGGAAAAGAACTAACACTATCTGGAAGGTGAAAAGTACTCGATTTTTGAACAAACTGCTTTCTAGAGAAGGCATGAAATGGGAAGATTAGAGAAAAGTGTTTTCAATATAATGCTTAATGTGCAGGAAGGCTAAAATAAACAAGATATTTTTTGTGACCCTGATAGGGCTTGCAACATGAAAGAACACCGAAAAGTTATGAATTATTACTCCTCACATTAATAAAATACTGACTTCATCTTTCTAAAACAGAACACCCTTCCCCCATCCACAGCCTTAATTAAAAGCCTCTTAGCCCATGATTGAACTTTGTCAGGTTCCCAACTCTCAACTTCTCACAGTTGACTAAGTGTGGCCCCCTTCTCACCTTGGGTCAGGAACTAGAAAATAAAAACATAAATAAATAAATAAATAAATAGTTAGATATATCGGAAAACAAAATAAAATCCAAGTAAAATAGAAAACAAAATTATTCAGCAAAGGATGCAAGGTCTTTGAAGTTTTGATTCAGTATTTACGTTGGACCCCAAAGGGACCTACAAATCCTTTATCCTAGACTTTTAGCCGCTCCTATCAGCTCAGCGGGAAAGAATGTCAAGTGGGACAATCCTGAAGGAAAAGAAGTCACCCCCGCATCCTAAAGTACTTGGAAGTGCTCACTTGGATCTGTCTGTAGTCCGGGCTAGTGCAACTCCATCGCCCTCCAGTGAAGTCCCCAAAGCTGCCAAGTTTAAAGTGAAGCGAGGATGGAAGCACTTTCTCTCCCCGTACCTTCGACAGTTTGTGGCCACATTTCGTAGCAGATTCTCGCAGTGGACTTCTTGGAAACCTCAATTATCCGCTCCAGGGAACAGAAAGCCAGAGGGGAAGCGCTGATGATTTTAGTGGAGGCTCTTCTGGACTTTAGTGGTGTTCGCTGGTTTATTTGTTGGCGGTGTCCCTTTGGTTTATTTGTGTGGGATCTTACTTCACAGTCCCCTGATTCGCAGTTTGTCGCTCCAGATCTTGAACTCCGATCCCGCGCGAAACTTACTCCTGCGGAGATCCCCGGAGCCCGGAACTCCGCGCCCGTCGCAGACTCGGATGGAGGCTGAGTGGCGGAAACCGCAGACTAGCCTCGCTCCTTGGAAACAAAGGAGCCCAAGGGTTGCGCTGATGCCTAAACCCTGGATTGGACCAGGAGTTGGGGGCGGCGAGGGTTGGCTAGGGGAACCCAGGAAAGAAAGGAGGATGTGTGAGCAGTTTCCACCTAAAGCACTCCACTTGAGGTTCTTCTCGGAAAGAGACAGCTGTATAGGTCCCGATTACGCGTGGGTGCCCGTGCGCGCGCGTGGGGGTAAGCTTGTGGATGTGCTTGAGTGTGCGCGCTCTTGTGCACCGCAAGACAACAGTGATGCTTGGCAGAGCTCTTTTTGGTAGCGAAATTCCAGCGTGCCCAGCCCAGAAGGCTACCAGAAAGTGTCTTTACCAAGTAGGTTAGGAGGAGCTATTATTAGCCAGCCTCCCGTTTCAACTCCCAACTCCTTCTCTCTTCCTTCTGGGTCCAGACCGGTGTCTGGGCCAGTCAGGAACAGAGCTGAGAGGGGAGGTGTACTCAGAGGTCAAAGATCACGTATTGGTGAACCCCTAAAGGGAAAGGATGGGATTCCAACGCTCTAGCTAAATAGAACAGTGTGCTTTCACTAGGGGGTTCCTAGAAGGAAGTATTTTCTTTACTTGTGGCTTTGGGGACTGGAGGGGGCATGAAGGAGAGAAAAACTAGGGGGGGGGGGTTTGTGAAGAAATGCCGCCAGTCAGGCAAGAGTCAGGGTAGAGCCTGACAAGGGCCATGGGCGATCCCTACCCAGAAAGGCCCCCTGTAGCCTTCCCTCCCGCCACACCTCTTTTCTGCTTTATACCCTTCCCTAGTGCCAGAGACCTTATTGGCCAGGCTTTGCTTATGACAACTATTGGGCTCGCTTTCAGCTTGACATACTAAAATGTAGTCAACTGCAGCACTCCTTAATGTCTGATGCTGAGCTGATTTCCAAATATAAACGTTCTTTTCAGAATCTGCTCCCATCTGATTAGTAAGCAAACCACCCACCTACAACCAAGGGGCCGCTGGAAGCTCGCCTCAGATGACTGAGACCACAAATCAGTAGCTCTCCATCTCAGATTTTCCTGGCGGATATATGACTTTTTCCACAGCCATTAGCAGCCACAGCCTGACCCATTGACACTTATTTATCCCATAACCATAGGGTAGTGGGGGATCAGCAAATTCCCCTTTTCGTAAGAGGCTGGTGACGCCCCTGGAAGTTCGCTTTTATCTTTCTGGGTTTCCAACGCTTCCCCTCCCCCTGCCTGCAACGCCCCCGCGCCTCCCCTGCTTGGGGGATTAGCCAGCGCTCCGCGGGCCCTCTCGGCGCGCCGGTGGTAAATCGGTTAGAAATGCGTGGGGTTGGGAGGCGCACAAGCTAAGAGCCGCTGGAAGGACTCGGGTAGGGTGTTGTCTGAATCTCGGAGTCTGGGCCGTGCGGCAGCTCCCGTCACTGCAGCGAGGGCCGGGCTCACGGCCGCGCGCCTGCCGCCGCCGCCGCCTCCATGCTGCAGCGCGGGGCGCAGTTCCTCCCGGCCTGGTGGCCTCCGTTGCCCAAACACATCGCCGCGGAGAGCGGGTCTCTCAGGCCTGTCCGAGCTGCGGCTGCAACCCTGGTCCACAGCAGCCGGTCTCGTGCCTGAGCTGCGGACTCACCTCCAGCGCCTTGGCCAACGGGCGGGGCGCGGTTGTCGCTCCTACAGCGGCGCGCAGGGAGGTGGTGAGCGAGTGCAGAGCTGCCCGAACCAAGGACTGTATGTGTGTGCGTGCAGACGTGTGTGCGTGTGTTTGCGCGTTTTTCCCTCTTCCCCTGAGGATGTGAATGGCTTCGCAGCTGGCTGCTCCCTTAGGATTCTTGACTTTGGGGAGCTCTGGGCTGTGAGCACAACCCACCCATATAATCCATTTTTTTACGGTCGGTTTTAGCAGGGGGGAAAAAAAGCGCAACTGGACGGGGGTGGGGCAGACCAAGGAAACCTTCTGGAAAAACACATACGTGCGAGAGAGGAAGAATTGAAAGACCCCAGAAGACTTTCAAAACCTCATTGCTGGCCCTCCCGTTTTCCGGCAAGATTTTGGACATTTTTTTTAACCTTTTTAAAGTCATCTTGGCATCTCTCTAGTATTTAGTAAGTCGCTTTCCAGTTAGCTGCGTGTGCGTGTGCGTGTGTGTGTGCGCGTGTGTATGTGCGCGCGCCTATCTGATGCATTTGACTGTCTTTTATCCAACTGCCCAGAAGCAAACGTGTTAACTCGGTGATGCCCCTTCATGCCCGGGTTCTTGCAGAGCGCGGAGGACGTCCAGACCCATTTTCCTGCCTGGATTCCGAGCGGCTGCCGGGTTGTATAGCCAGGTGTGTGGATCACTTTACCCAGAGGCTTGGCAAGCGGCAGTATTAACCAGCTTCCAGGTACATCACAAGGTCAAGAGAGGGTCTTGCAGCTGTCTTGTTTCGGTGCATCTAGACTTTCCTGTATTAGCCAAAAGGATATGTACGTTTTGGTCCACAACATTTGAAGCCAAAAGTTCAGCCTTCCAAGCTGGTTTACTATACAAACAAGGTAATGGGGATTGCTTTTCAAACTGCTTAACAAAATCCCGGACTCGTCCACAGCCCTTTTCCCGGCTCCCTCCTCCCCACCAAAATGTCACCAGCTCCTGAATTACAAGGATTTGGTATGGAGAAGAACTTGAAGGAAACGTGATCAAAGGGCTATGAGAAAAGGAGAACGCAGTCTTTGCTGTCTGGTGGGTTTCGAAGCTGATCTTGACAAGAACCAGTTCCCTCCTTGTTTCTCTCTCTTCGTGCGGTGTTGGGTGTGCGAGTGCAAGTGTGAGCGCGCGCGCGCCCGGATGCGAGTGTGTGAGTGTGTGTGAGTGTGTTTCTGTGTGTGCGTGCACAGCCGCCCTGCCTCTGCCCGCTCCCCGGGCGCGGAGCCGCGGGTTTCATGGGGCGATCCGCGCGGATCCCCCACCCAGCGCGACCCGCGGGCAGCGGCAGCAGTGGCTGGAGCCACCTCTCGGACTCCCTAGGATGCGGGTGCTGAGCTATGGCAAAGGGCAGCGAAGTGAGGAGCAAGACCCGCGTACGACTGTGAAAGCCACCTGGAGCCACCTTGCCGGGATTGTACCTGCGGGCAGAAAGTCCTCTTACGACCGTCTTTCCCCCTAGAGGCACCAGGTAACAAGCAAACCACAAACCGCCTCACCCCGTTTTCTTCTGCTCTTGTTTCTAATGTCTTATCTGCATTGCAGGCTACTTTACTTATTAATGTTTTGAAAATCATTAGGAAGGGCTGCGTATCCAAGGGCGCCTGCTCTGTGATGTGGTAATACAATTTCTGATGGATGGAATATAAATCTATACCTGAGCACTTAATCTAGGAGTGAAAGCTAAGGGAATATGGATAGCTCCACCCTAAGGATATTTTTTGAGAACTAGGCATGTTGAACCTGTCTGAAGATACCAGGGATTAAAATTTCGTGTTTCCTTCAGGCTATGGTTGCTACGGACCATTTGGTATCCAACCCTTCCCACATTGTGGAGTGTGAGGTGTTTGGTTTCCACCCATCATTTCAGCCAAGGATTATTTTTATTTTGATTTTACCCTTTTCTACCTCTGGTTGTTTTCCTTGTTGTGGACAAGCTTGCCAGATCCCTTTAGTAGTTGTAAATTACGCATCTGGGGACTTTGATCTGAAATGGAGTTTTCTTGGAACTTGCTTTGCATGTGAAGGAAATTCATTGTCATGGGTGTGTGTTGAGATGTGGTGCTTAACTGCTGGGATTTGCTTTTATGTACCAGAATAAATCCATGAAAGAAGTCATTTTTATATCTAGGAAAATGAGGCTAAAATCATAACCACCACCCAGCACCATCCCCAGCTGCATTATTTCAGTTCTGTCCCAGTGTGTGTTTGTTTTTGCATAATAGGTGTTTTGGAAAAATTCTTTCCAGTGTCTTGACTTACAAGGAGCAGGTAGATTTGCCACTGCTTAATTAACATTTTGGGTCAAATGTGTTAAAATGGAAATACCCGTGGCTGACTGAGTCATAATAAATTTAGTTAACTTCCAAAGCCCCTTACCCTTGGACCTTATTTCTTTAATTTCCTTTCCCCATCACCTCTGCTTCTATCCCCTACAGAAAATTTCACTCCCTTTTCTAGGGGCATTAGAATTAACAAGATAGAGCACTTCCAAAGTAGTCTCATCAATGTTTTATTCCATAGCGAAGATGGTCTGAATAATTCAGCTAAGGAGTGCTCATTTGTCCCCCCCCCCCCCCCCCCCCCCCCCCCCGCTTTCTCGAGCTGCCTGCTTGGCTGCACTCAGGGGAGGTTTGGCCCGGCGGATCTGGAGGCGCCCTGCTCCAGGAGGCAGTGATTGGGGTTGCTCTGGGGGTTTCTCTTTGCTAAAGCCATTTAGAACGTGTAGGGGCGCTGCTTGATTTTCCTCCTTTCGCTGCGTTTCTATAGATATCCATATGATGGCATTTGCAGACTAAGATCTGGCCGATAGCTGCTCTAGTTGTCCCCGGAGCTGAAGTCCCAACTCCTTCTCTGGAGTCTGGGATAGGCTGCTGCTGCAGCCCTCACAGGCTGGTGGTGCTACAAGGCAATGTATGCAGCGTGTTTGGGGGGCTGGGCTCTGCCACTGCAGCTGCCAGGTCCGCTTTGACACTTTCTTGGGGCGGGGCGGGAGAGCTTTGCGCGCCCCTGGCAGGCAGCAGGCGCATCATGGCTGAAGTGGCCTCCTGGTTGTGGGAGAAGGGAGTGGGGAGAGGTTCCAGGAGGGCGGTGGTGTCCAATTGGGTACACCTGCAAAATTCCTCACTCCCCACCCCCAGTATGAATATTCACGAACATAGAATGAATGCTGGCTACAAAAATTTCTTGATACTCAAATACTGCATGATTTATCAGGATTAAAAACCAGAATCTAAGTGTGTAATTCCTAGAATTTTATTTGTTCTTTTTTTCTCCTCCTCTTTCATGTTCTCCTGGATTTAATCAGATCTTTTACACCCCAGTTGGAGCATTACTGTAAAATCAGCTAATCTATTCTCCCCTATCCCATACTCAATAAATATGAAGGAGTTGAGGGCCATTTTTCAGACAGCCTTGGTGTGTGACACTGAACTCTAAGGAAGAATACAGAGGGTAACTGCACTTTACAAGAACAGCAGGTCTACATTCCACCCTTGAGGTCTCAAGAAGAAAAAAAAATGGTATTGCCTGCATTAAAAAAAAAAAAAGTGTAGATAAGCCAAATACACTAAAATAGCTGGGGATTTGGGAAGAATTGGGAGTAAATATTTTCCCTGTACATTTTGTTTTTTCTCTTAGCAGATATCTTTGTAATTCTCTTATCACTCAAAAAATTTTAGACAGAAGGCTGACTTGTGTGTGCTAAATGTCTGACAAGGACATGTCTTTGTCCCTTAAATTTTCCCAGAGTATTATTGCAATAGCAATGAAACCATACTCATAATATTTTTGAGCAAATAAATAATGCTTATCTAGAGGGTAACCAAAAATAAAGGAATGTTGGTGAAGAATATAGGTACTTGTGAAATAAGGTGTTTTCCCCACATCTCCTTCCTCATTTTACTTCCTTTTGGCCTTTTTTCCACCAAGGATTCACTCTTTTGCAACTTTGTTCTTGTCTTTGGGCACTCATCCTTAGAGATGGCAAAACAAATACATTAAAACTGATGTTGAATATACATAAGCCTAAATATAGTCTTATGGTGTAATTCAAACTTAAAATTCATTCACTGATGTAGATTGGACTTAGGTCAAATGTCATAACCAAAGAGGGTTCCACATATAGAAGTTCCTCAAAAATAATAAATAAATAAATAAATAAATAAATAAATAAATAAATAAAAAATAGAGATTTCTGCCACTCTTGCCTCTCTCCTCTCTGGAGAAAAGGCCAGTTTGGAGATTTGAATCTATTTCCCTTGTTAATCATTATCCATAGACAGAATGGGCCTGGCTCACTGATGAGTTAAGACTGTCAGGAATTGATAGGGGATTTCCCAGCAAAAGCTTCCTCCTTCTTAGCCCTCTTTTGGTCACTGTCAAGAGGGAAAGAACAATGGGAAACTCAGGACACTCATAGGAACAGACATGCACAGTTAATCAGGTAGGAGCTTTCACTTTATTCTCATTCCTAGATGATTTCTTTTAGTATTTTTTCCCTTTCTCTTTTAAAGAAGAGAATGACCTTGAGCAATACTAATATTTCCCTTCTTCAAATATATAATGATATATGTATTCAGTTTTGAAATATGACATTTCTGTGCTGGTTTATTTGGAGAGTTCATCAACATATCTCTGGTACCAGCCTGAGGTAATTTCTATCCTTTTTTTTTTTAAAGAGGGATAGTAGGAGCTATAGTCATCTGAGGGAGAATTACCTCCCCCCCTTATTCTCTCTCCAATTATTTTTGTCTCCTATGCCATTAATGGATTCTTGGCAGTAAAGCAGTCTGGTTATGACATTGGTGTTTAAATGAGCATCATATGTTAAATCCACCTTTCATCTTTCCATGAATGAGCATCATTTCCCTTTGTCCATTTAAACTAGTGCTGTTTCCTCTTGCTGCTTGAAGCACTTTTGGCTTTGTAGTTTTGCTGAGTTTTCTTGCTGGTGAAATTAGGATCTTGCTTTCTGCTGATATTGTTGCTCTGTCCTTATGTGGTTGGGGTGAGATACTTGCTGCTATGTAACAGTGTTCTTGCTGGTATGTGAAAGTACTACATAATAACTACTCAGGTATTTAGAGAGAAATTTTTAGTAAATGACATTGACAGTATTTTTGCCTATGCTGCAATCAGAAGTTAGAAAACTAGTTGAAACTTTCTAAAAGCTTAACTAGCTAATCTGCTATTCTTGTTCCAGTGATTTTATTTCTGTTTAATTATGAATGGAAGCTATTGATATTGCACTCCAGATTTTTCATATAATCAGGTCTAAGTTTTATGTTTCATTGTAAAAATACAAATTTAGGCCTCACTGATGTGAATGTGACTCCCTAGAATACATGAGTAACGGGTAAATTTGCTAAATCATTCCAGTAATACAAATGTTCATAGTTCTGCTTTATGCAATAAACCTTGAGAATGAATCTACTTATTCTATTTCTAAAGCTCACATTTTAATTCTTATGGCATCCTTCAATCATTGAGGACTATTTGGAACCCAAGGCAGTATAATTTGTCCATTACATGGTATGTGCATGGTAAAATTATGTTTATAATTATTGAGCTATTCTGGTTAGAGGTGAACCATCTTTATTATGCTCTATCACAATAAATTGTATGATATGATGAAACCCCCAGTAAGTATAACAGGAGATAGAAAAATTTAATTCAGAGATAGTTAATGCTACTTTTAAGCTTTTATATCATCATGTTCTGATAGATACTGTTCTGACAGAATGCTTTTCACTGAACTATATCATAATTTAACAGTAATTATGAAGAGGGTTAACAAGTGATAGAAAATTACAATGGAATTATATGGTTACATAAATGCACTATCACTTTACTGATATCAAGTAAAGTACATGAAAAGACTTTATTATTTAAACTACAAACCACATTTTTAATGTTTCTCAGAAATTGGCTTTGATAGCTAGTGTTTGTTACGTCACATGGCTACACTGGAGGAAAACGCCAATTGATCATTTTGAGTGTTTTATATATTCTTATGAAAGAAATCTCATATCTTAAAGCTCACACTAGTCATGCATTTGCTTTATGTGTATCTATATGTAGTCTCACAAATAATATATTAAAAAGAATCTATGTATATACATATGTGTGTGTGTGTGTGTGTGTATATATATATTTATTTATTTATTTCTGTTTTTTAGTCAGCTTTATTGCTGCTCTGAACAAGAGACCTGCAGGAACAATTAGAGGAGGAAAAGTTTATTTGGCGTTCACAGTTTCAGCAGTCTTAGTCCTTAGACAGCCTTCTCCATTTCTTAGAATCTGAGGTGAGGCAGAACATCATGGCAGAAAAGTTGGCAGAGGAAAGCAGCTGGGGACATGGCACCAGGAAGCAGAGAGAGAAATGTTTGTTTAAACCCAAGCAAACATTTCACCTCTTAAGCTTCTTCATTACCTCACACATGAACTTTCTGGGTATACCTAATAACCAAACCATAGCAGTATATATGATATGTTATTATATATATATATATATATATATATATATATATATATATAATTTTCACAAGATTATAACATCAGTTACAAATATATATATATATATATAATTTTATATATATATATATATAATTTTATATATATATATAATTTTCACAAGATTTTAACATCAGTTACAAAATATTTCACTGAAAGCATATTTCATTCATGCTTTCAATGAAATATTTTGTAACTGATGTTATAATCTTGTGAAAATAATTGCAGAAAATTATGAAAGAAAATTGAATCTATTTTGGAGTTTACAACAAAAAAGACTTTAGAACATAAGTAATAAGATCAATGATTAAAGTTAAAGGATACTTTTAACAAATTCTAGAAACAATTTCTGAACTCTTAGAAAAAGACTGAAAGAAAACTAGCAAGTTCAATATATATTGAATCAGAACTAGTATATTTAGTCAAGAATATAAGTCAAAACCATGCTGTTTATCCTACTCTCCATTTTACTTCATGAAATCTCTTTTGAGAAAGTGAAAAAGACCCCTGAAGGACCCACTTCATTTGTTTTCTGGATCTCTTTCTCTTTGACTTCCCCAAATCAAAAAAGGACTTTGTGTATGCTTAGCACATGCTCTATCTCCCCAACCTCATATGTGTAAAGAATTTTCATGAATCGTAGTGCTTTCACCTCCAAAGTTACATGAGATTTTCATTAAAGTGGCTTACTAGGGAAAGCATATCACTTGGGCATTCTTGAAGGCCACCTTACTCATCACCTTTGGAAGTCCAGACTGTGACAGTTTTCTTATTGATTATATCCTTTTTTTGTTTTTGTTTTTTTGCTTTTTCTCCATAGTGTGAAGACTGGCCAGGTTGTCAAATCATTTGTATGCATTTTTTATTAGTGATTAAGCATTTAAGTAGGAACATTAAAATGTATATCATTTCTATGACAATACTGAACACTACAATAAATGATACATATGCTTTATTTTATGTGGATAGATATCATGATACCACTACAGCAAATATTTTAATTTTCAATATCATATTCAATAAAAATATGCCTAATTTTAAATTAAAAGTGTTTTTTGTACTAATAATATAGGATATCTACCATGTATTGACTGTTCACCTGTCATATAGTTTAGTAACTAAAGATTGGACATTGGATCCTGACCTAAGAGAAGTTGCTTTCTCAATGACATGAAAGGCATCAATAAATGTATAAGCTTGAAATAAGTTTGCTAACTGATATTTTATAGTATTTTGATGTTTTATTTTACATTCTGTGTAGAGGAGAAAAGGGAAATTAGGAAACCATGATCATATTTTGTAAGGTTTGGCATTTCACAGTGGTTAGGAATTTGGGGTTTCCACACACCTGTGTCTCAGCCTTGTGTACCTTGAACAAGTCTTTTAATCTCTTTTGAGTCTTAGTTTCCTCAGCTGCAGATTGAGGTTAATGATAAGGTATATTATAGCATTGTATGGAGGTCTCAGTGACACAGTGTATTAGGTACATAGCTGTAATCATCATCATCACCATTGTAATCTTTATCATCTTGTCATTAACTAGCAAGAGCATGAAGAAATAATTCTAAAGGAGATGATAAGTAGATGGCTTTGAATTCTATGCTTGGAATCATAGAACATCAGAGTTCCAAGGTATACTAAGAGTCATTCAGATCAGGAATCAAGTAGGCCAGTATCTTTAGAGTCTAGATAGAAGGTGCAAAGCTGAAAATTTCCTTAGGTTTAAGAAATCACCAGATGTATGATCTGTGATACACCAGACAGTGCATGACTTACTCAAAAACATTAACATTTAAATTTATTTTAACCTTTGGTGAACCTAGAATTGTGAAACTTGTAAGTCTTCCTGATGTGTATTCAGTCTTATATTTCCCCTGAAAAGCATGCCTACCAAGTGGTCATCTTGATTAAGCTCAAGTGCCTTCGTGATCTCAAAATCACTTTACCTGCAGTACATTACTCCATTTTTGTGTAGGTGTTATCATGATTTTATCCTATAGGTTGAGCGAAAATCTGGTATCCTATAGCTTCCAACTGATTTTAAAGTGGGAAGAAGTGGTACACAATAAGTCCAATTCTAGTATTTATACCTGAACTGATGATTTGAGATCCCCGACCCCACAGTTCCTGTTTATCATTACACATATCCTGGACCTAAACAGGTTAGAGACATTTTTTTTCTATATGTTGTTATTTCAGCCCCTTTACCTTTTATGCTTAAAAAAAAAGAATGTTAGCTAGAATTAGTCCCCAACATCCAACATCTTGCCTCTTCTGACACTTTGTTTTTTTTTCTCCCATTTTTCTTTGAAACATGGTACCAATGCCAATGCCAACAACCCGTGTGGATTAACTAAGGTACAAATGAATAGGGCTACTATTTTTTTTGCTTCAAGAGCAAAGAAACTGATGTTATAACATTCATGTTATGGTTTGGAAGTGAGGTATCCCCCAAAAGCTCACAGACAATGCAAGAAGGTTTGGGGGAGAAATTGTTAGTTTATAACTTTATCCTAATCAGTGAATTAATCCCTTATGGGATTAACTGAGTGGTAACTGGAGGCAGTTGGAGTGGGGCTAGAGGAAATGATTCACTGTGGATGTGGCTATGGGGTACATATTTTGTGTCTGGAGAGTGAAGTCTCTCTTTGCTTCCTGATCACCATATGAGCTCCTTCCCTCTGGCACACACTTCCTCCACAATGTTCTGCCTCACCTCCAGCCCTGAGGAATGGAGTCTGCATTTTCTGGACTGAGACCTCTGAAACCTTGAACCCTCAAGTAAATTTTTTTTCTCCTCTGTAGTTGTGCTGGTGGAGTCTTTTAGTCACAGCTGTGAAAAAAAGTTGTCTAAAACACACTCCGTGTTGCAGTCCTGTCAGATGATGTTACAATTGATCAAAGTCTTTTTCCACCTAAGGACATTGGAGTCCTTAACATACATCTATAAAATGCTACTACTGGTCAATCCGAGTTTGGTGGCAAGATTTAAAATGTTTGCCTTTCTAATTCTAGACACTAGTGAGGATATTTGAGACTCTCCACTCCTCTCTCCCAATCAAATCATCTAATTTACTCATAATGATTGAATTAATTATATCTCTTCCACTAAAAACTGAGAGAAAAAGAACTTATATAAATTGTAATAATGTTGGTTATAATGAGCATGAAAAACAAGAAAATGGAACAAGACATGGAGAATAAAATTTTCACCTCATCCCTACGGTGACTGACTGTATATTGGGCTTTTTGAGTAACCAAGAATGATTCAAAGCTCATTCTTTACTTCCTTCAATGAAAACGTATTTGTTGTTTAATGCATGCTTAGGTATTCTGCTAATCTTTGAGATACAAAAGTCAAAATGGCATAGTTGCCACTCTGGGAAAAGTTCAATCTAGAGTGAGAACAAATATTCTTTCAGAATGTCAATCCTAGTAATGAATCAGTCTTGATGACTTTCTTTCATGTTTACCTCTTAATTTACCTTTAAACAATTATTGATTGCTAGAATATTCATTTATTCATGTTAACTCCTTTTTAAAATAAAACTGATAATTAGGCTTCTAGCAGTTTCTTCAGGCTTCATATGAGGTTGACTAAATTTCACTAAGGGGAAAAATAATTTAAAGGCAGGAGGAAATGACAGTAGACATTTTTTACTCTGGTTCTTGAAGAACAAGTCGTTAGGAGACACATTATTCATAATCCTGAATGTTAGTTACTATTTTTAGATATCATGCTTAAAAATAATTAATAAAGTTTTACATTTAATATGAATGCAAATAGTTATCAAAATTGACACCAAGTCAAACATAATTAACCTTTTTTTAATGACTCTTTGTCTTCATTATGCTAGTGATTGCAGAAATCCTTCAGGAATTGATGCATGATATATTTAAGGTAGTTTATACTGATGCTTCATTTGTTCTTTCTTTCTTTTTTTCACCTTTCTAGATAATTTTTTTGGTCTCATATAGGTAAATTTTGTTAGTGTTCCTATCATTCTTTCAAACTCCTGATAGGAATTTAATACAAAATAATAACATCATTAGGTGTGTTTCTAAATGAGAATCTGGAGGTGAGTGAACATCTAAGGCCTTCACTGAGGAAGTACCTGGGCTTCCCTTCCATGCATTTGATGAGGAAAGCACTGAAGCATGCTAATATATATCTGACAATACATAATGGATGCTGATAATCAGCATTGTCAGCATCATCATATCCTCATCCTCATCATTTTATGAGAAGATACTGCCAGTCACTGTTGGACTCTGCTTTTCCCTAGCCCATGCAAGAATCCTACAGCCTCGTCTTACAGGAACATAGTAAGACTCAAAGCAGTTAATTTTATTTGTTCATTATCATGCAACTAATAGATCCTCTGAATATAATCAAAATCCAAATATTTCTGATTCCAGTAAAGATGTTATAGCTGCTATGCTTAGGCAATTTCTCTTTTTCTTGCCTCAAATGAATTTTTATTTGATTATTGAACATATGTGTTTTTAACCTCCTTCATGGATGATGAATAGTCTCTAAATATATCATATGCTTAATTTCTTTTGTCTTTATGGTATTCTATGAAATGCCATATTTTGTATTTGGAAGTCTATGAAAAGGTTTATGGTTACCATTAGGGGATTTTGATGTTGTTTGTAATTAGTTATTTAATTAGATAAGCAATTATTGCTTTTAATGTTTTTTTCCTAGTACAGAGAAATCAGAGTATGTTTCAGTGTGAGCATGGGACAGAATTTAGACATCACTGTGTCTGTTTTTAAAATCCTGGCTCTAACTAGGCACTGCATTCCACTTATCTCTAATCCATTTGCCATATGATTGATGCTGGCTGTTGCAGTCCTTGATGAAGGTTTCACGTTTAACAAACTCATTTCCTCAACCAGAATTAATGCCATAATTTCAAAAATAGAGAGGCCTGATTATGGTATATCCAAATTGGTGCTTAATTCTAGATATACCAGTTGTCAGGACAGATCTTTTTAAGAATAAACCCTATGATGTGTTCTCAGCTGTGATTTATTTATTTATTTATTTTTAAAATTTTCTATGGTGGATCCCGAATAGCTACAAATTCCTTGTAATTCTCCTTAAGAATAGATAGATGTTTGTTTCCTTTCTCCCTGAAACTGATTTCATTACTTGCTTTGAGCCACAAGTGTGGCAAACTGGTATAGTCTAAGTTCTGAGCCTTATTCTCCAGTCCACAAAGCTTCCATTCTTGTCTATCTGAAGGATATTACTATCTAGCTAAGAAGTCCATATGCCTTTGCTGAAATTAAGTGACCCAGATGATAGCCAGACATATCCATGAGGCTACTTGAAACCATCCAGATACAATTGAACCTAGAGATAATTACACTTCAGTGAGTGGCCCCAGCTCAGACCAATAGGAGAACCACCAAGTAGAGGCCAATCCAAATAGTTGACTGTCACATCATTAACAAATAGAATGATTGTTACTCCAAGCCACAGCATTAAATGGCTTGACACCCACCCTGGATATTGGAACACAGCCAGTCACAATACCTCTTTTGGAAGAAAATTTGCCCATATTAATATATGTGTATACATGTGTATACATAATGTTTATGTATATATGTGTATATGTATAGTGTATGCATAATGTATAACATATGTATAATATATATGTATATATGTGTATATGTATAGTTTCAATAAATGCATGTTGAAATTTTACTATATCTAGACATCCTTGATCTATGATTCAGTTACTTTGGAAGCATGATGTTTTCTTTCCTTAAAGCTTTATAAATGTTTGTTGATTCAACAGTAGGTACTTTTCTAGGATGTTTTGTAACCTTGCTGAATGCACATGATCTGAATATCCACTTGTTGATCTTTTAATGTAGCCACTTATCAGGGCACTAGAGAAGCTTCCTTGGAAAGGTTTTCCTCTGATGCTAGTGGTCATGCCACTCACTTTAGCCCAAGCTTTTCTTCAAGTTGCATTTGGACTTGGTTTGTTTCAGTGTAACAGTATAATATTTTTTCATTCCTCCAAGATTTCATTTTACCTTTAATTATATTTTAGTGATTCATATTTACTATCCATTTCTTCTGTAAATTAAATCTAGATTGTACAATTACTTTATTCTGGGACTTCATACACACTTCATTTTATTTAATAATGTTCTCATTTATGTATCAAATTACTCTACAGGAAATTGACATACTCTTGCAGGTATAATAAGGTACAAGGTGTAGGCCATGGGGCAGTATAATTATAATGATTTTATAACTTTCTGATTATAATTTATTTGCAAAAATATCACTAAAATGAGTATATTAGACTTCAGTGTTTTCATTTTTAGTAAAACAGATATTTGTAGAGATCTGTGGAAATGCATTTTCTATTCATTTATAAATTTCCTTCAAAGTTTTTTATTTGTGTGTGTGTGTGTGTGTGTGTGTGTGTGTATAGTGCTGGAGACTGAACCCAGGTTCTAGTGCATGGGAGGCAAACATTCTACCAATGAAGCTATCCCTAGCCCTCAAAGATTTTTTTTTTAAAATATAGGTTTGAAAGTTTGTCTAGATTATATTGAATATTAAATATTTTATTAATAGCTCTTTCTGTTTCTTTCTTTCTATGAGTTTAGAGTTACATATAAGATAGGTTGTATATGTTCGACTAATTATTTAAAAATTCTAGTGAATTAGAATATAATTAGTGTATTTTATCTGATACATATGATAGTGTACATAAAAACTGATTTTCATAGCAAAATGTGGATCAGTTTCTTTATGTGTAGCACTAATGTTGTCCACCTTAACAGCTTAAGACAAGTAAGTGAAATAACAAATTCCCAGCACTTCATATGATGACTGACCATTAATGGAATGCTCAAACAACTTTAGAAATTTCTATTAAGATATGTTGAGAGTAAGAAAATAAGAACTGTATTTTAAAAATACAGTTCAAATGTGTTCATATGTATAATATAATTGCTCCATTTAAAAATATATATCTTTATATTTTATGTATTAGACTGTTGCATTTGTTTAGAACAGCTTGATTGCTTGAAAAATATCTTTGTCCTTTACTCTATTGAGAGTCAAGACTTGAAAGACTCTATTAACACAATATCAGGGCAATATTTTTATTTGCAGATAAATCTACATTTTTAAAAAATAAATTAAGTATAAACAATCTTTGTTATAGGTTTAGAATACCTATTGTTATACTAGCTGGGATAATATTTTGAAAGCAGCACCTCAAGTACTATATAGTCTTTAGAATATGGTTAGGAAAACTAAATTAAAAATCATAGTATCATTATCTGAGGGGCAAGACCAATCCAGGTTGCTTATAGTTTTGAAGTTATTCACTTGGTAGGATCTTTTGAAGAAATGAAACAATATATGACCCTAAACATGAAAGCCAGAAAAAGGCTTTGGAAATCAATTGTCTATGCACCATTTAGTTTTGTGGAAAATATGAGAGGAAAATTGAATAACTTTCTTTGGTTTTGAAAGGGAAAATTGGATTTTTAGATTAATTTATGTTAATCTTATTGTAATCCATACTTGTCTTTTTAATAGTTCTATTTCTTCTTTAAATGTTTTAATTGAAAATCAAATATGTATATGAGTATCTATAGTATATGACTATAATACACATTGTTTAACTGAGATCCAAATGGACAAATCAATTTATATAATGAATGACTGAATTTTTCCAGTGATGTTGGAGAAATCAAGTTTCTTCAGTCATAAGTGTTATATGTACCATTACAATTTGAAAATGCGGAATAAGTAATTTTCTTAAAAATATATTGAAGGGCAGAAATAGAGCCAAGCGCTCTTTAAAATGAAGACAGAAAATTTGAGAGATGTATATCATCCTGTTACCAATTGTATTCTCAGGAAGTATTTACTGAATAAATAAATTGATATGTACATATTACAATAAATATTGATTTTAGAAAAGCCAGATGCAATGGTGCATACTTGTAATCCTAGTTACTTAGTAGGCTGAGGAAGAGGATCACAAGGTTTCAGCCTGGAAAACTTAATGGGACTTTGTCTCAAAGTTTAAAAAGTGCAGGCCATGTAGCTCAGTGTTAGAATGCTTGATTAGTGTGTGCAAGGTCCTGGGTTTAATTGTTATTGACACAAATAAATAAATAAATCTATTAGTTTTAGAACATGGCTGTAAATCAATAAACTTATATATAGTAGAAACTAGCTTCATTTTTATAGTAATTGCCTATATTTTGGTATTTATATGTTAATGTTAATATTTTTGACTGCTAGGTTTTGATATCCATGAAACAGAAAAGAATCAGCCTTTGAAATATGAAAAGACAACAACTCTTTAAAAACTGCAATATTGTTTTGAAGATTTTTTTTCCATTCTGTCTTTCCCTATATGTTTTCTATGAAATATAGTTCATATTGAGTGTAGGGAGTGTAGTTCTCTCAAACTAACTTCTGGCACATAATACAAATACAAATTTTTGTTGTGTGAAGTAATAGGTAGAAGGATCATCAGTACTTCTTGGAGAGAATTCATTTGAGCTGAAAGTAAGTAGAGTTAGTACTCATTTTGAAGAGTGATGACAATATAAAGATATGGTTTGCCATTTGTAAGCTGAAATGATAAATTAACTACATAGCAGCTCAAGGAAAACTTGAGACCTCTGGGTCAATATACGAAAGAGTGAGACAAATGGAGTGATGTAATGTTCCTCAGAGTTCAGACTCTGTAATGAGCACTCTGCAGCAAAAGATTTTTGCTTTCAGCAAAATTCTGCTAGGTTTTGTTAGGAAGGATAAGGGAGGAAAATAGGGTTGTGTCACTTATGATCCATTTAGCACCTAGTAGAAAATTCAAACTAAATTGGCTCAAGCATCAAAGAAATTTCTTAGTTCACACACACAAAAAATGTCAGGGTTATCTTAAGGCATGACTTGACTCAGCATTGAAAGAGTTGAAAATGAGTATCTAAATTCCATCTGCAATTCCACTTTATTGATTTCTCTCTCAGATTTGGAAAAGTGGATCATCACAGCTTCATATCACAACAGGAAGTTTGAAGGCAGGGAGAGGAATGGAAAAAGAGGGAGAGAAGCAGAGAAAGGGAGAAAAAAGGAAAGGAGAGTAGGAGAGATGTCAAAAGAGAAACTGCTTCCTAAGGGTCCTGACAAAGAACTTTACTTGGTTCTTTCCAGTCTCAATTCTTTGACTTGGGCCTTGTTGTCATCTCTAAATCTTTTAGAAATGAAGCTATTGCTTGATTTTATCTGTCTTTTTTCTTCCTCATTTTTTTTCCTCTAGTTCCCTTTCTTCCTTTTAGAATTGTTTTTCTATGAAAAGCCACTTCTGTGTTCTACATGTGAAACTCAAAAGCTAATAGAGCTTGAGGGAAATTTTAATATATTGCTTTAATAATAATCTTTTCCACTTTAAGATTCCTTAGAAAATTCTATTATTTTGGAGGAAAGAAGTTAAAAGTTGTCAAGCCAGTCTTATTGTGAAATATTTGAAATGAGTGGGTCTGATAGAATTTTACTACAAATAGAATTGTATTTGTCTGCTTTTCATTGATAAATTAACTAATACCTTCAATATAAATTCCAGCTTTGACTTACTACCATAGAACACTAAGGTATATGTAAATATATATGTATATCTATCTATCTATATATACACACACACACACACACATAGTATATATGTAAAATATGAATTCACACTCACTCTATATAAACTTTTTTATTTTTTCAAATGCTAAAAGTCTAATAATATATATGCTATATATTTTACTATTCATAGTTATCATATTATCCTATTTTAAAGGAAGATTATGAATAACTTCTAAACTACAATATTATGAAATTAGTTATCTTTCATTCTTTATAAAATAAGGTCTAATGAAATTATATAAAGAATGATAATGAATGAATATTTATATATTATGCTATCATAATTATATAATTTTATATATGACATCAGTCTTAGTATCTTTTTGTAAAACAAAGAACATAGGAATGCTGAATAATTATTGTAGTTTTTGTTTCATTATCATGATTTATTTTTTCATCTTATGAAGCATAAAATACTCCACTATGATTCCTTTGTTTCTAGAAGTCATACTCTTCTTTGATGGTGATAAATCTCAATTTTCTTATCAAGTTTCTTCTTAATTTTCTACTATAATTTTAAGATTATAGTTAATAATAATGAGCTCATTTTCACAGGGATAAACCCCCATTTTGCATTGACTTTTTGGTATGATTCAGTAAAAGGAAGTCAACTGCTGGCCCAGGTGAGCTGTGTCTGCTGTGTTGTGGGGGAGGTCTGTTGTTAGCACTCAGCTCAGCTCAGCCTTCCATCTCTTTGTTTTTCCCTCAGGATCATAGTATTCCAGCAGCCCTTAAGTAAAGAATCTTCTATTTGACAAAGCTGCTAAAATTCATACCTGTGGGGATTTGAAAAATCTCTGCGTGTTTGAGTTCCTAGTCAGTGACATACCAGAGAAGTAATCAGGCACCCCAGTGTTCTATATGGAGCACCAACGTAATGCAGTTACTGGGATATGGACCATGTATTAAGTGACTTCAAGATCAGTTCTAATAACAACTTTTCACTGTCCTTGCTACAAGCTGCATGAGGAAATGTGTGCTGACTCTCTAGCTTTAATTGTCAACTATAAGTAATATTATTACTTGTATATTAATGTAATTGTTCCATTTTAATTATACTGGTCAGGCTTCTCAATGAGTCAGCATCTTTAACAGTTGGATATTTATCTCCATTTTAGTTGCTTCAATATAGCCGAGATGGCAATATGAAAGTCTCTTTCTCATGGTGTAAGATGTTTTGATATCAGTCCAATATTCTGAGCTTCAGATATTCAGATTTTGAAATAACCTCTGTCCCTTTCTTAAGTATGGGACTTAATTCATACAGTGAACTAAATAAGCATACTTCAGAATATTTGGTATTTTAATTAGTGCCCAGGAGATTGTCATTTTAGTCACCCTCATTAATTTGGATTGAAATTTTTTAGTGGCTGTTTAGTTTTTCTGCAGTTAACCGTTTTGTGGAAACATTATTATTAGTTAACTAAAATCAGCAACAGATTGTTATTAATCTTGGATAAGGAGGAAATGCTGTAATGTAATATGATCACATGTAACCTATTCAGATGATTCTTCAGAGGTGAGAAACATTGAGTAGGAAGGTTATCAGCAGAAATAGAATATAGCAAGAACTAAAAATAGCACTGTCTTTTCTGTCTTTTTCAATCTGGGCAAAACCTTCATTGTGTGATTCTGCCCAGGATCTGCAAAGTGCTCTAAAGACTCCCTTTGAATAGTTGAGGTAACCCTGACATTTTGAAGTATAACCAGTGACAGACTAAAGTGACATTCTGTTTAGGCAGTGGCTGAATTATGAAATACTGTTACTCTACATCACAGCTGGGAACCTTAATTAGAGTATAGAGTCTGAGTAAACCAACAGCAGCAAAGCAAAACAAAGAAACACAAAACTGCATCAGGCTATCCTTTTATAGCAGACCTCTCTCTTTCTCTCTCATTCTCTCTCTCTCTCTCTCTCTCTCTCTCTCTCTCTCACACACACACACACACACACACACACACACACACACACACACAGTTTATTGTTTTCCTCATTCCCTTCTTTTGTTCTATTTGGATCATAAGAATGAACTGACTCTTATTTTTACTTTCCTTTTTTCTTAGGAAAAAAAATGGATTAGGTCCAGATAAAAGAACTTAATTACAAGTAATCATTTGTCAGTTTTTAATGAAGCAGTTTTAAGGATACACTCTCCACTGGTATTTGCATTCATCATTTTCTAAGGTGCAGATTGCTTCATTATTTTCATTATGATTAAGGGATGGATATTTAGAGATACACTGATGAACTGGAAAAGACAGAAAGTATATAGATCACTCTTCTTCATGTAGTGTTTTATATTGTACTCCAACATTATTAAAAGTAATAATATCAGATCTGGCTCTGAAACTTCTCCAGTGGTTATTGTTGTACAAGTTAAATATAATTACAATTGAATTTATTACAATATGGCTTGCAATTAGAAAGACACATTTTATAAAACTTTATGCAATCTAAATATTACTCAATAATGGGTAGGTATCCTTAATGAAATATAGTGAAACTCTTTAAATAAATTAAATAACTACATGTTTATTGATAAAGAAAACTGTTCAAAATATATGGCTCTAGGAGAGTGGAAACTGTAGTGGGTATAGTATTGTGTTAGCTTAGCTTGGTTATTACCAACATACCTGACAAGAGCAATTCAGAGGAGGTGAAGTTTACTTGGGCTTATGGTTTTAGAGGTTCAGTTCATGGTTGGCTAATTCCATTGCTGTGGGCCTGAGGTGAGGCAGAACATCACTGTGAAAGAGCATGACAGAAGAAAGCTGTTTAGCTCAAGGCAGCCAGGAAGCACAGTGCAAGAAAGGAACCAGGAACAACATGTAGTCCAAGGGCATACACCCAGTGACCTACTTCCTCTAGCTTTGCCCCACCCACCTACAGTTTCCGCTCATTAGTACATTCAAATGATTAATCCATCAAATGAATTAATCCACTAATGAGGTTATAGCTATTATAATCTAATCATTGCACTTCTGAACATTCCTGCACTACTTATGAACTTTTGAGGGAACATGTAATATCCAAACCATAACAAATGTTAATCTTAGTGTGAAAAATATACATATACACATATGTAGATATACGTAGATGCATATTTATGAGTTTATTTTCTTCTGGAAGGACACACTCAGAAGGGTATATGGAAATTCCCTCTATGGTAGGAAGATCAAATAATACTCAATTTTATTTTATTTTAGATTTTGAAACATTTTACCTTTTATGTGTAATAATTCATACTAATAAAATAAATAGACATTTTAGTATTTTTTTCATATAAAATAAAATATGACACTTTTTAAATAATAAAATGAGGTCAGAATATGCTAGTCATTGTACTATTAAATGTTTACATGACAACTAAAACATCAGTGATATTTACAAATTTATTTTCTATAAGCACATGGCAGAAACCTTCCCTGGAGGTTCATTTTTTGGGAACAAACCATAAACAAATGGAAAAAAAAACATAAAAACCAAACTTTTAAGAAATTCCAAAGGATATTTTGAGAAGATATTTGTTCACTAATTTGCTCAGGCTGATCTCAAATTTGCAATTCCCCTGCTTTAGCCTCCTGAGTATTTGG
The DNA here is from genome assembly GCF_045843805.1 of Urocitellus parryii. Taxonomy (NCBI): domain Eukaryota; kingdom Metazoa; phylum Chordata; class Mammalia; order Rodentia; family Sciuridae; genus Urocitellus; species Urocitellus parryii. The sequence goes on from NC_135536.1 coordinate 52,861,366, forward strand.
GATTACAAATATGAGCCATCACATTCAGCTTCTATATAATCCTTTAAGTAATTAAACCAATTTCTCTAAAATATACTCACAGATATTTTTTCATTTGCAAATGTTCTCATTTTGCCAGAACTTTATGTATGAGCAGTGTGTTAGATTGTAACACTTATGTAACATTTTAATTGATGTCATGAAATCCTGATTCTTAGAAATAAAATTTCAGTGTCATTTTGTTATAATATTCATTATATATGTGATACAGAAATAATGACAAAAGAGTTGACAAAATACATATAAAATAGCTATCTCTATATCAACTTCTTTTTCCATTTATCTATATTATATATATATTCTTATCTATACTATATATATGATTATTTTGATATATATTAGTATATGATTATATATATATATATATATATATATATATAATTATTTCTACAGAGAATATTATTTTTTGGTGACACTTTTGCTGATTCAGTCAATTTTCTATTTAAGAGACTTGAGTAAAAAAGACCATGCTAAGAATGGCTTTGTATATTGTTTGAAATTGTATACATTTTCCCATCTTTGGTGAACAATGAAGTATATTTAAAATTTTCTTGTATGCAACTGATGAGTGAGAATATTATATAATATAATTTAGTTTTATTTATTACAGACAAAAGTTTCATTTTCTCAGTATTTATAATTCTTGGATTAGTGACATTTAGCTAAAAATAAATTTTAAAGTTGCTCTGTTGATTTTTGTTTCCTTCTTCACAGTTGTGTTTCCAACATGTGGCACAAACTCCGGGCAGGGACTGATTTTCAAGGGTGAAGGTTATCTGATTTAACAATATTTCATTTATTTTTTTTACTCTGAGTCATCAGTGAGACCATCATTGGAGTAGATAAAAGGAAAGAATCTCAGCTGAGTCTCTTCTGATGTTCTTATGTTGTGATGTCTTGCATCTTTAACCCAATGATATAATCCATTCAACTTATACTTATCAATAATATTTTATGCATGCCAGAAATAATGGTAGTATCTAAAGTTTCATCCGTGAAGAAGAGAGATTTTATTGTTGCATCTCCTGGATGTGTAGATTAGCAGGAAAGATGATATTTTGAAATTTATGGTTTCAGTGAACAACAATTTTATGCCTGGTTCTTGTTATAGCATTAAAGATGGAGAGTGGCTTTGCCCATGTGAGGATGACTATGATATGGAAATCTGAGTATACGTGCACAGCATAAGGTAGGGTTCCAGACATCAGGCTTGCTTTATTCTGGGTGTCCTGTCATTCCATATTCTATATGGTTTGGTTATGGCATGTATTGGACTAACCCTTTATATTATGGCTGGGTTCTGACTTCTGAATTCTCATATGGTATGAACTATTAGAATTTAATTGTTAGGCTAGATTTATATTCACTTGTTTTTTGAAAAACAAATATTTATAGATTTTTAAAGATGTCGAAGATGTCATGTTTCTCCTTATTTGCAAATCATACTTTCTGCCATATTTTATTAGGTCTGGGAATGGTCCTATTTCTGTAGATAATATAAACCACGCTTATTCAAGTGCTAGTTTGGAATGTCTTTGAGAATATGCCCCATTAATCTAAAATGTACTGTTTCATTTATTTATTTATTATATGGTTGTTTCTTATATTATCTTATCAGATAATTTATTCAACAACAGGAGCCGGAGGTTTTACTGTACAACCAACCTCATGCTCACTTAGTAGGGGATACTTCCTTGTGTTTTATGGCCTTGATAGAGTTTCAGATTACCTATTTATAAAATAATCCCATTGTTTTATTTCAACTCAATCTCTTCAACACTTTCACATATTCAAAGGTTTCTGCACTTTATTTAGATTTAGGAAACACAGTTTTATTATTTGAATATAATTCCCTAAATGAATAGTCAGTGTAGCTGACACAAATCTTGTACAAGCATTACTAAACTGTTTGTAGTTCTCTAAACATTTTAAGCTATTTCATGTTTCGATGCCTTTGCTTCTGTTCTTGCTTTTGCTCAAATAACATTTTCCCATCCTCTCCTAATTAGGTATTCAACAAGATTTCTAAAAGTCTCCTGCTTGAAAGTTGATGTTAGTGTCACACCTCTTTCTTTCACTGCTACCCTCAAATCATGTATCCCAGAGAGGCCATAGATGGGTTTCTCTATTTCTGTGCAAAGAATATAAATATATTTATAACTTCAAAATTAGAATTTGACTGATCCTTTTTAGAAATTTTTGAAGGCTCCTTTAAAGAAATGCATGACTTAAAGTATAGATCACTTTTTGGATACATCCTTTATATTTGTTTAATATCAATCCATGTTTTTTGCTTAGAACCTAAAAATTAAAATTCAATATTATACATTATATACTATAAGTATAATTTATTCATTGCTAATTTATATTTATAATAATAAAACATTGAGAAGAATCTCATTTTTTAAAGGACATTAATATTTTCAGTGTATAGTTTTGAGAAGACATAAGTGGAAAAAGATATCTTGACAGTAAACTATCTTAGTCAAATAAGAAACTCTTGTTTCAAATATGGAACATTTATTTACTCAGATATTGTTTGATGTTTAAGTCATATTTTAAATTTTATTATCTACTCAGATATTTTTTGATGTTTAAGTCTTATATTTTAAATTTTATTTTCTTGAGAGTTTTCCTTTAATGTTTGCATTAGCTCTTTACCATTTTTTGGCTATCTTTTATATTAAAGACTATCACTCATTTACCTCAGCTGGAAGACACATAAATCAAAATCTGCACATATTTCCTAGTTTATCAAGTGTTAGAGTGGAATGGCTTACTAAAATCTCTGGACTTTCTACTGTCAGGCTTCTCTTTAAATCCATAGTGAATATTCCTGCAACATAAGCCTTTCTAAAGCTCATCAATCATGCAATTTACTTACATTGAAACCTTCAGAGGTTCCCCATTACACAGCAAGAGATAACTTGTTGTCTGGCATCCATGGCCCTCCAAACCCCAATAAGATACACCTTTTGAACTCACCATGATGACTCTTGTTCACACTGTTCATGACAATGAAATGGCATTGTTGACCTTGCAGACTTGTACTTTCTTTCCCCACTCTGCATTTTTATCCCTGGAATACTAGATCTTTTATCATTCTGTCCAGTTTTAATTCAGCTGGATCCTTCAGAGTCCATCTCAGAAAACCATGTCTGTGAGAAGCATCTCCTGAGTTATTTAGTAAACAAATATTTGCCTGCCTGGCATTAGTAAAAGCTGCTGTTGATGAAAAAGTCAAAATCCCTTTTATTCTGATCTTAGTTTTAGAAAGGGGAGATGGGCAATAAATGAACAATAAATACATAAAATGTTAGATGGTGATAACTATTATGATGGAAAATATTGAAAGTCAGATGAAAGTGTGGATTTGGAGAGGGAAGGCTAGTGTTTTATGGAGAGTGGCCAAGACCACCATGTTGTGGTAGATCATGGGACATTTTAAAAGAGACCTAATTTTGAGGGAGAATAAGTCATGAGATAGTGCAAAAGAAAGTATTGACTGAGAGTAAAGCGATCTCAAGAACCTTGGGTCAAAAAAGGTGGGCATGCCTATGGTATGGCACAGTGGCATATCTGGCTAGAGGAGTGAGTTAGCAGGAGAGTCAATGAAGATGTAGAGAGGAGTGAGACCTGGACTTTGGCTTTCAGAGTGAAAAAGATATGAAGCTAGGGAAGGTTTGAGCAGAGATATAGTCTGAATAGCTTCTTTTGTAAGAAATTTCTCTGACTGCTGTCCCTGAATAGACTCTGTAAGAACAGCAAGGCAGATATGGAAATGCAATAGGTTGTGATGATAAGATTTGATAGTGGTTTGAATCAGGATTCTAGTGCAGAGGCACTGAATTCAGGATTTGTTTGTAAAACAAGGAAGTTTGTTTAAAAGAGGATAAAAAATCCCTAAGGTGGAAAATCAGAACCATTTGGGGGAATTTTTATTTAGCTTTAAATCTCCCCCTTGCTTTTTATTACATTAGTACCTTGTGCAAGGTCTTTAATATTTTCTTTTCTTCCACTTTATATACTTAAACCTCCTAATAACCTCATGTAATGAGAGTGTGTCTTAGAAGAACATATTATATATATGTATACCACTGTATTCTTAAACAAGGAAAACAAATGTTTGGGAATAAATATATCTGAATGTAGTAGTAGTAGTAGTAGTAGTAGTAGTAGTAGTAGTAGTAGTAGTAGAATATTAGGTGATGTTTAGATATTTATGTTTTCTGCATCTGTTTCTAGAACAGATATTGCTTTTGTTTTACTTGATTTAAAATTCCAATATATAGGTGAATATATATATTAATTTTTTAAACCAATAAGCATGTAATGGACAAGTCATGAACTTTAACTCCATTTACTTGACTTTACATGTTTATAGTTGGCAAGAATAAGATTGATACTCAGGCTTAGTTTCAAATTCTGTCACCCTTGGCAAATAATTTATCCTCTTTGTACCTCAATGTCTCCATCCATGGGTTAATCAATTTTCCATTACTGTGACAAGATACCAGAGGAAAACAAAGTAAAGGAGGGATGTTTTATTTTGTTTATGGTTTCAGAAGTTTCAATCTGTGGTCTGCTGGATCCATTGTTTCTGGGCTTGTGGCAAGGCAGAGCATCATAGTAGAAGGACAAATGGAGCAAAGCTTTTCATTTCATGGTAGCAAGAAAATAGAGAAAGCAAAGAAGAGGCCAAGGGTCTGGATATACCCTTTCGGGGCATGTTCTTAGTGACCTACTTTCTCCAAATAGGCCCCACCTCCTACAATTTCTACAACTGCATAATAGTATATTCAATTATGAATCTATCAAGAGAGTAATCCATTGATGAGATCAGAGCCCTCATTATCCAACCACTTCCCCAAAACTCCACCTCTGAACATTGCTGCTCTGGGGACCAGGCCCTCAACACATGAGTCTTTGGGTGACACTCCAGAGCCAAACTATAACAGTCTGTAAACAAAAATTTCAAGGTCTGATGTTTAAATTAAGGCTTCAAATGGATAACAAAATGCCAATTAACTGTTTTTTTTTTCACTATTGAGAATTTAACCCAGGGTTGCTAATTGCATTTTTACCTAGGGGCAGGGTTTGAAGAAATAGAAAATAATATTGTCTTCCACAATGTTTCATCATTATCAACCCTTTATATTATTGTTACTTAATTTATATTTTCTAGGTTCACATTACTTCTAAGATCAGTTATGTCCACTAGCTGTTTTCATTAGTTTTAACTGTTCTTCAATCTCAGAATTTTTTATATGTTGACTATTATTAAATAAATTAAGTATTATTGTATAATCATTCTTTAAAAAAAGTAAAACTGGGACCATACTATAGAAGGGCAATAACCATTGTAAGCTCTCTATGTAACTAGAGATCTGCATGAATTATCAGTAATACCATCTTTTCTTTAATGAGATCGCTCATATTTTCTCCTGGTTTGGAGGTCATAGTAATTTTTTAATAATACCAAAAAAAAAAGAAATTCTCCTAGTAACAGAGCCATCAGGAAGTATCCCTCTGTATAATGCAGTTTCTCCTCATGCTGTTTTCCAATGTTCAAATAGCCACCAAGGCAAATTGCTTATACAGAGAAATTACATCTAATGCTAGCCCAAGATCTTTTATACTTCAAGAGTGGAAATTAAAAAAAATGGAATCATGTAATTTGCTAGCCAAAGGAGTATTTTCTAATTCTCCACAAAATCTGTATTTATATAAGTCCTGAAGCATTGACACACAAATTTCTTCTAGAGCCTGATTTCCTTTATCCCTATAATGTATCCTGTAGACCGACTCTCAGAACTGCATGTTCCATTGTATCTGTAGAGCCATGCTTAAATTGGATCAAGATGATTTGACTTCTTTTTAGCTAGGGGATGTGATTCCATTTTTTCCATTATTTTCAGTTTTGATTTATTGACATATTAAGAAATGCTTGAAACTAAGTTTTTCTTCACTTTCTATGTATACTATATCAACATCCCTCTAAATTATTTTTAGATATGTTGCATAATATGACGTGCATTATTATAGGCCTTCTTAGAAGCATTTCACTGCTTCCACATGACAAATATGAAAGAACAGCAAGTCATATTTTGATGATTTTAGAACTCAACAGAAGCATTATTTTTGATTTATAGTGAAACTAGAACCCATTATTTTCCTACAAACTGTATTTTCAATGTAAAACAAAGCAAAACAAAACATTGAATTCTGAACACTGACCTAGAAAGAGCCTGTAAAATGAAGAATAGTTAGAATGCACTATGATATTTCCTTAGTGTTTTGACTTTCATAATTAAATATGTATGTGTATATATATATGTATATATATACTTGTATATTCTTAGAGTGTCTTAGTTTTCATAAATTTTTAAAAATATATATAAAATTTGTATGTTCCCAAGCCTCTATGTTGGCTAATATGTATAATTTATCTGAAACTGGGCAAACTGAAGAACTCAAATACTCAAGTGTCAAGATTTTGAGTCCAAATTTAAAAGTTAATGTATGCAGTCAAATGTTAAGTAGAAATGTCTAATCATTTACATAAGCTTCATTATTTAATAGATATGTATCCCTGTGTCCAAATGCATGTACTATGTAGTAAATTATGAATGATTAAAATATAAGGAAGGGATACTTTTTATTTTAAAAATAATATTGTTATATGCTTTGGAAATATGACAATATCACCCATGAGTCCAATCAAAGCAGAAAGTGAAAGGTGCAGTAGAAAGCCCCAGGGTTATGGGGTTCAATGAAAGAATGAGAAGATCCATTGTTGGAAATTTGGAAAAAAAATCAGGTAAGGGGGCCCCTTAGATGGCCCTTGAAGAACTGGTAGGATTTTAAGGGCCTGAAATTAGAGGATAGGCATCTTAGAGTAAGAGAACAGGAAGAAAAAATGAAAAATGAGGGGAATAAGGTTGTTTGGAGTAAGGGTGGTGGAAAGACTGCTTTGAGTTTTAGGACTTAAGTACAATAATAATGGGAAAAAAATACGTGAACATATTTTAGAAGTAAGGAATTCATGTTAAATTTTGGTATTTGGGAGCACATGAAGCTTGCTGAGTTGGGAAATTATACTGTTGGTACTTACTTTATGAGTATAGATATTGGTTCATCAGATTCATAAGAGAAATATTTTAATCAGACTCCTTTAAAGATAGTTTAATTTTCTAGATGAGGAGAAATGAAGACATGCATCAATAAATTTGTATTAGAAACATAAATAAACATCAGGCTCAGTGAATTCCAGTTTACTTCCACTATAACTTAGAAATTGGGAATTTTAATAATTTACTTAAAAATGGAGGCTATAGTAGTTAATAATAAAATTTCCCTTAATCTTAAACTCATTGTCTGAAAGAGTGGCATACTTCATAGGTCTCCCACAGTCTTTGTGACTATGGGACCCTCAGTATCACTTATATTTTATAGGCCAAGAGAAAGTAAGGGCTCAGAGTAGTAGGAGACAGGAGATGTGCACTGGATTCACGGTATACTTCTTATGTACTGGTCTGAGTCTAGTGAGACAGAACATATGCATATGCAACAAGTCACAGGAGCACATAGGCAACAAGCAACAGAAGAAGCAGCAGGTAACAAAAGAATTTACACTGTGAGCTAAAGTGCAAGAGAACTACCTGGGGTGGTGGAATCTTGACTAAAACATGCTTCACTGCATCACGGCTGAGGGAGTCCAAGAGGCATTCCAAATATGGGTTATATATCTCAGAAGTAATGTGAGTCACAGGGTAAACTTTGAAGGACATCTTGCTTCCAGAAGAGAGGAACAAGCTGGGGTTGTCCCAGGCAGTTCCTTTTCAGCACAGGATATTACATTCCCTCGGAGGACAGGAACAAGGTTGGACTGTTCCAGGCAGTTCCTCCCTATCTCAGGTTGTTGTGTTCCCAGCACATTCTCTTTTTTGACAACTTGCTTAATTCTGTGATTGCAATTATATAGAGGTGCCCTCTCTTCTTGTGCCTCCATCATCTTACAATTGGGTAATTACATGGTTTTTAAGTATGGTCTTCCCAGTTATATTGTTTAGTTTTAACTTAATCGTATGAACACATTAGAACTACCAGAATTGAGGAAGGGGGAGTAGGAAAATAACTTTTTCCTTTTCCATATCTGCTTTGCTCTTTTGTAAGAATAAATCAAGGGCTTCTGATAAGTTCCCAAATCTATTTTTTTTCTTTCTCTTCTTTTTTTTTCCCTCCCATCTCAATCTGAAGGAACTCTATTCTGAGTTTTCTCAACCTATCCTTACTCTTTATCTGAGCACAGCATTCAAGATTATATTTATTCTATTTATCAGTTTTGGGGCCTGTCTTAGTCAAGGCCTTAATCTCCTGTCTGGACTGTGCATTGTTCTTTTGCTCTGAGCTTTACACATATCATTTGGAACTTTTTGTCATGATATTTTTTTTAAGAAAAATTTGCAGACTGTGTCTATGGATAAGGCTCAAAAATGCATGATCTGCTGGATTTGTGTTTTTTCTTTTTTAATAAGGATACAGGGATTTGATTACACTCTCCAGTTTTAAGGGAGAATTTGGGACCTTTTTTGGCAGTATCAGATTTTTTTGTCACCTCAACATCTTAAAGAGACCTTCTCTACGCATGTGCTCCACTGTTCATATGCAGAAAAGTTTCTTAAGCATAAACTTCCATCAGAAACTCTGCAGATTTTCTTTCAAAATCAGATTGTATTCTGTTTGCTTCTTTGGATTTAAGGACATTCTGTTATTTTCAGGACCATCTTGCCCAGTACAAACCCCAGACTCACTATGCTATGGCTTTTTCTGACTAAAGGAACTCCACCTCCATGATAATGGTGATCACAGTCTGTAGCACAACAATAATTTACCTACATGGGTAACATGTCCCTGGTTGCTTTACATGGCTTGAAGAAAGGAGGACTTTGGTACTGCTGGAAATTCTTTTGTTATTAGTGAAGACTTTGTGGGTGACAATATATTTTCATGTTACATTAGATGCAACTTAAAATGTCACAGTTTTGAATGAAGATTAGCCCTACCAAGAAGTACAAAATTTTTCTTCAGATGCAACAGAGGGTCTCTGTAGTGTCCATAGTTAAGTCTACGCTATTTGAGGGCCAGCTTTGTGTCCCTTTATGTCCTGTGAATGACTTAGGACATTTCCACATATTCTTGTTGAAATATATCTTTGGGAAAAATGATCAGAATTACTTAGTAAAGAAAATATTGACTGTGATCATGTCATAATTAACATTCAAATTATTTTATCTTGTTTAATTGAGTAAAAGACATTAAAAGTATCTGATATACCAACTTCTAGTTTATATTTTCCTTAGTATTATTTATCATCCCCACCAAAATTTATGTTCTTTGAGAGAAAAAATCTAGCTCTTAAAAAACTTTGACCAATTTCAATTGATACAAGAGAGTTTTAAAATGAATGTATCCTGTTATATAGTTCATATAGATTTCAGAACATAAATTATAATATATGAAAGTAATTATAAATTTATACTTCACAAATCTTAGAAATAATGATAAACACGTCAACATATATTAGATATTTTTATTAGAGCCTTTAAAATATGCTTTTAGAAGCATTATCAGGAATAAAATAGGTGTAGTGTTTCAAACACAGAGATAAATAATTTGTATTTGTGTATCTTTTTTGTGTCATTTAGAAAGAATTCTCCTGTTATTTTATTTAATCCTTACAGAAATGTTAATAGGTAGGTTAAAACATTGCTATCATTGTCTTCACAGCATAGATAAGAAATTTATTCAAAAATATACTGAAAAGAGACAGAAATGGAACAGGAGTCTCCTAACTTTGCAGTATTGTTTTGTTTCTATTGAAATGCTGAATAATATTTCCCCTGTAAGGACAGAGCTAATGAATCATTTTTTTTTCAACAGTAGGAATCCATTATATTTCTATTTTTGGCTATGTATCTTGCTAAGCACTGGGAACACAAAGTTAATAAGAGGAGTTTTTACACTTAAAGAATGGACAATTGGAATATTTTTAATTGTCTATGTTAAATTTAGAAATAACGGATAGAGAGAATAATTTGCCTCCTGTTCTTTGAATAAACAGCATGATGCAGTCTTACCTTTTCTTTTTCAAAGTTACTAATTGGACAAAGAGAAGCTATGAATCCAGATCCACCAGTTTTGTTTTCAGAGTTGAGTGGGTGATGTCATGGAAGGAGAACCTTTCTAGGGACTGGACATGTGCATTCTGTTTTTGCCTTAATACAAACTTGATGCCCATCTTTGAAAATGTAATTTAATATCCTCAGTCTTTAATTGGTCATTTATAAAATAATCATAATTCAACTTGATCCACCTACCTTACATGATTGTCATGAGAGGGAAGCATTATTTTATAAATCTGAAATTGCAAAAATCTAAGATGATTGTATAGTTCCAGAGTAATATAATGTGATTCTGTACTCCATGAGAAGTTACTATCAAATAACTAAAGTAATTAATAAAAACTGCCACATCAATGATACCCAGCATGTTTATTAACTAGGTGCCATGTCTCTGGGATCACAGGGGAAAAGGAAACGGAGGTAATGGAAGTGTCAGAGGTGAAAACATATTTCATTGCCACTTTGATGACTCTGACATTCCAAGTAAGCTTTGCCGGTATAGCCTTATAGGTGGAGGTAGATTAGAGTGCCACTTTTCCTTTTCCTTAGTCTGTTAATATAGAATCATGTACTTTTTATGCCAAATCAAGTGGAAACAAGTTATTGTCAAGATACTTTTAACACTTGTAAAATTTCAGGCTAATAATGGATATCAAAGCATTACGTTTTATGCACTTCTACACAGAAGGCAAGCCTCTGGTTTGGAATAAATAAAGTGAGGCTGCATTTCCATCCTCAAATTGTTTCCATTATGACCTTTAGTATATTTCATTATGCTTGCATTAATATTTTTGAAGGAGCAACACAGACAAGATTAGAATACTGTGGAGACAGGATCATGTAGAGTACTCATGAAAAATTAAATGCCCTCAGCATTCACAAAAGTAGGTCATTCATTCTTAATTAAGTTTAAATATCATAGTCACTGATTAAACTGTATTTGGATATTAGATAATTCTCATGTTCTTTATTGTCAAAACCATTGTATGACTATCTACCATTTGTAAGACAAACATTGTCCAGTTGAAAGGTTATTCAAGAAGTTTACTTCTCAACTTTTATTACTCTCTATCACATATTTCTTGGTTTCACATGTTTGTCTTGCTTACTTCTAGGATTCTTTATCTAAATGCCCTATTTTTACTTTTGGTGGCTTATATTAGTAGAAGATGAATGTTCTCACGTCTAAATTGGCTATAGGAGATATTACCTTAGGAGTGATGTCTGAATCCTTTGGAGTTAGAATTTCAAGTCTCCTCCTACTGAAAAACGAGTAACTGGAGACATACTTGATCACTTCTAGAGACAAGAAGATCTCCATAGAAGGCATTGAAAAACATTATTCTGATGCTCTGAAATGGACATTGGATGGATGATTTGAAATACTAACTATACATTCCAGTATTACAACATTATACAGAAATGGCAATTCTTTAGGTTTGTGGATTTCATGAAATGAATAAAGAGATTCATATTTCTCTTTGGTATAATTAAAAAAATTGCCTGTATCATATTTAATTATTTGCCAATTGGTCAGGAAGACTTAATATTTTGGTCAATTTAAGGTTTAACATTATAGCTATTTAATAATCATATAATTTTTAAACTTCCAAAATATCATACTGTAGTAATACAATTGACATTTTTACATTTTACAAAATCATTGCCACTTTTAGCATGGAATGGCTTTTCTATAAATGTCTATACAGATATTTGCAGTTTATTTTAGAAGATAATCGATATGAAATTCAGCACCATGCTGCTCTTTAAATTCCATAAATATACTGCCAAAGTGATAATTATCAGACCCATGGCGTCCAAAATCAGATACTGAAATAGTTCTTTGTGGTTTGATAATGGCTTTATGATTTAGATTTAACAGATTTTGAAAGGTGAATGATAATTGCACTGTCCTAAAACATCAGAAGGTGAAGATTTAAAACGTTACTATAGTCACATAAATCAGACCCAATTTCCCTTTGTTTTCATAGTGTGACATATTTCTCCTTCTTGTTGAAAATGAGTGCATGAACATAAAATCCTCTTGAGAGAGAAAAATGTATATTGATCACTGCAAGTGCATTTTTGAAATACCTTTAAGTTACTGAAATTGACCCTAAACCATATTCTATTTCTGACAGTAGATTCATTTCATGTGTGATTTATTGATTTAAAGCTTAATAGAGATGCAAAAATAATTTTCATCACTAAAAACACATGTAAGGCTTTGCCTTATTCATTCAACAGTGATGGTAGTGTTAGGAAAGCATTACAAACATTACACTGGATAAGAGGTAACAGATTAGCCAACATAACTGTTATAATGCTTTTAACCTCCCAACAATGTGCTGAAATTGATATGATGTTGAATATCTGTGTGACCACAAAGCACAACCTGGCTAAAACGTGGAGAAAAAAAAATTTAGAGTGAAAGGGGTTTATGTTAAAATCTGAATTCTAGTTTTTCTCATATTTTCTGTATCATCTCTTTGCATTCTACAATTTACATTTGGAAAATGATGATAACATTAGTCTTCATCTAACTCAATGGGTGTTCCACGGATAGATGAGGCAGCATATGTGAATAGTTCACAGAGCTTTCAAAGAGAGTTGCTGTGCAGATTGAGGTAATGCATAGGTCAAATCTACCAGCAGAGGCAGGTGCTTCTTCTTTGTTATTTAGTTTCTCCCATTGTAAGGACAAAACTGGCTGTCTGCCAAGAGGCATGGTGTATCATGAAGAGCTGGCATAGACTGCAAGACTTGAGCTCTGTTTACCATTTCTGCATTTCTAATGAACTGGATCAAATGAAGCCTGCCAGTATGGATTGATAGAAAGACATTTTGCTTCATGATTCATAGGTTTCACTTGCTATATCAAAACTGTCTTTTCATTTTGTTTTTCTTAACATTTTGAACTCGGATATAAAAGGCTAAAGAATATGTCCTATTGTTCCATGCAAAATTGTACACAACCTGACACACATATTTCAAATGCTATGTAAAGTTTAGAGACACATTACATAATTTGTGGTTTAAAGTGCTGTTCATGTAAATGTGAATAATTTTTGTACTTGTATCCCGTCCTTTCATACTTAACTGACACAATTTGTGCAAAGTGTCTTCGCATAAGTAACAAAAAAGAATTAAGAGCTTTACCTAATTAATATGTGACGAATGTTGTATTAAATGCAGCATTCAAAATATATTTTACAATTGATAATTTGGGAGAAAAATTTAGTGTTTAAGGAAATGATGTATTATTTGACTCCCCAGATACATTATTAGTAAATTAATAATTAAGAATTACACAGGTATGGACTCTATGATTTCTTTATAATATAAACCAGGAAGAAAAGATATTGATAGGAATTTAATCCCTCAATTTTACTGCATTTTTTAGAACAACTTGACCAAATGAAGATGACTATACAAAATCAGCAGAAACTGGGGCTGGGATTATGGCCCAGTGGTAGAGCACTCGCTTAGCATGTGTAGGCACTTGGTTTGATTCTCAGCATCACACATAAATAAATAAAATAGAAGTAAAAAAATCAGCAGAAATCATATAAGCAAAACCATAGTGATGCTGAATTAGTTCAATTAAAGGTATAGATAGATAGCTAAAGTCTCTGGGAAAATATTTAGAATATATTTGCTTTCAATGGGTATTTTTTAAATTAAAAGACCTCCTCCATACGTACACTAGTCCCACATGCAAAGTGTGTATGTTAGTTTCTGAATTTTCTTGCGTATTTGAAGATCAATTGTCTTTGCATATTGGGTCTATTCAATATCCTGTTTCTGTCATTAGTATCTCCTTGTAATGTACTAAAAATGGTAAATTCAATACTATCATTTCACATTTCCCATAAACTGTCTTTCCTGGGCATAATCTCTCTCTCCCTACTGGCAGGCAGGGACACACACACACACACACACACACACACACTCTCACACACACACCCCTTGTTTAAGCCTGTTTACATTTGTATGCTCTTTTTTTAAAAATAAATATTTTTTACTTGTAGTTGGGCATAATACCCTTATTTTATTTATTTATTTTTATGTGGTGCTGAGGACGGAACCCAGGGGCCTGGAATGTACTAAGTGAGCGCTCTACCGCTGAGCCACAACCCCAGCCCCATTTGTATGCTCTTTAATCCTCTGCTTTGCATGCTCTTACTTAGTTGTCATTCTATATTGCAAAACCATAACTTCTTCTCTGTGCTTATGCTCAGGTTTCCTTCGCAGGGGTCACTTCTTCTCCTAATCTTTGTCATAGTTTTACATTGAATCTTTGAATGAGCAACCAATGCACACATTAGTAAATCATCATATATAACATGTGATGATATAAAAATAAGTAACTAATGTTGAAAATTAATTGGTAATTATAATACTTTTTTTCTCTTTGAAGTCACTGTTGAAGTTGAAAGTATTTTCTGATACTATTCTGTGGTGGCTTTATTTTACAAACCTTGGAATATTTTAGAATTCATAGATATTCTGAGATCCTAAAAGTTCTACAACATGATGGTAACTAGTTTTGATAATTCAGATACTTTGGGTGTGAATTTGAGATTTCTAGCAGGCATAAATTATCCTGTATTTATAACATGCATGCATGCAGCCTCCTTGTGTTGTAAATTGCACATTTAATCTCTTAAATAATATCTCACATCTCTATCTTAGTGCACAGAGAAAGGATGAAGATGATTTATGTTGCTTTCTACAACTGTTTAAATCTGTCATATGCTGAGGAATATAATTTATTTCAAGATGCTTTTTAACATTAGATAATATGTAATCTGAAAAAGAACACGAGTCCTATCATACTCAGGATGCATCAGTTTTATTACATTCATATCATACCACACACTCAGGCAAGGTGGTTAAACAGATAACATGTTTATGTGTGTGTGTGAGTGTGTGTGCTGGCAGGGTTTGCATCTCAACCTTGTGGTGGAGAGCAAAGATTTGTCCTAAAATCAATGAATGAGTATTTCCTTGGAATATGTTTTATACTTTTCCCTGTTTCTTCCAGTTTTTTTTCATTCCTCTACTTGTTAGTTTAATTTTCAGACATTTAGGACCAGAACAGATGGATGCTGGAGTCCTGGGAAAATTTTGGCTGGAGATATGAATTTATCTTCCACAGGGAACACAATATCAGAGAATATTGAAAATACCACAGGAAAAATTTTCAGAGATTATCATTGAAATTCCAAATTAAAGCATGATTTTTTATGGTCTTTTAAAATTGGCTGTCCATTTCATTTAAAAAACCACAGCAAGTTGCCATAGTATAATGGATAAGAACTTGTGCTGAGGATTAGTCTAACTGGGCTTATCGAGTTTACCTTTGAGAGCTCAGTGAGTTTAACTTTTTTGTGTTCTTCAGTTTCTTCAACTGTAAAATGAATCTAGTACTAATACTTATCTCAGAGTGGTTGAGGGGATAAAAAGAAATGATGCATACAAAGTGTCACACAGAACCTGGAAGGAAACTCTCAATGACTATTGCAATGTTGTTGTTGTTGTTTTCCTAGTTACATTTTTGAAGAGTTTGTTAAAACGTTTTTTTTTCATATTTTAAATCCCAAATGAGAGTCTTGCTATTTCTACCTTAGAAGAGTTATGTATGCCCAGTTTAAAGTATCCAAATGGGCCATTTCTTTCAAATGAGAAAATTTAAGCATTGAAGTATAGGCACCATATTTCTCCAAGTCTTTAATTTTTGAGGTTAAAATTCTCAATTACTTCATCTCCTTATGTATCATGATTAATCATTCTATTCTGTTCTGGGTATTGAACAAGGGTTGATATTTTTATAGAAATTGATGCATTATTTTTGATGAATTGGAGAGACAGAGCCAAGTGAAGCATTCTCTCCCCTTTCTGTGTACTCTGCTTCTGCTGAGTAACAAGTAATAACAACTATATAGTTGTTATTACTTGGAGGCAGTGTAGACAGACTACATTTCCTTATTGTGCAGGCAATAACACATTACAACACGTTACATTTTGAGAGGCATCAATAAAGTCAAGTTTGTCGTCAACTCAAAGTCTGAAAAGATTTTATCCCCATCCCTAACACTGAACACTCTTAAGGCACGTTTTTTTTTCCATCATATTATTTGTCTTACTTTTAATTATACTTTTAAATCATGCTGCAGAACTTTCCTTGTATTCCTATAAAACTAATTCAACTCCTGAGAACTTTGTCTGTTGCTGCACTAGAGCAAATATTGCCTCCTTCCCTGATGAGGATTTTCAGAATAGCAGAGAAATGGTGGGCTCCAGACAAGGCAATATCTCAGGCACACAAACTCCAATTTTATATTGTGTTTCCCAGGGTCACTTCCCCCTGTAGCTAACTTCCAAAATACTTTGTTAGGCTATAATAAGATTATATGAAAGACCTGCCTGTTAGCTATGACTGATGAACTCACAACATTATTTTATTTTGGGTTAAATTTGGTTTTTGTCAGTGTATCCTCATATGTCTTTAAAACTTTGGTTCAATTTAGTGAATATTGAGTATCTATTCTATGTTCACTGCTATTAAGTGGATCTCTTTCCACACAAAATTCCTATTTGTGTTTTAGTGCATTATAGTTACACATAATATTAGGGTTCATTTTGATATAATAATGCATGCATGGAATAAAATTTGCCCCACATTAATTGACACTACTTCTCCTTTCCTTCTCCTCCTTTTCCCCCTGTTCTACTTTATCTACTGGTCTTTCATCTATTTATTTATTGATTTTTTTTAAAAAAATTAGTCCTTTGTAGATATACTTAAAGGTGAAATTCATGTGGTATATTCATATATGTACATAGCATAATTTGGTCACATTCATTCCACGATGCCTATCCTTTCCTGTCCCTCTTTACATCCCATCAATCCCTTCCTTTCTCTATTAATCTCCCTTCAATTTTCATGGGATTCCCCTTCCCATTTTTCACTTATTTTGGTCTAGGTTCCATGTATGAGAGAAAACATTCAATGCTCATCTTTCTGAATCTGGGTTACTTCACTTAGAATGCTCTTCAGTTCCATCTATTTACCAGAAAACACTATACATTCATTTTTCTATAGTTTGAGTAGAACTCCATTTTATATATATATATATATATATATATATATATATATATATATGCCACATTTTCTATATCCACTCATCTGTTTATGTGCACCGGGTCTGTTATGGTTTAGATATTAAAGCTCACACATGAGACAAAGCAAGAAGGTTTAGAGATGAAGTGATTGGGTTATAAGAGTTTTAACCTAATCAGTGCATTAATTCTCTGATCTGACCAGGATTGACTTTATTGCACCTGTTGGCAGGTAGGGTGTGGTTGGAGGAAGTGGGTCCATGGTGTGCCTTTTGGATTTATATTTTGTTCTTATTGAGTAGAGTTCCTCCTCTGCTTCTTGGTGGCCCTGACTTGCTTTCCTTTGCCACACTCTTCTGCCATGATATTCTGCCTCATCTTGAGCCTCAAGCAGTGGAGCTGTCTATGGACTGAATCCCTTGAAATTTTGAGTTCCCCAAATAAACTTTACCTCCTAAAATTGTTCATGTAAGGTCTTTGGGTCACAACAGTGGAAAATACCGACTAAAACACGGGCCAGTTCTATACTTGGCTATTATGAATTGCCCTGCTATAAACAATGTTGTGCCTATATCACTGTAATGGTTTGACTATAGTTATTTTGGTTAAATAATAAGGGATAAATAGCAGGGTCCTATGGTGGCTCCATTACTAGGTTTTAAGGAATCTCCATACTGCTTTCCAGAGTGGTTGCACTAACTTGCCAGTCCTACCAAAAATGTCTGAATATACATTTCCCCCACATGCTTGTTAGCATTTGTAATTGTTTGTATTCTTGATAATCGCCATTCTGACTGGAGTGAGATGAAATCTCAGTATAGTTTGGATTTGCATTTCCCATGATGCTAGGGATGTTGATACTGACCATAGGCTTCCAGTTTAGGGTTATTATTATTTTTGTGTGTGTGCAAGTACCATTGAGAAAAGGCTACTTAAAAGTCTTCAACTCTGTATTGGCTTGAAATTGTATCCAGACAGAACCTCCACTGTCACTGTCTTTAGTATTTCTAAATTGAGACAAGGACTTGGAATATTCAGAGAACAGGGGAGAGTCCTTTGGTTTTCTCAGGATCTTATGAGAAAATAGAAGAAACAACTGCAAATGTATGAACTTGGTGAAAGCTTTTGGAAAAGTAAGCATTCAAACATGGTCACAAATTTCCCATGGTATTTATATTATTTTTAATTTTTTACCCAAGCACCCCCTCTCTCCCAGTTCTTAAGACTCATGTAGAAATGATACTATAGGTTTCACTTTTGACTTTAATAAGGAAGAAAGGCTGAAGGATTTGGCTGGTCAGAAAGAAAATAAAGTTTGGACAAGCTGAGTTTGAGCAGGAAGTGGGATATGAACAGGGATTAAAAATTATTTTTTTGTGTGTGCAAGTACTCTATGAAAATATTTGAGAGTCAGTTTATGAAGAGATTGGATGGATGTGCTTATCAATTGGGAACAAAGGTGAAAGGCTTAGACTAGGTAGTAGAGAGAATGAAGATAACTTTTAAATAATAGGAGAAGCAATATCTGGACTCAGATAATTTTAAGAAAATTAAAATTACTATATGCAAATGGAAATGAATATAATAATAATTAAGAAGAATACATTCAGTTTACCAATTTAAGGTAACATATCTCCATTGAAATCTATATCAATGTATCTACACCTCTCTATATCTGACGTCAGAAATTCATGTATGATTTTAGTAGTATGATTTTGAAGCTAATTCCAGATTTCACCAGTACTATGCATAGGTCCTGGGGTATCACTAAATTCCGTAATGAAACAACATAGGAATTACTGCTAACACGAATCTTGAATAAGGTTTTGCAATGGAAGTTGGCATTTTTCTTTAACATTGTTCTTGAAATAGTTAAGAAAAATAGATTTTTGAAATAAAAGTCATGATTATAATTGGATTATTTTATCAACTGAGAAATCTCTCAAATCAATAAAAAATATTAAAAACAATAAGAGTTCAATAATGTGTCTGGTAAGAATATAAATAGATACAATCCAATAGCTTGCTTTTTTAAAATCAGCAATAACTAATTGGAAATTAACTTGCTGAATTGTCAAAACAGTAACAAAATAATAATATTCTCAGGATAAAAACTTTAAAAAAGTGCATGAGAACTTTACAGATAGACCTATAAGATTTTGAGAGATAACTCTTTGTTGAAAAATAAATTAATAAAACCTTTCTAAATATTTATAAGATTTGAATATTAGTAAATTTTTAGTTAAGAAAATCCACTTTGAGCGGGTGCAGTGGCCCATGCATGTAATCTCAGTGACTCAGGAGTCAGAGGCAGGAGGTTCCTGAATTCAAAGCGATCTTCAGCAACTTAATGAAGCCCTAAACACAATAGTGCATGCTGTCTCAAAATAAAAAACAAAACGAGCTGGTAATGTCGGTCAGTGGTTAAGCATCCCTGGGTTCAGTCCCTGGTATCAAACAGCAACAACAAAATCCACGTTGAAAAATATTGCTTGAAATTGAAAAAATAAGCTTATATACAATTATGTGCAAATATTTAAAAAAGGGAAAGGCATATTTGTGGTGAGCCGTTTCAAAAACCCGGGAACCAGAACTTTCAGCAGTCAGGGTGGTGCACCGGTTAATTCCCAGGTAAGTGGGAATCCGCAAATGAAAGCGGGGCGCTCCTCGGTAGATAAAGAGAGAGCGGGGGAAAAAATAATAAATTCCCGGGTTTCGGCACCACTTGTCGCGACCCCTTGTCCGCAAGGAAGACGCAACTCAGGAATCTTCTTTCAGCAGTTTATTCAGGCCTTTGTTTTGACATGTCTTTTAGCTTGTTTCTCCCTCTACTACTACTACTACTACTACTACTGCTACTGCTACTGCCACTACTACTGCCACTACTACTACTACTACTACTACTACTCCCGTGTGCCCCAGCCTTAATAAAGCAGATAAAGCCCCAATGCACAACTGCCACGTGGACTTTTCTCATAGGGTGCCAAGTCACAGCGTGCCAACTCATTCTGATAAGGAGTTGTTTGTCACAGACCACAGCGGAGCCAGCGCCATCTTGTAATGGCGGCCACAGTACACAGAAACGGCTCACCACACATATTATAGTGTTTTGGTGATGAATAAGTTAAGGTTCATTGCTATACATACAAAACACATGCACACACATATTAGAATACATACTGTGGCCATCAAATACTTAAAATAACATGTTCATTAGTATGCTGTTAAGTAAAAGTCATACGTGTGAGAGAAAGAGGTAGGGAGTGAGAGACAGACAGGGGGAAACAGAATTAGAGGAGAGAGAGAGAGGAGAAAGAGAAAATGTTTCAAACACAATGACCAGAAGGTTATTACAAAAATTTATGAAAGGTTACTGGACCTATCAACGATATTAGTTTTCTTCATTGTATATTTTTATACATAAAATAAGCATATAGTAATTTGAGGTTGGAAGAAGTTAAAACTATTTAAAAGTGTTATCTCATTTATTCAGGCTGAAGACAACAAATACATGTGGTGCTCAGTTAATGGAAAGGGAGAAAGTTGTTCTAATTGTAACCACAGCACTCCAACTACTCCAACCATTTGAGCTTTTTAATGGAAATTTTTAATGAATGTCCAAATTATGCTACAATAATATAGAGTCACTCAGCTGACCTGAGATGGTAGTTCTATAACTCTGGAATTTTCTGTGGCAGTACTGCATCTCATGAGTAGAATGATTTCAAGCCTTTCGGAGATGTTCTTGAGAAAATCTATGTGAGCTCAAAAGATACTTTAAGTAAAAATCAATCAGCTCTAATACAAAAGTTAAACAAATAGAAGAACAAGATTTGTTTTGAAATATATACTTACACAGAAAGTTAAAAATTAGGGGGAAAGCCTTCCTTATCTTCTAGGAGGCTGTGGTAGGTAGTACAGTCATTTTGTTTCATTTCATGATTTGCCACAGTCTGCACAGCCAAATGCTAGAAACTGGCAAGAGGTGATGAGGGATTAAGAAAGACACACAAACACTTATAGAGAGAAAGCTGGGACCAGATGGGACACCAACCTCTGATGAAGGAACAGTGACCCAGAGCTAACTCAGCACATGTATTATATAATCTCACAATCAGGAAGTTAAACTATAGGGGCATTGTTCTTTGTGCACTAAAAAGTTATGAGCCAGAACCTTTTCTTTGTAGCTATTCTACTGTTGCAGTGTTAGGAACATCCTGTTATTATCCTGTTGTACACAAGAAGCCCATTGTCCAGAGTTTCTGCCAAGTGGTCAGGCTTGAAGGTTGCAATGCTTGCAAGATACTGTAATTATCTTGTTATGCTCAGAATACTCTATCCTGGGCAGCTTATATCTGAACTGTTATTGTTTAGTATCTTTGCACAGAACTTCCTCAGGCAGGGCTTTATTATAGCTCCTGGGCAATCTTGTCCAGCACCTTTGCGCAGAAATTGTCCAGAGCAAAGTGCAGCCACAGCTCTGAGGCATTCAAAGACCATGAAACAAGTCATCACTCTCCATAATGATTCTTTAATGTCTTTGCATAGGTGTATAGCCCCAGAAACCTGGAAAGTAGGGCTAGAATATACCATCCTTTAGAAGGAATGGAAATAGATACATAAGTACTAAAAAGTGTGAATCCTAACATTTTTGTTGTAAAGATGTTAATTTCAAAAGGTGTAAGTAAGCCACAAATACTACTAAGCAAAGCATTGTGTATTGGCTGGTTGCTATTGTCTGCTGTATTCATTCATTTACTAGTGACCACAACAAAGGGTGGGTGGCTTTAGCAGTTTATTTTCTCACAGTGCTAGAGACTATTGGTCTGAGATCAAGTGCTGGCATGCTTGTTTTCTCCTGAGCCTTTCTTCTTGGAGACGGACTCCCTCTCTCTGGGTTTCCATTTGTGACTGTGTCCTAAATACCTGTTTTTACAGGGATAGCAGTCACTTTGGGTGTAGTGCATTTTAATGACCTCATTTTAGTTTAATTACCTCCTTAAAGACTCCTTCTCCAGGTACAGTCACATTATGAGGTCCTAAAGTTTAGCACTTTAACATAAGAATTTTGAGGGGACAAAATTCAGTTGAGATAGTGATTTCTTTGTTGTATAGGTAGACAAGTGACTGTTACTTTGGAATTATTTTCTTAATTTATTCAATTAGTAAGTGTGCATAAGATACTAAAATATGAGGTTAATCTAAAAATGGGTGATTAAAATCTTTCAACATCATATTTCAAGGTAACATGTTTATATTATGCCTTTTCTATGATATTCCTAAGAGTATAAAAATATAAATGTAAGTGAAGATTCTGGAACAAGACAAAGGATGTGAGCCTTGTTATGAGGGAAGAGTTCTAGGCAAGAAGTTTAAGTTAAAAATTATCAGGGTATGGATAATATTTAAAGCTGTAGGGAACTGGATGAGGTCACATATTTTGCATGCACAAAGAGAAAAGATGAGTTCTGTGGCATAGTTGAAAGAATTTTATCTTTCTTTGGATTTGTAGGAAAGGCAGGTCTCAGTGGAAACTAAACCAAACCAAACCATAGTCTTTAAAGTAGGAAAAAAAAAGTTTGGAGCCTGAGAAACGTAGATTAAGTTTCAAGAATATGTGATCATCAATCATGTCAAATTCTATTGAGTGGTTGAATAAGATGAAAACAAATAATTTAACCTTGGCCTTTACAAAATATTGGTGTTTGGGGTTCTTATTAAAACTATTTCCCTGGAGTAGTGTGTGTTAGAGCACTATTTGAGCACATTTAATGAAGAATGGAAGATGACAAAATGAATACAGAAAATGTGGGCCTTCCTTGGGAAATTGGTAGTGGCTGAAGGCAAAAGTGGATCTCATGGAATCTATGTTTATGGGTATGGGTCTGTGAATGTTGCTTAAATTGGGTGATATTCTTTGGTTTGTTGGAATGAATTATCGAGTAAACAATAGAAACTGATAATGGGTGGGAGAGTGGGGAATACTTCTGGAAGAATTCCTTGAGTAGACAAGAGAAGGTGAGGTGCAGGATACAGCTGGAGAGCTTGGACTCAGGAGTGAGAAGTGCTTCTAGAAATGCCAGCTCCAAAACTACACTGTCTCTGCCACCATCTGCACCAGCAGAATGATGATGGCCCTCCTCCCTGGGCCCTCTTCCACTTAACTCATGAAAAAAAGAGTGTGTTCTCTGATTTTTGTGAATGTATATCATTGTCCTCTCTATGCTACTTGAATTTGTTTCATATTTTCCACCCTCTCTTGCTCCCTTCTTTTATTCTTCCATTTTATCTTTTCCTCTTTCTTTTGTTTCCTTCACTCCAGGCTTTTTATGATTATCACTGATGTGCCATGTTCACTGTGATCCCTGTTTCCTTTGCTCTAAACCTCCATAGGGCAAAGACTGTATCTATCGCAGTGTCTACTGAATGCCAGACACATTGATGACACCAGGACTAATTTACCTATTTTGCAAAATTGACTTGAAGTGAACATGTAGAATGGTGACCTGCACATGATAGTTACTGAGTTTTAGGTGTTCTTTTGACATAACTCCATCAGTTTTCTAGCACATTTTTATATTCTGGCTTAAGGTCCCCTTTGTCCCTCTGCTATCCCTTTTTATCAAGTATATTTCCAAGAACATATTTAGGAATGAAGGGGCACTAGATTTAATGACATCTTTTTATGAAGCAGCCTTGTAACAGGACCAATAGAAAATAAGCAATGACAGAGCATTTCTGCAATGCTTTTGTAGCAGCATGGGTAGTTTGGGGTGACAAGATTATTTTTAGAGAAATATTGCATGCATGGCAGTATTGTGCAGTGGTTAGGTACATTTTCTCTTCAAGCACATGCTGCAACTTTTATTCAAGCTCTGCCACTCTCTGCTTTGGCAGTTCTCAAATTAATTTGTTTCTGTATGCTGCAAACTGGTGCTTCATCTTTAAAAGTTATATAGTACCTATTTCTTGGGGTGGTCATTTCAATCTTGGGCTGAAGGAATTTGTATTCAACATCTGAAATTGGTATGTAACAAATATTCTTACTGATATCTTAAGGACACGACAGACAAATTCTCTGACTAGGGAACTTTCATTGTCCTAGGGAAGACAGACTTCTCTTCCCCTAAAACAAGTAGATAATTAGAATAAATGTGCACCTGCTGATAGGTTCTAGGGAGAAGGAAAATTCTCTTGGGGTGGGTCACTTAGGGAAGGGAGACTGTTTCACAGGATGATGGGAAGAAGTGACATTGATATTTGAACATGAAGCAGAATGGAGAATAAATCATGCTGAACTAGAAGAATATTCTAGACAAGCAGATAGCAGGTACATAGTTCATAGAAGAGTCTCTCAGGAAAGATCCAGGGTAAGCATCCAGGTTGGGCCATCTGGACGAAACAGAGTCCTGGTTGAAGGTTGAGGATGAGACCAGATCATGGAGGGTCTTTAGTAGATTTCTTTTGTGTGGGGTGGAAACCATTGCAAGGTCTTGTCAGTCTGTCTTGAAGAATTTGTTCTGGCTTTGGGGTTAGAAAACAGACTGAAGAGGAGCTGATTAGGACCAGCAGGTCAGATCCTACATGTATTTTGAAGCTAAATGCCACAGGATCTGCTGATGGATTAGGTGGGGAGTGTAGGAGAATGAAATAAATCAAAGATGGTTCAGAGTTTTGACAACTGTTTCAGAACTGTATAAGGGTTACTAGTTAATTCATGTAAAACACTTAGAACAGTACCTAGCACAGAGCAAATGCTCAATAAATATTAGCTTTTCATTTTTTAATGTCTTTCCTTTAATCTTCTACTCTTTCTGTTATACCTTCGTATTTGTTTTAATGCTTTTGACTTCTGGATTTAAAGTTGACTGTTACCTTAATGTTGTTCCTTTACAGTGCTAATCATCTAACTATATAAATTTTAGCAAGGCAGTAATAATCTTAGTGCCACTATCTTGGACTAAAATCAGCATATAGTTCACTTACTGTGTAGCTATGGGCAAAGTGCTAATCTCTCAATTTCATCTCCCATGAAATGAGGATAATGATATTTACCTCCCAAGGCTATTATGAAAATTAAAGAATATCCAGATTCAAAAATGAAAGTAACTACAAAGTATGAGTTATTGCAATTTTTATTGTTGCCTACACTTGTAGAAGGCGCCTTATGTTAATCCTAGCCACTTAAAGGCATGAAAGAAATGAATTTGGACACATTAGTTATTCACACTGAGTTATATTCTTATTTTTTAATTTTTGAATATTTTTATTGGTAAGATTTTTTTTATATTTCACAGTTTGGGCTTTATTGAGACCTGAACAGCTCTATTGAATCACTTTTTTAGGTTTAATGAATTCAAATCTTCCAGTCAGAATGAACATTGGACCAGTAAGCAAGTGGGGTAGGGATAGTTTGGAATATACATCTAAATTTCAATTAAAAAGTATTCCAGGGCTGAGAATACTTTGTGACTCAGTGCAAGAGCACTTGCATAACTTGTGAGGCCATGTGTTCGATTCTCAGCACTGCATATAAATAAATAAAATAAAGGTCCATTGACAAAATTTTTAAAAAAGTATTCCATACTTTATTGCATATTAAATACTATGAATCATGGTTACCGATTGCTGGGAAGAGTATTAGGAGAGGGATAAGGAAAAGCTGATGAACAGGTGCTGAGTTCTAGCCACCCTATTTCACAGTAGGGTGACTATAGATAACAGTGATATAGTACATATTTCAACAAAGCTAGAAGAAAGCATTTGAATGCTTTTACCACAAAATGATAAATTTTTGAGTAGAGAGAGATGCTTAACCTGATTTAAACATTAGACAATGTGTACTTGTATCAAAATATTGTGATACACCATACATATATCTTCTTTCTTTCTTTCTTTCTTTCTTTCTTTCTTTCTTTCTTTCTTTCTTTCTTTCTGCCTGCACTAAGGATTGAACCCAGGGATGTTTAACCACTGCGATATATCTCTAGCCCTGTTTTCTTATACTTTATTTGGAAACAGGTTCTTACTAAGTTGCTTAGGGCCTCACTAAGTTGCTGAAGCTGACTGAACTCATGATCCTCCTGCTTTAGTCTCCCGAGCTGCGGAATCACAGGTGTGTGTCACCGTGCCTAGCTCATATGTACAATTTTTCTTTCAATTACAAATGAATTAAAAGAGATACTTCCAGAGTATGGTCATTGAACACATTTTTATGATCCTAATGGTCAACACATCCAGTATCTACAATTATTGGAACTTAGAAAGTATTTCCTTTTAGGAGGGAAATTTAAGCCTTATATGAAACTGCCGAAAGCTAAGGGATCAAAAAAATGTGACATTTTATTATTTTATGTCTAGTTATATCCTTACCAAGGCTACAGGTGGGAAAAATCCCTAATGTCTTTCCCAAGTAAGATAAGGATGCAATGTGCTGCCCAATAGTCATTCATCTTTTTATATCATTTTACCACTCAGAAAGTCATCTCCATGTGAACTCATCTTAAATTAAAAACACTTACTTCATCCATTGAGTTATGTTTTTAAGCAGTTATTCTTATTCCTAACTTATAGAAAAGGGAATTAAGGCTAAGAGAGACTAATTTATAGGATCATTTGTATAATAAGTGAAAGAGACAGGAATACAATCTGTTTTAAAGTCTCTCTTCTAAGTTTCCAATTTACATATTATACATTATGATATCTTGGTCATTTCAGTGCCAGAATTGTACCAATTAGCAAAAAGAAAAATAATGTGATACTTCAACTCTGAAATTTCATTATGGCTATTTTGTGGAGGAGAAAGGAGATTATGGTTTATTTAATTTTAGTCAGATGGATACAGAATAATTTTAAAACAATGTTTTTAATAAAGCCTTGGAGGATGTCTGCATAATGAGTTTAGCTGGCATGTACACTTCAGTTTTACCTTAAATGATGTCAAAGCCAGAGAAAGATTCCCATGGTTGTCACTGGAATTACTATTCTGGCCTGACCTATCTCAGATAGATATTAGGAAAGAATTGTTTTTGAATTAGATTCTACAAAAATAGTTATTGCATTTAGTAGGAAGCTCATAAAGTAATTTGAAAAATTTCTTTGTAATTAAGTTATAAATGACTTTTAAAACCCTTTGATATTAATGTGTACCTTCATAATATGGATAAAGCATTTAAAGCCATTTAAAATATTTAAGTTACCTATAACTCATTAGATGATATTGTTATCCTATGATGAAACCAAATTTTCATATGTATCCGCAATCATTTTAAAAGCCTTGTTATATTGGCTTGCAATAGTTATGAAATAATAAGGCTTCTTTCCAATTCCTCCCTTTTGTCAAAAGCACCCTGTGGAATTGTTGATGAATTTTAAATCTATATGGCACCAGTGACATTTTTGCTTTCCTTCACAAAGAGACTGGGAATAAGAAATGCATTGATAGAGTGAAAGAGGCTGTTGGAAACCAACTTTGAAAAAAGAAACGGTGACCTATATATACATTTTTTCCAAGCCTTTGTTATTAAATTCATATTTAGTGTAATTTTATAAATCTATAAATAATAAAACAGTAAAACTACTTAAGGATTCAGAAAAAGAACACAAACTTTTTTTTTTAATCAGATAGCTAAAACCTCATCATTTTTTTGAGGGTCATATTCTTAAAGAATAAGTCATGTCATAGGGATCAATAATCATTTTGAACACAATGCAGACAATAGCTGTTTTGGTTTGTTATTGGAACAAAATATTGGAAACACATTTGTCAGGGAAGTTTGACCTTGAGAAAAGACCAGAATAGTTTTCCAATGAACAGGTCCTGCCATTTTTATTCAAAGGATTATAAAGTGTAAATTAAACCATAATTTTAGTTGTTATATTGTTGATAAGTATGTGACTGATGCTTATCCCATGTTCCTTTAATTACAACTTAATTAAAATATGCAAGTTTGTCTATCTGGGGAAAGTGGTGAATAATAATTCACTGATAATTCAGGCATTCACTCCTAACTTTCTTGAAAGTAGCCTTCATAAACTTGCAGTTTATTTTCCATTCTATAACTCAGATATCAAATGTTTTGACATGTAAACATGAAAAATTTATAAAAGTTTTACTTATGAAATTATGATATACATTCATTCCAGTAAGAGATTAAAAATTATACTTCTTTTGCAATTTTTAGTGCACTTTCCCCAAATACCTAAAATTTTATTAGTGATTATTTCTCTTCTTGCAAAATAAGAAAAAAATATGTTTGATTTAGTTTATTATCAGCTATGCTCTTGGATGTGATATATAAGTGGTTATCACTTTTAAAAAATATTAGTTATTGATGGGTATTTATTTATTTATTTATTTACATGTGGTGCTGAGAATCAAACCCATTGCCTCACACATGCTAAGCAAGTTCTCTACCACTGAACCACAATCCCAGCCCCCGTCATCACTTTTTAATACATTATTTTTGTTTATTATCTGAACAGTTTATTCTTGTTCACAGATTTTAGAATCAAAGTTAACATTTAATTCTTCAAAAATGTGGTTTAATTTGTTTGACTCATTTCATTTTTAAATTATTCTCTTCTCTAAATTGTTAAAACTAAAATATAAATATTTTAGAGCTATAAAGCCATCATAGTCAATTTATTCTAATCCCTGTTTCTAAATGAAGCCTAAATCACATCTTATTAAAAGATATGCTAATGATATTTCAGCCAGTAGTGGGAACAAGTCCCTTCCCTCTCAGAAAAATGCTCTTCCCATTCAAATAATGTATTTCAATGTTCCTGTTCCTGAGAATCACTCTAAGTGCTTGTCACAATAAATGTTCTGCACTTGACCTCAGAAATATAGCGGAGAGCAAAGAAATTTGTCTTTTTAACAATCCCTAAGGATGATTTCAATATAAGTAGAGTAAAGACAACATTTGGTGATACATAATATCCTGCTAGAAGGATGAAGAGTTAAAAAGTAATAATGATAACTAGCCATTAAGGATTAGAAGAAAAGTCAGGCAGTTTCTGTGACAGGACCTGGGGACTCACAGACAGAGGGCTCATGACTCAAGAAGTCAGTGGTTAGAGGTGGTGACACATAGGCAAGTCAATCACTCTCACTTGTTGGGTGATATGGGGTGCAGGGAAAAGGCCCCCCAGGGGTGGGGGAATTTCAGTGAAGACGTTAGGAAAAGCACCCTGGACAACGTGGCCGAAGGAGAAAGTGGGAAAAGGCATTTGAGGCAATGGAATAGCTTGTGGGAAAAAATAAATAAGAACCAACTTTGAAAGACACAGAAATGTAGTAGAAGGAAGCCTTTCATATGGGATTAATATTGTTGTTGTTATTATTATTATTATTATTGATACCAGGGATTGAATCCAGGGGCACTAATCACTGAGGCACATCCCTAGCACTTTTTATTTTTTATTTTGAGACAAGGTCTTACTAAGTTGCTTAGGGCCTGATTAAATTGTTGAGGCTGGATTTGAATTTGTGATCTTTCTGCCTCAGTCTCCCAATCTTCTGGGATTACAGGCATGCATCACTGCATCCGGCACACATAGGATTATGGTAGAAGGTAAGTATTTGCTTCATACACATCCAGTCCTTTATTAAACCTCCATTGACACTTGTCTGGTTATTTCAGCAGTGATCTGAGTAGGAAAGACAATACCATAAAGGAAGACAACAAGGAGATGGCTGGGGGTTGCTGATACTCCAGACCACGCAGAGAACAAAAGCTTCAGGTTGGGGATGTCTGTAGCACACTTTTATGAACTCACTAATAAATGGTTGTGGGAGGCAGCTTTTTCAAGAACCTGGGTCTTGAGTACCTGGAAAGATGAAAATTCAAGGAAAGATCAAAAGTATCAAACATTACAGAAAGGTCAAATGTGGATAAGAATTGAGACGTCTCCATCACAATTTGGTAGTTATTCTTGACATATTCCTTACCACCTACATCAGAATAATTTAGGAATGCTTATAAATATTCAAATCCCTCTGTTCTAATTTAGAACTATTAAATTAGAATCTCTGAGGTATGTTACTTTAAAATCTCCATTAAAAAATCCAGCAATTATTTTTCACATTGGATCTAAAAATGCAACAAAGTAGAAAGATATATTTTAGTGTATGGTGGGGCCACATGAACTACGAAACTTTAAGTAGTATGAAAAAGAGGAGAAGGTGGAGATAAAGCAAGGTGAGGAAGAATTTTTATCCTTAAAGTTTTTTTTTAATTAATAGAAAATGCACTAGAGAGCTAAATAAGATTATGTTTTGACTGAAAAGTCAGAAAATAATTGGATCATATTCGTTTACAAATATAATTTGAGTTCTGAGGCTGTAAGTTTGCACTAATTTGCTAATAGAATGGTTTAATTGAAGTTAGATATTTAGAAATCTCCGATATTTGCAGTACATCTAAAATAAAGAGACTATAGAAAAAGGACTTCTACACTGTTTATTAAGGGTTCATACTTAACCTCATTAACATCTAGAATATTGTTGATATAACTAATATTAACTAAGCAGGTTCTAAAATTAAGCACTTTCGAAAATAAACAGTACCAAAGATGAGTGTAAGGGATGAATTAAGAGGATCTCAGAGTGGGTAAGCGGGTTAATGTCAAAGTCATAGATGGGATATGGACCGAGCTCCATTTTAAACTGTATTAAGTGGCTCATCTCCGTAAAAAGCCTTTAGTTTCTCACTTAAAGGTGGTATAGCACAAAAGCATTACACTTTTACCACAAGCTTTATATTTATATACACTAGTATAATTTTCATGTCAGATAATTTTAAGCTTTTTACCCATCTTCTATAAATACCAAATGGTGCTCATTAAAACAACCACAGACATGGTGGAAGAAGCAGCTAGAGTTGCAAGTTGTTTTAGCCCTTCAAATTACACTTAATTAATTCCTTGGGTATTATATGATAAAGGATTTATGGAAATTACACTTTATACAATAGTGGGAGGAGCTGAGGGAGTAAAATTCTGAAAGAGGAATTACAGGAGTCACTAACCAGGTTAGGACAAGTTCATGGGTGGTCTCTATGTAGCTTTCATATCTCTGGATCCATAACCAATCATCTGATGTGGGCCTGCAGTTGGTCAGCAAAAGCATATCCGGCACCTTAAACATTTATTATTTTATATTGTGAATAATTTAATTAGATCTCTTCTTATTTTTGTTGTTTAATAATTTTTAATATGTATACCTATTAAAATAATATTGACTAGTTTTTTAGGCTAAGAGTGTGGTCAATACACTGTGTTAAGGGTAAATCAGGGTTTTATGATTGGTCTAAATAATGGTGAAAAAGACCAGTCAGAGCTCAGAGAAGGGTTTATATTCCTACCTGGTCAGAGAGCACTTGCTTACATTCATTGATTTGATTAGGTCAGAGGTTAACAGAAAGATCAGTTAGAGTGCCACCCCTCACTAAAGAGGACTAGGATATGTACTGAGAGATTCATAGGGGCTGTAAAACCCAATGGGAGGTGAATTCTCAGCACTGGTGTTTATAAACCTTTTAATTTCTATATCTACTATATACGAGCCTTTCTGGATGGAAAGAAACACAAGAGTACCTGGCAAGATCTGGTTATTAGAAAACAGTAAGAGTAAGAGAAGATGACATTGAGTGGAGGCACATTTCCCTTTTTGAAAGCATTCTTTGTATATAAACTCATATGTAAAACAACTTCTTAGAAATTCACTCTTCATTCTCTAACATACCCCGGAAGCCGAGGCTTAGTTGTACATCAATAGCCAAATGAGATTCAGGCAGGAAATTTATTCTTAGGGACTCTATACTTTGGATTAGACGAAGGGGAATGAAAAGAATGGAGGGATGATGGGAATGGGAAAGACCATACAATGAATTGGACAGAACTTTACTATGTTCATATATAAATACATGACCAGTATAAGTCCACATCATATACAACTATAAGGATGGTAGTTATATTCTTTGTATGTATGATATATCAAAATACTACTGTAATGTATAACTAAAGAGAACAAATTAAAAAAAAATTCAAAAGAATGAACTCTAGTTGGGTTCAGTGGCGCATGTCTGTAATCCCAGCAGCTCGGGAGGCTGAGGCAGGAGGATCGTGAGTTCAAGGAACCTCAGCAAAAGTGCTAAGCAACTCAGTGAGACCCTGTCTCTAAATAAAATACAACATAGGGCTCAGTGGTCAAGTGCCCTTGAGTTCAATCCCTGGTACAAAAAAAAAAAAAAAAAAAAAAAAAAAGAAAAGAAAAAAGAAAGAAAGAAAGAAAGAAAGAAATGAACTCTAGAAACTGGTCTTTGCACACAAAATGAAATGTGGAGTTATGGACTTGGGATTAGAAAACATGGGAAAAGTTGCTAGTTTTAAGAAAAAGTAAATATTTAAATTTAAGATTAAAATGAAATAAATTGTTCTTTGTAAATGAAAAAAACTGTCATATGAGAAGAACCAACTGGATCAATAAACATTAAGTACTAAAAATAGATTTATTTTGGGTTGAAATCAGCAACCCGTTGAAATTATGAATCATAATCAAATATTTTCTGTTTCTTCCCCCAATCCTTTTTTCCCAGATAATTATCTTGACAATTGTAAATACTGTAAAAATGTATTTTATCTCATCTTTCATCATTCCCAGAAACATAACTACAAAATTAAGATCTCATGTACATGTTTGCGAGTCATCAGAAGGGGAGATACAGGGAGTTAAAATCACAAAAAGATTTTCTGTCACAGGCAGTTTTCTAAGTTTTATGATTGATGCTATACTTCTAACTTAAAATTGTATATAATTAATAAATAAATTGTATTTTAAGAAGCAAAATATATCTATTTCTTAAACTATAAATAATAACAGAGCACACAGAACATTGCCTAAAACCATTTACAGTTATTTGTGCCATCATTTTGCATTTTTTTTTCCTTGTGGCAATTTTTCTTGCTGGTTATTTACCTCTGAGATTAATAAATTTGAATCTTGTTACTTCCAGTGTTAACTAAAATGTTCTTAAATTACTTGGGGTGTGTTACAACTCAAACATTAAAAATTTCCTCTCTCATTCAATGACATAAAGAATAAAACCTTAGTGAAAAGCTATACAGTTTATATTCAATCACAAAATAATTTATTTTTCTAATTGGCTTCTTTTCCCTAACATGTTCATATTGATTGAATTGAAATATGGCCCACACGAATCAATATATGAGAAGACAAGTTCTGTGTGATGACAGTAATTCTATCTACAGGGTAATGGCCAAATGTCTGGGTACAAATGATTTATTCCAGTTAGCTGGTCAGTGCATGAAAATTTGTCAGTAAACCATTTTGCTTTCTTTGACTTCTAAAATAATGACTTTCTTCAAATATACATCTTGTGTATTTCATTAATACTATGAACATCATAAGATTAGAGAACTTGAAAATAATTCCTTTTAGGTTTGACTTCCTTTTCTTACTATTTCTTTAGAGAACAGATGGTCTTGGAATTCTTAAACTGCCTGTTTTTCAGTATTCTTTTATTCAGGAAGGTATTTGTGGCTAGATAGAAGATCCCTGATGTTTACTGTAAGCCTCAATGAAGAAAATTTTGCATATGAAGGTTAAAGAAAACAAAGGAAAGAGGACCAGCAAAGAATGCATTTCATAAGGGGCTAACACAGGAAAAATGAGAGGTAACAATCAGAGAATTTATAACAGAATAACTGAATGCAATTTAGAAATGTCAATCTACCTTCCACCAGTGCAGGAAACCCACTGGACATTTTCTTACAGCATTTACTCCTTCCTTTGATGACATTATTAATTACTTGGCAGTGAAATACAATTTGCATGAGTAAGAAATGATAAACATACATAGTTAGAAGAAAAACATCATACAAGGCAGGCATTTTTGGATTTTCGGTTCAAGGGCAACTATTTTCTCCTAGTATCCTGCTTAGTGTCATTTCTCTTTTTGCTCCAAAATTTTAGCATACACATATAGTTTCCCTTTTCAAAACCTAGTAATAGTATAAAACTGAAATTCCATACATGGAGGAAAACAGGATATTTTTAAAAATACCTACTTTAGTTTTAATATCTAGAACTGATATTTATTATTGTCTTATTACAGGAAAGAGATTTAACTTATATGACATATTGGCTATTTCTAAATAGAAATGTAAATCCAATTATTTTATCATATTAAAATTGTTTTTCACATCTGCTTTATTTATGTTGTGGCTGAATGTTTATTGAGGTTGCAATTAACCAACTTTGTTAGCAAGAAATATTTTGTTTCAAAAATAAATGTTAGTAGATATTTCATTTTAAATGAGATTTCTTTCAGATATAATTTCTTGCTTAAAATTTAACCAGTGTTTTTTCTTTTGTTCACATAAAAATCCTTATTACTAATGTTAATTTAAAGGAGATAGGAAACCACAGAAGTCATATATTTCAATGTTGTTTAAATTATTTTGTCTGTATATATCTAAGTGCCTTTAAAGTAAAACTGATCAGTAATATGTTTAACTTGTGCTCCTCCTTTTTAAAATTTCTGTTGCAGGCCTAAGAGTGATTGTAGTTACAATACATTAGAGCAGATTTGGAAGATTTCCTCAATTTTAAAAAATCTCAAAGAATCTTTCCTTGAATTAGTGTACTACAATTATACATAATAGTGGGAATCATTATGCCATAATGTATACATAATTCAATCAAACTTGTTTCCAAATGCCTTCCCTTTACCCTGTACCCCTGTCCTTTCCCTGATCTGCTTACTCTACTGATCTCCTTTCTACTATTCTTGTTTTAGTTAGTATATTTTTATTAGTATATTATAATTATATATCTATATCTATCTGGGTTTGATTCTCAGCACCACATATAAGTATAAGAATAAAATAAAGGTCCATCAACATCTAAAAAAATTATCTATGTATCTATACACACACATATATATGGGATTCATTATGGCATATTCATATATGGGACCTAACATAATTTGGTAGAAAATTTCAAAAAAAATATTAGCCATAGTGGAAGGTACTAATATTATCTCCATGTTTCTATAAAGATTGAAGTTTAGAGTGCTTAAGTATCCTTTACCAGTCCACACTACTCAGCAAAGTTGAGTAGCATCCTCAGTGAATATTTCATATCACTACCACTATGTCAGCTAAATGTCAAAATGAATCATAGCATAGATTTTGCATTTTTTTCTCATAGTCTCCTTTAAACTAGAGACCATGAATGTTTGTGAGGGAAAAGTGTAAAATAGAGCTCATTTTTAACTGATGAAAAGGTGTTTTTATACTTGGATTCTGTTCTTTTAAAGTTTCAGTTTAATGGCTACGA
This sequence comes from Urocitellus parryii, assembly GCF_045843805.1. NCBI lineage: Eukaryota > Metazoa > Chordata > Mammalia > Rodentia > Sciuridae > Urocitellus > Urocitellus parryii. Next base: position 52,897,081 of record NC_135536.1, read on the forward strand.
ACTATCCAGCTAGACAGAAACACAATGGATGGCCATGAAAAATCTTGAATCTGCTAAAACCTTTCCATGGAATGGGAGGTTCTCTGCAGGGACTTTTAAGGTGTTACAGTCCAAGAGAGAGAACAGAGGAAAGGCATGAATTGTTGACAGCGATAGTACATCCAATCTGCATAGGTGGATACATGAAGCCTTTAATTTGAGCCATAAATATTCACAATTTTTTTCTGATATATCCTTACAAGAATATAGTCACAATGACTATTGAAAATTATAGTAGATGTTTGTAGAATTCTTATTGTTAATAAATTTATTAGTTAACAATTTAAGCTATTTTCATTTTATAGCTCAGTAATATTATATTAAAAACCAGGAGCTGGGGTTGTGGCTCAGAGGTAGAGTGCTTGCCTAGCATGTGTGAGGCACTGGGTTCGATTCTCAGCACCACATATAAAATAAAGGTCCATCAATATCTAACAAAATTAAAAAACAACAGACAAATGATTGTTCTCCAAGCTTTGAGAATTTATAATACTGAGCATTTTCCACTAAAACAAACAAATATAGACTTTATGGGTAGCTAGGATGGAGGCAAACAAAATGTGTAGATATTTTAGAGAAGAGTAATCTGGCTTTCACTTGTAATATAGGCTGCCACTCATTCTTTACTGTGTCTCTTCTGACTCTGTTCCTAAATTTCTCAAGAGAATTGGAGTAAATTGTTGATAACACATGAAGAAAAGTAATAGCTTCATTGTGAATTCAGCAAGGGGGCCTTTTGGTAAAGTTGTGCTTGGCAGTGCTAATACAGTGGCTGTAGCTATGAGTGCTACTGAACACTTGAAAGTGGCTAGTGTGATTGAGGAACTGAAATTCAGTTCAACATCCATTTGGCTAGAGGACACCAGATCAGACTATAAATTAGTGGATGTAGATCTCAGAGGAGCTACTGGTACTCATTCTGCCCTTTTACTGAATCTGTGAAATTGATGGTTCTATGATAAGTTTCGTGAATACCTACCTCACTGATAATTTAAATTGATATTTCCCTTTCCTTAATGTCAGCTGAGCCTACATGGCTGGACCTACATCTATAAAACTCATTGGCTAGCTAATATCTCTTAGTTGTTCTCTGACTTTGGCTGGCTTGTAATCTGTCTGCTTTCACTGTCTTCTTTTAAAAGGAACCGGATACTTTTCCTTCTAATTCTGACTTACACTGAGAACTATGGAGCCTGACTTCTGATGGTTATACATGTTTATGATTGTGATTTGTGATTCTGGAACATGCAGTTTCTTTCACTAATATACAATATACAAACTTGGTTATACTTATTTGGGCTACATAGCCAGTTCCTGAATGTCAAACTTGATGATGAAGCTTCTGTTTCTTTATTTTGTAACCGCAAAGCTTAGGCATTCTGGCTACAGAACCTAGGGCAAGTCTTCTAATTCTTTGTGTTTCTGCTTCTTTTTTTTTTCTTTAATTTTTATTGTTGGTTGTTCAAAACATTACATAGTTCTTGACATATCATATTTCACACTTTGATTCAAGTGGGTTATGAACTCCCATTTTTACCCCGTATACAGATTGCAGCATCACATCGGTAACACATCCACTTTTTTACATATTGCTATACTAGTGTCTGTTGTATTCTGCTGCCTTTCCTATCCTCTACTATCCCCCATCCTCTCCCCTCCTATCTTCTCTCTCTACCCTATCTACTGTAATTCATTTCTCCCCCTTGTTTTTTTATTCCCTTTCCCCTCACTTCCTCTTGTATGTAATTTTGAATAACCATGAGGGCCTCCTTCCATTTCCATGCACTTTCCCTTCTCTTTCCTTTTCCCTCCCACTTCTCACCCCTGTTTAATGTTAATCTTCTTCTCATGCTCTTTCTCCCAACTCTGTTCTTAGTTACTCACCTTATATCAAAGAAAACATTTGGTATTTGTTTTTTAGGGATTGGCTAGCTCCACTTAGCATAATCTGCTCTAATGCCATCCATTTCCCTGCAAATTCTGTGATTTTGTCATTTTTTAATGCAGAGTAATACTCCATTGTGTATAAATGCCACATTTTTTTAATCCATTCGTCTATTGAAGGGCATCTAGGTTGGTTCCACAGTCTTGCTATTGTGAATTGTGCTGCTATGAACATCGATGTAGCAGTGTCCCTGTATAATGCTCTTTTTAGGTCTTTAGGGAATAGACCCAGAAGGGGAATAGCTGGGTCAAATGGTGGTTCCATTCCCAGTTTTCCAAGAAATCTCCATACTGCTTTCCAAATTGGCTGCACCAATTTGCAGTCCCACCAGCAATGTACAAGTGTACCCTTTTCCCCACATCCTCACCAGCACTTGTTGTTGTTTGACTTCATAATGGCTGCCAATCTTACTGGAGTGAGATGGTATCTTAGGGTGGTTTTGATTTGCATTTCTCTGACTGCTAGAGATGGTGAGCATTTTTTCATGTACTTGTTGATTGATTGTATGTCCTCTTCTGAGAAGTGTCTGTTCAGGTCCTTGGCCCATTTGTTGATTGGGTTATTCGTTTTCTTATTGTTTAATTTTTTGAGTTCTTTGTATACTCTGGATATTAGGGCTCTATCAGAAGAGTGAGGAGTAAAGATTTGTTCCCAGGATGTAGGCTCCCTATTTACCTCTCTTATTGTTTCTTTTGCTGAGAAAAAACTTTTTAGTTTGAGTAAGTCCCATTTGTTGATTCTAGTTATTAACTCTTGTGCTATGGGTGTCCTATTGAGGAATTTGGAGCCTGACCCCACAGTATGTAGATCATAGCCAACTTTTTCTTGTATCAGACGCCATGTCTCTGATTTGATATCAAGCTCCTTGATCCATTTTGAGTTAACTTTTATGCATGGCGAGAGAAAGGGATTCAGTTTCATTTTGTTGCATATGGATTTCCAGTTTTCCCAGCACCATTTGTTGAAGATGCTATCCTTTCTCCATTTCATGCTTTTAGCCCCTTTATCAAATATAAGATAGTTGTTGTTTTGTTGTGTTTCTGCTTCTTAACCAAAAAATGTAGCCAATAATAGTATATTGCTCATTTGGTTACTTGAATGATAAATGAATTGATAAAAGGAAGGTGCTTAGAATAGTTCTTGGAATACTGATTCCCATATAGATATGGACATTATTAAAGTATTCTTACAGTATACCTCAGAAGACTGCATTAAAATACTTGATTATTTGCATTTAGCTCTTGATTTTCATTATATGTCATGATATCACAAAATATATTATTTCATGTTTATTCTTATAATGTAGATTGAAAATTCTGTAGGGAGATATATGAAAAACATTACATTTACTCATCAAATTTCAGGAATTTGAAATTTGCATTTAATACTTCACATTCAACCTGCTTTTTTTCAATCTTGGACAATTAAATGTATATATTCATCCTTTTTCTCTCTTTCTCTCATTTAGTACCAACTAAATGTCTGTTTTGTTTTTTAATTTTTTTAGATGTTGATGGACCTTTATTTTAAATGAAATACTACAATTCCATACTATTACCTAGTTTCCTAAAAAAGAAGAAAAAACAACTGGGTCAACAGGATAATCTTAGTGGATAATTTGAAAAAAAAATTAATTAGACATGCTTTTGGGGGATTTAATTACTACTCCATAAAGTTTTAGAATTCTTTCAGGCAAAATATTCTCCCTAAAACAGCTTTTAAATTAGCCCATAAGAGAATACCTTTTTTCATATAATTATCCTGATCTGATATACTTAGTAAGTTTTAGGTTTTGGAATTTTTTTTAAAAAAAATAATCTATATTTTTAATAGATATAAAGCAAAATTTATCTAAGAATCAGATACACTGAAGAATCAAACCAAGGACATTGTGTAATAATCTTGATTTATTACTGCTGATTTTATCAGCTGAGACTATCTCTGGCTTATATTCTTCTAAACACTCCATCTCTCTCTCTCTCTCTCTCTTTCTCTCTCTATATATAGATATAGATATGCATACATATCTATATATATAGATATGTATGTATATATAAATATATATGCATATAAGCATGTATGCATAATGTATCTCAATAATTGCTTATTTTTGAAGTAATTATGCTCTGTATGCTGAAAAGAAAAGAAAATATTAGAAAATAAAGATGAATAATCTTGGCAAGCTATGCGATAAAAATATATAATTTTGTTCTCAAAAATCAAATGACTGGTTTATGAATAGTATAGTATAAAATGGTTATACGGCTTGAAAAAGAATAAAGTGAAATGAAAAAGAAAAAAAAGGAAAAGAAAAAAAATGGGTCCATATCTCAAATCATATGACAAACTGAATAGGTATTCATATATAAAAAAGCTTAAAAATATAAGATTAAAACCTGAGGGCTGGGGATGTGGCTCAAGTGGTAATGCGCTCACCTGGCATGCTAGGGGCACTGGGTTCGATCCTCAGCACCACATAAAAATAAAATAAAGATGTTATGTCCACCAAAAACTGAAAAATAAATATTAAAAAATTCTCTCTCTCTTAAAAAAATCTGAGAGAATCTATAATCTAGGAATGGGAAAAATTATAACTATAATTCCTAATCTGGAATCCATACAAGGAAGAACAATTACATTTTTAAAAGAATCGGTACGTTAGAAATAATCTGTTTAGCAAAGATCTTAACACTAATATCAAAAGCAAGGTAAGGAAAAACTATTTGCAATTCATATCAGATAGAAGTTTTATTTCTAAGATTTCCAATTAATGAAGAATGAGAAAAAAAAAGTAAACTAGTACAAAAGGGCAGATATTTAATAAAATATGATAAAATGGCTCTTCTACATAGAAAATGATCTTCAACATCAGAATGCTAATTGAAATTCAAATTAAAGAAACAGTGATCAAACTGTTTTTTATTTATTGGATTGATAAAGCTCAATTCACACTATCAACATGGATATTACTAGCAAAATAACATTCATTTGTTGTGTGCTAATATAAACAGTTCATCCCACAAGTAGGATGATTTTGAAATGACTATAATTATTAAAACTATATGCACACTTGGATCCAGCTGTTCTTCATCCAGGAATTTGCTGCACTCTTGTAGTTGCACATACATTAAAAAATGTTTGCAGAAATATATTCACTTAGCATTATTGTAACAGCAGGAACAACTTAAATTTCCAAAGTCTTTTTGAGTGTTAAATGAATTAAGTTAAGTTCACACAATGGAAAGCACTCCAACTGTGATAACTGAAAAGAAATAAAATCAAGAATCAATAAATGGGATGGATTAAAACTAAAAAGCTTTTTCTCAGCAAAAGAAACAGTCAATGCAGTAAATAGACAGCCTACATTTTGGAAGCAAATTTTTACCACACACACATAAGATAGAGCACTAATCTCTAGGATATATAAAGAACTCAAAAAGCTAAACACCAAAATAAATAAATAAATAAATAAATAAATAATAACCCCAGTCAATAAGTGGGCCAAGGAACTGAACAGACACTTTTCAGAAGATGATATACAATTATTCAACAAATATATGAAAAAATGTTCAACATCTCTAGCCATTAGAGAAATGCAAATCAAAACTACTCTAAGATTTCATCTCACTCCAGTCAGAATGGCAGCCATTATGAAGACAAACAACAGCTGATTCATAATGTGGAATGGTGGGGAGCATGGGAGGAATGATGGAACTTTAGATAGGGCAAAGGCAAGGGAGGGGAAGGGAGGAAGAAGGGAGTAGGATAGACAGTGGAATGAAATGGACATCATTACCCCAAGTACATATATTAAAACATATATGATTCTACTTTGTGTACAACCAGAGACATGAAAAAATTGTGTTCTATATGTGTACTATGAATTGAAATACATTGTGCTGTCATATATAAAAAATAGAATAAATTACTTAATTAAAAATAGGTGGCTGGGATGTGGCTCAATGGTAGATTACTGGCCTCCCACATGTGAGGCACAGGGCTCCATCGTCAGCACCACATAAAAGTAAATAAACATTATAAAGATACTGTGTCTGTGTATAATGAAAAAATATTTTAAAAAAATAAATTAAAAATAAAAGAATAGAGAAGCAGAGATGTGGAAATGTATGTAAGTAAGCTACACTGTTAAGTGAAAAAATAAATCTGTATTATGTACAGTGTTAATGCAAAAATATAGTCCAATAAAATATATTTGCTCTATGTATATGAATACATGTATATGAATGTACACACATACCTATGTATATATGCACACACACAAATCAAGGAACTTCTGGAAGTGTATACATGTTATAGGTGATCCACAAAAACTAGATTTATGAGAATAAAGATGAGAAGGAAAATAGTAATTTTATAAGTTTTTATTTACTTTTTATTAATAAATAGGCTGGATAAATTACTATGGAAAATAAATTAAATTTTAAAAACTTAATTAGGAAAGTGTACCATTGATAAAATCTAACTAAAATTTATGTATTTGTAATTCACATTTCAAGTGAATTTCATATTTTTATGGACAGAATAGACCTTTGGATATGAGATTCAGTTTTTCAGAGTTTATCTTTGATTATATCTAATGGAGTTATAAAATTTAATAGTTCCTCACCAGGATTTATCTATCATTTTAAAAAATGTTTTTTTATTATTTATTTAAAAAAATCCATTCTTTTTAAATATAATGACAGTAGAGTGTATTTTGACATATTACACATACATGGAGTATAACATTCTAATTAGGATTTCATTCTTGTCCTTGTGCATGATGTGGAGTTACACTGGTCCTGTATTCATATCTGAATAGAAGAAAGTTATGTCCAATTCATTCAGTGGATAAGACAAAGGGGAATAAAGGGAAAGGAGGGGGTATAGGCATAGGTAAGACAGTAGAATCAATTAGACATCATTTTTATTTTAAATAGCAAAACAAGACCCAGGAAGATTACATTTGCATAATATCAGAAAGCAAGGAAGTGAGAAAAAACAGACCAAACTTATTACCCCCCCTGCTTCGGCCCGTGTTCTTTTAATGATGATGGATCATGTCCTATATGTTCCATTTTACACTTAAGGCTTCTTTTTTTAGTATTTTGTAAATCCTGGAAATGGTTCAAGGACAATGTTAGCAAAATGGTACACAAGCGTTTCAATATGAGAGATTAGTATCTATTTTTCTTCAAATATATTATTAGATTGGAAAATAATCCCTTGCTATAAAAGGAACCTGTTTCCTTATATGAGAATTCTTTGAGAGTAATACCTATAATATTTGACAAAGTTATGAAAAGAAATTGTCAAGAAATTATATAATTTAAGAAGAAGTCAAGTTCTCAATATAATGATTGCCTAAGATGGGTTTCCTTTTCTAAAGTTTGAAAATAATTTTATAAGAAACTAATAATTATTTTAGTCTAAACATGTAAAGCTACCAACTAGCATTTTCCTATTTAAAATATTTGTTTTTTCCCTACTCCTAACAATTCCTGAGCTATTCTGACATCTTAGATACCAGCTATTTTAACTTCATCTCTTTTTTTTCATTTTAATCTCTCTTCCAGCAATTGATCCTTGTTTCCTTCTCTTCAGTATCTTCAAACAATTCACCTCTCTCTAAAGAAGGTCATTAAATAAATCTTTTCAAAACATCACTTTGTGGCATTACTTTCAAACCCAAGAACCTCTAATCACTTATTGTAACTTGTAGGAGAGATCAAATACTTGATAACTAAATCTTCATTCAGAACCTGTTTGTTTACAATTATTCCATATTCAAGGTCTACCAAGACTTATTTCTTATGTACTAAATTGTTTCCTTTCCATAAAACAGAAGCTTAATCCATATTCAAATGCTGGTTCTCCTAATTGACCCAAGCCAAATACCATTTCCAAGATGGCTCAATGTTCTTATTTGTAAAGTTGGGCTAATAATAAACATATTTTCCTCACTAGATACTGTTAAAATTAAATAATGTTAACACATGTGAAATGCTTTAGAAATAGGTTTAGTATATAGTAAGATCTCTACAAATATTTTTATTCTTTCCTTCCTCATAGTGTCAAGGTTGTGTTTGATTTCTCTCTTATGGTCCTCAGTGTCTCTTTTGTAAGATTCCATTCTGCCTTCTCTCCATTTATTCAGATCCTGTCTTTCAGATTACAGTCTAAATGCTTTCTTTCTGACACATAAGCATTGAATACAATAACATTGAAGTACACATCTAATAGCATTGGAATGAAAATATCACTTAGCTCTTAATCAAGGACTTCTCAGGAGTAGAAATCATGTTTTAATTTTTTGATTCCATCTGTTGCCTGGGTGCTGAGACTTCTCTCACAAATAGACAATTAGAATCAATAAAGCAATAAATGCCTTATGTGTTATACACTCTTCTCATGGACTCAACTGGGAAACAGTTATAACATTTAATCTCTACCGTCCTGGCAATCCAAATATCATTCTATTTCTACATAAATGCCTTGGATATTTCTTGAACACAGAAATCTATTTTTCTTCTTTTTATTTGTTTTAATTAGTTACACATGACAGTAGAATGCATTTATGCACTTTGATATATCAAACATAGATGGAATATAATTTCTCATTTTTCTGAGTTTACATAGTATACATGTTGTAGAATCACATTGGTCATGCAGTCACATATATACATAAAGTAATAATGTCTGTTTTATTCTACAATCCTTTCTTTCCCCACAACCCCTTTCCTCCCCTCCCTTAACTTTCATCTACCTAATGTAAGGTAATGGTATTCTTCTCTAATATCCCGTCTTATTGTGAATTAGCATATGCATATTAGAGAAATCATCCAGCCTTTGTTTTTTTGGGATTGGCTTACTTCCCTTAGCATGATATTTTTCAACTCCATAAATTTACTGGCAAATGCCATAATTTCATTCTTCTTTAAAGCTGAGTAATATGTACACCATATTTCTGTATCCATTCATGTATTGAAGGACACCTAGGGTTGGTTCCACAGTTTAGCTATTGTGAATTGAGTTTCTATAAACTTTGACGTGGCTGCATTGCTGTAGTATGCTGATTTTAAGTCCCTTGGGTATAAACTGGGAGTGGGATAGCTGGGTAAAGTGGTGGTTCCATTCCAAGTTTTCTGAGGAATCTCCATACTGCTTTCCATAGTGGTGATACCAATTTGCTGTCCCATCGGCAATGAATGTGTATACCTTTCCCCTGACATCCTTGCAAACATTTATTATTGCCTGTATTCTTGGTGATTGTCATTCTGATAGGAGAGAGATGAAATTTTAGTGTAGTTTTGATTTGCATTTTTCCAATTGCTAGAGATGTTGAACACTTTTTCATAATTTGTTGATTAATTGTATTTCTTCTGTGAAGTGTCTGTTCAGTTCTTTGGCCCATTTATAGACTGGGTTATTTATTTATTTATTTATGTAGGTGTTGGGTTATTTGTGTTCTTTACATACCTTAGAAATTAATGCTTTATCACAGGTGCATGTCCTAAAGATTTTATTCCAATCTGTAGGCTCCCTCCTCACATTATTGATTGTTTTCTTGCTGAGAAGAAGCTTTCAAATTTGAGTTCATCCTATTTATTGATTCTTGATTTTACTTCTTGTGCTTTAGGAGTCTTGTTAAGGAAGTCAGATCCTATACCAACATGGTGAAGATTTATTTGGGCTTACTTTTTCTTAAATTAGGATCAGGGTCTCTATTCTAGTGCCTAAGACTTTGATCCACTTTGAGTTGATTTTTTGTGCAGAGTGAGAGCTACATATGGATTTCCAGTTTTGCCAGCACCATTTGTTGAATATGCTATTTTTTTTCTCCAGTTAATGTTTTTGGCATCTTTGTCCCCTATCTCATAACCATATTTATGTGGGTTTGTCTCTGTGTCCTCTATTTTGTACCATTGGTCTACAAGTCTATTTTGGTTCCAATACCGTGCCATGTTTGTTACTATTGATCTGTAGATAATTTAAGTTCTGGTATTGTGATGCCTTCTGCTTCACTTTTCTTGCTAAGAATTTTTTTTTGTCTATTCTGGGTCTCTTATTTATCCAAATAAATTTTACAATTGCTTTTTAATCTTTACTTCGGGATTTATGGGTGGACTTTAGAAGCTCCGCAAAGCCTCTTAAATTACCTATTAAATTTTGACTGTGTGAATCTATGCATTTTCTTTAGAAGAGGTGATGATTCTACAACATATTAACAACATGTTTGGGCTGGGGTTGTAGCTCAGTGGTAGAGTGCTTGTCTTGCATGCATGAGGCCCTGGGTTCGGTCCCCAGCACCACATAAAAATAAATAAATAAATAAAAATATATATTAAAAAGAACATATTTGATGAATTATCATCATTTATCCATGCCTTTTTAATATATAGGAACCACACTAATACTATCCTGTATAATCAGCAGTGGATATTCCATTATATTATGTAAATGCATCTTGTTATTTTCCCTCTACTTTATGCTTGCAATGCAAAATGTATTATATCTTGTAAGTTAAATGTAATGAGATTATTATGACTCTATCACTTATTATATCTCAACATTAAAACCTAAAGGAATGATTCTTTTGTTTTTGTTCTCATTGACTAAATGAATTAGTGTTTTTAAACATGAATGGCGGTTGATTGGCTTCCAAAATTATGGAGTAAGGAGCTTGTTGGAAATCTTCCAGCAAAGAAACCCTTTAACTGGTGAAAATTATGTTTTAAAGATCATTTAAAGCCTGTGGAAATCATCTTAAAGGCATATACCAAGCAAAGATATCTACTTGTACTTTGGTAAGAACAGTGAGGGTCTGTTTGGGCCATCACTTGCTTCAGAGTTCCATGCTATGGAAACTCTTATAATGGGCTTTAGCAGCCAAGATTCTGAAGCCTCCCTCTCCCTCACAGCCAGTTTGAGCCTGAGGTTTCACTTTGGGATGGTCTGACTGGTAGGAGCTCCCATCCCCCTCCAGTTTAGTGTTGCAGAGGCTATATTTCAGTCCAGTTTCCTGAATGCCTCTTTCCCAACCTCACAGGATACAAGTTCCATACCAGAAACTGCAAGCTGAGAAGATCAGGGGCTGCTTCTCCTTGTGCTGCTCATTCCCTGTGTCCACGCAATAGATCAGGACTATTACTTTGAGAAAAGTAGTGGCCTATAAGAGTTCTGCCTAGAGGAAAGGGTAGATTTTAAGCTTGGCAGCAATGCCTGAGGGGTTGAAACAGAATGAAGAACTCTATGCCTAACTCTGTCATTGTCAAAAACCATGGACATCTTGGTTGGAGAAATGAAGGAAAGACTGGAGGCTCTGATTAAGGCAAAATGTCAGAGCATTCAAAAGTTTAACACTGAGAACCAGAGAAAGATGCAGCCAAGAAAGTCCTCCTGGCTTTTCAGTCGTTTATGAGTTTGTAGATATATACCAGTCTTCTCCCACTTACAAACAATCAGAGCAAGATGTGGAACAGAATTGATGACATTCACTAATCTGCACACAGACCCATAGAAATGGATAAAAATCATTACTGGCATAAGGACTTAAGCCCAAACCCTGGCAAATGCACTACTGAACAATAGACATCTCTGACAGTGGGCAACTCCTAAAAATAGTCTTCAAGTAACATCAAAATCATCTTCCAAAATGTGAGAGACAGTGCCGTATTCTGTATTTTCTTGGAATCAATCAGAGAGGGGATAGTACATGATACTAGATCCTGGGCAAATGTGGACAAAAAGTGAAAACTCCCCCAAAATGTTATGACAGCTTGCAAAGAATACACATATAGGGCAAAGGGGAAAGGGGAGGGAGGGAGGAGAAGGGAGAGGGTATATTGGTAGGAAAGACGGTGGGTGGGATGCAATGGTTATCAATACCCTAAGTACATGTATGAAGACATGGGGGATGTAACTCTACTTTGTGTACAACCAGATATATGAAAACTTGTTCTCTATATGTGTAATATGAATTGTAATGCATTCTATTGTCATATATAACAAATTAAAATGAAAAAAAAGAAAATTAAAAGACAAATATCTTTACCTTTGTAAATTATTAACCTTTTCCCATCTTAAATAAAGTATATCTGTTGATGAGAAGAAAAAAAAAGAAAACAAATTGTCTGACTTTAACACTTAATGATATTTGGAGGCTCACTCTCTCTGGTCAATCATGGTAAGCATTGCACATGTATTTTAAAGAGAGTATATTATTTTTGCAATCATATATATATATATATATATATATATATATATATATATATATATACACATACATACACCTTCATATATAAATGATATGCATAATTCTAATTTAATTACGCTTATTAACCTTCAGTCATATTTCATATACATTAAAATTCTCAGATCTTAAGGATTCACTTTGATGAATTTTGACAATTATATACCTTATTTAACCACCACAGAAGGCAAGGTATAGAACAATTTTTTCTTTTTAGTTTTCATATTTCACATTCAGGAATTTCCATACCCTACTCTTTCCAGAGTCAAACACCTTCTGATTGCTAACAGAAAATGGATTAGATTTGCCTATATTCTGCCCAATTTTTTGAATTTCATATAAATAATACCACCAATGTTTTTGTAATTCACCTATGTTAGTGCATACATGAGTAGTTTATTCCTTTTTCATGCTCAACAATACTCTGTGATGTTACTATACCAAGATTCATTTGTTTTTTGTCAATGAAGATCCTACTATTCAACTAAACTAGACTTCTTATGAATAATACTTATGTGAACATATTTTCAAAAATCTTGTATATATAAATTTTCAGTTGCTTGAATAAATACCTAGTAAGAGGAATGTTGAATACCGGGAATATTAAAAATTACACAAAATTTGTAAACAACTTTTCAAAGTATTAACACTTTACATTCTCATTTGTATAGTTCAGTTTGCTTCAGATCATTCCCATGTTTATCATTGTCTATTTTTTAGAAAAATTTGACTTTTAAATAAGAAATGGTGCCTTCCTGTTTTATTACTGACTTACAACAGCTCTTTATGTATGTACATGTACTCATTAGAAATATATATTGTAAATAGTTTCTACCAAATGTTGGCTAGCATTTTCATATTCTTTATGGTGTCTTTCACAAAGCATGTATTTTTAATTTGAAGAAGACAATGTATCAAGTTTATTTTATAGTGTTTATCATATTTTTTGTATCCTAATAACTCTTTGAAATGACAAAGTTCTTCAATATTTCTTCTGTAATCATTATGGTTGTAGCTTTTATATTTAGTTCTAATGATCCAAATAAAATAAGCTTTTGTGTATGAGTCATTTACCACTTAAAATTTACCATTTTTTTCCATACAGTTATCCACTTGAACCAGCAATATATGTCAATACTAATTTCCTTTCTACACTCAATAGTTTGGAACCTTTGTTGAAAACCAATAAGCTATATGTGAATGTGTCTATTTCTAGACTTCATTTTTTCCTCTTATTTTAACTTTTTGTTTTTCTTTCTTTTATGTATTTTTTTTCTCTCTTTGAGTTTGGGTTATTGCTATATAGTTCAGGCTGGTCTCAAACTCCTATAATCAAGTGACACTTCTGCCAATTACATTGATATCTTTTGCCAATTCTTAGGCAAAATTAAAATAATCTTGATAAATTAATTTTAGAGTATGCCTTCATACCAAGTAGTATTTTAAATATTTAATATTTAGATAAATTTCAGATATTTTGATTTTTTAAGATCAATTATATTTCCATGTAATTTATTTAAAAATCAGTTAAACAATTGTTTTAGACAGCTATCATTGCTGGGATCAAAACACTTAACAAGAACAACATAAAAAATAAAAACTTTATTTAGAGATCATAGTTTCAGAAATTTTAGTCCATAGAGGGCCAACTCCATTGCTGTGGGCCCAAGAGGAGGCAGAACAACATGGCAGAAGGGTATGGGGGAATAAAGCAGCTCAGGATATTACACAATGAAACAGAGAGAGAGCAGAGACCAACTATATATCCCAAGGGCACACTCCCAGTAACCTACCTCCTGCCCTCTTGCTCTACCTGCCCACAGTCACCATCTGGTTAATTCATTCAAGTGAATTAATGCATAGATTAAGTTAAGGATGTCATAATTTAGTCTTTTCACCTGTAAATTTTTTGCATTGAGTTACATGAGCTTTTGGGGGACACTATGTATCCAAACTATAACAACACTTAATAAAGATTTTCGAATTTTGATTGGCATTATAGAGAAAATATACTTTGCTAGGAGAAAATACACTTAAAAATATAGAGCCTTTTATTTCCTTTCCTCATGGAGCCTTTAATTGTTAAGTGGTTTACCTCAATATACTCTATAAACTCAAAAATATATACTATGTCTTTTTATTTAGGTATATTTTAATCTCTTTCAACAATAATTTGAACTTTTGAGTTTAATGGTCTGCATATATTTTATTAGATGTCATCTGAGGCATTTGATTCTTTTCATTTTTGCTGTTACTAGAATTTTATATTTAAATTTCATCTTTCAGTTGTTATTTGAAATAACAGAAATATTATTAATTTTTTGATATTAACATTTCATTGTGCAAATCTATTTTTCTCCTTTGGAAGATCCTATAAAAATGTTTTATTTCATGTCCAACATAATGTCTTCTGAGAATAATAACTTTTTTTTCCTTCTTTTCTGATCTCTATAATTTTCTGTGTCTTGCCTCATTGTTCTTGCTTAGCCTTCCATTATAGTGCTAATTAGAAGAAAGAACAGACATTCTTGTTTTTTTTTTTTTTTCCCCACATCCCCAGAGCCCAAGGTTAGTACTTTTCTACTAAGTTAAAGGCTAAGCCTTTATGGCTTGTAGATCATTTCAGCGTCCTATATCATACTGAGACCTTGTTTCTTTCTTTCTTTTTTTTTTGAAAAACTAGTTGCTGAGAGGTTTTATCATGTTTGAGGTTTGACTTTATTAAATATTTTTTCTGCAGATGATTTAATTATTTTCCTTGTGTCATTAATATGTCAAAACATAGAAATTGTTCAGTTTATATTATGTTAATTTGACAAATCATACTTACATTTGTATAGTATGATATTGTGATACATGTACATGATGAGGAGGGATTCATTCAAGGTGGTTAAAATATCTGTTATCTCACTTCCTTGACATTTTAAAAGATTATTAGTACGTTGTCCTTTTTTATTTCAGATAAGCACTTTTCCTGATTTTTTTATTAATATGTAGTATTATTGACGGTATAGAGTGTGATATTTCAACACTTATATAGAATGCATTGATAAAATCAAGGTAACTAACATTTTGTTTTCTTTGTTTTGAGAAACCTCTTTTCTTCTAGTTGATATTTTTATGCTGATATGTTTGAAATTTAGTTTCTTAATTATTATATGTGTATAATGCATTAATGATGACCATTGTTATGCAATAGATGTCACAACTCTCTCTCTTCCCTTTCTCTGTCTGTGGTCTTTGGAAATCATTATACTCTTTACTTCTATGAATTCAACATCTGTTTTAGATTTCACATGAGTGTAATTATATGTTATTTATTTGTCTTTCTGTGCCAGGTTTATTTCATGTGGCATAATGTTCTTTAGAATTATTTATGTTGTCTCAGATGACAGAATTTAATTATTTTTAAGGCTGATTGGTATTCCATTATGTATGAATGTGTGTATGTATTCCACATTTTCTTTATACATTCATGTGTCAAAGGGGGATTTTTCACGTTTTAGCTATTGTCAGTGGTTCTGGAATGAACCTTGGAGTAAAGATATCTTTGCTAGGTAGTGATTTCATTTCTTTTTGTTATACACACAGAGGAGGGATTGCTGGGTCCTATGATAATTCAATTTTTAATTTTCTTGAAACCTCCATACTATTTTCCGTAATGGTTGTATCAGTTTACATTCTAACCAACGTGTAGATGTTCCATTTCTCCACATCCTTCCTCACCAGCACTTGTTATCTTTAATCTTTTTTATAAAAGCCATTGTAACAGTTGTGAATTGATATCTCCTTGGATTACTTTGCATTACTCTAAGGATTTGTGATTCTGAGCACTTTTTCATGAACCCATTGGACAGTTGTATGTCTTTTGAGAAGTGCCTATTCAGGTCCTTTTGTCAATTTTTAATTAGTTATTTGTTTTGTAATGATATGTCTATCTCACATTCTTGAAGTGAATCCCAAACAGTCATATTGTGGGATTCAACTTCATATTTTGTTCAAATTTTGAATATTTTAAGTGTTAGTCTGTAATTTTGATTTTAGTACTATTCAGGATTTGATACCAGAGTTAAGATAATCTATAAGTGTATCCTTCAATATTAACTAATCATTGTACTATTTCTTTCTTATAAATGTATTTGTTATTCACAGTTGAGACCATTTGGGCAGAGTTTCCTCTGTAAGAACTTTTTGTTGTTTTGACTTTTGCTAGGAGTGCAACAATTGCATTGATATTCTCAAAAAGTCTATTTTTTCTTTTTAATGTTTCTATTACTTGCTTTAAAAAATAATTTGTTATTTTTGCTTTAAGAAGTCAATATTTTAAAAATTCCATCGGAGTAAGTCTTTTTATTAATTTTAATTAGCTTATAATTACTGTGAGATGTGCTAAATTGTGTCTCTATGTTCATACACACTTGTCTTTCTCTTTTGAGTTGTCAATTTTTGCTTAAATGTTTTTTTAGATTTAGATAATTTTCACGTCTCCTGTGTGATTGATTCATTATTATTCAGTCTTCCTCTCTATTAAGGATTTTTGTCTTCAAGTATACCTTCATTGATATAAATATAACTTTACTAGTTTCTTTGGGGTGGGAAGGACTCTTTTTCTCATCCATTTATATTCAAATTTTGTCTTCCTACTTAAAGCATAACTAAGTCTAGCAACATTAGCTTACTTCTTCTAGAAATTTGCAAGAGTTGTGGAAATTCAGGCAGTAGTCCTAACATATTATATCTAATTGTGCATTTTAAAGCATGCCAAGTGATTTTTCTCCACATTGAATTTGATTGCCATATGAGGCAGTGATTTTCAATCTTGTCTTCATCTTAGTATCATCTGGGGGCCTTTAGAAACCCAATTGCCTGGGTCATACCCTACATCAAATTGCAGTCTGTGGGTTTGAAACCAAGACATTGGTATGCTCAAAGGTCCCCAGGTGGTTCACTTGTGCAGTAGCAATTGAGATCTAGTGCCATAGGCACATGGAGAGAATAAGAAATAAACTAGATAAGAATAAAAACTGGAAAGGAATACAGATGCTGGATTTGTTCTCTCATTGAGAGATCATCATTAATTCTTTATGAATCAATTCCATCTTTGCATCTTTTTAAGATTTATTCAGTAAATACTCATTAAAAGAATGCCTTGTGCCAAGCACCACCTAAGGGAGTTGAATCAATAATCTCAAATCTGCTTCTATTTCTAAAATTAGCTGGTTTTACTGTCTAAAAATTATAAGTATGCAGATAATTGGCAATGAACAATAGATGTATGATAATTATCTATATAGGATTGATATATGAATGAGTGAAAAGAAAATTTGCTGACTGCACCAGTTCAGAAATTGAGTGGGCAGTAGTGATCAGAGAATCAATTTCATCAGAGAAGGAAAGGCAAATCTATGTTAATCAGCTTTTCCTTGCTTTGACCAAAATACTTCACACACACATGCACACACACACACACATACACACACAAATTAGAATAGGAAAAGTTTATTTTGACTCATAGTTTCAGAAATTTCCACACAAGGTTAGATGACTCTGTTGCTCTGGGCCAGAAGAGTGGCACAGCATCAAGGCAGAAGAGTGTTTTGAAGGAAAGCTGCTCAGCTCATAGCAGTGGGGAAGCAGAGAGAGATCTTTCTTTGGCACATTCCCAGTACGTACTATTTATATGTAGGCCCCTCCTCCCAGAAAACCATTCAGTCCTCATGATACAATCTCTTCCCCAAAGCCTCATCTCTGAACACATAAGACTTTGTAGTACATTGTAGATCCAACCCATAATACAATTAAAGTTGGTTTGTAGAAATGTAATTAGACGAGCCAGGAAATGTATGACAGTATAAACTGAGGTCAGTTGGAGAAAAGACAATTAAAAAAAAAAAGTAGATGATAGCATTGCAGAACTTTTTATTTTTATTTTTGACATTGCAGAAATGAGAGCTTGGTCAGGGCTTCTCAAACATTAATGTACAGAACAATTAACTGTTTTGCTGTTTGTTTGTTTTGTTAAAATGAAGATTCTGACCTACCGGGAAGAGGGACTGAATTTCTGGTTTTCAAATAAGCTTCTAAATGATGAATTGTGGCTGCTCCTGCTTTGGGGACCACACTTGGAACACTCAGGAGCTGGAGCTTAGTTGTGTGAAACAAGCAGAGCAAAGATTTAGCTGGATGCTGATCAGCTCAAGTATCTATTTGAGTCCTTGTTCATCATCAAGATAAGAATACCACTTCCTGTGATAAACATGAGGGAGCTATAGAGCAACAAGTAAAAAGAAGCATTTTGGTGAGGAAATTCTGCTGTTCACGAAGATAAGGCTATTCGAGGAAGACTTTGAGTTATCTTTCAAAAGGTTAATAAAACTTATGAGTTTAGGAAGTTCCAGGATGTGGACCAGCTCTTTAATCTCCAGCTGTCTTTGGTCATAGTTAATGTCAAACATCACAGGCTTCATGAGTGCCTTTCTTGATCTGTTTATGTGACGTTTGTCCTTCATGGAGGAGTGTTGCAAGGAACAGATTATTGAATCGACATCAGACATGTACTGTATATGGAGATACAGTTAGGAATGAAATTGAAAGAGGAGCTTTTTTTTTTTTTTTCATTCAGTGAGCACTGAATGAAAAAAAAAGACATTAGAGTTGGGAATTAACCATTAAAAGAAAAAGAGACACATTATTGTCTCTTTCCAGGAAAAAAACAAAAACTGATGGAGGAAATTGCATGAGAGGGCTCTTCATCTTAGTAAAATATGAGGAAGAATATCTATTAAGAATGATAAAAAGAATAGAGGATTTACAGCTCAGGAAAAAAGGAATCAGGAAGGTATTACTAAAGAAGTTTTAAAGAAATGTGGAGATCCTGGTTTAAATTATTTTAGCCCAAAGTTCATGGATATTACTTCAAATTCAGACAATGCCTGTTTAAAAAGCATTGCCATTAGCTAGGTGCAGTGGCACACGCCTGTAATCCCGGCAGCTCAGGAGGCTGAGACAGGATGATCATGAATTCAAAGCCAGCCTCAGCAATGGCAAGGCTGCCAAGCAACTCAGTGAGATCCTGCATCTAACAAAATACAAAATTGGGCTGGGATGTGGCTCAGTGGTTGAGTGCCCCTGAGTTCAATCCCCCGTACCCTCCCCCAAAAAGGAAGCATTGCCATGTGGATTTCTACAGAGAATACTATGGAAATTAGTGGAATTATACTCATGAAACACATGAGACCCTTGATCAGAAAGTGATCTGCTTATATATTATGGCTGTATTGGCTACCAAAAACAAAAATTTGTGGTGGGTTAGATACATTACATTGATACTATCTCCAGCTATGCTCCATAGGCCCGGAAGGGTAATGGGGAAAATGGTGTGTAAAGGGTGTGAAAATGGTGTGTGCTGATCATTGTTGATAGTGTCAAAGAACATAATTATAAAGAGACCATAAAGATTGCACAGAAATGACTGCCGGTCCATGTTAGAGGAAACACACATAGCTAAAAGGAATAAATGTGTCAACTGAATGAGAAAGCTCTTATTTGAAGTATTTGCTTAATCTAAACAGGAAAATATGCTACTTGGTAAGGTCTGAGGGTGAGAAGAGGTTTGAAATTTTAGAATTAGAATATGATATGATGACAAGTTACAAGGTATGGGTATATGAGGCATAATTGAATGATATAGAGTAATGTGATAATAAATGTTTATTAATGTCTTGAAGAAGAAAGGGTTCTTTTACAAGATGCTATGATGTTCCACCATATGACTGTTAGAGTTAGTATAGATGTCTGCAACAGTTTATAGGGTGGGTGGCTGGGGTTGTAGCTTAGTGGTAGAGCACTTGCCTGTCATGTGTGAGGCACTGGGTTTTATTCTCAGTGCCACATATAAATAAATAAAATAAAGGTCCATCTTCAACAACAACAACAACAACAACAAAATTTTAAAAATTAAAAAAAAAAAAGAGTTCATGGGGGAAGGCCTGGGGTTGCAGCTCAGTGGTAGAGCACTTTCCTAGCACATGTGAGGCACTGTTACACATAAAAATTCTACCACATAAAAAAAAATAAATAAAATAAAAAGTATTTTAAAATAAGAGTTTATGGGGGAAAACATTCAAACTAATTTGTGAACTAATCAAGGATGGAGAGAATCAATCCCAGTTTTGAGGATTTGAAAAGAGGAATATAGTTATAATATCATATAATGGTAGTGTTGGGAAGGAACTTAGAGCTAATGTAGTCTCATGTCATTATTTTTAGATGAGTAGGCTTATAATCAGTAGGGTAGTTTTCTCTCCCAGTAGCACATCTCTCAGATAATAGTTGGGACTAGAATACAAGGTGGTTGACCTCTCTTGCCCTTGATACTTGTGAATATGATGGCCATGATCAAGTTGATTTGACAACCAGTGTGTAAGTCTGCCTGCCAATACCCTATTAAATATGAAAACTTTGCTCCTAACTAATGTAAAATAAAAAGGTAAACAAATGTTTGATTCTAATTCTCCCTCCATAATTTTACCTCCATTAAGGAAGCATTTTTTTTTGTCATGAAATTGTTAGGCAAATCCTGTAAAATATCATTTCTGTAGAAGGTTAAAAATTCCTTGGAGAAGAGAGGTCTCAAATCAAAGATTCCAGATGTGCAAGGTTCATCACAAACCATTAATTACCAAATAGAAGTTTCTGATTTGGTAGATGGAACCTACCCCCAGATCACTTGCATGAGTTCACTATGAGTGATCTATGGTCAGAGAGAAAGCCCACTGCAGTATATTCTGTACTCCACAGGAAAATGAGTGATGTGACAGGAGAAGAGGACTTCTTGAACTGCTTTGACAAAGATTACAAGAATATTCATCGTTGAGAAAGCTCAGGGTGATGAGCATAGAGTCACAGACATCAGAAGGAAAAGTTGAGGTTCACTCTGCTCTGATTTTGCCCATGGTCCAACAGTGTCAGTCAGCTATACCCATGAGATGTTTAGAAAAGCAGAACCACAGATCTGCATTATAACCCGCTCCCCATTTTAAAGTATGAGACGTACTGATAGGTGGTGCCTGGCCAAGCAACAAATTGAAGTAGAGCCCGGTATAGCATTGGCAGTGTCAATGAGAGTATTCTCACCCGTGAGTGTACACAAAACTTATTCTGAGGATTTTATACTGATTTAGTAAATGCATCAATAACCTATCCAAGCAGATAGAAGAGGATTTATACCAAATTTTCTTAGCTATAATTAACATTTCTCCACCTATAAGCACAAATTAGTGAAGCCTAGAGAAGCTGAAGACATTAAGGCTTAGAGAAGTTAAGTAACTTCCTCAATGTGACACATGCAGGGAGTCTGTTCTTTGTATCCTACTGAGGAGGGTATAAATGAGAACTAATTCTGGCCAGCAAGATGCTTGACCTCACTGACTTCCATGGGAAAATTAGAAACTAGAAAAGACAATGTGTCTTCTTCCTAGTTAGAGCACTTAGGAAACAGAGATCTGGGTGTTTAGGAAGTGCCATGTCTGGTGACACACAAAAAAAAAAGTGGACAAGGAAGGTGAGAAGAATTTCACATTAAAAGAACCAATTTGATTTGAAATGTCACAAAAGAGACTGAGTTGATTTGAAATGAGAATGCCAGAGAGTACAAGTTCCAGCTATAGCTCATAAGAATAATAGCAAACTGGGGCAGAGTCTGGAGGCACCTGAGAGAGAAAGTGTCAAAGAGGTGAAGTTTCTTAGGGAATGAAGGTAGAGCTGGGAGGGGGGAGTGATAGCAGGCCATTGATTTTTCAACAGGAAGTCAGATGCCGAATAGAGCAAATGTGTACATAGTATTAATATGAAACGACTGCCACAGTACATGATATATTTTCTAGAATTCTGATTACAAGTAGGGAAGCCTCTTTTTGGGTGGTGCCATATGTTAAGTATAATAACATTAATTTCCACAGTAGACTCTGGAGATATCACCATGCGATGCTTCTTAAACATTTATCTCCTTGAGTACATTCATCCCATTAAATGGAATGCCATTTGGAGAAATGATAATGAGACAGTGGTGTGTATTTATTGTTGTGAAAAGGGCTATGGCATACAGTAGTCTTTGCTTCTTCTCTGCTTTCCTTTGGGTGAATGACTCTACAAATACTTGTCTAGAGTACCATGCACTTTTCCAAGAATAAATGCTCCTGATTTGATTATCATCTCATGGTAATAACCATTGAAAAAAATCATAATTCCTTCTCCAGAAAAGATATCACCTGGTGGTACAACAGATGTCAAAGGGTCTTGTCAGAATTATTTTGACAGTTTTTTTTTTTTTAATTTCAACTCAGTGTAGATTTTTTTTTTTCTTGGAGGACTTTGACTTTCATGTATTTTCTTGTGATTGAACTTGATGTTCATGCTAATATCAACCACAGCAAAAGGATGGAGAAGTTCTTTAAAAAAATCTGTGTCTGACTTGCCTATGGCAAGCTAGGCCTTATTTATCCTAGGCATTATTATTTCTACACTGGGGATATAGCCTTCTGTACTCTAAATTCAAGGAGGTCATGGCTCATAGGAATATATGAAGGACAATAAAGTTTTGAGAGAGCTTATGTAACAACAATGGTGAAAATAAAATAGACTTTAAAAATGTTACTGCATTGTGGTTGTTTTTTTTTTAAATTTAGGTGAGGAATTCTCTTATTCTCTTATATATTTCTCAAAATATGGATTCCATCTTTAGCAAGCATGGCTGTAGTTTGGGGAATTATTTTGACTTCCGGAGTAGCTACCTGGTTTTCCTTTGTCCATTTCTCAATGTCTATTCTCAGTATGTTATTTCTATTCTCATATTGCTGAGAATTATGATAATTTTGCCCCCATTTTCAAGGTTCACTGTTATACTTGACATCATTTTCATTATCCCCATTTTAAAAATAAATCATCATCTATTGTATCAGTTGTTATGGGTGTTTTTTTCTTTGTACTTTTTTAAAAGTGAAGAATTATGCCACTTTCCTATTATAGTTCCTTGATTATGAATACAACAGGCAATAAATGTCTTTCTAAAAATATTTTGGGAGAGGAAATTAAGAAGATATCTATTATATTAGCTGGAACATATAATACATCTCTGGAGAAATAATCTTATTTTAAGTAATTAGTTTTATGGAGTCTATCTGCTCATGATTTAAATGCTGTTAAAAGAATGAAGGATAAATATGCGATATCATTTGTTGAAGTAATGTATGTAGGCCAGTCAGCTTTGTGTGTCATCCATTAATTATAAGGGTAAGTTATTGTGAGGATTAACTATGTCACTTGTTTTTAGAAGCATTTAAATACTAAAAAAGTATCATTTTTCAAAGGGAGAAAGTAACAATTTTTCATATAAATTAGCTAATATAATTGCAAATGAGTCTAAAAATACATTTTGTGAATATAGCAACAAAAAATGTTAAAAACGAAACAGCATAATACATTACTCTAGACAGCAGCTGTGGCCTCTGCTGCTTTCTTGGAAACTGCAAAGTTACTAATGTCACATAAATATTAATGTCATCACAGGTGCCAGTTCTCAAAACTATCCTGTTCTAGATTGTGAAGATTCTTCAGAAAACTAAGTAAATTTTTGATTTGTTTAGGAACTACTACAATTTGTGGTTATGGGTCAGACATGAAATAATACCAATTATTTTGCAACATAAAATATCTTTAGTGACCATTCTGAAATAATCATTCATGCTTTTTTTTTGGGGGGGGGGTACCAGGGATTGAACCACTTGACCACTGAGCCATATCCCCAGCCATATTTTGTATTTTATTTAGAGAAATTTGCATCATGCACATACACACTCGTGTGCATACAAAGAGACAAACACAGATGCAACAATATTAAAATCATATACAACAACAGAATAACCTCTTTTGGTGTGGTAATATACTATTTTGCTGTGCATAACTCTTCTCATTATCCATTTTATACTATATCATGAAATCAGACAAATCCATGACAATATGTTTATAATTTTATGTCTTATGCACATATATCATATATACTATATACAGTTTTATATATCTATAGTAAATTATCTTTGTATAATCTATGTATGTATTGGATTTTCTGTGTTTGGCAATACAAATGTTTTTCACATTTATGAAGCATAGCGATGCCCTACACTTACATCTATAGATTTTCACTGTTTGTTTTTATAAACTCTGCTCCTAGTATGAACATTTAGTTTCACTGTACATGGTGGAAATCCTTCCAAGTCAACTGATACAACTCTAATTTATTCTTTTTAATTTCTTCATAAAATATGGCAACAATTTGTGTGGCCATATATTCATTGATGTCACATGCTGCTTCAGTTGATTTTTAACTCTATACACAAAGATCTGGCACTTTGCCCTAAAGTCCTTAAACACATTTTTTTTTTCTTCAATGGGAAGGAGAGGGCTTCTAGGGTCAAAGACTCTGATGATTTCTAAAAAGCCTGCCAAAATTTATATTGTTGCAGTGATATGCAAGTATCCTCTACCATTGAGGCCTTCTAAGTTACTATTACCCATTTAAATTTCTATCATTCTAACTGATGCATATTATCTACTGTCTCACTTTTAGTCTGTCATTTTATGTGTTTGTTGTTGGTTTTGCTTTCACATGAATTGTTTTCTTTTTGTTAAAATGAAGTAGATTCATCTGCATTAAATAAAATAATAGCATATTAAACCATGGAGAATTATAATTACTATAAAAGAGATCTAACAATTAGCAGTGCAAGTATTGGTGGTTTTCTGCAGCTAACATTTTGTGTTCTTCTAGTCTTAGGGTGTCCTACTTGCTTCAAAGCAATTGGCAGGGACTTCAACTATTATATCTATATTCCAGGCATCTGGAGCAGGAGGAAGAATTTGTGCTCTCTTTGAAATAAATCTTTCATAGACACACATATTAGACACACCTATCTGTATCACTTTGTCCAAATAATGGAACATGCATAGTTACAATATGTTGTTAAATGAAGGACTTTCCATTGTTGACAAGACCCCTGCTTTAAAAGTAGGTTCCTGTTACTGAGGAAGAGGGCACCAGTATGTGTTAGGAAGTCTGGAGCATTTTCTGTCACTCTTATCCTTTTTCTAGGTCATTACTGGATTACTTGCAACTTCTATTAAAGTTTGGGTCTTCTTACCACTTGTGGTGAAAGTATTTTCCAAATGCATGATTTTTTTCATTAACTTTGCTTACAATATATAGTGCATAACATTTAAAATTTTAATATAGTCAAATATGTCTTTTTCCTCCAGTTTTCTTTGCTGGTTAAGAACTTTTCTTAAGCCATGATTATATAATTTTAGTAAGAGTAGTATTGTTTTGTTTTTTTCATATTTTGAATATTAAATGTTTAACCAGTCTGTACAGACTTTTATAAGTAATATAATAAAGAGTTATAAATTGATTTTTTGTGTGTATATTAGGTGTGTCATCATAATTTATTAAAGTTATGAAATTCATCAACTTTTTCTCACTAAATTAAATGGCCATTCTTGCCATCTATTTTACTTTCACATATACTGAAATTTACTTTTGAATTTTCCCATATCATCTGCTCTCTATTCTTTTGTAAACACCATACTAATTTGACCTAATGATTTTTAGGGATTAATACAAGTTAGGGATCATACAAGTTAGGGATCCCTAGCTAACTAGGGATTAATCAGCTAACTTGTATGATCAAATTCAGCTGCTCTTTATTTTCTAAATAAATTCTTACTGGAACTTCAGGATGTCAATTCATATTTTTTAATCTCTGTCTGCTTTTATGCTACTCTGGTAGATTTCAAAGGTTGTGACAGAGATTGGATAGCCATAAAGCCTAAAATAGTAATCACCCATTTGCACAAAATTTACTAAAAGCTTGATCAATAAGGATGACTCTTGACCAAATTCATTGACATTCAAAAACTCACTACCTGCTAAGGTTTAAATTTCTTCATGTGTTATTAGTTTTGAGCAATAAATAAAAAGAAGGCACACACACATATACATACATATATGCCAATTCAAATTATATAATTAACCATTTTTTGATAGAAAATATTTTTAAAAATATAGAACTGTGTAGTAAAGCATTCCATATTATTTTTTGTTTTATCCTAATAAATACCATCACATTAAATTTTAAATATTTTTATTACCAGATAACATCAAATAGGTGTAAAAATACAAAGAAAATTATAACATACTCTTCAAATACTTATTATCCACCTTCAGTAATTATTGCATTATAACTAATCCTAGTCATTATTTGTCTGTTCTCTTTGACAACCTACTTTAAAAAGAAAAACTTCCGTATCCTATTATTTCATTTGTAATTGTGAGAAGATGCATGTATTGCTAAACATTTTGTGTTGTTGTTGTTTTGTTTTTACTAGATGAAAAGCTAGCAAAAAAATCTTTAAAAAGCTACCATTAGTTTCTTAATATAATCCAATATTCATTCAGTGTTCAAATTTCCATATTTGCTTCATTAACATTTTTTTCCTGATTGGTGTCTTTTAATCAAGATCCAAATGACTTCTATAAATTACAATTAGTTGATGTTTCTTAAGTATTTTCCATTCTATGAATTCTCATTTCCTTTTCTCTACCTTCCAGTAAATTCATTGAAGAAAAAAAGCTGGTTTGTCTTTAATTGATTCCCCCCCCCATTATTAATTTGCCTGATTTCTCCTTTTTTCAAAGAAGTTTTATACTTTTTTATGACCTGCTAGGTAGAGATTCTAAACCTTAGTTTCACACTTTTGATTAGTATTTTTCACCATTGTTGAATTCTTCTACTCGTTTCTGCAAGGAGTCACATGTAGTTTGATTTCTTGCAAGTATTGAACTTTCAAATATTGTGAGTCTGAGATGCTCAGTTATCCATCAGCCATTCACCAATAATCATTGCTGAGTCATTGTTTTATTAGGATTTATAAAATAATGATATTCTGTAATATTATTCATTCATCTTGCAATTCTTAGATGAAAATCTAGTAAGGACAACTTACTTCATCAATTGTGACATGTAGGTAAAGTTCCTGTACCGGAAAACCATGATGCATGCTTGAGTATGTTTCTTTGTAAGTTTCAAAATATTCTGGTTTTCTAGCGTCTTCCACACATAACCAGAATTTTGCTATTGTTGTTGGAGCAATAGCTTATGCAGTTCTGTTGTGCTGAAATTGTCACAAATTTGGCTATTGAAAGCTCCTATTGTTGCTTCATAGATCCTTTTATTTAAATCTTGGTAGCCTTACTTGCATACTGTAGAATGAGTTGATGCAGGTTCCAGTTGTATATTTTGGAACCAGATATAGGACCTTGTTGTATTTGTGAGGACTAGAACTTGAAATCACTTTCATTTTTCACACTGTTTTTTTAAATGTGTTCACAGGGAAATAATCTACATATTGATTTTCACATTTTTGAATTCCAGTTATCATAGTTTGCTTTAAATAGTTTAAAAATATGTTATTCTCTCTGTGTGTGTGTGTGTGTGTGTGTGTGTGTATCTGGTAGCAATTTTTATCATTAACTATGATATATAATTCTCTTTTTATATGAAGAATGTCATGTCTATCATTCATATTTTTGCTTCTTTAATACTTGTTTGAAATTTAGTTATCCTTTTAGGCACATAGAACCATAGACTTAAAATAGTATGATGGAAAATTGAAACAATAACATAAGCTTAATTTAGCTTGATATCCTAGCAGTGCAGCAAGTAGTTCTGTTTCAATTTTATTGAAATAGAAAAATGCAAGAATTTACTTGCATAGAATTTCAAAGCAAAATAAATTGTACCTTATTCTAATAAGTGACTTTATCACTAGATATAAGCATAAAGAAATCTGACAACCAGTATAAAGGAAAACAAAAACAAACCATAATTTTAGAAGTGAGGGCCTGCATTTGACAGTCTCTCTCTAGACTTAGATTATCATATTCATTATTATTTATTCTATAAGCTCAAATATAAAATTGAAAATACATTACAAAATTTTCAACCCAAAGTCTCTTGATCAAAATTGTTTTTAGGCACAAATATTTATAGTAGTGAAATTACATGGAAGTACCAATATATTTGCTTTAACCTTAGTATAAAATAATTCTAGAACCTGACCAAGAAACCTTCTTTCTTTGACATATTGACAGACTTTAAATTAATGAAGTTCACTAACAGCATTATCCTGCATCATAGCTTATGATAATCACCTCCAGGACAAGTTTTGGAAAACCTTAAGCATATATTTTTCTGAAATAGCTAATGAAATTATATTCTGCCAAATATATATATTAAAGGATTTCCTATTAATGCAGGTGCATAGCAACACATCTGAATTGAAGTAGTGACATGAGACATTGCTTTATGAAGATAAGAGTAATTATTTTGTTATAACTTTCAATATTTCTTGATTCCTCCTTATTTTGAAGAAAGGTTATAAATTAAAACATTTTTAATGCTGATATAGATTTTTCATTTGGTTTATACGTTTATGTAAGGTCTATAATTACTTATCTCTGAAAATTACTCAAAATAATAATTTGAAACATTTACATTTTGTACATCAGTTTCTGTCAGAAGGGAACACCAGATACCATGAACAAAGAAAAATGGTTTTAAATATAAGATTCACACACACACACACACACACACACACACACACAACAACAAGTGCAGGTTCAGGAAACTAAATGATATTACTAAAGCATAAAGATGAAGTAAAAATGAGAACCTAGAAATTAAGCAAACTTGAAATTTGTTAGTTGTCCTGAGGAGATTTTCTTCTTTTTCATGATGCATAGGGCAATAAAACCTAGGAGAAGCCACAGAAAACAGAGAGTCAATATTCTCAGATATTGGAATGATAATGCTAGAATATAAAACCTGTATATGTATAAAGCAGAATCAAAATATATTTATGAATAGGAGACTATGGGAAATGGCCATGCAGATGAGGAAAAGAAATGACACTTCATGAATGAAAATAATATTGAAATAAAAAAAAACTCTGAACATCAGATTAAGTACAAGAAAATTTTGAAATTAAAGTGAGAAGTAAAGAAATTACATTAAATGGTAACAGAAATTGGGACTATATGAAAGAGATTGACAGCCATGTGGGAGAGTTTTGTATAATCTAATATGCTAAAGCAGTTTTATTATATATCATTGAGGTATAGCTCTTCATTTATTTTACATATTGTCTACTATCTTTCAATAAAGGACAAAAACAATTTCCTAAGGGCTATGATTTTCTCTAAGAAAAATATTTTGAATTTTTGTCTAGTTTTTTTTCTAGATATATTTTTCTGAACTTGATTTATAAATTAAGTATCAATCCAAACAAAATTGTAGTTGGTTTTATTATTTAAAAAATAGTACAGAAGTGAAATGTCAAGAAAAACACATCATGCATTTTAAAGCTGAAAAAGTCTAGGTCTTGTCCTACCAAATGACAAGTGCCATATAACTTTGGCAGTTAAAAGGATGTTGTTACCACGAGGTTAATATAGAGTACTTAAAAAAACTATTTTAATCTAATAACAACTTAAATTTGATCATACATACACACACTCTACACTTTTACTCTGCATCCTCCCTGTGTTTAAGTATTTTCAACAACAAGAACAAAATGAGGTGGTGGATAGATTACTTGATTTAATCAATTCATAATGTATACATATATCAAAACACTACCTTGTACCCTATAAATGTCTAAAATTTATAGGGTACAAGGTGCACACCTGTAACCCCAGTGGCTCAGGAGGCTGAGGCAGAAGATCATGAATTCAAAGCCAACCTCAGCAATTTAGTAAGGTTCTAAGCAACTCAGTGAGACCCTGTCTCAAATAAAATACAAATAGTGCTAGGAACGTGGCTCAGCTGTCAAGTGCCTCTGAGTTCAGTCCTGGGTATCCCCTCTCCTAAATAAATAAATAAATATTTAAAAAACAGAGAAAAAGTAGTTAGCAAAGAGTAAAAGGATGTGGCATTAGGAAAGAGATATTTAAGAAAGAGTCCCCCTACAAAAGAATAAAGATTCCACCAAGAAATCTACTCAAATTTGAGAAAGAATTGATTATTTTAAAAGCTTTAGGGACAATTACTTATGTATGTGAAAATATTTAGATGTTTGTGACTACAGTAATTTCAAATCATTTTTGGTTATAATAAATATTAATATATGTAAAAATGATCTGCTAATATTTTTAAAATAAGTAATGGAAGAATCTTTATGACATAAAAGAAATCTTAAGCAACATATTAACAATGAATAGTAAATAAACATGTACCAATTATAAGAGACAATATTGAGAAATTTGACTGAAAAATTAGAATTTTTAATTAAAATATTCTGTAAAACAGAGGTAAACCATAAACTTGAATATACATACATCCTTGGCAAAGGATTTATTAATGGAAACACAAAACTTCTATTTAAGTACTAAAATCTCCAGAATCATCTTGCAAAATGAGCAAAAAAGGTATAAATACCTTCTTGAAGAGGAAGTCAGACTGATCAATAAACCTATAAATATACAACCAACGTTATTGATAATCAGGGAAATATATCTTAAAAACAAAAGTAAGATTCTATCTCAAACCTACTATATTGACACACCCTACAGCAACTATAAATCAAGTAGTTAGAATATACAGAGCATTTACAGCATTGTTTCTGGCGAGAGGTAAAGTCTGTGAAATGCTTGTCATTACCTTGCTAAATCAAATGTGTGCATAATTTATAATCTGATAATTTCACTTGCAGGAATATAATAATCCTAATAGAAACTCTTCTTAACGTAAATAAGGAGATGGACATGTCCATACTACATTTCTTAAAACAGCAATAAGTCAGAACCCTTCCAATATCCACTGGGGGGAAAAAAACAATCAATATGTAAATCTGGGTATATTTACACAGGAGAATACAGGAAATATAATTGAATGCAAAAATATTCAAAACTGAATTATATAATAAGATTTCATTAATTATGTGAATTTTTTGTATAACAGTTATCCAAAAAAGTTGAAAATCTACCTCAATAATGCTGAAAAAAAAAGACATGGAATACATGATTCAAGAAAAAGTTTTTGTAAATAGGAACAGAATGAGGAGCCACAAAGTCTTGATGGTCTTTATTATTATTCTCTTGTTTCTCTTTATTTGTTGGCTCACATAAATTTAGTTATGCCTTACTTAAGGGCACGTATTAATTTGTGAACTTCTCCAGGACAAGGTCAATATGTTATTAATTTCTTTACCTCTAAGGTAGGAACATAATACTTGACACATAAAAATCATTCAAGAAATGTTACAGAACTGATATAAAAGTCCTTTATTGCTTCTAAACTCCCTGGCTGACATTCTCAGATTAAATTTCTGACTCTTCCCTAGGGAATTATTGATGCTTTACTATAATAGAAATTTAATTTAGTCTGGAAACTCTTGTGTTACTTTTCAATATGCAAAGAACATTCTTATTTTAGATTGGTTTGGTCAAAGATGCCAAAGTTTATTATGAATTTCTAGAACTTTTCACTTCAATAGTGCTATTCCTCAAACCTCCAAGTACTAGACTGTAAGGGATGTCATATGAAATATTGGTGGGAGAAGAATAGAGAGGTGGAAAGGTTTTTAGAACCCTTCTACACATGGATAACATACTCATGAATTGAAGGAAATTGTATGCTAACCAGTATAATTTTAAGGAAAAAAAATGATAAACTGAGAAAATGTCCCACAAACCTGGTTCTTCCTCAAATTAGTAACTCATTATCATTCTGAAATGGTTTGTTAAAGATCAAAGAATTCTTCTAAGATCAGAACTTTGGCTTTTAATATTTTTCTTTTTGCATCCTTGTACTGTGCTGAGTTATCTGAATGTTCTATCCTTTGATAAAATTATTTTGAATGCTTAATTGAATTTATGTTGTGTTTAAAGTAGATTTATAATGTAAGATTCAGAAAGACTTTCTCAGATTCCAAATGAAAATTAAGAATCCCAGCTCTGCCTCTCTGGTCTTTTTAACCTTCCTTAACAAAAGTACCTCAAGGAAATCTCTCACTGGCCTTAATTTGCAGATGAATACTGTTCATTCAGAAGCAACAAAGTTTACATGTTCTTTTCTTTTCTTCCTGTCTCTTTTTCAAGTCACAGACTTCAATGATATCCTTATTCTAATAAAGTTACTTTCCTTATTTTATTTTACACATATTCTTTCAATTTTTAAAATTTTTCATCAGATCAATGTCTACTCTGAATCCTATTCTCTTTTACTTTATCTTGTGCACTGGAATAGCATAATGTCAGTGATCATTTTTTCTTCTTCTTTTTTTTTAAGTCTACCTATTTATTACTACATATTTTTAATTGGTGTATTATAATCATACATAATATTGAGATGTGTTGTTACTTATTTGTACTTGCACACAATATAACAATATAATTTTGCCAATATCATTCCTCAGTATTTTCCCCTTTTCCTGCCCTCCTGTCTCTCCTTGACCCACCCTCTTATTTCCCTTCCATTTTCATGGGACACCCCTTATGAACCCAACAGATATAGAATGTGCCAATACTTAGCATTTTGTTATGCATAAAGTGTAAATACCCCTTGCAATGGGTCTAGAAGAAGGATAACGTAAACTAAGAGAACTGACTATGGTTTGGATCTGTCTAATTAATCACCATGGGAGGAGTAATTTGACTCTTGGAAACCTCGGCTTTTTTATTTGTCAAGAAGAAATACAATATCTCCTTTATTGAAATTGTCTGTCTAACAAATTGTAGGTTCACAATAAATAGTTGTGGGATGTAATTCTAGAATAAGTACTTCACTAGTCTGCAACTCAAAGTATCACTGGTATAGTAACCATTAGCTTACTCAGAATCAGCCAAGCATATCATTAAATGCCACATTGAGTACCTGTTCTTTGATTTGTTTGACATGGATTAGAAACAGCAGAGAAAAATGTCTTTAGCTAGTAACAAGCAAGAGTGCTATTATTGTAACAAATTTAAGTCTATAATTTTACCTGTACTTGTGTATATTGTATATGTTTTCTCTTCTAAGATAGATACTTAAGAATTCATATATTTTGAATTTTGAATTTAGCATGCTACATGTGTATAGAGAAAGAGACACTTGGGAAGTAAAGCAGACATTCTAGTAGATTCCATCAAACCCATTGCACCTCTTCCTGATTACAATCGTTTAGATGGCCTCTGATTAATCTAAACTAGCTACACTGATTTCCACTTTCTGATTGATGTAGAAATGCAGCTTAAACACATTAGGCATTGACATTCCACTGATAATAGGTATGGCTTTATGAGTGGCCATGTGACCTACCTAGGGACCTTAAAACTGATAGAAGTCTATTTTTATGGCTAGGAAGGCATTTGTCACCTCTCTTACATCAAGCAAGAATGAGGATGCAAGTGCCAACAGGAAGCATCTTGCAGCCACAGAAGAAAAGACCTTTAAACAAAAATGAGCACAGTAGACTAGAGTACCAAATGAAAAAATCAGGGTCTTCAGTGACTTTTCTGAACTCCATTTCTCTGGACTTTATGAATTTCAAGTCAATAAAATGCTCTAATCATGGAAAAAGCAAGAAGAACCCCATCTCTAGGAATGTGTTCTTTTCATTGTTTTGCTCGCATCCTGACTTTGTGTCTTTAAATCATTTAAAAGAGCTGTATGTACTGATTTATTAAAATGTGTCATCCTATTTGTTCTATTTAGGACTTGTCTTTTCAGCACAAGTAGTAGATTAGGAGTGAAGCTTTATTATTTTTAAACTTATGATCTTTAAAAAATCTTATTTTTAAACATAAAAATGCTCTGAGTCTACAATATCTTTTTTTAGTCCCATTGTGTAGTATTTTTATGTTATACATGTGCGTATTTTAAGAAATCGCTGTTGAAATTATCCTATTGTGATAAGAGCTATTATTCCAAGTCACCTACACAAAACCTTTGTTCCTTACTACTGTTTTCATCACGCTAGCACTGAACCTGTTTAGTGATCTCATAGCCTGCAGCTTAGTTCTAATGCAACTGTGCCATGTACTCTCTAATTGCTTTTTTGTTTCTGACATAGCTAAATGTTGTACAAATCATTTTATTCTTTCAACCTTTATGATATATCTATTCATATATATGTATACATATATAGATAGATATATACTTATATATACCTATGTATACATTCGTATATCTTATATGTCATATATATCTCTATGTATTCATATATGTATGAATATATAGAGAGAGAGAAAGGGAAAGGGCAAAGGCACAAAGGAAAAACTAAACTAACAAATCCATAAAAATACCTCCTCAAACAAACAAACAAAATTACTAAATATTTTGTTTAAACTCTATATAAGAAATGTGAAATTCTACCTTTTAAAGAAAATGTAAAGAAAATTTATTTTTAAAAGAAAAAATAGTTTTTGTTTAGAACTCTCATTCAAGTTATTTCTGTACTTTGAAAGTTACACCTAATTTACTACATTTAGCAAGATTGAAATAGTGTCTTATGTTTGGTGCATACATTTTTGGCAGGGTATGGGGGAGTACTTGACCGCTGAGCCACATTCCCAGCCCTATTTTCTATTTTATTTAGAGACATATTCTCACTGAGTTGCTTAGCACCTCCTGAATTGCTGAGGCTGGCTTGGAACTGCAGATTCTCCTGCCTCAGCCTCCCAAGCCATTGGCATTACAGGCATGAGCCAATGCACCCAGCCTGGTGCATACATTTTTGAGACTACCAAATTTACAAATTAAAACATTTTGTAACAAGAAATTGGTATTTTGTATCCATGTACCTAGCAGTATTAGCTTAAATATATTCTAATATGATTCACCAAAGGATGAAGTAATTTTCATTTTGGCTTTAAAAAAATAAAAATCATATTCCGAAGCTTATATGAATGGACTCATATTAATTGAAAATCTACACTCTAGATTTTGAAGATCTATATTTCCCATTTTTTCTTATTTTTTTAACAATTCTAATCATTACTTTTATTGATCCTATTGATGTGGAAAGCCACTATTATATTTTACCCTAGTGATTTGTTCTTTTTTCTCTCATTTCTCAGTTGATAGGAGTCTAGTACTAGAAATCGTTTTCTTGGTATAGTCCATTCTCCCATTCCAGTTTTATGACTACTCTAACAAAATGCCTAGAATTAGTATTCCCGTTATAGGTATGAAAATCTGGAAGCTTAAAAATGTCAATATCATCTCCAGGTGATATTGCTGTTGAGAGGCAGAGTCTGATTTGAAGCCAGGACTCTCTGACCTTGAACACTGTGCCTTAATCATGTTTTCTTCTCCCATTTGTTACATAGCTTTATGAGGTATTTGGAGATAATGGACACTTTACTGGGTCTTGATTCATAAGTTTCATTCCTGTATATCATGTGTCGGGGTGGCAGACCTGTAGAGAGATCTTTCGGTGTCTTCTAATCATGACTGGATATTTTCCACAGCCTGACACATTTGGACTAGCCAGATGTCACAAAGGAAAAACTTGGAAGTCATTCTTAATTCCTTAGCTACTGTGCTATATTTTGGAGACAAAATTTCTCCATTTTATACCTCCTTTACCCTCAACAAAATCTGTTCATCTATTGGGTAAATATTTGTCAAGGTTAGTTAACTGCCATATCTATGTGATTACTTCAGTGTTTCTGGTCGAATATCATCTCTCAGTCTCCACTGAACCACGTTCCTTTACTTGAAATTCTTTAGGATTTTCCAGGGAGCATATGCTTATTTAGCAATACACCATGTTCCTGAATGCTACAGAAATGTTCTTTTCTTCTCTGATTAACCATTATCTATTGCCAGCTCTTCTTTTACATTTCTTTACCTTCTGTTATGTTAAACTAAAAAACATGCTGGAAAGAGTTCTTATTCAAAATATTAACTTCTCATTTCTCAAGCAGAAAATTATGATTTAGTTGGTTGAAACTGCTCAGCAGTGATTTGTTTTGTAGTATATATTCCTGATTATAAAAAAATAAAATAAAATGCTCACTTTTCATAGCCCAAGCAAGTAGTATCAAGTATGATTGATGACTACAGCTTATTGATAAGTTAAAAGGCACAGTGACTCATACCTGTTATCCCAGAGGCTCAGGAGGCTGAGGCAGGAGGATTGAGAGTTCAAAGCCAGACTCAGCAAAAGCGAGGTCCTAAGCAACTCAGTGACACCCTGTCTCCAAATATAGTACAAAATAGGGCTGGGGATATGGCTCAGTGGTTGCATACCGCTGAGTTCAATCCCTGGTACCAAAAAAAAAAAGGAAAAGAAAAAAATTGGGGGGAGGACATTGATGAATAATAACGTGATTTTCTTTTGACTGTAAGATTGTCCCGATATAGGACACAAAAACAGGATACATAATATTTGCTTTCCTCGGTAATTTCTTTTTTCAGTATTTATGTTCCCACTTAAACTAATTTGTAAATGTAGTTGTTCAAAGGGATTCATGGAACTTTCACATTGTTAGTCTTTCCTATGAAATGTTTCATTTTTCTCTCTGATGTCTTGTTAATCAGTACTCCACTTTCTTAAGTCACTGTTTGATGAAACTTAATCTTTATTAATTAACACATATATAGTTTGAAAGATCTCTTGTTGATGCTCATTACCACAAGTAAAAACCATCCTTTTCAGGAGCTTTCCAGAAATAATAATTAAAAGAATGTCTATAAAGCATGAATTTCCATATGGGCATTAGGATGTTGAAAGGAAGCCTGAAGTGACCCTAAAATTGCATCTGAATAGCAGTCTAGTTTACTTGGTCAGAATATCCCCATAAGGAATATAAAGGTTCATTTATTTTTTCCTTAACTTGTAACCTTCTGGCTATCACAGGAATCAGCCTCTTATTTTTTAGAGTTCATTTAGATTTTGAAGAACCAGGTTTGTACTCTGTAAGATTATTTCCTTTCGCCCTTATAGGATGTTCAAAATACAAAGTAAATTATTGGCTATAGTAAAAACTAAAACTGAAAATATATACACATATAATAATAAGGGTAGTATTTCCATAAAGTGTTACGTAGTAAAATGACTAAATTAACATAATGCCTGTCAGAGTAGTATATGAACAAACAAAGATAGCGATTTCTGTCTGTATGAAAGTTTCTATGTAATATTATTTATTTGGCCTCCCGTCTCTTTATCCGTTCTTTTTTTTTCTTACCCGTAATATGGATATTTTTCCAGGACAAGTCATAATGTCTTGGTATTTTATAAAACCTGTGCACTATGTGATAATTCAGTGATGTGCAGAGACTTTCAATGAAAATAAAACCACCGTTGGCTTTTCACAGTGACAAAACTTAATAATCACTTATTATTGCTAATGGATGAAGAATATAATATTAATTTTACAGTTATTTGTAAGTTAAAACAGTGAACTGTTCATTGGTATCTATTTACCAAAATTACTTTTAATATTGAGATCAATGCTCTATAAGTAGCATGTCAAGAATTGAGTTACAATAGCTAAAATCAAGTAGCATGATATTTATCCAGGAGCTGTTTCCCATGGAAATGTTTTTTGTTTCTCCCTGTTTCTTCTTTCATTGGGAATTTCGTCTAGCTTTAATTATTAAAATAAAACAACAACCACCACAACAAAAAATTAGCCAAACAAACAACAACAAAAACAAAAAAGAACAGAACTGCATGAGAACAACCTTTAAAAAATGTTCTTTTTCACTTTTTAAAAAATATTAGGTAGAGAGTCTATCTTGTTTTCATTACTCTGCAGTAACATAGGCCCGGGCTTATTTTCAGCACTTTGCTCATTCAGTGGTAGAATTCTGGTGATGATGTTGGCAATATGATTCTTTTGTATGTGGCTTTTACAAAATTTAAAGGGCTGTACTTCACTTTGGGCAATCTGCCATTAGTCAAATTTATTGAATAAACTTGCAAGGTCAGCAATCACTAAAAGCACATGCAGACAAAATTAGTTGGTGCTGCTGCTTCTTGGAGAAAACGCAAATAAATTGGCCTATAACTACCTCTTTGAGAGTTCAGACTAACAACTATAAAAAATCCATAATACAGAGGAAAAGACTAAATATATTCACTCAGCTAAAAAGTTTGTCTGAGACTCATATAGACAGATCATCTTAATAAGCTGAAAGACTTTCAAAAAGGTCTTATACATTTATGTTTATTCATTTCAAAACCTGACAAGAAAACACTTTTCTAACTATGAAAAATTTTAAAAAATGAAGTTATACTCTATCTATATTTTAATAAAATAAGAAAGGTATTTAATGGTCCTTATAAATATTTATAAATTCTTTAATTAACTCTGATTTCCTTTGTAATTAAGAATTATCTATTCTGTACTTCCAACTTTCTCTCTTAATTCTTCATCATTAGGAGAATCCACCAAGTCTACTGCATAAGATTGGGAAAGTCTCCAAATTTTATAGCTGTCTTCTATCTTGAAGCCAAAACATTTTATGAGTCTCATGGTTCTAATGTTCTTAACTCAGTTGAGTGTCTGAGCATTTTAGATGAGAGACATTTTTATCACTTTGACAAAAATGGCATCTTTAATTTTAATGGCTTCATCAAAAATTGATCCACTATGTTGTTTTTGCAAGGGCTTTTAAAAATGAACTTACTAACCAACAATTTTAAACATCCAGCTATTTGAACTTCAAAACTCCTCTCAGCACAAAACATGAATTAACTCTTTATTTGCATATGACATGCTTTAAAAACAAATCAGAATTGTAATCTGAAAACCAGAACTAGATTTCCCAACAGTAAGTTTGCTTTTGCAATTAATCAATCATTTCAACTAAACCATCAAGACATTTATTACCTATTTTCCATTTTTAACAGTAACATTTGCCTATGAGATACAGAAAGAACTGTTAGAGTAACAACTTTTGAATTTCTATAATATTTTTTACCATTGTTAAATAACATTTGAACATAACTTCATGTCTTAAATACCTCCATAGATTATATGATTTTTTTTAATTGGAAAACATTTTAAATTGATGCATCTCTACTTTTAACTCAATAAGTTCAAGTTAATGTGTTCACTAATTATAACCCTCATTATTTAAAGACTTCAATCTAAACATTTGGAAGTGATCTCAGAGTATTAAATATTTTAAAATATCTCTGATTATTAGGGAAAATTTAAGAAAGTAACATACCATTGTCAATTAAGAAAAGAATAATTCTCTTAAATATACAATTTTAAGTATTGGTTTTAAAAATTCTAATTGCTGAAATCAAAGCATATATAAACTATGGTTTAAAATATGAGAATTAATCACTTTTGTAAAACTCTTGTTTTTATTGTTCAAAATTCTATCTCCTTTAATTGAACATAAGTTTATATAAGGAAATAAACATTATAGTTTATCTTCTAAGTAAGCAGTATTCATCATCATATAATAATAGAAATAAAATCATAGAAAACAATAGACTATTTTTAAATGGGATTATCTTCTGATATTTATCTTCTATTGAAAAAATGGTATGAAATAGTCATAAAATCTATTAAAAATAAATAAAAGTCCCTTTTGCTCATCACTACTTCAGTAAATATTGAACATAATAATATATCTTTCTTCCTTCACTTCCTTGAATATATTCAAATTTCTTTTAGCAAAACTGCTAAAAATGCACTTTTTAATCTATATTCATGGAACTCCTTACTGAATTTAGACTAGACTGGTAAATAGACAATCCATAGACTCTGTAAAAAAAATGGTCATGTAGACAGAAAAATGCCACAATGTCATGAACATTGTTTCATATTAGGCAAAGTTTAAAATATGATTGAACATTTTTAGGAGTCAGTAAAGAATTATCAGAAGAAATACACTTTGAATACAGTTTGAATGTAAACTTGATATAAATAGTAGTAGTATGACAATGACATAGATAATATTTTGTGATTGTTTTAAAAACATTGCATAACAAATGTTTAATAACAAAAATTTCATTTTGAATGACTACATAAAGTTCTAGTCATCTCTAGTTTACATAATAAAGGAAGTCAGTGCAATAAAACATTGGTTTATTTGAAAAGACTAACAAAATCAACAAACCTTTACCTAGATGGATGAAGAGAAAAAGAGAAAGTATAAATTGCTATAATCAAAAAATGAAATTAGAAAAGTTATTAGTGATTTTACAGAAATAAAAGGAATATAATTGTATGCAATGAATAATTTTACATCTATAAGATGGATAAAATACCAAAATGTATAAATTATTAGAAACATAAAAACCTACCATAAAACTTTGAAGGAAAACTCTTAATAGAACTATTAGTAGTAAGGGGATTTAGAAAGGAACAAAAAATTCCCCAACAAAGAAGAGCCCTGGATGTGATGGCTTCGATGGTGAATCTTACCAAACATTTATAGAACAAACACTGATATCAAAATTTCAGAATCTGAAATGGGAAGAAAATATCCTTAATTTCCTCTAGGATAATGGCATTACTTTGATACTAAAGTAATGATACAGGTAAAAAACAAACAAAAAACCCCAAAATAACACACATTATAGGTCATTTTATGTCTTATAAACATTGATGCAAAAATTCTCAACATAAGCTAACAAACTGAATTCAACAGCATATTAAAATTATTGCATACTATGATCAAGTGAGATATATTCCTAAAATGAAAATTTGCTTCTATATTGAAAATTCATCAATGAATATATCCCATAAACATAATGAAGGGAAAAAATACATAATTGCTTCAACTTATATTGAAAAAGAATCAACAAAATTCACAAACAAACTCAACAAACTAGGAATGAATATACTAGCCATATATAAAAACAAAACAAGACAGAATAAAGCACAAAGTTCAATGGTGAAAGACTGAATGCTTAATATCATGCTAGAACTGCTTGCTAAAGCAATTGGGCAAGAAAGAGAAATGAAGGCATCCAAATTGAAAGGAGGAAGTAAAATTTCCTATTTTCAGATGAAATGAGCTTATTTGCCAAAAATTCTAAAGATAACAAAAACTTCCATTAGAATCAATAAATAAATTCAGCAAAGTAGGATGATGCAAAGTTCACCTACAAAGCGCATTTTCATACACACTAACAATGAAAATCTGAACAAAAATTAAGAAAAAATTCCCTTTACAGTAGTATAAAAAGAAACAAATACTTATAAATTGTCAAGGAGGCAAAAGACTTAAGCAGAAATAATTATGTTTCTGAAATGAATTAAAGAAGACATAATAAAAGGATAGACTTCCCATGTTCATGATTGGATGACTTAATGCTTATAAAATGCACATATTATTCAAGGTAATGTATAAATTCCTTGAAATTTCAATCAAAACCTCAAAGGCTTTCTTTCAAAATAATAATAATGTAATTATAATATAATATAATAATAACAATAATAATTATAATAAAACATTTAAAACCTATATGGAATCTCATGTAACCTTATTAGCCAAAACATCTTGAACAAGAACACACTAGAGGATTTATATTTTTTAAAATTCACTACAAAACTACATAATAATCAAGAGTGCATACTGGCATAAAGACAGACATATAGAATAGAAGAATAGAACAGAAAGCCCAGAAAATACTCTCTACAAATCTGGTAAAATGATTTTTGCTAATGAAAGTGTGCCATTATATGACATCATATAACAAATATTAACTGAAAATGGGTCAAGGACCCAAATGTAAGACCTAACATTATAAATCTCTTAGAAGGAACATAAGACAAAGCTTCAAGACATTATATTTATCAGTGTTTTTTTGACTATGATGCTAAAGGCATAGTCATCAAAAGAACAAACAGACAAGCTAGACTTCATGAAAATGTTTATAAGAGCATTGAAAAATATTCCTAACAGATTAAAAAGAAACTTGCAACATAAGCAAAAATATTTGCAAAATTTATACCTGATATGTGATTAATATTTAGAATGTGTAGAGCACTCTTAAAACTTAAAAACTAAAGGAAGATATCTATGTAAAAACAGACTTAGAAGATATACAAATAAATGGTAATCAAAAAAGATGCCCAGAATTTCTTACTGTAGAAATAAAGATCAAAACTATTAGGAGATACTACCTCATGACCATTAGGATAGCTACTATCAAAAGAAAAAATACATAAAAAATATCAAGCATTGGAGAGGATGGGGAGAAATTTGAAACCCTAAGCATTGCTGATAGGCTGGTGGGAATGAAAAGTAGTATATCCATTGTAGAAATTAGTACAGTGGTTTCTCAGAGAAGCTAAAAAGTGGAATTATCTTATGATTCAAAAAGTGTACTTTGATTGTAGAAGTGCAAAGAATAAAAAGAAAAGAAATCAGGATATTGAAGGAGTTGTTTTTCATCCATGTTTATAATAGCATTATTCACAAAGCTAAAAACTAGAACCAATCCATGTTCATCAACAGATGAATGGGTAAGTAAAATGTAGTGTATATCCACACAATGGGATATTTAGCCTCATAAAGGAAGGAAAGACTTACATATGCTGCAGTGTGTATGAATTTTGAGTACATTATGTAAATGTACTCATTAAGCCAGTTTAGAAAAA
The DNA here is from genome assembly GCF_045843805.1 of Urocitellus parryii. Lineage (NCBI taxonomy): Eukaryota > Metazoa > Chordata > Mammalia > Rodentia > Sciuridae > Urocitellus > Urocitellus parryii. The sequence continues at coordinate 52,939,990 of NC_135536.1, forward strand.
GACAACTATGATTCCACTTGTATGAAGGACTTAGAGTAGTCACAATAACAGATAAACAATAGACTGGCGGTTGCTAGGAGCTGGAGAGATGGAAGAAGAAAAGGGAGTTTTTATTTAAATTCTGTGAGATGAAGAATATTAGAGATGGATGGAAATGATGGGTACATGACAATATGATAGTACTTGAAACCACTAATTTATATACTTATAAACTGTATGATAGCAAATTTTATGTGTATTTTACCACAATTCTATACATTGGGAGAAAAATCTATATGGTTTAGAGTGCATATACCTTAGGGTATGAGAGTGGTGAAAGCCATATGCTTATGAATTTTGTAAAACATACTGGGCTTCTATACATGGCACATAATTTGATTTGCATTTTCAAAAGATAACCATCATGGTAATGGAAAAAATGAAAGTATGGAGGATATGTTTTCTTATGATAAGACTAGAGCATGATTTTCTATTATGAAGCTGTTATATAAATGCAGGGGAGAGTGAAATATTGGCATATGACAAAGATGGAGAGTAGTGAGAACATACAGAAAAGAGAATATTAAAAATATTGAATCAACAGAACTTTGATTAGATGAAGTTTTTTTCCACCTAATATTGAATTTTATTGCCACTAAATTATTGCATAATTAAGAGTAGGATTTCTAGGCACCATATTGGAAACTGTAATTCCAAAGACATAGAAGACTCAGGCAGGAGGATCACAAGTTCAAGGCCACCCTCAGCAACTAACCAAATCCCTAAGCAACTTGGTGACTGTTGTCTCAAATAAAAACTGCTGGGGATGTAGCTCAATGGTAAAGCATCACTGGGTTCAATCCATGGTACCTTCCTAATACAGTTCCTGATTCATGTTGGAAAACCAGCACATCTTTAATAAAACCTCAAAAAATATAATTTTAAGTCAATAATGATAGGATGAGTAACTTCAAGCTGTATCTCTACATTTTATTTGTGTATTAAAACATTTTCTGTTTGGTTCATCTATTTTTGATACGTTGAGATAAATTTAAACATATGCATTGCACTTATATCCAAAATAAATGAGTAAAACATGTATAAATGATTTAATATGGCTCCTATGAATTACACTTCCATTTTATTTCTTATTACTCACATCCTTTAAATGCTGTAATGCCTTTAAAATGCTAAAGACATCCTTTATAATGTCTTTCTTGACATCGTGACTTGGTTGAAATTTCTTGTGCCTGAGTAACTTTTTGTATAAATTTTAAAAAATGGAGTTGAGTGGCAAGAGACTCACAAAAAGTCAGAGATTCTGCATTCTATTCTTTTACCTGCCACCCCACAGTGGCATGACCTTGTGGAAGTGATTGATGATCTCTGAGCCTCAGAAATGAAAGCAAATGATAACTGCTCTACCTGCTTTGCAAGAATATTTTGAAGGTCACACTGAAAAATATGTATGAAAAAACTCTGAAAATGGTGAAGTACATATATAAAATAACAAAATTGAATTTTTATTTTATTCTGATCCCAGTTACCACCTATGCAGAACAATTTGGCTAATGCATGTCATCACTCTAAAGAAGAAAACCAAATTGTGCTGTTGCTCAGAAAGTTAAAAGATCATTGTGTTAAGAGCACTTAAAGTAGAATTCAGATACAAACATATTTAGAAAAGTTTATAAAAGAAGTTGCAGTGACCTTGGTCAAACATCAAAATCACAAATAGGAACATATTGAAAAAATAATTAAAAGCATACATATGAATTCCTTCAAGGTACATGCCAGCAAATGAAATACATTTTCTTATTTAGATTTATTTATAAAAAGGTTACATTACAATTCAGTGGCAATACATACCTATAATCAGTTTATATCATCATTTGGAAAAGATCTCTCTAAGCAGATCCACACTATAAAGCTGCAGAGAAGTCAGTTTGCCTTTGGACAAGATACAGTCTAGATCTGGGCTCCTTAGTGTAGGTGCAGGACCTTACCATTAGACAGGATCTTCACGGCCATTCTCTTTCAATCTTGGATGCTACAGGAGAATGTCCTCTTTGATGCCCATAGAGAATGGATTATCAGCAAACAATGGACTTGGTGTTCCCAAAGCTGTCTTTACTAATACTGTAACAATAAATCATTATGCATATTTAGAGCAACTTTTGGATATAATTCATGTTTCATACAATTCACCCATTTAAAAGTACAATTCACTCAATTAAAACTACAATTCAACGCTTCTCAGTTTGCTCACAGACCAGTACAACTATTATTAGAGCCAATTTTAGAATATTATCATTACACAAAGCAGTAAAGTCTACCATAACTGGTCATTCCTATTCCTTTTCCAACTCTCTATTTCCTCCTACCCCTCTGTATCTGGTCAGTTACATCATTTTTCTGTCTCTACATACATGCCTTTTATGGACTTTATTTGAATATTTCTCTTATCTAACTGTAATTATATATGCTTTCACTAACATCTTCCCATTCCGTCTAACCATCCAAGCTTCTGGCAACCACTGTTGTTTTTTTTTTTCTCAACTTCTATGAGATTGATGTTTTAAAATTCCACATGAGTGACATTACACAATATTTGTCTTTCTGTGCCTAACTTACTTTAATCAATAAAATGTTCAGTAGAATCCCAGTCCAATTCTTATCTTTCACTTCAAATCATGCTATCTTTAGTATTTCTCTCATCTCCTAAAATTATATTTGAAGAATTTTGCTCTTATCTTAAAATTTCTATTTTTTTCAATTGCAATGATTGGGATTAGCCATACTTTGTGTGTGTCTCCAGGCATGATTTTCTAGAGTTCAGAATTAGATACTCTGGATTTCAGATGTGGTTTGATCAGGATCAAATAATTTATTACAACTATTGAACTTGTTGTTATGTTTTTTGGATATTTTTTATTAATGAATGCTGATATTGCAATTCTGAAAATGTTGACCTATAAGGATCATGGAGATAATTAATCCCTTACGTGTATTTTGTATAAACTGCTTTTTACAAAGTATCACTCACCTACATTTTAATAGTTAATTTTGTGATTCTAATGTCTTTACCTTTGGCTTTATTATATTTCATTGTGACAGTCATGGCCCATCCATTAAACCTACAGAGACATTTTTACATCCCCATTTTGTGTCAGTCACAGATTCACAGATTTAATAAGCACTGTTTCTTATGTCCTTTCTGAAGTCAGTGCTAAAATGCTGTACAAGAAAAGATCAAGGACAGCATATTACCATCTAAAGAAATAATCTATTTGAAAGTGCTTCATAAACCCTATTTTATTTTCATCTTTAGTTCTGCATCTTTCCTTCTGTCTTTTACATATAACACTTTTGAATGTGATCTCATGGAGAATTCCTATGTAACCGTATTCATGGTTAATTTAAGTATTTTCCCAGGGGCTTCTGTCTTCAAAATTATTTCTAGTTGCATAATATGTGTTCACGTGTAGAAAATTCAACACTTTTGTGTCATTTTATCTTTTAAAAGTTTTATCCTCAAGAAGCAACTTCTCCAAAATCTTTAGTATTTGATTTTCTTCATTTGCACTTAACCTTTATGCTTCTTGATTGTTGTAGGTTGGTAGGTTTGCTAAATGCTGTAGGACACTCAGTTATCCATATGATGTTCCTGCTTTTCAAAGAGCTTATAGGCCAATAAGAAATCTAAAGCACATGATATACATTTGAATGATATTTTAAAGCATGGCATCTCCCAATTCTAAACTCTTAGCTATTCCCTATCATAAATTCAATTTTAAATACTCTCTAACACCCCTAATGCACTTCTTGTGCTTCTAGAATCTCCACACCCACATTGCCTTTCAACATATTTGCAGTAGTTCCAAACTTCCATATTCCTTGTGGTTCTCAGTATGTCTAAGATTGTTCCAAAATCTCAGTTTAACCCATTAGGAATCTGATTTTCAATTACCCAACAGTTGTCAACTACTTACAGCCTCATATTTAACCCATTGACTTTGATTTATTTGCACTAATGTTCTTATAGTAACTATTTGCATGCATATGCCCCTGCCATGTGTATGTGTATGAATACAGATTAATATATATCTATTTGTGTATAGATAGGAAGATAATGTGTATGTATATATATACCTATATTAAAATATTCTGTATTTTTATGATGTTCTGATACTCATATAGGTGTATGTACTAGAAGTATCTACTTTATGTGTGTGTGTGTGTGTGTGTGTGTGTGTGTGTGTATGTGTGTGTGTTAGGTAAATCTGTGTAGGAGTTCAATTTAATTATACCATACATTGATTTATTTGGATTTATGAATTTTAAATAAATTTATTAATCAATGAAATTCATTAAGCCTTTCAAAACGAGCTGAAAATAATGAATTGAAAATTAAAAAAAAATAACCATCCTGATAAAAACACACAGAAGGATTCTAATTCACCCCACTAAACATTTTATCCCACTCACACTTTCTCCCAGTTTCCAAGCACCAACAATTCACTATTTATTTTATTTTTTTGTATAACAATAGGAAATGTACTAGACAAGAATCTGTTGAGACTTGACACCAGTACAGTCAAGCACTCAGTACTTGGTCCCTTTAACATAATGCAAACCAAGTGCAAACCATGATCCCTTCCCTCACAGTGAAGTGCTCTGCTACCCAAATCAAGGAGCAATTTAGTACTTTGCATTGATTAATGGAGTTAAATTTTTATACTTTTTCTTTGGGACACACTATATTTCAGATTTGGTTTGATAAATACTCAGTGATTCCCTGCAACTATTCAACTTTTTTTGTTTTGGATTCTTTTTATTTTATTTTTTTTTAGTAGAGTGTTAAAATTCTGATACTATTGACCATTAAGATTCACCCTAGATCTCATAATGCAATATGTAGATTTTCCTGGAGTTGTGAGAAATATTATTTCTCACAACTATATAGGGAGTTCCTATATAGTCTATACTTAGTTTCTTCCTAATGTCTGTAATTTTTAATATTGTAAGAATTTGCTCATATATTACTTGTATAATGAATATTAATAAGCAAATTGGGCATGGACTTTCTACTCTGTATATTAAGATTGATTTGGATTCTAAAAATTTACACACATCAGAATTTTAATTAAAGGACACAACGTTGTATATGTGTTTTGAAATTTATTTAGATGTATTTTTTTTAAAGATAGAGAGAGGAGAGAGAATTTTTTTATATTTATTTTTCAGTTTTTGGTGGACACAACATCTTTATTTTTTTTTCTATGTGGTGCTGAGGATCTAACCTACTGCCCTGCACATGCAAGGCAAGTGCGTTACTGCTTGAGCCACATCCCCAACCCCAGATGTATTCTTTAAAATTAATATCTTTAGAGAATATATTATATTAAGGTATCTTCATAAAATCATTTCTGATTACATATATAAGTGGTGAAGTTGTGAGAGAGGAAAAGGGGAGATGGAAGTCAGGAAGGGAGAAAGAAAACTGGTAAAAAGAAAAGAAGGATTAAAGTGGAAAAGAAGGAAACACTGAATGGAGATATGTCTAGTTAAAATGACTATGGCATCAATAAGCACTCACTGATGTTCTCTTGTAATTGAAAAGTATCATTACCAAGAAGATAAACTGACATGCATGTTTGTGTGACCATCGTGTCTATTAGTGACTTTTGCCAAATTGCTAAGAGTAATAAGAACATTGTATTTTTTTTTCTCTGAATTCAAAGGAACAGGGCAGGACTGACATATTGTTAGAGTAGACTATGAACTAGCCAAGGAAGGTCCAAGGACCACTGGTGCTTCTAACTCATCAAGGGATGAAGATGTGATAGTCAAAACTGTTTTTTTTTAAGGAAAAAAATATTTCCAGAACTTTGAATTTGAAAAAAATATTCCAAGAAAACATTTATCACAGTAAATTTAAATTGTGAAAGAATTATAATTTGAAACATTCTATTACTATGATCAACAACATTGGCTAAAATGCTGGTGGTACAAGTAAGAATTCATCATTGGCCCTGTAGTCTTCATAGGGCCCTTATTTTTCATTTTTATTTATTATTATATGAATTTTATATCCACTTTATAGTAAAAGAATTTTTAAAGTCAAATTGTGATAAGACATTTTGTTTACTCACAAAAATCAGTTATTATCTTTGGGTCTTTTTTTTGCAATGAAAATCCATTATTTTAAGCTATCATTGTGAAATTTAATGAATGTGTTAATTCTTCTAAACCAATGCAAATCAATCATCAACTCCAGCTACCATCTATCCTTACACTCCACAAAAAGCCCTTCACCTTGGATAGTAGTTTACTGAAATGCAGCATCATTTGAAGTTACTTTCTGTGAGTTGCTAACGGGAAATTACAAATGCAGTAATAAAATTTTTAGGTCACCAAGATTTATGTTTTATTTAACTGCTGAACTCTTGCTATTAGAGGAAAGGAATGATTAGTTGTTCTCATTTTCAATGTGACATTTACATTAAGCAATAAATGCTCTAGTGGCGCATTAATTTATTTGTCATATGATCCTGGATGTGTGTAATAATTTGTAAACGTTTTCTTATAGCCAAGTGCATAGTACTACACTTTTATCCAGTAACACAAATGCATTTTCATATTCAATCAGTGTCTCTAATTTAATTTTTACAGTGGGTTTAGCAGTGCTAGTGGTGAGCAAGCATGTTTTAATTATGGTGTTTATATGAGTCTTTCTGAATATTTATGCTTCAAAAATCTCATTAATGTGAAATAACTTCCAATTTTATTCTGTTTCTGGTTCGAATTATTTTTTAAATTATTATCTTAATAAAATGACACTTATGTTATAGCCTCATTTTCGGAGTAGTCTTCTTAAGAGAATGACTAGATTTTTCTAAACATTATATTATTTTATGATTAATACAATATTATGATTACTATAATATTATGATTGAATGTATTGCAAAGAAAACATATGACTTAATTGTTAATATATTTCAAAACATCTGGTGTTTTCTTATCAGATATATCAAACATCTATATAAGGAAAGCATAATTTTTAATTAATTTCAACACAAGGTAAATATAAATGAAGATTAATATAGAATAATTCCCTCCGTGTTATTTATTTTGTACTACTAGGCATAATATAGAGAAGGATGAGTAATGACACCATTTGATCATAGTTTTTCAAAGGCTGTAGTTATATTAAATGTAGGGGTAATTAAGGTTACATTACTGTTGTCTTCAGGTATTTGAAGGATTTTCTTAGTTTTCAATGGGGTAAAATTTAAGACAGTTTTAGGGAGAATCTCCAAGCGAAAAAAAAATTTATGTGCCATGATCTGTATATTCAGATATGATGTATCTTGAAACAATGAAATCATTTTGTAATTTTTTTAATGTAAAGGAAGAAAGTGAGTAATGTGGTAATAGCTATGATTCCAAACCAGATCTACAAATCTTCAAAGGCCTGTCTTTGCTGATAATTGAGTCTGTTATCCATCTGCATTTTCAGAGAATTGATGAACACTTAACAAAGACATTAGAGAGAGTAAACAAGTACCATTGGGTGCAAGAGAGAGATTTTCACTTTTAAAGATTTTCCATAAAAACTTCCAATGTTTTGCCTGTTTCCTGAGTTCCTTCTGAGTTTAGCTTTGGCATTCAAGATAGTTGTTGGAAGAAGAATCCTGTTTCTTGGCTAATATCTGCCAAATTTTCTAAGACTGGAAGATGGCCACACAGCAAAAACTTGGAACTAAAATTTCATTAGAATTTCTTATGAGACATTTAATTTCAACATACTATTGAGAAGAAAAGGAAATCCTTACATAATAACATTGGAAAATTGTAGTACTATAATCACAAATCTATCTTGGGCATTGTGATTACCAATATATATGGACTTTACTGTAGAATTTGTATTAGTCAGCTTTTCATTATTACAGCAAAATATCTGAGGCAACCGACTTAATAAAGATAATTGATCTACTTAGCTCTGAAGATTCAAGTCCAAAATTGGGTGGCACCCTTGATTTTGGGCTCTTGGTGAGAGTGCCACATGGCAATGGCAGGAATGTGCATCAAAGTGAGCAATCATATCTTGAATTAGGAAGCAGAGAAAGAAAGAGGACAGGCTAGGGTCCCACAGTCCCCTTCAGAGCACGCCCCAGTAACCCAACAAAGCCCCACCACCTCCCAATCCTCCCAGGACTTTCCAAATACACTACCCTGGGTATCAAGCCTTTAACATGGATTTTTAGGGAACATGCATCCAAACCATATAAGAATTATCTATGGTTTTCTGAAGTCTTAACTTACATCATACTATATAAGGCTTTACATGGAGTTGAGATAGGTGAAAGCCCAGGTTTTGCCTGTTAGTAGCTATGTGACCTTGCCCTTTTCCCCCTGTTTTTGCTTTTTGTAGCATTGATGTTTGCCTCATTTGATTATTGGGAGGCTTAAAAAATATGTTTTTTTTTTTTAAATTTTCAGTGGTGATGGGGATTGAACCTAGGACCTTTCTCATGCAGGTTCTCTACCACTGAGCCATATCCCCAGCTCTAATGATTCTCAGGGGATATCTTGGAATATATGAGGCTACACATGTTCTGTGGTATTTGGCACATAGCAGGTTCTTAAATTTATTGCAGAAAGGAAAATGTTGTTCTCATTAATTAATGACTAAGTGGTATAAGCATACATAAAAAGAACTTTCTTGCAGGAATTGGAATTCAGGTGGAGTTGTAACCAGTGAAAAGTGCTTTTCACGCTAAAATGACAAGGGAATGCTTTTGATCAACAATATTTATTTTGATTGGATTAGGATAATATTTTAAAGCATTTATAATTTTCTTCCACAATTCAATAATATGAAACATAATTACAAAATTTAAATTTACTTTTTCTTTATATTATCACTTGACTTCAAGGAACATGAAAAGAGCTACAGAAACAATAATCATTTCTGACCTTCACGTTTTACTTCTAGGAAAGAATTATGCATGTACTCACATATAATTGTGCAAAATATATGTAGATGGAAATGGATTATATCATCTCTTTTATAAAAAAGAATCCAAGAAATGTTTATCTTTTTCAATTGGAGCACTTCATGAGCTGATTATGCTTATGGTATATTTATACTGATACATGTGAAATACTTCCAAAAGAATATTCTGAAATGTGAAATTGGTTCTGTATGAGAGAGATATCTTGCTTTGGAGGGAGACTTGATTTTGTAATTCTTGTATTTTTTTCATGGATATATGAATATCAAATTTAGTTAAAATATTTATGGAAGAAAGCAAATGAAAAGGAAAATAATATCCACATCAAATTGACTGTCATGTGATGGAGTTGAATTTGCATGTCTATATGTGACATGTCTTTGATACCTACCATTCTATAATGAAATCTTTCTTATATAGTAAATACAAATTTGCAAAAGAGATAACAATTCTTGACATGTCCACAGAAATAATTGAAATACATAGACTATAATTTACTATTTTTCATCCATATCATTAATATCTGCTTTAGTTTTTAACATTCATGAGAATTTCAGTATTAAATTAGGCAAAAGTTTTAGCTTTCCCTTTTAAATAAAATCCTAATAATTGTGTATCATAAGCTAATTGAATTATCCTCTTAAATTTAGATTTATGGGATTATTCATATATCTTTATAAATGGAAGCAACAGAAACAAAAACCTAGACTGAATTTGTTGATTTATCATCTCTTATGTATTTTATTGATATTCTTTGGAAGTATATTATTCCTAATTTTCACTTCTTCGGTAAAATAGCACAACCTAAGTAAAATTAAAAGGCTTTTATTCAGTTTTAGAATTTTTTTTTAAATTCAGGCTATTTCTGCATTAAAAATATCAGGGTTTGAGGGGCTAAGGATATAGCTTATTTGGAAGAGTGCCTGCCTGGCATGTCCAAGGCCCTAGGTTCAATCCCAATCACCAAAAAAAAAAAAAAAAAAAAAAAAAAAAAAAAAAAAAAAAAAAAAAATTCAGGGTTTGAATATCAGTTGGTGCTATCATAGAGACTTTAGCATAAAGAAAGTTAAACATTGCATCCCATAGAGTCAGGTCAATTATTTTTTCAGAAAGCAGTAGCAATTTGTAACTTCAAACATGAAATTCAAGTACAAAATTTAGCTTTAAATTTAGTGAATTTGACATTCATGTTTGTGTATTTTCTCCATAAAAACCTGTGTGCCACAGAATGATTTTCTCTGTTGAATAAAATAAAGGCAACACAATCTAAGATTATCAGCTCTATGAGGGTAGGACTCTGTCAATCTGACTGTTGTATGCCCTCAGTCAAGTAGTGGGTGACAAATAGTGAGTGATGATTAAATATGTGTTGATTTATGTTTTAACTTTAGACTGCATGGTGAATGGATTTAAATATTGAGAAAATTAAATTGTGTAACTTGTGTTTATGTAAATCACCTTCAATTTAAGATAAGACTATTTCTTCTGAAGATGAAAAGCAAAATATTGACATGTTTATTGAAACCAGAGCACATTGCACCTTCTACCAGGAAGCCTTTTTATCCAAACCTATTTGAATTCTGTTTAGTGATAGTCCTGATACAGTTTGAGATTGATCATGAGTTAACAACCACGTTATATTTTAAGATATTTCATAAGAATTTTTTGACACGATTTTTTTGTGCTTGCCTCCTCTGAAGAATACCCGTAACCATTCAGCCAGGTGTTGAGAAGATCCATAGTAGCCGACTACCCTTCCCTGTGACACCACCTAAGAATCAGCCTTGGAGATGCTTTCACCCTGTCCGTCTTCTGCAGCAGCCAAGCAGAGTGCTGACTCCTTCACAGCAGTGAGGAACTCTTCAGGCTCCAGAAGTAAGTTCATTGCCTTCAGTTTGATCGTTGCCAGGAGGTAGAAAAACCCCAGTGGGATAGCTAGAAATCCTGCAAACTAAGATATATATATCTTCTCCTCCTCCCCAGCTCCCTCCTATTTGAATACTGTTTAGTAATAGTCCTCATACAGTTTGAGATTGATCATGAGTTAACAACCACGTTATATTTCAAGATATTTTCTTCTTCCTCTTTTCCTCTCCCCCTCCTCTTCCTCTTCCTCCTCTTACTTCTCTTCCACCTCCTCCTGGAAGTACTACTTTCTGGAGGTAAAAAAAAAACAAAAAACCAAAAACAACCTTCCACTTTTTATGTCAATTACCTATATTCTTCTAGAATTTTCTGATTTTTTTTCAGAATTGTATTTCACATGCATTATAATTTAGATGTGCAACCTGGAGGCATAGACAAGGGAAAAATTAAGATAATTTTTGATACAACACTCAATCACTCTGAATCCATTTACTTATTGACTAGGTTAGTTATTTGGCTAATGAGTTACAAAAGTGGGAAGAAATTCCTGGTCTTTTGATTTTTAAAAATTGAATTCTCTTTCAATGACTTTGATGCCCAGTGCTAAACAGAGAGTAATGGTTTGGTGCTAGTAAAAACATGTTCCCTATCTGATTGGTTTATTGAATGACATGGTCTTTTTTTCATTCAGTTTATGGCAGTTTATAAATATGCATACTGAAAATCTAAAGAAAAGGAAGATCACTTGTAGGAAAATGGATTAAAATCAGATTCGAAGTGTCTGCAAAATGCATAATAAACTGCATATAACTGCAATACACATTCCCAGCTGTAGATTCATCTTTGAATTTCCTAAGTTCTATATAATGCAAATGTACTAATTCTAAGATTGATTATAGGATAATAAAGACAATGTCTCAATATTTCCTAGTCTATACTTAGAACCTATTGTTTGTCATTTTTTCTGGTTTACCTGGCTTGAATTTGGGATTTCCCCCAATTTGATATAAGCATTTCTTATTGTTCTTGGGAATATATTTGTATCACAGTGTCACCCTATAGTAAGTGATTATGGTTGTGTTTTTATAGAGTGCAAATGTTTAATATAACTTTGATTATCTATCAGAGATTGAATATTTAGCAACTGAATTTTTCTTGAAAGATATAAGGAGGAGATATTTAATAACCTTAGTTATATTTTGCAATGTATAGGATGCAAGTATGCCTTCAAAAGAAATATATGTCATTAAAGTAACAAAGATGACTTTGTTAAAATTTATTTCTGAATCATAATGCTTCTAATTACGTAAGGTTAAAATAGGCAGTCAGTATATTGTTGCTGGTGTGTTCAAAGTCATGTGGGAGGACTACTACTTTTAAGATGTAAAAACAGTTTATCTAGGTTAGGTTGAGGTTAATATTTTATAACTGTAACTGCAGCATAAATTGACGAGTCTAAAAATGCAGAAGACAAATTACAAATCATTATTTTAGTGTAGCTTTTTTGTATACATATTTTATTAGCTGGTCTGCCTTTTGTACATGATTTATTCATTTATCTTAAGATTTGCTTTCGATGTTCTACTCCTTGAACTTTTTATTAAATGAAGCAACATGAGGAAGATATTCTAGATTTGGGTCTTTTTATAAATTAATTAGTCTATATATAATTTTCCAGTGTTAAGACTATCATTTCTAAATAAAAGATTCTGATTTTAGGAAAGTTGGTGACGATATTTACTGACATAGTTTTCTTAGAGTAAGTCATAAAAAAAGAGAATTCAAACATATTTTCATTTTCTAACAGCTACAATAAGGCCAAAGGATTTACTGAATTAACTTTGCAATAGAAAGCTAAACAAATAATTCATATATTGAAAACAATGCTCCCAAGTTAATGCTTGATTAAATTATTATTATTATTATTTTAAAATTACAAGTCTATTAGTCTGTGGAAGTAGAACTTCATTTTCTCTATTTTTTTTAAGAGTAACATTAGGCTGAAAGTCTTACACAGAATTAATCACCCTAAAAGAAGAGAATGTAAATACATCCCTAATTACGTTCCTCAAATTTCAGATAGCTCATTGAAGATTCGTAGCACATCCATTAAAATTGCTTTAAAAATAAATGGAAAACTAGGAACTTTCTTAGAGTGAAATAGTGAACGCAGATATAGCAGTAAAATAATATGGCAGTAGACTAGCCATTTGTGATTAAGTCAGGACAGCTGAAGTGGTAGTGGTGGTTGGTATTATGGTGATTTTTCTCACTGTGGTATTTTCAATTAGTCTTGGCTAGAAAAACATATTTTTGTCTGTTTCTGATGTTCTCACTTTTTCATTTGACAAAAGCACTGGTAAATTAAAAAAAAATAATTAAAACCAATACGTGATGTCTGTGCATAAATGCAAATGCACCTGTGTGTATCAATTGTGTAAGTACATGCATATGCACAAATGTATGTGAAAGAAATTAAGTATACACACAAGCGGCATTTATAAGAACTCTGCATAGCTAACATGCCTTCTAAATATCAAGATACCCTTAATGACATTAAAATGTTTTTTTTTTCTGAAACAAACTTCCCTTTATGACTTATAAATCTCACCACTGATACTGACAATGGTCTAACTAATAACATGACTAGTCAGCATATTATCATTTGATAATGCCTATAACTCTGATAAATCAATACTATTTTATTTTATTTTCATACCAACTTTATGAAGGACTTTAATTTGTGTATTTAATCTGTTTAACTAGATACATATTTTTTCTTGTTTAATATCTATTAAATTCTTGAAATCCTTCCAGAATACATGAGCCACAATAGACAGAAAATCAGGATCCTTGATAGGACAGAATAAGTATGCTGTGAATGCTTATCTGGTTACATCAATTGGGTATCAATTAGTTTCAATAATACTAAAATGTAGAGCAAAGTAGAAACACATTGAATTATGAAGGGTTGACTATAAAAAGAAAAAAAAAGTTTACAAATTCTCAAAGCAAATTTTAAAAATGACACTACAAAATAATGTATTCACTAAAAACTTGCCAGTCAATATACCAAATTGATGTACCTAATTACTCATGTTTTAAATTTAATTTATCACAAATTACTCTCTCAGTTGTCTCTACAAATATATGCTTTTTATGTTCCAGAGCTCAGTAAATGACATCACAGTATTTCAGAAAAAATAGAATCATCTTGTCACCTTCTGTCTCCTTCATTTCACAAATTTAATCCATCACCAAATCTGGAAAGATTTACCTACCAGAAACAAAGCAGAACAAAATAAATTCTTGATCTCTTTACTTCATCCCCCCCCCCTTTTTTTTCCAGTTTCACAATCAGTTCCCTGGTCCCAGCTGCTGGAATTTTTCTCCTAGACTACTCTAGAAGCCTTTTAAATTATCTACTCATATCCAGTAAGGAGCCTATTCCCTCTGCCCTTGCTTAGATAGACAGAGAGAGCTTTGGAGAATACAAATTGAGATGTCAAATTGTCTCTAAGAAACATTTCTTCTAGGGAAAAAAATAATAAAAGGCAAAACAAAGACAAATTCTTTCTCCTGGCTTCCAGTACTCAGTGTGATTTAGCACTTCTCTCAATGCCCACAGGTCATTCCATATCCTGCTCCCCTCCCTTCCTGCAGTTTAGCCACCAAGCCTTTCAGCCCATCTCCCCAGCATATGGCTTCCCACCAGTGTCTTTGAACTTGTTTCTTCCTACTTGGAGTTCACTTCTTCTATTATCCCATCTCAATAGATATTTCCTGAGGGAAACTTTTCCTGATAAGCTAGACCTTATTTTTTTTTCTCCTATTTATATGGTCACATGACCCCATATTACAGCATTTCATCAAAATTTTATTCTTCTTTGTAGTTTTCTGATTAATGTTGTCTTACCCAGATTGTAAGCACTAGAAGTTCAAGATCCTTGTCAACTTGCTCAATATTAAATACCCTTTTAATTATTTTGGTATCATAAACACAGACATAGAGTATTCCTTTCTCTCTCTGTTCCTCTGCTCTGTCTCTGTTTTCTCTGAGTTCTGGGGTGAGGGAAATCACAACCATTCTTCTGGGGTATAAAGGAGAGAATTTATACTGAACAGGAAATGTTGCCACTGGAAAATTACTAAGTTTAGTCTTTTAGGAAATCAATCTCTCTCTCTCTCTCTCTCTCTCTCTCTCTCTCTCTCTCTCTCTCTCTCTCGACTTACTGGAAATTTATCAGGATGGTTCTCCAAAATCTGTTATGGCTTTTGTTATAAAGTTCCAGAAACTGATTTTACTGACAAAAGTCAAACCTCTGTATTTCAAGAACTAATGGCATAGCAAGTAGTGGTATGAATTTATTTTATGTCTAAATTGATGATATTGAATGTTAAATCTGAATGTTCAAATGTTTAAGTATGAATGTTACATCCAAAGCATTGGTTGTTGCAATACAAGAAACTTCTCTCAAGCAAACTATGAACATTCTTTTGCTTTATTTTTACAGAAAATATTCTAAAGCTATCACCTAGAGAAGAATCCTTAAGTATTTACTATTGATACGATCATTTTTTTTTTCTATTGTATGAGTTTGATTCTGCTGTATTTAAGGGTAACAATTTGTAGTGACAGACTCGTTTTCCAGTGCCCTTGTACTGATAGGTTTACCCTAAACCTTCTCAGCCTTGGCACTATTTTATGGCCTTGTTTCCTGATAGCTGATGGCTCAAGATAATTACCTTTCAGCAAGTATACAAAAATATAATTCAAATTTTTGCCTTAAACATAATTACAGATTTGTAGAGGAACTAAATATAGTGCAATGCAGAGATAACTACCATAAGATGGATAGTGATGAAAAACTATAGACAATCATGTAAGGTCAATGAATGATAAATACTTTCATTTC
The DNA here is from genome assembly GCF_045843805.1 of Urocitellus parryii. NCBI lineage: Eukaryota > Metazoa > Chordata > Mammalia > Rodentia > Sciuridae > Urocitellus > Urocitellus parryii. Next base: position 52,955,771 of record NC_135536.1, read on the forward strand.
AGATAATGAAAAAGACTTATTTCAAGTAGAATTTAGTCTTTATATAGATTTCACATTGGACTGTTGCTAGTATGCTAATATGTTATCTTTTTAAGGTAAAATTCCCAAAAGGTAGAGAGGTAATTCAGCCTTTCAAAAAGCCCTTCAATACTGACACCAAAACTAAAAATGTCTTATCTCGCAATATTTGCTATGGAAGGTCAATGCTTTCTGTTGGGCCACTGGCACTATAGTTCTTACTGTGAGGTGTCCTGGGAAAAGGACTGGATAAATGTTCTGCCTTAGGAGATAATGATTCCTTTATTCTTTGGATCAGAAGAAATTGATCTCATGTGGAGGGTACTCTTGGCAACTGATATTAGATGCATGGCAACAAACATAATTGTCAGGTGTTGGGTATGAAATGCAATTGAAACCACACAATTTGTGTTGACTCTACTTAGGGTTGTCTTAGTTACTCTGATGAGAAAGCTATTCCCACTGACTATGCAGTTAACCTCCATTATAACACTGTGGGCTGCACAATAGAACATTTTCGCACATGTTGGATTTAGAATCCTCTACATAAATGGGTGCATCTCTCATCAATATTAAACAGAGTGTGGGAGACTTTACAGCAAGAAAAACCTTGGCAGTCTATACAAAAGCTTCTCTTAGAGAAAATTTATGATTTATCATTGGAGGAAATTCAAAGATTAGAAGAATCTAAAATATATATATATATATATATATATATATATATATATATAATATATATCTGCACACACACAAACATATATATCCATATATATGTATTATAAGGTCTAAAGATATCAGTGATTTGTAATGTAAATGGAATAAAACACAAAAACACAAGGATATTTATTGTTGGAATTACGTGGAAAAAGGTATAGAAAAAATAAGAATCTTTTAGGCATAGCATTACTAGCTGGAAACATTAATAGCATAAGAAATCCTAGAGACTTGATTTTGAAAACTATTAAATCAGAGGCTACATTCAATTTCAATAACACAGTTTTGACATGGAAGTATTTCTAGAATGTGTAAGAATTCCAGTGATATTGAAGAGATTTTAGCTTACAAGGCATAATAAATAAAGCACGCTGTTGGATTTGCTGACATGCTGACCTTGGCTTAGCAATGATCACCTCTCCCTTCACTCCTGTTTACATGTGTAAGCTGGATGACTGTGTCCTTGGAGGGTAGTAGCCTGATTTCACATGTCTAACTAAACTCACCTTTAGCCTCAGGAATATTCAAGGAATACAGTTAATTGCATGACAATAAAAACACATTTCTGTAGTTTAACAACAAAAGACCAGGAATATTAGATTGGGCAACCAAGGTAAACGATTTAGTGTTGTTTTTTAAACAACTGTTGCTTTTAATGTGGCTATTCCTTTTAATATGAGGCAATTCTAAACCCATAATAAGAATCTGGATTTATTTTTGATAACTTGCATGCAAATTGGATTACTATCCTAAATCCTGAAGCTTTAACATACTGTTTAATATCTGTAAAACAAATAACCTTTTAATACCTATTTACTTATTTATGTCTTGAAAATAGAGTTCCATTACAGGCAGACGAGCTCCTCTCAGATTATTTCAGTACCTACTGCAATAATGATTCCAACACAGAAATAATCCACAATTGAAAAACCTGAATTCATTATTTATGAAGAAAGATAAAGAGTAAAATTTTTCATGACAGAAATCCTCTACTTAAAAGATAGGACTGAAAAAGGAATACTGACACGTAAAATTATATGTAATTTAACATAGTGTTTTGTTACATAAATAACACAAAGATAGATTTTAAATAAAAAATTTAAGGACACACTTATTTCACATGTAGTATAGATGTTTTAATTCAATGTATCTTATTGTCTTGGATTTTCTGAACTTTTAAAATTTATAACATCAGTCTTTACTCTTAGAGAATGGCCCATTGAAATGACAATTCTTGTTCCAGAGAAATTTGCAAGGAGAAAGAAACCCTAACTACAGGAACTACTTTGCCAAGATAAAATGCTTTCATTTAATGTAGTAAAATTATTAATGTTTCTTTAGGCTTTTCTGTGTGTGTGTGTGTGTGTGTGTGTGTGTGTGTGAACTTTCTTTTGTGCATTGTTTGAGTTTTCTTTTTCTAATATTTAAAAACAAATAGATATTATCCTGTGCATTCTTTAAATATTTAAAATTTTTACCTTCATATTTTTATGTAATACAGAAATTAAATTAGATTTGGAATACAGTTCTGTTTTATTTATTCCAAACTGATAACTGATTGTCCTGCTATTGTTTATTGAACAATATACCATTTCCACATTGAATTGAAATTCTAACTGACATGCATATTTTTCAAAGATGCCTAAACATATCTTGATTTTTCTATTTTATTTCATTGTTATATTCATCATCTTTACACAAATACCATGCAGTAATGTAATTATTCTGCTTGTAATGTAAGTCTCAATAGATTATAAGATGATTGAATCCACTCCTTCTGATAATCTTCAAAATTGTGTAGCTAATATTGCTGTTTATCTTTAGCCTCTCTTTCAATTTTGGTGCTAGACAAGTTTAGTGAAAAATTATGTGGTAAATTGTATTGAAGTCAAATGTAATATTTATTTCAGTTTGTGAAGAAATATTTTATTATTCCATATTTTAAGACAGGGAGTATATTTATCACTTATCTTTTTCAGGTCCCATAATAAAGTATTTCTGTTGATATATCTTAGATTTCTTTTATATGTCCTCACTAGTGAGCTTTTATTTGTGTTTTTGTGACTGGTATTTTAAAATGATGCTACTTTTTAAAATCGTGTCTGAACAGTAACATTGCTTTCTGTCACTATGTCTTTGGAGCAACTTTACTAAAACCTTAATACTTTTAGCAATATATAGGGTCTTGAAATTATATAATTTTATGTAACTAAACATCACTTAATACCCCATTTATATGTATAATTTTATTTGTATCAATAAAATGGATTTAATTGAGACAAATAATTTATTGTATAACACCTATAATGATAACGATATTAACATTTCTATGTATTATTACTTATTATTTAATTGAATAGCCTAGGAGTTATGTTACAGTGGCAGATGCAAATGGTAACTATGGCCTGTCTTGTGTTTTCTTTGATTGTAAAGGAACTACTTTTTAATGTTCTGCCATAATATATGATATTTGCTTTAAGTCATTTTCTGGTAAGTACCAATTTTAGATATAAATATCATTTCTAATTGTCAAACCGCAACTGTCCTTTTCATCATTTTCATAGTGAACATCACGCAGTGTCTATTTCAGTACTTGGTTAAATTTATCTATCTATCTATCTATCTATCTATCTATCTATCTATCTATCTATCTATCATCCAGGGCTGAACCCAGGAGTGCCTAATCACTGTGCAACATCCCCAGCCCTTTCTTCTTGTTCTTTTTTTTTCCCCCAATTTTAAATTTTAAGACAAGATCTTGCTAAGTTGCTTAGGGCCTTGCTAAATTGCTAAACCTGGCTTTGAAATTCAGATCCTCCTCTCAGCCTTCAGAATTGCTGGGATTACAGGCCTGTGCCACCACACTCTGCTCCCAGTTTTGATTTTTAATGGATCCTAATGATGGGACTCAACAAGCCCAACACCGTTTTGACTGTCCTTAAGATGGTACTTGCCAACGTTTTTGGTCAGCATCAAGAACATTCATGAGGACCCTTTTTTCAGTGAGAGGGAGAGGTAAGATAATAATTTTGGATCCTGCAAAATTCAATAATATTTACTTTATTAGACTTTTTTTTCATACCAGAATAATGTCCTTCCTGTGCTCTTTCACAGAAAACTTTATTTTGGCATAATAAAATATAAAATTTTGTACTAATAATAACGATCAACTGGATTCCCATTCTGAATTTAGAATTGGAAGTAATTTTTTAAAGAAATGAGCCTGTACACAGATTTCATAACTGAATATAATTTTCAAACAGAATGATTGTTTTACAATTGAAGGATTAGAGACCAAGAACATATTGTTAATATATCTGAGCTTGAACATATTGTTAATATATTTGAGCTTATTAGACAATTATTAGAAATTGGCTTATCGTTTTCTAGGTCATAACTTTTAAAACTTCAAGTCCCTTTGGTACTCCCTGATAGTTTACATATAACATTTCTTGGTTTTTATTTTCCAGTTTATTTCTTTGATCTTCATTTCTTTCTATACTGCTATTCACTGTAATTGATAGGTTGCTAGTATTATCTTTTACTGTTTTAGTGAAAAACTTTCCATTCTTATTTATTGCAGCATGTAACAGAAAAGTTCATAAAACTCATGTACATCATAATTAATAACTACAATGTGAACAACTGTGAAACTATCACTCAGTTGATGAAATAGAACATTGTCATGATTTCTCTCTCTCTTAATTAGCAATGTTATCCTTCTTTACAAAAACTAAACTTTTTCAAATTTTGAACTTTATGATAATGAATTAATTCTATACTTACTGTTTATGGTTTGCTTAATTTGCTTAATATATTGTGGTTTTTGAGATGAATCTATGCTGATATACATAGTTGCAAATTGTACATATTCATTGCTTGCTATGTAGTGATTTATTGCATTTAATATACCCAATTTTATTTATTTATTATCTTTTTGAAGGGTTTCCAAATTTAAGACCATTATGAAAACAAATGGATGTGAATGGTGCATGTGCACAGATTCCCCTGTAGAGATCTTACACATTTTGTTAAATTTGTATTCATTTATTAATTCCAGAAGGTTTCTTTTTATTTTCTATGTAGACAAACATGTCATCTACAAACAGACAATTTTTATTTCTTCCTGATTTTAGAGGGAAAGCATCCAGAATTACAGGATCAAGTATTATATTGGCATTTTGTAGAGATTCTTAATCAGGTTGAGAAATTTCCCTCTACATCTAGTTGGCTGAGAATTTTAACGTGAAAGAATGTTGTTGGATTTTGTCGAGTATTTCTGCATCAATTAACATATGCTATTTTGTTGTTGTTGCTTCTGTAGCTTGTTGATGAGATGGATCACCATGACTGATTTTCAATTTTTAAACCAAGTTTTAGATTACTGGAATAAATTCTATTTCTTCAGAGCATATAGTTCTCTGTGTGTATTTTTGGTTAAATGTGCTAATAATTAAATAGATTTTGTTCATCTTTGTTAAGGAGAGCTATTGGTCAGTAAATTTCTATTCCTATTTTTTAAATTTTATTTTCATGAAGCTGGTGATCAAACTCAGACCTTTACTGGTGATAGGCAAGCCCTCTGTCATTAAGTGACATCTCAATGACAGATGTCATTGTTGTGATCTTCACATCTTTTTATAGTAGGCTAATGTTGTTCACATAGAATGAGTGAAGAAGTATTCCTTTGGTTTCTGTTTTCTGTTGAAATTTGTAGAGAACCAGGGTAATTTCTCCTGTGTGTTTGGTAGAATTTCCCAATTTAATAGTGTGGGCCTCATTCTTTCAGTTTCAGAAGGTTGTCAATGATTGACTCAATGTCATTAACATCTACAGACTTTTACATACCTAGTTTTCTTTTTGTGAATTTTTATAGTTGGTATTTTCAAGGAATTGTTCCACTTCACTAGGGCTTTCAAATTTGTGGGCAGAGAATGGTTTATATTATATCTTTATTGTCCTCTTAATTTCCATCGAATCATTAATGATGAGCTCTCTTTCATTTTTGATATCAGTAAATAGTGTCTTTTTTATTTTATTTTATTTTTTTAGGCTGGCTAAAAATTTTACTAGCCATTACATAGAGCTAGATTTTTGTTATATTGATTTTCTCTAATATTTTTCTTGTTTTTCATTGTATAGTTTTCTGCTTTAATTTTTTTAAAAGAAAGAGGGAGAATTTTTTTAATATTTATTTTTCAGTTTTCAGTGAACACAACATCTTTATTTTATTTTTATGTGGTGCTGAGGATCAAACCCAGCGCCCCATGCATGCCAGGCGAGCGCGTTACCACTTGAGCCACATCCCTAGCCCTCTGCTTCAATTTTTATTATTTATTTTCTTCTACTTAATATTTAAGTTTATGTTGCTTTGGTTTTTCCAACACCTAAAGGTAGAAGTATAGATTTTTGATTCTGTATTTTTCTTTTTTTTTAATATATGCATCCATCCTATGAATGTCCTTACCGCAGAGATTTCATTGCATCTCACCCCTTTTAGTAAGTTGCATTTTCAGTTTTGTTTAGTTCAAAAAACTTTTAAATGGTCTTCGCTTATGGTTACTTAGGAGTATGTTTCTTAATCTTCAAATATTTTGACATTTTCTATTGTCTATCTTCAATTTTACATTTATTTCCATGGTCATCAGGGAACAAAACTATTTTTTCTACCTTTTATATTAAGGTGTGGTTTATGTTCTAGAATGGGCTCTCCTTGGTGAATGTTCCATGTGAACTTGAGAAAAATGTGTCAGATAGTGCTGTTGTTGGATGAAGTGTTCTATAAATACCAATTATCTCAAGTTGATTGATGGTGCAGTTCAATTCAGTGATATTTTCATTTTCTGCCTCCTGGATCTATCAATTACTGAAAGAATGGAGTTGAAGTCTTTGTTATGATGGGGTTGTTGATCCTCCTTGCAGTTTGGTCAGAAGCCCTAAAGCAGAGTGTGATGGTATTTGGAGATGATGTTGAGGGCAATTAAAGTTTGATGAGGTGTGAGGGTTGAGCTTTCTAGGTGGGATTGGTGCCTCATAGGAAAAGACATCAGAGATCTGGTTGTCTCTCTTTCTACCATGTGAAGATATATAAAGAAAGCAGCTATCTGCAAGCTCTGAGGAGAATTCTCATAGAAGTTGATTACACTGACAACATGATTTTGGAATTCCAGTCTCCAGAGAAAATCAATTCATTTTGTTTAAGCTACCCAGTCAATTTTAGTTTTTTATGTCAACCCGAGAAAAGTTAAATTTCTTTATGCACCATGCTAACGTTCATACATTTTCTTGAATCTTATTATATGATGATACCTACACACAACTTTAGGGACTACTGTTCATTTCATCTTTGAATATTCTACTTGTCTGGAAGTCAATTCTTATGTGAATGTATTTATATATGTGGTAATTCTGTTCGCCGTGTTCCAAAAATCTCAGATCTCTTAATTTCTTCTAGTATTTAATGAATAATTTTTCTAATTGTGGGAGACCAAAACATCACTGCAAAATATCCCTTTGTGGCCCAAGGATTATGTTGAGCTGAAGGCAATTGGGAAGAAAAGATTAAAGAAAACCTCTCTGCCATCCCTTTATTCACCTAAAAGCAATGCAAAAATTTATGAAGATCAAAAATTTACCCCCTTGTCTGTCTTCCAGAGAGAGGAGACGGTAACCACTGCAGATGTTAGATCTTATCTTTCTGGAGATAGCCCAGAGGAACCTATTTAAGCCCGTTTTATTTATATATACATAAATATTTCAAACACACAAGGAGAAATATATATATATATATATATATATATATATCATTATGTGTTTCTTTATATATGTATATATAAGAGACTTCTATTTGTTTTACTTTCGCTCATCTGTTTTGTTATAGAAATTTGTCTTAACTAAAATTTAAAGTGTTGCAGAAAAGTTTTTCCTCTCCTATAATCCTGATTTTCAAATTTCTAATTTTTATTTAAAAATACCTAATCTCCTATTAAACTTTCAATTTTAAGTTCTGGAATTTATATGTTTTAAGTTTTGAAATAAATTCCAGTGTTCTTCCAAAAGTCTTATGCTTGTCTTTTAAATTCCAGCTCATGTTAATTTTATTTTAAAGCTTATGTCTGGAGACTTATAAATTTTTTTTGTCTTTTATATTTGTTGCAGATGTATCATTTGCTTCTTCCTACAAATTGTTAATTTTTTTTCTCCACCACCAAGAGAAGCTAAGAGATTTGTTTTATTTCAGTAATAATTAAGGGAATACTAATTTGTCTATGTCAAGATAATACTGAACTATTTTAGATATACCAATACAACAGTCATACACAGTAACAGGGGCAAGACAGGAACCAGTACACGGGGAGACACACCTGTATACACATCAAAACCATGGGCAAACGTTTCTACAATTATTAAGGGAAGAATATCCAATAGACAAAAAGCTGCAAAACTGTTAAAATGTTTTATGTACAGAAGCCTAGACCTTCAAAAACCAGGTAGAAATCTGCAAAATAAAACAAACGAGAAAAAGCGATTGAATTCCTCTATAGCAAATATATAGGCATTTTAGCAAAATAAAGCATTAAACTGCACTTAGTAGACTCATTCGTTACATTTATTGTAGTAACTGCTTTGTCATAGGGTTGACTTGAATCTATCTGGACAAAGATAATCTGAAAGCAAAGCTCACTGAGTTGGGTAAAGAAAGCAAACATTCCCAGCCATTTTTTGCATGAACATGGATGACACTGTTTAATGCAGACCCAAGGCCACACATTTTGGGAGAGTAAATTTACTGGTAGTACAGAGTTTCTTCATGAAAGATCATAAAAATACAATACAATGTGATGAGTGCAAATTAAAAATGACATGCAGCAGCCCACATCAACATACTTTTTAAAAAAAATTTTCTAAATATTGAGACTGTGAGCACATGCTTGGTATGCATAAGACTTTAGATTTAATCCAGGCACCACACCCACACCCACAGCCTGTTCCAAATATTAATTATGAAAAAAAATTGAGATTAATTTGAGAACTTGGAGGATTTCTTTGCAGATGAGATCACATGGTGTTAAGCTGGAGGCTGTTCACTTGAATGTAAAGTTTGGACTGATTGTGAATCTGGATTTTGTTCTTTTTGAGACTGGAGTTTATACTTGCTATTTGGAGGTAGTCTTTCTCCATCCCAGTCAAGATTTTAGAATGTTTACCAGAGTTACTCTACTCAGAAAACCCCTAATTATTGTCTTCAAACCTAAGATATCCCCCCTAAGCCATGCTCACTCCCTTTTTATTATATGGATTCTTCAATTGCTCTCTAGGTTATAGTGACTCAAGTGCCTGGCTCAACCCTCTATATCTTTTTGTGTATATATCTGTACAGGGGGTTGGTGGCTTTTCTTTTATTCTGGATCATGTCACTAACTTTATATTGGTGAGTTAAAAACAGAAACATTCACAGACAAATGGATTTTAGAAGGGTTGACATGTACTAAGGCTATTCAATCATTGTCAAAAGCAACTCAGAGTAGAGCTTTACACTTTTGTATTTAGCAAATTTACTGAATTCCTATATTTGAAAGTCATATCTGTAGATTCTAAGTACTTTCTACAGTCGGGTATAGTATTTATAGATAACAAACGGTTTGTTTTATCACACTCATTTTGTAATAATTATTTCTTAATTAATTTTCTTCTTACCTTACAATAGAAAATCTTCCAGGACTATTTTAAATAAGAAGACAGTGGCAGGTATACATGTATTTAACCTAAAAAAGGAATACCTTAAATCTTTTAGTATAAAATTATATGTGCACTATACTTTTTTAATCTTAAATTTTCTAATTTCAGTTTTAATATTAATGACTAATATACATCATCCACTCTTTCATTTCTGCATTTATTAAGATAAACATATGATTTGATAATACCTATTTTGTCATTCCTGAGATAAGCCTTTATTTTCAATAATATGTTAACTCTTTAATATTTTTTTAAAAATATAGTTTGCTCATATTTTTCTTAAGCTACTTGCACTTGTGTTTATGAATTATTTTTCTGGAATTATAGTTTCTTGTATTTTCTAAGGGTTTGATGCATCATAAAATTCTCTGGAGGAGTACTCTATCTTTTTCTGTTTTCTAGAAGTATTATTAACTTAGTTTTGAAACTATTACTTCCTTAAAAGTTTTGTAGGACTTTACAGTAAAGGTATCTGAGCCTGAAATAGTAACCATGTAAGATTTGGGATTACATATTCCATTTGTATTGTGATTAGACGATCACTTAGAAGTGTATTTTTTAACTTAGAGATTTTTTACTTAAAAGAAAAATTTAAATTTATTGTTATTAACTTATAAATAATATATTCGTATTATTATGTTAATGTTTGCATTTTCTGTAGTATTATTCCTTTTTCATACCTGATCTTAGAATTCCTGACTTTGCTATCTTTCTTTTTTCTTTCTGAATGTTATCATTAATCTATGAATCATTTATAGTTCATCTTTTGAAGAGATAAAATATGGTTTTGTTGATATTTTCTCTGATATCATGCTTTTATTTTCTATTAAACTTTTACCATTTTTATTTCTTTCCTATTTCTTCCATAATTTATTTTAATATGTGTTTTCTAACAATTTGAGAAGAAATTTGCTTTCTTGTTTTGCTAATTAATGGTCAGTTTTCTTTAAAAATACTCAAATATGAGGCTAATTTTGTTTCTTTTAAGCACTGATTAATTGCATTACAAATTATTGGTATGTAATATTTAATCAAAATTTACTTCAAACATTTTATTTGTAATAATAAAAATAACCTGCTTACTTGATTATTTGGGATCATTTCTAATTTTACAACAGTTTTGAGTGATTTAAAGCTTTATTTCACAGACTTTATGATTCCTAATTGAAATGTATTAAGACTTCATGGAATATTTTGTGATCAAATATTTAAATAATCTTTTGATGCATGATATAACAATGTACCTTATAAGTGCTGGGTGTCATGTTCTGTATGTGTTCTTCTCAGATCCAGGTGTTAATTATGTGATTAAATCTTCTATGTACCTTTTGGATTCTTTTCTTTATAGTCTATCAACAGCAGAGAAATGTGTGTTAAAATCTCCAGGTATCAGATTGTATTTACCTTTTATTCCACATGGTATGGGCAAGTTTTGCTGCTGTGTTTTGGGGCTATGCTATTTAGTGCTTGAAGATTTAAAGTGCACTGACTTCCAGAGGAATTGAAAAGTTTGACATTAGGAGCCAACTTAATCTGTAAAACAAGTTTTCCTTGAAATGCTCATTTGATTATCTATTGTTTTTAACAAATGTCTTTTGGAAATCATTCTAACTTTACGGAACTTATAGTTTAGATGCTCTATAATCCATAGATTACAAAATAAATTTATCAACAATAAGAGACAAAGAGATATTAGATCGGGTACATATCATTTTCATAATAATAATAATAATAAATAGTAATTTACAACATGACCAGAATTAAGATATATTTATCTGTATCATGTGCACAATGAGTTTACTTTCTTCTAAGTGGTAAGCAGTCATAAACAATAACAAAGTGAGATCAATAGGTGGTAAGAGGTAATGATGACTCAGTTTTCCCATATGGTATATTTTGTCATATGAAATTAATATTTATTTTACTTATTTTTTTTTCCCAAATATTACTCAGTTCTGATATGTGAATCAAGTTTCAAGAATAAATAACAGGCAGTTTTTGTCACAATTGTCTCATTTTAAAAATGTTTCCTGTTAACAGTGTTATTAAATTTCTGTTTTATGTTTATTACTGATACCAGTGTTTCTGGTGATACTGTGTTTCTATTTGGAGATTTATTTCATTTCAGTTTCCAGGTCAAATTGCAAAAATAAATGAGATAATATCTGTGGGTCATCCTTTATTCAAAGGCAATGATATCCTGAGGAATGTATGCTAGAAAAGCCTTTTGAATATCACTGTCAAGAAAAAAAAATGATTATTGCTGAGTGTTAAAATATATAACATCATAAAAAGCAATGCAATTCTTTTACTTTGGTTATCCAGCATAGTAGAATGGCATAGTAGAATGACATTCTTTTACAGCAAGTTTGATACATTTGAATTCTATCCAAAACCATATGTAAAGCAAACTAGTCACACTGGGTTTCATGTGAATCAAAGTGTATTATGCAATAATGAATACATACTCCACTCTAAAAATAGACCCCTTCAAGGAAATTTCATAGTATTTTAACTTTTGGAATATAATTTTACTAGAAAACACTTTTATATGCTCAACTCATTATTATTCATTGTCTCTAATGTTGAAATATTCTTTTAAAGGCCCTTTGACTTTAATTGTGTAAACACTTTCTTTTGGGACCACTGGCTCCTATGAGGGTGAGGTTACAATTTATGGTCTACACTGGGGCACATTTCCTTTACCTTTCCTGCCTTGCTCCCCTTTTCTATCTCCCTCCTTTCTTCTTTTCTCCTGCCCCCAACCCCCTGCCTGTTTCTTTCTTTCTTTTTTTCTTGGTACTGGAGAATGAACCCAGGAGTGATTTCCCTCTAAGTTACATACCCAGTTCTTTTTAGTTTTTATTTTGAGACAAGATCTTGCTAAGTTGAGGAGAGTCCTTCTAAATTGCTGAGATTGGCCTTGAATTTATGATCCTCCTGCCTCAGCCTCCAGAGTTGAATTGGGACACTTAGCTGCACAAATGTTAATCCAACTGCTGGGAAAACAATTGTCAGCTTCAACTAACTCAGACATAACTTAACCATACATTTACCTTGCTCCCAAGGCCAAGTTTCAAACTAGATAGTCACACTATCCAAGAATCTCCCTGCTGATGAGAATTATGGATCAAATAAAAAAAAAAGATTTTTGCTAGGTTTTTATCCTGGATATTTGTTTTCTGTGGGGTACATCTGCTTGTATGTCTCAAAAGTTTCCTAAAAAGTCACTGAACTTAGACTAGAATTCATCTTGGAAATCTGCATTCCTTCTCTTAAATTTCCTTGATGTGATTAGACACAGGAGAGTTATTACTGACTCCTTCTATCCAACAGTTTCATACATTTTATTCACTCTCACCTTATTTTATTCTTCTCTTCTTGGATCTACCCATAGCCACTCTTATATTTATAAAAGTGATGTGACTCCTGAATGGTATTCTTGCCTGTGGTCTAGTGCTAAAACATTGTTGCCAGAGTTTTATTTCCAACATGAAAATTTATTCCAGTAGTAGATTGAATTTAAATAGCTCCCAAGAGCTTTGAAGAATTTTCTTTATTCCTGTCTATATTTCTGTCTATATTCCAGGATCTGCAAAATTCATTCATTACATATGTCATTCATTCCCCACCTCTGACCAGTTTTGCTTTCCAGGTAAATGCTTTGTTTAATAACATGGAGCTGGTCAAAATCCCTGTCTACCATGTGACATTTTAATACCTTCTGTACCTTAGAAAATTACATTTTGATATTGTGAAATATTCTTCCTTTCTTTTGATTTAATTTGAATATTTTAAATCTCTTTTAAAATATTTCCTTACCTAAGACTTTTTTAATCCATAAAATTCATGCTTTTATTTCCATAGTATATTTCATACAGTTTTATCTTAGCACATACTATACTTCATTCTGAAATTGTTTTACTTGGCCCTCTCTTTAACAGGACTCTATGCTTAACGTGCAAGATAAAATGTGTTTATTTGACAGAATATACCATCACCTACAAATATGTGATATTTGCTGAGAGAAAGTCAATTTACAGTGTATTAATGTAATAAGTAGATGGGGGAGTATATAAAAACAGTGCGGGAACAGCCTAAGATGAGCTTCGATTTGAGGGTATGGACACCAACTTAAAGTAACTTTCTTGATAATGATTGTGCTTTAGTAGGTAAAATAAATCTGTACAAATTAAATTATAGAAAGCATGAATTATATGATTCATGTTGGTTAAAAACTGTGGATGATGCACTTTGAGTATAGGGACTTTTGAATTAATTAAGAAATGTAGTAGATTAAAAAGTATAATCTGCTTCCAAAATGTATTTTCTGCTCAATGTCTGTCACTTGTGCACTATTATGAAGATGCACAAATATTGAGAACTTTGTAAATATTCTTACATATATATATGTATATATACACATATATTATATATGTATACATATTATATATCCTAGTACTATGTACACATTTTATATATTATATAGTCTCAGGGTACACTATAAATGTTTGTGAGTTTAGTAAATTACAATTTGTGCTTTAGAATATTTATTTATTAAAATAATCAGGTTTAGAACACTCATTGGATTTGTATTTATGTTCCTTAAATGGTCTTTTCATTGTAGAATTAGGAAAAAGACAAATAATAGACAACTGCATTCTTACAGACAAATTAGTTCAGCAGTTACTTTCTTGTAACACAAAAGCAATGACATTTCTCTCAAAATTAAAAAATAAGAAACACTTTTAACTCAGAATGTTCAGCATGGTCTGTGAATTCAAAAAAATCTTACCAATGCTTTGGATAAAAAGACTTCTCTCATCCCCCATGAAGATAATGTTGCAATTTTATAGAAATACTGTTTGGTTTTCCTGATTGTAATAGTCATGTTTGGTACATGTGAATATGCATAGTAGATAAAAAGTTGAAGGTATATTTTGTATATAATATAAATTTGTAGCTTAATCTGGCAGAAGCATCTCTCTACATATACAATGTTACTCTAAAATATGAGTAATAATGTGTATGTTACTCTAAAATATGAGTAATAATGTTATGTATATACATAAGTAGTATAGTCTTTGCTATATATTTATAGTCTTTGTGTTATAAATATTTGAATACATCACACAAATTTTTGTTTGTATTTATAATTATTTCATGAATGATTCAGCATGATTTAAGCAAGTGCATATTGATTCTGCAATAACATAGAAAAGAATTCCATGGGAATCTCTAGTCACATTGTCTTATTTCACCACCTCAAGAGCATTTTCAATGTGTGCCCCCCTCAATGTCTCATTTATTACTTTAAGTATATTTCCTAGACAGACATTCCTAAATATTATCTATTGAAGATAACTTTTACTATTTTTGTGTCTTTGATCATTAAAGGTTTTAAGCTTTTAAAAAATATCTGTTATTATTTCTTATCATCTAAACTTTTTGCATGCTTTATTTAGTTTAAAATTTGTGTTTTCTTTAAATTGATTAGCAAGGGTGTTTATTTTGTGTGCTTCTTGTTAATATTTTCCTACTCTTACAAAATTTTCATCCAGTGACTTATACTCTACCAGGTATATCAAATATTTTATTGATTTTAATATCATATATGCACATAGAGTTTTCATTCACTAGGACATGTGTTAAATATTCCACTATTTTTCCCAACAATTTTATGGACTTTATTAATTCAATTGGGATTTAATGTTTCTGAATGCTAATGAAATTTGAAACACAAAGTGGATTTTCTTTTTTAGTTTTGAGACTTTTTTCTCAGTGCCATTTGTGAATAAATATCCTATCTTCCCACTCTGTGACGTTTTAAGATTTCCAAATTTAGGTTTTAGTTACTAAGATATATTTTTATTTATGATCTTGATGAATTCTATGTGGCATTTTATTATTTTAAATATGAAGAGCTTGATTTTATTGTTTGATTTTTTGAAGAATACTCTATCACTATTCTTTTTCTTTTTTAAAAGTTTTTCAGCTAAGTGGAAATATTTTTTCCTCCATATTTATTAAATTTCACTTCAAAACAGTTTTGAGTTTTCTTCTCTAAAAAATTTACATGTTAACATATCAAGTGACACATTTTTCGTGTGTATATGCATGTTCATATGTATTTATCCATGTATGTGTCACTTCATCTTATCTATGTATGTATCACTTCATCACTGAAAAAAATTATCACTCCAGTGATATTCATTTGATATCTACAATTTATTCTTAAAAATACTTATTAAAAATAAAATCTGTTCTTTAGTTGTTATACCATGCATACATTGATCATCATTGTTAGGCTTTACTGTTTGTATTTCCTGTTTTTATTTTTTTCCTTACTTTTTCTGATCATTGTCACATCTTTACATTATTCCTCCTCATTAAAATAGTATAAAAGTATCAAGTTTCCCATTATTTTCACATAGGATTAGAACTAACATTAACCCTGCTTTAATGCAGATTTATGGGTTTCTAAATTTGTTCCAAAGTTGTTTGTTCACACCTTCTTCAGTTCTTCACTTGGTTAGATTATTGGATACATTTGTTGCTTGGACCACAGGTTTTATTATTTCCTCGTTTGTTGTAGCAATCTTCAACACCTGAAAAAAAATTTAGGGAGAAAATCTTGGTGAATTCTTCCATGTCTGAAAAAAATCATATTAATTTGTACTTGGCATTAAGGCATCATCCCACTTGTGCTAGCACCTGTGTTTCTGATTAGAATTCAATACCTGTGTGTTTTCTTATCCTGAAATTATAAGGACCCATATTTATTTATTGATCCTATAATAGTGTCTATATCCTGATTAGGATTCCATGCTGGGTAATCAAGATAAAGAAGGGACCAAAGTAGACGAAATTCATGATCTCACACAGTTTAACCTAGAGTAGGAGAGAATGATGCAGTGATTCCCTAATGATTGTGTCCATGAATATATCTTTTTACATTCATTGTGTTGGCATCAAGCTGTTTTAATCCAAGGTTGTGTGACCATAAGCAATAGGACTTATATTAATTTTTGATTGATTAATTCACTTTCTTTCCTAAAACTTCATCTCATTCTTGAAATTTACGTCTCTTATGTTTTTCTTGATTTTGTCCGAATATTTGGGTCAATTTATTGACTATTTCACATACTCCTGTTTTTCTTATTTTAATTTTCTATGTATTCTACACATTCATTGCTGTCTTTATTAATTCATTATATCATTGAGTTATCTCTTATCCATGCCATATCTATTGTAATCCCTTTAAGGCTAAAGATTGATATTTTCTTGTGGTGTATGGCATTTTTTTTTCATTGTAGTTACCTTTTATTGCTTTTTCCTGTGGTTCAACTTCATCTCTGATTTTCCTTATATGACTTGATAAACTATGTTCAAACTTTAAAATGAAGAATAAATCTAGCAGGAAGCACATTGAAGGATTCAAACTTATTGACTAGTGAACTTACCTGGAGGGCAGCAGATAGATTTTTGGCTGCTGCACTGGACCAAGGGGTCACTAAATGTCAGAATATGAATATCCTTTCTGCAGAGTTCAAATGACCAAAACACTAACACTTTAGATGGAGTTGGTTTGCTTGTTTGTTTGTTTGTTTGTTTGTTTATTTATTTATTTATTTTAGGAAAATTCTTTTTGTTTCTCACTTGAGAATGTGGAGGTTTTATTGATGACTGGAATTAGGCACATAACGTCGTGTATGTCGAGGGTGGAGAGCACACAGTACAGATCCAAATAAAACCTTGCAATTATTGCCAGTGTTTTCTATTTCCTATTTCACTCCTTCCTGCCATCTCACCTAGTATTTCCAGATACAAATTCTGAATCACTTCTTGCTTCTACTCTCTATTATTGTTTTTCTGCAGCATTTAAAATGCTCATTCACAATTTTCCTCTCTAATTATATGAATACATCATAGTGATCCCCTCATCGTGTACATCCATAAGAATGGGGTCCTAACTAGAATAAGATATATTCCATACTTGTACAATTATATCAAAATGAATTTTGTCATGTATAAGTACAAAGAACCAATAAATAATCCTCATTTGCAGTCATTATATCTTTCCTCCATTATTTTCTTTGCTGGTATTTATTAAAATATCTTTTGTATTGATGGCATCTGATAGCCTCATCACTGGGGATGCATTCTTTTCCCAGTTTGTTTACTATCAGTTAAAGCATAGAGTAGATGAGGTAAATGCATGTTACTTTTATTTGGAAACTTTAGAAATGTGGCTAATGCTGCTGTTTCCTCCAGTGCTGGCTCATAATTTTTAAGTCATGGTATTTGTGTCTTAGGTATCTTATTTATAAAAAAAGTATAATTGATGTAAATGAGTTCTCAAACTTTGAATTAAAGACAAGAAAGTAAACATTCATTAATGATCAATTTGTCAGAAAAAAGTTAAAGTCATTAACTTAATGCTAATAACGACACTGCTCCAGCATATGTAATTGTCACCAGCTAACATTATTAAAAGAAATTTCCGAAGTTTGACACCTTAATAGTATGGCAAGTGGCTCTTCTTAAAAGTCCAAATCATAGCACACCCTATAATTATTAGTGTGTACTTCTTCCTAAGAGCTGGAGGATCCCCAATATGTCTGGTGATATTGTTGGTTCTCAACATATGGATCATAGCTAAAAACAAAAGAAATTCTCAGCAGTTGTCATTAAATGAAAACTAGTTATTAATTTAGTGCTTTAATCCCCTACTGCAAGACTCATGAAGAAATAAACTAAAATTAGTAGATCTGAGAATTTGTGTTAGGTAAGTTATCTTACTCTATAGTTTCCTTTAAAAGAAATAATGTATTCTAATCTTAATTTCTTAATATAAGTATTGCACTAGTAAATGAATGAGTATATTCAATAATTAAACTTCTGTATCAGATACATTGTTATACTCTGATGATACAGACCAAACAAATAACTTCATTACCTTCATTTAGTAAAGAGTTAAGTTACAGTCTATATGAACATAAAATATAAACTAACATCAATAATTCATTGGGAGTGTACTAGTATCTAAAAGCTTTAAGCATAGAATACATGACAAATTGGAGAATACAATAAAAATGAAGTAAATCTAGATTCTGTATTCTACCTAATTTAGAAAAGATTCATCCCAAGAAAGGACTACATTGTCAACTCAGGCAACATTTTAGTAAAATCACAGGTGCTATCAAAGTATTACTAGAAATATTACTAGAAGAAGAATTTCTCTTTTTAAAATAAATGTTAGTTTTACAGAATTAAGGTAAGATTCAATCACCACTTGACTAATAGTCACATATAAGGACTGAAAATACACATACATGTATATATACACATATATTTATGCTTTTCAACAAGCTTGCAGCAAAATTAATATGACAATCTTTATGTATTTAATCTGTAAATAATGAAATTGTCACTTTATATATAATAATATCAGATTTAGATATGAATGTACATGTGGACAGATTGGTAATGGAGTGCAGAAAAAGCTGATTTGAGAACCTAATAGAATTTAATTTGGTCTCCAGCACTGAGCAATAAATGCTTTGTAAAATTTGCACTAAAGTATTCAATCATTCAGTTTCTTTATATTAAAAGTGGAATATCAATCTTCCCTTACAAAATTATTTTGAGGATTAAGTACACACTTGTTTGTAAAGCACCTAAAGTAGATATCCAATTAATTGAGATGCAATTAATGACAATTAAAATCTTGCAGGCATTTTTATTTCTTAGTCATTCAATCTGAAATTATTATTCATTAATAATATGGGACTTTCATTCATCACACCCACATCTACGAAACAATTTCCATGAAGACAAGAGTTCTTCATCTTTCATACTTAGTGTTCTTTTCCTGTACTATTGATAGACCCTCTGGAGAAGAGATTTTTCTATAGTCCATCAGTGTTCTTCTATTTTTTTTTCCTCGTGTTCTTCCATAATGGTTTTCTTCTCTATAAGAAGGATCCTTGAGGAGGTTGAACCTCACAGCATGTGCTCATTATCCCAATGTTGGAGCTCTTGAAGCACATGGAAGAGTATGTGGGAAATGGTAAATATGTTTTATCTCACCAGGCCAGCTTTGAATGGTTGGTAGTGACTGCATGAATTTCTCCGGAGAATGAGAGAATGCTCTAAAACCTGCAGGAGGAAAGCTGCATTTCCCACAGAGAGAAAAGTGAGAGTCACGTGGCCAGATCCTTGAGTCCTGAGTGGGTTTAAGATTGGAGTTTGCTTGCCAAGAAATGAGGGTGAAAACCATAAACAGGGAGAGACCAAGCTGAAAGTTATAAAGTAAAATAAGAATAGGCTTTAAATCTTCAGAATACAGGAACTGGGGGAGTGTTGTGATAGAGAAATGAGATGAGATGAAATGGGATTAAAACAGTAATAGCTAGAACTGATTTTATGCAAATTTCTGCCTGCTTTGAGTCATCCCTCAGTAGTGTTAAAGTGCTAACAGTGAATGGATAATCATTGTCAAAGAAAACTGGAGCTGGATAAAGGTGAATGCAGCAAAACCGGATTTTAGGTGGATTTGCAATTAGGGAAGGAATCCTAAGTATAGAATAGCACTCAATTCAATATACACTAAAGACAAGAGGGGGTTGATAGCCAAGAAGCAGATTGGCAGTGGTGGGAGATGGGAGTTAGAAAATTGCTAAGGAGAACATCAGTGATAGGGAGGCTGAACTGACTTGTCAGGATTCTTGCTAAAGGCAGACCTGGGTGACCAGAAGCTAAAGAGTGGGTGACGAGGAATTTGACCACTAGTGGAGAGTAATCAAGTATTAAGGATGAAGAATTCTTGCCAAACTGACTTAACAGGATTCTTATGGATACTAGGCACTGTAAAGAAAAATTGAAGCCCAAAAGCTGAGGTTTATGTGAGAAAAGTGCTCAGAGGAATCTGAATAAAACTTGGTGGAGAAGAGAATCTTTATCACCATAGTATCATTTTTTTTTTTTTTTTTGGTGCTGGGGATTGAACCCAAACATAGTATCATTTAATAGGCGGATTCAATTTTTTTTCAGCTGGAGTTTTCTGATTCTTATGCTTGAAAATGAAAATCTTTGTTTCCAATTAAGATAATTCTAGGCTAAAGTCATAGTGAAGATTGTATTCTTATGCAGCATTTTTTTTTGCCTGTAGCTATAGACTTCATGTAAATAATATTTACACAAAGTTCAAATTGTTTAGTAATAGACTGTAAGAAGCGGGGAAAAGGTATTTGTAGGGTTGAAGGGTTATTTGGCATTGAGATGGAGGCAAAACACTGAAGGAAAAGAGAATTTGCTACTATTAAATACAAATTTTAACAAGCATATTTTTTGTTTGTTTGTTTTGTTTTTAAACTTTTATTTTGAAGCAATTTTAGGTAGAAAAGGTAACAAAATAGTGTGTAGAGAGATCTCATAGGTCCTTGACCCAACTTCTGCTAAAGTTAATGTCACATGGAGCCATAGCACAATCTGCAAAACCAGCATTTTAACAAGGGGACAATTCTGTTCAGCAGACTACACAGCTGATTTGAAGGTCCCCAATGATTTCCTGAACATCCTTCTCCCCTGCCAGGATTCAATCCAGGATCCTAAACTCACAAAGGGATGTGGGGCCCCGTGGGGCCAGGTCTTCCAAATAAGTTCTTAAAAAAAAATAGGACCCAGGAATCTGGATTCTCATGTGGAAATAGCCTGATTCTTTTTTTTGTTTTTTGTATTTTTTTTTTTTACTATTTACACATGACATTACAATGATCTTGGCAATTCATACATTTATATCATTAAGGTATAATTTCTCATTTTTCTAATTGTACAGATTGCAGAATCACACTGGTCATAGAGTCACCTTTATACATATTGTCAATCATAATGTCTATTCTATTCTGCTGCCATTCCTATCCCCCCTACTCCTCCCCTCCTCTCCCATCATTTCTCTCTATCCAATCTAATGTGACACACTTTTTCTTCTTTTTCTCATCACAACATCATATATGTATTCTGTATAACGATGAGGTTCTCCTTCCATCTTCCATGCAAATCCCCTTCTCCATTTTTTTTCCTCCCACCTCTCTTCCCTATTTAGTGGTAGTGCCATGATCTTGTTATTTTTTTAGTGCTGAATAATATTCCATTGTGTATAAATGCCACATTTTTAAAATCCATTCATCTATTGAAGGGCATCTAGGTTGGTTCCACATTCTAGCTATTTTGAATTGTGCTGCTATAAACATTGATGTGACAGTGTCCCTGTATTATGCTCTTTTTAGGTCTTTTGGGTATAGTCCAAGAAGGGGAATAGCTGGGTCAAATGATGGTTCTATTCCCAGAACAAGCATATTTTTGTTATAATTCTTTATTTTTATGTTCTTAAAGATACAGAAAATAAACTTAAAAGATTATTTTATTTCCTATCTAATAATACAATTGTACCTCCATATTTGTACCAAGATCAAGTGAAGTTCTAAAGTTATATCTTTTGGATATAACTACAAACAAAACATAATAACGAAAATAAGTTAATGAGTATTTTCCAAATAGTCAACAATTTTTGTATGTAAAATCAGTTTATTTATGTAACTAATTTTAGCATTAGTGGGCTATCACAAGAATAAATTATATATTATATTTTTATTAAGATTTTTGGTAGCCAATGGATGTGCAGTTTTTAAGTTTTATATATTCAAAACTATATATGTGCAATAATTGGATTAGAAAAGCTCATTTAACTTATTCAACAGAGCATTTATATGCTTACAGTTTTAATTATATTGTTTATTTGCCATTTTTATTGTGGTATACTTAGAGTGGGCCTGGAACATAGAACATTCTTCGAACATATTTGTTAAATGAATGAATAAATGAACAAATTAATTAACTAATTAATTGTTTTAATTTCTGTTTTTTATTTTTAAATTATTTTATAATGTTCTGAACAAAACCTGACATCTGTAATACCAATAAACCTTCAGAATATAAATGTACATTTCCTTTTTGAAATGTCAGTTCATTAATTCTAAAAATCAACATTATATTAGCTATTACTCGTAAATATCCTTAGGCTGTTAGTGGTGGTAATGGTTTCATTGCTGAAGAAGTGAGGATGAGAAATCAATGTGAGCCAAGAAACAGATGGAGGATAACATTTCTAAGATTAGCTACAGAAGAAAAAGGCAATAAATAGCATCTGTATTTTCAATTTAAATAAAAATTGAATTACAGCTCAATTCTATGCCTGCTTTGTCCCTGAAGCAAGAGTTTGGATGTCAGCAAATGTCTGTGCCTTTTTCTTTAACATGAGAAGAAATATTGGCAAGGTTAATAATTATGGAGGTAAAAAGAATATCATGAATACAAGTTTCAGTTTTATATATTACAAATATAAAGCAAAATATAGAAGGGCAGGTATATCAATTATGCAGCTCTGGATAAGTGAGAGTTCTTCTCAGGACATTCTCATGTAGTTTTGTTTATGTAGAGAGTACAGTAGAACAGAAGGCAGAAAGTGAAGGTCAATATTATTGGGGCTGAGCTGCTTTCTGGCGCAGACTTTTAGGATAGTTTTGCTGTTGTTTTTTGCTCAATATGATTTTTCTTTGGCTTATGAATTGTCATAATATATAGAAAACAATCTTCATTTCAGGAAACTTAGGGAAAAATTTTCAGTGCAGTCTTTGATAGCCACTGGTTTCGCAGTCAACCATAGCTACATAGCCAGTAAAACCAGGTGTAAACTCTCAATATCCCTAAGCAATGAACATATGTTTCACTAAAATGGTACATTACATGTTAGTAACTAACTAATGTTGACTCAACTTTGAAGGTCAGGACTAGACTTCTTGGAGTCCCAGAAATAAGTATAATTATCCTAATGTAAGTTTACTCATTAGTGTTTCTAATTTAGATAGGAATCTGAATCATTGTAGGTAACTTGGGCACCTCTGAGTTTGACTTCCTTCCTTGTACTCAGCAGGAAAGGAATGTATACATATGAACCATCTGTCTAGCAAATAGTTTACTTCTTTGTCAAGGAAAAGCACTGAAATGTATAAAATGGAAAAAAAACATACTAGGTAGTCAATTGCTATTTTCTTATACTTTTACCACTAGAGGAAAGGAAATGTGGTCACTTACAGTAAGCAGAAAGGTATTCCTAGAAATGACCACTTAAAATCCATCTTGAGCATCTGAAAGCTTTGCTGTCATTGTATGTGATAATGATTAATATTCTAAGTACCTTTAAACATAAAACCTGTGCCAAAGCAATGTCCTTTATATTTGTAAAAGCAAACCAGATGTGGGAGGATGAGGTAATTGAAACACAGTATGTTTGAAACTTGGCTGTGTATTAACATTCTGTATTCATTTAACACAAACTCAATTATGGAGAGAATTTGAGAAGTTTGATGGATTTTTAGAAAATGTAAGGTTTTAAGATGCCTAAAGATGAGCCCAAAACAAGCCACAGTTTAGGTTCAAGTAGATGCCCTCTGCACTTGAAGAGGGAGTAACCCTGCCTGCTTCCTGTACACAAACCTGAATAAAGCAGTTCATTTCATTGATGAAGCTGTCTTCAACATACTGTCAGACTGAATAATAGCTCCTTTTTCCTGGAAATGGAATCTTCAGAGTCAAACCTGCAGAAGTGTGGGACTCTAGAGTTTCAAAAGTCCCACCCTGAAACAGTAAAATAAAATGGTCCAAATTAATAGCCTGTTGGCTACTCTAGAGAAACAACTACTTTCTTACCTCTTACTACTTCACTCATCCAGCACTACATACAAAAGAAAGTCTAAATTGCACGGCAGTTTAGGGGATTCATACCATCTAATAGGTTAAAAATTATTTCTACATGAGAAATAATGAAATAAGACAGATTCTGAATGAGGAAAGAGTGATATCAACATCCAGAATAATTTGCTATTTTAGAAGAATTCAGAAATGAAAGAATGTCTATATACTTGATCTTTCACTTGATGGAGGAATATAAACTGGTTAGATTTGACAGTAAGTTAAAAAATACAAGGGGGTGCAAAATAATACTGGTTTTGTATCAAGTAGGGGACACATTAACATAAAAAATCACCCCTAAACACACAAAACCATCTGGGTAGGTTGGTACATACTTGTTATCCCTGTGACTTGGGAGACTGTGGCAAGAGATTTTCAAATTCTAGTCCAGCCTGGGAAACTTAGAAAAAGAAAAAAGGTAGGTATGGATGTAGGTAGATTAGTGGTAGAGCATTTCTGGGTTCAATTCTCAGTACCATTAGAATAAAGAGAAAAATAAATGTAGTTATCTTTGGCAAATGTTAGCAAAAACTAGAATTATTAGATGGTATGATATAAGGATGACAGTATTCTTATTGAAACATAGACCGTTCTTTAAAAGTTAAAAAAAAAATGGTCTAGAATCAATTCAGCCATTTGAAGAATATGAAAATCAATTTGAAAGACAATGATTGGGTCTATACCATTTACTAGGTACTGGAACATGAGTACATGAAAATTAAATTCCATTTTAAGAAGACATTGAGCACTATGTGCAAAGGTAGGCAGAATAGACAAGCATGTCAAATTGGGGGACTCTGAGAAGATTTTTGGTGCATATTTATTTTAACTGCTTTAATAAGAATAGCTTATAATGAAAATAAGGTGTGACAGGAGTGGGTAAATAAAGATTTGAATGTTTTGTTACATAGTTTATAATGAAGTTAGAAATTAGCATGAATCCCCCTCCTTTTTAAAAGAATCCAGCCCCTTCCTATAATGAAGAATTTTGGATGGTTACAAGTTGGGAGTGAAAAACAATTTTCAGGAGCAAAATATAATCCCCAAAGCTTCTACATATCAGGCTCACATTGTGGAAGATGGCGCATGGCTAGGCTTTTCATTACTAAACATTTTAAACTGATAAAATGTAGTATATGAACCCATTTTACTCTTTCAACTGACTTTGTAATATGAAAATCAACTATCAGTCAAAATGAGCTTTTATTTCCTGCATCTTTCTTCACAACTCAAGCTCCACATTTCTTTGCAATGAATTACACAACAATAAACCTACCAAAATGACACATCCAGTCAGTGTCAAAATATTTCTTTCTTATTGTTGTGATTCTATTGAACCAATGGACATTTTGTCATCACCTATAGTATTTGGTGGCAGGTGGTGAATCAGATATTTACTACAAAATTTTTTTTCAGATAGAATTCTGTTGAAGATTTGTATGAAGAGAGAGTATTCTTAATTAAGAGAGGGCTCAAGAGCATTCCAGATTGCTGGGCATAGTGGCACATGCTTTTAATCCCAGCATTTTAGGAGGCTAAGGTAGGAGATCACAAGTTCAAAGCCAGCCTCAGCAGCTTATGAGTCCCTAAGCAATTTAGTGAGAACTTGTATCATAATAAAAAATAAATATTTTTTTTTAAAAAAAGGGTTGAGAATATGGCTCAGTGGTTAAGCACCCCTGGGTTCAATCCCTGGTTACCCACCCCTCACCCCTAAACATTCCAGATTAAAGAAATATCAGAAAATCATACAATATCAGAAAGTGATGGCATTTGAAAAACCACAGGAGACTATTTCAGTAAGAACAAAGTACTCCAAAATGTTTACTATATCCAGGTTATTGATGGCAGTGTTAAATTCAACTAAGTCCTTACAGATATTCTGCCCTTTCTGGATCTATATATTTCTGATAGAGTAGTATTGAAGTCTTCAGCTATATTAATGGACTCATTTATTTCTCCTTGCAATTCTATCAGTTTTTGCTTCATATTTGATGTTTCATTTTTAGGCCCCTAATTGTTTATGGTAAGGATTGTTACATTGTTAGAAGAATTGACCCATTACCATTATGAAATTCTCCCCTATATATCTAATAATTTACTTTATCTCTAGTCAGCATTTCTGTTTTCTTTTGATTAGCATACTATATCTTTCTACATCTATTTGCTTCAATTTTATATCTCTTTTTGAATTTAAAGTGGGCTTCATATAGACAACATATAATTGGGTACTGTTTCTAAATTTACTTTGATAAGAAGTCTTTTTCAATTCATTTAGACCTTTTATATTCAAAGTGAGTATTGTTATAGTTGGGTCAATATCTATCTATATTAGGTTTGTCATTGATTTCTATTAGTCACTGCTAGAGTTTGGACCTGGGATATCCCCAGAAAGTCCATATGTTAAAGTCCCTGTCCTGATCTTGGTGCTATTAGAAGATGGTGGAAATCCATGAGGTGGGATCCAGTAGGAGGTTTTAGGTTGATGCCAGATTGTGGGGCATGGATCTTCCTCTTTTTCTTTTTTGCACTTACCATGAGTTGAAGGGCCTCCTTAGGCAAATGTTCCTGGTACTGTAGTATCAAAGAAACACAGCCAGATGATCATGGACCAAAACCTCCAACACGTGAGCCCAAAGAAGCATTTTCTCTTAATCAGTTGATTATGAGTTTCTTTGGTATTTTTTCTCCTTGGTGTTTTCTGTTATTTCTGGTGTTAAATTGATCTATAGTTTAGTGTCTGACTATAGTTTGTGGAGAAAATCTCATTCATTATTGTTTCAAATATTCATTTGATCCTTTTTTCTCTTTCTGGAATTTCTATTATACATGTCAGACCTTTTATAGTTGACCCACAGTTATAGTATGATTTGTTCTGGTTTTGTTTCCCCAGTTATTTCTTTTCTCTGCTTTTCAGTGTGGAATGTTTCTATTGAGATATCATTAAGCAGAAAATTCTTTCATCAGTTATTACTAATAAGCCTTCCTAAAGGCATTCTTCATTTCTGACACAGTGTTTCAATCTTTAGCATTCATTTCTGGTCTTTCTTAGAATTTTCACCACTCTCCTTAGATTGTCCATCTATTGTTGCATGCTTTCTTCTTTATTCAGAAGAGACCCTAGCATCTTGATCACTGTTGTTTGAAGTTCTGGGTCTGATTATTTCACTGTTCCTGCCATATCTAGTCTAGTTCTCCTGCTTGCTCTGTCTCTTCATTGTTTTTTTCCTGCATTTTAGTAAGCTTTGTACTTGATAAGTGGACATGTTGTAGTATGTAAATGAAACTGATATAAAACGGCTTTAGTATTTCAGCATTCCAGTTTGGGCATAGGAACTATGCTATAATGCCATGGTTACATCTCAGTGATTTAGTGAGTCCCTCAGCACTGTGAACTTCACACATACTTCCCAGCCCCGCCCCACCCAACTTTCACAAGAACAGGATGACTAGAGTGGGTTTCAGTTGGGTATTTTCCTTCCACCATGTCATTTGGTCTGAGAAAATCCCAAGAATTGAGACTGTGGTTAAATAATTTCTTCTAAGGAAAGAACTTGTCAAGAAGAAACAAATGCTCTGGATTATTCCAAAATGGTTCTTTTTCTTTTCTATCTGCTAGAAGCACAAAGAGATGTTACTCTAATACCCATTTAAAACTCATGGATGTAAAACTCCAAAAAGGGTGGGAGCTGCTGATCACTGGGTCCCCTGGGAGTTTCCAACTCTCAAACTTATCATTGCTGAAGCTTCACCAATTAATTCCTTAGTCCTAATTCAAGTTTTCCAAATTAGGTACTGGTTTCCCATGAGGCTTATGCTCAAGGGTTTCTGCTGTGGCAAGTGGTGATTCTATGCATGTCCTTTTAGGTCTATTCAATTTTGGAACGTTGGTTTGCCCTGTAACCCAGTTCTCTGAAAATCTATGAAGTGATGTTGATTTTTCTGCTAGTTTTCTGGACGAAGTGACAACTTAGAGCATCTTACATGCTGGTCCAACAACAGGAGTTTCACTATTATTTTTATTCTAAACACTTTTTGGTATCCTCTGTCTGTTTTGGGAATATCCCATACAAATTTGGTTTTATTTACTTTATGGGAATTTTTATTATTGTTTATATGATTATTTTCTCCTCTCTGATGCTTCTGTCTTTTACTCCATGAAATCATAATAATTGGATATTAGTATTCTGGGTATTTTACTGTCTTTCTCTTTCCTGCCTGTTGATAATTCATGGTCATTTTGTCCTAATTCCTGTATTTGATACTCAACTGTATCTCCAACTCTTCCTTTTACTCCTTTTAATTTAATCTATTTTAACTTTAATTTCTAGTACTATTTGTTTTCAGTTTTGTATTTATTTAGATGTTGAATCTTGATTTGTAAATAAACTTAAACATGGAATGAAGTTCTCACCTCTAGGGAAACGAAGCAGGTGTCACCACTTCTTTAGGTTAGTTTTGGGTAAGGATTTAGGAAAACTGTATTTATATACAGATTGTAAAACAGAACTATTGTTTTGTGGTTCTCTCACTTTATAGTTCTTCCTTTAAAATGCTATGTGCCAACACATTTAAATATTTCTAAAATTATATATATATATGCATACATATAAAATTGTATATTTATATATATAAAATTATATATGTATATATATGTATACATAACACACACACACACACACATATATATATATGTATATATACATATATATATATGCATGAAAGCACTCTATCACTGAGCTACACTCTCAGTCCCTAAATATATCTTAAGTTCTATGTGGGTTAATTATGAATATTTTTATCCTTTAAATCAGTTTTGGCTAATTCTGCTTCAAATTTAACCAATGTATTCAAATATCTGGACTTCTATTGGTTTTTATCCAATTAACATTTTCTTCTTGGGTTTATTACTTACTTCATTTCTTTGCCATTATTTTAGAAGGTTTTATGTGCTGGGATGTGGAGAGAAGAAATTGTTTGGAGAATTAACTTTAACCAGTTCATAGGTTACAACCCTTCAGAGGTTTCTCATTGCATTGAGAAGATTATGTAGCTAAAGCAACAGCTACTTCCTGTCTTTTAAATCAACATGGTACTATATTCCCTGATACATAAAGCAACAATCCTGGTTGGCTTCCTTTAGTTCTTCAAATGTCATCTGTTCCTTTTCTTTGTTGGGTAGTTTTGAATGCTGTTCCTTTCATCTGAAAAACTCTTGCCCTGTCTTAACAAAGAATACTTTCTCACTTAATACCAAATCTTAAATATCATTTCATCTGAGAAATGTTTAATTCACCATCTACCATCAAACACTGTAGAAGATGTCCAATCTATCTGTCTATTGGTCCAATAAGAAAAACTACTTCAATGATGAATGCTTGTGTCATTTCAGCAGGTTTATTGTCAAATAAATTATGAAGTATCATGTAGTAGTGATTAAAAACATTAAAGCAGGAGTCATATTATTTGTGCTTAAATACAGCCTTTGCTATTGTCTATTCCTATGCTTTTAGATATGCTATTTTACTAAGTACATAGGTTTTCTTGTCTATAAAATTGGGAAATTAATAGTACATAATAACCACAGTTTCTAGGAAATAATTATGTTCTCATGGGGTGCATATTTTTGGCACATTACAAGAACTAGGTGTTACTTTAAGAAATTGATTATTTTGATTCACACTGAGTTAGATCAAATCCATCTTTGCAATGGTAATTTTCTATCATCTCAAAGAAAGTACATGAATGTTGTTCTAGATACAAGAATTAGCTTTACCTAATTCACAAATATGAAATTAAAGCCAAATAATTAGGACAAAATTGCACCTACTTAAAAGGTGAAAATTAGTATTAACATTAAGTTTATTAGCTTTGAACAATACAGCTTATTTTCTTTCAAGTTTATGAGACTGAGGGTCATTTTAGAGCTTTCTTTTTATGTTAGCCTATTGGCACTTTGCATAACATAATATAAGAGCAGAGCTTTTCAGACATAAGCTCATAATGGCAATTGCATTTCTCAGCTGCACAAGAAGAGATCTTTGCATTTATTTCTAATTTTCAAGAAGTAATTTATAGGCAATACTGGAATATGAATTGAAATGCATAAGTATAAAGATGGAAACATCTCTTCCAAAGTTATTGCTTGTATTACTTGGAAACATGTATATTTGATCAGGATAAATTTGCATGAGATAGATAAAATATCAATCCAGATACATTGCAAAATAAGAGAAGCAAAATGTATCAAAGGAAAATAAAAAGCAAATGAAAAAGTGAATGGCACATTCATTAGCCATTCCCTGAAAACCTTGTCACCATATGATTTTAAATTTTCCTTCAGATAAATTCTTAAAACCACAAAAAAAAGATAGCCTATTTGTTTTGCAAATTAAAACTTCACTAATTATATGCAAGAAAGATCATGATATTCTTCCAGACTTAAAATTTAGAACCCTTTGTTTTGGCAATGGTTTATTTGTTTATAATAATTTTCTGAAGTACCAACACATTTTATTGCTTCTGTTTCTAAGTTTAGGAGATAGTTCTATTTTATATCTTTCTGTTCCCCTGCTTTATTCTAGCAGTAAAGGGAAACATAACAGAGCATTATTTTCCTTTCTAGTTGCCTTATGTGCCTTCATTCTTGAAAGTTTCAGTGATTGCCCTCAGACTTGCACTTGCTTCAAGGTCATGCTTAACGCTGAGCATTTGGTTTGTGTCACAAGGGGACTATATCTGTTCACAATAAAAAAAAAATATGGGCATGGTTTTATCATGACACTGAAGTAAGTCAAAGGGAAATATTTAGGTCAGCTTCCTCTAGTCATACACTTTATGTCAGACCAGATGATAAATTTTAGATTTTTGATGTGAAAAAAAAATAAAACTTAACAATGTAGTTTCTTCCACTTATTTTTACCTTACTAGAATTTCTGCTTTGCTTCTTACTTCATTATCCTAGAATATTAATTAATCCATTAAAGTTTATTTCCTTATAAACTTGCCTAGTTCAAGACTTAAAATTTGAACAAATATTCAGTTTTGTGGGTGTCAGTTGGGACAAAGAAGATAGAAGTGCAAATAAAATGAATTTATTTTCATTCTCCACTCTGTCCTAAAGCAAACAGATGGAGTAATGGATGAAAAATGTTACATTTAGAGTCATGGATACATGGTTCATCCTTAACCAAATAAAGAGAAGTGATCCCTTTACTTCAACCTTTGTTTCCTTTCTTTGCTTTTTCTTCTCTGAATAGTGATGTTGCAAGACTCATGAGATTCTCTTTTCATCATGGTGCTGTCTTTTCTGAGCCTGGCTTAAAGGATGTTCACAAAAATTCATATGAACGTTAGTAGAGTGAGAATAGCTCATATATTCCAAGTTTCTTTCCATATGTGCATATCCAGCCTCTTAGATAATATGTTCAGCAAATGGTTCCTTAGCAAACACACCCAAATCATCATGTCCAATACTGAGCTCATGATTTTTGTTCTGAAACCTACTTCTTCTGCTGCTTTTCTTAAGGTATCCATTCACTTTGACAAGTCAAATGCCTAGAAGTCCTTCCTGGCATCCTTCTCTTCCTTTACCCACTCGATTCCAGGAAGTCAATAAGTCCCATTGGTGCTTCCTCAAAATCAGCACACAAGTCTGTTCTTTGGATCTCCAGCTTCGCTGTCAACACCATCACAACACCAGCATTTCTCACTTTGAGAAGTAACATCACACCTTTCTCTAAACTCAAATCAACTACTGTTGCTTTGACCTCTCTAGATTCATTTCATGCAATTATTTTTTTACAAGGCATACCAGATTAGTGGTCCTTTTTCAGTTTTCCTAAGGCTCTGAGCTATACCTGAACCAGAGTCTTCTACAAGTTTTCTTCTCTTCTGATGCACTCCCCTCTCATATCACTCATTCGCCTCCTACACTTTATGACATAACTATTCCACATTCGTGAGCTTAAATTTTATTAACTCAGAGAAGTTTCTGTTACTTCTCTGACGATATAATCCCTTCCAGTTTGTAATCCTAAAACACTCTGAATGTTTCCTTTACATTAATCATTGCAAAATTACATATTTGATATTTGTCATCTCCACCTCCACTATACTGTGCACCCCACGAAGGCAGAGATTAGTTCTGTGAACAGAGACACGTTTTGTTATGTTCCTTTTCGGATAATGTGAGAGCCTAACCAAAAAAACAAACTTTTGAAGAGAATTTTATTAAACATCACTATAAAAAGAACACTAAGATCATGCAAATTTATATCACAAACAGGTCATAATTTCTCATTCTTTCATTTTAATATGTATTTCATAAAAACTAACTTTCCTCACAAAATTTATTATCAATTTCAGACAAATTTTCACCCCTAATACCTTTCTCCCTCATTCTTGTATCAAACCCATCACTAAATTTTGTTAATTTTATCTATAAGTAATTTCTCCAGTGTGTTTTGCTCCATTTGTGCCTCATGATCTCTCAATGAGACAATTGCAGTACCTAACTGACTTTTTTTTGTCATTTGTTCCAAGTATCTCCAATCCATTTTCCATATTGCAGGTGAAGTGATTCTTCTCAAAGTCAATTGTGATTATAGTATTCTTGGTTAAACTTAGAAAATTTCCATTTCATTTGGGTTAAATCTCCAGATCCTCATCCCCCACCAAAATCATTTCAAATTATCTCCATTCTTCATAAACTTTAGGAGAGTAAAAACATCACAAAACTCGCTTCAAATTCAGCAAATATTCTCTCCTTCAGAGAAAAAAAAAGCATCAAAAGAGCACTCCCTCCACTTTGCCTTTTCAGTACTAAGAATCTGCCTACATGGGAAAAGGACTCCTTTTTCTTTCTTTTTTTCCATTTTTCTTTCCTCATTGTAATAGAGGAAAGCTAAGTTTCTTCCTCATCCTTGGGCCAGACCCCAGTTCTTTACCTAGAACATGACTGATTTTTCCTTCTGCCTCTTGTACATCAAACCTTTTTTAAATGAGTTTCTTCTATGCAATAGAATTTAAGATATTTTTAAACATTTCCCATTTATTAAATATTTGTTATTTGCATGATCACAAAAAGCACCCAGTGTTTGATTCTATTTTTATAAAATACAAAAGTATGCAAAACTAATGTATGATTTTAGAATTTAGAGCAAAGAGGCAAGTATCTAAGGTACCAATGATTTTTTGCTTTTTTATCTAGCTCCTGGATATGTGGCTAGGTTCACTTGGTGAGTATTTATCAAGATCTCCGCTGCTTCTGAGATATACACTTTCTTGGTAAATATTTAC
Organism: Urocitellus parryii; assembly: GCF_045843805.1. NCBI lineage: Eukaryota > Metazoa > Chordata > Mammalia > Rodentia > Sciuridae > Urocitellus > Urocitellus parryii. The sequence goes on from NC_135536.1 coordinate 52,989,353, forward strand.
ACAATTAAAAGAAAAATATCTTTTTTTTCTTCATCTCCTACAAACTATTCTGTTTTTTTCCTTATTGCTTTGCTTGTTTTAAAAAATCTTTTCTTTTTCCTCTATATAAATTTGTAAAATTTTATTGTACAGATTAATGGGATTTACTGTGATATTTCCATACACATGTACTGTGAATTGTTCCTGTCCATCTAAGTCTTCTTCTACTATTGCCTCCCCTCCTTCCTCTGCAAACTTCCTAGTTCCTAGTAATCTCTCTTCTACTTTAAAGATTCATTTTGCTTTGTCAATTTTTCTTATTTGGTTTCCTTATATGAGAGAGAAATGCAATACTTATTTTTTGCGTCTGGATTATTTTGCTTAAAATTCTGCCCTCCAGTTTCATTCATTTTGCTACAAATGATGGGATTTCATTCTTCTTTGTGACTGCATAATGGATTATGATTTATTCATCTGTTAATGAATGGATAAAGTCTTTCTTCTCTACCCATTTTTCATAGCCTAGACTCATGAGAGAGTTGTCTTGGATTTTTCAATCCTCATTCCTCACTAAAATAAAATTTTATTACCACTTTAATAAAACTTCAATCCTATGGTAAACAACATAATTAACCTATTTCTGCTCTCCTTTCCTTTGACCTCGTATTGATATTTGTCATTATGGACTATCTCATCCTTTTTCAAACAGTCTCCTCCCTTGGCATCCACAATGCCAGGCACTTTGGTTTCCTAGTGTGTCTCTGGTTACTCCTTTTTAATATCTCTTTTTCAGATTATAAAACTTTAGATATTGAAATCTTTTTGAGTAAAGATGGCTTTCTTGCCTCATAGTGTACCTTTCCTTTAGGCAGTCTGCTGTCTTTAAGAATTTAATTATTGTCTGTATGATAGTTATTTCAAGAATATTTTTTTCTTGTCCAGAATTCCCCATTGGCTCATTTTTCCAGATGTTTGCTTCATGTTCCCATTTCACTATTTCAAAGGCAGTTCCAATTCACTGTTTCTGGTGAATTTATTCACCATTTTTCCTACTCTGCAAAACGTGGTCCTTATTTCTTTTACATCATCAACCTGTTAAATGAGGTCCTCTCCTTCGTGTTCTATTTTAGTTAATTATCATTTAATATCATCCATCACATCATCACCTACCCATTTTTACAAATCAAAATTTAGACAGTCGACTTTAACACTCTCTTCCTCATTCTTCTATCAAATCCACTACAGAATTTTGTTACCTATAAATAATTTCTGCACTTTGTTTTGCTGCATCTGTGCCCTGAAGAACTGTAAATGAGATAATTTGCAGTACTGTTTTAACTGATTTTCATCCACTCCAAACATTTCCAATCCATTACTACAGGTGAAGGGACAGTTTTCAAAGGCAATTGTGATTACAACATTTTCTGCTAAACTCAGTGAATTTCCACTTCCTGTAGGTTAGACTACAGGTCCTTCATCAATATACTTCCCTCAATAGCAACTTACCAATTCCTTTTTGCCTATATGGAAACTTTTTACATAATCTGTGTTTAACTTTCTTAACAATAGTTAGAATTCACTTCCTAGAGGGAAGTTATGTTACATGAGCTCATGAGGATTGTTTTTACTTTAATTAACTAATAAACATTTGGTGTATAAATTTGATACTTATATCTTTCTTTGAATTCTAGTGGAACTTTATTAGCCACATATTTTTTTTTGACTTGTGTTTGTTTTCCTGATCTCTACACTTAGTTGCTCTGTTATATTCTCTCACAACATTATATGTTAACACATATCAACATTCATAATTTTACATTTTTGTGTGTTTTTAGATATACTTACTCCTGTAGTAAATAAAAGCTACAAATTTGCAGAAAACTTTATTTTCAGTTTTAAGAAAAAAATTAAACAACATAATTTTTTTGCTTACTAGAAGTTTAAATGAGTCTGTAAAATATAAAAAGTGAATTTCATTTATGTTAAATGAGGTAAGTTATAAAGAAAATTTCCCAGTTCTGTTAATGATCATGTTTTTTTTTCTGATTTTCTCTACATTTTAAAAAATGAATCAGGTTATTACTGATTTTCTAAATAAAAATAAATTTCAGTTAATGAGTTTAGATATATTAACTAGTGTTTAAATTTTTTCATTGTTATATCTTTGCTTATTTCAATTATTTTGTGTGTTTACTTTTCTATTCATCAAAGTAGGGCTTCAAAAGTATTATTTTCTTGTTGGTTTTCCTAAACAAATAGTACTTGTATTTTTTGTTTCTACACAGTTTAGTAGTATATTCCAATTTTTGCTTTAATAGCTATAAAATGATTTTTACTTTCTCTCATAAATAATTTTGTTTTTTTAAAGATATATTTCCTTGCATGCTTAAAAAATTATATTTTAATCTTTATTAATTATAATACTGTTTAGATCTTTGTACTTTCTCTAATTGAATCTGTAAGTATAGAAATCAACTTTTTGGTAATGTCCTGATTAATTTATCTTATAATATTTTGAATACACAAATTTCTTTTCCTTTTAGCTCATTATGTTATTTTTCATTTTATTATCTTCCAAATGTTTGGTTTATAATTGGGTATTTATACCTGTCTGAATTGCAGTGAAGCTATGTGGCACACACAATTCTAAGTTTCATTTTTTTTTTTAAAGAGAGAGAGAGAGAGAGAGAGAGAGAGAGAGAGAGAGAGAGAGCGCACCACATTCCCAGCCCCTCTATGTTTCATTTTGGACAACATTTTTTGTTCTGCCTTATTGATTCTGTCTCTTCAGGTATATGAAGAGAAAATGCTCTTCATGTATTTTGATTTTCAATTTTGGTTTCAGAAACATGATCTTTAAAGTCAAAGTTCCATGTGTTGGAGAGTTTTATCAAGTTTTTAAATTTTTTTCCTCATGTTTCTTATTAATTTGGCCTTTGATTTCACTACTCTTATTTGGTATATAGAATTTTATACAAAAAGTTAATCTTTTTCTACTTTATTAATATATACAATCTTCAGTCAGTTTGTAATCAAGAACTTAGAATTACTGTGTGTATTAAAAAATAAAAAGTGTAATAAAGGGAAGTAAAATCCATCTTTGGAAAGCCAGAAAATAGTCACTAATCAGCACTCCTGCAGCACTGGCACAGGCTAATAAATATCAGCTGCAGGGAAGCTGGGGGGCTATCTGTCAAAAGGACCCAGAAAAGGAAGATGGTGGAGACATCTATGGAGGCCTTTGCTGTTCCATCTGGTGGTGGCATTTTGGGCAGCAGTATTAACAGCTGGAAAGATGAACTGGCCACAAAATGGAGGAAGCAAGGATAAGCTTGGTTCTGGTAAAACCTTGGAATTATCTTTCCCCTCATCTCACCACAGCCACCTTCAGGGAGGAATAGTTGCTACTTCACTTCTTCCAGTCGTACCTAACACAAATTTCTTTTTAGACAATCTCAACTGCTCATCCATACCAGAAATTCTGAGGACTATATATCCAGTTTTTAAATTTGTACAGTTTAATATTATTGCCCACTCTTGAATACTTGGCATTAACCTATCACTTTCCTAATTATATCTTTGTTTAAATAAAGTGATAGGAAAAAAAACCATTTAGCTATCTCTTATAAACAGTTGAGAGCATGCTCACCTCTTTCCAAAAAGAGAATACAAAGATGATACATATCACTTCATTCATCTTTGAATAATGTGTGTTCTTTTTCCAACTGAGTCACATTATCCTTTGTTAACTATTACTTTAATACTGAAATATAACTTACTTACTATGAACACACTTTATGAATACAGGCATAAATGAAGAAAGACAATTGTGTATTTGTGTGTACATACATACATAAACATATAAACATATTTACAGCCTAGACATTTATATATATACTATTTATATGCATTATGCAATTATGCAATGTATACAATAAGAATATACATATATTCTATATGTATAAATACATATATACACACACACATACATACACATAGGTGTGTATATATATACCCACACAACACATATGTGTGTTGAGTTTGTGTTCATGTGTATATGCATATGCATATCCACATATTTATCAGCTTGGAGAACATAACTGGTTAGGGAAAAAAAGTACTGTGTGGTTAACAGTAGTTCTTCCTTAAATCGAATACACACATAGACCCATATGTAATTACATTTTGTGCATATAGCTACTGTATAGTCCTTTTTCCCTATAATTATTCATTTGGTCTAGGATGGTATTTGCATCTTCCTTCTCATCTACATATTCATTTTTTTCCTTTGCAATTGTCTTAGTTAGCTTAGGCTTTCATTACAAATACCGCAGAATGGTTGGCATAACAACAGACGTTTCTTTCTCATAATTCTGGAGATTAGGAGGCTCAAGTTTAAGGTGCCCATTGATCAGTTCCTGGCAAGATCCATTTTTGTGACTTGTAGATGGCCAGGAACCTTCTTTCTGTGTCTTTACATGGTGGATGAAGAGTTGTCAATCCTTCTTTCTTATTTTAAAGCCACTTTTCCCATCGTAAGTGTTCTATCCTCAGGATCATAGTGTACTATAAGTACTTCCCCCAACTCTGTTTCCAAGTAAGATCACATTAGATGGTAGAGCTTCAATATATGAATCTGGGAAAGGGGTGCAATTCAGTCCATAGCTGCCCTTGGCAGCCACCTCAGCTGCCATGGTTTCTTGCTGGATTACTTTTCCCAGAAGTTTACTCTTGGTCAAAGTTGCATTCGTGAAGGGTCTGTGACACTGGCTAGTTTTGCCTGTATTAGATTGTTGCAATTTTCCTTAGGCTCATTTTAGGACACAAAAGTGCTAAGTGGTACCAGGACTTCCCCATTCTAGTCATTCTCTTTTAACTTCCATCATGTAGCACCAACCATTTCCCCTTAATGATCAAAATAATCAGCTCTTTCTATGCACGTCGGTTCACTAACATGAGGAGCACAAAATGACCCCGTGGCAGTTCCATTTTCCAGTTTAATGAAAACATTGCTGTGTCCCTAGGTAGAAATATTCCTCCCCTTGGAATGAAAATTCTCGACTAGCAGAGTCAGAGTTGCAGTAATGAGCAGGAAAGTTTTCACTAGAGGATCATTAAGGGCAATAATGAGAGGAGCTGCTCACCTTTGCACAGCATTAGTGCTAGACTTATTAATGTTGGCTATGGGAGGAACAGCATTAGGTACAAGTCCCTTATTTAGAAATGTCTCAGGACATCTCCGATCCTAGAAGAACTGCCCAGCCCCACAATGTATTACACAGTGTACACAGAAATACATAACTGAGAATTCAAAATGACATTCCATTTTTCTGTCATGAGCTGTTTCAAGGTGATTGCGGACATGGTAATACTAGTAAATTCAAAATTATGAGCCCTTATCACACAGTATGTCCAATGAAGTAAGATTTTGGTTTAACAAAACCAGTGGGGTGGGGAAGGCAAGTCTACTCATAGGAAATGTCTATGCCTATGAGAAAACATGCTGCTGTTTCTGTTTTAGAAATGGGCCAATGTAATCAATCTGTCACCAAGTAGCTGGCTGGCTCCTTTTAAAGGATCATGCACTATCAGCAACTCTATTTATCACTGCTGCTGGCAATTTCTCATTTGGTGATGACTCTGGAAAGATAAACCTTGGCAAGAAAGTTAACCCTAATGAGTTCATACACATTACCATACAGCCATTATGACAATTTTTTCATGAGCCCATTTGGTATGAACAAGAGTAACTAGAGAGAGCAGAATTAATATCTACAGTAAATGCCATTTATCCACCTGATTTTGGGGCTCCTCTATAAAGGTTGCTATATGTGAACTTTCACAGAAGACAGATGTATTCACTTTCTGGACCCATTCAGGGAGACCTTTTCATGTACCACTTGTATAAAATATCTTATCACAGATTTTCTAATTATATTCTTTCCACTCTTTAACTATGCAGCCAAAATATGAATGGTACACAGGAGTTAGAGAAAATCAATTTTTCTGTTCATCTTCTTAAGGTCAACTTACGAACAATGCTCACCATCCAGCCCATTGGAATTATTTCACTGGATAACTATCCTTCAAGGTTACTTTTGCATAGTGTTTTAATACTACAGCTGCTGCAATTCATATTTGTGATTCTGAATCAAAAGCCAAAAAAAAATCTGGCATATCACTTCAAATTGAGCATACATATTCAGTTATTATATTGAATTGATGACCCTCTGAGCAGCTGAACAATGTATAGTTACCAGTTTTTACTTATTATTAGAAGTGTGACAGGTGAAGTACAGTTTTGTTCAACACTTTATGCTATAGTTCTTATGTGAACACATAGAATTTTGCATATATTTATATATTCAGGTTTCCCAGGGAAAGCAGAGAGTACCTAGAACAGAGCCCGTGTATTCTCACATCACTGTGGTCTATACTTGCTTCCAGATCTGCACTGTGAGCTGAGCATGACAGATCCAATGGAGGTGTGCATCACTTTATCATTAAAATAACTTATTTTGAATAAAGGCAACCTCGGTATATTTAGGTCTCAATTTGGTATTATGTTGCATCATAGGTAGCTGAAGACCTTAAATATCTTTTGTAAAGTTATCTGTTCTCTTCTAAATTCACTTTTCTCTTATATTGGAATACACTGACTTATTTATTATTTATTTATTCATTTATTTCCTTTTCTATCTTTGGGTCATTTCATTTGGTATTTCAAAACACAAAGGCTCAAATTATCATATTAACTGAAATCTATATTTGTTTATTGGACCCAAATAAAGATAGGAAATTTAATCCTATTAGCCTTGAACTGTTCTTTTGGTCTGCCAAGATCCTCTATATTTCACTTATAAAGCATATATGCTAAATATATATAAGTGTATATATATAACTTATATATATAGCTTATTTATAGTCACATTTTATTTCACCTTAATATTTGGTAAGTACAACTTATATATCTTCATTTAAGTATTTGATAATCATAGTATAAAAGGACTGACACCTGAATGTTGATCACCAGTGTATTTTAGAATTTTTTTGAATAAAAGAGAATCATAGAAACTCAATGGATGGAATCTAGTTTTTGACATCATTATATGTTGTTTTTTTTTAAAAAAAATAACAACTGTTTAAAAAATCAACAACAAAATCAAGTTTAAATTTAAGGAGTGTATGTGCTGTTTCAATTTCTAAATGTTCTGCTGAGAAAGAAAAGACAATCAAGGCTAGTATTAAATACAGAGAGCACTATTTTCGTGAAGCAAGAGGATGATGGAGGTAGATACATGTTCATCGCTGTGTTTCTTTATATTTAGTGATATGCTAAAATATGGAGAGTTACTGGTTTTCCTCTAGGATGCATTATTGATCAGTAAATAGTTGAAATGAAGTCTAAAACAATTTAAGCACATGCTTACTTTTGGAAATAGAACACCTGTCAAGTGCTTTGAAGTCAAATGGGACTCATGACTTTAAAGAGGGTTAAAAGTAGTTGAGGGAGCATTAAAAACTAATGGGTGAATAAATGAGATGAAGAGAAAAAGATTTTGGAAATGTAAAATGGGAATCTTTGGAGTTCATATTAAAGTAATGATTCTAGATGAAAGTAATGGCTTCTCTACAAACAGCATGCAGTCCAAAAATAATTTTAATCAGGTAAAAAAGCTTCTTTTTTAAACTTTGAAAATGTGGCCTTAGAATTCATTGTAATGAAAGTAAAATAATACAAGCCCCTGTAAGAAGATACATCTCAAGATAGATGAGCTGAGAAATCAGATAATCTTCCATTTTCAGAAAAAATCAAAGGCATAAGAAAAGCTCCTCTAAACAAATTCTACCTACTTTGAGTACAGGGAAAGGGACCTTGTGCACATTTTCATAAACTTAAACTTTGGTTTCCATTTTTTATTTGTTCTAATTAGACATGACAGGAGAATTCATTTTGATACATCATACATAAATGGAACATAACTTCTTATTCTTCTAGTTGTACATGATGTAGAATCACACCAGCCTTGTAGTCATATATGCACCTATGGTAATAATGTCTGATTCATTATACAACCCTTTCTACTCCCATGCCTTCTCCCCTCCCTTCACACCCCTCTCTCTCCATTTTTGCACTTCATTGAAAGTATAAAAGTATAATATAAATCATTAGAATTCCATCATTCCTAGAACATGAATGTCTCCGGACAAATAGGCAAAGTTTTATATGGCAGAGACAATTTTTTTCTTTGGCAATGTCAGCAAATAAAGATTATATATACAAACCAACAGAGCAAACACATTTGAAATGCATGAATATAAAGGAAATACATATCTGATATACATATGCATACATTCATATTCATACATATTTTCAGTCATATGTGTATATAATACATACATGTTTGTGTCTAATACATGAATGTATTTATCTGTTATAAGGGAGGCACAAGCACATTTTTTGTAGAATATTAAAAAGAAATATTTAGGTTGCTTCTGATTTAAAGGGGGAGTACAAAGCTGAGAAAAAGAGAAAATTATTTATATTCTGAAATGATTCAGCAATGACTGGAATCAGGTCTTATCCAGTTCTTGCTAATAGACAGATTCTTTGTCCTGATGATATTTGTAAAGATTATTCTGTGAGGCTGTTCCTTTTCCTCACTATTAGTGCTCCATAACACCTAATCGGACTCTGCCATAGAGCTTGGGATGCCTCCAAAGACATTCTGATTCCCTTTTGTTGGAGGACCCTTTAACTCCTTGTTAAATGTCAGCATAGTGAGCAATTCTCCTGTTCAGCCTGTGTCTGCATAAGTAGGGGAGACAATAATGACAGTGCAGCACAGAGATAAAATGACAGAGGAGCAATGTGTGGTCCCCTGTGTGATGTGGCTCTTATGGGTGCATCTTCTGGAGCCTGGTGGTTACTTAGGAAATGACAAGGCTTGAGTGATTTTGCCAGTTTCTTTCTCCCAACCCAGGAGAATTGTTTAAGAGGAAGGAAACCCAAACAAGAACCTCTGGGGGAATCGACTGTTGAAAAAGATTCATTACAGTTGATTTCTCAAGTAAGGAAACTTGAGAAGTTGAAGGCCCTAAAAGGACTTTAAAGAATTCTCACCCACACAATCCACTCAAGGATCACAGGGGCACATGAAGCACCACATAGCCTAATTGTGTGGCTGTTTCTAATTTGTGCATTTAAAGCTGTAAAGAGAGGAAACTAAAGATGAAATAAGAAAGCAAGAAGCAGTGTTTATCATCTTTGTGGAAGATATATCTTATATCTCTGTTCTCCTCCTTAGGATTTTAAAAGAAAATAAGGTAGGAATAGAGGAAGTGAAGGAACAAAAAAGATGAAAAAACAAGGTTAATGTAAATTATTTCTGGGTACACTACTGTTATTTTGAAAAAATATTAAAGGATGAGTGCTTTACAAATGACTGAATGAATATTCAACATGTTTTAAAGCAAAATTATCTTGTCTTGGACTGAGGTGGGAAGTGTCGACTTTGAACAGATAGTGTTTAAAATATTGGTGGTCATGAGTATGTAGATTTTTTATATTTTTTATTTTGAGGAGAGTAAAACCAAAAGCAGTTTTGTATCTCTTTTATTTTCCTTAGGGGAGCCAAGATATTAGAGAGTATCATTATGTTATTTTCTATTTCATTACATTTTTTTCTGTAGCTTCAGGTTTCACTGTTGAATTGTGTCTGTCTCCTCTGAATGTCCTTTGAGGTCCCAAGTTTTGTTTTCTATATACTTTATAACAGAGAATAAATTCATAAATCCAACAGAATTGCAAATATTTTCATATTCTTATATAGTTCTTCTAGCATATAAAATTTTTTCCTCTTTTATGTGTTCCAACAAAATAATACTCAGAATGGATTCCAAAGTGAATGATTTTGCTGAGTATTTGAGCAGGTATGATATTGTAGTCAAGTTTCTTTTGACTATAAGGACAGATTTTTTTTTAAAGGAGAGATCTTTTCATGAAAGATGGAATGATTTCAAATAAATTTTTTTTGATAGTAAGCACCTTTGATCCTCAAGGAAGCAATCACAATAACTTCAATAGCAATGCTTGTCTGATCTGTACAGTATCTCTTTCCACATTCCTGAATTATACTTATCATCAGTCCTTGCAGCCAGAATCAACCAGCTTGATTTTTTTTCTACTATGGAATCACAAAAGTAAGCTCAGATATTGTCTCATAGGACATGCATTCTGGGAGGAAGGATTATAATTTCAGGCTAAGTATAACCAGACCTTTCTCTTTATAATATCAATAGCTATAAAATTTTCAGAAAGACATAGTTGAGCTCACCAAAGCTATTTCTGGGAAGGGATCTTGACAATGATCAGATTTTTTTCCTCCTGATCTAAATGCCTTGTGAACCTATTGCTATACCCTTGTTGAGGTCTTTCGATTGAACTCCCCTGGCTTCAGCTAATTCAATTCCTAACCAGCAGGTATTGCTAAAGCATGCTGTGTGCACATAATCCTAGCTTTGATAATGCAGAGGGAGACTGCCAACGAATCACCAAATCAAGACAAACATGCTGTTCTTGCTATAAATAGTCACACTACCTTGGCATTCTGTTTCTTCTTAATTTCTCCTCTCTTTCATTCATCCATATACTGCCAATCTGCAATTTTAATTTCATGATTGCTTGGAAGGATAATTTGGGCATACACATTAACTATGGAAAGAAACTAAAAATGGTAAATTAATTATAGAATATCAGTGTTACTAGATAAGAATATCCAGTAACTTATTAAAGGATTCTTATTGTCTGGAAAATTAATGGATCAATCTAGTAAATTGATAGTGTATCCTGAAAGAAGCTACAAAGCATTTATATGATATTTTCTTTACCAATATAAAAGCATTGTTAGTAAAAAGGAATTTAAGCAACAAATATGTATCAGTGATTGAATATCTTTAAACATTTTTTTTCTCTTATAAAATAAATTGATAAAAATAATATGATTGGGACCAACATAATTACCAAGTAAGATGAAACTGCGATTGTCTCCCCATATAATCTATTCAAAAAACTATTTGTGCACAAAACTGCCTTCACAAGAGCTGCGGAAGCCAGTTGAGAGAACACAGACCTGCTTTTAGTATTATTATAGGGCAGATCCTATTTGTCCCTGACTGCAGTTCATTGCCTAATATGTCGGCTCTGGGGGCATGCCCTGGTGCCAAGTGGAGAGTCATGACCCCAGTTAACTAAATTTCTATTTCAACAGGCAGAACTTGTGGCTGATTGCAGTGGCCTTGGCTATGAGTTCACCTCAGTAGTAGGATGCTTCTATCAGCCTCAATCAGCAGGGACTTTACCATATCTTCCTCATATTTTTTAATTGGCTCATTAGAGTTATACATATGATGAGATTTGTTGTTATATACTTACTTGTATATGTACCCAAAATAGCAATATAATTTGTACAGTATCATTCCCCAGTATTTCCTCTTTCTCTCCCTGTCCCTGTCTTCCTTTCCTCTACTCTATTGATCTTCCTTTGATGTTCATGAGACACCTGTCACTTTTGGTAAAGAATGAAAGTCAGCATACTTTAGGGGTACACACATACCCATGTTTATAAAAGTACAATTCACAATAACCAAACTTTGGAACCAGCCTAGATGTTTGGTAATGGAAGAATGGAAAAAGAAAATGTGGTATATATACACATGGAGTTTTATTTAACCAGAAAAAAAGAATGAAATTATGTCATTTGAAGGAAAATGGATGAACTTGAGAACATTATATTAAGAAAAATAAGTCAAACTCAGTCAAGGATTGCATGTTTTATCCTGTATGTGGAAGAAGGGGAAAAAGGAAAAGAAAGTTGGGATTGGAGTTAACTTGTTCTTGTCCCAGTGATGTACTGGTTTTTGGCAGCCTGTGGGTTTTAGGTATTATCTGTATTATAACATTAGTAGCCATAGGACTGTTCAATCCTCTCTTCCCTAAACCCCTGGCAGCACAACATGGAGAGGGTAATTGTCCATTGCAGAAAGGAAAAAAAAAAAAATGGGTCAGTTCTAAGTTGTAGCTAAGGGCCAAAGGCTAGATTCTTTCTGGTGAGATTTAGAGCTGAGCATAATCCTGTGGTTCCTGAGCACAAGCTAGTAATTGTAGATAAGACATCTGAGTCTATGCTGGGCCCAGGTGAAAGGAGGTACAGGAATGGACAACACTTTTTAGATGTTTCCAGTTCATTCTGAAAAATAAACATTGAGTGTGGATTTTGGTACAAACCTTAGCCTGGGATGCCCTCTAGTGCTGAAATAGGAACAACACACCAACAGTGGATTTGCAATAAATTTGGATTTAGGTTTCCACCTAGTGCTGAAATGGTAGAAGTGTCCACAGATTCAAAGGAAATAAGAATGCTGATTAGAATTTCTGTTAACCATATGTATAAAGACACATTATGAACTTTGGGATAAACATCCCATCTTTCAATCTGAAGACAATGTTGTATGCTAAAATCCATCAATAACTTTGAAGAAATTATGACCTCACCTGAGGATCTTAAATAAGGCACAAACAAAACAAACAAACAAACAATCATAGAGCAATCAATATCTGCAAACTCCTGGTAAAGAATTCAAAATGGCTGTCCTAAGGAAAATCATGGAGCTTAAACACATACACACACACACACACACAGAGAGAGAGAGAGAGAGAGAGAGGAATGTCTCAATACTGAATCATTGAAACTTAACAGAGATTGAAGTAATTTAAAATACTTCAACAGAAATCCTTCAGTTGAAAAAAATATATTACACAAAATTAAAAACATGATGTATCAATATTAGAATAGATCATATAGAAGAAAGAATTAGTGAATTAAAAGATACCCTATTTGAAAATACATAATCAGAGAAGGAAAAAAATATAAAAAATGATAAAAAGCTTGCTAGAAATTTGTGACAATATTTATAAAGCAAATATTTGAGTTGCTGAGGTGAAAAGGAACTTGACAATGCCAAAAGGGTAGAAAGCTAACTTAGAGATAATAATGAAAACTTTCCAAACTTAAAAATGGATAACAATACCCATGTGTAGAAAGGGCAGATAAAAACTCAATAATGTCTATGGAAGGTCATATTATAATCAATATCTCAAAAACAAAGTATAAAGAAAGAATTCTCAGAGCAGCAAGAAAATAGAAACAAATAACTGATAGAAGTGTTCTAATTCATTTGACAGTAGACGTAACAATCCAGGAAAGAGTGGCCTGTGAGGTTTTCACAGAAATTCAGGTAAAACAAAATTAGAGATGAAAAAGGGATATTAAACATTACAACTAATCTCACGGAAATGCAAATAATTGCCAGATATTATTAGGAACAAATGTATACCAACAGCTTGATAATCTAGAAGAAATGAAAAAAAAATCTTGGACACATTAGAAACATGAATCTTACCAAGACCGAATCATGAAGAATCATGAAGAAACAGACCAATAATGACAATGGAGATTGTATCAGTAATAAAATATCTCCCATCAAAGAAACTACAGGGACAAGATGGTTTCACTGCTGAATTTTACCTGACATTTAAAGAATATATACCAATTCATTTAAAATTATTCCAAATAATTGAAGAAGAGGAAATTCTTCCAACCTCATTCTGTGAGACCTGCATCACTCTGATACCAAAATCAGAGAAGTACACAACAGGAAAACTACTACTTGGGTGAATATACAGTCACAATTCCTCAACCCAGTACTAACAAACCAAATCCAACAACTTATTAAAAAAAGTATTCGTCATGATTAAGTGGGATTCATTTCAATGATGACAAAAAGTTTCAACATATGCTAATCAATAACCATGCTACACCACATGTAAATGATAAAGGGGAAAAAAATCTTAGAATCATCTCAACACATGCAGAAAGGGAATTCGATAAAATCTAACACAACTTCATAATTTAAAAAAAACTGAACAAATGGGTTTAGAAGGAATGCACTACAATATAGCAAAACCATATCTGATAAGCCAACACCAATGTCATAATGAAATGGGAAAAATTGAAAGCTTTCTCTCTATCTGCAACAAAGCAAGGATGCCTATTTTCACCTCTTTTATTTATCATAATATTTAAAGACTTGGGTGCTGGAATTAGGCAGTAGAAAGAAATGAAAGACATCCAAAATACAAAGGAGGAAGTAGAATTATAACTGAAGGCAAATGACATAATCTTATAAACAGAAAATCCCAGCTCTACCAAACAACTATTGAACTAATAAGTGAATTCAGAAAGTTGACATGATACAAATTCAGCACACAAAAATGAGTTTCATGACTGTATATTATTAGTGAATTATCTGAAAAAGAAGTCAAGAAAGCAATCTCATTTTTAATAGTTACAAATATATACAGTAGGAATAAATTTAACAAAAAATGTGAAAGATCTCTACAATAAAACACTGATGAAAAAAAATTGAAGAGGAGATTCATTAGCTACATTCCCAGTTCTTTTCACTTATTTACACATTTTATTCTGAGTCAGGGTCTTGTTAAATTGCTAAGGCTATCCTCAAACTTTTTATCCTACTGCCTCAGCCTCCAGATTCATTGGGATTATAGGTGTACACCACCACACCTAGTTAAAAAAAAACAGTTTTTTTTCAATAAATGATCCTGAAAGCACTGAATATCCCTATGTGGAAGAGAAAAACTATACCCCTATTCCTCACCAATGCAAAAGTCAACTCAAAATAAATTAAAGACTTTAATGTGATACCTGAAATTAAAATAATTGAAGAAAGCATGGAGTAAGTGCTTTATACCATATTGGAATAGGCATGGATTTTTTTTTTGAAAAGTCCTTAAAAATCACAGGAAATAAGAGGAAAATTTAATTGTATCAAACTGTAAAGCTTCAGCACATCAAAGAACACAGTAACAAGAATTCAGATATATCCTACACAATACAATGAGATGTTTTAAAACTACTCATCTGAAAAGTGGCTAATATCTAGAATATATGAGACTCAAACAACTGAGTAGAAAAAAACAAAACAAATAAACAAAAATCCTAAATAATATGATTAAAAAATTGTCAGTAAAGCTAAATGCATATTTCCCAAACGAAGATGTTCAAGCAGTCAATAGGTATTTGAGAAAATACAAACACTCATCATTTAGGAAAATGCAAGTAACACCACAATGAGGTATCACCTCACTGCAGTTAGAATTGCTATTGTCAAAACGTGAAATACAACTGTTAGCAAGGATATAAAGAAAAGGGAACCCATGTGCTCTGTTGTAGCCAGTGAAGATTAGTGTAGCCATTATGGAAAATAGTATGAAGACTCCTCAAAACTTAATATAGACTATATGATTCATCAGTCCTACTTTCATTATATATCGAAAGGAAATGAAATCAGAATGCTGAAGAGACTCTTCCACATTTAATGTAGCACTACTCAAAATAGCCAAGAAGCAGAATCAACCTAATTGTCTAGAAACACCTGCATGAATAAAGAAAATGAGGAACATATACACAATAGAATACTTTTCAGCAATAAAAATGATGAAATCTCATAATTTTCAACAAATTAATGAAACTGGAGTTCATTATTTGAATTAAAATAATCCAGACATAGAAATAAAGTAACACAGAATCTTTCCCACATATGGAATCTAATGTAGTTGATCTCATAGAAGTTGATATTAGAATGGTAATTACCAGAGGCTGGGGAGAATGGAGGTAAGGGAGTCATGTGAAAAGTTGGGTTAACAGCTTTATGGGTAGTCAGGGTAGATCTTTTGGTTTTCTCTTGCATAAAAATGGTGATTATAGATAAAGACAATGTGAATGTGTTTATAGGCAAAAAGTAGACATCAAGAAGAAAGGCTTTTGAATTTTTGCAGTAAATGAGAAATATTTTAGAAGATCGATAGATTTACCCTTTTTGATAATTACCTGATTATACAAGCTTCAAAACACCATGCTACCCCATTAATAAGTAAATTTTCCATGTTTCAGTTAAAAATTTTAAAACAGAAAAATTTAAAAATTCTCTCAATGCAGATTATTTTGGGAGTTTTTTTTCAAACAAGTTATTCCTAAAAGACATTTTGCAGTGGAGCCATGGATGAATGTCTTTTGCTATTCTTTTATCATATCTATTACACATTTCAATATAATAACATGGATAAAACATCAAAATTAAAGATGTAGAATGTAAACTCTTTTATTGGTGCTTAAGTGCAATTTGAAATACATTTTAACAATTATAAGAACTCTGTTGTAGCACTCTCAGGCATAAATATTTTTTTTGCATGCATCAATAATGAATATAACTTTCTCCCCTCATTCCCTAAGTAGGGAAAGTTGAAAACTTGCCACTGTATTTTCTTATAAGTCAGCCGAGAGAGCCAAAGGGCGAGAAACCAAGTAGAAAATTTCTAATTGAACAACACTGTTACTTCATTTTACACAATTATCTCCTGTTGATATTAAATGTTTTAATCATGTGGGATTCATTTGATATACAAAGCCTGAGAAAAAATTATTTTTAGATTCAATTAAAATGTGAATACACTCAGTGGTGATAGCAGTTTTAAAATTCTTGTCATATGAAAACACAGAGAAAGTGTATTATTTATTTAGTTTTCAGAATTTTAATTTTATTAAAAATATTATGTAAGAAATCATCAGTCAACAGAGTGCAGAGACAACATACACAATGGGAGACTATATTTGCAAACTCTACATCTGACAAGGGTTAATACCAATATACATCAGAAGCTCAATCAAGGAAAACTCCAAATAATCTGATTAAAATGGGCAACAAAGGAATTTATAGAAATAATCTATTTAGCTCTATTCAATAGAACCTCTAAATAGCAATAGTATGTATCTATAGCAATAAGGAATAAAAGCTTTTTGTTCCACAGTGGCACATGTATAACTAATAATACAGAAGTATGTAACAATACATATCTAGAGAAACTAAAAATAAATCAGTGTCTCTATTTCAGTTTTCAATGTTTTTTTTTTTCAGGAAGTAGAGAAAATACATATAAGGAGTCAGGTGAAATGGTTTGCACCTTGGGAAGCTGGGGCAGTAGAATCACAAATTCAAAGCCAGTCTTAGCAACTTGATGAGACCCTGTCTGAAAATAAAATAAAAGGGGTTGGAGGTATAGCTCAGTAATGAAGTGCTCCTGGGTTCAATCCTCAGTACTGGGAAAAAAAAGAGAGAGAGAGAGTTTCATTCATTAATGGTTTCCATGTATCAATAATTTCTTATTATTTTCATAGTTGTTAGTATTCACCATATAAAACTATCAATTTATTGATGAATACTCCTTATGGTAATCCTATAAGTTTTTTTCTAGAGTTTGAATGTCATGAATAAAGCTTTGAAAAATACAGTACAATATTTTTGTAGATCCATGCACTTAAATCTCGTGAGTATATAAAGTGTAGGCTTTCTTTTTACAGACAAGGTATGTGTGCTGAAATGATCTCATATCAGCCCACAGGATACGCTTATTAAATTTTATTATTTTATGAGCTGTTTTTCAAATAAAGACATTACTAACAATTGAATGATATAAATTAACAATGAAATTATATTAAAAGCAAGCTACATAATTTTTCAAGTCCCATTATTCCCCCATTACTATATTTTATTAGTATGATTCAATTAAGATTACTTAAGGCTTTTATATTTGTATGTTGGAAATGCTACATAAATATGTGCTATTCCACAATTTTCCCTAATTGAACATTCAGTGTTATGGCAATTAATATGGAATCCCACATGGCAGGACTATTTATGGGATAAAATTTGATAAATACTTAAATAATCACTGGATTTATTTTTTGACTTAAATAGACATAAGAATATGATGGAAAGAATGTACTCTTAAAGATTAAACTTAAACTACATGTCATGTTTGTAAGCATTATGTTGTCAGTATCAGAAAAACTTGAACCAATAATGTCTCAATATCATAAAAAGTATTCTCTGATTAAAAAAAAATGAGTTACACAGGTCATTGACAAGAGGTGGTGAAACTGCTCATTATTTCACTTTTGTCTGACTGATCAATGACAACAAATATATCAACAAATAGAACTACATTTTTTGGTTAATTACAATCATAGGTTGGCTACAAATATAAAAAAACAATTCTTTTCAAGCATATTGTTTATATATAATTCATAAAAGAATTATGTATCATAGTAGTATTTATATATTTGTTGTCACATCCATCAGAAAAGCAAAATTTAAAATAAATTTATATATGTAATTATATATATATATATATATATATATATATATATATACATTTATTTTTCATAGCTGGTAATAAATATTTTGAATAGTACACATAAATTGAAAAAAAATAGATAATTAAAAACTTAAGTATATGTGCAAGATTTTATAAGGAATGTATAAATATTTTAGTGTTTCCACATATTTTCTAACATTTTATGTCGCCAGACTTTTTTTTTTTTAAGAGAGAGTGAGAGAGGAGAGAGAGAGAGGGGGAGAGAGAGAGAGAGAGAGAGAGAGAGAGAGAGAGAGAGAGAGAGAGAGAGAGAAAAAATTTTTAATATTTATTTTTTAGTTCTCGGCGGACACAACATCTTTGTTGGTATGTGGTGCTGAGGATCGAACCCAGGCGGCATGCATGCCAGGCGAGCGCGCTACCACTTGAGCCACATACCCAGCCCTGTCGCCAGACTTTTAAAATCATAATCATTTTGATATTTGGGCATATCAGCATAATTATATACATATTGCCTGTTTTTATCCCCAATATTACTATATGAAAATTGTGTTAAAGTCTATATGCATGTTATTTGCAATTTGGAAATTCCTAATGAAATGATTGTTCAAGACCTTTGTCCATTGAAAAATATTCAGAACATCACATATTGATATTAGGTTTTATAAAATTTATTTAACCTATACATAAAAACAAAAATTGTGCATGTTAATGGGATATACTATGATGTTTTGATAAATGTATACACTGAATAATATTTAGAAGAGGGTAAATATGTCTTTCTCTTTGAACAATTTTCATATTTTATGCTAAAATATTTCAAAATTTATTAAGTTATTGAAATATGCTCTATGATTATATAGGTCACCCTATTCTGTAACAGCACACTAAAACCTCTTACTCTTGGTTAACTGCAACTTAGGAGCCATTGGTCAGTTTTCTCCTGTCTCTCCTCCCACCAATCTCCTCAGTCTCCGGTTATAAGTGTTCTGCTCTCAATTTCTGTAAGATCAAGTTTTTAGATTCTACCCATGAGTGACATCCATGCGGTTGCCATGACAGGATTTCATCACTTTTTGTGGATGAATAATAGCCCACTCTTTGTATTTACCACATTCCCCATATATCAACTGATGGACACTTAGAGTGTTTCCATTTCTTGGCTCTGTGAATAGTGCTTCAGTTACGGCAGAGCAGATCTCTTGGATATACTGATTTCATTTCCTTTGGACATATGCTCACTAGTGGGACTGATGGATTATATTGCAGTTCTATTTTTAGTTTTTTTTTTTTTTTTTTTTTTTAAAACATGCTCTTTTCCATAATGGCTGAACTAATTTTCATTCTAACAATCTGAAAGACTCCCTTTTCTTTATATTCCCATCAGCACTTGTTATATTTAGTCTTTTTGACAATAGCCATTCTTACTGGAGTGTAGTTTACCATTGTGTTTTTAATTTGCTCTGATGCAGAGTGATGTTGAACTTTTTGTCACATACCAGTTGGCCATTTATATTTCCCTCTTTTGAGAAGTGTATATTTAGATCTATTTTTAAATATCTTAATAGGTTTATTTGTTTTGTTGAAATTGAGTTTCAGAGTTTCTTTTATATTATGGATATCATCACCCTCTTGTCAGGTGTGTGGTTTGCAAAATTTCCTCCCATTCTGTAGGTCTCTTCTTCGGTGGTTTCCTTTGCTGAATTTTTTTTTTTTTTTAGTTTAAAGTAATTCCAGTAGTCTATATTTGGTTTTGTTTCCTGTATTTGTAATGTCATCCAAAAATCTCTTTTCCATTTCAAAATCCTAACACATTTCCTCTCTATTTTCTTCTACTAGTTAGATAGTTTCAGGTCTTACATTTAAGTCCTTCATCCATTTTGAGTTGATTTTTGTAACTGATGAGAGAAGGGGTCTCCTTTGCTTCTCTCATTTGTGCATATCCAATTTTCCCAGCACCATTTATTGAAAAAAACTGTCATTTCTTCAGTATGTATTCGTAGCACCTTTGTTGAAAATCGGTCGGCTGTAGATGTATGGGTTTATTTCTAGGCTGTATTCTGTTTCACTCATCTCTGTATCTGTATTATCCCAGTACCATGCTGTTTTGATTACTATAGTTGTATAGTCTATTTTAAAGTCAGATAGTAGAATGCCTCCTGCTTTGTTCTGTTTGCTCAAGATAGCTTTGGCTGCTCAGGGATTTTTGTGTTTCAGTGTAAATTTTGGAGTTGTTCTTAATATTTTGAACATATATTGTTGTTCTTTATATGACATAGGTGTGATTTCCTTTTTAGATGTGTGTATTGTATTTTATCCCAGTATATACTTATCATTTGTAGCCAAAAACTTTCCTAATAATGTCTATGGTAAGTAGAACTTTTAATTGTGAAAAAATGGATTGTAATTATTTATTTATTATTTAGTGGCTTTTTGTGCCCTATTTATGTCTCTGCATACCCCTGTGTCTTAAAAAGCATTTCCTATGTTTTTCTCCAGCACATTCGTAGAAACTTAGTATCTGAGCCAATGATTCACTTCAAATCAATCTTGTTTTTTAAGGCATAAATTAAGAGTTGTTACTTTTTGAATTAACATTTTATTTTGAAACAATTTCAGAATTAAAATTGAAAATAGAACATGAAATTTCCCATTTATACTTTGTGCAGCTTCCCCATATTAATATCTTGCAGAAACAACACAATTATTAAAACCAAGCAGTTCACATTGATACAACTAGCTGATGTGCAGCCCTTATGCAATCTTTGTGTGTGCTGTGAGATGTAGTCAAGATTCATTTTTATCATAGGGATATATAATTTCCCAGCACTACTTACTGAAAAGACCTATTTTATTTTTCCTTCATTAAACTATTAGTACTCTCTTACATTTATTTATAGGATTCTCTCTGCTTCTCATCAACCTTCTATTGTTCCCACCTGATGGGGCACAAGGTGGGACAGGTCAGATTCTTACATAGTTTAATAGGATAGAGTCATATGGGTCAAAGGATAAAATTAATACAAAATAGAACTCTATTTAAATAAAGAATTCATGTATGCAGTCACCTCATGGGTTGTAATTTTATAAATCTGAAATAGAATGAATCACAACAGAAAAAGGTCAAAGATAAAGATACACATATGATCATTAAAAGTAACAACATGGAGAAAGTCAAATATGGGAAGGTATTTGCCACAGGAGGCAAATGAAAATAAAGGCTTAGCAGACTTTGCAATGCAAATATCTTATTCAGAGTAATTAAAAACACTAGTGGGCCAATTGCTGCAAAATCAGTGAAGGTGAACAGATGCTTCATAACAGGAAAAACAGATGACAAACTCATAAACAAAAGTTTGGCCATGCTAATAATTAGGGAAACATGAAGTATTTATTTCAGTGTCACAATTTTACTCTGAAATTAATGAATATTTTTAAAGTATGTAATTTACAATGATTTTGTGTTATGATGACATGGTCATTCCCTATGCTTCTCATTCATTCAAACATCATTGCTAACAACTTTAAAGACATTTTAGCAATATCAATGTTATGTCCTTTACTGCTTAAACTGTTAAACCACTGATTACATGTAACCAAACACAGTATGCTGGCAATTTGGCTCTCTAAAAAAAAGAATAAATCTCCAAATAATATCATTTGTGAAAAATTGTATTGTAAGTATTCTCATCCTGAACAGCTTCAAGCTACTAACATTTTAACATGCACTTACTAAATTTCACATTTATCTCCTGCAAATTAATATAATCTAGATCAAGAACTCACCCACATATAATCTTGGGTTCCTTTTCTTTTTCTTTTTAAAATTATAGTAAACTGTAAAACAAAAGGAAAAATATGTAAACTTTAAAAGTAATTATATTTGAAAAGATAATTTTTAATATTATTTATATTCCACATTTAAAATGTGCAATTAAAAGTCGTTGACTATATAGACTATATGAAGGCTTATTTATAAATAAATATCAAGTTTCAAAACATGCTTAGCCTAACATGCATGAAGTCCTGGGTTTGAACCTCTGCATCATTAGAGAAAAATATTAAAATAGCTCAAATGTTCATCTATGAGGCTAACCACTGTTAATATATTTCCCTAAACTCTATAGTCTTCCAACATCCAGTTTTTTTAAAAGAAATTATTTCATTAAATAAGAAAAAATATATACATAATAAATGCATGCATTCTTATATAAAAATCAATGTATTCAGTGCCTCTTATTGCCAGCCACTTCTTTAAATCATCTTTAGTTTTGTAATAAAAAAAGAGGGATGTTGTCCCTGCATTTAGAAGCTAAAATCTCAAGGATATTACATTTGTTAAAGTATACCAGCAGTATTTGGAAGGGACTTCAAACAAAGCCCCTTCCTTCATTACTATAAATTAGCAAACTATAAAAATGACTCTGTTTCTGTGTGGCATGGCAGTCAAGTATTTATTGGCTATCCAATTAGACATTCGTGAAAAATAGCAGGCTCAAATCAATACCCCTCACACACACTTCTAACAGGTTTATAAATTTGTACAATGCTGGGAAAAGTATATTCAGTGTTCATTAACGATATATATGTGTATACACACACACACACACACGCATACACACACACAAAATGCTACCCAACTACCCAACACTTTTACTCCTAGCTATAAACTCAGCAAAAATTTACATATACTTACAACAAAGAAAAGTATAAAGTACTATCACTGTTTAAATTCATCAAAATCTAAGTGCCCAGCAATAATAGAATAGATAAACTGCACTATATCCATATAATATAATACTGTATAATAACAAGAATGAAAATAGGGATTAATGTTGCATCCATGATAATGAGGGAAATCATTCACATACTTACTAAAAATTCATATTTTATGATTTTATACATTTAAAACCCAAAATCTGGCTAAACTGCCAGGCATGGTGGTATGTGTGTGTAATCCCAACTACTCAGGAGGCTGAGGCAGGAGGAAACAAGTTGAAGGCCAGCCTGGAAAACTTAGGGAGACCCTGTCCCAAAATAAAAATAAAAAGGACTAGGGAAGTAGCTCAGTGGTATAGTGTCCCTGGGTTCAATCCCCAGTACTGCACAAAACAAAAAAAAGCAAAAAAGAAGGGAAAAAGTGGTTAATTATATCTTAATTAGGTGTAACTAAATAGGCATAGCTATTTCTTGATCTCAGTACTAACAACATAACTATGTTCATGTGGAAATGTATCAAGTGGCTCACTTACCTTTTGTACTTTCTACATGTATGTTTCTGTGACATGGGTGGCACTAAGCAGAAGTCAAGATGTCAGCAGAGCTCTGTTCCTTTCTTTAGAATCTAGGGAGAATTTATTTGCCGGTTAATTTAGATTGTTGGCAAAATTTCTTTTCTTGAGACTGTAGCACTGAAGTGCTCATGACCTTGCTGTCTGTCAGGGGAAGAGCATTCCCAGTTCCTCCATCTACCTTCAAAGCCAACAACTCTGAGTCAAATTCCCTCCTGCTACCAATGTCTCCTGCCATGTCTTGCAGAGTCACATCTGTGACCAATTTATGTTTCTCTTCTATTTTTAAGGGCCTCAGAGATTACATTAGGCTCACAAAGATAATGAAGAGTAATCTATTTTAAGGTCTCTGACTTTGTTTCCATCTATAAAGTTCCTTTTGCCATGTAAAGTAGCATATTCATGGATTACAGTAACTAGGGCATGATCATCTTTGGGAGTCTTTTTATTCTGCCTACCACAATATGAAACTTCAAATTACATATTTTCATAGAAATGCTTCCAAAACATATCCAGACAGGTATAATTCAAGAGTAATTACTTTTCTTTAGAGCCTTCCTTGGGGTCCATACCAATTTTTTTCCATTTTCTCAAACTGATAAGCTATCTGAGATCATTCATAATTTTTCTTAAAAATGAGTCTGGTTCTACTTGAAAAATGTTTAAATAAGCATAGGAAATCTTTACTCTTACTTTCCTCCTTGGGAGTAATATTATGCATTAATATTTAAGGGTTCTGAGCTACTCTGTAGTAAAGAAATTCACATGATACAGTTATCTATATTAACCCAGTGTTTCCAAATATACTTGAACATAAAACGTAAAGAAAAATTTACATAAAAGCTCTTAAGATTACTTATAAATGTCTTTCCTTGGTCAAAATATTGAAACTGACTCCTTAATGTCGCTCAAATTATCTTTAATTATATCACTGCTGTTACTGCCTTATTTTCTCTTGCTTTTATTTTTAAAAATACCGTTGTTTGTACTCTGACCCTATTTTACGTGTGTTTTCTTCAAATTTGTTACCCTTATTTTGCAGTTGAAAAAACTTACCAGAATGGGTGTTCCTAAATCCCCTCAGCTAGTAATTGGCAGAGTTTCTTACCCCAACTCCAAGGGTCTCACCTTCCACCAAACTATCTTCATTGCAAGGTGAAAGCTTCCTTCTGAAACACAGATTTTACTTCTTTTTTTAAATGGTTGCCCCAAAGCCTTATTACCTCTAAGGTAGCATCAGAGTTGCTCAGTGTAGTGACTCCACAGACTGACATGGCCACAGATGTCCCTTTTTGCGAACATCAGTTTTTATTTGCTTCTTCACACATTCCTGTTTTTCTGCATTTTCTCCTACACTTCTGTACTCAAAGTGAGAGACTCCTATTCATTCTTTAAAGAACCAACTCAAAACTTGCCATCTCTGAAGATTTCTCTGTCTCTTCCAGGTAAAATTCTCTTTCTCCTTCTCAATGGTTTTGTGTATGTTTGTTACTGTGAATTTAGGTTGTGTGTTGGCTCACAGAAAGGTGTTGTATATATTCTGATAAGTTAAAATTGTCCCCCCCCAGTGTGCTTTCCGAAATTCTAAATTGTTTTACCTACTTTGAGTTACTTGAGAGATTTGAGGGCCCATTTCATGCCTCTAATCCTGGTAGCTCACTAGCCTGAGGCAGGAGGATCTCAAATTCAAAGCCAGTCTCAGCAACTTAGCAAGTTTCTTTCTAAAAATTAGATAAAGAAAAAAGAAAGGGGACTGGGAATCTGGCTCACAGGTTAAGCACCCTGGGTTCAGTCCCTGATGAGAAAGAGAGAGAGAGATTGATTTGAATGAAGATTTTATAAATAATACCCCCTTTATCTACATTTGTAGTTATTTTAAACATGATTTATGCCTTCCCCAGTTCCTCAAATTAGATGGTAGGCTTCTCAAGGATGAGGGCCGAAACAGTGATTTACCTATGTTTTGATCTTTAGCTTCAAGTATTTTGTCTGATTTATATGTAATTATGTTCATTAAAGCTCTTACTGATGAGTGATTAATAATAGTGATGGGTAGAATAAGTACAGGGTTGAGGTGGCAAGTCAATTAATCCAGTAACATAAATATGCTTCAGAACCAAAGGAAATCTTAAGAAATTTTGCATCTAAGGAAAATCTGCCTCTTCAAAAAAACATCTATACTTAAAGCCCAATATTGAGGTCTCTTATCAATGATGGTGATGATGATGATGATAATGATGATGATGATGATATTTAAATCACTTGCATCTGGCATGTTATAAGTGTTATGTAATATACAATACACTTATTTTCTTTCAAGAAAGAACAAAAAGATACATTTAAACATTACATTAAGAAATATATTTAATTTCTGTGATTATATACTTCCCATCATTGTATTTAAGTACCTAAAGTAATTAACTTATAAAGAAAACATTTATTTTGGCTTACTGTTTTGGAATTTCCAGACCATGATTGAGCATTCTGATTCCATTGCCTTGAACCTCTGGTTAGGGTGCCAGAGAAAAATGGCAGGGAGTACAAAAAAGAACAAAATCACTTAAAGTCCTTCAAATCATTAGGTCTAGCAATAGTCAAAGGCCACACTTCTATAGCAATCTTCTTTATTAATCAGCTTTGCATTATTATAATGAGGTAGTTAAATGTAAAGAAAAAAATGCTTTATTTTGGCTAATGATTTTCAAGGTTCTGTCCATGATCAATAGGCAATATCATTTTGGACCTCTAGAAGGGGTCTTAGATAGCCTTGGTAGGGATCATGGGAAAAAATGGCTATATCATGAGTCAGGAAGCAAAAGAGGAAGAGACTGTTGCCTCATGATAAAGATCATACCCTTAATGACATAAGAACATTCCACTAGTAACCAACTCTAAAGGTTCCATTACCTCTCAATATTACCCCTCCAAGGACCCATCTCATTCTGTCATGGAGTATTAAGTTGATAATAATTTTTAGAAAACACTCTTGTGGATTAATTCTCTGATGGGTACACAACACCTCCTGAAATTTACATTTCAGAAAAACAATTTATGACTCTCTTATGCCTCAAGTGTAATTTCAGCATTTCAGGAAAAAAAAATTGTTACTGAATAGTTACTGGATGACAACAAATCATACCTTTGCTGTAAACAAGTGGAGTGCAAATGTTGTCCATTATTTTTTGCCAATAGACAGTAATAATGACCACATTATTGAAAGTTGTGTATGAGCACTTGCTTTTCTTCCTCAAATACAATTTGTGTGATTTCAAATAGATGAGCTGTTTCATAGATAACAAAATTGTAGTAAACCATGTTTACTGTTCAAGGGAAAGTTATAATGATGAATAGTACTATTGCAAATCTACTGCCTATAATTAAACTGTGAAAATTGGCACATAAATACAGGTACTATATATATATTGTGGGTAACAATGAAATTAGAGAACAATTTTTATCAGGAACTTTTCAGAGCAAGCTTAGAATACAAACAAATGAATTACTTTCTGGAATAGTTGCTACTCAGTTTATATGGGAAGCATTCTAAATGATTATTGTAGAAATATCATGTATAAACTGATTCTAAAGCCAAATCTTATTTCACATATAACATCCAAAGAGTAAAAAGCTGGGCTTTTGATTATGTTACATATGGTGTTTACATTTATGCTTGAAACACTTACACAGAGGTTCCTCAGTACGGAAACACAATTTTGAAAAAAAAAATTAAAACATGTCTGAAGGTAACTTTTTACATAAATGAATTTAAATTAAAAGTACATATGTTTAACATGGAAACTTATGGTGGTTGTTGCATTTTCTAAAGTTGTTCCTAGCAGGGTTATTTAATAAAAATACCGCAGATGCAATTTTCAGCTTAATTTTTACACAAATATTAGGAGACTTAAGTACCAAATGCTATAGCAAAGCTGATGGAAATTGCATATTTCAAACCAAGCATTTGTCAATCTCAGTCCTTTTCCCACACCTCAATTCAAATTTGATGAGTATGTTGCATTTATGATTTTTTTTTAAATTGGATTTTTGTTGATAGATATTCAGTGTAAGAAGCTATACTTAACTTGTTCTATAGGCTCAGGCGGTGGTACTCCTGTAAGAAATTTTGTAACTTACTACAGGGAAAGAACCTTTGTGGAAGTCATAATGCCCTTTCTTTCCAGCTCATTTCACAATTTTTTCTTTGATAGTGCAAATTGTGACTACATTTAAACTATCCTAAATTGCTGCTTTCTGTATAAGGTAATAATTATTACATCATTTTCAGTCTTCTCTTTATACATTATTGTCCATCAAATTCTGTTTCAAATTTCTGTTTACAAGATCAAATTATAATTTCCTCCTGCTGGTGGCAAATGATGACACAATTGAGTGAATCTGCACTTTTGTTTTTTACATTACACATGTAAAGGTGCATGGGCTCTCTCTCATTCAGTGAGGAGTTCCATAGAACAGGGTAGAGGAGAGTGTGGCTGCCAAGTTGCTAATCAAGACCTCTGGAGACCAAGTTGGAAGCAGGTCTGATTTTATTGTGAAGTTATCATGCATATATACTCAGGCAGTAGCTAAGTAGACTACAGGCGGCCACCAATACAATTTCAGTCCAACTGCCCTTGCAGTGACCAATAGAGGAGTGGGCTATGGAGCAAGTGCAGGGACTGCAACACATGGCTTCAGGATTAGGGCTGTGCCTGTGGGGTAACTGATTTCCAGATCCCATGCCTAGCATGAGAGGAGTGGTTTGTCACTCAGGCGCCTTTAATGTATGTATGCCATGTACGCAGTACTCCATGCACTTGTCCCCACATAGAGGAACAACTTTCTAATTCATCACTACCATCAATATTAACACAGAATTATTTTTAAAATGATCCAGAAAAAAATAAATTTTCAGTATGTGGTAATTTCCTTCCACATGTGGATTTCTTTTTTCCAGGTAGTTTAAAATTAACTTTGTTTCCTATCCTGAACCTAAAGAACTTGAAAATATCTACAGCTGTTATGGTTTAGATACAGTGGCCCCCCCAAAACTCATTTATGAGACGATATAAGAAAATTTGGAGGAGAAATGATTTGGGTTATAGCTTTAATCTAATCAGTGAATTAATCCCTTGTGGGATTAACTGAGTGGTAACTGGAGGCAGGAGGGGTGTGGCTGGAAGAAGGGGTTCCTTGGGGGCATGGCTATGGGGTATATATTTTGTATATGGAGCAGTGGAATCTTTCTCTATTTCCTATCATCATGTGAGCTGCTTCTCTCTGCCACACACTCTTCCATGATGTTCAGCCTCAACTGGAGCCCTGAGGAATGGAACCTGCTTTCCAGGTACTAAGACCTCTGAAACTGTGAGCCCTCAATAAACTTTTCCTCCCCTAAAATTGTTCTGGTCAGATCTTTTTTGTCACAGCAGTGAAAAAGCTGACTAAAGCAACAGCTAATTATGAAAGCCTTTCAGATATTCAAATCTTACACATTGACATAAAAATTTGTTTTCCTCATTTTCCTACATGTTTTCTTTTTGATGTATTTTTATTTGAGGTCTATATTCATTTATTTTTTTTTTCTTGAAAACCAATATTTCAGTATAGCCCTAACTTTTCTATTAAGTTCCAAGCCCCTTGTGGGCACAGGTTTCCAAACAATTCTACCTTGACTTCCCTTTTGAGGTTACTCCTTCTGTGGGCACTGCTGGATGATCATCTCATGGAACTATGAGTGTTTCTACTGTCATCACTCATCTGTCACATTGTGATTGGCACCATGACTCCTCAGCCTGCTTACATTCTTGACACCTTTCCAACAAGAGATTCAAATGGGAATTATTTTTTCTTGCCAATGAAACCACTATATTCTTTTTGCCAGACCCCAACTTGGGGATAATTGTTACTTGCAGGAAATATCTTTGATGCAAGCTTAGCATTAGTTTTAGAAAACATTAACTGATATAAAAAAGTATAACTGATGTAGTTATCAAGTCAATGTAATAGCAATATTGAATTTACTCTCTCCCAATTTGAGATTCAGAATTACTTCAGGTAAATATTTTCTATAGAAATTTAAATTAATTTAAAGTTTTTAAGTAGATTGCTCATAATGTGTTAAGAGATCATGGCATTTTGATTTATTAATTCACATAACATGTACTACTTTAGGGCTAATTATCTAGATACAGTTCTGTAAAGTACTGTTATAGATAGCAAAAAGAAAAGTTGTATAAAATTAAAGTATTTCAAGTCAAACTTAAGGAAGCCTTAGTCTAGGAAAGTGACCAGAAAGATAAAGATAAGTGTGTGGACATGGTTTAAAATGTTATAAATGGTTATAAAGTGTTGAAATTTACCAATCATTTAGATATTGAGGCAAGAGGAATATAAAGGGTACATTAGTGATAGTTAACATTTTAACACCCGAGATAGGAAAATTGGAGTTGTGAGAGGAAGGAATTTGGGATTAAATTGTGCTTCCAGTTTGGATGTTATGTTGGAGACATTTATAAAGCACCTGTATATAGATGTCAAGAAGAAGGCAGATTCAAGTGTCTGGATGTCAAGGGAGAAATCAGAACTAGAGAATATTTGGAGGAAAAAATAACCTCAGAGAAATTATTTAAAACTATGGGGGAAAATGAGATTACTTGGATAAGACAGAGATAAAAAACAAAGGCTCAAAGAAGTACCTGATTCTGGAGGAAGATCAGTAATAGAGTAATAGGTGACTCAGGATAGTGACTGTAATCTTAACTGTAAGAGTAACAGTGACAATTATGATTTATCATGCCATTATTCTGAATCAATTGATATTCTAAGCACTTTACACAGGTTTTGAATATTCATTTAATTCTTATGACAACCATATGGTGTGTTCACTATTATTAGTTTCATTTTGCAAGAGGGGTAGCTAAGTCACAAAAGAGTGAAATGACTTGTCTGAGATGAAGAGTTTTGTTTATTTTTGTTTGTTTAAGAAGGAGGCACTTAAGCACGTTTATGTGTCATTAGACCTAGGAGAAAGAACAAGAAATTTCAGATGGAAGGAAAGGAAGAAGATATGTCCTTCAAAAAGTGGAAGGGAAGATAATGCAAAATCAAGAGTTTAAGAGAAGATGCTGGACTTCTTACATTAGTGTAATTCTTAGGAAGGAAATATATGTGTGAATGTATAACATGACTACTGTGAATGAATCACTTGCATATGGGAAGATAAGGATATTCATTTTTTTGTTTCTATTTTTAATGTTTTTTAGTGCATTAATTATACTTAATAGTGAGGTTCATTAAAATGTACTCATGCATGCATGAGATATTATTTCTTTCACTTCAGTTCCTAGTACTTCCTCTTTCCCTCTACTCTTCTCTCCCCCTGTTCTATTTCCTCTATTTTACTGCTCTTCCCTCTATTTATTAATTCTTAGTTGGTGCTTTATAAATACACATTAAGGTAAATTCACTGTACTATATTTATATATGTACATGGTACAAATTTGTCAATTTCATGGACATTTTTTCCGTTTCTCATCCTTTCTTCCTCCCTGTCAATCTTCTTCATCTATTCCACACATCTTCCCTCTATTTTCATGGGTCTAGCCTTCCCCACTTTTTTCCTTATTTTGATTTAGCTTCTGCATATGTGAGAAAATATTTGACCCTTGATTTTCTGAGTCTGGTTTATTTCACTTAGCATGATATTCTCCATTCCATCCAATTATCAACAAATGCCATAATTTTATTCTTCTTTATGGCTGAGTATATCAATATATAACTTGGCTATTATGAATTTCACTGCTATAAACACTGATATGCAATGATCATTATAGTATGTTGATTTTAGATCTTTTGGATAGATATGGAGGGGTGGAATGACAGCGTCATATGATGGTTCCATTCCTAGTCTTTTGCAGAATCTCCATACTGCTTTCCAAAGTGGTTGTACTAATTTGCAGTCCCACCAACAGTGTATGAGTATAACTTTTTCCCCACATGCTTGTCCTTATTTATTATTATTTATATTTTTGATAATTGACACTCTAACTGGAGTGAGATGGAATTAAAATGTAGTTTTAATTTGCATTTCCCTGATTGCTAAGGATATTTATCATTTTTTTCAAATATTTTTTGGCCATTTCATTTTTTTAAAAAATGTCTGTTTATTTCATTTACCTATGTATTGGTTGGGTTTTGTTGTTGTTGTTGTTGTTGTTGTTAATGTTCTTTCTAGTTCTTTATATATCCTGGATATTAGTCTATGTTGGAAGAGAAACTAGCAAAGATTTTCTGATATTTTGTAAGTTTTCTCTTCATGATCTTGTTTCCTTTGTTGTGTAGAAACTTTTTAATCTGGTGCCATCCAACTTATTGATTCTTAGTTTTATTTCTTGAACTTTAGGGGTCTTGTTAAGGAAGACAGTGCCTTTGCATTTATGTTTGAATGTAGAACCTATGTTTTCTTCTAGCAATTGCAGTTCCTGATTTAATTACCAGGTTTTGACCTACTTTCTTGCAGGGTAAAAATAGGGATGCAGTTCCCTTCTTCTACATATGGATATCTGTTGTTCTTTTCTATGGAAAAAGTCAATTGGGATTGATTTGTGGAGAGGAGCCCGATTATCATGCTTTCACAAATTCCCATTGCCAGTCAGTGCAATAAATGCTTCATAAATATAACACATTCAAATTTATCTGTGGCATGAATCATCTCTTCACCAGAACCCTTGACATAACTTAGTTAAAAAAGCTAATCCAGGTGAAAGACGGTAACAGTCTACCAACTCTCAAAAAAGGCTGCATTTAAATTCAGTGATCTTGACAATTTTCATAGAGAAAAATACATTTCAGCAGAATAAATGAGATTGTATGGACAGAGTTTTGGGAAGTCTTTTCCCGGTGGAGGTTGCAAGTTAAGCAAAGGCATGACCAGCAGTAATGAAGCTGATCTGGCTTAAACATAGG
The DNA here is from genome assembly GCF_045843805.1 of Urocitellus parryii. Taxonomy (NCBI): domain Eukaryota; kingdom Metazoa; phylum Chordata; class Mammalia; order Rodentia; family Sciuridae; genus Urocitellus; species Urocitellus parryii. Next base: position 53,021,882 of record NC_135536.1, read on the forward strand.
ATGAATAAAGTGGAATATAATTCACATGGGATATTAGGGACAGATTGTGAAGGTTCTTGAATATCAAGCTGTGTACAGATTCATTCTGTAATAAACTGTGAGACATGGGGGGTTTGTAAGCAGTAGAGTGATAAGACAAACATATTTGGAAGTACATAATGAACCTCACTGTTTTGTAATTTGGAATATATGATTTTTTAATACAACTCACTTACCTGGCTACACTTCAGGCTGGCAAAACTGCTATTATTATTTTTTTTTTCTATTCTGAGCCTCGGGCAACACATGAGGACAATGTTCTATTGTACAATTGGGTAAGAATGTCCTAGATACAGGTTTCTTTTTCTGTCTGGTAAAATATAGCTAAGTATTTTAACCACTTAGTATCAAACACATTTCCACTTTGAAAAATCTAACTCCAAAGTGATTCTTGTCCACTAGGAAAGCTCCTGATGACTTCTGCTAGCAAGCTGAATAAACATTTCTATAAATGTTTAACTAGTCCTACTGGCTTAGGATAAATTTTTTATTCACTTTTAACAACCCAAACAAAAAAAAATGTCAGTATAACAGATGTTTTCAACAACAACAAAAAAACTGCTCTACCTTTTAGAATCTCACTAAATAAAATATTTATTTTTTGAAATGGTGTATCACTGTAGACATTTTGCTGAGTGTATAGAGACCTAGTAGATATATGTTACATAATTCCTAGTAATTATTTCTCTTTGGAAGTACTTAGGAAATCAGCTGTAACCTCTCTGTTTCCTCCTTCACTGTTTTATCTTGAAGTCTCTAGAGAGTTAATGTAGTGCCATAGGGGAATTGTCCTTCATGAATGTATTCAACTGAGATTGATATATTGATGCAGAAACTGAACTCTTGTTTTTAACATCAGTGAAAAGTTAAATATAGATGATATTTTTAGGAGAAGAATGTGTCATGTGTTCATTAAAACACTGTCTTTCCCATATGTTTTTCTTGTGAAAATGCTCCAGTCAAGAAACAAAGTCATCTATAGGAATGAGGTCAACACTTAGATACTGAGTGTATAACTTAAACCTGTAATTTAACAGTTCTTTGATATGTATCATCCGTTAAGCATTTTTTTTTAGTCTGCAAGTATTTTATTTATTTATTTATTTATTCACATCTTCATACATGTATTTTGCATAATGATGAGGGTCTCCTTCCACTAACCATGCTATTCATCTTCTCCCTTCCTTATCCACCCACCCCTATTCCCTATCTAGAGATAATCTTCCTCCCTTGCTCTCCCCACTAACCCTATTTTGAGTCATCCCCTTATATCAGAGAAGACATCCAGCATTTGGTTTTGGGGGGATTGGCTAAATTCATTTAGCATAATCTTCTCTAATGCCATGAATTTCCCTGCAAATGCCATGATCTTATTCTTTTTTATTGCTGAGTAATATTCCATTGTGTATAAATGCCACATTTTTTAATCCAGTCATCCACTGAAGGACATCTAGGTTGACTCCACACTCATTAAGCATTTTAACAAGTACAGAAAATGGAAATTGAAATAGTAGTTAGCCATTTCCTTCAAGGCGTCAAAATTTTTGTGGAAGCAACATTAGGATAAAAAAAAACTTAGGAAGTGTGTACCCCTTTGTCTTCTGTCACTTCAGACTAATTGTTTGTAGCACTTATTGAAGACATTTTGAATACTTAAAGTATTTAAGATACTATTTTTTTCAGGCTGTTAATGAATTTTCTACATTTTCTGATTCTGTTTCCAAATTTGTATTTTTTTTTTTTTGTTCTTAAGGATCAAACCTAAGTAAGGCCTGTGTATAACAGACACATGCTGTACCACTGAGCTATGTCTCTACCCGTTATTATTAACAGCTAATAATAATTGCTTACATCTAATGTTCACTCACTATGTGCAAAACCATTATGTAAGTACTTTACACATGTTCTTTATTTTCAAAATTAATATAAGTGGACAATATCATTCACATTTATAAATAAAATCCAAGACAAAAGGTTTTAGTGACATGCTCAAGGTCCCACAGCTTTCATTGACAGAAACATACTTCCATAAAGCCTGAACAATTTGGCTTGAATCCCTCAGTTTTAACTAGTTTAATTATACGGTTTCCCTGGAAACAGAATAGAGGCAGATGCCATTAATTTTGTTATCAATGTGGCAAAATACTCAGAAAATAGATATATGGAATTATGCAGCCTTATGAAGTGATATTTCTGTGTTCTGCCATTGCAGTATTCACATTTCCACCTTCAGATAAACAGTTATTTCTAGTTGGTGACACTGCTGTGTGTAATTCTTATTCCTCTGTTATGCAGAGAAACTGGCAACTTACTCATTTCTTCATTCATTCATTCTTCTATACCATGTGCTAACCACTGGGGCAGAACGTACAGTAGGTATGGTGATTAAGAGATGGATAATGCACATAAACGACTGTGCTTGTTCATCTCGTAGTTCTGAAATATACACATGCATGGAAAAAATTATATGGTCTTATAAGTAGATGTCTCTAAAAAGTGCTATTCGAAGATAAGGATAAAGCAATTTATGCTTAAGGATTTCAGTGAAAAACTTGTGGAGATGAGGACGTTTATAAATGAAACTTGACACTTGAGAATAAATTAGTCAGGAGGAGAGGGCCAAGGGATAGTTCCACTGGAATTGAAATGAAAGAGCAGAAATGATTGGGCAAAGAAAAAGTTGGGGATAGAGTTGTGACTCAGTGGCAGAGCCCTTGCCTAGCATGTGCAACTCACTGGGTTCTATCATTAGCACCACACATAAAAGTAAACAAAGTAAAGGTATGCTATCTTTCTACAACTACAAAACATAATAATAAGTTGGCCATAGTGGCTAGAGTGGAGAGTCTCTGCAAGAAGTGATGAAAGATAGGACACTAAAACAAGTTAGAACAAAATTTTTATAAAGTTTAACTTTACTTTGTAAAATATGCTTGCAAATACTATCATGTGGATGGAGACCATTACGAGTTTCAGTACCATGCATTTTCTCTTGGAGTCAGCTAAAGACAGACTGGAGGAGAAGGAGAGCAATAGGCAAATAAATGCAAGAGCAGGAGCTGCATTTCACATGACTCCAGCTTCCCTCTGGGATCCATCTGAGCTCACTTACCCTAGGGGCTCTCCCATCCTGTGCTGCTATTTCCCGGCACCACTCCGTGAAATCAGCAAAGGTTCTCTTTTATTTAAGAGAAAAGGGTCATGACACAATCATTCCTCAATTTCCTGTTTCCAAACAAAAATTTCTCTGTATTCTGGTTGGGGTCACGTTCTTGATGTTATTGCCTCTTGTCCTCCCCGAGGCCTTGTTCTGTCAAGTACTTTTTCCATCACAGGTGTATCCCTTCTCTTTTGGCTCTTTTTTCAGCCTCACATAGGCCTGGGCTATGCTAAGAAATAAAATTAAACAAAACAACACAGTTAAAAACTCTTCTTTTGATCTCAAATGCTTTTCTAGTCATTGTCTTTTTTGTCTCATCAGCAAAGCCAGACTTTTCTAAAGGAACTCACTTTTACTACTTCCTGTCCATCCATGTTCTCTTGGGTCCACTGTAAACTCTGTGGCCACTAGGACTACACAAAAGTATCACACTATCAAGAGTTAAATTTAGAAGGTGTTTCTCAAGCACAACTATATTTGGAATCTTCTGGCACCTCACATGCTTTATTCTTAGAACTCTCTAATGTCCCCACTTCCATAATATTGTTCTCTATATAATTTCCTATTTCTGTTTCCCATACGAATTCTGTCCTAAAGTGATGGTCCATTTGATGTTAGTCATGATGTAAATTAAGACAAAGACCATTTGGCTGGCACTGTAGTATTTGGCAAATGGATAATAGCTGGCTAACAGTCTGGGGAGAAGCTCTAATTTGTAGCATTTGTGAATTTTGATGGTGTAATTGTTCCCACTCTGGTCAATTTCAAGCTAACATTGTGAAGTGAATCAAGTTTATAAATTCCTTAAAAATTTGTCAAGTTCCTCTCACAAGTCAATAAAGGCCACCTCCAGTGCACCACTGGATTAGGAAACTGTCTTAGCTCTATACCATGGGAAATCAGATTACAGTTAGGGCTAACTTGATACACGGAGCAGTTCCAAGTGATTTCACTGGCTCCAAAGTTATATTAACTTTCCAACTCTCTGCTCAACAAATTCAACTCTCTCCAAATACAACTCTGTAAGTAATATCACATCAATTCACATCCATTTTAGAGAAAGAAACCTCATGTGAAAAGGCCACCATCAACCCTAATACTGGAAAAAAAAAAATTATTCCAGAAAAGGTTTTTAACTCAAGAAAGAAGAGAGTCAAACACCATCTAAATACTGTGTAGAAATTCAAAGCAATTCTGGTACAAATTAGGAAAAAAGTAGCAGTTTTAACATGGCTGTCTGAGTATTTACTACTACTAGAATTTTCATATTATATCATTGAAATTATTATTATACCTTAATATTCCTTCACAGTTGTCATTGTACTCAAATGACACTTTCTTGTTATTTTTACTAGGTTGATTTTACACACTAAGCAACTACTTATTGCAGCAGCCTCCATAACCTAATTTCTACATTCGTTTCTGGAGACTGCTGCTGTGGTTCACCTTAAACAAAGGTGCATGAAGTATACATGAGATAGTGTTGCCATTTTGTATTCTTTGGCTGTAATTTTGTCCAAATATTTTAAAATGGGTTTCCAGTACTATGGGTGCTGATACTTCTGACTGCTAGCTAGCATCACCGTATCACAAATGGCAGCTCTCCAGAAAGAAAAAGCCCAGCATTAAACAAAACAAAATAATTTTTTTAAAAAAAATTAGTATTGTAGGATTTTAGAAAGTAAAAATGTTTCTTTCCCCTTTGTTATGGTTTAGATATGAGTTCCAGAAAAACTCATGTGTGAGACAATCCAAGAAAGTTGAGAGTTGAAATGATTGGGTTATGAGAGCCTTAAATTAAAACCTTATAGGGATTAACTGGGTGGTAATTGTAGGCAGGTAGCAGGAGTCATTGGGGTGTATATTTGGGATTTGTATTTTGTCCTTATTGAGTAAAGCTCTGTTTCTTCTTCCTGGGCACCATGTCCCCAGCTACTTTCCTCTGCCATACATTTCTTCCATGACTTACTCACCTCAAGCCCCAAGGAATGGAGCTGGCCCTCTATGAACTGAGATCTCTAAAACTGCGATTCCCAAAATAAACATTTCCTACTCTAAAAATGTTCTTGTCAGGTCTTTTTGTCACAACAGTGAAAAAAAGCTGACTGAAACTTCTTTTTTTAAATTTTTCCTTCAATATTAGAACATTTGTTTTTATATTATTTTAGTCTGCTTTATATAGAGACAGAAATAAACATTCACATTGAAAATATTTGAATACAAATGGATTTAGCAAAGTAAATTATCCTAAAGCTACTTACATTTTTTCACTTAACCCTTACATGAATCTACTTATGTAATATACACAGAGATTTTTGTTTTTTTTTTCTACTGGATCATAGCACACATACTTATGTTATATTTAAGCAAGATTGCTGAAACTGCTATTTTAAAACTAAATGAATATAAAGGGAGAGTTTCATTTCCATTTCCATTTTCACCCATGATTCGAAAATTAAAGCAAATGATGCTGATTTTCCTCCTGTTCCTAACTCCGTTTCCAGGGGAGGGAGGCTGTTGGCTACTCATTTTCCCAGAACCATCTGGAGTGACAGAGGCAGTGCCCTTGAAGATGAATTCATTCTTTAGCAGATGAAGGAAGGAGGGATACTGGGTACCAAAAAACAATGATATTCACTAAAAGTGAAATCCCTCCAAATGTCAATGAAATTGAAATCCATTTAGAGAGAAATCATGATTTATATAGAGGATTTTAAAGCAAACTATCCCAATATTTTCCATTTATAGGGTAAAATAGGTTGTTTTAATTCTGGAGTTCTATCAAGGATTACGTATTACATTTAGTTTTCAGGCTCCTTTAATATCTATAAATCTCTATATTAGTCAGCTTACTGCTACTATAACAAATACCTGAGATAATTGACTTATAAACACAAAATAATTCTTTCAGCTTATAGTACTTGAAGTTCTAGTCCATGCTCAGTTGGATTCATTGTTTGGGCTGTGGAGAGACAGGACATCATGGTAGAAGTACATGAAATTATAACATTGCTCATCTCATGAGTCAAGGAACAAGAGAACCTGGAGTGGGTCAGTGTATCACAATCTCCTTTAAAGGCCTAACCTCAGTGACTTAAAGACCTTCCACTAGGTCCCACCTAATAAAATTTTCACCACATCTCAGTAGCAGAATAGGCTGGGGACCAAGCCTTTAACATACAGGTCTTTGGTGGACGTTCTAGATCAAAACTATAGCCACTTGAAACAGTTCTCAGAATGCCATAGATTTTTATAAAAATCTCATTTAATAAGTTATCTGCCAGATTTCTTTTCTCTAAGGTAACTACATTTCTTTCTGAAATAAATAAATTTTACATGGAGATATTTTTAGACTTTGAAAATAGCTTGCTTTTCTTCAAAATTTCAGCCACTATTTAACATATTTTTAATGGTTATTCCTGAATCGATTATTATTATGATATATGCCAAATGGTAATTTTCCTAGCTTTAGTATTTTTCTACATTTATTTGTTGACATCATGAGGCAGTAAAGAGGATATTTTCTTCTGCATCACTAGGTTATATCTGTACTCATTTCTATGAATAATCACTCATTGATTTCCATTTCATTCAGTAAATGATTAACCACCACTACCATATATTTTGATATTGAATTTCAGGTAAGACACTTGAAACATCACTGTTGTAATGAGGTTTTTGTTTGTTTTTTGATTTTTGTTTTTTGTGGTGTTAGGGATTGAACCCAGCCAGGGTCTTGTCCATGCAAGGCAAGTGGTCTACCAACTGAGCTATATCCTCAGCGCATGAAATTCATTTTAGTAAATAGTTTGCTATATTTTCAATGAGTGTGTGTTTGTATGATTTTCATCTTTGTAGAATACTTGGAGTGGAGTGATGATCACCAAATACTCATTGGGTGGATGGAAAGTTATAAGAGCTTTCAATGCCAATTAATTTTGGCTTAAATATTTTATGAAGCAAAGTGCAATACACACAAAAGTTCATAAAGTTAATGTATATCTCAATTATGTAAAAGTGAGCATTTATGTAACCACCATCTTAATCAAGAATGAACATTTCGTAAACTCCCTTTACACTCTCTCAGACAATAACCCATACTTCCCCTTTAAAGGAAGGTGCCATTTTGACTTCTACGTTATTAACTATTTTTACCTGGTGTTCTGTTTTGTGTAGTATAATCAACCAATACATTCTTGGCACAGTGTTATGCTTGTGAAATTCATATGCTTGTGCTCAATTTATTTTCATTTTTATTCTTATATATAATCACACTATATGAATAGCCACCCTTAGTGACATTTGAACTTCTAGTTTTTCATTACTGCATATAATGCTGATGTATATAGCGTTTATATGCAATAGTGAATTCTTATACATAGTTCTTAGTGCCTGTGAGCATTGGTTTACCCCCTGTGTGGAAAGACAGGAACATAGAATGTACAAGCAGATTTATAATGGTTAATTTGAATTGTCAAATTAAGAGATGCCAAAGATTAAGAGCTTCTGGGTGTGTCTAGGAATGATTTGCATGTGGGATAGCCAACTGAAGTGGAGACCCTCCCTAATCATGGGCAGCACTGTCCAACAGGATGGTAGCTTAGATGGAATAAAAGTTGGAAGAAGGAGGAAGCAGCAGCAGATACAAGTTTGATTTTTCTTGAAAGCATTCTTGATTGCTGTTGGGATGCCCTGAGGATATCAGATTCTTACCCCTTAACTCTTTCAAAGCAGACTCTACCAGTGATTCTAGTTGCCTTGAGCCTCAGAGAAGACTTTAGAATTGAACTTTGAGCTACCTCAGAACAGTTGAGACTATGGGGACTCTTGGGAATGGACTGAATGTATTTGGCATTGTCAGATAAGTGTGAGCTTTTAGAGGCCAGGGTAGAATATTATGGTCTGGATGTGATGTGTCCTCCAAAAGCTCACTTGTGAGACAATGCAAGAAGTTTCAGAGAAGAAACGATTGGGTTGTGAGAATCTTAACCCAATGAGTGAATTGATCACCTGAAGGGGTTGAGTGATAACTGAAAGCAGGTGGGGTGTGGCTGGAAAAAGTGGTCCATTGGGGGTGTGGCTTTAGGGCCTATATTAGTATTTGGCAAGCTGAGATCTCTCTCTGCTTTCTAATCATAATATGATCTGCTTTCCTCTGCTATGCTCTCTGGCCATGTTGTTCTGTCTTACTTGAGCCACAAGAAATGGAGCTGGTTGCCTAAGGACTGAGACCTCTGAAACCATGAGCCTTCAAATAAAATTTTCTTTCTCTATAGTTGTTTTGGTTAGGTCTTTTAGTCACAACAATGAAACTTCATTTTCTTTTGGCATCAATGGATGTGTATGTATGTAGATGTAATCGTGTGCAATTTTACTTAGCATCTTCTTGTTGACTAATAAGGTTAATTGTATCTTCACATGGATCTTGGCTTTTTAGGTATCACCTTTAGCAGAGGTTTTAGGCAAGTCCTCTACATATATTATTGGTTTTAATTTTTGTTATTGACTCATAGGGACTATTTACATAATTTGACGTGAATTCTTATATAATTATTACAATTGTTACATATTCTGTTATCACTTCTAGTCTGTTACTTGTTTCCATGCTCTATGAGGTTCACTTCTAGTGCTTATGTTTCATTTTTTAAAATTCAACTTATTTCATTTATTTTTGTTTGCTTCTGTTACTCAATTTTCAGTAGTTTTAATCTGAGGTATTTTAATATTTTTGTCATTACAAATGATATTTTTCTTATCTGTACATTTAGCTTTATATTTTATCTGTACATTATCAAAATGTAGATAATGATTTTTACTGTATATACTTTTATTTATGTTCTTATTTATTTCATTGGTAGAACTTCAAGTACATTGCTAAAGAGAAGTAGTGGAAATGAATACTTTCTTGTTACCTTCTCAGATGGAAGCTTTCAGTATTACATTATAAAGAATGGTATTTTCACCTTTTATCAAGTTAAATATTTTTCATTTTATTCCTGCCCTAAAAAGCTTTGTTTTTTTTTTAATGTAATGTGTGTTGATGTAAATCAAATTATTTTACTCTGATAAAAAGTCTCACTAACTCATTTTGGAATATTAAAATTATTTCTGAAATTTATCAAAATGTATCATTATGCATTTTCATTTAATGCTAACCTGCATTCAGTTGAATATGTTAAGAATGTTTGTGTTTGTATTGTTTAGTGAGATTAGGTAATAATTTTTCTTCTAAAAGTACCCTCATTAGTATTTAGCATTAATGATGCAATGAATTTATGACCAGACTATTTATTTTTTTAATATCTAAATTTAGGTAAGTTTACAATTACTTTCTTCTTTATATTTCTGAAAATAAGTAGTAACCAATGAAACATCTATATTTGAGAATTTTCATGTAGGAAGACTTCAATTATCGATTTTACTTTATTAATAATGAAAAGAGTCTTCAAAGTTTGTGATGTTTTTCATGCCAGATGTAGTAATTATTTTCTTGTAAAACATTATCTATGTTATATAAATATTCAGATGTGGGGCTGTGTTATTTGAATAGTCTCATATATTTTAAAAATACTTTTATTATTTATGATAAAGTTACTTTCCACTCCTTACTTAATCTTATTATGGGTCTTCAATTTTAAATAATTCCTTCAATAATGTTTTTGATTTATTATTCTTCCATTTGTATGTTTGTTTTCTATTTCAATCATTTATGTTCTTGTCTGTTATTTTCTTTAACTTTCTTTGGTTTAATTTACTCTTCCTTCAAAACATCTTAAGATTGATGTTTAGTTGTTGCTTTTCAGTCTATCTTGTTGTGTTGGTTTTTCATTGTTGTGACAAATAACTTGAGAAAATAACTTAAAGAAAAAACAACTATTGTATATTATTATATATTATTTTCAGTTTATTCTGTTACATAGGAAGGTGAAATATTAAGTTATGCCTTATGACTATAGCTATCTTTGATATATATATAATCAATGTTTGTTGTTGTTGTTGTTTGTGTGTGTGTGTGTGTGCTGAACGCAGGACCTTGTACATTTGAGGCAAGGACTCCACCATCTGAGCTATATCCCCAGCCCCATGCTTTTTATATATTTGGTATTATATTTTGGCTCAGTTTCAGAAGTTTAAGTTCATGGTTGACTGGCTCTGTTACTTTGGGCCTGAGCTGAGGCAGAGCATGATGGCAGAAGCACATGGCAGAGGAAAGATGATCAGCTAAGGGCAGACAGGAAGGAGAGAAAGGAGGGGGTAAGAAAGGGGCCAGAGACAAGAAATAACCTTCTAGGACACACCCCCAGTGACCTGCTTCCTCAACTATGACCCACCACCCACAGTTTCCAATAATACAAAATAATGTCTTCAAATTACTAATCCACTGACGAAGTCCTTATGTTTCAATCACTTCCCGAAAGTCCCACCTCTGAACATTGCTGCTTTGGGGGCCAACCAAGCCTTTAACACAAATATTTTTAATTCAAAATGTGACATTATGAATGATTTCTTTTACTCATGAAATATTTAGAGTGCACTGATTGATTTCGTTATATATGCATATTATATACATATATTACATTATATATATTACCCTATTAGCTTCTAGATAAATTGCACTGAAGTCTGAGAAAATAATAATTCTGAATAATATCCATTCCTTGAAATATTTGTAAATGTGTTTTAATTCAAAAAATGTTTGATTTTTAAAATATTTTATGTGGGTTAAAATGTATATTTTGCAGTTGATACAGTACCATTCTTTATATACATGTTTTATTATGTATACATGCAATATATGTACATATGGTATAATGCTTTCTAGAGCAAATAATTAAGAGTTGTTTTTCAACTATTGCATATTCTCACTGATTATGTTCAGTTTATTCTGACATATATGAAAATAGAATATTAAGGTATACTCCTTATTGTGTCTGTATTTAGGCTTTTTCATATATTTGTTATTCTATTTTTAAACCCAGTTTTATAATTTCCATATTTTCAATTTAAATATTTTTATATTTTGTGTCTTATAAACAAAAGTAAATTTAATATTTTTAATCTGTGATAACCTCTATCTTTTAAGATGAGCATTTATTAATTTCCATGACTCTTACATACCTACTGATTTGTAGGCAATCCTTAGCATTATCTGTCCTATAGAGACATACACAATCTCTGGCTTCATCTTCACATGGTATTCTTCCTGTGTGTCAGTCTTCAAATTTCTCACAAATCATATTAGATTAGTTGTTGATCCTATACAAGTATGACCTCATCTTACTTAATTACATCTGCAATAACCTTATGTGCAAATAAGGTATGAGTTACTGAGTGTTAAGACTTCAACACATAAATTTTGGTGGAATACAATTCTATGCAAACAAAGCATTTAGCTATTTTATGCTCCACATAAATACTGATACATTTTCTTTGTTTTGTTTTGTTTTGTTTTGTTCTTTGGTATCCTTTGGTACACAAATTTTTTTTAAATTTGAAAACTTACAGTCATCCAATTTACGCATTTTGTTTTCTTCCCTTAGGATTTTATGTCATATTTAAGAAATCATTCCTTAATCCAAGGTAACAAAGTTGACATCTCTGCTTTCATCAAGGAGTTTTATCAGATTAGTTCTTATGCTTAGATTTATTAATTGTATTTTGTGTGTGATAGAAGGAAGTAAATTCATTTTCTAATGCTTATCTTTCTTTCTGCCTGAGAATTCTGGCCATTATAGATTGAGTTAACAGGATTTCTTAGGCTCTATGAGATCAAAAAGATAATACCTTGGAGAGAATTCCTCATCTTTTGCAGGTTCAGGACACATACTGCTGAGAAACAATTCTAGGTTACCATTGTAAGGGATGTACTATTACATTTTCAATTCTTGGGTTTCTTAAAATTAGATAAGGTCTAATCTGGTAAGGGAGAGACTTCATCTCGTGTCATGGTGTATATGAATTTAGCCCAAAGGTTTCTAATAGATACAAATAAACTACATGAATAAGTTGTTCACCTTTACATAATACCTTCTCTTTTTTTGTACAATATCTTTATTTCATTTTTATGTGGTGCTGAGGATCGAACCCAGTGCCTCACAGGTGCTAAGCAAGCACTCTACCACTTGAGTCACAACCCTAGCCCCCCATAGTACCTTCTCTTATTGGTAACTCTTTTTTTTAATCTCTGCTAAAATCTCTTCTTTCTTAATATTAGGTAAGAAAGGAGAAAATATTCTGCATTTTGATTTGATTTCTATCATTAAATCATAACATATGAAAAAATCAAGATGTAAAAGAAAATATCACTTATGGAGCAAATTACAAACTTTTAAATCATAACATAATTAACAAGCTGCAAGTAATGACCTGTGAAGTCATGATTTTAACATGTTTGACTTAGTCTCTAGAAACACTAGAATAGAAACTATTAGTGTTATCACTCAAAAGTTTGATAACTAGTCTAAGTTATTAAGTTCAGAATATAATCTAGGTAGTATTGTCTAATGAATACTATTACATTGTATTACCATATGAACCAAGTGCTCTTTTTATGTAGGATTTGTTATAATTTGTCATATGTGCTGAGAAACAGTCTCCAAATCACAAAAATCAAAAGTACATTGACAAGTTACTGCCATCTCCTTTATAAAAATTATTTTGTAATCAGCCTTCTTAAATCCAGGAAGTATTTTTGAATTATAGTGTGAGAATATTCCAGAAGTGGTAATATAACTTAGTTATTAGAAACACAGATTTGTATTCAAGCGTACATGTAGTATTTAAATTTGTAGCTATGCTTTTATAATAATTTTTATTTTGTTTTAATTGACATAATAATTGTACATATTTATTGGATAAGCATAATATTTTGATACATATATACACTGTTCTGTGACAAAATCATGGCATTTAGTGTACCTATCACCTACAGTTTTAGATAGTGCTATAATTGTTGATGATCTGTTTAGGCTTTTTGTCCCTTAGTTTTGAAATGATTGTAATAACATCTACATCTTGGTTACATTTTTAATATTATGTAGTACATTAAACACATGTACATGCCTGTTTGTGAGTGTGCCTACACATGATAGAAATAATGTTTTAAAGTGAAATCTCTCACTCATAAAATTGTTGTTTCATTTCTGTATTTTATTCTATTCCCAACTGATTTTGAAATCCTTTCTACTACTTTCTCATAGTGCCAACAAAGACTTTATCAGAATAATATGTGGAGGTTTTGCTATCTGTACATATTGGCACTGGTGATTACTGAATACATCGTTGCAGCTGTTTCTCAGATTTTTTGCAGACCTTCACAATAGCATCTGTTTCAATGCTTTATCTGCATCCTATCTCTGCCGTTTTGTTCAGTTATGATTGAGTGATGAACCCCCTCATCCACATGCTTCACATCTGTCAGCTGTTACCTTAATTCACGCCCTTGCTACCCTCTCTCACTCCCATCCTTTTTGATGTATGCTATGTGGATATATTGTTTCATGCCTCTTTGTCTCTGGTGCCATAATTGCAAAAAGAACTATGGGGAAAAATACCTTCCAGGAATCTAGAGAAATTGCACAAATCTCTTCAACTCAACTGTGAGTTTTCACCCCAGTTTTCTTTTTATATTCACCATGGAGATACTGTTTGCATGTGTGTGTTTTCATACCACTATCTCCCAGTGCAGAATACTTGTATCATCCTCTTTTATGACAGAAATGAGAACAGCACTGCCACACTCGGTTGAATAGACCACATTATTATTATTTTTTTTATTACATAGGCCTTCAAAGCTCCTAAGGTAAGAATCAGGTTTCCTTTATTTCTCTAGGGATTTTCATTATATCCAATTAAACATTGAAGAGTAAATAGGAAGTTTCAAAATAAGTAGGCAGGGAAAGAATAAACAATAGGATATATGAAGGGGTTATAGAATCATTGAGTATCCCTCATTGTCTCATTGAATAAAATTTCAAACTATCATGCTTCCAAAAGCTTAGCACTTACACAAAGAATCAAAGAATGAATAGCAGCCAGACCACTAATCATTCCAATTTTAGTAGTAATAAAAGTGTTAGTAGTCATTCACTCATATAACAAAATTTGAATAATTTCTTTAAGCTTCTGCCTTCTCCAAAGGTCACCTAAAATAGAAGACACTTTTATCCCAAAACACAATGTCTGTGGACACATGGCATCAATAGGATGTGCCAGACAAAATTTTTCAGAATATGTCCCTCCCCTTCTATGACACCTTCTACTTCCATGGTGGTATCTACTCAGCTAAAGCAATAGAAACTTATGAATAAACACAATTATTAAGCCTAGGTGCTTTCATTATATTTCAATATTTTAAGCCTTTGTAAACATCATTTTTTGACATAGATCATACTGAAAAGTGAATGAAACATACTGAAGCACTTCTATAAATGTTTATGAGTAATTATTAAATTAATATTCATGTAATTTGCTTTTCAATTAAGAAATTAAACATGCACATACCCTTAGATCCTGTAGGTCACAAGAGGACCATACCACATCTATTCCCATGGAAATAAATATAATTCAGAATTTTATGTTAGTCATTTAAGATGTTTTAATTTAAGGTTGTTTTAGTCATTTTTTTTTTTGCTGTTCCTATCCTATACAGGATTAATTTTATTTTTTATTTTTTTTTTATTGGTTGTTCAAAACGTTACAGAGCTCATGATATATCATCTTTCATACATTTGACTCAATTGGGTTTTGAACTCCCATTTTTACCCCAAATACAGATTGCAGAATCACATATGTTACATACTCACATTTTTATATAATGGCATATTAGTGACTGTTGTATTCTGCTACATTTCCTATCCCCTACTATCCCCCCTCCCCTCCCCTCCCCTCCCATCTTCCTTTTTTTTGTTGTTGGTTGTTCAAAACATTACATAGTTCTTGATATATCATATTTCACATTTTGATTCAAGTGGGTTATGAACTCCCATTTTACCCCGTATACAGCTTGCAGAATCACATCAGTTACACTTCCATTGATTTACATATTGATATACTCATGTCTGTTGTATTCTGCTGCCTTTCCTATCCTCTACTATCCCCCCTCCCCTCCCCTCCCCTCCCCTCTTCTCTCTCTACCCCCACTACTGTAATTCATTCCTCCCCCTTGTATTATTTTTCCCTTTCCCCTCACTTCCTCTTGTATGTAATTTTGTATAACATACAATCAATCAACAAGTACATGAAAAAATGCTCACCATCTCTAGCAGTCAGAGAAATGCAAATCAAAACCACCCTAAGATACCATCTCACTCCAGTAAGATTGGCAGCCATTAGGAAGTCAAACAACAATAAGTGCTGGCGAGGATGTGGGGAAAAGGGTACACTTGTACATTGTTGGTGGGACTGCAAATTGGTGCAGCCAATTTGGAAAGCAGTATGGAGATTTCTTGGAAAGCTGGGAATGGAACCACCATTTGACCCAGCTATTCCCCTTCTCGGTCTATTCCCTAAAGACCTAAAAAGAGCATGCTACAGGACACTGCTACATCGATGTTCATAGCAGCACAATTCACAATAGCAAGACTGTGGAACCAACCTAGATGCCCTTCAATAGATGAATGGATAAAAAAATGTGGCATTTATACACAATGGAGTATTACTCTGCATTAAAAAATGACAAAATCATAGAATTTGGTGGGAAATGGATGGCATTAGAGCAGATTATGCTAAGCGAAGCTAGCCAAGCCCTAAGAAACAAATGACAAATGGATTCTTTGATATAAGGAGAGTAACTAAGAACAGACTAGGGAAGAAGAACACGAGAAGAAGACCAACATTAAACAAGGATGAGAGGTCGGAGGGAAAGGGAGAGAGAAGGGAAATTGCATGGAAATGGAAGGAGACCCTCAGGGTTATACAAAATTACATACTAGTCATCTTTTTCTCTGCTGTGACTAAGGGACCCAATCAGAACAACTGTAATGGAGGAAAAGTTTATATGAGGGCTCACAGTTTCAGAGGTCTCAGTCCATAGAAGACCAGCTTCTTTCCTTGGGGCTTGAGGTGAGGCTGACATCATGGCAGCAGAGTGTGGGGAGGGAAGCAGCTCACATGATGATCAGTAAGCAGAGAGAGAGAGACAGAGAGACAGAGAGACTCCATTCTTAAGATTCAAAATGTATACCCCATACCCATGCCCCCCAATTAACCACTTTCTCTTGCCACACCTCATTTACCTTCAGTTACCACTCAGTTAATCCCATCAGGGATTAATTCACTGAATAGTTTAAAGCTATCACCCAATCATTTCTCCTCCAAAACCTCCTTGCATTATCTCACAAATGAGCTTTTGGGGGAAACCTTATGTCCAAACCATAACAATGATCATGTCATCTTTTGAATATATTCCTGGCTTTGAAATATGTATCTATACAAATAGAATTACTTATTTCTGTCTCTTCTTATTTTTTCAACATTATGTTTGAAAACAACATTTTGGTGCCCAGAGTAAAAGTCATTTGTTCTCATTGCTTTATAACATTCCCTTATTTAAATGTGTTACAATTTATACTTTCATTCTACCCTACATAGACAACTTGTTTGTTTCCAGTTTGGGGTTATTACCCACAAGGTTACTGAAAACATTTTTGCATATTCTTTCCTAACACCACAGGTGTGTTAGGAAGTTTTTATTTTCATGATCTGAAAAAGCTCTTAAAGGAAAATTGTCTGTGATGTAACCTCTGTGGGATGTTGTTTCCTAAATGTCAGCCTGGTGCACTTCATTCTGTTAACTTTATTTAGCCCTTTAAAATGTTTTCATTAGTATTTCATTTATCTTAACAGAGTTGCCAAATTACCTAGATCAACATTATAGGAATAAAAATTCTATCAACCCTTTTTATTTTTAGTTTTTTTTAAAAAAAAACATAATTGTGATTATAATGCACATCCAATTTTGAAGCTCTTGTTTTAAGCAAAAGCTTTTATATTAGTTTTGTGTGGTCATAAAATTTTCTAAAGCTTTGTGACTTAAATCCTCATATGTTTGTTTTATCATGGTTTTCGTGGATTTGGAGTTTGGACACAATTTAGTTATGTCTGCAGCTCAAGGCTACAATAAGTTTGTTGGGCTAATTGAATCCTCATCTGGAGACTAGGGAAGAATGGATGTCCTTCAGGTTGTTGGTGAAATTCATTTCTTTACTACTGAGGCATGAAGGACAACATTTTGCTTTCTCAAAACTAGCAGTGGAGAGAGGGAACTGCTAAAATGTGACTCTAATTTGAGAGAGTGCTTCTTTTAAAGGACTCACTGGATAGTTCCCAGGATAACTCTCTTTTTGTTAACACATAATCCAATAATTAGAGCTCTTACCTGCCTATGCAAAATTCCTTCGTTCTTTGCAGTAATATGTCGATTAAAAGAAAGCTGTATCTTTGTACTTTATTAAATGGAAAAAATATATATATAGAAGGACATGTACTCCAGGAAGCGGAAATAATAAGAAGAATAAAATCTAACATACATTGTTACACATATTTTCTTAATTTTTGAACTGTTCTGGACTTTTCCTGTTATATTCCAACATAAATTGCGCTATAATTTCCTGATAGATTTTCAGCAGATATTGAATTGTTATGTGTGGAAGTTCTAATCGTGTGTAATAGATATTTAGGTTCTAAATCAGAGATTAAAAAAATGGTAGAAAAATGAATAGTGGGAGAATCACTGAAAAGGCATGTGGTGTTTAGTTCTACTTTCAAAACCCTGGAGATAAATAATAACTCTAGATTTATCTTGCTTAAAAAATACTTTAAGAGCCTTTCCAATTAATGCCTTGAAAACAACTATTTAATAAAAACGAATCATTATTTTGTATAATAATTACTGACTGTGAAATATGATGCCCAATTTAGACAACAGAGTACTGCCAAGAAATTTACAATAACATTTTATTGTCTGAAAAGCAGCCATATTCATCCTTCAGGAGTCAGACTCTCCCAGATTTCACCTTCAGTACAGTGATTATTACAGCATGTCTCTAACCCTCATTTAAACAGCCCAGATACCCTGGAAATTGGACTTTCTCAAGCAAAATTTATTATCCTGTATCAAATTCAAACCTCTTTTTTTCCCTATGGTCTAATGAATACCAGCACATTTGCAACTTACTCAAGCCAAAATTGAGGAAGTCAACCAACGACCAAGTCATAAAGCATTTTTAACCTTACTTTCTCATAGCCAGAGAATATCTGGAGTTGATCCAATGGCTGCATTTTATACAATTTTTCCTGGTTGGCTTGAAGTGATTAGTGATTTCTCCTAAGTTACTATCAAAAATGCCTCAGGGAGTGAAGTAATAGTGACTGTCAGATGTATGCTAAATATGTTTACTTGCTTCAAACATCATAAAATATTTGTTTGGGGTGGTTTTTTTTTTTTTTTTTGCAATTGTGCTGTAGCCCAGAGCAATATCTGTCAAAAACATCTCAATTCGAACATACTTTTTATAATTACAACTCTGCTAATATGGATGATTAGATATTAAATAAATTTGAGTTAGTTTTAACTTTTTAAGTAATTTTATGCAAAATATGTACTCAATACATAACATTTAAAAATATTTGAGCTATCTATAGCCTTATATTTCTGAATATAATGTTTCTTCTACATTTTTAACATACTATATTTGTTATTCTTTTTTAATATTTATTTTTGTAGTTTTAGGTGGAGACAATATCTTTATTTTACATTATGTAGTGCTGAGGATCCAAACCAGTGCCTTATGCATGCCAGGCAAGCACTCTACCACTGAGCCACAACCCCAGCCCCTCATATTTGCTATTCTAATGTTTTAAAAATCATAACATAAAGATTTGGGATTAGTTTGTCTACAAATAGCAGAGACTTCAAAAATTAGTAGTTGAATGGTAATCCAGATTGGTTGAGCATATACATGACAATTGGTAATGCCTCTTTCATCACATTGACTTATGATCTCTCATATTCAAGGTTACCTTCATGTTCAAGTTTTCTACTGGAGTTTTAGTTTTCATGTTTAAATTATAGTTTAGAAGAAAGCAGACTGAACAAAGTACATGTAAGGCAAATCCCAACTCAGTCATCTCCCTTTAAGCCTTCTCTGAATTCACCTTTCATAGGAAGGAATGATTTGCATGATTACACCTACCTACAAAAGAATCTACATGTAGATTTTTCATTCTGCAAAACAATATGACAGATGAAAATATTTGCTCTATTTTTAAACAATAGAATAAAAAGATAGGGTCACTAGTATTTCTTCATACATACACACACAGGCACACACACAGATATACATGTTGACTTGCAGTATATGTGTGTGTTTGTATGCCTGTGTGTGTATATATACAACTTTTTTCACATGAAGTGTCCATGTCAATTTTACTTCTTTATGATTGATAAACATTTTAATAACTTGATTAAAAACTTACCAAGGTGATGCATCATAGTCCCCCTAGAGTTGGCAATAGACTGTTGCACATCTTTACTGATCTTACTCAGTATGTGCTACGTGATTACCAGGTTGCTGTCCTTATTTAGTATAATTATGGAATATTCATCCTGGGGCCGTCATTTTGCTAAACGGTTCAGACATGTGGTAGGCAAATAAAACTGGTTCTTACTCCTAATTTCAGACTTCAACTAGCATAGTTCAGATTTTGGAGGAAACACAATATCAAATTCCAGAGACACATAAAAATTATGCAAATTTTACCTAAAGTGCCCCCTCCCAGGAGTAGATGAGAAGGGTGCACTGCCAAAAATGCAGTGAGACCTCATAATTGCTCTTCCTTTCTCACTTTCCTGAGGGGAAAGAAAGAAACAGAAATGGAGAAACAGACAAGGGGGAGACAGTGGGTGGGGGATGGAGAGAGAGAGAGCCCACATTAGCACATTGATTTCAATGCTGTAAAAGCTTCCATATGGTATTAATTTGTCAAAATATTTCTGTAGGAGTACTGCCGGAACTTTCCACCCGCACACATATTTAGTATTTAAACCGTCAGAAATTTCGCTTCTTTCTTCTGTATATGTGCACATCTTTCTTTCCTTGCCCATTTTTCAGAGCTTCACTAAGTCTCAGGGATTTAGTTAGATGTTCAAGTCAGATATAACTAGGCTACCATAATGGCCACAATAATAAAAAGCAAAAGAATAAACTACATTTTTTTCCTGAAAAATTATCCATATTTGTAGATGCCTGAATTCTTTCATACAACATCTCTGAATCTTGCCATTATCCTGTCTGCATTGCTCTGCGACTGTACTTTAATTGCTATGGCAACAGCACAGCTGAACCAGTATTACCACAGGGACCATAGTTACACTGAATGTTAAATATCATAGGGAATATGAAATGCAACAGATAGCTTGACATCTCAAGTGCTCAGAGACTGTATTATAGAATTTCAAAGAAAAAAATAGATAAACTGCTAAATTAATTAATGTCCTTTTGATTGAAATGCTAACTAATGACATTTAAATTTGCTGTATTATTTGAATTTATTTTAACTGATAAAGTAAATCATCTGTACATATTTGTGGGGTACATGTGATGTTTTGATTCATGTGTACATTGCTGTTTTTTGCTGTAGAAGGCTTTTGCTATTCCTGGTGGGTTGTTTTGTTTTGTTTTGTTTTGTTTTGTTTTGTTTTGTTGTTGTTGTTTGTGCCAGCAATGGGAGCTGGGGGCACTTAACCACTGAGCCACATACCCTGCTCTTTTTATTTATTTGTTTTTATTTTAAGGCAGAGTCTTTTTAAGTTTCTTTGGGTCTTGCTAAGTTACTTAGCGCCTTGCTAAGTTACTTAGCGCCTTGCTAAGTTACTGGAGGATGGCTTTGAAATTGTGATTCTCCTGTCTGAGTCTCCCAAGTTGCTGGAATGACAAATGTGTACCACCATGTCTGGTTTGTCAACAGTATTTTGATTAGAATTTTATTGAATTTATAGATCCTCTTAGATACTATGAACATTTTAACAATATTGATTCTTGCATTATAAGAATGTTGAGAGTCATTCTATTTTTATATGTCCTCTTTATAAATTATTTCACTTATATTTTGTGGTTTTAATTATAGGGATCTTAGACCTCTTTGGCTACATTCATTGCTAATATTTTTGTACCTAGTGCAAATGGGATTGCTTTCTTGATTTCTGTTTCTATCACCTTGCTATTGACCTACAGCAATACTACTGACTTTTGTATGTTGATTTCTCTATGTGGAAACTTTTCTGTATTCACATCAATCTTGGTTCTGATAGTTTTTCTTGATGTTTTCACTGGCATTTCCTGTATGGAAAATCCTGGGATTTGTAAGCACATGAAAATTTGACTTCTTTTTCAAATTGGTTGCTCTTTATTTCCTTCTCTTGCCTGATTATCCTGGCTAACAGTAGTAGCACAACCTTGGATAAAAGTGGTAAAGTGACCATCCTTTTTTTGTTCCAGATCTTAGAGACAATACTTGAGCTTGTCCTTATTTAGTATAATATTCATTGTTGGCATATTTGTTTGGCCTTTATTATATCAAAGTACCTTCTTTCTATACATAGTTTGTTCAGAGCTTTATCATGATGAAGTGGTGTGGAATTTTTTCAAATGCCTTTGGGCATATATTATGGTGTTCAGATGATTTTATCCATCATTTTCTTTATGCATTGTATTATATACATT
Organism: Urocitellus parryii; assembly: GCF_045843805.1. NCBI lineage: Eukaryota > Metazoa > Chordata > Mammalia > Rodentia > Sciuridae > Urocitellus > Urocitellus parryii. The sequence goes on from NC_135536.1 coordinate 53,043,803, forward strand.
AATTTGCCTATGTTGAAAAATGATTGCATCTGTGGGGTGTATCTACATGGTCATGTTGATAATCTTTTTAATGTGTTCCTGGATTTTGAAGATATTTGCATCTTTGTCCATGAAGGATATTGGCCTATAGTTCTTTCTTTATTGTGTCCTCATTTTTTTGGGTTTTTTTTGTTTTTAACTTTATCTATTTATTTTTTGGTATCAGAGTAATGCTATTGTTGTAGAATGAGTTTGAAAAATTCCTCTTTTTCAATTTTTTTCTTTTAAAAAGGATTAGTATTAATTCTTCTTTAAATATTTGGTATGAGCAGTTTAAAGTTCTGGTCTTAGAATATTTTTTTAATAGATCTTTTACTACTGATTCAATTGCCTTACTTGGTCTGTTCAGGTTTTCTATTTCTTCATAATTCAAACTTGATAAAATGTATGTGATCAGAAATTTGCTTATTTCTTCTGCAAAAATTTATAATTGTTGATAAAAATCTAATGGTCCTTACTATTTCTGTGGTGTCAGTTGCCATATTTCCCTTTTCATCCCTAACTCTCTCTGTTTCTTAGTCTGGCTGTCAATTTTGTTTTATCTTTTGGAAGCGTCTCCTTTATTACTGCTCTAATCTTTATTATTTACTCCTTTCTGTTAATTTTGTGCTTGATTTGTTTTGCTTTTCTAGCTTTTGAGATGAAATGGTGAGTTGCTTATTTGAGATCATTCTGCTTTTATGATGTAAATATGATTTATTATAAATTTACATTGAGCACTCTTTTTTTATACAATAGGTTTGTGTTGGTTATTTTTCCATTTTCCTGTTTCAGTTGTTTTAGAATTTTCTTGTTTAATTTCAAGTTTGATCCATCAGCTGTTCAAGAGTAAGTTATTTATTTTTCATGAATTTGTACAGTTTCCAATGACTTTCTTGTTATTGATTTCTAGTTCTATTGCCTTATGGTTTGAAAAATAAACCTTTTTCAATATAATTCTACTTTTTAAACTTGTGGAGACTTGTTTTTACCCTGCCACACTATCTATTTTACAGAATGTTCCAGGTGCAGAGGAGAATGTTTATTTTGTCATTGTTGGAAGGAATGTTATCTAGATGTCTATCAGGTCCATTGAGCCTCAGATGCAATTTAACTCTGATATTTCCTTGTTGATTTTTCACCTGAATGATGAGCTTATTGCTGAAATTATGGTGTTAAATTATGCAACTATTATTTTATTGAAGTCTATCTTTCCCTTTATGTCTCTTAATACTTGCTTTATTTATTTGAGTGCTGTGATTCTGGATCCAAACATATTTAGAATTTAGAATTATTATTTCTTCTTGCTGAATGGACACCTGACCTTCCTATCTCTTAACTGCTTTTGATTTAAAGTTTGTTTCACCTGGCATATCTTTTTTCATCCCTTTACTTTCAGGCTATGTGTTTTCAGCAGTAAAATGGTTTCTTTTTTGCAACATAAAATTTGGTCTTAGTTTTTTTGTTGTTGATATTGTTATTGTTTTATTTATTTCTGGCTTTTGGAGGCTTTTTTTTTTTTTTTTTTTTTTGGTACTGGGACTAAACCCAGGGCACTTAACCACTGAGCCACATTCCCAGCTCTTGTTATTTTTGATTTTGACACAGGGTCTCACTAAGTTGCTTAGGGCCTCACTAAATTACTCAGGCTAGCTTTCAACTTGAAATCCTCCTGCCTCAGCCTCCCAAACTGCTGGGATTATAGGTGTGTCCCACCATGCTGAGCTTTTTTTTTTTTTTTTTTTTTTTTTTGCTTTTAATGAAGTCAGTTACTCTTTGTCTTTTAATCAAAGAATGTATTTCATTTACATTTTCTTAAGAAAAACATAGATAGGAAAGTTCCTACTTCAGCTGTTTTGTAGCTTGTTTTCTAGTCATTTTTTTTCTTCCTCTTGTCTAGACTTCCTTCTTGGTTAATAATTTACTCTGGTGGAGTGTTTTGATGCTATATTTATTATTTTTGTGTATATTATCGAATTTGGTTTGTAGTTAGCATATGGCTTATAGAAACATCTTTTGATTTTACTGAACTATTACGAAAAGATAGCAATATAACATGATTATTAAAGCATAAAAAGAAACCAGAAAAAAGAACCTACTGAAAAATTAAAATTGCCATCCATTTCTCTCCACATTTTGAATATTTGATGTGTCATTTTATATCTTTCTATATTGCCTATCAACTGATCAATCTGTTACTACAGTTTTATTATTTTATAGTTTTATTATTTCAGTTGTGATGTTTTAGTCCTCATGTTAAAATATCAAAGGTTTATGTGCTGTATTGGCAATATTAGATCATTTTGAATTTATGTAATTACTCTTACTAGTGAAATTTATGCCTTCTGATGTTTTCTTCCGCCTCATTAATATTTCTTTCTTTCATCTTGGAGAACTCCTTTTAGAATTTTTATAGTACAGGGCTCATGGAGATTCTATCTGGAAATGTTTATCTCTTCTTCATTTCTAAGGGATAGCTTTGCTGGGTTTAGTATTCTATGCTGACTCCTTACTTCCTCCCTTCCTCCCTTCTTCCCTTCCTCCCTCCCATCCATCCATCCACCCCTCTCTCTCCCTCCCTCCCTTCCTTCCTTCCTTCCTTCCTTCCTTCCTTCCTTCCTTCCTTCCTTCCTTCCTTCCTTCCTTCTTTCCTTCCCAGTCCTCTGAAAGTTTTAGGCCACATTCTCAATATCTATAAGGTTTCTGCTGAAAATACTTCTGTCAAGCAAATTTATACAAAACTGCATATTATATTTTTCCTTTTATCTTATGGCTTTGAAACTCTATTCTTTATCTTTTACCTTAGAGACTTGATTATAAAGTGCTTTGTGATAGATTTGAGAGAGTAAGTCTGGCTGGCAACCTTGGAAATTCCTGTACCTGAATATTTGACTTTTCCCTAAGTGTGGAAAATTATTATGTTTGAATAATCTTGGTACAGTTTTCGGTGTTAAATGACTATGAACAATAAATACAAAGATATTTCTTCCTTTAATGCTTTCCCCAAATTCCCACTAGCTTTCATTATACCTATTCATTTTCTTTTTTTCTCCCCAATTGTGCTTTTAAAAATAGCCTATTAAAACTCTCTAATTCTTCTGTTTTATATTTTCTGCTGTTAATACCTTTTATCACATCTTTAACTTTATCTAGTATATTTTTCAGGTAGAGGATTTATATTTAACTTTTAAAAAATATTTCAATCTGTTTATTAAGATTCTCAGATTATTGGAGCATATCTCTTTTTTACGTATTTCATTGTATTTCTATAAAATAGCCTTTTTTCTATTTGAATTTTTGCAGATAGCCACTCTGTGGTCAAATTCTAGTGCTTTATATGACCCTTAGATGAGCTCATGATTCCGTGAATGTTCTAAATTTTTTAAAAAATTTTTATCTGTACTTTTTAGATATACATGACAGTAGAATGTATTTTGACATATTATAAGTACAGGAAATATAACTTCCTATTCTTATAGTTTACATGACGTGGAGTTACATTGGTTGTGCATTCATATATGAACATAGGAAAATACTGATTAATTCTACTGTCTTTCCTATCCAATCCTTCCTCCTTTCTTTTCATTCTCCTTTGTCTAATGCAGAGTTTTTCTATTCTTCCTTCCCCCACTCTTTATTGTGTATTAGCACCCAAATATCAGGGAGAACATTCAGCCTTTGGGAATTGGCTTATTTAATGTAGCATCATCTGTTGAGGTTGGTTCCATAGCTCAGCTATTGTGAATTGAGTTGCTATAAACATTGATGTGGCTGTATCACTATAGTATGTTGATTTTAAGTTCTTTGGATATATGCAAAGGAGTGAGATAACTGGGTCAAGTGGTGGTTTCATTCCAAGTTTTGTGAGGAATTTTCATACTGCTTTCCATACTCATTGCACCAATTTGCAGCCCCACCATCAATATATGGATGAACACTTTCCCCCTCATCCTCACCAACATTTACTGTTATTTGTATTTTAGATAATTCTAGATAATTGCCATTCTGATTGTGAGATGAAATCTTAGTGTAGTTTTAATTTGCATTTCCCTAATTGCTAGAGATTTTGAACATTTTTTCATATAGTTTACTGACTAATGTTATTTCTCCTTCTGTGAAGTGCTTGTTCAGTTCCTTTACCCATTTATTGATTGAGGTATTTGCTTTGTTGGTGTCAGATTTTTTGAGTGGTATATATATATATATATATATATATATATATATATATATATATCTTCTGGAAATTAATGCTCTATCTGAGGTACAGGTGGCAAAGATTTTCTCTCATTCTGCAGGCTCTTTATTCACATTTTTGATCATTTCCTTTTCTGTGAAGCTTTTTCATTCAATGCCATCCCATTTATTGATTCTTTGTTTTAACTTTTGCACTTTAGGAGTCTTGTTGAGGAGGTCGATTCCTAAGCCAATGATGGTGAGTTGGGCCTACTTTTTCTTCTAGTAGGTACAGGATCTCTGGATTAATGCCTAGTTCCTTCATTTTGAATTTTGTGCACATGAAAGAGAGGGGTCTAACTTCATTTTTTGCATATGAATTTCCAGTTTTACAACAGTATTTGTTGAAGAGGCTATCTTTTTTCCAGAGTATGTTTATGTTGCCTTTGTCTAATATGAGATATCTGAATTTATGTGGGTTTATTTCTGTCTTCTACTCTGCACAGTTAGTCTTCATGTCTGTTTTGGTGCCAATAACATGCCATTTTTGTTACTGTAGCTCTATAGTATAATTTAAGTTCTGGTTTTGTGATTCCTCCTGCTCTACACTTGGTGCTGAGGATTGCTTTGGCTATTCTGGGCCTCTTATTTGTCCAAATTTTTCCATGACTGCTTTTTCTATTTCTATGAAGAATGTTATTGGAACCTTAATAGGAATTACATTAAATTTGAATAGTGCTTTTCGTAGTATGGACATTTTGACAATATTAATTCTGCCTATTTAAAAGTTGAGGGAATCTTTCTATCTTCCAAGTTCTTCTTTAACTTATTACTTTAGGTTTCTCTAATTTTCATTGTAGATGTCTTTCACCTCTTTTGTTAGATTGATTCCCAAATATTTTATTTTCTCTTAGCCTATGGTGAATGGGATAGTTTTTAAAATTTCTCTTTTATCTGACTCATCATTGTTGTATACGAACACAATTGATTTTTGTGTGATAATTTCATATCCTGCTATTCTGCTGAATTCATTTATGAGTTATAGAAATCTTATTGTGGATTTTTTGGTTCCTCTAAATATATAATCATGTCATCAGCAAGTAGGGATAGTTTGAGCTTTTTTTTCCTTTTTTTAATCCCTTTAACTTATTTCTCTAATTGCTCTGGCTACAGTTTTAAAGATTATGTTGAACAGAAGTGGTGAAAGAGGGCATCCTTGTCTTGTTTTACTTTTTAGAGAGAATGCTTTCAATTTTTCTCCACTTAGCATGATGTTGTCCTTGGGTTTAATATATGTGGGTTTTATAATGATGAAGTATGTCCCTACTCTACCTAGTTTTTCTAGAATTTTAGATATGAATGATTGCTATATTTTTCAAATTCTGTTTCTGCATCTGTTAAAACTATCACGTGATTCTTACATTTAAGTCTACTGAAGTGATGGGTTACATTTATTGATTTTCATATGTTGAACTAACCTTGCATCTCTAGGATGAACCCCACTTTTTGTATGTTTTTGTATGCAATTTGCCAGTATTTTATTAAGAATTTTAAGATCTATGTTCATCAGGGATATTGGTCTGAAGTTTTATTTCCTTGATATGTCTTTGTCTGGTTTTGGTATCAGGATGACACTAGCTTCACAGAATGAGGGTTCCTTCCCTTTCTATTTCATGGAATAATTTGAAGAGGACTCGTGTTAGTTCTTCTTTGAAGGTCTGGTAGAACTTGGCTGAGAAGGTATCTAGTTCTGGGCTTTTCATTGTTGGTAGGCTTTTGATGGTGTCTTCAATTTCATTGCTTGAAATTGATATGTTTAAGTTTTCTATGTTCTCCTGATTCAATTTGGATAGCTCATATACCTCTAGAAATTTGTTGATATTTTTAAGATTGTCTATTTCATTAGAGAATTTTAAAAATAGTTTCTGACTATCATCTGGTTTTTGTATTATCCATTATAATATTTTTTCCACCATGAATTTTAGTAATTTAAGTTTTCTCCCCCATTCTCTTTTTTATCTTGGCTAAAGGTTTATCAAACTTATTTATATTTTCAATGAAGTAACTTTTTGTTTCATTGGGGGTTTTTTGGATTTTTTTGGTTTCCATTATTGATTTCAGCTCAGATTTTAATTATTTCCTGTCTTCTACTGATTTTGGTATTGATTATTTTTTTTCTAGGACCTTGAGATGTAATTCTAGGTAATTTATTTGGTCACTTTCTATCATTTTAATGAATGAGATCAATGCAACAAACTTTCCTCTTAGAACTACCTTCACAGTGTCCCAGAGATTTTCATATGTTGTATCACTATTCTAATTTACCTCTAAGTATTTTTTTATTTCATCCCTAATTTCTTCTGCTATCCATTGTTCATTCAATTGTGTATTATTTAGTCTCTGGTCTTAGAATAGCTTCTATTTTTTACTTTATCATTCATTTATAATTATATTCCATTATGATCTGATAGAATGCAAGGTATTATCTCTATTTTTTGTACTTGCTATGAGTTGCTTTGTTGCCTAAGATATGGTCTATTTTAGAGAAGGATTTGTGTGTTGCTGAGAAGAAAATATATTCAGTCATTGATGGATGAAACATTCAATATATGTCTCTTAAATCTAAATTACTAATTATATTTCTTAGTTTTATATCTTCTTTATTTTTTATTTGGAGGATCTATTTGGTGGTGAGAAAGGTATGTTAAAATCATGAGTATTATTGTGTTGGTATCTATTTGTTTCTTGAAATTGAGAAGGGTTTGTTTGATGTATGTAAATGCTCCATTGTTTGGGGCTTAAATATTTACAATTGTTATGTCTTGTTGATGTTACTATTTTCAAAAATACTAGAAATAAGGGAAAAATTAATATGAATATGTATTAATATCAACAAACCATTAGGCTTACAAATTAAACAGAGAAAAGAAAAAAGGAAAAACAAAAGATCTCAATAAAAAATTTAAAAATTGTTTCATTTCATTGGAGTACAAAAGATTCTCAGCTTCCCTTCTCAGAAGTATTATGCAGGGTTATCTGGAGTATGATGCTTGCTCCACCCTCAGGGTGGGTTGCTAGAGCAAGAGAGTTAATTCTGTAGGCTTAACTCCTGATGGCAGAGTTTAGGTTTAGGTAGGTTCCAGCAGAGTTTAGGATTAAGTATGCTACAGGTTCTTTGCTAATTGCCATTGGTCTGGAGATTGTAAATCAGTGCACCTTCAGGACCCAAGTGTTGCAAGTCCATGCTGGAAGACTGCACCCCTGGGATCTCCCCTGGCTTCCACTCATGTGGTTGAGAAGCTAATTCTTAGCCCATTATGTTACCTGTAGACCCCACATTTCCTGGTCTCAAATTCAGTCCCCAAACTCAAACTCTCCTGCTCCTGCCCTTTACAATTCCCAGCCAGGCACATCTCTTCCAGCCAGCTCTGCAAGCAGTTGGATTGGAGGAGGAAGGGGAGAGTTGGGTGGGTTCCCATGACCATTTGTCCCCTGTGTAACCCTCTCTCCATGTTTGATTTTCTCCTGGTCACTTAGGTATATTCTACGTTGTGTTGTGTAGGTTTGCCAGGTCTGTATTTTGGGCCAAACAGGGTTGCCAGGAATTGGCATCCTTAGCTGCCGACTCCTGTGCTGTGGCTGCAAAATGGTTCTTTTTCTCTGTCCTCTGCAGGCAGCTGGGAGAGATGGGGCTTTTGTCCCCAACAGGATATTATTTGTCATGCCTTTCAGTTTAGTCAGGCAGAGTTTTTGATCTCTAAACTCTCTGTTCCCAGACATGCTTCAGTCCTCCTAATAATAGGAGTTCCTTTAATTCCCTTACCCCTCCACTTTGCTTCTAGAGGGACTATTCTGGGTTGTGCCTTTGGCCATAGTGGCAGCGATAGCACTGGGGATTTCTTTCTTATTTTATTATATTCAACCCCCTGAGTCTTTGATCTGCTTTGAGTGTCTACTATTAAATTAAATTCCAGTAAAGCCCACCTTTTTGTTTTGTTTTGTTTTGTTTTTGTTGTTCACCCACATTTCTGAGAAGCTGCTTATCTGCTTTCTTGGTTTCTTACCACAGAACAGCCAAAAAGTGATCTCTATTCTGCCACATTGAAAACTCCTCTGAATGTTCTTGATTCTCTTGGTGTGACACATGTGGGCATTAAGGGATTATTTATTCAAGTCATTATCATGTGGTTTTCTTTTTGCCCATTGCTTTAGAAATTCTAAGATGTCTGCTTCTTTTCTCCAAGCCCGTAATCATTTCTACTATTTCAATCATAAATGAAATCCTAAGTCTTAGTTTATTATGTTTCTTCTGGTTTTGTTGTCAGTATTTAAGTACTACAGAGTAAACCAAACCCAGATATCTACTGAATCTGCAGTTAGTGCATTGTTCTACATGAACTTCAAGAGGACCTATAGAGGACATTCCATCTGTTCACACCTGTCATTGGGACAGATATAGGCTAAAAATCTTTGTGCACAGTCACCCACCTACAGTTAGACATTTCAGGTTTTAGCTCAGAACTATGCAGAATTACTATTGTAGGATCAGCCCAAGATGCCGTTAGCCACCAATTCTGCAATGTTGTGTATACACCAAGGCCAGCAAAGCACTAGTTTAAAGACCAATGTCCACATGGCCATGACCTACCTAGTATGGGTTTAAATTTGTGTTTTAAACCCATATCTGCCTAGAAATGGAACTGTTCCAGAGTCTGTTTCTGTAGGTACTGGCCCAAACATGGGGATCATATGCCCAGTGTTAGATTTTAGCAGCCCAGTGTTAGTTTGAAGATAAAATATGCTTGCCACTTCATCTTATCCCAAGCAAATTTAATGTTTCTCTATGTCAAATTGTCCAAGGTTGGGTAATGCTGGTAAAGGCAGTCCCTTGGTCACCAAGGCTGATAAGTGGGTTGCACTTGAAAAATAGTATTATGAAAAATTTTGAGAGAATATTTATGCTCCAGGTCTATGCCAAGGCTGGCAATGACACTGGATAAAGCATAAGACTTAGTCTGTTCAACTGTGGAACAAGTATCCACCTGATGCAGAGCCAGATAAAGAAACTCCATCTGTAATCTCTTGACTGGGCATAAGGGCCTTGGTTTTCTGGTAAGTACTGAGTTTCACTGCAGTGGCCTGGCACTGAGCTCCAAAATTGGGCCCTCCTTTGTTTCATTTAGTCTTAAAAATTATGCCTTATGGAAATCTATTAAAGTGAAATATCAGATTATTTGTTTAAACAAACAGTCATATATTCCACAGATTAATTATAGTTAGAGGCACTACTGGCTCAATAAGTTGAAGTTTTAAATATCAATTAATTACCTCTTTTCTACACATATCACCTCTCTTTCCAAAATATTCCCCACTTATTTTTGAATATTGATGAAAAAGCTCACAATAAACAGAAATTTATTTTAGGTAACCACTTGCTACCTCTGCCAGCTGACTCAACTCCAAGCTACTGCTATTTTAGCACTGTTGGGAATCTTCATAGCCTCTTTGCACTGGGCAATTCTAGGCTGCTTTCTCTCTCCAACAACAGAAAATGCATTAATTTTCTACAACAGAAAATGCATTAATTTCACAGTTACTAATGGCATTTACTCTTGAAATTCATAGACTTTCAATTACATTATAAAATCTCTGTAAGGAATACTTCCAAGTACACAAGAAAATGGACAACTGAGCCCATGTCACTGAGGGAATACTGAGACCTTTTCATGTAAGAAATCAATCCCCATCCTATGAGATACAGTTCATGTTCTTTAATGAATATTTATCAATCTGAATTGAAGACTTTGGGTGACTTCAGTCATATCTTGACATACAAAAGAAAAATGATTGATGATGCTTAAATGTGTCATTTGGGTTGTCTTTTATAGTATTCTAAAATCTTTACTACACTCATCTGCTAGCACTTTTCGAATGGAAATTCTGAAGAGAGACTAGTAAAATAAATGATTAACTCCTGATGATTTTAGAGGAAAGCAGAACTATGATAGTGGAGTTAAGCAGACTACACGATCTAGCTCTTTCACAGTTTATATTGAAGCAGCTGCAGAACAGCTAAGAGGCCAAGTGGGTGACCAGGGGAATATACTGAGGTTCAATATTAAATTGAGAGAATCTAGAAAGGTCTCAGATTCTGTTTACTGAGAAAATGAGAATGACTTCATCAAGCTGCTAGAACAGGGCAGGAGAGAGGAGTGACACAAATGGAAAGAGAGGATGGAAAATTTCTTCAGATATAGGAGTCAAAGAGGAAATCAGATTAAACTTAGCTGACGCAGAAGATGCTTGCTTGGTGGGATGGTGTGTGAGAAGCACTGCACTTTTCTTAACCCTTGAGAAAAAGATTTACCCATTTTTGTGAAGGTCAAATCTAAGCTTACAGTTTGAGGAAAGCAGATTCCTTTGTTTCTCCTCTGGAGATGGCAGCAAATATTTTCACAGGGGGAACACTTTTGAAGCAAGTCATATAGATAATGTATACATGTAATTGCTGTGATCCAAAAGCATCTGAGAGTTATCTGCAGCTGGAGGTACAAGTGAAGTAGGGCAGGGAATACTCCAGTGCCCAGACATGAAAACTTCATCCAAGCCCTGAAATATTTCTGGATGTACACTTACGCACTCATACCCTGTGCCAAGAAGGATTCAGTCATTAAATCAAGGATATTCCAGCACCATCACCTCTGTACAAGCAGGAGATTCTCCAATGCCTGGTCTGACCTCAGAGCTGTCAGACATGAGAAAAAGTGAATATACAGCACCCTATTTCACTTTAGTACTAGAGGAATGCCATCACCTCCATGCACACATGCTATCAGAGGGTGTAGTGCTGAGGCTTGAATATTTTCTGTGGCCCCATTAACTGGTGGATTTCAAATATGGGAATCCTTGAAAAAAGACACCATACCTTAAAACCTTGTCAAAGAGGAAATTCATTCTTTCTAATGTATGTTTTCTTTATTTCTTTGGTATTGTCTTCAATGTAGATTTATTTTGATTCCCCTCAGTATTTGTTAGTGTTATTATTTTTTATTGAATATTTTATAAAATTGTATACATCTGTTGTGTTTCATTTCCTCTTTTTTGAATATCATTAATCATACTTAGTCTTTATGACTTTTCTTCTTTCTCATTTTGATATTGTTTCCCTTTATTTTGCTTTTCTTCTATTCTAATTTTTCTTCTTCTATTTCTCTTGCCTCCCCCTTTATTTTTTAAAATTTTACCTCTTTCCATTTTATTCCAATATTTAGCAATAATTTTAGTTTCTCTTTTTATTAGTTCAGTTTAGTTATACATGATATTAGGGTTTATTTTTACATAGTTATATAAGCACGGAATCCAATTTGCTGTAATTAAGCCTCCAGTACTTCCCCTTTCATTTTCCCCTCCCTCCCATTGTTCTTTTACCTCTACTAATATATATATATATATATATTTTTTTTTTTCAATTAGTGCCTGGTGGACATACATAAAGATGGGATTCACTGTAGTATATATTCATATATGTTCATAGAAAAGTTATGTTACATTAATTCTACTACTCTTTCTACTTCTTATCCCTCTTCCTTCCTCCTCTATTAATTTTCTCCACTCTACTGATCTTTCTAATATTTTAAATAAAATCCCATCCTCTTTATTTCAACAAATGCCAAAATTTCATTCTTGTATATATATATATATATATATATATATATATATATATATATATATAAAGTAAGTCATATAGATAATATATACATGTAATTGCTATGATCCAAAAGCATCTGAGATTTATCTCCAGCTGGAAGTACAAGTGAAGTAGGGGGCAGGGAATTCTCTCTCTCTCTCTCTCTCTCTCTCTCTCTCTCTCTCTCTCTATATATATATATATATATATATATATATAGATATATATATCTTTATTAATTGATCTGCTGACCAGTATTTAGGTTGGTTCAATAACTTGACTATTGTGATATTGTGAATTATACTGTTATAAACATTGATAAGGCTACATCTATATAGTCTGTATAGTCTGCTTGTTCTAGGTCTTTTGGACATATACCAAGGAGAGGGATAGCTGAGTTATATGGTGGTTCCATTCCTAGTTTTTTGAGGAATCTACATATTGTTTTCCACAGAGCTTGTACTAATTTGTAGTCCCACCATTAATTCATGAGGGTAGCTTTACCCCACATTCTTGCCAGCACTCATTATTATTTGTATTCTTGATAATTATCATTCTGAATGGAATGAGACACAGTGTCAATGTAATATTGATTTGCATTTCCCTGATTGATAGAGATTTATAACCTGTTTCCATATATTTATTGGTCACTTATACCTCTTATTTTGAGAAGTGTCTGTTTAGTTCTTCGCCCATTTGTTTATTGGGTTGTTTGGTTTGGTTTTTGGTGTATTTGAGTTTTTTATATATTTTGGATTTGAGCGCCTCATCTGAGGAGCAGGGGGGAAAGGTCTTCCCCTATTCTGTAAACCTTATATTCATGCTTTTAATTGTTTTTTTAACTGTGCAGAAGCTTTTAAATTTGATACCATCCCACTTATTGATTCTTTGTTTTATTTCTTGCACTTTAGGGGTTTTGTTTATGAAGTCAATACCTTTGACAATATGTGTGAGTATTGAGCCTGAATTTTCTCCTAGCCATAGAAGTTTTGAGTTTAATTCCTAAATGTATGATCCATTTTGTATTGGCTTTTGTGCAGGGTGAGAGGGATCAAGTTTCATTCTTCTATATACCATTTTTGTGGCACCATTGTTTAAAAGACTATCTTTAATATATATATTTGGCACCTTTTTAGAGTGTCAGATGACTGAATCTATGTGGATTTGTCTCCAAGTCTTCTACTGTATTCCATTGGTCTTCCTGCCTGTTTGAATGACAATACTATGCTGTTTTTGTTACTATAGGTTTGTGGTGTAATTTGAGGTTTGGTATTGTGATGTCTCTCACATCACTCTTCTTGCTCAGGATTGTTTTGGTTACTCTGGATTTCTTTTCCTTCCAAATGAATTTTAGGGCTATTTTTTCTAGTTCTGTGAAGAATGTTGACAGCTATTTTGATGGTAATTGCATTGAATCTGTATAGCACTTTTGGAGTATGGCCATATCGATACTATTAATTCTGCCTATTCAAGAACATGGGAGGATTTACTGTCTTCTACAGTTTTCTTGAATTTGTTTCTTCAGTGTTGCACAATTTTCATTGCAAGTTCTTTCACCTCCTTCATTAGATTAATTCCCACGCATTTTTGGAGGTTACTGTGAATGGTGTGGTTTTCCCAATTTCTTTTTCAGCAGATTTATGATTGGAGTATAGAAAAGTTGTTGGTTTATTATGATAATATTTGTAACCTGCTACTTTACTAAAATTGTTTACCAACTCTAGGAGTCTTCTGATGTAGTTTCTTGGGTCTAAATATAGGAACATGGTATCAACAGTTTGTTTTTTAAGTTTTTATTTGTTGTTGTTGTTCCCTATTTGTATACCTTTAATTTCTTACTCTTGACTGATTTCTCTGGCTAGACCTTTAAGGACTACAGTGAACAGCAGTGGTGTGAGCGGACATCATTGCCTTGTTCCTGTTTTGGGAAGAAATGTTTTCAATTTTTTTTCCATTCAGTATGGTATTGACCTTGGGTTTTTCATATATAACTTTTATAATGTTGAGTAAGTTCCTTCTATCCCTAGTTTCTTTAGTGTTTTAAAAATGAAAGGGAGCTGGATTTTTTCAATTTTTTTTTTCTGAATCTGTTTAGATTATCATGTGATTATTGTCTTTGTTTATGTAGTAAATTTCATTTATTGATTTGCATTTGTTGAACCAACCTTGCATCCCTGGGATGAAACCCAGTCAATCATGGTTCAATATCTTCTTAATATGTTTTTTTATGTGGCTTGCCATTTTATTATTTAGAATTTTTTGCATATATGTTCATCAAGGATATTGGTCTGAAGTTTCTATCACTGATGTGTCTTTGTCTGAAGTTGGTATCTGGGTGATACTAGCTTCATAGAATGAATTTGGTAGTATTCCCTCCTTTTATATTTCATAGACTAATTTGAGAAGGATTATTTCTTTATAGAAAGGTATGATGGATCTAGGCTCAGAATCCATCTAGCTCTGGGCTTTTCTTTGTGGGAAGGATTTTATTAAATGACTCATTTTCATTACTTGATATTGATCTGTTTAAGTGTTTAATATACTCATGGTTCAATTGGGAAAGGTCATGTCTCTAGGTATTTGTCATTATCTTCAAGATTTTTTAGCTTATTGGAATGTAAATTTTCAAAACAATTTCAAATGATCCTCTGTATTCCAGTGTATCTGTGATGTTTTCTTATTTCTTTCTAATTTTGTTAATTAGACCATCTCTTTCTTTCTTCTGATTAATTTGGCCAGCTTTTATCAATCTTGTTTATCTTTAAAAAAAAAAACAAAAACAACTTTTTATTGATTATTTTTCTAGTTTTAAAAATTTTTCTATTTAAATGAATTAGACTCTCATTTAATTATTTCCTGTCTTTTTAGATTTTGATATTTTATAAGTGTTACTTTTCTAGGAACTTGCATTATAACCTTAGATTATTTACTTTGTATCTTCTATTTTTTAATGTAGGAACTCAGTACTATAAACTTTCCTCTTAGAACTGCCTTCATACTTGTCCAGAGATCATGCTATGTTTTATTACTACTCTGACATTTTTGTAAGATTTTTTCCCTTATGGTAGTCATTTGTCATTCAAAAGAATATTATTTCATCTCCAGAGTTAGAGTGGTTTCTGTTTTTTATTTTATCAACTTCTGATTTCATTCCATTATGACCTGATAGGATGCAAGTAATTATCTCTATTTTTTTATTTTGTTAAGATTTGCTTTGTATCTATTTTACAGAATTTCCCATGTGCTAATGGGAAGAATAATAATTCAGTTGTTCAGAGATGAAATATTATATATATATATATATATATATATATATATATATATAAAATCAATTTGGTTAATAGTATTTTTATGGTTCTGAAAAATCTTTACTTAATTTATATCTAGATGGCCTATCAAGGTGAGAGGCATATACTGAAATCACCCAGTATTATAGTATTGTGGTCTACATGAGTCTTAATATTGAGAAGACTTTGTTTTATATATATAAAATCACCATTGTTTGGGGCATAATATTTGCAATCATTGTAAATTATTGTTGAATGATTCCCTTAGTATGAAGTAACCTGTTTTTCCTTCTGAGAAATTTTGGTTTAAAGTCCACTTTATGTAATATGAGAGTTTCTATCAATTCTTGATTTGACAACCATTTGCAGGATATATCTTTTACCAACCTTTCACCTATAGTCTGTGGATGTCTTTGTCTGTAAGATGAGTCTCTTGGAAAAAACATTTTGTTGGATCTTTTTTTTTAATTTAATCTGCAAATCTGTATCTTTTGATTGGAGAGTTTATATCATTTACAGTCAATGTTATAGAGAATTTATTTTTATTTCCTGCTATTTTGCTGTATTTCTAATGCTTAATTCAGATTTTCTTCTCCTTAATTAACTATTCTAGTATAATTCACTCCTATGCTGTTTTTTATTTTTATTTTTTATTTCTTCTACATAAACTTTTCATTGAATATGTTTGTCACAGATTTAGTGTCATAATTTTTTTTTTAGTTTCTGCTTATAATTAAAGGTTTTTTTTATTTCATCTCAAGTTTTGAAAGATAATTTTGCTGAGTCTAGCAATCTTGGTTGGCACCCATTTTCATTCAGGGATTAGTATATATTATTTCAAGTCCTTCTGGCTTATAGGGTGTAGGGTGAGAAATCAGTTGAAAAGTGAATTAGTTTATCACTAAATGTGACCTGCCATTTTCTCTTACAGATTTTTAAAATTTTATCCTTTTTCCATATATTAGACATTTTCATATAATATGTCTTAGAGTATCTTTTTTCTTATTTGGAGTTTTATATAATTCTTGTATTTGTATTTCCATATTGTTCCAGATATTTGTGAATTTTCTAATATTATTCCTTAGGTAAGGAATTTGTGTATTTCTTTAGTTTGTATTTGGGAACCTTCATTTACCCCAGAAATTCTTAAATTTGGTCCTTTGCTATTATCCCACGTTTCTTGAGTACTTTAACATGTTTGCTAAACATGAGTACTTTAACATGTTTTCACATCCTTTAACATGTTTGCTAAACTGTCAACTTTGTTTTCAAGATTATATATGTTATTTTCAATGCTTGAAAATCTATCTTTGAATTGATCCAGTCTATTTTGAAGCTATATAATCTTTTAGTGATGTTTTTCATTGACTTTTAAATTTGATTTACCGAGTCATTTTCAGGATTTCTGTTTGATTCTTTTTCAGAATCTCTATCTCTTTATTCAGATGGTTTTTCACTTCCTGTATTTTCTAATTTTACTCCTTATACCCTTTAGTTCATTGACTATTTTATCTCTGGGTTTTCTTAATTCTTTCTCTGACATCTCTATTGTGATATAAATGGAATCAGTTGTTGAAGTATCATGGGTTGTTTAGAGTGGTTTGTTTCCTTGATTTTTCACAAAGCTTTTATTTGTACACATCTATTGGGATGATTATTGCTTGCAATGATCATGCATGACACTCTTTTTGTGAGATTCTTTCTGCTAAGACCCTGGGGTGGGTGACTATCCAGGCATTGATGCTTTCATTCAATGTGCATCCTCTGTTGTCTTCTCTCAGCACCACATTGAGAGAAGCCACTGAACCCTATTTACTATATGACTTCAGAGCAAAGCATGTACTCTTCAACCTTATGAAAAAATGAAAAATTTATTGATATAGTTTTTCACAGTTCTTTAATCCAGGTGTAAACTTTTAGTAAAATTCTATGATCAGTCATTCCTTCTTTGCCTCGTTTCTATATTGTGAAAAGACCAGGTATTTTTGGCAACTTCTCCATCTTCTTTCCCTCCTGACACCCTTTTTTATGGCTTCTATCTGGACTGTCTATGTAGCTCAGTGGTGATGTATTGCCTGGTGTATGAGAGACCCTGGAATCCATATAAGGCAATTCTGGAGCTAGGAAGATAGTCATATACAAAGGTGTAAAAGGTATATGTAGACAACTGGAATAGGTGAGGGCAGAGTCCAATGGCAGTCACTATTTCTTGGCTTTCACAGTGTCCCACATATCCCTACGGATCTTCTAACACATGGCAGGGATAACTGGAATTCCTGAGCTTATGAGAGTGATCCTAGAGATGAATATCTAAAATCTAATTTTCCATTCTTTATTTAGCTTATTTTGAAGGTTATTCTGTATTATTTCTCTCATTTTCTTTTCTTTGGTTAATGTGGTTTTAGAGAACATTTTACTATGTATCAATTTGTGGTTTGCCTGAAAGTTGTCATTGTTAGTGATGCTTGTTCCTCTTGGAGCAGTTCTGGAGATTGAACATTAGCAATTTTAACATGTAAAGTAAACACTCTGTTACTCAAATATATCCCTAGCTCAGTGTACATTTTAATCAGAAAGCAGACTACTAAAATATCCTCATGTAACAGTGGGAGAGACATTCATTCATGCATACCCATGTTTCTCAGAGCACAATTCACAATAGATACAAAATCATCTTAGTAATCTATCAACAAATAAGTGCATATAGAAATTGTATATATGCAGATTTGTTTCTTATTCAGCAATAAAGAACGAACTTTTGCCAGTTTGGGAAAAGGGATCAAATTGGAGGTCATCATATTAAGTAAAATAGACCAGTTTCAGAAAGACAAGCATATGGTTTCCTTCAAGTGTGGAAGCTAGGGGGTGGGATGGTTGTCATGAATGTAAAAGTAAGACCATGAATGTAGAGGAAGGAAATCAGTTTAATAGGGAAATCAGTAAGGGGAGGTACTGGGGCGTGGAATTGATAAAATTATGTTATATGCATGTATAAATATGCCACTATGAAACCAATACTTCTGTATAATTAAGATGAAGCAATAAAAATGGAATGAAATACTGATACATGCTACAGCATGAAAGAATCTTCAAAACATTATTTTAAGGAAAAGTTCTTTTTTTTCCATTATACTAAGGAAACAACAAAATTTGTGTGATCTATTTATATAAAATGTCTGAAGTAAGCAAATCTGCAGTGACATAATACAGACTAATGGTTGCCTAGGACTAAAGGATGGAGAAGCAATGGAGAGTAACCGCTGACTGTGAGTCCCTACTTATAAACAATGTATGTGTTTATGTGGACATATGTTATATTAAAATACATACATTTTTATATACATATGAGAAGAGCAAAAATTACTATATTATATAGTAAGAACTTGCAAATCCATTCAAACTCTGTAAATTTGAGTGTGAAAATGTACAGTAAGTCAAAACTTTTCACATTTTGTCTTCTATTATATTATGTGTATACTTCTATAAAAATGTTAACTTTCTAGACTTGGTAGATTCCAGCAAAGCACTTTGTATGCATTGCAGATTCTAAGTGAATTTTCCTGAAGAAATTAATGAAAAAAAATGAGTGAATGGATTAAATTTTATTTATTTATTATGTTCAATGTGCTAAATAATTTTATTAGTGTCTTATAATTAAAGACCAAAAAATAATTTTCATAAGATAATTTTTATAGTTATACATGTCATATTTTGAGGCTTGCCTTTAATAGGTTGAATCACAATATTCTTAGTCTGTTGTTCTATGGAGAATGCAATTCAAAATGTTTCTGTTCTTAAGTTCTTTTAAGAAAAAATTAAGCAGAAAACTAAAAATATTTGAAAAAAAAGGTTGAAATGTGTTTTCTATATAACTATATTATTAAATATCTTTAAAAAATTATAACCTTTTTTTGGGGGGTACCAGGGATTGAACTCAGAGGCACTTGACTACTGAGCCACATCCCCAGACCTATTTTGTCTTGTACTTAGAGACAGTGTCTCATTGAGTTGCCTAGTGCCTCGTCATTGCTGAGGCTGGCTTGGAACTCGAGATTCTCCTGTCTCAGCCTCCTGAGCCACTGGGATCACAGGCTGTGCTACTGCACCTGGCCTCCTGATTATAACTATTTTGTCACCATAAAACAATTCATCAGCATGCATGAATATTTGTACCCAGATATTAGCCTGGACAAAGGGGCATCTTTGAATTGATAAAGTTCTCTTGAATAATGGCAAGGCAGCTGTAGATGAGCTCAGTAGTTTTCCTTTAACTCAACATATAAATTGTTACCATATTGGTTTCTGCAGAGAATAGACTATTGTCTCAGTTGGTTGTAA
Organism: Urocitellus parryii; assembly: GCF_045843805.1. Taxonomy (NCBI): domain Eukaryota; kingdom Metazoa; phylum Chordata; class Mammalia; order Rodentia; family Sciuridae; genus Urocitellus; species Urocitellus parryii. The sequence goes on from NC_135536.1 coordinate 53,063,306, forward strand.
AATCTAAATTTGCTTTTGTATCCCATTCTGGTTGCCAAATAAATACTGATTTCTCTTGAGCATATGTTATATAATAGCTATGATCCAAAAAATGTATGCAATATTGGAAAAATCATTTCCAATTTGCATGTGATAGACTCTCTACTTATTTAAAATGTGTCATTTGGTGACTGAAAGAAATTTGCTTGAAAGAACATATCATATAGAGATGTGTAAATATTATCTATATAAGTGCAACTCTATCACTATTAGAAGAGAAACAGAACCACTCAAATATTTAATAAAAATTTGTTAGTGATGTTTGCTTTAGCTATTTCAAAAAAGTAATAGATTGTGTTTGAAATAGTTTTATGTAACCAGATAAAAATATAAAAATGTGTTCAATTATTTTAATGGATGTTTAAATAATTTATTCCAATAAAGCATATAAACTGCATTACCCTTCCATTTATATTCATTTCTTCAGTTGGCCATATATTAATTTAATAAATATGTAAAGGATTAATTGTGAGCTGGTAGTGAGAACTATGCCATATTAAAAACTCTCTTACCTTGTTTCTTTTACAAACTGAAATCTTCACCTTGTGCTAATAAATTGAGAAACTAATCACAGTACATTTTTTACCATTACGTGGAAATGTCAGACAGAAATTAAAAATAGAGGTCAGAGAGTCCTCCACATTTTATTCTAAACTTATGGTTACTTTCTAAATCACTGTATCTTCAGAGATGTTATTACGTTGCCTGTCGATAAAGAATAAGTCCGGTTATGAGACATGAGGAATAATTTAAGTTGAGATGTGATAACATATTTAAAAATATATGACAAAACTAAGTAGATACATTTTTTCTAAACTCTAATTTTTGATTAACTATAGATAATGTATTATATTGTATTACATAAATATATCTCCTATTTCTCTCTTAATTATATCTATATAAAATATTATATTTAAATTATAAATTTATGTATGTTTCATATAAATAATTATATATATCACATAGTATATTTAAATTATATATTGATAATTTATATTATATATTTAAATTTTATTTTATTTTATGTTTAAATTATAATAGACACATCAGTAGATCAACTGGATCTGGAATTTCCTTTTTTGTGAATATTTTGAATTCACTTTATTTGACAAATATGATATTGTTTATATTTTCTATGTGTGTTTTATTGTCTCACTATTTTGGTATTTTGTGTTTTATAATAGATTGGTTCTTGTTACTGAAGTCGTCAAGTACAATGACATGAATTTTTAATAAATTCCCTTTATGAATTTTTAAATGTCTTTGAGGTCTATATTGACATTTACTTTTTATTCTTTTTGTCAGTAATTTTTGTTTTCTCTCTTTTTTTCTCAATTAGTCTCACAGATTGAGATGAAGTATAGCAATATTTCTAAAACTAACTTTTGAATTTGTGTATTTTTTTAATTTTGTATCTGACTTTCATCTCAATAATCTCTGCTGTTACTTTATTCCTTTTCCTATATTTTTTGGGGGTAATTTTTTATCTATCATTTGTTTTTCATTTTTTATTTTTTGAGTTTTCAAATAGATCATTGATGTTAAACTTTTTTTCCTATGTATGCATTTTTTAATCCCATGAATTATGTCACACTTTGTTTTCATCTTCACCCTGCTCAAAATATTGTCTATTTTCTCCTATAACTCTTGTCTTCGAGTCATAAAAATTTTAAATATCCAAACATTTCCCCTGTAATTATTTTGTTTTGATTTATTTATACTGAAACACAAAGTTCTCAGATAATATGTTCTGAGTTAATTGTTTTGCATATTTTGAGGATTAAGTCTTACTGTTTAGATTATTGTAGTAAAATTCTGTGGACACCTAGAAAGAATTTGTGTTTCAACTAACTCATATTTGGTGTTTGTTGGCATTGAGGTCCATAGAACAGATTAAGTTAGTTTGATTGATAGTGTTACAGGGCTGCTGCTTATTTCATAGCTATTGCTATTTTTTTTAGTTAGCATATTTAATTAATTAATCAAAGGTAAGAGTTTGTAGCATGAGTTGTAAGTATGTGTTTCTTTCTTTAGTTCTGGCACGTGTTGTTTAGTATGCTTTGACCCTCTATTGTATACTTCATGTACATCCAATGTTTTCATGGTGGTTTTTTTTTTTTTTTTTTTGATGATTGCACCCTTTTTCACCATGAAAACTAATTTATCTAATTTATCGCCAAGGCAGTCTTTTGTGCTCAGCGTTTTCATGACAAAATTTTCCAGCCTCTGAATTGTTTATATCTTTATTTTAAAAGTATATGTGCTTTTTTTCTTAAATGTTTTATGGGTGGATGCAGCTATTTTAGGCATAATAATATTCTTTTTTAAAAAACTTTACATTCTATTAGTTTGAAATTTTTGATATATTTTAAGATTAAGCACAGTACTTTGGTATGCATTTTATATTTTCCCAGTGGGTTGATTATTTCCCTATTTCTTCCATGCTGGTGTACTTATTTCATTTTATGTTGTTGAGACTGAGATGAATTTTTCTCAGTCTTTTCCTGTATATATTTATGTTCCTATTATTTTTATTGGATATAAAAATAGAGTTCATTAAGTTTTCTACTCTCATTCTGAATTACAAATAGTATGGTTATTTTCCCATATGAAATGCCTTTCTCTCTCTCTCTCTGTCTCGCTCTCTCTGTGTATGTCTTCTATTTTTATATTTAGTTTTCAGCAACATACTCTCTTCCATCTACATATAATTGTCTTTGTGTTTATCCTGACGAATTGGCCTGTTTATATCACTAATGTCATCAATTCTGGAAACTTCTCAACTATTATTGCTTCAAATGTTTCTTCTGCATCATATTCCCTCTCTGTCTCTCTCTGTCTCTTCGTCCATCCATCCCTCTCTTCTTTCTCTTTTATTCATAGTTCCAGTTATGATTGTGTTAGATTTTAATATTTTCCCTCTAATCTCAAACTTTTTATACTGTCCTTTAATGTTTATTTTGTCTGAGTTTAATTTCTCTTCCAATTAATTTGTCTGCAAGTCCAATGATAACTTTTTTTCTGCTTTGTCTAATTTTCTGTTAGGTATATTTAATGATTTTTTTTATCATTTAGAGCATTCTAAACAATTTAGAAATTATTTCCACATTTCATCTAAATTTCTTAATCTTATATGTTTCCTAAGTTTTCACTAGATACTTCAGTATTCTTATCAAAGTATTATATTCTTCATTGTAATTTTAACATTTAGGGTGTCTTTGTGTCTGTTTCTGTTCCTTTCAATATGGAAAGTTGGCCAACTTTTCTTGATTTTACAGGTCTTTTGGGAATTCTAATTTTATATGAAATATTTTTATGAAGCAGAGGATGAAGTAACATATATTTTTTAAAAATAGGATGATATCTGTTTTCTTTCAGTCTGAGAATGGGGACTGAATCTATAAGTTCAGCAGTTAACCTGTGTGGTTGGTAGCAACATCCTTGTGATTCAGTTCACCACAGTTTCAAGGGGTTTGAGGAGATCTGGCAATTTTCTATTTAGTAAGACCTGGTATCTGAGTCCTACATTGGCTTCGAAGTTTTACCTGTATCTTTCAGATAAATCACCTGATTTCCAAACTTATAGAAATGTCACCCTGCTTTAAGACTGTTGCTGCCTACATTTCTTGAGAGACATCTTTGATCTCAAAACTCACAGGTGACTTTGTTTATGGCTGCAGTTACTTCACAGTCTACAAAGGTTTTAGATTTCTTCTAGGAAACTTTCTCAGATGTTGAATGCCTCTCCAGGTATTCTATGTTGATAAATATCAGTATAAAAAAGGGATTGAGCTTATCTCTTCTTCCCTTAGTCTTCTATAGAGGATATACATGAGTAGCTTTTTTTTTTTTTCATTTCCCCCTCCCTCTCTTCTGCTTTTTTTCCTTTCCTTTCCTAGCCAAAAAAAAAAAAAAAAAAAAAAGGAAAAAAATAAAGGAAGGAAGGAAGGAAGAAAAAAAGTAAGGTTGCCTGAGGGCTAAACCTTGTTTCTTTATTTATTGTTGTGAAGGGGATTGAACACAGGCCCTACCCCTGCTAGACAAGCACTTGAACACTGAGCTATAATCCCAGCCCTACCTGCAGGTTTTCTTTCCTTCTTCAATTCTTTGTTGTCTAGAAATATGGACCAACGGAGGGAAATTTTATCTATTCTCTTTCCATGCCTATATTTTTAAGCTAATATGCTCAAGATTTAATGAAGACCCGTGCGAATGAGCTAGAGTTTAATACTTTTTTACTATGCCACCCTGCACATGATTCTGAAAAGTTTTTTCATATATAAGCAGGTTTTTGTTCACCTTAATTTATGCTAGATAGGCCATTTATTTCCTTTTCTGTTGTGAGATAGGAGGACTCTTACTTCTGAAATATAGGTACTTTCACTTTCTTTGTATTCACCTGGCACTGTGGCACATGCCTATAATCCCAGCTACTATGGAGGCTGAGGCAGGAGGATCTCAAGTTTGAGGCCATCATCAGCAACTTATAAAGATCCTGTCTCAAGATAAAAAATAGAAAGTGCTGGTGTGTAGCTAGTGAGAGCTCCTCTTGGTTCAATCTCAGTACCTAAATAAAATCTAAAAAATTTATTTTCCCTCACAGCATTATGATGTTATTCTTCCTTAAGAATATGATGTTTTGCTTATTCAGCTTGTTTTTGTTTTTAAGGTGACACTGGTTGCCTCTTTGACTTTCTACACCCCTACTAGAAATATTGTTTAAATGCCTAGTAAAACATGACAAAAATATTCATATTTACCTACAGATAATGTCATTTCCGTTGTTCTTCATCTGTTTATAGAGATTGAAGTTTCTTCTATCTGATATAGGTTTTCCTCAGTCTAAAGAAATGATTGTTTACATTTCCTTAGATCCTGCTAGTCATGAAACTCTCCAATAATATCTTGAAATATCTCCAATAATATTTTTATTGTATTTTAATCTTTCATAGAAAGACAGTCTTTCCAATGTTTGGACATTTCTTTTTTCTTGTAGCACTTTAATGATGCTTTCAGTGTCTTCCGTCTTGCTTTGTTTATAAAGAGGAGTTAGTAAGGTATCAGCAGTTACTTTTACTTTGTCCACCTCACCTTATTATAATCTTTTACTTCTGTGTATGCTTTTAAGAGTCTTCCCACTGTACGTGGAAATCTACAATTTGATAATAATGTGTCTCGATATGGTTTTGGTTGAACTTGGATTTATAGTTGTTGTTGTTTTTAAATTTTATTTGGAAGCTTGTTCTTCAAATGTATTTCTGCCCTGCTGCCTTTTGCTGTCAATCCAGTTATGTTCACATTGACTTCTTAAGATTGTCCTACATATACCTGGATTTTTGTTCGCTTTTCTGTCATTTTCTTTTTAAGATCCCTGTTTACAATGCTCCACATCTATTTCCCTAGCTCCACCTACCTAGACCACTGGAACTTTTTATTTGATAACTTCCACCTTCTTGGTGTTCTGCTTCACAAATGCAGGCCACCAAGGCTCTGCATTCCAATCTCTGCCTTTTCAGGTTAACAGGACTGATCTTGTTTGCCTTTTCTTGCCTCCTTGAACCATAGCTTGGAAGGTGTATCCTGAAGAAAGTAGAAAGTTCTTTTTTTTTTTTTTTTAATTCACTGTCTGATGGATCATGGTTCTGTGCTTAGTTATTTCCAATGTCTAAAAACTGTTGTTTTATATATTTTACACATTTGTTTGCTGTTCATTTTGGAAAGGCTATTTCAATATTAGTTGTTCTCTCATGAACAGAAGCCTATTTGTTGATAATAATAATTCTTATTAATTATTAGCATACTTCATAGTGCATAAAATAATTCTGAATTATAAGAGAGTTTTCATTTAGAAAACTTAAGTACAATATTACTGGACTAATTGTAAATTCTTATTTTTATTCAATTAAAAAGTTGGGTGATTTTCTACAGCTATTTTCACTCTGGGTATTTAAAACACATACAGTGTGTGATACTTTTCAATTATATTTCTGTTGCTACTTTTATTTGGGGGTTAATTTCAATATCATATAATTAAGATCAAAGTGGAAATGGAAATTAAGTATTTATTATTTTTAAAATTAAATTAGAAATTGCTAATGTTTTAAAAGAAGAAAACCAGAATGTGATATCAATTTAATCACAAGCATTTTAATAAAGGCTTTCCATAAATTATCTCCAAAAATTCATATTTTTAATTAACAATGTTCTAATATTTAGGGAACTTGTTGATTTTGTGGTAAGTTTTCAACCTTGTTATTTTGAGAATTAAAATCTTGTGTTTTGAGATACAATGTAATGGTTGTATGGTAGTATGAGTAAATAATGGATAAATTATTGAACATACTTCAAAAGTATGCTACAAGTTGAATTTCATGGCAAATATTACCTTTTATTGTTTCTATTTAGGATAGTGAATCAAACGACTTGCAAATCCTTTGGTACATCACTAATCTTTGGAACTTACATGAAAAAGGGGTTCTTCGGGACTTATGGAGTTTTTTCCCTGAACCCTAGCTCTCTAATATGGGTTAAATGTGTCTGTTTTGTGTACCCATGGATTATCCTGGACATATTTTTAAAATGGAACTTAATTTACAGAATTATAGTAATCAGATTTTTTTATTTTTCCTATTTGACTTTAAATCTTATGAAATTGTGAATATTATATAATTCATCCTTAGTGCCCATTATAGCCTCTAGTGCAGAACTGATATTTAATAGTCACTTGTTTTAAAAAAACAAAATTATTTTTGTATTCCAATTTGCATAAAATATTATTCAGGTAGAAATAAAAACATTACTAAAATGATTAGATACTAACACTATATTTTTATCTTATCTTACAGGTTCTTAAATCTGATCTACAATGGAAAAATTTCTTTTTTATCTGTTTTTCATTGGCATAGCAGTGAGAGCTCAGATCTGTCCAAAGCGTTGTGTCTGTCAGATTTTGTCTCCTAATCTTGCAACCCTTTGTGCCAAGAAAGGGCTTCTATTTGTTCCACCAAACATTGACAGAAGAACTGTGGAACTGCGTTTGGCAGACAATTTTGTTACAAATATCAAAAGAAAAGATTTTGCCAATATGACCAGCTTGGTGGACCTGACTTTATCCAGGAATACAATCAGTTTTATTACACCTCATGCTTTTGCTGACCTACGGAATTTGAGGGCTCTGCATTTGAATAGCAACAGATTGACTAAAATCACAAATGATATGTTCAGTGGGCTTTCCAATCTCCATCATTTAATATTGAATAACAATCAACTGACTTTAATTTCTTCTACAGCGTTTGATGATGTGTTTGCCCTTGAGGAGCTGGATCTGTCCTACAATAATCTAGAAACTATTCCTTGGGATGCTGTTGAGAAGATGGTTAGTTTGCACACCCTTAGCTTGGATCATAATATGATTGATAACATTCCTAAAGGGACTTTCTCCCACTTGCACAAGATGACTCGGCTAGATGTAACATCAAATAAATTGCAGAAGCTACCACCTGACCCTCTCTTTCAGCGAGCTCAGGTCCTAGCAACCTCAGGAATCATAAGTCCATCCACATTTGCACTGAGTTTTGGTGGAAACCCCTTGCATTGTAATTGTGAATTGCTGTGGCTAAGGCGTTTGTCCAGAGAAGATGATCTGGAGACCTGTGCTTCTCCTGCACTTTTAACTGGCCGCTACTTTTGGTCAATTCCTGAGGAAGAGTTTTTGTGTGAGCCTCCCCTCATTACTCGTCATACACATGAGATGAGGGTCTTAGAGGGACAAAGGGCAACGCTGAGGTGTAAAGCCAGGGGAGACCCTGAACCTGCAATTCATTGGATTTCTCCTGAAGGGAAGCTTATTTCAAATGCAACAAGATCGCTGGTGTATGATAACGGAACACTTGACATTCTCATAACAACTGTAAAAGACACAGGTGCTTTTACCTGTATTGCTTCTAATCCTGCTGGGGAAGCAACACAAACAGTGGATCTTCATATAATTAAGCTCCCTCACCTATTAAACAGTACAAATCATATCCATGAGCCCGATCCTGGTTCCTCAGATATCTCAACTTCTACTAAGTCAGGTTCTAATGCAAGCAGTAGTAATGGGGACACTAAAATGAGTCAGGATAAAATCGTGGTGGCAGAAGCAACTTCGTCTACAGCACTACTTAAATTTAATTTTCAAAGAAATATTCCTGGAATACGTATGTTTCAAATTCAGTACAATGGTACTTATGATGACACCCTTGTTTACAGGTAAGAAAAATTAAGTAAATTTAAACAGCAACCATGCATCTTTGTGTAAGGCTTATTAATGTACTCCTGATGCTTTCAAATTGGCAATGTTATTCTGTGTTGTAATTACAATTCTCAGTTTTAAAGTGCATAATGTAAGGCTTGAAAATATGGAGGATATATATGGGGAAATCTTCTGAATGGTGTTATTTTTAAAGAGTTCAAATTTATATTTAATATTATGCTTATTTTTTTCACCTCATCTAAGAGATGTGACTATCAGAGAAAAAGATTGATTTAAGTTAAAAATTCAAAAACATACCAGAACTTACACATCCACATGAGTGTTCTTTCCTTCAAGGAAGTCACGTTGGGAGGCTATACCATTATCCCAATGATGCTGCCATTGCTCAAAGCACTTTTGGAATTATCTTTAGAACCTTCGTCATACTATTTTGAATATACCCAGTGGTGGCAAATCTTCGTCTTTTGAGGGTGAATTTGAATTTTGGAAACAAGCAAAAGCCATTTGGAGTCAAGTCTTGTGAATAAGGTGGGTGATGAAGATGGATATTGCCATTTTTGGTCAAAAATAGGATGTAACTATAAAATAATGAGACTGATTCTTTGAATAATTGAGTCATGTGCATGGGTGTTGTCTCATGTGCACTGGTTCTTAAGACAGTTCCAAAGAGATAATTTATAAATATTTTGAGCAGTGAAGGTATCACTGGAATTAAGTATACAATATCTGGGTTAGGACAGTGATGGAGAATTTGCATCTGCTGATGAATTTCTGGTATGTTTTTCTAAAGTTCAGCCTCATTGATTTATAGTCACATCTTGTCCAGTTTTCAGTTGGAAATACTTATTCCTTCCTATAATTTCACTGGTGATAGGCTGTTACTGCTCTTTGGAAAAGATGCAAAATTATGAATTTGAAAGGATTATTGTTTTGTTTTTAAGCTTTTCCAGATATCAGATCAGTTTTATCCTTATATACACAGATTAAGCTCTTGATGACAGTTTGGTTTTCACTCATGAATGGAAAGGAGAATATGTTTTTAAAATAAGCATGAATTAGCAAGAAAAATAAAAGTATCCTAGCTCTCCTTGTGATCAATCCTGGCAAGGTTCTACCTGGCTGAGTTTTAATTTCCTCATCTTTAAAAAGCAGAGATTAGACTAAGTGGTTTCTAATAGCCCCTTCATCACTGAGTACAGGCAGAGGTAGGCTATGATATATACGTGTGAGCTAAACCTAGTTTGTTTGTTTCATAGTGGGCTCTTGACCTAGCCTCTGGGCAACTTAATCAGTTTTCAATAACAGGCACTGACTCTACCCCTCAACTTCCTGTAGTTACTGGATATTTTATATATTTTAAGCATTCACTCTATGAAATGTGATAATAGGTCAGGTTTTACTTGCTACATTCCCAGATTTTAATTCTGCCATGATGAGCAAATTCTCTGTGACCTTGAGGTAATTGTTCAGGCTCCCACCTAATGATTGTCATCTGAAAATAGTGAGAATGCCTTTCTCATAAGGTCATTGTAAAGATTAAATTTTAGTATACAGAAAGGGCTTAGTAATGCCCTGCATTTTTATACACTCATTATATGGAAGTAGTCTGTCATAAGTACACTGTCTGGCCTGAGAGCGTCCTGGTTCATTTAGAACTCCTTGTTTAGGTACTGCCACATATTAGAACTGCCAAGTTCTAAAATTTTAAAACTCACTAACAGGGGAAAGATAGGGTTAAAATACAGGTTTTTTTTTTTCCTAAATTATTTTTTAGTGATGGCCCGATGTTTTTATCTGAGAAAAAAAAAATGGAAAGAAAATAAGCATTCCCAAAATACTTTTAAAGGGTGATAGCTTCAGAGATGTCTATAAATTTCTGTCAAATTTTAGAAAATGTGCCTTGATGAAAATTCCCTTCAGTGCAGAATGGTCAAGGTGCTCACACTCTGGTCAAAATCTGTCCATGTTCTTATTTCCAGGGTGTTACTTGTACATTTATACTCTCCTCATTTATAGACTGAAACATATAGCAGAGCAAGACATGGGAAAGTGATGAGATCTGTAAATAAAATGCTTTAATCTTTGTAATTATCTGAGTTATTAAAGACAGATTTAGGAGGTACCATTCCATAGCAGCTTATTACTGATTTGGAAAATAAATGCTCTGAAATGCATTTCCATTCTGCTTTCTAATGTGATTGTCAGTGTTTTCCCTTTCTTCAATTTGGCTTTTAGTCACAGAGGTGTTGTAAGTGCTAAATGGATTTGTTTAGCAGTCAGATAATGTCACAGTCACACCTTTCAAAAGCAATTTGTCATAAATGATTTTTCAGCAATGGCTTTTATTAGGAGTACAGCTTTGCCAAGCAGTGTAATTAGTAAGCTTGTCAAGGCAGGGTGCAGGCACCATTAATATAACGTGGACTCTGACAATGAGTTTTAGCCTTTTAACTCGTAAATATAAGATTATATCATATTCTTTTATTTCATATCTGTTATAAATATGCTTACCTTAATGAGTGCTGAAATGAGACAGAACTAAATTTCTAATGACTTTGTGTGTGCATGTTTTATTTTGTTTTAAATAATAACACAAATTCCATTGTCCCTCAGAATGATACCTCCTACGAGCAAAACTTTTCTGGTCAATAATCTGGCTGCTGGAACTATGTATGACTTGTGTGTCTTGGCCATATATGATGATGGCATCACTTCCCTCACTGCCACAAGAGTCGTGGGTTGCATCCAGTTCACTACGGAACAAGATTATGTCCGTTGCCATTTCATGCAGTCCCAGTTTTTGGGAGGCACCATGATTATAATTATTGGTGGAATCATTGTAGCGTCTGTGCTGGTTTTCATCATCATTCTAATGATCCGGTATAAGGTTTGTAACAATAATGGGCAACACAAGGTCACCAAGGTTAGCAATGTTTATTCTCAAACTAATGGGGCTCAAATACAAGGCTGTAGTGCAACACTGCCCCAGTCCATGTCTAAGCAAGCTGTGGGACATGAAGAGAATGCCCAGTGTTGTAAAGTTGCCAATGACAATGTGATTCAATCTTCAGAAACTTGTACGAGTCAGGACTCTTCTACCACTACCTCTGCTTTGCCTCCTACCTGGACTTCAAGCACGTCTGTGTCCCAAAAGCAGAAAAGAAAGACTGGCACAAAGCCCAGTACCGAACCACAGAATGAAGCTGTCACAAATGTTGAGTCCCAAAACACTAACAGGAACAACTCAACTGCATTGCAGTTAGCTAGCCGACCTCCTGATTCTGTCACAGAGGGGCCCACATCTAAAAGAGCACATACCAAGCCAAGTAAGTTTCTCACTTTGCCTGCTGAGAGATCCAGAGCGCAGCACAGGTATTCTCTGAGTGGAGAAGTAAAGGAATACTATTGCTTTGCTAATTCACCAAGCACACGTGAACTGTTCTCTAAAGGAAGCATGTCTGTGAATGGGATATTAATTCAGTCTGATGGTTCTGATGGTCCTAGTGGAAAAGTCACTCTTTGAAACTGAGAGGTTATCAGAAAGCTTTATGTAATCTATTATTTCTTTTTAATGAAAACTTACTTTGGAAACTGAAATGCAGAATTTCAATCATCTGATAGGCTAGTAGAGCTCAGGTTACAAATACACCATGTAAGATACAGTTATTATGCGTGTCTGTGTGTGCTTGTGTACACACACACACACACACACAAATGCTCATACACCTATATGAAAATTACATAGATAAAACGATTTAAAGGGGGGAAACCTGAGATAGCAAGAGTGCCTTCCCCTTTTTTAATACTGGCTTCCAGGTTCTGCGGTAGAAAATGGTAAAATGCAAATTGTTATAAGGAAAAAAATGTCTTGCATAAAAAATTTTATTTCCTCCAATTCTAACAATGGCCTCCTATGGATAACTGGAATTTTTCCATAAGTAGATTTTATATTTTTTACAATGAAAATTGTTTGTAGAGAACAAGTCTGTGTTGTTGTATTGTTTAAAATAAAATGTTTAATTATTATACCAAGACAATGCTAGAATAAGTACCCTTCTAAATAAGGCTATTGTTTCCTGGTGTCTTGATGGTTATGTCATGCTCATTCCATGACACAGTTTTTTCAGTGGAAAGAATCTTGAATTTATCAGAAAATCCAATCAGTCTTGTGTCACAGGCCACGATTTTGTATGCATCTACCTGGGCATATGAAGATGTTTTCATTCGTTCAACACAGTTGCTGAATGAATGTTTTATTATTTTTTAATGCAAGTTAAAGAGGAGGAGTCAAATATAGGATTGCCTTTATGAAAAGGGTGTTGATTTTCATCACCAAGTGAACTGGAAAACTTCTAATGGAGTTTTCATCACATGTTAAATAACATAAAATATTTGCTCATTAACCAGAAAGTGACTTTCCCCCTTTTGCGCTATATAATTCTACATGTGAATGTTTTCCTCTTAAAGTAAATGCATTTATTATTTTGACCAAATGATAAATTTAATCAGATATCATGGGATTTAGTGAGGAATATACCATTTTTGTAAAGGATTTTAAAGTTAGTCAGAAAATAATATTGTTTCTTAATAACATAGTATTCTTGGAAATTCATTGAAATTAAGATCTGTAGATAAATGTCCTTATCTACTTGTTGCAAAAAATAATATACTAACATGATGGTGTTTATTAATAATTAATAAGTATTTTGAACATAAAAGTTTTGTTTTCTTTGCTTTTTTGTTTTATTTTCATTTTGTGTTGAAGATATGGTTCATGTGCAAACTTAGACTCATTACCTGGCACAAATGAATATGATATTTCAGCCATTAACACATCCAGTAGGTACTTGATATATACCATATACTCCCTGGGAGTAAGTTAAAATATACAGTAAATGTTTATTAATTCTTTCAAATCATATGCAATATCATTTAAAGCAGAAGTGCAGAATGTGAGTAGAGACATATACAAAAATTTCAGTTAACTTTTACTCTACAGAGTTGCATCTTATCCTCTGTAATGTATTATTTTGCTGAATGAAGAGTATACACAGATTACTTAGAAATGACTTTTCACACAGTCTTGAACAAAATTGTCCATGTTACATTTCCTAAGTTTCTTTGTCGCTTCCCTCTCTGACAAGTTTGTCTTTCACATTTACAAGGGCTAATTATAATTCAATGTTCTCACAGAAATAGTTCTTTGAGAAATAAATCAGTTCACAGGTATGGTTGTAGTTTGTGAAATCGAAAGCTATAGTCAAAGTGGTCTGTTTTCAAAACTCTTAGGCTAATAGGGTGCTAACTCAATTCTGCATTTAGGTTAACATCAGTTATAGTGTTTCTCTGAGATGATGATAATAAACATTAATCTTCCCCTTCACACATTGATGAGAACAGTATTAAAAGGTCTTTACTGTACAACAGCTTGCAAGCTTTAAAGAAATAAATCCCTAAGGAAACAATTTCTGAAATCGGCAAGGATAAGAAGGGTCTAAGATTATGTAACACAGCAGTTTAGCATACCTTCTCCAAGCTACTAGTGAACTTATTTTATGATTTGCAGTTGCCATCTTTTCAAAAATGAATACCTTGCTTGTTTATGTTATAAAGCTTCAATTAAAAACATCTTGTTTCTCATAGATATTTAAAAATTCTATGGCATCTAATCATTTGAATTTTGTTTTGCTTGATTGAAGTCATTGAAAATAATTCAATATTTTATTACTAGACTGTACTCAGATTTTATTAATCAAATGCATTCACATTTTGTCTTCAAAGTGAAGTTTTGGCATCTTTTACTAAAATTTTATATTTTAAAATATCAAAAATGCTCTATGATAAATGTCAAGTGTGTTTTATGTTGGTTAACTATATGATGAAATTTTAACTTAGCAAGATGAATGCTACCTACTACAATGTCTGAAACAGAATAGTTGTTAAGATGAATGAATGAGCAAATGGATAGATAAATAAATCCATGGGGCTAGGGAGGGAGGTGGTAATAAGAATTTTGATTAATAAGAAAAATGAAGGTTTGTGATCAGATATTATATCACTGCAAAAAAAAAATAAAATTTGAGGGGCTGTAAATATTTCTCAGTTGGTACAGTCCTTGCTTCACATCATATACAAGGCCCTGGGTTCATTCCCCAACACCACAGAAAAAAAAAAAAAAAGAAATTCTCTTATATTTTTTTTCAGGTTTTTGTTCTGTTACTTATGGCATCCCTTACTTACTCTGTCATATCCATATATTTATTTATATATGATCTAAATCATGTGGTCTGCTGTTTGTTATTGCTGGCTATATATAGAATTGATATGCTATTTTTATTTCTTTGTCTTTAATTACTTTTAATTTTTAGCCATTTTACATTATCAGCTTATTCAGTGTTAAGTACAGAATTACAAAACACAATGTCTGCCATTAAGCATATTTTAACAGGCATTCATTGTAAACATTTTTAAAAATAATATGGGTCCTATGTTACTTTTGTTCCTTTTGGATAATCATCCTCAAATTGAAAAATACAAAACTACTGTTACAGTAGTGTCATAGGGGTAAAGTACAACCCAAAGTCACCTCAAAATTCCAAGAAGCAGCATTTGGTTTGATGAATATTTTAACTTTTAGTCTTCAAATAGTTTAAAACACAAAATGCTGACTTGAACTATTTAAATTAGATACAGCAACCAGTAACACTGACACTGTGACCAATTTATTTCCTGTAGTTTTTCTAACAATTAATGGAATCAGTTGAGTTCTCAGTATATAGTATTTGATTTAAAACTGTTGATTTTGACTACTTTGCATATTTCTTTTACTAAAAAATTTTAGAACGTTTCTAAAGCATTAATAGAATTCTATATATATAAGAAATCTATTCTCTTAAAAATACTTTCTCCACAATTATTTGAAGAACAGCTAAAAATTAAATGTGTTCCATATTTACTTGTCTAAAGGAATATTTGTATTCCCCCCACCCCTTTTGTGAACTATTTGCTCTGATTTAAAACTGTAGTACTTGCTTCCAACATAGTTTCAAATATTTTATTTGCTTTTATTTCTGAAAAGAAACTTCTACTTATATACCTACAAATAATTAAGAGTAATTATTACAAAATTCATCTTAATTGCCTTTCCATTCATAAGTTTTAGTATTTCTATTCAGTTTATGTACAGTAATAAACTCCTATAATCTTTAAAATGCCAATAATGAAAAAGCCTATAAACATAAAATATCTTCTTTTAGGTAGAATAATAAAAGCAAATGAGACATTTCTTCAAAGATAACAAATACAAGCCCGTTGTTTTGGTAGGTTTCCAGTTGTATTTAAAAATGCTGGGTTTGGGGTTATGGCTCAGCAGTAGAGTGCTTGCCTCGCATGTGCAAGGCCCTGGGTTCAATCCTCAGCACCACATAAAAATAAATAAATAAAAGTTAAAAATAAAAATAAAAATAAAAATGCTAAGCCTGGCTTGAGGCACATGCCTATAATCCCAGGAGCTCAGGAGGCTGAGGCAGGAGGATCTCAAATCCAAAGTCACCCTCAGCATCTTAGATAGGCCCTAAGCAACTCACTGAAACCCTGTCTCTAAATAAAATATAAAAAGTGGCTGGGGATGTGGCTCAGTGGTTAATTGCCTCTGAGTTCAATCCCCAGTACCCCCTCCCCCCCCCCCAAAAAAAAAAAACTAAGTAAACAATGTCCTTTCCTATTTCACAGAACGGGTATGATATGCTATCATCCCCTGCCCAGTGTGTTCTTGGGTCACAAAAGCAGTGCAGTGTTTCCATGGTAACCAAGGATGTTCCTGCGTGAGTGTGGACAGGGTTGACATAGTGGTGCATTGGATGGAAGAGTATGATTTTCTTTTCCTCTTAGCTTGTTAATAATGGTAATAATTATAATTTATCTTATGCTATTAGCGACTTTGAATATTCTATGGCAAATAAATATATCATTCACATTACCTCAAGGACAGACAAAATAATAAAAATCAACAACTGGATTTTTGAAAGTTTCAAAGCTCTGCCTCTCAGATTACACAATCTTTTCCTTTCCATGTTAGATAAATATATGTTGGAATTATAAATGCAATTAGTTTTGTCAAGTATTTCTTTGTTCTTTTATTTTTTAAAGGAAATAATGAATACTTCTAATACTAATGCAGAAGACATTTTAAAATAAAAGAATGGTAAATATATTCCTGTGATTGAGCCATCAAAAAAATGTGGTGCCATCTAAAGTTGGTTATAAAAAGTAACAGTTTTAACTGGGAATATATTTGTGTTAAATCACTTCATTAAGCAATGCTAATACACTTATAATTCTATCAAATGTTACAAATAATCAATACAACAAGATATTCAGTGTACCACTCTGCCTTCTAATTATGTTCAACTATTCCTAAGTAAAATTTTACAATCTAAAGTTAACATTAAATAAATATATATATATTCTTTATATGTATAAATCTATATATATACTCTGTAATACATATGTACTCTGGATAAGAGTCATGTCTCTTAATTGTATATCTATGATAATATACACATAGATATACAATAAATTATTTAAAAGCATAATGTTTTTCATGTAATATTAATTTGTTATTTTGTGATTGATAAGATGAAATTAGATTTAAACTGCCTATCATAGATCTTCTCCAGGAAAATCAAATAAATTGTAATTTATCAGATAATAATGGTCTAGAAACTCTCCAGTACAAATTTATTATTTTAAATTTCCCAATGATAACCATATCTACCCAATTTCACCCATTCTTTTCAAATCAGTAACTCATATTTGTGAATTTTAAAAATGAGAAAGAATATATATTTCAAATAGATTCAGGAGAAAGTCATGGAGTCCTTTTCACTTAATGTACATGGAGTTCGAAGTGTTTGTACATTTAACTAACAATAGGTTGTAGATATAATGATGCTCCAGATTATATCCAAAAACAATTTTATCAAGTGATAGAGTCTATGAGATATGTTTGAAGGCTCTACCATAATCAAATTCCCTAATCATTTTTTCTCCATCATTTGGATGTCTCTTATTATTGCTTTCATGAGAAACTTAATCACCAATGGCCATTGTAAATTTACATGGTTATTTGTGAAGATTTGTAAGAAAATATTTTGTCCTAGTCTCATCGTACTCATCTGTGAATCCTGACAATGACTGTCCTCTTAGACCACCTAGATTTTCTTATCCTTGCACCACTTCCAAATGACTAGTAGCATTTGCATAAAGGAAGATATTTTGAAAAGAAACAGAATCTATGAAATTCAGGACTGTATGATGGTTAAACATTTATAGGTAATAGGCATATACATATGGATATAAAGGCAGAATGTTTGCATATAGCACATTACTTTTGCATAAAAATGAATGGATTCTTGACAAAAATGTGCTATTGTTTGGAGAGTGGATATTAAATTATGGTTAATATTGTATAATTTTATATTCTGTGTGGTCAATATAGCTGAACTGTATTACTGTTGTGGAATATTTTTTCCTTGATGCACATTTCCATGTTAATCATATGCAACCATAGAGTTGAAAGACTAACTCTGAGCAGAGAAAAATTAATAGAAACTTGATTTTCTTGTATAACAAATATTCCCTATTGAAAATTATTCATTGTAGTTACTAGAACAATATATTTAGAAATTCTGCTTTAATAGTACTATGGTGAAGGAAATAGCCAAAAAGAAGTCTAAAACACAAGAGTCATTTGCAACTAACCCAGTAAGAGTTAAGACAATATAAATCAGTCTTCAAGAGAAGTTACCAAGATTTCAGTGAGGAAGGTTTTAAAGGACTGTTTCTTTAAAAAAAAAAATTGAATTGTTCATGACACTGAAAATTTTATTCCCAGATGCTTTGCTGACTAATGTTGACCAGAATGTCCACGAAACACAGGTGAGAACCTTATTACCTGTAGCATACTTCAACCCTTAAGTGGATTTATTATTTTAAAGCTGAATTTTCTAACTTTTGGCTTGGTAGTTTATGTAGCTTGTCAAAATTTTCCATTAAAAATTTTATTACATGTCTGATTCACACTGTAATAAACAAAAGTATTACTAATACTGCTTCACTCTTGTAGTTATGCATGATATAATTGATATTTTTTACAGATATTTCCAAACATGCAGACAGTAACTTGATAAGAATGAATTTGCTCCTATCCTTGACCTCCATGTCCTGAGAGGAGGTAAAAGGATACACTTCATTGAAAATGGATGAACACAAGTGTTTTGCTGTTATCTAAAATGAATGAAGCCACTTTAAAGTGGAGCAAAATACTACACATGAAATATTCATGGTATTCCTTTTGTCAGCAACCAATTACTCTTCTTGAGTGTTTTTTTTTTCATTTTGGAAGTTTCAAATGAGTATTTGATTCCTGCATTTTAATTGGATCAGAAAGTGTGTTTCCAGAGCAGAATAGCACTTAAGCAATCTGTTCAAACAGCTGGAAGCATCAGACATTTGTTTGAGGTTTGGCACAGGAAAAAAAAATATATTGTTTTTATAAGTCTTGAAAAGGTCATTGATTTATTTGTTGGTAGTAAAAATAGGGTCTTGTTTTTTAACATTTCATATTTTAAAAGCAATAATTTGGTCAATGTTAGTTTTCCCTACAGCATTCCAGCCCCACATCAAATAAAAAATGTTTATGCTTCATTTCTTCACTGAATTTAAGATCCCATTTTTACCTCGCAGAAAAAGAACAGATGGCTCACTGGAAACAATCAATAGTACACTGTCGGGTACATGCTCTGTGTTCTGTGTGTACTGAATTGAACTGCATGAAGGTGCCTTCCTTTAACAACACCTTTTATCTGAACCTCTGTCTCCCCTAGTGTCTGTCTCTGTTTCTTTGTCTCTTCCTCCACTTTTCTTCCGTTTCTGTCTCTCATCTTTAAGAATTCATTTATTATGTGACTTGGACAGCCAGCTGAGCTGAAAGTTACAATACTTTCAGAAAGGTATTAGGAAGTAGAACATAAATCTAATGAGAAGTATAATTCAGAACATTTCCAAGATATTCATAATTCGTGGATTATGTTATATATTATTGTGCTTGTGTATTTTACCATATTATTAGGAAGTAAATTTTGTTCTTTCTTGCGAATGCACCTCCATTGCTAGAGATAGCACAGGATTTGACAATGTGATAAATACATAAATATTTTGTGATGACTCTTTCATCCCACAATACCTAGTATTAATTATAGAACATTGGAAAATATATTTAAAAATAAGATGTAATATAAACTAATCATAATCTACCACTAACATACAAGTTACAATAATCTAAGGTTTAATTTTCAAGTGACTAACTCTTTCACTCTAAAGTAAACTCATGTTATGTGTATTGTTTGTATTAAGTGTGTTAGATATTCTTTGTATCAGACTGTTTATGTATGTATGTATGTATGTGTGTGTGTGATATGTCATCTTTTTAAAACTGTATACTGAGATCTTCCTCAGCCCTTTACATAACAAACTGCTATTACAATGTAATGGAAATTTCCATTTCATAATTTTATAATTTTCCTCTTTTTTTCCTATAAGTATTAGCAAGGAAAACAAATTCATAGAAAAAGTAATTCTGTATACATTTAGTGTCAGTACATCATCACTGGTTGGGCAACTCTTGCTACATTACTGTTATCAGATTGAAGTTACTTTATGACCTAAACCTAAGAATTCATGGTGTTTGGTATGTGATTTCTGGTCCTGTCAGCAGGACCAGTGGTGCTCCCTCTGAAGGAACTGCTCTGTGTGCTTTCTTTCTTCTTATAACCTTTTGCACTCTCAGCAGCATTTTTACTGTGTGAATGAAAAGCAGAAGAGTGCTGGCAAAGACCCTTTGTAATCACAGCTTCTCAGCTCTGTATTTTCTGTAGCTTTCATACTGAGGTGCCAGCTAAGGTGAATCTTTTCCCAATTGAATAAAGTTGAAAAAGTTATTTCAATTCCACTTTCCAGAATATGCCCTATTCTGATTTTCTACTTCATGTGCCTTCTTAAATATGGATAGAAATAAAATGAGCTTGAAATATTTCAATATAACACACATGAGTATTCCGTAATAAAATCCTAAGATTCTAATCACACTAAGAGAAATCAGAAACAAAGGAGAAAGGAATTATTGGTAAAATTAATGATGATGACTCTACACATAAACTGGCCCTTAAATATAATCCTAAGTTTGGCAAAGATTTTTATTGTTCAGAAGAACTAAATGAGACGAGAGTTGTGCCATGTTTAGCAACTGACATACGAACAATTGACTAGTTTGCATTTATACTGAAAATGTCTTTCAGTAAAATTTCTTAAGTATTTGTTGAGCCAGTTATTGGGATGCATACCTGAAATCTCAGCTACTAAGCAGGCTAAGGCAGGAGGATCACAAGTTCAAGGCTAGCCTTGGCAATATAGAAAGGCCTTGGCAATGTAGAAAGACCTTGTCTAAAAAAAAGTGAAATTAAATTAAAGGAGTGGGGGGTGGAGCTAGCTCCGTGTTAGAGTGCCCCTGGGTTCAATCCACAGTACCATAATAATGATAATAATAATAATAATAATAAGGGGCTGGGGATGTGGCTCAAGCGGTAGCGCACCTGCCTGGCATGCGTGCAGCCTGGGTTCGATCCTCAGCACCACATACAAATAATAATAATAAGTATTTTCTGTATTCAAACCAATAAAATACATATTGTGCTTGTGTGTTTGTGTGCTTGTAAATCTGCAGAAGAATATGACATGTTCTAGTTATTTGTACCAGTATGTACAGTGATTGATTTTTTTTCTTTCTTTCTTTTTTTTTTTTTTTTTTTTTTTGGTACTGTGTATTGAACTCAGGGACACTCAACCACTAAGCCACATCCTGAGCCCTATTTTATATTTTACTTAGAAACAGGGACTCACTGAGTTGCTTAGCACCTCATCGTTTCTGAGGCTCTCTTTGAACTCACAATCCTCCTGACTCAGCCTCCCAAGCCCCTGGGATTAAAAACATGATACACCATACCAAGCTGGTTTCTGATTTTTAATGAATTTGATTTGTAATTATTTTGTTTAGTATCAATTAAGGTGTTTTTTTTTAAATTTAGACTATCATGAAATATTTTCTACATATGCACTTATCATGAAATATGCAGTTCTTTTAGAGAAATTATTATTTCCAAATGAATAAAAATTCAATGATATTGACAATGAATAGTAACATTTTTAAAACAATGGGAAAATACAGGGATAGGACAATATATAAAATAAAAGCCAAAGAGCAAAGCAGATGTTTATATGTGATGTCAATGTACATGTTTAGTATTCTTAATCCAAAAATGACCAATCCAAAATGTTCAGAATATAAAACATGTGATGCCACAAGTGAAAAATTTCACACGTGATTTCATGTGATGGGTCATGGTCAAAAAGAAGTTCACTAAAAATGTATAAAATTATCTTTAGAAGATATATGTGAAACATAAATGAATTTTGTGTTTATATTTGGGTTCTTTCCCTAAGACACCCCACTGTCTGTCTGTCTATATATAGATAGAGGTCTATCTGCCTATCTCTTTATCTATATATATACATAGAGAGATAGACATATGTAAATATTCCAGATTCTGAAAAAAATCTAAATTCTGAAATACTTCTGGTTCCATGAATTTTAGAGAAGGGAAGTTTAACCTTTACATCAAATATTCCTAACTTGGTATTAAAATTTGTTATCCTATAAGGATTTATGATTGGTAAAGTCAAACTAGATATATGGCCAATTACCATTTTTTCTAGATATGTTGAATTATTATATTACTACTTACTGTAACTCAAATTTGGAATAATATAATTTTTTATCAAAAATAGTATGTTACTGAATATATTGTAAAAATTGTCTTCCAATTCACCAATTTGATATATGCTGTGAATCCAAAAATGAAGAATTTGAGGATGTATACCAATTGTATTTTGAAGGTAATTTTGCAATAATTTTCTGAAAATATTTCAGGTAAAGTATGATAGTGATAGCTGTATTTAAATACTTTCCAAGGTTATTATTTATCATGTGTATGTATATGTGTGTGTATATATATATAATATATATTATATATATATATATTCTTTTTTTTAACAAATTAGAAATATGTTACTTCCTTAACTATCTTCAAAAATGGGTACACTGTATTCCTTGTCAGTACTAAAAAATTATTGTTTGCTTCAAAGAAAATCTCTTATTCACATTATCAAATATTTTAAAATATTTTCTTAAATACTATTTTACCAACATTTTTCACAAAAATTATCAAAATAATTTTAATATGACTAATAAAAGTATTGCATGGTGTTATCCAAATGTATTCTGTATTATTGTTTTAATAAACAAGATTTGGTAAGTAAAAAAATCTATAATTCATGATGCAATTATGCCATAGAATTAATAAAACCTAAATAGAAATTAATAAACATGTAGTGATTTTTGAATGAAAAGAAGAAAACTTTTTTCAATATCAGGTATAAGAAAATGTATCTTGCAAACAGTATTTTCCTTCTTTGTCAAGTATAGAATTTCTATATCCATAAAAACTGAGTACCATATTGAAGGAAAAATATTTTTACAATTTTATATTTAAGCCTTTTCATGAAATGGTTTTTATATAATTTCATTTCAAAATCATATTTAAATCAACAATGGTGTGCCCTTGCTTGTGAATTATTAAGCTTTTACACTTATTTTTTTCTGTGCATGAAGAATTAATTAGAAAAAATGAATACTATTCTTTACTGTCACTAAATATATGATTTTATGAAATTTCAATATCTTACAAAATTCTCAGCAGAATCTTAAAATTATAAAGATCACTAAGGTTTTAGAAATGCTAAACAAATTTGATATAATATGTTCATATTTTACAAACAAGTATGGATGTGTGTTAAAATGTAAATAGCATGCATTATCAAAGAAAATCATTATTTTGTCTTACTCTCAGGGTGCAAATGTGAAAAAAAAAAGCAAGAGAAAATACCATTTCATGGCATGACTTACATAACTATTTAGGCTTCGTACATTTATGTTCTTTTTAAAAAGAAGACTGTTTTATATATTCATTATTTTCAAATTACCAAAAAAAAATTCAAATATGGATGCACATATCTAGATATCATTCAGGTTTGTGTCTCATAGTTTATGGCAACTGTGTGCTTACAGTTCAGTAGCTTTGAGATTGCTAGCACAATGTTCTTATTAGCTGTGTGTTTTCTTTTCTTTTTTCTTTTTCATTTCAGAGGCTGGAGTTAATCTGAAGAGCACCACTTCTCTCTCTCCTGAAAAAAGTTGCCACTGATATTTTTACTGGATAAAATTTTAAAAAAATGTTTCAGTTCGCAAAAGCTAATTGTTGAACTGTTGTCCTAGAAGAAATTGTCCACAGGAGCTGAGGCAGAATTATCTGATGCCAGTGGAACAGGCTCCATCAGATCATGGTTCATTTCCTTTTCAAACCATTTTTTTTTTCTTCTGACTTACAAGTATTTTTTTTAAGAAGGAAAGGAAAAAAAAACCTACATTGGCATCAAGTTCTGTATCAATCCATCTTACATTGCCATTCATGATTTAACAGACTGTAGAATCTTGAATAATCTATATCACTTTAACAAATAAATGTTTTACTATGACAGAATTTGCACAGTGCCTTATTTATGGAAGAACCTTTTGCTTCAAGTGTGAGTGATGAAGTTAGTTTTTCAATAAAAACACTGTTTTATTTCTAGTAGTACAAAAACCTTGAGGAATCACTGATTTTCTATAATACTGGAACAATTTCTTCCATTACTGAGAATGGGCACCCACACCTATGGGAGAGCAGTACAACTATTTAAATAATCTTACAGGAGTTTTATGCCTCATTTAAGGCAGGAAGTAATGGAGTCACTCTTCTTACAGTAGGACTGCAGGAAAGAATAAATAGGCACATTATTAATAATCCAATTTGATTCATTGCTTTTCTTGATAGTTAGGACAAAAGAACCTTTAATAATTGCAGGGCTTATATGTCAATATAAGTGTCTATTTCTCTAATTCTGTACAATTTCAGGATAAAGAACATGCATCTGATTTGCCAGCATATAAAAACTAGGATATCTTTGATGACTAACAAATGTGAATTGAGTCAAGTTTAAGCAGTGTCTACACAGCTTTTTAAGAGCTTGTCTTGGTTTAAAGTGGTGCTGAGATGTTTTAGTTTGGCAATATACCTACTATAATGTTCCAAATCTAATAAATAGCATAATATGAAAACTTGTAGTACTTGGCATAAGATAGAAGTTTAATTAAAAAAAAATAACCTTTTTTCCCCAATTGAATTCACATTCTCTAAAACAAAGTCATGTTTCTATTCTTCACAATTTGGGTAGTTCTATTATAAGCAATACATATTTTTTAAATGTCTCAAAACAAAAAAAAATAGAAAATTTGCCTTCAAAATTTCTAAAATGATCTTTTAACTGTTCCAACCCTTATTGACTACTACCAGTATCTCAGCCTCCATAGACAATTTACAGAATTTCACCCATTGGAGCTTCAGAACTTGGAAGCTGTGCTCAGGGGCTTGCCACATTAGAGACACAGACAAACAAAATGCATGAGTAAAACAGAAGTAACAGATTTGAGTTGCAATTTGGTGGATAATTAATGAAATTGACAATTTACCTAATTCTCTGTTTCTTGATAAATCTAATTCCCTGAAACAATCCTATTTATGTATGTGGAAATATTTACACATATACATGTTTATATTGATAAAAAGGAGACAAACAAGAAGCATTACCTTTGTAGATCTCTCTTTTTTGGGGGGGTTGGAGTACTGGGGATTGAACTCAGGGACACTCAACCACTGAGCCACACCACATCCCCAGCCCTATTTCTTATTTTATTTAGAGACAGGGTCTCACTGAGTTGCTAAGCGCCTTGCTAAATTGCTGAGGCTGGCTTTGAATCTGCAATGCTTCTCAGCCTCCTGAGCTGCTGGGATTATGAGCATGCGCCATCACCTCCAGCTGTAGATCTCTTTTTATACACAACTTTTCAAATATACAGTGTCAGAAACAAGAATGGCTTTGCTTTGGTGGATCTTGATACAAAGTAACATTTTGAGGTCTCTCTTCTGAAAACCTGCTAGCGTTTTTCAAGGGCATTACACTGTTTATCCTTACATTTCATCTAACCCTTGCTTTTCTTGATGGTGATACCTCCTCAGTAATTATAGCCTGACCTGTTATGTACTTCTTCATTTCTTTAGAATAATTGTGCTATTGTTTTCCATAGAAAATAATTTTTAGTGTGTTCAAATTAAAATTACACTTCATCACTCAAAAGTCTTTGCACCATGTCTTCTACAATTAAATTAAAAACTTCCATTTATGTATGTGTTCAATCAAGCATTAATCAAGCATTTATAATGTATGCATTTTCTTTGTTTAATGTTGTTAAGAAGAGGCACAGTCTGATTCTCAAGCTGTGCAATAATAAATTGTTTTCATGCAATGATTACACTTGTTTTATTAAAGAGATATAAGTGAACACTGGTGTATGCATATAACTGACACTAATGATTATTCATAAATGGAAGTTCTACTTTTATGAAGTGACAAAATAATATTCTGAAGATAAGTTGAGAAATTATTTCAATAGAGCATATTATAATGTCCAGGAGTAAGCCAGTGAATTTCAATGAGTATCAAATATACCATAAATAGACATCAACTTGTCTTTACTATAGTTCACATTCCTGAGACATTTTGGAAGCAATCCAGTTGCTAAAATGTATATTGTTGGTATGAATACATGTTGTTCAACGTATGTGAAATCTTACACTATATCATAAAGCACATCAAGCACATACATAAGGAATTCAGTGTTTGAATACATTGTACATATAGCTTGGATAAGAAGGTAGACTGAAAACTATAATTTATATTTTGAAAATATACAATCATTATTTTTAAAGTCCATAGTAAATGTAGAGCTGAATATTACCAGTAAAATAATGTTATTGGTTGAAATGAATGTTACACATAAAATAAAGCTTAAATAAAATTATCAATTTCATTCATAATTTAGTAACTCCCAGATTAGATTTTTACAAATCTTACTTGTTAGTTGCTTCTTATGCTTTTTCATATATAGAGAATGCTTTATGTACTTTAGGGGGTTATCCTCCAGACATACTCACAGACTCGGACTATTTTCTTCTTCACTCTTTTGTACTTACTATAAAAAATTGTCCGTTGTTTATTTACCTTTTTATTTTTAATAA
Organism: Urocitellus parryii; assembly: GCF_045843805.1. Lineage (NCBI taxonomy): Eukaryota > Metazoa > Chordata > Mammalia > Rodentia > Sciuridae > Urocitellus > Urocitellus parryii. Next base: position 53,089,946 of record NC_135536.1, read on the forward strand.
TTTTTTACTCATGTTTCACAGGTCTAACAATTAATCATATGTGCATGTATCTATCTGAATATATCAAGATATATGCAATTATTTAAAACTACAAATGTTGCAGAATATATTACGTACAAAGTGATAGTTTCTAACAAATGACTTTAATATATAAGTGTAATATATAACAAAACTGCCTACAATGTTTTTATTTTTCCTTTCTTTTTTTTTTTTTTTTTTTTTTTTGTACTGGGGATTGAACTCAGGGGCACTGGAACACTGAGCCACATTCCCAGCCCTATTTTTGTATTTTATTTAGGAACAGGGTCTCACTGAGTTCCTTAGGGCCTTGCTTTTTGAACTTGCAATCCTCCTGGCTCAGCCTCCCAAGCAGCTGGGATTACAGGCATGTGCCATTGCACCCAGCCCTACACTGTTTTTTTCTTAAAAGAATTTTCAATGTGAATAAATATAAAATGTGATAATTTATCCATTTCAAGTATAAAAGTAAATGACAATTATATTCACCAATGTTGTATAATCATTGTTACTTTAAAAAGATAAAAATAAATTTAAAAAATTATTTAAAAACTGTATATTACCCCAAACATAAAATATACCCATTTAGCAACAATATTAATTTTTCTCTCCCCGTCCTGGATAAACTCTGAACTACTTTTTTCTCTTTGAATTTGCCTATTCTAGAAATTTCTTATAAATGAGATCATATGTAATATTTATCCTCTGTAAATGGCTTATTCCACTTATAAAAGTTTCAAGGTTAATACATGTTGAGTTTTACATCAGGACTTAACTTCACTTTACAATTGAGTAATATTCCATTGCATATATACATATATGCATATACAAATACATATGGTGTGTGTACACACACAGACACATAGACCACATTTAACCATTCCTCTTTTGAGATAATTAGTTGTTTCTACTTCTTGACCATTCTAAATAATACTTCAATGATATAAAGTTATCTGTTTGAGTCTATTTTTAATTCTTTAGGTCTATATATTTAGAGGTATAATTTCTAGTTCACATGTTGATTTCAGTATTGATTTTTTTTAAGATTTTTAAGAAACTGCCAGATTGATTTTCACCAGAGATACACCATTTTACATTCCTTTAAGTAAGGTATGAGGATTTTAGGGTTCTAGATTGTCATCCTTGTAATTTTCAAAAAACTTTGTTTTCATTCAACTTGTGTGAAGTACAGTAATTTGCCATTTACAATAAGGAAATGTTCTAAGAAATGCTCTATTAGGTGATTTTGTTGTTGTGCTAACATCATAACATGTATTTCGACAAATTAGAACAGCTGCAACATCACTAAGCAATATAATCTTAAGGGTCCAAAGCATATATGCAATTTATCATAGACTGATGTTACGCCACATGTCACTGCATTTTACTGTGGTCACATCTGTATTCCCCAGCGACTAATAGGCAAAGTGTTACTTCATATGCTTCTAATAATTACTTCATATAATATTACTTCATATAATTCTAAATATGTTTTGAAGATAAATCTACTACATATGTTTTGAAGATATATTTACTCAAGTGTTTTGCTTATAGAAAGAAGTCTATTGCTTTGCTTTTGTTGTTGAGTAGGCGGAATTATTGCTAGTACTTTGTCAGATTCATGACATGTAAATATTTCTCCCATTTTATGGGCTATATTTTTACATCTTTGATATTGTTCTTTGATAAATAATTTAAATAAGTATGAAGTACAATTATGAAGTTTTCTATTATTTCTTGTTCTTTTAGTGTTTTCTCAAATAACCCACTGCCAAACCAGAGGACAAGAACCTTTATCCACATTTTTCTCTAAGAGTTTAATCATTTTAGCTCTTATGTTTCAGCGGTTGATTTATTTTGAGTAAAGTTTGCTTATGGCATAGATAGAGGCCCAAATGTATTTATTTACCCATGTATAATTATAAAACATATAAACAAGCAAACAACAACAATAGCTGGGCATAGGACTATGGGTATATCTTTAAGATTTCTATTCTAATCCATTAGTTTACATGTCTGTGTTTATGTCAGTACCAGAACATTTTGATTACTCTAGTTATATAAGTTTTAGGATTGAAAAGTGTGTGTACACCAGTTTTTTCTTCTTTTTCACAATTGTTTTGGCTATTCGGGGTCCCTTAAAATGCCATGTTAGTTTGAAATTTGTTTTTTTCCATTTATAAAAGAAAAGGGGGTGGATTTGTGCTGGAGTACTGAAAAAAGATGACATTAAATTTGTATCTTGCCTTGGGTAAGAATGATAAGGTGTCAATACTCATATTTTCAATCCATGAACATGTCTTTCCACATATTTGTGTCCTCATTCATTTCTTTCAACAATGTTTTACTAATATTTATTAAAAAAACTTATTCTGTATATTGATTTTTTACCTTGAAACTTTGTGGAATTTATTGTTTAGCTCTAGTAATTTTCGTGTAGGTGTTTTGAGATTATCTACATATAACATCATGCCTTCTGTGAAAAGAGATAGTTTGCTTTTTTTCCATTCCAATTTATATGCCTCTGTTTTCTTTTTCTTGACTAATCTTACTCACTTGAAATTCTAGTAGAATATTCAATAACAGTGGTGGAAATAGTCATCCTTGTGCTGTTTTTGATATTAGAGGAAATCTTTCAATCTTTCAAAATTAGTGTGATTTAAACTGTGGATTTTCCATAAATGGACTTTATCATGATAAGGAAAGTTGCTTTTGTTCCTATATTTCTATAGTGTCATTATATAAAGTTCATTATATTTTATCAAATGTGGTTTTTTTAGTGTCAATTGAGAAGATCTTTTGGACTTTCTTTAACCACAGTTCTACATAATGTATTGCATTAATCTTCTTATCTGTAGTATCCTGTACTTAGCATTTGTAGGATTGCTACATGTTCTTTGTGTATAATATTTTCAATATGCTGATAAATTTGTTATGGTAGATTTGGTTGAGGACGTTGTACACACACACACACACACAAACATACACACAGTTGATATTTGTGTATATTTCTATTTCTTTGAGATATAATTTTTGGCCTTGTCATCAGGACACTATTGATCTCCTGGAATGTGGGAACATGTGAGTCTTACTCCTGTGTGTTTTTTCTTGTTGGAAATTTTTTATTGTTGTTTGTTTGTTTTTTGAAGAGCTTGAGAAAAATCAATGATAATACTTCTTTAAGTGTTTAGTAGAAGTCTATTGATCTAGGGGCTTTATTGTGGGAGACTTACTAAGATTTTCTAGTTTCTCTTAAGTCAATTTTTGTAATCTCTGTGTCTCTAAGAATTTTTCTGTTTTTTCTAGGCTCTCTCATTTGCTAAAGGGCAATTGCTCATAATATTCTGTTATGATTCATGTTCTTTCTTTAAGATCAGTGCTATCCAATACTGATTGGTGCATTGAAATCGCCAGTCATTATTGCAGAGCATTATTGCATTTCTACCTTCAGTTTTGTCCATGTTTGCTTAAAATATTTTGGAGCTTTCTTTGTTAATTCATATAAGTTTACAGTTGCAATAACCTCTTGATAATGTAATCCTTTTATCCATTATAATATTCTTCTTTGTATCTTGTTACAATCTTCCACTTAATGGCTATCTTTTCTGATATTAGTATAGCCATTATACCTTTTTCTTTATTATTATTTGCATGGAATTACTTTTCCTTTCTTCCATTCTCAAGGTGTTTTATGTCTTTAAACAACATATTTCTGACCAGCAGCTAGATGATATATTGTTTTATCTTTCTGCCCTTTCATGAGTTTTGATGAAGATCTTAAACATCTTTTTCCCATTTGCAGTTTATTAGAAAGTACATACTTGGTTTTCTAAAATTTCCTACATACACAGGTGTTTATGAGTGTTCTAATTTTCCAAGAAATTTCTTCCTGAGACTTCCTGGTCTATTTCACATCTCAGCTACATATATACATCTGCAGGTTGTTAGTTTGCCCTGCTGCACCTTTGAGCTAGGTCTGCTATTTCTCTGGCTGGAATTTCTAAGTTAGACAAAGTAGAGATAAGAACTGTGCATCAGTATTTCAGGTACTCCACAGACAAATTAGAATGAACATGCAGAATAATTTTTGAATAAGACTCAGTCAGATCCCTCTAGTAGCAAGAACCAGAGTCCCAAATTGAACTTACTGCTACTTTAAGACACTTTATGCTGGAAGGACGAGGAGCAAGAGTATGCAAAAAATATGACAATGCCCCACTGCCATCTTAAATTTCTAAATTCAGCATCTGTTTGATGGCTTTAAACCTTTAAGCCTTTTCCATAATTCAGACAACGTTTGTTCTGACAATTTCTGCTTATATTTCAATGTTTCCATGGGAGGAAAAAAAAATATCTTAGTTCTACCTCCTCTTCCAATTTGCTGAAATCATTGTTGCTAGATTTTTTCCTTGATAAAAATTATGCAAATGAAAAGAAGAAAACATGTTGGCCATGACATGAATAAAATTGTAAAGTTTTAGAATTATAATAATTATTCACCAAATGGATTCATTTAGTTTGAGATCATCATTTATTAGGTGTAAATTTGTTGTGTATGATTTGGTTCCCTTTATCCTAAGCTATCATTGGCTTTAATTCTCTTCATTTTTCTGTCTTCTGTCTTTCATTTTGTCCTTCTATTTGAAAATTGGTTTTAAGTACTAATGTCCACAATCTACCTTTTTAAGTGACTCAAATTCTAGCCTGTCTCTAATTAGCATATTACCAACTTTTTAAAACACCACCACCAAACTGCATTTCCGAGCCTCCTAATCATCACAAAAGACTGTGTTCTTTATATAGGTCAATAAAGCAGGTAGTAAACAACATGTCCCTGGCCCTGTAAATATGAATTAAAACTGGAAAAGAAATTTAACTTTTTTACTTCCAAAATATACAAAATCCATCAATGCACATAAATCATAATAATACAACTTGTATGTAACTACATTTACAAATTAACAGTAAATACTCTGTATTATTGTCGCACACATGCAGCCAAAGTAGGATTCAGCAGGTCTTTGAATGGATTATTTAAAACTTTTTACTGTTATAGCTGTTATTATGTGCTGTAAAGGAAAAGGAGCACTGTGGGTGCCCATAAAAACAGGGAGTAAGATGGCATTTCCTAATTCCTGAGAAGTATGAGGTACACAAAAGTCCAGAAAAAGTAAGAACAATCTAGTAGGTGCAATTTTTTTCCAATTGATTTAAGACAGGAAAGTCATAAAGTCAAGAATTGTAAATTATCATCTTAATTCATACAAAAAATGTTTACTTGAATGTGTTTGAAATTTTTTTTTATTTGAATGAATTTCTGAGTGAATTGATGTAAAAATGATCACAGAAAGTCTTGAATCCCAGTAAGGTCTCTACTGAATTTTATAAGTAATATTCAAACAATTCTAGCACTTTTATCAAACTTGTTCTATTCTGCAACTATTTTTTTCATATTTAGTGTGTCTTGGATCTAGTACTCTCCCTGGAGACACAAAAATAAAGACTCAAAGACCTCCCACACATTCATATGTATGTAGTAGTTAAACATAGGAACCCCCCAAAAATGATATTGCTAGGCATTGAGGCCCAGAACTCTGGAAAGAAAGTACAGACCAACCCAATGATCAACTGAACAAGAGAGGTGAAAAAGAACTTTATACAATGGTGCTTCTTCAGGTAAGTAAGACTTAATAGTCATCGTTATGTGTTTCTGGATTCTTTTGATGACCTAGCTAGAGAGGAGATTAAGTAATCTTTGAGTATCTGAGTTTATAAGAAATCGATGCTTTGGGCATTACAGTTAGCAAAAGGGCTAAAATAATCACTTTTCATAGCAGTAAACAAATGTATAAACATCATATTCTAATTGAAGATATAATAGATAGATGAGTGATAAGTACAATAGATATACTCTGAGAAACAGAAAAATGGTTAAGTATCAATGATTACATGTTTCTGAGTTTGAAACCTGAGAATATGGTGATCAAACCTGAAGATAATGGAAAAACCAGTAGAAAGTGTTATTTCGATTGTAGCAAGTATCATTTTAAGTTTGATGGCAACAGGAACTTCAGCTTTGAGAGTGGAGAAATGTAAGTTAACTCTAAGCATAAAAGATAGTTTAAGCCACAATTCCTGAGTCCTTAATCAGCATCCTGCTTTTCTCTAGGTAAAGAAAATTATTTTCTACCCTGAACTCACTGATGAGACTGCACACAAAGTTTATATTTAGTTTCTTGACCTCGATTACTTTAATTTACTCAAATAATTTCTAAGATCTCCATTCAAAAATTGTTTAATACTCCCTTTTCTTTGGTGGTTGCCCGAACTGAGCTGTTGATTTTGAATCGAGCAAATCAAGAGCCTTGGCAATTGTGAATATTTAAAATTTTCTGTGTCATTCCTTTGTATTTCTATTATATGTGTGCTTTTCCATTGTATTGTTTTTATTTATTTCTTTCATTAGCAATAATTTGCAATTTACATAATTTAAATTCAGGAAAAAAATACATTGTCACTGTGAGACAAATATAAATAAATCTAATCTAATTTTCAGAAACTTAATGATGGGCTTTTTCCCCAGTAATTTCATGTTGACATTTTACTAGATTCTACTATTTCTTGAATTGGCTTCTGACAAATAAATGCACTGAAATATTGGAATGAAAACTTTGTGTTTATATTTATTATATAATTTCCAATATTATAGAAAAATTAAATTTGATGCATATATTTATCATTTCCATCTTTCATTTTGTGAAAAATTTTTATATCACTGTATATTATATAGATATTTTATATAAAATAAAATTTTTAACAACTAAATACCAACAACACTCTAATCTTCCATGGGGTAGAATCTAAACACTGCAAGTTGATCATTCTAAATTCTAGTTTTTATGGTCTATGAGTCTTACAAGTTTGCCTATACTCTTTTATTGCAAGAACATACAGCAAAATGTAGCAATTTCTTTTATTCAAAGGAGTATTTTAAATATATATATTCCTAATGTAACCATATATTCTCTATAATATTTTTCAAACTTTATTGGACATTAGAATTATTCCCCAAATTCTGTGTTTAACTGTTTCTAGGGCTTCAGAAAATCTTGCATGGATTGAACATCTAAATCATTGGCAACCTCAGCCTCATCACCTATAAGTGATTTGGAAGATGCTCAAAGAATAAATATCTGAGAAGTCTTAATATCTGGAAAGTTGAAAATTCAATTAAAAGCATTTGATCTTCATAAGTGATTTAAAAGTTATCTTTATAGGAATGAGGATGCAGCTCAGTGGTAGAGCACTTGCTTCAAGTGTATGAGGCACTGGATTCTATCCCAAGCAACACACACACACACACACACACACACACACACACACACACAAATCATCATTATTAGTAGTATTGACTGATGTTTATACAGATGCAAACATAGAACATGTGAATTTCATGAAAATTAATGATTTGTTTGTGACAAATTCAGCTGTTTCTCTGCTTTATTATGTTAAATATTTTTTCATAAAATATGTGTTTATTATTTAAAATGAAATATTTATTTTCAAATAAATAGAAAACTATTTTTATTAAGTTTGGCTGCTTTACTGTCACCATCTCATACTATTAATTAACTCACAACTTGGAGGACTTTCCTATACTAAATATACTTTCATATACTACAAAATTTATTTTATAAACTGGCCCAAATATTCTATGCTTGCAATTTTAGCTTATTCCAAGAACATTTACTCTTTTATACTACATTGTTATAAATTATTATGGAATTAATTATATAATTTTAATATTCTAAAAGAATTAAATGCCAAAATAAATTATTAGTTTATCTATAAAGCTATTTATCATCTTGAGTATTAGCTGTCAAGTCAGGTATATGGAAATCACATTAATGTTTACCAAAGAAGAAATTACCACATAAGACAGTAGTTATTGCATTCTTTACAATTTCAAGTCTCTTAAAATGTGGCCAAAATTTTGATTAATAATTAAAAAAAAGACTGATGCAAAGGAAATGAGTAAATTATCATTATCAATTTTAAGAATAGTTTAATGATGGTAATGCTTTTTAGTTGGTTAAAATGGTCAAATTGCTGGACATGTCTGTAATCCCAGCAACTCAGGAGGCTAAGGCAGGAGGATTGTGAGTCCAAAGCCAGTCTCGGAAATTCAGCAATGCCCTAGGTAATTTAGTGGGACCCTGTTCTAAATAAAACTTTTTTTAAAAAAGCTGGGGATGTGGCTTTGTTATTAAGTGCCCCTGAGTTCAATCCCAGTACAGATAAATAAGTAATTTTAATAAATTTCTTTTCAATTAAATACAAAATGTCTCTATATCAATAATAAATTATGTTTAAGTGTACTACTTATTCTTAAACTATAATTTTTAAAATCAACTACATTTTCAGATTTTTATCTCAAGATATTTAGTATAGACTTAATTACATGTTAGTTTTTTTTTTAGTTGGTAACACAATTCTCCCTTGGTATCAAGTCTTGTAACTATCAGTGTTGTAGTTCCCATTATTAAAGGTTTTCCTTTTATTAATATATCTTCTAATTTAACAATAACCAAAAATATAACATATGAAAAAATATTAAGCATACTATAGATAGTAGATTAAAAAGCATATTTACAAAATTGTAAAAGTTATGTGGAAATAAGAACTAAAAACAGAATTTTGGCTGCTCTTTTTTATTGTCTCCATCTGATGTTATCCAGTATCAGTAGGTTGCTTCTCTTTGGAAATTTCCTTTATTTTGAATATTAATCCTTTTTTTATGTCCTTTTTTTTGGAATGGCTTTTTCACCATTAAAAATGAACTGTCTCTTATCAAAACTTGAATGTCATGTGTCTTATTTCCTGTAAGTTGTTAAGGGTCCAGAAACACAGCTGATATCAAATTAGGTGAAAAGCATAGTCATAGGCAGCAAGAGCTAGAAGGGCATCCAGTTCATTGAGCTAAGTATATAAATTCAGGGTCAGGGCAGCTGGTGTAGGTAGGAAGGTGTTACAGTGAAAAAAAATAATTGAGAACTTGATTTGTAGGTTAGATTTACTGAGGTATTATGGATTTTGAGGGCAAGTATAGAGGAAAATTTGTCAAAATTTTCTACATGAAGAAATTGACATACAAGGAATAGAACATGAGAAGGACCCACAACAACTTACAGTAAACAAGACAAATGACACTTAGGTTTTGAAAAGAGATAGTTTGTTTTTAATTCTGTAAAAACTAAGAAAGGGCATAATGAGCGGGGATTAATTTTCAAAGTGCCATAATGGGGTTGGTCCTGTATACCTTGAAATGAAGACAATACAAAAAGAGCAAGTAAAGTCAGAGTTGTGATGGATTCCACATGCTTCTTTCTGATAGAGCTGGTTCTGCTACCCATTGATAGAAACAGCTATTTTCTTGAAGTAAATTTTGTTCGACTTTACCCAAATTTCCTTTCCAAATGCATTCCCCAAAGGACGGTGCCACAGAATGAAGAAAATTGAAGTTAGGCTGAAATAGATGCCCTGATTTACAAGTCTCATTGTAGAATTATCAGGCTGTATTCCAAGCTAATTGTTTAGCTATTAGCTCTGTGATTGATTTTCCCAGACTTCATAAAAAATATTAACATAGTATAGAGAATATAATTCAAGACTTCTGACTCTCCAATGTAACCACTAAACCGTATTCTAAGAACATTTTTATGGCACTTCAGACATAATTTATAAAGCTTTAATAATCATGGTCTGGTATTTTGGGTTTCAAGCCAGGACTCATGTACATTAGAACAGTACCTACTTCATTGAACAAATAAAAACTGATTTTAGTTTTAAGCATGGTCTAATTCACTGGACTTAAATTATTTAAGCAGCACTTATAAAAAGCACTCAGTACTAAACTACAGCTGGAAAGTTTGTTTTCAGAAATAGAATGTGTCACTTTATTAGACATGGAAATCCGAGATTCACTGAGAAGAGTTGATACTGCCTTAACTTTCCTAGTTTGGATGCAAATCATTTATTCAACATGAGATAGCTGATTTGTTTTAGAAAATATATATTCAAATTTCTATAACCCCCAATGTTGAAATATGTAATATTATATTTGCTCTACTTGGTAATAATGCATTTATGTAGTTATAGTATGGTATGTTGAGTCTTATTTGCATTGGTACTTGTGGCAATGGGTAGAAATGTTAATCTGTTACAGGTGGCTTATCATCAACCTTGGAAAAATCTCTCAAATCCTTAAAGTTGTCATCCATACCTTCTGACAGCTCAAAGAATTCTCTATGGGAGGACACACTGGGCTACAATCTATTGAAAGCACAGACATGAGGCCATGGTTTTTGTTGGACTTTACGTAAGATTGAGATGATTTTATTTGTCTTAACGAATTCAAGTCAAGTTAAGGGCTTTGAAGCCATATTCTATTTGTCATTTCAGTCATTGATATCTCTTCAGAAGATAAAGCCTACTCAGGCCATAGGTGGAAAATGCTTTGGAGTTTTCCTGCCTCAATCAGGAAAGAGCTTTCCTTTCGAATATGAAACTGCCTGGAAAATTCAGTAAAAGTGTTAGTCAAATTTCTATGACCTCAGAGAGACTACTTTTAATTAGAACTAATACCACTTGTATATTGATTAGATCCCAGTGGTAGGCTGAATTGAACTTAAAACCTACTCATTAGTCACCATATATTAAGCGATCAGCTCAAACAGCTGTTATGTTAATTTAGATGTATTAAACTGCTTAAAATTAGTCAAAGACTGAATGAATAGGGAAAATAGACACCCATATACAGGATAACTTTTGGACTCTCAGAGACTGTTTTTCAGGTTGAATAAACTTCAATCCCAAATCCAAATAAATATGACACTATCATACAAATATCTGAAAGTATTTAACAGTTGAAAGTTACTTACTTAAAAATGATGAAAAAAGGCATTTAATTTTTTATCTTACTTAAAAAGAATCATACATTTTTTGTCCATTTAGAAAGGCTGTGACCTTCACATTTCATAAGAAGCCAGATGTTACTAAATTAATCATATTAATAAAAATTTATAAAAATGTTTGTATATAATACAGAGTTGGTAATAAATATTTGTTGGAGAAATAAATACAATTAAAAATGAAGGGAAATATTTTTCAAATATTAAAAAAATAAGCTATCATATAATTAGTAGATTCATAAGGGGACAATATTTTAATGTTTTTTTTTTAATTATCCAAATAACTTCTTTCTTTATACACCTAATTTATATCAGCCAGAAATTTGTCTAAAGACCAACTAGAAAAAAGCAGTGGTCCTAACACAATGTGTGCTTAGGAATAAAGCAGACCAGGGTTTAGGTTATGACTTTGCCATTTACAAACAGGGTGACCTGGACAGTTTCTTAACTGAGCTGGACATCACATGATATTACTTGGTATTTTGATTGATTTTAGGAGTGCATCTTAGCATTAAAATCTTGATCATTGTATTCATAAATACAGACTTACATGGTTGTAACAATTCTACTTAATCATATTAAAACCAAGAGGCAAATATAAGCAAGTACCATATTGACTCTAAACACTGGCCTCATTTTCTCTTGCAGATAGATCATTATATTAACATTTGAGAATAACTCTGAAAAATATGAAAGTAATCTGGAATAGAGCAAAGCAGTTAGCATCATCCAAATATCAATACTACATTATTAAATTGTGACAGTACTACTATTTCTGGAGCTATTATACTAAAATTTACAGAGTAAATAATATCACTAATAATAAATTTATCAAAAATTGTGTAGTTGCTATATGTCAGGCATAATTCTTACCATTTTACATTCATTAACGTGTCACATTCTTATAACAAGTGTATAAGTTAGATTAAAAATTTGATTTGCCATTTTAAAGGTGAACATAAATTTCAAGAGATTAAATAACTGAATCAGGGTTATGAAGCTCATTGAGTCTTAGGGCACAACTCAAACCAGTCTTCCATTATTGACAGTTATCATCAGTTCTTACAATATGTGACTAAACTTAACATCTCCAAGATAAATATTATTAGAATAATGTTACTGTGCCATTTAGTTAGTAAATGTGCAGATACTATTATTATTTGGGGGTGGAGGCAGTACAGATTAAACCCAGAGGTGCTTTCACTACTGAATGAGGTCCCTAGCCCTATTTGTTTATTTTTATTTTGAGACGGGGTCTGACTAAGTTGCCAAGGCTGTCCTCAAACTTGTAATTCTCCCGTCTCAAACTCCCCAGGGACTGGGCTCTAGTGTTCTTTTTAAAAATAATCTGTCACGACAGGCATTCACTTTATATTAAAATTAGTGTTAATGTAACTTTATTTGTGAAATACTGTAGTGTATGTATAAAAATTTAGTTTTACCAACACTGGAGTTACATTTGAATATCACTGTTTTACAGGTGACAAAACCAAGTCTCAGCTAAGAAACAGTCCAGGTCATCCTGTTTGTAAGTGGCAAAGTCATAACCTAAACCCAGGTGTGCATTATTCCCAAGCACACATACATGCTGTGTGTGTGTGTGTGTGTGTGTGTGTGTGTGTGTGTAGGTAAAAGCAAGTGATGAGGCTTAGAGTCCATTTGAGTGACTATACTCCACATCTATTTGACTGGAGTGGCATTTGCACTGCAAGGAGTGGTGCTGCAAGAATCAATTGGGGCTCTCTAAAGGGAAAGACAGGTACAGCTGATTCTAGGATACTTTTCTCTAAATGCTCATTTGTCAGCAAGTTGTCCCTCCTAGACTGGAAGTTCTTCCCGACTTTTCAAACTTTCTATTACAAACTTTGTTATGGACAATTCTTACCAGGACCCATATTGTCAGGGATATTGACTTGGAAGTGGAACCCATCTGACATGCTGCACCTCATCTCTGTGAGCCCTGGAGCTGGTGGTAAAAAAGCCCTTGTACCTTTTGCAGATGTGCTGAGTTCTGCCACTCCCAACAGCTTCCCAAGTCTGCTCTCTGCCCTTCATTTCCACTTGGTTTGGCTGAAGGAAGCAGCCCTACTTCATCACCACATGAGGCTTCTCCTAAGCAGTGTCAACTGAGAGCCACCTCTAACCAGCAAAACTTCCAGGGTAACATTCTAACCCCTCACCCCTGCCTGTCTTAGGCTCTCCCTCCTTGCAACTGGAAGGAGGCCCCCAGGAGTCCCTCTACCTCCAAACCAGGCACCCCCCAGTTGTATCCTCTCCCTTTCTGACACTGTGGGAAGTTTACAACAAATTTGGATCATTATGAAAATTATATATATAATATTACACATATCATATGTAATTATATATTTTATAGCTAAATTATACAAATATATTTAAATTATATTTAATATAGTTCCTTTTTAACCTCATGGATCAGTCATGATTATTATTTTCTGTTAATAAGTACTCTGAAAATTTATTATGAAAACTGCAATAGACTGATTCTGTAAATAAATTATAATTGATCAAATTAAATCATATCTATTGTATTAAGATAATTTTCTCTTTATCTGTGTGATATAAACACTACTGTTAGACATCAAAAGACATTGTCATTTGGAGGCTTTTAAAAACTTTAACATTTGTTTTTTGAATCAAGATCAAGTGTCAATTATGCAGCAAGGTGACTATAGTTAATACTGATATATTGTTTTCTTGAAGAACTTGAACGGACTGTGAGATACTCTCACCAGAAGAATGGAAAACAGGTGAAGCAATGCACATGTTAGCTTGATTTGAGCATTATACTGTGTATATATATTTCAAAACCATTTCAAAACATTTTATGCTAATAATTAAAAAGACATTTAGAAAGGCTGCACTGTTACTTTTTTCCTTGCAATGTCTGTTTTGCCACACCATCAGTAGGATGAGCTACTACTAAAGAAAAGAAGCTCTGATCAACTTCTGGTCTCAAAATTATGCCATAATTGTATGAGAAAATCTTTGAATAATCCTGAATTTGGCCATGTTTTACAAGTGTATAGGTCCCTATACATATTACCAGACTTCTATTGAGATATCTCTTCTACATTGATTTTAAGCACTATTAAACCAAACATCCGTAACTCAACTTATGTAGATTGACTTATTTTTAAATTTGGTTTTTGCTTTATAATTTCATACTTTGCAAATATTGTATTTTTAATTTATTTGTAGTTAAATACATCAATTATTTTCTGATTGGTTCTTCTCATTATTTTCCCTATTTTTAGAAAATTATTTGCTGCCTTAATAATAAAAATTCACTGATATTTTAAAAATTATTTTCTTATTTAAAAATCCATTTTCATTTTAATTTTCTGCTAAGTTTGAAATACATATTTGTTGTAATATTATATGCTAGGGTAATTTTTAAATTTTTTTTCTAATTTTTATTTGTAAAATATTTGAATAATTTCTGTTTTCATTGATTTTTTTATTATCCCTCAGTAACTTGATTTTGTAAATATAGTGACACAAAAACATGTAAAAATCTGTTTTTGCACACTAATCTGTTTTATTAATTTGATGCCATATCAATTTTTATATTCTTGAGACACACATTATTTAATTATATTTAGCAGACCTAACTGTACATTCTAGAAATCTTATTTTCAACTTTATTTGATAAAATTATCTTGTGTTTTTAATGAATCAATAAATATTTAAAATATATAGATTATCTTTATCCATTTCAACCTTCCTATCCAGGAATATGATGTGAATCAATTCTTCCCTTTTTAATTCTGTTTATTTCTCATTAAGTTTACAAGTTATTTTGAATAGTGAAAAATGTATTATTTTTGAAATGTTTCTGTGTTCTCTCTAACTTGATAAATAGTTCAATTGACTTGTCAGGTAGTTTATAGAACTGTCCCTTTCAGTTGCATAACTACAGGGATGGGACAATATTACATATATTTTAGGATCCTGTCTCTGGAATCCAAAATGTCTGAATTTGCAAATCCATCTTGTCATTTGTTACCTGTGTGCCTTGAGCTAAATATTTAAACTTTCTTTATCTCCTCATGTAACAAATAGAGTTATTAACAGAAACCTGTTACTAATTTTCTTAGGAAATATTATTAGGTTAATAATAGTCAAATGCTTATAATAATGTCAAACACTTGTAAACCCTCAATTTTAAAATCCTTAATCTTTTCAAAGGTTAGGATGTAAGATGTTAACTTTTATTAATAGCATTGTATCTTACTATTAAAAATAGAATTTCAATTGAATTGGAAAATCAGTATAATGAAGAAAAAGAGTGGTGAGATAACCGATTTGTTTGGAATCAGTTAAATCAATTAACCCTAGACTTTTGTCAGTTCTGTGAAAACCAACAAGAGCACTACTTGATACTGGGGAAAAGATTATGAGAACTAAAATAACATAATCTCTAATAACAACTGCTAATTTAGTAGTGCTAAAAGGTTTATTCATTAACATCATATTGATTTTTTCAGAACCATATATTTTCCAATGTTATATAAATGTAAATTTCATGATTTCCTACTGATACATAAATTTAGTAATTCAGTATAGCCAATATTTTAATACATATTCATATATTTTATTAAAATTTATATTTGGAGTAATAATAAAAAGTTAAAACAATGAGGTAAAATAGGCATTTGTTATATAATCACACATATATTTTAATTATTAAAGTATTAATTCCTGGAAAATGTTTCATTAAGGACATCTACTTATCCTTCAATTAAGGGATCTATAATTGAATTAAATATAAAAATTAATAATGGTGATCAAGTAAATATCAAGAGCAATTAGAAAACATTAAATTGGGGGAAATGAAAATCACATGTTATGAACCAAAATTGCTGTTAAATCTGCAACATCAGACTGCCTTAGGAGAGGGGATAGAGTAATTATCTGACTATGTTACATAAAAGCTTGAGTGATCACACACTCAAACATTGGTAAAGAGACTTTAGCCTGATCCAAACTGTAAGCAGGAAATGAAAATCCATAAGCCATTGTTCTTGAAAGATTGCACCACCATGAAGAGATGGAAAAAAACTCTTCCACCATTACAGGCAAAGGACCATACAATTCTGTTTCTCTTTGGCTCCTGGGAGAGTTGATAGGGCATTGGAGTGGCAACAGCTCTTCTGAGAAACAGTATGAGGATCAGAATCTTTGTGTCTGGTGAATCTTCAAGCCAAGAAAACAATCAAAAAAAAAAAAAAAAACAGTCCCAAGATGGTATTACTAGGGCAGCTTCTGGCTAAAGTAAACAGAAAAACTTTGAAGGATAAACTAGGGATAAATAAGTAAAGTCACAGCATTGCACATTTAACAAAACTGCAGAACAATATTGACAAAAATTATCAGAACAAAAGGAGAAATAATCTCCAGGTTTTCCACAAAGAACAATGATTTAAAAATATTTTGTCATTCATCCATAAAAAGCAAACTTGAATCCAGATGAAAGGATGCAATGCTAGAAGTAATGTTGTACAAATTCATTGGCAAGTCTGAATAAATTTGGACAATGAAAAACTGAAAAATAGTAATGATAAATATCAATATAGGTATTTATCAAATACAAATGTTAACATGGTAGAATTGGATCAATCAAAATTTGAAAATTCTATCTTTGTATTATTCAGGAGTCACACACACTTAGTGATTAAATTAATAAATTTGTAATGTTAAAGAGCCATGGAAATATAAACAATTTTAAAATATAGGAGTATAAGTTTAATTGCCAAAGCAATGCAGGAAATAATAGCAAAAGATAAATGAATAGCAAACAGAAAAAAAATAAAGAAAGAAAAGATATTGAATTCAAAGTTCAAATTAAGATACTAAAAACTATTGCTCTGTGTGAATATATACATGTGTAAAAATGCATGCTATTCATGAATATATATTTATAAAATCTATAGTGCACATTATTAACAGTATATACTTAGACATAAGTAATAGAGAAGAGAATTAACTTATTGGGAATATAAAGTCATGTACCTAAAAGCATATTTGAGAACATATGTTTATATATAGTAACCAGTGTGTATATATGTATGCATATATATTTGTATATATTAACCAGTGGGTATATATGTGTGTGTGTAATATATATTATATAAAATAACCTCACATATGTATGTGTGTGTACAAATTGATAAAAATAAATAAATAATTACTTGGACACTCTGTGATTCTGTAGAAAGATAAAAGTCTTACAAACGTGTGGTCCCCTACAAAGAAAGAATTGATATAACAACATTTCAACATTAACAATTGGGAATTTTAAACTTCACAATTAGGTTAGGGTATTTCAATAAATTATTTCTACAATGCATAGAGAGAAGTGACAAAAATAAACAATGACATAAAACATTTCAGAAATATAAATTACAAATTTCATTGAAATAATATATCTAGAATCTTGGTACAACAATTAAGAAAATCCTTCTTTGTTTTTAACCATATGATTTAGAAGAAAATTTCAAGTATCGATTCATATATTAGAAAGAAAGATTAGATAACAATCTATACAACTCAAAAAGTTGCATAGTATGTTCACTATGTAATAATTTGATAGTATGTAAGGAGAACAATAAGCACATTGATGAATCTTTAAGAAACTGAAATATGAGTAACAAGAAAACCGTTTTGTTTATAAGCTCAATTAAGTAGAACATATTTGTGGTATTATTGAGTTATTAATGTGAATAAAGTTATAAATTATATAAGAATATTAAAATTTAGAAGCATCAAGGAGCAATATTATACATTAATTATGTTATTAAAGTTGAAAAGTTATCAAAGTTGAAATTTTTAACGGAAGACAAGTTTTACAAAAGGTGGAATTATCTAAATGCACTCAACAAGAAAAAGAAAATCAATACAGACCTATGAGAATCTACATGCATAAATCATAAATGATTTTTTTAGGTAAATTCTACCAACATTTCCAGAAAGATATCATGTATATAAGTTGTTTCAGACAAGCCCCGGAAGAACTCATGCACTAATTTTACAATTTAACAATAACATTAGTAATGATATCAGACAAGAGGGATATAATAGGAAACTACAGATTAATTTCAAATATGAATACTAACATCATAAAAACCTAACAAACTATCCTAATGTAAAACCTTGCATTACCAACACACAGATACCCATGCCTATTTTATATAATAAGCATTTTACTGGAGGTTTCACAGAGGGCCTCAAGCTTAGAAAGATGAATAAAGGGAGGAAGAAAAATCATTTTCTTTTTTAAGCAACATACTGTCTGCATGGAAGATACCATGTGTGCTTGGTATAGGCTTATTACTTCAACTAGCATTTATGTTCAAGAAATTTACTGCTCATAAGAACAAAATACAAAAAGTAAAATTTCTCAAATACATTCAAATGGTAAGAGTAATACGGTTTCAGTTCTTGTGTAATAAAAACAAGATGATTTTGGTGTTAATAAATATGTGAGCTCAGATTTGTTTAAAGGTCTTACTTTTATCTCATCATCTATGACATTGTTACTCTTTTTACATGTAATGCTTTTTCCTTATATGCACTATTCTGCTTCTGGTCATGAAAAATAAAACTCAGATTTAATCAGTGTGTATTTTTGTAAGTAAATCATGAAAATTGGAAACAGATTCTGTATAAAATATATACTTGTAAACTTCCTAATGTCATAATTTTATACATTAAGAAAATGATAATCCCAACCTAGAATTTATTTGTTAATTTTGTAATCTTATACTATTTTCATCTCTAAAACCATTCTGAAAATATTGACATCACATGAGCTTTTTTATTGTGGTAAAAAATATAAAAAATGAAATTTATTATCTCAGCTATTTTTAAATAAATATGTTAATGTAGAGTTTGCACAGGTTGTGCACTGAAATCTCATCATTTCTTTTTTTGCAGCAGCAATTGCTAACCTACTATGCCACAGGTGAGTTTATGTTGCTAGTATAAATTGTAGATTGGATTACTGATGATTTTTAGATGTAGTCTGATCTGACAAGACAATCTAAGTTTCTCTCTTCTAAGTTAGATATATCAAAAATGTGTTGACTGATTTTAAATTTATTCATTTAACTATAACTCTTTGCTTATGTAAATTTAAAAAAATTGCTTCCTTTTGATTGGAGGACACCTTCCACTTCATTTTTCTCCGTTGAATTGATAAACTGAAATATATGTACAATTCATATGTTATTTAAAATATCTCATCTAAATATGTCAATGGACTCAGTAGGCACATATAAAGAAGTGCATCAGTTCAGAAATGGACCAATAAGAATGAAAACAAAATATATTACTTCATAAATCAGATTGTGATGAATTTAAGGGGTACAAAGTATATTGTATTCAGGTTACAGAAAATATTGCCTTCCAGATATAAATGTACTTTCTATTTACATTTTTTATCAGCCATCAGTGTCATATGTTGTTCACAGGTTAACAAAACAGCAGTGGTAGACTATGAAAAATAAGTCTTACAAGATTTATTTTCATTAAGTAATTTTTAAAAATCCTTCCAAAACATTTCTTTAGGGAGAGTTCTAAAAAGTACTTGGGCCAGGTACAGTGGTACGTGCTTGTAATCCCAGCAACTGGAGAGCCTGAGACAGGAGGATCACAAGTTCAAAGCCAGCCTCAGCAATTTAGTGAGGCTCTAAGAAACTTAGTGAGACCCTGTCTCTAAATAAAAAATAAACAAATAAAAAGGGATAGAGTTGTGTTTCCATGGTTAAAAATACCCCTGGGTTTAATACCTGGTACAAAAAAAAAGTACTTGGGTTTGTGGCTATAAATATAAGCAGATGATTTATGACAGTAAGGCAGAGAAAATTAATTGAAATCTAAATAAAAAAAACTTTAAAATAAAGTAAAAATTAAGTTCTGTATAGAATTCTGTTTGTTATAACATAGCTATACTGATTCATTAAATGACAAAATTATAATTTAATAATAACTAAAGAAGACCTGGAATACCAAGAGAAAAATTTTCATGGTTTTATACTCCTACTCTAAATTTAATATGTAACTAGTTTTTTATTTGAAATGGGTTTTGTTTATTTTTTTAGCTTAATTTTAACTGACATATAAAATCATGAAATTTTAGGTATTTATTTACTTATAAGTGATGATATACTTCTCAAGAAAAATTACCCACAACATTGACTCTTTATTTCCTCATGCGTTTAAAATTTCTTATTGATAAAATAAATGGCATGTCTAAGTTACTGTTTGTATGGTAATTTTTAATCTGCAGAGCAGATAAAATTAGGGTTGAATTGAATAAATTTCTGGAGAAAATGATAGGAATAGACTTTTCTACATCAAAAATGTTGGTGAATTATCTAATATTGTCCATTAAGTATCAACTGATTAATACATTGTCCCTATAATGACAGTTCTCCTGTCAACAGCACATTTACTGTCAGCATTGTTCAAATCAGGGAACAAATGGGAAGGCATAACTACTTTGATCTTCTCAGGATCAACAGACATTTGACAGGCTTTAAACCATTTTAGTGACAGCAGCTAGGTATTAATTAAATAGATTAAAAAGCAACAACAACAAAAGGATAGAATCTTCAATTTTGATACATCTTGGAATATTTCAGATGGATAATTGACTTTTATGGCATGCTATGTGTAATGTAGCAAGAACTGATATTTTATTGAATAAACTAGTATGTTAATTTTAAAAGAAAATAGAAAATAACTTGTAACATAGTTTAAAGTGAGGAAAAATGATATGATTGGCTGAATGAAAATAATAGGTCGAAATCCAAGCCCTTCTATCTTTTTATGTGATGTCAATAATTTTACTTTTTATCTTTTCCTTTATTGTTAGTTTCTCATCTATGGGACTTCAGCTCACTCTGTATCTCTTAGAAGATTGTCTCCTTTTAAAAATTAATTAATTGTGACTGCATTCCAGGTGCACAAATTAATTCTTGGAGGAAAAAGCCAAGGAAAAGATTTTATATGCTTAAAATGGGGCATAATTAGTTACAGTAATGCAATTTTTTAATGCAGCAATTGTAGGTACTATTGACTATTCATATTTGGAAGACTGATCATTAGTAAAAGTTTTGGCCCAGAGGTTAAAATGATACAGCTTGGTAGTGACTAACCAAGCTTGATTCACTGTGGAAGGCAACTGACTTGTTTTGACAATGTGGTAAATGCAAATTGGAAAATTTTTACAATCAAGTAATACAAAGGTATGGTTTTTTATGGTAATTATAACTTGCCTACAGCTCCAGTCTGTGATAATGTTGGTAATTCCATGATTATTGCCTTTATGGTTTTTTTAAAAATATGTCTTTCCTCTTAAACTTCTACCCAAATCAGTATATTTGAATACACACATATATCCAAGATATCATGCTCAGGTATAAAATATAGCCAAAAAATTACAAGGTTTTAAATATTCTGCTGAATAATCTTTCATATTTAATGCAATAAAAAATCACTTATTTTAACAGTTCAAAATATGAAGCAGAAAATGCAATGTACACATATCTTTTCCCATGTATTCTTATTTCAACATCAGTAAAAGAAGCATATTGTTATTACTGAGTACTTACTAATAATAATCAAAGTATCAGTGAAAGTCAAAAAATATATTGATCTCCATAAACACATTAGTAAATTGTTTTCCCACTATCAATAAAGAAATTTTAAAAAGAGATGTGAAAATGACATAGACCTAAATATAGTTATGCCATGTATAGATACTAGCATTTTATTGTGATGAGTTATTTTTACTGTTTGAAATATGATGAAATAAAGAGGTAATCTGATAAACTCTATGGATCATAAACTATGTAATAATTATGCAAGGGAAACAGCTATGGAAAATATACTATATGATTATTCTAAGAATATATCATACATTTTTATATTACAGGCTATAAAATACAGTAATTAATAATTTATGAGTCATATTATTTAGAAATCTATTTATTTACTGCTCTGAATCTTTATCACTGAATTTTATTATTTTGTTTAGGCTTTTTGAGGCTTCATTTTAATAAAATGTATCAGAAGAAATAATTATACATCAATCAATATTTTTATATTGTCTTTAAATATTGGGTTCTTAAACATGATTCACAAATGTTAGTCCTTGATGATTTAATGATCACTTTTTATTGTTCTGTTTTTTAAGTTATTGTGTATATCTCACATTTACAACATGATGTTATAAGACAGACACATATTGAGATTAAAATTGTCACTCTATGACCAAGTGTTGCTTTGATATTTTTTCTGCAAAGAATAATTATTATTTTTTAAAATTTACAACTACAGAGATCTATAGTCTTTCACGATATCCACAGAAATTAACAAATGGCTATAAAATTAAGGTTTTGTCTGTGTCAAGATTCTCAGGAAGATAATGAAGAGAAGAGTGTGAAGGATCTGTGAATCTGGACAGGAATTCATGATGGGCAAAGCAGAGTCCTGGAGATGTCTGAATGCATGATGTCCTGAAGTAGGAAAGTCAATACAGTAAATTTACTTCAGGAAACAATACTGTTTACTTCACTGGATTTCATTGACTGTTGTTTGTGTCTTATTTAGAAAAGTGAACTATGACAGCAAACAGACATTCTTTTCTCCTACCTTACTTTTTAGCATTTGGGATTACCCAGAATCTCACATCTCTGGAGGTTTTGCAAGAAAGAGCAAGGTTTTCATCAAACTTCTAATATAATGCAAGCTATATCAGTGCTCAGACACTTGCTTGTTCCTGATCATATCTCATATAAGCCCCTGCTATTGTAGCTGATACTCATGCAGCGATTTGTGCTTTAAGCTGCTGAGTAAAGGATGCAAGTTTGTGCTTTGGGAATGGGGGAAATAACCCTCCCATTCATCTAGGGTAGCAACAACCCCAGCCCTGAAGTGTGAAGGATTTGTGCCATAACAACTGTAATAGAGGAGACAGTATTTTTTTTTAATTACAAGAGAATTATGGAAACAACTGTTAGGAAATGAGTAACTTCTTAGAAGGAGAAAAACAGTTAATAAATGCTAAGACTATCAAATGTAACTATTAAAACTTCTATGACACACAAAATAAAATCAGCTACATTTAGTTTTAGAGAAATCTTGGCAAAGTCACCATGTGTTATCCATCTAACTCTTTTTATGCTAAAATTAAGTTACTCATGTTTTCCAGATTCAAGAAAACTCAGAAATGCCCCCTTGACTTTTTTTAAGAGTTAAACAGAGGAATGGGGTGTCTGAGCTCTAAAGAGAGAGGAGATGACAAACAATAGTGTGTGTGGCTGTTGAAAAGGGAGTTCCTGGAAACCAGCTTTTCAATTGTGAGTAGAATTTGCCTTATTAGAGCACAGGATGGAAATGAGAGCATACCACATACTATGATACAAAGTGACTTTCTTCTAATTTTCCCAAATCTTCTGTCTTCTTCCTCCAAGCCAAAGACTTCAAAACCACACCACAGAGATGATTATTTGCACATAACTTTGCATGTCTAAGTGGAACTTTTTTAATGCTAATCATCTCCTACCAGTGATATCAAAATTATGCAAAAATTTCAATAATGTAGATATACATATATATGTAGTTAATGCAAAAACAGGAGACAAAGAGTGGAGCTATCTTAAGATTGAAATTCTTCAACAAATAAAACCCTATATAAAGTTTAACAGCTTTACCCAAGACCCCAAATACAAGAAAACTTGGGATCCCAATTTTTAGGGACTAAGATTCTTTTAGCTGACATATATGTGGGTGGATTAGGGGAATAAATGGAAGGAATGATCATCAAGAAAATAAATTTACTACTAAACATTATATAATAATAATAATTATGCTTCAATCATTCTATGTTTTAGTTTGGTATTTGGGGGCCATTTCAATTTTGTTGTTATAGAAAGTAATCACTGTGTTGAGGTTGCTCTATAAATCAGGCTATCCTTCCATTTATTTAATATTAAAAAGTATATGAATTCACTCACTGAAATATTGAAGAACATTCAAATAAGTCATAAATGTTACTTACAGGATTAAAGTCTTTGATCGTTCTGAGCATATTTCCTAACATCACTTACATGGTGCCTATAAAATATTATTATATACAAGTGTGTGTGTGTGTGTGTGTATGTATGTGTGTGTATACACACATACATACACACACACACACACACACACACACACACACATATATATATTAGTCTCATCTCTTTTTAAAAATGGAACAGAGTCAAATAGATTTCTTGATTCACTGTTAATATATCACAAGTCATTTTTTAATCAGAAACATAACTGCAAATAATAAGAACAGACAATACAGACATCTGAGGCACTTGAGAAGTAGAAAGATCTCTAGATATACTGTAAATATATTTTTATCTGAGAAATAAAATTTTAAGAAAGTATCAGTTAAGCAATGTTTGTTAGATCAGTAGACCTCAAAGAATTTCGAGTTAGTAACTTTATACTTCAAAACCCTATTTCCAATGAGGAAAATATTTACTCTATGACCTTTGAATAATGTATGGTATGTATTGTCTTAAAACTTGATGAAGCAAGACTAATGAATAAAACAAATTCAATATTGGCCTTTTAACTTGGGTCACATTGCAACTGTTTTTTTTTTCTCCCCTGTACTTCCTAGGTTATAGGTTGTGATTTCAATGTTTAAAATATATGCTTTTAAAGCAATTTAAAGAAACATAACTAGAGAGAACAGTTCACCAGTTATCTCTTCCTACAGTTTCATGTGGTGATGAGTGAATCAATGTGTTATGGACCATACTGGTCACTAGGGACTGCAGGGCACATTATGAAAACATCCTGTGGTGTTTTAACCAGAGCAGTTTCCATTAGTGTCAATAAAAGTGAATCGCTGACATTTCAGAATATGATTTAAGAGTACACAGAGAGTATATTTTAAGGAAATGCACCAAGCCACAAGAAAAACAACTTTGTCAGCTTTTTGTTATAGTTTTAAATTAAAACATAGTACTATATCTATGCTAGTACATTTTTGTCCTAGGTTTTATTTTTTAGCTTAAAAATTCATTTGATAGAGATAATAAATAGTAAACAAGAAATAGTAAGTATAGGTAGATAAAAGTTTATACTAAGAACAATTCTGAGTCAAAGTTATTGTGTGGAGGTGTGTCTTACGTGGCTTCTATCTTTAGGTATCAAAATCAAAATTACAGAAATTGCACAAACCAAAAAATTCAGGTACCTCATCATAAGTGTTTTCTAATGCATTTCTTTACATTTTAAATGCTATAAGGGAGATTACAATGATTTAATTCAGTGTATAATGAACTATATGCTATTTTCAAGGTTTGGAAAAACATCAGATTTATGATAATATGAAATAAAATACAGTATTAATGAAATGGAATATACTGTAAATTTTTGGTTCATCATTCCACTGTCATGGCATCTATGTCTATGTGCCTTTAAGGCTTTATTTAGTACTCTTGTAGATACATCTGAGTCAGATTGCCCATTTTCATAAAGGCATTGGGGTCAGAACCCTAGCACTACAGAACTGTCACATGTTTGAACAGTTTATTAATTCCGATTTTTCTAATATAGAATACCTTAATAACAATACTTCCTACATATCAAATAAGTTATAGAAGTAATAAATTAGTACATGTTACGTGGTTAAAATAGTTACTATACTATTAGTGTTAAGTTAATGTTTTATTATTATTATTTTATTAATACTATAACACTATTTCTCCTTCCCTGCAGTAATTAAAATGTGTTTAATCGTTTTTTGAGACTAAGTTTAGTTTTTATAATAATCATGTAGAAATTAGCTAGGATTATAGGCACAGCACTGGACTTTAGTTTACATTTTTAACTAACACATAAAAACATAATAATTGTACATGTTCATGGGAAAATTGTGATTTTTGACACTTAAGCATTGTGCTCAAATTCTGTCTATAGCTCCATGATTACCTCACTAGAGAGAAGAGTTATTTAACAGTTTTTTTTTTTTTAACCTCAGTCATGTCTTTGAGTAAGAAATGTATATCACTTCTTTGTTAATTTTCTTGGACTTTCCATTTATCTTCCATATTTGCTTATTCCAATCACCATAATGAAATTATATTAGGGAGGCTGAATATTTTATGGAGTATATGTTACAAAATCAAAAATGTAATTATTGGGACCAATTTCAGGTAAAACCCATTTTCACCTCCTTTTCTCACTCCTTTGATTTTTCAGCTGGGTACCTTACCACTGCAATTGCCCCACACACATTTCTGTAACATGAATTTTAGATGCACGATTGCTCAGTTAATTTTTACTTAATGCTAACTTGGATAAGCTCCATCCCCTTATGAAACGTCTAATTTCTTAAAGGGAGTGAGTACCTTTTAGGAAAGAATACTGCAACATTATCACCAGAATACTAAATATTAATAAACCAGCAAGCATTCTTTTTAATCCCACCACTGGGAGAATGAAAGAAAATAGCCTTGTTTCCACAACCCAGTCAAGAAAATAATGGTGCAAAACATTTCACTCTTGGAAGAGACACCTTTCTCCCAAAAGTCTAGTTAGAAGCCACGTATCATTCAACCAAGGGTCCATTGAGCTGATTTCATGCTTCACAGAATTGGTACAATTGCATCTCTCCCAAGGTTCGTCACTTAGTCTTGTACCATATGATGTTACTTTGGTTTTCCAGGGTAGCCCATAAAAGTGATTGATTCCTATCTTTGGTCATTTTTGCCTTCCTTGCCATATGTAGGGCTGTGCAACGTGAGTTCTTTCCTTGGTGGCTAGTCTGATCTATTGCTTGTAGTAGGGCTCCAGAGACCTAGAAAACTAAATTGCTCCCGTAGCAGGCACCCTGCCATCACTCAGACTGTAACTACATAGACCTAACAAACAGCATGGCTCCCCAGGTGGCTTTCTTTTGCTTCTTTCTGTTGTTAAGAGTTTTTGCTGCTCCAAGGATCTGGGAGATTGTGCATAAAACTTTCCAGAGTCATCTTACTATTGCAAATCTGACTTATATGGAGTGTGTGTCCAGGGAAATGGTAATTAAAACTCAGTACAAATACTTCAGGAAATTGAGTGCATTTTATCACTGTCAATTAATATATGTTCAACTTCTATTAGTAGCCAATGTGTATTCAGTTGCAGACATTTAACAGAGCAACTTATATCCTTAGGTGACAAACATTCTAAGAAAATAAGGGGAAAACATATAAATATGAAACCTTTTAATTGAAATCATATATTTTAAATTGAAGAGCAGATTTGTTTGTGGTTTTAATAACCTCTGCTATTTAGAACAAACTCATGTGCACTCAATTCTCTATATTTGTGTTGTCCTTTTTATAAAGTGATTCTGCCCAGATGATAGCAAATATAATATCCTTTTCAATGATGATATTTAAAAATTATTTAAATACACTATTTGACAATTTTAGCAGACAAAATTTAGGCATTATAAGTAAAACTGCAGCAAATTTTTATTCACTCTAATTAATCAACTAAAGTGCTGCATAAGTATGCATAGAAGATATTTTGAGAATAAAACCCATGTATGTGTGAATTAGTTTTTGCAAGGGAATATAGCTATTTAGAATATAAGAGAATATACTAGAGTTTACATTAGTTAATTGCCTATAATGTAAAATGCAGTTATTTCCTCTTGTCTTGCCATAGTTATTTTTTTTCTGTTTGAATCCTATTTCTGCAACATTTTTCTCTGAAAATTGAGAAAACTATGTTATATGCATTTATGAATATGTCAAAACTCAACCCCACTGTTATAGGTATCTATAAGGGACTAAAAGTTTTAAAAGTTAAGAATATATATTTAGACATGAGAAGCATGTCAAATTTGCATTGTTCAGTTATAAGCCAGATCAATAAAATACATTTAACAGAATAGTTAGGACCTTTGTGAAGAAGAGAGTTATCACTAAAAATGGGGATAACTCAAGAAATTGTTAAATGATGGAAAAAAAAAGGTCACTAACCAACTGATTATTTTAGTCACCGAGTTTCTCAGTAAAGTTAATGGGTATGTTGGACAGAAGGCAGCACCTGACAGAAAACAGTGTTTGATAATCAGAAAATATTTTTAAACATTTAATATTCCTTAATTTTTGTCACCTTCAACAGTCAAAGAAGTTAGACCATAATATTCAGTGGCTATTTGATATCTGCCTCTGTGATACTGTAAAAATTACATTCTATTCCAAGTTTTCTAAGGAATCTCCATACTGCTTTCCAGATTGGTTAGTTTGCAGTCCCACCAGCAATGAATAGGTGTGCTTTTTCCCCCCCTCCTAGCCAACATTTATTGCTGTCTGTATTCTTGATAACTGCCATTCTGACTGTTGTGAAATGAAATCTTAGTGTAGTTTTGATTTGCATTTCTCTAACTGCTAGAGATGCTGAACATTTTTATGTATTTGTCGATTGATTGCATATCACCTTCTGAGAGGTGTCTGTTCAGTTTCTTGGTCCATTTATTGATTGGGTCATTTGTTTTTTGGTGTTAAGTTTTTTTAATTCTTTAGATGTTCTGGAGATTAGTGCATTGACATGTGTGTGGCAAAAAATTTCCTCTCAAAATTTCCTCTTTCTTCACCTCATTGTTTCTTCTGCTGATAAGAAGCTTTTTAGTTTGAGTCCATCCCACTTATTAATTCTTTGACTCAGCTATCCCACTTCTCCATCTATATACAAAGGACTTAAAATCAGCATACTTTACTCATGCAGCCACATCAATGTTCATAGCAGTTCAATTCACAACAGCTAAAGGATGTCCCTCAATAGATGAATGGATAAAGAAACTGTGACATACATACACACACGCACACACACACACACACAATGAAATATTACTCCGCATTAAAACATAATAAAATTATAACATTTGCAGGTAAATGAATGGAGTTGGAGAATATCATTCTAAGCCAAGTAAACCAATTCCAAAATACCAATGGCTGAATGTCCTTTCTGATATGTGGATGTTGATCTATGATGGGGAGTGGGGAGGCATGAGAAAAATGGAGGAACTGTGATTGGAAAAAAGGAAGGGAGGGTGGGGAGGGTTTATGGGGGCAGGAAAGATGATCAAATAAGATGGGCATCATTACCCTAGGTACATGAATAACTGCACATATGGTGTGACACTACATTGTGTACAACCACTGAAATGAACAGTGCTGCAATTGTGTGCAGTGAATCAAAATGCATTCAACTGTCATATATTCCTAATTAAAATTAATTAATTAAAAAATTACATTCTATATAAGCAGTCTTAGAGTTTAGACTGCTATGGTGAATATCAATCTATTTATTAAACAGATCATGACCATTTTCTTCTTTGTCTTAGTTGAAAGAATTCCTAATTTCCATCAATTGGTTAACAACAACAACAACAAAAAAAAAAAAACATTTCTTAATACTTTCTGCTGATTACTTCGGAGCTTTAATGTGGACATATTTTACTAAATATTGGATAAGCAACATAGCATTGTAACATTTTAGGTGATAATAAAAATAAACAACTTTCATCTGATTTAACAAATACATGTTATGAGGTAAATTTCTACATAAAGAAAAGAGTTTCATTTAGGTTTACACTTATTTAGAGATATAATTAACAATACAAGACAGTTTAAAATGATATAGAATCATTTCTTCTGTAAGTCTCAGGCATAATACTCAGAACTATTACATAAACTTATATATCTAATGGAGAAAGACATTCACCTCAACAGACCTTCCTTGCTCTTGGACTTCAGCTGGATGTTTTCTTGGAAATTAGTACTTTATTGGTTAATTATGCTCTCCACACTTATTCTGGCGGATGTGCACCAGACTATTGTTTCCTGATGAAAAGTCTGAACCATTCTTACTTTAATTGAAGCATTCTCCTTCAAATGAATTAGATGATAGAAGTTGTGACCTTTTGGTTTTGCCTGTAAACTTGCACTTACTCAAAAATGAAAGTTTTCATTCTATTATGAGCAAACGAGAAAATAAATTTTGAAACTAGTATTAGGGATCCTTTGGTCTCATAACAAGCTCTACTCCCTGAATATGTGGAGAACAAGTCGTGCCAGGTCTAATTGTTTTATCTCTTGAATGATCTTTGTCTTTCCAATATCTTAGTTAAATTTCAGAATGTCTTCATTTTAGTCAAGAAGATTTTCATTATTTCATATAAACACCTTTTTAAAAATATATCACTTTAAAATATTACTTCAAATCTGGTTTCTGCATGCATTATACTTATATTTTTAAAGCGAATATATTTAGGTAAAATAACAAGGCATTTCAAATTTATTTCCACATAAGCTTTCCTACATTAAGATTTTCACAGCAGAAGTTCCACGGCATATATTTTGCAGAGAAAACCAGCCTCCCAACCTCTAAGCATCTTTCTTCTCTTCCCACAGTTTTGCAGACCTAATCATGAGAAAAGAAAAGCTGAGTTGAAAAGTGAATAATTGAGCCTGCCGGATTGGCTAGTGTGAGAAACACACTCACCTGTCTGAACACAAAGTGTAAACACTTTCTGCCAGACACAAGGTAGAGCAGAAAGTGAGGCTTTACTGACAGTCTAGCAAGATCTGATGTCTGTGAGGAGCAGGCACATCCCAGGGGGTTACAATCAGCATTTCATCCCTTAGAGCACAAGATTTCTTCCTGAATTCCTCATTGCTGTGGGAATTATTCCTGAATGTTGTCTAAGTTTTACTGACTCTTATTTGGTTATTTAAGTAAAAACACCTTTAGTTGTTCCCACCTCACTTTATTCTTTCCTTTCTGTGATGTGGAGGCCTTTCTGGGATTGAGTGCATTTGGGCATTTATAAAGTTTATCCGTCTTGGTCAGGCCAGCCCCATCCCTGAACCTCCTGTTTGTCAAGGGGCTGTGAGTTTTTCTCACTCTGGTGGTACCTGCTTGCAACTTTCCATTATGCTTTCCCTTCGGTTTCCTTTCTTACCTCCCAATTTTACATTTAAGGCTAAATACTGTATTCTGAAAATGGACCACTGGATTTTTCATTTTCTCACAGCTAATGAGTAGAAGTAAAGGTGAAGCCATGGGGATGGAGGACATTCAAAGAGGAGAGATAATGTGTATGTTTCTTTCTTTTCTCTTAAATAATGTCTTCTTATGAGGTCAGTTAAATTCGGGTAAATGGAATGAGGCAAAAGTTTTAAGATATAATATTTAACAAATGTTAAGAAATGCTCTAGAGCTGAGCATGGACCTAAATAGTAGAGCACTTGCCTACTATACACAGAATTCTGGGTTCAATTCCCAGCATCAAAAAACAAACAATAAAACAAAACAAACAAACAAACAAACAAAAAACAGAAAATCTGTTTTTCTTAAAGTTCACTGTAGGCATTATTTTTCCAGTACTTTTGTGTCCCATGGAAGTATGCACTATAAATATCTGTAGAACAGTTGCTTCTCATGGAAAGAGCAGAGACATGCAATAGGGGGACATAGCTGACAAAGAACTGTCAATCCCATCTATTCTAGCAATCTTGTATAATTCAAACCACACAGTTTTGTAGTTCTATAATGAGAAGTAAAAAAAAAAAATGTTTACCATGTGGCTTCCCTGTGAAGTTGACTCCAACATGTAGATTAGTGTGCACAAGGACTATTCTGGAATGTTCTTCAGATGACTTGTAGAAGGAAAGGGGAGGTATCAGGAATGGGCAGGGGAAATTAAGTGACAATGAAGTCCACAGAAAGCCTGGATGGGATAACCCTTTAGAGCTCTCCGTTGTTGGAGTATGAAGACTAGATGCAAGCAACTCTGAGAGGAACTCTGATATGTGGCAGGATGGCTCCTTTCAGCTAGAGGAATCTCCAGATGGGAGTGACAACTGAGCCATCTGCTTTGGTGTTTCCATAAACTGGGAGATAATCCCTTCATTCTTGAAAGGGAAGCTAGAATGGAATGTACTTTGATATTGGCAAAAGCATTCCACGGTATTTTTTTTTTTTTGATCATCTGTTTCTTCTCACTTTTCCTCTTCCAACCCATCTTACATTCATCTGCCAACAACAACAAAAAATGTTCATTTGTTTATGAACCTACAGAATGTCCCCAACAGCATTTTCAACCAAGTTTTAGTAATTAAAGTTCATTCTCTCTTTTCTTCTGCTCTTTCCCTTATTAGAATAATTTTTTTTGTCTTCTTATCCCCTCCAAAAAGAATTGTGTATTATAAAAATAAAGGGTTATGCATACTTTCACACACAAAAAAAAAATGGTAAATATTGGAGGAGATAAGCAAGTTGAACTTGATTTAAATATTACACAAAATATAAATGAATCAAAAATACATTGCATTGGGGCTGGGGCTGTGGTTCAGTGGTAGAGCGCTTGCCTAGCAAGTGTGAGGCACTGGGTTCGATCCTCAGCACCACATGTAAATAAATAAATAAAGATCCATCAACCACTAAAAAAATGTAAAAAAAAAATACATTGCATGACAGTCATAAATATGTGTAATTTTTATGTCAGTATATCAGTTAAAAACTATAAAAATTTAAATAAATATCTTTGGACTATTCCTTGAAGGCAAATGTTAATTATAGATTATCAATCTCTGCTCATACCATTTTGATCACCTCATAACTATTTTCTTCCCCTGTCTTTCCACATCAGTTTGGGTTTCATTTCTTGCATGACATTCCCTGGCCTAATTTTCTTCCTTAAGTATTTTCCTTAACCTTAATGCCCATCTGATATTCTGTACCATATGATAAAAGTCTACAAATTTTGAAAAAAATTACATTGAATTTTTAGCTAGGTCACTAAAGACCAAGATTATGGAAGGTGGACTTTGTCTTTTTTTGTTTTATTTTCTGTCATAGTAGCTAAGAAATTGTTAGTTGCTATAAAGGATACACAAAAAAAAATTATGATACTTATCTCACTAAATTTTGTTCTTTATCTTTGAATGACTTTGATGTGGTTTAGTATAACAGCTCCTTCCTCTGAAGTCTCAAATCTTTCATCTATTACTCTCATAAACAACAGGCATTTATCTTCTATTTATTAGCATGAATGTTTTCTCTTAATATTTTATAATATTAATACTTTATAAGTATTGCTTATCTTTTTCTCCCCACCACTTTTTAATCTTGAGTATCAGTGTATTGCTTTTTCATGTAGAAAGAATTAAAAATATGTTGAAAATGATGCAATGTAAACACAGTTTAAAGGGGGACACAGGCCAGAAATGGGTGCATTTTCTAAAGAAAATAAAAGATGATTAATCATAAATTGCTTTTTGTTTAAATTAATTATGAAGGGCATTTCTTACTTTATTCTTATTTTGGAGGAAAAATAGACAGCTGCCATTATCATCAATATTGTATTATGTTTTATGAGCATATTCTGTTAAATATAGAATATCAGAATTGATGCCAATGATTCTCTTAAAATTGCTTCAAATAATTGCAAAGACAAAGACTATATGTCAACTTAACTGTATCACTTACTGTAGTTAGTAATTAATGCCATATGAGAAGTCAACATTTTTCGTGTGTATTGACTTTTCTTAATCGAAGCCACATTATATAAAGATTTTCCTGTCCATACATTAAAAAGTAACAATCCACTATTTTCTTTTTCTTTATGCTTAACAGTGAAATGTGACATCCAAAAGTCTATGAAAAATTCCTCCCTGCTTGGGGCTTTTCTCACAAGCTCTTTCAATATCTGCTCACACACTATTTTGCCACAAATTTGTAATTTTGTGCACTGCAAGTGTACTATAAAAATTAATATATCTGAGGACATAGAAGATAAAATGAAAGATTCTTGATTTAAAAAGTCACTTAGGTAAATGAAACATCAAGTTCAATGTTATGATTCACACAATTTCATCTCCAGAATAATTTCCATACTTTTCCTATTATAGGTGTAATAGTTAATCATTATATTAATATCAAAGTATGGAAAATACAATATATAATAGGAATATGAAATCCTAGTAAACTTTAAAAAAATTAAGAGTAGTCAAATTGACCCTAGACCTACTATTTTAACAGAAGCTCAAATACATTGTGAGGTCTTTCTTTTTTTCATTTTTCCAAGGATAGTGACACATGTTTTAATTAGATTTTA
Source organism: Urocitellus parryii (assembly GCF_045843805.1). Classification (NCBI taxonomy): domain Eukaryota; kingdom Metazoa; phylum Chordata; class Mammalia; order Rodentia; family Sciuridae; genus Urocitellus; species Urocitellus parryii. Next base: position 53,124,140 of record NC_135536.1, read on the forward strand.
TGTTGAATTTGTAACTTTGAAGTTCCTTTTTCCATGTAAAATGAAGCATTTATCATATTTATGAAATTATCATCTATCTATAATTGTGCAAACAGATATAAATAAATAAATTATTCTGCATATATGAGAAGTGGAAACAAAGAATCCTGTATAGCTTAGAGAGATGGCAAAATTGTGCCCATTTACAATTTTTACTTCTTTTTATAATTATGACTTATTTATGTATCGGTACTGGGAATTGAACCTAGGGCCTTGCACATGCTAGGCTAGAGTTCTTTCACTGAGTTACATCCACAGTTCTTTTTATTTTGTATTTTAAGACAAGATCTCCCTAAATTGCCTAGATTTGTTTCAAACATGAGATCCTTCTCTCTTAGCATCTGGAGTCCCTGGGATTAAAGGTGTGTTCCACCAAGCCTGGTATGTAACCATGCCCTTGGCCCATAATGTCCTTCCTATAGGGGCTTGGTCATTTGATAAGTTTTGGCCAATAAAATAAGGTGGAAATGGCACTGTGGTGGTGCTAAGGTCAAACCTCAAGAGGTCATGAGTGTTTCTACCTGCTGTTTTGTTCTCCATTCATTGCCATTAGGAATTCCCCGCATGGCTGTTGGAAGATGCAACATGAAGAGAGAGCAGGAATCCCATTTACCCAGTAGATATTCAGGTGCGTAAGTCACCTGCCTTGACCTGCATGACCATTAATTCAGGTTTCTAGACCAGGCAGTGAGGGGATGGAGAAAAGATAAACATGCACAAATACAAAAAAAGCTGCATCTTGGTGGTTGACTACTCCTTGATAGAGAGAGAGTGACGCATAACAAGCTCAGCAAGTTTATCATATAGGTATAAACATCAGAAGGATTTGTTGTGAGAAGTTTCTTCAAAGTAAGCAGAACCAAGGTCCTGAGTATGAGCAGCTTGGTTATGATTATCACCTTGTGCCCATAACTTCCTACCTCCAAGCTGCTGGCATCAGAACCTCAAGGTCAAGAACTGAATAGCTCTGTGGTTATTACAGAATCCCCTATTGAAGAGGCCATCACCATAGCAACTGGGCAGTCTCAAGTTGATGCCTTTGCACCAAGAGTTCCCAAGACAGGCATTGCCTCTGTCACAGGGCAGTTCAAGATCTATAATTCTCATTACTCCCAAAAGTCACCTCTACCAGAACCAACAGAACATTCCATTTATGGCTACCATTAATTGTCAATCCATAGACTTATAAGCTAGATAATGCTTAGGTACATATCAAAGAGATTTTTGAAAATAATATAAAATATTGTGATAATACATGCACCTTCAGTTCTGTAGAAGAAGTTTGGATCATCCATTCCTATCCCTAAGGGGACATAATTTAACTTCCAGTGTAAATGTATTACTATCGATTGTTTATATTGGAACTTTAGCTTGTATGTTTCTCTAGCACTTCTCATATTTAATATGTCTTTTGAGCATGTTTTCTCAGATAAAAAGTCATGAAAATGAAATAGGATAAAATGAAAAAGAAGCTATGAAAAATCAATGAATTTTGTTAAATTAAACATGCTGGGGATGAGTTCAGTGGTAGAGTGCTTGTCTAACATGCATGAGGCACCAGTTTCGATCCCCAGCACCATATAAAAAACTAAATAAACAAAATAAAGGTGTGTGTCCATCTACAACTAAAAAACAATTAAATTAAATTAAAAAATTTAAAAAATGCAGAATTTATTATTCCTAAAAATACATTAAATATTAATATTTTAATAAAGCAACATCAGTAAACTATGCTTTCGCTATTCTGATTTCAATTTTTAGACATAGGTCACAAGACCCATTTCTAATATAACACTAGTGCATATTTTTTATTGATAGTGTATGCCTGTGTGTATGTGTGTGTGTGTGTGTATGTGTGTGTGTCTATTTGTATGTGTATAAAGAGAGAAGTAATATTTTATGTTTTAAGACTTTTGTTTAAAATTAAATAAGATTCTTTAATAAATATTTGTTATTTCTTTGGCATATCTGAGTTCTTAAAACCTTTGGATAATGAGCATGATTAAAGTTAAGGGTGAGAGAAGAATGTGCTGGTAATTGTGTAAAGTGGCAACACATTATCAGTTTAGATTTGTTCTCAGATCAATTTTAATAAAAGTCTATATGATCATGAGACTCTAGAAATTAGTCCTGCAGAAGCTATTTGTATATGAGAGCCCCATAGAAAGTCTTTATGTGCCTTAGGACACCAGGTTAAATAGTTCTTGAGGAAAATGTCATTCATTCATTCATTCATTCATTCTAATTAGTTATACATGACAGTAGAATGAATTTTGACACATCATACATAAATAGAGTATAACTTCTCATTCTTCTGGTTGTACATGATATAGAGTTACACCAGTGGTGTAATCATATAGGCACATAGGATAATAATGTCCCACTCATTCTACTATCCTTCCTACCCTCACCCTCCCCTCCCTTCACTCCCCTCTGTCTAACCCAAAGTACCTCTATTCTTTCCTAGTTGCCCACTCCTCCCTTATTTTGAATTAGCATTCCCATATCAGAGAAATCGTTTGGCCTTTGGTCTTTGGGATTGGCTTATTTTGCTTAGCATAATATTCTGTAGCTGTATCCATTTACTGACAAATGCCATAATTTTCATTCTTCTTTATGTCTGAGTAATGTTTCATTGTGTATATATGCCACATTTCCTTTATCCATTCATCTGTTGAAGGGCACCTAGGTTGGTTCCACAGTTTAACTATGGTGAATTGAGCTTCTGTAAACATTGATGTGACTGCATCTGTCTAGTATGCTGATTTTAAGTTCTTTGGGTATAATCTATGGAGTGGGACAACTGGGTGAAATGGTGGTTCCATTTCAAGTTTTCTGAGGACTCTCCAGACTGCTTTCCATAGTGGATGGACGAATTTACAGTTCTCTCCCACTTCAGGAGGAAAATATTTGAGAAAAAACAGGATAGTATCACCAAAATTCCTTAAAAAGCATATTATTTCATTAAAATCGCATGATTGATTGAAACTGCACTCTATAGGGACAAGACTGTAGATGATTAGATGCTAAGATAAGCAATTCCAGCAATTTAGTATTAAGGAAAAAGAAAACAAAAGTATTTAAAGGTATAATATAACACATCATAAAATCATACATTTTTACATACCAAAAACCTGTTAATGAACATTTAAATGTTTAATATTTCTGAACAAAATCAGATTGAAGCTGCTATGTGCTATTTACTTTAAACTTCATAGTATATCCATAGTAGCTGACAGCTCCTTCCAGGCAAAAAAAAAAAAAAACTTTTTAAATTCAAATCAGTCAGATTCAGGGCAAAGGCAGTATGCCTAGTTATAAAAACCACATGTTCAGGAGCAGTTTGCCTGTGTCTGAATCTTAGCTCTTCTGTTAAGTAGTATCTCAGGCAATTTGTTTAATTTACCCCTACCTCAGTTTCCTCATCTGTGAAATAAAAGGCTTAGGTGTACCTATTCCACTGTTATTGTTGATTAATATAAACCATATAAAACACTATCAGATATGTCCTTAACACTTTCCAAATGCTAGTTATCTTTATATAAGCAGTCTTTTCTATAGTCACTAATATGTTTTACCTAAAAAAAAAAATAGAAAAGTTTGCATTTCTCTTCTCTACTTATTATAGAAGGTGGCTGATTTTCAAATCTCAGGTGCCTTTATCCATTCACAAAGTGTAAACAATGACAGTTGAGCACATGCTGCTGGAAAACTTATGTGGATTTTAGCAGATCTGCTGAAGAGATTTAGAATACTCTTAAAGGTTCCAAAAATTGATTGACAGTTTTCTTTTTATATCTTTCTAATAAAGACCAAGTTTGTAATATATTCCATGTGCTATATTAAGACAGCTGTTAGCATAAAATAGTAAAGAGGAGAAAATCTAGTCTGAATATTCTCTAGACTTAAAAAGCTAGTCATTGCTATCTTTACCATCATCATCACCAATACCAACAACAAAAATATATATACACAATGATCATTGCACTGTTTTGAGGTGGCCATGAAAGCTGTGGAAATGTTTTGAATAGTTTATTTCTCAAAGAAAATTCTAAGTAAACTTAATTCAACATCATTTTACAATGAACCAGAATATTTTATTAAAAGCTTTTAGATATTAATATGAAGAACAAAAGAATTACAACTTTAATAGTTAATATTCTTTGAGGTTAAAACTTTAACATGCAAATGAAAATAATTGTTTAGTGTGATGAATATATACACATGAATCTGTTATTTTAGAAGGTACAGGTAGGTGTAGAGCATACTTATTTGCTATTTTATAAGATCTGAAGATTATTTTTTGTCATTTCTATTTATTATAGAAATTTTATTAAATTACCCTCTATCGAGTAGATTTTAGTATGTGCCATTTTCAGATCAGTAATATAATTATACGTTTTTTCTTTAGAAAATATGATCAAATTTATAAGTATATTTTCTATGAGCACATTTTTCAATGTGATTTATAAAAGAAAAACACCAAAATGTGAAGAGCACTTAGTAAAATTATATCATTAGATCACGCTTAACTGGTCTCCTTTAAACTACAATGTAAAGAGGACTGTGTAAAAGTCATAGTTAATACTGATTCACTATTTTCATAGCCTTTATGCTTGGACTGTTTTGGAACTACATCATTTAAAAATTAATTCTAATCCTAAATGTCATTTTCCCTCCAGCAGCACTATTATCAGTGTGTTTTGATGATACTCTCAGAATGTCAATGGACTACATCACAGCATATCTACAAAAGTCCTGTAGGGGAAAAAAAACACAAAATACATTTTTTTGTATCTGGTTGACCTGGTATTAGTTTCTCTGCCACCTGTTATTCAAGATGAAAAGGATTATTGAATTTACTCATTCAATTACTCATTAAGCATATTTTTATTGACTTCTTTCTATATAGCCTACACTGAGTTAGGCTGAATAGTCTTTGTTTTCATGGAGCTTATGGTACAGAGGTTGGCAAGGATAAAACATGATCAGGTGCAATATGGTGTTTTACATGCCTTATTTATTTAAAAATGAAGTTCTATCTCTTATCCTTCAAAACTATTGCATTGCATTTAGTCTTGATTACCATCAATATCAATATTCCTTCTCCAGTAACTTCCTGAGCAGTTGTGTACCTCAGGAAGCATGAGTCACAGAACTCAGACTAATGATAAACTTTAGACAATTTCATAATTTTCTCTAAATCTGTCTCCCTTATATCTAACACTGAAATGCAAATCAGATACATATCTCTTCTTTTTCTTGGTCAGAAAAACATTTTCCTGAGGAGTTTCAAATCTCCAATTGAACATTTCACAAGTAGCTGAAATCATGTAGCATCTCTAATTAACTTCTAAAATTCCATATCATGCAGAGAATAACTTGCCCATGGTGATAGTCAAAATAGTGTCAAGTTCATGAGCTGGAGCATAGAAATGTAACTTTTAAGTTAAATTTCACATCAGGGAGTACTTTGGAATTGTGGTGCTATGGGAAATATAAAATTATATAGAGAGATATTTCTTTATGTTACTAGGAAGGAGATGTTTTCCAACTCTATCCATGAGCCAGAACATGTACTCTGTATGTAGTATAGCAAGAGAATACAGATTCTTGCCTGAGATAGGAAGATTAATCAATAAGCCATTAATATTTTGTCTGTAATATTAGATTGTATTAAACTTCCTAAATGTTGTTATCTTTACCTGTCTCTGGTGCATTTGGAAAAATCAATTACAATACTTTTACTTTGATAAAATATAAAATAACATTTTATTCTCTTTTAGATGATATTCTATGCTAAATGATAATGTATGTTAAGGAGATGATACTTAGGAAATAGTTTTTACTCCAATTAGAGACTTTCCATATATTTCTTCTTTACTGCAAATTTTTCATATATCCTTTTCCTGTTAATATTTTCTATCTTCATTTTGCTCATGGTACCTATTAGCTGCTGTGAGTTCTCACCATTTGATAGTCTTAAAATGTTCAATATTTTTATGCATGTACATGCTTCATGTGTTTTGGTAAGGTACACTTCCTATTCCCCGAATCAAGGAGAACTCATATTTTCTTTTAAAAAAATTCTTTACAATATATCTGTGCTCTGACATTAAATTTTACAGAACATATTTCATATTCTCTGCCCAAAAATAACTTGTTCCATTACCTATTTAAATACTAAATCTTTTCTCTTAAGAACCTTTTTGAGTCCTCTGTGTTTCACCTGTCTTACATATATGTTTATAAAGGTGTTTCTTTGTTTTCTTCTTTCTCTCCAACACTGCATTGGTATTTAATTTCATGGTTTTTTTATGTTTTCATTTTCTAAGACCTTTATTTGTTCTGGGTCAAATGTACTCAATTTATATTTTTGTTATGAATATCATAAATAGTTTTAGGCCTTTGAATTTCAATGAAAATATTAGCTTAACTAGTCAAAGTCAAGGTAACAATAAATTTGTTAGGATATTCACTGGAATTGTAGTGATTTTATATAAATTTTGGTAGAATTTCACAAAGGTGTAAAATCATCAGCACAATACACATGAAAATATAACTTTCTTCACTTTCTTATTAACTTTCAATTAAAAAATTTAGATTTTTTTATTTCTTTCACAAGTTTGTTCTTAGAAAGCTATCTAATTATATATACATATATATATATATATATATAAAGAGAGAGATAATTTTTTAATATTTATTTTTTAATTTTTCGGTGGACACAACATCTTTATTTTATTTTTATGTGGTGCTGAGGATCGAACCCAGTGCCCTGCGCATGCCAGGCGAGCCCACTACTGCTTGAGCCACATCCCCAGTCCCCTAATTATATTTTAGATTATAATTTATAATACTATTTTAAATTCTAAGATTGCATTTTCTATTGCTAGCATAAATATAGGACAAATTTGATTTTTGAAACACTGGTCATGTTTATTTATTGTAATAATTCTCTGTAGATTATTTCAGATGTTAAAAATGTACAATGGTAAAATCTGCAAATAATTACAATTTTGTTTTTCAATTCTAATATTTATTTTTTATTTACTGTAAAAATGTGCTTGCTAGAATTTCTGGTACAGTATTGAAAAGAGTGGCAATATTGTAATTTAGAAGATTAATCTTTTAATTTTTAATCTATTTTATTTTTTTAATTTTTAATTTTTATTTTCATTGTACAAATTTATGGAGTACAATATGATTACTTCATACACATACAGTGTGTAATGATGAAATCAAGATAGTTACATTCTTATCTACTTAAGCATTTTCTGTAGTTTGATTCTCATAATAATTGCACATATTTATGATATGCCATGTGATATTTTAGTACTGCCATACAATATGTGCTGCTCAAGTTGGGATATTTAATGTTTCCATCTCATTATCGTCTCGTTTCCATCTCATTGGATCCTTTAAACTCATAAACTGCATAACAGCTTATTGTGAATTGCAGTCTCCTACCAACAGTTTCATAGAATAACAGAATTTACTACTTCTGATTAATTGCATAATTGTTAATTTGAATTGTCAACTTAATTGTATTAAGATATATTGAGGATTAAGAATCTTTGCAGGATTATGCTAAGTGAAGCTAGCCAATCCCTAAAAAACAAATGCCAAATGTCTTCTTTGATATAAGGAGAGCAACTAAGAACAGAGCAGAGAGGAAGAGCATGAGAAAAAGATTAACATTAAACAGGGATGAGAGGTGGGAGGGAAAGGGAGAGAGAAGGGAAATTGCATGGAAATGGAAGGAGACCCTCATTGTTATACAAAATTACATATAAGAGGATGTGAGGGGAAAGGAAAAAGAAAAAGAAAGGAAAAAAAACAAGGGAGAGAAATGAATTACAGTAGATGGGGTAGAGAGAGAAGATGGGATGGGAGGGGAAGGGAGGGGGGATAGTAGAGGATAGGAAAGGCAGCAGAATACAACAGTCACTAGTATGGCAATATGTAAAAACGTGGATGTGTAACCGATGTGATACTGCAATCTGTATACGAGGTAAAAATGGGAGTTCATAACCCACTTGAATCAAATGTAGGAAATATGATATGTCAAGAGCTTTGTAATGTTTTGAACAACCAATAAAAAAATAAATAAAATTTTAAAAAAGAGAATCTTTTCGGCGTGGCAATGAGCAAGTGTCTAGGAATGACTGACATGTAAAATAGGGAACTGAAGTAAAGACCCTCCCTAAGTGTGGGCAGCACCATCCAACAAGCTGGAGGCTTGGATGGAATAAAAGTTGGAAGAACAAAGAAGCAGCTACAAATGCAAAATCCATTCTTCTTGAATGGGTTCTTGATTACTGCTGCCATCGCCTGAGGATATCAGACTTTCACTCCTCCAAAACAGACTACAGTGATTCTCCAGGGTCTTTCCAAAGGCCTTTGGTTTGAACTAGGGTAGCATCATTGATCTCTCTTGTTCTGAGGTGTCAGCCTCTCAGATTGTGCAGCTACTAGTTTCTCCAGCTCACCAGTCTAAAGATGGCCATTGTGGACTATTCAGCTTCTGGTTTTGTAAGCCAATCTAATAAATCCCCCTTTTTATAATAATATTTCCAGTTGATTCTGTTCCTCTAGAGAACCCTGACTAATACAAATGGTGTTTTGGTTACTTTTCTCCAACCTCCCACTTTCCTCCAGTCTTCCAGTCTACCCAGCCTTTGGTAATCATTATTATATATTTTAATTAATCTTATTTTAGGAATTTATATTGCTGTCTCTGATTTATTTTGTTTAACAAAATGTCTTCTAGTACCATCCATTTTGCTAAGAATAATAGGATATTACTGTATAGGTGAATTATATATAATATGTAATATGTGTGTGTATTACTTTTCTTTCTTTTTTTAGGTCATTTTTAAAAATGTATTTATATTCTAATTTGTAATACATGATAGCAGAATACATTACAATTCATATTACACATATAGGAGCACAATTTTTCATTTCTCGGGTTATGTACAAAGTATATTCACACCATTTGTGTCTTCATACATGTACTTAGGGTAATGATATCAATCTCATTCAACCATCTTTTCTATGCCCATGCCCCCTCCCTTTCCCTCCCACTTCTTTGCCCTATGTAGATTCAATGTAATTCTCCCATGAACCCTTTCCCAACCCCACTATGAATGAGCCTCCTTATATCAGAGAAAACATTTGGCTTTTTGTGATTGGCTAACTTCACTTAGCATTATATTCTTTAGCTCCATCCATTTACCTGCAAATGCCATGATTTTATTATCTTTATTGCTGAATAATATTCCATTGTCTCTTGCCTGATTGCTGTTTATAATTTCCAGTACTATGTTGAATGAAGCAGGTGAGGGTGAGCATTCTTGTCTTGTTCTAAAGAAAGTATTTGGCTGTTTCCCATTCACTATGTGTTTTATGTTAATTGAGTTGCATGTACCAAACCATCCTTACATTCCTTGGATAAATCCCACTTAATTATGGTGAATGATCTAGTTGACATGATGTTGGACATGGTTTTCATTCAGAGTTTTTACAAATATCTTCATTAGAGATATTGGTCTATAAACTTTCTTCCTTTCTCTCTCTCTCTCTCTCTCTCTCTGTCTCTCTCTCTCTCTCTTTCCCTCTCCCTCTCTCCCTCCCTTAAGTGCTGTTGTTTTTCTGTCCTTGTCTACTTTGATAGATTAGTAGTGCAGGCCTTGTAGAATAAATTTAGAACAATTTCTTTCTCTTCAATTTGCAATAACTAAAAAAGATTTTTTTGTATTACTTCTTATTTTCTTTGGAAGAACTCAGCAGTGATTCTGTCTAGTCCAAGAATTGAGCTTGATAGGAGACATTTTACTTTTATTTAATTTCTAATCATTATAGGTATTTTCAGGTTTTTCTATTTCATCAGATTTTATCTTGTTAAGGTATATATGTTGAGAAATTTATCCTTGTAAATTTTCAAGTTTTTGGAGTATACTTGTTTCAAATAATTTCTGCAAATACTTTGTTTCTGAGGCATCACTTGTAAGGTTTCTTTTTTTAACCTTTGATTTTGAGTATTCTCTTTCTTATTCTCAATACAGTTAAGTATTTGAAAATCGTTTACTTTTTCAAAGAATGAGTTTTTTGCTTCATTGATCTTCGGTATTGTTTTAGTCTCTATTGTACTATTTTCTGTGATATTTTTGATTCTTTCCTGCTACTAATTTTGAATTTGGTTAGTTCTTGTTTTTCTCACACCTTGAGGTGATATACTGAGATCATACTACTTTTTTAATGTAGACATTAATTGCTGTAAAGTTTGTTCTTAGCACTAATTTTTCTGTAACCCATAGATTTTAGTATCCATTTTTATTATTGTCCCAAGAAATTACTTTACATTTTCAAGATTATTTTACATTCTTGATTTATTCTTTGATCTATTGGTTGTGCAAGAGTTGTTTAATTTTTACATATTGGCATAGTGTCCAATACTTTTCTTGTTATTGACTTCTAATTTTATTTCATTGTGGTTAGAAAATATAATTGATAGGATTTTAATTCCTTTTAAAATTTCTTTAGATTTCTTTTGTGGCTTATCATATGATCTTTCCTGGATAATGTGGCATGTGCTGTTCAGGTGAAAGTACAGTCAGTTGTTTTGGGATGGAATGTACTTGTTATGGTATGTATAAAAAGTATGACCCAAAAGCTCATGTGTGATACACTGTTAAAATTTTCAGATATGAAATTATTAATTTATGAGAGATATAATCTTAGCAGTAGATTAACCCACTGATATAGATTAATTGGGAGATATAGGTCACTGAGGACCTTTGGGGTTTATATTTTGTCTTTGATGAGCAGAGCTGTCTCTTTATGCTTTCTGATTGCCCTGTCATGAGTTGCTTCTATCTGGATTGCCTTTCTGCAAGATGTTCTGCCTGGAGTTGGGCTCACAGCAATAGTCAGCTAATCATGGACTGAACCTCTGAAACCATGAGCCAAAATAAACTTTTCTTCCTCTACGTTGTTACTGTTCAGGTATGTTGATCAGAGCAATGCAAAACTGATGAAGATAGTACTGCAGATATCTGTTAGATTAGTTCAGTCTAGAGTGGAATTTACTTTAGTATTTGTTGATATATTGTCTGAATAATCTGACCATTTCAAAATAGGGTGCGAAAATACTCTGCTTTAATTTTATTGGAAACCTCTATCTTCTGGGTCTATTTATTTAACTTTATATATTTGGGTTTTCTGATATTGAATGCATATATGTTTATAATTACTCTTACCTCTTGTTGAAACTACTCTTTTACCATCATAGAATGTCCTTTCTTGTCTCTTGTCTCTTTTCTTGATTCAAAGTCTTTTTTTTTTTTTTTAAATCTGACATAAGCATGGCTTTTCCTGCTTTCTTTTGGCTTCCTTTTTCATGGAATATCTTGTTGCATTCCATCACTTTGGTCTGTGTGTCCTTAGAAGTGGATTTTTTGTAGGTAATACAAAATCGGACTTTTTTTTTTAAATTCATTCGGTTGCTCCAAATCTTTTTTTTTTAACAATGTTTTACATTTAAGGAAATTATTGATATGCAAAGTCTTACTATAGTCATTTATAATTTGTTTTCTTGTTATAATATAGCACCTTTCTTTCTTCCTCGTTTCTGTTAAGGTTAAATAATTTATGCTAGAAGTGTATTTTGATATTTTGCTTATTATTTTTGGTTTGTCTATCATATAGTTTGCTATATTTGGGGAATGGATAACAGAGACATCACTTGTCCACTGAGGCTGAAGCTAAGCTGGGTAGCACCATAGTAGTACAGCCACAGGGACTCGTGCAATCTTGGAGTGAGAGGATGCCCAAGCTCACTCCAAGGCTGGTAATGATGTCAGCTGATTTTGGAGTCTGTCCCATCAGGGCATAGTGCTATTTCTAGAGCCAGGGCTGGTCCAGAGTATACCTCTGCAAGCTTTTTTCTGGGCATGGAGGTCGTTGGGTTCTCTTCGATGCTAGTTCTTAATATGTCAAGACTGGCACTGAGCACACCAGGATAAAGTCCTATGAAAGGTTTGATCCTTACTCTCTGGTGGATGGAATCTTTCTTCCGCCTCTGCCTGTGGAGATTGAAAGAGAGAGAGTAGAGTCAATCCCTTAGCTGCTTGACTAGTACAATTTCAGTTGCTCAGCTTATGGATACTGATGGGGGCAGAAGTCATGGGGCTCTTTCTGGCACTGGGCTTCATCCTGGTTGTGTGGGTACTGAATTTAAAGTCTAAAGCCTGAGTTTAATTTTTTTCTCCTTTCCCAAAGTGGGAGGTGTCACTATTTATGCTGCTTAGAGTTTGAGGTGTGTTGACATGAGAAAATTTCTTTTCTGCCTTCCTTGATATATCTTTTCAAAATGGCGTGGCTTAATTATAATTTTCTTGGTGAATAGGTTAAAAAATTACAACTTTTATATTTCTTTATAAATCTTTGCTAAACTTCACTTTATTTTTATCTCTGTTGATTTTTAAAAATATTAAAAGGAAAATGACAACTGAAAATATGTGTCTGTCTACCTATCTACATACACAATAAACATATACACACATATACAAGTACAGGCAGATGCCATTGACAACTCCACTTGAACCATTCATAAACTCTAGATTAAAAAAAATATTATTCTTAGCAATAATGAGATCCTCCATAACTCTACACATTAATTTTTATATTACAGTATTTTATTACTATGCTTACCTACCACCCTGTTTAAAGGATAAGTATTAGATGAAGTGTTCTATTCAACAAAGATAATACATGTTGCTTATATTTGTAATCCTCATTGTTTTCACTCCACACTCCCTCTTCAGGTCTTTGAGCTATGATTTCCATAGAAAAGGAGAATATAAGAACCTGAACTTAGCAAAAGTCAGACAGTTTGCTTGGCTTCTATAAAAGCCTGCTTTACTAATGATTTTTCATTTTGTAGGGAAAAAAAATATATTTTTACTTGTTTAGTCATATCCTGAATTCAAATTAATTAAAACAAAGAATATTTGGCATAGGATTAATTGGCCACATAGTCCTAACCTGTGATCTCAAAGTTCGATAATATTCTGATTCAAATATGATTCAGACAGAAAGCAGTTCACAAAGATTTTTTTGATTTCTTGTGCTTAACAAACTTTACAACAATTTCTCCCACTTATTTATTTTCATTTCAATTGCATAAAAACAATTAATGGCAAATAGAATTCTTTAAAAATAAGGAAATGTCAGAAATATTACATCCCTAAGACAAGTGAAACAAACACTGATGAAATTGTTTCCTTTCCCATGCTTCATACATAATTTGTTAGAGGACCTGAGTAAAGGAGCATGTCTCTAGTCCATACTTTAGATTCAGCTCCAGAGACACACTGAATATGGCTATGGGGGTGAGAATAAAGTGTGTTGTGTTCATTTGAAATAAAAGTGTTGGTCCCTTAAGCCTTGTTAGGAGATCCAATGTGTATAAAAAGCACAGATTGTGGATGGTTGCCAAACATCACAAAAATTCCAGGAACAGTGAGAAAAAACTAGATCTCTCAAGACAATATTGTAAGATTTTTAAAGGCTGGCAGCGTGTTTTATTTCAAGATTTGAATTTGTGAAAAATTCTTAAATATACAAAATTAAGAAAAGTGGTAGAGGAAACTCATGTTAGGAAAGGTGATTTGATTTTCTTAAGGTAGTTTTGATTTAAAAAAAAATAGATGAAGTCTCAAAACAACCAATGTCATGCTCAATTCCATTACTCATGCTTGGAATAGGTGTGATGCTATGTAATCCATAGTTTTCAAAATGTCTTATGAAACAATTTTTAATGAATGAGCTTTCCCAGCACACTGGAGCATAATAAAGTTTTCTTTTGATCTTTAATTCATTTATTTCACTTTCTCCTGAGTTGAAGTAGAACTTTAATAGTTAGTTGAAAGCTCTTTGAGATGACTCTTCATTACCAATTTTATATTCTCTGGAGCATATGTCCTTGCCTTAGAAGGAGCATAAGTAAGCAGGTATGTAGATGAAATTTGATCAACCATGATATGAACTATGGAATTGATTGGGACTATAAATATTTTATGATTCACTCCTAATATTACTAAAAAGGAATTCTAAAAATAAGCTTACTGGTCAAATTACAGATATATCCCACATGAGCATAGATAGATGCTTCATATGTAAAATAAAACCTGTAACTACTGATTACATATTCCTCCTATAATTGAAATTAGCTAAATTTTTATCAGTTCAATCTTTTACATAGTAATATTCAATGTTTATATGAATAATAATAGCATATGTAATGTTAATGTATAATACGTCTTCATATAATTATATTGTATATTTTAATAATGTACATCATATAGATATGAATAATTTTGGCAAATTTTTTATAAATTATTGTATATTAAGAGTTATTGTATTTAATTTAAAATTTTGAATGATTATTAATTTTGAAAAATAGTTTTCTCAATTTATGAGATTTCTGAACAGGAAGAGGTCAATTTCACCCACAATTGAAACTAAAAGTTATATGATTTATAGATTAGAATAAGAAAATAAGATACAGTACCTGTTGAGATATATAGCAATGAAGATATGTGCTGCAAACAAAAAAAATCATTAAGCAAGTATTCTAATAATTATAAGGAAACTTTTAATAAGAAAAAATATAAAATTAAAAATATCCATGGATAATTAAGTCCTTAAAATTTGAATGACAAAATATCCGAAAGAGAACATATCAATAATGCTTTCTGATGAGGAATTTCTCTTTCACATATTAAGACTGTCTCTTTATTTATATTAATAGCTCTTTACTCATTTCAATATAACTTTTAAAATAATGCTTAATTGTCTAAAATCCACATAATGCTGTTTATATGCATGACTATCACTTATGTTTATTTTAATAGGAAAATTAAAAACACTTGTTACTATAATACTTCACTTCAGGCCTGAGAAATTTAGTTTAAGACATTGCAATTAGAGGTGTTTTTTTTTTTTTTGCCAAAATGGTACATTGAATTAATGTACATAATTTTGAAATAGAAAATATTCCAGTTTTCACTTTCTGAAAGTTAATGTGAATAAATTAAATAATCTCACATATTAAAAATAAGTTTACATAAGTTTCCCCTATGGAATTCTATTAGATTCCATATTATATCTCACTCCCCCACATAAATCATTTCTAAGAACTAAAATCAAAGAAAGGAGAGGATGATGTAATGTATTTTTTTAAAAAAGACTCCTTTAAAAATTAGAAAAAAAAATAAGAATTTTTGTTCAATTTATTTTGTTAATTAGTATGGTGCTTACATATTGCTCAGGAGGATTATATATGTTTGGGGTCTTACATGTGGTCTCAGTTCTCATTAGTCCTTTGGGTAGATCCCCATATTTAAGACTGAAAAGAAAGTCTTAATGGTTGCCTTGGGATCTGACTAGCCTTTGTACTTTCAGTAAGTAACTTCCAGCACCATTAATATTTTTCCTAGACATCTCCCACTTCTGGTCACAGTTGTGGTTGCAAATACTTTCTTGGTGTAATGTCATGTTTGGATTTTTGTTTTTTTGTTTTGTTTTGTTTTTATCAGTACTCTCAAGATATTTATATCCTTCCTTAGTCGTTATCATACTCTTTTACTGTACCTTATTTTTTCAGCTGGTATGTAGTTGTTATGGTTTAGATAAGAGGTGTCCCTAAAAAACTCATGTGTGAGACAATGCAAGAACATCCAGAAGTGAGATGTTTCAATTATGAGAGCTATGGATTAACTGGGTGGCAAGTATTGGCAGATACATTATGACTGTAGGGGGAAGGTCACTCTGGGTGTGTCTTTGGTGTCTGTATTTTGTTCCAGGTGAGCAGGAGCTGTCTCTGCTTACTGTTGCTATGTTCTGAGCTGCTTTCTTCTGCCATGTCTTTCACCATGATGTTCTACTTCACCTCAGGTCCAGGACAGTAGAGTCAGATATCTATGGACTGAGACCTCTGAAACTGTGAGCCCCCAATAAACTTTTTCTTCTCTATTGTCAGGTCATTTGGTAACAGCAATAAAAAGTTTACTAAAACCGTAGTCATGTGAGAATTAATTTTCTGCCTTTATCTTCATGGTTCTTTAAGATGACCAAGAGTTTTGTCAGTCATATTCTTAAAGCCTTCTTTAGTATTATTCCACAAATTTTCAAATATTCATATGTACATGACTGAGATTCTATCCAACATGGATCCTAATCTGCCTGTAGATGAGTATGACAATCTCCTCTGTCTCTGAGGCTGCCACTTCTGTGGGATTGATTTCATCCCTGGATCTTACTAGAGTCACAAGTATGTCCATGTCTTGGGTTCTGAAGAGAAAGTGGCTGGTGATTAGTTCTTCTTTCTGCTCTTGTTAGTGTTAAATCTGTCACAATTTACCTGAATCTTCAGCCAGCCCTCTCAATGCTGCAGTCACTCTTTGATAGAGATCTCATCAATGAAGCCCAAATCTTTGTGTTCCTTTGTGTAAATAGAGGAAATGCCTTGAAGTCGTTTTATTCTGTAGAACAATTTTGAACCATCTGACTATGTATGCTTTAAATGCCTATAGCTTTGGGGGCTGGACTACATTTTTAATATTCACATCAACCCAAAGTCTAAAAGGGTTATCTGATATCATTGTTGGCTGATGATGACTCTCTTCCTCTTCCGGATTCTGGATTGGGACAGACCCCATTGCTAGGAGTTATTTGTGGATAGTTCTACTTGTGCTATATTTAGGGTAAATTCAACTGAAAACAATTATCTTTATGTATGTCTTTGTGAATTTGAGGAACCTTTTGTTTTAGTGAATTTCTTTAGAGAAACAGAAGCAATAGGAGAAATGTGTTTATGGAGTATGAATACAAGATAGACAGACAGATACAACTGATTGGGTGAAGTCCACACATAGCATAGAGGTGATCTGTGCAAAATTTATTGGTTAAAACTCTTAAATGTATCTAAAGATTATATTAATGGCTGCATCTAAACTAATATCTAAATCAGTTTGATCAAACAATTGGGAACTATAGTAAAACCAAGTTCAAATAGCACTAACCATTGTATTTCTATTATTTGTATATAAATTAGATCTAAAACAAACTTTGAAGAACTCTAGACATATTCTAAAA
This sequence comes from Urocitellus parryii, assembly GCF_045843805.1. NCBI lineage: Eukaryota > Metazoa > Chordata > Mammalia > Rodentia > Sciuridae > Urocitellus > Urocitellus parryii. The sequence goes on from NC_135536.1 coordinate 53,141,342, forward strand.
GCAAATCAAGATTAATTGAGACAATAAAAATGAAAGACATTCTAAAGTCACTTCATATTTATACATCATCTCTCAAAACTTTTACATTTTCGAACAACAAAGATTGATTAGAATATAAAACATTCAAAAATAGCTTTAGGGCTTTTAAGACTAAAATTATTTTATTTAATACTTGAGGATAAAATTTTGTGGATGAAACTGTTCCTTCAGGAGCCTTTTTATAATAGAAATACCACAAATGTAAATATCAAGGATTGCCCCTGGGTTCCCAGTTGAGATACTTTTATGAGCAAGTTTTTTATGTATGTGTTTTTCTACTTTTTATATTATGCCAATTATTTTTGACCTAGTCTAATTTGTACTAGATTTCCCCCAAATTCTATTTTTCTTGCTTTCTTGTTGGTTATTAGAATCTTGTACAACATAGTTTTGATTTATTAATTTAAAGAAAGCCTGACAGATTTGTTTTTAGCTACTAAGTAACTGAAAACTAGCTCGAGGTTTTATGAATCATTCCCTCAAAAAAACATTTTCTGAGGCTATAGTTTGTAATTTGAAAACACTATAGTTTCTTTTTAGAAATTCATAGTGTCTTAATGGATTTTCCACCGATTTAACAGAACAATAAGCACTGTCCTTGTGTGGTATATTTAGAAGAACTAGGAAAAACAACACAGATTCATAAGTAGTCCTGATTGCCCCAAGCTAGATTGTAGAAGTACAACCTTGTAAGATGTGTATCTGTATATTGTAATTGAAGACACATGTATGTTGTTAAAGATAATTTACATCTCTGATTATTTTTCTTTTCCTTCACTTGTAAAATGAGGTGGCTAAAATCCCTTTCACCTCTTGCATTTAAAAAAAATTTCTTTAATCTTTTACACATAATTATAAATTTTTTATTGATAGTTTACCTAAATTATTTTCCCATATAAGTTTATTTATATAAATGTATAATACCTTGTGTCAAGTATTAAAGATGTGGGAATAGCATTTCTTGGGGAAACTATAGAACCAAGTTATTCTTAGGATATATTTTGTTGTTTGCCATTCAAGTATATTAGTTAGGAAAGTGCTACTTGCTGTAACTAATGAACCCCACAATTTCAATGGCTTTACCTAATGCAAGTTCTACTCACATAAAACTTTGATATAATTTTCCCTCCGTAACAGATAGTTTTTCTGGATGTAAGGATTCCACATGGCATTCATAGGGCAAGCCCTATAAGTTTCTTTTTAATCTATATGGGATAAGTAGATCATTAATTAAAAATATACTCCAAGAATATATGGTTATATGTATGTGTATACATATTTCCTAAGCACTTATCTTGGACAAATTTATTTAGTATTACAGGCTACAGAAATATTTTAGAAAGTGTTGGGTCTTTACAATTTTGAAAGAGAAATTAAAATACAAACCCCCAGCTGAATTATTGAATGGAACTATAAGGTACTATATTTTACAGGATATATACATCCTACATATATAAATGATTATATGTGTATATGTATCCCATGACAAAGTTAAAAATTATAATTTATGGGCAAGTAAAATTTTATCATACAGGTGTCATTAGAACTAAGCCTTTAAAACTTGATTTTTATACTCTGAAAATTTCAAGAAAAATATGCCAGAGAAAGTGAACACAATAAGCAAGTTTTTAATGATATTCTAGGGTATACTCTGTTTAGAAAAGTTATGAGAAATTTGAAAAGTTTACTGCATTAATTTAAATTCCTAAAACTAGTTTTTAAAACATTATACTCTGATAATCAGAAGCAAACATAAATTTTTTTGGTTGAATTTTTCTCTTCCCCTTTTATAAATCTTCCCTCAGATCTATTTCCACTATTAAGCTTCCTTTGATTGTTCCCATTGTCCTTTGAATTTTCTCCTTTAAACTCAGAATTGATCTTCCTTCTCTCTCATTCGTATTCATATCCAGTCTTTTTTTTTTCAATTAACCTATACATTTCCCACATCAAGATTATGTTCTGGGTCTGTTTTATAGTTAATACAAAAGGTAAAGCAGTTCTAGGCACACAGTACAAAGCACAACCACTTTGCTGATCGATTGGCAAAGAACTTGTGCTGCACAAATGATGTTGTTTAATGGTGTTATTTAATTCAGGTAGTGGGAGCTCTCCTCTGCACTGTTAGAGGAAGGCTCTGAAGGCGTTCTTTGTAAAGATCAAAATGGTTCCCTATGCCAATAAGAAAACCTGATGGAAATGTGGTTTCATTATTCCATCAAAGGATTTTCTAAGCACTTTCGAGGTTATTTATTTATTTTTTTGATAAATAATGAATAGCTTTATTCAGTGACATGTTAATGGCTATGCTCATACTGTGTTGTCTCTTTATATAGAATCAGACCATTTCTGCAGCAGTTGTACATATTCTAATTAATCATTATACATTGAAAAGAAATGTTTCTGAAGTATTGAGGTAAGGAAAACTTCATAATATACTAGTTCTAACAGAATAGTGTCTGTTCTTACACCTAACTTATAAGATTTTATATATATTTTATATATATATATATATATATATATATATATATATATATATGGCAGTCTACAAAGTTTCAGTGAATTTCTTTTCTAAAATAGAGCATAGAAATTTTTTGACCTAAATCTGATAGTAATTTAGTGTCAATTTCTTCCATGCTAACCTTAAGGGTAGCCTGAATCTGAGCAAAACAAATTACCTGGCTTGCCATAGTGATTCAATCTAGGTCTTAAATAAAACCTTGCTCTTTTATTACCAATAAAGTGACATTGTTTCTGCCAGAGGTTTCAAGAATTACCTCTTCTGTTATCAACCCTATTGTACAAATGTCTCCTAATCTTATCATCAACTTTGTATTAGTATAAAAGTTCCTGTTTGTTGGAGAGCTTCTCTGCATACTTCTCATTCAGTTGCTTGCCCTAGGTGATGCTAATAACTTACATAATTTTAAACCATAAACCCCAGTATCAAACGTACTGATTTTATCTGTATCCTGAGTCCAAGACTCACGGTTCATATATTCAGATCCCTAATGGATAACTTAAGACACTTCACACTCTAGTACCTAACATAATTTTCCCTCCATCAAAGCAATTATTTAATCTGTGTTTAGAATTCTGTTGTGTTACATCATTTTCTTTCTAATTACCTAAGCCAGACATTTTATATTGTGGTAGGATCACATTCTCAATTACCTACACCACATCTTAGACTCTGCTCAACTCCCATTCTCTCCATTTTTTTCTTCAATCATTTAATTTCAGGCCCTCAACAGCTTCAAACACACTATAGTAACATGGTCTTCCAACTGTTCTTACTACCGCTAGCCTCTCTTCCTGTCCCTACCTCCAGTTTATACTTCCCTCTACCCTAAAAATCCACAACTCGTTTTCCTTTTACTGAATTAGTGTATGGACCTTCAGTGACAGAAGAACAATTACAAGTCATCCTTTACATTCTGCCTAGACTCTTAAATCTCTGCAGGCATCTCTCCCACACCATCCTCTCCCTCAGTCTTTACTCCAATATGGAGTGATATAAAGTTTCCATTTCTCAAAAGCTATCTCATTCCTTCATCTTCTGTATGCATGTTTTCTTCTTCCTTTTGTGTGTGAAGTGCCTGTTGGCTGCAAAAGCAATATCCATTTTTCAAAATCTTATTTAACTGACACAATGTTAAAATTTCATTGGACTATTTCCCAAGGCACTTCCTGACATTCTAGCCCAAAGCAACTCTGTTCTATTTCTGTAGTTTTATATAATTTTATAGCATATATAACATTGATTTGAAGTATTTTTGAAAGTCTTATCTCCCATGTATGGTTCTTTTATATAGATATTTTGTATTTTTGTTGATAATTCTCTAGTATATTGTGCAGTGCATAACATATTTGTAAGGCCTTGAGTACTTTGTTTAGCATAGTATATTATGCAGTGCATAACATATTTGTAAGGCCTTGAGTACTTTGATTAGCATAGCTCATTCCACTAGATTTTAGTAAGATAAATTAGCAGAAATTATACTCATTTTACAGATGACTGTCTGTCACTGAGTGTTTTATCCATACCACATAGCTATGTAAATAAAGGCATCAAGAAACAAGCTTAAGGTTGAAAATATATGACAATAGTTTTGGAGCTTACTCAAAATAAATTATATTATTTTAGATATGTTTAAATCTTTATTTTAGACCTTTAGTCCTAATGAAAATTAAGATAAAACATTAGGACATTTATATTTAAGTTTTTTGTTATTTTGATTGTCACGACAGATAATTATGAGTGGTATCCTTGGAGGTTTAGAACATGGACATAATGGTAAGACATCTTGGTTTAAAATTACTTTGGGGAACTTCCTGTTTGTATGACCTTGGTAAGTAATTTGGTCTCTATGCCTCTGTTACTTCCTCTGTAAAATCTGCCTGTGGAATTGTGGTGAGGATTAAGTACATTATCATAATGAAATTCTACCACTTGGGATATATTAGAGTATCTATAAGCATTGTGATTATTGCAATCTAAAATTAGGAGACATCAAGGAATGTATGTATGTATAATTGTGAGGTTTACCTTATATATTACTTGGACTGCAGAACTTCTCTGATCACGACTCAGAAGTCTGTGGGATTACATTAACTCTACTTTCTTAATCTACATTCTCAGTTACTGATGAACTGACAGTAATGTGGGCCTTCATTCTGGACACCTACTTTGGTTGAAGTACTTTGCTTAGCTATGACAAGTTCATATGATCCTTAAAGAACATGGTTTTATGGAGTTATTTTGAACACACCTACTAAAGGAACCATTACATTTGAAAAGGTGATATATCAGCAGAAAGACATTTTTAGTAGAATTCATTGAATGGCAAATGTTTCCCATATGATTGAACATTATAGTGTTTTGAAACCTGTTGCTTTTTGAGCTGGCTCATTTCATTTGTGGGCGAATCTGGGACAAATTTTTTCTATAAAAAGAAAAAGTTTAACTGGAATTATCAATGACTTTAAATATATTCAAGACTAGATTTGAAAAATGAATTCAGCATTTACTCCCTGTCACAAAAAAGAAAGTAATTATTTTGAGATCCAATTTTATAATATCTGGTACATAGTAGGGATTATACAAATATTTATTTAACACCTTTTTAATTTATAAAAAGTTGCTAATAAGTTTCCTGACAATTTTGACCCATTGACCCTTTTAAGTTTAATATTAGCAAATTTTCACATAAATCCCTGCATTTAATATAAAGATCCAGTTTTCTCATCTTTTTTAAAAATAATTTTTAGATGTTGATGGACCTTTATTTTACTAATTTATTTATATGAAGTGCTGAGAATCTAACCCAGTGCCTCCTACATGCTAGGCAAGTGCTCTATCACTAAACCACAACTCCAGCTATCATCTATTTTTGTAAAGTTTTAAGCCTTATAATCTTATTATCATACTAGTTTAAATGGCTCTCTTTTGTCTAAAATATTCTTCAAAATGGCAGGTTCTATAACTAAAGACCATTATTTAGGTAGGGTGTGACCACAACAGAATATAGGAAAATTATCAAGTTATACAAGTTTATTTTTAATCAATTGAACGATGATATTATGAAATTTGCTTTTATTTCTATCTCGTAATATTATAAACTAACATTGAGTGAATATCAATTGAAATTCTTAAGCTGTTTTATAATTTTGTGCCATACTTTTTTCTAATAAGCCAAATTTCTTTCTAATCAGTTTTGTTCAATTAGGTTTTGGACATAAGCTATCCCTTGAGTAACCTTATAATTATTATGATTAAATCTGTCTTGTTACATTTGGCCCATCATTTTAACCTGTCAAGATCTTGGAACATGATTCTGTCATGATGCCTCCAAAATTCATGTAACTCACACATTTTCTGAGCTTCCTTTGAATATTTCAGTGCATGTCATTAATAAAATAGAAGAAAATGAAACTCTGACTTTCTACCACCATTAAAATGGACATAGATTCTACATCAACATCTGGGGATGGTCAGTTAATCAGTGATTACCTAATTGCATAAATATCAATTGAAATTAAAATCTAGAGGCTAGATAAAATTTCTTTTTGCTTATCAAATTTTGAGATTTGGAAAAATGGTGAAATATTTTGTATAGATATTTCATCCAATTATACAAACTGAAAATAAGGCCTCATTAATATTGACTTAAATGGTAAGTATAATTTAGCTTTGGTGAACTAATATTTCATACTGCTCTACATGATAGAGGCACTAAAAAGTCCTGAATTAGTATATTAAAAGAGACTCTATTAAGATTGTTGAGACTTCCATGTGGTAAACTTTTATGTATAAGGAGTTAACCCATTTTAGAAAAGCTGTTCTCTCCTGAACCTCCTATATACCTTTAGTTTCCCCTGTGACCATCCTGTGTCTGTTTATCTACCACACACATACCACACACACACACACACACACACTGAAAACATTGTAAAAGTAGCTGCCTTGCTGAAGAGGGATGATTAAGAAAGCAGATCTCATTGTAATAGAATGGAGTTTGGAGAGTCTCTTTGAATTTCTGAGTCCTGGTAATCTTTAAACAGTTGCTTCTTACTTGAATTTATTCTCAATAGATGGAGGCATAAGAACTTCTGATTCCCCGGTATAAAGACAGAAAAGAGGCATCAAGTAATGGTGTCATACAAAGGAGTGATGGTAAGTCAAGCCCATCCAACATCAAAGTGAGCCCACAATAATGAATTTTCTATCCTAAGTTAGGGCAGGGAGGGGGAGGATGAATGAGCAATCAGAAATCTGAATTATAATCAGACATCTGTTTAATGGGCTTGGAATTTTACAAAGCAATGCAAATTTTCAAAATATAATTGGTTGACCATCTTGCTGATGTCTGTGTAAGTTAAATGTATCATATTTTTCTAATATTGAGTCTGGTAGTAATACACAAGAAAATATATTGATTATAATTTATTTATTAATGTTATTCTAGCTTTTCATATTTGCCGATGTCTTGGGGGGGCACCAGAATCAGGAGGCACCACAGAGCTTTGTAGGTTCAAACAGCAATTCTTTATTCCGGATCTCACACCAGCCTCCACACACGTTCAGGGGCAATTCCAATATGTCCGATCCTAAATCCTACTCCACGAGGCTTTTTCCAAATCCCATTTTAATCTCACGAGAACTCAACAGGAACAAGCAGCAGGAACACCCTAATCCCAGCAGCTATAATCTTCAACCTCAACTTCCCTAAAACTCCTATTGTCACGCCCTAAACCCAAGGATGGAGATAATACACCCTAATCCTGGATCCACCCTGGTGATTGAGCAGGGTTACCTTTCTCAAACTCACAAGCAAGGTCGCAGCAAATTTCCAAGGCAAGTCCATTTAACATGGGGTACACTGGCAAGGATTACAATGCGTCACACCTACTTGGTAATGGCCCTCAGCACATATTTACTAACTTTTTTGTTTTTTACACTCACAAGCCCCACTTTCATGATGCTTACCACAGTCTATTTCTTGGCATTCATACCTCACATTATTTTAATTAATGTTTTGTTTAAACCTCTGGATTCTTTTCATGTTTTTCAGGATTTTTCAAAGGTAACTAATAGCTTTCTAAAGATATTGAGAATTTTCTAAGAATACTGAGATACACTCCATTAAACTCATGAAAGTTGAACTCATTTATAAAACACAGGCCAGTCTTCCATTTGCTTTTATTTTCTGTAAAGGATTTCATCTGAAAAATACTTTCCTCCAGGAAGAAGACAACAGGAAAGTGAGTGTTGCTTTTCTCTTTGTGTATCCCTGTCACTCCTTTTCAACATGAAACCCTGCCTTCCATTCTCATGGGTTTGAAAATCTAGGTTAATTTTGGTCATTTTTATATTTGTATACTTGGGTGGTGATTAGTGCCAATGATTTACATTAGTCTTTAAACATCTGTTCATAGAAAGTTTAAGAGAGAGATAAGTTTACTCATCAGGATATCATTAAGAAAGCCCAACTGCTATGGTATCTCTTGGGTTAGTATTTCTTGCTGCACATTTTTAAGATCCAGAGTCTAATGCACACTTATATTGGTTCCTAAAGTTCACTAAGGTACTTATATGAGAAGAGTCACACAAACCAAAGTCATTGTCAGCATAATGCATGTAAGTTCAGTACTTAAAACAGAATATTGATTTTTTAAACACCCAAGGCAGATGATCCTCTTCAATGACTGGGTTGTTCAGTACATATGGCATCCGCCTTCCTAACATTATGGTTTGGGAAACTGAATAAGTAAGCAGGATATAGGCATTGATTTTCATTTCTAAAAAATGATGAATTGACAGAATGGAAGGATATATGTGCTACATTGGGGTAAAACCTAATTAATCATTTCTGCTTTTTAAGAGAGAATTACTAAACAGATACTTTGGGTACCAAAGATTCTGTGTGTTTTTCGTCTGCACATTTTTTGTTGTTGTTGTTGTTGTGTTGTTTTGTTTTTGTTCTTGTTTTACATATTCTGTTTGTACAAACTTGTAAACTGCCAGACATTTTATCTCTTATTCATGATCATTTCCTTTCTCATATTGTCTTTTTCTCCTTTACATGTACTAAAATTAATGATTATGGCCAAATTGTTTTGGTGGACTGGCTAAGTCCTTTTGTCCATCGGTTTTGAGTCTCTAATGACATTTTTAATTGCTTAACTGGGACATTATTACCAAATGAAAAACATTCCATGTTTCATTCAGGTACTTTTTTTGTTATTTTATTCATTTACTTTTTATTTTTATTTTTGTTGATTCTTTTTAGTTATACATAACATTATGATTCATTTTGGTATAGTTACAAAAGCATGGAATATAATTTGTTCTAATTCAGTTCCCAATACTTCCCCTATAACTCCCCCTGTTTTCTTCTCTCTATTCTTACTTATTTATTATGCTTAGTATTATAATTTTACATTTAAAAGCAGTGTGTAATAATCAAATCAGTAATTATCATTCTGTCTTCTCAAATATTATGATTTCTATATTTTAGGAAAATTTAAACTCTTCTTATCTAGTTGTTTTGAATGTGTAATTTTTGTAGTAGACAGTTCCTCTATAGTGATATAAACCATCAGAAGTACTTTCACCCTCCCAACTCTAACACTCTCTTTGCTCTCCCTCCTTTTAGCCTTTAGTGACCTCTATTCTATCGTCTATGTATATGTAAACAATTTTTTAGGTTCCACAAATGAGTGAAAACATGTAGGATTTGTTCTTCTGTGCCTGCACTATTTTCCTTAATATATTGTCCTTCAGTTCTATCCATCTTACTGCAAACAGCAAGATTTCATCCCTTCTATAGCTGAATACATTCTATTGTGCATATATGACATATTTTCTTGATTCATTTGCCCACTGATATACATTTCAGTTGATTCCATATCTTAACTATTATAAATAGTGTTACAATTATCATGGGTTGACATGCTGATTTCATTTCCTTTCTGGATGTATATCCAGTGGTGGGATTGCCAATTGCTGAATCAAATGTTTTTTGAGGAATAACCATACTGTTTTTTTTTAATGATGGTCTTATATATGGTGGGATTGCCAATTGCTGAATCAAATGTTTTTTGAGGAATAACCATACTGTTTTTTTAATGATGGTCTTATATATTTACATTCCCACTAACACCCCTTAAGAGGTCTCTCTCCTTTCTATGCATCCTCTCCAACATTTGTTACTGACTTTTTAATAATAGCCATTCTATCTGGATTGAGTTATCCCATTATAGTTATTATATTTTTATTTCATTTAAACACTTTAATTAAATTTAATTTTTATATGATACATACACAACAATAGAATTAAAAATTTACTTTAATGTGGTACACTCAGATGTTTCAATACATGTATAAAATGTGTAACATTTAAATCAGGGTAAACATGTCTATCTCAAACATTATATTTTTATGTGAATGGATTCAAAATGCCTTTTTCCAGGATTTTGAAATATACAGTACATTGTTGTTATCTATAGTCACTCTATTGTGTAATGACACATGAAAGCTTTTATTCCTAACTGTGAGTTAGTACCCATTGATCAGCCTTTCCCTCCCTCCCCCACCTCTACTTTCACCAATCTCTGTTACCCCCATTGTACTATCAACATCTAAAACATTAACTGTTTTCCATTTCATATGAGTAAGTTCATGTGGTATTTTTCTTTCTGTTACTATGATTTCCAGTTCCATCCTTATCATCACAAATTACATTATTTCAATATTTTCATAGTTAAATAATATTCAATTGTTGATATATACCACATTTTATTTAACTGTTCAGTGGGTTGATAATTAGGTTGTTTTCATTCCTTAGTTATTGTGCATGGTGCTCTAATAAACATGGGAATGTGAAGGTTCCTCTCATTTTCTTTGATTGTGTACCCAAGAGCAGAATTATGTCATATGGTAGTTCGATTTTAATATTTGGGGGAAACATCATACCTTTTCCAATAATGGCTGTAGTAATTATATCCTCATTAACATTGTACATGGATCCCTGACATTTTTTGTCTTTTTTTACAAGAGTCATTTCCACTCACGTGAAATGATATCTCATTGTGGTTTTGATCAGCATTTCTCTGATGATTAGTGATATTGAATATTCACTCATATATCAATTGTGAATTTGTATGTCTTCTTTTGAGAAATGCTTATTTAAGTTGGGTCTATTGATGAGTGTTTATCAGGTTACTTAATTTTTGTTATTAAGATTTTGAGTTCCTTATATATTCTGGTTATTAAGCCCTTAATACTTCACTTAACTATGTAGGTTGTCTCTTTGCTCCTATGATTGTCAGGATATCAGACAATATCTACAAATTCTTATTAGACAGTATACTTTTAAAGAGAGACAGATCTATTTTGCTCAATAAAGTATGTTCACCTCTTACCATGAATCTGGCAGATAATTAGTGTCCAATAAATATTTCTTGAATGAATATACAGTGAATAAGTATTCATAAACACTTCAATATTAATTACTAAGAAACAAAATGAACTGAGATATTATTTCAACTCTTTCCATTAAAAACCAGAGTTCCTAAACACTTGTCTTTTTTTCTCTTCTCTCTTAAATAAAGCTGGAATTTTGTTTTACTCAGTGCTGAAATAATTAAACAATTTAAATTATGGAACTACACCAGTTGAAGTATTTTCTGTAACCTATACCCTGAAATATTTTGTAATCATTCCTTAAGAGTCAAGCTACAGTATTGTTATTCTTTCCAAGTTATGCTATGAGCACTGTAAATGTCAGTTTAGAAACTTTTTTCAATGATGACCTTTTCCCCTTAGTTCTTGTCACTCAACATCAAAATTCTAAAAGTTCAATCCTTTCTGCAAGATATATGATTTGATCAATGTGCCACTTCCTCTATGCATCTTAGGTGATTAATGTCTAAGTCTGAGTCAGAGATAATTTAGTTAGAAATTGTGATATTTAACTTACTTGAAATTGTTGTTCATCTTTTTCTGAGAAAAGTATATGCAGGAAAGGAAAGGTGGAAATGTTTGTGATACAGTGAACAGGAAGGGTAAGGGAGTATACTTTTCTATATTCATGTATGTGTCTGTGTGCATGTCTAAAACTGAATGAATAGTCCAAGTGTACAAAATCAGAAGTAAGTTATGTTGACCACAGGAGAAAATTCATGGGTTTTATTGTTGTTGTTTGTTTGTTTGTTTGTACCGAGTTTTGAATGCATCCACAGCTCTTTTTTATTTTTTATTTTCATTTTGAGACAGGGTCTTGCTAAGTTGCTGAGACTGGCTTTGAATTTGCAATCCTCCTGCCTCAATCTCCCTATTCATAGGGATTGCAGGCATGCACCACCATGCCAGCTCAAGTATTCTTATTAGTTCATTTTTGGCACTAAAGAATAAATGGGTAAATATTAATTCTGATATTATATCTATGATAACTGAATTATCTTTTAAATATAACCTCATACTTCTGTTTATAAATATTAAATGTTGTGATAAAACACTAAAAGTGTTTTATGAATAGCAATACTTTCATTGCTGATGTAAACTATCATGTTAAGACTATTGAAGTCTTAACAAGAATAAAAATTGAGAAATAGTTGGTTTTGAATGAGATGCATTTAAGACAATAACAGGCAAAAATGTTGTATCAAAGATTATGTTGCTGATTTATTCTGAACTAAGTTAGTATTTGCTTGAATTCTCCTTTACTTGCTGTTAAACAAAAGAAATTATAATAACATAAAATGATTTATACCATATAACAAATAAAGGTAATGATAAATATTTATCAAATAAATTACTATAATCCCAAACTATCATGTATAAAATAAACACTTCTTTTTGAGTTCATGATGCAATAATACAGAATTTATTGCTATTATTTTTAAATGTATATATTTGATGTGCTTTGTTTAGCATTATTTTAATACCAAATTGGTTTATTGTGCCCAAGACACAAAGTTAAAATTTGTGGGGCTACTTAGCACTAATCACTGAAAAATTATTACTTTGATAGTTAAGTTCTGTAATATGAAAGTGTGATTTAAATATTATTCTAAATTTAAATTTTGATAAAGTTCAATCTTATTTTGGTTATGATGCACATATTCTTGCATAATTAAATATTTTCTTTATTTGCTTAAATATTAGTATTATTAATTTATTATATTTCCTATTAATAAGAAATGAATTTTCAGGAGATAGTGGTGCCAATCTGAATCTTAAACAAAGAATAGTATGTAGGCTAACCATTGACAGTAGGAATAGGAAAACCTAGTGAGCAAGGAGAGAGAATAGACTATCTACAGAAGTATTCACCAAATCTTCAAGGCACTGAAATGGTGTGGAATTTAATAGATCAAATGTACTATATGCTCCTTGAATGAATATGTTTTAGTGTCTTTATCCATGGAATAAGGTACATAACAAAAATATCTAAACATATTGAAAAAATGTTTTCCAATTATATAATTCTGCCATTTTTAATGGTCTTTTCTTTTTATTACAATTTTTAGTCCTCCCACCCCACATTACTGGGGATTGAATCTTGAATCCATTGTCCTACACATGGTAGGCAACTACTAATGAACTACAATCCCAGCACATTTTCTTCTCCTCATCCTCCTCATATTCTTCCTCTTCATATTAGTATTACTAAAGATTCCTAAATAAATGTAACACTTAAATATAATCCCTAACTTATAGGGCTTATATTCATGAGGGAGAATATCTACGTTAGACCAAGATTTCTATGTCTTTGATTCCTCTTGAGGAGGGCTGACCATTTTTGGACATTATGGATCCCGGGATAATGCTCTAGATCTGTTACTGGACCTTTATTCTGCTCTTTCAGCATTATACCTGACATACTCTTGATACTGGTTTATTTCAGAAGTGGGAAAACATTTGGGCCATTTTTGCTTTTTGAGATGCTTGATGCATTAAAAATTATTGAATTCCCATAAAATCATGGATGCCCATATATTATAAATGATACATAACAAACACAAAGATTGTATGCACAATCCCATTCATATATAATATTAAGAATTTAAATGTGAACCTCCAGAGAAATTTAGACCTTGGAAACACCTTGTATGTGTATTCTCCCTTTAACTAGACCTTCCCATTATTTAATATACTTTGATATTTATCTTTCTGATAGTGAAAAAATAGGTTAACTAATATGTTGTAGTGACAAAGCATAATTTTGATAATCTTATGGTGCATTTTCAATCTGTTACATATTTTCATTTTTAAATGCCGATATGTATATTCATATTTTTTCTTGAAATTTTTCTAAAAATATGCGAAAATTAATAATTAAAGATCTATGCCTGTTTTGGTCAACTTTTTTGTTGTTATGACTAAAGGACCCAATCAGAGAGATTGTAAAGGAGGATAAGTTTATTTGGGGGCTCACATTTTCAGAAGTCTCAGTTCATGGACAGGAAGCACCATTCCTCATGGCTCAAGGTGAGGCAGGACATCATGGCAGAAGAGTGTGGCAGAGGAAAGCAGTTCATATCATGATCAGAAAGCAGAGACTCCATTGGCCAGATACAAATATATATCCCAAAGTCACACCCCAATTCCCACCTCCTCCAGCCACTTCCTACCACTTCAGTTACCACTCACTTAATTCCTATCTGGGGATTAATTCACTGATTGGGTTAAAACTCTTATAACTCAATCATTTCTCCTCTGAACCTTCTTGCATTGTCTCACAAATGAGCTTTTGGGGGTCACCTCACATCCAAACCATAACAATGCTTTTGATTAACATACAAATTCTGGCAATGAATCACATATCTAAGGAAATTGAAAATCATAATATAGGGACACATGAAATTTAAAATTTTGCCAATCACTTTATACCTTAAACATACTTAAGAATGATTAATATATTCTCTTTATTGATTATTTTTAGGATGTAACTTATGGTTAGATTAAGTAAATTTTTAAAAGTGGGGGAAAATTGAAAAGTCAATTCTATCTGTATAAAAACATTTTATACATTTATATAATATATATATATATATATATATATACACACTTACACACACAAGAATGCAATATATATCTCAAACATTTGAAATAAAGGATTTTAATGTTTCTCAGAATAAAAAATAATATTTAAGGAAATAGATATTTTACCCTAATTTAAACATTATATAATATATACATGTATCACAACTTCACATTCCAAAAATATGTACAGTATTTATATTTTTATGAATCAGTTAAAATGAATTTATATTAAAAAGAAGAACTTGTCTCAAAAATCATTGGTTATGATCAAAAAAGATTGTCATCATGTGGACACATGAATGTTATAAAAGTTGAAAGCAAAGATTTAAGTTCTGAGAAAGGAACATACAGAATGTAATATAACTATGAGAATTAAAGTATGTTTTTTTTTCATTAATTAAATAACTAACTGTTACAGAATGAATTGCAACACCTCAAATCAGTATGTTGCATTCTTAATCTCTAGTGCATCAGAATGTGACTGTATTTTAGAGATAGAATCTTTAAGGAGGTATTAAATAGAAAGTAAGGTCCTTAGAGTGGTTCATAATCCAATTAAAGGGGAAGTTTGAGGCAGATAGGGACAGAAGAAAGATCACAAGAGAACAAAGGGAAAAGACTGCTTTCTACAAGCCACCAAGAAATGAATCCTTCTGTCATCTTGATCTTGTGCTTCTAGTCTCTAGAACTATGAGAAAATAAATATCAGTTGTTTAAGGCTCCCAATCTATGGGACTTTATTATGACATGTGTAGAAAGATTATTAAGAATTAAATATATATATAATTAGTATTCTCTAATTTGTTGTATTGTAGGTGTTAGGAGAAATCCACCAAACTAACTGGGTTACTTTATAGCAAGAATTTTAATAAAATTATCATTAGTATGCTAAAACTCAGCTCAACTAGCTCCATGACAAATCACCAGAGCAAAAATATAGAGCTCAAAATGAACAAAATTTGTGGGATTGAAGCAGAATAAAACATTAATCTTTAATAAGCAGCAAACTGAAGATTTCTTCATTTTTATCTAACTAATGCTCACTGAGTAAATTACGCTGGTTTAATGATACACCATGCCTACCTTCAAAGAACTTACAGAGATGATGACAATGAATGATGACATCTTTTGAATATCCATCATGTGTTAGGCAGTGTGCCAAGCTCTTTATTATATCACTTAAAGAGAAAGACACTATGTTCTCTTTATGTAGTGAATGAAGAGCAAAGAGTTTCCTAAAATCATTCCTTTAGCTACTTAAGAGTTGGCCCCAGACTTGGACTCTTAATCACTAGTATTTGTTTACTTAATAAGAGCTATTCTAGGATAATTTCACCAAGAACAATATAGGCATATAAATTATAAACATAAAAACAAATGGCATACTCACATATATATGTTGTGCTAACTTCAGTATTGAATAAAATTTTTAAAAAACTCAAATATACATGTATATATGTATACATACATACAAATACACACATGCATGAATATACTCTGTATTGTCCACTCAATGGGATTAGAGATATTTATGATTAACAACTTCTACCTCTATTTATGAGGGTACTTCCAGAGTTGATTGGCATTTGGGACAGTAAACTGAGGGAAAAAACCCACCTTGAATTTGCATAGCTCTGTCCAATAGGCTGGGAGGTATAAATGGAACAAACAGCAGAAGGAGAAAGTCACACCTATGAATGTTTCTTCTTATGTGGGTGTATCCATTGTTGCTGGATTGCCCAGGGACATCAGACTCCAGTTCCTTTACTCTTTCAACAAGTGCACTCAGTAGTCATTCTCTAGAGATTTTCTAGGCTTTTAATCTTGAATTGGGATTATATCACTGCTCTCTTTCTTTCTTTATTTTATTTTATTTTTTTGTAATACCATGTTCTTTGATGGAGCAGCTACTGGTTCCTCCCGCTCTCCAGAAAGCAGATGGCCAATGTGGAATGATCCAGTTTCTAATCATGTAAACCAATCTAATAAGTTCCCCTTACAATCAAATATACTCCTAGCCTGTTGGTTATGTTCCTCTGGAGAAGTCTGACTAATGCAGATTTTGTGTCAGATGTTGGGGTCTTGCTGATTCCTAACATTCAAGGCATTTTTCTGTTGTCTTGCCACAAAGAACTTGGTTTCTCTTTTATGGTATGTATTACTTCAGAACCACAATTTACTTTGCCCCAATTTTGTGCCACTCTTTTCAGCCAAACTTTAGTATTTTCAAATCTTTTGCTTTTCCATTTGCTACTGGTTCTCACAGTCAACCTGACTAAAGGCTGCCAGCAATACCCAGACCATTGCCTGAAAGCCTTGCTGCTTTGACATTTCTTCCACCGGATTAATTAGTCTGTCACCTTTAAATTCAGCTTCACAGAAAGTCTCAGGACATGGAAAAAATATAGATAAGTTATTCACCAGAATGTAACACAAATGGCCTCTAGTCCAATTCCCAGTGGATTCCCCAGTTGCATCTGAAATCTTATGAACACTGTCTGCATTCCTGCTGGCATTCTGGTCATTAGGCTCTGCTTTAAAACACATTTGTATCATTTCTCCATCCCGCATCTCCAAACTACTGCTGTAAACCAGTTTCAAAGGCTTGTGAACCACATGGACAGGTATGGTCAAAGCAATGACCCCACTTTTCAGTATCAATTTCTGTATTAGCTTTGTATCACTGTGACCAAAATAAAATACCTGAGGACAATAACTTAAAGGAGAAAAAGAGTATATAATATAAATAAATACACACACACACACACACACACACACACACACTGCTTATGGTTTCAGAGGTTCAGTCCATAGTCAACTGGCTTCAAATCAGAAGATCCTTGTGGAGGGCATGTTGGAGGAAAGCTGCTCAACTCCTTGTAGCTGGGAAGCAAAGAAAGAATGATGGAGTTGGAGGGAGCAGGCCCACTGTAAAAAAGACAGACAAACACACCTGAAAGAACATACCTCATAGGGCATACCTCCAGTGATATCCTTCCTCCAATAGGTACCACCTTCTAGTAGTCCATTGAGCTATCAGTAGATTAATCCATCAAATCAGCTCTGAACTCTCATTGCCTAAAAACCCCACCTCTGAAACTTGTTACATTGGAGATGAAGCTCTTAACACATGAGTTTTGGAGTGACATTTCAAATCCAAACCAGAACAATATAATTCTATAACTTTTAGTAGTAAAATATAATTATATTTTTATTCATTGGGTACATTATTTCATATATCTTATATTCTACATGCTTGTAGCATAATCAACAATTAAAAAAAACAATATTTGGTCAGACATTTTAGTGGCAAATATACAGACCTATGTATATTTATAAGATTGTCAATGTTTCTCCACAGGCATTGCCATATTTTTTATTCATATTTCAGGTTGTAGTAAAAAAAAAAGTCTTTTAGAAAAAGAATCATCCTTAAATTGTGAGAGCAGTCTTCCCTTTGTGTCCAAGTGATTTTGATTCGTGGAAATAGTACTAATAAAAAATGAAAGATCTTATTATTAGAGTAAAATATACATTAAACGTGATCTTAACTAAGAATCTTTTATTGCAATACAAGGGGCCAAAAAAAATCATATTGAAAAATTTAAATATCGATTTGAAGTAAGCAAAGAAATAGAAGTCTTAATTTTTCTTAATTTTCCTTGATGTTTAAACTCAGGTTTAATATGATTCCAAACAATTTGAAATCATAGTAATTCTGTATTATTACACTGAAACAAAGACATGTTCTTCTGCCCCTCTCACATCTTTCCTTCTTTTGTCCTTTCTAGTAGTTTTTATATTTGGTTCTCTGCTTCCTTTTCTGTCTAGTCATACAGTTTTCAGGTTTATCTCAACATCGTCTTTTATGCCAAATTCCAATTTGCACTTCATGACTTCCAAGAGAAAAAATAGCCTGAGAAATCAATCTCCCTAAATTTACAGTAGGAAAATAAATTTTTTCAGAGATGGACTCCATTAAGCAAATTTTATCTAATAAGAAATAAGTGAGAGGGCTGGGGATGTAGGTCAGTGGTAGAGCACTTGCCTAGCATGTGTGAGGCACTGAGCTGGATTCTCAGCGCCACATATAAATAAATAAATTACTTATTTATTTATAATAAATTATTTAAATAAAATATTTTTAAAAAGAGTGAGAGAAACTGCAACACCAAATATCTCTTTTTAAACCCGAGACAGAGGGATAGTTATATTTCTTTTTCCTTTTTCTAAGTTTTTTGTAGTTGTAGATGTACAGAATACTTTTATTTTATTTGTTTATTTTTATGTGGTGCTGAGGCTCAAACCCAGTACCTTACACATGCTAGGAAAGTACTCCACTGAGCTACAGCCCCAACCCTAGTTACATTTCTTACATGTGTGTTTATGCAGATATTTTGAAATTGTCATAATGTTCAACTGTTGATATAAGATTCTAATGAAATATCAATAGTGAATTGAGCTTATATTGAGTATTCACCATGTGCCATAACTGCACTAAGCACTGTACTTAAAATAAAAATAAATAAATCTTAATAGTAACCTAATGAGATATATTTTATCACTGTATTTATCTTATGAATCAAAAAACTGATACACAGCAAGTCCCACTTATGCTTGCCTGTATTCTCAGCAACTCAGGAAACTGAGGCAGCAGGATTAAGTTCAAGATCCGCCTCATCAACTTAGTGAGACCCTGTCTCAAAAAACTAAAAATAAATAAATAAGCAAAAAAGCACTAGAAATACAGCTCCATGATAAAGCATCTCTAGGTTCAACTCCCAGTAAAAAGAAATAAGCAAAACCAAAAACAAAACACCTGTTGAGGCAATAACAAACAAATGATTACATAACACAGCCAATGAAAGGTCACCTGGGAATTCTAACATACTTAATTTGTTCAAATTTCAGAAACATTGCCTATAAGACCTTTTGGAACTGCCTATCTACTGTTTTGTTTCTCTGTATGTGCATACTTTAAAATAAATATGTTTAAAATGTTTTGTTGGGGCTGGGGTTGCAGTTCAGTGGTAGAACACTTGCCTAGCACGTGCGGGGCACTGGGTTAGATTCTCAGCACCACATAAAAATAAAGGTATTGTGTCCAACTACAACTAACAAACAAAATATTAAAAATAAATAAATAAATAAATAAAATGTTTTGTCAGCAATTTACAACATTGTGTGACAATGTTCAAATCTAAATTTAGTACAGTTTTATAATCCTAAAAAGAAACCTCTACACATTTGCATTTGTCTCTATTCTCAGTTTAGCATTATTTGACAAGGAATTCATTTTTTTTTTTTTGCTTAAAAAGTTGTCAATTTGTACAGTTCATATAAATGGAATTATGTGATATATGGCTGTTTGTGACTGACGTCCTTCACTTAGCATGATGTTTTCAAGCTTTATTCATGTTGTAACACATGCATGTACTTCATTTCTTTATGATCACATAATCTACCAAATTTATTCATTTGTAAACTGAAGGAAAGTTGTGTTGGTTCCACTCTGGTCAATTATAAATAAAGCTGCTACTAACATTCTTGTAGAAGGTTCTGTGTTGACATGTTTTCATTTCTTTTTGATATACACCTAGAAGCGGGATTGCTAGTCATAAGGTAACTTGAGATTAACAATATAAGTATTGCTAACAAAAACTACTTGTCACATATATAGCATGCAAATATTTTCTTGTACTCTGTAAGCTTCCTTTCACTTTCAGGATGATGTAATTTATAGGACACATGGTTTTACTTTTGATGAAGTCCAGTTTATTTGATTTTTCTTTTCTCACTTTTGAATCTGATGTAAAATCTCAGAAACAATTGCCTTGGCTAAGACAATGTTGATTTACATATATGATTTTTTAATTTTTTTTAATTCCTACCTTTTAAAGTTAGAGCATTATGACCTTTTTTGTTATTGTTGTTAAATTTTGTATACAATGTAGAGGCCCAACATTACCAATTTATATGTAAATATTTATTTGCCTTGTAATTATTTGTTAAAAGGACTGTTTGTGCCCCTTTGTACTGAATTGGCATCTCTGTGAAAAATTAATTGACCATAAATGTAAAGACAGACTGTTGGATTCCTGATTATTTTTCATTGATCTCTATCATCTATCCTAATGCCAATACCTCAATGTCTTTATTATGGTTGTATTATAGCAAACATTTTAAAAAAATTATTTTCAATTGACAATTAAAAATTGTATTTACTTATGGTGCATTATATTATGATTCAAAATAGGTACATATTTTGAAATGGCTCAATCAAACTAATTAACACATACTTAAACATTTTTGTGGTAAGAATACTTAAAATTTACTCTTTTAGAAATTTTCCAGTAAACAATGCATTGTTATTAATTATATTTAACATGTTGTGCAATAGATTTCTGGAAGTTATGCCTCCTATTTGATTAGAATTCTGTATCTTGTGATGAATAACTCACTAACACCTCTCTCCCACCTCTCCCACCTCTTCCCCTGGTACCACCGTTCTACTTTTCTATTCTCTATTTCTCTGATTTCAATTTTTTAGATTCTTTGCATAAATGAGATCATCTGGTGTTTGACTTCTTGTGTCTTGTTTGCTTCACTCAACATAAAGAGTTCAGATTCATTCAGTATTTCCTTATTCTTAGAGACTAAATAAATAGTATTTAACTGTGTGTTTCTGTGTGTATATAAATATCATTTTACTTATCCATTTATCTACTAGCAGACATGTGGGTTAGTTTGGTGTTTTGATTTACAAATAGTGCTGAGATGAAATTGAGTGTGGCTAACTCTTTGATACGCTGACTTCATTTCCTCTGTATATACATCCAGTTGTGGGATTGCAGTATCTTATGGTAGTCTCACTTTCAGGTGTTTTTTGTTTGTTTGTTTGCTTTGTTTTGTTTTGGGGGATCCCCATTCTATTTTCCATGATGGCTATACTATTTTTCATTTCTTGCTATGGTGTATACACTTTTGCCAATTGTTGCTATCTTTTGTCTTTTTGATGACAGCTATTCCAACCAGTATGATGTATTGTGTGCCATTACACTTGATGTTCCTTCCAGTACCCCAGGGAATGATTGGGAAGCATCATCCTTTGGCAACACTAGATAGAATGAGACAGTGATGGCTTTCTCACATTCACCTGCTTTTCCAGAAAGAAGAGTTGGGGGCTGTTAAATTTATTAGCCTTGTTGGCATTCCCCTGCTGAGATTGGTATCATATTATCCAAAAATCTGACAGCAGTCCTGTGGTGATTCTTTAAAATCAACCTTTTCTAGTTAGGGATATATAACATGTCATGATGGAGTTTAATGGACTGTGTGAGCATTTGTTTCCCTTCAGCACATGTTGCAGGACAAACTTTCTCTCCATTGGATAGTTACAGAATTTTGAATGCAAACAAAAAATGTATCTTTGCATAAAAGCAGAACTTTGTACAATTTGAGTTTTCCCATGATATCCGTTGGAGAGCTCTTTTCCAGGGATGGAGACTGCACAGACTGGCAGGTAAGATGTCTGTCTTGCACAATAAGACATCAGCTCAAGTTTTCTTGCAATACAGAACAATGGTGAACCATGGGAATGTTTCTCACCACTTCTTTATAATTCCTGATTCCATGGAAACATGTCTGATGGAAGTCTATGCCCCTCCATGGACACAACTGATTTCTAACGTATCTCAAATTTTCTTCTTTTATATTAATGGGTTTATATTAAGTGTAAATGAATAGAAATTTCAGTTATGTTGTTGAATTAAGATTTAGTATTATATCAATTCTGAAAATGCTTACACAAAATACAAGAGTGGCATTTAAAAGATTGAGATTTTTGTATAAATTTTTTTTTTCTTCTGTGAATACAAATTGTCATACATTCAAGTTTGGCACATACCCAAAGTGGTAAAGATTTTGAAATGCATGTATTGACAGCAGTCATCATTTTTTAACATAATGGCACTCCTAACTTAACATATCTCACATGGAAAAGAACAGTGTCTAACACTTAAAATTAGGCAAGAGATAAATTGAAGCTAAATCATCACAGCAAAGAATCATTTTAGAATCAGTATCTCCAAAGGATAAACTCATAAGTGGAAAAAAAATTGACATCTTCTGACAGAACTTGATTAATTCAAAAGACACTTTCTTCTACTTAGCTTTTCTGCACTCACACTATCTTCCCACCCCTAGTTTTGGTTTCCATGTTACTTATGAAGTAACATAAAATGAAATAATTCATTAAAATTTTGATAAGGATTACATATGTAGACACCAACAGAGTACTAGCTAACAATGTAATGAAAGAATCAAATATAAATGACCTGCATGGAAGAATTCTTATATAGTTCAGGATTTTAGTCCAGGTGATTATGGTTAGCAATGAAGGCTGCATTTGAAACACATAAATGCTCTGAAGTTGATAGTTATTAAATTCAAGTGATATACCTTTGCAATGCCTGCTTTATTCACTTTAAATCTAACAGATAGTTTTGACTTTCTGAATTTTGTTAACTTTGGAGTTTTAAATATTACATATTGCTAATGATTTTCATTAAATTTTTCTGTTCCTCATTCATTGAAGCAAGTTACCATAGCTTTAAAAAATTTAGCAAACATTGTGGTAAAGACTGTGACAGTTGATTATTTCCTAACTGCCCATCCATCATTGTACCTGTGAATGATGCCCTGTTATTTTACTTTTGAATTTCATAGCAAGGTACAATGGCTTTGGACATGATGAATTTTTTTATCACCTGCTTTGTGCAAAGAGTTTTCAATACTTATATACAATTCTATGTTCAATGAGAGCATGTGTAACATACAGTATTCCCATTTATTAGTGATTAAGAAGCTTTCATTGATTTACTTGAGATCACATGTTTAATTAGCAGAATTAACTTCCTTGTTTATGGAGGTGCTGTATTAGAATGGAGTGACAGCATATTAGGATGTAGTAAAGTATTAGAATGATAGAGCCATTAGACTTCTCCTAGTTCATTACCATGCAGCAGGACTCTTGTGGCCCCAAAGAATAAAAGTTAATCTTTCTCAAAAACTCAGTGCTTTGTCTTATTGTGTGGAACCATATTTAGCAAAAACTGACTAATTGAAGGTAGGCAAACTACCTCAATGCATGTTAGAAAAAAAAAGCTTAATATCTGTTTCAAGGATTTGTCATATTTACAACTTTCAGAGGAATTTGGATTTGTGTGTATATGTGTATAGTTTATTTTATTTCAATACATTTTCAATTGTTTATTTTTTGTAGTAACTTCTATGGTTTAAACATAAATCACTTCATGTGTTCCTAAAGTATATTGTGTTTGCTTTTTGTGTGTGCATAGTAGGGTGGTTTCTGGGTGTGTTATTTTCTCAACTATCCTGCACATATATTTAAGATTACAAATAAAACAACAATTTTATAGTAAATGTTAGACATTGCTGGTCTTTTAATATCATACATTTTATCATCAATTTTACATCGCTAACTTAAGTCTGTTTCCAGAAGAAATAAAATTGGAAAAAGAATATTTTTCATGATGCTTTCTTTAGGATTATATACTTTCTTTATGAATAATGCTGACCTAACCCTGGCCACTCATATTAATGTGAAGTAATCCTGTTGGAGGTTTGTAAATATGAGCAACTTATTTGAAGCCCCTTCACTGTTGATGTTTGCAGATATATGTATGCACGTAGTGAGGACTTGTCACATTTGTGAGGCTCCTCCATGGCCACAGATCTCTTCCTGTCTCTACCATTCTTGTACATGATCTGATGTAACATAAGGTAGATCTGGTTAGACACAGCTTGTCCCTCCTCATGATGTCATTTTCCATGGACCTCTGTGGGTCTTAAATGGGTTTTAGGCATGGATCAGTTTACAGAAGCTTTCTGTTCTTACCCCTCCCTAGCTTTGAGAATTAATTTGGCAGGCAGATGACTATAAACAGATAGATGTTCTGTCTTCCGAATTTTTCTCACTTTGTGCTTTGACCAAATTTTAGAAATAAAAAAACCCACAAATTAAAATGATTTTAGATCTTAAGGAAACACTGAATTCTTTTACACTAGAGTTTTGAAATCCTTCTTACAACTTTGTTGAATCTGGTAGTGGGTGACATGTGAGGAGGGCTTTCAATAAATCAGAAGAATGTAATTTAGATAAATTTTAGGACAAAATAAATTGAATTCACTTTTGACTTTTAAATGGATTCAGGCTGTTTCTCTCCCTTCCATATTACAGACAGAATTTTAACTAATTTTCTTATAAATGAAATGTATTCTGGTTTCAAAACACATGCAGACTTGTGAGAGGAAAAATATAAATGGCCCTGACATTTCAAGGCTTTACATTAAATCTTCATTGTCGTTTTCCCCTTACTGAGTGCAGGAATATACAATCCTGAGGGGAATTTCATTTGCATGTTGCTGAACAGCTTGATGTCCTCAAATGAACACAGCAAAGTGCACAACAGGCCACCTGATTTTTCATGGCAGTGGCTGAAATGGGGACTTGAAAAGAAGGAAGAATTTCATTCCACTCCAGTTATTTGGTTGGAGTTCACTTTGAGAAATAGAATATGTCTCATTCAGTTTAATGTATGCAAATGAAGCCTATGGAAGATGACAGAAATCCAAAGGCAAAGACTTCCCCAGATGCTGAAACTGAAAGAGAATTGGTTTTTTAACCAGGTCCGAGAGTAAGCCACAGAATATTGTTTAAAACGTGGTTGGAGATTTTATCAAAGACTTTGGTAGAAACTGAGGAAGTTAACAAATTGGGATTCAAATTAAGAGGAAAGCAAATAATTTAGCAAACCACTAAAGGACTTTCATTTCTTCAGAATTAATTTTACTTTAGAAAGGGTTATTTGAGTTTCTGTTTCACAATATTTTATTTTGTTGTGTTAATGGTTGACCTCTTCAGCATTTGCTTATTTTTTAATGGACATTTTGTTTTATTTGTCCAAAGAATCCAAAATAGTTTTTAAATACTAGGGGTATATTTTTAATATACTTAAATGCATCAGATATTTTATCAGTTATTTTTTTTTTCCTAGCTGAAATATCTCACACCTTGTTTCTCTCCTTCTCAAAAGGACTGCTTGCCCTATCAGGCAGAAACCTCATCTTGGGTATTGTTTTTCTTCATCTCTAGTGTTGGAGTTCAAGCAAGTATCAACTGGAGACAGGGCCAGCTTCACAAGTTTCAAACAACTTCATTTTGCTAAATCATATTTTCTCAGTGCTTCCTATTAAGTGACACATGACAAATAAAACATTTAACTTTTTTCCTAAAAAATCTTTATTCATTATTGCAGTTTGTTTATAAAACTTAAGATTGAAAATCCTTTGTGCTCCGAATTGTGAAGGTATTTCTGTACTTCCTGGTCTTCAGTGTTGTCAGTGCTGAAAAGGTTGTGATCTTATTCTCAGTTTTAACATTTGTGAACATTTTCTTTCCTGAGAGCTTTTAAAAATGTTCTCTTTACATTTAATAACATTTCTCTTTCATTGTTCTAGGTCCGATAAACTTTTTTATAGTGGTTTGAGGTATTTTCTTGTATTATACTTTTAAAATTATCTTCTTGCTCATTTCATCCTTCTATCTAGTTATCAGACCTATTAGCTGTTGAATTTCTTGTAACAACATTCTAGTTTTTTTTTTTTTTATCTTCCCCTCTTACTTACTTTGGTTTGTAACTCTTTTTAACTTCTTATGTATTTTACCAAATTTATTTTCACTGGTTTTGATTAATTTATAATGCCAGTTAACAGTATTTTAGTTTCTAAGAGTTCTTTATTTTGCTGAATGTATATTTTTGTTCTATTATGTTCCTACTTTATTTATATAGCATCATAACTTTTAGTTGTTAGTTAACAGTTTTTGTTTCACGGAGGTATCATTCTTTATTCTCTGTATTATTTTTCTTTGGTTTCTTTTTTATGTTTTACTTTATTTCTCTTTCTTCCACAAAATAAGCTTTCTTAAATGATGGCTGATTTCTGGATACTTTTTCACATTTAACAATGAGGCATAAAAGAGATGATTAGATGTTCAATGTTTGTTGTGAATCATGCCAATATTCAGGCATCTTTTTTTCTTTGATTATTATTTTTTTCTCTGGAAAATACACATCTTATCAGGGCTATGTAGTCTGTGGAACTCATTGCAAATGTAGGAAATGTAGGACCCCATGTTTAAATGTAACAAGATTCTGTTAAGATTCTCAAGACAAGCAACAGTAGAGCATTAATTAAGAATGTGACCCTTCTGAACCTGGAGTCCTTTGAGACACATCCATCCATGCCCATGAATCTAGATCTACCTGCAGTAAATATTTACACAACACCAATACTCTGGGAACCACAGTTCTCTGCAGGAAACAGATCTTGCTTTTTTAGACTTCCAGTTAATTATGAGCTTTCCAGCCCTGAATTTCATTTCTAATTTCGGTTCTGTCCTTTTTTTCTCTATTGTGAAATCCCTCTACAATTTTTTCTGAGAATAGACTATGCTCCGAGGAAGTTTTGTGTTTTCTGCAGAATGGCATGTGGCTGATACCATGGTGCTCATTTTCTCTGCTAAGACTTTTAATCCATCACGTCCATTTCTGCTTGAATCCCACATCTTTATTCTTGGAATCTTCCAGTCTGGGCTCCTGTGAGTATTTTGTCCCTTTTTCAAATTCTCCAGCTAACTGATATGACTTCCTTATTTTCCTTAGTCACTAAGGATTTATTGATGTTGTGAGTAGTGAGAAAGTAAAGTGCAACAAAAACCCTAACCAAAATCATGCATGGAAAAGAATAAGAATCAGAAAAATGGTATTGTTTAAAATGGAATCTATTCTGTTTTGGTATTTGCTTTTTTAGTGTCTCATTGAACGCAATTTTACTCTTTTATTTTATGTAGCAGAAATTATGTAAAGGAAATTATTCTCTTAAAAATATCTACCTTGAAACCTTTACTATGTTCCTATTAGATTTCTGTAATATATTCCAGCCAGGGAATCTCTTCAAATCTCTTCAAACTTGGAAAACGATCATTTAGAACTTTTAACTTAATATCCAGAAATGAAAGGGGGCATTCAGTGCATGGAGTGCCACTACCTCATTAGATGGTAAGAGGGATGATGAACATGGAGTAAAATACTATCCATGGTACTTCAAGTCAGATTTCCTGGGCAAGAAGGAGGAAGGCTATTAAGTAGAAATGCTAATCTTATATTTTTTCTTAATACCACGTATTGAACTCAGGGGTGCTATACCACTGACCCACATCCCAAGTCTTATTTTTGTACTTTATTAAGAGATAAGATCTCAGTGAGTTTCTTGGCACCTTTCTTTTTGCTGAGTCTGGCTTTGAACTCATGATCTTCCTGCCTCAGCCTCCCGAGCCACTGGGATCACAGGCATGCACGACCACACTGGGCCAGGAATGCTAATCTTAATTTGCTTCCACAGGAAATACTTTATCCTTAGGTCTAGCATGCCCTTCTTTCAATATTATTCTCCTACTAATTTTATTTATTTTTTTATTTATTTATCTCTTTTTCTCATACCAGGGATTGAACCCAGGGGATTTAACTACTGAGCCACATTCCAATCCTTTTAATTATTATCTTAGGACCTCACCAAATTGTTTAGGGCCTTGCTAAGTTGCTGTGGCTACCTTTGAACTTGCGATCCTCCTGCCTCAGCCTACCAGGTTGCCTGGATTATAGGCATGCACTGCGCCTGGCATCCTACAATTTTCAACACATAACACATTATCATGGAATTTTAGATCAGCAACAGACATGTTTTCAGTGAGAAACCTACAACTGTTTTCCTTTCTTAAGGTCTTTTGATGTGAGCATAAAGAAATAGTCAGACATTAAGCATACCAGTGCTGGCCTCTAAAGGATTTGGGTCTTCAGTTTGGGCTTACAAATTATCAATAAATGAACTCTGGAAAATTATAACCCCAGTATAGCCAAATATTTTCAAAATTGCCTGGATATCAGTATTACTAGGAGTTTAAAAAATACATTTAGTTCTAGTCTACTACAAATAAACCAAATCATAACCTCTGTTTTGTGTTACTGACTTCATGGGGCTTTCTTGGCAATTTCAGCATGTGGCAAGGGTTGAAAATCTCTGCCTCCAAGTCATATATATATATATATATATATATATATTTTTTTTTTTTTAATCTTTAAAACAGCACCAGCTTTAAATAACAAGACCATCACTGCACGGTTATTTTAAGAATCAAATAAATAAAATGCATGTAAAAAATATAGCATGATGCCTGGAATTATAAATAATTCATATCTCGCCCTCTTGGCTGAACTATAAAACAATTAAAGAAGAGACCATCTCCTTGTTTCCTGTTTCCTGTATGGCACAGAGAAAGTACTTAAAAGTATTTGTTGGTTCAGTAAATCATTGGTCCTCTCTTTTATTTATTTACATTATCTTTTTATTCTGACTTGTTATACATGATGGAAGAATGCAATTCATTTCATATTACACGTATAGAGCACAATTTTTCAATACACTGGTTGTACACAAAGTATTTTCATATCATTCTTGTCTTATACATGTAATTAGGGTAATGATGTCTAACTTATTCCACCATCATTCTTACCTCCTTGCCCCCTTTTTTCCTCTCCCTCTCCTTTGCCCTATTTAAAGTTTCTCCATTCCTCCCATGCCCCCTCCCCAATTGCCATTATGTATCTGCATTCTCATATCAAAGAAAAGATTTGGCCTTTGTTTTTTTGGAATTGATTTGCTTCATTTAACATTATATTCTCCAAATTAATCCATTTACCTGCAAATGCCATGATTTTATTCTCTTTTAATGCTGAGTAGTATTCCATTGTGTATATGCACAGTAAAGAGCAAGAGAAGTGTGGAATGGCTCTGTGTTACTGCAATGTAAGGGGACTGGTGGGGAGTGAGCTTGAGAAAGGGAAGCTGCGTGTTAGAGAGCTAGGACTGCATCTCTGGGGCACCTAGCAACCACTAAGCTAATTAAGTAACTTGGATAATGACATGATGGAATATCCTGGACAAAACAGGTTTCCAGGTCAGTGAGGATGAATAAGGACAGCTGAGAGTCAAGAAAGAAAATATAGAAAGAAAAATTATAGTGATGGCACTTCTAAAAACTAACCAGAAAAACTCACCTACAGTGAAAGTTATAATAGCCATGAATAATTATCAACTATACACTAGCCGTTTTTATGAGACTTATGCACAAGTAATCACCATGTAAGGTAAATTCTATTATTATGGAATTATTATTGTTATCATTATTTTTATAGTATAAGAGATGGTAACTAATAGTAGTTGCCTGCACAAATGTGGAAGACATGGCCCAGATGCCAAGACACATCAAAGTTTCATTCTACCATTTATTTTCTGTGTTGCCTTGGATAAATAATTAATACACATAAATACATGTACACATACTCAATATATTTTTGTGGTGGTTCAGGGTTTTTTTTTTTTGACCCACACCTTTTTCAAATTGCACACTGGATTTTAGTAAGACAGTGAAAAGAGGTTATAAATTATAGCAAGAAAAATGGATGTTCTAATTTTAATGGAACAAAACACTATAGTCTCATCAAAGTAAAAAAGCGTACATTATTAAAAAGAGCAGAAAAAATGAATTACCTACCAGCAGGGACTCTTGACTTTGGGTCATGCCATGTTAAGCAGCAGAATGGCAGAGGAGGAAGGGGGTGTGAGTAGGCAGATTCCTTAATGCCCTTTGGTGAGAAGGGGGTCTTCATCAGAATTATTAAAGTAACTTCATAGAAAATGAATGTGATTTTTGAAGCATGTCTTTAATTATTGCCAAATGAGTAACCTTCAGTAGGTGTCTCAGCCTCTCATTGCCTTGGTTTTCTATTAAGATCTAGATAAATAATAGTATTGAATTCTTAAGACATTGTGAAGATGAAATGAGTTAAGAAATATAAAATACGCACTTCTCAAACACAGTACCACCATACGTGTTATCAATGATTATCATTAAAATATCTTCTGGATTTCATGTTTTAGCATATTTATGTATTGTTGAGTTTCAATAATTCTCATCATAAGTTTCTAAAGCTTTAAGGCTCTAGGCAAGGGTTTGTTATTCTTGGTTGCTGAGTTGTTCATGGTATCAGTATCTGCTTTGTTTAATTCAATGTGTGCTTCTCATGCCAGTCAAGAAATCCTCTGAACCACTCATGAATAGAATCCCAGAGTAGGAGTCAGCCAAAGCGAGTGCAAAGGACTGAAGTGCATAGGAGACATGAAAGAATGAACAAGGCTGTTGTCAGAGGAAATGCCTGTTTATTGAGGAACAGCTCTGCTTATTTATAGAGCCGAAGGTGGTTTGACAGTTAGAGAGAATGGTTTGACAGTTGGCATGGGGTGTTTTCTGATTGGTGGGTAAGGATCATGTGAGCCAGCAGGACTAGTCTGATTGGTGGGTAAGGATCATGTGAGCCAGCAGTGCTCACCATTGGACAGCTCTTCTGGGGAATGGGGAAATTAGTCTTTGGATCCATTAGACTTCCAACAACAAGACATAGCTTGTTTAGGAGGTTCACGAGGGGAGAGTTGTCAAAGAAGGTGCAGGAGCTTAGGTTTTACAATATGAAAATTACGTTTATGCAGGACTATTGAAGGAAGAATGCTCATGGAGGGTGTCTTACATTCCCTTTTTATCTAACATGAAATGTCAAATGAATGTTGGTTTATTCCTGAAAAAGAAAGATCTGTAAAGGGTATGATTTGAATATGAAAAAAGCCCAATCATTTTTCAAGTAGTTAAGAAATATTCCTGGAAGGAAGAATTTGGGCTCCACAATGAGATTCTCATGGAAAGAAAAAAGAATGAAATATTTTAGAGACTGATGCACAGCTGGATAATGCAGAGATAGATTATTTAAGTTGAAACATGTAGTGAAAGCTGGGAGAGCTTTTGCACCTGTGCTTGACTGGTTGTTGAATTTAGAACAAGTTTCTGAAGGGCAAAAATGTCTGTGGAAACATCAGTTTTGCAGTACTCAGCAAAGAAAGGACAAAATGCTGATGTTTTATATATGAGATTTACATTTTTTTCATGTATTATGACCTGTACTGGAAATAAATGACACAAACTCATGCAAAGATCAATCTCATGCTTACATGAGAAGCTGAAGGGCCAACTTGAACATATTAAAGGTTTCTTCTCATTAACTTTAAGTAAAGGGGAAATAAACTGAAGGAAAATAGCATTAAACAAAACAAAAAAAATAAGATTGGGTGACTGGAGTGAGGTCTGTAACCCACATTTATATCTCCATGCATAGAGAGTTAGATATTTAGACATGATTACTACTACGGCTACTACAGCTACTACAGTTCTAGTAGACAGCATTAAGCAGAATACTGTGACCTTCCAATTGGGTCAGAGTTGGGTGAAATACTGTAGGTGTAAGGGGGTGCTCTTGGTGTTGGCCATTCTCTTCTCTCTACTGAGATAGGATGAGCAAGTGTTCTGGTCTCCACCCAGCCAACACTCTCCCCTTCCCCATAATGTTAAAACTGCAAACATTCACAGCAAAATTGTGCTGAAAAATTGGGAAAGGTTTCAAACTGTGCCAATAGAACCCCAGGCAAAGATGCTTGACATTGAGTTTGGTCTGAGTTCTTCTTCTCCTTCTCCTTCTCCTTCTCCTTCTTCTTCTTTTCTTGTACCAGGGATTGAGCCTGTTTAACCACTGAGTCCCATTCCTAGCCCATGTTTTATTATTATTTTTTTAAGGTCTCTCCAAGTCACTTAGGGCTTTGCTAAGTTGCTGAGGTTGAACTTATGATCCTCCTGCCTCAGCCTCCTGAGCTGTGAGAATTACAGGCATGTGTCACCATGCCTAGATTAAGCTGAGTTCTAACTCAGCAAAAATGTAAGTAGGATCTGGAAGAGATTAATGCCTAGTGGTACTGGACAGCAAGTAGCAAGTTATTATCCCTTTAACCTTTAGAGTAGCCCTTGGTCTATGTTACTGTAAAAGAACTTACAAAGTTATTATTCTTGCTGGATACTCCTGAAAAGAATATGAGAAATGTGGTCCCATTTAGACTGGAAAAAATTTCAGAGCTTTCTTTATCCCCTGAAGATCTGAGAACTTACAAACTTAAAAAGTTGTCTCAACTGATTATAAGTTCCAATATCTGGGGAGTAGGTTCTGAGACATATATAGCATATTTGATTTTGATAATTTCTGTGCCCATGTATATTTAAAATTATGGTTAGAAAATAGGAGTATTTTTCTGTCAGTATAAGAGTAACATAATTTACTTAAAAAGGAATTTTTAGTGTTAAATAAAGTTAAAAACCAAGAACTTTTGATGAGTGATATGGAATTCTTGCTTTTTCTAAAATAATTTTTTTCTAAAGAGAGCATAATAAGAAACTTTTAATTAATGTCATTAGCCCGAAGTCTTGCAGGTTATGGGTCACTGAATATAAGAATGCATAATAAATCTTATAAAATTTGAATACATGTAGATAAAAGAGCATTGAAAAAACAGATTGAGAGTGATCATAAGTCCAAAATGGTTGAATTATTTGTATAACGTGTACAGTTTTAGTTTTAGATTTATAGAAAGTGTAACCAGCGGGCCATGGCAGAAGTGGCTTTTCTTCAGAAATTCAGATGCATATGAAGAACTAATCAAATAGTATGCACTTCAAAAAATTAACATATGAAAAGCTGAATTTTTTATATTACTTTCCAAAATGGCTCCTTGGGCATCTTTGAATCTGTTAAGTATCAACTTTATCCTAGTTGCTCAAGTCAGAACTTAAAATTGATTAACTCCTTAGCTTTCTATCTTGTAGGAGTTAATCAATCTAAAGTTCTCATTTCCTAAGTCAGTTTTGCTGGATCACTTTTCAAAACTTTTCCATACTTGTATGACTTTTCTTCCACATATTTAGCCCTGATCCATGCATGCCACAGCTGTCTCACTCATTAGGATATTTAGCTAATGTTACTTCTCATGCTCTGGCTGTATGGTAGGAATCTTCTTTTCTACCCACTTAGACACAAGTGTGGCCCTGTGGCCAGTGAAATATATAAGAATCAATTTTTACCTTTCTGGGATGCAGCTTTAACCAGTATTACTGATGGAGCTAATGTAATACATTCACTAAGGCTCTTATTACAAGATCAGATCCCCTGGAAAAGCTGAGTAGATTTGTAGGATAGAAGAAAAATAAATGTTGTTGCCTTAAATGACTAAAGCTTTCAGGTTGGCAATTAGGTTAACTTAACCTATCATAACCAATATACTCTGAATGAATTGACAGTACATATAAAAATATTTTCAATTGAACAAGAAGGCCTAGAGAGACATACGTTAAATTTATACTCACAATGAAGTTTAGAGAGGAGACATGTCAACAAAAGAATTGTGAATGAGATTGTTGGCCCATAGAGCTGACTAAAAACAAATAGGGAAGAAGTGGCTATAGCTTTGTGAGAACTGTACTGTCAAAAACTCCATTAGCCTGTAAAGCTGAGACTATCAGATACTTAAAATATTTCCTAGGCCTCAGATCTTCAGGGGATAAAGAAAGCTCTGAAAGTTGTTCCAGTCTAAATGAGATCACATTTCTCATATTCTTTTCAGGAGTATCCAGCGAGAATAACCTTAAAGGGAGATCAACACCGAGAACTCTTGAGAACTACCTGTTGCAGGGCTACTCTCAGGGAAAAACGTAGGATTCCTACTCAGAGTGATGTACAAGTTCTCTGGTTCAATGGCTTCCAGGTGCCCACAATCCCCTTATTTCTCTTTCAAACAGGGATATTTGTTCCAGTTTTGTCTTGGATGATAAGATGAGCTTTTTTTTTTTTTCTTATGTCTTTAGAACAAGAAGTGCTTCAACAAGATATAGAGTGTTCAATTTTGTACTCTGAAGCCTAATAATATTCTTGTATAGAGTTTGAATTTTTTTCCCTTGTGCAGGAGTTTTTCATGTATATTCTTCACATTTTAGACCCTAAAGAAAGGACATTAGCCAATTCAAGAAAATCTGTTTCCATATTTTGGCAGATTTTAGCATTGAGTCTTTTCTAACCAGTTGGATTCAGGTAAGTTCATGTCACTGCATGGGCCAGTGAAATGTAATCAGAAGTGATGGGGACACTCAGAGGAAATACCTTTAGGAGTCAGTGCATGGTTTATGCTATTTTCTTTACACTTTGATTGTGGCAGCGAGTTCATCATTTGGGTCCTTGAAAAACTGCACTGAACAGAATCCTCTTCATGATGAACAATGTAGATGTAGAATAAATATGAAATAGCTTTATGTTTACAATCTACTAAAACCTTTGGGGTATTACTCAATTCAGCATGACTTAGCTTATCCTAATTTCTTGAAACCTCTACATAGAATCCAGAATGGTCATTTAAAAAAAAAATGTGTCTTAATTGCCACTCTTCATAAATCTCTCCAATGGCTCAGAGTTAAAAGCAAAGTCCTAATATAAGCTTTATTCCTGCTGACATTCTGAGCCAGTTTCCCTGAACTTGTTTTGTTTTACTTTCTTGCCATGCTGGGGATTGAACTCAGGGTCTTGCACAAGTCAAAAAAGCACTATACCTCTGAGCTACATCCCAGCCTTGCCCCCACTATCCCTTTCATTCTTTCTTTGGCAGCCACATATGTGCTCCCAAAACATGGTATACATAGTTGCATTTTTCCTGTGCTATTCTTTTTCTGTGGGACACTTACTCCATTTACGAACAGAAGGTTTCTCTTATCACCTTCATGTGTACCCCAATTCATCTGTAAAACTTTTCTAACCACTGTTGCTGGAGCTGTGGCTCAGAGGTAGAGCACTTGCCTGGCATGTGTGAGGCCCTAGGTTTGATCCTTAGAAACACATATAAATAAATAAATAAAATAGAAAAGATCCATTGACAACCAGAAAACATTAAAAACAAACAAACAAACAAAAAACTTTCCTAACCACATTTTATGAAATATTTACAAAATAGCAATGATTCTTGTTTTTTCCTAGCTATCTTGGTCTACTTCCTTAACTCTGTAACTCTTACCACTCATTGGAATTTATTGGTTTACTGTGGTCCTTTGCCTCTATGTCCCCTCACAGAACACTAGAACCTAAGCTCCCTGAGAGAAAAAGAATCTTTGCCTTACTTACTGTTCTATTCTCAGGTCCTGCAGGACCATCTGATTATAGAAGTCAGTTAATACACACTGAATGAACAAAAACTAGAAGAATGATATATATATATATATATATATATATTGGACATATACCTTTATTGAAATTGTGGAGAATTTAGATAAAATAATGTTGTTTTGAATAATCAAGAGACTTTAAAAGAGCACAAGAACCAGGAATGTCAAATACTTAATATCTTATAAACTATCCTCTTGTTAATTTTTTTCCAATTTTGCTAAGAGCCATAGCCAAATAATATGATGCATGGCATTTTTGGTTGAAAGGTGACACCAGCAAGCCATTGAGATGATATGATTATGTTAAGATCTGCATTCTTAAGGATATTAGACTCCTGCTGTCCACCGCCTGCTAAGGGACTCCTGGAGAGTTCCCATTGGTTGGGGAAGTGCGGTGGGTGGGAATTCCGTAGGAGGGACTTCCTGTTGGGGCCCGGGAGAACGCCGCATGTGTTGGTCGGCAGTTTTTTTCCCGGGAGCATACAGGACATTGGCGGCAGTTTCAAAAATAAAGTTTGTTCCTGCTTGAGTGGTTCGTGATTTTGTGCCCAGCCAGACTGTGGCACAATTTGGGATAAACAGTAAAGCAACTTTCTGCTTTCATCTACTGTACCTGAAGATGCAA
Source organism: Urocitellus parryii (assembly GCF_045843805.1). Classification (NCBI taxonomy): domain Eukaryota; kingdom Metazoa; phylum Chordata; class Mammalia; order Rodentia; family Sciuridae; genus Urocitellus; species Urocitellus parryii. The sequence continues at coordinate 53,177,828 of NC_135536.1, forward strand.
GAAAGTGCATGGGTGTCCCAACTGATATCAGCTGTTTAACATGCCTTTGTATCTTGCTGTGGATCCACCTGGAGCTTTTACACACTGAGGTACCAAGTTTGGAGGCTTCAAGGAGGTGTAAACTATTCAGTTGGGAAAAAATAGGAATGAGATGTTTGTTGATTTATAGTATAATGAGTAACCTGTTCATAATCAAATGCTATGGTTTGGATATGAGGTATTACCTAAAGTCTCCCTCTTAACTCAGGAATATTCATAGGTGAAATGGCTGTATTATGAGAACTGTAACCTAACCAGTAGATGAATTCACTTGAATGGATTAACTGGTAACTCTAGACAGGTGGGGTTTGGTTTGAGGAAGTAGGTCACTGAGGGGATGCCTTTAGAGTTTACAGTTTGTCCTGATAAATGAAACCCTCAGCTTTCTGGCTGTCATGTTCTGAGCTACTCTGCTCTGCCATGCCCTTCTGTCATAGAACCCAGAACAATGGAATTGGCCCACTATGGACTGAACCTCTGGAACCATGATCCAAATAAACTTTTCCTTTTCTAAGTTTTTTTTTTTGTTGTTGTTGTTGTTGTTGTTGAATATATTGGTTACAGCAATGCAAAGCTCACTAAACTGTCTAGGTTTTGTATCACAGGACATTCATAAAACATAATCAATGTATGCATGAAATTACTTTTCTAAGTGGATGGATCAAAAGTTTCTTCAAAATGTGATTTCCAATACTAAACTGGATCCTAATGGAACACAATGTGTTGCCCCCTGCATGAACTAAAATTTTATATGTTTATTTGACAAAGTTGAGGTATATGGTGGCTGGTTTACTATTTCCCAAGTTCCTCAGACTGCTAACTCTTTATCTGGTGGCTCCATTGCATCACTGTGGATGGCAGAATTCGAATCTCTCATGGAAGATAAGTGTTCAACTCAAGTCCATTTCTAACTTCTTTTGGCCTCAGGGCAAGAATACAAAGGCCCAAATACTATGTTTTGATACTGAAAGGTATAAATCAAGCAAATAGAATGTTTGATTAGATAGGCTCCAGATCTCGATTCTGATTTGCCCCTAATAATTTGGAAGGTAAAAGCAAATTTAGAATTCTTAAGACAGAGGAATCTGTGTTCTGTGCCAGAAGGAATTCAAGATCCACATGCTGTCTCCTTCTCTTGTCACCTCTACTTCCATCGTGTGCAGTGAGACAGTGAGGGCCTCTCTTCTGTTGATACAGATGCTTCACCTCATTTGGGCAAATTTTATATGCAATCCTGGTAAACCTCTGATTCTCCTGACCATCCCTCAGGTCCAGGATACATATGTACCCATAGTAAGCAAAGATTCAGGGAAGAGTCTCGAAAAGGTAAACAGGCAAAAGACCTAGAAGGTTCATTGAACTATTGTTTCTTTTTCTTTTCTTATTCCACCATTTTTTTTTCCTTCTATTTACCTCTACCTTCTTTCCTTCTCCCTTAAGGGAAAATCCTATCACTTGGTTATTGTTTTAGTCTATTGGCGGTACTAGAACAGAATACTATAAACTGGTTGGCTTATAAGCAACAGAAATAACATCAACAATTTATTTTAGTTCTGGAGGTTGAGAGTTGGAAAGTCTAAGATAAAGGTGCAGAATGTGTTTTATGGTGAGGACCTATTTGTTGATTAATAGAATTTTTTTTTTTGTTTAATGTAACCTCATAAGCTGAAAGGGACAAGAGAGCTCTTTGAGTCTTCTCCGTGAGGTAACTAATTCCATTCATGAAAGTGACCCTCATGATCTAATCATCTAAGTCTCTACCCACAAATACTATCATATTGAGCATTACCTTCCAACATATGGATTTGAAGGGGCTCAATTATTCAGTTCATAAAAATTGTTCTCACTTTTGAAGTACACAGTCTGCAGGTGTGAAATTCTTATTGTGCCTTACCCTGGGAAATTTCCTTCTAGACAGATTATCTGTGGGCAGTATGTTCTGCATGGCAGGAAGCAACTGAAACTACAGGTACTCATATTTAGTGGTGGTAAATTTTCTAGTCCTATTTTATAGTTTCTATAGATTACAAACTTTAATATGTGGAATGTATAGATTGTGAGATCGACACCTCTTATTTTGAGGAGAAAAAAGAGATATTAGTTATTTCATTGGAAAGGGCTTGAAACATGAAAGAATTCCTTTTCATGTATGACATTTGGTAGGGTTTCCCTTTCTTTAGGCACCTTGTTTTTGATGCTCTGATAATTTGGTTGGTACAAACATAAATCATCTTTCTTTTTCTAAAACTTAAAAAAAATTAATATATGAGAAATATTTTCTTTTATTTTTCTTGTAAATTTCTTACTATGTGGTATGCTATTTACTATTGTAGATAAGAGTATTCAGGATTCAGTAATCCTCCATATTTCTCTTGGACTATAAACTTTGAAGGGCAGAACCTAGCAAGGAGTTTGAGTGTAGTGTGCCCTTGTTGTTTTCCTTGACTGACATATCCAGTCCTCTTACTTTTAGCTTATCATTCAATCTGGTTTTCCCTTTCCTCACTCTATTCTCTACCTGCTCAAATACTCCCTCTTGGATGTGTTCTTGTTCTCCACTTCTCAATATTAAATCTTGGATACCTTTGACGAATAGTGATTTCTCATGTTTGAAGCACAGATGGTGCCAATCTAACAGCATTATGAGTATGGGCAAGTTACTTACACTAAATGGGTATAATTTATTAATATTAGAAAAATTCTAATCCTGGTTATAATGTTTCATCCTCTTCTAAATTATTTTTCATGATTATGTTTAACATACCATATAATAATTCCTAGTTTTATCATTTGCTATTTTTATAACAAAAAAAATCAGTAGGCCTGTTTCTGAATTATTACTTGAGATTGTATATTTACTGTGCATCTTCATAATTCACATGGTCCCTTTGAATATTTTAATAGAGAAGTGCAGCTGAGCATAGTAGGGCAGTGCTATGACCTTAGTTACTCTGGCGGCTGAGGCAAGAGGATCTCCAGTTTGAGGCCAATTTGGGCAACTTAACAAGATTCTTCCTTAAGATAAAAAGGAATTGGGATGTGTTCAGCAATAGAGTGCTTTCCTAGCATATGCAAGGCCCTAAGTTTAATACACACACACACACACATGGAAAGAAAAAAGAGAAGAGTTACATCACATATTGATAGTATATTTTATTGTCATATACTCATTATCAAAACAAGAAGTAATGAAGAAAACAAGAAATTGTCTATCAACCCATTAGGGAAGATGTAAAAAAGTTTGAATCACATTATTAAAAATAATTTTTTGACAAAGAAGGCAAAGTGCCTACTGACTGGGTGAAGGAAAGGTATAATATTACTGAGAACTTCACCATGAGGGTATTTTTCAGACACACCTCTGTAGGTGTATACAGTAGGTATGCATTAGTATTTGAAGAGGTTGGAAGACAAGTCCTTCAGCTGCTGGAGTTATTATGATGGTCTTCCTAAAGCCCCTGCTTAGCTATCTCCTCTTATTTACTTTTTGGCTTGAAAATATCCTGGAATAACCCTTTTCAACACCTCCATCTGGCTGTCAGGAACACTTAAAATGATTCTAGCACTTACCACTTGGAGATGAAGCATTTGAAGTGCTCTGTCTGGTTTAGCTAATACATTGGCAGCCACTATTTTATCTCTGAGAAAAATCCATCAATTAATAAGTGAACATGACAGATAAAGTGACAGTATTCCTCTGTGCTCAAAGCGGTAGCTGAAGAAAAGGGAACCCTGGATATCCTGAGAGGAAAAATCACCCCTAGGGAAGAAAAAAAGCCCCCTGAGAATGCAAAAGGTACGCTAAATAGATCTGTCAGATTCTTTTAGACTTTGATGAAAGACACAGTGCTTGATATTAGGAATACTCTAATCCAAAACAATTCTTCACCTTAGATGAATTCTAAACCCAGCTAAGGAGAGAGGTTAACATGAAAGAAAAAATAAACCAAGGATGGGTGTTCAGTGCAAAGAAGAAAAATTTTGTCATCTTCATAATTTTTAAAGGATACAATTTATCTACCTCCAAATCAAGAGCTGGAGAAACAAATGTCAGGTATTCAGAATTTTTGTGTTATACACTAACATATGCACACTATGAATGCCAATGTATTTTAGCTAGACGAGCATAAATGTTAGTGAATTTTCTCTGAGAAGGTCCCAACATTTTAATATAATTTTATAAACTTGGCATATTATACATTTTGTATCTTCCTATTATAGCATGCTATAGTAATGCAGTGGGAAGTCACAAAGCACTTGTCTTCAAAAAGGTACAGTTGAACCAACACAGTGGTACAAATCTATAATTTCAGTGTCTCTGGAGGCTGAGGTAGAAAGACCACAAGTTCAAGGCCAGCCTCGGCAAATTAGTGAGGCCCTAAGAAACCTAATGAGACAATGTCCCAAAATAAAAATATAAATACAGGCTTGGAATGTGGCTCAGTGTTAAATTGCCCCTGGATTACATCCCCAGTACCCTCCCCTCAAAAAAATATATAGTGAAGAAGAACTGATATAGTGGTAATGATACCACTGGTTACCAGTGATGAGTTCTGCTCCCTCCCATGTTGAAGTGTAACATTAGAGAAGCATGCAGAGGCAAGCATATAAAGCAGGGTTTATTTAAAAAGGGGTTACATAGACTTCTCCCAGAAGGAAGAAGGGGGCCATAGCTGGTATCTTGGTATCCCAAGAAGTGAGGGCATTTTGCCTTTTTTACATATCCTAGCCTTCTTTTGTTCTCTTGCTCTTTTTCCCTTATTTTTCTCCTTCCTGCTTATGTGACTAGACCCAGGAAATGCTTGGTAGTGAAGCCAGAATTAGACAGGCAGTCAGAAAAGATAGATAAATCTAGACAGGTCAGATAGTGTCAGGACAATTTTCAGTGAGTTCTGGGAAGTTGGAGACTGTCCCCTGAAAAATTGAAATGTTAATTTCTTTAGAGCCCTTCCTCCACCCTTATCAAAAATCTGCCCCTGCTCCCAACTGTTGCTAAGGTAACCTGTACTAGGAATTGCCTCTCCCTACAGGGAGCTATAAAGTTGTTAATTAGTGTGTCCTGGGCTGCACCATCCTGCCCTTCCCCATTCAGCCCACCTCTTTCCCACCTTTGGGCCATCCCACCAAGCATTCATTCCTGGGCTTAGTCAGGTTCTCAGGAAGTAGAAAGATAAGGGGAAGAGGGCAGGAGAACAAAGGTAGTCTAGAACATATTAAAAGGGGAGAACACCTTGCTTCTTGGAATACCAGGATATCATCTATGGCCCCCTACACCCTCTTGGGAGAAGTCTATGTTACCCCTTGTTAAATAAACCCAACTTTATAGGCTTGCCTCATTGTGCTTCTCTAATGTTCAAACTTCAACATCTGAGGGAGTAGAATAACAGTAACTGGCAGTATCATATTTGGAGGTCCCACCAAGATCTACACTGAGGTAAGCTCCTTTCCATGCACCCCACATCTGTTTGAGGTGCATCTTTCTATCTCTTTCATTTTGGAGGATGATGGGCACCCCTTGGCTACTTAAATGCAGTCAGTGCAGCTGCCACTCTTCAAGACTCATGTGAAAGGTTTCCCAGTCAAGGCAGCTCTCAATCACCTGTTCAATAGAGAGCAGGGAGGTTGCATTCGGCAGAAGCCATTTCCTACTTTTCTGTCCAGGCCCAGAGAACAATTGGAATGAGTACACACTGTCCATAGTCCCAATCTGCCTTGGATGCATGGAGATGGATGAAGGAGTTTAGAACTGCAGAATTCCTGTCCTGGGCTACACTCAGGTGAAAATCCTAAGGTTCCTTCTCTTGAACTGCCTCCTGAGGGCCCTAAGTGGTATCTAGGGTTATTGGTAGATGAATGGTGCTGAAGAAAAGCCCCAATTACATTTGCCTCCATGTGGGCTGCCCAATACTCTCCACCCTCACATCAGTTCCCTCCGGGATACTCCCCTTCCTTCCAAATCAGGAGCTAGCAATTCAGATTGTAGGACTGAGAAAGACATGGGATGATTAGTAAAAAAAAAAAAAAAAATCCAGGTTCCCTTTGTTCTCATAGTTAGCCTTCACAAGCCAATTTAAAATCTCCCATTACTGTTCCTATGCTCAGATGTATTTAAAAAAAAAATGCTGTAAGAGGGAGGCATTCTATTTTAACCAACACCTCCCATAAACTCCTCCAGAAAAGGGTGTTTGTTATGCACTTAACAACCAGTAGATATTCCCCTTACCCTCTGGAGATTTCTTTAGTCTACAGGGCAACAATTAGGCAAAAAAGGTTAAGACATATACAATTATCCTCTTTTTTTCATAATCAGGAGTTATGGAGGCAGGGAGGAAAGCAGTAATGTTCTTAAGTCTGAATCCTCCCAGAGTATCTGGCATAGGGAAAACTGGGACCCTAGCACTTTGCTAAAGGAGGCCAGAAATAACTGGCAAATCTAGGTGATGAGAGGTGGGTTTATTGGACCATAATGAACCTCAAGTTTATGGAGACATCCCTAATATATTGGATAAACATTTTTATCTGACAAGGGAGAATACTTGAATTTTCCATCACTCAGGTGGGAGCTTCTCTCTCAAGTCAGTGTGTAGACTGACCACTAGTCTACATACTGGGAAATTACAAATGATCAGGAAGAGTGCCTCATTTTTATTTGTTGTCAGGCCTAACCTCAATGTCTACCATGAGAGAAACACTTAAGAAATCACCTTCTGAGGAAGAGAAATCAAGCGGACACCCCCCTCAACCCTTGGTTAAAACAAATAAGAACAAATTCAGGGAGATTTTGGGGGGATCTAAATAAAATATATTGAGATGTTTTAGAACTTATGTCAGATGCTTGACCTCGCCTGGAAAGATATTATTAATTAGCCAAGCTTTAGCCTACAAGAAGAAAGTCACCTTAAAGCAAGCAGCTAAAGAATTTGGGGATGGCCCTACATCTTGCCCATGCCCCAGCAAAAAAACACACCACCCTAAATCCTGAATCCATAAAGGCCACCTACTTTTAAAGGATAAATTTATCAAAAAAGTTTTGATAAACTCCCCCTCTGAGTTATGAACAGGTTTTAGAAGGCTTTAAGATATTAAAACAGGGCCTTATTTTGAGCCCCTGTCCTCAACTTACCTATGGAGAAAGATTTAACCTGTTTGTCACGGAGACCTTAGGAATGGTCCCAGAAAATAATGGACCTGCTCAACAGCCAGTAGCTTATCTCAGCTTTGTTATCATAGCTTTGTTCTTAAAAGTAATAGGAAGTAAGGTATCATAATTTTCAACATCCAAACCTGTTCAATTACCAACTAGGAAAAAAACACCTTAGGCATGAAGTTTCTGCTCAGAGTGGCAGTTTTCCCCAGCTCCTTCTAGATCTCATCCAGGACTTACATTGAAATGCAAATGGAAGAAGCCTGCAAGCTCAGTAGGAGACAGATCTGAGGCCCAAGGAAAAATAAAATGGTAAAGTGTCTTTTACCTGAACTCAAACTAGACTAAACATAAAGATAAATTGTATACTTTACTAATTACTGGCTGGTCATTTTTCTAGGACACTTGCTTTTACTTAGATTCTGTATTTTTTCTTTTCTTTTTCTTTTTTTTTTTTTTTTTTTTTAGCTCATGATTTTGATCCTACAGACCTAGCTTAATGTTTTTCCAATCAGTCTTAATTTTTATTCAACTATGAAGTTTTTAAACATCTGTAACATTGCAATGGAGATTCACCTGTGAAAAGCTACAAGGCCTGTGCCTTGCAGTTATGTGTGCACACTTGTGTTATGTGTTGTATGTCTATATGTGTGTATGTCCATATATCATGTAACTGATATCAAAATTGGCAGATATATAAGGAGCACTCATAAATTTTTAGAAAATGGATCCAAATATTTTTAATTTATGTGATTTGAAATGGTTCATTTTAAATTGTGTAAACCAATGAAAGTAAAGATATCTTTAAAATTAAACTTACCTCACAAGTCTCTCTAGGTGGCTGAAGAATTAATAAAATGTTGATGTCTATAAAATGTCTAATATCCATTGTTTCTAGGACTTTTCTTCAACAAGGAAGAAATGACTAATACTGTTCAATACATTTTTCTGATGTTTTGGTAAAATAGTAGAGTAGATTTGACATAGAATTACTCATATTTATGAGTAATTTTGTTTGTTAGACATCTGTTTAATTTACAGGGTTAAATTGCTAACTGTTAAATCAAGTACTCTGAAATTCTTGAATTCTGTTGGGTAACATTATTGATGTTTTCATAAATTGGTAAATGAAGACAAAAAGTGTAAAAAGTGCTTTTTCATCATTGAAAAGGTTACTAAGAATTTAAAGTCCCAACAGTTATAATTCTATATACTTATACATTGTGTTTTCATAAAATGGTAAAACACACATGATTCTACATACAAAGGTATATAGAAGATTTCTATATACAAAGGCCCCAAAATTCCAACTGTTCCAATTAAGAGTACTGTAATTAACATAAATTTTTTCTTTTTATTAAAATGAAATAATTTGCCTAAATTCAGAAATTTACAAGAATTGTTTCAGAATGTGAACAAAAAAGGGGGTTAACAGATAGGAAGGAAGAATTAGAAGGTTCTAGGTTTGGAAACCATACTTAATAGAAGGAAAAAAAAGTGTTTCTGGATAAGAAAGTCTTTATGTGATGAACAAGAGGGTTTGAGTTAGTGATAAAGAAGGTCTGTGTAAGTTGGATATTTATATATGTAAAATAATCAGTCAAAGCTGTTTAAGGGTTTTTCCCTAAGGTAAAATGTTAATTTACTGATAGAATCCAAAGTTTAATCTATGTGTTAAAAGGACGAAGATTTCTCAAAACATTAATTTGGTAATTTTAAGCTTCTAAGGATAACAAATTTTATTGGAGATTTATTTATATCATTTAGTGTTCTATAACTGGACCTATTATCAATAAGATATATAAAATTTTATGTTACTTTTTACACTGGGGAACAATTTAAAGGTATTTTTAAGTTAATGAGAACCCAGTCTATGTAAAGGTTAATATTATAAAACATAAAAGCATTTTGCTACTTTTCCACAAAAGATTCAATGCTATCAGCCTTTTGTTAATTCATGTTTTAAATATAATATCATATTGTGTTATATACTATTCATGTTAACTCAAGCAACAATATATTTAAACTTTGTAGAATGATATTTAAGAAGCAAAGATCAGCTTCAGAACTAGAACACTTTACCTAATATTTATAAAAAGCCCCACCTTACCTGAGATAAGGCTCTGCCTCCCACCTTACCACATGGCAGAATGCCTCCAAAGTAAGCCAGACTTCAGTTTATTTAAAGTTGTGTTCAAAAGATTGATTTTTGGTGTTAAGATTACTATGATCTCAAACAGGGGATATAATGTATAACACAGACAAAATTCAAGGTAGCTATTACACAAACTAGATATGTTTTTACTTTTGTTAATTTTATTTTGTATTTTCTTATAAACTGTCTAAATGTTGCCTGTTAATGTTTTGCAGAGGTATTGCTTCAAGAACACAACCTGGGTTAATTTAAGATAATAAGCCATCACATACAGGACAGACCCCAATTAATAAAAAGGGTAAATGACTGTAAAGTTATAGACATTAAAGTTAAAGCCTAGTACTCTTAATTTAAGACTGGTGAGACTGATTTACTAGATATTTAAGATCAAGACTTAAAAATTAAAGTTAAATTAAAAGGGCCAGGAAAACCAATATTTGGCTCTTGCCCTCTGAGCCAGTCTGAATCCAGGGAACAGGGAACTTCTAAAGAGCTTTGCAACTCTGGGCCACATAACCTACTGATCAGGGAAATTAAAGAGAAGGAACTAGTGAGGGAACAGAAAGCCTATCCCTAGTAAGGGAACAGAAAGCCAATGAATGCGCTTGATATGGAGAGCAGAGTCATTGGAGAAGGGAGATATCCCTGACGCTTCCAAGGGAACCACATGGTCAAGCCAGAAATTAGAACATTATTTGTTATGATGCTTTCACATACTTTCATAAAGGCAAAACATTATTTAAAATCCAATTATAAATAATTTTTTAAAAATTATGATAATGGCACTAGCAGAACTAAGATGCTGCTCTCAGGTTTCCCCCAAGAGTGATTCCCATGGGAACTCAGCTGACCCTTAACAATAGATAGAAACAAAGGTCAGTTTGACCTACTTTATCTTAAACAGGTAGCAAAAACAGTTAAAACCAAAACACAGCCATTCCTAGATATTTAAAAAATAATAGTCTAGTGTAACTTAAGATGTACTTATGTGTTAGGCCCCCCAAAATAAGAAAGATTGGAGGCTACAAAAGAGAGAGTCTAAGAAAGGAATGCCTAATAACTATAAAGTGAAACTGCCAAGTCAGAAGTTTTCAGACAGTTTAAGGCCTACAGATCTTCCTAAACTCCTACGCAGGTAGGAATATATTTATTAATATGATTATCTAGCCCTAAGTATCAGAAATAAAGTCTTCTCTACTAGACAGAGGTCACACCAGCAGGAAGGTTTTACAAGATCAGATGACATTAAGTACCTTAAGTACATCTTAAGTCGATGGACATCTGTAACATTAAAAGTTAAATGTTGTGTTTACATTCCTGAAAACTCTGGGGATGTTGAAGATAAACATTCCCAAATGAAGACCTTGTCCTCTCCAACCTTATTATGGGGACAACTTATCAACCCTAACACTGCCTGGTAAGAGAACTTACTATTATCTTCATGGTATACATTGACATGTTCCAGATGCTGTAACATTTATTCAGTACTCATGTTTTTTGTTTCTCTCTCATAGAAGCACCCATCCCCAGATGACTTTACAACCTGTTTTTCCCCAACCTGACTTCAATCCAACTTGGCTCCTAAAAGAGAACTCCAAAACTGCTTGTCCCACACTGCCCACTTCCAGCTTTAAGAAGCCAGAATGATCATCATCCCATTCCCTTACAGACATAGGGTGTTCCTAAAATTAGAGAAGGTAATGAAGCCAGAATTAGACAGGCAGTTAACATAGATAAGTAAATCAAGTCAGGTTGGATCAAGTCAGGACAATTTTGAGTGAGTTGAGGTAGTTGGAGACTGTCCCCTGAATAATTGAAATGCTAATTCCTTCAGAGCCCTTTCTTCACCCTTATCAAAAACCCACCCCAGCTCCAACATGTTGCCAAGGTAACCTGTTCCAGGAATTGCTCCTCCCTACAGGGAGCTATAAGATTGTTAATGTGTCCTTGCTGCACCATCCTGCCCTGCCCCCTTCAGCCCACCTGTTTCCCAACTTTTGGCCATCCCACCAGGCATTCCTGGGCCTAGTCAGGTTCACAGGAAGGAGAAAGAAAAAGGGAAGAGGGCAGAACAAAGTAAGACTAGGACATAGAAAAAGGGAAGAACACCTCGCTTCTGGGAACACCAGGATATCTTCTGTGGCCCCTATCTCCCTCCCTGAACCCTGCTTTATAAGCTTGCTTTGGCGTGCTTTTCTAATGTTCAAACTTCAACATTTGAGTTTAATGTTGAGGGAGCAAAACTCATCACTGGCAATCTGTAGTACCACAATCAATTAAAATTGGAAACTTGTAAATTGATTGTTTTTAATCTAGCTCCATCTCAATGTTTCCAAGGAACACACTATATTATTAAGCAACTCCTCCATGTTTTCCTACTTTTAATTAAAACAATAATTAAAAGTGGTAACTATTGTTTGGTATTTTTTTCATATTTTATCTATGAGGAATAGAGTAATTTACAATATTGTTGCCTAACTTATGGTAAGCATATCCATTGACTCTTTTCTTCTAGCATTGACACTTTTGTCTAGATCCTACCCACATTGGATAGTTGAGGCCTACCCAACTAATGGAATCATGAACAATGACTTCTGAGGCAAGTTCAAATTAGTCTTCATAGTGTCTGCTTGGATCTCTCATGGACCACTGATTGAAAAGAAAGGCAGTTATTATACTGTGAAAATGCTCAAATAGTTGGCATAAAAGTCCACATGGCAGAAATTAACATCCCCCAATGACAGCTGGCATCAACTCATGGCCACTGTGGTGAGCCATCTCAGAGTTGGAATGGATCTACCACCAATGGAGCCTTTACAGGACTATAATCTTGACTGACAGCTAGACTACAACCTAAGAGTTACCCTGTATAAGAAACAACCAACTAAGTTGTTCTGGAATTCCTGCTCATGGATATTATGATGAATATGTTTTATTATTATTATTGTTTTAAGTACTAAATTTTAGGGATGATTTTTATGAAAACATTAATATATAGACTTAAACCACTTATTAAATGTTTTTATTAGTTTGTTATAATTACACACAATAGTGGGGTTCATTTTTACATAATCATATATGCCTGACATCATACAAAGTATTACATTTCAGTCCCCAGTGTTTTCTCTTTCGATCCCTTATTCCCTCCCTCTATCCTCCTTCCTCTATCTACTGGTCTTCCTTCTATTTATCTGTTTGTTTGTTTTTAAGCTGATTTTTATAGATAGACATAAAGGTGGCATTAACTGTGTCATATTCATATATATTTAGCATAATTTCATCAATTTTATTTTTCAGTTCCTCCCCTTTCCTGTTCCTCCTCTCTCTCTGAATCCTCTTCCTCTAATCCACTGATATCCCCTCTGTTTTCCTGGGATTTTCCCTTTTCCCCTTACTTTGTTCTAGCTTCTGTATATGACAAAAACAATTGACCCTTGACTTTCTGAGTCTGGTTAATTTCTCTTAAATGATGTTTTCCAGTTCCATCCATTTACCAGAAAATGTCATAATTTTATTCTTTTTATGGCTGAATATATAGTACATTTTCTTTGTCCATTTATGTGTCCCTTGATGAGCATCTGGATTGGATCCCTAACTTGGCTATTGTGAATTGTGCTGTGATGAACATGTGGCTGTATCATTATAGTATGCTGATTTTAGTTCTTTTGAATAAAAACCAAGGACCAGGATAGCTGGGTCCATGAATCTCATCCTATGTAGAAGTCAAATTAAAATGGATTAAAAACCTAGGAATTAGACCAGAAACTGCAACTGCTAGAAGAAAACATAGGGTCAACACTCCAACATATTGTTACAGACACCAACTTCCTTAGCAAAACTTCTAAAGCTCAAAAATAAAACCAAGAATAAATAAATAAGATGGTATCAAATTAAAAAGCTATGCACAGCAAAGGAAATGATGAAGAGTGTGAAGTGAAAACTTACAGAATGGAAGAAAATTTGCCAGCTACTCCTCTGATAGAATATATAAAGAACTGAAAAGTTTCACACCATAAAACACATAACCCAATTAATAAATGGTCATAAAACCTCAACAAGCATTTCTTAAAAGAAGAAATGTGAATGGCCAACAGATATATGAAAAAATGTTCAACATTCCTAGGAGCCAGTGAAATGCAAATCAAAACTACATTAAGATTTCATCTTATTCCAGTTAGAATGGAAGTCATAAAGAATACAAATTATAAATGTTAGTGAGGATGTGGGGGGAAAGATAGACTCATGCAATGTGGGTGGAACTGTAAATTTAAGCATTTTCTTTACATCTAAAACCAAATGCAGATTCACATTGATTTCTACCTCCAATGAAATACTCTGGTTATATTGGCCTGTATCTCTACTCATTCAAGTTTGTTTTCCTCTAATCAGGCAGAAGTCTGATGCAGCATAGAGTCAATTTTATCTTTTCACTCAGCAGTAGCAAGTGAGATCTTTTCAGTAAATACTGCAACCTTTTAATAACTGGCAAAAGTGACACTTTCAGCTGTAATCTCTTTTCCAGATATTAACTTTCTAAAGACAGCTATTTAAGCTGACATTAGTTTATTATAAGCAAAACAATTATTTCTTACCTAAGTAAGCTTCTCAAAGACAGTGGAATATATTTTCCCTTTTTCCATTCTTTGTCTTAAATATATAACACCTGATAAAATGATACATAACCATGATTACTAAAAAATAAAAGGGGTAGAAAAACATATCTGACTATAATAAAAAGATGAGGAACAATTAAAATACACACACGTAATTTTAACAAAGTAGAAAACATTATATTTGGGAAAAATATATGAGCATATATTCAAATGATGAGTGTTAACCTTTTAAGAAATTATTTCTACATTTGAAATGTAATAATAAAATTAAGATGAACAGCAGCATTTTCATGTTATAAGTCTCCCAATTTTAATTTTCAGAATCCTGAGCACCTCCACTCTACACTAACCTCTGAATTCATATTACATTCTTATAAGTCACAAAATAAATTTGTAAATTTAGTAACTCCTTCAAAATCATTTACTGGCAACCTGCTACACCATATATGTAACCTAATTACAACTTTATAATAATTGAAAAAAATTATTCATGTGTATCTTTTATGTCATAAATCTGGATTGCAAAGGCAGAGGAGATTTTGAAATTGCACATGACCCTGAGCTCAAAAAAGTGCTTAAAAAGTAACAGTATTTTTTATATTGTTATATGAATGTACTATATTCCTAAATCATTTTGAAAATTTACTCTCATAAATGTACATTTGTAAAACCAACTTATTTTAATTAATGTAACTAGAAAAAGCCATTCCATTAATGAAAAAGAAAATATATACAATAAGGCAATATTAAATATTTAACATATAAAGATTTATTCACAAGCATATTTTAGTAATTCAAGGTTGTAAGTACTAAATTAAATAGAAAATTAAGGGAGTTCCTGCTGTATTTTTCCAAGAAGCCTTCTCAGAATATTCATTTGTTTAAGAAAAAATTTCTATCTGAATTATCAAAATGTCTGCATTATTCCTTCATTTTGCATGTGTTTATATGCCCTTAATCCCTAATGTTGGATCACACAAAAACATAATGCAGTCCCACTGAAGCTAATGAAGTGAGAGTGTTATGCTCTATTATTTCCCAAAATGTCCATTTATGTACATTGTGCTTCAGTCCAAAAAATAAATCTTGTAGTTCAAATTGCCATATGTTTAGAATTTTAGCACAGGTGAGCACAGTAAGACCAGCTGCCATTGCTCTAAATAATGTTATCCTGTGAATAAAAGAAAATAGCAACTGAAAGTGAACACAAATCACTGTTTCAAATTAGAAACAGAAAGTCATTAAGGAGAAAAAAAGGGCTACAGTAAAAAGTCCATTGTTAACATAATACTATACTGTTTTAGCATATGCTTATCTAAGTTTAGGAAAATAAATGGTTGCCCTCTGGCTTTTGTTGACTCGGTTTGTGTTTCAAAATCACTTATTTTATTTTATTTATTTATATATTAATCTTCACTTTTAGATGTTTTTATATTTCATTTTAGTTATTAATAATACTAGGGGGGGTTCACTTTGACTTTCATTTTTAATAAAATTTGTATTACAATATACATAGGTGTGTGTATATGTGTTTGTAATGTAAAACTAGGGTGACTAAAGGTACAGGTAATGAACAGTATATTTTAACAAGATGGAAGAGAAAATTTTGAAAGTTTTAATCATAAAGAATTGATAAATGTTTGAAGAGATAACTATGTCTACCCTCATTTAAATATTATATACATTGAAATTTCACATAGTACCAAATAAACCAGCACAATTTTAGGTTTATGTCAAAAATATATTTAAGTTAAAACTTCTATAGTTTTTAAATTGATTGTGTAGGGGTATGTCTAGCAGTTCTAAATTAATTTTTGTGCATATTAGAATTGAAGAAACAGGTAAACGTTAGGTAAACCTACTATAACTACTATAAACCTACTATAAACAGGTAAACCTACTATAGATCATGTGAACCATATTTCTCATAGTCATGAAAATAGGTAACAGAGGGCTGGAGTTAACTTTGGTATTGGATTTTAATTTGAAGTATTTATACAAATTCATGGTTTCATATCTATATACAAACATATGGGTTGAGAGCTAAATGTAGATGCAGTCTATGCATGTGTTAATGTACTATGCATACATATATTTCCTAGTTCTATACAGCAAGAGGACCTAGACAGAATGAAATGTCAAGTGGCAATATGAACACCTAGCACCCAATGTCATTATAAAAAAATGGGTGGAGGTTTGAAGAAATAATTGACTAAAGGACTGGGTCAGAGAAACACAGACTTAAATTATGATGTTTCATGGTGCAGGAAATAAGAATATACTCCTCCCAATCATATATATATATATATATATATATATATATATATATATATATATATATATGTCTAAAATTCACAGAGTTCAATATAAAGGAACAAGAAATAACCAAAATTAGAAGATAAAAATTGCATCAAAATAATGATATGTTGAAATGGATCCCATAGGATGAAATAATATCCAAAAGTACATATTTGCATTAACAAATTGAATAAATCACTCAAATTGTGGCATACAAATCGATCTTTACCACAAAATTCCACTTGATGAATGTAGAAATAATTAAAAAGAGAAAACCATCACTAAACAAGCATCACAGTATTGATTGATACAGGCAAAATTTGCTATTGCATGATTATACCAAGTGAAGAAATTATTATGAGAAACAAGATATCTTCAAAGTCTCAAAGAATCTTCCTATAAAATAATTATTAATTACAGAGGGAAAAATAATGACTGTAATAGGTATATCTGTTAAACAATGCACTGTAAATAAGAATTGAGTTGGGCATTATCAGTAAGAGGATATATCAATATCATGTATTGAGGCACTAAGAAGCAAATACCACCTTGATTGCTACTCTACCAACATGAAAAATGTCATTTGAATAATGAGAAATCATTAGACAAAGCAAAACTGAGAGATATTCTGTACATAACTGATCAGTTACCTTGAAAATTGCCAATGTGTGAAAAATTAAAATCCAAAAATTATGTGCTAAGTCTTAGTACATAACTGCCTTGTAGATACCAAAATCTATTGCCATTTTTGTCCACTTTATCTTTCTTCTCTTTATTCCTCTTATTTTATGGTATTTAAGTCATATTATTATGACTTTGAAATTTTAAGAGGAATTCTAGACTCATGATGTAATGCACTATCAAGGACTTTAGAGATTTTTTTTAATTTGTTCTTTTTAGAGATACATGATAGCAGAGTGTATTTTGACATATTATACTTACATGGAGTATAACTTATTCTAATTAGGATCCTATTCTTGTGGTTGTACATGATGTGGTGATACACTGGTTGTGTATTCACATATGAACATAGGAAAATTATATCCCATTATTTCATTCCACACTCTTTCCTAATCCCATTCCCCTCCCTTCCATTCACTTCCCTTTGTCTAACCCAACGATTTCTATTTTTTCCTTCCTTACCCTCCCTCATTGTGGGTTAGCAGCCAAATATAGTAAAGAACATTCAGCCTTTGGTTTGTTGGAACTGGCTTATTTTACTTAGCATGATAGTCCCTATTTCTATCCATTTATCTTCAAATGCCATAATTTTAATCTTCTTTATGACTGAATAATATTCCATGGTGTATATATACCGTATTTTCTTTATCCATTCATCTTTGGAGGGCACCCTGGTTGATTCCATAGCTTGGCTATGGTGAATTGAGTTGCTATAAACATTGATGTTGCTGTGTCATTGTAGTATGCTGATTTTAAGAATGTTGTGTTTAAACCAAGGAGTGGAATAACTAGGTCAAATGGTGGTTCCATTCCAAGTTTTCTGAGGAATCTCTATTCTGCTTTCCATAGTGGTTGCAACAATTCGAATCCACCAAAAACATGTTAGTGTACCTTTCCCCCATATCATCACTAGCGTTTATTCTTATTGGTACTTTTGATAATTGCTATTATTTAATTATTATTATTATAATTATTAGAAAGTGAGATGAATCACAGCATAGTTTTAATATGCATTTCTCTAATTGCTAGAGATGTTAAACATTTTTTCATATATTTTTTGATCATGAAATATATTTCATCTTTGGGAAAGTTGTTGTTCAGTTCCTTTGTCCATTTATTGATTGTGTTATTTGGATTTTTGGATATTGAGTTTTTTGAGTTATTTGTATATACTGGAGATTAGTGCTCTGAGGTGTGCATGGTAAAGACTTTTTCCCATTATGTAGGTTCTTTGTTCATGTTCTTGATTGTTTCTTTTTGAAGAAGCTCCTTGATTTTTACTTCTTGTACTTTATGAATCTCATTGAGGAAGTTGTTTCCTAAGCCTACATGGTGGAGAGTTGGCCCTACATTTTCTTGTAGTAAGTGCAGTGTCTCAGGTCTAATGTCCACATCCTTGATCCACTTTATGTTGCATTCTGGGTAGGATGAGAGGGCTCAATTTCATTCTACTACATATGGATTTCCAGTTTTTCCAGCATCATTTGTTGAAGAGGTTATCTTTTCTCCAATGTATAACTGTATTTATGTAGGTGTGTCTCTGTGTCTTCTGTTTCCTTGGTCTTCATGTCTGTTTTTGTCCCAGTACCATGCTGTTTTGTTACTATAGCTCTGAAGTACAATTTAAGGTCTGATATTGTGATGCCTCCTGCTTCACTTTTCTTGCTAAGAATTGATTTGGATATTCTGAGTCTCTTATTTTTCCAAATGAATTTCTTGACTCCTTTTTCTGTTTCTATGAAGAACATCATTGGAATTTAATAGGAATTGCATCAAATCTGTATAGCACTTTTGGTAGTATGGCCATTTTTGATAATATTACTTCTGCCTATCCAAGAACATGGGAGAGCTTTCCATCTTTTAAGGACCTCTCTCTCAAAGACATTTTTAAGTGAAACTGGCATTTAATATTTAAATATATGGAGATGAAGATACAATGTCTTTGAGAACAATTTGGTATCTAAGTCTTGATTTGTGCCAAGGCACCAGCAGTTTTTTCAATTGTTGCTTAAACCTCATTAATGCAGATGGCAACAGAGGAAGAAAGGCACTGAAGTGAGAGCCCCTCGAGAAAGTTCCCTCACAGGATCTCAGGCACCCGGGCATCCTCAGGCCCCACTTTAAGAAACCAGTTCCAAAGATCAACACAAACACTAACATCACTTTTAGAGCACTACTTCAACCACAAAGAAAATGAAGGAAGAAAAAGATCTGGGTTGGGGATGTAGCTCAGTTGGTTGAGTGCTTGCTTTGCATGTACAAGGTCCTGGGTTCAATTTCTAGAATCACAAAAGTGACATGTAAGAATGAATACTGAGAATATATAATAGTCACAATGTAAGCTAATGCAAATACATTTTGAAAGGGCAAACAAATAAGAACTAAGTTCTTTTTCCTTTACAAAGATTCCATAGTCAATCTGTTCCAATCACATAGGTTAGCTAAGATCTAGAATGTCATTCCAACCCCTCTGAAGTTACAGAGATTGCCTATTTTTTTTTTCTTCCTCTTGTTCTTCAATGATTCACCTCTAGAATATGTGTAGCAATGATTTAGGTTCCGAGTCCTGTCTTCTTACTTTTTTTTTTTAAAATCTAATCTTTTCTATTTGTTCTAAAGTTGCAGAATAATCTTTACTTTGAATATTTGAACTAAATGTTAAGAATCCATTCTTCATAATTCATGGAATGAGGCTAAAGAGTACTTAAGAAAGTAATATAACATTTAACACAAATGAAACAAGAGAAATACAATTAAATTATTTAAACATTAACCTTAGCAACAACAAAGTCAAACTCAAAATAAATTAAAAGAAAGAAATAAAATTATAAGAGAAGGATTTAATGAAAGGAACAATGTAAAAAAAAACAATAAAAATAATGAAGATAAAAATCTGTTTCTTTTAAGAGGCAATGACTTTTAAAAAGTTCTAGTTAATCTAATAAAGAAAAAGAAAAAAAATCAAAATTCACATCTGGAGAAATGAAAGAAGAAACTTCAATGCAAATTCTTCATACAGTAAAAGAATAAAAGAATTCTTGGAACATGATCATGGTCAATAAATCACAGTACTAGCAGAATAAGGAAGAAAATTATGTAAAACATTCTATTCTGGTAGGAAAGAACACAATACTGTCAACATTCTTTCATGATAAATAAAATATCTCAGGTAATTGGAAATAGAATTCCAATTAAATAGAAAATGTAAAGGACATCTGCAATACCTTATACTTAGCCCAATACTTAAGTGTAAAAAAATTAAATTAATTCTCCTTAAGTTAGGAAACAGGCAAGCCATCATTTGAGGCAAATAACAGTTTTTCCAAGTTTCTGAGAATAATAATCACCAATTACAGTGACTTTAAAGTTATTTTCCCATTTTCTTTATTCTTTTACCTTGAGTGTTAAGACTATTAAATGTGTTACTTTTCTTTCTAGCTTTTGCTTTTCAGCATGTGCTTTATCATCTTTGATCAGATTTAGGGGAAAATGGAGAACACAGAACTTTCTTATCTTAACAGGAAAGTCTGGGTTTGAAGGTTTTGATGTCATGATCCCAGCCTCTAGGCAAGTAAGGAAGAGTAGGGTCTGGGGGTGGTTTAATTCATTTGATTTGCTTATTTTCTGGATTTGATTTGCTTCTTTTTAGCTTATGGCATTGATTGTGCTTCCTAGTATCATAGTTAAATTGCTTTCATTTTTAGAATTCTTATGTATATTCAAACATATTTTTGATTGGAACATTTAACATGTTAAACTGCTCATCTTGAACCAGAAATATACTTGTTAACTGCCATTCCATGAAAATATATATTCACCTCAATAAATATCCTATCTGCTTTAATTAACTGGCTATAGCATTGCATTTTATAAATTTATCCATATTACCTTTTTACTGGCAAAACACTATATATAATATATATGAACAGATAGTAATTAAGATAGAATTAAAATTATTAAAACAAATATGGCCAATAAAATTTTAAAAATCTAATCAGACTTAAATGCATCTGCTTTGAGCTTTTACTTCATCTAAGGTTAATTTTCACTAATACTGTTCTTCTCTGAACTGGTAATGATAACAGCAAGCTTCCAGGAATAATAATGCTTTCTTGGGAAATCATTTAAAATAGAAATCATATAAAAGCCAATTTTAATATCATAAACAAAAATAAAATGCAAGAAAGTGGTAAAAGGAAACTTTCGTAACCTTGACAGGTCCTCATATAGAAATAATAAAAATCTTTATCATCATACACAAATATATTCAATTGAACTTTGACAAAAGAGTGATGTCAATAAATTTTTTTTTAAAAAAGAATGTTTGTAAATGGAGCTAGAACAGCCCAACATTCACATGCAGAAGCATGAATCTAGACTCAGACTTTAAACTCTTCACAAACATAAGTTAAAACTGACTATAGTCCTAAATGCAAAACACAAAATTACAAAGAGATAACATAGGACAAAATAACATAAGAGATGATCTTGGGTTTGGAGATGGCTTTCTAAATATAGCACTAAAGTCATAAATCATGAAAGAAAGAATTTGTAAACTGGACTTCATTAAACTTAAATTTTTGTTCTGCCAAAGACACTGGTAAGAGGAAGAAAAAATAAGCAGCAGATTGGTAAGAAAATTTTTAATATTCATATGATAAATGACTTCCATTAAGAAAATAAATAAAAAGAACACTTAAAACTCCACAATGAGAAAACAAAGAGTCCAATTAGAAATTTGGCCAAAGATTTTTAACAGACACCTCACTAAAGAAGAAATACAGATGGCATATATACATACAGAAAACTGTTCCACATCATATGTCATCAGAAAAAAGCAAATTAAAATGATATTCCACTATAAACCCACTAGAAAATGGCCACAATCCAGACCACTGACAACACAAAATGTTGGTG
This sequence comes from Urocitellus parryii, assembly GCF_045843805.1. NCBI lineage: Eukaryota > Metazoa > Chordata > Mammalia > Rodentia > Sciuridae > Urocitellus > Urocitellus parryii. The sequence goes on from NC_135536.1 coordinate 53,199,675, forward strand.
AGGATACAAAGCAACAGAAACTCACATTCATTAATGATTTTTAATGCAAAATGGTACAGCTGCTTTGAATAACAGTTGGGCCTTTTCTTACATAACTAAAAAAGCTCTTAACTATACAATCAAAAAATTACATGTTTTTTTGTTGTTATTTACCTAAAAGAGTTACAAATGTGTGTCAACACAAAAATCTACAAACATTTTTAGAGGCTTTATACGTAGTGTTAAAACTTGAAAGTGGCCAAGATGTTTTTCAGTAGGCTAATGGATAAATAAATAATGGTGCATTCAGGCAAGGAATGTTATTTAACACAAAACAAAACAAAACAAAACAAAAAAACTATCAAACCAGGAAAGTCATGGAGGAAACTAAAATGCATATTACTAAGCGAAAGAAGCCCATTTGGTAAAGCAATTGCATAGTTTCAACCCTGGGAAATTCAAACCAGTGAGGGTAGTAAAATTATCAGTGGTTTCCATGGGTTAGGAGGAAACAGTGGATTTGGGGGGGCCTGTGGAAATATTTTGTATGATATTATTATAGTACATATGTGTGATTAAAAATTTGTCCAAATCCATAGAACATACTACAGTATAATATCAAGAGTGAACCCAAATGCTGAGTGTGGATTCTGGGGCATAAGGATGTGTAGGCTCACTATTTGTAACAAGTATAAGACTCTGGTAAGGGCTTTTGATAATGGGGGAGATTAGGCATGTGTGGGGAGAGGAAGTAAATGAGAAATCAATGTACTTTCTTCCCAATTTACTTGTGAACCTAAAACAGCTTAAAAACCAATAAAGTCTTCATCCTAATGACCCTGGTGATTTAAATTTAATGTTGTGATGTACACTTGGTAGATGGTCCTATGCCTTAGCACATGTCCTTTGACTAGCAAGGTTTTAAACTTGCCCTTTATGAATCTCATGAGAAATTTTGAGTCTTTTTTTGTGGGCATGGTTTCCACAAGTCATTAAAAACAAAATATGGAACCTAATTTTATTTTTATTTGATATACTTCTGATTAATTGTGTTGTAATCCAAAAACAATAGTAAATTAAGTTAAAAATTCAATGAAAGTGTTCCAATATCAATCATCTGAGGTATAATAAGACATCTGACTCAGAAATAATAATGTTTTAAATGTGTTTGCAATGTTATTTGAGAAAATTTAGAAACAACTTTAAAAGAAAATACCTCTGGCACATATAGTAAAAACTTAAAATGTTTGTGGAATCAAAATGGGTTGATATCCAGATTAATCAACATTAGTGCAACCTAAAGAACTTCAAAGACTCCACTGAAAGTGAGGCTAGCCCTTGTTTTATCTCCAGGCTCTTGTCTTTTTTCTTATTACTTTACCCATGTGTGTTTTTTATCTCGTCTCATGACTTTTAACTGTCACCTCTTTACTGATGACTTTCATCTCAAAGTCCCTAGGTAGGAGCTTTGGGCCTATTTCCAATTGCACAACCTGACAGCAACATACTTTGTTCAAATAGTATTTTAGATACAACAAACTTTTTTCCCCCAAGTGTTCCCTACATCCATCAACTACACTCCCATTCTTTTAATCATCTGAAATATAAACCACATTTTATTTGTAATTTCTACAACTTCTTTACATTCACTCAAAAAACTATTTTCTTGCACAATAAATCCTATATTCACATACAGGATATATTGTAATATTCTGTCTTTGCTTTCATTGTCCTTTCTCATTCTTCCCCTCCATTTCTGTATTTTGACTTTTATCTATCATGATTCACCAGAAATATTAGTCTTAAAGAACAAGCATTATGATATTGATATAGTTTAAAAAAAATGAAGTCTTCTAAATAATTGTTATATCACTTTTCCAGAAATTTCTATACAAGCATATCTGCCATCAAACATGTTATTGCCCAATACTGATGTTAACCACCAAGAATTAATCTTCTTTGTCCACTCAAATCTAGCATGTGTGACTCACTGAATAAGATGAACTTCACACCACACAATTTCCTGGTGAAGTAATTAACTGGCCTGCAGTTTTATACTTTTTGACCCTTAAAAGGCTGAAGTTACATAACAAATGTAAGAAGCCATGCTAACAAAGCCCAACCCACATGGAGAGATCCCAGAGGAGGGACACAATGAGAAAAGAGAAACCATCAAGGCTCTAAATACGTGAGTGAAGAAGTCATGTTGGTAGAGCATCCCTGAGTTGAAAGGGCCCAACCTGACCCTACATTGATCAGATATGAACAAACAGACCGAGTTGTTTCCTGGTTCACTCAAGTATAAGCAAAATATATGGCTGTATTAAGACACTAAATTTGGGGAGTATTTTCATTTTGCAGCAACAACTAGACAATTTGAAAGAACAAAAAATAACTAGTATAATAGTCACGATCTGGAAAAATAGTGAGTTTTAGCTACATATATTTTAACTACATTTGACTTAACCCAAATTGTGTACGAAGACACATATTTCATGATTGCAGCTCTCCTTGCATTGAAATGGACTTTGATGATGTATTTCATAATAAATGCTTATGGTTTATTATATTTATCTACACCCTAATGACCCTGGTGATTTAAATTTAATGTGACATACACTTGATAGATGGTCCTATGTCTTAGTATATGTCCTTTGACTTGCTGTTTTGGAATTTTCTTGGGGGAAAAAACAGAACCTTGGTTTAGAATGGCTGGAGCATAGGATATATTTGTATTTAATTTGTTAGACTAGGTCCAGGTTGCTCTTCAGAAAGGCTGCTCAGAGTCCAGCTGCAGTGGATCATGAGTTCTTTATTCTGCCAATATTAGGCATTACCCAGTGTGTTGACTTGAAGCAGTCTAATAGTTATAAGGTGAGTTCCCAATGCTATTTAATTATTTAACATAGATATCTCTGAATAATGATTTTGAACTTCTAATATTTCATATTTTAGAAGAAGAGCTTCTTCTATGATTCCTCTTTTTATAGCTTAGCTCTTTTTTTCCAATTGGAAATGATGGCTTTTACTTTTGATTGAATATCCTTCCATATCAGATATTAATAGCTAAAAGTGAAAGTAATTTTCTTATCTTTTTTTGGAAATTTTTTGTAATACTGTTTTAAATAAACAGAAATAAGTATGCTATAATTATATTATCCACATCCTAATGGTTAGTATATTTGAAAATTTGTTTACAATCTCTCAAGAAACCACTAGATATTTTAACAATCTTTTCTCTTATGCAACTTTATTATGGATTGTTAATTAATAAAAATCACATATATGTATATTTATATTACAAAATGTGATGTTTAATATACATATGTATTGTTAAAAGAGTATCTCATTCAAGCTAATTAACCTGTATATCTTCACCTCATACACTCATCTCTGCATGAGTGCCTGTGTGTGCATGGTGAGCACACTTAGGATCTCTTGCTTGATAAATTTCAAGTATGCAATATGTCATTATAAACTATAGTAAGTAAATTATTATTATGTTTTTATTAATTTTAGAAAATTTCTGTTTGTGCTATAATAGTGTAAATTTTTATTATTATGTTTATAGTTATGTTTTAATGTTTGGTAGAACAATTCCTCTTCTTACTCTTCCTTCTTCTTGGTTCTTCCTCCTCCTCTTTTTTACAGGTTAACTTTAGTAACTGTGTATTTTTATTCTTTTGAAAAACAATTTCTAATAATTTTATTGAAATCCTTAAAAATATCAGGCTGCAATATTGAATGGCATAGCACTGAACTTTTAACATAACTTGGGAATAGTTGGCCTCTTTGCAATATCATTTTTTATTATGTTTTGTGTCTTTTAGAGTTTTAAGATTTCTTAAGGTCTCTGTAGCTAATGTTCAGACATTACTTTTTACTTAGATATTGATGGTATAAGGAGATGCTATAAAATTTTGTAATATCTTTTTATTCCCAAGTTTGCATTACAATTTTATCAGTAATACAAACTCTTTGTTAAATGCAGCTATCTAGATATTATTTGGAAATATAATGGTTCATCTAATTTCCCACTGTATATTTATATACTTCTATTTTCTAATATTCTTATTTAGAGACAATAGGTTTCTATTAAACATTAGTAATTATTATAGATATCTTTTATTTTCTTGATTTTGTTTTGTATATAGTTTAATCAAGTTAATAATGTTTATTTATATTTTTCATCTTTATGACTTGAATGACAAATATGTGTTGGAGCATATAGATTATTTTCCCACATCAACAGATAATCATGTGCTTTTTCACTTTTTATTTGTTCATGCAGTAAATTATGATTAGATTGCTTTATAGGTTTAGATGTTCTTGCATTTTAAAGATAAAGCTACATTATCCCCATATAGTATTTTCTGATGAATTGAATTGGATAATATTTAATATTTTATTTATTGAATTAGTAATCAATTAAACTTTAAATTGTAATTTTATGTAAGACTACTGAGTTTCAATTTAAAAGTAAAGTGAGCCTTTTATTATCTTTTCATTTCACATCCCTGGTGTTAAGACAATATTAGATTCATTGGTTACTTTATCTTCTTTTTAGTATGAAATAATCTCTATTCTTCTTAGAGACTTACATAATATTCATCATCATTCTTCTTTTATGCTTGATGATCTTGAGGATCAGAAGCTTTGTAAATTTTTTCAAGGGCCCTTGGTAGAATCAAAATGTCAGCCAAAATCTGTATTATCCCAAAGTCAAATGAACTTCTCTGCAGTTTCCTAAAACCTGTAGATATTCATTAAATAGTTTTTGAAATGTATTCAAAATGAGAGGGAAGGCCAGTTCTGATAATGAGTCAGGCTGTCTTTGTGTTTGCCTGTGCCATCTTGAACACTGTATTAGATTGTGTCATGTGGAATTTCTGTGATTTGGATTTTTAATTTATAAAAATGACTGCATGATATGGCTCATATTTGATCATTTTCCCCAATTGCCTCATATTTAAAATTGTTCTATTAATGGTATAAGTGTCCTATTTCTTTAGGAGAATTAAAAATCACTGCAGGTAATGTTCAAGGAGCAGAACTTGAAATAGAGGAAGGAACTAGAGCACAATATTTTTGAAATAGATATCAGACATTCTTGGATAAAGTTTATATACTATGGGTTACCTTTGTAGTTAAATGCATATAAGTCATACGAGAATATATTCAGAAAATAATGGTGGATAGAAATTTTATAACAGTGAAGTGAATGTTACTTCAACTTTAAAGATCAACTTCCAAGAGAGGAGATTTTCTTGTAAAATATTGGTACTTAAGAGTATATGAATTTCCATTTCTACATAATGAATTTTTTTAACCCAATAATATTTTAATCATTCAGTTCATCATTACTGCTCTGAGAAGACAAAGAATTAGTCATGATTGTATTAGACTAATCTTAAAACCATTTTGGTATTTTGTAGCTGAAAGTATTTATTCTCTACTTCGTAACATTAATGATTTGCTGTCAGGATAAAGGAATGACAAGGCATTCACAGTTCAAACACAATGAGATGGTCAAAGGGAGATTGATCATGAAATCTGGCAAAAACAGGCAAGATGCCAATGCTGGTTATTTTGTTGACCCTGTAGAATAAGATCATGATCATTATAGTTAAGATAGAAGAAGTATTCTAGTTACACAAAATGTAAGATAATGAGAATTTATTCTTAGGAATAACTGGAATCCAAATTCATACTTAATTAGTTTACCTTCAATATCAAATTAATGAAATATGATTGCCTGGCACATAAAGATATTCTCTGGTTCTTTCCACAGTTGTACCATTGCTAACTAACAAAAAAACTCCAAGTAAAAAATTTAATGTCTCTTAAAGCTAAGAATCTGTTTAATTTTATTATTTTTCACTTACCACTGACTCTAAAGAAATGCAATTCATAATCTCGTTGGTAATTTAGGACAGCTTCAAAAAATATAGTCTATGTTTAATATTTAGCCTGTATTTAGTTTAAAAATAAATGACTATCATAAAAACAGCAAAGGTTGAGCTCAGAGTTTGATTCAAGCATGCTGCATGTATTCAAATATTTCCCTTGCCTCTATTTCGAGGACTTACTCTTTTCCAACATGGAACTGCCCTGTAGATGGAGCCTTGCTTTCCTAGAGAATGAACCTCAGTTGACTCAATACCTCAGTGCCTTTGGTTCGGTGCTGTCCTCCTTCCAAATAATTAATTTCTGATTTAGCAGATGGCTTCCAGAAGAAATATTTTAATTCTAAGGAGGGGTTTCTTTTAATGAAATGATGTTTTGGGGCCAGTTGGCAAGGTTTTTAAAACTGTTTCTCAAAGACTACCACTACGGAAATGTTTCCCTGAATCCTGTGAATTGTTCTAGCAATTAATGAAAAAAAAAGAGGAGGAGGTTTCAAGTACCCCAACTTTACATCTGGTTGGCCAAGTCACAGAACCCTAGAATGGTAACTGACTTCTGAAGCAGGAGGGCTCTCTTTATCAGGTTGATAGTGTCAAAATGGAATCAAATCAGATGCTCAGCTAGTGTCCATGTCAGAATTGATTATTGGTTATGTATGTAGGGGAAATCTAACACACTTAGAAACAGAACCAGTGTCCTCTGTTTTGATTATAGTAAGAGAAAATGAAGGTTTTTTTTTCCCAATTTAGATGAACAAATTAGAAACATTATGATATGGATTTGTGTTTGTTCAGAGGACTTTTATACTGTCACAGACCTTTCATCTAACTCCTAGTTGGACTACATGGCTCTGCTTATAGAGTAAAATATAGCATGTTTCCCTTAGTCTAAAATATGCAAAGCACTAGTCTAAAGATAGAAATAGGAAGAAAATAATTTAATTTGAATATATTCTAAAGTGTTAGATCCTTTTTACCTTTAATTACCTCTAATTACTACATATTTTAAAAAATAAGTTGTAATCCCTGTTTGTTCATGCTATTAATCTGCTGTGTGATTTTAAGATGATGTAAATTACATATTTAAAGAATAATTATTGTTATTGTACATATCATGTGCATATAATCCTTGGGAATATTTTTAGACACACCAGAAATTTAACTCTCTAAATCCAATTTTATTCCTGAAGAACATCAGATAATATCTGAATCTTATTAAATTATTCTAAAGAAAATGAAAATGAGGAATATAATATTTATAGTAAGTGGTATAAAATAGTTGAAAAAATTCAATATCCAATTAACAAAATAGATGCAGCAGGAGCATAACCTACCTTAACCCCCCAAAAAACAAAAACAAAATGTATTTATATATTTTTAAATTTTTATATATATATATATATATATATATATATATATATATATATTTAAATTCCACAACTGTACTATAAGCAATAGGAAAAACATTTCCTCTAAGACTGTTAAAAGGAAAGGATGCCTACTCTTACCAATTCTATTCAATGTAATACTGAAAGTCCTAGTCAGAGTGGCCAGAGTAATTATACAAGAAAAAGGAATATGAGGCTAAATCAGAAAAGAGGTAAAATGTTTCTGTTTTTAGAAGATAATATATGTGCAAGTACTTAAATAATTTCAATCCCACCCCCAAAAAATGTTAGAAGTGAAAAAATAATTCACTACAGCTGTAGGTTACGAAAATCTACATACAAAAATCAGTGGCTTATCTCCACACAAACAAAGCAAACACACACACACACACACACACACACACACACATATATATATAGCAGTATCATTCACAGTTGCAACAAAAAAGAATAAACTATTTAGAAATGAACTTAATCCAACAAGTGAGAGACTTAAATAGTAACATTATAAAACTTTGACAAAGACAATTACATACAGATAAATAAAAAGATATCCTTTGTTCATATATTGAAAGTATCAATATTGTTGAGATTTCCACACCACCTCCAGCAATCTAGAGTCAACACAATCACTATAGAAATTCCAGTGACATTCTTTACTTTCACTATAATTTCAGATTATTTTCAAAGCCAGGAACCCAGGGAAACATTGTGGTCTGTGAGATAAGAGTGGAAGAAGTTTCCAGATAATTTAAATATTTAGAGTTAGAATGTTCTGGGTAGACAAAACCACTGTTTAGAGGCTTGAGGATTGCCATATGGAAATCATGAAAAGAAGAGAGAAATATTAAGATATTAATCCTGATAGGACGGCAAAATCCAGACTATTGGTGCCACTTTAGGTCTTAGGATAAATCTTAGGATGGTGACTGGATATTATTTTAATTTCAATACAATATTATTGATAATATCAAGGCAAATAAATGACATAACCCAAATTAATTTTTCTTTTTTTATTTTTAAAAGCACTCTTCCTGCTGATAGAGCACGAAGACATAAAACAATAGCTGTGGCTTGCTTACTTACCTCTTCATGACTTCTTAGAATTTTATCCTCTCAAGTTCTGGCTGCCTCCAAGGCTCTCTCACATATACAGAATCTTACATGTACATAGAGAGAGATTCTGTTTTCTGAATGTTGTATTTGTCTTTTCCACTTGTTTTTTTCTTTGACTACTGATTTGTCATAAGTGTTTTTATCTTATCTAGAAGTGGAGGTCTCAAAGCAGAGGTTTTTAAGAGGGTAGAGAAATAGCAATCTAGAAATGATAATGGGAAGTGACAAAAAAATTATGCTCTATTCTGATCCAGAAGAACACGAAGTGGTGGGGAATGAATAGCTTAACTTGAATTAGGGTGCATCAAGGGAAACTACAGTGTCATTTCATGCAACGAGAAAGAAGGAATGGTCATCAGTTACTCTAGAAAATTCTATAACATGGAACCCAAAGCAAAGGTAAAGTACATTTAACTGCTTCTACCCCATCACATTGATATATTAGGCTAGATGCTTCTGTGGCTTTAGGTTAAAACTACCTCAGTTAATGCTCTGCAGAGTACAATGGTTGGTTTTCTAGATATAAAATAAACAACACATGGCAAAGTTTAAATTCAGTTATGTAAAAAGCTGTGAAGACTCTTATTAAGAAGATTATGATCAATTAAAATAATTTATTGTTAAATTTGGGAAAAATACCAAAACAAAATGAGAATTATGCTTTATGTAGGTAATAGTTAAAGATTTCAAATAGTCTTTCACTTTTAGTGAATATTCTCTCTTATTATAAATTAAACTGATATAAGACATAACCATTTCAGCAGTCTTAAATACTGTTTTAAGCAAGAAGGTCAATGCTAATCAAAATTATGTGTGTGTGATGAATCTCTTTAATAGATAGTAGAAATATATGCTTGTTACATATGTATGTGGGAAAGATTTTCATGTCTATAAATATTTTTATTTTCATCCAGTGTACTACTTTAGATGTTTATACTTTTAGATTGTTAAAAATTCCATGCTATTCAAATTAACCAACACAAATAGGAAATTTTTTTACCCAACTCAGAGCAACAGATTGTGCAATTAATTATGTCATTAGGTCCCAAATACCCTTTACTTGTTCATTTCGCAACTGCAATTGAGGTTCTGTCAAAAGATATATCTTCCTGTGATTATAATATTACTAAGAAATGAAGGAAACCAAAACAAACCAAAGCAATTTTAGGCATATCCTACTTAAGAGACAATTATAGTAAGTGTTTCTTTAGAAAGAATAAGAAAGTTTCCTAGAATTACACTAACATTTATTGATCACAATTTTATGTTCTGATCCCAATCACTGGCAGGGGAAATACATCATTCAGAAATATCTCATGAAGTTTGAGATGAACCAGTCTCCTCAGAAGCAAGTGTTCCATGGTGTGGTACACTAAAAATGTAATTTTTTAGGGAGGTTAAAAACAGTAGGCAAATTTTTCTTAATGTATTAAATGCTCAACAAATGACTTTTCTTGTATGTCATGTATTATTCTTAATAATTCCATATGATTTTTAAATTATTTTTTAAAGAATCTCTCATTTGTGATTACTCCATCATTTTATAGATTAGAAAATAGGTGAGTTATGTGAAATGCTTTTTACAGGTAACTGGCTCTTTCATTAAAAGAAAATGAGATTGAAGAAGGATCTATGGCTTGCCTCCAATTACAGCTTTTTCTGTTCACTTCTATAGCTTCTTGAAAAGAAAAACTCTTTCTTCACATATGTGTTTCACTATTATTCCTATTCCGGTGCTGATGCAAGAACTTTTTTTCTCATGATAATTTCTCAGCATTACTGGATAAGAGACAGCTATCTTCATTTGAGCTAGGATTTATGAAAAGAATTTTCTCATTTACATCAGCTTTTCCCTAAAAACCAAAGTAGTTAGACTCACAGAATTAGAAATAATTTATGTTTTATGCAATTTTTCATTGTTACCATTTGTTATGCTCACTAAAAATACACAAACATTATTCTTTAAGTAGAAATGAAATGGTTTTATAAGAGTATGGTTTTTATATTGTTGCCAGTTATAATGCAAATTTAATGATGATATGAGATTGTGGGAAATTGTATGCATAGTGATTCTATCAAATTCACTGCTTAACATTAGGTTGGATGCCTCACTGGTGAAAAAATAAAACATTTTTGAGATGTGTATAAACTCTACTATGTATAAACTCTAGTTTTTTGCAAATTTTTAATTTATTTTTTAATTTGATATAAATGTGATTTTAAAGTCTTTCTTTTTTTTTTACCTGAACTAATGCATAAATCTAAGAAAAACTAATTCTCTGTCAATACAGCTACATGATGAATTTGTAAAAATATAGTGAAACATTTATTTGTTTAACATTAACATTAAAACTTTTCCCAAATTTGTGATTTATAAAATATTTCAGATTTTATAAACTTTTGTCTTGAATTAGCTGCTAAATGGTGAAAAGGGATTGTTTCCTATGTATTTTTAAGATTGACAAATGATTTTCCTAGTAGCTGATTTCAGATTTGTTTTTTAAATCATGCATTTACTAAATTTTTCTATTGTGCTGTTAAGTGTACTTTATTTTTACCATCTTTCATCAATGGACCATATTCTAATCCAAAATGCATATTGACTTTTAACTATTTAAATTTTTCTTTGTTTTAGTGTTCCCTTTGTCAAACTAAATCATATCTTACACTTAAAAATAAATTATAAACACACCATATCTGTGCATAATATCTTTTATATGCATGGCTACACATAAATTTTTTGAGTTGAGTTGAAAAGAGAAATTAAAATTCATTAAAAAATTTTAGGGTTATGACAGCAATGAAATACAGACCATATTCCAATTACTTTTATTTTGAAGTTTAAAAAAAAATCCCATTGGTTAAAACATATCTTTTTTTTTTCAATATTTTTTGTTCAATACTGACTTCTATAAATTTTCTATTTTCTCTCCATATTGACTGATAGAATTTTTTTTTTTTTTAAGAGAGAGTGAGAGAGGAGAGAGAGAGAGAGAATTTTTATTATTTATTTTTTAGTTCTCGGCGGACACAACATCTTTGTTGGTATGTGGTGCTGAGGATCGAACCCGGGCCACACGCATGCCAGGCGAGCGCGCTACCGCTTGAGCCACATCCCCAGCCCTGACTGATAGAATTTTAATATGCTTTGTCCATAATAATAGAATTTGAATATGCTTTGTCCATAATACTTTGGAAAGTGTTTTGTTATTTGGATTCGGTTAGTTTTCTACTTAAGTGTGGAAATGTTGTGCTATGTTGGAAAACCTGAATAAAATGTGATTCATTTGTAGAACCCTATGCATGATAATTTTATTATTGTATATTTATAATCTTTTACTTTAATGCAAAGGACATTTGAATTAGCTATTTATTATGGGAAAAAATTTACATTTAATAATTTAGTAAATAAGTTCCCAGTTCAAAGCCAACAAATGACCTTAAGAAAACAAATGTAGGCTAGTTTGTTATTATAGTATATAATCAATTCTTAAATTTATGTTACTTTGTTTATACATCATATACTCAGTTCTTAAATTTCTTTCTCACAGGAATTTATTTATTTTAGGGATCATACTATAAATTATGATTTATTTTATGAGAATGCATTTTATACCATAAAAATGCCATGCAAATAAAATATATATATAAAATATGTTTTAAACTACAGCCATTCCATGTTTAAAATTAAATATTCAATGGACATTATTCACTCTGGTGGTTATTTTTAATTGAGATGGGCCGATAAGAATTCTGAATATATATGAGGCTTATTGTTTAGACTAAAAGCATTGTTTTCATTTTCTAGTTGACATAATTTTCTTTGAAAAAAATTTTTTCTAGCTTTATTGAGATATGCAGATTTAAAAAAATTAACTTAAGGTGTAGAGCATAATGCTTTGATATATGTATACATTGTAAGATAATTATTACAATAGAGCTAATTAATCTCTTTGAATTAATGTCTTTGAATTGTGGATGAAGTGATTTTCCATAGTTATTTTGATCTTACTAGTTTGCTAATATTCTAGTTGAAAGCCATTAGGAGGTCAGGAATACGAGTTTGTTTTAATTTCTGAGATAATTATATATCCAGCAGAATCATAGAATATTAGTTTATAATAACAAAAATATAAAATGGAGGGTGCTTCTTGATGAATTACTTTCTTGCTAGTTGGGTTTTAAGATTTAGGCTAAAGATAATTGTTATTATAAACATTATTTTTATTGCCTGCTTTTATTCTTACTTATTATGTAAATAATACCATTCTAAATTCTTGATTTTTGTTTTGTTTTCAAATTGTAGATGGACACAGTACCTTTATTTATTTATGTATGGTGCTGAGGATCCAACTCAGCGCCTCGAGTGTGCTAGGCAAGCACTCTACTGCTGAGCTATAGCCCCAGACCTTGAGTTTTTGTTATAGTATTACAAGTGCTTATGTGATCTAAAGATTTGCCTTTACATCATCCCCATTTTAAACATGATGGAAGATTATAAAAGCCTAAGTAACTCTTTAAAATCTCATAATATAGTTACAGAATCAGTGTGGGTTCCCAAATTATCTGCCAATAGAGAATAACCTCAGAGGATCATGTATTTCTGCCTCTTGCCATTGTGCGTACCACTGTGGAAGTGACCATTCTAAATTCCTTTTATCATGTCATGCTTTTCCTTACAATGTACAGTACTTGCTTGTTCCTGGGAAACAGACAAACAGGCTCAAATTCTAGTACACTCATTCTTCTTCCAACCACTATTTTTAAAGCCTACCCTAAATTTGAACACGAACTTCTGTACCATATTTGCTAAGTATAATGCCCATTAGTTTAAGAGAAAAACAAGTACATAGTATAATATTTAGTAAGGACATATTTGTTGAGAAAAAGCACTGAACTGAACTCCAGTCTTTTTGGTTACTATTTCATCCCATAGCAACTTCTTCCCAGAGAAAGCACTGTGCTTTCAAAGCAACCAGCCAACACTTCTATTTTTTTGTATAATTCCTTGATGCTGGTTCTTTATAAAAAGTAAATTAATCTATTTTAGTGTATAGTCTTCCATTATCAGCTCTTCGATTCTTATTTTATAAGTAAATACATACATTTAAGAAGCTTATGAGCCTATCAGAAGAAGGTTTCTTTTCTTAACCTGATACAAGTAAATGACAAGAACCATAATAGAATTTCCACACAGAAATTCTGTGTGTCAGAACTGAACCATTTCATCATTTTTCTTATCATTTATAAAATTAACTTCCTTCTACTTCATTCTCCAGGATGAAGCCAATCAGCTGATCCTGTGGTCTTGTAATTGACTTGCTTGATTAATCTGAAATTCAACTAATTTCATTATAATGGGAATCTTCTGCTTCAAGAGAGAGCCATATAAATCATTTAAATCTCTGTTGAATCTGGATATTTAATTAATTTCATTCTTCATCAGAAGTCAGGCTTTAAGAATGCCTATGTTGATATTCCATTCCAATTCTTCAGTTTTCTCACTGGCTTTGGTCTTTCAAATAGCAGCATATAGAAAGGACTGAGAGGTGAAGTTGGGTACTTTTTAAATTTTTTTTAACATTCTCTGCTTCAGCATGTAACTTTTAATATTTACCCAGAGAAAAACAACTGAACCAGAAATTAAAAGTTTAACTTATATTATCAGTTAAAATTTGGATTAACCATCTGTAAGTGTCCAATATTTTTTTCTCAGAATTTCTAGTAATTGAAGAAAAACACATGAGAAAAACAAACATATGGTTATATCACTTATTTCAATTATTTGTAAATGCATGATCTCATTTTATATCATTTTACTGTTATTTTCATAATACATTTTACTTATATTATTATATACATTGTAAATTTTTCTACTGTTATTTAAATTGATTCATATATTTCATTCTGTATCATATAATAATTAAATACCTCAATGTTAGCCAAAATGACTCTTAAACTTATGCATTCATAAGGATCAACTGGAAGACTTTGTTTATAACATACTGATATCTAAGTCACTTCTCTAGATGTTCTGATTTAAGAAACCTGAGTTGGTCCCCCCCACCAAATTTGCATTTTTAACAAATTCTAGTTGGTCCAAGTGCTACAAGTCAAGAGACCCCCACCCCCAGCAACACACACACACACACACACACACACACACACACACACTGTGGACCTCTACTTTAGTCATTGGAGAATGCAGAAGGATAAAGGAAAAAACCCTTGTCCTCAAGACATGTTCCATTAAGAGGTAGAGATAACAAATAAGCAAGATACTGATGGTGATAAATATTGCAAAAGGACTGTTAGTTATAAAAGAGAGATTAATTAAGGGTTGGTGATTGAGGAACTAACCAGGTAGCTAGAGAGGGTATCACTGACCAGGCATGATTATCCTGACAAGCAAATCACAAGAAGCCAGTCATAACAAACAAACAAACAAAACACCAAAAATCCTTTTATGCTTTAACTTTTTTAGTCATTAAAAGAAAAAAGAAACTGAAGTCATTCTCCACATAGCAATAGGGATAGACTCTAAAAACAAATGATGCTTAGGCAATTTCATCACTGTGCAGATATCGGAGTGAACTTATACCAAGATAATTCACTAGGCAATGCAATATTATGAGCCCACTGTTATATTGACCAAAACATTGTTTCATGGCTGAATAAAAAAAATTTAGACATGGTTTAGACAAGATAGGCTATATTTGCTTTGCCACTCATTAGCTTTATGACCATGGATATAATTTTTTTTATTTCCCACATGTATAAAAGGGGAAACAATATCCATGTTTATATATCCATATATACATATTTTTTAGTGAGGCCCAAATCAGAAAAAATAAATCATGACTGTTTGGTTTCTGGCATAATAATGCTTTTTGCCATCCTTACAACATGTAAAATGCCATGCATATATTCATAAAAATAATTACAATTTTCAACTATACATAATTTGGCAATGGTTTTTAATTTACTTAAATTTTTAAAAATGTCTTACCTTGGCCACTTAAGGAAGAAATACTGCTTGTCTTCATCTTGGTTGGCCTGTGTCATTCCTTATTTTACCTTTAATGCAGTAATAACTTCAAATTTGGTTATGTTAATTTGATATAGTTCCCCCCATTTACCCTCCTTTTTTGTTTCTTAAACTTTAGAAGTCTTTTTAAGGAAGTCAGTGCCTGCACCAACATGCTGGAGTGTTGACTCTATATTTTCTTGTAGCAGTTAGAAAATTTCTAGTCTAAATTCTATGCCTTTGATCTACTTTGGTTTGGATTTTGTGATGAATAAAAAATAAAATCTAGATTCATTGCTCTCTATATATCAATATACAATTTTCCCAGCATGGTTTATTTAACATGCTATATTTTCTCTAAAATATGTTTATTTCATCTTTGTCAAGGATTAGATGAATGTTTTTGTGTTTGTCTTCTGTCCTATTCCACTGAAGTTCATTTGTGTTTTTATGACAATACAGGCTGTTTTGGTTATTATAACTGTGGTATAATTTCAGATTGGGTATTGTGATACTCCTGTATCACTTTTAGTGCTCAGAATTGCTTTGGCTATTCTGGGTCTTGAATTCTTCCATATGAATTTTAGGATTTTTTTCCTTAATTCTCTAAAGAATATCATTTGTATTTTTATAGGAATTCAACTTTCTTCAGTGTCATACTATTTTTATTGTAAATTTTTATCACTTCCTTGGATAGATTTGTTCCAAGGTAATTTTTTTGAATATATATCAATTTTCTTCATTACAATATTATGAAAGCTAATATCTGAAATGTGACCCTATCTATTTGAATACTTTTACCCATTGAGATTCTATCATTGTCTGCTGCTTTTGTAGACTTTCATATAATTTCTAGTTATTTTAATCATCTTTGTGATTCATTCACTGACTCATTCTTTCATTTAGAACATATTTGTTAAGATGAATATTTCAGTCTACAGGAATGATCCTTGGTAACACTTAATATTTGATATTAATCTTACTTTTTCTTTTATTTAGAAGTCTATTTTCCCTTTCATTAATTGTTTTATAACTTTATGCAAATAGAGGAACGTAAGATTATAAAATAATCAATAAATAGTATATCATGAATGCTAAATTGAAGTTATTTTCCCTCTCCTTATCAGCAATCCATTTTCCTTGGCATCTCAATCCTAAAATTCTCTATTAACCTTATGCTTCTATGATCATATATAATGAAGATCATATTTAATCATATATAATGTTTATTATGTCATTCATAATATTATGGGAATTATACATAATACAATTATATACAAAATATAAAATATTTGTGAAAGTGTGTGAACAAATATAAACATCTACACACATAAACAAAGGATTTGGGGATCATTAATTTTACCAAACTTGAATTATGTCATACATTAATTCTATAGCATATTCTTCCCACTCAACAAAGATTTGTGAAAACCCTGCCAAGTCAAGTGATGTTAAACTTTTCTTTTTTTTTTTTTGAATTCAGGGTAACTCAACCACTGAACCACATCCCCAGCCCTATTTTTATTTTATTTAAAGACAGGTCTCACTGAGTTACTTAGTGCCTTGAATTTGCTGAGGCTGGCTTTGAACTTGTGATCCTCCTGCCTTGGCCTCTCAAGCTGCTGGGATTACAGGTGTGTACCACCACCCCTGACTTAAACTTTTATTTTAAATGTCTTAATAAAATAAGACATGGTAAGGTGAAAATGTATTCACATGTTGACATCAATAGTATATATCTTCATACTGAGATTCTTTTTTTCAAAATTAGCCATGTGCAATAAATACACTTACTGATAAATCTTAATAAAGTGATTATCTTCCATGAAACAGGCTTGTAATGAATATTGTTGCTTACTTTCTAACTGCAGGTTACTTTAATATTACTTTCTAATATTAAATTGCAGGTTTCTGCACATCCCTGTCTACCATATGTTTTACTGCCTTTTTATTTTGCCAATCTCATCACCACAAAAAAAGTAAAATTCGTATTTAAGTTTTTATTTCTTGACTTATACTATCCTTGAGTGTTTTTTCATAAATTGTTTGGGATTTGTGCTTATCTAACTATTAACTGTCTATCTGTAATTGTCTATCCACTCTTGGATAGTTTGACCCTTTATTTAACTTTAATTTACAAAATGTCTGAAATTCATGGCTACTAATATTACATCTGCCACTTGAGGGCAAAAGAGTTCAGTTTTAATATGCCTTTCAATTGAATTTATAATATGTATGACATACAATCTTATCTATAGGTATAGTCAAATTTTTTTTTATTATTTTTCTTTTATACCTTTCAGTTAAAAATTTTGACAGACTTCTTTTACTATAGCATGCTAATATTTACATGTTCATATTTTTTCATGTTCGCATTTCTTTTTAAAATGTTTGTAATTTACTTCTTACATTTACATTAACTGGTACATAAAAAAACATGAAATGGCACATATTAATGTAGTAACATACAATTATTTGATACATATACACATTATTTAATGTTTAAATCATGCTAAACATATCTATCTTCTCCATTATTTATCATGTCTTTATGATTAAAACTATAAAAATCTTTCTTCTAATTTTTTTAAATATGTAGTAAATTATTGCTCTTTGTAATCACCCTACTGTACAATAGCACACCAGATGTAATTGGTCCTAACTGTAACTTAATACCCATTGCTTAGCCTTCTTCTATCCCTTCCTCCCCTGCCTCTGTCCTAGGCCCCTGGTGACTACCACTTACTCTCAACTTTTATGAGATCAATATTTCAGATACCATATATGAGGAAGATCATGCAGCATTTATATTTCTGTGCTTGGCTTATTTCACTTAATAAAATTATTTTTTGTCCTATCCATGTTGTCATATGGGACAAAATCTTTGATACGGTTAAAAAGTATTCTACTGTGTATGCAGATCACATTTCATGAATTTTATCTGCACTCCCACTTTTTTTTTATCCATCACCAGTGTAGCTTGAACAAGTGAATTGGTGATAAAGTCAGAGAGATATTGAAGGAAAAGACAGCCAGATCACATAAAGTCTTGTATGTCCTATTAGGGTCCTTCAATTGTACCCTAAGTGAAAAGGTGATGGTTGTGATAAGAATGATGAGATCTATATTTTGTTAAAATAGATTGTAAAGAGACAAGACGGGGATTACTGGGACACTGTTCTAAGTATACAAGAAAGAGATTATTGTGATTTGGATCAGGCAAGAAGGAGCTGAAGTAGATAAACATGATGGGCATTAGATATAAACTGATAGGATACAATGATAGATTGGGTGTAATCTGACAGTGAAAAAGAAACAGTATGATGATTGAGTCTAAGATTTCTGTTATAACCAATTGGCAAGATGGAGTTGTAGTTAATTAAGATATGAAAACATGATGGATTAAGTTTTGTGTATTATTTTGGGGAGCAAATATCAAAAGTTTATTTTTGGACAAGATACTTCTTATCTGTATCTGAATGCAGGTATTGAATAAAGTGGATTAAAGATTGTAGAATTTGGAGAGGATCATATGAAATCTGTTAGCTTTCAATTGAACAAGATGATTCAGTAAAGAAAAGTGGATACATAAGAAATAGTAAAGGACTTTTCCCAGAAGTACTTCAATGGCTAGAATCAAGAAAATGGGAAATTTCATCAATGGGAACTAGGAACAAGATTGTTTAAGTAGGAGAAAGAAGCCAAAGATACTGTTGTGAGGCATAGTAAGTGAATAACCCTATCAGATACTATAAAAGATCAAGGGAAGTGATGAAGTATTGATAAATAGATTTAGGAGGGCATTGAGAAGGTGAGCATTGTAGAAAACCAAGTGAATTTAAAAGAGTAAGGAGAAAAACTAGGAGAGAAAATTATAGACATCTCCTACAATAAATATAATTCTAAAGGGGTACAAAAAATGAGAGTAATGACTGAAAGAAAAAAAAATGAGCTCAAGGTAATTATTTTGTTTGCTGTCAGGTAAAAAAAAAATAATAGCATGTCTATGTGATAAAAGGAGCTATCTTTTAAGAGGGAAAATTTGATGATGTAAGGAGATATTAGAGAGGTTTGCTTAAGTAATGCCCCAAGAGTGTTAAAATAACAAAAGCAGCCCTGATGGGAGCAGCTATCAACAGCTACATCACAGGGTTTCTAAACAGATAGAAATAATGGCTCTGCAGAATGTACAGCTGTTTTAAATACAAGATCACTCTGTGGTACCTATGGTTTGAATGTGGACCCCAAAACTTTGCTGGTTTGAAAGTTAACCTCCAAATTTACATGTTGATGGTATTAGGAGATGGGGCCTTTGGTAGGCAATTAAAAATTGGTAGGCAACTAAAAATAGATATGGTCATGAAAGGACAACCTCTGTGATAGGTTTTGTGACTGCATATGAAAAAAAAAAAATGAAGAGATTCCTGAGCTTGTGTGCTTCCTCTTGTGCTCTTTGACACAAGATGCCATGTGATGCCCTGAGATATTATAGCCCTCACCAGATTCTGGGATTTGATCTTGGAACCATGACAGTGGCCATGATAGAATAAGACAGACCCAAGTCTACTTTTTAATAATGAGTTAATTTAGACAGGGATGATCATCCTGCAAACATGACTGACTACTGTTTATTTTCCAAGGATACTGTCCTTCTTCCTTTCCTGTTTCTTAGATAAGAACCATTATACTGCATTAGTGAATTCTTTTAATTACTGACATCACCCAGTCCAGAATAGACCCCATGACTTTGCGCTCACCCAGATTAACATCACAAGTCAAAGCCTACAACAAATCCCTCCCAACTTTCTCTTGTTTGAGAGTCCATAGTTTCCCTCTACATTCTCATTTGTCACAATACACTTCTAAACCCAATGTTTACTTCAGGTATGTCTCTGGCATCTTCAGTTGAACATCTTTAAAACTCTAGAGTCAGTGCAGTCAGATCCACTATATAAACCATGGATCACGTTACACAGGGGCAAATGGAGGAAGGCAATAGAGGTGCTTAACAATGTTGGCAGGTAGGTAAATGTGATGTGTTTAAGTTCTATTTTGAACAGGGTCAGTAGCTGGCATTCATGATATGGGGTAGTTTTGAAAATTTATAAAAAAGTATGATAAATCACCTTTGCAAAGTGGAAAATAAATGATCTTAAGGAATGATTACTGGGTAATGTTGGAAACCCACTTGAATTTGGGATCAGGACTTAAGAGAGACTCCCATCTACATGTCGGATTTTTAAGTTCAGCTTTGGGGATCCAGCACAGAGTAGTCAAAGATGTCATGATTTTTCAAGAAAGAGCAAAAAAGTTCAGGATTAGTAAGGATGTGTGTAGAGGAAAGAGTAAACAGATTTTGAAATACTAATAAAAACCTTAAAAATAGAGGAAATTCTGTCAATTATGACAAAATGGATTGAATGGAAGATTACTATACTGAGGGATATAGTATGATTTCATTAATACAAGGAATCAAAAACTCAGAGAAGTAGAGAGAATAATGTCGATTACCAGAGTCTGTTGTAGAGAGAATGGGACCATGTTGATCAAAGAGTAAATAAATATTCTGTAGGTTCTGGTAGGGTAAAAGATTGTGGTTACAGTGTGTGATGGAGTATTTGTAAAATATGAGAGTTGAAATAGAAATTTTTAAGATTTACAAATTAATTAGTTGCTGAGAAATGGTATAAAAGAAAACTATTAATAGTCTATCAATTTTTAATCTTTGTTTACCATACAATTTTAAGTTTGCTAGCATTATAAATAGTATGTTTCAGTTTTCTCTATTACTGTAAAATTTAAATAAAATTGGGTTATTTGAATGCATAAATTCAAGTACAAGTCCATCTAGGCCTATAGTTTTATACAAGTATAATTTCTAAAAATATTTTAAAGTTTACAATGATTATAGACTTACCCTACATTTTCCAATTTTTGATCAATTTTAGAGGGTTAGATTTTGCTAAGAAATTATCCAATGAGTTTGTAACATTTCCCAAAGGATACAGTTATTAGTTTTGATATCTGTGATTTTCTTCATTTATTTTATGTTTTGTTGTCTTTTGATTGTTATAGCTTATTTTCTTTCATTTGCAGTTAATTAACATTCAAAGTTTAAAAATCTTATGGTATTTCATAATGATAAAAATTATTTGCCAAAACTATCAATTTTAGAATGACTACAGAGGCCCCAGGTTAGACTATGTGGAATGAGATCATAATTTTTAGATTTTAAATATGCCTTTATTTCTACATGCATTCAGCCAGACCATATTTACAGAATATTTTAAAACATTTACATCCTATTATTACATTTTAAAAACTATTTTGTGTCCTATCTTGTGGAAGTTTTTTATTTTTATTTTTTATTTGTTCTAATTAATTCTACATGACAATATAATGCATTTTGACACATCATGCATAAATGGAGTATAACTTGTCATTCTTCTGGTTGTACATGATATAGAATCACAGTCATGCAATAACATATGCACATAGGGTAATAATGTCAGATTCATTCTACTATCCTATCTACCCCCATACCTTCAATCCATCCCCACTAATTGTGAAGTAGTATCAGCACAACAGAGTCAGCATTCAGCCTTTGGGTTTGAGGAATTGCCTTATTTCACTTAGCATGATATTCTCCAGTTCCATCCATTTACTTGCAAGTGCCAAATTTCATTTTTATTTAAGGCTGAATAATATTCCATTGTCTATGCCTATGACATTTTCTTTATCCATTCATCAGTTGAGTGACATCTAGGTTCATTCCATAGTTTGACTATTGTGAATTGAGCTGGTATCAACATTGTTGTGGCTTTGTTGCTTGCTGTAGCTTGCTGATTTTAAGTCCTTTAGGTATAAAGCGAGGAATGGGATAACTGGATCAAATGGTGATTACTTTTCAGGTTTTCTAAGGAATCTTCATACTGCATTCCATAGTGTTTGCACCAATTTTCAGTCCCACCAATGTATAAGTGTACCTTTTCCCTACATCATTGCCAATATTTATAGTTGCTTGTATTATTGAAATTGCCATTCTGACTTGAGATGAAATCTTAGAGTAGTTTGGATTTGTATTTCTCTAATTGATAGAGGTGTTGAATATTTTTCGTGTATTTGTTGATTGATTATATTTCTTCTTTGATATGTATGTTCAATTCCTTAGCCCATTCATTGATTGGGTTATATATATATATATTTTTGGTATTGAGTTTTTTGAGTTTTTTCATATCTTGGAGATTAATGCTCTATATGAGGTGAATGTGGTAAAGATTTTCTCTCATTCTGTAAGTTCTGTTCATGTTATTGATTGTTTCCTTTGCTGAGAATAAGCTTTTTATTTTGATTTCATCCCATTTATTGATTCTTGATTTTACTTCTTGTGTTTTAGGAGTCTTGTTAAGGAAGTCAGTTCCTAAGCTGGTATGGTGGAGAATTGGAACTACTTTTTCTTCTAGTAGGTGCAGGGTCTCTGTTCTAGTGCCTAAGTATCTGATTCACTTTTAGTTAAATTTCATGTGGGGTGAGAAAGAGATATTTAATTTCATGTTGGATTTCCAGTTTTCCTAGCACCATTTGTTGAAGAGGCTTTATTTTCTCTAATGGATGCTTCTGGCACCTTTAGCTAGTATGAGATAACTGTATTTATGTGGACTTGTATCTGTGTCTTCTATTCTGTACCATTGGTCTACATGTCTGCTTTAGTGCCAATACCATGCCATTTTTTGTTATTATGACTCTGTAGTATAGTTCAAGGCCTGGTATTGTGATGCCTCCTGCTTCACTCTTCTTACTAAGGATTGCATTAGCTATTCTGGGTCTCTTATTTTCCAAATGAATTTCATGATTGCTTTTTTATTGTTCTATGAAGACTGCCTTTGGGATTTTAAAAGAAATCACATTAAATCTGTATAATGCTTTGGGTAGTATGGTCGTTTTGACAGTATTAATTCTGCCGATCCAAGAACATGGGAGATCTTCCCATCTTTTAAGGTCTTCTTCAGTTTAATTCTTTATTGTTCTGTAGTTTTCACTGTAGAGGTTTTCCACTTCTTTTGTTAGATTTATTCTTAAGCATTTTTTTTGAGGCTATTGTGAATGAGATAGTTTCCTAATTTCTGTTTCAGTGGATTTATCTCCAATGTCAAAGGAATGTGTTTGACTTATGGGTGTTGATTTTATATCCTGCTATTTGCTTAATTCATTTATTAGTTCTAGAAGTTTTCTGGTGCAATTTTTTTGGATCTTCTATATATAGAATCATGTCATTATCAAATAGTGATAGTTTGAGATCTTCTTTTCCTATTTGTATCCTTTTAATTTCCTTTGTCTAATTGCTCTGGCTAGAGTTTTCAGAACTGTGTTGAATAGAAGTGGTGATAGAGGACATCCTTATGTTTTTTTTTTTTTTTTCCTGTTCTTACAGGGCATACTTTCAATTTTTCTTAGTTTAGAGTGTTGTTGGCCTTGGGTTTAACATAGATAGCTTTTACAATGTTGATGTATCTTCCTACTATAACTATTTTTTTTAGTGTTTTGAACATGAAGAGGTGCTGTATTTTGTCAAATATTTTCTCTGCATCTATTGAGATGATCACATAATTTTTGTCTTTAAATCTATTGATGTGATGAATTACATTCACTGATTTCCATATGTGGAACCAACCTTTCATCCCTGGGATAACCCTCCTTGATTGTGGTACGCTATCTTTTTAATGATTTTGTATGTGATTTACTGGAATTCTATTGAGAATTTTTGCATCTATGTTCATTACGCATATTGGTCTGAAGTTTTATTTTTTCCTGTGTATTTTTTCTGGTTTTGGTATTAGAGTGATAAAAGCCTCATAGAATGAGTTCAGGAGGGTTCCTCCTTTTATATTTCATGGAATAATTTGAGAAGTATTGGTGTTAATTCTTCCTTGAAGGTCTTATAGAACTTGCTGATAATCTGTATGGCTCTGAGCTTTTCTTGGTTGGTAGGCTTTTGATGACATCTTCTATTTCATTGCTTGAAATTGATCTGTTTAATTTGTGCATGTCCTCCTATTTCAGTTTGGGTAAGTCATATGTCCCTAGATGTGTCGATATCTTCAAGATTTTTTATTTTATTAGAGTATACATTTTCAAAATAGTTTCTCTGTTTATCCTCAATATTTCAGTAGTATTTGTTGTGTTACTTCCTTTTACATCATAAATTTTAGTAATATGAGTTGTTTATTTCTTTCTCTTCATTAGCATGGCTAAGGAATTATCAATTTTATTTATTTTTTCAAATAACCAACTTTTGTTTTGTCATTTTTTTGAAATTTTTTTTGTTTCAATTTCAATGATTTCAACCCTGATTTTAATTATTTCCTGTCTTCTACTGCTTTTGGTTTTGATTTGTTCTTTTTTTTCTAGGGTTTTGACATGTAATGTTAGGTATTTATTCATTGACTTCCTATTTTGTTAATGTACAAGCTTAATGCAATAAACTTTCCTCTTAGCACTTCCTTCCTAGTTCCAGTAGGTTGTACTGGTGTTCTCATTTACATCTAAGTTTTTGTTTTTATTTCATCCCTGATTTCTTTTGCTATCCAGTTGTCATTAAATAACATGCTATTTAGTCTCCAGGTAGTAGCTTCTATTTTTTTATTTTATTATTAATTTCCGATTCTATTCCAGTAAGATCTGATAAAATGCAGGGTAGAATCTCTATTTTTTACAATATTTTTGCTAAAATTTGTTTTGTGAAATAAAATATGGTGTATTTTAGAGAAGGTTCCATGTGCTGCTGAAAAGAAAGTATATTCACTTGTTGATGAATGAAATATTATTTATATATATGTATATATGTGTGTGTGTGTATATATATATATATTAAATCCAAGTTATCAATTGTACTATTTGGTTGTATAATTTTTATTTAATTTTTGTTTGGAAGATCTAAACAATAGTGAGAGAGATATGTTAAAGTCACCCAGTATTATTGCGCTGTGATCTATTTGATTCTTGAATTTGAGAAAGGTTTGTTTGATGTACATAGAGGCTCTATTATTGGGGGCATAATTATTTACAATTGTTATGTCTTGTTGATGTATAACTAATTTCCTTTAAGTAGTATGAAATGTCCTTCTTTGTGCTTTCTGACTATCTTTGTCTGGAAGTTCATTTTATCTGATATGAGGATGGAAACCCTGCTTGTTTACATGGTCCTGTCTTTGCCTATGAGGCAAGTATCTTTGAGACAGCCCATATTGTCATGTCTTGTTTTTTAATCCAATCTCCCAGTCTATGTCTTTTGATTGCTGAGATAAGGCTATTACCATTCAGTCATTCTTATTCGGATATGATTTGTATTCCTGTTCATTTTGGCTTATTTATGGTTTTAAATTTTACTTAGTTTTTTTTTTTTCTATTATCTTTTCCTTTAGTGTAGTTCCTCCTTTTGCTAGTTTTCACTTTTTTTTTTTCATATTCATTTTCTCCTCATGGAATATTTTGCTAAGAATGCTCTGTAGTGCAGGCTTTTTGGTTGTGAATTCTTTTAAGTTTTGTTTATCATGAAAGGTTTTTATTTTAACTTCAAATCGGAGACTTAATTTTTCTGGATATAAAATTTTACTTAGCATCCATTTTCTTTAAGAGCTTGTTGTTGTTCCAGAACCTCCTAGGTTTGAAGGTCTGGGTTGAGAAATCAGCTGCAATCCTAATTGATTCCCCCTATATGTAATTTGATACTTTTCTCTCATAGACTTGAAAATTCCCCTTATTCTGTATGCTAGGCCTTTTAATTATAATGTACCTTGATATGGGTTTGTTGTAATTTTCTATATTTGGGGTCCTATAAGCCTCTTGTATTTGAATTTCTATTTCATTCTTCAGTTTGGGGAACATTTGTATTCTATTATCTCTTAAATTTTTTTGAGTACAATCCTGTGGAAGTTTTTAATACTCTACAGGTAGAGCTATAATTACATTGGCTCTAGAGACAAGTTTCCTTTAGGAATTATAAGTTATTAGTAATTACTGAGGTGACAAATATTTCAATCAGTTTTTTTCTAAATACTTATACATTGTTTTAAGAAAGGGAATATAGTGTCTTTAACTTTCTGAGTTAAATTATTGTATAGGTCTGAGTAAAAATTCCATGTTGAAAATGGAATTTTCAAATTTTATCAGTTAATTAATGTAAATAGTGCTGTGACAAATTTTTGAGTTCAGTGGACCACACCATTGTGGGATATCCACACAGGAAAACCTGTTTCAATACACAAACCTTTGGGAACAAAGCATATTTGAATTATATCACCATATTAAGGAGACAACTGACTCCTAGGGGCATGTGCATTTTTATCTCCTAATCTAGAACACACTATTTAGTGGGTATGAAATATGGACCAAGAAATTGTATTTTTAATAACACTACTATACTTCTTCTCCCCTCTCTGACTGAACCAGATGCTGATGGTAGTTAAAACACATATTTAAGAACAAAATGAGGGCATCATAAATCTAGGATTAAACCAGGTTTCTAAAGTGCATATAAGCTTTGTATATAAAAATATTTGACTCTATGGCCATCATCCAAATCTCTAGCAAAATATTATACGAATGTGGTTGTGAATAAATCACTATAACATTTATATTTAATACTTATTTATTAAGAAGGGCTTTGTGTTCATTGCACCTAGAAAAGCTCATTGTAACTAGAAAAGCTCACCCCCAACCAAACAATACAAACATACTCTCATTAAACTTCAAAATAAGTTTTATCCTATAATATTAAATTTTTAATAGGCACCAAGTAATATTTTATGTTCAATTAAAAAAAATTAAATGATTGAGCTTTATTATTTTAGGGGCTAAATGAGGACAGTATCAATAAAATAATAAAGACACTGAATTTATATGTGTAACTCTCTGCTTTAGCAGAAAATAAAGAAATATATAACTCTTATAATAAATAATATATAATTAATAATGCATATAATGTATAATAAATGTGTTTCTGTGTTATTGAATATTCACAATGATTAGCTACCAGAGTGTTTATTGCAAAACTAAAATTAATAATGAAATAAAATAAATTTTAAGACATCAAATTTCTGGAAATTTAAGATTATCTGACAAATTCAGAATTATTCTTATGTCACATTATTATGCAATTGTGTTTTTCAGAACAGATAATTAATGGTTATGGGAACTATTCATAATACACACAATTTTGATGAACTAAAAGGCATTGATAAGCAGTGTCATGTTACTCTTACAGTGCAAATGCATATGACATTAACTGATCATTTGTATCCTCAGTTATATCACATCAAGTGTCTTGTCTTGGATGTTATATAGTATTAATCTAAGATTCCTTATTCAAGACTTTCTTAAACATATGAAATAATTCAATTTGTTTTAAAAACTGCATATATCATTGTTTTGTTTACCATTATTATTGGAACTCACTACCTCTCAAGTGTATAAAGAGATTAGGCTCTCCATTTCATAATATAACATGCACCAAACTGATTATATACCCATTATTGACACTGCTTTTAATTTCAGATAGAAAAACTTAATTCAGGAGGCTGACATGAATGCTTTTTAAACTAGGTTCGGCAAATTAAATGTATTGAAGAACCTTAGAAGAAGGGATATGAAATCCATATTTATACTTTATGATTTGTTTACTTATGTTATTTTATTAAAATGCAAAATGAGTTGTCAATCTTCATATTTTTTTTTCAATATTGCTATTATAAAGGGCACCAAGAATATGGTTTTGAATTTTTTTAATTGAGGAGGTTAATTTCTAAATGAATTCACTAACCACTTTATGAGAAATATTTTTACTCTATAATGTTTGGAAAGTTCATCATCTTTATATATCAATTATACATTTTCATTTATAATGAAAGAATTCTATGATTATTCTTAATTTTTTAATTGAGATAAGTATCAGAAAACTATAATTAAGTTATATTAATTATATTAAAAATGTTATCATTATTCTTTTAAATACCACTTATGATTTATAATGACATATTGATTTTATAGTTTTAGATAATCTGTTTGTTAAAATGAATTTTTCTTAAAAGTATACAGTATAAAAATATAAAATAATTTAAAGGAATCCAAAGCAAAGAGGAAATATTTAGATATTTTTTGGGGGAAAATAATGGAGATTTAACTCAGGAGCCCTCAATCACTGAAGACATATCCTTAGCCCTATATTGCATTTTATTTTAGAGACAGGTTCTCACTGAGTTGCTTAGTGCTTTGCCATTGATGAAGCTGGCTTTGAACTTGCAATCCTTCTGCCTCAGCTTCCCAAGCTGCTGGAACATATATTTTTAAAAGTATTGATTTTATCATTATTTTGCAGTGATAAAAGAAGAAAAACTTGCATTTCTACTTTTAAAAAACATGAAAAAACATTTTTAAAGTGGAATACAATTTATTTAACATAAAATATATTGTAAGAAGGTACTTTTTTTTAAACTTTACACATGAGGATAAATATTTATATAGTGAAAATAGCTTCATTTTTCCTGATGACATGAATATTTACTCAAAAATTTTTGTGACAAATACAAATAATTTGGGATGTTAGGTAAACATTCTGGAGTGGCACCATTAGTACTTTAAGGATCATACTGTCACAAATCTTTTTATCTGTAGAAATATACATACACATATGAAATGTTACTTAATGTAATCTCACCATATATGTTCATATTATACAATTATTAGAAATAAACATGGCCTTTCCATATTTTTGTTGCTGTATTTTCCATAACAGATATACCTATATACATTTTTTTTCATTATTTCCAAACATTTTGGAGGAGGATTGGCATAAGAATACTTAATTGCCTTTTATTTTCTCATGCAATGATATATTTTTTAACATTTTTTGCACTTCATGTGTAAGTTCAGCTTATTCTTTAACATAATTATGTAATGATTCATTTATTGGATATATCACAATATAGTCAGCCTGACCTTAATTATTGCCTCTTCTTGTCCTCTTGAATTAATACTCTAATAATCACCTTCTGTATACATCTCTTTAGAAAATTGACCCTTTTTTTCCAATAGTATAACTCCTCAGGCACTGAAATACAATATGTGATGATATAATAATTTTAAATTGATATTTTCTTATGATCTTCTTAAGAAGATTTTGGCACTTTACATATCTACCAGAGATGTATGAAATTCACTCACATTCCAAACAAGTTGCATACTCAAAATTTTGATAAATATAAACTCATAATTCACTTTATTTAATTTGTATATCTCTTTTAGAAACATGATGTATATCTATACATTTTGGCCATTTGAATTATAATTTTTTCACTATTTATTATTAAAGGCTTCCATTTTGATGAATTATTGCAGAAAGCATTTTCTTTTTTATAGATATTAAAACTATTTTCATATGTATATAACTTGTCTATTTTGTCTATGATGTATTTTTCATATTCATCGGTAAACATTTTAAGAAAATGTTTACATATTTACTTCATAAATTATAATTTTACATTATTGAGAAGTAAGTAAGAACTACATTTATATAATAAATGTAGTTTTCCAGATTTCTATGTAAGATGTTTATTTCTTGGTTTTTGGCATTTTATTTTCTAGTTGACTGGAATTTATTCTTTTATATAATGTAACTCAAGTATTTAGTTTTATCCTCCCCCACCAAAGTAACTATAATTCTTTATCTCCAATGTTCTATTCATTATGCTTTTGAAATTATCAAGACATTAGATTAAAGTGGCTCCATTATGACATATGATTAATTGACTTTTACTGATAGTTATTAAGCTGTTTGGGAGCTAAAACCTTAAGAATAAATTTACAATTATATTATCTAATTTTAAGGAAAAACTAGAAATTCACATGGAAACTGTACTAAATTTATAAAACAGTTGGGGAAATTGGCATTTTAACATTTATATTTACCACTCAAGAACTTGATATATATTTACATATATTCAGATATTGTATGGTGTTTCTTAATATAATTTCCATGTAAGTAAGATATATTTTCTGTTAAGGTAAAACTTATGTATTTTAACTTTTGGTTGTTACTATAAATGAACTATATCCCTTGCCATTTTGCAAGATTTTTTTGCCTTGGAGTAGTGAAAAACCTTTGATTTTAAAACCATTTCTCTTGAAACCAAATGGTTTTATCATATTATTAATTTCATGGTTTCCATGATTCAGAAACTTGCTTTTTTGAAATATAAAAAATGTTACCCTATATTTATAGAAAATAACTATTTATGAATTTTGAATTTAATCAAATGACATTTTATAATTTATTAATACTGAATATGGAAAAAATTCTCCCTTTTAAATGAATTAAAAACCAAAAGCCAAGCAGTGCTAAGTCTGAAGATGGCAGAGACAGGGATGAGTCAGATGTCTAAATGATGGCAAATAAATTTGATAAATAATTTAAATCAAGAGCAATGTAAGTGTTATGGAATCTTGATCTTGTGAGATCAAGATAAAGATGAATATTTTAACTTTGCTGGCAAAAGGATAAATATATGCTTCATAATGCAAATCAGTTATTGGTGAATAAATTTAAGGTCTTTAAATTCAGTTAGTTCAAGTTACAGAAAACCTGAAAAGCAAAGGAACAAGAGAAGAAAAAGATTATTTGAGCCCAATTTTTAAAATGATGAGTTTTAAAACAAAGTTATAACTCATACTATTGAAAATTATATTTGGAGATGGTATATGTGTGAGAAAGAGAAGAAGAGAAAAAGAGGAAGAGACACTGCTTCTACTCTTCTGTTTGGAAAACTCATTCAAAATGAAAGGAGGAGCCCAGAGAGCCAGGTGCACCTCCAAGTGATGTTGAGAGCTAAGGTTGTCTTTCTTATATTAGAAAGCATTTTACTTCATGCTGCTTTTGAGAAGGTGTCTTTTTGAAAGCCCAGTGTGATACAGTCCTGAGCAGCAACAGTAGGAGGTAGAATTGGTTTTCTTTCTTCAGTTTGGCACATATAACTATTGAAACTACAGGAAACTATAGGGTCAAGGATCATAGGATCCAAAGGCCAAGTGGTGTCTTTTTGTTATTTTCCCTTTTTTTTTTTCAAGGCAGGAAGAATATGAGGTTTTTCAGTTTGATATTTGTACCAAAAGTTTGGAAAGGACAAATGTTAGCATAAAAAAAAATAAAGCAAGATATTTATCCTTGATACAAGATGTGTATAAATTATATAATGGTAAGTTTGGCTTTTAAAAAAAACGTGAAATGAGTATTAAATTTAAGTACAAGTCAAGTGCAATTAATTTAATATAAAAAGGTAGAGTTAGGGAATATTTTAAATTGTTAGAAGAGTACAAAGTAACTTATGCATATTTTATTTAATATTAAAATAATTATATAATTTTAAATTGAATTTAATTCAGTAAGAAAATACTTTTAATCGAATTCTTCATTATATGTGTTGAGGCATTCACTATTTCAGAAATGGTCCTAATATGACACTACTACATTGCAATTCCCTACCTTTAAAATTTACTCATTCATTTAGTACTTTCAGATAATCTAATTTGTCAGATACTATGCAGATGCTTGGACTATATCAAAAAAACACATGAAAATCCTTGCCCTAATAATGCTTACATTCTAATTGAGGACACATAAATTAAACATAATAAATAAGTACAAATACACAATTTATATTATGTCATAAAATGATGAACGCTATTAGAAGAGGACCAGGAAAATGAAATGGGGGAATAGATGCAATGTCACAGAATAAATGAAAATTAGTTGACATTGGGGCAAAGACTTGAAGGAGGTGAGAGAGTTGGCTGCTGAAGTGATGAACATTTTTATGTGTGATGGTTACATGTATAACACACTACATATTACATGTCTATGTAGTATATATATATTAGGTTATTGCATGTGTACTATATATATATATATATATATATATATATATATATATATATAAAATAAGCTATACATTATATGTACACATATATTTTTCTAAAGGAGCGAATACTAAGTAGACTATGTATTTCGGACTTGATTGCAAAATAAAGTGTAAATAAATAATTAGTAACTAGTAATTAGTAACTCATATGAGGAAATATCAAGAAGAATGGTGGCAAAAGAAATTAAAAAACAAATTCTATAAATTATCCTGTTAAAAATGTTTGATAATAGGATCCAACTTTCCCCATCTTTAATTGCCAATTTTCCTGACCCTCATTAGTATTTGTAAACTTGTGATGTATGATAAAATCTATTTTCTCTTTGGTTTAATTC
Source organism: Urocitellus parryii (assembly GCF_045843805.1). Lineage (NCBI taxonomy): Eukaryota > Metazoa > Chordata > Mammalia > Rodentia > Sciuridae > Urocitellus > Urocitellus parryii. The sequence continues at coordinate 53,232,393 of NC_135536.1, forward strand.
CAAAAGCGAGCTTGTTAAAAACATCAAGACCGCTATTGACAGATAATTCTGCACAAAATAGAATCGAAAATAGAATGAAATGAATTAAACATTAAATATACTGCAATGCAAACCACTTAGATATTTATGAAATCTTTGTATGTGTATGTTTTGATTTAGAACAACTAGTATAAATAAAGTATGCTATTAATTAATGAGCCCTTTTAATGGGCAGGCTTCAGGTATGTCACACCCAGTTTTGAACAAGGAAGATTCAAGGGAAACTTTCCTATGCTCTTTCTGTCCTCAGGTTGTTCCAGGGTTGACCAGCCTGTGTCCTGAGATTTATCAATGATGACACGGATCACAGCAATCTGTACTGCAGTTGTCAGACTCCTGTACCTTTCTTGAGAGCAATGACTTGGTTATTTTTATCTGAAAAAACTTGTGGAGAGTCATGGGTTCCATCAATTGAGTTCCATCAATGCTTGCCAAACAAAAGAATACAGTTATAATTTCCTCCCACTCAGTGATCCTGTTTGAAATATGACCACATTTAAAAATGGAAATAGCAATCAAATATATAACATTTTTTTTTTGCACAAGACATGGAGCCCATTAAAGGAGTTTCAAGTCCTATAAAATCTACACACCATTGTGTCATTGTTACTATTTAAAAGTTAAGAGGTTCTATCTAAAGTAATCGTAGATGATAAAGTACATAAATTCTTAAAGTATTTATATAGATGATTATATTGTGTAGTAAAAGTACATATTTCAAAAACAACAACAACAACAACAACAACAAAATGAAACTGTCAAAATTTAGGTATCCAGTGAAGCAGCTAGAGGTAAGCCAAAATATGGGCATCAAACACTTTGCTTTTCACCAGTAATCACCCATATGTGCTTGTTTTACAAAACTTCATCTTGAAAACAATTTATTTCATTTGACTAATTATAATATGGAGTGTAATGTAAAAATATAGGGCACAGAAACTGTGAATGTGAAGTAAAGAAATGGAAGGAAAATAAGATTAACTTATATAGAAATAAAGACCAGCAGGAAAGAATGGAGTTAAACCTGGTAGTTAGAAGGTGAGAAGAGGATAAATGAAAGTCAGGATAAGGATTTTAGATGATTTCTCATTTCTTTGGATAGTTTTGTTTTTCATCCAAAGTCTCCAGATGGGGATTTTAATTTCCTAAATTTAGTAAAAATTTTAGGTATAACTAGAGGAGAGGAGGAAGTTCTGTTATTTAACTTTCAGTCCCATAGTTGGAAAAGTGACCTTTCCCTTTCGGCCACTAACCTTAGGCAGCCAACCAGAGCAAAACTTCACATCACTTGAACAGTTTTCTGATTTTTTTTCTTTTGCTACCATCACATGCTTATCCCCAAATCTACCCCTGCTTTCCAATATTCAACACTTCCTTTTCATCCTCACTTAAAGAATTCCCTTTGATATATTTTTTTTCTCTTTCACTATTAGAATTCATTGGTTATTTTAATCACGTGTCTCTTTGTAACTCTTTTATAAGATAGTAATCATACTGTTTCATTTTAATTTCATCTGTGAATACTTCCAGCTTCTATCTTTCTGGGAGACAAGAATATGCACTTTCTTCCTCAATTCATCATGTTTGTACTGGTTAAATTAAATCCCAAATAATCTATAAATCCTCAAAAATTTAATAGTGTAGATAAGTGATTTCATTTGGAATGTATTTCCTTGATATTTCATTTGAATTGGCAAACAATATTTCATATAATTTGATTTTTAACAACACATATTTCATTGTTACAACAAAAGCATGTGCCAGATGAATAAGATACAGACCCGATTCTCAAAGGATGAAGTCTCATGAGTGAGTTATGTGTGGAAACCTGATTTTAAATAAACAGTCTAATATAAACTATCAGAAATACCTACAAAATAGGTATTTCAGGGTACACACACAAAATCGCCCTGCAGATGTCTTCACAGGGAATACACCATTGTGTTAATCCTAGAAGAGAGAAATGAATACTAGCAGATCAGCCAGGAAATAACATCACAACCAAAGGAATCAGCAGGTGCGAAGCCACAAATAGAGGATAGAGGCTGCTTTTTAAAGGGATTAGTTATAGAAACTTGACTGGCATTTTGCAGGGCTATAATACTTAAAGAAGTAATAGTTTTGGAAAAACTCTGATGTCTGAGCTTCTCTTTCCTGGCATTGATTTAACATTCTGCTGCTTACTGACTACATGTTTCATCCTGGGTCCCCACAATCACTTCCTTGCAACTCGAATAGCCACATTTAAACTTAAATGAGCAAGTGCATTAACAATGACTGTGAGTTTATGAACATCTGATGATTCTCTTTGCAAAAATTTATGCCTTCAATTTAGCAGGCATGTGGTTATTCAAGTTAAGAAGTAAAAGAAGTGCCTATTCCAAAAATAACTTTATTCAATTAAAGCCTGAAAAAGAAAGGAGAAAAAAATACATACCCTTCAGCAAGTATTGCTTTCAGAATAAGAGGTGACCTCACTGTCCTGAAAATGTCATTAAAATATTTTTGATTTTATAATGGCTCATCTCTGATAGTAATTTCCTTACAAAATTATAATTAATAGAGTATAATAACTATATTGATAATATTTATTACAAAATTATTCACTGGACATTTTTTATTATTGTTTGCTTAAGCTTTTTTTCCCTGCATTTTTTCCCTTCATTATCAATTTCTTTATTTCACCTGTATAAGTTACTCCATCATCAAACTTGCTCAGTACTTCATATCTTAAAATCTGCACACAAATAACTGCATTTTACCACTTATCAATCCCTTATATTAAGTATCATTCTTTATATCTTTGACACTCTTATGGAAGTCTTTGTATGTTACCTTCTTTATATTACTAATTACTTATATGTCTGCACATTTATTTTAAAGTGAAATAGAGGAACATATAAAAGAAAATATTTTCACTCTCAATTTTTCTTACATTTTAACCACATAGAGAAGATGTAAATGACTACTAATTTAGAGCATTTCCAAGTTTGATCTCACCACACATTAAAAATACCAGATCTAAACAATGCAATGAAACATTAGATGTCTGGACTAATCTGTGGGGTGGTAAATTGATGTCTCTAATATGTATTAAAAATGAGTAATCCAAATTTAACATTGCATCTTTTGCTACATAACAATAATAATCCATAACTGTTTAAGACCATTATTGGTTCAATCAACTATTAACGTTGTTCATTTGTCTTAATTAGTTGACTAACTTTTATCAGATCATATATTTTTATTTTTCTATTTTAAGTATAAAAATGTAAGATAAGGAAATATGTGTTTATAATTTATGACTGAATATTTCTACAGGAAAGAACATATGAACTTCTATGTTGTAGCGTATCTTATAATGAAAAAAATTTAAATAAAAAGCCAACACTCTGTATTTTTCTTTCGTAACGTTTTTATATTTTATTGCTTTAAAAAATAAATTACAGGCTGGGTACAGTGGTGCATGCCTATAATCCCAGCACCTAGAGAGGCAGAGGCAGGAGGATCACACATTCAAAGCTAGCCTCAGCAATTTAGGGTGCTTAGCAACTCAGTGAGATCATGTCTCTAATAAAATACAAAATATGGCTGGGGATGTGGCTCACTGGTTGAGTGCCCAGAGTTAAATCCCCGGTATCCCCTCAAAATAAATAAATAAATAGATAGATAGATAGATAGATAGATAAATAACATATCTTCTGGGAACTGATTTCACATGAGAAAAATCCAGTAAAGTTCTAGGAAAATATTTCAAATTAATTTCTTAATAAAGACCTCATAAGAAATATTCATTAATTCATTTAACAAATATTTATCATTTGCCTACTGGTAAAATGATTGATCATTGTTTTAAATTTTAAAGATATATCATTGTGCCTTATGAATATATAGTCTAGCAGGAAGAGATAAGTAATTCACCACATGTCAAATAAGTAATTCACGTGGTAAATTAAAACGTGCTATAGAAAAATAAAAAAGTGAATCAGGTGGTAAAGTCAACATGTGGTGGGGAGGGAATGGAATTCAGAGAGAGTTTCCTTGAAGCAGGATATTCTAGAAAAATAGAACAGTAAAGTAGATGAACATAAGATAGTAGATAATAGAATTAGATGTGCAGTTTTCTGGCCTAGTGTACATCTATGCAAATATCTGAAATTTCTGAGGAAGAGAAGGAAAGGTTGGCAGAATAAGGTGAAGACTGGCAAATAAGTGAATGATGAGGTAAGACAGAAAATTTTAAATATTGATATGATGCATAATTTTCTATATTTTTGGAAATTTAATTGATCAATTTTGTAAAAAAAAAAACAGAAGATCCACTTTGAATTTTTTTGCATTTTTTATAGTTGTGATAAGCTGTAGATGGCAGAGTTAGAGCAGAATAGTGTATATCTGAAAAGAAGAAATCCTTTTATATTAAAAATAAATATTTTAATAAACCTAACTCATGTATAACATATAATTCATGTAGTATTTGGATTTTTCTGACTGGTTTATTGCAGTTCGAATAATGTACTGAGAATTCATCCAAGTCTTAACATAGACAGGATTTCCTTATTTTAAGCCTGAAGAATATTCAAGTTGTAGGTACATGGTACATTTTGCTTTCCATTTATCAATTGAAGGAGAAATTTTATCCCATCCACCTTTTAACTATGGTGAATAATGTTGCTATCAACATGTGAATGCAAATATCTATTTAAGGCCCTACTTTTAATTGTTCTGAAAATATCAGTTTGTATAAATAATTTGAACATATCACTTTGGATAAGATTTTTCCTTAGTTAAAAATATCTGCATATATAAACTGGTGGCAACATACTAGCTCATAACTCACAATTGAAACATTAATAAATTAGTTTATGTCATTCAAAATAAGTTATATAAATCTTGATGATAAGAAAAACTAAATTTTAACTCTTATTTTTGTAACTATTTAAGCTAAAGCATAAATGTAAACTTATGAACTGAAAGATATAATTAGTTTAGAAAAATTCATTATAAAAAGAGCCAAATTCTTTTTAAAATTGCATATCTGTTTCCAAATTTTGAACTAATTCCCATTTATTAAATAATTTAAATAGTGAACTATCCTAATACATCTAATATAAGGTATTGTGTATAAATATGAATAAAAAACTCTATTTTGTGATATAATATTAAATAGACATAGGAATATTCCTAAAATATTATATAGTATACTTCTTCTGATATTATGAATATATATACATAGGAATAGATATGTAAATTCTACTTTCAAAAGACAAATAGGAGAGTATAGTTTTATTCGCATATGGATTATATATTTATAATTCTTCACAGAATTTCAGTGTAAAGTAAAATTTGTGAGCCAGAAGTTTCTTATTCATAAATTAATCAGTAACACTTTTAAGACTGCTATTTCTCCTAATCAATTTTATATATCACATGACTATATACTTCTATAAACAATAATCTACAACTATGTCCAAAACATTGCCCACAAGTTTTGAAATTCCCTCCAAATCATATTTACTATAATTCATCAATGTATTACATATTTTTAATTATTTAATATTTTAAAAATAATCTTTAAAATTACAGAAAAATTAATTCAGACATAACAAATTAGAAAATAATAATTGCTAAATTTGGCATATTTGCTTTAAGCAGTTATATGTATTCACAATTATTGTAAGATATTATTCTTACTCTTAAAAATGAAAATCATCACATATACTTGTAACTGAACTCCAAATTTCACCTAGCAAAGGACATCCATTAGTATATTTTAAATATTCTTCAAGCACATTGTATATTGTTATTAATGTATGTTTATATGATTTGTGTATATATTATATATGTGTTTGTATTTGTGTGTGTGTGTATGTGAGAGAGAGAGACAAGAGAGAGAGAGAGAATCCTATAGAATAAAATATTTCTTTTTACATTTACATAAACAGTATATCCTACACAATTTGTTTCGTTTTGTTTGTTTTGTTTTTAAAGATGGGGACTTGCAGTGTTACTCATGCTAACCTCTGACCTATTATCTTCTGGAGTAAGGTTCCCAAGTAGCTGGGATTGCAGTTCGCAAAACTTTTCAACTTGACTCTTTACTCAACATTAAACTTATTTGTGATATCTTTGTAAATTTATACAGATTCTATTACTTTTATGGTTTTGCATTATTTCATCAGGTGAATACACTACATATTATGTACCCATCATAACATTACTGGATTTTTAGGTTGTTTAAAATATTTTCTACATCAAAATATTCTTCAGTTAGTAATTTGAAAGCACCAAAGGTACACTAATTTTACTCCAGAACAGACTTCCCTATGGTTTAGAGTAAGCAACTTCAATTGATCAGCCTGAGTAAAATGAGTAGATTAAAAAAATTAGGAGGGCTAATTTGTTCTTAGTTCTTTGATTAATGTAGTAAATTTAACCAGGTGGTAAAAGCCTTGAAAATCTGTTTCCCATTTGTCAGTTTCCAAAGTGAGTAACAATTAACTCAAATCCCAAATTGCTGCAGTGAAACACTGCAAAAAAAAAAAAAAATAGCTTTCTGGGATAACAAAGCATATCTGAACATAGAAGTAACATATTTCCCTTTAAAGTGGTGACTTTCATATTTAAAACTGTTGCCTCCAATTAGATTCCAAAATTTACTTGAGATGTTTGGCAATGTGAATACTTTGGTATCATTTTCCTCATTTTAAAGTGACTGAGAAAGAAGGAAGAATGACCTTGGAGAGTTTTAAAGGTACTGTTCATCTCTATTGTTTGGTGAGTGAGTCCAGTTGGTTGTCTTGAATGCAGAACAAATCATACTTTAGAAAAATCATGCAGATTTTCCAAAGAGAAAACATATGGTCTATTTTCAAGTCAGAAAAATTGTTAAACATTTAAAACTATATGTTTTATGATTTAGTCACAAAAATGAGTCATTTTTCTCTAGATGCATAAAAATAGTGCTTGCCATTCTATTATGGTTTGTTTAGTCTTGTGTATTTTAAGATGTAATAAATATGGAATAAAACTATAATTTTTAAATAAAGATCGAACACATGAAATTTTGAAGTTAATTTTTCAAACTTTTCAGCAAGCCCATATTTAATATTTATCCTCAATGAGTACTACTTAAAATTCTTTTCCTAAACTGGATTTTAAAAAGAATAATTGTCATTTTGTTAATTATACCAGCACTAAAGCTATTAATACCTGTTTTCTATAATCCCCCAGTCTTTAGCTATCAAAGATACTCGGAAAACAAACTTTTATTTTACCCACATATGTAATAACCAATTTTAAAACTATATATATATGTGTAACTATATAGATAGATAGATAGATACACATATGTGCATGTGTTTGGGTATATACATATATGTTTCATACATATATGTGCATTTCTACATATGTGCAGATATGAAGTGTCCCCCCAATAGCTCCAGTGTTAATGCACAAATATTCAGAGGTGAATGATTATATTATGAAAATCATAACCTAACCAGTCAATCCTAGTTTGAATGGACTAACTTGGTTGTAACTTTAGGCACATAGGGTGTGGCTGGAGGATGGGGTTCCCTGAGGGGCATGGACTTTACTGAAGCTCCCTCCCCTTATTCTCACTGCTTCATGACCACCAGGAATCAAACAGCTCTGCATCAACATGCCCTTCCACTATGATATTCTGCCTCACCTCAGGCCTAGAGCAATAAAGACAGCCCTCCATAGACTGGACATCTGACAACATGAATCAAAATAAACCTTCCTCCTCTAAATTGCTCTTGTTTTGTGGGTATTTTATTTGCAGTGATTAAAACAACCTAATAAAAAAACAAAGCCTGTCTAACACAGAATTTGGTACCAAGAAGTGTGGTCTTTGCTGTGACTGTCCTAACCTTGGGTTCAGAAGACTTTCAAAATTGTTCTCAGGAGGAATTTGAAAATGCATTCTGGATAAACCTGAGAGTAGTGTAAGGGGAGCTTAATGGGCAATATTGGTGGGAGATCAGAACACCAGAATGTCAGTAGAAATGCAGATAGTAAAGACTGTGCTCATTAGGTTTCAGAGGAGAACAAAAATTCTTCTGGAAATTGGATTAGAGGTCACTTATGTAATATTCTGGAAAAGAACTTGGATAAATTTTGCCCATAGCTAAAAACTTTTTGTGAGGCTGAATTTAAAGGTGACAGACTAATTAATCTGGTGGATGAAATTTCAAGCCTGCATAACATTCAGACAGTGGCATGGATTTTGCTGGTCGCTGTTAGTCAGGTTTATTGTGAGAATTAGGAGCAGAGAAAGGAACCCAAGAATTTTGATAACTTGCAGTTTGACCCGAAATATGGATGAAAAATTAGGTTCCAAGGAAGCTATGGTTGTTGAAGACATTACCACTGTTAAAGAGATGCTAGTGCTTTGCACAGACACAACAGGAAGATGTCTTGAGGGCATGCCAGGAATTGACAAGACCATACCCATCTCCAACTCAGCTTAAAGGTGTAGAAATGAAAACTCCTATAAGAGACCACAGGGCACCCTGCTTACATTGGGTTTCCCAGAAAGTTGTTTCTCTAAGATTTGTTTCACTATGCTCAGTTACCTAGCACTTAGAAGTCCCTATAATCTTGGTCCAAGGTGGCCTGACAACTTCTCAAGCTGGTAGTACACCTCGGTATCATCCACATTATGCTCTTTCTGTAAGAATGCAGGATGCTGGAATTAGGGGGTCATGGAAGTTTCCAAAGAAATTTCAAAGACAGGCCTGGGTGTCCAGGCAAAGCGTCAGAATCTCTGCAGGTTACCCCTGAGACAGTGATGAATAAAACTCTAAAGGTGAATCAAAACCTGGAAAGAAGCCCCAAGAATTAAGAGATTCTAAGAATGTGGAATATCTTCCAAGGAAAGATGCTGGCTGCAGGAAAAAAGTCAAGATAAATGATATACCAGAGGGTTGGGACTTCCCAAACCCTTTAGAGAGAATGTCTTGCCACTGAGTGATCCAGATGTTGGCATTGGAACTACAGGAAATATGTGTCCATCTGGGTTTAGTCTTGCTTCAGTTCCATCCCATCTTTCTATGTCCCTTTTTCTCTATTTTGGAATTGGAATGTTTACTGTGAGCCATTGTATATTGGATATGTGTAATTTGCTTTTAATTTTTATAGGAGTTCCCAGCCAAGAGTTTGTCAGGAATCCCAGGTAAGACTTTAGACTTAGGCTTTTGTGCACTGCTGGAGCTTTAAGATTTTGTAGACTTGGAAATGGAGTAAAGCTATTTGCATTATGAGATGTTCATGAATTTTGAAAATGGGGGGCTGGGGAGTTATTATGGGGAGGTATTTCCAAAAGCTGCAGTGTTAATGCATAAATGTTCAGAGGAGAAATGATTGGCTTGTGTGAACTGTGATCTAGTCAGTCCATCCTACTTTGAATGGACTGTGTTGTAATGGTAGCCAGTTGAGCATTACTAGAAGAGGTGTGTCACTAGGGACATGAGCCCCTTACTTTCATTCTCTGCTTTTTGGCCATCATTAGTAGAGAAGAGCTCCTCCATCATACCTTCTTGCCATAATGTTCTGCCTCTCCTTGGGCCCATAACAATGGAGTCCACTTGCCCCATGGACTGCACTTCTGGAACCATGAGCCAAAATAAACTCTTCCTCCATTAAGTTCTTATTGTTGGTATTTTGGTTCCAGCAATAAAAAGCTGACTAACATCCTTCTAAATTTAAGAAAATCAGTATAGGTCAAATTTAAAAATTTGATAGAGAAGGGGGTAAAATTCTACTTTTATAACAAAAAGAAATAACATTTGAAAATATTTTGGTCATTTATTTCCCTTATTGTTAGTTGTTTCTAAATTGTTTTAAAAATGTAAAATAAATATTAAAAGAAAAAATAAAATAAATATGAGGCATATTAATGGGGTACTGTGTATCATTTCAGTCCATGTATAAGTTATATAATGTTTAAGTCAAGTTAAACCTTAAGTATTTAACATTTCCTTGTGACTTGAACTTCAACACATCAATAAGCTAAAGACAGAGGACATGACAAAATAGACAAAACCTGTGAATAAGTAACCTACAGAAAGTAAATTCAAATGACAAATAAAAATACAGGAAAATATTTGAATTTCACTAGTTTGGGTAGAAATCCTCATAGCTTTTATTATTTCTTATCCATGACTTACAGATTTTGTGATTTTTCCTAAACGGTGTTCTCTAAGATGTAGAAATTTAAAATGAATGTACACAGCCATTCAATAAATATTTTGTTATATTGTGCAATAAATCTGATTGCTTTATTGTAAAATTCCTAAAAGATACGTAGTCTCTGTACTGGCAATCATAAATCTGTACCCCATAATGGCTAAATGCCAAATGAAGTATAGATTACTGATTAGGAATGCTAGGAGAAATTTAAACTACAAGTCTTATGATTTAGATATTTAATGTCACTTGAAAAGCTCAATGCCAGAATGTTCAGAGGTCAAATGGTTAATGATAGCTGTAACCTCATCAGTGGATTAATATTTTTGAATGATTAGTAATATGAATGATCTGCTGAGTGGTTACTGGCAGGTGGGGCATGGCTGGAGGAAGTAGATCACTAGTGACATGCCCTTGACCTATATCTGTCTCAGGCTTCTAATTCTCTCTTGCTCTCTGTATTTCCTCTATGCCATCCACTGAGTGGCTTTTCTTCCACATGCCCTTTTGTCATGATGTTCTGTGCCGCATCAGGCCCAAAGCAATGGTATCAGTGATCTATCAACTGAAACTCTAAATGCTAAACCCAAAATAAATTTCCCTCCTATTGGTTATTCCTGTCAGCTATTTTGCTCACAACAATGAAAATATGACTAACATAATTTTATTTTTATAAATATGGCACTCCATGATTGGGTGAAATTTCCTTGAAACTGCATCTAATATGTTTCAAGATCTTCTGGGGCACCTATTGTGTTTTTAGGTGCTATATTGAAGTTTTGTTTCCTTTAGAAGTGAAAACACAGATGTTGGGAACATATTAGGAGAATTTATATTACTTACAAACCTAAAATAAAATTCCATTGAGTCTTTGGCTATGTAGTACAGAGCTAGCAATCAGACAAGAATATATTTTGAAATATGGAGTTCACTTTTAGCAAAAGAAGAAACCAGTCACTTTCAGTACTGACAAGCCAGAGAGTGGGGGAGTAGGTGATGAAACACTCACATATTGATGGTGCAACTACTTTAGAGGGAAATATCTAATGCAGTTAAAACTTAAAAAAAAAAAAATTACCTCCAAACACACACTGTATACTGGACACACTGGGAGTTAGATTGAAATATATATATATATATATATACTGGTCTATGGCCATACCACCCTGAATGCGCCTGATCTACTCTGAAATATATATATACTGTACATGCATATAGAATCCGCTACTAAGATATACATTTCATTTCTGCCCAGCCAATGGCATCACTTAAAGCTCCTTATGTGATTCTAATGTGTGGCAACAGTTAAAAAAACAATATTTCCATAATGATTTTCTCCATGTGCACATGGGAGAAAGTTCGGCTAATAATATATGTAATGACCCACAAATGAAAAACATCTTAAATCTATCTGTAAATCAAAGTTATATTCCAAGCATAAACCACATGGAAACAGGGAAAATAAATTGATGAATCTTTTGAAATCACCATAGATGACTATCAGAATAGCATTGAAGATTAAAGGAAAACTTAAATAAAAATGACTAAAAACATTTAACTTTCACAAAAATTTTAAATTAAAATATGATGTATTTTATAAATACATGAAGAGAGAATAAATAAACTAATGGAATGTTGCAAATTCCTTGTGGTATTTGAATCAAAAGCAATAGAAAAGAAAAACATAGAAAAGATAATCAGAGGAGAGTACAAACTTATTTGCATTGTTTTGAAATATGAAAAAAAAATATGTTGATATTCATTATTTGTAATACATGGGTCCTTAAAATATAATTTCTGTTTTTTCTTTGCTTTTAATAATAATTTTTGAAATCTCTCTTAAAGAAAAATTGCAAATGATATAGTTCACATAACTTTTCTATGGATTAAATGATCTAGTTTTGATAGGAATTTTTATTTTCCAGACATAGAAATGATAGATGTCATTATTCATTTCATCCATTCACTTAAATGCAACACATAAACAAAGTTTTAGGTCTTAGTATGTCTTTTATTTCTGTTCTTTCATTTTCAGTTCCTCATCTCTAACCAAGTATATTTTGTGCTTCTCGGAAACATCCCATATACACTATCACACTAATTTTCACAAGAAATCTTAATAATGGCATTCTAACTTTAAGAATGATCTTCAAGTAATCAGTAGACCACTGAGCAAAGCTAAAAGATTCATACTGATGTTTTAATTCTAACCAGATTCATTTTTAAAAATGGAAACATTGAGCAAAGCACTGAACCCATTTCCACAGTGTAAAGGGAGAAATCTGAGCAATTTGATATATAAAATTTCACTTTGTTCTAAAAATAAAAGTTAGACTAATTATGTTAAGAATGTTCAGCATCCTAATGATCAGGGAAATGCAAATCAAAACTAAATTAAGATTCTATCTCAATCAGAAAGGCAATTATCAAGAACACAAAAAATATTTTCTGATGAAGACATTGAACAAGAGAACCCTTACTCTCACTTTGTTGACGAGAATGTAAGTTAGTATAGTAACTATGAGAATCATAGAATCTTCTAAAGATTCTAAAGAACTAAGAATAAAACTTAGTATTAATGGTAGATCCAGCTCTACCATTTCTTGGTATTTAAAAAGAAAAACATTAAAAAGAGGATACTCTAGAGATATCTGCAAACCTATGTTTATCACAAGCATAATTAATACTGACCAAGTTATAGAATCATCCTTGGTTTCCATCAACAGATGAATAGATAAAGAAAATGTTATATGTAAATTCTATTTAGCCATTAAGAATAATGAAATTGTATCATTTTCACGAAAATGAATGGAAATTAAGAGCAATATGTTAAGAAAAATTAGCTGGAGTCAGAAAATTAAGGGTCATATATTTTCTTTCATATGTGGAAGATAGAAAAAAGGAAAACAAATCTCTTGAAAGTAGAAGTGGCACCAGTAGAATAGAGGAAGGGTACCTGGGGAAGGGAATAAGAGAGGGTAAGGCAAGGGGTTGGTAGTGAAATTGATAAAATTATGTTTTATGCATCTACAAATATGTCACAATGAAACTGATGATATTCTGTGTAATTAATATGAAAACAGATTTTTAAAATATAATTTAAAAAGTGGACTAATATTTCATTTGTGAATAACTGTTCCTGACTCTACTCTTCTCACCTTTTATATAAAGTTTTATGAAATACCAACTAAGAATCCTGGATGAACTTAAGAAAACTGTTATTCATATTATGTATATGTATGTGTATAAGATGGTTTAACTCAAGGTCATAATATGGTAAATTATTTTTGCTGACTACAAAGTATTGAAACATATTACTTTGAAAATAAAATTTTGATTCAATTTGCCAAATTTCAAGAAGTAGATGACATTACAATTTATATGTTCATTAATACTCACTAAGAAGTGGGCCTCATAAATGATAACAGGTATTTGACAAAGCATGGAATTTGGTCCACTGTGTCATAAGCTAATTTCTGAAAGAATATTATGATTCTTTTAATAATAGAATATATAATTTAAATCTTGTGCTTTACAATCACATTTAAAGAGACCAATTTTTCTAATTCAGTCTTTTTTAAAAAAATATTGGGAATGGAAAGCGCTAAATAAATAAAATTTAAATGATACAAATAATTAGTTAACCAGCCATCTGGATAATTTAAAGCAGATAATACAGCACTAACATGAAGAGAATAGATAGTAGCTAGATATTTGTATATTTGCACATTAATGAAATCCACTGGAATTATCTCAAATTCCAGTGTCATTTTGTCTGGAACATATACTAGCATACTCGTATGCCAGACACACGTCTAGCATAGAACTAGATAGAATTGGCCTAATTATTTTGTTTACTTAACTATTTTTGACAGAGAGGATAGTAAATTTGCATTACTTTCTATCCCCCTTTCATTAAACTATTGAGTAATTTTAATTCACCACAAGTTTCAGAGGGAAACATAGACTTTTTTGTCCTTTAATTATTCAATTTGAATAGATATGCAATTACCTCATAATCACTCTTTATTCTGTTTTAATGGACTTGGAAAATGCATAATTTTGAGAATGTGAACAAGTAATGCCAGAAACAAATAGGGAGACCTAAAAAACTTAAAATAAGTGAAGCTTTGCTCAGAACCAGGAGGATAACATGCCAATATTAGAATAATGTGTCATGAATAGAGGAGTAATTAACTTAATCTTTTCTGAGACCCATACAAAACACAAAAGGCAAACAGGCTCAGAAGTATGAAATACAAGAGAAAACTGACTTTAGCATTGCCAGTTTCTAAATTATATGGTGTGAGGCAAAATATGCCCTGTTAGAGAGAGTATAGTCCAAAGGCTAATGGTATTGATCTCAAATTGAGTTAATTATATCACCTGCCTACTAAATACTATATTTTATATTTATATTTAGAGGAGGTTCCACGTAAAAGAGAGATCATTTGATGGAAAATTAATTATACAAAACTGCACACACAGAGAAAATTTGGAAAGAAAAAAGTTCAATATTTCAGCAATTGGACTTAGGCTTATTGAAATATTTTGTTCTTAATATATCTAAATTTCTGCAAATAGTGATAATTTAAGTTCTTCTTTTCCTATTTTTATGCCTTTAATCTCTTTCGTCTGTCTAATTGCTCTGGCCAGTGTTTCGAGAACTTTGTTGAACAGAAGTGGTGAGAGAGGGCATCCCTGTCTTGTTCCAGATTTTAGAGGGAATGCCTTCAATTTTTCTCCATTCAGAATGATGCTAGCCTGAGGCTTAGCATAAATTGCTTTTACAATGTTGAGGTATGTTCCTGTGATTCTATACCTAGCAGACCCAAAAGGGTCTACAAAGAAACTATTAGAGCTAATAAATGAATTCAGCAAAGTGGCAGGTTATAAAATCAACACGCATAAATCAAAGGCATTCCTGTATATCAGCAACAAATCCTCTGAAATGGAAACAAGGACAACCACTCCGTTCACAATATCCTCAAAAAGAATAAAATACTTGGGAGTCAACCTAACAAAAGAGGTGAAAGACTTATACAATGAAAACTACAGAACCCTAAAGAGAGAAATTGAAGAAGACCTTAGAAGATGGAAAAATATACCCTGTTCATGGATAGGCAGAACTAACATCATCAAAATGGCGATATTACCAAAAGTTCTCTATAGGTTTAATGCAATGCCAATCAAAATCCCAACGGCATTTCTTGTAGAAATAGAGAAAGCAATCATGAAATTCATATGGAAGAATAAAAGACCCAGAATAGCAAAAACAATACTAAGCAGGAAGTGTGAATCAGGTGGTATAGCGATTCCAGATTTCAAACTATACTACAGAGCAATAGTAACAAAAACAGCATGGTACTGGTACCAAAACAGGCGGGTGGACCAATGGTACAGAATAGAGGACACAGAAACCAACCCACAAAACTACAACTTTCTTATATTTGATAAAGGGGCTAAAAGCATGCAATGGAGGAAGGATAGCATCTTCAACAAATGGTGCTGGGAAAACTGGAAATCCATATGCAACAAAATGAAACTGAATCCCTTTCTCTCGCCATGCACAAAAGTTAACTCAAAATGGATCAAGGAGCTTGACATCAAATCAGAGACACGGCATCTGATAGAAGAGAAAGTTGGCTACGACCTACATGCTGTGGGGTCGGGCTCCAAATTCCTCAATAGGACACCCATAGCACAAGAGTTAACATCTAGAATCAACAAATGGGACTTACTCAAACTAAAAAGTTTTTTCTCAGCAAAAGAAACAATAAGAGAGGTAAATAGGGAGCCTACATGATGGGAACAAATCTTTACTCCTCACACTTCAGATAGAGCCCTAATATCCAGAGTATATAAAGAACTCAGAAAATTAGACAATAAGATAACAAATAACCCAATCAACAAATGGGCCAAGGACTTGAACAGACACTTCTCAGAGGAGGACATACAATCAATCAACAAGTACATGGAAAAATGCTCACCATCTCTAGCAGTCAGAGAAATGCAAATCAAAACCACCCTAAGATACCATCTCACTCCAGTAAGATTGGCAGCCATTAGGAAGTCAAACAACAATAAGTGCTGGCGAGGATGTGGGGAAAAGGGTACACTTGTACATTGTTGGTGGGACTGCAAATTGGTGCAGCCAATTTGGAAAGCAGTATGGAGATTTCTTGGAAAGCTGGGAATGGAACCACCATTTGACCCAGCTATTCCCCTTCTCAGTCTATTCCCTAAAGACCTAAAAAAGAGCATGCTACAGGGACACTGCTACATCTATGTTCATAGCAGCACAATTCACAATAGCAAGACTGTGGAACCAACCTAGATGCCCTTCAATAGACGAATGGATTAAAAAAATGTGGCATTTATACACAATGGAGTATTACTCTGCATTAAAAAATGACAAAATCATAGAATTTGGTGGGATATGGATGGCATTAGAGCAGATTATGCTAAGCGAAGCTAGCCAAGCCCTAAAAAACAAATGCCAAATGTCTTCTTTGATATAAGGAGAGTAACTAAGAACAGACTAGGGAAGAAGAGCACGAGAAGAAGACCAACATTAAACAAGGTGGAGAAGTTGGAGGGAAAGGGAGAGAGAAGGGAAATTGCATGGAAATGGAAGGAGACCCTCAGGGTTATACAAAATTACATACAAGAGGAAGTGAGGGGAAAGGGAAAATAATACAAGGGGGAGGAATGAATTACAGTAGTGGGGGTAGAGAGAGAAGAGGGGAGGGGAGGGGAGGGGAGGGGAGGGGAGGGGGGATAGTAGAGGATAGGAAAGGCAGCAGAATACAACAGACATGAGTATATCAATATGTAAATCAATGGAAGTGTAACTGATGTGATTCTGTAAGCTGTATACGGGGTAAAATGGGAGTTCATAACCCACTTGAATCAAAATGTGAAATATGATATATCAAGAACTATGTAATGTTTTGAACAATCAACAATAAAAAAAAAACTACACTGAGATTTCATCTCACACAAGTCAGAATGGTAGTCATCAAGAATACAGACAATCATAAATGTTGAAGAGAATGTAGAGAAAAAGGGACACATTTGCAATTTTGGAGAGATTGCAAAATAGGAAGACAACTATGGAAATCAGTATGGAGATCCCTCAAAAGACTCTCCATGGAACCACCATATAACCCAGCTACACCACTCCTCAGTATTTATCCTGAAGAATTAAAAGTCATCATAGTACAGGGATACATGCATACCCATGTTTATAACAGCATGATTCTCTATGATCAAACCATGGAACCAGCTAGGTGTCCACCAACAGATGAATGCATAAAGAAAATGTGATATATGTATAATGGAGTTTTATTCAGCCATAAAGAAAAATGAAATTATGTCATTGCAGGACAATGGATGGAACAGAGACCATTATATTAAATGAAATAAGTCAAATTCAGAAGGTGAAGGTTTGTATGTTTTCTCTCATATGCAGAAACTAGAGAGGAAAAGAAAAAGAAAGGGAAAGATCTTATGAAAATCAAAGGGAGATCAGTAGAGGAAAGGGACCAAGGGGTGAGAGGGGAGGAGAAAGGGGAGAAGTTTTGGGGATTGGTTTTGGCCAAATTATATTGTTATATTGTGTGCATGTATAAATATATAACAACAAATCTTATCATTATGTACAACTACAATGCATCAGTTTAAATATGGAGAAAACATATTAAATAAAAGAAAAATAATGGCTTTGTATTCCATTGTATTAATATACCACTTCTGTATTAATATATTTATAGTGTTTTCCAAATGCATCAATTTGAATAAAATGTCACAAATATATATATATATATATCTAAATTTCTATGTTCAATTATGTATTATTCTGCTTAACCTCTACCCATGTAGATTTGTACCACAAATGTAAAAAATTATTTCATTTGTATAAGGTATCTGAAATAATAAAATTAATGAAAAAGTAGTGGTTACCAGCAACAGGGTAGAGGGAATTGATTTTTTCTATTGGGTATTGAATTTCAATTTTGCAAAGTAAAAAAAAAAAAATCTGGAGATATATCGCACCACATACTTAACATTACTGATCTGTATGCTTAAAGTTGCCTAAGATGATAAATTTTGTTATGCTTTTTACCACAATCTAAAATGAGAAATATTTATAGTTTGATTTTATATCTTTGAGAAACTTGTTTTGCTCTGCTTATACAAGTGCCTAAACCCAAATATGTAAACTGTGATCACTAAAATGTTAGGGCTTTTAAAGGTAGTGCTAAAATTCTGTGGGCTATTTTTAGTAACTCTAATCATATTGTAATCATGTCAGACCATGAGTGATGCTGACTGCAGCATAGCTACACTGTTAGCCAGGTGAGATTGATAAAATTGTGTTAAAGAAGGCTATAGCAGAAACATAATCAAAGAGTTATAAAACTTTTAATACGTAAATATTAAGTTTCTACAAAGTGTACAGAAGTTTTGCAACATGGTTTCTTAGTTGTCTAGAGTTTACTTTGTTTCTTCTAATGACATTTTAGGAAAACTTATTTCAATTAATAATTTTTAACATATATCTTTTGTTTTCATTTTGGATTTTAATCATTATTTTCTTAACTTAAAATAACATTCTAGTAACTGTCCAGCTAGATACTTTTTATACTTGGTTGTAAAATGAAATTATAGAGCAGACTAAATTGTGTCTCTGAAACTGACAAAAGGAACTGAGTTTAGGAGCCACTTATGACACATACTTGTGTTAAATGTATATATTAGAAACAGTCATAAATCATAATTCTAAAACTTGCACTTAGGGCTGGGGATGTGGCTCAAGCGGTAGCACACTCGCCTGGCATGCGTGCGGCCCAGGTTCGATCCTCAGCACCACATACAAACAAAGATGTTGTGTCCGCCGAGAACTAAAATAAAAAAATAAATAAATAGATTCTCTCTCTCTCTCTCTCTCTCTCTCTCTCTCTCTCTTTCTCTCTCTCTCTCTCTCTCTCTCTCTTTCTCTCTCTCTCTAAAAAAAAAATAAAAAAATAAAACTTGCACTTCGACTAAAAACCAATTTCGTTCACCTAAAAAATCAATTTCCCCATATACTACATTTTACGAAAATCTGATATGTAAGTTTTTATGATCACTTTTATCTTGAATAGTTTGCAATCATAATTTTGAAAATACTATTTATGACTTAACTTCAAAAAATGTTCTGATTATGGAATGTAAAGATGCTACTTTCTTCACTTATCTTTACTATTAGTTGTGATAATATTGCTTTTATAATTTTTGAAAGTTTCTTTAATCAGTGTTACAATGTAACTACTCTTGTTCTAAATTCACATAATATTTTAGAGATTTATAGTTCTAAATAGCCATCAAGGAGGAATTGTTTAGGCACCCATGCAAATATTCTAAAAGTTTTCAATTGGTAGAGTTTCTAAACAAAGATGTTTAATTTTGGAATATATTTTTAAGTTAAATTTGTTTTTACATGATAAAAAACCCATAAGTAATAGGACATAAAGATGCATAGAATCTTGTTTTGTTATCTTATTTTCCTTAACTAAAAGTACAGGTTGCTTTCCCAAAGCTAGCAGGGTGAGTCCATCATTGTGTAGTTTTCCCAGTGCTACTATAACAAAATGCCACAGACTTAGTAACTTACAAACAATAAATTATTTTTCATGACTCTAGAGGATGGGAAGTAGAAGATCAAAGTTCTAGAATGTTTGCTGCCTGGAGGGCTGTTTTCTGCTGCCAAGATGGTCTGGTGAGACCGCATGCTGCAAAGGGGACAAGCTATATCCATTCTTTGTGGCAGGGATAGAAAAGGCATACTTGCCCCTCCAGGCCTTTTATAAAATACTAATTCATTCATGAGAAAGGGGCCCTAATGACTTAATTACCTCCTAAAGGTCTTGCCTCTGAATATTTTGCAGAGTGAATTAAGTTTCAGCATGAAGTTTGGAGAGGATTCAAAGATTCTAACCATGGTATGATACCAAAACTCTATTCTCTCATACCTTGACACCTACTTTCTTTTATACCGCCAAATTAACATTGGCTCCACTTAAGGAACCAATGACTCCCCAGCTCAAGCCATTGATTTTCCTATCCAGTAAAAGGAAGGAAAATGTGTGCTCTCTCTCTTTGAGAAAATATTCTAAATGAAACAACTTCACTGATATTACTTTAGCTAGAATGCATGCACAAGGCACATCTTGCTGAAAGGGAATATTAGGAAATATAGCTCTTACTCTTGTTTGCATGGCCTCATATAAAATTTGAGAGTATTTGCATTGAAGAATAGAGTTAAGATTTTAGATTAATAGAGAACGGGATATATCAGTTGGCCTGAGCATTTATATGTGCACTTGAAAGAAAACATGTTTATTTAGATAATAAACAAGTTTAGTTTCTAAGCAGGTAAACATTTAGTGACATTTTTGCTATCAGTGTTAAGATTTATTAATATACTTATGAAAGATAATTGAGGTGGTTATAAATCAGAAGACTTTTTCAAGGTCCATTTGTCTATGAGAAAGTATGCAGACTTGTCAGTTGGTATCTGCTAAATATATGAAGAATCTGGAACACTATGTGGCTCAGTAAATATTTAAAGGAAGGGAAGAAAATTACATATATGAATGTTGAGTATAATTATTAGAGCTTGCATGGATGTATTTAGAATTTGGGATAACATTGAGGGGTTAGTCATTTCTATATCCACGGGGCTTTGTAGAGGAAGTCACTACATAGAGGACATCCTTGAACTTTTGTCAGATTTTAATTTGTTTCTCATTCAGTTATGAACATCAGGTTCCTAAGTGCTGAAGAGTCTCTCACATTGAGGTGGCATTGAGACAGAAAAGAACACAGGATAGGAGGACTGGAACTATGTCCATGCTTTGGGAAATAAGGTAGGATTCAAAATAGTTATTCATGATTAGATAATGATAAATTTGTTGTAAACTTTGAATAACACACTCCATTTTAGTGTATTATGGTGCAAAAAAATTACCACCAAACTAAAACAAAAGTAAACAACAACAAAAAAAACCACTTTATTATCTCATACAGTTGTTTTTGTGAATTGTTAATTCAAGAACTGCTTAGCTGGCTGGTGTCGGAATCAGACTTTTCCGAGACTGGTCAAGCTGTGGACCGAGGCTGCAGCCTCCGAAGGCTTGTCCAATGCTAGATGATGTGTTCAAGCTCTCTTAACTGACTGCTGGCAGATAATTAGTTTTTACATGTGGCCTTCCCCAAAGGGCTGCTTGAATCATGGCTTTACTCCAAGAAAGTAGAGGCAGAGAGGAAGAGAGAAAAAAAAGGAGAGAAAGAGAGAGACAGAATATGGAGGGACAGGGATTGCTGCTGTATTGCTGTGTGCACTTGGTCCCTCAGATCCATCATGATCTGTGACCAAGGTGAATTCTAGAGTCTGACACCAGGAAAAGAGGGAAATTGAGACAGAAAAGAACACAGAATAGGAGGTCATTTTGGAATCTGGCTTTCATATATGTATATTAATCACTTAATATTGGTTCACTGTAAAAAATGAATAAACATAATTTCTCATGATCTTTTTTTCACTGCATAAAATGACCCATGATTTTAATATAATCTTTTGCCAGATCAGAACAGTGAGGTCCAATGACTTTATATTTCATTTGTGTTAAAAAATTAATACTTATTATTTAGTTTTTTTGACTCCAAAACCCATGAATTTTTAATGAAAACAAAACCAAAATAAATCAAACAAAAATACATTTATCTCCAGCATATTTATGAATGTGTTTGTTTATACATTAAGTATGCCAAAAATTGAGCTCCCCATCTTCTTGCTTCAACCACATTCCTCCAGCTATTTGTCCTAAATTAATAGCAACTTCATATTTACTTTCTCAGACTGAAACTTGAGTATTTCTCCCATATACAGTCTGTCAGCAAATCTTTTCTGGTAGCCTCTCAATCATTTCTATCTTTCTTATTAATACAGACTTCCCCTGGTCTGAGATACCATCATCACTCACTTGGAACACTGCAGTAACTCCCTTTAGTGTATTTATCAAGCAACAGTCAGAAATACCCTGTTCAATGCTTTGTCACCTCATGTCATTCCTATACTAAAATATTTCTGATGATTTTCTGTGTCATTACCAATATTTTGGTCCCATTTTACATTTGTGATGAATCTCTTGTGTCCTGTCTCCTCTTCCACTGTACTTCTGTTTCTTCCCTTTATTGATGCCATGCACACCTCACTTGTTTGGACTCCTACCAAATTTCTCAACTGATCAGGACCTTTTTATTTGATAACCATCTGCCTGGTAATCTATATCTGATACTGCCATTCCTTCAGGTTTTTATGTAACTAGAAATTATCATAGGAGCCTTCACCAAACAAAATTTCATATCTACCCAGAACTCATTAGTTTATGCCTGAGTAGATCTTTTCTTCAGCAATTGTTGGCATCCAATATACTATCAGTTTTATTTCTTCTTTTTGTGTGTGCTTTGTTGTTCCTTTATTCCCTTACTCATAACATAAACTTGAACATAAACTACATAAGGTTAAGAATTTCATCTGTTTTGTTCTGATAAAATAGATAGGGGAAACCTATTAATAGGGAAAGAGAGATTTTATTTGATAATCAAATAAACACAATCAATGCATATATATCAAACAACATAGAGTATATCAAGCAGAATTATAAAGTGAAAATAAATTAAATTGATGTTGCCTCAGTCTGGCTGGGCGAAATAACTGAGGGGGGGGCGAGTGACAAGGAACTTGTAAAGGTTGATACAGCAGGAGAGGGAGCAGGAGCCGCTTTATTGTCGGACAGTAGAGGTATATATATTTAACTAATTACACACAGCTTAACTTAATTAACATAAACTAGATACAGCAGTCAACCAATAAGGAATCATTATCTTAATGATTACACACAGTTTAACTTAATTGACATAATCTAGACACAGCAGTCACTCATTAAGGAATCTCTATCATCTTAATGGCTCCCTGGCATTACTTCTCAAACCACTCCCTCTGGCAAAGTGCCAGGTGCCATCTTGACTTGTTTATGGCTCTCAATATGATGTGGCAATAATTTTCAAGTAAATTACCTTGTCAGACAACAATAATAATAATATAAAGATATGTAATTAAAAAGTCGGATGCAATAATTTTGACCCTTGTAGAGTGCCCCATGCAGAAAAGAGAAGATGCAGACTTTTCAAGTTAGCTTAGAGTATTTATTAATTTTGAGAGATATCTACAACATGACCAGTGAATGCTACTTCTTTACCCAAGAAAAATGAAAATGTATTTCCACACAAATGATTATACTCAAATATTTATAACAGTTTATCCATAATCACCCCAAACTAAAAACTATGCCATCTTTGCCAGCAGGTGACTGACTAGATGAACAGATTTTGTTATATCTGTACAGTGCAATTAATTGTATTATGCAATCAAAGGAAATTGATTATTCCTGCAGTCACATGATGGTTTTCAAAAGCATTATGCTAAGTGAAAGAAGATAGATGCCAAAGAGTAATTTCCATATGAGTCCAATGATATATAATGCTAGAAAAGTCAAAACTATGTTGACAGGAAGTAGATTGTTGGTTTCAAGGGTCTAGGAAGGCAAATAACTTCAAAGACATGCAGGAGAAATCTAATGGAATGGGAATGTTTCACAGTATGATTATTACTCAACTCTACTTTGCATTATTAACAAAAAGAGACACTTAAATTGTGAATTCTATTTTATCTAAAGTGTATTTCATATATTTAATTTAAAACAAGTTCAAAACAAAGCCAAAAGACCCCAGAAACCTAAAATAAAACTAAAAACTAAAAAAAATCTGCATAACTAGATTATGCAAATCAACTTAAAAAAAGACATTTTACAGCCTTAAAATTTGTCAAGCATTTAATAATGTTACTTAATAATCTTATAACACCAATTAAATGATAATAAATTAAACTCTGTAATTAATGTGCACAGTTGAAAACATGGCTGTTTTTCCTCAGAAATTTAAAGTGTGTTTCTTTCTTTGTGAAGCAGTAACATTAGTTATTTGAATTCAATGTAAATCTTTGGATTAAAGATCATTTCATAATAAAATAAAATATCAATGCAAAAATGATAAAAGAAATGAAGACTACCAAGATAAGAAGTAAATAGGAAGTAATCCAAGAATTGGCTCTGAGGATATAATTATGTCACACTTGTCATTTTATTCCTATTCCTGAGAAGGTCTTGGGTGTGAAATGCAGCAATCTCAGTTCAAAAGCTGACTCTGATTCAACGCATTACATTGAGTCAGTTGTACTTTGTTCTGTTTTACAAAGTCCCCTCCAGAATAACTATGAAAGTCTAAACACCATAACAGTAAAGGTAGTTTTATTGGTCCCATTGCTTTTAGGAAGACCAAGAAATTCTTTAACTGCTTTTTGGCAGACAAAAAAGTGAAACTCAAATTTTAAAGTATTTGTATGTTGCAATAAATCAAACTGTGTAATGAGAATTTTATTTCATTAAAAATGTCCATCCTCTAGAAAATAATAGTGGCATTTTTTTCCCAACTTGTTTTGCATTTATTTTCTTCAGCTGGACTTCAGGTAGACTACATAAAATCACTTCAGTCCAGCTGAAGAAAATAAATGCAAAACAAGTTGGGAAAAAATGCCACTATTATTTCCTAGAGGATGGACATTTTTAATGTACAAAAAACATCTCCATGTTTTTTCCCTTTATTTATCAGGTATTTTATTGTTATATGCAATATTAGTAAAAATTAAAATATGATTTATAATTGCATGGTACAGAAGCAGAATAATATAAAATTTGAGAAAATACTAAAGGAGTAAGACCTGTGAGTCATCTTAATAACTTTTCTGAATATATAAAACATGAAGTGGTAATAAGGTTTCAAAACAAAGAATTCCTGAACTATTTTCTGAGGAGAAAGTATTGACAATATCCTTGATTCCTTATTATCTCAGTAAGGACAAAATCTCAGATAGTGTAGAATGTGTGTTTTGTGGAAGAACCATTAAGTGGGAAGACTGAAAATAAGAGCTTTTGATCAGGCAGGTTTCAGTCTCTTGATGAAATAAATCTAAGTCATCTTGTAGAAGGTGGCAGAGCAACAGGTGTGCTGCAGGTAAACCAGCAGGAGGATCTGTTGTATCCTGTTGATATCTAAGCAGGCATTATTTTCTAAGGAAACAAAATCATTTTATTGAAGAAATATCTGCATCCTAATTTCTGTGGATAACTGAATAAAAAATGAGGTAGATCTATAAGTTCTTTCATCTTATATAACTCTGACTTTGTAACCCTTGACTAACATCCTTCGTGTCCCTACCTGTTCACCTTTGAGTACTAATACTTAAAAATAGCAATTAAACAAAGATACAAAATACAATATGACTACATTAAAGCAGTTAAGTACTAGAAAAGCAATTGATTAACTATGTTAACCTTCTCTTAACCAGTACAGCCATTATTTGTGATCAGGTTCTAATTTTATTTTCTTTAATTGTTATATTGATTCAGCTTTGAACAACTTATTATCAGATAGATTCTATCTCAAAATGATTGCATAATGTCATCACTCTTTAAGTGAGCAAACTTTTTTTTTTGTATTTCTGTTAATGGGATCAAGTGAAAAATCTCAGACACATTTTAATCTTTCTTTCTACTGGATCCAACATTCAATCAATTACCAAGACACTTTGATTCAATCCCAGAGATATTTCTTATACATGTTCATTTTCTGTGGAATGTTAAAATAGACTTCCAACTTGTTTCCTTGGTTCCAATCCAGCTCCACCTTCTGCCTTTCCTTCAATTCTTCTTGCAAGCTGCTGCCAAAAAAGATATGCTGAAATGTAATCTTGGTCATGCTAGTGCTCTGATTTAAAGACGCAAGGTATGTCTCTATTCTCTTAAGGATCAGACACATTATCATGTCACGTAAAATTTACAAGTCTGTCTTCAATTTGCCTCTACTGATGCATGTTTTGTTTAGACACCCCCATGTACACGCACATACATGCACATGTACACATACAGAAACCATATGGAACCAGTTACATAAAATGTTTCCTCCCAGTTTTCGAAGACACTGTGCATTTTCCTGACTGTGCATCTGTATATATTAATCTTTCTTCCTGAAAAACATTTGAGAAAACTGTCTTTCTTTCTGAGCCTTTCATAGTTTTCAAAGAACAGTATAAATATCAACTTTTCTATGGTACACACAAGTATGAAGCCACACTTATCAATGTTCCCTGAGTATTTGTACAGCTCATATATCACCTTGTACCATAAAGTCCTTTTTGCTCATCGTCCCCATTACCACGAACTATGCAATTAGTTCCTAGGAAGCAGAGACTATAACTGATTCATCTTTGTCTCTCCAGGGCCCTGAACTGTATATAGCATATTATAGATGCATTCTCAATAATTCATGAATAAACTATGAATAAACAAGTGTCATTAGGCAATAACTCATTTATAAACATCTTTAATAAGTTTTCTTTGTTATTTATAATAAGTTTTCTTTGTTATTTATCTATTTTGGTGAGCTGAATGTGGCTATGTGTCTGTGTGGATTTCTACTTTATGTTCTGTGTAACTCTGACACATGAGTGTAGTTGTGTGTGTTCTCTTTAAAATACTTTCTTACTTTTTAACTCCAAAAAATGCTCTGGGTTCATCTTGCATATTTCTTGCCATGGACTTACAATTAGCCATTTCTCCAATGAATCTTAGTATTAAAAACCCAAATAGGTTCTGATATCCTCATTACTCCTGCACTGCTGTTGCCTTTAGGCCTTTTGCATCTGAAAGAAAAGGAGGTATGAGTAAACACAGCATTCAATGCACACACACATAAATACATATAGTGTGTGTATATCTAAATAGATATTTCTAATACATAAGAAATATTAACTATTTCTATATATAATCTTGCATATGTACAATAAGATAAATGTGAGCTCATACAGATGTCTCCCACTTTAATCCATCATAGCATGAATCAGTCTAGTTTCTTCCTCTTTTTTTTTATCTGTAAGCTTTGAATTTAGATTCTTATTATTTTAAACTAAGTCTTGTTCCAATGTTTCTGCTTTGTTTTTATGCATCACCAGTATATAATACACATCTCAAATATAACCCATATAAATCTAAATGATTTAGACCAGTATTTCCTGTAGAAAATCTTGTTTTTTCTCTAGCCTTCACTGTTACGATTGTGGTACAAGTCTCTGTTGTATTTTATTTGTTTCTATGCTAGAACTACTATTCCCTCTCACTTACAGTAAAAGCCAAAGTTCCCTTAATAGCCTATGAACGCTCAGTTATCTGCCTTCCTATTAAGATTTCTTTGTTTCCCATATGTCATCACAGACTAAACTCAACTCTACCCGGGCTACAGTGGATCTCTAATCCTGTCACAGAGGATCTCCTGTTCCTATATGTTGCTTATGGAAGAAACCTCAAAGCAAAGATTTATGCTTTTCCTCTTCTTTTCACCTTCGGGCTTCTTTGTTAATGCTGAGGAGTGCACTACTAATGTGAAAGAACCAATGAGGCAACAGAAACCCTTCACCACTGTACTCTTCTTTATTTTTCTCCTTTTTTACCTATGTGCATCTAATATGCCTTGAATTTTACTTTTATTGTCTTGTATTACTAGAATGAAATTTTCATGGACACTGGAATGTTTATCTGTCTTCGTTAGATTCATTCACTGCTTTGTAGCATCAAGTAAGATGCTAGAATAGTTCAGTTTTAGGCACATAGTAGGTACTCAGTTCACTACTTTTGAATGAGTAGACATATGGATGATGTTTCATCTACTATCTCTGTTCCTGAAACTAAGAAACATTACTGTTTCATGGTGCCTTATGCTCTTTCTTGTCTGCATCTTTTAAAACATAATTAATCAAAGATAGAGTTTTGTGTTTCTTTTAATGAATTTCTCACATATTGTATCTCTTGACTCTAAGGCTCTGCTCTCTGACTCCATACTTTCATTATTTCAATCACCAGTTCTAATACCATAGACTTGATGCTTTTTCTGCTTAATTCACCACCCCGCCATATGCTGCTTACTGTTTTTTGTTATGTTTCCAGTTCAATTTATTCATTACTGAGAACATGCATATTGGCACACCAGGCCTGTCCCTCTGTGACTGTGCTTGGTGATGATGAAATCTTTAGGCCTGGGAGAAGAGTGTTGCTCTTACTAATAAGGGTGAAATGGCAAATAGGGTTTTCTTTGACAATGGTAATGTCAGAAGGTAAGGGGAGTTAGAGTAGTGTAAACAACAACAAAAAAGGAGAATAACAGTGATGAATTAGCAGAGAGTAATAAGGATAAACTTATTTACCTTCTTATTTATATAAATCAATAAAACTGTTAAAATAACACTGAGACAACATAATTTAAAAATTTATATGTCAGTAAAGAAAAATAAATAAAAAAACATTCATACAGTCAAAAGAGATTATGTGGGTTGACATTTATGACATGCTTTAGAATACAGAAGAAAAACAGTTTTTTTTAAAAAAAAAGTATTCTCACTAATGATGGGAAAAGAAACATAGAAACAATGAGAAATCTCACTTCAACATTTATAGAAACAACTGGGAAGATAAATGCAAAAATCCACCACCCCTATTGACTGGAACTTTATGAAGAGGAAGAGAGATGGCAGAAAAAATTCTGTGCATTACCTGACTGCAAGAGGAGTCAGATTCAGTGCCTGGTTATGAAAGCAAAATTCAGATACTAGCTGAGGTGCTCTTCTTCTGAGTATCAAATTAAATCAGATAGAATCACATTTCATGTTAATAGGTACCCAGAGATTTTCTATTTTTGCTGGACATTGGGGTGGGAAAGCAGTCAAGGGCGGAAGGTTTTCAGGTCATTTCCAGTTCTGTATTTCTGCTTCTATAAAATTGAACCAATGAGTCCATCATCTCATCATCACACACTGTACACATCCTGCCATTGATGATTCCTGATGAGACTGGGAAATGTTCCCTTTTGATTCCCCTTGCAAACCTCACTTGTCCAAGGCAAGCAGGCACATTGGTGTGTGTGTGCAGCAGCGTGTTCTTGAGGTTTGGGCATTGGCAGACTAATCTGTTATCAAATTGCTTGACCTCCTTTCTTCCTATAAACGCTCTTTTCACATACTTCCTCTCTGTGCAATTTTTGAGGTACTTATCTCTCCCAAGATCTCTGAAACTCAATTCTACAGTCTTCATTTCATTCAGCACTTTAATTTTCCATTCCCGCACAGTATTGATTCTTACTTTTGTGTGTCCCTGAACTTATCAATGTACCTTACTAATAAAGAGTCATCAACCACAGGACACAAAAAGAAACTATCAGAAGTTTCACAATGTTTGCCTTACCTTTCATTTATTCATTAGTCTGCTTGATAAAAGGGAATAAATGAAAATATTTATATCACCAGCCTAATAATCCCTTAAGCTTACCTTAGATGGCAAAAGTACCTACATTTTTATTATTTGCATTGTTTTCTCTGGCCCCCCTTCACCTTTATAGAAGTCCTCACATTTGTCAGAGATGTCTTCCCAGTAGTGGTGATGGCAAGATCAATTACCAAGCACCTCTTCCGGCCAGATAAATGTAAGGTATGCTATATTTGTAAGTACAACTATTAATGGGTACTTTACAGGTGTGAAAATCAATATTAGAGTTGTTAACTATCTTCACTTAAACTTAGGCTTTATTTATTCTACCTATGATCCAGACCCAAGAAATCAGATCTGTAGTCCATATTCTTTTCCATCGCACTGTATTATGCTTGCTTATTTAGAAGAATGTGGGGATGATTGCTCATTTAAGATCATTGATCACAGACTATTTTTAAACAAACTCAAAATGTTTCTTTCTAACCTTCCTTGCTTGGCAATGCTAACAAAAGTTTGAGCAATTCTTTACAAAAATTTCTAATATATTTTAACTACTATACCTACTAATACCATATAGTGAGCATTTGGTTGATGAACGTCTCATGTTGTAGTTATCTTTTGTTCAATAAGGAGGAAGTTTAACTGTCTCATTCTCTCATGATTGTTAATGTAAGGAAATAAAAATTAATTTATTTTCTCTCTTATTGAAAATATTACCCCGTATGTCTGTTATGGTTTAGATATGAGAGGTCTTACCAAAGCTCCTGTGTGAAACAATGCAAGAAACTTCAGAGGTGAAATGACTGGGTTATGAAAACCTTAACCTAATCAGAACATTAATTCACTGATAAGGATTAACTGGGTGGTAACTATAACTGGTAGGGTGTGGCTGAAGGAAGCAGGTCATGGGGTACATGGCTTTGGGGTATAGATTTTGTCTGTGGTGAGGGGGGCTGTCTCTCTCTGATTCTTGGTACCATGTTCTGAGCTACATTCCTTCACCACATTCTTTTTCTATGATGTTTTACCTCACCTAGGGTCCAGAACTATGGACTGGTCTATCTATGGACTAAACCTCTGAAACCAGGAGTCCCAAAATAAACTTTTCCTCCTCTTGTCCTATCTTTTGATCATAGCAGCAGAAAAAGCTGACTAAAATATTCTTACTCTCTCTACCATTTTTTCACTGTATGCCTGTGCTATCTAGTTCTTTAATTCACTGTACTTAAGTTTTAGGTTGTAAGATAAAGAAAGGGCTATGATATAGAATATACTTATAAGAGAAAAAAAGATTAACACTGACCTGGGAAAAAGTTTATGAGAATTTCAGCGCTAATAAATCAATACTTTATGTTTTGACTTGTGTGAGTCACAAGAGCAATTAAACATGCATTAGTCCTTCTTATGTGGTTATGATTCCTCTATGATGCTCATTTTGATTGCCTTAGTCTAAGAGAATACTTAGAATACTTAAGAAATAGAGTACTAAAGAAATCTTTGGTAATAAAACAACTGGTTTGCCAAGCAATCAAGTTTTGGCAAACTGGAACACTAATGTTTTTTTTTTTTCTTGACTGCAGTTTTATATTATAATCCTTCTGTAGGCATCACACTTCAATTGCTTTTGACACCATGGTCCATTAGTTCACAGAATTCATCATCGACCCTAACTTACTTTGTTTTCTGTTTACTGTTACCTATACTTATGCAATCAATTGTAGCATGTTTCTATGCTGTTGCCTATAGTACTTTACTTGATTTTATACATAAATATTTAAAAATGATCAGGTAAAGTATTATTCATTTACATAATTATTGATGATTTTTCTCTATTATAACATTATTTTATATATATATATTGATAGAATATTGGGAATTTAGACATAAGAATTAGGTCCCATATCAGATCTCTCCTTTTCTGTGTTTCCCTGGCAAGCCACCTCATGACTCAGTCAATATACATGTATGAAATGGACTTTATTATACTCCTCAGGAATTGGCTCTGACAAATGATATAAAACAAAGAAACAAAATGCTTTTATTTTAGTCTATTTTTTTGGAAATAACAAAGTGCTTGATTGACAAATGTAGCATTATTTTGAAAAAAATGCTTTATGTTTATATTTTATAAAGTGCAATACATATTTATACTTATTTCATTATGCACATACATGTAAGGTTTACAAAAGTTTCAAGGTTCAGGTCATCCTGAAGCATATCCAAGTGCTATGTATTTTTTTAAAAAAATTAATATGTTATAAAAAAAAACACAAACATTTATAAGTTTGGTCTTCCATGGGTGATGGACAATTTTTTTCCTCTGGCTTTATTATGTTTTTGCTTCTATTATACAGGAAAATAGTTTGTGACTTACTGTCACAACTACACAATTTGTCATTTGTATCTTCCTGCTTTATTAGATTTTAGGGGAAGTAAAGGTAATATTTTACCTCATACTTTTGTTGAATGAAAACTTCTATAGTCTTAATGAAAAGTAAACTTTGACAAGATTTTGTTGCAATGAGGCCAGGCTTTAGAACTTCCATCTTGGACAATTAATGGTTCCCTTCTAGTTCAGATATTACTTGTTACATGAAATTTAAAAAATAAAACTATAAAAAAATTATTCTTTGATTTTAGCATTGTCTAGAGCCCTGATACCAAAGACAGAGGGTTGAAAAGTGATTTAAATCAAAATACCCAGTCAGAAAAAAAAATGTAAAATTCCCTTCTATTTTCCAAGGTTCAGAGTGAGAAATCTACTAAATTAAATAGTTTACAGTTCTAGGCAATTTGTTCCTTTCTGGCTTTCAAGACCTTTTTTTGTCTTTAGTTTTCTGAAGTTTAGATAAAATGTATTTTGACGTGAATTCCTATTGGGGTTGGTTCAGCATTTTAGATCAGCAAATTGTTGTCATTTGTCAACTTTTATGATTTTGGAATTTTTTTACTGTTTTTCAGTGACCCCTTTCTTTCTAGATTTCTCATGACCTGAATGTTGGATTTTTGTTATTGTTTCACAGATCACTCAAGGTCTGCTCTTGTTTTTATTACTCTATTTCTCTTTTGTTGTTCAGTTATTTCCTAGTTTTACATCTTTGAACTTATTGAGTCCTTCCTTTGCCTTCACCATTCTTTTAGTGAACTCAGCCACTGAGATTTTTATTGCTATTATAGTGTTAGAAAGCTTATTATACACATTTTGTTTAATTTTTCATTTTTTTTGATGTGGTACTGGGGATTGAACTCAGAGGTGCTCTACCACAGAGCTAAACTCCCAGCTCTTTTTTTTTTTTTTTTTTTTAGTTTTGATACAGGGTGCCACTAGGTTGTAGAGTATGACTTAAACTTGGGATTTCCCTGCTTCAACATCCTGAGTTGCTGAGAGTACAGGTATACACAACCATGCCCAACTTATGCATCCTTTTAATTACTCTATGTCCACCTTCAAAAAACGTCATTTCACATATATGACAGGTATTTCGCAAGAGAGTGTTCCTAATTTTCCCTTCTTTATCTTGTGATATTTTTATCACCAAGTTCATGATATGTATTAAATAGCCACTTAGTTCATTTTTGCTACTGATATTTACACTAATAGTTATCTGCTAAGTCAACTAAGAATAAAAAAATGGGCCCGGTGCAATAAAATACGCCTTAATCTCAGCAACTTTGTAGCCTTTCAGGCAAGAGATTCACAAGTTCAAAGCCACCCTCAGTAATTTAGTAAGATCCTGTCATAAATAAATAAATAAATAAATAGGATGGGCATGATGTGAAACAGTGATTAAGCACCCCCTGGGTTCAATACTTTGTACAGAAAAAAAATAAAGAAAAAAAATTTTTACTGTCATTTGTTCCCTCTTAGATATTTCTTTATGTAAGTCTGAATTTTTTACCTATATCATGTATATTCTCCCTGAATCACAGAGTTAAATATTTCTGCAACAGAGAGTAGTCTGTTGGTGATCAGTTTTCTTAGTGACTAAGTAAATCCCTATCTCATTTTCACTTTTGAGTGCTATTGAATTGGTTATAGAATTCTAGATTAGAGGACTTTTTCCTTTAACACATTAAATGTTTTATTTCACTTTCTTCTAGTTTTCATGATTTCTGACAAGAAGTCTTTTCTAATTCTTATCCTTGTTTCATCATAGATAGGGCTCTCTTTTCCCTCCATTGGCTTCTTCCAAGGTGTTTTGTGTGTGTGTGTGTGTGTGTGTGTGTGTGTGTGTGTGTTAGTTCACTACAGTTGAATTTGGTATGTCCAAGTGTTATTGCTGTTTTTTGTTTGTTTGTTTGAGTTTTTTTTTAAATTTTTGCTTCTTTGCTACTTATCTGGCTAGTATTCTTTGATCTTTGGTGTTGTGTCTGTCACTAACTTTGGGAAGAACTAGATCACTTTATTTCAAATACTACTTCCCCTCTCTTTCTTCTTCTCAGTCACTTATTTGTTAATATTAGAAAATTTCCCACAATTCTTGGATATTCTTTTCCATCCCTTACCCCTCACCCTGTTACTTTTGTGCTTCAGTTTGGGAAGTTTCTACTAATATATGTACAAGTTCACTGTTATTTTCTTTTACTGTGCTAATCTTCTGAGGATACTTTAAAAAATTGTTAATTGAAATTATTTTGGGGTCTTGGTCATTTTTTAAAATTATGCCTTAGAGTTACCATCTCTCAGGTCACATTAACTATCTATTAGACCTGTGATCCACCTTTTCCATTAGATTCCTAAACATTGTTGATCAGTTATTTTAAATTTGATGTCAATTCTATTATCAGTATTTTGTTGAGTCTGGCTCTCATGATTGCTTTTCCCCTTTGAATTGTTTTTCCTTCCACTTTTAGCATGCCTTCTCATTTTGTTGAAATTCAGACATGTTTTGTCACATAGTAATAACAGGCCAATAGGCTTATGGTGTTAGTGTTTATGGTATCTCTTCAGGAGTGGTTCTTTGTTTAATATCTGCTGTAGCTACAGATTTCAGTGACTTCAAATCCCTCCATGAGCTAGTTTCTGTCACCCCTTTTGATTTTGTTATACTTCAGTACATCTTAAAGAGAATCTGTCTTGTTCATCTCTTTCCACTGTAATCTACCGTTCCTATATTGGAGCCCTGTTCCTGTGGTGGTAAAGTGTCTGTGAGGCAGGACATTCAATAATATTCTAGTTAAATCCCGTTGTTACCATGCATCCTGTCAAGAGGTTGTGATATTTACAAATTTTTTTCAGTAGATTAATTGTTTTTTTTTCCTTCAGTCACTTTCCCTCTTCCTGTCTGCAATTTTCCTATTGTACTTATCTGAAGCCCTGACCTCTGTTTACTATTTTTTTTAATATTCAGGTGAGATAAATAGTCTAAAGAACATTGGGATCAGATTAATCACTTTCTCCAAAGAGAAAAAGACTCAGGTAAAGAATGTTTCCCTATGGAGTGGGTATTTGTTTATGAAGAACTTTGGGGGTAAATTTTATAATGATATGTGTTCCAGTTCAGAGATGTAGCCACTGAGGACTCTTTCTCAAATCTTTACAATGAGAACTCCATGCGTTTCTTGGAGTTAAAGAACAGAACATTGTGAAAACTCCCTAAGACCACAGTCTCCAGGAGGATCTCACTCACTCACATCTTGCATCAACTTCTCAAAATTGTCATTGCAACAATTGCCTCCAGTTTAGAGCTTCTGCAGTATCTCTTCCAGGTAAGCAAGTATCCCCTGTGATTCTCTGTACTTCAATCCTATGTAGAGGTGTTCACACTCCTATTGGATCATCTGCTCACCTCTTCTTATATATCTCTTAGATAACGAAGATATTTTCACAAATAGAATGCTTAGACTCTAGGAAAACAAAACCAATTGTGAGGTAGACAGTAGAAAAATGAATCTGTGCTGTCTACAACAGAAAGCAGAATGACAATAAGAAACAAATGGAAAGGAAATTTGCTTTATTGAACACATTATTAAATAAACTTTTTGTATCGTATATAAACCTTAGTAAAATATATTACTTATGGATAATTTTACATATTCATTTTATTTTTACTTATCTGTGTGTTGGGAATTGAACCCTGGGTCTCATATGTAACAGGCAAATGCTCTACCACTGTGGCAAATTCTCAGCCCTGGCATCACTTTTAGATGACACACTGAAATCTCTGAATTCATGAATTTAATTGCATCCCAGTAACAATAAGACAGATTTCACCTTGTCTCTTCTAAGTTCCTCTTATCCTCAGGGTAAGAGTATTAATAGTGCCATAATAGATACTCAGTCTGTAATTTTAAAGAAGAGAATCCTGAGGCCAATTTCAAGAAATAACATTTTTTTTTCTTGCCTATTTAATTATTGAGCTTTTTTCTTTCATTTTTTTATTTTTTTCCACCTGAGATCTCTTTACATGTAGATCTTTATTAAAATATTTTACTTAGAACTTTGTCTTTTTGAATTGTAATGTTTCATCACTAGAAAGTCTCTTTCTAATTTTATCACATTTGAATATCACTACTAGTCATATTACTTTAGTGCTTTTATCTGTTCACTTCTGATTTTCAGATTGAGTAATTAATTTCTTTTTAAAATATTTTTTAAGTTGTCAGTGGATCTTTATTTAATTTATATCTATGCATCACTAAGAATCAAACCCAGGTCCTCACACCTGCTAGGGAAGCACTCTACCACTAAGCCACAACTCCAGCCCTGGGTCCTTATTTTCTCTTCTCTACATATGTAATTTCAGATGTGAAACTGGAAGAGGATACTCCTTCCTCAGAAGAATATGCAGTAAGACTAACAGAAATAACATAACAAATATACTAGTTTTATTTTATTTCTTTTCTTCAGGTCAATAGTTAAATATCCATTTCATTATCTATTACACCCATCCATGATATAGTACTTTCACACTGAAATAATATAACAAATATTAACAATTTTTTGGTTATACTAAAGAAGCTCCCCAAAGTACAGATTTATATTCACCCCTTTAGTTGTTTAAATATTTGAGTTAGATATTCAAATATTTCCAACATTAATTTACTTTATAAACCCCTGTCAGTCTAGGGGAGCCAGAAGGAGCAAGCATCAATATCCAGAGTCCCAGGAACAATATATTAATATTTTAAAAAAATTGTTTTTGTCCAAATTCCTCAGCTTTCTGTAGGTAAAATAAATAAAAATGTTTTTTTCTTCTAATTCTCTAAGATTTACCTTTTTTAACCTGACTTTTCAATAATCTTACTGATCCCTGATCTCTTTTCTAAAATTGCCCCTTAACAACATTTTGTTTCTACTTACAAAACCTGATATATCCCCCATACAATAGAAACTCATCTGAACAGTGCTGTTTTAGTCAGCCTTTTTGATGCTGTAACTAAAACACTTGACAAGAAAATTGTGTTGGAGAAATTTATTTGGGGGCTCACGGTTTCAGAGGTCTCAGTCCATAGAAGGCCATTTCCATTCCTCAGAGCTTGAGTAAGGCAGGACATCATTGTGGAAGAGTGACTCACATGATGATTAGAAAGCAGAGATACACTCCACTCTCCAGATACAAAATATATACTCCAAATTGTGTCCCCAATGACCCATCTCTTCCAGCCAAACCCTACTTACCATCAATTATCACTCAATTAATCTATAATAGGAGATTAATTCACTAATTAAGGCTTTCATAACTCAATCATTTCTCTTCTAAACCTTCTTGCATTGTGTTACACATGAGCTCTTGGGGACACTTCACATCCAAACCATAAAAGTCCACCTTTTGCCCTCCAAAGTTCATGAGCATCTCACAATGAAAAATACATTTTATCCATTTCCAGGTATGCACATAGTCTCAAGAGTTCCAAGATTGCCCAAAAGTTCAAGTCCAACATGTCCTCTCAATCCAATAGCTTGCATTGTGAGCTATTGTAAAAACAAAAGCAATTTACAAGTATCTAATATATAAAGGTACAGAGTAAACATTGCCATTTTTGTAAACATTGCCATAAACAAAAATCGGAGCATAAAAAGAAGGAATAGGATGAAAGCAAGACTGAAATGAAGCTGGGAAAAGAAGTTCTGAGTTCTGTATCCTGCATCAGAAGCACATGGCAATAGTGAGGTTCCCTCCAAAGGGCTTATGTAGATAAACCCCTGTGGCCTTGTTGGTTGCAGTGATCTGTCTGTTGGCTTGCATCTGTCTCCTCAATTCCTGCAGCTTTCCTAGGACAATGGCCCATGTTACCGGCAGCTCTTAACCTAAGGGTTCTCCACTGTAGCTTTGGCTTTCTCCTTATATCTCCACATTTT
Organism: Urocitellus parryii; assembly: GCF_045843805.1. Lineage (NCBI taxonomy): Eukaryota > Metazoa > Chordata > Mammalia > Rodentia > Sciuridae > Urocitellus > Urocitellus parryii. Next base: position 53,270,421 of record NC_135536.1, read on the forward strand.
GCCATCTCATGGGCTGCTTTCAGGGACTTTGCCTGGCCTCCCAAGCTTCACATTGAAATCTTGATTGAAGATCCCATGACCTAACTCTAGCATCCTGCATCCCTGCAAAACCAGCACCACATGGTAGATGCCAATTTCTGCTGCCATCTCCAGCAGTAGTAAAGCCTCCTGGGACCCTAACTGCATAAGCCTTTGAGTATCTGAGTGACCGGGCAAGTCGAAAAAACTTCCTAGGCCCCTTGTGCAAGAAGGAAGCTCAACTGATCTCTTCTCAAGGAAATTTTTATTTATTTATTTATTTATTTATTTATTTATTTATTGCCTTTATACATGTACTTTTTTTTTGGCATTACAATCCTTTCTATCTATCTATCTATTTATTTATTTATTTATTTTTGCATTGCAATTCTTAATACACCTTTATACCCCAATTTATCATATCTCTGATTGTATATAAGGTATGTTGATTCCCTTGATTCTGAGAAGGGTGGATCTTGCCAGCTCCTGAGATGTCCTCAAGCCACATTTCTTATTGTCTCTGAGCAATCTCTAGCATTTCTTCACTCACAATAATGTCTTTAATGACTGTAATTTCCTTGGCCCCAGTTTTTACTCCACCTTTCAAGACCAAGTTTTTCTTAAACCTTTCTGCTCTGCTTTCTGTTCCTGAATATTAAAATAAACTTGGCTAAAAGCCACCAGCAGTATCCAGGCCACTTCCTGAAGGCTATGCTGCCTAGACATTTCTTATGCTAGATTAAGATTAAAATCAGTCTTACAGAAAGTCTCAGGACACAGGCAAAATGCAGACAACTTTTCATCTAGAATATAACATGAATGGCCTCTACTCCAAATTCCCATTAGATTCCTCCTTCTCTGAACCCTCTTGAGCCCTGTCTTTGCCGTCCTCAGTCCTGTTGGCATGCTGGTCTTCTGAGTTCCTACCAAAATCTAAATTAATCTCTATTCACAACAAGCTAAAGCATTTCCAATTCACATCACTACACATATCAAAATTCCTCCAACAAATTCTAAAAAGCTCCCAAAGCTTCTGAACTACATGGTTGGGTTAGTCACAGCAATGACTGGACTTCTTAGAAATTTCTGTTTTAGTCAGCTTTTTTCCTGCTGTGATTCAAAGATTTGACAAGAACAATTATAGGGGAGGAAAAGTTTATTTAGTGGTGATTTCTGAGATCTCAGTGTATAGAAGGATGGTTCCAATCCTCAGGACTTGAAATAAGGCAGAACATCATAGTAGAAGAGTGTGGTAGAGGGAAGCAGCTCACACGATGATCAAAAAGCAAAGAGAAAATCCACTCACCAGATACAAAATATATTCCCTAAAGGTAAGCCTCAATGACCTACTGTCTCTGGCCAAACCCTACTCACCTTCAGTTACTATTCAGTTAATCCCTATCACGGAAATGAATTCACTGATTAGATTAAGACTCTGACAACACAATCATGTCTCTCTATCCTTCTTGCATTGTCTCACACATGAGCTTTTGAGGGACAGCTCACATTTAAACCATAACAAAGGCTTTATATGGAGTTCAGTTTCGGTAGTATTAAATTTGCTATTTCTTTTCTTCATGATGTTAATTTCACAGATTGCTTGATTTGTATTGATATCTTTCATTCACTACTTTTTTCCCTCTCTTTTTACCCATTTTTCTAATTATTGGCTCATGTTTATCTTTGCTAATATTATATCCTCTTACATATTCTTGAAAATATTAATAGGGTTTCATCTCAATAGTTTATATATTTCATTCACAAAATAATTTTCAAATCTTTGAAATCATTCTAGCATAAAAGGAAGATTGTAATTAACTTAGTGCAGTTATTTTCTAAAAATTTGCTGCCATGTGTTAAAAAATACACAATTTGCACATGTGTATACACACAGACTTTCTCTAGAAGAATCTAAAGACATTGTAAATAGTGTTTCCTTCTAGGTGTGGGATGGAGTCTGAGCAATAGAAGTGAGACAGAAACTCATAATAAACACTATTATAATTTTCAATTTTATAGAAAGAACATGTAAATCTTATTTTCTACATGATTGCACTTTTTTTAAAAGGAGAATATGTTTGTCATTGTCATATAATAATAGATCAGATACGCAGCAAGATGTGTCTGGTAAACTTGGCAGTAGACATACTGGTCACATTTCTGAGAGCAGAAAAGAGCACTCTGGGAGCAGAAGGAAAATTGTAGTGGTTGAGAATTAATTAGACAATAAGGAAACATAAAACCCAAGAAGAGACTACAGATCCAAGAAGCTTTGCTGCAAAGTAACAAGCAACAGAGCTATAGCTAGGAGGGAACAGGGAGTTAATAGAGTGTATTTCCTTTGCTTTATGTTTTATTTTATTTTAACAAATTGGAACCTGTGGTCTTTAGCTTGGAGGATGGTGAGTTCTAGAGGAAGGGCTTCTAATGAGTAAAGCATGTCCCTTCCACTGGGAAGTCACAACATGCAAGTCCTGGAGGAGGTAAGAAGGCTACACAAGGAGAATTGACTCCACTCATGCTGGATAGAAGACAAGATGACTCTTCTGCTGTGAATTTGTGGGTAGCTTTTAGGTGAGGGTAATGAGCTCATTTTCTGGGAATGCAAATTGTGATGTCGAAGGCTATGGGGTGAGAATAGGAGAGGAGCTACTAGAATGCCATGGAGAAAAACTGAAGAGGTAGGTTATATACACATGTAAGATTGCCACAGCAGTTCTGAGAACAACTAATCTTGGAGTGAGGTTAGCAATAGTACAGATTCAAATTCTAGATTGCTAATACAAATTGGGAAAGGTGGTAAATAAAACTGTAGAGAAAGGCCTCATGACTTTAGTTGGGTGGGGGGTCGAGGGAGAGCAAGGGCTGAAGGAAGCAATTATATAATTCATTATATCCCTGGGTGCATATTTGAATACAGCTCTTTTCCTAGCAAAATATTAAGAAATGAATAAATAATGTTGGGCAAGAAGAAACTCTCCCTGTCCTTTTTAGTTTTCAGTCTGGAGGAGAAGTCAATGTATATATATATATATTTTATTGAAATTACAGTTATTAATCTTTTTTACTTTTGTATTTTGTCAACTTTTTTTTTTAAATAACGTAGATATTTCATTTTGAAAACAGACACAGAACTGTATTTAAAGTATTGTGTTTCTCATATTAATTATTCAGAACATCTAGTTTTTCACTTCAAATTAAGATATCCTATGTTTAAAATTTTTTTTTAAACAATGCCTTTATTTTTATATGGTGCTGAGGATCAAACCTGGGTCCCGTCCATGCTAGGCGAGCGCTCTAGCACTGAGCCACAATCCCAGCCCTCCTATGTTTTAAATTTTAGGAAATTTTTCCACAGAAGGACAACCATGTGAAATACACAGTCAGATACATTCAGAAAACAACATGTAATAGTATCAGCTCTTCCATTCACCATTAAAAAAAAACTTACCATAATTGACTTATTAAATGTATAGAAAATTACTCAACATTAGGATTTTTTCAATAGTTACTTTTGAATATGGTTGCAGACTAAAAATAGCAATAATGTATAAAGCATGTCAGGAGAAATCAATTTAAAAATAAGCAGTTAAAAACAATGAGACCTGAAATTCTAAAGAAATAAATCAATAAAAATTGTGTACAATAAATAATATTGAAAGAAATAAAATGTATAAGATAAAATATTGAAATAAAAATAATTTAAAGTAAAATATTAAGATACTATTAAGATACAAGCAACATTTAAAAACTGCATAATAGTGTTTTTTTAAATAGTAAATTTCTGAAGAATAAAAACTAAGGGGAAAATAAAATACTTCCAAATTTTAAATATTCCTTTGAAACCATAATTAAATCTGTAAACATAACAAATGTAGCTTTTTAAAATGGTATTTTAACAAGGGCGTATTTTAAAAATAAAATTCACCTATTACTATTTAACAAATTCTCAAGTATCTGGGTGTTTATAAACTGTGTAGTTGGAATTTTTAATTTTTTATGGAATATAAAGAGAAATTTGCAAAATGGAGGAAGAAAATATGTGTATAAGCATAATCTTTCCTTCAGATTTTAATTCTTAAATTAAATATAAATAAACCTACTACAATCAACAAAATGACAGCCATATTACCCAGAATATATATATTTTGAATAGGAGGTCTAGTGTTTTTACAACTTAGGTTCCAGATCCAAATGTACATACTTAGCAGGCCAAACGAAAGATAATAAAAATAAAAAACTCTACACGTGAAATACTTTGGGAATGATCATAGAAGTTGTCAACTCAATACACACTCATGTTCTTTTTCTTATCATTGGTTTGTGGGTTTCTAATTATTAGCAAGTATAATAAACTCTTTAGAAAAATTGCAATATTCCTTTAGTTTACTTCTTTATAACACTTTGTGGTCATTATAAATAAGCATATTATATACTGCCATTTTTAGTTATTCATTGAATATTTTGACAAAGTTGGTTAACCATGCTTATAAATGCATATGATAGAAGCCATATAAATGTGTTCTGTACTATAACAACAAATTTTATCTCCTTCCCTGGAAGGCCTTGTAACCTAAATATGCTGTGTCTCATAATGAGAATCAAATGACAGAGACAACTAAGTATAAATCTTTTGCCATTACAAAATAAAGTGTTGATATCAAATTATTTGATAAATATAGGTCACATAGTTCAAACCACTACATATAAGAACAATGTTTTAGGTAAAAATTTTTAAAAGGTTGAAAGAATATTCTTGTTGTTGTTATTGATTTTGACTTCAGAGTAGCAATCTTTAAACATCTACTTATAGTGGAACATATCTAAATGTCTCCTCTACTTGTAACATTTTAATTTTTCTTAGTACTGCTTTTTCTTGGTGAAAGCATTACACAAATATCCCCCCACCCCTTTTTTTTCTTTACTTGCAAGAGACTTTATTTGAAGATCTTTCCCTCTTCTTTGTTCACATTCCCCCCCCCCGCCCCGCTGGTCTACAGTGATGCTGCTCACATTGCCCACACTCACCTAGATGAATTTTCAACTTTGATTCTTAATTTAATTATATATTAACCCATAAAAATAACTTCTCAGCTGCTGGGAACTAGGATTTAGATACACCTTTTTCAGGTCCACAATTCATTCTACTATGTAGAGACAACTGAAACCTTTGTTCCTGAAGAAACTAGGTCATATCAGTCTTGATTGAATTTGGCCATTTTAACTTTCTATGGGCTATAATCAGAGGACATGGTAGTGCTCAGAGGTACCCAAAAGGATATCTTATATTCCAAACATGATTTTTCTTATTTCAGTTGTAATAGAAATCTAATTCCTATTAGTAATCAGAACAACATCTAAATGATAATATAAATAGCTCCTTTTTAGTTAAAAAAAATAGTCTCAGAGGCACAAAGAATCCAAATAGACTATTACTAGTCTAGATTTTCAGTTTAATTGAATTGTTGTATCATCTGGTGGCAGCATTACTCCCTCAAACACAAATACTTCTAGATAAGAAGAGAGCAAGGTCACAAAAATCATTTTTCTAGTAGATCACTAGGAGTAATAGTACAGGTTGCTCCTCCTATTTCCACCCCTGATTCCAGGGCCTGTGAATTCTGGCTATGCAGGAAATAAAACCATATATGAACACTAAGATTGAGCATCATAGAACACATTGCTCCAACCTTGCAAGTCATCATCTTACAGTGCTTTAGTGGTATTGCAAACCAGTCTGCAAAATGTCATTGTGTCATTCAATTAATATAACTATAGGGTGATGTGAGGCATGGAAAGAGCCAAAGTTTCTATTAGTAGGGTCCCATTGTCACTCTTCTTTTGCTATGAAGTGAGTTTTTGGATTGTAAATAGTGTCACATAGAAAGGCATCCCTGTAATAAGGTACTCTGTTAGACAATAGATGGTAGTATTAATAAAAGCAATGCATGCACAAAATGCAAATCTGTATCCAGCATAAATGTCTAATACAAAAAGAACAATGGGCTATCCTTTTCATGATGCAGCTGTCTAGTGTATCAATATTCTACCATATGCCTGGCTATACTGACTTGATAATGGTGCCATATAAAGGACTCTATGTTGGTCTATGCGGCTGGCACTTGAGGATTCAGTAATTGATGTGACTAGATTTGCCTTGGTGAGTGAATGATTGTGTTGCTTAGTCCATATGTAATCTCCATGCCTGCCACCATAACTACATGGCTTATGAGTTCATTGAGACGGCTGAGGAAAGATATTAACTGGTATCCATAAAATGGCTCATCCCGTCCATGTGATTATTAAAATAATCCTCTGCTGAGGTCACTATTTGGTAAGTACTCACATGGGTTTTTATTTTCCCATTCAAAGAGGTCTATCCACATATCTCCTCCTCAGATATCTTGGTTTTCAATTACTTAGTGACTTGGTTGTGTTTCTTCCCAATTACCTCATCATCAAGCTAAATCATTTGCCACAGTCTGTGAATCACTATAGACTCTTAATACAGCCTACTTCTTCTTCTTGGAAAGACAAATAAGCAGGTTCACTGCTAAAAGTTTTTTTTTTCCACTAAGATATCCTGTCTTTGTTGTTTTTCAAAGATGCCCCAGAAAGGGTTTGTGCTGCTGCAGCTATCTATTTTTCTGTGGTGACTGGCTGTTCTATCAAACCACTTGAAAACCTGACCTGAGTTTTCTCCTTTGTAGTAAATTGGTCATATGGAACTCCTATAAGTTCAAGGACATGAGCTGGGAGAAAGAAGGTAATTTACCAGAATTAGGGTCCATAGAAAATAGGCATACTATAAATTAATATATATTAACATATATCAGTTAATTTCTATTTTAAAGGCCTATTTTATGTAAGAATAGGTGCTAATGTGCAGTTACATGGATGTAACTATCACTCAGCTGATGGGCCACATTTCTAAAAGGTAAAAGGGGGAGGACTTGGGAACAAAATACAATAAAATTTTGATTGATGTGTAAAAACATTGAACTGGTCAATGCAACTTGTACCTGTTAATATTTCCTGTTTAATAAAGTTAATAAAAACAGCTTGCTTATCTTAACATTTCTATGAATATTAAAGATTTTGATGCTAATCTGTGGAACAGAGACCAAATTATGGAAATAATTACATAGCAATATAATTTTAAATAAATATAGATATCTTCTTATTGATAATTAAAGGCATAAATTTCAGTCTAAAACAAATACATTTTACATAGTGATTAAATATATAGGTAAAACATAAGGTACATACTGAAATTTAAATATTAATATTTTGTAAACTTATAACAAATATCTATTGATGATAATGCCTTGGTTGTGGAAATATTTGTGCAGTCTCATGGGACTAGAGCAGCAAAAAGCTGACTGACACATCACCAGGTTACATTTGTGGCACAATGGCACAATGATTTTTGTACATAGAAAAGGCATCTGGCCAATTTGAAAATTCCTTGAATATGAAAATTGAACAGTCCAAGGCAACATTTTTGGAGAAGGTGCATGATAACCTGAAATACAATCTTTCTAGATTTCCCATTGCCCCCCTAGGTTTTCTTTCTTTTTTTTTTTTTTTTTATGAAAAACTTCAGCTGCTTCCCCTTTTGTCTCCCTCATCTCTTCTTTGATGTTCCTCCAGAGTGTATCTTTGCAATATTGCCTGTCCCTTTGGAATACTGTTTGAACAGCTGTTTGTGTCAAGAACAGCACTTATTGCAGTTTTAATTGAGTGAGTCTCTTAAAATACTTTTTACAAGCACTGGAGTGTTTTTAGTAGTAGAGTTTGTATTTAAGGGAAAGATGAACTTGTTTTCTTGCCATTTTACATGTATATTTCTCTCATGCTTCCTATAGCATTGCAAGAGAGAAATGTGGTATAATGGAAAAAATGCAAAACCAGAAGAATTTGTTTCTAATCTTGGCTCCTCACCAATTTGCTCTGTGATCTTCTCAATTCACCTAACTTCTCTGGGTAATAGGACTTGGGATTCCTATCTGGAAGATGAAAAAAGAGATAATAGCTATTAAATTGCTCTGAAACAGTTCAAAGTGCCTCTGTTACAAAAGAATGGGCCACTTATCAAGGGAAAGAAAGAACACCACTAAATCCTGCAGCCACTTCACCTATTATTTTTTTGCCATGCCCTGGGGAATTATTCAATCAAATGTTGAGCTATCCACTTTAGAATCCTTCCAGCCCTAAAATGATCAATACTTTATCTGTTTTGTTCTCTTCTATTTTTCTTATGCAGCTTTAAAATGGGTAAAAGTTTAAGAGGAAAATATCAGTCAGAATTTGAATGTATTTTCCACATGATTATACCATTTTATACCAGCTAAGAATCTATGGGTTTAACAATATAAAATGTTCTAATTGCTCATAATAATTGCTCTGAATGGGAAAGTATTATACAGGGATAATGAAGGATTTTGATGGTTAGAATCATGTATAAATTAGCCCAGACTATATAGATAGATTCTTATAAAAATATATACTAGACTGTATTTTATGATTTTCCTTTTATTTGTGCTATTGGCTACAAATCAGTTTCACCACCACACAAGAGGTCTTTATTACATAAAGATTCAGATAAGAGGAAGCAACAACCACAGAAATGTCTTAAAATATTACTTACCAGAGCAATATAGTGAAGAATCCAAATACAAGTTTCAGTGGAGTCTAAGAGGGAAATCTATGCACCAAGGATATAAATCAAGATGTGGAAGAACTAGAACTCTTAGTTTGGTAGAAAAGAGTATTTTACAGCCACTTTGAAATACTATACCGTAATTTCAATTAAAGCTGAATATCCATATATCAAATAATCAAAAAATTCCTTTCTTTAGGAACATATCAAGCAAATAATTATACATGGTCATCAAACTATGTAATAAGATGTTTTTAAATTTTTTTTAGTTATAGATGGACAAAATATCTTTATTTTATATTTATGTGGTGCTGAGGATAGAACCCAGTGCTCCACACGTGCTAGGCGAGCACTCTACCTCTGAGCCACAACCCCATCCTGTAATAAGATGTTTTTTACAGTGCTACTTGTAGTATACCCTAAATAAAAACTAACCAGTGCTCATCATCAGTAGAATAAATAGTGCTATAGTCATAGTCATTCTGTGACACTATATAGCAATGAGGTACATATTGTTGTGCTTTCTTCATCTCAGTGCCAACTATGTATGTGTGTGTAGAATAATACCACATTTAGTATAATTATGCTTCCTTTATCTCACTGATAGCACTGCTAATTGTCTTTAATTAAAAGACCATTTTTTGGCTAAACTTATAACTGGCACTTATTTTTACAATTAATAATAAGATTAAACAAGTTTGTTATATACATTAATGAATAAATATTACACACTCACATATATATATGTGTTTGTGTGTGTGTGTGTATATATGTATATATATATATATATATATATATATATATATATATATATACATGTACATATATATATATATGTACATATATATATATTTTTTCCAGTGCTAGGGATTGGACTCAGAGCTTTGATGGTGCTGGGTAAGTTTGAATATGCTGAGAAAAAGTGAACATTATTACATTGAAAGCTAAAATAAAATAAAGTCTGTTTTTCAAAATATTAGTATGAAAACATAAATTAGTATTAAAGAATAAATATTAGTGTTAAATCTAGCATTTAATACTGTAAGGAGGTATGTACATGTACTTAGGGACTACATGTATTTGTGTTTTATTGAACACAATATACTAATTTATATATCACACAACTGTGAGACACTTTCCATAGACATATCTTTAACCCTAAGACTCAGAATAAGTCTTAGTGAAAAACAGGAAATGAATCTAAGATTATATCCAACATAGTGTTGCTATCCCTATACCAGTAGCATGCAAGGTAGACTTCTTTTTTTTACAGCAATGATTTCACTTTGGATAAAGACAATAATGACACTACAATGTGAAAGTGTTTATTTGTAGGCCTCTGTTTTAGTCAGGTTTTTCACTGCTGTGACTAAATGACCCAACCAGTAAAACTGAAGAGGAGGAAGAATTTATTTGAGGGCTCATGGTTTCCGTGGTTTAGTCCATAGAAGGCTGGTTCCATTCCTCAGGGCTCCAGGTGAGGCTGCACATCATGGCAGAGAGGGTGGTGGAGGGAAGCAGTTAACATCCTGTTGATCAGGAAACTGAGATACAAACACATACCCAAAGCTACACCCCAATTCCTCCCTCCTCTAGCCACACCACTTCAGTTACCACTCAGTTAATCATTATCATGAGATTAAATCACTTATTGGGTTTAGACTCTTACAACCCAATTATTTTTTCTCTGAACCTTCTTTCCTTGTCTCACATGTGAGCTTTTGGGGGACACCTCACATCCAAACACAACAGCTTCCAATGGCATAGTCTCAAAATATACACAATCCATGGAACAATGAAAAGTAACTTTAGCACATCTATCGGAGCAGTTGCTAAGCACGCAGAGAGAAAATTTGGTAAAAATATAGGAAATCTACACAACTCAATTGGACAAACCCAAGGTATATATATTGAATACTAACCAAGAAGTAACTAAAAGTGGTCTAGAAAATAAATGAATGAGTGAACATACAAAAGGAGGTTCTATAAATTGTGAATTAAATATAAGAAAAAATGCAATCAAACAATACTAATCAGAAAAATAAGTACCTGTTATAGGTACAACTAATTTAAGCAATTTTTTTAATAAGACAAGGAGTATTGGCAATGAGATGAAGGAAGCATAACTATATACTGCCAGTCAAATTATAAACTGTTATAATCATTTGTAAAATTATTTGGATTCTCTAGAAAGCCCCTTCTGATGAAATGCTATGTTTGGAGAGTTTATCAAGGATTGTTCCAAAAGTAAAGGAAAGAAGTCTGTGAATGGAAAAAGAAAAGAACTGAATTTCAATTCATTTGCAACAACAACAAAAAACTTAATCCCATTTAAAGTCCTGGAAATGGTTGGCCCCTCAGAGTTGTCTGTGATTTCTGCTAGAATGTAGGCTTTTGTAACTCCATTTTTTTTGGTAATTCCTTGGTTGTGGCTGCTCATGAAAAGTGGGTTGACTCAGAGGCAAATCACATCAGTTAATGACAGATTTCAGGGCCAAACTCAGATAACTGTCTGCTATCACTCACACAATATCTATAACAGTTTGTTTATTTATATGTTAATGTGTTTATTTATAGTATTATATAGTTATCCAAGAGGAGAACATCTGGGTTAAAATTAATATAATATACAAGATCTGAGGCATTCAATTCTTATCTTTAAAGGAAGACCTTTGTTTTGTTCTTTTTCTTATTGGCTTTCTTTGATTTAAATTAAATTTTCTTTTAAACTGTTACATAAAATCATCAAATAATGTATGTTAATGGTTAACACATGGTGTTTCAGCATGTATATATTTTCTAATGTTTAAATCAAGCTAAACATATCTATCTCATCATTTATTATTTCTTTACAGTAAAAACATTCAAAAGTTTTTCTTCTAGCTCTTTGAAATGCACAGTACAGTATTATCTGTACTCTGTGCAATAGCACAGCAGAACTTCTGGTAAGTAATTAATAGTAAGTTACAATTAGATAGGAACAATATTATCATCACTATATGTGCCACACTGGATATTGAACTTAAGACCTTAGGCATGCTAGACAAGAACTCTACTGAGCTATACTCTCAGACCAACAGTATTATTTTTACATAACAAAATTTGCAATAAACTCAAATGTTCACCAACTGCATAAATTGCCACATATTTATAATATAGTATAAATATTTATACTATTATGAGATAATACTGATTATTAAACTGTGACTAATGCAACTGCATGAATAATTTTACACACATAACATTAAGTTTAATAAGTCAGGCAAAAAGAAAACTCATCATTCATGAGTATAAAGTTCAAAAAATCAAAAGTTAGGAGTGTTGGACAGTTATGGAAACATTCTATGGCCTTACTTTATGTTGCTTAGAAGAGATTTTTTATGTTATGATAATATTTCTTATTTATTTAGGAAAAAACAACTCTGAGAGTAGGTTTAAATTGTCTTATAGATAGTCTTTCAAACTTGTCTCCTTTTTCTTCATATCCAAAGTACCATTAACAAGTTGAATAGTCATCCAGGTACCTCAATGACATTTCTGTACATATATAGCCTACTCAATAGTGCTGGATAAAATTTGAACAGTGAGATATGTTTGCAGATATTTTAATCTTATCTTCTTTTTTGACATTGAGTCATATTTTAATTTAATATTATTTGTTGATTACCTGCTGTTTTAGTCCATTTGGATTGCTATAAGAGTACTGGAGACTAGGTGACTTAAATAATAAAAATGTACTTTTCATACATTTTTATGTATGAATGGGAAATATCAGATTTGTTGTCCAGTATGAGCATTCTTCTGGTTTGCACATGACCTTCTTATTGTATTCTCACATAATAGAAAGAAATCTTTTCTTTTTAGCTTGTCCTCTTTTCAGGGAACTAACCCTATTAATGAATGCTTTTTCTTCGTGACCTAATTACCCTCCAAATTCTCCACCTCTAAAGACAATCAATTTGGGGATTTTGACTTCAACATATAACCTTCTGGTGCACACAAATATTCAGCACATAATACCTAGCATACACTATTTAAAGTTTTTTGAGATACAGAAATGAATCAACAGAAAATGACTCCCTTGCATGCTAGCAAGGGAGACTTAAAAGCCACAACCAATGTAAGTAAGTAACTTATCAAGAATATAAAATAAGTTCTCTGAGGAAAGAAGGAAAAACAAAAGAAAGGAAGGGAAAAAATTGTTCTAATTTTAGTGGGGTGCTAAGTAAGTGTGGGTGTCATTAACAAGGAGGCATTTTTGCCACTACTTGAAGAATTTAATTTATGTTTAGATATAGGAGAACAATACTGTAGGTAGAAAGAAGAGCTTGAAAAAAATCCTTGTTTTGGAAATCCATAAGATAACTGAAAAATATCAGTGGGTTTGGTAGAAGTAGAATACAGTGTGCTGGGAAAAATAAGAAAGCTAACAATAAAAGTTGAGTCTAGACAGGTTATGTTGGATTTTGAAAGTCATTATAAATATTTTGATGTTTGGAATGTGGAACTGTTTGGTTTTTGAGCAAAGGAGTGGCTGGCCTTACATGATTTATTTATTAGAAGGATCACCCCAGCTACTCTGCATTGTGAATAGACTTTCAAGGTCAGTAGTAAAAGCAGGGTGATTAGAAGACTTTGGGAAAGGTATTTATAGTGAATGTAGCCAAGGATATTTGGATGTTGAACGTTCTGAAAGTGGAAATACAGGAATAATTTAGCAGAATAAATAGGGAGTATATTGTGAGAGAAATAAAAAGCAAAGAATAAATACTAACTTAGTTTATGTAGATAACAGAATAAATCACATTGTCTTCCACTGAGGTAGAAAGCCTGAGTGTGAAGCACATTTGGATGGGAAAGTCCAATCTTGGGCTGTTATATTAAGATGTCTCTTAAGTATCCAAATGAGACAGTATCTTAGGCATCCAGATGAGGTTATTAATAGCTACATAACAAACCACCTCAAAGTATACTGATTTAAAATATAATTTATTTGATTATATTTTATAATTTAGATGGTTCATGTTATTGACATTTAGCTACACAGTGGGTGGACTGTCTTGCTCAGGGTCTCTTGTAAGAATGTAGGTAGATAATGACTACAGCTGAAATGATCCAGTTAGCTTCATTTGCATGTGTAGTATCTTGGTAGGGAAGGTGGAATGCCAGGAAACAGGGACAGCTGGGATTTTCTCTTCCTATGGGGCTTCTTCATATGATCTTCTTAACATAGTTGCTTGACTACTCTGATGATACATTAGGTTCCAGAATAAGAAAAAGCAGAAATCACTCAGCCTTCTGAAGACTTAAAAATATAAATAACACAATTCGTTTCTGCTGCAAAATTTTTGTTTGTCACAGGATCAATCCAGATTCAATGCAAGTTGTATTCAAAAGACATAGTGATGGCAGGAGTAATTCCTTGAGGGCTGTCTTAGGAAGCTGGCTCAATACGTTAGCTTTAAAATATATATTAGATATGCAACAATAGATATAAAGTAGGTAGTGAGATATATTAATTAGAATATCAGTTACATACTCAAGCTTGGAGACATAAATTCTAGAGATTTATCATACTGAGGAAATAACACCACTCAGAAAGTGATTTATAGGAGAATTATGGGGTGAAAATGTTTCCAATGAGTTTTTATAAAATTTGGCAAGCTTCAGAAATGTCTGGCTAGATATATAGAAGATAGGTATATGGGTAGGTAGGTAGGGAAATATGGATACTTTGTAAGAGGGCATTTTAATTACATGGCAATCTTGTGCTTGTTATACTATTTTATCTTCTGGGTTTGTTATAGTATTTAGTTAATATAATTAGAAATGTATAATAAAATGGTGTGTGACTTAGCTGAGTTCATAGTGTGGCCTTGGGGTAAACTGAATTGAAAAAAAAATATTGTCTCATTTTGATCCATTTCAGAGGTGACTGAGAAAAACATTAATATACTGACAAAATATCTTGAGGGGCTGAATAGTCCACTTCATTAACCTTAGCTGGATAATATTAAAATTCAGAAAAAGTAACCTAAGGAAAGTTCAGTGAAAGTATTTCTGGTGTTCTATTGAGAATCTGCCCCTGACAGTTCCCACTTTGCACCCTGATAGTACAGCTACCCACATTGAATCAGACATGCTTGTTTCCCATTCTGGTTCAGGTTCCCTGTCCTTTCTCAACCATGCTCCAGCAGAAATATTCATAAAATCCAGGAGCGTGCATAAAAGTAGAGGGATAACTCTCCCTTATGTTTGAAGTTAGGGATTAAGATGGGAATTAAGTGGCAATTATCAAGTGTGGGTGTGGGCATGAGAGAAAGGCAAAATTTTCCTCCCATGGAGAATAAACTCTGTACCATTTCTCCTAACCGCTTGGACCTCCAATAAGAAGCAAGCTGAGCAAAGAATGCTTGCAACAGATACCCCAGCTGTATTTTCCTTTGTATTTACTTTTGCTATAAAAATAATAAGATAAGCAAAACAAAGGTTTTGATTGGGATCTCAAACAAGGATATAACATCAGCTTATTAATTTCTGTAATGTTTTAGACATTTGACCAAAAGTAGGCTAGTCATACTCTTCCTGAAGTCCCTAGATACAGTTAACTTATCATAAAATAGGGCTGGAGTTTAGGGCAAAGTTATTTTTTTTTCTCAGCTGGTCACTTTTATTCAAGGCTGATTTTATTTTTTTTATTTTTTATTTTTTTATTGGTTGTTCAAAACATTACAAAGCTCTTGACACATCATATTTCATACATTAGATTCAAGTGGGTTCTGAACTCCCATTTTTACCCCAAATACAGATTGCAGAATCACTTCGGTTACACATCCACATTTTTACATAATGCCATATTAGTAACTGTTGTATTCTGCTACCTTTCCTATCCTCTACTATCCCCCCTCCCCTCCCCTCCCATCTTCTCTCTCTACCCCATTAAAAATGACAAAATCATGGAATTTGCAGGGAAATGGATGGCACTAGAGCAGATCATGCTTAGTGAAGCTAGCCAATCCCTAAAAAACAAATACCAAATGTCTTCTTTGATATAATGAGAGTAACTAAGAACAGAGCAGGGAGGAAGAGCAGGAAGAAAAGATTAACATTAAACAGAGACAGGAGGTGGGAGGGAAAGGGAGAGAAAAGGGAAATTGCATGGAAATGGAGGGAGACCCTCATTGTTATACAAAATTACATATAAGAGGTTGTGAGGGGAATGGCAAAGTTATTTTAGTAAGAGAACATGCTTTTACATAAGGGTTTCCTCTTCCTCTCTCCATAAGGAACAAGTTTACAAAATAGGAGACTTTTTTAGGAGTTGGTATTCAGTAATCTAGGTAATAAAAGAAAATCACGTGATGTTAGTTATCTTGACAACTGTTAGAAACTTGACAACTGTTTCAATACAGGTAGCTCTTTTTAAGTAAAGCCAAGCCATTTCTATTACGTCTTTTTTCCATGATACATAAACACAGACTAGTAAGTCTTCTTATGTTACTGTCAAAGCTAAGCAATTTTACTGGTTGCTTGTGAAGTTTGAGATGCACAACTGAGTTGGGAATAATTAAGCTCTCAGGGTGTGTGTGCTTATTTGGCAGAATTCCCTTTATTCTTCATAATCCTTATAGATTTACAAGAAACTTGGGCCCTTGGAAGTAATCAGTGCCTATCTCTTCTCCATGACACTGATATCTTTTTCCTTTGGCTGGAGACAAAGTAATATTTTTATAGAGCACTTCTTCATTTGTTTGCTCATCCTTAAATGAGAAGAAATTAAGCAAATAACTAATGCTAGTCTTGAGTGTGTTTGTATGTGTATACGTGTGTGTATGCATGTGTAAGCGTGATTCTCTTGGTATATTTGAAGTACAAATTAATATGCACAGAATGCACAGACCCTGTTTAATTTCCCAGTGATATTAATGAAATCTAGCATGCTCAGCATGCATCAATGCAGAGATTTTTCTGTGACTCACACAATAATTTCCCTCCCAGAATGTAGCCAATCCATTTCTGTTTGCTGTTACATTTTGCACACTGCTTTTGCTTCTCAAGGCTTATGAAAAATTTAAGGTGGGATTTTGGAGGAAATTCAGGCAGTTCTTGATGGAATAGTATGCATATAAGTTTTTTTAAAAAAAACACATTATAATATAGCTACTACTGCAAATTTTCTTGTTGATTCTTCCTTCCTAAGTTTAAGAGTGTTCATTGGTTGGGGAAGGGAATGTGAAAAAGAAGACTATGCTATTTCTTTTTATCTTCTCATAGTTAAGTGAAGCATGAATATAACACCAGTTATTTTTATAAACTCTGCCCATGGTTAGGCACACGTTCATTGTTAACTAAAAAATTTGGGTTTTAGTATCATTTACAAATTATTTTATGTTTTTATACATACTTTTGTTTATATTAGGAAAAACTTTCATCCAGAGCCACTCTTCAAAATGAATTACAAAAAGATTCTTGGATCTTTATTTAATCAGCTTTAATTCCTGTCCTTTATTCTTTTTAAAACCACTTTACAATTTGACCTGCTTTAGTTTGTTTTACAGCTTTTTTTTTTCTATGAAAATCCAATGCCCCATCCACACTCCATCTAGAAAATAATAATTGCAAACTCAATACTGGGAACATACAGCATTTGGGTTACTTTTTTTACTTATGTAGTCATCCATCAAAATACCTTCCAGCATTGAGCTGGTAATTCCCCTGTGGATTCTGAAGGGGAATAAACCTCCCATGTAGATGCAAACCCACTAACTAGCAGAAGTCCATGGACAACAGTTTCTTTCATTTCACTAAGAAGAATTGAGAAACACATCACTCCTTCCTCTTTTGTAGTAACTCCTCTGCCTCCGTGGAACATGAGCACTTGTGATTACATTTGGGACCCATATCAATAATGCAGGACAATTTCTCCATCTATATATCCTAAATGTAGTCACAAAAACAGAATAACCTTTCTCCATGTAAAGTAACATTCACAGATTCTGAGATTTATGACCTTGATATCTTTGGGGGCCATAAATGGGCCTACCATATATGCAGTTGGTAATTATTTTTTAATGTGTATTTCAATATTAACTATACTTAGTAAGCAGTTAGGTATTTATATACAGATATTACTTCTCAAGTGTATTTATCTGGCTGAATATTAGCTGAACTAGATTATCAGCACTCACATGTAAGTCCCATAAGTCTATATCATCATGTTGATACACTGTATTTTAGTACCTAAGAAAAGGGTTTGAAGAGAAAATATTAAAACTCCCAATCTAGAATTTAACTAGAGTTGCTGTAAAAGGTATCACTTTAAAAAAATTGTTTATTGATTCAAATTTGTTATACATGACAGCAGAATGCATTTCAATTCATAGTACACATATAGAGCACATTTTTTCATCTTTTCATTTCTCTGGTTGTACACAAAGTAGAATCACACCATTTGTGTCTTCCTACATGTACTTGGAACAATGATATCCATCTCATCTCACCATCTTTCTTACCTCCATGCCCCCTCCTTTCCCCTCACTCCCTTTTGCCCTATACAAAGTTTATCCATTCCTCCCATGCTCCCCATCCATCCCCATTATGGATCAGCATTCATATATCAGAGAAAACATCAGGCCTTTTTTTTATATTGGTTTGCTTCACTTAGCATGATATATTCCAGCTCTATCCATTTACCTGCAAATGCCATGATTTTATTCTCTTTTAATGCTGAGTAATATTCCATTGTGTACACATACCAGTTTCTTTGAACATTCATCTATTGAAGGGCATCTAGTTTGGTTCCACAATTTAGCTATTGTTTTGCTGCTATGTACATTGATGTGGCTGCATCATTGTAGTTTGCTATTTTTAAGTCCTTTGGATACAAACCAAGGAATGGGATAGCTGGGTGAAATAATGGTTCCATTTCCAGTTTTCCAAGGAATCTCCATACTGCTTTCCATGTTGGTTGAACCAATTTGCAGTCCCATTGTATGAGTGTGCCTTTTTCCCCACATCCTCACCAACACTCTTTGTTGTTTGTATTCTTAATAGCTGCCATTCTGACTGGAGTGAGATGAAATCTTAGTTTTGATTTACATCTCTCTAAATTATTAAATATGTTGAACATTTTTCATATATTGGTTGATCAATTGTATATCATCTTCAGAGAAGTGTCAGTTCTGTTCAGGTTCTTACCCCATGCATTGATTGGGTTATTTTTTTGTTTTGTTTTATTTTTAAGTTTTTTGAATTCTTTATATATTCTAGAGATTAGTGCTTTATCTGATTTGTGTGTGGTAAAAATTTGCTCTCCTTCTGTAAGCTTTCTCTTCACAGCACTGATTGTTTTGCTGAGAAGGAGGTTTTAAGTTTGAATCCATGCCATTTATTGATTCTTGATTCTATTTCTTGTGCTATAGGAATCTTGTTAAGGAAGTTGAGGCCTAGTTTGTTGTGATGAAGATTTGGGCCTACTTTTTCTTCTATTAGGAACAGGGTCTCTGGTCTAATTACTAGGTCCTTGATTCACCTTGAGTTTGTGCATTGTGAGAGACAGGGGCTTAATTACATTTTGTTGCATATGGATTTCCAGTTTTCCCAGCATCATTTGTTGAAGAGGCTATCTTTTCTCCAATATATGTTTTTGGCACCTTTATTTAGTATGAGATCATATCTAAAAATAGGACAATGTTTTTCTAAGCTACTTTGCTTGCATATATGACAGTATACCAAAATGCAATTGTAGGACATTGTTCATATTTAAGTTAAAGAGCTACTTATAAAATAATATCCTTTTTTTAGAATAAAGACCTTATGACATTGGTTCAAAAGCCTTCTTGAAAAATGAAGAAACATTTGATTTTTTTGTGCTCTCTAAAGGTTACATCTGTGTATTTATAAGTTATTGATATTTACTTTGAGATTTAGAAGATTGTGATAATATTTGAGATGGGAGAATTTTTGACAACCAAAGAATGTATTTCTTAGTTCACTTGTGAAAGGACTGAAATAAGTAGCCACCATGTTGAATGATATTGCAAGATGTTTGTATCTTATAAATGGTAGGCTAAATTAAATCAAAAGATCTCGTTCTTCTAAGGAATAGATACTTATGCTGTATTTTTTAGCCCACTACTAAAGTACCTCCTAGCTAGGGTTCAACCTATAACCCTAAGTCTTTTGGGAAGGTGAAGGTTAAGTTCCCTGCAACTTTAGGGAAAGAAAGCAACAATAAGAACAAAAAAAGAGTCTGAAACTGAGAAATCACTTTATGTTAGGAATCCACAGGTAAACACAGGAGATGTGTAATTCCCATTTTATTAGATGCAGATAGATAGACTCAACATTTCTATGCTAATATAGCTACTCTAAGAATCTAATACAGAAATGGAATGGGAGCAACAGTTTCTGGTTCTACATGAACACAGGGCATGTTTGTGTGGAATATAGAATTCTAAGACAAATAAAATCAAAATTGTATTTTCATTCATAAACAGAGGGAATCACATGGCAGTTATTATTAATTTTTAGCAACACATTTTTTTTTATTGATTGGAAGAAAATAACCCCTAAGGGAAGTTATTATACTGGTAGATTTTTATACAGCAATATTATTGGTTATAGCAAATTTTGTCAGTGTCCTCCTCTTAGAACTAAACATTTCTTTGCATAAAAAGCCCAACTTCCAACATCCACTAAAAACTTTCATTTGCCTGGGCAATTTTTATGGACTCCAATGCCCTGTCTGTGCAAATTTAGTCAGCCTGGAATAACGGAGAATTAGTGACAGCTGGAGAAAACTTCAAGCAATTGACCCTCAGGGGGATAATTTGGATCATAAATTTTACAAAGTCTCCAAAAGTCTCCCAGTAGAATTAAGCTCCCCAGCCACAAAAGTAACTAGCTAATGAATTATTTTCTTAACTTTTAATTGGCAAATAGTAATTGTACATATATATTGGGTATATTGAGATGTGTTTGATAAATATTTACATTGTGGAATGATTGAATAAAGCTAATTAATAAATCTATCACCTCACATATGTACTTTATTTTTGGTGTAGTTAACAAATTTAAAATTTGCAGCTTCAGGAAATTTTTATTAACCTGTTTTTAATTGTCACATAATATCTGTACATATATTATGAGGAAATATGATGTTTTGACTAATGTTTAACATTTGTTAAGCTCACCTCAGGATAATTAGCATAATCATCACCTTAAATTTTTGTTATTTCTTTATAATGAATACACTTACAATCCACTCTTCTATTTTGAGGTATACAATGCATCATTATTAATTATATTCACCTTGATTTGTCATAATTCTGGACTATGCAATGCATTGCTGTAATTTTTTGTATTCACCATTCTGTTCAATATATCAATAAAGCTTATTTTTCCTGTCTAAATGATACTATGTGTCTTTAACCAACAAATCTGTTTTTACAGTGATAACCTCATCAGCCTCTGGTAACCACCATTATATTCTATACTCTGTATTGTGTATGAGTTTAACTTTACTAGATTCCACATATAAGTGAGGTCATGTACTATTTATCCTTATGTGCCTGGCTTAATAGTGTGATATCCTCTAAGTTCCTTTTTTTTTATTACAAATAGCAGAGCTTCCTTCTGTTTTAAGATGAAATACACACACACACACACACACACACACACACACAAGCTCCCACAATCTTTCAGTGGAATTAAGATCCCTGGCCACAAAGGTAACTTGTTAATGTTTTCTTTTCTTAAATTTTACTTCTAAAAATAATAATCATATGTATCTATTGGGTACAATGAAAAGTGTCACACACACACACACACACACACACACACACACATATGCATGCCAAATTTCTTTTTCCATCCATTCATTCATTGATGGACACTCAGGTAATTTCTTTATTTAACTATTATGAATCACATTGACATGGACATGGGAGTGTAGATACTGTTTTGCTAATTTAATCTCTTTGGATATATACCCTGAAGTGAGAATGCTGGATCACATAGTAGTTCTATTTTTAATTTTCTTTCTTTCTTTCTTTCTTTCTTTCTTTCTTTCTTTCTTTCTTTCTTTCTTTCTTTCTTTCTTTCTTTCTTTTAGTTGTAGTTGGACACAATACTTTTATTTTATTTATTTATTTTCATGTGTTGCTGAGGATCAAAGCCAAGGCCTGGAACATGCAAGGCAAGTGCTCTACCACTGAGACATAACCCCAGCCCCTATTTTTAATTTTTCAAAGAACCTCTATACTTTTTCTAGTAATGGCTGTATGGATTTACATTCACACCAATAATCACATGGGTTTCCTTTTCTTCACATTCTTGCCAGCACTTAAGCCTTTGTCTTTTTGGTAATAGCCATTCTAACAGACTTGAGGTGATGTCACATTATGGTTTTAATTTCCATTTCTTTGAGGATTAGCAATGACTAGCATTTTCTCATATATGTCTTTCATTTGTATACCTTTTTTTATTTTATATTTTTCTATTTTTTTTATTCTGTATGTGGTGTGTCCAGTTGTTGCACACACATGTGCACATAGACATTATGTACCACAATGTAATACACATAGTGTAATGTAGCCAATTATAGGGACTCAACAAGTATTTTATAATGACTTAGTAAATGGTTTTCAGTTTGTATGCTATACAAAAATATAACTTTTTTCCACTATAAGGTTTCCTATTAAAAATAGAAGATTATATATTATTATATCAATAAGTGCATAAGTAAGAATTTATTGAAAGAATTATATTCAATAAAGTAGTTAATTAAAATCCTTATGGCGATTCCCATGACCACATTACTTTTAAGAATCACTAACAGTGCAATAGCCTTATTGTTGATGCAAAAAATTAGAGCCAGTTTTGTATACCTTTTTTAAAGAAATTTCTATTTAGTTTCTTTGTTCATTTCTTAATTGGGTTATTTAGTTTCTTGCTATGGACTTTCTATATTTTGAAAATCAGAACTTTATTAGATGTATAGTTTAGAAATGATTTCTTTTACTGGACAAACATTTTTTTTTACACATTTTTTTCTTTTCCACTGTCTTGTTTGTGTTTATTGCATAATATCTAAGAAATCATTACCGAGACCAATGCAGTGGAGCTGTTCCCCTATGCTTTCTTCTACTGGTCTTACAATTTCAGGTCTTATATTTGAATTTCAATTCACTTTGTGTATATTTTCGTATATACTGTGAAATAATTTTACAATAAATTGTAAAATATACAAATATATTTTGTATATACTGTGAAATAATATCCACATATGAATATCTGGTATTCTCAACACAATTTATTGAAGACCCTAATCTTTCTACATCATTTGTTGTTGGCATCTTTGTCAAAAATCAGTTGACCATAAAAATACAGGTTTACAATTTGGTAGTCTATCCTGTTCCATTGGTCAGTGTATCTATTTTATGTTGTTTTGATTACTAGATATGTATAACAGATTTTTATGTTGGTATTTTGATGTCTATGTGTTTGTTTGTTTGTTTGTTTCCATAAGATTGCTTCATCAACTTAGGTTCTTTTGTGTTTCCATATGAATTTTAGAGTTAAATTTTCTATTTCTGTGAAAATGGCATTGTATTTTGATAAGAATTGTACTGATTCATAGCTTGTTTTATTTCAAAGTGTGTCCATCCTAGATTGCTCTGATGCAGACTGTGTTGATTCATAGGCTGTTTGGGGTAATATGAATGTCTTAACAATATTAATTCTTCTAATCCATGAACCTGGATACCATCCTATTTATTTGTCTTGTCTAAAAATTATTTCAGTGATTGATTTATGTATTTGTTTATATTTTTAGTTTTTAGTGTACAGATCTTTCTTCTCTTCGATTATTTATTCCTAAATTTTGATGCTACTGTGAATTGGATTGGTTTCTCAATTTCTTTTTCAGATAGTTGTTGGTGTAAAAAAAAAGCTACTGAACTTTGAGTTGTGGATTTTTATCCTGTAAATTTACTGAATTTGCTTATCAGTTTTAATAGTTTTTTTCATATCATCTATAGAGTGTTTTATATCCATGATCATATCACCAAGAAACAGACAATTTCTCTTCTTCTTTTCTTATACTTTTTTTCTTGTCTCATTGTTCTGGTGAGGACTTGCAGTACTTGGTTGAATAAACTGGGAAAAGTGGGCATCCTTGTCTTGTTTATTATCTTGTCCTTTTTCCTGAAAATATTATTCCAAATTTTAAGCATTGAGTATAATGTTAGCTATGAGATTATTATCTATTATTGTATTGAAGTATACTCATTCTATGCCTAATTTGTTGGGAGATTTTTTTTAATTAGGAAAGTCTATTAATTTTTTTTCCATAATGCATTTTTGTCTTGCATTCTGTTGATATGGTATTTCACATTCATTGATCTCTATATTGCTGAGCCATCATTGAATCTTAAAAATGAATTTAACTTGATGACAATGAACAATGCATTTACTATATGCTCTTGGATCCTACTCACCCCTTCTTCTTTGAATAACTTTTTCTTTATAACAATTAGAGATATTGGGTTGTAATTTTCTTTCCTTATAGTGTCTTGCCTGGCATTAGCACTGGTGCAATGCTGGAATCATAAAATCAGTTGAGAAGCATTTACCCTTTGATTTTTTGAAAAGCTTGGGGAAAATTGACATTGGTTCTTTAAATATTTGTGAGAATTCCAAAGTGAAAACATCTGATCTTGAATTTTCTTGGATGAGAGACATTTTATTACTGAATCAATCTCCTTATTTATTAATTGTTCTTTTTAAAAAAAAATCTTCTTTGTTTAGACTTGGTAGGTTATGTGTTTCTAGGAATTTACTCATTTCTTATAGATTATCTTATTTGGGGGTTTTAATTTCCCATAGAAAGGTCTTTTGATACTTTTTATTTCTATGAAGTTAGCTATAATATCAACTCTTTAAATTCTGGCTTTGTTTTATTCCTTTTCCCCCTGACTAAAGTTTTGATGGTTTGTTTATCTTTTCTAATAAATAACTGTCAAATTTTTGTCATCTTTCTATTGTCTTTCAGTCTATATTTATGTTTCCTCTGATCTTCTTCACATTGGACTTAATTTTGTTTTGATTTTAGTTTCTTGAGAGGTAGTAGTAAACTGTTTACTTAAAACTTTTTCTACTTCTTTCATGTAGACAATTATAGCTGTAAACTTCCCTTATGCAACCTCATAAGTTTTAATATGTCCTGTTTCAATTTGTATTTTCCTTAACAGTTTTTAATTTTCATTTTAATGTCTTCTTTAATTATTTAGTAATTCAAGGACATATGTTTGTGAATTTTCCAAAATTCCTCTTATTATTGATTTCTGGTTTTATTCATTATAGACATAAAAGATACTTGATGTGATTTCAATCATCATAAATCTGGCAAGACTTGTTTTGTGGCCTAACATAACATCTGCAAATATTTTACATGCAGTTGAGAAGAATATATATTTGCAGCTGTTTGGATGGAATTTTCTGAAGAAATATCTGTTAGGGACATTTGGTCTAGTGTATAGTGTAAGTCCTGTCTTTCCTTGTTGATTTTTCTGTCTAAATGATCTTTCCATTGCTTAAAATGGAATGTTGAAGTTCTCCATCATTATTGTATTGCAGTCTCTTTCTCCTTTCACATCTATTCATATTTTTATACAATTAAGTGTTCTAATGTTGGGTACATACGTATTTATAATTTACAATCATTATATCTTCTATTGAATGTATTCCTTTTCCGTTATATAATGATGTTTCTTTGTCATGTTCACAGTTTTTTTTTTTACTTAAAGTCTACTTTATTTGACATAATTATAGTTATCAATAATATATTTTGGTATCCATTTGCAAGAAATATCTTTTCCATCCATTCACTTTCAGTCTATGTCTGTCCTTTCATATGCAGCATAGGGTTGGATCTTAGTTTCTTATGAGGCAAAAGATTTATACAATATGAAGGGAAAACAGAGTATAGGTCTTTTTTTATTCATTTAACATTCTATGTATTTTCATTGGAGAATTTAATATATTTACGTTCAAGGTAATTATCAATGGGTAAAGACTATAACCAACTTTGTTTCTAGTTTTCTAGCTGTTTTGTTGCTCATTTCTTTCTTTCTTCTTCACTATCTTCATTTAGGGCCAAGTAATTTTCTCTAGTGACATGTTAGGAAGCCTTGTTTTTAATTTGATTTTCTCATATTAAAAGTATATTCTTGTTAAACCTCTGGGCTGATGGGATTGCCTCTGGAATCATAATTCAGTAAGGCTGGATATGGGTCACATGGATGATATCGTGTCCACAGGGGTGACCCCAGTTTAGTGAGCCTGTTAGCAGGAGCTCAGATGTGTGTGGGTTCTATGTGGTCCCTGAGTGAACTAGACTGTCTCTGAGACATTGGTTTATGCAACTGATTCTGGAATAAAGGTAGTCTTCAGGAATTGCATAGTTGATCTACTACCAGGTGTGGTGACTGGACTAGTTCTCTCTGGATCTCTGAGAGGGCTCTTGTTTGATCCCAAAATGAGCCCCTGGGATGATTATACTGTCTCACTACATGACTGACATTAGCTGGAACTGAAAAGAAGGAGTCCTTCAGTTTCTATAACAATTCTGATATCTTAAGGTCTATCTGTGGGATTGTTGACAGCCATATTTAGTGGTTCACTGGAATAGAAAGCCTGAGATCAGACTGCAGTTGAGAAGAACTCTTTTAAGATCTTGCAATAGGACCAAGGTCAGGGAAAATACCCATAGGGTCACAGTTGGATATGCCTCCCACTGTGCCTCCAGCAAGCATAACTGCTCTCAATCCCCTGACAATGACTGGAATCAAAACACAGGGTCATTTGGTGAATAAAAACCCTCAGATCATGGATGGAGGGGCTAAACTGAAGCTTCTGGGATATTTTAGAGTTCACTGTGGGATGGATATTGGCAAGTCCAATTCAGTGGCATTGATGAGCATGAGCCAGACTCTCAGCAGTTGTCTAGGTAGACAGGATTGTTTCCAAGATAGAGCTGAGTCTTAGAGCAAGTTCAGGATGTACTCTGGGATGTAGGCCAGTAAACCTGTCCTAATGGCTCCAGATAAGCAAGGCTTCCTCTGTGTCCTTGTGTAGTACTAGTTTGGGACCATAGCTGAGGGATACTGGAGCTAGGGAACTAAAGTGGATTTATAGGAAAACTATTGAGTCCATTGCCCAGAGTGATGCAAGTGGGCCTTCCAAGACATTAATGAGCATGTTTTACTTTAGAACCCTGTGGCAGATGTTTTTGGTAGAAGATCAAGAATAAATGATGCTGTATCCAAGTCTTTTACGGAACATAGCCCTTTCTGCACATGAAGCTTAGACCATATTGATGAGTCTGGTGTGTGAGGATAGCTCTCCACTCTCAAAATGATCCTCTTTGAACTTGGAGTTTTCTATGATTTTACAACCTCTTATCTGAATCCCAAGTCTCCCACAAAGAGATCTTTTTTGTTGACAGGTACAGAATTCTTCCATTGTGGGTAGAAACAAGAAGGTGATCTCCTATTCTGCCATGTTGGTCATGTCACTCAGATTCTGTTAATGCATTTTCTGATTGCCTTCCTTTATTTTCCCAGGCTCACGTATGGATTCATATTGAGTGTTTCCAGAGACGATTTCTCAAGTATTTATATTCGGATATTTGTCACAAGGTCAACCTCTAGAGGAATCCAAATTAAAATATTAGCTACTAGAACTAGAAAGTGTAAGCAGATTTTCAGGTTAGAATTATGTAATTGGATCTCATCACTCCCTATCCAGATGGTTGTAAGAACATCACTGTGTGACAAGCCATGATATGCTGTTATACTAGAATTAAAGTGACTCACACTTGTGGGTGCTAGTGAAATGAAGAACACTGGCTCATTTTTATCTCTATCATCTGAGAGATATGAAGGCATAGGTGATTGTAAAGACTGAGCAATTGACTGGTTGTTGAATGAATGCCACTGAAAAAAAGAAGGAAAAAATGAAAACTTATGGCAAAATATAAAATCCAGAAAGCTCCCAATGGCAATGTTTACAGAAATTTTATTCCTTTGCAGCAAAGACAGATTGTACTGATAATCACTACTCCTCATTCTCTTAAGGAAACTTAGAAGTGGGGTGGACAGGTTATCTGTGGTATCCTCTGGAATGGAATTTTGATATCATTTTCTCTTCCTTTATCTCTCTTGGACTTCTTAACTAAGAAATAAAACAACTTCTTTATCACACGCTCCCCACAATGATGTGCTGCTTTGCCACAGACCACCAAATAATGTACCCAATAGATAAAAATCTCCAAAACTGTAAGCTAATTTTTTTATGTAGAAGCTGATTACTTTAGTTTTTTTTTTTTGTTATATAAACAGAAGGATAACAAACTATCTTTTTGTATTTCATATCTGATGAACTACATTTCTGGTTGCTAATGTATAGGGAATGCTGTCCCTCCTATGACTTTGTCTGATCATTTCAATTTCCTTATAGGATTAGATTGACAAAGTAGCTGCTATGATACCTGAGAAAAGAAAATACCTTGATTTTCATGAGGAGGTTGAATTTCTGACACATCAGAACATCAGAGAATTCACCAAGGTGGTTTGGCTTTTTCCATGCCTGGAGATAACTATAAGTGGAATATTGTAGCAGCCATGGCTCAATAAAAGCAAAGTAACCAGGATCTCAAACTGCTCAAGGATGTAAATTTGGTTACTCCACTAAACAGCAACCCAAAGGAACAGAAGTGCTGGTTAGGAGTGAGGAAAATCTAGAATGGGTAATAGAGGATACATGATTTACATCATGTGAAGCCTTGGTAATAGCTACAGCACCAGGAATGTAGATTGTTACATGAGCCCTCCAGTCAGAGTCAATTTTGAAAATGGAATTGTGGTTAGCAAATACCTTGAATAATCAATGACAGGATGGAGTAAAGCTAATGTGGGGAGTGAGTGGATATAAAGACTGCTCTTACCTTTATCATTTTCACATACATTAGTCCATCCAAATGCTTTGCAGCCCCTGTCTTGATTATCTCAGGGCTTTTTCTGACCTTGGAAATCTAATCTATTAAGCATAGGTCAGACTACAAATGAGACTGTTTCATACTCCCCTGATCCAGGAGAAATTTTTAGCCAAGGATTTTTAAAAGTTGGTAGACAAAATACGCTAGCACCTCAATACACTGTGGGTAGGAAGATTCTAAAATACATGTTCTTTCCTTGTTTCTAAATTTTTCCAGTAGAACTGAGAACCAGTTGCCTATGGTAACAACCAATTTGATAATTTTGATAGGCACAATAATAACCCCCACCACTACTAACAAAAATGCCCATGTTCTAAATTTTAATTTTCCAAATATGAAATACATTATTATATTAATTTTGTATTACCGCTGTAAAACTTGCCACTAATTTATTGGCTTGAAACAATTAACTGTTATAAAGTTCTAGAAGTCTTAAATTTCAAATAGTTTTTATATAATGTTCAAATCAAAGTGTCAAAGGGCTGTATTCCCTAAGGTGGCTCTCATGGAAAATCTATTTTCTTACTTTTCAAGTTTGTGTGGCTGCCTGTATTATTTGGTTCATGGATCACTTTAACAGTCAGATCACTGCAATTTCTTTCACTTTTTATGTTAGGTTTTATAGTCATTTGCTTCATGTCTACGTGGTTAATGAAATACAGTACATTTTTTACAGACCAAAGATTTTAATTTGGTCATTATGAGAATGAGTCCCAATTCTGTTTATCTGTTATGTATGTTATCCAGTACTCTTCTTGGCTCTCATTGTTATGACTATTTCACAATAGAACCAGTTTTTTCCACTTTAAATAAAGATAGTGATTTCATATCACATTTTTGCTATTATTCGTTGAAATGTCTTAAATTACTTGATATTTACTTACTTAAGAAATTAAATTAATTTCAGATTAGTGGCTTCATTGCCTTCATGCATTCATCATATAGTTTGAGGGCTAGACAGAGAGCTGTAAAATTATCTGGAACTCCTTAAAGTGAAAATATGATGTATTTCTTTAAATGTATTTATCTGATGCAAAGTAGGAATTTCAAAATGTGGATACGATTTTCTAAATTTATGACTTTTGTCTATTATTTCTCAGTTTGTAGGGACATGTAAAGATTTTTGCCCTTGTTTGTTCAACCTACACATATTTCTTACAACTATAACAAGACTGGAGTTTCTTTTTGAGAGTGACAACTCAAAGCTGTTGGTATGACACCCTCTTCACAGCAAAGAAGACTGACTTGGCCTAAATCTGTCTGTCTGTTCCTGTGGCCATGAAGTTAACTGTGAGGATTGGCATTTGGAGATCTCATGAATGAAGCAGAGGCATGAGGTAGAAAAAACAGTAATGAAATAGGAAAGAAAGGTTTCTGCTGGTGGGGAGGAACCTGTCTGTTGATAACCTTAAGTAGAGAAAACAGAACTGCCCTGAAGTGAGAGCAGGACTTATCCTCCAAGAAATCATCATTTTTCTACTCTGATTCTTAGTTACTTCATTTCTAAATGTCGAGTGTGTACCATATAATTATTCATTTTGCTCTTCCCTTGAAAGGGCAAATATAAATTGAAATCAGAGAATTCTCTCTGTTGGAAATAAGGGAGACCAGTCTCCCTTTTCTTTGAATATTTATTTAAAAAAAATTATTAGGTTCTTTCTTTCTCTTTGAAACGTGTATGCATTATTTTTTTCAAAGCTAAGTAGGAGTTTTGATAGTTTTAGGACCAGAAATGTCATCCTCAACTGTTTGGAGTCATATCTTTAGAATGAATCTCCAGGGATGCTAGTGTCATTCTCTCACAGTTTCTATGGATGAAAAAAGTAGAGCTTAGTAGGCCCTCTGCTCCAAGTTGCAAGACTACCTTGTGTCATACAGTTGAGAAATGTATTTTTCCTTTGGTTAAAGCCAGTTAGTTCACAGATGGCCAATGCAACTACCAAATGAATTTAGGATGAACTATTCATGACAAATGAAGTTGTCAAGTTCTTTTAATTGGAAATTAGTGTTTTTCTTGAGAAATGTAATATAATGGGTTGTACATGTTTGACTTTATAAAAAGGTGATATTTAATTTTGTCTTTGTAGTCGCTTAGTAGACTACCTGTGATGGGCATCACATTTTGATTTTAAAAAATATTAAGTAATAGAACATCTTATTTCTTCTACTTTCATGAAGAGGTTCCTGAGTTGTGAGGTCATTTTGTTTTTAAATATCCCTTCTCCCCATATCTGGATATATCCTCTGGTCATTTAAAAAGAAATCATGATGATGAAATTAGACTGCCTTTTGCACAGAATTTTGAAAGTTATCAGGTATAATCTATAAAGAATATAATATTTATTATTTAAATGTTGCACAGAACAGAAGGGAGTCATAGAAAAGAGTCATAACTTGTACCAGGATTTTCCCCTTCATTTCTTCCTCTCTGCTCTCAGTTGTACTCTTTCTCACAGTCTAAGAAAGTAATATGAACTACTTTTGAAATTTTGCTTGGTTATTAAATCCTTTCTGTTTTGTCCATGTTAATTTATATTTTCAAATTGCAATGTCACCTTAAAGGAAAGAAGCATTTGCAATGTATGTTTTACATATTGTATTGATAAAATAGGCACATTACAACTATTTTCATTGCAAAGTGCTTAAATGTTTTTTTAGATTTTTTTGTTGTAGTTGGACATAAGAACTTTATTTTTATTTATTTTATTTTACTTTATTTTTGTAGTTGTACACAATAACTGTATTTTATTTATTTATTTTTATGTGGTGCTGAAGATCGAACCCAGAAGCCTTGCACGAGCTAGGCAAGCACTCTACCGCTGAGCCACAACCCCAGCCCCAAAGTGCCTAAATTTTAAGCCACATTACTCGACTCTTTTAACAACCTTTGCCAATAAAATTATGAAGGAATGGAAGTCAGAATGTCATGATAATCCAAGAACACTGAGCAAGGCTTAAAATGTACCACTTGAGCCAAATAAGGTTTCTAGTTGTGAAAATTCAATTTTAAAAATAACTCTTTAGCATAGAAAGCATAGGTAATTATGAACATGCCAGTCAAGTAATTATCTCAACTTGCCAATGTAACAAATGTAGAAAAAGAGGCTGTATTATCAGATTTAAATTTCTTGGGAATACTTAAAAATAAAGTATAATTTTAAAAATTCTTTGAGGCAATTTGAGGTTTTTATGATAGGTCTTAAGATATGATGAAAAAATTATGTATGTGGTAATTTGTGAAGTGACAATTTATTAATCATGACTGAGATAACATGGCCCCCTCCAGTCTGGGTCACCTTGAGGGATATATTGGTTTTGGCTGAATAAACCTATGAGAACCACAGATGCTACAGTTACATTAGCTGTGTTTCTTCAATTCAATTTGCTTTTTAAATCCACAAAATGCTTTCAGCTAGTGGTAGCAACCATACTCTCTCTATAATTAGATTGTTATTAGCCTTAAAAGACATATCTGAAGAGAGCTCTTTTTTTTTTTTCCTGAGACTTTAGGTATACCAGCTCTGACAAATTTCCTCTGAGCTTTTTCTCTAGAGACTGAGAATCTGTGGCTTTTAAAAGATTTAAATTAGTCACAGGGCACCAGCAGCAGTAGCATTGCAAGATTTTGCTTATTCTCAGCCTTTAACTAATTGCCCCATTTAAATGGCAGCCAACTTTAAAAAAAAAATAATCAATAGCTGCTTTGCTCAGATGTTGGTGGAATTATAAAAACTCCACTTTGTACATTACTTTGTCATTTGACACAGGGTAATACCATTCTTTCAGCCATGTATTTTTTTCCAATACTCTAATTGTGCAGCCTGCCAAGTTCTATGTTATTTGGTCTCAAACAAATATTATATTTAATCTTTTTCTCTAATCAGTTTAATGGTCGGAAGAAACAAAACAGCTGCCTTGCAGGATTCGTAAATGCCAAGCATGCATGTCTCACCATCAATAACACATTATTGCTTTGAATGGAAGTGAAATTCGAGACAATTGATGCCTCAGCTTCTGAGGAAGCAGTGGAAGCATCAGGTGACAGAAACTTGCTTTTGCAGTAAAACTGCTTCATACGGAGGCGTTCAGCCACCAGGAGCCAACTTTAAAAGTCCTGTTGCAATGGACTGAACAATACTATTTAGTGACTCCTTTCAGCTGAAACAGAATTCCTAAAAGACTTCAGATTGTGGATCTTTATACATTTATGTTTTCATTGTATTAGATGTCTAACTCAATAATGCCAATTTATATCACAATTTTAATTGAAAAATGTGTCTGCTAATTATTTGACATCGCCTCCATTGAAAGATGAAAACAGTGTCCCCACCCTTGAAACTGGGTGAATGTTTTCGATAGCTTCAGCAAATAGAATATGGTGGAGATGATGCTGAGCATCTTCTGGGAATAGGTTATAAAAGGTCATGTGTGCAGCTTCTGCTGGTCTCTCCTGGAACACATACTTTGAGAGTCTGGCTGCCATATTGGAGGTCCATCCTCTGTGAGACTACATGGTAAAGGCACACAGAGAAGGAGAAAGAGATACTAGAGGAGCCCAGCAACACTGGACCCCAGATTTTGATCTTTTCAGGCCACATATCAGAAATATAAACAGAAGGTTATGATTGCCCAACCCAACCACCTTCAGACTTCGATTCTGAGACATCCAGAATGAGAACTCCTAGCTGAGCCCAGCAAACCCTTAAAACTTTGAAGAAAATATCTGACTGTTATTAAACCACTTATTTGGGGTATAGATTTTACACAGGAAGAGATAACTGGCATTTACATTTATATGGAAAAAACATTTTGTTTCCTAAAAAGGGGTTCTCATGTGTTATAACAAAATATCATGATTTCCTTGACTCTGTGTGTGTTTTTTTAATATATCTTCAGATGGTATCATGTTAAACCCAAACTGAAAAAAAAGTGAATTGAAAATCCCTCAGCAGTAACATAAATTATGATATAAAATAACTTTAAAACTAATAAAAACAAACAAATAAAATATAATTTAGCAGATGCTTTTCTAGTCATTTTCTCCTTTGTTCAAATGAAACACTAAGACATTCAGCTATTTCTTTAGAAAAATTGGATTTGTTCATAATTGTGTTTTTAAAAAATTGATAGATAAATACAGTGATATTTAAAGAATAGGGACTTATCTATTCTTAGAGTTCTTTGCATATGCCAACTTTCTTCTATTATTTTGAAATTTCTAATATTTAAAAGAAGTTTACCAATATCAGAGAAAGACTCTTCAGAAAAAGAAGAAGAATATATTTTTTAAATAAATTCTTTAAGAAAGGCAGATACAGCTGGGTGAGGTGGCACACGCCTGTAATCCCAGTGGTTGGTAGGGAGAATGGGGCATTGAGGACAGAGGATTTCAAGTTCAAAGTCAGCCTCAGCAATAATGCAGTGCTTAACAACTCAGTGAAACCCTGTTATTGTATAAAATACAAAATAGGGCTGGGGGGGGAGAGAGAGAGAGAGAGAGAGAGAGAGAGAGAGAGAGAGAGAGAGAGAGAGAGAAGAAGAAGGAAGAGGAGGAGGAGGAGGAGGAGGAAGAGGAGGAGAGAAGAGAAGAGAAGAGAAGAGAAGAGAAGAGAAGAGAAGAGAAGAGAAGAGAAGAGAAGAGAAGAGAAGAGAAGAGAGGAAAGAAAGGCAGATTCAGTGACACTCATCTGTAATCCCAAAAACTAGGAAGACTGAGAGTCAGAAGTATAGCAAGTTCAAAGCCAGACTCAGCAATTTAGCAAGCCCCTAAATAACTTGGTGGATGTAATTCAGTGGTAATGTTCACCTGGGTTCAGTCCCCAGTACCAAAAAAACCCTTTATAACAATTGTGTTAAATTCCCCTTAATACAACATTCTTAATACATCATTAATATACCCAAATACAGTATTCTCACATTTGTGGATTATCTCTAATATGCACACATATATGAGTGAATTTATAATTGAAATTAAAATCATATTCACTATATAATTACTATTTTGTAAAATACATAATCATATTTAGTAATGTACATTTGTGTTTTATTACCTAGGACTACTATTTAAAGTCACATTCTAAGAAAGACCAAAGAAATCCATCTTGCTTCTCAGAGGGCAATAAACACATAGCTTTTATGGAACAGGAATTCAATTCTTTGGAATCTGTATCTGTGGTGTCTTTCCTAAATCTATATTTATCCTCCACTATATTCTTCTTTCTTCTTTTGAATTTTTTAACATAAATATTTACTATTTTTATCTTTTAATTCTAACATATAGAACATTGTATCAGAAAAAGATAAGATAATTAAATGAATAAAAATATAAAATCTCAGTAGCTTAATTTAAAAATATTCTTTTCACTCTCCCATTACATGCCCACAGTCAGTGACATGTAATGTAATGTCTATTTTTGATCCTCAGCACTCCATGCTGACAGAGAAGTACCACATACAGCATTACTGACCACCCCAAAAAAGATGAGCAAGATCTTGCATTGACAAGTAAATGCTCAGTGAACACACATATTGTGTCTTCAGGGCCAGTGATAGTTAAAAGGTTCCATCCTATCACCAGGGAGACAGCAAGTACAACCCTGCCATACACCTTAAGGAGTTTGAATAATGGCATTAATGATGACCATTGGAATAAAGCTATAAAATGACATAATTGTAAAATTTTAATTTTCAAATGCACAGGTGTAAACAGTTTCTTAGACATGAATTGAATACTTACAATGTTCAAGGTAAAAATTTCAAATATAGGCTAAGATGAATGAATAAAACATTTTTTCCTCAAGTTGTTCACAATATGACAATATAGATATAATGAAAATAATACTTAGAAATCAATTACTAGAATAAATCTGTAGAAATGTATAATGGGAGTCAGTAGAAAGGGAATACTAGAAGTGAAAAAGGCTTCATAAGACTTTCTGGAAATCTTTCATTTTGAAATATAGCTCTATTTTAATTTTGATGAAAATGCTATATTTTTAAAAAAATTTCTCACAATTTATAAAATAGTGAATGTCTAAATTTTAATTTCTATTTGTGGATTCTATTCTTTTTCTTAAGGGTTTCTTTTTTATTTTTCTCATTCTTTTTTAAAACTTTTAAAATTTATATATGACAGCAGAATGCATTACAATTCTTATTACACATATAGAACACAATTTTTCATATCTCTGGTTGTATACAAAGTATATTAACACCAATTCATGTCTTCATACATGTACTTTGTATAATAAAGTCCACCACATTCCACCATCATTTCTAACCCCATGCCCCCTCCCTTCCCCTCCAACCCCTCTGCCCTATCTAGAGTTTGTCTATTCCTCCCATGCTCCCTCTCCCTATCCCACTATGAATCAGCCTCCTTATATAAAAGAAAACATTCAGCATTTGGTTTTTGGGGATTGGCTTCTATTTCAATGAAATATTTACAACCTCTATTCCATTTATTATTAAAGAAACGATTGCAGAATATCAGATGTTATATGTTAAAAGTTAAATATGGTCAGGCAAGGTAGTGCATATCTGTAACCCAACAGCTTGGAAGGCTGAGGCAGGAGAATAGTGAGTTCAAAGCCAGCGCCAGCAAATTAGTGAGGCCCTCAGCAACTCAGCAAGATCCTGTCTCTAAATAAAATATAAAAAAGGGATGGGGATGTGGCTCAGTGTTAAGTGCCTCTGGGTTCAATCCTCAGTAAAGAAAGAAGAAAGAAAGAAAGGAAGAAAGGAAGGAAGGAAGGAAGGAAGGAAGGAAGGAAGGAAGGAAGGAAGGAAGGAAGGACAGGAGAGAGAAAGAAAGAAAGAAAATATATAATTTAACACAAAATTCATACACTTTAAAAAAGGATTAAAAATAACAGAGCACCCCTTCCCACTTCCTGATCACATGTATCACACTTAACTCTTAGATGTAAATTCTTCCTCTTTGCACAGCTTTGCAGGTAAAGCAACTGAAATTCAGAGACTTTAAGTGACAAGTCTGAAGCTTCCCTACTCAAACAGTAACATGGCTATTTGAAACAAACTCTGACATCAGGTTCTTAACTCCTACTCCACTATATTTGACAAAATGTAAGAAGACTTTCTAGAATTCAATTGGGAGGAATAAGTGTATCTTTATAGATGGTATGTATTTTAATTGATCCCTGTTAAAAATGATTATCTTTCCTTACCTAACTTGATTTTCTTAATATGATTATAATTATTGACTAATTATAATTAGTCTTAACTAATTATCTAAATGCCAATAGATTAAAACCCAAGGTTTAACAATATTGTAAGATGTTTTACTTTTCCAATGCATTCTCACATAATTAAAGGATATTACTTATGAAAACCTATGAAATTCATGGGAAATTAATTAAATTAATTAAGATTATATATCATATAAAGGAATTAAAATATATTTTCTACCTAGTGGTGAAGGATATGACTTTGTATTATTTCTGTTTATTTTATATAAAAATACCCTAAGGAACAAAACAATAACATAAAATTCAACCTATAATCTTTGGTATAAATACCATTCTTTTAATACTTCATTTCCCTTATTAAGTATATTTGATTAATTCATCATAAAATTTTTAGATGTCATTTAAAATATCCCATGCTCTAATTCAATCTGCATATAAACTATACAAGATAAGAAAGCTATAAATATGATTAGGTCATATACCAAAATCTTTTTGCTCTTTATCCTTTTGCCTGTGTAGGTAGGATGTAATGATAACTAAAGATGTTTTATTTCCAACAAGTTAATTCTAAACTCTAGCCATGATACTACTTTCTTTGCCAAGATGATAAACACTAAATGGTTCATATATTATTAAAAGAAGTTCCAGCCAGTAATGTTTTTAAAAATTGAATTACAAAAATCTGCCCTTTCATTCTTATTCATGGAAAATATGAACCATTAATTTGAAAAAAAAAAACCACTAAATTTTGAACTTCAGAATGTGGTAAGTATTGAGAGATAAATAATTAAGTTATATAAAAACAATTTTGCCTTAAAACTATTTTATAATAATTCCAGGATTTTTTCCACTTTGATTCATTTATCGTGTTTTTGTGAAGGTTGCTGATACTGAATAATGTACTTCAATGTTTCTGAATTCCTTACATATGAAAATTAACCTCTGTCACCCTTACTATCAACTTAATTGGCAAGAAACACTGAGAGAGGGCATTACTACTGCTGTACCAAATTCTATTCAATAGTGTGTTCTTCTCCAAAATATTGCATTTAAATGATCCATTTTCAATCACAACAAGCTATAAATGTATTTTTTTTAACAGTCTATTAATTTTAAAGTCACTGGAACCAAAAAGAATAAAATAATGGTTCAGGGATGACAGCTCAGGTTGCCAGCATAAGTGATTTGAATACTCAGGGCCCTGAATAGATTCCTTTCTTAGTGTAATAATAGACAGTATTCACTTCTTGGTCTTGCCTCCGGAATAATAAGTTTACATGATTCCACAACATGAATTGTACCTTCTTTAACTAAGTTTCTAGTAGGTAAGAATAATTCCTTCCTCTGCTCAAATTGCAGACCTCCTGATGAACAAATCAATCATTCCTTGTATTCATTTGTGTGGCTCATTTTCTGTATACAAAAGCAAAATTCAGTTTACCTGTTGGTAAAATATATACACAAAAATGACTAAATTATAATGGGGCAAAATCTAAGAAAAATTTGAGATTTAAATGCCAGCCAGAAAATCAGTAATATTTGGAAGAATGTAATAGAAACAGAAAAAAAAAAGGAGAAAAGGATGGTCAATTAAATCAGAAAATCTTAGAATCTATCAGATTTATGTCATCTGGCCATCAGGTCAAAGTAAATGAGCACATTTACCTTATCATATCTAAAAACTGACAAGCATTTTCAGCATTAATCTTGAATCTTATCCACATAAAGTAGAAGAAAGTATATGATCCTTCAGGAAAAAATAATAGAGGTTTAAGGGGAGTTTTCATAGTTAAAGAAAAAAGAAAACTCTAACTTAATTTTCAAATTAAATTTGTTAATTTTGAAAAAGAAGACTTTTGTACAGTCTTCATCTCTATATGTTCTGTGCTTTGCAAAGTAAAAGATAATTAATTTAAATAGCTGATGGAATGAATAATGTGCTAAAATTATAATTCTAAAAGAGTATGTTCACACAAATTACTTGATAGTACTTCAAATTTTAGAGGCTTAATCCTGAGAGATTCTGATGATTAGTTCTACAGTTATATATCAGGTAACTCTTATGAACCAATTTGCATATCTTCTTAATTTCATGTCAGAAACTGTAAAAGTGCTAATATTTTACTTTACTTGCAGGCTAATAAATCAGCCTGCCACAGCTTCATAGATACTTGGAGAAGATACAAGTCTCCTGGGTCAGAGACCCATGATTATATTACTCATGGCACATGAACAGAAAGAACATCAGCCTATTTATGGTAGTTACTCCTTTAACCCAAGTGTCCAAGACTGATGCAGATGGGCTCAGATGAATATTTGCACATTTCTGGGCTGTCATAAAAGAGGAACTCTGAACTTAGAGAACCCAGTTGCCTTTATCAAAACTAAACCCTGGATGCAGTTTTATTTTTTGTTATAATTTTTATGATACCAGCCACTTATTTTGACCAGAATCTCTGGAAAGCAAGAGAGTAGATGTACATGTTTATATAAAATTAGAAGTAAATAAACACAATTTTGTGATCATGGTATCTCCCCTTCCAGGGAAGTATAAATAAACACAATTTTGAGTGTTATTCTCTAATGTTAATGCTATTTGCCATTAAGTCAGTACTAAGTACAAATCTCTTACTGATAATTGTTCTGCCAAAAAACATTCTCACATAATTTCTGTATTTTTCTTTACATTGTGACACATTCTTTTACCATACTGTATCCAGATAGCAAAAACAAGAATAAAGGCATGATTAAGAAATATATTTTTATTAATTTACAAACTACAAAAGAAACTTAATTTTTTGTCACATTATATTCTCAACTAAAGAAGTTCCACTACCTAGAATTGCAGTATAGTCTTGCTACTATTGATGATGTTTTTATTTTCTCTTATCCATATTTCTATTCATATCATATCTTTTCCTTGAAACATCATTTATGATCACATCCCTATATTTTTGTTTTTACTGCATTTATGCTATGTTCTCCAAAATGTTCTCAGCATCTCAAGAGGGAAATTATTTCACCCTGTCTCCACTTTCTGATGTCTTTGTTTACCTCTCTGTAGCAATTACCAAAACTGCATTAGATAGAAAGAGATTAGGTTTTTGGATTAAGTATTATTCAGTTTTTTGTTCTTTCGAGGGCCAAACACAAGTTAATTTGGCATGCCTTTCTGTCCTTTTCAGAAAGTTCACCTAAACAGTCAATCTAGCATTCCAGTACTCTTCTTCTTCAGTTACCAAAACTCATTTTCTTTAAAGAGTCTGTAACTACTTGTTTATATATTTTAATGTGTATTTTTTTTTGTTTTTTGCTTTACCCATTCAATAAACTCTACGAGAGCAAGACTTTCTATTGTTTATTTCATTATTAACCCCTAAGGCAATGCTTAGGGACAGTATAGGTATTCAGTAAAAACAAATACCTTATCCTTTATATATTCTAAAATGTCCATCTAATGTGGTATATATCTCTACATGTAATTATTGTGTTTATTATAAATTATTTATATTATTATAATATATAATAATATAAATTATTATATATTATTTATACTATACAATTCCTAGAAATGCTTTTATTTATAAAATCATTTAATGCAGAAAATATCTGCTTTATCCTTGTGACTTCAATTAAGCAATATTTTATTCTATCCCCTTTGCAGATAACAATAAAAGGATCATAAAACTAGTAATTATAAATCTGCACTATTACCTGAGATGGCACCTAGTACCTATATGTTAACTCCCATTTACAAATGCATGATAATATTTCTTCTATTTTTATGTAAACTACATATGATGGAAATTCTACAAAAGTTATTTCTAGTACAGTATTCTCATTCATTTCATTAAATTAATTGAAAAAAACTGACTATGAACCATTAAAAAAATATTTGTCTATAGAACTTTCCATATAATAACACCTACATCACAGGAACTTAGATTGGATTTAGTAATGCATTATCCTTGCTGCATTCAACACTTCTAGTAAATATTTTAGAAGTTTTCTGTGTTCCATCAAAATTTTCTCCACAGTAAGTCTGCTCTGAAAGTGCTTTTTGCATTTTTTATATTTTTGCATTTTTGTATAGTTTGTATTATTTATTTTCATTTTGCATTCTTATTGTGTCAACAGCCATAGAGCAAAATAAAGAATATTTTTCTTTGAAGAACAGCAAATATTTTCTTGGAAATGTTGTTGGAATTTTAATTTTACAACCAATTCTATGTGTACAAAAATAGTCAAATATTTCCACAGCTTATAAAGCATTATGGAAAAATTTTATTCTGAGGGGTTCACATTGAAACATAACATTTTATCAAGGTTACTACTTCATTGGAAAAAGCAGTTGTGCAAAAACAAATATAAAGCAATAACAAGAAGTCAGGTCATGGTTATATCTAGAGTTGGATGGTCATTTTTTTTTTTTTTTGAAGGAATGGCTTCTTTCTGACTAT
This sequence comes from Urocitellus parryii, assembly GCF_045843805.1. Classification (NCBI taxonomy): domain Eukaryota; kingdom Metazoa; phylum Chordata; class Mammalia; order Rodentia; family Sciuridae; genus Urocitellus; species Urocitellus parryii. The sequence continues at coordinate 53,311,827 of NC_135536.1, forward strand.
CATAGAAGCAAACATTGATGTTGCTGAGAAACTAACCAATATGGTCCAAAATTAAAATTAGAGCATATGATTACTGAGATGGACATATGTTTATTTGAATGTATAGATAAGGACAAAATAAGTCCACAACCACACCTAGAGGGAAATAGGAAGAATATTACTGTTCCTTTACTTGGAGTTCTGCCTTAAAAATCTTGGAATAAGTTTCTGTGTTCTATGGCCCAGCAGGGTGAATAAAATTATTATTAATGCATTATTTTCCTCAAGAGAATTAAAAGATAAGAATGTGAATGTACTAACCATAAAGAAATGATGAAAGCTTAAGGTGATGGATATGTTAATTACCCTGAGTGTAATCTTTACCCACTGAATAGATCTATCAAAGCATGACATCATACCTCTTAAGTATGTACAAATATTACATATCAATAAAATTAAATTTAAAATATCTGCTGATTTTGTTATTTCTTGAGTTAATTCCCAAATAGGTCCAGAGTGAAAACTCAAAATATGATTCAACATGTAGTATATTATGAACTATACATTTTTCTAAAGATCAGTATCAGGAAATCTGTGTAACTGATTTTCATTTGCCAATTTTTTTTTTTTTAAAGTTAGGTGTCTGCTCCTCTTTTCCTAAGTGTGAATGAAATTCTCTTTCTCCATGATGACTCAATATGGAACATGTAGTATCAATTAAAATAGTATTAAGAACTTAGCTTCTGAACCTTCATACAAAGATTTAGAAAGATATGCTGTGACAGTTCAAACCTGTTGACAACAAATTCAGGCGTTTTTCTACAACACAATGGTAGGTTAAATGCCTGTATGCAGTGGATTAGACAGTATATAGAATTAACTTTAAAATATTAAAAATACCATGAATTCAATTGCATTCTTGGAAGAGATTTTTTTTTTAATTTTTAAAATTAGAGTTAACAAAATTGACTTATGCTTTCAAATATAATCACTTCTCCTCCCTATCTTTCATTTAGTGGTAGATTTCATTATATTCACCTATTTTTAAAAAGTTTATGTAATGCCAACGTCTACGGCTTTTCATACAGCTTTTCTCTATTTGCCTCATTGACCTTTCATATATTGCAAATCTAATCTCATTTAAAAGCATTCTAGCACTTTCTTGCTCATATAACTAATGCCTTTTTTCTCATTATTTTCCATTGCTATTTAATTTTACTCGTTTATTATTTTTATATTCCTCTGAAATAAAATTTAGAATGAAAAGTTCTTAGAATTGCAATTTGTGATAACTAAGCAGATCCTCTCTTTTATGTGTATTATTATTGTAGTGTTTATGCATGACATAAGTGATGAAAAGCTGTTAGCAAATTTTATGCTTATTTTTTCATATTATGGTGTTGATTTCTAATCACTTTTTAAAGCTTCTTTTCAATTTTTCTTACTATTACTCTTGAAGAATACAAATTCAGCAGTATAAAAACTAAGCTATCAGTTCATAATGTTGCATGTAGTGCATATTTCACAGGTAAAACTTGAATTCAGCAATACTGATATTTTACAGTATACCTCACCTGAATTAAATCTCTTACATTCCTATAATTGCCCACTTAGGAAAAATCCTAACTTATTCTGAGGTATCTAGGGAAGCTTTTTTTCTTATTCTGTAGTGGCACCCCCTTTCTCCACAGAAACTCTTAACTGGGTTTTCCAGAAATCTTCACCATGGCTGATTTTAGGACTGTCAGAAAAAAAGTCTCTATAAATGAATTCAATGTAGATAAACTTCCAATTTTCATGTTGCCCTGTTTTACTTGGCCACTGGCCAGGAAGAAATCAGCACACCCCCCTTACTAGTTTTTCACACACATTTATCTAGTGTAGTAGTTTGTAGAAACGTGTAAACAAAACAAGGCCTCTGGCCTTGAGCTGGGGCTTCACAGAGATGTCTACATTTCTAAGATAAGAGAAGTTACCACTTGGGCTCCATGGTAACAGCTGTCAAGGGGAGGGAAGAAAGAGGAGAAAAAGCTCTCCCCTTCTCAGGTGTTGTCCTTGAAGAGTTAACTTGCCCAAAACAGTAAAAGAAAATTCTGCTTTTATGTGAACTTCTGCAGACTGTGAACTTCTGAGCCCCTCCCCTTACATGCTGGGTATGAAATTCTGAAACTACCTAAACTCAGGGTTCAGGGAATTAATTGATTACTGTAAAAGCTGTGCTCTCTGAACCTAGCTGCAGCCAGATAAAACTGTTTCCTGCTATCTTCAGTGCCTTGCCTTGACTGTCTCTACAACACTTTTACAATAACTTTTCAAGATGGTGCCTTCAAAATACCAGATGACATTAGCAATGGCTGCCACTATGGACAGCTTTTCACACTTTCTTCTCTTCTGGTATGGCAATTTCTGCTGTTATAAAGCTAAAGGCAGTTGTAAATGAGAGACTGCTGCTCCTTATTCCTCTACCTTTTCTGTCCATATTTGAGTTTGATGACACTTTGATCATCATGAAAATGACACATGGATAATATTGATCTCGCTGGAAAAAAAGAACTAGAGTTGTTATGATGCCTCACTGGAGTACCAAATTTTGATTGTGGTCTCAACATAAAGATATATGTCATATACAAAAGAAAAACACTTTAATAATATTAAAATAATGAAGATTTATAATGTTTTACTTTTGAAATGAGTACAAATATGAGGGACTCAAAGTCATCCCTAATTGAATATTTCACTTGTTTTCCAATATAATTTCTGTGTGCATGGAGTTACAATTAGGGTACTGTGAGTGGATTTTAACTGTCAGATAATTGGTGCTTTTCATGGTATACATAAAGGTTTCTAATGGTAATTCTACTGGTAGTTTCTGATAGGACTTAGGATTTCTATGGACGGGTCTTCAAACATTCTTTTAGAGAACAACTAACAACCCCCAATCCCAACAATCACTAGTCTAGATTGGTTCTAGATGATTCCATACTCCTCCCTTTAGCATAAGCTCTTCTTGGTCCTGTGAGTAAGCACTGGGCACATGACCCAAGCCTTAATTATCAGGACATTTCTTGCCACAGTAACAATATCAGGCACAAGTGGGGATGCCTAGTTGAACTTTTATCAGTCTCCTCAAGGACTTTTTACAGCACTGTGAGGATCCTTTAAAGTCAGTCTGAAATGTCATTTACAGAGGAAAGAGAGCCGTGAAGTGGATAAAGAGGTCAGGTGACCTGGATCCTGTGCTTTCTTGGCAGGTGTCCTCCAATCTCTCCTTCCGTCTTTTGTCTGCATGTGGTCATGGCCAAGTGCAGTTGTTGTTTCTGCTTAGTTCCCTAAAACCTTTTCACTTTCTCAGCCTTCTCCATCTCCTGAGTTTTAAGTACCAAAATTGTTCTATTTTTCCTGTGTTTTTCTCTTTGGAAACTGAAGAAAAAACTTTTAGATATTTTGGTTGTTTTGGCCACCGTATCTTTTTTTTCTTCAAAGGCTTACCAAAAAAAAAAAAAAGAAAAAAAATCTAATAATTAAACAAATAAAAGTAAAGCTACTAGTAGAGCTTCTTAGGTAACATAATGTATATAGCCTAACTAGTTAGTGTTTCCCTGGATCACTGCTTCTCAAATGCCTAGAATATTATTCAATACAATTTAAAATACATTGTTATATATTTTTTCAATTTAGCATATCTATATACACTATCACTATGTAAGTGTCTTAGAATTAATATTATAAAATCTTAGAAATGTAGCATTTTGATATTGTTCATCATACAGGAAATGAAGTCTCTCTTTTATTATGATAAACATATTTAACACACTTCTCTTATATCTACTAATTACTTTACTAGTTCATTCTTATCTTTATAATTGAATTGTACATCTCTTCCTTATACTATCCCTTGCTGGAGACTTTACTTTTTGTATATTCTTCCATCATTTTAAATCTTCTCTACTCTTAAGACTATTTCTGGAAAATTCCACTACTCCAGTATCATAGCTCTACTTGTGCTAAAATTAACTTCAAATCCCTTTACTGCTTTACTGCTGCAATATTCTTCCCTCTCTCTCTCTCTCTTTCTCTTTCTCTCTCTGTCTCTCTCTCTAACACACACACACATGCACATACACACAAACACAGAAGTGAGCACTGCATTTCAATAAGACATGATACCTTTATGAAATTCTATTTCATTCTTTATTTTTCCTTTGTACTGTGATCAACTTTTTCGGAACATCATAACACTGGCCTACAAGGATCAAATTCATATTACCATAATCTGCATCCAATTGTAAAAGTGGCATTTTAAGGAGTTATTTAAGAGGAAATGAACCTAGCATGGCTAGATTGAATGAAGAAATATATGTATATATAATTTTGATTAAATTGGGAAGATTGAAATAATTATACAGGATTGAGAGACCACCCTAAGCAATCATGTGCAATGTCAGTCATCCTTTCTAGACTAGACCTGTATGGGGCAGCCCACATCCCTCAGAGCAAATCTTCCTTGAAGACACACAGTAATTCATTCAACATTTATGGGTTTAATATGTGTTCTTTCTCAACCAATGTATCAAGAACTGAAAGCACAAAAATGAATTCATGTTTTATATATCCAAGTAACTTGAATTTTTGCTAAAAGACAGAAATATAAATGATTACAACACCAAGTTGTATAACAATAATTAAGGCATGGAAAACACACTACTGAAGTTCCAACAATTTGAGCAAGAACTGCATAGAGAGGCTCTAAAGAGCAGTATGCAGATTTAGGCTGTCAAGTCCTGTGTGACTGATGCATGCTCAAGTTTTGAAATGGGCATCTGTTCAGCTTTCCAAGGCCAGATAATTTACTTTTATAAGAAAAGGGCAAGCACATTTCTTAGTGAGTACTACATATGGTTGGTGTAAGTGGACAGAGACAGTATGGCTTAGAGAAGTGACAGAGATCCTAAGGAGAGTCAGTTTGAACCATCTTTCTAAGCCTTGGTTATGAGTACACTTGGCAATATTCTGTGATGTTGCAAAATTCAGTGGAGATAGAGTGAGTTAAGTGCTTAATATAATATCCCTCCCATCAGAGGCTCCGCAAACTAGAGGTTATTTATGTTACTATGCGTATCAGTGGAAGCAGAAGTGACTCTATTGTCAGTGATATGATATTGTCCCTTAGGAATTACCTCATGTACATCATTCTCTACCTGCCTGATAGTAGAAGGGAAGACAAACTCATGACATTCAAAATATATTTGTTTCTGGTGCTTGGCATACTAAAAAATGATAGTGAATATTTATCTGCAGAAGGGATTGTGTTTCATTTAGTTTTTAAAGGCTAGGGTTGTGGCTCAGTGGTAGAATGCTTACCTAGCATGCATGAGGCACTGGGTTCTATTCTCAGCACCACATAAATGTAAAATAAAGATATTGTGTCCACTTAAAACTAAAAGAAAATAAGTATTTTTTTAAAAGTATACAAAGAACCCTAGTTACAGCCAAGTCCTGATTTCAAAGTCAATTATAACCTATGGACTATATCAGGGTCAAGCCTACATTTCAATTCCCACCAATATACAGAACATTCCTGTCTTTCAGTGATTCAAGTAAAGACAACTATGCCTCTGTGTAGAAGGTCCAGACCTGTTGTTTTAAAGCCACAGCACATTGGCTGAGCTACTAGAGCATAGGGTTCTGGCTCCAGTCAATCTGGACTACTCTTGGGACCAAGAAATGGCTTACTACGGGTCTGTGCACTGCCTTTTAGAGGACAAAGAAGTTTTCTCTAAAATATCCTCGGTAATTCCTGAAGTGAAATAAAGTCAAAAAACCCTGCTAACACTAAGGTTCTGTTATAAAAGGGAACCCATTCTGCTCTGGTCCTTTGTGAAAAAAGTTATTAGTATAGACACTTGGAAAACAGATTCCATCCATGTACACAAAGCCAATTTATACTTTGGCTCTACCTTTGAACTGTTCTTAGATTTAGAGCAAAGAGAAGTGCCTGGAAAAAAAAAAAAAAAAACATAGCTGGTATCCCTTTTCCCTACTCTTTAGTAATGAAAACTTATCTGCAGTTTTTATCAGTAATTCAATCAAAAGTATTGTTTAATTGCAGCACATTGGAAATGTGCACCTTAATTTTGCTTTGAAGTACCTTACTATGAAGTACTTTGATATTGGAAGTATTTTGAAATTTAAATTTTTATTTTTGTTTCCCCAGAAGAGACTTTGGAGCTATATATTATTAAATCTTTTATGTGAGTATGTGAGACCTGGAAAAACATGATGATTTAATCATTGTCTTGACAATTTAAAGAGTTTCTATTTATGGAGTCCAAATTTAGGCTTGCTACTAAGTGTTAATTTTTTCAAAACTAAGATACAATCTAATATGTTGATCACATAGTGGTTTTTTTTTAGAAAAATTGATGACCAATTATCTTAGATTTAATCATACTACAGATTAAGTATACATGTACACACACACACACACACACACCCCTTTGGCCTTTGTTTTGAGGAATAGCACTACTATAACATTGAGAGGTACTGGGGATATGGCAATGGATACTTGTTGTAAGGCAAATAGAAAACAAAAATTCATTTGAAAGGAATATTTTCATTTTCTTCTATGGTTTCAGGTAATTTCCTTATATCATCCAAGACAAAACAGCATCAACAGTGTAGGTATTTAATGATTTAGAGCTTTATGACATGATGTATTTCATTTCTGAATTTTTATGGTTTGGATATTAATTGTACCCTAATAGATCCTGTGTCAATGCTAAAATATTCAGACATAAAATGACTGGGTTAGGAGAGATGTATCCTAATTAGTCCTTCCTGATTTGAAAAAACTGGATGGCAACTGTAGTCAGGTAAGGTATGACTAGAGGAGTTGAGTCACTGGGTCCATCTTCCCTGTTGGCTCTTCCCTGCTTCTCTCTCTCTCTCTCTCTCTTCCTCCCTCCCTCCCTCCCTGATTCCTGGCTTCCAGGAAAGGAGAAGTTCTCTACCACCCCCTTCTACCATGATGTTCTGCCTTCACTTGGGCCCAGAGCAATAGAATTGGCCCACTATGGACTGACCCTCTGATAGGATGAACCCAAATAAACTTTTCCTCCTCTAAATTGCTATTGTTTGGTACTTTTGCCAAAACACCATAAAGTTAACTGTCACACTGAATATTGCACATAATAATTCTATAGTTTAGTGCCTCAATGATATTTTCATGGGAAATTAACTATTTTAGTGATGAAAGAACATGATATTGAATTTTTCACTTGTTTGAAAAAAACAGTAGGGGTAGGGAAGGAAATTATGGTATACTTTAAGAATCGATGGTTTTAGAAAAATCAAGCAAACATAATAAGGACAAACAATTGGAAAATAATGCTCTAGAAACTTTTATAATATTTCTAGGTTTTACATGTTAAAAACGATGCTTTAAATATAAAACTCAGGAGGATGCTCTTAATTAAAAGATATCCATCACAAAGAAATTTCAGGATACTGAAAATGCCACCATTCTGTTGTCAAAAAGTAGTGATAAACATCATGGAAGTATGTCACCACAGATGTTATTGAAGAAAGATTGTAGAAAAATTTTAAGTTCCATAACAAAATTATTCACTAAATTGTCAATAAAATGGCTTACTTAAATGCATTAGAGTGAGTGTTTGCAATGAAATAGCACATGTTCATTAAACAAGGTAGCATTTAATGATATGTGGAATGTCCATATTTTATTTAAAAGACAAGGTTAAATTTTAAATATTTAAATTTAATCTCAAAATTATGCATTTTCCTCCTAAAATTTAGATGTCTTGCAAAAAGTCTTGTGTTCTATCCACAGAAATTAAACAAATAAAAAAATTTACACATATTTATAAAGAAAGAGCCTAAGTAATTCAAAATATTAAGCAGTTAGTATAATGTCTTATTGCTTGGTAGAATAATTGGTTGTTGCTATTTTTACTAGTACATTTTCTCCAACTTGTCTAAAGTGAATACACATTTCTTTGAAAATTCAAGAAACCAATGTTATTACGAAATATTACTTTAAAATAATGTTCTCAATTCTTCAGCTCATCCATCTGGATCTGGGAACATGACATTGCTTTTGTAGTAGATAATGCTTTTTGTATAGACAACTCTTAACATTTATTTGTTAAATGAATGAGAATATATTTGATAAAGAACTCCTTTTTTTTTTCCAATTCAAGAGGATCAAGGACCTAGGCATTAGACTGGAGACCCTGCACCTACTAGAAAAAAAAAGTAGGCCCAAAACTTCATCATGTTGGCCTAGGAACAGGATTCCTCAAATAGACTCCTAAAATGCAAGACGTAAAATCAAGAAGCAGCAAGTCTAAATAGCTTCTTCACAGCAAAAGAAACAAGCAAGAACATGAAGAGAGAGCCTATGGAATGGGAGAAAAATCTTTGTCACCTGAACCTCAGGTAGAGCATTAATCTCCAGGATGTATAAAGAACACAAAAAACTTAACACCAAGAAAACAAATAATCCAATCAATAAATGGGGAAGGGGACTGAACAATTTGCAGAAGAAGAAATATGAACAGTCAACAAATCATCTCTAGCAATTAGAGCAATGCAAATTAAAACTGCACTGAAATTTCATCTCTCTCCAGTCAGAATGGCAATTATCAAGGATATAAGTAACCGTAAATGTTGGAGAGAATGTGGGGGGAAAAAAAACTACACTCATACATTGCTGGTGGGCCTGCAAACTGGTACAACCACTTTGGAAAGCAGTAAGTGAGTCCTCTGAAAAGCTGGAGTGGAACCACCATTTGACCCTGTTATCCCACTTCTCTCCTTATACCTGAAGGACTTGAAATCAGCATACTACAGTGAGGCAGCCACATCAATGTTCATAGTAGCTCAATTCATAAAAGCTAAACTATGGAATCAACCTAGGTGCCCTTCAATAGATGAATGGATAAAGAAAATGTGGTACATATATAAAATGAAATATTACTCAGCCCTAAAGAATAATGTAATTATGGCATATGCTGGTAAATGAATAGAACTGGAGATTATCATGCCAAGTGAAATAAGCCAATCCCCAAAAATCAAAGTCTGAATTTTCTCTCTGCTATGTAGATGCTGACCCACAATAAGCTGGAGCAGGGAGTGGAGGCTCCCTGGATTGGGGGAGAAATAGCAGGAAGTGGGGAGGATGGGAATGGGAAAGACAGTAAAATGAATTGGACATAACTTTCCTATGCTCATATATGAATATACAACCAGTGTAACTCTACATCATGTACAACAATAAGAATGTGAAGTTTTACTCCATGAAGCATAATATGTCAAAATGCACTCTACTGTTATGTATAACTAAAAAGAACAAATTAAAAAAAAAAACTCTTTTTTTTCCCCCCGAAAGGGGAAAAAGAATCAGAGAATATGATAGACAACATTCATCTTATGGTGCCTGGGATACATGGTTTTATACACCAATGCTTTACTTTCATTTAATGGAAGAGAATGAATCCTGACTTAAAAGAGATTAATTGTAGCATTATCCACTAATGTAATTGAGGGTAATCTGCAATGCAATCAACTCTTCCTTGCTTTCCTTGGTTTTGGTTTAGTGTCTTCATCTCCATATTAGAAAAGGATCCTGTATTTGAATTAATCATGGAATTCTGATATGTTTGAAAATGATGGAGAAGAGCCTCACATTGAATGGATTTGGCTATCTTGTTTATTTTGGCAATAGAACTGTAGTTTAGTGGACTCTCGTGTCATATACCCCCTAGATTGCCAATTATGGTGCTCTTGTAGTTTTGCAGTTGCTGCTCTATTCCTCGTCTTTGATCTCCCCTTTAGATGCTCCTTACAGAGTTTCTTCTGCTTTACAGAGTTTGCTTTTGTCACTTTTACATCCAGTCTACCACATCCTTTGCTGTGATGTTTGTTTATGTCTTAGTGTCTTTCCTTCTTTCTCAGAAAGTTATGCAGCAAGCACGATCAATCTCAGAGGCTCCTGCTTGTTGTTTGGAGGATAATTTCTTTTATTTGTAAGATCTAGTCTGTAGCGTGTTTTGTTGCTATCATTATTTTATCTAAAGTAACAGTTTAATGTGTTAAATACTAGCTGGCTTTATTTTATATGAACATTGAGAATTTAAAGATGTCTCTGTTTCTTTTTTCTTCCATTCTTTGTACTGTTTTTTTTTAATCCACAAATAGTAAATAGTGCAATTGTTCAGAGCCCAGACTCTGAATTGAAACTGATTGGGTTTAAATTCAAACTCTGCCTCTACTAACTATGAATTGGACAAATCCCTAAATGTTTTTGACTTTAGATGTTATCATATATAAAGTGAAGATGATTATACTAGGTAGGCTCAAATAATGGCTCCCTAATGTCCATGATTTAATCATCAAAGTCTTTTAATATATTATTTGAGATGGCAAAAGGGACTTTTCAAATGTCATTAGGAATCATGACATAGGACCAGGCACACTGGCACACATCTGTAACCTCAGTTACGCCAGAGACAGATGCAAGAGAATCAAATTTCCAGGCCCACTCAGGCAATTTAGGGAGACCCTATGTCAAAATAAAATTAAGAAGCTGTAGCCAGGCACATGACTCACACCTATATTCCCAGTAACTTGGGAGACTGGAGGAGGAGGAGGATCTGTTTTCAAAATTTAGTGACACCCTTTTTTAAAATTTAAAAATTTATGTGTCCTGTGGATGTAGCCCAATGATAAAGCACCCCTGGGTTCAATCCCCAGTAGACTACAAATTTAAAAATAAAATAAAAAAGGCATGGATAAAGTTCAGGGCACAAAGTCCCTGAGTTTAAGCTGTGCGTGGTGGTGCAATCCAGTGGCTGGGGAGCCTGAGACAGGAGGATTGAGAGTTCAAAACCAGCCTCAGCAACCACAAATCACTAAGAAACTCCGTAAGACCCTGTCTCTCAATAAAACACAAAATAGGGCTGAGCATGTGGTTCAATGGTTGAGTGCCCCTGAGTTTAATAACCAATATAAAAAAAAAAGTCCCTGAGTTTAATCCCCAGTAGCAATCAATCAATCATGACATAGAATGACATATAGGACTTTTGAGAGTAACAACTGAATTATGGGTCTTGAACTGTCCTGTGACAGAGGTAATTCTTCCCTTGGTAACTCCCCATGCAAAGGCTTCAATTTGAGACTGCCCAGTTGCTATGGTGATGCCGTATTCAGTAGGAGGTTCTGTGCCAGCCAGTTCTTGACCTTGAGGTTCATATGCCAGCTGCTCCATGGTAGAAAGTTGTAAACACAAGCTGATAATCATAATGGGGCTGTCCATACTTATGACCTTGGTTCTACTTACTTTGGAGAAGTTTCTCACAATAAATCCTTTTGATGTTTATACCTATATAAGTAAATTTGCTGAGCTTGTTGTCGGTCACTACTGAAAAGCACCCCGTTTATGAAAGACCCCCGTTTCCCTGTCCAAGGAGAATCACACGAAACACTGGCTGCAAAAGCACGAGGGGGTTTATTGGGACACAGGCGCCTGTGGGTGCCCAGTAGAACCTCAGCCGGAGCTTTGGTGAACTGGCACACCGGGCTTGGGGATACAGAGATTTTTATAGGGTTTGGGACAGGTTTCGTGCGCGCGGGAAGCAACAGGTTTCTTATTGGTTTGTTTAAATCTAGCATATAGGCCACCTAGGGGGTACAGGTCTGCATTCCAAAAACCACAGGTCTGCATTCTATTCTTTCTGTTCCTGCTTATCTGTTCCGGTTTATTCATTCATGCCTCAGGATGCGGGTGCTCTGTTCTTCAACCGGTTGTCCGGAAAGCATGCCTGGCGCCTGAACCTGTTTATGGCCTGCCTGATATCTTGGTTTCATATCTTGGCCTTAGGTAACTGGGCTAACTGGGCTAGGGTCTTTCACTACCACCCTATCAAAGAGTAGTCAACCACTGAAAGCCAGCTTTTTCTCTATTTGTGTGTCTTTTTGTCTTTTCTCCAACCCCTCACTACCTGGTTTGGGAACCTGAATTAACATTTATGCATATTATAGCAGAGGAATAAGAGAGTCAAAGCAGTAGATGTAATAGAAACAGATAACTGGGGTGATACAGCATAATAAAGCCATGACCACCGTAAAGATTTGAAGATGGAGAAAATGGGCCATGAATTAAAAACATGGTGGCCTCTTGATGCTGGAATAGGCAAGGAAAAGGATTCTCCTTTTGAAACTCAAGAAGGAATGCAGTACATGTTGACAACTTTTAAATGGACCCAGTTAGGCCTATTTCAGAATTCTAACTTCCAAAAGTAAAAATAATAATAATAAATTCATGTTCTTTTAAGTTACCTATTTTATGGTGGTTTGTTAGTGAAGTAACAGGAAACTAATGGATAGGACCTCTAGGAAAACAAAGTGTTAATATTTGTAAAGCAATCAGAAGAGGAACTATATGCTATACCTGCACATACATTTTTGTAAAATACATAAGTAATATGTTGTAAGAAATAAGTATTGGGGAGAATTGAGTGCCTCCCGCAAATATTTCACACAGGTTGGCCAATCCTCTGTATAAAGTGTTGGGAAATGGAGTGGGGCTATCTGTACTTGCTTTCATGCTGTTACTCTAGTGCTCTTAGACTTAATGCTACAAGCACAATGCTAACCTCTGAATGGCTAATGCTTATTTAAAAAGAAAATGCTTTTGGATCTTCCTATAAAACACTGTTCTCAGTTCTAAAACACCCAGTTTAGTTTTAGAGTAAATCCAAAATGTATTAAGATGCACAGGGGTGCTTGAACAGAAAAAGGGCCTCACTTCTGGGGAGGAAGTAAAAACTGCACTTGGGTAATCACTGATTCTCTCAGAAGAGCCTACAGAGGAAACCTGCTGCAGCTGGCCCACTTAGGATTGACTTTTCAGGTGTTCTTCTGCAGTGAAGAGGTTGCAGCTGTCAGTATAATCACAGCAGATGGCCATCCATGCTGGCTCTCAGAGAGCAGTGCTCTGAGACTCCCTGTCTGCCACTTGGGCTGACTCAGTACTTTTGTGACTCCAATTACTAGAGCTTTGCAACGTCAAACCACTTGCCTGACTCTTGGGAGAGGAGCTGTTCTCTTCCCTGACCTACTTGAATGACAACCTAGAAACATAGTCATAAAGCATGTCTCAAGCTGAGAGCTTCTTTAAATTATTTCTTCCCCCTAACAGATTAGGACAAATTGAAACACATGGGGAGAATTTCTCTTTGGAGAATCAAGGGGATTATTCCTATTCTGTTATCAGAATGTGTTTTTCTGGATATTCATAATTTGGGGTAACCTGAAAATGTGCTGAATAGCCATAACATATTTTGCAGAACATCTTTCCATATGTTTTACCTTTCATACAGTTTGATTTTCACATCATAGGAGAGCTGTATCTGAAAAGTTTCAGTACTAAAAATAAAGAAAAAAGAATTTTATCTGCACCTTAAAGAAAACATATGTATGTATACCACTAACTTATCAGTTGTTCATGTAAACTAAGCACTATGTCCTAACTGCACTGTTTTTTAATCACCAAAATTCTCTGAAATGTTAATTTAATCTGTGTACTTCATGGATAATAACTTTTAGATATATGCAATAAGTATTTTAGGATAGACACTAGTCCAGATTTGTTTAACTCAAAATCCTGTGCTTGTAGCAATTCAAAATCCTGCATTTAACAGACTCTTTTGGGGATTCTATGAGTATCACACCAAATATAAGACAATATTTTCAAATATGAACCAAAATACACATGAATTGCATACACATGCTACACTCCTGTTCCTAATCCTAAGAGTTTATTATTTCACATTTATTTTAAGACCTTATCTTTTACATTTCTGGATTTGGAATTTGCTGTGCCCAGCTGTTTGACTAAATGCTAAAAAATAACAAGAAGCACAGAGAAGTTTGTACCACAAAGAACCTGAGAGTGCCTTTATCAGAAGGCCATGCAACTAAATCAGTATAACTGAAATGTATTTTCATCTCAAAGCACTCCAATCATAAAAATTACCCAAAAAGTATAGCACATTATCTTCCAGACAACAGATTCCTGATGGGTCTCCTAGTACATGTGGTTTTACTCCACCAGGGGGTGCCAGAGCAACAAGGACGGCACTGCAGTTCCAAAGGACCAGACCTCCTTGTCTCCCAAATGTGACTCATCCCTGGAGAGAGGGCAATGGCCTCAAATGGCACAGTTCCTTATAAACCATTTCTTTGCAAGAATCCACTGTGTTAATTTTAATTTAGGGAAGAATAGATTATTTACGCACACAGAAAATTAAGAAACTTCTTTTTGTCTATTTGTTAAATATTTCTTCTGCCAAATTTGTCATTGCTGTTAGTAATCATTTATTTCCTCTACTATCCACATCTTTTCTTTTCTAATGGAAATCACTTCTAACAGGCAAAAAAGGTCTGCTAAAGACATGAGACAAAATATAAATTTTTTTATCAAAAAAAACCCACATTTTTTAAAATTTGAAAACTTCTTAGAATGCCATAAAAGTAGATAATACTTGTAATACATTGTTAAGAAATGTAATGAAATTAAAGTTCTCATTTCATGTATCTCATTGCAACCCTCAAAATAACCATCGATATTTGTGTTTTCTCTTTTCCAGGCTTGCTTATGTAACTGCCAGTGTGTGTACCATGCATGTGTCATCTATATTTTCTAAAATATTTGATGATTAACTTTATAGAAATGAACTTATACTGTGTATGTGTAATTTTCATAATTTTTATTCCCTTCATATTTCATGGAAATTCTTTCACATTAGAACATGAATATGTAGTACCTTTGTTCCACAGCTTTCTTACAGTGTAATTGAGAAATAAAAATTGTCTATATTTATGGTGACAGCATGGAAATGACAGCATGCAGTCAACACTACAGGTGGATTGTGAAAATTAAATCAAGATAATTAACATATCCATCACCTCACAGACTTTTAATTCTTTGCAGTGAGAACATTCAAGATCTACTCAGCAATTTCAAACACAAAATACATTATTGTTAATTATAATCATCATGCTGCACAAAAGACACCCAGAAATTTCCAGTTCATTTTTAATGGCTACATTGTGTTGCATTTGTAGTTGTACTTTGACTTTTTTCTGTCATGAAAAATAAACACTTATTTATGTATGCATGTATACACATATTGCATATATTTATATTCATACCACTTGTCCTTCAATACCATATGTAAAAGTTTGCACTCCTGAAATAATAAGAGAAATATATAAAGCCATTTGCATTTTTAAAAAATCACCATGAAGGTAATTTGTAGTAAATTGTTAATTTATATCTAGTAATAGGGTTGGCTGCAATAAAACAGTTGATGAATAACTAGATGTTTCTGAATTCTTTGGAAACAAAGCAAAAAATCCTGCACTCTCTCTATGTATACATACATATACATTTATATGCCCTCTGAGAGTATACTATCAATCTGGTAGCAGAGACAGCTTCTTGCTTTTGTTTACAAAGTCTGGCATTTTACAAACTTATTTGAATATGTATCTTTTTTAAAAAGTAAATACCAGTACCAGAATATATCTTTGCAGAGCCAGATTATAATACCTCATCCTAGGTTAATTCTTCCTCTTACTTTGACAATAGAGCAGTGATCCCCTAAATTTAATGTCCATACTGGTCACCTGAGGGACTTGTGGAATTTCAGAAATGGAGCCTGAAATTATGAGTTGTCTAATTAGCACCCAGTTTATGCTAGCCAATCTGTGAACAGTTTTGAAGAGCAAGACCTTGGATAAGAAGACAGGATGTAAGCCACACAGCACTGTGTTGTTTCAGTCAGAGGAAAAGGCAAGAAGCAGAAATTAGAGAGAATATAAATTTAAATTCATAAAGAAACTTGCCCCCTTTCCTTTTAAATCTGATTCACTTGCTGGTGCTTTACATTTGAGTAAATTTTTAATACTACGTTTGAACATAGTTTAGGAGAGACCTCTAAAAGGAAGTAAGAATAGTTAATATTTTATAGAAGATGTTATTTTAACAGTAGCATGTTAGCCAGATTTTGGAGTAAGAGAAATGAGCAACAAAAAACAAGTGCTGTTATTCCATCCCTCCTGCCAATCACCGCTATCCCTGCCTGATAAGCGTGGAGTTTCATAGCAGCCCTTTTACAGTGGGTAAGCTGGTAGACATACATAACAGATGGGGTCATAACTTCCCAATTCCATAAACATGGTCTCCACTCCTGCAGGCAGTAATGTACTAAGATGCTTTTTCAATGTGTTTATAGTAGGTGCATTGCCAACATTTTACAAGTTATTGAAGCTCAAGGCAGCAATAACTTGTAATGCAGTTTTCAACACAGCTTCAATATGTTTTTAGGGGTGAGGTACAATAGATAAGAAATACCTCAGTAAATTATTCTTTTATCCTGTCAGCTAGTCCAAGAGTGTTATGCCCTGGCATTTCAGAGAGAGTTTACAATTGCTTTGGCATCATTATTCACATTTTTGATCCTTCCTAGGATCACCTCATCAGTGAGGTTTTCAGTTACCTCTGGTAAATAGCACCTCTGCGTAACACACTTATCATATTGCTCTTGAGATTGATAGCAGCATGCTGCTATCTAAAATCCACTTAGTCTCATTGGAGACATGGTATCTCCAGAAGATAAGAAAAAATATGCTGCAAGTGCAACAGACCAAAAATATTTTAGAAGAGGGTTGTACTTTAAAGCACCCATTGAAAAAAACTGCATGTCAACTACGTAGCAAGTGCATTTGGCAGTGGATTCATGGTTTTTAAGACTATCATTTGCTAATTCATCTATGTATTTCTGACCCCCATTTTTACTATCCACATACAATCTTGGTTATATTAATGAACAGTATAAAAGCTCACTTTTGGTTCTATAGCATTGTTTCCAGTTCTATATATCTTGGTAAAACATGAAGAAATGGCTATAGAAAATAAGCCTTTGATAATTATATATTGGCTCCCTGTTTGCAAATTTTATATCTTACCAAAAAGAGTACTTCCTTTTACTGTACATTCCTGGAATTTATGGGATTGGTATGGAAATTAAATGCATTTTTTATTGACTCTCTTCCAGTCTCCTACGTACAATTTCTAATTTCAATCATCTGAATTTAGAATCTAAATTTAATGTATTTTGAACACAAATATTTTTGCATAGTTCTAATATGTTCTGATTTTTCCTGGGATGTACCTACTGTGTAAACCATGGATAATTATTTCTTGTTTTGTTATAATACTACCAGGATATTATTCATGAAGTTAGTACTTAATTATATTTAAATAATCATTGAAATTTGACCTCGTGAGGCAAATATTACTTTGAATAATTGAAGCATAAACGTGTTCTAAACACTCTAAAATTCACAATAAGCAAAAACATTATAAAAAAGAAAATAAAGTCATAAGATAATAAAGTCATATATATATATATATATATATATATATATATATGTTATAGAAAAAAATGTACACCAGAATAAGTGGGTTTATTGTGATTTCAATAGAGCAGTCAAGGTACCACCCATTTAGAAGATGATATTCAAATGAAGATTTACAACAGTTGAAGGGTTAGCTGCATAGAGCACCATGAAGTAGAACTTTCCAGCCTGAGCCTGAGAGATAGTAGTGCAAATTGACCTAGGTGCGAGCTTGCCTGACATGTCAAAGAAGAACAAGGGGGTGGGTGGTGGCTGCCGAACAGTGAAGAAAGGCAACAATAGTGGAAGAGGATGCCAGAGGAGTAATGGGTGGCTAGTTTATTGTGGGCTTTATAAGCCAATAAAATGATCTTGGTTTTTACTCTGAATAAAATGCAAAGCCATAAAAGGGTTTCAAAACCCAGTTGCATAGTATTTAACTTACATTTACCCAAAGACCTGTGGGTGTTGTGCTAAGAAAAAAATTATAATGACTGGGCAAGAACAAACCAAGAAAACTTTGCATTCCAAGTAGGAAACAGTGTTGGTTGCAGCCAGCATGGATGTGTCATGTCATGATTACATTGGGTTTCCTGTACCTTCTGAATGTGCAATTGATATCCATAGTTAGATAGTCCTGGGGACTGTGTTCAGTAAACTTCACAGGTGGCTAACTTGTAGGTACATTGCCCAGATACATGACAAAATGTTGTCTTGGGTGTGACAATGACTGTGCTTCTGTACCATTTGGATCAGTGGAGAGAACAAAACACATTGCCCTTCCCAAAGTAAAAAAAAAAAAAAACAACTTAATCTATGACACTGAAATCCTGATAGCATAAAAAGGTAGAGTAAGGAGAATATCCTGGTCTTTGAACTGAAACATCAGTGTTCTGCTTATGAACTCAGATTTGAACTGAAAATTACACAAATGGCTCTCAAGGTTCTCAAGCCTTTGAACATGGACTGGAACTTTGTCATCCAATCTCCTGGGGGTAGGGGGTTGGCTGACTGCAGACTTTGGAATCCTTAGATTCCATGATTATGTGAGAAAATGACAAAACATAATTTACATAGACCTAACATAATAATATAAAGTTAATGTAATATAATGTAATATACACACATTACTTATATACCATATTGCTTCTGTTTCTTCATATGACAAAACCTATAATGAGATAGTAAATGCCATCAGTCAGCAAGCTTGGGGATAGTATAAAGAGTACAGTGTTTGGAGCCTACTAAACTTGTCTATGAAACAAATAAGTGATGGTATTAAAGAGGCATTGTTTTGGAGTCTGACCTAGAAAAAGAGATAACAATGTAAAATTATTCGCATGTTTATGTTAAAGAATAGGATCAAAGATTGAGGGATTTCTATTTTAAATAAAATCGTCCAGTAGTATAGAAGGAATACAAGAATACGCAAAGCTCTAAAAGCCAGTTTCAAAAAAGTTTATCCATTTGGTGATAGTGATTAGTTGTGTCTAATGCTGACTACTGATCAAATATTGATTATTGATCATTTAGATGTGCAATGAGAGAAATAAATGTTGAATTTCATAATGTAAAGTCTATTGCTGATATTACAAGAACACTTTTAGTATCATAATGAGGTCAGAAGCCTAAATTAGCCTTGAAGAGAATGGGAAGTGAGGAAAG
Source organism: Urocitellus parryii (assembly GCF_045843805.1). Taxonomy (NCBI): domain Eukaryota; kingdom Metazoa; phylum Chordata; class Mammalia; order Rodentia; family Sciuridae; genus Urocitellus; species Urocitellus parryii. The sequence continues at coordinate 53,330,955 of NC_135536.1, forward strand.
GAAGATAAAGACTAGTTTGTTGGAACTTTCACAACAAAAGATATATTGTCTACTGACAAATTTTTATCCAGTGATCAACAAATTGAGTATAATAGTTCAATTAACTTTTCTTTCTCCATGGTATAAAAGTCTTACCCCCTTTTAGAAAAACGAATTAACTAATGAAACTGTAATATTCACCACTGACCCCCACAAGCTTATGCTCATTTCACAGAGCAAAATGCATTTCATCTATCTTTCAGAATTCCCATTGTCTTAATATTTTAGCATTGCTCAGAAGTCCAAATCCAAAGTGTCTAATGAAAATGAAGGCAATCTCTTGACTTTGAGTTCCTGTGAAGATCAAAAGCAAGTTACATATATCCAAATATACAATGTCACAGAATAAAACATTTCCATTGCAAAAGGGAGAAATAGAGACACAGAAAGAGATGGGCCCAAACCAAGAACAAAACTCAGCTGATATATCATTAGGTCCTATAGTTCTACATCTGACATCTGGGGCAAATGATGGCTAGATATGTGTCAGACCCGCTCTCCCACAGAGGTTGAGGAGAATCAGTAGACCAGCTAGTGGGTGTCTCCAGGCTGAGCGAGAGGATAAGTGTCCTGACCTGGCCTGCCACCCAGCCTGGCAAAATCACACCGAGTCGGGAGCTGAGTCAGCCAAGATGGCGCAGCAACTCAGTTTATTGTGGAGGGAGAGGACTTATATAGGGAGAGGAGAAGGGGGGGGGGGCAAAGGCAGGGGCCAATCAGAGATCGGAGAGTCCCCCAGGTTGGGGGAGCCTAGGTACCCCAGTTACAGAAACAATACCTCATTAGGTATGTGTGCCCCTGTTGCTGGGGAATTATTCTTTGTGTTTGCAGAAGCCATATCTTGGGGCCGTTCAGGCACATATATGGAAGCCATTTCTCAAGCTCTAACTGTCACATACATGGAGAATCACAAGACCAGAATCACAAGACTGGGGATTTCCCAACAGTGGTTTTTCTTCCTCTTTCCCCAGCGATTGCATTTCTGTGGTCAGCAGAGGTCCCAACAGATATGGTCTCTAAAATCTTGGACACCTCTGCCAGATGGTTGTAGCCCACATAGTCTCTCTCTTGGCCTGGCTGTGCTCACTTTCTGAGTCCACATTGTTACTATCTCTTAATTCTTCCATTGCAGCTTTAGATTTCATCTTGGAGCTTCATGCATCATCTTCTCATCTCTTGCCCACAGGGATACCAAAGCGCTACACATGGACTGACCTTCTAAACCTTTCTTCTAAATCTCAGTGGAAGCCTCCTAGATCTTCAGCATCCTGATTTCCTGCAAAACCAGCATGATGTGAATAGTACCAAGGTCTGCCACCAGCTCAAGCAGTAGCCAGATCCCCTTGGACAACAGCTTCAGTGGCCTCTGAGTGCCTAGGTGTCTAAGCATGGTGAAATTAATGCTAAGGAAACAGCTTCCTACACCCGCCTATGAAAGCAGTTTGACCACATGGACTTTTAAACAACCTTTTGGTCTTATATCCTCTAGTCTACTTTGAGTACGGTCTTGCTGATTCTTGAGATGCCATCAGGTGTCATTCCTTTTGTCTCTGTACAATGTGCTTAGCCTCTCTTTAGAGGTGCTAATTTCTTCAACAACCACAACTTCCTTGGTCTCAATTTTACAAGGGATTTTGTGGCCAAACTGTGAATTTTGAAAGATTTCCTCTCTGCTTTTTCCTCCTAATAATCACAGTCAACCTGGCTAAATTCTGCCCACAATACTGATGCCACTTCTTGAATATTATGCTGCCTTGAAATTTCCTCCACCAGGTTAATTAGTCTACCACTTTTAAGGTAAACCTTACACAATGTCTCAGGACATAAGCAAAATGTAAACAAGTTCTTTGCCAGAATGTAATACATGTGGTCTCTAGTCCAATTCCCAGGAGAATCCTTATTCCCATCTGAAACCTCATGAGCACAGTTTTTACTGTTCTCATTTTTATTCATATTCTGTTCTTAAGAGATCACAGAATCATTCATTAATTTCTGCTTATAATATTCTAAGTCTTCTAAGAACATTGTAAGCAGAATAAGTCTTCTAATATTTTAAGCCTTTTAAACTCCTACAAACCAGTTTCAAAGGCTTCTGAATCTCATGGTCAAATTAGACACACGAATCACCCTATTTCTTGGTTTCAATTTCTCTGTTAATTATTTTTTTTTTTTTTTTGTCACTGTGACCAAAATACCTGACAATAACAATTTAAACAGGGAGAAGGGTTATTTTAGACTCTTACTTTTTGAGGTTCAGTCTGTGGTTGCCTCCATTGCTCTGGGTCTAATAAGAGGTATCTTTCATGGCATAAAGGTATGGAGGAGAAATGCTTAGCTCATGGCAGTTTCCAAACAGAGAAACTGAGGAACCATAGTCAGGATATGGTCCTCAAGGTCAAAACCACTGTGGAGATATAAATGTAAAGCAAGCCATAACTGAAAACATTAAAATCAAAATATTATAAACCAGTGATAGAGGAAAAGAATGGTAGCAGGGGTGGGGGGGGATAACATATATGTACAGATGCTTTTAAGAATGATAATTGTTGTCCTAAACTATGAAAACCGAAAAACAATGGAACATCAGTAAAGTGCAGAAAGGAAGACAGCAAAACAAAACCACAGTTAACCAAAAATTAAATGTCAAGAAAAAAATCCTTAAAAAGTGAAGTTGAGATACACACTCCATTTTGGAAAATAACTGATAAAATCTATAACAAACAAAATTTTGCAACAACAAAGATAAAAGCAAGCATTAGGGCAGAATAAAAATGACAACTGATGAAATTTTGGATCCAAAAAGCATTTGGCTAATTTTCTTTTTAAACTAAAACTGCCCTAGGGCCTCTTTGTGTACAGCGCCATAACTAGAATGTTCTTAATTTTCTATTTGAGAAAAAATAAATAAAAGATATACAACGGAAACTCTGTGCAGCCAATGAAACCTAAACAATTTCCAACTTGGTATTTTACATACACACAAAAAAGACAACCCATAATCTAAAAGAAAAATAATGAATACTGTCACATATGGTGGTAAATGAATGACCATAAATATAAAACACTATTTTTTTTTTGTGACACTGGAGATTGTTCACTGTGCAGTGGTACTCTACCATTGAGCAACACCCCAAACCTATTTATTGTGAAAAAGTTGAGGCAAGCCTCAAATTTACTATCCTCCTGTCTCAGCTTCCTGAGTAACTGCAATTACAGGCATCTACCACTGCATGTGACTTTTCATTTTGATGGTCTCTTTTAAGACAATATTTTGTGAAAAATAATAAAAGTTAGTTGGTTAATAAGCAAGTATATAGAAATACAGTACAAAAACAATATACAAAGAGAGTATATGAATGAAAAGTACAGTTATCCCTTGGCATCTTTCAAAATATTGATTTCAGAACCCACTGACTTCCCAGAGATGCCTAAATATGCCCATGTTCAAGTTCCTTTTAAAATATGGTACAAGACTTGAATGTAAGCTACACACATCCTTCAGAATACCTTAAATCATTTCTATATTACTTATAATAAGATAATTTAAATTTTATTTACACAGTTGTGATACTGTATTATTTAGGAATTTTTTTTGGGGGGGGTTGGGTACCAGGGATTGAACTCAGTTGCACTCAACCACTAAGCCACATCCCCAGCCCTATTTATATTTAATTTAGAGACATGGTCTCATTGAATTCCTTAGTGCCTCACCATTGCTGAGGCTGGCTTTGAACTCAGGATCTTCTTGCCTCAGCCTCCAGAGCCTCTGGAATTACAGGCATGCACCACTGCACCCAGCTGTTTAGGGAATATTGAAAAGAATAAAAGGTCTATATTTGTTCAAAAAAACCCACAAATTTCTTTAAAGTATTTTTAATCCACAGTTATTTTAATTCATATATTCAGAATCCATAGATAAAAGGGCTTATTGTAGTGTTGAAGCCCTAAGATTATATGATTAATATATATACTAGGCAGATTTTTGCCAATATGAAATGCTTAAAATAGGTTATTTACAAAAAAAGGAAATTTATTTAGCTCACTTTTGGAGGTTAAAGTACAGGTTCTGATGGTCTCATTGGTTTGGCCTCCAGGGAGTGTGGCAGATGGTGGCACATCACTGCAGGAGTTCATGTCAGCTGAAGAAATTACATTGTTAAACAGGAAGTCAGACAGGGAAACCAGGTCCCATAATTCCTACTAAGGCCATGATGCCATGACTTAATAACTTGAGTAAAACCCCAGTAAAGCACAAAAAGAAATAATGGAAACAGATAAGCCAAACTGTTCCTGGTTATTACATAGAGTTTTGAGTGGTTCACATTTTTACCAGCCCCAGTCAACAGACCAATTAATATATTGAATACAGCCATTAGAATGGATATTGATCAGTATGAAAGACAAATTAACCCTTATAAGGACTATTGAGGACCCTTAACAATAGAGTTTTAAATTAAGTCTCAATATCATCAAACTGATTCTGAGTAGATTATTATCCCATAGGGGGTGGAAATGCATAAACACACACACAAAACATCCATAGACACGTTAATCTATGTTTGTGTATGTGTATATGTATTTTTCAAAGTGAACAGCTAAAATTTATGACTGTTTTTTTTTCTTAAAATCTATCTAGGAATGATACAATAAACAGGAAGAATAAACCCATAGAGATAAAAAAAATAATTAAGAGAATAGAGGCTATGTCTTCCTCTGGAGATGGCCCACATTCTTCTTTGATATTTCTTACTTTACCCTCCAAAACATCTTTTCACTGAGTTAGACAATATTCTCCCTTAAATGTGTATCTGATTTTCTAAATAAATCTGTTTCTTTAAGAGAGGAGAAAGAGAAATTGACATAGAAATGACATAGGTGAAATAATTGAAAAGAAGATTAAAATACCTATTATAGATTTAATGCACTTAAAGGACTAATGGAAAGTTTGCTTGTAATAAGAGTCATGAGAGATATAAAAATTGTCAATAGGATGTCTAAAGAAGAGGAAGTCAGTATTTTAAAGGGAAATAAGTAGGAAAGGATTAACACAGATTAGATACTACAGAAAATTAACAAATATTATAATATAAATATAGAAACTGTCTAAAATGAAGCCCAAAGTCAACAGAAATTTAAAAAAAAATAATAGGAGATTACTGAGCCATGAGACAGGAAAATAGATCCTAAAATAATGCAAATGGGAAGACAGAAGTAAAGGCGGGGCAACTGGATACTCAAAAATATTTGTAAAAATAATTAATATAACTTTTTCAAATTAACATAAACTAAACCAAAGAATGGCACACACTAAAAGAAAACCAAGGAAAGTGAACTTGAAGAATATCACATCAAGCCACTCACAAGAGAATTTTTGAAAAAATATTAAAATGATTACTTAAAATCAAATTGAAACAGACACAGTATTTTCACATGGAAAAAGCATAAAAATAATAGCAGGCATCTTTATAAATGATCAAAATACAGAAGAGTAATATTTAAGTCCTCGAAACCTGTCAACTTTTTAGTTCTATAACCAGAAAAATAATTGTCCACAAATGAAGGAAAAATAGGGATTTTTTTAGATATACAAATGATGATAAATTTTATTTGAAACAAACATGGATCACAAAAAAATACTGGTGAGGGGCTGGGGATGTGGCTCAAGCGGTAATGCACTTGCCTGACATGCCTGGGGCGCTGGGTTCGATCCTCAGCACCACATAAAATAAAAAAAATAAATAAAGATGTTGTGTCCGCCGAAAACTGAAAAATAAATATTAAGAAAATTCTCTCTATATATCTCTCTCTAAAAAAAAAAAAAAAAAAATACTGGTGAAGCCTTTCAAACCAAATGGTACCAGAAAAATCTTGGGCTCCAATGATGGAGAGAGCACAAGAAATGGTAATCATAGGTGCAAGTACATAATATTTCTAGTAATTTTATGTTTCAAAATAAATGATAAGATGCAACATAATAGTGATGCATTACATATATACAGATGTGAATTGTATAACAAGAACAGCACAAAAATTGGGGAAGGATCAATAATGAAAGTATGCCCTTTTAAGATACTATTCTATATATAAAATGATGAAATACTATTTGAAGGTTAACTGTGATGAATTTGAGATGGATACTTTAAAACTTGAACCAATAAGCAAAACAAAATAAAATAATTTATAGTTAATAAATGAGATAAAATGAATGAATGTTTAAATGTTCAGATAAAAGTTAAAAAGACAAAAAAGGAGTAGAGATGTGGGAAAGAGGAAATAAATCATCAATCATCAATAATCACATTCAATATAGATTATGTAAATGCTACATTTAAATAACTAGATATCATCTAACAAAAGACAAAAAGAAAAACATGGTTTTACTCAATTGCTGTATTAAAAGAAACCTGGTGGTGCATTAACATAAATATCTTCTTTAAAATAAATCTATATTTCTCATTCATATCATCATTTGAATTGATGTTCATTTTAAAATGGTGTTTCTAGCTACAATATCATCCAGTTCTCTAGTTTAAAGATATTATAGCAACTTTCATATTTCACTATGTGTGCTATTAATCCAATGACTCTCAGCTGCTGAGAATAACACTTTAAATCACTTATCTTTCTTCCTGGTTGTTTCCCTCTTACTCTGCTTATGGGGATGATGATGGAGACTGGAAGGCAAAGGGAGGAAGGAAAACACTTTTCACTTGCTTATTTCCATGTCCTGACAGTATTTTACTATTTATGACTCATTTACCCTCAGTGATTCCAAGATGCTATGCAGTTTCATCCACTCCTAAATGTTAAAGATAAAATTCCAAAATACACATCCAAAGCAATTTTTAAAACTTAGCAATCCCCCTTTGCCTTTCTATACCTAATTTGTTTCACTAGCAACAATGATTCTAATGTAGTTTTCCTGAACACTCTCTAAAATGACCTCATGCCCCTCTCAGAGGTATCATATCTCCCAGAAGAACCAAATCGTGAGTCAAGTTGGTGCTATAACCACATTGAGACAAGATTTGTCACATGACAATTTACAGGACAATCTGTGTATCTCCAACAAATTAATGATATGGAAAATGAAAACGAAAGACTAGAATAAAAGGAATTTGAGGCATGGTCCAAAGTGGTTGAAGGACAATTCAATGGTAAAAGAAAGCTTTGTGAATGTTGGGGAAAATTATGGACTAATAGGGACTAAATATTATATAGAAATAAGCAATGCTAAGTTTTAAAAAATGCTTTGGATGTGTATTTTGGAATTTTATCTTTAACATTTAGGAGTGGATGAAACTGCATGGCATCTTGGAATCAATGAGGGTAAATGAGTCATAAAGAGATGAGGGGTAAATGATGGGATATTTGAGAACACATAATAATTTCGGAATCTAAATAGTAGGTATTTGAGCCTTATCACCACCCCTCTCTTATATCTATTTAAAAACATATTAATTAAAACACAAGAAGGTGGGGGAGACACCAAGATAGTATATATATACTTTTTTTTCTAAAAGTTCAATTTCACATAATGTCTAGCTAAAAACTGTGATTTAAAACAATCTTTTAATTTAAATGCTTTAAACTGTGATTTAAAATGATCGTTTAATTTATATGCTTTTCAGAGTATCCTGTATATTAAAAGAATAACAATTTGCTTGCCAGCCAGATGTGGTTGCTCATGCCTATAATCCCAGTGGCTTAGAGGCTGAGGCAGGACAGTTGTGAGTTTACAGCCAGTCTCAGCAACTTAACAAGGCACTGAGCAACTCAGCAAGACCCTGTCTCTAATAAAATATGTTAAAAAGGGCTGCGGCTCTGACTCAGTGGTTAAGCATCCCTGGGCTCAATCCCTGGTACCAAATTTTTTTTTGCTTAATAATGTAATAAGCACACCTTATTGTCTTTAAAAAAAAAAAAAAAAAAAAAAAAGCTTTGCAAACTACTGAGGACTGTTTTAGCCAGATAAAAATAATTGGTGTAACAAATCACACCAAAATCTCAAAACACCAAAATTTTGTTCCTTGTTTGTATCATTATCCAGCTCAAGTTGGTGTTTGTGAAAGCTGACTCCATGTGGTCTCTACATATCTAGACAGATTTCTTCTATCAAATGAGAGGAACACTGAGATATTATGTAGGTTTAGAGGGGAGACTTTTAAAATCAAGCCTGCAAATAGAACATGTCACTTCTGCCTATATAACTATTTACCACACATAAGTCTCTTGATCCCAATAGCAAGAGAGATTGGAAATTGAATTTCCTATGTGCTAGAATCAAATATAATGAGATTTATTGAACCCAAAATATCTGCTTTGCCACAAGAGGCATTTGGTCTAATAAATATTTTCATAAGCTTACACTTATAAACAACCCACTTAGCTTAATTTAAGCTATCAAAAGATAAACTGTCATAATAGGAGGATGACTGGATGGTTTATTTCATGAAGTTGATTGGCAGCAAATGCTTTTGAATCATACAGCAGAATTCGTATTCACCATTATCCATTCATCAAAGATTCATTTTGTGCCTAACATAAGGTACTGCATTATGTACTGAGGATGCTAGCCAGGGCTCCTGCCACCCAAGATCTCTTATTTTATGAGTGAGAATAATAGAGAATAGTATTATCACAGTAGTGTGCTCTGGGAACAGGGGAGTGAGTTCAGTATTGGTAGGCCCAGACAAAAATTCCCAAAGGAAATAACATCTCCAAACTGAAACAAACTAACAAGAAATATGAAAGTAAAGGTATTATCCAGGTGAAAATGTGGTTTTATTACCACACCAGGCTAAGGTAATAGAATGCATAAATACATGGATGCTGGCAGAGCATATGAACATTTGGTAAACTGAAGAGTGAATGCTTTGGAGCCTTCAATAGAAAGGAGAAAAGAAAGTGCAAGAGATGAAGCAGGGGAGAGAAATAAACCATATCATTATCCATTTAATATGTACAAGTATTTGTATTTTAGTCCAATATCAATAGAAAACAAACCTTAATATCTATGCTACAAATATAGTTGACTGTTTTCCACCATTTTAATTTATTTTCTAAACTCTCAAAATTTTGTTGAAGCTGTGTCTCAAAAAGATTTTGTTTAATTTTTGTTGTTATTATTAAAAATATCCTTGTATATCAGATTTTATCTTCTTAGCAAAAAAATACCATATAGAATTTATTACTATCAAATTTCTAGAGTTTAGGATACTATTTTTTTTCTGTAATTTAGGAAAGTATTATATAATATTAAAAACTTTTAAAAACTGAAACATAAAAATATAACAATGGTACATATTAGTCAGATACCATATAGTGTTTTAATATACATATAATATTAGGTAATACTTAAATTAGGTTAAGACTGAGCTCCTCAAACCTTTGTAATTACTGTATGGTGAACCATTCAAAATTCTGTCTTCTGGCTTTTTGGAATGCACAGAATACTATTGCCATCTATTGTCATACCACTGTACACTAGAGTTTCTTACTCATATCTGACTCTTACTTATTACCCACTCATCAATCTTTCCTCATCCCCTTGTTGCCTGACTCTCCCCAGACTCTGGGAACCACCATTCTAATCTCAACATCTATGAGATCAACTTTTTGGAATTCCACATTAAATGAGATAATAGGGTACTTGTCTTTTTGTGTCTGACACATTTGACTTGCAATGATGTTCTCTAGTTCTACTAATGTTGCCACCAATGACAGGATATCATTCGTTTATGTGGCTAAATAGTATTCTGTTGGGTAGATGGACCCCATTTTCTTTCAACAGGTGATGCATTTTTAGGTAGTTCCTATTTCTTGGCTATTGTGAATAATGATACAGTGAACATGGGAGAACAGGCATCCCCTTGACATACCGATTTCATTTTCTTTTGTTATATACACATATGGTATGGAATATGATAGATTTATTTTTAAGTTTTTGAGGAACTTCCATACTGTTTTCCATATGGCTATAATAATTAACATTTATACTATCAGGCTGTGAAGGTTACTATTTCTCCATATCCCAACAGCTTCATTTGGGTGTTTAGCCTTTTTGGAAATTTACTATAACTAGAAAAGAGAAAGTAAACCTATTTATAATAATATTTATGAAATGCTTATTCCATTTGGTGTGTTTGTACACATGGTTTTATTATTTATTTTTAAAGACAATTTTGACTACCCAGAAAAAAATGTATTTGATAGATGTTTAATGTCATATGACAGATATTTGGGAAGATTATTTCTTAAGAAATGTTTAAAATTTTATTGTAATAAATTTTCAAGACATTTTAGAATAATGTAAGGTAAACAAAATATGCAAATAACAATTTAGAATATATGTCTCTACCAGTTTCTGATAAATTTTGTAAAACATTTTTCATCAAAAATGTATTTTGATAATTTTGGAAGTCAGACAAGTCAAAATTATACTTAGTTTGAATCTTTAAGATATTTACAATAAAATTACTACATTGTAATTAGAGCATTTAATATACTAAATATGCAGAATTTGCATGCATAAACAAACACATATAACACATTTTGACAAAGTGCCAAGTACACAATATTCTTTTAGGGGGTGGTGTGCCAGGGATTGAATTCAGGGACACTCAACCACTGAGCCACATCCCCAGCCCTAAAATACTATATTATGAGGTAAACTATAACAATTACTTCTATTCATATAATACAAAATAACGATCAGGATTCAATTTTTCCCCATATCTGTTATACAATTAGAGCATGGACACAATGAAATATAATTTTTTTAGTTTTCCGTGGCCTACCAAGTAAAATTCACATTTGAAATCTTGTTCTCAATAAGAACAAAAAGAGCATCCAATATTATCTTAAATTTATGTTTATAACTCAATTTTACTTTACTATGTGCTTATGATGTGCCAGAAGAAATATTTTTATATACTTATTTAATGTTAGTTCTCAAGAAATCTTTGGAATATTTACTCCCCTAAATAAACTGCATTTAATAAAACTTTAAATTATTATTGAATTTGAATTTCAGTATGTGATTACAACATAAATACTGTTTGTAGACATCTTTGACCATAATCTAAAATAAGAATTCCACATCCACATGCATCATATTTATTGTTTAAATTGCATACACTATGTTCTGGACTCAGTATACACTTCCTGCTCACCAAGAAATTGATCCTAATGTTCTCATTAGTGTAATTAAAATATACTATCTATTAATTCCCTCTTTTTGTGGTCAATGAAATGTATGGATGTCTACCTTCTGTTTCTTTTGGATTAATGAACTCTCACTCTTTACATTTGGAAATGATTAAAAATCATCTGAAAATATACAACTAATGTAGGGTCTGTTTCAATGCTGTGGTTTCAATGTCCAACTAATGTAGGGTCTGTTTCTGTGGTACGGTTTCAATGTCCATCCCTTTCAATGCTCATGTTTATTTGCTGTTATAACAGTATTACGAAGTCAGACCTCATAAAGGCTATATGTGACAAACCCAAAGCCAACATCATACTGAATAGAGTCAAACTGAAAACCTTTCTTCTAAAATTAAGAACACTCTCACTACCTCTTATTCATTATAGTTCTTAAAACTCTTGTGATGGCAATCAGGCACGAGAAGGAAATTAAAAGGAAACAAAAAGAAAAAGAAGACAACTGCTATTTGCTGATAACAAGATGCCATAGTTAGCAATTTCTAACAGAAGATTTCTAGATATGTTAAGCAAATTCAGAAAAGTAGCAAGATAAAAGATGAACATATATAAAGCAATAGCTTCTCTCTACTTCAATTAATGAATCTGTTGAGAAGGACATCATAAAAATGACTCCATCCACAGAAATCTCAAAAAAGCCAAACAAAACAAATCAAACCAACAAAAAATAATTGTGGAAGAAATCTAACCAAGTCAAGATCTAGATAAAAGATATCTACAGTGAAAGGATACAGAAGAAAGAAACTGCAGAAAACCTTAGATAATGGAAAGACCTCTCATGTTCTTGGATAGGCAGAATTAATATTGTCAAAAATGGCAATATTACCAAAAGCATTATGCAGGTCTAATGCAACTACCATGAAAATACCAATAACATTCCTCATAGAACTAGAAAAAAGTTCTAAAGTTCTTTTGAAAACATAAAAGAATACCAAAGCAATACTAAGCAAGAAGAGCAAAGCTGGAAGCATGACAATACCTAATCACAAACTACGCTACAGAGTTATAATTACAAAAACAGCAGGGTGCTGCACCAAAACAGATGTGAAGATGCTGAGGGCCATTACCAAGTAGGTATGACGCATCAAAATCTCCTTGCCAGCGTACCCCATGCTGCTTAGGACATTCGATGGGACATTGCATGTATGCTTTAGTAAGATGACCCTGCTCAAGGTGATTGAGGGTGGATCCAGGTTTGAGGAAGTATCCTGCAGGTTTGAGGAAGTATCCCGGTCCTTGGGTTTAGGGTGTTCCCGGTTTAAGGCGTTTCCCGGTTTAAGACAATAGGGGTTTTAGGGAAGTTGAGGTTGAAGATTATGGCTGCTGGGATTAGGGTGTTCCTGCTGCTTGTTCCCGTTGAGTTCTCATGAGATTAAAACGGGATTTGGAAAAAGCCTCGTGGAGTAGGATTGGGGAACGGATATATTGGGAATTGCCCCTGAACGCGTGTGGAAGCTGGTGTGAGATCCGGAATAAAGAATTGCTGTTTGAACCTACAAAGCTGTGTGGTGGCTCGTGATTCTGTGCCAAGCCGAGACATTGGCATTCGGCATGAAGATCCATGACATAGAATAGAATATACAGAGACAAACCCACATATATACAGCCATCTAATACCTGACAAAGGTGCCAAAAATAGATTGGAGAAGGGATAGTCTTTTAAACAAATAGGTGCTGAGGAAACTGGATATCATATGTAGAAGAATGAAACTGGACCTGTATCTTTCCTCCTAGATTAAAATGAACTCAAAGTGGATCATAGACCTAGGAATGAGATCAGAAATTTCACAACTGCTAGGAGAAAACAGGTTCATATTGGAAGAGGCATCCAAATTCCTTACAAAGACCTCTAAAACTCAAGAAATAAAACCAAGAATTAATAAGTTGGACAGTATGAAATTAAAAAGCTTCAACACAGCAGAGGAATAATTAAGTACAACAAGAGAACTCACAGGATGGGAGAAAATCTTTGCCAGCTACTCTTTCAATGAGTGATTAATATCTAGAATATATAAACTACTCATAAACCTTAATACCCAAAACAGAAAACTAAATAATTTAATCAATACATGGCCAAAAGAACTAAGCAGACATTTCTAAAAAAAAAAAAAGGGAAAAAAATACAAATGGTCAATAAATATATGAAAAAAAGATTCATCATCCTTAGCAATCAGGGAAATGCAAATCAAAACTACACCAAGATTTTATCTCATTTCAGTTAAAGTAACAATCATCAACACTACAAATAACAACAAATGCTGGTGAAGACATGGGGGGAATATTAATCCTATATTTTTGGTGGGACTGCACATTAGTACAACCACTTTTGGAAAACAGGATGGAGATTCCTCAAAAGAACTAGGAATGTAACCACCATATGACCCAGTTATTGCACTGATTAGTATTTATCCAAAAGAAACAAAATTAACATTCTGTGGTGACATATGTTCATAAATGTTTATAGCAGCACAGTTCACAACAGCTAAGTTTTGGAACCAGATCAGGTACCTGTCCACAGATGAATAGATAAAGAAAAAAATTAGTATACACATACACACACACACACACACACACACACACACACACACACAGAGAGAGAGAGAGAGAGAGAGAGAGAGAGAGAGAGAGAGAGAGAGTGTGTTTGACTCATCCATAAAGAAGAAAAATATAATGGCATTTGCTGGTAAATGGATAGAACTGGAGAACATCATAGTAAGTGAAATAAGTGAAATTCATAAAGTCAAGGATCAAAAGTTTTCTTTCATATGCTGAACCCAGAGCAAAATGAGGGAGGGCAGGAAGGGATTCCATGACTATAAAAGGAAGATCTGTGGATGAGAGGAAAGTGATAGAGGGTGCAGGAGAAGAGAGAGAAAAAGGGAGGAACTATGGAATGTGATTAACTAAATTATGGTATGTACATATATGAATATACCACAGTGAATGCCAACTTCATATGTTTATGGAGCACTAACTGAAAGAATAAATAAATAGAGCACCAGTAGAGTAAGGAGAAAGGAGGAAGGAGGCAGGGACATAAAGAGGAAGTACTGGAGACTGAAATAAAGCAAACTATACTGCATGCAGGTTATGATTCAATCAGAATGAACTCCACTATTATATATAAATATAATGCACCAATAAAAAGAAACATAAAAACCCATGAAGGCAGAAAAATAAAAGTGATATCTTTAAAACTTGGTTAGGCAAAAGTGTTATTGTTGGAGTTGTTTCATTAGAGAAGTACAAATTTGTTGACATTTTCTCACCTCGTTTCTTCCCAGACTTTTTGTGTGACACCAACACCTTGACACTAGAGTTCCCAGCTCTCAGAATATCCAGTCTCCAGTATTTCATTTTAGCAGCACAAAACAGACTAAGACATACTGGAATATTTTAATTTTATGTAACATTGCCTTGATCTTATTCTAAGTTATACAGGCAAAAATCAAATAGTCTTTCCAAATATTTTTTTATGAATCTTACTTGATAAACAATAAATGATAAAAATAAAGGAAATATTAAACTTCTAGTAGTAGGATTTATTTATTCACCTTGTGGACTGCCACATCTCATTCCAACCTAAATATTGCATTTCCTCATGAGGGCATGCATGTTTGTTCCTCTGCCAATTGCATCCCATTCTGTGCTACAATTAGGGTTCTGTGTGCTAGAGCAATGATGCTGACATATTAAGCTCTCCCTTGAGGGGAAGAATCATTTCTTGTTTGGCATCTGAGCTGAAAACAGATTGCCTATTTTATTGTGCCATCTCATTCATTGGAATTAAATTTGCCTTTGGAAGCAACAGCTTAGGGGTATAATTTTCAACCAGTTCCCCACCAAATTAATGAAAAGCCTAGCCATTATAATCTCCGTTTTTGTACATAAGATTATATTTATAATTATAATAACTCTTTTCCCTAAGGTAAAACAGCAAGTGAACCATATATTTTTAACCCAGGAGTTCAGTTCTTTCTCTACTACAAAAAATGTGACCCTGTCTAGTTTCTACTTTCCATTATTGAACACTTGAGGATAAAACAGATCATCCTTCTTAAAGACTTAATGTCAATTCAGTTTCTAGGATTAATGTGTCTCCTACTCAGAGGAAAATTAAAAAGTCTTTGACTTCAGGCTCTATGATTTCTTCTGATTTTCCTTCAAATATGATCCTTACCTTAGTGGTCAAATTAGGAGCAGGTTTTTTGATACCAACAATCTGAGATTGACTCCAGTTCTTGTAATTAAACCATAGCACTGATGCTTATTATCTTTTATATCCAAGACACTGCCTTAAGATAAATACTATGCAACTGATTAGGATGGAGATATATATATATATATATATATATATATATATATATATATATATATATATATATCTCACTATCTCAAGCACAATCTATAAACTGTCTCAATGTTCACTCAGTTCCCAAATTCCTTAGTTCCTTCTAAATTGCTTTTCTACTGTGCTGTTGCCCTTTATATATTCAGGGATAAAAATTAACATGGACACTTAGAGTTCTGGCCCTGAAAGCCAGATCTCACTACATAAAAGATGAACCTTCAAATGCCCATTTTATATCTACGTATCAGAAACACTGGCCCTACAAGTGGAACTTTCTCATTCTCACCTGTCTGCTTGAGCCATGCTACTACCTATATATTTGTCTGGTTTTGCCTTTCTGCAATGGCAAAAACATTTTGCAATAATTTCCCAGAGTTTATTGACCTATAAATTATTTTTGTGTGTTTTTTTAAACAAATTAAATTAAATTTGGGGGGAATTTAATTAATATAAATTTGTTTTAGCATGTATTTAATTAAATGATTCAATTACAGCACACATTCCAACCCACTTCAACAGCAGTGATCAGGTCATTGTTACTGTTTTAATATCAAACAATTATCTTTCTTTAAACCATAGTAAAATGCCCAATTTTGTGCTAGGATGCTTGCAAATTCTTTCAAATTTTACAGTGATTAGAATCATCACCCTTCATGTATAGATTTAGGATGAATAAAAAAAGAGAGAAATGAATTACAGTAGATGAGGTAGAGAAGATGGGAGGGGAGAGAAGGGAAGGGGGGTAGGAAGGGGATAGGAAAGGAAGCAGAATACAAAAACACTAGTATGGCAGGATGTATAAACGTGGATGAATAACCAATGTGATCCTGCAATCTGTACACATGGTAAAAATAATAATTCATAACCCACTTGAATCAAATGTATAAAATATGATATGTCAAGAGCATTGCAATGTTTTGAGCAACCAATAAAAAAAAAAAGAAAAAGAAAACCCATGATTACCTATTCAAAAAAAAAAAGCCATAAAGATAGTAATTCATTAAAATAAGAGTATGGTACAATTCTCATACCTGCACAGTCATATATATTTCACGAGATTCATTAAAGCGTGTTTTTGAATTTTCTTTATCCATGAGGTTCTTGAATATAAGGAAACAAAGAGAAAAATCCATATTAACATTTAGAATATAAGCAGTGACTTCGTTTCTATTCCTGGATTGTCTGCTGGTTCCCTGTGTCAAATCTCTTAACCTCTAATGCCTTTCCCTCCACCTGTAAAATAAGGATAATAATAACTACCTCCTACAACACAGGAAAAGAGGATTAATGAGAAAGCTAAGGAAAAAATCTTAGTATTTTTTTTTAAATATGCCAAGGAATGGTACTTTTTGTTAAAGCATCTGTAGGAAGTAGCATTTTCTGTGGAATCATGGGAAGACTCATTTAATGAAAATATAAAATGTTTAAGAAAATGCTTAAGATGTAGCTATTTTTTTTAAAGTTACCTTAACAGATTTTCGTTTTGCATAAAATGACCAAATATGCTCAGTTTTCAAAACAACTGTCTTTCTTCTCAGCATTCTTCAACATTTTCAAAAGGAGACAACATTATATGAGTGAAGGCCTGAATGAGTGAGACAAGGAATAGATCCCTATCTATGAGATGGATTAAACTACAGAGACTGAGAACTGGTGGTAACATGATTTTTGTCACTAAAAATAACCAGATCTAACTCACCCACCGTAATAGGGCGTGCTTTAACACACAAGGGCTCTGTTGATGCTAAAAATGTCCTCTGTGCTTTAAAGTGCATGTAGCTCTCCTATGGAATATTCTCAGGAGGAGAGTGAGGCCATGCTTCATTCCAAAGAAGTTTGCCAACCACTCTATGTGTGAATATTGAGAAATTGTATAGACAACAGCCACCAAAGACTTGCAAAAGCAGTGAAGCCTCAAAGGTGACTGTGGAGGCATGGCAACATTTGTAGAGACAAAGTCCTGGAAGAAAGAAGTGAATTCCTTCAATATAAAGCGATGAAATGTACCTTAATTTTGATGTTTAATTTGTATACACTGCTAGTAAATTCCTGGGATATTTGAGATGCATTTTTACATTTTTTTAAAAAACTATGCAATTCTTATTGAAAAATTGTTGTAGATTTGTAGGGGAAGACTTCTGCAAAGTTTTGATATTTTTCTATGGAAGTGTACAAGGTACCATAGAGATGAGATTAGGGTGACAGAGTAGACCTATATCATGATAAACCTCGTATTTTCATATGACTATGTAAATGGGAACAAAACATGATTAGATGTGCATTTTAAAGTGATTCTAATGATTATTCAGTAAGATAGAAAATAAAGAGCAAGACAAAACTATGTATCACATTACAATTAATATTATATTACCAAAATACATGTGCTATAATAAATAGCAAAATTTGAGGGCATAAAAAATATGAAGGTTTTATCTTGCAGTTTTGGTGGTCAGAAACCCAGTATCAGTTTCATTGGTCCGACATCAAGGTGTTGGCACTTCTGGGATTTCTATAAATTGCACTTCCTTGAATGTTTCAGTTTCTACTGCCTATATTTCTAGGGTACACTCTTCTTAGGAACTTTTAAAGTTCACCACATTATCACAAGATAATTTCACCATCTCAAAAAAAAAAAAAACCTATTAAATGCTACACAAAGAGTTTCTAAATAAATGAATACTAAATTCATAATTCTGCTCATTGAATATCCAATGTTTCTGGGTTTGACTTGGTAGTTTATGTTAACATGTTAATTGGAGATGATATTTGTGCTACTTGATTTGTGCCCCTTTCCTTTATCTTCAAAGTGCATTGCTCTAATAAGTGCTTACATGATATTTTCCTTTTTCTTTATCACATCTTCCTGTATACTCTACTTACAAGAACATTTGTGATAAGATTTACAGTATTCCGGAATAATTTTGCAACTCAAAATTAATAATTAAATTAACCTCATTGGAAAAATCCATTTTACCAGATGAAGTAACACAGTTCCAAGGATTAGCACCTGGATACTTCTTGAAGCTGTTATTCTGCATACTGCAGATACTATGTCAAATTATTCACTATGATCTCCTCCTACACCTTTTCCAAAAGTCATGCAAAATAAATAAACAAAAACACCAGAGAGATCGACTTCACCAAGTCAACTGCAGTGATGGATTTAATGAAAAATTGGTTGGCACAGAGTAGAGAAAAGGTAAATTTAGAGACGAAATTTAGGTTTATGGCTGAATAGTGAAAATCATAGTAGTACAATTGACCCAAATGAGAAAATTTTTTAATAAGTAAGACTAAGCATGTTGGTAGACAAATTTGTAATACAGCTAGGCATTTGATCAAATTCTCTGTATGCCAATTTGTGGTCATTTCTTCCACAAACCACATACCCAATAAATGTATATATTGAATTATTACCCTTTATATGAAAACCGCATGCCATGCTAGCAATGATGGAGAAAATATTTCTTCCTGGTCTGTCTCTGTGGAATACAGTTCTATGTTCTGAACTGAGTAGGGATTGCATTAAGATCAATGCCTTTTAATAATATAAATGCCTTCAGCATTAATATAAACTTTGAAATAAATATATTTAAGTTGCGTATTTTCAGTAACTAGGATATTAAAATTTTAATTATCATTTTAGATTTTCATTTATTTTTCTTCATATTTTATAAAAGATTAAGGCCTGAAAATGAATTACTATATTTTCAAAAATCAAATAATTCCACAGCAGAAAATCCGTGATATTAAATTTAACATAATTTTTTCTGAATACAATCCTCAACAAATAATTTATTCCATAGTTTACATTGCTAAATATATCCAAGACTTACAGTTTAATTTTATAGATATGTATTGAGTTTTTAAACTCCTATCACTCCAATGTCAAAATGATTTTTTTCGTTTTGAATATAGAAACCAAATAATATTTATTTTTGTTATTTATTACTATGAGCAATCTATAGAACCTTGTTGTTGTCTTCTATAATAGTTTAATCTATGGAGAGATTCATTTGAGTTTTCTTAAAATTTTATAAAGAAATTTTTTTAGGAAAGTAAATCATCTTCATAATTTCAAACAAAATCCAAACAGAATATATGAAAATGAAAACTCCAGTTTTCTTTGCTGATCAAAATATTTCTATGCCTTACCAATATAAATAGTAATGAAATAAATTGTATGTTCAGCATCTAAGAATTATAGAAAGCTGGCTTTACCCTTATTTTATACACTTCTCAAAAAGTGGATGGAGTTTAATCCATTCCTGACAATTCCAAAGAAGATTTGAAAACCACTGGCTATTGAGAATGAAATGGCAAACATATAAGTACAATTTGACAGAAATCTTTTTAAGTTGTAAATCAATATCCTTAATGGTTTTATCTGTGCAATGGTCTTATGTATCTGATAAGTGTCATACCTCTCAATCATTATTTTAGTGGTGATATATTAAAAATATGCAAATGTACAAAAAGTGCAAATAATTTATGTACTTATCCCTGTGAAATCATTGGTTAAATGACAAATGTTAGATACATGTCAAAGTAAAATGAAGGAAAAGCCAGTGCACAAAGAAATACTTCCCTGAATTTAATATGTAACACTTCCATGCATGATTTCTTCCTAAATTACATAAAGTATAAGTAAATGTTTGTATAAATTGTTTTTTCTTCCTCAATATAATGTTTAACATTGCCAATGTCTCTTCAAAATTAATGAACTAATATTTTTCATTTATTTTCCCTTTTGCAAAAATGTATCTCATTGACTTGAAAACTATTTGATGTCTGTACATAAATATGAGAACTTGCCCTTGATCTAAAATAATTCCATGACAGTTCTGCAGACAGATTAGTTGGATGTGACAGTAGCTGTACATAGCATTTATCGGGTTCAGAGTGAAATTGTCACTGGTAGATTCATCCAGGATTAGCATCACTTTTGTTAAGTATGTGAGATTCTCTTTCCTTTTTTTTTCTTATCTCAATTACAATTAATATTCAATGTTACAAATAAATCAATTATTTTACAATAAAAACATACTTAAGCAGGAGCTTTGTTTTCAGGTGGACTGTGTTAGTCAATTTTGTGTTGCTGTGAACAATATACTCAAAAAATTGACAATTTAGAAGAGAAAAGTTTGACTCACAGTTTCAGAGGTTCATTTCATGATTAGCTGACTCTATAGCTCAAGGTGAGACAGAACATCCTGATGGAAAAGGTGGTGGAGGAAATCTCAGTTTATGATATGTAGGAAGCAAAGAAATAGAACCCTACTCATCAGAAAGAAAACATACACTCCAAAGGCATGTCCCCCATGAACTACTTCCTCTAGCAATACTATACCTGCCTATAATCACCATTATCCAGTACAGTGGTCCTTTCAAATTAATAATCCACCCGATGGATTAACCACTGATTAGGTTATAGCCCTCCTATTCTAATCATAGTACCTCTGAACATTCTTGCATTTTCTCACACATGAGCTCTCAGGGGACACCTTATATACAAATCATAACATGGACTTAGATTCAGGGCCTGTCTGAACTTTGGTGTGTTGCCTTACCTCTCCAGGTCTCAGTTTTGTTACTGATAAAAATGTCCTTCATTATTCATTCATTGCATATCTCCTGATCAAATCACACATTCTGAGACTATACCGGAGACCTAATGTGACCATCAGGGCACTTGTTTTAGGTTTCATTAACTCCTTATTTGGATAACTTTTGTCTAATATCTATTCTCTTGAAAATTTATAATTTGATCCTTACTTTTCAAACTAATGATATAGAATGAAGTGTAGATGCCATGGTGACTTATCTAGTGGAATGGAGGACCATGGAGAGAACAGGGAATTCCTCCTAGAGGAGGTGAGTTTTAATGTGATTATAACAGGTTGGGAAGTTGGGAAGATGGAAGGTGCTAGGGTTGAAAATAGAGGTTTGTAGCACAGGCAAATTCTCTGGCATTCTAAGGATATGTGAAATACTAAAATAAAATAAAATAAAATAAAATAAGACCAGTGTTTTAGAGTGAGTGAGGGCTTCAGATAAAACTGAAGACAAGTAGGACACACATGAAAGCTTTACTAAGGAATCCACACTTTTCTCTCAGAAACCACTGGAAGCTTTAAAGCAGGAACAAAATAAGAAGAAATTTAATTTAGATATTTCTTACATCTCGGTGAGAATGCATGTGTAGTGTTTTTCTATTGATTACATAACAAATCCTAGTTCTTTATTAGTATGTTCATTTATAGCTAAATACTCCTTTAGTCTTCAAGTCCAGCAATGTTGTTTCTTCTGATCGGATAGAAGATTCTGGAATAAGGAGAGTGGGAAGGAAACAAAAGTATATCCCTAAAGGCGTGTGCCTGTTCTATACCAAAGGATTTTAATATCTCATTTTAATTAATTCTTATAATTATCTTGAGAAGTAGGTATCAGTGTGTCTATTTTCCATATGAGATAACTGAAGGAAGAGATTAAAATTCATGTCTCTGGTAAGATTTGGACCCCAATCTTCTGGCTTCTGTTTCCAGGAACTTGTCCTTACTCCACTGGTGCTTTCAGGGTGATGAAGGAGCCATGATCTAGAGCCAAACTCCAAAATATACTTTCTTCCTCCTGGATAGCAGTATAAAGACAAGTAGGTTATAGAAGCTTTGTCTAAGTGAGGGAATAAATTTCCTTTTCTTAAGATTTCTCTCGGAGAAGACAAGGTAGATTAGAAAGGAAGGCCTTTGTTTTTTTCTTTTATGATATCTAATACCAAAACTATCTATTTTCTCCTTCAGGGAAAAAATGTTATTGATACTAATTTTTTAAACTACTTTATTGAGATATGATTGACTTTTTTCTGTGCTGTGAAGAAACTTTTTACTTTCAGGTAACCCTACTTGTTAATTTTTTACTTTATTTACTGTTTTTTTGTTGTCACACTTGAAAAAAATCCTATCAAGAAACTTTTTCCCCTAATTTTCTAGGAATTTAGTGCATTCAGATTTTAATCCATCCTGAGTTATTTTTTTTTTTTATGTCTGGTGCAAGAGAAGGGTACAATTTCACTGGTGTTTTCTCCCATGGATGTTCAATTTTCTTAGCATCACTTACACAGAAAATACCTCTTCTCCACCGTTATTATGCTGCCCTCGTGGAAAATGAGTTAACAGTACACAAGTGGAGGTTCACTTCTGGGTTGTGCATTGGTCTGTGTGTCTGCTTCTGATGTTAGTGTCATGCTTTTTATTTCCATGGTTTGGTAATATACTTTGAAATCAGAAAGTGTGAGGCTTCCATCTTTGTTAGTCTTTCTCAATATTGTCCCAACTACTTGGAATGCTTTGCTGTACCATATGAACTTTAGAATTTTTTATTTCTCTTTCAATAAAAATTGCCACTAGGATTTTGATGGAGATCACACTGAATCTGTGGATCATGTTGGGTTTTATGAATATTTAAACAATATTCAATATTAGTTCTTCCAAACCCTAAAAATGGGGTGTTCTTCCATTTATTTATGTCTTAATATATTTCATCAGTGTTTTGTAGTTTTCAGAGTACAACTCATTCCCACTTTCTTGATAAATTTATTCCTCAGTGGTCTGTTCTTTTTGAAAACAACATGAACAGGATTATTTCCTTATGTTTCCCATTTCACTTCTGATTTTATTTGAAGTTAGCTCTCTGTCTCCCTTCTGTTGCCGTGGGTTATGTGTGGGAGACCAACCTAGCATGTGACTTCAGTTAACTCTCCTGCTGAGCCATGTGGCCTCAGGCACCCATGCTGCTAGACTGCCCTGCTCTTCTAGGGTTCCAGGGACTGTGTCTTTGTGCCTGGGTGTGGCTTCCTACAGCCCCATGGGTGGAGCTATGCTCACCTGTTCCTCTGTAATATAACCCCTTGCCCTGTTTAGGATAGAATCTTCCATGGAAGTGCCTTGTATGTGTCCCCTTCTCTTACTGTGCCCTTGGGTGTGGCCTACCCAGGTGTCAGTCAACCTGCTGACAGTGGACATCATGAAGATATTCAGCCCCCTGAAACCTGACCCCTTGCCTCATTTAAATAGCTTCTCTCCAATGAAAGGGGTCAGCGTGTGCTCTCCCTCTCTCTTACTGTGGACCCTTAAGGTCAGAGGAGCCATAGCAGCGACCCCAAAGAAAAAGGTATTTGTGTCTCTTGTGTGGTTATTTTGCGCAGTCAAGTCAGCCCAGTTTACCTGGAGTGACCCCTGAACCTTTTAGTCGTGAACAGAAACCCAGCGGTTATGTATCTGTGGGTTCGACCAATCACAGGCCAAAAATGAGAAATGCATCTGTACTGAAACACGCACATACTTTCTCTTGTCATTATTCTCTAAGAAAAATATAATATAGCGACTATTTAAATAGAATTTTCATTTTGTCTGATATTATATGTAATATAGAAATGATTCAAAGTATATGGGAGAATATATGTAGGTTATATGCAAATATGAAACCATTTTATATGAGAAACATGACCACCTGCAGATGTTGGTGTGTTTACGTGGAGCTTGGGATCAATACCTATGAGTAGTGAGGAACAACTATGATGAATTCTTATCTTTGTCTATCTTTAAAAAAATCACGTATTATTATTTTTTTTATTTTATATTTTATTCCTATTATTATCTGTTATTTCCTTCTTTCTGTCAACTTTTTTTTCTCTCTAGTTTCTAGAAGTGAAATAAAACACTTAACCCTGATATTCTGAGTTGGGCCAATTTCACTTAACATATTGTTCTCCAGGTCCACCTATTTTCCTGTTAATGACATAATTTTGTTCTTCTTCATGGCTAAATAGAATTCCATTTAAATATACCACATTTATTTATCTGCTTTTCTGTCAATGGATACCTAATCTGGTTCCCTAATGTGGCATTTGTGAATTGTGCTACTATAAACAGGTTTGTGGGTATTTCCATAGTACACTAATGTTATCTTTTTTGAGTAGATATTGGGCAGTGATACAGAAGAATCACACGAAGGTTGCATTCCTAGTATTTTGAAGAACCTCTAACTGATTTCCGTAATGACTGTACAATTTTTGTTCCCCACATCCTCATCAGTATTTAATGTCATTTGTATTCTTGATGATCACCATTCTCAGTGTAGCGTTGATTTGCATTTACACAATGGATAGAAATATTGAACTATTTTCATATAATTCTTGGCCATTTGTATTTTTCTTGAGAAGTACCTGGTTAGTTCATTTGACCATTTATTCAATGAGTTATTGTTTTCATATTAAGTTTTTTTGTGTTCTGTATACATGGTAGATGTTAATTTTCTGTTTAAAGAGTAAAGATTATCTCCCCTGTATGTTCTTATGTTGTTCTGTTAATAGTTTCCTTTGTAATGAATGTTTTTAGCTTGATGAAATCTCATATACTGATTCTTGGCATTATTTTCTAGACAGAGGAGAACTATTGAGGAAGTTTCTGTTTATGACTATATGTTGACCGTTTACCCTATACTCTCTTTAAACAGTCATAGAGATTGTGGTCTTATCCATTGGTCTTGTCCACTTTGAATTGTTTTTTGTGTAGGTGGAGAAGGATCTATTTTCAATCATTTTTACATATGGATATCCAGTTTTCTTAGGTCCATTTTTTAAAAATTTTCAAAATTTGTCCTAATTAGTTATACATGATAGTAGAATACATTTATGCTCTTTGATGTATTTATTATGTATAAATGGTGTATAATTCCTCATTTTTCTGATTATACATGTTGTAGACTCACATTGGTCATACAGTCATATATTCACATAAGGAAATAATATCTGTTTTATTCTGTCCTTCCTACCCCATATTCCCTCTTTTCCCTTCACTCCCCTCTATGTAATCTAAAGTAACTCTGTTCTTCCATAGCCACCCCCCTTATTGTGAATTACTATCTGCATATGAGAAAACATTCAGCCTTTGGTTTTGGGCGGATTGGCTTATTCTGATTAGCATGATATTCTCTAGTTTCATCCATTTCCTGGCAAATGTCGTAGTTTCATTCTTCTTTAAGGCTCAGTAATGTGTATCTCATATTATTTTATACATTCATCAGTTGAACGGCACCTAGGTTGGTTCCAATAGTTTAGCTCTTGTGAATTGAGCTGCTATAAACATTGATGTGGCTGCATTACTGTAGTATGCTGATTTAAAGTCCTTTGGGTATAAACAGAGGAGTGGAATAGCTGGGTCAAATGGTGGCTCCATTCCAGGTTTTCTGAGGAATCTCCATACTGTTTCCCAGAGTGGTTGCACCAATTTGCATTCCTGCCACCAATTCATGAGTGTACCTTATTTCTCACATCCTCACCAACATTTATTGTTGTTTGTATTATTGATAACTGCTTTTCTGACTGGGGTGAGATGGAATCTTAGAGTATTTTTGATTTGCATTTCTTTAATTGCTAATGATGTTGGAAAAAAGTTTATATTCATAAACCCAACTCTAGAAAATGGGAGCTGAATAAAGATAAAATAACTTTATAAATATTATTTGATGTTCTCATGTGGCATACCCAACTTTTCTAAAGTACTTATTAAAATAGAAGACATTTTCTTATGTCATTTAATTATGTATGAACATATATGTTCACTTAATGTTTCTAGTTAAAGGCACAGCTTACTTATGAATCCATAATACCAAAAAGCAATTCTTCAGAATATTAGCTCCAGCGTTGATAGAATACCTTGTATCAGATCAGTGCTATTTCTTAGAAACAACTAGAAAAGCTGGGTGAAATACCATGATATCTTCTTCAAGGCATCAAAGACCTTCCAGGTTAAACAGGACTTTAACAGGCAGAGATCCTGGAGAGAAGTGAACTTCAGAAAGGTGAACTCATGTTCTGAGGTGTTACTATTTTCTATATCTCATTTCATGGGGCATGAATCCGGTGAGTCTTGAGCTGGCAAAAGAACTACTGCTATGCAAAAGAAGAATTAGCATAGCTTTTAACAACCTCAGGAGATTAGAAGACAAATATTGGAACTTGTGGCTGACAGTGCTGACAGAACTTGATAGTCCAGAATCCTAAAATGAAGCAAGGTATTGAAAAAGGAGTACACAACTCAATTTTCCCTTAAAGACATGGCTGAATTCATAAGCCATATGAAATATCAGTTTGAGAAACCAAGCAAGACAGGTACTTAAAAGCAGAATATTCTATGGTAGTATGCTACTGAGTAGGCAAACAATTGAGTTTAGGAATCCAGAAGTTGTAGAAACTCCAGGCTCTATGTCTGCTCCCTGAAGGAATGAGCATTAATCAAAGGCACACAGGATCTTACAAAGGCTTAAAGTCATCATTAGCAGCTCATTACTAAGTAGATCAAGGGTCTGTGCCCCTTTTATAGCATAATAGGTAAAGAGTAGTCTGGAATAAGGTAATTGCATCTCAAGGTTGTAGGGTATCTCATATACCATTTCCAGTGCCAAAATAAAAACCTGAAGCAATGCTATATTACAAACCACCCATAAGCTTAATAATATACCACAATATTTTTTTTATTATTTGTTTATCTGTGATTCAGTTGGTAAAAAGAAATTCAGCCTCAGGGCTAGACAGAATAACTACCTAAGTGTTTTATTTCTGGAGCCCATAATGAAAGATTATTACCTATCCAAAGGAATTCTTTTTCTCATGATATAGGTAGAAAGTTACCAAGGATAAAGAAGATACATGAAATCTGGGCTAAAATACTACAAACTATCTTTTCCACCATGATTATATTGATAGAGAAAGTAACATAGTTATCATATCAATGCCTTGGGAAGTATGATTCATCTGCACACTAGAGTGAGATACTAAGATGCCAAGAGATCAAAGTCATGGTCTCAAGAAAGACAAATTATTTCAAAGGAAATGCAATATTCCACAGTATGAAAACTTGTTTCTAATTATTTCTGTAACTGTCACCATAAACCTAGAGCCCAACCCTGCTCAAATTGCTCAAAATGTCATTTAATCATTGTATAATACTTCAAGTCCATAACATTGCGACCTCCATTGGATGTTGGTAGTTTCTCATTCTAGAAATTTAGGGAATAAAAAGGTTAATTTTCTGTTTCCTGTACACCCCAAAGACAATTCTATATTGGGGCTATTATAATTGCAAAAACACCCTAATTTGAAAGAAGAAGGAAAAGGAGGCATATAGCAGCCATGGTCATAAGAATTTCTTAAATCTGGATGGGACGATATTTCATGGTTCACCAATCCAGAGGTAAGGAATAGACTTGATTTGTTCCTTGTAAGTGGCTTCACAACTTACAGTTTCCCCTCAATTTTATCTCTTTCTTCTTTTCCACTATATTTCTTGGCTTATACAGGAAAAGTGCAGCTGAGCAAATTTGTCTGTCTTTCTATAATAAGATGAGGGTTCAGATATCTCTTTATATCTCAAAATACTTTATTTTTTTCATTTAAGTGTGCATTAGAAAAATCTATTTTATTCTTCATGACTTTTCTATGCCTGAAAATCCAGTTATATTCATATGTCAAAGCCATGTGCATAATTCTTGATAAAACATCTTTCTCTCTAGATTTAGTTGAGGATGTTTGGGGCATATTATGATTATATGTGGCAATGTATTATCTTTCTGAAAACTTCTTGTTTAGCTAAGATGTTCTAGGTACCTTGATTATAAACGAGATTTATAGAAAACACTTAAATTAGTATTTAACAATTAATACTGAGAATACATTTTAATGATAGAGTCCAGATTACTCCAATATCAAGGCCCTCAGAGAATTGTTCTGGTGAGGAATAGTTTGTCTTTCCAATGTAGATTTTGGACACTCTTTATTCTGCTTGATTTACAAACATTGTTTTCCCCCTTATGTCATCTGTTTCTTGTATTTTCTTCTCAAATTTATCTAGCAAATAAATTTGTACATTAAATATTCTACCTCACAATTTCTTGCTCTACTTGTAAAGTTAACTAGGTATATTTTCTGACTTCTAGTTCATTACTGGTAATGTTTTTACCAAATATTGATATTACTTACTAACAATTATCATATATTCCAGCCACTACAACTATTTCCATGTAAGATATAATTTTCCAAATTTTAAAGATGTTTTCTTACTGTTTTCTTCTCATCCTTAATTAACTGCCACATATTTATTTAGCAATAAATATATGCTTTTTTTATTCTTCCAGCTGCTCATCATTTATTAATTTTTGTTTCTGTCAACTATTGATATAGAAATACTGCTTAACTAAAACTCATTCACCTGTTCTTTAACTTTCATTCAGATGATCTTGACTAGATTGCAGTTTACTGGATTGTAACTGGGAATTGAGTTCGTAACAGCATCACGTGTGCCTGCATTTTCTTAAAACGAAGACATGTTCTTTCCAAGATGGGATTCAAAAATTCCCAAAATGTCAATGTGTATGTGTTAGGTCTGAAGGCCTAGGCTTAGAATTCACACAATCATGACATTTTATTGACCCAAGTAAAGAAAAATTATAGCCCCAAATTAACAGAATAAAGAAGCATACTCAACTTTTAGTAAAAGTAACTTAAAAGTTACATAGAAAAGTTTTTTTTTGTGCTGACAGGGGAGAAGTTTGAAACACAAGTCAATCTCTCAAATCAAAAACTAAAATTTAGGAAAAAAATGATGAAAACATTAAATCAAAATAGACCAACATTAGATTTATCAGGTGGTTTATTATTTTAATTTTAAAAAGATGAAATAAGTATAATTGTATAATAAAAATTAAATCTATGAATAAAATAATGGATCTATGGTAAGTATGAAAAGCTGGAAGTAAATACTCAATTTGTATGTTTGGAATTGCATTTTAAAAATACCACTAATGATGTATGATTGACATACAGAAAACTGTATATGTATTTATTTTATACAATTGGGCAAAATTAGACATAAGAATACAAACTATGACCATACTATATGCTATAATATACCCATCACTTGAAAATTTTTGTGATAAGCAAATTTTAAAAATATGTTTGCACAAATAATGCATTTTAGATATAAAATACCATGTTGTTAACATAAATTGGATCTCAAATATTTATTATCCTTACATAACTGAAATTGTACACTTTGACTAATAACTCTGTTTCCCTCTTCTTCACTGCTCTAGAAACATTTTACCATTTGTTTTATTAATTTGACTATTTTATTTTTAACTGATATAGTATAATTATACACACTAATGAGGTACAATTGATATTTCCATGCATGCATGTTTTATCATGTTTAAGTGAAATTAAACATATCTATTTTCTCCAACATTTATTGTTTCTTATGGTGAAATCATTCAAAACCCCTTCTTCTACTTTTTTGAAATATATGGTATTTATATACATATGCATATATATGAATATATGTGTATATATGTATATATACATACATATGCAAAATACATAATTTTTACATAATAGTGGAATAGCATACAGACTTTCTTACCTATTTTGAGGCAATGTAATTCCAATTGATCAACATTTTACTTCTGCCCTTCCAACAACTTTTGTTCACAATGCCCTGACAATGCAGAACAGTAAAGGTATTCACATTGAATTCCAAAGATAAAACAGCACAAAAATGTTTAACATACATGCTTAATATACATGAGATGATGTCATGTGTGTGTGTGTGTGTGTGTGTGTGTGTGTGTGTGTTTAAGAGAGAGAGACAGAGTATTTGGTTGAAATTATGAGGATATTATTTAACTATTAAAATATTGTTGAGTGGGAAGTTTTACAATTTAATAAAATCATTATTTTCCTCACTTAATTTATGATATCCCAGAGATATCACATTAAAATTAAAAATATGTAAGTTTTATATTAAAAGATAAATGACAGCAAACAGAAAAGTGCTTAGACTTTTGATTAAGTACTTAGGCTTTTGAGGGAGTGAGGAAGATTCCAATTTATAGCAAGAAACCCATATTAAAGGACTTGACATTTTCTTCAATATAAGTTAGTAAGATTTGGATTTTCACAAAATTCCTGAAAATTTTGCCTGGAATTACAATATAGTATTTTCTTTTTCATTTTCTCCACTTTGCTCTCTTCAGTGCTGGGGATCAAATGCAGGGCTTCCTCACACATATTAAGCAAATATTCTACCACTGAGTTACATCTCCAGTCCCTAAATATAGTTTTAATAGAAGAAATAGAACTCAACTTTCTTGGAAGAAATTTATAATGAGACTTTTCCAATGTGGACAATACTGTGGATAAAGTCTATTATGTTTAAGTATGTTTGCCCAGTATTGTTTTAAGATTTTTTGAAAAAGCAAGAATTTTGAAATAAATGTGTTTATTAAATTTCATATATGCCTTAAATAAAAGAAACTGAAGAAAGGTCAGCTCTAGGAAACCAGGCTTCAAACTTCCCTGTGTTATGAATTATAACTTCTGTGTCCCGCAGACGTGGGGGATGACTCCTTCAATATCTAAAAACATGTGCCTTGAAGTTTTCAATTACTCTCAGAAAACAGAACATGTCTTGTAAAAAATATTTGACAAGGCTTGCTGAAAAATGTGACTCCGAAGAAGGAAATGCTATTGGCTCACTGGAGTGTGATTTAAAGAAAAGCCAAATGTGAGGCCCTGGCTTCTCACCACTGCCACACATTGTATCAAGCCACATATTGTATCAAGCTCCACACATTGTATCAAGCTCCCTGGGAAGAAATCACTTGGAGGTGTATAATGATACAGATTTCCCCTCATGATATCCCATAGAAACTTTTTACAATTTTTAACTTAAATATCATGCACTTCTGAGTGAAGAGAACCAATGTCTTCTTGAATCACCCCTATTATAGGGAAATATAGAGTTGTTCCAAAACCAGGATGTTGTCTGTGCTTTATTCATTGGAAACATACACTATCCATTTTAAACATACAGGGTAACATATAAATGGAACTTTTACTTGATTAAAAAAATAATAAAGTGACTTGTATTTCAACTTGGTCTTAGCATTGGTTTTATTTATTTCCAACAAGATTTAACTGTATAAATTCATTATTTCTAATGAACAGAAATGTTTCTCTTTTTTGGTTTAGCACACTTATACTGGGTATTTTAAAATGCATCTCTAGTAAAGACTTAGATCTTCCAATAGAAACAACAATATATACCCATGACTTATTATGACATGCAAAGATCACCTACTAATGTGTTGCCCAAAAAGAGGGGCAATGGCCAAAATAATAATCTAAAATGAAATAAGATTTCAAATTTATCTTTTTGTCTTGGGAGACATTGTGCATATTAACATGATTTCTGAAATTTTATGTCTAATAGGAAACTTTAATTTGACAAAGCCACTAGATATTAATTGATATATGAAGTAACTATAATATATATATATATATATATATATATATATACTAGATATTAATTGATATATGAAGTAACTATAATATATATATATATATATATATATATATATATATATATATATATATATATATATACATACACACACACAGGATGCAAAAACTCTGAAGTACAATTTAGGTCATGGCGTTCTATTTGGGAAAGGAGAAATTACCTTGTATTTTTATGTGTCTCAAAAGAAGTGTCTGAAAGAAACAATTGTTTTTAAAGTGAAGACAAATTTAATTATTTTATCTCAACAAAATAATTTAAGTGAAGAAAAACTTTTTAAAAACAATTTGATAAAAATATAGGTTGACAACAATTTTAAAGAATTGAAACAAAATTAATATTTTAATAAAATACTCAAAGTAAAAATATTTATAGAGTCAGGGGTTGAGGGACAAGACCCACCCTCCCAGAATTAAAGTTGATATTATTTCTATCTCACAGTAAGTCTTCACCTAAAATGTTTATTTTTTCTGGTTTACATTATTAGCAATTCCACAAACTGCTAAATCACATAAGACTATTATTAAGAATGTTTTGTTTAGGAAGAGTAAATGTGATTTATTTGCTTTAATGGATTTTTATGCTTGGTGTACCCTATTAATTGTATAACTGTACTGCTTTTGGTTTGAACCTGTGTCTTCATATAACTACTTAAATCTTAAATGCAAACAATAGACTACTCAATATCCTCAATTATTTAGAAGCTGCTTAGGAAACTCCTGCTGAAGTGGGAAATAGATATCTTTCCTCTGCATGTATCACTGGAAACCTATTTAACATGAATAAATGTTGATTTTGTGAAATACTACCTCTTTACAAATTCACCTTTTACTGCCTTAAAAGGGGAATAAAATACCTTATTTTTCAGTTATATTGGAATAAGCCAGATATAGTTTTGTCTTCCTGACCTAAATGTGATTATAATTTTTTAACTTGAAGAAATGAAAGATACTATAAATTGTAATATTGCTTTATTTCTCTCTGAGTACTATTTCTGTAACTGCTAATTCGAAAATGACCTACTTTTTTCCTTGAGGTTGTGAAATAAATGTCACTCCTCTGAACGTGCTAATATGATTGTTTTGCATTTTCAAAATTCAGGTTAAATTTTATACTCATGATTTAGATTGATTTCACACCAGATGAAGGAAATAAACTCTAACACTACCCTTGATAAAATGAAGCAAATGGCAGTGGTGATGTGCTAATGCATACAGATTGACTGTGGTGAAATTTCCAGTAACATTTTTTAGATTTTACAAAGCATTGTCAGTACATATGAAATTCCTTTTTATTCATTCTCAGCAAGTGAGATAATAACCATTGTAGACTACCTTGATTAGGTGAGGTGAAAATACCAAGGGAGGAGTTTAACTGTTTTGATAATAACTTTATAAATTGTCTTTAAGTTGCATTAAATAACATTACATTTTCTAATGCCCATGTGGTTCTGAAAAGGTTGCAAATACACAAATCAACTTTATATCCTCCTAATAAGATCTTATATAAATTGTGACTATTTTATTGATTTTTTATTTAATAGAATGACACAATCTGTGCTTTGTGACTAGATTTGTTCCAATGATCTTGTGTTTTCGAGAATCATCGGCATTCTTACAAGAAGCTTGGGTTGGTTCATTTTCATTGTTGTGGAGCACTACAGGTATTTATATATGGTAACTTATTGATCTATTCTACTGTTGATGGCAGTTTGGTTTCTATCAATTTGGTACTATTATAAAAAATTATGTAATGAACTTAATTCTTGCCAGCAACTCTGATTGGAGTAGACCTAGAGTTGGAATTCCTGTCATACTTATGCATAGATTCGATTTTTAAAGTTAACAGAAATTTCCTGAAGTCTTTGATACTGCCTGTTACCAGTGAGGAGTCCTGCTTCTTTCCATGATGATGTACAACATGAAAGAACACTCAGAGGCAAGCATATAAAGCAGGGTTTATTTTAAAAGGGGTAACATAGACTTCTCCCAGGAGGGAGAAGGGGTCCATAGCTGGTATCCTGATATCCCAAGAAGTGAGGGTGTTCTACCTTTTTATATGTCCTGGGCTTCCTTTGTTCTGCTCTTTTCTTTCTCTCTCTCCTTCCCCTGTATGTAACTAGGCCCAGGAGATGCTCAGGTGGGATAGCCAAAAGGTGAGAAGGAGATGGGCTGGAGGGGCCAAGTTGGAGTGTTCTAGTCAGGAAGGGGGCATAATTAACAACTCTGCAGGGAGAGACAATCCCTGGGACAGGTTACCTTAGCAACAGGTTGGAGCAGGGGCAAGTTATCTTGATAAGGGTGGAGGAAGGGCTCTGAAGGAATTAACATTTCAATTCCTCCATTCTCTGGATATAGACCCTTGCCTAACTGTCTGTCTAATTCTGGCTTCAGTATTACTGATTTATAGTCATGACTTTCTCCAACATACAAAAATTTGTATTGCTCTACATCATTGCTAATCCTTGTTATTCTGTCTTTTTAATGTACACATTCTGGACTAAATTTTTACTTAGTTTTATTGATCTTATATTATGGCTGCAATTTTTGTTTTCACAAATTAAAAGGTATTATCTAGTGATTATCTAGTGTTTCATGTACTTTTTATTTGAATATTCTCTTTTGTAAAGTGCCTACTTAAATCTATTGCTATTTTTTTCTTTCTTTTTTTTTTCTTTCTTTTTTTTTTTTTTTTTTTTTTACTATTTTACTTTGGTTTCTTAGCCTTGTTTGAGTATTTTGTTGTTTTAATGCATTTCAATCTTCCAATTTGGCCAATTTCTGTTCACAATTGTTGAATAAAATTCTTAATTTTGATATAGTCCAAGTTACCAATCTTTTTCTATAATAAAAACATTTTGTGTCCCAAAACAGGTTTACTTTACTCAATTTAGGAATGATATACTGCTTCAGGTATTTCATGGGAGATTTGTTTTTTTTCTTCTTAACTCTAAGATTGAGAGATGAAACTGATATTTCCATATGCTAGTAGGGAAGTTAATATAATTTTATGTGGACATTAAATGGACCTAGAACTGGTATTGAGAAGAACATTCTCTCATGCAAAATAAAAATCAAACAACACAAACAAAATAAGCAACAATAACAAAAGACAAGTATTCCCCCAGTTTTGCAGAGCTTAAATTTTTTTTTTGGGGGGTGTCCTTGTTCTGCCAAGTTTAATATTTTCTTTTTTTTTAAATTTGTTTTAATTAGTTACACATGACAGTACAATGACCTTGACATATCATACGTTTGAATCAGATGGGATATAATATCTCATTTTTCTGAGTATACAGGTTGCAGAATCACATTGGTCATGCATTGACATATATACACACAGTAATAATAATGTCTGCTTCATTCTACTATCCTTCCTATCTCCCAAACCCCTCCCCTCCCCTCTCATCACTTTTCTCTACCTAATCTAGGGTAATACTATTTTCTTTTCTTTTTTTCTCACATCTTCATACATGTATTTTGTATAACAATGAGGGTCTCCTTCCACCTTCCATGCAATTCCCTTTCTCCCTCCCTTTCCCTCCCAACCCTCTTCTCTATGTAGAGATAATCTTTTTCCCATGCTCTTCCTCTCTTCCTTATTTTGAGTCTTACCCCCTTTATATCAGAGATGGCAGCCATGATGAAGACAAACAACAACAAGTGCTGGTGAGGATGCAGGGGAAAAAGGTATACTCCTACACTGTTGGTGGGACTGCAAATTGGTGCAGCCAATTTGGAAAGCAGTATGGAGATTCCTTGGAAAGCTAGGAATGGAACCACCATTTGATCCTCTTCTCGGACTATACCCAAAAGACCTAAAAACAGCATACTACAGGGACACAGCCACATCAATGTTTATAGCAGCACAATTCACAAGAGCTAGACTGTGAAGCCAACCTAGATGCCCTTCAATGGATGAATGGATAAAAAAAAAAAAATGTGGCATATATACACAATGGAATATTACTCAGCACTAAAAAATAATAAGATCATGGCATTTGCAGGGAAATGGATGGCATTAGAGTAGATTATGCTAAGTGAATCTTTTATAACTCAAATGGTCTAATATAAATTGATCAGCTTCCAGCCTCCCTCTTCTGTTCTTTATCTCCCTTCCTACTCTTGTGCCAATAGAACAACTTTAATGCAATTTATAATAAGGCTCCTAGTACCTTGTCTTTTTTTTTCTTTTTTTTTTTTTTTAACAGAATCTTAGCTTTTCTCAATCCTTGGCTTTTCCATATAAATTTTAGAACTAGATAAACAGAAAACAGTCCATAGCATTGAATCTATAAATTCATCTGAAATTGGAAAGAATTAATATCAAACAAATCCTATCCAAAGACAAGGTATATTATTTTTTATTTTTAAAATTTTATAAGAATGTCTTATAGTATTTAGAAAAAATAATTCATAGATAGTAGTTTCTTAGATTTTATGGGTATTTTAGTATCACTTTAAGTAATGTCTTCAATTTTTTTATAAGTTGTTGCTTATTTATAAAAATAGAATGGATTTGTCTTTAACACAATAACATCATCTGACATACTATTTTCTCATAATCTTTACACTTTATTTTTTCCTGCTCATCACATTGGGTAGGACCATTGCTACAAAATGCACTAGAAGTTGTCATGGTGGGCATTGTGTCCTTGGTCCTCCATTTAGGAAAAAAAAAAAAAAAGGTTTTGACTTCTCATGATTGTGAATATTGATGGAGGTTATTTATTTATTTTTTGTATGTTATTTCTTTTAGAATATAATTTTCTTTTTACTTTTACTTTATTAAGTAAATATAATAAAGAAAACTCACTAAATGAAATTTACTAAGGCTTTTTGAAACTTGTGAAAGATGCTGAGGGCCATTACCAAGTAGGTATTGACGCATCGTAATCCTTGCCAGTGTACCCCATGTTAAATGGACTTGCCTTGGAAATTTGCTGCGACCTTGCTTGTGTGTTTGAGAAAGATGACCCTGCTCAAGGTGATCGAGGGTGGATCCAGGTTTGAGGAAGTATCCTGCAGGTTTGAGGAAGTATCCCGGTCCTTGGGCTTAGGGTGTTCCCGGTTTAAGGCGTTTCCCGGTTTAAGAATATGGGTTTTAGGGAAGTTGAGGTTGAAGATTATTGCTGCTGGGATTAGGGTGTTCCTGTTGCTTGTTCCCGTTGAGTTCTCGTGAGATTCAAATGGGATTTTGGAAAAAGCCTCGTGGAGTAGGTGAAGTGTGCGGCAGAACGAGACTGCCCCTGAACGTGTGTGGAGGCTGGTGTGAGATCCGGAATAAAGAATTGCTGTTTGAACCTACAGAGCTGTGTGGTGGCTCGTGATTCTGTGCCAAGCCGAGTCATTGGCACTTGGCTTCGGCATTTGGTGGCCCGTACGGGGAACATCTGAAATTTGGAGGTGAGTAAATTGCTCGCCCCTGAGGGAAGGCGAGAGAATGGGTGACCATTTCAAAAAACAATGTGTTCTTGTTGTGATTTATTTTGTTTTTATTTCAAGTTGCCTGTTCCTAGAACTTTCTCAGGCAAACTGGGGAAAATGGTTGACTCAAGGTTTGAATTTGTTCGCCTCTGAGGAAGACAAATTGTTAGAGAAAGGAGGCACCCCAGTAAGACCAAGAACAGCTAGGGCATATGTTGATACAATACAAAAATGTAGCCCATGGCTTTTTACAGACGAGTTATTAAGTCTATCAATGGGACCATCATGGTATCCTGTAGAAGGATTTTTCTTCAACAAGAAAGAGATGGCTAGTTCTGT
Source organism: Urocitellus parryii (assembly GCF_045843805.1). Classification (NCBI taxonomy): domain Eukaryota; kingdom Metazoa; phylum Chordata; class Mammalia; order Rodentia; family Sciuridae; genus Urocitellus; species Urocitellus parryii. The sequence continues at coordinate 53,368,748 of NC_135536.1, forward strand.
TTACTACATTTGTCTAAGATCTTGGTTTTTACAGACATCTGATTAATTACCAAGCTAAAGTGTTAAAATATCAACCACTAAATATAAAATCAAGTACTCTTTACTTATTAAGTTCCATAAGGTAATATATTTAAACATTATGTGGGTTTTCATAAATTGGTAAATGGGAAAAAAAAGGTTTAATATTGCTTTGGTCTGTGTCTTTGCTAAAACAATACTAAGAGTTAAGATTCTATCATGTGTAATTTATATACAGAGAGTATAAGAAGTTTCAGTTGGGTTTCAATTACAGTATAATAGTACCTTAGAAAACATGAAAATATTTCATCTTATTAAAGTGGAGTAATTTGTCTAAATCAGAAATTTTATAAGGGTTGTTTTAGAACGTGAATTTATAAAAAGGGTTAATGGTTAAAAAAGAGATAAAAAGATTCAAGATGTGGAAATATATTTTAATATAAAAGGTTAAAGGAAAAAGAAATGTTTCTAGATGAGATAATCTCTGTGTGGTAAAGTAAAAAGTTGTAAAATGCCATTTAAAAAGATTTTGAGGAAACTAGACTTACTTTAAAAGCTTAAGAAAGGAAGAAAGAAGAAAAAAAGGTATTTGTACATGGTAGATTGAGACAAAGCTTCTTAATGGAGTAAAAAAAAAGAGCCTTTGGTTGAAGGGCAGCCATGTAAACTAACATTTAGCGATTTAAACAGAATATAAGCCTCATTTAAAAGAGTAAAGCTGTAGGTGGTGAAAAAGTACATTTAAAAGTACAGTATACATGATAAATGAAAGGCTTTAAAAGGTTAAATTGAAGGTAGTCGAGATACCTTCTTGGCGGAAAAAAAGATTGCTTTGCTCATCAAACTATTAAAACGTACTTATTAAAGCAAAAAGAGGGAATTGGAAAGGGGTATATATCCCCCAAAGATAAACTTAAAATAACCCTTTTTACTCTAAACTTTCTAAATTTGGATTCATCAGGACTTAGTGCTGCGGAAAGACATATGTATCCGAAAAATGTACATAAGCCTAAGGTACTTTGGAAAGATATTCTAACAGGACAATGGAAAGGTCCCGACCCAGTTATTGTCTGGAGTCGGGGTTCCGTTTGTGTGTTCCCACAGGGAGAACAGCAGCCGATTTGGATTCCAGAGAGGTTAACCAAAACAATTTCTACAGAAAAAGAAGATGATTTGACTGAAATCCATAACAGCTGATATCCAGAGCTCCAGCTTGGCTATTCTTACATCTGCGACAGTGATTAACCACGGTGCTTTTTTTCAATATCTATTTTATTATTGCATTTTTCCCACATCATAAAGTTCTATTTTATTTTTTGAGCTCATACAAACCTAGGTTAATGTTTTTCTGATCAGTTTTGTTTTTTGACTGTGTTTTATTTTTTGACTGTGGAGTTTTTAAACATTGCAATGGAGATTTCACTTAGGTATAGCTACAAGGCCTTTACTTATTATTGTCTTATGTGTTGTATGTTATGTGTGTACTGTTTTGTGTTGCATGTCAGTATGTGTGTATGTCCATATTTTTATTTGAGGAGCGCTCATGAAAAAATGGATCCGAATTTTTTTTTTTTTATTCACGTGATTTAAGTGGTTTAATCTAAATTAGGTAAACAGCTGTTAATGATTGTTTTCAAAGGTGGTTAACAGATCTGTTTGCTTGCTATTGTTTTTAAAAGTGATTAACAGATCTGTTTGTTTACTTTCACTTTTCCTTTTCATTATATTTAATAATTCTGTTCAGGATAATGTCTCTTTAACATCATTGCCAGAATTCCCATCTCCATCCCAGTGCCTGTGAAGACTAAGAAAACCAAACTACAGCTTCTATGATCACAGTAAACTGTATAAACTGATGCATCAATGAATATAACTCAACAAGTAATGCTCAATCAAGGACTTGATTTACTTTGGGAGGAAATGGACATATTGATAGACTCTTCCACTTTGAACTGCCTGCAGAACTTGCCTGGACTATATATCAGTTGCATGCATTGTGAACTATCGTCTGGTGCAGCGAATTGTGGTACTGCTGGCATATTTTTGCTGATGGTGTCACCAGTGATGCAATTTCCTTGCCAGCGCACCCCATGTTAATTGTGGTAACACTGGCATCTTTGCTGATGGTGTCACCAGTGACGCAATTTTTCCAAAGGAGCCGTCAATTGGCTTGGTGTCTTGGCATTTCTGTGTCTTCCTCACTTCTACTAGTGATGGTCTAAAATTTGGGGGCCAACAGAGGTGAGGCAAGAACCTCACCCCCCCACTGGTGCTTAGGCCTATCCACAAGCATGGCTGAATGCTGGACCGGTAGTCAGTGACGGGTTGATCTGGTTGCAGTGGATTCAACCTAAGACAGGAAGTTGACGCCCAAAGGTCAGCTCTCCCATGACGGGTAAGAACCACATGTTGAATTGGACAAGCTACCAGGCACGGTCCTAAGCCACATTGCTTGTTGTTTAATTAATCAGAAGGGGGGAGATGCTGAGGGCCATTACCAAGTAGGTATTGACGCATCGTAATCCTTGCCAGTGTACCCCATGTTAAATGGACTTGCCTTGGAAATTTGCTGCGACCTTGCTTGTGTGTTTGAGAAAGATGACCCTGCTCAAGGTGATCGAGGGTGGATCCAGGTTTGAGGAAGTATCCTGCAGGTTTGAGGAAGTATCCCGGTCCTTGGGCTTAGGGTGTTCCCGGTTTAAGGCGTTTCCCGGTTTAAGAATATGGGTTTTAGGGAAGTTGAGGTTGAAGATTATTGCTGCTGGGATTAGGGTGTTCCTGTTGCTTGTTCCCGTTGAGTTCTCGTGAGATTCAAATGGGATTTTGGAAAAAGCCTCGTGGAGTAGGTGAAGTGTGCGGCAGAACGAGACTGCCCCTGAACGTGTGTGGAGGCTGGTGTGAGATCCGGAATAAAGAATTGCTGTTTGAACCTACAGAGCTGTGTGGTGGCTCGTGATTCTGTGCCAAGCCGAGTCATTGGCACTTGGCTTCGGCAGAAAGAATTTTGGATTTCTTCAAAAACTTTTACTTTAGGTATTAAAACAATTATATCCATTTTTTTTAATTATCTCCATATATTAATCAGATTACATTTTGACTATTAAATCATTTTTTGTATTTTACGATGAGCATGGTTACAAACCAAAGACTACCACAAGGACATCCGTTTCTTAAATATATGAGATGTTTGATTCTAGCAGCAGCAGTAACACACTACAGACAACTGCAGGATCTCAGTAAGAAGTGAATAGAATTTATAGGATTCAAGGGCATCAGGTGATTTTTCAGAATGCTCTAGGGAGCAAGACCTCTGTTTTGGATGCTTTCAGGTTTTGAAGGCAATTTTATGACTTGGGAAAATCTATGTTTGAATATTTTTAAAAGTTTTATTTACTAGGTAAGAGGAATTTAAAAAATGAAACTTTCATTACTAACAAAAAGGACAAATTATATTAGACAATACAACGGGAAGTTTAGTTGTTCATTATATTCAGGGTTTTTTCTTTTTTCTTTTTCCTGTGTCAGACATAATAATAGAATGGTATTTGTCTGTTTTTTTATGATTTATCATGGTCACAGACTGGCCTCCCTGATATTGCTGTTCTGTGAAATTATATATGTTTAACAGGCCCTTAAAACACGAAGTCCTAGGTGATAGTGAGAGGCCAGCTTCTGGATAGTTGAAGCTTCTTTTCTCTCTTTCTCTCTAGAATTGAGAGAATGTGATCTATTTTATATTTTACTCTATTAGTTTACTGATTTCACTTAGGATCATTGCATATATATTCATTAATGATATTGATCTGTAGTTTCCAGAATGTTCTTTTCCGTTTTGATATCATGCTAACTTATTTTTCTAATTAAAAAATACTTTGTAAAACTCAGTATTCTATAGCTTATAAATGCTTATAATGCCAAAATATATAGGTTCCTAGTAAATATGTAAATATATTACATAATTAGGATAGAAAGTTAAAATTGTAAATAAAAGTTAACAGGGTTTAAAGAAGCTCAGTGGAAAATATTTCCTATATTTGTACTCATCAAATAAGTCTCATATATTTTTACATTGTTATGTATCTTTTGAGCATATATTCCATGTATTTTAATATCAATTATAATTGCTATATTGCAAGTAATTAAACATGGAAAAGTTCTATTATTTGTATAATAGCTAGTTGTATATTAGTCATTTTCATCAGTCTTGTAAAAAAATCCATTACTCTTAGAAATACTAATAGATTTATATCATTTTAATATACTCTTTCCTGTTTTCTCTCTCTCTGTCACACACACACAAAACACACACATACACACACATACACACACAGTGCTGGAACTGCCGGCTTGAATTATAGTTATATTTTTAGTCTTTTGAGGAACCTCCATTCTGTTTTCGAAATGCCTATACTAATTGACATTCCCTCAACAATGACAAAGTGTTCCCTTTTTTCTACTTCACACCAGTATTTATTTATTTTGTATCTTTAAATATAGCCAGTTTAACTGTAGTAAGGTAATACTTGATGGTGTCTTTTGTTTTGCCTTTTCCTGATGATCAATGATGCTGAACATTTCTTTCACAGAGGTTTTGCAACTTGTATGTCTATTCAGGATTTTTGCCCATTTTAAAATCATATTATTTCTTCTTTTGCTAAGAGTTCAGTTATTTATATATTCTGTATATCAGCCCTTTGTCAGCAAATATTGGCTTCTATTCTGTAGGCTGTCTCTTCAATCTGTTGATTGCTGTGCAGAAGCTTCTTTTTTGTTTGATGTAATATCCTTTTTCTGTTTGCTTTTGTTACCTATGCTTTTAGGCTTTAAAAAAAATAATTCTTGCCTAGTCCAATGTTCTGAAGCATTTATGTTTTCTTTAATCCTTTTTGTTTTGATTTTATTTTGTATGATGATAAATTGGCATCTAGTTAATTCTTCTGCATGTGAATATCTAATTTTCTGGGAACCATTTATTAAAGAAGCTATCAATTTCTACAGTATATATCACTCTCATCTTTGTTAAAAATAAGTTGGCTGAAAACTGACCTTTACCAAACCTATCTTCATACTATTTTATAGTAGGCTGGCCCTCTTAATCAGTTAATGGAATCACAAGAACATAAATGGAGTTCTGCTTACTCCCAAGTAATTGGTATTGGGTGAGAATAATTCTCAGTGTATTAGAAATACAAACCTTTTCTTAACTTCAAGCCAATATTTAAGTTACTTAGAGAAGCAAGGCCAATACATTACATATATCAACTATGTCATCCTCACTCCAAAATATTTGTTTTCAAAATGAAAAGTGTGTGGGTGGGTGTGTGGGGGGTGCTACTATAATGTTACCTATTAAAAAATAAAATAACAAGGTTATTTAACACACCAATTATGCCAGGCTAAAAATAGAATTACACATATACATAAATACTCAAGATGAATGGCTGTAAAACTGGTGAAATCTTAATAAGGTTGATCAGTTACAATAATTTCAATTTCCTGCTTACAATACTGCACTATTGTTATAGAGCATAGTACCATTAGAGAAAACTGATTATCGAATATGCAAGTATCTCAGCTATTAGGAATTATCTCTTGGTATTATTTCTTACTGTAGCATATGTATCAGCAATTGTCTCAAAACAAAAAAATTCAGCACAATTAAGATTTAATAAGTGCAAAGGAGCCTTGATACCTCGGCAAATAAAATGCAAAAAAAATATGATGCTCTCATAATGATGGATCTTGTTTCAAACAATCTGTAAAATGGGGAGTTTTCTAGTTAATGTGAATGATAATTTATAAACAAAATAATGCACTATTCTTAAGCTTTGAAGAAGTAAACCCTTTAAATTTCAAATAATTGTTTATTTTCTATTTATTTAAATAATCAATCTAGTATCAGATACAAAATAGAACATTTTCATGCACTATATAATTTAAAAAACTTCAAACATAGCTATGTCTATGAATATGATTTTTCAAAATTCTATTTTTTTCTATTCTTGTGATCACAGTATTTGTCTCAATTTTTATAATATATTAACCATCCACATGTTAGTTAACATCAGCCATCCATAACAGTGAGAAAATGCAAGGGCAAAAATGGTCTTGAGACCCCCAAGTAGATAATATATAGAATATTTATGTATTAATGTCTATGTATTTATCTTTGAAGGGTGGAGCAATTAGTTTAGCTCTTTGAAACCACTTTCTTTTATGTTTATATAAGTCTAACAAGTGTGCCTATTTTTTTTCATTATTTATAGCATAATAGAAGGACCAGAGAAATTCAGAGGAAGCAGGTTGATGGCAGTATAATGTATAGCCAACAGTATTTTACGCAGAAACTTAGAAAAGTATAACTAAGAAGTCTTAAAGGCAAGCAGTAACCACAGAATGATTGAGAATATTTTAATTTTACACAATGGTAAAAATGGTGCTTGATATATTGATCTTGAGTCATTAAAATTTTAAATTGTAATTAATATTAGGTGATATCACAATGTATTTCCATAAATACTTTTGATAGTGATGATATTATACACCATGGCTCAGTTACTGTTCACCAGCTTTCCAAAGTGTGCTTTTTGTGAGCTAGGAAGTTTCTCTTTTTTTGTCTATAGCATTTTTTTTTGAGGCAGAATCTCCAGTTTCACCCATTTTAAAGAAAAATTGAGCAAAATTGTGACTTCCACAAGGTAAACTAATCAAAAATGGAAAAAAAATAGAAAGATAATTTTTCACTGGTTTAAATGTATGTTGAATTATAATTTTAATCAGTATTTTTCCCCACAAAAGTGCAATGTTTCTCCATTGCTTCAACTCTCATATTTGCTTATCTTCATGTTACTATTAATGTTTAAAGCTTAAAAATTCAGCTATTTAGAAAATTTTATCTCAAATGTTTCTTCTGATTAGTATTTTTGTTTTTTAGTGAAGTTAGTTAAAAGTATGTCTCAATTTATCTTGACATCTTGTGTGTGGTGAGAACCTCGTGCTGTATTAGTGTTTTAGGAAGAGATCACTGATATAAGAATACTACTTTGCATTCCACTATTGTTAAGTATGAAAGAAATTAAAAAAAAAAAAAAGAGTAGCACTGTATTGTAGAGGATGGGAAAAACTGAACAATTCAGGTGTGAGGGCATTCAAATGCATGCTCAACATTACCGGTACTCCACAGTCTCCACTAGGTTTACTTGAGGGGGCACGTATACTCAATGATACATTTTAAGAACAAGAAACTGAGCTTCGCCTAAACCATATGTGTCATTGGGAGCTGTCTTTTTTTTTTTTTTTTTTTAAGGAAATATCATCTCTGGTGTGAGGTGAGAGAAGATTAGTCTTTCAAAAGCCAGAGAAAAAGAGCAAAGCTTTCACTCAGCCTGAATGAAAATAGCAAGAAAGAATTGTAAAAAATGAAACATTTCCAGACTGATAATGGCATTCCTGCTGAGAGTGTAAGTTCCTGGAGTATGTGAAGGAACTCAGAAGAGTGGTCTCTCCGACAACAAGATTGATTCTGTAATTCACCATCAGCACTACAGGCTGTCAGCATGACTGCACTTGTTTCTCTAAAAGCATTAGCAAGAAAATTACCAATTATTTCACTAGCATTTACATATTTCTGTCCTGGATCCCAAGAAATTGATAATCTCCGACCTCACTCCTTTGCTATTCAATTAAAGTATCAGGCAGCTAGACTGAAATCTGATGGCACTCAGAAAAATCTAATGATTGCAAGGTTTTCAGTTATGTACACAAAAAAGCAGAATTTCATGAAGTACACATGTCAGGATGGACATTTTTTCTTGCTGTAGAAAAAATATTCTCTTGGCCAGTGTGTAACAGTTTTATGTCAGCCTTATTAATGAATTAGACATAATTGCATATGCATATAAATTAAGCAAAAATAAATGGCTCGCATTTATTCATATATAACATTATTTACTTGAACTGTTCCTTTATATTTGCTTTTTACCTTGATGATATTCTGATAAAAATGCAATTAAGATGTCAGTATATGGGCTGGGGTTGTGGCTCAATGGTAGAATGCTCCCCAAGTGTATATGAGGCACTGAATTTGATTCTCAGCACCGCATAAATGTAAAATATTGTGTCCACCTAAAACTAAGGGGTAGAGAGAGAAAAGGGGAGGGGAGGGGAGGGGAGGGGAGGGGAGGGGGGATAGTAGACAATAGGACAGACAGCAGAATACATCAGACACTAGAAAGGCAATATGTCAATCAATGGAAGGGTAACTGATGTGATACAGCAATTTGTATACGGGGTAAAAGCGGGAGTTCATAATCCACTTGAATCAAACCGTGTAATATGATGTATTAAGAACTATGTAATGTTATGAACGACCAATAAAAAAAAAAAAATAAATATTAAAAAAAGATGTCAATATATAATTTGCTTATAGCTTTGATTATTTCAGATTAATAGAACTGCTGGATCATATTTATTGCATTTGATAAATATTATCAGACTGATTTTAGAAATGTACTCATATAACCTCCCAATAATAGAATATGAAAATTCTTATTTTAATATATTCTAAATTGAAATATATGTTACTTTTAAGTATATCTTCAATTTAATGCATATAAATTTCATTATTCATTTTATCTCTATGATTTTTCTTAACATGAATTTTAAGAAATTATTAAAAGAAATACAGATTCCCCACACTAAGTAACTTCTGAAGTTTATTTTCTTATGTTAAAAAATATACACACATATATAAATAAATATTAATGGATTATATATTTTCTATCTATCTATCTATCTATCTATCTATCTATCTATCTATCTATCTTTCTATCTATATTTAAGAAGTATTGTTTACCCCTTCAGGACTAATTTTGTATTGCACCCTCATCACAAAACTTGTCTTTATAATACACTTTCAATATTTTGTATGATATATATATCATGTAATATAATGCCAATTTGAATAAAGATTTTATATGGCTACAAAATTTCATTTGCCAGAAATACAATTCTGGGCTGACTCTTTCATCTTTTCTATTTCCAACAATTCAAGAAAAATAAATAGGTCTACCAAAACTTTACAATATGCAAGCAAATAAATAAAATTATACTTCAAGAAATATCTCAGAAATAGTCTTATAAACTTTGGTGTATAAGCCTTCACCTCTTTCCCCTTTATAATCATATCTACTTATTTTTTTTCTTTGATAATTCCTCATGTATTTTTTCTGTTTAAGTGTTGCTCAAAATAAAGATTTCCAGATGTCAGTTCTTTATAAAAAATTTAAGTTTCTCTATCTAATCTTTATACATAGTAAATTTAAATATTTGTCATATTAATGCTCTAAATAACAAATGTGTGTAGAGTTTTCAAAATTCCTTAACACAACTTCTCTTACACAATACTGCCCTGATCCTTTTTCCTTACTGAACTCTTTTCCCCATCTCCAAGAGTAGTATATTTTTTAATTGATAGAGAAAAAAAATGTTATGTAACAAATTGTTACAGACTTAGACTCCAGTGGAACAATTAAAGTAAGCAAAAATAATAATGATAATAATTAAATGACTTCTTTTGTTTACAGATGGGCAAGAAATATTGGTTCTTGCAAGATAGAGTGGATTTATTTTGACAGTTTGCATTGACCTATATGATAATCAACACTGCCTAAAAGAAGAAGAGTGGTGGTCGTATATAGATAAACAATCCCCCTATCACCCTCTTGGGACACTGAAGTACCATATTGTTAGGGTGTAAACAAGTCAGGATGGCACCTGGCATTTTGCCAGAGGGAGTGGTTTGTGAAGTAACGCCAGGGAGCCATTAAGTGTGGGATTCCTTATTGGTTGACTGCTGTATCTAGTTTATGTTAATTAAGATAAGCTGTGTGAAATGTATATATATACCCCTCCTGTCCTACAATAAACGGCTCCAACTCCTGCTGTATCAATCTACACAAGTTGCTCGTCACCCCCCGGTTATTTTGCTGCAGCTGGACTGTGGCACCATATGAATAACCACATATCTAGTGACAAAAGTATTGAGGTTTACAATGCCACATGTGACAATACATCTGTTTTTGGCCTTCCTATATTTTATGGGTGATTAGATTGATCTGGATCTACATATAGATCTATATATGTAGATATTATTGAAATGAGCATCATCTCTCATTTTCTTGTACCTATTATTATTAGACAATTACTAGATTAACTTTCTTTTTCTAGTGTGAAAATGTTCAATTTTTATCAAAATTTACCTTTTAATATCTGTTAGAGCAGTATTTCTCTGACTAATTATTAGTGAATACCATTTAAATTTATTTAAATAGTAAGCTTCCTTTTCCCTTTTACTATAATTAATCAATTTGTTCACATTTATTATTTGTTGATTTTTACAAGAAACTTCTTGGAAAAATTGGCCTATTGAATTCTATTTTGATGTTCATTATATTCAGTTTAGAATTATAGATATTTTGTCCCATTTTTTCTCAATCTGTAAACTGTTTCTCTCCCTTCTTAACTTTTATTCAGAGAATGTGTAATTCATTGTAAAGTTTTCAATTATACTGACTTGATAACATATATTGCATACTCAACTTATAATATTATTATTATTATTATTATTATTATTATTATTAGGCACTGAGGATTGAACCTGGGCGTGCTTTACCACTGAACCATCCCCAGTCGTTTTTATTATTTCATTTTGAGACAGGGTCTTTCTAAGTTGCTTAGAGCTTTGCTAAATTGCTGAGGTTGGCCTTGAACTTTCGATCTTCCTGCATCAGCCTCCTGAGTCACTAGTATTACAGGCATGTGCCACTGTATCCGACTTGATTCTGTACTTTTAAGTAAAAATAAAATAAATATTTATTTATTTCCTCTTTGAAGGAAATCAAAAGATGACCTGGAATTTTTCTGAAGAAGATGGTGAAAAAGTTAAACCACAATCTGATTATTACTTGCTATATTTTTAGAAATCTTACTCTAATACTATTTCGTAAACATATTACTTGACCCACCTGTTATCTCTCAGATCAATTCTTTTAATATACCCTCAACATATTTAACTTTCTTTTTTAATGCATTTATTTATGCATGTATTATGAATTTTATGTGGTGCTGAGGATTGAACCCAGTGCCAAACATGTGACAGGCAAGTGCTCTATCACTGAGCCACAACTCCAGCTCCCATACTTACCTGTCTCATATTCTATCTTGTTCATCTGGAAAATATTTACTTCTGCTTGAATTCACCTATTTCCTTTTTCTGTATCCTGTGTGCTAGATAAAAAAAAAAAATGATATCAGTCTAAATGGATGACCATCTTTTCTAATTTGCTAACAAATTACCAGTCTAAAGAGAACTTGCACAGTTTTATAGATGTGTATCTAGCCTCATAAAATTTCCCTTTCTTCCTGTAATAAATATGACTTACCCCAGCTCCTAATGGACAGCCCAACTTACGTAATGAATTGTTTTCCCTTCTACATACTCAAAATGTTAGCCATATAAATGTTTTTTTTCTCCTGTTTTTCATATGTTTTTCTTAAAATTGTGTGACAACTCTTGCAGACTAATATGCTATGTCATTTTTTATCTTATCAATATTGTGCCATCTTCTCCTCTCTTTTAATGCAAATGGCAAAGAAACCTACCTCCTTTAGATACTTTCTCCCTCAAGTTTCATGCTGTTTATCTATTATCTGTCTTAATTAAACTCTACAACATTGCCAGTGATCTTTGTTTTCCATTTCCTTATTTTTCTTCCTCTTGATTTTTATGTTGAAAAATTAAAATCATCTTAAATATAATTTATTTGATTAAATTCTACTATACATCTTAAGCGTGAAACAGTTCCCTGACACCTTATTTGCTACTACTTGAGTCCCATTTTTAGTGACTACTTTTTATTATTTTACTTATTTATGTTATTATTTATATCTGAAATTCTAACCCTTTTTAAATAATAATCAAGTTTGTTTGATGTTTCATACGGACCTCTAAGCCCAAGATATTGTTAAAATTGTTTGGGACCAGTTGTAAAATTGAAAAAGGACTTCAGCTTTCCTTTGGTTAATTATTAGAAGCAAAATCTTATTAGTATTCATTTTCACAGGGAGGATAGGAGGCCCTTGGAGAGCTGGAAATGCTCTTGCTGTCTTAATATGTTTTTGGCCTCAAGATAAATATTGACCAAATCCCCATGAAGAATATCCCAAAAGATTATTTTGCAAGTCTGCATTTAATATTGCTGGTTAATGTAATGAATTAATCAGAACCATTTAGTCTTATCATTAGCAGTTGGTTTCTAGTTTTTTTTTTTTTTTCCATGCCAGCCTGAAAGCTCTGCTACAAGATGCCAGCTAGAAATTAATACCTTCAAGCGAGAGTCAATCTTTCTGAGGGATTGCACCAGACATTTTAGCTATATACCCTGCAATGGGTATAGGCCTTGGAGTTTACCATCATTAGAAAACTCTCAAATGCTGCCAAAGCACTGACATGATATTCATGGTTCTTATGATGTTAGAAATGGATACCTTTTGAAATTAGACTCCAGGCAGAGATGATTATGAAAGAAACTTAAGGAAACACTAATTGTGGTTATTTGCTTCGGAGTACTTTTGTTACATTTTTAAATATTCTATTTTGTACACATGGAAAACTTTTCTCATTCTTTTTGTTGGGGCCAGGGGTACCAGGGATTGAACTCAGGAACACTCAACTACTGAGCCATATTCCCAGCCCTATTTTATGTTTTATTTAGAGACAGGTAAATATCATTGAGTTACTTAGTACTTTGCTTTTGCTGAAGCTGGATTTGAACTCTTGACCCTCCTGCCTTAGCCTCCTAAGCCTCTGGGATGACAGGCATGTGCCACCTTGCCCAGCTTCATTTTTTTGACCTATTTATAAATCTCAACATAATAGACACGCTGCAATGGAATATTTTTACCAGTAAGTGACTCTTACCTGTTAACATTCTTGAGAGTCTATGCTTCATGTTCTCTTTGCATTTTAAAGCATGGTAAGTTTTGTAGATTCATTAAGAATTATGTGTGTGTGTACATGAAGCATGTATATGGATTTGTGTATGAACATATTTAAAATTGAGCTAAAATTTTTTATCCATGTTTAAAATTTTTGTATGAATTATTTAAAATAATTTTAGAAAATTATACATTGACTGCATCTATCACACATTCTTCCTGCATTCCTGAATATTATCAACACAATTACAAAATCAATCTTCCCTGCCCCCTCTCTCTCTGCACAGTACATTTCTATCAAGTGAGGCAATCTGTATCATTTTTCCCAATAAAGCTATTTTTCTGGAACACTTTCTCTTCCAGTTTAAACTGATTTCTCCTTGGACCTGCCACCCATCTGTCATCATTTTGAGAATTTCTCTCTTGCCCTGGTTTCTTAGATCTTCTATTTCTTCTACTTCTATCTTACATTGTGATGGAAAATATCATCCAGAGCTGACTGAGAAAAGCAAAATAAGAAATATTACTGCCCTGAGAAATTAAAAAACTCTATCCAAATGCTCTAATGGCAGTGAGGCTTAATATAGAGGCATTCAATAATTTTTCCCTCAAGTTTTGTTTATTTATCTATTTTTGCTGTAGTGGGGATTGAACCCCAGGACACTTCATCAATGAACTATATTCCACCCCTTTTTATTTACTTATTTTTTAAATTTTGACATTGAGTTTCTCTAAGTTGTCTAGGCTGGCATTAAACTTGCACTGTTCCTGCCTCAGCCTCTGAAGTAGCTGGGATTATAAATTTGCACCAATGAACCCAGCTCCTCAAATTTTAAGACACTTTTTTTCTAGAATGTTTTGGTTACAATGTCCAATGCTTGTGTCGCTTGACCATAGAAAGTCAATTTTTCCTATAAAGTTTTTAAAGCTTTCTCCTTTATACTTAATGTTCTGGAATTCCATGATCTCTGTGACTCATAGTGTGGGTTTTTTAACTTGGAAACTAAGCATAGAGTTACCATTCCTGCTTACAATCCTCTAATGAATATCTGTAAATTTCAACTTTTTTTAACCAAATATTAAACAAGTAATTCTTTACCTCCTCGGAGTTACTCCTTGCATCCATTAAGGTATAGACTTCTCAAAAGGAATGATAGTTTTTAAACTATGATCCTTCGTATACCTTTTAAAAATCCTGGTATAATAACATCTTCATGATTTCTTGAAAAAAGAAAAAAATATATTATACACAACATAATACCTTTTCCCCCTTTACTGTTATCTTGGTCATAATAGCTTTTGGTCTACGAAATAAAAATAAATTTTATTCACTGATGTAAAAAAAACCTGTTTCCTGTTATAATCTTGTGAAATAAATATATTTCTGTTAATTTAAATTATTGAAAAATCTGAAAAATCATTTGCAATCTATTAAATACCAATTAACAATTTATCAACTCATATAGAAAGTTTTAAATGACTTTACTTTTAATGGATAATTATGCAATATGAAAACAATAATTATAATGTGATCTTTTAAAATAAATCAAAACTATTTGCTTTATTAATCAATTGTCCAGTTTTGTCCTTATCACTGATCCTTATTTTCTAAGATTTGATTAAAGACAATTATTCATAGACAAAGATATAGAGTCTATGCTTTTCAGGTTTCTCAATGTATCTCTGCCTTAGTTTCTATTTTTCCTGAAGGAGACAACAAGATAAGGATCTGAATGAATTTGTTTGTTGAAGAACATGGGTATGGGATTACAACAGTGGTAAGGGAAGAGAAGGAAGCCAACAAAAATCTGTTCCAAACAATATTCTACCATGGGTACCTAAAACTCAGTCCATCTGTGGAAAGTTTCTAGAATATGAGTGTCTATAGAATGTACTGTGTTTTTCGGAATCAAGGAGAGAGGTTAAAGTCTATACCCAAGCATCAATTCCCAGACTTTTACAGTCTTCCCTGTGGGAGCAGAAATAGTTCTGAACATGAGAGAGCACAGGGCAGCACCATGGAGGCTAATGTCAGAAACGAGGCTTCATCTATAGATACTTAGATCTAGGTGGGGTCCTGCTGTTGCGTTCCCTAGAGTATTATACACACTTTACATTTGTTCTTCAGGACACTGCTATTCTGTATGCATTATTTTATAACTATCAGCTGACACCACAGAACATAGGAAAAAAATTGGACCCATGCTTTAGTTTAAATGGGTTTCAAGTTGAATCTTGGAGGGACTCATGTAG
Organism: Urocitellus parryii; assembly: GCF_045843805.1. NCBI lineage: Eukaryota > Metazoa > Chordata > Mammalia > Rodentia > Sciuridae > Urocitellus > Urocitellus parryii. Next base: position 53,384,015 of record NC_135536.1, read on the forward strand.
TAAGTCTTCCTGTTCCATGAATAAAAAAGTCTTAGAATCACTTTCATGAATCTCATCTCTTGAGCTTAATGTATGCCAATTTTCCCAAACTCATGTGAATGGAATATAGCCACTGTGAGAAGTTATTTTTAGTAGTTTGTTCTTTACATTTATTGTATTTCAGACAGCTTTATACTTACAAATTGCCACACCTAATAAACTACAGCATTCGACAAAATCCTTTATTTTAGTACCTTTTGTAAGTATAGCATATTCAGAATAATAACTATTTTCAGAAAAGTAAATGCTAAGCTCATCATGGGACTATTAATGCTAGCATTTATTTGAAAGATAAAATGAATGTGCCTGTATTATTTTCTTGGTTTTGACGCCCTCACAGTTTCTACTACTTCTCACGCAAAGAAAGTTTCCTTTAACATTTGTGTCATTATACTACACTACTCTGAATACAAAGTGACAGGGGTAAAAAAAAAAAAAAAAAAAAAAAACATTTTATAGAATCACTGTTTCTAAGCCATCTCCCAGAGTTTTCTGCAGAGACCTTGATAATTGTTCCCAAATTAGTACCACGAGTCTCAAGAGTACACTTTGTATGTGCTCCAAAATCTCATAATGGTCTTCTACAAAGCATTTTCCATGGTCCTCTTTTGCACCATTCTGGGTTATATCTCTTTTCATTAAGCAACCCAAAACATGTCAGTTACGATATTAATAAGCAATAAGGTATCTAGAACTGCTGTTCATATTTGTCTGGTATCTTGTAGTTGTGCTGATTTTCTAGGTTGTGGGCTCTGGTGTTTATATAACTTTCTGTTATTGCTACCATTTTTTTTAACCTGTGTTGTCCAATATGGTAGCCATTAGCCGACCACAGGTATATGCTGACCACTTGAAATGAAGCTCTATAAAACTGGAGTGTTTAATGTTAGTTAATGTATTTTAATTTAGAAACTGATCATTGATTGAGTTATTGCAAATCTTTAAGTATATTTGGAAAATTTAGTTGTAGGTATCAGTTTTTTCCATTATAAAATTTAAAAATCCAAATCCAGATTCCTTGCTTATTAAAGTTTACTCAAAGAAAATTTAGCATTTTATTTGAGAAATACTTTAATTATAAAATAAAGATTACATTTCAAAATCTTTTTTCTTTACTTCTTAATATGGATTCTACAAAATAGAAAAAAAGCAATTATATTGAAGAATGCTGTTTTTCATTCTTAAAACCACATTTTTTGAACTTACTCTGTTACTATATAGTGGGAAAAAGATTAAAAACAAAATCTCCTGACAGCAAAGAAAACCTCTTCACAAATAAAAAAAAAGATACTAATTTTATTGTTAAATAAGCATTAAATCAGCATGCATTCACATCTCAATCAAACTGTTAAAGAAATTGTGAAAACAGAAATATTCTTTTAGATATTAAAAAATTAATCCATTTCATACAGATTCTCAAAATAAAGAGCAACTAGTAGGGCTTTTAGTCAGTTTTTGCATCATAGTGACCAAACTACCCACAAGAAAAACTTGGGGGGGAGGAAACTTTATTTGGAACTCAATGTATCTGTATATGATCTATCCCTGGAAAATGTGCTATTGAGAAGAATATGTATTTTGCAGTTTGGGGGATGTTCTGTAGATGTCTGTTAGGTCCCTTTGTTCAAAGGTGTAATTTAATTTTGCTGCTTTCATTCTGATTTTCTTTCTGGATGTTCTTTCTGATGTTGAAAGTAGGATGTTAAAGTTCTTAACTATTAATGCATCAGAGTCTATCTCTCCCTTCAGGTCTATTAATATTTGCTTTGTTTATTTTCATGTCCAATATTGGACGCATATATATTAAGAATTATTTCATTATTCTGAACTGGTACCTTTATCATTGTGTAATGTTCTCCCCCCCCCTTTCTCTCTCTCTCTCTCTCTCTCTCTCTCTCTCTCTCTCTCTCTCTCATTTTTCTTTTGATTTAGTCTGATACAAATATCATACTCTCATTTTCTTTAGGATTCCATTTGCATGGAATGTCTCATCCCATCATTTCTCTTTTCATCTATGTGTATTCTTAGAGGTGAAATGATTTTGCTGTAAGGAATACATAGTTTGTTTGTTTTTTCTATTACTCAACCTATAGATTGAGAATTTTATCCATTTATATTCAAGGTAAGTATCAATAGAAAAAGTAGTATTATAGTCAGTTTGGAACTGTTTTCATAGTTGTTTTTATTACCTCATCTTACATTTAAGCCATTTATTCTAGTACATTTTGATTCCTTGCTTATTAATTCTGGTTTTGTTATTAAAGATTTTTGCTTTTTGGGTGTTTCTGAGTCTTAAACATATATTTTGAATATAACAAGCTATTTTTAAATTATGGAAATTTGATCTGCATGGTTGGAAATGAAACAGTGAGAAATATTAGCAAAATAATCTGTACTTGCACTCCATTCTTCTGAATTTTTGATATCCCATTTTATATTATTTTATCTTGCCTCTTACTAAATTGATATTATTTGAATTGCTTTATTTTTTAAACTTTATAATAAAGATATATGTAGTTTGCACACATGTGGTGTTTATAATACCAGAGATTTCTGAAGCTGTGTATAGTTTCTCTTGCCAGTGGATTTTATTTGAATTATTTGACTTATTTGAATTGATTCTGACTTGTGACCTTTGATTTTCCTTTAGCTTGATATTTATATTCTTTTTTTTTTTTTTTTTTGGTTTAGGAAGTCTTTTGTTATTATCTCTTTGAATAAGTCTTCTGCATTTTTTTTCTGTTATCAAGTTCTCTGGAAATCCAATAGCTCAAATATTTGCTCTTAAATGTGTCCCAAAGGCCCTGCTATTTTTCTTTATTCTTCTTCAATTTTTTTTCTTTTTCACCTATGTTTTCCTTTAACCTGCCTTAGAGCTTACTAATTCCTTCTTGTGTTTGGTATATTATGTAGTTGATACATATTATGCTGTCTTTTTCATTTTATTTAGTGTATTTCAATGTCAGGATTTCTGTTTGACATGTTTAATTATTTCAATTTCTTTGTTATATTTCTGTGATGGAGTACTGAGTTACTTCTCTGTTATTTTGAAGTTCATTGAGTTTCCTTAAAACAGCTATTTAAATTCTCTGAGAGATTGTACATGTCAATTATTGTATGGTCAGTTTTTTGGCCCCTTATTTAGTCCATTAGGTGAGGTCATGGTTCTTTGACTCTTTTGGTCATACTCATCTTGCTGTGCTAACTGGCCCCTGATGTCCAAATTTGCTGTCAGTCCCCCACTGGTGTGTTATTGTTTCAGCACCAGAGAGAGTCAGAAGCCCAAGTTTGTTCCAAATCTACGCTTCTAATGTTGTGCAGGATGAACCACAGGAGTGTCTGAAAAGCCTCCATGAAGGAAGGGGTGGGAGGGTAATCTTATATGCCTATATGGGCACTGCCCTATCACAGGGTACAAGTGAATTCTCACTCGCACTGGGCCTCATAGTGGAGAATCAAGGTAAAAAAGTTCCAAATTAATAACCCATAACTACCTCTTTCTTTTTCCCCCATGTAGAAAATGATGTGTTTTTTTTTTTTTTATGTGCTTTCCTACAAAAAGAAGGATTGGGGGGAAAGTTAGGCAGGGGATAAGGGAAATAGTCCTATGGCCATTAATACTTGAAAGCTGAGACACTCCAGAGCCCACACACAGAGGAGTCAATGCTATACAGGCAGTTGTTGGGAGCTTCCACATAGGAGCTGAGAACCCTTATCCTTGAGTGATGGAGGTGTGAGACTGGCTTCCGATGGGTGGGAAAGCAGGTGGACCTCACCTCTGCTGGGCAGGGGAGTGAAGCCCTGGGAGTGAGCTTTACACAATGAGAGTGGGCTGCCTTCTTGTTCTTTTGTAATACTGCCCTTTGCCTTTTTGGGGTGGGATGTTTCATCAAATGGCTCTCTTCAATAAGAACCAGAATTCAGGAAGTGCTCTCTCTCTTTCTTGCCTGCCTCCTGTGTTTTTCTCTTGCCCCCCACCCTTGTGGAAGCTGACAGCTGAGGAGCTATCCTGAAATGCTCCCCAAATGCATTTTCTGTGTCTATGTTATTTGTCTGTGCCAGCCCAATTCACCCGAGTGACCCTGGTTCCCACTACAGGCAGTTGTACAGGTCCAGGACCTACTACCATGCTGTGGTGGCCTGCCTGTTACTGTAGTGTACTCATAAAACCCAAACTATTTTAACCAGCCATGGATGATGTTGGCTGGAATTAGAGCTTGTGCCACCAAGACTACATGTCTCTACAACACACTGGGGAAATCAAGAGGCTCCATCTTTGGACCTTGGCCCAGGAATAGTAGCTTCTGGGATCAGACTGGTTTTGGATTTTATTGGCTTAGCACTGGGTTATAAGGTAAACTTCTGTGCTTGCTTTCCTGTCCCACTCATGTGCAAAAAAAAAATAATCTCTCCATGATTTTCTCTCTGTTTGGGGAGTCTTTATCCTCCAGGATAAGGTGAGTTCAGAGGCTCTTTGAGGGTACTGGCTAGGGACGGGGCTGTGGTATTCTGCCGGGTACAAGGTTTCTCTGTGATAAGCATAGTACTAGATTCTATGTCTAAGTTCCAGACCTAATTCCCAGACCTAATTCCCTCTTGTACCTTCAAGATAAAATATCTCTTTCCAAGCTGTGCAGCTTGGCATTTTCTCTCTGCCTTCTCCAAGGCGACTTTCTTAGTTTAATGCTAAAACCAGGAACTGTGACCTCTTACCTGGTTTCCTTAGCTCTTGTGAAGGTAGTATCCTATGTGAATAGCTGTTCAAATTGGTTTCTGGGTAAGGAGATGATTGATCTCTGAAGGGTTCTACTCTGCAGTCATTTTGTTCTATCTTCTCTGGATGCACATTCATAATGAAGAATGGAATAAATTACACAAAATGGATGAATATTTTAAAGTCCCACTTTAAAATGAATACTTTAAAGTGCTCTTTTAGCTCTAAATTACAACAAATTTTGTTGTCCAGATTAAAAATTCTACATTTTCCTTTTCACCATTTCAATATTCTACACAAATGTTACATTTTCTCACTTGGATTTTTCTTTTTATGTGTACACAAGACTAATATGTAGCAAACATTTTTGATTAAGCAAATCTAAAGAGGTCTTGCAATAAGTAGAAAATTAAAGTTGTGCTTTCTCTTTTTCTGCTCTCTCTCCCCTTTTGATAAAGATATATACAGATAGAGGGTTAGATAATCAAATAATGTTTCTCATTCTTCCAGACACCTTTAATCTTATAATATAATATTCTAAAATTAAATAAGGATATATTCCATTATGTCACCCTTTTATAGCCTGACTTGATGTTCCTTCTCAGATAATAAAACACAAATTTAAATTTTAAAATTATTTAACTGCTGAAGGATCTGTATCACTGCATGTTTATGGGGGAGATGGTAATAAGAAAAATGTTTTAAACCCAAAGAAACTGAATTACTTGTCTCAGTTGCTTCTTTCTGCTATAACAGAAGACCAGATCTGGTGGAGAGGCTTAAATATAAAAAACAAATGTATTTCTCATAGTTTTGGGAACTAGAATTTCTAACTCAAGATACAAGGAGATTCAGTGTATCATGAGGGCCTATTTTCCGGTTTGTGGATAGTAATTTCTCATTATATCCTTCAGGGTGGCGAGAAAGAGAGAATACTAATGTCTTTTTCTTATAAGGACACTGATTCCATTTATAAGGGCTCCATCATCATGGCATAATAACATCCCATAAGTTTCACTTCCTGCTATTAGCACATTATTAGGAAGTAAAGTTTGTGTGTGGGTGTGTATGTGTGTGTGTGTGTGTGTGTGTGTTTTAATCACCTTTCACCAAAAAATTCCAAGATTTAACTTTTTTTGCATCTGATTGTTCAGCTAACATTCTTGAACCTGTCTGACCACCATTTCTCCAGACTTCCATTAAGTTTTGACACTTAACTGAATCAAATTATGACTTAACAATTGTGTACCAATGCTATGTTCTTTGGTATATAGGAGTTACAAAAATATTTGAACTTTGTTCTTCCTGTTTAATAATAGTTCCACTGATTACTCTTACATTGCCTATCAAAAGGATCGCTCTGATATGTCAATATTCTAACACAGGTCAACTGTTTTCTTTTTATTTACTAATAAAATTTAGACACATTTTTTATTTCTTTTTAACTTTATTTTGTGAACACTTGTAATTTATATTAGTTTTGTTTTAAACTATCCACCTTCCATATAAAATTTGTCTGTGTATATATATGCTAGTTTATACTTTAACAAAATATTGAAATTGGTATTTGTTAGTCCAGGAAATGTAGATATTTTTACAAAAATATTAATAACTAATATTGTAAAGGCATGAGAAATGGAAATATGATAATGTGTATTTCCCATTTTGCATGCCATGGAAATTATCCATATTCAGATTCCTCGTCACCCTGGCACAATGTGTTTATTCTTGTTCTCAGGTCATTCTTTATACATGAACATTTTAGCTAATTAGAACTTTTACAATTAATTTGTATCTCTAATTAGTATCATTATCATGCTATAACATATTTTTAACATAATTCTGTTTCTAAAACTAATTTTTATAAAAATGTTTCAATTGGATTATTCCTAGGTAAAACATTATATTTTTCATATACTTGAATATAAGATGACAGATCATAACTGTTAATTTACATACATAAAAAATGTTAATGATGTCTTAAAAGTTTAGAAATTTCAAGAATGAGATGAAGAAGGACATAAGAAAAAGATTGTTGATTTATAAGTAAATTACAATGAAAGCAGCATGATTGCAGACATTATTGAGTTTGATGATAGTTTTTGAAATGGAAATGAAAAGTATATGTAGTCAAAATTGATTAGAAATGTTATAAATCACTTGGAAATAAATGCATGATGAAAAAAAAAACTACAAAATAACTGTTCTATAGGTGGAAAAGTCTGAGAAATTAACAGGGACATTTAAACACATACCCTTGAGGAAGTCTGCTGCCTTTAGAAGTAATACATGAATTTGCATCTCTTTTTTGATCATATACACAATTTTCTGTATCAATTTTCTGAGCATTAGGTAATGACCTTCTTGTGATTTTATACAGTGGAGTGTGTAATTCTCAGGCAAGAAATAGTCCTTGTATAAATTTAAGCTCATAAACGTTTGAAAAAAATAGATGTAGTAGATTGTCCTAGTTATTTTTAGATAAGATTTTAGTTTCCATTTATTACACTTATTTAAATATATTTGAAAACATGGTGAATCCTTGCTAAGTCATTTTAGACTCCCAGAGATTGATTTAGTATTTATAAAAAATGCTATTTACTTAATTACTCAATTTCATATTAGTAAAATCTAATTCAGTTATCAGCGAGCTAGTCTTTCTCATTTCATCCTGATATGTGTACCTAATCTAGTTACTTACTATTGGAAATCTAATATTTTATATAAAGTATTCTAGAAATTCAAAGAAAACATTATTTTTTACTTTTCTGAGAAATTATAAAACTGTTTCAAATACTGAAGTCTCCTTCATTTTTCTTTGTGAACAGATACAGAGAGAAAGCTAAAATATATTAAAACTGACATTATGATAAGCCATGATTTTTATAATGGAAGTGAGTTTTGCAATATAAAACTCTTTGTGAAAATATGATTTTCAAGTGATTTCCCCAAATTCCATCTTTGCTCCCCATAATACTTGCTTAAGGTCAGATACAAATTCTTCCAACATAATACTGTTAAAATATGTTTTGAATACCAAAATACAATAACCAATGCATGGTTAGTTTAGATGGGTGTCTTCTAAGATAATTAAGACATATCACTTGATCTAAGTGATTTTTCAAATTAATAAAAAAGAAAAGTACACAGTAATAAATATATTTTTTCTCTATCAATTCTCAATGTTGATAGAGAATTGCCATCAGTGTATCCAGTGTTTGGGGACACCAAGATTGGAAAGATTTTTTTCTTCATCAAGGATTAGTAAAACCTCATCAAGAGGATTTCTTCAAAATTTGGCCCCTCAATTAGCTTTTGCTTTGCACTAAATACAGAAAGGAAATGTTATACAGGATATTATGAATCAAGACAAAGAAACTGAAAATATTAGAAGATATTTGGGATTATTGAATCTTAAAATTTTATTAAAGAAGTGTTTTTATTTTGAGGGCTTACAATTCTTTGCTGGTCATTTGTCTGCATTGTAGAATGTTTAGCAAGTCCCTACCCTCTAGGTACTAGTAGCATTCACCCTCCAGTTGTGACATACATAAATGTCTGCAGACATGGTCTTCCCTGGGTTCAAGGGATTTGTCTACTGTTATGAAACACTAGGTTATAGTGCAAAATTTACAAGGAATTGTATCTGCTAAAGGGTAGTAATGTAGATTGCAATTGCTAACTTTTAGATAATATTTGCTCTAACAAGTTATTAAGCTAAGCACTTTGCAAGTATCCTTATGTAAGCTTTAGTTTTACTTTGTTAGGTTATGATAGGAGCAGAATCAGTTGTCTAATGACTCTCTTAAAACCTCACATTTAATGAGTCCTGGAGATTGGGTTTGCATTTTTGATTACCTTTCTAACCTGAGCCCTTGAGTCGATGCTATATTCCCTCTGGAGCATAAACATAGATATTCATTCCATTAAAATATAGTGGCTACATCCCCAATCCATAATCCTAAAAAGACTTTATCATTATAGAATATATACAAAATAAAATTATGTCAGTTTCTTGTTGTGGGTCTGGATAGAATATGAATTAGAATTCTCAAAAGAGATATAAACAACAGAAAATGTAGATAGATATAAATAAACAAAAGCAAGGGGAATATTTATGTTTGAACAAGGTTTTGTTTTTGTTGTTATTTAGTTACTTATTTTTAAATGACAAATGTTGAAGCATGTACATATAATAAAGGGAGCACCCAATATAGAGGACAGAAGCAGAGAAGAAAGAATAAATGATTGAGCTATGGAGGAAAAAAGCAGAGGGGGAATAATGGGACACACAGAGGTATCAATGTCGAAAATTAATCTTAATGATCATTTTATAAACATATCTATCTCTTAAAGCACATATTGGGATTTCCTGTTATGCAAATGAAAGGAAACCCTTTACTAAAAATTATAAGAGCTATCTCTAGTACATACCTATCAAGTACAAGGCACTATTGTTAGCATCTTACATATAGTTCATACATAATTATAGTATTTAATCAACCTAGTAACCAAAGTGGGAAACTGATGAGAAAATTATGGCTCATGACAGCTGCTAATTTTTGTCTATATGTTAGAGTGGGAATTTATATTCAGACACTTAGTTCCAGCATCTGTGCCCCAAGCTACTCTGTACAACTACTTCTCACAAAAGCAACAGTCAAAGAGTGAGACAAATGGGAAGAACAACTTAAGGTGAACCTGGCTCAACACTTGGAAAAAAGTCATGCTAAAGAACTGAAAAATCCCCTAAAGATGGCATTTCAGGACAGTAACTGTTAAAGAATGAGAGGGACATTATTTATTAATTCTGACTGGGGAACCTGAATCATAGATTCCACATACAAGGCATTATTTCTCCCATTCGTATGTGTTGTGGATGATTATTATAACTCTTATTTACAGAAGAGAAAGCTAAAAGTAATGAAGAAAAGAAAAATAAAATTGCTCAAGATTCACATCCTGGGAATACCAAACATGATATTTGAAAATATACCAAAGATGATATTTGAAATTAGGATTAGCTCACTTCAGCATGTATAGCTTTTCTTTTCTTTTTCTTTTTCTTTTTGTAACTAATTATGTGATTCTGCCATGTACTTAAATATATGTATACCTCAAAATAGTAATAAATGAAGGCAGCATGCCCACATTAACTCTCAAAATATGGATTGTCCATTATTTTATCAATGGTTTGTAAAAGATTATTACAATTATTTTGAATAACAGTACTGAATTTCAAAACATTATGTGGAATATATTTGTTCCTGACATATTGCATAGCTTCACAATGTAAAATTACAAGCTCAGCTTTGGTGATTATATTTCACTGACTCAAGTCTAGATAAACTGAAACCTGGAGTTAATGACCTTAATCTCATGAGTAAAAACTTGAGCTGTGTGTCATAGATGAATTCTCAATGAATGAGTATTCATATGTACAAATATGATGAAACCAATTCCTTCTCTCAAGAAGTCTTTCATCAGTTTCATTCAAATATAAATGGAGAATATAAATCATTCTGGATTGGCACTGTTGTCATTTAAGATCCATTTTTTGATTCACTTTGTGAATTTAAATTTCTCAGAACATTTTATTGTGTTCACTGCAGCTTTTCAATGTAAAGTGGAAATAGCCCAGCAAATGTTGGATTGGTTAAACTTCTACATTTTATAAAATAAATCTGAATTGATATATTTTTCTTTTGCATGACATTTGGATATGACACTATCTTCAAATATATTGAATAAAAGCAGGATTTCTAAAACAGTGTGCCAATGTGCTTTCAAAATTATGTAAAGCCTTTGATAAATGTATTGGCTGGCTGAAGTTTAAAAACTATATTAAGAAATATGAAAATAAAGTTTGACATATTAGAATTTTAATCTTGCAATTTCTGGAGGATTCTAATATACCAATTTATTTTTTAGCTTAAATCATTAAATGTTAACAATGGTCTTATAGAATTCTCACTATTGTATTTAAATTTCATCTTGAAAGTCTTTGTAACAAAAACTCTTAACTACTGAACTACACAAAAATTGTAATGTGGAGCTGGGGTTTATCTCAGTGGTAGAGCACTTCCTTAGCAGTTGCAAGGCCCTAGGGTTGATCCTTTGCACCACAACAAATATTGTAGTGAAACTACATATCTGGCAAAGAGTTAATATCCAGAAAATAAGAAACTCCAAAAACTAAATGCAGAAAACCATATAACCCAACTAAAAAATGGGCAACAGACCTAAATAGACATTTCTCAAAAGAAGATACACAAATGGCCAACATATATATGAAAGGCTCAAAATCACTAATCACGAGAGAGATGGGTGTCAAAACCACAGTGAGATATCTCTTCACTCAAGGAAACATGATTATTACAAAAAAAAAAAAAGATAAGAAGTGTTGGTAAGGATGTGAAAAATAGAGAACTCTTACAATTGTTGAAGCTAGTAAAACCATTATGAAAAACAGCAGGTAACTTCCTCAAAAACCAAAAATAGTCATACTAATGAGAGTGAGTTAATATCTCCATGGGGTGTTGATTTAAATTTCCCTAAGGGTTAATGATGTTGAGTATTTTTCATACACTTACTGGTCAATTGTATGTCTTCTTTTCAGAAATATCAAATTACCATATCAGATGACTATCCTGCTTTTGGGTATTTAATTTATCCAAAAGGTTTGAAATAAAAATGTTGAAGAGTTGTCTGCATTCTCAAGTTCATTGCAGTACCATTCACAATTGTCAAGCTATGAATTCAACCTCCGTGTTCAACAAGATATAAATAGATAAAGAAAATGAGGTATATATACACAATGGAATATAATTCAACTTTAAGAAAAGAAATTAACTGATGGAATTGAAGAACATTATGCTGGATAAATAAGTGAAACAGATAAAGGTAAATATCACATGTTTTCACTTATGTGGAATGCAGGACAGTTGAAAGAGAATAGAATGGTGATTGCCAGAGAGTGGAGATAGATGGAATGGAGAGAAAGTAATCAAAGGGTACAAAGACTCAGATAGAAGTAGTGAGTTCAACTTTTTATATTTGAGAGAAATAGAACACTATGATGAATATGGCTAATAATTGAGTACTGTATATTTCAATATCACTGATAGAATAAATTTCAATTATTCTCATATATACTAATAAAAAAATGGAAGACCTGAAAACAGATTGTCTTAACTAGTGAAATATAGAAGGCATTTTCTTGGTTTATATTCAGCAGAAAGTACTCCTTGAGTACATGAGAAGTCTAATACCATGGAAAGTTTTCCAAAATCATACACCAACCTACATCAAGTACTAGTTATGACTTAACATATACAGGTATAGAATATGGAGTAGGTAAAGTGTGTTGTGGAAATTAAGGTCATAGAGAAAAGACAAAGTTATTGGCCAAATTCTTATAGGAGGTTATGAACTTCTATAGGCAGAATACATGGAAAAGTCTCAAATAACACACACCAGGTCATAAGACTATGAATTGACAAGCACATAGATGCAGTGGATTGGTTAGGTAGGTGCACTGAGAATCAAAATGAGGGTTTAGGAGAGTAATGAATGGAGTTAGGCTTATGTTACTAGATCATTCACTGGTCTTTACAACATGGAATAATAGTAATTATTATTGTAATAAATTTTGAAGAACAGCACCTTTTTATACTAAATTAATATTTTCTATAAATTTAATATCTTAAATGATTGAGAGTCAAATGGTAGGTATATAATAAAAAAGTATTCTTGAAGTGTGCTGTGAATATAAGGGAAGTTTCTATTACCCTGATCAAAATAACCAGTTTTTTTTTTTTTTTAAGGAAAAGTAACTTCTGTACATTAGTCGTACCTTTGGATAACAATTTCCTAAGTATATAGCATAACCATTGTGGCTGTGGTCTAGTAACAGGTAGCTCTATCCTGCTTTCTGGTCTCTTATGCATAAAAACAGATTGTCCAAAATATATTTGATTGTTCATAAAACTTAGAACAATACAACTTAGTGAAGGGCACAGAAGCAAAAAGAGAGAGTGGAAGGGTCCCCAGGGAAGATGTACCTCCCAGGGGGCACACGTCAATGACCCATCTCCTTTGGTCACTCTGTACTTGCCTACAGTTACCATGAAGTCATTCAAACTAGGATGAACTGATGGTTACACCTCTCACACCTCTGAATACTTCTACATTAACACAGGACCTTTTGGGGGACACCTCATATCCAAACCATAATAAGGGGGCATATATTTTATCTATCTATGGATCTATCTATCTATACTCTCTAAATAAATAAAAATGAGGATAGTGACTTTAACTTGCTTAATATTGTTTTCCCTCTTTATATCCTCTTATTTCTCCATGTCCTTCTCAAGTGGTATTTCTTCAATTGTAAAATATATGTACTAGATATCAAGGAAAAATTACTTTTATTTTTAAAAATATCCCTTTAAAAATGTTGGTAAAACATTAAAATCAACTCTTTGAGAAAAAAGACATTTTATCTTCTTTTTAAATACTATGACATTTTCCATTTTCATTTTAGAAGCATACTGTCTAAAACTGTAAATTTAATAGCATTATATCTGATTGCAAGTTCGACCCAATCCCGACAAATAAATTATTTTTAAATTGAGTGTATTTCATACTGATTGAAGAAATAAGAGAATATATTCCATGTAAATAGTAATAAACCTACAAACAATTATCTGAGAAAAGATAAATATAATGAAATTTATTAATAATCAAATAAAGGGTCTGCTTTGCACGGTATGTTTACTCTTTAGTTGCAACTTTTAATTTAAAAAATATATATTTAGAAAAAGCATTACACACTACTATTCTTTCTCTTTTTAAAAATATATTTATTAGTTATTGATGGACATTTATTTATTTGTTTTCTTATAGGTAGTGCTGAGAATCTAATGCCTCACACATAGAAGGCAAGCGCTCTACCACTGAGCCACCAGTATTCTTCTTTTGACACAAAATGATGACAATCGTGGTAATTTCTCTTCCACTTGTGTTAACATTCCTTTTTTTCTTGTGTAAGTCCTCTATTTGTTAGTTAAACTTGAGGTTAATTCTCTATGTCTATTTCTATCTTGCCTCATCAATTGTTACCATTTCTTGTTTACTAAAATAGATGACTCTTATCTTTCTCAAGCCCATTTATTTTATCTTTTTTACTATACAGCCAGGCTCTCAGGTTTTCTTATACTTATTTTATTACAGTTTTCTTATTACTGGATTTTTCTCACACTAGTGATGGATTGCCACTGGCCTTTTGTGTTTCAATTCTCTGCTATAATAAAAAGAAAATGGCTCTAAAAAAGCCACATTGGAGAGTGTTCAATAAGAAGATTAAGTCACAGTTCATACTCTTGGACTTTTATTTCCTGGGTAAAATAATACAACAAAATCTCATATTTATTAAAATAAATTATGACAATTGGATCACATTTACTCTTGATAAATTAGAAGGCAAGACAATTATGTAACAGAACTAAAAAGTTTATTTTTAAATAAAGCCATTAAATGCTGATATATTTTCATGTGATATTTATAAGTCCATTTCAGAAACTATTTTGAATCCCATTGTCATTTTTAATATTTCTCTCACATGTTTCTCTTGAGGAGGCAAAAATGCAAGATGACTATTTAACTGAAAATAGGGAGCTCAGATATTGCAGCTATACTTTCTTTGAGTATATAAGAATCAGGAGATGGTTACAGTGTTGGGGAATTAATGATGGGTTATCTTCAACCTTAAATATGATGAATTCTCTGCACCTGAAGAGAATACTTCTTAAAATGATTCTAATAAAAGGTGTCTAGTACATCACTATTCATCAGGGAAATGTAAATTGAAACCACAATGAGATATCCCCTCACACTTACTCTGAAGGATAGTATCAAAAAAGATAAGAAGTAGCAAGTGCTGACAATACTGTATGAAAAAGGGAATTCTTGTAAACAGTCGGTGAGGATATAAATGGCGACAGCTATTGTGGGTAACATTATGAAGATTCCTCAAAATTTTAAAAATAAAACTACCATATGACCCAATATTTTCTTCTATGTTAATTGCAGCATGTTGCAATAGCCAAGATGTAGAAACAACCTAGGAGTCTACCAACAAGTGAAAATGTGAGGTATATATATACACACACACACAGAGGAATATTATTCATCCTTCAAGAAGATGATTCTGCTATTAATGATAACAAGGAAAAACCTACAAGGTGTTGTACTAGGTGTAACAAGACACAGAAGGAAAATACTGTATGAGCTCACTTACATGGGAAATCTAAAATAATCAACTGATACAAAGAGAGTGGAAAACTGATTTCCAGAATGAGGAGGGAAGTAAGACGGGGTAAAGTTGATCAAAGGCTGCTGAGTTGCAGTTATGTACAATGAATAAGAACAGAGATCTAACGTGCAATCTAAGGACTAGAGTATATAATATTATATCATTCACTGAATATTTGCTAAGAGAGTACATCTTAGGTACTCTTACTCACATACAAATATAACTATGTGAGGTGATCAATATGTTAATTTAGCTGATTATAATAGTCAGCTCACTATGTTTATGTACAACAAAATATTATATTCTACACTTTACTATGTACAGATACTCCAATTTCCAATGGGTTCCTGATAATCTAACCTACTAAATATTATGAGTTAGTAGCATAGCCCAGTGTGGAGAATGGCTTCTTAACCTACATAATCACCTGGCTAAAAGGGATCTGTGGATTGCCTGTGCTGCCCAGTACTGTGAGAAAGCTGTACCACTTATCACTATTCCAAAATTAAAAATAAAAATGCAGAATTCAAAGTGCAACTTCCATTTATTTGTGTCACTTTTGTGCTATAATAAATATCATAAATTGAACCTTACTAGTTGGGGACTGTCCTTATAACAAAAAGCAAGCAAATAAAAGATGTTTGCCATGTCCACAATATACAATCTCCAGGGTCTACAATAGATGTAGTGAAAATCTTATTCCTACATATGAGAAGTTTACTACAAATGTGCTAAAAATATTTTCTATATGTCCTCATGTATGAGAGCATGTAATTATATATTTTTACTGTCTATGACTTCAGTTTTTACAAATTACCACATATATAGCTTCTTCACATCAGTACAAATTTATTATCCCATGATTCTGCAGGTTAGATTCTGACATGTACCTCATTACTTTTAAAATCTGGGCATTGGCAGAGCTTCATTGTTTTGGGAGGCTCTGGAGAGGAGAATCTGTTTTTGTCATCAAATTATTAGCTGAGTTCAGTTCCTTGTCATTGCAGAACCAAGGTCTCAGTTCCTGGCTGGCCATCAGCTGAGGGCATGGTCAGTTTCCAGCCAGAACTCACACTCTTTGGCTAATGCTTAATGATCTTTGTCTTCAAAACAAACAAATGTGGGTCAAGGCTTTCTTGTGTTTTGAACGTTTCCCTACAACTCATTCTATTTTCATGTATTTTCTGCCTTTGAGTCTTCCATTTCTAAGGGTGTGTATTATTCTATTGGGTCTATCAGATAATCCTCTTTTTAGGTTATAACATTAATTCAATCTGCAAAGTCCCTTTTATCATGTGAAATAACATATTCACTGACTCCAGGGAGTTGGATGTGGACATTGGTGGTGACAGGGAATGACTTGATTCTATATGCTCCCGGTCCCTAAAGACTCACATTGTATCACATGCAAAATACATTAATAGCAACCCAATGTTCTCAAAGTTAAAATATTGTATTACAGTATCAACTCATAATACAAATGGTCATTTAAATCTCATTAACTTTGAAATCTCAAACTTCATTATCTAAATTAGGTGTAGGCAAGGCCCTGGCTTAAACTATTCTGAGTAGAATCATCTATTGGGCTGCAAAACTAAAGAAACACGTTATTTGTTCCCAAAATAAAGTGGTAAAACAGGCACAGGAAAACAGTTAAAGGCACTCTGGTTTAAAACTTAAGATGATGGAAGGGGATTAAAAAGGAGCCACTAGTCTCGGGCTATTTTGAAGTCCAGTGGTGAATCTTTCATTGGGTTTTGGGACATGTGAATAACTCTTTATGGTTCTATGTTCCACACTGAGGTATTCTGCTCTGTTCTCAAAGTCATCTCTGTTTTGTTTGTTTTATTTTCCCTGAGATATCAGGTGTTTGCTGCTGAATAGCAGTATCAGCCTGCTTCCTACTGGAAGAGTTGGTGAGATCCAGGGACTTTTCCTCATTTTGTGCTGTCTCTGTCCCTTTGTTCTAGTTGTCAATGTTTCTGCTACTGTGTAAATCTCGGTAACCTTCTCTATCTTTTGGTATGTCATGGAGATGCATGACATCAAACAGAAACATCTTTCCTGTGGAATTCTATTGATATTTTGGCTTTCTCTGAAGTGACTGATGGATAATGCTCTCAAAATTCCTTGAGACCCATAGTTAGAAGAAATATGAGAGTCAAACTTAACCTAGCAGAGAGCCTTTCATATAACTCCATACTCTATATTTTCATCTTTCTGAGACACTAGAAAAAGTCATAGGGCCATATTTTTGACTTTTCCTCTATAATATATTGTCCTGACAGTCTTCTTTTAATTTTTCCATCACATTAGGCTGAAAATTTACAAAAATCATCAAATCTTGGCTACAGTTAGCTTAGTTATTTATTAATTTTGCTAATTTGTCATTCTTATTTAACATTTTATTAAAAGGAATCACTTGTTTTGCCCAAAAAGTTAAAAGAGTTTTATAGTTCTATTCTTGCATTGGAATACTTTTTAAATAATAAAATTATCTATGTTCACTTTGTGTGTGTGTGTGTGTGTGTGTGTGTGTGTGTGTATGCGTATGGGTGGTATTTCTAGGAAATGAAACAAAGGCCTTATGTGCGCTATGTAAATGCTCTACCACTGATCACTGAGATATAGTGCAGACCCTGTGCTTTCTTCTTTCACCATCAAAACTTGTAGGGAGAACAAACACATTTTGTGAATGGATGTAGTTTTATCAGTCTTAGCTATTACCAGCTTTATGCTGGAATTAAAATATTGTTATTTAAAGTTACTGAATACTTGAAATCAGCTGCTATTGCAATATAATGTAGCCTATGCTAAGTATAAGATAATAAATTTTAGTGAACATTTGTTGATTAGGAATGGATTGTAGTGGTGAAGAAATTAAAGTGATGTTCAGAAAAAGGAATATTAAGAACACAATTATTTTTATACAAACATAACTATGTAAGGAAAAAAGAAAATGATAACTAGGTCAAGAAAAGTCTACTTAATTATGGGTGATTATTTTATAGTAAGTATGCTGGGGAAGAAAAAGTTATTTTATAATAAGAATAGAATAATTTACAGGATAAAATACCTAGGGAGTTAAAAAAAAGGTTGGGCTTAAAAAAAATTTGCCTCAAGTAGCAGAGTAATTTAGTTTATTAATTAGATCAGAATGTAAGACTTTTTCTGGCTAGACTGGGCCAATTTATACAGCAAAGGGGTTTAATTTTTCTATTTTCAGGTAGTTAAAAACAATAATGGTCATATAACCACAAGCATACTTTTCTTTTGTCTGAATAGTCTCTTCTTGATCCTTTTCCAAAGACACAGTAAGAACAGCATTGACCAAAAACAAATTAAAATAGCAAGCTGTTTCAGAACAACCCTGTTCCAGTAGAACTGGCTCCAAGGTTCAAAGAGACTAAAGAAAAGAGGGAGACAGATCCAGAATTTCACACATTGCAATATATTGGAGACTTACTGACAGATTCATAACCTAGCTGGCAGTAAGACCAAGTGGATCTCCATGATTTGGGTCAGAAGGACAACAGATTTATAAAGCATTTGAAATAAAAATGACTTCATAGAAGCCAGAATATGCTTGGGTTATTTCAACCTAATATCAAAGACTTTAGGCAAGTCCCTAACACTAATGTTCTTAGGTTCCCGGTTGTAAAGCACCACACACCACTCTAGTGGTTTTGCTTATTTTCAGCAGGCTGGTTACTCAGGGCCAATGATGGTGTGACTACTCGAGATGGCTGTAGTCATGTCAAATGGAGTCCATCTACAAATACAGCACCATGTGGTTGCTTAGAGCTGAACCCTTCTTTCAGTTATCATTTCAATATAGATTGAAATTAACTCTATTTCATGGGATAAATTGATAATATAAAGTATATTCTTACTTAAGGTATATACTGTGTCCAGTTTCATACAAAGCATGGTTAAAAAACATGTTTTGAAATCCTACCTATTTAATATGCAGATTTTAAATTTGTACTCAATAAGGTTCATTGGTAACTAATACCTGATGTGAAAGCATGAATGGTTATACAGTGTATTCCTTTCTGTATTTATTGGAAAGTTCACACACACAGAAAAATCTAACATATTTAAAAGTTTAGAATTGCCAATAGGAAGTTTTCCTCTGTTCATCCAGTGATAGAAAATAACTGAATCAAGAGTATATTCTTGGCTTTTATTTCATAGGAGTTCAATTTTTTCTCATCATGAAGACCAAATATGTCTTTCTATTTCCACCCACAGAAAAAGCATCAGTTTTATACTTGCTTGCTAAGTTCTTTTTCTCAGTCTTCAAGCCTGGAGGAAACCTAATTAAAAGTGTTGGGTGTTACAAAATGATTTCTCTTTATTTAACCTTGTACGTTTCCCAGTGTTTTGAACATGCAAGAGTGTAGTGAAAGAACAAATATAATTCTGCCATTTGTTTTAGCTAGAATTCATTCTTCCTTTGCTGTCAGCGACTGAAAAAAATCAAGTTCATTCTTAGATATTTTTCCTATATACCTAACCCAAACCAGATACAACTATAAAGCTGAATATAATATGAAAAGCTGAATATTCTATATGAAATTATTTTTTATAAAATGATTCACCATTAATTTCTGCTACCTTGGTGATCTAGATGTAAGCTAATAATTTTAAAGTACAATAAAAAAAGAGAGAGAAAATTAGCCCTGCTTTTAATTTTTTGGAAATGCATGCCATAATCCATCATGGAAGAGTTTTGGGACCTTAATTGAGATAATTATGTGTTAAGAAATGATGTTGATAACAAAAGATGACAAATCTGCATAAAACTGGTATTCAGATAAAACTATTCAGCATCACTGTAGGTTGTAATTTTTAAAATAAAAAATCCCAACTATTCATTAAATCTTTGCTTTATGTGAAACACTGTATTAGACCTTTGTACAGAATTATTCATATCATCCTCACATTTCTATCAGATTTAGTTCAGTAGAAGGAATTTGGACATTGAGTAGGTTATATAAGTGTCATAAAGTAACATGCTTAAGAATTGATGCAATCTGTGGGGGAAACACTTATAATTATAGCTACTTTGGAGGCTGAGGCAAGAGGATTTTAAAATCGAGGCAAGCCTCAACAACTTAGCTAGACCCTGTCTCAAAATACAAATAAAAATAAAAAGATTGATGGTGCAGCCAATTTAGAAAGCAGTATGGAGATTCCTTGGAAAACTCAGAATGGAACCACCATTTGACCCAGCTATCCCTCTCCTGGGTCTATACCCAAAGGACTTAAAAACAGCATACTACAGGGACACAGCCACATCAATGTTTATTGCAGCACATTTCACAATATATAAATTGTGAAACTAATTAGATTCTCATCAGTAGATAAATGGATAAAGAAATGTGGTATATATACACAATGGAATATTACTCGGCAATAAAAGAGAATAAATTCATGGCATTTGCAGATAAATGGAAGGAGTTGGAGAAGATAATGCTAAGTGAAGTTAGTCAATCCAAAAAACAAAAACAAATGCCGAATGTTTTCTCTGATATAAGGAAGCTGATTCATAGTGGGGAGGGAAAAGAGGGAGGGGAAGGGAAAGGGCAAGAGGGTAAAAAAGATGATGGAATGAGATGGACATCATTACCCTAAGTACATGTATATGTGTGAATGTACTTTGTATACAACCAGAAATATGAAAAATTGTGCTCTATATGTGTGATATGAATTGTAATGCATTCTTCTATCATATATAACAAATTAGAATGAATTTTTTTTTTAAAATGAAGAATCAGTTGGAAAACACCAATTACTGAATAACTGATAGGACCTAGATTTAATCCTAAGGGTATTCACCTGAAGCCTGTTGCTCCAATAGAGATAAAAATAAAAAAAATACTCTTATTTATTAGATTCTCCTACTTTAGTGTGTGTGAGCAACATCTGGAACTTTCCATTTACACTTGTATTATTGTCCAGCACTATGAAGAAATACACCACATCTTATAAAAAAAAAAACAAAAAACAAAACAAAACAAAAAAAACAGAAAATTTAAGAAAAACCTCCATGAAATCATGTATCATGCAGGAAATTAATTTTAATTTATCTAGAAAGAGTTTATAAGTAGAAGACGTATTCCTTAAATTTGTGTCAAAATTGTGCTGCTCAATTTAGAGCCAATTTTGTTATGACATTTCCAATACTGTTAATTTGTGTGCTGTGTGATTATCTCAGGACGTCCTTGGACAATTCAGTGATGCATAAAACTTTCACTTATAATCTCAGAGCCTTAGGAAATAGAGTTAAGATTGTGTTGAGTCAGTTTGTCTTCTTTGGTCAATGATAATCCCTGTTTCAAACTTCTTGCTATCTTTTATTTGATGGTCAAAGAACATTGATTCTTTTTTAATGATTTGAATATTTCTTAATCCAGCAATAAATTCTAATTAATTAAAATACAGGTTTTTTGACTCAAGTCTTCATTTTTGTCTAAATATGTCAAACCGTCACTTCCTTAAGATTTAATTGTTGTCAGAAACCTTCTTGAAAATCTCCAAAGCCAATGTCCCATGTAGGGTGAAGATGATTGGGATGCTTCAGTGAAATTGTTTTCTTACCTCAGTAAAATCAATGGGATTATTTAACAGTAAAGTTAGGTAGATATGATTTATATTTAGAGACTATATGAGCATAGTTATCACAATAATAGTAATCAGTTTGACATGAAAGAATATGTGATGATATTTAACAAACTATAGGAAGCCTAAAAATGAAATAGGTAGATAGCCATTAGGGTGCTTACTTATTTACAGGCAGCAGAATCCCACCTTTGATGGAAAAATCCTATCTTAAGTTGCATATTGTAGTGGAGATGCACAGAGTTCAATACAGCTATTGGTTCACTGGACCCGTGTGGGGTTTACTAGTGTTGAGACCCCATCAATTGCCTAAACGCTATAAAGTTTATATTTGAATTAATTCTCCTGCTATTACCTTTGGTTCAGAGCCATAATCAAATAATTCACAAATATCTGAGAATTTTTTTTTTTTTATTTCTAAAGATCACACTAATGCTAAGAAGTAGCCACTTAAATCGGAGAATTTATTTACCACTGTGGTGAGAAATTTAGAGTTTAGGCAATAAATGGAATCTACAGAAAGTTGATTGACTCGTCACTTGGCCACTCAGAAGGCTGCCCAATTTAAAAGAAGCCCAAACCTGTGTTACAGGCTGTCTGTTCAATATGGAGAAAGAGAGGTCAGAAACAGAGGCAGAGACAGAGGGATGGAGACAGAGAGTTTCAAACACACACACATGTATGTGTAATTCAAAGTTTATTATTTATATGTCCATGCATAGTTGAATTACATTAATAGCTAGGGAATAGAGTGTAATATATAATTATGACTGATTGAAAAGATATTTGGTAATACAGTCAGGCTGAATATATATTTAACTTTCAAGAACTCCAGTAATACTCCTTCTGTCTAGCAAAATCATTGAGTGACACTAATTCAGGAAGCTGTGCAGTTGAAGGAGGAAAGCAACAAGACCATTTGAGACATTGTACAGCACCATCACAATGAAGGACCCCCAAATCCAGGGGTCTCTGCCACTCATAGAATAATGGCATTCTTCTCCAAATGAACAAAGACAGGCTTGGGGGGGAATCATATACAGTGACCATAGAAGCCAGAAGATTGTATCAGCCATACCAGGCATTATTTTTCATTTCATTAATTGACTTTTCAATATACATAAAAGGCATGTAAGTGAATTTATTGATTAAAAGTGGGAAAATGCTTTTCAGTATTTTTCCAATTGTAAATTATACTTTATATTTAACAAAACACATATCCTTGAAGAAAAAAAAAAACATATAAAGATGGGTATAATAATTTGTGATCTAAATCCAAAAAAAAAAAAAAAATAGATGCCAGGAGAATAAAGGCTAACAGTTCCTTCTTCCCTCGTGTTTAGTGATGAGGATTACCATCAATTCCTATATGTTAAAATACCATATCACACTAATTTACATTTTTCAATGCAAATGTTCATCTATTTCTCTCACAAAAGCTATTGGTTACACAATTTTAACTCAATTCTATATAAAAAAATGTTACCAAGATTTGCCTTTCAATTCATATATATTGACATAACTGTTATTTGAGGAACTTGGGGTAGAAATATATCAAATAGAAACTTTTTTCATCATAGATTAAGAAAGGCCAGAGTAAATGATATTTATTGTCCATTTTAATCTTATTTTGAACTTAATTAGGATAGCTTCATTCAGGAACAATGATCTGACATTAATCTTGTTTTCTGAATATAGATGAAATATGAACTTAATAAAAATTTTGTAAGCTATCATCTTTAATTCAACAAGATTCCTTACCCCTTACAGCTTTAGCTTTTCCCAGCAGCATAGTGGCACCAGGTATCATTTGTCTCTATAAAGCTATTTGAGAGTACAAGATTTTTTTTTTTTTGCATAAAGCTATGATTGAAAAATTTCATCTATTTTCTGGCTTATCTAGAAAGCTTCTCATAAAGTGTTACATATTAGAGTTTTAAATGTGTCATGTATACGTATAAAGAAGGACATTGAGGAATGATTTTAATTTTTTGTGCAAAGAGGATATACAATAAAGAATGTTACAATAAAGAATGTTACTTTCACTTGGATTTTTAAAATTATTTTATTAAATTGATGTTCTAAATTATTTAGATATTTCCACATTTTGTACAACTTTTCAGTCTTCTCTATTTGGATTATCTGAGTATAGATGGATACTGGCTACAGTACTTTTATTTCATTTTCCCCAATTCTGTTTCCCAAAATAGAAATGAGTAGCTGGGTTCCGAGAGAAATAAGCGAGTGTTTTTCATTTATGTACATGACAGATTGCTTAATTATTAAACATGCATATTTGATTGAAAATTTTTAGTTTTATCTTCCTATGATAAAGATCAGAAATCTTTGCTTCTTTATGACAACTTCTGTATGATTTGCTGTTATTGAAACCTAAAAGGACCCCCTCACAACCATGTAAATAAAGCTCTGGCTCATCTAGAGATTTCTTTTGATGTTTTTATCACTAGCAAAATCAATTTTCCACAGACAGACCAAGAAAAGTTTGCTGTTTTTTCTTTCTCTTAGAATAAATATTATAGAATTGACAAAGATGATTATCAGCATATTTTTCCTTTAAGTAAAAATGTTTTATTTTAATATATTTTATATTCAAAAGTTCTCAAGTATAAATTTATATCATTTGTCTTGTAATCTTGTTCATTAAGAGCTATAGATGGGGTACAGGAATGACTTTGAGGATAAAAGGAATTGAAGACAGGGCATTCTTCCAAGAAAAGCAGAGTGTTCATCAGAATTAACTTTTATGTTTAAGTAGCTGAAATGCTTTTGTATCATCAATGGAAATGTTTTATTAAAACAAAAAACACTAGAGGTTTTATAAATCATCTGAAGTGAAATTAAGGTGTTTCTCTAAAACATTTTTCTCATAAATATTATACTTTTTAACTGTGGATAGAGTTTTATTTCTCTGCTTTTCAACAAACATAGATTTTAGAAAACTTATATAATAATTTTTACTTTCACTTCTTTCCTTAATGTGCTTTGAAAAGTGAACTCTGGTCAGTTCTGATATAACCTGACCCACATTTACCCTTTTTTAGTATGGTCTAGCCAAATAAATTGGTTCCATGCCATCATAAATGGTTCAAATTGCTCCTGATAGATTTAAACAAACTGTTACACTTAGGGCAATTAAAATATGTATTTAAAATAATATGCATGTATAAAAGATTAGTCTTTTACCTAGATGAAAAGACTATTTAATGTTTTTCTGCTTAAAAAATAATTCATCTTGACAATTTTCATGCAAACCAAAAATGTAAAGAGGAATACAATTGCCTCAAAGATCTCATCACCGAAACTTGTATGTACATGACAGAGTGCTTAATTATTAAACATGAATATTTGATTGGAAACATGTGGATAACATGCACATGTAATATAATAACACTCAGCTAATAATGATTGTTGTTTTCAAAATATTTTTTAACTTATCCATTTATATGCTATAGACAATCTTCTGTGTTTTTGGTAATAGATATTCATCACAAATTTAAAGGTCTCCATAAAATTCAGGTGTAAGGCACACATTACACATTATTTTACTAATTTTCTACTTAATAGTATGTAGATTAACAACTTTATTCTGCAGCCTTGGTTTCATGTATTATAAGGTAAAACAACTGATCTCCTTAGCATTATGCTCAACATATAAATAACCTACTATAAGCAAAGCTATTCCATCTCTGTGTGTCTATTCTTATGGCCCCACTATGAAATCTTGAATATTATAGCCCATGATTTGTAAAATCTTGTGCTATCAATCCTCCAATATTGTTATCCACTTTTATTTTGCTTTTCAAAGTCCATTACATTTCCACATAAAATGTAGGATGAGCTTAGCCATTTCTTCTACAAATTCTGATAACATTTTGATGAAAATCACATTAAATCAACAGACTATTTTTGGAAGAAAGTTGATTTAACAAGAAGTATTTTCTAACAAAGACATGTAGTATTTCTCTTCATTTATCTAGTGTTTCTTTCTCTCAGGAATGTTTTATGGATTTTAACATAGATATCCTGTAGTCTGGTTGTTAAATTTATCCCTAAGATTTTGTGGTTTTGATACTATTAACAGTATTTTATAACACATTTCAATTTCTCATTGCTGGTTTATAGAAATACAATTGATATCTATATATGATATTTTCTCCTGTCTCCTCACTGAGCAGTTCTAGAAGGTATTTGTTGTTGATATTTCCTAAGTGCCCATACATACAATTATATTGTCTGTGAATATGAAAAATTTTACCTATTCTACTTGCCTTATTTATCTTTCTAGAAATTCCAGTGTAATAACAGAACAAAAACAACAGAAGAAGATAAGGAAAACTTTTCCGTATTCCAACATGAAATGCAATATTTTATAGATTGTTCTTAGATTCCCTTTATCAGATGATATTTTTCCATTCTCTTCCCACTTGGTTGAGGGCATTCATCATGAATGAAATTAGAATAGTGTCTTATTATAATTTCTATCAAGAATGGTATTGCCTTTTTTCTTTATTATGTTTTTAATTAACTTTGGTTTTAAAATTTATAAAAATTCAAAATAGTACATATTAATAAGCTAGCGTAAAGCTCTGATACATATATACTTTATCTAATGTTTAAATCACGTTAAACAGTCTATCTCCACAATCATGCAAAATATTGTATTCCAGCTTTTGAAATCTACAATTCTTCATTGTTATCTATAGTGACCTACTGCACAATTGCACAGCAAAACTTCTTGCTTCTGTCTCTCTTTAGTTTAATACTCATAGATCAACTTTTTATCCACCTTCCCTTCCCTCTTCACTCATCCTGGATTCTGGTAACCACCATTTTACTATCAGTTTGTATGAGATCAATATGTTTAGATTCCACATGAGTAAGATCATGCAGTACTTGTATTCCTCTGCCTGGTTTATTGCAAATGATAGGATGAAATTATTTTTATGGCATACTAATATTCCATTGTGTGCATATAACATGTTGTTTATCCATTTGTCAATCAACGAATATGTATGTTCTTTCCACTTCCTGGACTTTCATTTCCTTTGTGTATAAGCCCGGGGTGAGATCATTCAATCATATGGTAGTCCCCTCCTTGAGTTTTTGAGAAACTTTATACTATTTTACATAATTGCTGTGCTAATTTACAATGAAACCAAGAGCATGTAAGAGTTCCCTTTTCTCCACATCCCACTAGCACTTGCAATCTTTAGTCTTGTTGATAGTAGTCAACTTAATAGGGTGAGTTGATATTTTATTGCCCTTATTTTTTGATATTTGTATTTCCCTGATTATTAGAGATGTAGAGTTATTGTGTTTGTTTGTTTGTTTTCTTCCATGTACCTGCCGGCCATTGAAAAATGTTTTTCTTATTCTGTTGCTCACTTTTAATCAGTTACTTTTTTTTTGCTACTCAGTTTATTTTTAAATTTCTTATGTAGTCCAAATATTAATCCATTGTCATATTTATAAGATCAACTGTTTTCTCCCATATAACAGGCTTTCTTTTCGCTCTGTTGATTGTTTCCTTTTCTTTGTGGAAGTTTTGTAGTTTGGTGTGATATCATTTTTCTGTGTTTGCTTATTGGTTTTCCTGAAATTGCCAATACTACATCACTTCTTAAAATTTTTCTTAATGACTCTTTGTCTATAATATTTATTTCCTGTAAAAATCCTGTCGTAAAAGATGTTTACACCATATTAAGATTCTAAAAATGATTTAATATATCAAGTTAACTCATCAAACTCAAAAGAAAATGAATCACATGAATTAAAGGCCTATTTAATAATTTGCATAGGAAAGTATTTTCCCTTGATTTTAAAACAATGGTTACATTTTTAAATTAGATTTTATAGACATTCTATTTGAGACAGTAGCAAATATTTTTAATTCCTTCAGCACATTTTTCAATCATTAAAACAACTTTCTTTAATTATTATTTTTTACTTATTAATATGTTCATTATTAATGATTACCCGTGTACAGTAGAATTAGTGCTTAGTTTCTTTTAAGAACAAAAATAAAGAAGTGGAAAATGAAATAAAAAATAAGCCAAAACATTTCTTTTTATTAAAATTTTATTCATAAAGTGACATATAATTCTTTAAAGTTCTTTGAGAAAAAAGCATTTATATTTTTAAAGTTTGAAGTAAACCTTTTTTTCTTATAGATTTTTCTGCTCGTAGGTATTCACTCCTCTCTATAAAGACAAATGGTTTCTTAATGGTTTTGAATCCAAATGAATGACTTGTATTGCAATCATCGCCTCATAAAGAAAAGTCAGGTATCCTACAAAGAGATAAAGTTATTATACAACTAGAAATAAGAATTTTTTGCACATAATTAATCTTGCTATTTAATCACCTATACCATGAGGAGATGAACAATTACTCCATGTGAAAGAGCAGAGCAAAGCAGAAAAGAGATATACAATTATCACTTAATTCTAAAACTAAAATGAATAAGAAGAGGACTATGATTAACAAGCACCATCAAGTTGACATTTTTATACTACTTATGAGTCTCTAGACATCAATATAATTGTTTTTTGTGCTTAAAGTTATTGGAAAAAAAATAGAAACTAAAGAGTGGAGCCAAAGACCTATAATGACTTTTGGAGTTTTGTTGTCCTCTGATTTGAGAAATGAAGCACAAACACAGTATATAAAAATTGTTAGTGTAGGGAAATATGAATAAGATTATGCAGTTGTTTTATTCATTGAAAAGATATGTATTGATCATGGATTCATTGTTAGACACTGTGCAAGCTCTTGTGAGATAAAGATTAATTTCTTTTCTTCATAAATGTGACACATTAAAATATGAATTACAATTGTATCTTATAAATGCTATCATAAGAAAGTTGACAAAAGGCTTTTTAATTAGTGAAGGTGACCGTGCTAGAAAAAACAATTATGATGGGTATTTAAACAGTAATAGAAGAATGTACAATTTTAAATAATTAAATTAGGAGTGATGGATGTTAGAAATAACAAAAGCAAACTAGGGATAATAAATTAGGGTCAGATTATAAATCATCTAAAATCTGTGTTTTGGGTTTTGTTTTAGTCAGATTTTGGATCACTGTGACCAGAATACCAGGCAAGAATAATTTAGTCAAGGGAACATTTATTTG
The DNA here is from genome assembly GCF_045843805.1 of Urocitellus parryii. Lineage (NCBI taxonomy): Eukaryota > Metazoa > Chordata > Mammalia > Rodentia > Sciuridae > Urocitellus > Urocitellus parryii. The sequence goes on from NC_135536.1 coordinate 53,412,867, forward strand.
GGGCTCAAACATTCAGAGGTCTTAGTCCAACAGATGGTGAACTTCAGTGCTCTGGGCCCAAAGCCAGGCAGCACATCATAGAGAAGGAGCCACCAGAGAAAATCTGCTCAGCTCAAGGTGGAGAGGGGAAACAGGCTACAGGGAAGATGCACCACTTGTATGCAGGCCTGCAGTGACCCACTTTCCCCAGCTACAACCTACCTCCCTAGAGTTACCACCCAGTCAGTCCATTTAGACTAGGATGGACTGATTAGGTTACAGCTCTCGTACTCTAATCATTTTACCTCTAAATGTTCCTGCATTAACAGGAGCTTTTGAGGGACACTTTATATCCAAACCCTAACAAGTTTTATTTTTCTTTGTTTGTTTGTAGGTATTACCATTGACAATTCAATTTCTGGTGTTTCTATTATTTTTCAGAAGAGATGAAGAGAATAATACACTCCTGCTCTGTTCTTCAACTGGTGCTCTCCCTTGACTATTTATACAACAACCAACAATAAAACTTCAACAAAGTAGGTAACAACCATCTTAATGACCTAAAATAATACTAATTTTATGTTGATAATATTGGGTATTTCAACATCTTTTTTTCCTCTTGAACACTAATAAAGGCATTTGAATTTCGATTCAAGTATTATATATACGTGAAACATTAGAACTTCATAATGTTGTGGTACTTTCAAGATGGGAAATATCAAGATAACTGTGACAGTCAATGCCATTTAAATCAAATCTTTTGTCTATGATAAAGACAAACTTCATGCTACTTTCCATTGCTACAACCAGAAGTTTTCTTCTTAACATCTCAGCATGCCCAGTTCTTGAGAAAACTCCACCCTCCTCTTACATCTTATCTCATGCCTAATTTTATTGGCAATGCTATTTGTGGTGTGTATGAATATGTTGCTTAAATGCATTCAATAGTTTGAGTTAACATTCTTTAAATGCTTTCACATGAAACAAACTTAGGTTTCTGAAGATTTGCCTAAACCATATTGGAATAATAGTATGTAGTTTAAGGTAGATAATAATTATTTAAGTGCATTATAATTTCTTCTTGTCTATAAATCCATAATTTTGAAGTACTTAAAATTAAATGTTTCTCAACACCATCATATTGTTTTATTCTTAATAGTACTCCAGACTCAGATAAAAATAATCTAATAAAAATTTATTTTCTATTGTCTCCAAATGCCATTTCAGAGAATCATACAATGTAAACGTGCTGTATTTTCTAATTTCATCAATATTCCTATAGAGACACTAGCAACTGTTCACCCAAGACTAAATGAAGTTAACAAAGTACTTCATAATACAAAGCCGATTTCTTTAGTACCAGGAATATTTCTCTTTTTTTCCTTTATGTTTCATACTGATCATGTTGACAATCTATTCCATTTTGAGATTTTGCTCAACAACTTAAAATTCACATTGGTCCTATTTCATTGAAGTTTTTTAAATCATCATCCTTGATTGAATCAAAAGATGCAATGGCCCTGGCGAAGCCTTTGTCTTCCTAAAACTTTCCCGAGAATTTTCTGTTGAATTGCTGCTCCTTTTCTAGAAAACCTGTACCTGAGGCATTCTCACTGTTCTTTCATTAAATTTTCTTCTTTATTTTCAGCTGACTCTGCTATCCACCACCACTACCTTTTAAATGTTGACTTTTGAAAGGTTTAATCCTTGTTCCTTTTTCCTTCTGCAATAGATTCACAGCTTACTTTTAAAATCTTCATTTTATCTGAGAACTCTAATATTTGCTAATTTTATTTTTGTAACTGTTTATTTGGTCAACAATTAATATTTATTTACCCATTTTCCATTTGTTTGTGATATTTTATTTCTTGTGCATCCATTTAATGTGTCTCTGTGTGTGTGTGTGTGTGTGTGTGTGTGTGTGTATACATAGGTCTATCTCTCTACTAGAAAGCAATACTTTGAGATCAGTGTATTTTTAATATTCTTTCCTGTACACTTCCAGAAAAGAGTTTCTTATTTTTAGGTACTTAAAAATACCTGCTCTTAAATCTCTTTAAAATAGTATGTATTAAATTTATTTGTACTAACCTTATTTTAAATAGAACACAAAATGGCAAGATATGATTATATTTTTAAAAACATGATATTAAATTTGCTTTCAAATGGAAAGTTTTCTTTTATTCAAATGTGTATCTCAAAATACACTGATCAATTGAAATTTTGAGACATGAACAATAATAATAAACAAGAAAATTCATTTCAACATATTATTATAAGCACATATGAAAATAGGTTTATCAACTTGTGTGAAATAAGTAACACTCAGACATCATTATGTATATTATGTATATTATTTTTATTATTTAATTTTTATTCTTTTATTGATTTTTTTATCATCTTGGAGATAAAATCAGACATGGTAGGGAAATACACTGACACTGAGGTATACTCCTATCACAAATTATTTTCTTTTTAATGATTTTAATGGGAAGTATGTAAAGAAAATATTTTACCCTACTTATGAATTTTGAATAATTAACTGTTATATGTTTTTATATATTCTTTAATAAAGTGTCTTAAAATTTATTATAGTCAGCATTTTTCCAAACATGTTTAATACCACAAAATACTGTTTTCACTGGTCATTTGATTTATCAGTGAAATGATGTTCTGCAAATGATATTGGACATGGTAAAATTTACATAAAAAATCCCAATTCACTGTATATTTAACAATATATCTATTTCACATATATTGTATTAAAAATGCATAAATTATATTGTATGCAAATACTGATAACAAAATAAATTCTTCTCACAGGGCCAGTGAATTAAATATATAAAATTAAATATATAAATATATAAAATTCCTTTGAACAAAGGCTTTATTAATGCATAAAATTTTCTACGTTTTAAAGATTTTTTTTAAGAAGGTATGCAAGTTACATTTCTGCCCTCATTATTCTTATACTTTCTGTCAGCTTCCACCTCAGTCATTATCACTTTTGATGGTGCCAGCACTTATCCTCACACCCTACATCCAGGCATAATAAATAGTTTCCTTAAGGCCAATTAAGAGCATGTAGTAATAATCCATAAATGGAGCAACCTCATTCCTTTAGAATCTATATTTGACGTGTATCTGTAATGAGACCAGGAATTTAGGTCATTTGTATATGAATAATGAGGCAATAGAATCTCTGCTTCAATGCACATTAGATAATGTCTCTTTATAAGAAATGCTGAATGTTCAAAATTTGATGCATTAAAGATATCAATTAGCTCCCCAAAACTGTATCCCCACCTCTTCTCCCGCCTGGTGTTTTAATTTCTGATGAATCTCTAGGCACAGTCCACTGGGTAGAATAAAAGCAGTCTTCTGACAAATCCATTCACATAGCAGTGACACAAGACTGAAATTATCCAGGTAATACATTCCAAAGAAAATTAATCCAGAAACGTGAACACTAATGATTATAAAATTAATTCCTTCAATTAAAAATAAATACACTGCAGGAACACTTAATAACATGAATACTAGATAAAATTATTTTACAATCCAATTAAATCTCAACAAGATATGCTTAGGCTATTTGGTGTTTATTAAATTATCTTTGAAACTGTTATGCAAATATGAACCAGACCTGAATACAGTATGTTAATTCTGAGTTATATCTACATGAAACATTTGTAATACTCTAATTAAACCAAATTGAACTTTTGTTTGGTCTCTTGTAGCTGTATAAAAATGAATTTGAAGGGTTAATTGTTCAATTTTTTTGTGTATGAATAAAACTTTCTAAAGCGTGGAAACTTTTAATTTTTTAATTCATTTGCATTAGCTATTTCTCTGCATTTCAAATACATTTTAGGGAATCCAGCACTTTAAAATTGAAATAGTGTGGGTAGCACAAAGACAAGAGTACCCAGGGCCCCAGGTTGACGTCCTTGGTATCCAGAGCAAAGAATTGAGAGTGATGTGAAAGGTGGCAGGCCAGATAGAGTTTTATCTGGAAGTGGACATAACATTAAGGGAGCAGAGTGAGCTGAAACCTGGGTCTACACAGTGGAGCTTGCTTTCACTGGGCTTTGCTAGTTTTCTCTACTTCTCTCCTAGATGGCCTTGGAGTTGATTGATTCCTTGATAGACAGCTGAATCTTAGATCATTTCTTTTTTTATTTTCTATGAATAGGTTACTATTTCTCCCACAAAATGCACTGAAGGGGAGCAAACTGCAATGCTAGTGGTATGTTAAATATCAAGAAGTTTTTTTTTAGGTCAGTCCCTTGAGCTATTGCACATGCTCAATCCTGGGGACTTTTCCTATGTGGTTCTGAATTTCCCTTCTGGTTCTCTAGCTTTCTCACTTTAATGGCAAGATGGCCCAGTTTCCCTCATAGGAAGGGATTTCAGGTGGAGTATTGTGAAGGCTCTGGGTGGAGCTGAAAACCCTAAAGAGGGGTCCTGTCACGAACCATCCGTGTGCGGTGTGTGTGAGCTATGTGCATTGGAGCTATATCAGGGGACATGCCTGGCACTGATCACTGATTGGGCTGTGCCATGTAAGTATGCCTCTCCTCTGGCTCTGCCTATGTTCCCACATAGTACCTGAAATGGGTGTGACTTGCCAAGATGCCAATCACTCTGATGACCACAAGACATCATGATGCAAGACTCCACCTTTGAAATCTTATCCCTTGCCTTATTTGGTGAAGAACATTCCATCAAATCTCCTTTGTGAGTCCCTTCTATAAAAATAAAGAAATTCTGGGTGCACACTCTCTTTCCCAGGTGACCCTTAAGGTTGCAGACCCGTCCTACCCTTAATCTGAGAAACTCATGTCTGTGTGTTGAGTGATGTCTTCACTGTTTCCTTATCTTAATGTTGCAGTCAGCTGTTTTGAACCAAGCTCATCTCCTTGGCATGCGCAGCTGGGGGAGAAGGTCCCATCCCAAAGCCCTACTCTTACATTCTGACCTAATTTTACTCTCACTCTAAAAAAGCAGTTTCCAATTGTCTGTTACATAAATCAGTACATTCATATACACACGTATATGCACAAACACACTTGTGTGATTTAAAATGTGAATTTTTAAATAGTTTGTAAATATCATTTCTGACAAAGTCTGTAAAGAGGATGACCAGAACTTTATCGGCTGAATATGAACGTGTTATGGTTTGGATATGAGATGCCTCCCCCAAAGTTCTTGTGTTAATTTAGTAATGTTTAGAGGTAAAACGATCAGATTATGAGAACTGTAACCTAATCAGGCCATCCTATGCCATAGTCCAGCTGGGCTGCCTAAGTCCAGCTGGGCAAAATAACCCAGAGGTGACAAGTAACTTGAAGGTTGAAGCAGGAACTACTTTATTGCGAGTGAACTCAGCAGGAACTGAGAACTCAAAGTAGCAGGCACCCAAGGTAGGAGGAGCCGCTTCTCTGCCGGACTGGACTGCAGAGGTATATATACCCAACTAATTACATACAGCTTAACTTAATTGACTTCATCTAGACACAGCAGTCAGTCATTAAGGAATTCTCATCATCTTAATGGCTCGCTGGCATTGGCTCACAAACCACTCCTCCTGGCATACTGCCAGGCACCATCTTAACTCCGTCATGGCCCTCAACAATCCTAGATTGCATGAACTGACTGGATGGTAAGTGTAGGCAAGTGGGGTTGGTTGGAGAAGATGCATCACTGGGGACATGCTCTGGAAGGGTGAATCCTCCCTGTGGCTTTTTCCCCTCCCAGAGCCACTCCCTTCTCCTTTTGATCTGAGAATTAGCTGAGTTGAGCTTAATTTTGGAGCCAGAGCAATAGAATCAGTTCTCAGTGGAATGAGACCTATGAATATGAGCCCCAAATAAACTTTTCCTCCTATAAGTTATTCTTGTCAGGTATTTTGGTCACAGTCATGAAAAAGCTGACTAAGACAGAGTCAGAGAATGGACAAAGAATAAATAATTCCCTTGATTCTTTATGTTTGCTTTTATATTCAGACTTTTATTCTCAGTTCTATATACTCTGTCGTAGTATATAAACGTATTTATTATTCTGTGAACAGCATTCATGTACTTGTGTTTTACTCCTAAATATCTGTGACAGTTATCATCAGAGACAACCTGTTAATTCTATTACATTCTGGGTTATTGTTTCTAGAATGTCATTTTGGCCTGAGGATTATGGGAACAACGTAACTACTTAACTACATCTCACAATTAATGATTCAATGTTTTTGACATTCTTACAGACTGAGATTCACTTTATTTTCATTTGTATTTTAATAAGTTTCATTGTGTATATTTAGAGCATACAGCATGCATTGAGTTAAATATAAATAGTAAAATATTTACTATAGTGAAGCAAATTAATGTATCCATCATCTCACGGAGTTATCTTTTTTTATGTGTGACAAGGGCAGCTATAATCTAAAAACTTAGCAAAAGAAGCAGATATATAGAATGAACTAATCTGAGATCTGCTGTACAGCATGAAATCTGTAGTTACTAATAGTTTATTGAATTTGAGAAGCAAAGTGGGAAACATCTACTCACCCAGATCTTTATGTTTTATATTAGTCAGTTTTGTCACTATAATGAAATATCTGAGATAAATTTTAAAGTTCTGGAAGTTTAAGTTCATGATTAATTGCCTCTATCCTGTGTTGACACAGCACATCGTGGCAGAAGAACATGGAGAGGCAAAATTGCTTATTTCATAGCAAGCAAGCAAAATAATAATAAAAATCGGGGCGGGGGGCGAAGATCCCACTATCGCCTTCAAGGGCAAATCCCCAGTGACCTGCAGACCTGTTACTAAGATAAAGCCCTTAAACATGTACCACCTCCTCCTAGTACCACCTCTTCACCCAGAGGACCTAGCCTTTAACACATGGATCCTTGGGGGATATTCAGCATTACAACTACAGCATTTTATTTATGTTTTCAATTGATGTGAATGTCAGAATATATTCATTTAAAACATCTTAGTCAATCATTCAAGCCATAAAACTTAATTTCCAAAGAACTGATTAATAATGTAATTTTTGTTTTTGGCTTCTAGTGGCTTCTACTCAAGGACTATTATGATTTTTTTTTTTTCATTTTAAGAAACTACAGAGCTGGGAATAGTGGCACATGCCTCTAATTCCAGCAACTCAGGAGGTTGAGGCAGGAGAACCACAAGTTGGAAGCCAACCTCAATAACTTAGCAAGAACTTAAGCAACTTAGTGTACCCTTTTCTCAAATTAAAATATAAAAACAGTGAGGATGTGGTTCAGGGGTGAAATGTCCCTGGGTTCAATAACTAGTACGAAAAAAGAAAAAGAAAGAAGAAAAAGAAAAGAAAAGAAAACTACAGAAATAAGTCTGACTTAAAGTAATTCAACCACTTGACAAAATGTGTAGCAACCGTATGCATGGCTGTAGCCACAAAATTTCATCCTCAAATTTAAAACAAAATAAACTGTTGGGTTTGGGTGTGTGCATGCGTTTATTCATTTTAAACATTAATCTCCATAAGAACAGCAAGGCCAACAAATGCTTAACTAAGTTTTTCAGACTGAAACAAAATATTACCAATATGTACCCCAGACCTGCATAAGGAATAAAGAAAAGAGATTATGTATAGGATCATTTAAAAATTGTGTATCTTTTTATTTGTTTAAAAAACATCCAGTATTCAAAAATAATAACAGTATTTATATACTTATAACATAAAAATAGAATATTAACATTGCAAGAAGTAAAGGAATTCTATGAACCTAAGTTTTTTATGTTGTTCATAGCTGATATATTTGAAGATTACTCAAGAAAAATAAGGTATGCGTTATATATTCACCACAATAATCATTCAAAATAAAAATTCTTATGACTAAAAATTCAAGACGTGATATAATGAAATGCTTATATATGTGCATAATACATATATTTGTCTCCATGTATTTTTATATATAAACAATTGTATAAAATCAATTCATTTAATATATATATACATTAAATTCTACATATATATTTAAAATCACTGAATAAACTAGAAAAGAAATGTAAACAGAATAAGAATCACTTTGATTAAAAGACAGTTTTGTGCTGCATAAAACACATAATACCAATCAGTACAATATTACATAATATAAAAAAGACTGAAGATAACAAGTGCTGGATGGGATGTGAAGAGAAGGAAACTTACAAGCTGTCAGTGGGAATGTAAATTAAAGCAGCTATTATGAAAAATAGTATGGGGGGGGCTCTTCCAAAAACTAAAATTAGCTTCCAGTTGCAGTGACACACACTTGTAATCCCAACTATTCAGGTGGCTGGGTTAGGAGGGTCACTAATATGAAGACAGCATTAGCAATTTAGCAACAGTCTGTCTCAAGAAAATATAAAAGAGGTGGGCATGTAGCTCAATGGTAAAACATCTATAGGTTCAGTACCTACTACCAAAACCATAAATAAAATTAGGTTAAATTTGGAACCACCATATAATTTAGCTACCCCACATCTGGGTATGTATACTAAGAAAATAAAATGTTAGAGACATCTGCACACCCTTACTCAGTACAGCACAAGTCCCAACATGTAAGAAATGGAAACAAAAGTTCATCAACAAAGTCAATGATAGGGAAAATGTGGTATCTACACACAAAGGAATGTTTGTCAACCATAAAAGAAATAACTTAATCTTGTCATTTGTGACAACACAGATAGAATTGAAGATCCTTGTTAAGTAAAATAAGTGAGGAACAGAAACACATGTACCCCATTATCTCACACATATGTGGAGTCTAAAAAGTTGATTTTATAGAAGTTGCGAGTAAAACAGTCGTGACCAGAGACTGGGGAAAGGGAACCAGAGTGGGTTTGGGGCTGGGGAAAGCTTGATCAATGGGTACTAAATTACTGTTGGATGGGAGCAAGAATTTTGGTGTGCTATTGCACAGTAATGTGAACACAGATAATGACAATGCATAATGTATTTTAAATTTTTTAAGAAAAGCTTTTTTTTTTTCTTTGCAATACAAGGAATTGAACTCAGGGGCACTCAACCACCAAGCCCCATCCCCAGCCCTATTTTGTATTTTATTTAGAGACAGGGTCTCACTGAGTTGCTTAGCGCCTGGTAATTGCTGAGATTGGCTTTGAACCGTGGATCCTCCTGCCTCAGAAAGCTCTGCTGGGATTATAGGCATGCACCACTGAATCCAGCCTAAGAAAGGCTTTATAATGCTTCTCCATAAAGAAATGTTGTCTGAGGGAATAACTATGTTGGACCTGACTTAGCATTAAACAATGCATACATGTATTGTGATAAACTTTTTTAAAAAATCTTTTTGTGTATGGGTTAAAAATAAACTTAAAGTCAGGTACTATGGCATATGCCTAGAGTTCTAGATACTTGGAAAGCTGAGGCAGGAAGAATTTGAAGCCAGTCTGGGTAAGACGCTGTTTCAAAAATAATTTTAATTTATATATATATATATATATATATATATATATATATAATATTTGCATTGTATACATTATGCAAATATACATAAACTATACATGCTTGTTTATATATTATATGTAATCACACACATATGTACACATATACATAATGAGAAAAACAATGAATATATATATATTATCTTTTACCAATATATGTATCTAATATATATATATATATATATATATATATATATATATATGTGTGTGTGTGTGTGTGTGTGTGTGTGTGTGTGTGTGTATTAAATAGGAAAATCCTTAGTTATGAATCAAAATAGGCTTCAAATATTGTTTTCTTAAGAGGTATATTGTAGTTGGGTATTAAAAGAATTCCTAAAATTATGAAAAATGGAAGTCCAACATAAATGATGGTGGAAAGCTGATTTTATATACTTATATGTACTTACTACCTGGAAATATTCCTGGCACATATTATACTTCCAATATCTGTTGCACTGATCATAATACAATATTTTTTTATTTTCAGTATTAAACTAGTTCCCTTTGCAGAATTGGGCCAGTCACTTTCTATTTGGGGTCATTTTTTTTTTGTCAAGAGGAATTAGAACTAAGTAAAGTTGTTTTAAGCACTGAGCAATTTTTGATGTCCAATCCTATAACACTGGCATATTTTTAAATCACACAGATCAAATATCCGTGATTTCATGTGGTTCAATCTAATTCATGGTCTTTACTTTGTAAATTCTAATGTGGAAAAATTAAGAAATAAAAAGAAATAATTAACAGGGCTTTCATTTTATGCTCAAATATTTTGAATAAACTTTCATATTAAGATTTCAGAAGGTAAAAAGCAGGTTATATTTTTCCCTTTTAATTTGTCTGAATAAAGACTACTAATCTTTAACATTAATTGATATATATATTCTAAGGCTGCTCCTAAGTATATCATTTTATTTTATTTCTCATCATGTAGGAAATTAAAGTTGTAGGAGCTTCTTTTCCTTGCAAATCAATAGGGTATTTTTCAGTTGAGTGGGAAAAATCACAGTATCTAAACATTCTCCTTCTAATTTCATGCAGAAAAATATTGCTCAATATGCTCACTAGCCATCTTCTTACTGATGATTTCAGATCTCCAAACAGGGTACATTTCAATTGATTAAATTTTTACTCACTAAAATATAATTGCATTACAGTCGTGCTTCCCTGAGAGTACAACTTAATTGGCATTTCAGACTTTTTGAACTATTCAGCCATAAATTTTAAGAAATATCTTAATTTAGTCTCATACAAAAATATTCATATTAGCCATGAGTAGATCAATCAGTTTAGCTTTGAGAGAGAGAGTCCTCATTTTCTAACTGTGTTCTGTCATTCTTTTGGCATTGTGGAACTGCAAAAATTGAGAAAAGCCTTAAATATAAACTATTGGTTGGTTTAAAAGAATAGCCAAACCATCTCTGCAATTCATGCATTTCACAAATAGTGGCAACGGAGTAAAGACATTGACGGTTTTAGGGTTGTCTTAGGAACTTTAATTCACATGATCACTTAATTAAAAAAAAAACACAAATAATCCAATCAATAAATGGGCAAAATATCTGAACAGACACTTCCCCAAAAAAGAAATATAGTCAACATATGCATAAAAATGTTAATTATTTGCAGCAATTAGAGAAATGCAAATTAAAACTACACTGATATTTCATCTATTGTCACTCAGAATGGCAATTATCAAGACTATAAGTAACAACAAATGTTGGCAAGGATGTGGAGGAGAAATGTACTCTTAAACATTGTTGGTGGGACTGCAAATAGTTACAACCAGTCTGAAAAGCGGTATGGAGATAACTCAGAAAACTTAGAATGGAACCACCATTTGACCCAGTTATGCCACTCCTTGGCGTATATCTAAAGAATTTAAAATCAGCATTCTACAATGACACCACCACAGTAATATTTATAGAAGCACAATTTATAATAGCTAAGCTATGGAGCTAACCTTGGTGCTCATCAACAGGGGAAGAGATAAAGAAATTCTGGTATACATACACAATAGAATATTACTGGGCCATGAAGAAGAATGACTTGATGACATTTGCTGGTAAATGGATGGATCTGGAGAATATCATATTAAGTGAAATAAGCCAATCCCTAAAAAAACAAAGGTTGAATATTTTCTCTGATATTTGGTGGCTAATCCATAATAAAGAGGGTAAAGATAATAGAAATTCAGCAAATTAGACAAAGGGGAATGAAGAGATTAGTTAAAGGGGAATAGGAAAAGCAAAGACAATGAAATGAATCAGACATAATTTTCCCAAGTATATTTGTGAATGTACACAGTGAATATCACCATTGTGTATATTTACAAGAATGGCATCCTAATTAGAATAAGATATATTTCATGCTTAAATATCATATCAAAATGGATTATATTGTCACATATAACTGAAAAGAACAAATAAAAATGAAAAAAAGAATATGTAGATAATGATGTGTTCCATGTGACCAATGTGAAACACAGAGAAAACAATGATCTGGTTGTAACTGAGTTCTTACATCAGTATTGAAAAACAGTTGAATTTATTCTTTAAGGATATTTGGTCAGAATAGCTTATTTTAAAATCCATATGATTTAAGTTCACATCAACCATATCTGCATTATACAGTATTCCACATTTGCTAATAACATATTTTGTAACAGTATGTTTATAGAAAAAGGGGCCAGATAATTGAAATAATAGTTTATATGTTTTATCATGGTGGTCAATTTATCATGCTAATAAAAATTCATGTCCTATCCTATCTAGATAATAAAGGTAGCTGGTTACTAACTAACTATTCCACGTTTTCCATACTTCTTTTGGAATCTATTAAAAAAACAGAAATATTATAAGAATATAGAAAATCTAATATTTTCTGCATGAATCCATATCTGGGCAAGTCTTGGCTTCATATAATCTTTCATGGCTTATATATTTTGACTTTCATCATAGATATTAAAAATTTTAGTAACCAGTGAAATAGGATAAGAGGCAAATGAGGGATGTTATTTTGTACTCTGTTTTGCTTTACGAGTTTATATCTTTGGATAACGTAACATCATACAGGCTGTTAGAGTTCATAAATTTCCTTTTTAAATATATTTGATATGACTAATAATGTGAGCAATGAATAATATAAATGATTCATCAAATTCACTTATTTAGTAGTTTAGAAATTAATGCAAGGGAAAAACTTGGTTTTCTCTTCTGTCTTGCTCTTTTCTATTTTCCATGACATTAAGCAACCTGTCTAAAATCTCTGCGCTCTATTTTCTCAGCTGTAAAATAAGAGAGATGATTTAGGTGATCTCTAGAGCTTCATCCAATTCTAAAGTTCTGCTGCTTTAATTTGGAATATTTATGCCTAATTTGTCCAGTTTTGCCCTGCATTAATCAAATTTGTCATATAATGATCAAATCTTACCATCCTTTTGAACTTAAAGCAAGTGCATTTTTATGCATGTATGCTGATAATTCAGTATAGAGTGGTCTCAATTAACTGAGAATTTCTATGAAAAATAATATTTTCTCATATTGCATTAGGGTAATAGGTGCTTCATTACTCAATATTGCTTTAATTAGCCAAAGCTTAAAGTTTATGTTCTGTTGGCACCTTATGTGTACATTAATATGCAAAAAGGAATGATTGCTATCTTTTTTTTTTTGTCATGGGCACACATAAGTAGTCATTCTTTTTGATTGTAAAGTTACTGTAATTCACCTGGCTATATGTTGTTATTTAACTTGCTGAAATACATATCCCATTCCTTCTCAATGTTTTTATCTTCTTACTTCTCAGTTATTTCCAGCTTTCTTATTGCCAAAAGAAACTGCATTTTGTTTTGCTCTTGAAGGAACCACAAAGTAAGAAGCAGCAAAGACACTAGCATAAATGAAATAAAAAATTATAGAGATAATAAAATTTGAAAGGAGCCAATGTAAGAATTAATTACAATTGTAGAACATACAATAGTAGTACTTATTCTTTTCAGACTCTTATTTTTAACATGCTACAAGAGGTATTTTAGTGGTACGTTCTATTCAATTTGCAACAACATATTCTCTACCGGGCACAGACAAGAATTAGAGGGTAAGGTAAATTTATTGGCAAAATGATGCCCACAAATATATATACAAACATACACATACATCCATATGCACTTTAAATACTTCCTAATCCCCTTTATTTAGAATGAAGTGATTTATTTTAGTATCATAAAGATATAGATTTTATATAACCTTTGAAGATACAATGTTTCTTTTCAATACTTGGAGGATTTTCATTTTCATAGCATCATGGAACCTGTTAGTACATTGAGCTTATGCTCATACTTCACATTCACTTTTTCAAATATATTTGAATATGTTTCTCACTTCTGACCTGTAAGCTCCATTTGAGCATATATTTTTTTCTATTTTTACCACTGTTTCCCATGATGCTTACAGATGAGATCAATATTTATTCAATAAATAAGAAAATATATGATATCAAAGACATGGTTCACTAAAAATGGATGGAAATAAAAGTAGCACAAGATATTCTATACATACACATTTGTATGACATGTTTAAATATCAACCACAATGTAATTCATGATATTTGAATTTTCCTGTCATTTTTTTTTTTTGGAAAAACAATTCATGGATGGAATACAATGGATGAAATATTGATCAAGATATTTGCTGAAATTGTTTCCGGATTGAGATTCTGAACTACAAAATTTCAGTTTTATAATAATGAGTATATCAAAATGATAGAATAAGTTCCAATATATTGCCTATATATTTCAAATATTCATAAAGATATTTCACCTTTTCTCATAAAATAATTATTGTTATTTTGAACACTTTAAAAATGTTGAAAACATACTTAGGGTATTTGTTTATCTTTGACTTTAAAGTAAACACTTGAGTCTACTTCTCTCTTTCATATAAAGGAAATGTTCACAAGAACTAAAATAGTGTGGGTTTTTGTGAAAGTAGGCATATTTTAGTGAGATATAACCCATTATAAGATGTCACTAACAATATATAGGTATATTCATTAGCTTAGGATGATTTAATTTGTCATTCTTGTCTTTTTAAGATATTAAATTAACACAAATACAAATTCAGGAAAGTGATAAAATTCAATTTCATAATATGTCACTTATATAGTGGCCTCCAAAAAGTCAGGTTATTTATCTCTAAGTAGGAATAATAAAATAGAATAATATAGAATGATAAAGAATAGACTTTATTCTATTTATTCTATAACAACAAAATTATTCTATTATTCTAAGTTATAGAATATATAGATATCCACTAATCTGGTGAAAAGATTATTCTCAGGACTTAAATTTGCATACAGTATTTTCTTAGGAGAGGAGAAGAGGTTTGCTTATACATACATCCTTCATATATTAGCTTACTTTCTGGTCACTCCAGGTAGAGGAGGGAATGGTGAGGAATTTCAATTTGCTTTGTAAAGTAATTATCTTCCACTGGCTCTTTATAGTCATAGCAGACACAAAACTATTGGTCACTCTCTGCTGAGACACATCTCAAGAGACTCAACTGTCTCCATGTGGATTTCATATTGCAATTCTCTTTAATTGCACTACATATCTAGTGGCTTTGCACTCCACATTAAGCCCTTAGGATCTGGCAGAGATCTATTCTATTTGGCTACATTGACTTCCTTAGTAGGAATCTCTTTTTAAATGACCCACAATAGGCACTCCTACCCTGATTCAGGGAAAAATGCAACTCATTTTCTATTCAGCCCTCTCTTCTGAGTGGCATGCAGCCAGCTTCACTCAGCTTTAGGCCTTAGTTTTCTGGGATGTAAAACAAAAATTCCCTTCTGCCTTACACTTGAGAGTGTCCATGATAATTTTCTAAGTAAAATTTCAATTACTACCCCCTATCCATTCACATAATAAACATGATGAGAAAAAATCTTTTTGATTTTTTTCATTGTTTTGAAGATGCTTTCATCAATAATAATTATACACCATAGCCTATAATACATTTTAAAAGTATTTGTCATGCCAGGCATAGTGGTGCACACCTATAATCCTAGCAATTCTGGAGGCTGTGACAGGAGGATTACAAGTTCAGGACCACTCTCAACAACTTGGGGAGGCCCTAACTAACTTAGCAAGACCTTGTCTCAAAATAAAAAGAGCTGGGGACATGGCTTAGTGCTCAAGTATCTCTTGGTTCAATAGCCAGTTTCAAAAAATAAAATAAATAAGTAAATAAAACAAAAGTATATGTTAATGTGTCAACTCCAAAAACAACACTCATAGAGAAAGGAGAACAGGAAAGAGATTTTATTACCTTAGAAATCTTTTATTATTAGTTGAAGTGAAATTTGATTAAACTTTGTAACATTTTTAATACTGCAAAATTAAACTACAACTGATATACTATTCACTTAGAAACATGTAACAAAGGCAGCTACATTGAAGTCTTTTCCAAGTAATTGCTTAAAATTTGATAGCATTAAAGAAAGACTATTGTTTCAAGTCACATGTATGGGGTTTTTTTGAGAGTGACCATAGAAGTTTTCATATAAATTTAGATACATTTTCTGATGCCCAGGTGCATTGCCTGTATAAAGTAGGCTGCCCCAGGGAAAGAAGTCATAAGACCACTTCAGTTAGGAAAATCTTAGGCACAAGAAAACCTCATTTAAAATTGGCCCAAATTTCATAATGTATGCTATAATAAGTAACAGAAAGTAAATATATATTGTCATATTCAGTTTTGTTTGTGCAAGTAGTTTCATTAAGGACTAGGTTCTTTTCATATCATCATCTTTGACTTGCCAGTCTTTCAAAAGGCATTCTCCCTCCATGTTTGGAAGTGGCAATTTATGGCACAAATCCCAGATGACACAGGAACCAAAGGCAAAAGATTTCTTTTCTTGGAAACAAGGTAATATCTAAGAAAATTTTTTATCACCTGTTATCACTTTTCATTGACTATCAGTACATTATTGTTGTATCTATTGATGCAAAGAGAAATAGGATTTACCCTTGGAACTGGGGTTATGGGAAGACAACTTTGAATGTTATGGGAAAATAAAGAAGGAAAGAACCATGATGGTTGTCAGAGAGGCAGCTAATACTCTGCTAAATCTCTGTCTATCCCCCAAATTCTCAGTGCTTTTTTGAAAAGTCTTTGGGGATAGTTCTGTTTCCACATCTACTGTTTTAAGAATTTTCCATGTCTTCTCTTAATTCTCTGAGAACATCTATCAGCATAAATAAAACAGAAAATCTCATTAAAGTTCAAATTTACTCACTGAAAATTACTTTTATCTGGATAAAGCCTAAAAGGCACAAGTAACCAGTGTGTAGCAATATTTTCTTAGATAATAATGACAAAATAGAGACATATCTTGAAGTACTTAGAGGTAAATGATGTAGTATGCTTTGCTTTTAAATTATTTCGTGGAAAACAAAGCTCTAAAATTAGAGAACAAGAATTAAAACCACATGTTGTTAATTATTGAACTTGAGTGATAGAATTATGCAGTTCATTATTCTATTTCCCATACTGTTTTGTATGTTTGGAAAGTTACATACTGAAATTCTTATGCTTTGAGATAAATACTGATATAGACACAGATGCATATGAAATATATATAGGAATTCAAACTCTAATGACTTTCTCCACTGCTGTTTCCTTTTATCTCCTGGTTGCTACAACAACCCACCAACTGATCTCCCACCCAACTTCTTCCTTTGACCCTATAGGATTTCTTTTCAACATAGCTGTTAAGATGATGGTTTTAAAATAGAAAACCAAATGTTTCCCTTCTATTGAAAGCCTTTATACTCAGAGCTTGTGTAAAATAGTACATCTCACATGGTGTTATTTATGGTCCAATCCCAATATTTGAATTCATAACTCTGTCTTCATGTCATTCTCCCATACCCTTCATTTCCTCTTCTCCAGTCACATGGCATTTCTTTCTGTTGAACATACCTATGCTATTACTTCTTCTTGAAAGATGTTTCCTACATATCTAGCCATATTCCTCAAATCATAAATTTCTGTACTAACTATATTTAAAATTAGACTTTACAACTCTGCATCACTTTCATTGATTTTTTTCTATTTTTTTCATTTTATTAAACACTATAATACATTTCAATAATATGAATCCAAAAACAGTGACCAGAGTTTGACATCTGGTTCTGTCAAGCCTTTATCCTCAAAGTAGGACATAAGACTGAATAGATCTATTTGGGGAAAGGCCGAAGTCATTTTCTCAAGAATCTTATGATCCTCACATTCTTAAATATTTTTAATCCAATCTTCTGAGATAAGCTTTCAAAATGAGTGACCTCTCATTAGAAGATCTAGAAATTCCTGAACCCTCTCCAGTTGTCCTGGTATACCTGCATGTCTCACAACAGAATCAAAGGGACTATGGATTACTAACAAGACAAAGTCTACCCATTGCTTTGATATAAAATATTAATAGTGCCTTTTATTCTTCCATCATAAAAAGATATTCCTCTTTGACAATGATTAAGGAAACATCACCCCTAAATCCTCCAGTCAGTATATTAGTAGGAATTTACAACTGCCACTTAGTCATGTCAAGCTGCATGCAGAACCCATTTTTAAAAATTATTTATTCTAATTAGTTATATATCATAGAAGAATGCATTACAATTCATATTACACATGTAGAGCACAATTTTTCACTTCTCTGGTTGTTCCAAAGTAGAGTCACACCACTTGTGTCTTCATAAATGTACTTAGTCCATCCCATTTCACTGTCTTTTCTACCCCCACAGCTCCTTCCTTCTCCTACCACCCCTCTGCCCTATCTAGAGTTCATCTATTCCTCCCATGCTCCCCCTTCTAACCCCAGTATGAATCAGCCTCCTTATATCAAAGAAAACATTCAGAATTTGTTTTTTGGGGATTTACTAACTTTACTTAGCATTATATTCTCCAACTCCATCCATTTACCGGAAAATGCCATGATTTTATTCTCTTTTAATGCTGAATAATATTTTATTGTGTGAACAAACATATATATGTATGTGTGTATATATATATATATATATATATATATATATCACATTTTCTTTATCCATTCATCTATTGAAGGGCATATAGGTTGGTTCCACAGTTACCTATTGTGAATTGTGCTGCAATAAACATTGATGTGGCTGTGTCCTTGTAGTGTGCTGTTTTTAAGTCCTTTGGGTGGGATAGCTGGGTCAAATGGTGTTTCTATTCCCAGTTTTCTAAGGAATCTCCATACTATTTTCCAGATTGGCTGCACCAATTTGCAGTCCCACCAGCAAAGTATGAGTGCGCCATTTCCTCCACATCCTTGTCAACACTTCTGGTGCTGCCATTCTGACTGGAGTGAGATGAAATAGTAGAGTAGTTTTGATTTGCATTTTTCTAACTGCTAGAGATATTGAAATTTTTTTCATATATTTGTTGATTGATTGTATATCACCTTCTGAGAAGTGTCTATTCAGTTCCTTGGCAAATTTATTGGTTGGGTTATTTGGGGTTTTTTGGTGTTTAGCTTTTTGAGTTCTTTATATACCCTAGAGATTAGTGCCATATCTGTTGTGCAAGTGATAAAAATTTGCTCCCAAATTGTAGGCTCTCTAACCACCTCATAGATTATTTCTTTTGCTGAAAAGAAGTTTTTTCATTTGAATCCATCCCATTTATTAATTCTTTATTTTAATTGTTGTACTATAGGAGTTTTATTAAGGAAGTAGGGGCCTAATCTGATATGATGGAGATATGTGCCTACTTTTTCTCCTATTAGACGCAGGGTCTCTGGTTTTATTCCTAAATCATTGATCCATTTTGAGTTGGGTTTTGTGCATGCTAAAAGTGAGGTGTTTATTTTGATTTTGTTGCATATGGATTTCCAGTTTTCCCAGCACCATCTGTTGAAGAGGTGATCTTTTCTCCAATGTATGTTTTTGGTGTCCTAGTGTAATATAAGATAACTATAATTATGTGGGTTGGTCTCTGTGTCCTCTATTATGTAGACATTGGTCTACAGGTCTATTTTGGTGCCAATGCCATGCTGTTTTTGTTACTGTTGCTGTGTAGTATAGTTTTAGGTCTGGTATAGTGAGCCACCTACTTCACTCATCTTGCTAATGATTGCTTTAGCTATTCTGGGTCTCTTATTTTTCCAGATGAATTTCATGACTGCTTTTTCTATTTCTATGAGGAATTTCATTAGGATTTTGATTGGAATTGCATTAATTTTGTATAATGCTTTGTTAGAATGGTCATTTTGATAATATTAATTCTGCCTATTCAAGAATAAGGGAGATTCCACAGTTTTTATTTTATTTTATTTGAGGCTATTGTAATTGGGGTAGTTTTCCTCATTTCCATTTTAGAGGATTTATCACTGATATACAGAAATGCCTTTGATTTATGGGTGTGGATTTTGTATCCTTCTACTTTGCTGAATTCAGTTACAAGTTCTAGAAGTTTTATGGTGGAAGTTTTTGGGTCTTCTAGATATAGAATGATATTGTCAGCAAATAATTCTAATTTGAGTTCTTATTTTTCTACTGTATTCCTTTAAATTATTTTGACTGTATAATTTCTCTGGTCAGTGTTTCAAGAACTATATTCAATAGAAATGGAAAAGAGGGCATTCCTGTCTTGATTCAGATTTTAGAGGGAATGCTTTCAATTTTTCTCCATTTAGAATGATGTTGGTCTTGGGCTTAGCATAGATAGCTTTTACAATGTTGAGATATGTTCCTGTTATCCCTAGCTTTTCAAGTGTTTTGAACATTAAGGGGTGCTGTATTTTGTTGAATGCTTTTTCTTCATCTATTGAGATGATTATATGGTTTTTATTTTTAAGTCTATTGATGTGATGAATTACATTTATTGATTTCCATTTGTTGAACCAAACTTGCATCCCTGTGATGAACCTCACTTTTGATCATGATGTACTATCATTTTGATTTTTTTGTATTTGATTTGCCACCATTTTATTGAGAATTTTTGCATCTATGTTCATCAGAGATATTGGTATGATGTTTTCTTTATTTGATGAATCTTTGCCTGGTTTAGAAATCAGGGTAATAGTGGCCTCATAGAATGAGTTTGGAGGTGCTCCTTTCTTTTCTATTTCCTGGAATAAATTGAAGAGTATTGGTATTAGTTCTTCTTTAAAGGTCTTGTAGAACTTGGCTGTGCATCCATCAAGTCCTGGGCTTTTCTTGGTTGGTACGATTCTGATGGCATCATCTGTTTCATCACTTGAATATGATCTATTTAAATTGTGTATGTCATCCTGGTTCAATTTGGACAAATCATATGACTCAAGAAATTTGTCAATGCCTTCAATATTTTCTGTTTTATTGGTGTACAGTTTTCAAAATAATTTCTAATTATCTTATGTATTTCTATTGTGTTTCTTGTGATATTTTCTTTTTCATCATGGACAATTAGTAATTTGAGTTATCTGTCTTCTCTTTGTTAGCATGGCCAATGTTTTGTCAACTTTATTTATTTTTTCCCAAAACCAACTTTTGTTCTTTTAATTTTTTTCAATTATTTCTTTGTTTCAATTTTTATTTCAGCTCTGATTTTAATTATTTCATGTCTTCTATGGCTTTTGATATTAATTTATTCCCCTTTTTCTAGGGCTTTGAGATGTAGTGTTAAGTCATTTATTTGTTGACATTTTCTTCTTTGAAGGAATGAACTCCATGCAATGAACTTTTCTTTTAGTGTTACCTTCATAGTGTCCCAGAGATTTTGATATGTTTTATCAGTGTTCTAATTTCCCTCTAAGAATTTTTTAATCTCCTCCTGATGTCTTTTGCAACCCATTTTTCATCCAGTAGCATATTATTTAGTCTCCAAATTTTGGACTAGCTTTTATTTTTCATTTTATCATTGATTTCTAATTTCATTCCATTAGGATATGATAGAGTGAAGAGTAGTAGCTCTACTTTTTAAATATTTGCTTAGAGTTGTTTTGTGGCATAATGTACTGTCTATTTTAGAGTAGGACTAATGTGTTGCTGAGAAGAAAGTGTATTCATTCATTGAAAGATGAAATATTCTATATATGTCAGTTAAGTCTAAGTTATTGATAGTATTATTGGTTCTATATTTTCTTAGCTCAGCATTTGTATGGAAAGTCAATCCAGTGGTGAAATAAGTGTGTTAAAGTCACCCAGAATTATTATGTTGTGTTCTATTTGACTCTTGAACTCCAGAAGAATTTGTTTCATGAACATAGATGCTCCATTGTTTGGGGCATATAAATTTATTATTGTTATGTCTTTTTGATGAATGGTTCCCTTAAGCAGTATGAAATATCCTTCTTTATCCCTTTTGATTAAATTTGGCTTGGAGTCTACTTTATTTGATATGAGAATGTAAATCCCTGCTTGTGACCCAAGATGTAGGTAGTTGTTTTCAGTGATGCAATGTCGCATCGCGTGGAGAGAGCCATGCAATGATATTGAAAAATGAGTTCAAAGATGAGCTCTGTGTCATGCAATGTGTGGCTGTCTGTAGACTTCAAAGCCTGTGTCAAGTTCTTGGGTGCAGGCAGGCTACTGAGCATAGGAGACTATCTCCACTGGTGCAGAGTCCCAAGATGGAGGTGACAAGCGGAGCCCCACATTAGTAGATAGGTGTCCACATGGGAGTGGCAACTGGAGTTCCTGCATGTGGTAAGATGCTGGTTGTCCTGTGTGGGAGCGGTGTCCATGATTTCTGCTCCAGTTGGTGGCCGAAAGTTCTGCAAGGTTGCTGATGCCAATGGTCCCCACTGGGGACCTGGTAGTCCTGCATGGGTGAGTAGTTGGGAGACCTACCTTGACACTGAGTCCTGGAGCCCTGGATGGGCATGGTGGCCATGATTCCTGTGTGGAAACAGGAATGTCACAGAAAAGCAGTATTCTTACTATTTGAGTCCCAGGTCATGTAACAACACAGAATATTGCCTCCCTCTGGCCCACCATCTTGGATCTACCAGAACCCCATTATTTTTATAATGCTGAAAACATCCAGAACTCTTTGCAGGAATGCAAGATACTTAGGCTCAAACACCTTATTAAATTTCCAATAATATAACCCCAAGTGATAAACTATTTAATATTATGAACCCTGATTATTGCAGAAGGGACAAATTTTTATACTTAATTTATCCTAAACATTATGCTTTAATTTTTGTTTATTGTCCCTTTTCTGCCTCTATCACATAATCATTATGAAAATAGAATTTTTTTCTGTTTTGTTCACTTTTGTCTCCCCAACCCTCCAATTTAACGTAGTTGTGAGCATATTGAAAGTGCTGAATAAACACTGTTAAAAGTAACAGCGATTCTGGCATTCATACTATACTTCTTTCCATCTATAAAATTGATCTCATCATTTTATGACACCTCTTTCTAATATGCTTTTTTTCTACTTAAAGGCCAAAAAAGGTCATTTTAAAAATAAAAATGGAATTCTAGCACAGGATCCTTCTTTAAAATTTGGCTCATAACTTTCTTTCTGTGAAGCATTTAAGTTTCTCAATGTCTGAATGCTGTAATGGTTTATGTCTTTATTCTAGGTTTATGTATATTCAGGTTTATGTCTTTATTCAATTACTTTATACTAAATAAGTGGAAATGTGCAAAGAAAGACATATAAAAGGGGATAGAGTATAACTCTTGAGCTTCTGGAATTTTCAAGTGTACACAAGTGAAAATATACAAATAACTTAGTGAGGCTTTCAGTTTTTCTTACATAGAATATTCAAATATTTTATGTGGTCATGTTACTCATGTTTGTACACACATGTTTCACTTGAAATAACAAAGTTAAGTAAGTAGGATCAATTATGAGAGTTTTTTTTTTTTCTCAAGATGTAGAAAACTGGAGCAGCAAATATTGAGAATCAGACCTTAAGGTCCAGATAAAGAGAAAACAAACTTGCCTTAACTCCATGCATCTCTTCTCTTTACGTTTTAGAACTAAATATTGTAGTTTGGAAATAAACATGAGTGTAAGGCTCAAAAACCCTGAAACTTCATTTTACTTTCATGTCCCATGTGAGCCTATAAAAACCACTGACCTCCACTTTTTTTTCCTCTGTTCAATCAAAAGGCACAGATAAATTTCTGTAGGTCCATTGCTACACTACTGACTTGTCATTAAAGCTCTATGTTTTTCATAAAAGTAAGGATTGATTTATATTTTAAAATATTAAGATTCTTGTTACTATTTTATCTCACCCTACCATTAACAAGATATCATGTATCCATACAAGCATGGTGAGATGATACAACTGAATAGATGTCACAGACAATGTTACCTTCTTTGAAAGCAGATAGAAGAAAAGCATACTTTTGATAAATTTCTCTGATCTCTCATTTTGATCAGAATTTCTCTGAATTGATTTTACTAGTTCATACTGTAATTTATGGATCCCATAATCCATCTGACTTAGTTCACATTAAGACTTATTGTCTTAATGCACTCTTCTTCTGTTGTTTTAGGCAAAATGAATGGAATGAAACTTGCTGTATCATTGATGTTTGGAATAAAAAGCCATTTACACTGCATATGATATAACTCAGAATTTATTTCTTTGACCACATACTTACAGTTATAACCTTACTGTGAGATACTAGTGTACAAGAGTAGAATTTGGGAACCAAATTCATCACTCTAACTCACTGCGAAGCTTCACAAATCATTCAGGAAAACAAAACAACTTGATAAAAAAATATTCTTCATACAATTAATTATATAGTCTAAATTTCATGTTTTATTAATTAGTTATGCTTTTTATTGGAATAAAAAGCTTTATTTAATCTCTTTTAGTAGTCAGCAATCTCTCTCTCATATCTCCATTTTTTTCCAGCTGTAATTAATTGTAACTTTCTGTGTCTTTGAATTCAGAACAACAGTTTGAATCTTTCATTTATAGTTCTTCACACTGGTGGTTTGCTGTTTCTAACTAAATGAATGAGTTATGAAGGGAAGCTGTAGCTGCCATTCTTGTTAATATCATTTATAAACTAAAACCTTAAAGAACTGCTTATTTAATGGTTTTTATAGTGCAAGACTAGTAAATATTGCAATACCTTCATCATCACCTATGTCTAGAACTGCTATAAGAATAAATACATAACCTGAGTTGTGAATACCTTTTCTCTAGAATTAAGGAGAATATGTATCAGGTAACAGAGGTAGTTAATGCTAACTATATTTGAACATATTATTTGAATCCTTGACAAAATAGGGACAATTTTACTCCTGCCTTGGGTATGGCTACAGTTTTTGTCTGAAACAAAGGTTACAAAATGTTAAGTGATATATCAAACTTCTTCAGCATGTTGGTCAGACCAAAATAATCTGTATTCAGGTCTCCATACATGAATCAAAACAGGTGTGTGGAGTTATGAACTACAGCCACAAGAATAAAAAGAATTCCTTAAGCATAAAGTTCTTATTTGTTATTTTCATTTTGGAAAACTTCTTGTTAATAGGCATAAGTCTTAGTTAATATTTTCCCAGCACTTAATTATTTACTTGTTTTCTTTTTTAATAAACTGTAAGGATTTACATTTACAAAATGTTAGTGTTTAAGACTTACTACTAATTCCTCATGCTATTATTAAGAAGATACTATTTATTCATACAAACAGTGCATTGCACAACTAAACACATCTTACTGGATACTAATGTTATCTTCTCTGAGAGCAGATAGAATATATACTTTTATGTTAAATTTTAAACATACATAGTTATTGTTCTAATTCTCTTCTGATCATATACTTTTTAGTCAAAAATTTGTTCAAATTATGACCTAAAATTCACTCATTACATTTAACTAAATGTACCTAAATCTTTCAATTCATTTTCTTGGTATTTTGTTACATATATGAATTAGACTTGTGCAGTTTTAAGAATTGTTATATAGTAAATATGCAATGAATAAGTATCAGCTGTATGAAAATCATCCTTTTAATCTCTTTTTCTTTATAGGCTTAACAATATTTGCAGTTTTATTCCTCTAAAAATTTTTGTTATTCTAGTGGGTGTGTTATAGTATCTCATTGTGGTTTAGTTTACATTTCCCATATCACTAATGAACAATTTGCCTGCTCAAGTATTTTCTACATTTGTTTCTATGAGGTGTTTTCTTTCTTATGTGTATTGCAAGACTTCTTCCACTCCCTGACTCATCTATTGAGATTTATAAGGTTGTTTTTTAATTACTGGAGATTTTACATTTTTATATTTTATTAATGTATAAATTTATGTTAAAAATATTTTTAGATGAATTGATAGATACAGATAGATAGAGAAATAATTACTAAAGGTAAGTAATTTAATATATCCATAATCTCATATAGTGAACTTTTTGTTGTGTGAATAAGAGTAGCTAAAATCTACCCTCTTAGAAAATTTTTCACATGTAAACATGCTGTACTTCAACTTATATTTATGCATCCTACATACCTGCAGATTATATGGGTTCTTCAATCCATCCTTTCAGTATTATAACACTGTCTTTATTGCTGTAGTTTTTAGACAGGGTTAAAGATCAGTCAGTTTAGGTAATTAATGATAGGATTCAGAGGATGACAACTGGTTACCAATGAAAGAACAATAGGTTGCTAACAATTAACCTCCCCAATCTGGCTCCTATTCAGAAAAAGAAGACAATGATTAAAGAGGGTGGTTTTAGAGTCTATAAGAAAGCAAGTCATACCTCCTAAGCAGTTCAGCTCAGAAGCCCCTATCTCTTCAGACTATCATATCTCTTTCTTAAATAAACCATGCTTGCTCTGCTTACTTTGGGTGTTTCTAGGGTGTTAATTTCTCAAGGACAACACTGATGCTGACACTGGGGAATAAGAACCCCTTCCCTTCTCTACAGTACCACTATCAGTTTCACAATAGTACTAGATTTCTGATGCAGGAATTCTTTTCTTTTTCCCCCTCTCCCAATCTTGCCTTAGATTTTCTTGGCCCTTTATGTTTCTATATGCTTGTTGTAATTATTTTTTTCAATTTTCATTGCAAAATAACATTACCATAAACAATAATTTGTTGGGTTCATGTGGAACCTATAGATGGACACAAGAGTAGTGACAGGTTTATCATACAGCCTTCAAATACATAAAAGTGGCATATTGCTACATGGATTCTGGTTTATTTAATTTTCTCTCAATAATATCACAAGATTTTTTGGAAGGTATAGAACATCATTTGTTAGAATTAATAGTTATTATTCTAGCAAAGTTTTTCAAGACTTGATAGTTGAGCATCCTTATCACTTTTCTGGTGTTTAGAGTGTTCACATATTTCAGGAAAAAGTATGATGTTTGCTGTGAATATTATTATTTATTATATTACTATATTACATATTATTAATTATTATTATGTATTATTAAGATACTAGAGAATTCTTTTTTTTATTTTTTTTAAGTTGTAAATGAACCCAATACCTTTCTTTAAATTTATTTTTATGTGGTGCTGAGGATCAAACCCAGTGCCTCACACCTGCTAAACAAGCACTTTACCACTGAGCCACAACCCCAGCCCAAGAATTCCATTTTTTTTCTTAGATTAAAATTTTATGTCAAAAATGAGAGTTAAATGTTTATTAAATGATTCTTCTAAATAATCATAGGTAAGAAAATAATGAGATCATCATGATTTTTTTTATTTTGTTGATATTATACATTAGTAAAATATTTTAAATAATAAATGAACCTAGCATTCTTATTTTGGGGAAGGGGAATCCTGAAGATTGAACTCAGAAGCACTCGACCACTGAGCCACATCCTGAGCATTATTTTGTATTTTATTTACAGACAGGGTCTCAAAGAGTTTCTTAGTGACTAGCTTTTGCTGAGGCAGTCTTTAAACTCGAGATCCTCCTGCTTCAGCCTCCCCAGCCACTGGGATTACAGAAATGCTCCAAAGCACCCAGCTGAACCTAGCATTCTTAAACAAACAAACAAAAAAATTGATCAAAAACAGCATGCATTTGATGCTTTGCTAGATTTCATTTGCTTGTGGCTTAAAATCTCTGTATTTGTGCTCAGGAGATGAAGAATACTCATACAGCCTTTGCTAATTTCTCTTCAGTTACCATTTTCAGGACTTGAGATCAAATTTATATACTTTCTAAAAAATTAACAGGGAAGCATTGTTTTGTTTTCCATTTCTTTATTCTCTTTCAAAAAATTAACTAGTAAAATCACACAGAGAAAACGGATATTCTGCAGATTCATTTTATTTATCACATATATGAACCATTCATCTTGAATTATTCTCAAGTCAATTTTAGTAAGTTGTATTTTTCCCAGATTTTAAAATAATTTGACACAAAGTTGTTAGCAGTACATTCATTATAAATTCATTATAATTTCTCTGTAAGCTAGTGTGATATACCTTTGCCATTCATCATATGGTCAATTGTTTTTTCTTTTTATTATTGCCCAACATTGATAGTTATTTTTTATATTTAAGATATAATGATAACTAAAATGATTTTCTCAATTAGACAATTGCTTTTATTTTTTTTAAATTTTCTTTGTTCTAATTTCTATACTTATATTTTGTTGAAGTTGTTTAGTTCCTTGTTGAGGTGAAGATTTATCCCAATAGATAGGCAGTTTTTCTCTATAATATATTCTTATATGTATAAATTTTGCTGTGGATAGAGCTTTAGTTGCCATTCCATATGTATTTGTTTGTTTGTTTGTTTGTTTAAGACAGGTTCTTGTTAAGTTCCTTAGGGCCTTGCTAAGTTGATGAGACTGTCTTGACCTTGGGATTCTCCAGCTTCAGCCTACTGAGCCACTTGGATTGGAGGGATATGCGACCTTGCCAGGCCCTAAGTTTTGACACATATCTGATGACATTTATTTTTAACTATTTTCAGTGTGTCTTTTAATATTTAATATTTCTCATTATATTTTTTTTACTTTGTTGCTTTATTCTACATGTCATTCATTCTTATGAGAGTTACCCTGTCCTTTTTTTTTCTTTTTGCAATTATTTTGTGAAAGAAGCCAAGTAATTTGTCATGTAAGAGTATTACATATTTCAGATTATACCAATTATATCCCCATGGTATTATTTAATTTTTTCTCTGTAATCAATATTTCCTTTAAATTGTCAGTTAAATTCAGTGCCTTACTTAGAAAATGAATTTTAATTTTTAATTATACACAAGAATATTTTTTAGGTGATACAGTGCAATTCCTTTAAGAGTGACATAAGGTCTGATTGTGTGTGTGTGTCTCTCTCTCTCTTTTTTTGTATTATGATGCTAAAACTGATGAGCAGGATACTTCTGTTATGAACTTTACCATTTGATTTTGCCTAAGTGTTTTTGTAGCCTTAAAAATTATTTCAGAGCTGAGAGTATACCTCAGTGTGAGAACAATTGCCTAACACATTCAAAACCTTTCATTAAATCCCCAGTACTACTTAAAAACAACAAAAACTTTAATGTATTTCTAGAATGGGCTTAAGCTGGTGTAAATTAGATCATCTATATTGATAAATTATTTTTAATTTTTTAAAAAGAAATGTTTCCATAATCTTAGCCTCATCAACTGCTTAGTTTTCATATGGACAAATGAAGTAGGAATATCAGGATAAATCTTATTATTTACTTTTGTTTACCCATGATTTTGGAATAATTATTTCCAAAAATCCTTTAATGAAACATGTATAATTATAAACTTATAAATTAAAAATATTTGATGTGTTTAACTCACTTCTGTTAATATTCCTTTTTTTAATATTTGATGTTCTTAACTTTGTTCAACACCATGTTTGTAGAGGGTTTATTTTTTTTATTTTTTGGCTATTACCATTTTTTATAGAATTTTTGATCTCCAGCAAAACCCAGAGTACCAGACAAATCTTCTACACTTTCTTCTCGAACCTAGCTACCACTATTAAGGATATGTTAATTTTTTATTAAAAAAAAAAGATTGAGACAACATATATGGGGATATGTATAAAGTATATTTTCAATTTCCAAAGTAAAATACTGAGAACATTTGACATTTTTGCCTTTGACTGAAATATCTTTAAATTCCTCCTCCTTCTCCTCCTTCTCTTCCTCCTCCTCCTTCTTCTTCTTCTTCTTCTTCTTCTTCTTCTTCTTCTTCTTATTATTATTATTATTATTATTTATATATGACAGCAGAATGCAATATAATTCTTATTATACATATAGAGCACAATTTTTCATATCTCTGGTTGTATACATAGTATATTCACACTAATTTGAGTCTTCATACCTGTACTTTGGATAATGATGATCATCACATTCCACCATCATTAAAATATGTCTTCTAAGGAGGTGATTTTATATTTCTTTTTGAGTAATTATTTTTTAAATTTGTTATTTTATTCTTATTAAAATATTTTGCCATAAAATGCTCTACCTAGTCAACTAGATTATGAATAAAGTATATTTTGAGGTATGGTTACTCATCAATTACTTTGAAAAGTCTGAAAATCTTTTAAAACTTTCTCTTCCATTCTTCACACATATTCTATTTTAAGGGGACAGATGAGGATGGTTAGAACACAAGGTTAGGATAATAATACTACAAAATGAGCCCAATGTGCTGACTTCCCATATGTTTTTTTTGTTTGTTTTGTTTTGTTTATTTTTGCCAAAAAAGCAATCTGCCTACAGTCCTGCCTGGCCTGAGGGAACAGGATATGTCACATTCTTCAGCCAACCCAGGCAGGGGGCAAAGGTCTGGTATTTAGTGTAGGTAAGAATGAACCACAAGAGAGGTTTTGGGCTTGTTTTCAAAAAAAGACAAAAGGTTGCTAACAGCTAACCTCCAAGATGGCACAATGGATTGCTTATGATTATCCCCTGTGTTCCTGCACCTTCTGCACTTAGCCCATATATGGAGAAGAAAGAGAAAGTGGGAGGTTTGGGGGTCAATAAAAGACCAGGACATACCCACACCTGCACATACCCAGCTTTGGGCCCACTTCTCTTCTAAGAAGGCTGCTGTCCCTGTCTTTTTCTTAAATAAAACTTGGTTTGTATGCTTGTCTCCACATTTCTCATGTGTTTAATCTTCAACACAGAGGAAATAAAGCCCATTCCTGATCTCCAAGACAGGTATTACTATCTTTCCAGAAAATAGCAAGTCTAGTTCTATCTCCTTCTGGTTGCTGTATCATTAATTACTTTGCCTAATAGCATCTGTGGCTATATTTCTCCTTGGTTTTTACCCCTAGTCAGCCTTTTCTGTCCTGCACCTTGATATGTGAACACAGAATAATGCTCTCACTCTCCATTCTCTGCTACTTGCTCTTCCTACTACCCTCTTTTTGAAAGGAAAAATAACAAACCAGGAGCAGACCTTGATTGATCAACCATGAATTGTATTAAGCAGCGAAATCAAGCAAACAGGCTTTGTAGGAGCATATTTTCAGGAGTAAATGGTTGGTGGGTGCAAAGACTGTCAAAGTTTTATAGAGTGCTAGTAGGACCAGGGTTTTGGGAGGAGTTAGCTAGTTTTGGCGTGCTTTTGGTGGCTGAGTCATAACAGGAGATATTTCAGCTGTGGCAGGGAGAAAGGTCTTGACCAACTGGAAGAAGGATTATAGATAAAGGAAATTGTAGGTGCTCAGGTGTTGAGGGCCACAGCCGAGTCGGGGTGGCACCTGGCATTTTGCCAGAGACAGTGGTTGAGAGGTGACACCAGCAAGCCATTGAGATGATGATGGTTAAGCTATGTATTCAATTGTATATAGATCCCTGCTGTACACAGGACCTCTACTTTGGAGTTCTTGCGGGGATTCCTGGGGAGTTCTGCAGTGGTTGGTGAAGTTCTGGTGGAGGGAGTTTTGATGGTGTGTGGTGTTCCTGGGTGTGCACGTGGGGTGCAGATGGAGTTTGGGCAATAAAGTAATTCCTGTTTGAACCTACAAGTGACTTGTGGTGGCTCGGTTATTTTGTGCCCAGCCAGACTGCGGCATTTGGTGGCCCATACAGGGAACGTCTGAAGCTTGGGGATAAGTCAAATTGCTCCCCCTGAGGGAAGACGAGAGAATAGGTGACCATTTCAAAAAACAATGTGTTCTTCTATTGATTTGTTTGTTTTTGTTTCAAGCTGCCTGTCCCTAGAACTTTCTCAGGCAAACTGGGAAAAATGGTTGGCTCAGGGTTTGAAGTTGTTCGGCCCTGAGGAAGAGATAAAGATAAACTATGGCTACACATATCAAGAAAATAGAAAAACTGATACAACGATTTTTGTTCCATTTTTGTTTCATTCTGTTTCTGTTTTGTTTTGTGTTATCTTGTTGGGTTTCCTTATCTTTATAGTAGATCAGAAATTAGTAAAAAACAAACTGAAAGAGTTTTAAGTAAATTGTTAGAAGTTCAGACTATGGTAGAAGACATTTTAGATCAAGTAAAAGAGAAGACCTCTCGAGCTAGTCAGACAGAGGAAGAAAATTTAAAGGAAAAGGGGCTATCAGGGAAAAAGTTACAACAGGAAGCTGCTACTAACACCTTTCTATCACCAGAGGGCATAAGTGTCCAACCAACAGCTCCACCTATAGAGACAACATATGCTGAGTGGTCCCCAATCCCCCTAGTTGATAGATGGGATCCCGAGACAGGACCTCAAAGATTAGCATGCCCTGTACTTGAGCAGGCAGGAGGGCAGAGAATTCACCATGCTCTAGATTTCAAAACAGTGAAGCAGCTAAAAGAGGCTTTAACAACCTATGGTCCTGAAGCACCCTTCACTGTAAGCATGGTCGAATCCATTACCAACTTGGACATGACGCCAGCAGAATGGGCTAGCATTTATTTTTTTAGTTCTCAGCGGACACAACATCTTTGTTGGTATGTGGTGCTGAGGATTGAACCCGGGCCGCACGCATGCCAGGCCAGCGCGCTACCGCTTGAGCCACATCCCCAGCCCCTGGGCTAGCATTTGTAAAGCTGTGCTAAATGGAGGACAATACCTGTTATGGAAGGTTGCCAATGAGGAATTTTGCACGGAGACGGCTAGGCGAAATGCAGCAGCCAGTTATCCTCAGAGAAATCTAGGTATGTTGTTAGGAAAAGGACCTTATGAAGGTCAGCTGCAATAAATTGCATATGATCCTGGTGTATACTCACAAATTGCTGCAGATGCAGTTAGGGCATGGAAGACTTTACAAGGACATGGATATTTACAAGGTCAATTATCTAAGGTAATACAAGGAGCTAATGAACCTTATGCTGAATTTGTAGATAGGCTTATTCAAACAGCTACCAGAGTTTTGGGGGATACAGAACAAGCAATGCCATTAATAAAACAACTGACTTATGAGCAAGCAAATCATTGGTGCAAGGCAGCCATTAGACCATGGAAACATGAAGATTTAAACACACATATTAAATTATGTAGAGACATTAATGAACAGGAGCAAGTCTTGGCAGCTTCAGTACAACAGGCTTTAGATGCCAGGCCAAAAACATGCTACAATTGTGAACAAACAGGACATTTTAAAAGGAGTTGCCCCATAGGAGGAGGGTTTAACAAAACTAGGTATCAAAGGGGTAGAATACCGGGTTTTTGCCCACAATGCTGTAGAGGGAAACATTGGGCTAATGAATGGCATTCTCAAACCACCATAGAGAGTACTCCATTATTAAAAAATGGACAAGGATCAGGTGTTTACCCACAATATCCTGGAGAAAGGCATCAGGCTCCATTGCCAAAAAACGGACAGGGGGCCCAATGCTCTGGGGCCCATGACACAAATATACGGGGCACTGGAGGAACCCAGCAACACCATCAGGGTAGTTCCCAGGACACATTATCCATTAGATCTCTCATCAGACAAACCAGAGGGAGTGCAGGGCTGGACATCTGCGCTTCTGCCAGAGCAGTACTAACTCCAGAGATGGGAGTTAAAATCATTCCCACAGGGGTAAAAGGACCTCTTCCCCAAGGAACAATAGGCTTATTATTGGGACATAGTTCTTCTACTCTAAAAGGACTTACGATAAGTCCTGAGGTAATTGATCCCAATTATGAAGGTGAAATAAAAATTATAGCTGGTTCCCCAAGGGGTATATCAGTAATTTCACCAAGAGATAGAATAGCACAGTTATTAATAATTCCCAGCCTACATGATAAAATTTCCAGTATACTATAGAAAGAGGTTCCAGGGGATTAGGCTCCACAGGTGTAGATTGGGCCATGCTTTCTTTAAATTTAGATTCTCGCCCAATGCTAAAACTAAATATTCAAGGACATGAATTTAATAGGCTACTGGACACAGGTGCAGACCTTAGCATCATCTCTCATCAAGAATGGCCAAAACATTGGCTATTACAACAAGCCACTCAGTGCTTCAAGGCCTAGGAGTGGCAACTAATCCCCATAGAAGTGCAATGGTGTTAGATTGGAAGGATCCTGAAGGATGTGAAGGAACTATACAGCCATATGTATTGGATCATCTTGCTATAAATTTATGGGGACAAGATGTCCTAGATCAATTAGGTTTGACATTAACAAATAACATCAATCCAAATGTGCCCACTATTATGGCTAGACAAGGTTTTAGGAAAGGAAAAAGATTAGGAGAACAAGAACAAGGTATAGCAGCACCAATACAAATAGATCAAGAAACAGATAGACATGGATTGGGTTTTCAGGAGGGGTCTCTGAGACAATAAAAATTACTTGGAAATCAGGAAGACTAGTATGGGTTCCTCAGTGGCCCATGACTAAAGAAAAGATACAAGCAGCCCATGACCTGGTCAAACAACAATTAGCAGAGGGACCTATACAACCTTCTGTATCTCCCCATTATACTCCCATTTTTGTCAATAAAAAGAAATCTGGTAAATGGAGATTATTGCAAGATTTAAGAGCCATTAATAATGAGATGGTTATTATGAGACCTGCTCAATCAGGGATTCCCCAATTGTCTGCTTTGCCAAAAACCTGGTATGTTTTAGTTATAGATATTAAAGATTGTTTTTTTTTTTCAATTCCAATTCATCCTGAGGATAGTCCATGTTTTGCATTTACTATCCCTACATTGAATCATGAAGGTCCTGATCAGAGATACGAATGGAAAGTACTCCCTCACGGGATGGCTAACAACACAACTACGTGTCAAATTTATGTTAACAAAGTGATCTAGCCACCTAAAAATCAAAATCCTGTACTGCAAATATTTCACTATATGGACGATGTATTATTAGCACACAAAGACAAAAACACATTGCTAGAATGTTATGCCACACTTACAAACCTATTAAAAAATTATAATCTAGAGATAGCAATAGATAAAGTACAATTAAATTTTTCATTAATTATTTTGGAGTTCCATTATCCTCAACCATGGTCCATCCACCTAAAATTCAAATACTAGTAGATCAACTCAAATCACTTAATGACTTTCAAAAGTTATTAGGAGACATAAATTGGATAAGGCCTTATCTAGGTATACCAACAGGAGAGTTGGGACATTTATTTGATGTCCTAAAATGTCCATCAGATCCAAATTTACCCCGAATGTTAACGCCTGAAGCTAGAAAGGCATTAAAAATCATTGAAACATATATGGAAAATACGCATTTGGATAGAATTGATATAAGTTTTCCTTTATTATTTATTGTACTACCAACAAAAAATATTCCTATAGGAGTATTTTGACAAGAAGGTCCATTATTATGGATACATTTATCTTATTCTCCGAACACTATTCTTACTAGGTATCCTGAGGCTGTAGGACAATTAATACTCAAAGGAATGAAAGCAGCAAAGGAAGTGTTTGGAATTTCTCCCAATAAAATTATTACTCCATATACTATGGATAAAATTGATGAGTTAGCTAATGAGTTAAATACTTGCGCAATAATCATGTGTAAATCTAATGTTTCTTTTGATAACCACTTACCATCTAATCCTTTGTTGTCTTTTTGGTTTTCGCAATCTGAGTTTTTTCTAAAAATGACAAGAAAAACACCTATCATGAATGCTCCAAATATATTCACTGATGGGTCAAATAATGGTACAGCAGCAATAGTTACCCCTGATCAAACTTTCACATTTTTAGTACCCAAAAAATCAGCTCAAAAGGTAGAGCTTAATGCAGTATTACAAGCTTTTGTGATGTTCAAAGATTCTGTATTTAATTTATTTTCTGATAATCAGTATATAGTTAATGCTATAGTATCCCTTGAAGATGCTGGTAGGATTTCCCCTTCTTCTACTGTTTTCTCTTTGTTTTCCACTATACAAAGTCTAATCTGGGACAGAAAAGATCCATTCTTTATAGGACATATCAGGGCACATACAGGATTGCCTGGAGCCCTTAGTTTGGGCAATGATTTAGCAGATAAAACTACAAATGACATACATATTTTTTCTACGCTAGAAGAAGCTACAAATTTTCATAAATCCTTCCATGTCAATGCAAATACTTTAAAAAAGTGTTGTAAAATAACTAAGGAACAAGATAAAAAAATAATAAAAGAATGTCAAAATTGTGTGACCTTTTTACCACAAGTTAGTCTTGGAGTCAATCCTAGAGGACTGATACCTAACCATATTTGGCAGATGGATGTCACTCACTTGCCGGAATTTGGAAAATTAAAATATTTGCATGTTACAGTTGATACTTCTTCCAGATTTTTGATGGGCACCCTTCATGCCGGAGAAAAAACTAAAGATATTATAGCTCATTGCTTACAAAATTTTGCCACTGTGGGTGTTCCAAAATAGTTAAAAACAGATAATGGCCCTGGTTATACTTCTACCTCTTTTAAGCAATTATGCTCATCATTTGGCATTACTCATATAACAGAAATCCCATACAATCCACAGGGTCAAGGCATAGTTGAAAGAGCTCATCAAACTATTAAAATGTACTTATTAAAGCAAAAAGCGGGGAATTGGGAAGGGGTATATATCCTCCCAAAATAAACTTAAAATAACCCTTTTTACTCTAAACTTTAAATTTGAATTCATTGGGGCTTAGTGCTGCAGAAAGTCATATGTGTCCAAAAAATGTACTTCCAAGGTACTTTGGAAGGATATTCTAACAGGACAATGGAAAGGTCCTGAACCAGTGATTGTCTGGAGTTGGGGGTCTGTTTGTGTCTTTCCACAGGGAGAACAGCAGCCGATTTGGATTCCAGAGAGACTAACTGAAGTGATTTCTACGGACCAAAAAGAAGATGACTTGGCTCAAATCCATAACAGCTGATATCCTTACATTCTTGACAGTGATTCTCCCATACCTGGAGGCTAATGAATAATGAACACCATTAAAGCCTATTTCAAATGTAAAAAACCTTGGGGCTTGCTTGTGGGAATACCTTCAGACCCATATGCAAGTTACACTAAAAAGAATGGAATATCAAAAGAAGAGTCAAACCTAGGTGGTAACCAGGATGCTTTTTTTCAGTATTTATTTTATTATTGCCCTTTCCCACATCATGAAGTTCTTTTTTTGAGCTCATACAGACCTAGGTTAATGTTTTTCTGATCAGTTCTGTTTTTTGACTGTGGAGTTTTTAAACATTGCAATGGAGATTTCACCTGTGAAACGCTACAAGGCCTTTACTACTATGTTACTATGTTATGTGTTGTATGTATTGTATTGTGTGCACATTTGTGTTGTGTGTTGTATGTCTATATGTGTGTATGTCTATGTATCATATATGAGGAGGGCTCATGAAAAAAATGGATCCAAATATTTTTTTTTATTATTCACGTGATTTAAATGGTTTAATTTAAATTGGGTAAACAGCTGTTGAGGATTGTTTTAATATGTGAACAAAAAAGGAGGTTAACAGATCTGTTTGTTTACTTTCACCTTTCCTTTTCATTATATTTAATAATTCTGTTTAGGATAATGTAAATTGTTCAGAAAATTGTTTTCTTAGTGCCTGCTGGAATGTTACATAATTTTTTTTTAGCCATCATTGCCAGAATTCCTATCTTCATCCCAGTGCCAGTGAAGACAAAGATAAAACCAAACTACAGCCTCTGCGATAGCTACAAACTGTATAAACTGATGCATCAATGAATAATGTAACTCAACAAGTGATGATCAATCAAGGAGTCGATTTACTTTGGGAGGAAATGGACATATTAATAGATTCCTCTGCTTTGAACTGCTTGCAGAACTTGCCTGGACTATGTATCACTTGTATGCATTGTGAACTATCTGTTGGTGCAGCGAATTGTGGTAGTGCTGGAGTATCTTTGTTGATGGTGTCACCGGTGGTACAATTTTTCCAAAGGAGCTGCCAATTGGCTTGCTGTTGTGGCATTTCTGTATCCTCCTCCCTTCTGCTTGTGATGGTTGTTCAGCTAACATTTGGGGGCCAACAGAAGTGAGGCAAAGAACCTCACACACCCAGTAGTGCAATGTCCAAATTTGGGGGCCAAAAGAGGTGAGGCAAAGAACCTCACACCCCCCCCCCACTGGTGCAAAGGCCTATCCACAAGTATGGCTGTATGCTGGACTGCTAGTCAATGATGGGTAAGATCCAATTGCAATGGTACCAATCTGAGGCAGGAGGCTGACACCTTGAGGTCAGCTCATCTGATGACGGGTAAGAACCATATATAGTATTGGACAACCTAAGACAGGCACGGTCCCTAAGCCACATGCTTGTTGTTTAATTAAACACAAGCGGGGAGATGTTGAGGGCCATAGCCAAGTCAGGGTAGCACCTGGCATTTTGCCAGAGGGAGTGGTTGAGAGGTGATGCCAGTGAGCCATTGAGATGATGATGGTTAAATTAAGCTGTGTATTCAATTGTATATAGACCCCTGCTGTCCGCCCGGGGCGCCTGCTACTTTGGAGTTCTTGCAGGGATTCCTGGGGAGTTTGGCATTGGTTGGTGAAGTTCCAGTGGAGGGAGTTTCGGTTTGTGTGTGGTGTTCCTGGGTGTGCCTGTGGGGTGCTGGTGGAGTTCAGGTAATAAAGTAGTTCCTGTTTGAACCTACAAGTGCCTCGTGGTGGCTCAGTTATTTTGTGCCCAGCCAGACTGCGGCACTCAGGGACCATTGTCCTTCCTGAAGAACCTGACTTTCCATATCCTTCAACCAGGATCCCTCCCTTCTTCTACTATTTTTCAAAAGAAGAGTTTGTACTTCTTCTATTTTATTGTGACTTACTGCTAAAATTTTACAAGTAGCCAAGACTACATATGATCCAACTAATTGTTTATTATTTCACAGTCTACTTACGTGATCTTCATTTTATGTTGCTGTGTTTTTGCTGCTACACTTATTTTATGTTCTTTTTATTACATTGCACTTTTTTTCCATATTTTAATTAAATTAAACCCAAGCTTAGTGAGTATCCAGATAGATTAATGTATTCAAAAATGCATTTAGGACTAGAGAATGAATTGTGCACACTTTTCTAAATCACAGATACTCTTATGTAAGGTAATAATCTAAGTATATGGATAATTATGACACAAATATAATATATAAGAAATCAGAAAATTCGGATAAAGTAAGCACTGCCTCTCCTTGTTAGTTCTCCACCCCTTAAATCGTATGTAGATTGTTATAAAAATTTTGCACTAAACTTTCTTATATTTATTTTGTTAAATTTGGGATCTATTCCTGATATATGTTTTCAATTACTTCCTATAAAAATGACTTACAACTGACATTTTGTTACAGTGGAAATCTTAGTTTTATAGTCACCTCTTAGACTTTTGCATCAGTATTTACAAAATATGTCTGAAGTTCACATAGCAGAAATTGAATCTATAATACTTTTTCTTCAGTGTAATCTTTTTAAGTATAATTTTACTGATAATAGTGGCATCCTATAACAGAAATACAAAATGATTCACTGCTTGAAACTTGCTTATCTATTATACCCAACATATAATTTATGATTCATTATTTATTAACATGGTGATATTTCTCTCATTTTTTGCTGCTGCTTCTCTATTCCAAATGTTATTTACTCTAATTCATATCCCTTTATCTATTTTAAAAATGAATTGAATCCAAGCAAAATTTCTAGATGAGAGGTTAACAGACAAAATCCTTCACTTTTCTATACCAACAAAGAACATATGGAAATTAAAATATAAAACATAATATCATTTCCAATTACTTGAAACAAAGCTAAAGGCTTTTGTGTGCTGTAGCAAATTATATATAGGATCTGTGTCCAAAATTATGAATGCTGATAAAAGAAATCAGAGAACATTAAAATATGTAGCCAAATACCTGGGTTAGGAGACTCAACATAGTAAATATATCATCTAGAACTATGTGCTTATTATGTTACTCTTCTGTTTGTAAACTTTTAATTCTCTATTGTATATTTTTTTAGAAATATGGCTTTAAGTCACCTTTAATCTGACTACAATCTGTATAACCCTTGAATATGTTTTTTCATCAAAACTCCTTATAATGCAAACCAAATGAAATACTTCACTCTCTTCACTATCCATACCTATAATATTAGTCTGAATGTTTATCTCTTTTTGTCTCTGAACATTAGCACACATTCCCATCTTATTACCTATATGAGCTTTTGACTTAATCTTTAACTTCCAAAATTTTACTGTATTCTTTGTTTCACTATAGATATTAGAATATTGAATAAATATTTATTGAATCTATATACACCCTTCCTTAAATTTTCCCCTTTTTACTTTATGAATCCAGTATTATTTATCTGGTTTTTTTTTTTTTTTTGTGTGTGTGTGTACAATGAATTCTTTCCAATCTTTATAGAGGACTAAAATAGAAAGTCCAGTGATATAGGAGCAGACCAGTCAGGGTTTAAATCTCCGGTTGGTGCCTATTTGGTTTGCTGGCTATTTAGCTCCCAGCCCCTGCCCAATTCTGGAGCCATCATATGCTTGTACAATCCTCCATTCTTCACTCACTCCTGGAACAGAGTTCATTAAAATATGTGAACTCTCTGTCTTTGCACAGTTGACTGGTTCAAGGATTTGCACATACTGCAAGTTGTGCTGGGTAGGCAGGAAACTCTGAGAAAGAAATTGTTATGTCAGTTTTACTAGAAAAGGATCTATACTTGCAGATGAAGAAAAAGAAACAAATTTGGCAGAAAAAAGAAGATACCATTACACAAAAATCTCAACTTTGAAAAGCTCTGAAAGTCTGGATGAAATGTTAGAAATTGTCCATATGTAGTGAGGGGCCCAGACCTTATACCCTTTCTTCTATGGTCATTGGATACAGACTGTCTGTAGAACAGGACATTATTTGTGTAAGGCAAGTCTCCAGCACATCCCACACAGCCTGTAGAACTCTAGTACCTGGACAAAACTATCCTTGGTCCTGAAGGAAGATCTCAGAAGCACAGTAAAGTTTTTACTACTGTATAACACATATGGCCCCAGGTTCTCCAGCTTTTCCTTGCCTTAAGGATCATGATATCATGATTAGAAGAGAATGTAATGTAGGGATGGGTCTCTCTGTCTAGGGCTAGGTACAGATAGGTAAACTGTAGAATTAGCCACATTTTCCAAGTGCTTTTGGGAAAGAAAGGAGGAAGGAAAACATTATTTGTAAGAATAAATAATTTAAAATATGCCAAAAGAGAAACAGAGGCAGGAGATAAATTAGAGGACTCAACTCCATTCAAAGCTTTTGTCTTTGGCAAAGGAAACTACCTAGTGATTTGTCCTAAATTCATTGAGTGTAATTTTTCCTTCTTTCTTTTTTCCCCTCTCATTCATGAACATGGGATTCTGTTACTTCCAAATAAAAGGATTTTAATTGACACAAGTAGCTCTGTTATGTGTCAATTGTATATCTTTGGGCATATTATTTAGGATTTTTAAATTTGAGTCCATTCTTTATAAAATGATGATAAAAAGAACTATTCTGAGATCAAAACAAATTGAAAATAAGAACATAAATTCTCCTTACTGAAAATAAAAGAAGAGACTCCCCCAACTTTTTCTTAGATCATTTACTTTAGAAAACAAGCAATTAAAGTGCTATGGAATTTAAGTGTTATGAAGATCTGTTATCTATAAATACAAAACATATGAAGGTCTTTGAAATATTTTGAAATGCTAAATAGGGATCTTGCCAAGTTTAAGACCAAGGAATGTCTTTCTCTGAGACCTGATCTCTTTGAAATGTGATCACCAAGAGTGATAATACTCCTAACTTTCAGTTTTCTTAGGAGGGGAAGAGCCCATCAGTGGCTGTAGACCGGAGGAGGTTACTTCATATTGAAAAATTATTTCTTGTCATAAAACCATGGAAAGTTTTTTTTCCCCTTTGAGTAAATATGATTAGCTAATACAAAAAAATCTTACAAGTACTAAATTAATTCAAAATGAACTGTGTGGCAAGTTATTTTGTCAAGTCTTCTCATTTGAGGACAAGATGATGTAGTTCTTGAGAACAAGGGAAATGATAAGATTTTATTTCCACTGTGTAACCTTTTAGCAGATCGCCTGTGATGTTTGTGTTGATTCATTGTTAATACTATAATTGTTTTCTCTTTCTTGTACTTGTGTAGAGAGATGTCTGGTTTGGGAGTTGATAATAATTTTATTATATTATCCCAACTGTTTAATGAGCTTTTTTACTGTTGTGACCAAAAGACCCACCAAGAACAATTTGAAAGGAGGAAAAATTTATTTGGGCTCATGGCTTCAGAAGTCTCAATCCATAGAAGGCTGATTTCATTCCTTGGAGCATGAGGTGAGGCAGAACATCATGACAGAAGAGAATGATAGAGGAAAGTGGCTCAGGACATGAACAGGAAGCAGAGAGAGAGAGACACTTCACTTGTCAGATACAAAATATATACCCCAAAGACACGTCCCTGATGACACACTTCCTTCAGCTACACCCTACCTGCCTTCAGCCACCATTCAGTTAATCTCTGTTAGGGGATTAATTCATTG
The DNA here is from genome assembly GCF_045843805.1 of Urocitellus parryii. NCBI lineage: Eukaryota > Metazoa > Chordata > Mammalia > Rodentia > Sciuridae > Urocitellus > Urocitellus parryii. Next base: position 53,455,290 of record NC_135536.1, read on the forward strand.
ATTGGGTTAAGGCTTTCATAACCCAATCATTTTATCCCCAAGCCTTCTTGCATTGTTTCACACATGAGCTTTTGTGGAATACCTCAATTCAAATTATAATACCAGTATTATGTAACTTTTAGGATTATTAATTCTGGTTTTGAAGTATAGAAATAAATTATATTGTCTATTTAGTTTTAATAAATTACACTTATAATGAGAGAAATTTGAGCAACTACTTCATTTGTTAATTTTAAGCATTCAGTCTACTGCTTTCTTATTTGAACTGCCTATTTAGTTTTAAATGAATAAACACATACTTGTCTTCTTAAAAGTATAATGCTTTAGTATTCTTATTTTTTATTTCTCTTTGTTAGAAAATCAGAAGATATTAGTGAATAATCTAGTACATATATCCCAGGAAATACATTATTAATTGAGGCATTAAGATATAGTGATGTTGTGTGTGTGTGTGTGTGTGTGTGTGTGTGTGTGTGTATAATTCACCTTAAACTGGGCTGGTAGATGTGGACTTAAGCTAATGTCAATTAATGTTACTATTTGTTCTAAAACATAATAGATCATATATATATGTGTGTGTGTGTGTGTGTGTGTGTGTGTGTGTGTGTGTTTCAAAATGCTTGAGAAGCTAAGAAAGAAGAAATAAACCTGTACTTCCAGCTACTGGGGTGGCTGAGGCTGGATGATCACAAGTTAGAGGCCAGACTGTATAACAGAGCAAAGTCCCTGTCAATAATAATAATAATAGTAACAATAAATGACTATATTTATGTGACTTATAAACATATTAATGTCAAATAATCATTTAGACTTTTTTTCATATCTATTCTGTTTTTAATAAACCATAAAAAGTTTCAGACTTTTTCCAATTGACAATAGTTATGTATTACTTGTTAGTCTGCTAAAACTAGAACTTACCTCTACATTGACCAAGGCTTTTATGTTTGACACGGAAAGGTGATCATGCACATTTCATGAGTCTTAGACTTGGCACTGGAAATAGCATTTTGAAAATGTCAATAAAACTGTTAATTGTTAAGGGGATACTGATATGCTCAAATTCGGGACCCCCAAAAGACCACCAGAGACCCAAGATTGATGTAAGCAGCAAAGAGGTGTTTATTACGAGCTAGCTCCGTCCTCAGTGTGCACACAGCAACTGGTGATGCTGAGAGGCCCTGAGCCCTGGGTTTGCAGCAGTTTTATACATTCTTTGGAGAAGGCAGGGACTTCACATACATCATAGCATCTCTTAGCAAATCATCACACACTGCGGGAAAATCAAATAACAACTCTAAAACATGATTAGCACATTCACTGGCGGAAACAAGTTGGGTAGGGGTGATTGGTTGCTACAAGAGGGGGATTTATTTGAACTGATTGGTTTAAGCCAAGAGTGGTGTTCATGCCAAAGTATATGGTTTCCCAACACCATAAACTAGTGGGAGGGTCATCTGGCATCCCAGGTATTTCCCTGTCTCATGCTGATTGGTGGCTGGTAGGGAATTGGTATGGGTTCCCACCTAGCCTGACTGAGTCAGGGATACCTGGCACAGCAGATCTCTCCTGTTATTTGTAGATAAACCACTTAGCAGGGTGAGAATGTTCCTAGGAGTGCTCTGTGGGTCTTTCCAAGGACAAAGGTCATGTCCCTTCCTTGGACAGGCTTTGCTCTGAGGTAGAGGCTTGTTTTTCAATACATCTCATTTTTCTCTTGCACATTCTCTAAAAATATATTTTTAGCATACTTGAGAGATACACCATTATATGTTTGATTCTCCTTTATTTATGCAATATATTTAAACATATGGACATTTATTTCTGCAAATATTCATTTATGATGGACTTGAACATATGGTCACAAGTATTTTTACCTATGGAAAAATGTCTTAGAGATCATAATTACCAATTCTCTGAAAATACTATATTTCATTGAAATCCTAAATTTTCACTAAAATAGAATCACTTTAATACATAATATATGTATTAAAGTTTTAAAAAAATTTTATCATACATTTACTTCCCTAAGCCAAAAAAAAAAAAATAGGAAGTCTTTGAAGTCAAACTAAGTTATCTTTTACAGCCTTCAAAAAACTAAGGGTGGGAGTTTTAGCTATCACCTTTGGAATTAGTTTATTTTCAATACTAGTGGGAATAGCCTAAGGGCAAAGCTGATAGTAAGATATTAGGAAAAGTACTAAAATACTTTTAGGCAACTTGACAATTGTTTGAAATGCTAATGACAACCCCTTCTGTTGCCTTGGAATTCATTCTTATTAAATTTCACATCCAGGTAGATAAAGCAACCATCTGTGAACACAGACAATATGAAACTAAAATGATTAAACTGTGAAAATAGATATTTCTTCTTTTCTTTGCTTCATTTTATTTTTCTTAGTAGTGGGATAAAAGGTAGAATTTTACCTATCCCTGTAAAAGACAGCATTTTAAAATTTACGAGACTGTACACAATACTGAAGACAAAATCTGTATTATTCTCTCTCTCTCTCTCTCTCTCTCTCTCTCTCTCTCTCTCTCTCTCTCTCTCTGTAAAATCCTCAGTGGTATCTCACAGGTCATTGATGTTTTTATGAGGAGATTATATGATGTCCTTACCTGAAACTTTGATATTGATTCATAATAAGGAGTTTTTATGTCCCTGGGGATCTTTGAGATACTGGAAAGTTTACAAATAGGGAAGTAGGAAGATAGTCTGCTTTTTCTCCACCAGGGGAATTCTTATCCATCTTGTTTATTTTATTAGTACAAATATTCGTTTAACTAGAAACAAGTTATAAATAAATATGTATTTTTGAAATAGTTTGCTTTAATACTCCATTTTATACTTACAGCTTTAGGCAACTAGGAAGAACTTCAATACCATTTTGTGTAGCAGGTAGATGATAACAGTGATTTGGAATTGAACTAATCTGGTCTTGAATTACATTTAAAAAATACCAGTTTCTTTTGGAAATTTTCCCAAAACTAATTTAAAATCTTGCAACATTTCCATATATTTCACTTAGAAAGGACTGTTATGGAAATCTCAGTTTTTGTGCCAGATGCCAATTCAATAATGAGAACTTGGTTTGAGGAAAAGAAAATAAAAGTTTTATTGCTTTGCTAGCAAAAGAGAAGCACAGGGGACTCCTGTCCCAGAAGGGCTGTGATTCTGTCCATCGATGGTTTATTTTATTTATATATATATATATATATATATATATATATATATATATATATATATATGACAGTAAAATCCATTTTGATATAATATACAATCATGGAATATATCTTATTCTAATTAGGACCCCATTCTTATAGTTGAACATAATGTGGAATTACACAGGTTATGTGTTCATATATGAACATAGGAAGTTATGTTCTGTTCATTCTACTGTCTTTCCTATTTCAATACCCCCTCCCTTCCCTTAAGTCCCCTTTGTCTAATCCAATGAACTTCTATTCTTCCCTGCCCACCCACTCTTGTGTGTTAGCATCGGAATATCAAAGAGAACACTTGATCTTTGGTGTTTTGGGATTGGTTTATTTCACTTAGAATGATACTCTCCAGAGTTCGTCCATTTACTAGAAAATGCCATAAATTTATTCTTTTCATGGCTGAGTAATATTTCATTGTGTATATGTACCATATTTTTTTTTTATCCATTCATTTGTTGAAGGGCACCTAGGTTGGTTCCAGAGTTTAGCTATTGTGAATTGAGCTGCTATAAACATTGATGTGGCTGTGTCTCTGTAGTATGCTTATTTTAAGTCCTTTGTGTCTATTCAAAGGAGTGGGATAACTGGGTCAAGTGGTGGCTCCATTCCAAGTTTTCTGAGGAATCTCCAAACTGCTTTCCAGAGTGGTTGCACCAATTTTAAGTGCCACCAGCATTGTTTAAGTGTATCTTTTCCCCCAGATCCTCATGAACACTTGTTACTTATATTCTCTTGATAATTGCCATTTTGACTGGAGTAATATGAAATCTCAGTGGAGTTTGAATTTGCATTTCTCTAATTGCTGGAGATGTTGAAAACTTTTTCACTCATTTATAGACCATTAGTATTTCTTCTTCTGTGAAATGTCTGTTCAGTTTGCTCAGTTCCTTTGCCCATTTATTGATTGGATTATTTGGGTTTTTTGTTTATTTTGTTTGTTTGTTTTGTTTTTTGGGGGGGTTTTCTTTGTATATCCTGGAAATGAATGTTGCATGTGAGGTACAGGTGGCAAAGATTCTTTTTTTTTTTCCATCCTTCAGGCTCTCTTTATTGTTTCCTTTGCTGTGAAGAACCTTTTTAGTTTATTACTATTCCATTTACTGATTCATTATTTTCTTCTTGTACTTAAGTAGTCTTGTAAAGAAATTTGGTTCCTAAGTGAACATGATGGATAGTTTGGCCTTCATTCTCTTCTACTAGATGCAGGGTCTCTGGTGTAATGTCTAGGTCCTTGATCCATTTGGGTTTTCAATTAAGGGACTCAAAGGTACATCCCATGTGTTCTCTGTCTGGAGTTTTAATTGACTTGTTAATTTGAGAGATAATAATTTCTGAGATCCTCTGGTGAGAAAGTCTGAGTTACTGTGGTCCTGTGGTGGGTGTATGCTCAAGACCAATAACTGCCTAGGACTGGGAAGGAAGGTAATCTTGTTTCTCCAGAGATTAGGGAGGAGGAGATATGAGGGAGGAGGAGAGAGAGAGGAAGAGAAAGAAACATTTCTCTTTTAAAAATAAGTCACAGTGGCAGAGCAGCAAGGGCAATATTCAAAGCTGCTGGAAAACATTGTGTTCTCTACTCTGGAATATGAGCAGATCTTCAGATGGAGAACAGAAGGGGTCTCCATATCTCCAGGACAGGAGGCATTATCTATCTGAAATGTAAATAAGCCTGAAGATATTGAATATTCATTTTTAATACATGAGAATATGAGAGATTCATGAAGAATCATATCTCGAAATAGGGTATCTGGATGGTTTTCACAGAAGAAACAAAAGCTAAAACATGTAGTATGATTAAAAATTGTTCAAGAAGATGAGAAGTGTTAGGTAGCTTCTTGGCTATGAACAGTGAGTGGGGAAGGGAAGCGAAGGGAGAGAACTTATGGGAGGACATCAGACACGTACACCATAGGTCTCAGGACAAGGAACCATAGAAAACCTTATCAAAACCGCTTCTGGAAAATAGAGACTGTTGTGCCAAACCTCCCCCCACCATACTTAATCATAAACCCTCAAGGGAATTGTTGCTTCAGGATCATGTCACACCCACTCCTTGTGAGTAGGTCATCACAACCCTCACAACAAAAATTTGCTGAGAACTAAAAAAGGGGTAATGAACAATTTAAGGGGATATGAAAGAATAAGACAAGAACAAAGGGATGCTCCCCTTATTTTTCAATTTTCTAATAAACTCCCTTCTGTATTCTGTGTGACTCATTTGAATTTCTTCCTATGGGATCCCCAAAATTGGTGGCTGTGGAGCCCCTGCCATCACTTTGGCTCTGCAGGCAGGTCTCCTCTGCAACAAAGGGTACACACATTTCATCAAAAACACAGCAAGAGCTATAGTTTTGATATGACTGATATACAGTTGCATTGTGTTGGCATATTATGTTGAAAAGGTATCTGTTGGTTCATAGACAGTATTTTAGTCTACATCAGAGACTAAATATTTTAGATTTGATCTGAGACCAGTGAAAGACTTTTGTGTGGGCAAAGGTAGATTTATCTTATAGCATATAACTTTGTGAAAGTATGGCTACTGGAAGCAGGTCCAAAGCCAATTTTGCTGTTTTTTTCACAAACCCTAAATACTACTCAGAATATAAGTCCCTCAGGCTATATATTCACTGCAGTATTCCGATGTTTAATCAAAGTTGCTACTTTTTTTTTCTCCTAAACATTTACAATTTAGAAAATTTCTGTTTTAAGAGGGAACCATAATGTTCCAACCTCAGTCATTTCAAAGGGTCCTTTCTTTCACCTGGCTCAAATTTTTTCTTGTTATATTAAGTATGAATCACTTTTCTCACAAGGGCCAGGAAATAGTTACTACATGCATCTAGTTTCCCAGTTTTGACTTCAAGTCACTTATAGCTCATAATTTTGTAAAACTCCTTTCTTATTTATGGCTATTCATTTTAGCTATTGTCATGTGTAAATCTTCCAGATTTAAGAAAGACTTTGATGCATGGAATAACTGTGCTGCTCTTTCTGAAGTCATTGCTCCTGTAGATTCATATACCGTTACAGAAAATAACACTGCATGTTGAATACCATTTTCTTGTTTCTTTAAATCCAAAACATTTTGAGTATACTTTAGTTCAGATACTCAAAAACAAAATTATATTAGCCAATACATAATATCACCAACTATTGCTTTATCTCTACAATTAAACCGTGTCAACACACACTTAGTTATCATCAACTGCACGTATCATCCCTACATGAACCATCACTTACTTGGTATCTTGATTTTCTCATAATGTAAATTGTCCTCTTTGACTTTTGCTTCTTCTCTATGTAGAGTAAGCCCAAAGTACATAAAAACTAGTTTTGATGAAATAAATATCTCCAGTTTTTATTTCCTTGTGGCTTTCTCAAATCAGCTGAGAAAAATCCAACCATAACTTTATCAAGTTGTTTCTTTTCCATTGTTTAGGTCTAGATCTCTGAGTACTGAAGAAAATTATTTAAGCAAATACATTAGTGACAAGTGAGTTAATGGTGATAAAGCTCATCTAGGTCCTAATCAATAATTTATAGAATCATTGATATTTAATTTAAAAGCTCCATGGGATGCTATCTCTAAGATCTTTGAACTTAGTCTAGAAAAGTATTTGAGATTTAGCAAATTTATTTTAATTCATTGACTACTTGCAAATTTATATGAAGGATTATCCATTATAAAAATTACAGCCCAACATAATGACAGATACTTATCAAGACAATAAGAGCTAATATTAATAACAATCATAAAAAAAGTTGGAAAGTGGATGCTTAAAATCCAAAAGCAGGTGTTTCACAGATCACTGGAAATACCACTTTTTTTTTTCAAGTAGATTCATCTTATCCCTTAGTGTTCCCCTAAGTCATCATTTCAGTAATTAGTATTCATTCTTTCATACAAAATTTACTAGCTTTTCATACATATTTTCTTTGAACTACAATTTTCAAGTTTTCTGTTTTGAGGCCAAGTTTGATGTTCATATTATATGGTTTGCAAGTTGAATTTATTTGGTATACCTATAACTAGGATCTTTTAGGTTATCATCAAACCAGAAATTTCCGCGTTTTTTTGTTGTTGTTAAGTATAAAATATCAGAGCAGGATACATGATTAAAATATCTTTAGATATTGTTGAATTAAAACAAGTGTATTGAATAACTTTAAAAATGGTAAATCAGGAAATAAGAATCTGTCTTGGAAATAAGGATTGAATCCTTGGTCCCTCTTTGTTGAAGATTAAATACCCCAGGCAAAAGTAGAAACCAAGTTTTCTTTAAGGGATAGAACAGAAATAAACTTTTTCTGAGAAAAAGGACCCAAAGCTAGTATCCACTAGAGGTGTGTGTGTAGTGTCCCTTTATAGATTTCAGATTTTCGTTTTTCCTAACCCCGCCCCCCCCCATCCTGTCTTGCGTTTGTGACCAAAAAAACCAGGAAAAGAACCCTCCAGGGGGCTCCCTGATTCCCAGGAGAGGTTGGTAACCAGATGGGGGGAGGGGGAATGCTTTGAAATTGTTAGCATTCTAGTTCCTTTTCTTTTTTCCATCTTTCCAACCTGATCAGCATTCATTATGTACACTGACTACCTATCCTTTGCCCATCTCAAAAGTATTGCAACCATTTAAAAACATCCAACCACTCCTGCCAACATTGCTTCTCTCACATTGTCTTCAAGTTTCATCCAATATGGGAAGAGATGAAGACAAGTACTCTCAAAAAATAAGCTTTCAGGAAACTTAAGATATATAAAAAATTTGCTCTTAAAAGATTAGAAACATTTTTGTCTACAGTATATAGTGATCTGTAACACCGTTTTCCTTTAGAGAAATATCACATTTTAAATATGAATTACTAAGCATGAAATTTCATTTTTTTAGAGTTTATATATAAAGTTTAGCACAGCTTGAGAAAAGTGAACCTTGTGAAAGCAGAATGTTTTATAAGAAAAAAATAAAGAGAGAAGTTTTGTTTCCTGTTTGAATCAGTAGTAATTCAATGATTCTCTTCTCTAGATACCATCAGCTTCTGGAATATATGTCCATTAATTCTACTAATCATTTACTTATATTTTTTATAAATAATTGAAAGAAATAAATGAGTAGCAAGAGGACAAAAAAAAACCTAGAAGGGTTTATTTTTTGTTTGTTTTTTAATTTTTTTCCAGCATAAAGGAGGAAAATTATCACATATTTAATAAATTAATATTGTGGGTTGCATTAAAATATGCTTAATAAATCTTCATATGTTTTTTAATGTTAAAGACTAAAATACAAAAATAATTTATTTATTAAAAAAAAAAAAACCTCATGAACCCCTTACACTGAAAAAACTAAAAAAAAAAAAAAAAAAAATAAAGTCTGCTTATTACTTGTAGGTGGACACAATACCTTTATTTTATTTATTTATGTGTGGTGCTAAGGATCGAACCCAGGGCCTCATACATGCTAGACAAGCACTCTACTGTTGGGCCACAAGCCCAGCCCTCACTGTGTGGTTTTAATCTGCATTTCCTAATGACTAATTATATTGAATATTTGTCCATGTGCATATTTGTCATCAGTGTATCTTCTTTGGTGTAATGTCAGTCAAATCTTTATCCATTTATGTTTTTTTGTTTGTTTGTTGTTGTTGTTTTTTTACTGAGTTTTGGCAGTCAGTTTTGTATGTAGTCTAAATGTATATATTCTTTGTTAGACATACAATTTGCTTATATTTTCTCTCACTCTCCAAGTGTATTTTGGTGAGTAGAAATGCTGTGCATTAATACATTCTTTTACAGCAAAGTTCAGCAGTTTATTCTTTTTTTAGCTTATGCATTTGTTATTATAGCTTTGAAAATTTTTGCCTTGCCTAAGGTCACAAATGTATTCTCTTATGGTTTCTTCCAGAACCTTTAGACTTTCAGATTTTATAATTAGGTTGATGATATATTTTATTTGATATGATTTATATATTTTTATATATAAATATATATATATATGTAATATATATATGTTATATATATATTATATATTATTGAAAGAAAAAGACTACAGGATGTATGCTTGAGATAGGTGGCAGGGGGACCTTCCACAACTACATTCATTCTTTAAGACAAACTTCCATGAAGCATGCAACTGGTACAAGCAAATCTGACCACAATCAGCTTGCCCCAAAATAATTGAAACCCTCATTCAAATGCATTTTGATGCTAAAAGCTATGACAAGGGGGCGAGCTAACACAATTTTAGACATATATATATATATATATACATATATATGTACATATACATATATATATATTAATTTTTATTTTTTTAAATTTTTTTTACTTTGTGTTAATTTGTGCAGGCACATGGAAAGATAGCAACATAGCTTATTAATATACTAATTTGTAGCCAAAAACATATATCTGTTGTTCTCCACTTGATTTTCTTGCTACTCTCCCTATGGAATAGCCACCTTGCTATGTAAATCAATGCAATAAATAATTCTTACTAACCTTCTCTTTGTTACTTGTGTTTGATTTCTATCCTTCAGGAGCTGAATGACCCACTGAGCTAATGATGTTTATGATGTGAATTAATTGTGAAAGGATGGTACAATTTTGAAAGTTAGAATAGGGGAAATACTTTTTAAGTTGATGAAGTTATCTTTAAAATATATTGTTTTAACTGCAAAAGAATGAGATTTTACAATGCTCCTATTACTCATTCACAAAGAAAATGCATGATGCTAAAAGATGCACTAGACTATAAAATTTGGAAGTGTTTCTTTTGTTTCATAAGGTGTACCATGGTGTAATGAGAGCTGAGGAAGAAAGAATGGTAGTGTAGGTGAAGACAGACCTTTTCTATCTTACTTAGAAGAGTCATTTTGTTCCATATAAGAAAAATCAATCAGTAAATACTTTTATTTTTGAGTGACTAAATCAATCATAAATGTTAGGACCATAATTTGAGAACTGTGTGGAGAACTAGAGGAGCCAACCAGCACAGGCAGGCATTGTGTTACTACTGATAGTGGAGTAATTTGGTGGAATACAAATGGAAATAAGAACCCATCCCTGATTTTCTCTACAGAAGGAACACAGCACATGCAGCTTTGACAGCACCTTGCTTTGCTATTTGGTCTCTCTTTATCTGAACATTAACAGAATATTACACTACCTTTCTTTTTTTTGTATTTGAAAAGCATGCATGTATAATTAAGAATGTTATACTCATTGATACATGTTTTTTATTTAAACTCATTAACTTAAAAATGGGTGTTAATATATGGTTCATTATATTAAGTTGTAAAATTCTGTAAATATTTAATTTCTATTTAAATATGAATCTCTATTTTTATCCCAAATTCTTTAAGCAGGCCTAACAGAACTTACATTGATAAAAACCGCTACATTTTAAGTAGCCGTAACTTATGAATTACTGGAAATAAATCCTTTGAATATTTTATATTTTTAACTATTTTTAAAATCTTTACTTTTGTTACTTCTAATTAGTATTGATTAATGCAGTGCTAGTTGTAAAATTCATTCCTATTTTCTGACTAATCAAAACTCATTCTTGTCTGCTCTGATGGTGTGGTTTGGTTGATTGAATATTATGTTCTCTGTGGTTTCTCCACTCACAGGTCAATTAACTCCTTTGCTTCAACTCCTCTGTTTGGAAAATGACTCTCTTAATGCTTGTAATTCTGCTTTCTCACAGGACTAATATGAAGGATAATGAAGAAGGAAGTAGTACTGACAAATTCAAATTGAATGAAGATAAGGACTCAAGGATCTGTGATTTGTACCTGGTCTTGCTAGTTAAGAAACATCATGAATTACATGACTTTTTTTTAGCACAAAGTTGTCTCTGTATAAAATAATGGAATAAACTTTATAGTTTTTTGTTGGAAAAACTTGAGTGCAATAGTACTACCTCTGAGACAGGGGGTGAAAAAGTCTTAAGAGCCAGAAGTAAAAGTAGGGTTGTTTATATTAAGACTGAGAGAGAGATGATTTCTGGAAAGAGAGGGAAAAAATAAAATAAAATAAAATAAAGTCAAGAAGGAGCATCAGCATATCCTACCCTCTAGGAAAGAGGATTCACTTTTCCCAAGGTGGTGTGGTAAGTACATTACAGTGAAATTTGAATTTAGAGAGCTGGGAGCATGAATATTTAAGCATTTGAAAATGTAAACTAAGCAGAAAGTTGATCTTTCTGATAATGACATGCCTACTTTTTGAATTTCTTCTAAATAAAGTAGTAAAAAGGACAGCAGATTGAGAGATATGTTAAACAACAAAGAAAACAGAGAAATCTCCACAATGTCTCTAGGAATCTTTGGTCTGAAGATGGTGGAAGGAAATGGCAGTGGAGGCTTCTTGGAGGTCCTGCAGGGCATTAAGAATGCCTTTCAATAGGGCTGGGATTGTGGCTCAGGGGTAGAGTGCTCCCCTCTAGCTAGGGCTCCCCTAGCATGGGCTCGATCCTCAACAAATAAAGACATTGTATTGTGTTCATCTACACTATATATATATATATATATATATATATATATATATATTAAAAAGAATGCCTTTTAATATCTGTAATCATCAGGGAAAGGAGAATAAAGCCACAATGAGCTTCACCTCACATTTGATTAGAATTCCTCATTACCAAGAGACAAATGGAGGAGAAAACTAGACCAGCTAGGTTAAGAGAAAGCAGGGTGCAGAGCCCAGCCTGTTCTCAGGAGGGGTTGTTAAGTCATGTTAAGTCATATGGGGAAAGGTGCTATTCGTAGTAAGTCATTTTCTGGAACACAAAAAAGGTTGTGTTTAACCAGTGCTCTTTTCCAAAAACATAGTGCTCGGGTAATATTTAACAGTTTCATTATTCAAAAGAATGGTTATGGGGCCGAGGTTGTGGCTCAGTGGTAGGGCACTTGCCTAAGCTCAGGTGGGGCATTGGGTTTGATCCTCACCACTACATAAAAATAAAGTCATTGTGTACATTTACAACTAAAAAAAAGTATTAAAAAAGAGTGGTTATGTGGATTTATTCAATAATTCATAGAAACTTTATAACTAATTCAATAAATACCAGTTGCTCAAAATGAAACAAATGATAAAAGTGTTTGTGGAGAAGGAAAAGAAGTCCTGTGCACTACTGCTGAAAATGTATTTTAGTACAGCTACTTTGGAAAATAATATAAGGATATTTTTAAGGATAAAAAACTATAAAAAGGGTTATCACATGATACAGCCATCCTTCTTTTTGTATGTATCCAAAAGAGTTTAAATCATTATGTTCTAATGATGACTGGATAAAGAAAATACAGCAAATATTTTGATTATGCAATCATGAAGAAGAACAAAATTATATCATTTGCAAGTTAATGAATGGAACTGGAGCATGCCATGACAAGTGACAGAAACCACACATAGAAAGTTAAGGGTTGTATGTTTTCTCTTATATGTGGAAGCTAGAGAGGAAACCAGGCAGGGGCTGGGTGGGGGAGGGAGACTTCTTGAAAATAGAAGGGAGACAAGTAAAGAAGAGAATGGTAATCAAGGAAGATAGGGAGGGAGGAAGGAAGCAAAAGGTACTTATTGAGCAAGATGATTGAACAAATTTTGTAGGTACCTATATATCACAATAAATTCCACTGTTTTGCACAATTAAAATTCACCAGTAAAAATAGATCAGTCTGTTGGAGGTCTACCTGCTCTTTTGTGTTTGTTTCAGCATTATTAACAATAGCCGAAATATGGAAGTAACCTCATAAACTGAGCAAATGATAATAGATGAAATATAGTATCTATCTATCTACCTAGATTTAGACACACACATACTCACACTCAAACAAAGAAATACATTTTAAAAGAGAATCACTTTCTTGCTTGGGACAATATGAATGGAACTGGAGAACATTATACTACATGAAAAAAGCCAAGTAGGGAAAGATAAATACTGTATGAATAATAGCTTCTATGTGGAATTTTAAAAAGTCAATCTCATAGAAAAAGAGAATACAAAGATGGTTACCAGAGGTTGAAGAAGAGGGGTAGGGATAGGGAAAGGAGAGATGGTGATAAGTTTAAACTATGTTTCATATAGACTGAAGGAATAAGTTTTAGGGATTTACTGTACTGCATGATTTCCACAGTTAATAATAAGGAACTGTGTGTTTCAAAATTACCAAAAGAGTAGAATTTTTAATTTCATTGCTGCAAAAAAATTTTAAAAAGATGTCAGTAAGGTGATTATATATGAATTGGTTTGATTGAATCTTTGCACATTGTGTACTTAGATCAAAACATCACACTATACCCCCAAAATATACACAATGATTAATTGTTACTCAAAATGAAATTAATAAAAGTTAATGCCTTTTTATAGGTGCAAGGAATGGGAGGGTGTTTTGTACATAACAAAAAGGTATGGGTATTTATTAAAGTGGCAATACAAGGAACACAGTTTAATTCAATAAATATGGAATTTGAAAAATCATTTTAGAGACTACATTGGCATTAATATTAGTGGAGAATAGGGATAGATGTCCTAAACTATTTAGAATTTTGTTGCTACTTCAGATGGCAGCTTTCTATTTAGGAAGAATAACTTCATAACTATTCATGAGATTTCCTGAATGATTACAGAAATATGAAGTAAGGGTGACTATTATAAGAAAGTTTACAGTAACTCATTATTAATTGCTCGGCGGGAAGCCATCCGTGAAATACTTGAGGACTTTCTCCTGGCATGGTAGGCAGGGAAAGAAAGGCCTGGAACTGGGAAATTTCATGGCTCTCTCATGGGAATAGATCACCCAATGCCCGTGACCTTTCCCTCCACTCTGCTAGTAATGTTCCTCCTAGTAGCTCTGGAGATGGGCATAACCCATTAGGAACTAAACAGCCCACCTTTAACTATTTTTGGAGAACATTCTATGGAAGGCCTTTGATGTCTCCTGATACAAATAAAACAGGTGCTGGAACCATTTTTCCAGAAAACTCTAGCATCTGTCCCTGATAAATAGGGAAAGCTCAAGTGCAATTTTTAATATTATTATATGATAATATCACCAGTGTATCAATTTTAAACTAATCTGATTATTAGAATCTCAGCTGCCAAGTGTTCAACGAAATGTAATCAGTATCATTATGACTCTTACCTTTCACTCTTCCAAGGGTTTTCTATTTTTCTGGTTCATCTTGTCTAACTCAGTATTTCTAGAGGTATTCTTAGAATAAGGGTAATATAGAAACTACTTCAGCAGGTGATGTTTTATTGGTAGAAAATGGACCCTGAATAACATGGCAAGGTCATTTCTTTGCTTTTTCAACTTCTTGGTTTCATGGGCTATTGTCTCTGGCATCACTACTAGCAGGGTATTTTGGGGTAGAATGAAGCCATTTCTACATTTGATTTGGTTTAATAGGTGAACTCTAGCTTGGAGAATCTTTGTGGTAAAAACGTTTCTGGCATTCACTTTCACAAAAATTCTATGCTGGAGGGTCTCTTAAGGCCATCCATACTTTTCTTAAACTATGCCTAGCTATATGTATTCTATCTCCTTCTGAATATTCCTAACATTGTTTTTCTTAGGCAAGTGTTTGGAAACTCCCCAAACTCCTCTTCTGGTAGTGTTTTGTTCCCTTACACAGAAGCATAAGAAATTATTCCTCTTTCTCTCTTTCTTTTCACCATGAGAGACCTGAGTTTTGCAAAGAATGATAGAGGTAGATGGGGAGAGAAGTGAAAATATTCTTGAGTATTGGAAATATGTATCAGGTGATTTTGTTAAACTAAGACTTAGAAAAAAAACACAAAAAATAAGTTTCCACTTGTACTATAATATAGAATAAACGATGAGAAAAGGAAGAGGAAATCAGGAAAACATTGACAGTGAAAGAATGAGAAAAAGAAAATAATTATAGGATGTAAAAAAAAATCATGTCTTAAGTTGATTAACCAAAATAAGTAGTAAAGGAAAGAGCAAGTCTGTGTGAAAACATAGAACTTCAAATAATCTTTTTAATGGAGTTATGAAGAACAATGCTTAGTTTGATGTTACTAGAGAAAAATTAAGGTCAGCTATAATGAATTTTAGTAAGAAATGAGTTTCCTAAACATAGCTATGCATTCAATGAAGAAATATTTTTAAAGGCTTATTTCTTCAGGAGAATAAACCTTATTTAAAGAACTGTGAAAGAAAGACAGGCCTGTCAAAATCAGCCCAGAAATTGGCAAATACTGTTAAATGTGTTTTTCTTAACTTGATCAGTGAAATGGACAAGGCAGAAAACTGAAATATGGAGGGTTTTTTTGATATAATATCATTCCCGCCCCCTTGGTTATAACACTCATGTCTTTGAAAGCAATGGAAGTCCCTAGGAAATAGAGTGCATTTAAGTTTCCAAAGGAAGAGGGAAATCTTCACTAAATTTAATAAAGTTTCTTCTAGCTCTCTAAGTTTACATTTGGCATGTGTTTCCAATGTAATTACATTTTACAGAGAAGGAAACCACAATATAAGAGGAAACATTTGATAATGCTAAATCCACACACAAATGCAAGACATTATGTAAAAGGAAGAGGAAAGGTACAATATGTGAAGCTTTTTAACAAATTAAGTTCAAGCTCTCAGATTTCAGTAGAGATTTACTGAAGTTTTGACTTGCTATTTCTGACAGATTGATATGTCAAAACTAAAATTTCAAGAAATAAAATATATCACAGAATTTTTCATTAACGTATGAGAAATAACAGTATTCTTAGATAGAAGAAAATAGAGGATGTTGGAGTTCAGAGAGGGTGCCCAACACTATCTCTGGGATTCTATTATTACAGAGTTATTATTTTCATCAAATGCAGTGCTGAACTTTTATAGTCCACAAATGGAATATCAAAAGAAAATATATTAATAAATACAGAAGTATTTATATACTACATAGGAATGCAGCCTCTAATCCTCACTATATATAATTAATTGATAAAGAAAGGCAAAGCAGTTATATTCAGCCAGTTCTAACCCACAAGGATGTGCTGATTTCAAAGTGGTAATGGTGAAGAAAATGCATTAAAACTTCCACATTTTCAGTATGTTCACGGTTAGAGGAAAGATATTCTAAGGAAAATAGATAATAGAAGAACAGAAAATGATGCTACCCTCTTGAAAAATATGTGGGAAGCCTAAAAATAACAGAGGAAAAGTGATTGATTTATTTTTTAAAGTGGAATGCAAAGGAAATATTGTTTCAATTAGAATTTGATATTTTTTTTTAAATTCATTAAGTAGCAAAAAAAAGGAAGGTCTGTCTTGAAAGAGAAACAATACAGGTAAAATCATATTAATGGACATCAATGCAGCATCTTCTTGCTATTTTTGTCTGGAAGCAAAATGTTATAGTTTGAAGACTGGCAAAATTAAAAAAATATGGTCTGAGGGACAGTTAAGTATCAAAAATACTTGTTGTTTCCTTTAATATGGGAGAGAAAGAGAAGGAGAATAGAGTAGAGGATTCCTATGTTTTTAGAAAAGGATGACAGCATTGATAATGGTGACAGTGAAAACAAGAAAAATCAGCTCTGTGGTGAGTGACAGAACAGAAAGGATAGAATAACAAGAACAGCTTTAGTTGATTTGAGTTTTGGAGTATATACATGGAGATGCCAAATAAGCCATTGATATAGAGGTCTCAGATTAATTTATAACGTATGTGACATAAAATTAAAAATATGTTTTAAAATATCTCCTTATAGAAAAATGCACTAACCAGAACCATTTAGCTCAATGAAGTTTCATAACATGAACCTGCTATTGTAACCTTTAGCCAAGTCAGGAAATAGAATAAGAACATCATTTCAGAAGACTCGCTCCAGATAGTGTTGATTTCTCTTTGAAATCTATAAGATATGAGAGAGATCAGGCAATATACACGAGGATCTAAAAGTGTATTCTCAAAAAGGAGCCTCAGTATCACCTGGGAAGTTTTAGAAATGCTTCTCAGGTTGTACCAAGATTCACCAAATCTGAAAGTAGGAGGCCATAGCCTACAATCCAATATTTAGCAAGCTCATCTTTATGCATGCTAACAGTTTGAGATCTATTGCTCCAAAGTGTTCTTTCCTATAAAGTTTGCAGAGGCAGAAATAAAAAAAGTATTGATTTTAGCTACATGACAAATACTATAATATTTATTTTGTTAATATTTGCTGATGGGCAAGTGATAAAGAAATTGTCTTAAGGGATATCAATGTACTGTTGTATATGAACAGAATACATAAAGATGTTTTAAAAATAGGAATGGATTCAATTAAACTTATGTTATTAAGGCAAGCAGACTGAAATTATATTTCAGGATCTGAAATCAATGGAACTTCTTGGCACTTCTATGAATTGCTAGAATTAAAGTGAAGAAAAGTTACTTAAGTGTAGAAAGATAGAACAGGGTGTTATGATGCTATTCCTTCTAGGGAAAATTGTGTTGAATAATTTTTAAGTGAATTAATGAGGGGAATGAATTCTTGGCATAACCAGTTAATGTATTAAAAATAACAATTTTAGAGAGGATTGCAAAGAACTGTTTTTATGTCATATAAAATGAAGCAAACTATTTCTGTTCATTGCTTGGGAATCAGCTCTTAAAATCTGTGGTTTTAAATCTTCTTGTCTGTGTAAGAACAAAACTGAACTAGACAAACTTGAGGATTGTTGTGGTTCCTAGATATGAGTCTATAAAAATTTAAATTCTTAAAAAATACACTCACTGTCATGTATATCAAAACAGAACAAATAAAAAAAAATAGATAAATAAAAATTTAATTTCTTTGAGGAAGATTTCCTAATTCTTAAGTAATTGGTACTTCAGTCTGGGTTTACATGTCACTGAGATCCCATACATTAAGGGTCACTTTAGGGATCTGGAGATACCTGGTATCTTCAAGTTTCTATTGCTTATATGCAGTAGAGCTGAATAGTTGTCTTTTGTGAATCATACTGATTTTAATCCTTAAACTGATTTTTAAAGATATACAATAAAGACATCATATTCAAATTCCTATCTGTAAAAATGAAGAAAAAATCTGTAAAAATGGAGAAATCCTAAATGGTGATAAATAAGATTTGATAATATAATTTTGGTGTTCTCATATAATGAGATACTAGAAAACTAATATAAAATTATGTAATAATGGGGAAACATCAAAATATTAGTAAAAGAAATAACATATAACATACCATTATATTAAAAAATGTACATTTCAAACGTGTAAATCACCTATTTCAAAACTTTTAACATTGCTTACTTCTGGTTCGTAAAATCATAACTACTTTACAGTTATGACTGTTTCCTTTTCTGTGTTTTCTAATTGTTCTATCATACACCTGTCATGTTGATGACACACAAAAATGACAACCAAAAATTTCCTTCAGATAATAGTTCTAAATTCTAAATTGTTGAAGTAATGTAGAAAATCAGTTACTGGGCTCTTGATAAATAAATGGTATTTCAAACATTTTATATAACACTTATCTTGATTTGTTAGAATAAAGTTAAGAGCAAGTAGATGGAAGTGATTATTGTCTCTGTTTTCTGTGTTTTGTCAGAATGTGTGAATTAAAGCAGAAAAGAGCTGTAGTCACATGTTGAATGAGTGATTGAAATGCAGGCCTCTAATGTTTAAGAGGATAAAAGAAGGTTTGGATAAAGTTCAGGTTGTTTGCTTTGCCTCTTAATGTCCTGGCTGCTTTGTGCTCCTGCCAATTCAATAAAATATAGTTGATGTGCAAATAGCCAGTTCAATGAACTAGATTTACTAGATAGGGTGCAGACAGACAGCAATTGATGCTTTTCCTCTAGTTACTATCAGACCCTGTCCTTTGTTGAAAAACAATTCACATCCCTTTTAATTAATTAAAGATCTATTCCAATATAATAATCACATATAACTATAAACTTTTATCTATTTTGTAACTTTTATCCTTTCCCAGTTTATGTTTACTGAAGCCTGAAGCCTGAATACCTGCAGTGGAAAAGCTGAGTATCATTCACATTTTCTCCCACTTAATATAATGCTTTTGGGCTTTTGAGAATTGGAATTTGTGCTAGTCAGCTTTTCAATACCATGACTGAATAACTGACACAATTTATAGGAGGAAAGGTTTATTTTGGCTCATGATTCCAGAGGCTTTAGGCTGTGATTGACCAGATCCATTGTATAGGGTCTGAAGTGAGGCAGGACATCAAGGTGCAAGGGTGAGGCAGAGGGAAGCTGTCTGTTCATGGTAGCCAGGGAGCAAAGAGAGCCAGGGAGGAAAGAGAGCCAGTGAGCAGTGGAAAGGCTGGGGAGAAAAGATAGTCCCTAAGGGCGTGTTCCCAAAGACCTACTTCCTCCAACCATGTCCCACCTGCCTGAGGTTTCTTCCTAGTAATCCATCAAATGGATTAATCCACTGGTTAGATTAGAGTTCTTATGACCCAATAGATTCCCAAAAGTTCCACCTCCAGACATTGTCTTCACCATATGACATTTTGGGGACTATTCCAGATAGATACGATAACAGAGTTTCAATAAAGAAGGGAAGATGAAAGCCAGCACATTTTTGACTGCATTTTGTTGTTAGTATCATTCTGAATGCTGATTTCATTATATTTGGTTCTTTTTCTCTTGGAATTCTTTAGAGACTATCTTATTCCATTGGGAATTTTTAGTTAGTCATTCACATCCCATAGTGATACATTGTCAGGCTTTTTAATTATAACTTCCTCTTTGACCCTTGGTTTCCAGGGATTTGTCCCTCTTTGGGGATTACCTTGTCCCTTAAGGCAGTCTTCTTTTAATTTCTTTCTCATGAAGGACCCAGTTCTACTCTCTTTTGTATGATCTACATCTCATCTCTGAGGATCTAGTCCACTGTCTTTCTCCAAATTTTGGAAATGTGGATGCTTTGCAAAGCAACCTTGACCCTTTGCTCTGACATCAGGCAAGAGCAGTTCCAGACATACACACTTCTACCTGTAGGTTTTCCAAGGTCAAAATTGTATACCAGTTCTTTATATGTGAACAATATTAAGGATAATAATTTTTTTGACTAATAAAAATATTGTTTTCCTATCTTCCAATGTTTAATTTTGGATTTGTTTTTGTTTATTCCAATTTTCAATCTCCATGTCTTCTGTTTCTTTGTGAGTACCATGTTTCAATCTATTTTCATTTTCTATTCAGTATGTTTTTTCTTCAATGTGTTCATTTTTCCATATAATCTGTCCATCAAGTTTTCAAAAATAATTCTCTCAGTTTTCTAACAAATTAATTTTAAAGTCTTTCCTGGATATATTTAATAACATCTTATTTTTTGGTCAACTTCTAATTTCATTTTTATAGATACTTTATATTGGTAATTTGTGTTTCACTTATAATTCTAGTACTTGGCTTTTTTGAAGGCACAATTCTTAATTCTTTTTTTTTTCATTGATTCTTGCTTGGAGTTTTATATTGGCATATACTTTGTTTTGTCTTGTGTTTAGCTTATACTTAACTAAACTTAATCTAATGAAACTGCTTTCTTTTTAGAAAAAAATCTGTGCTGCTATATATGGAGTAATTTTTGCGTTTGGAAATTACTGGAAAACCTTGCACAGAAATCAGAAATCACTGGAATATAGCATTGTCTTCAATGTTATACACCCTTCCCTTACAGAGGTTGTTAGACTGAGAACTTTAACCATGTCTAATTTCTCCCAAACAAAACCACCTTTGTCTTAGGCAAGAGAGGATGCATAGCGGAGGTAACTAGGCAATCACATGTGACTGAGAATGACATTATTTCAAGATTCTGGGTATGTTAGCTGAATTAAAATTTAGTAAAAAGGGATATCTAAAGGAAATATCTAAAATATATTTTCATTATTTACAAAATAGTGAAAATATTTTTTTACAAGATAATAAAAATATGTAGGCTCGGATAATGTTTGCTTAAGGTAAGCATCTTCTATCATTTCCAAAAATGATACTGGAGATATTCAAGTTGCACCTTTGAAAACTGAGATGGAATTTCATTCACTCTATTTTATAGAAAATAAAGACAAAATGTTGAACCATGTCTTAAACATTTTTGCAGTCAAAATAAAAATACGTGTATTTTATTTTTGGTGTATAAAAATAAGCCTGTTTTTAGTACCTATGTTTATCCCCCAAAATTCTAGTGTCATAACAAATACTTCATACTGATGAGAACTGTGAGTATATTCCTGCCATTAGCATTTTTTTGTGTTTACTTCAGAGAATTTAACTAAAAAAATGAACATAAAGATGGAAATGACAAGTTTATTAATCAAAATGAATTTATATTATATAAACCATGTGTGATGAAAATAACTATACAGTAACAAAATTTATTGAAAATTAGATGTTACTAATGAATCCAATTAACCCTGTGATCTCCAATGCTTTGGCTCAAGAAATTCATATTTTGGACCTTTTTTTTTACATTATCATAGATTTTTCAATTTTAATTTATAAAAGGTCTTAGCAGATTATCTTAAAGGATAATTTAAGACATATCAATAATGTAGAATAAAAGAAAGGAATATCAAAGTCTGACCTCATTATCAAGAAAGGCTTTATACCAGAGACAAAAGCTTCCTTCATTGTAAAAGAACTAGTAGAAACTGTCCATGTCTAGAAGGGTATGTTTCAAACTGACAGAACTCCTATGAAAGTGCAAAGTTCTCATGCAGACCAACATTTAGCTTAATGTGGAGTGCAAGAAGAAAAGATTCATGAGTGGGCTCATGTCAGATCACAGTATAAAGCAATATCTGGAATTCCCAGCCTTTTTTTATTCTAGGAATATAGCCTATAATTTTTTTCATCAGATATTTGCAGATTGACTAAATATGATTTAAAAATATAAGTAAGGTTACTTACTCTTAATAAACTTTGGTTTTCCTATCTCACATGCACGTGTTTTAAACCATTGGGAAATTTTAAGTAAGTGAAAAATCGTTAATAATTCACTCTCTCTCACACAGTGCACATGCACACACGCACCAACATATATACTTGGTTAGTTAGCAACTTGTACTTTCCTATTGCTTGGTTCACTGATTCATGTAGGAGCTAAATAAAAGTGGTTTTTCCTAAGAAAAGTATTGAGATTAAAACTCATTCATCTTTAAAAGGATCTAGAAAACAAATAAGCTTATTTGTTGAACTAATGTATGTTTATTTCCTAGTGATAATTAATATGTGGGAAATTTCTCCTCCTGGGAAAAGGAAAGAGAAATTAATGATGCTATAAATAAATAAAAATAGTGAAGTTCCATTATTCTACATATTTGAAGCATGTTTCTAGCATATTTGAAGAGTATGTGCAATGTTATATTCAATGAAAGGAAGTGAAAATCCTTATCTTAAAATGTACTCAAAGTTATAGTTGAGTTTGCAACATGTCCATTAAAAGAAATAAGTAATAACACACCAGTTTAATTTTTTTTGTTCTTTTTAGATATACATGACATTAGAATGTATTTTGACATATTACACATACATGGAGTATAACTTCCCATTTTTTTGTGGTTGTACATGTTGTGGAGTTACACCAGTTGTGTTTTTGTATATGAGCATAGGAAAGTTATGTCCAGTTCATTTAACTAACTTCCTTATTCCTATTCCTCTTCTCTTCCCTTTATTCCTCATTGTCGAATCCAATTTAAATCTTTACAGGAGCATAAATTTTAGTAAATTATATGATCCTCATGAGGGATGAAATCAATTTAAGGCATCTTATGTTTCTCTCATCAGATAAAAGAATAATTATTAATTTAAGAATGTGGAGCTCATGATAGATGTGTTGGCCTGTGCCTTTAATTCCAACTAAACAGGAATCTGAGGCAGGAAATTAGCAATTTTGAGGCCAAACTAAGTAACCTAACAAGACTCTTCCTTAAAATAAAATATAAAAAGTGTTGGGGATATAGCTCAATGGTGGAACACCCCTGGGTTCAATCTCTTGTAATGGAAATTATAGGGTTTATCATTTTAGCACTTATACTAAATTGACACTCTTAAAGAATATAATTATTTGCATTAATAAAATAGAAGGTATTGTCTCATTGAAATCTTCATTGTCATCTGAAATTTTTGGTCAAAAATATTGCCAACTTTTTTGATAATTGGAAATTAACAAGCATGATAAATGGATAAAGAAAATATTGTATATATACCTGCTGGAGCACTATTTAGTCATAATAAAAAATAAAATTCTATCACTTGTGATAAAATGGATGGAACTGGATAGCATTATGCTAAATGAAATAAGAGAGCACAGAAAGGCAAAGATCACATGATTTCACTCATGTGTTGTGTTCTGGCTTGGAAATGAGGTTCCCTATGTTTCTGCAAGAATACTCACAGGTAAACTGATTGACTGTAAGAGCTGTATGACTGTAAGACTATAAGAGCTGGATGAACGGAACCAAATCAGTTCATCCTGGTTTGAATGATGGGGTGGTAACTGTAGGCAGGTGGGTGTGGCTGGATGAGGTCGATCCCTGGGTGCTTACCCCAGGAGGGTACATCTTTCCCTGTGCCCACCAACCCCCATGTCCTGACCCTACTGTGATCTAAGCAGCCTTCCTTCACTGGATCTTTCTTCCATAATGTGCTGCCTTATCTTGGACCCAGAGCAATGGAATTGGCTGTTCATGAACTGAGATCTCTGAAACCATGAGCCTCGAATAAACATTTCCTTCTCTAAGATTTTCTTGTCAGGTATCTTGATCATAACAACAAAAAGCTAAATAAAACATGTGTAATGTTAAAAAGAAAATGTGAAAAATGTTTATTGTAGAATAGTGCTTACCAAAATTGAAAGTGAGCAAGTAGCCAAGGGAAAAATGGGGAAAGTTGATCAATGTGTACTAGTGTTATAGTTAGATAGCAGCAAGATGATGTAGTGGGCTATTGTACAGTAGATAAATATAGATAACAATAACATATCATACATTTTAAAAGCTAGAAGAAACAAGTTAGAAAGTTTTTACCATAAAGGAATGATATATAATTGAAGAGATAGATTTGCTTAACCTGATTTAAACATTATGCAGTGTATGCCCCATTGAAACTTTACAGAGTACCCAATTTTTAAAAAGTAGAAAATTAACAAGAATATCTGCTTTTGGCTTGGAAAGAACAAAACAAAGCGAAGCAAAAAAAGCTTTCCTATGATTGTTCCTATGATTGTTCCTACGAGGAGAGACCTACCATTTTGTGAGGAGAGAGATTATAGATAATCAACATGATGCTCTAGTGAGGCTGTAAATGGAAGTTATGTTAGCTAGAAAACCATAATTCTGTATTGAATTTTGTCCTCTCTTATTCTGTTGTGACCTGGTCCCTACCTAATCACCACATAACCCAGCCTTGGTTCACATTTGAACTGTTCTGTTAAATTTCAATCCACTCTTTATTTCCTATTTATAGCTAAATATGTTTTAAATAACCTAAAAATTTTTAAAAGTTGTTAAAGTTAAAGAGCTTTCAGGTGCTGACTCTTAGAGGAGAGACAATTATCATTACCATAAAAAAGAAATGGAGTTGATCTTCATCTTTAAGGTTCCCACTTACCACCACTTACAACACTTATAAATACACAAAGGTTTGGGGTCAGTATATACAGACTTCTGTTATTTCAGAGTCATGGTATCTATTTAGTGACCCACTTTACTTCACTGTTCTCTGAACAATTCTTCAAATGAAATTATTTTGAGACTTCAGTTCTCAGGAATAAAGTGATTCTTTGTACAAATCCCTGAAAGTGAAAGCCATGTTAAGCAGATGCTATGCCTTAGAATTCTTAGAAAACGTTGAGAAGTATGTTATTTTTCTGGATCTAAACAATTAATTACCATATTTACTTTTTAACAAACAAGTAAATGATTTGCGATAGGACATTAAATTTGAATGCATATGGATAAAAACATTTTGTGAAAAAATTATGCCTATATTTACGTGAACTGTTATTTTGAATACAAACACTCCATTAAATAGATAATAATATGATTCCAACAAAGAATTACTCTTGCTTAAGGGTATGTTGCTCACAAAGTTGAACAGAGAATTTGGGGGCTCACAGGAAGATAAAATGCAGGGCTCTGCTATTCAGGTGACTTTCAGGGAATTCGTCTTGGGGAAAAGTGAAAGAAATACTCTATAGATGGTTTTGCTTTGTACTGATGACTTCCAAAATGAAGCTCCCAAGTCTGACTATTTGTATACAGAGTCAGAATATTTTCCTACCTAGTACATTAAGTTTTTTCTTTCATACATCTATAGGCAGACTGAGTATGGATGTCTGTAGCAAGATTTAGAAGTCACTCAGGAAGAAGTAAAACCACATTGTGGGCCTTTATTTTCTCAGACACTCTTTCCTCTTATGACTGATCTCTCATTCAGTGGAGCCCTTTTGTAGACTCTGCTGGTCTTGCCAGTGAGAATAGTTGAATGTTGCAGTGTTTCACCCAAGGAAGAACAACTGCATAAGCCATTGCCACCATGACATCTTTTTAGCCAAGTCTGACCAGTCAGCTTCGCATGTATAAAATGTCACAGTTTCCTACTTCTACCATTCTGCTCTTGGTGATATGCAGAAATCAGAGAAGGGAATGATGTTCTGATGAGGTTTTTACCTCTCTAGACCTAATCATTTCACATTAGGAAAATAAATGGCAGGTTGAAAGGCAGTTTATATTGTTTCTATCAATCATAAATGGAGGGGTATAAATTGTTTGAATGCTTTATCTTGGACATGGTCTTTTATGACCACTCTTATTAAGCCTTGTGTAGGTGTGTGCATTCCCTCTGCACTTTCTCTGCAAGTCTTGGACATTGATGTAATCTAGATCCTCTGCAGTCACAAGGAGCCTCCTGGATCAATTTTAGTGATGACAGGTGAGTCTTGTGTCCCAGCAGAGCTTAGTGCTTAAAGGAAAAGACAGACATTTTGGTTTATTCTAGATGATATGTTTGAACATGACACTTTGATCCAAAAGCTTGTTTGGTTTCGAGGGATACCAATCCTTTCTCTCCCTGTTCCATATGTGGACAGGCAGTACCAGAGAGCCCCATCTGATAGACACATGGGAATCTGTCAAAAATCTTGACTCAGTCCTTGGCATCCCCTGACTTTCTGCTTGTGTAGAGAATCAATGTCAGCAAGATTTTTTAAAAAGGTAGAACTTTCTTATATCCTTCTTGTGCAATGTGTATGATTTTCTAGAATACCATAAAATAGCCTAAAGCTGTTCCAAACTCTTTCAGGAATTTTTCTTTTATGGCTTTTGTTCCTCTTGTTTGTTCAAACTGGTATCACTGCCTAAGGTATCTGCAATTTAGACAATTCCTGCTGATTGTTTTTGACAAATGTCCCAGGAAAAAGATTTACACTTATGCAAACTCGAGTCAGGTCGCATAAAAAAAAAAAAAAGAAAGAAAAAGAAAACCTCTTTCAGTGAGATTTCTAGGGTACTGGTAAACAGGACTTATAATGATAATTCTGAATGTGAGACTTTTAGTAAGCACTGAATCAAATGCATTCTATTTCTTCTAGGAGTTTCTAAAATGATGGTTTTCATAGCTTCTGTGATTATACAGTTCTTAGTTTTCAGTTCTACTACAGAGTTGTGCTGAAAGGACTATATAAAAAAGGAAATTTAAAAGCTATAAAATTTTCATTTCATAGAAAGATTCAAATATTTTTTGAATGAATGTGCCTCAGATTTTTATAAGCCTTTCTTTAATTTTGAGATTTCGGAAAAAGTTAATCTTGACAATTTTTGGTATTTTACTTGCCACTTTCATAGAGGAACAGATTTCTGGATGTTTTTATTCATCCATTCTGAAGCTAAAACTGCCTACTTTCTATTTAGCCAATCATATTTATAGATTTTGTTATAACTCCCTTTCTCCCATCCATGAATCTTTGTCTTCAGATAATTTTGGATCTACTTTTCTCTAGACAACATAGCCAAGGAGTCTTAATTTTAATTATTTTTTTCTTTTAGCACTGGGGACTGAACCAGAGGATCATTTCACCACTGAGCTACCTCCACAAATATTTTTTATTCTTGTATTTAAAGATAGGTCTTGCTAAGTTGCTTAGGGTCTTCCTAAATTGCTGAGACTGACCTTGAACTTGCAATCCTCCTGCCTCAGCCTCCCAAGCAGCTGGGAGCCACCAGCTGGGTTTAATTTCCATATTTATTTTTTATCTTCAGGGCTTTAAAATTCCCTTTATATTTAGAATCAGATTTTCAGCAGAAACCAAGTTGAACAAATTCTAAGAAACTAAGTTGAACACCATCCAAATGAGCATATTTAAGTTGTGGGGACTTCTGCCCCTAGTTTAGTTGTCTTGTATGCTAGAATGCCCTTATGAGTATATACTCAGAAAATACCGAAGGGAAAATTTGTTTTGTATACAGTGGAGATAGAATAATAAAAGTAAAAATATAGTATTTCCAGCCCTCATTGTATGTTTAGGTTAATACCTGCAAAATTATATATATTTGATACACATTTATTATTAAATTTGTGGGAAAATTGAATTATAATTACTTTTCAGAATGTTCTTACCAATTTTTTGTTTGTGGGTCCATAGTCTGGACTAGCTATTTCATGTTACGATAAAAGACAGTCTAGTATCACAAGTTCAAAGCCAGCCTCAGCAAAAGTGAAGCTGTAAGCAACTCAGTGAGACCTGGATCTAAATAAAATTTTAAAAAGAGCTGGAGATGTGACTCAGTGGTCAAGTGCCCGGAATTCAATTCCCAGTATCCCCTCCAAGAAAAAGACAGCCTAAAATCACAGTAGATTAGAACAGCAAGATTAATTTTTCCTCACATTTACTTTTTATCCTCAGCACATAAACTCCTTTAGGTACTCTGGCTAACAGAGCAGCAACCATTTCAAACCTGGATAGCTTTTGTTCTAGAACAAAAGAGCTGGAGCACAGTCTAGAGCCATATCCAAGAACAATTCTAATTGTACCATGTGTCTTGAAGCAAGGAAGAGCAAAACATATTTGGTAAGAGGCAATGACCACCACAGAATATGGGAGAGAAAAAAGAACCACTTCTGTGGTCAGAGGAAACAGGATAAAGCTTATGGCATAATGAGAAGGGAGAGTAATAAAGAAAATTAAACTTGGTAAGATAAAGGACTTGGAGCTTGAAAACAGAAGAATGGAGTCTTTCATTGGCAATCACAACACTTAAGCACACCAATAACAATAATTTATTCCATTTATTATGTAAATGTTATTAGTGATTTTCTGGTAAAGTTTTTCATTTTAAATGACAAACAAATGTGTATTTGAAATATATTAGGTTTTATGCATTGTACTTGGAGTTATTCAACAAAATAGCCTCAAGAGACACAGTCCTTGTCAGTATAAAACTAGAATGTTGTTTCTCAAAGCACTGGCAGTTTTCCATATTTCTGAAGGAGACATATGCTGCTGTTACCTAATGGATATTATCATAAATGCTGAGAAAAGGTAATTTGATCCCTTACTTAGTATTCAAGGAGTTGAAGAATGATTATCAATCAAAATACATGAACTTTTCTGCACTGCCACTAATAATCACTAAATGACTCTATCTGTGTTTTTCTTTAAAAAATGTCTGTTAGAAACTCAGACATAATATTATCCAGATGACATATTTGTTAAGTTATATTTGTAATGAAATATTTTGTTTCCATTTTTGGAACATGTCCATAAAATTATATTTAATAATTTGACATAGAGAAACAAAAATAACTTTGCTCGTTTTAGATAAACATTTAGAATACCTTCAAGTGTGTTCTTAAATTCTTGTGGAAAATTCCACATTAACATGGACTTTAGTATTTTTTTAAAAAAAAGTTATACTGTATATTAAAGAAAATTGAACAACTGAAATAAATGAATAACATATAATTATCTTAGTTTCATTAATATGGAATATTATTTTAGCTACATTTTTCTCCAAACTACATGAACAAAACATAATGTTTACGAATACTAATTTGCTATGGTTCATTGGGATGTGTCACTTACATAAATTGTAATAACTCATTTTCATTGTCTCTCTCTCTCTCTCTCTCTCTCTCTCTCTCTCTCTCTCTCTCTTTTATTTATTTATTTATTTTTGTACTGGGGATTCAACCCAGGGGTTTTCAACCACTGAGTCACATCCTTACTTTTAATATTTTTTATTTAGAGACAGAGAGTCTCACTAAGTTTCTTAGTGTCTCACTATGTTGCTGAGGAAACTTTGAACTTGTGGTCCTCCTGCTTCAGCCTCCTGAGTGACTGGAATTACTGGTGTGTACCATCATGCCAGCAATTTCCTTATCTATTGATATTTATAATTTTAAATGGTTAACTTCCTGACTACACTATAATGTAGACACAATGAAAAAAATGTTTTATATGGGTTTACTATTTTACCATATGTAATTTTCTCATCTAATAAATTCTACCAATCAAATATATATATATATATATATATATATATATATATATATATATATAATTTTACTTAGAAGTCTATTATTTAGTTAAACATTAAATCTCCTCAAAAGTAAGTTCTTAAGATATTGCCAAATATATGTGATTTCCAGGTATATTCAAGGGACTCAAATGATTAAGATGATTGTGAAATAGCAAGAAACATATAAATTTCCAAATGCCAAGGAAGTTAAATCTGAGTTTGCAGTATTTATATATTTGATAAGGTTTGATATAGAGTTATAATAATGACTAAAAGAACTAAACTGAGTATAGTGGTTTTTCAATAAGCATTAAGATATTTATGAGAGCATGTGGGTCTGGGTAGACTTGTTAATTAAGGGCAGTTGGTGACAAAATAAATTAAAAATGTGAAGGTAGACAGGTATGGTGGTATACATCTGTAATCCCAGTAATAGGACAGGCTGAGCAAGGAGGATCACTAGTCAAATTAGTGAGAACCTCACAATAAAAATAAATGGTTGAAGGTATAATCAGTGATTAGTAATGGAGCACTTGCCTACCACGTGCAAAGCCCTGGGTTCAATCCTCAGTTACCAAAAAAAGAAAAAAAGAAAGACAAGGCAGTTTAATTTCAGGCTGAAAAAAAAACCTGAATATTACTCATTTACTCATTATATACTTTTCATTGAGGAAGTAGAGAATGGAAATATGATTTAGAATCATTAATATTTTAATAACATCTAGGGAGGATTAAAGGACAGCTAGAGGCAAGAAAACAATTGGAGGCTTTTGCATTAGTCTAGAAATAAGAAAATAAGAGTTTGGTTTAAAAAATTGCCACAGAAATAGAAAACGGATCATAACTGGTAGATGTATTTTAAATATTTGGCATTAGTTGGCAAAATGTTAACTATTAGGGTGAAGAAAACAGAGAATATAATAATTCACATATTTTTTTTTACTTCATTGACTAGAGAAATAAGATAATTGAATAAAATTGAAAAGTCAGAAATTCTGGCCATGGAGATTCCAGGAGAATGTCATTTAAACATGTTGAACTTTGAGGCTATAGTAAATCACATAAAAATATATTTTAATAAATAATTGGAATTGTGGAAAATGTGAAACTAGAATTTGTAGAATAGTTCTTAGCCTCTTAAGGAATAAGTGAATTATATACCATTGAATAATTCTACTTCAGCAACACTAAACATAGCTTTATTTTGTGTTAGTAATTTATTGTTAAGTTGTAAAAGTGAATTTGGAAGGTGTGCATTATCACCGATCTACTTGAGTCCTCATTTTTTTCTACCCCAACAGATCAGAGCTCAAAAAAATATGAAAATACAATACAACAGGTTGGCCTACTTTTCTTCTGAGAGGTCTTAACAGTAAGTATATTTTTTTCTGATTTCAATAATTCAAGGATCATTTTTAAAAGAACTTATCATCATTTATGGCATACATGAAAAGTTATGCAGAATGACGTTTATGGAGATTTCATATCTTGACATCCTGTAAGCAGACAAAACATTAAAAAGAAAAATAGCTATGATGGATCAGAAATATTAAAGAAACAACATGTCAAACCAATAAAGGAATTTGTGCCACAAGAATATCCAGTTTGCATAAATATGTACAGTTACAAAAGCAGTAGCATATTTAGAGCAAAGGATTTATATCATAAGAAGCATGTGGATTCTTATCAACTTCTATCAGTGTTGAAGAAAAAGCCTAAAGAATGGGGGGAAAACAAAACAAAACAAAACTTTTGTCACCTGTATCCTAGGGTATCAATATCCAGGATAAACAAAGAACTAAAAAATCTTAACACCAAACAAACAAACAAACAAAACCCCCCAAATATCCCAATCAATAAATATATAAAAGAACTAAAAAAAAAACACTTCACAAAAGAAATACAAATGGTCAAGAAATGTATGAAAAAATATTTAACATCTCTAGCAATTAGAGAAATGCAAATTAAAACTACTTTGAGATTTCATCCAGTTGCAATTGCAATTAGAAAGACTAAAGGTAATAAATGCTGGGGAAAACTGGTACATTCATACATCGTTGGTGGGATTGCAAATTAGTGCAACCACTCTGGAAAGCAGTATAAAGATTCCTCAAAAACAAACAAACAAATAGTGACAACAACAACAAAAAACTAAGAGTAGAACCATCTGAGTTCTAGCTATCTCACTTTTGAGTATATATTCAAAAGATTTAAAATCAGCATACTGCAGTGACAAAGGCACATCAATATTTATAGCAGCACAAGTCACAATAGCCAAGCTATGTAGCCAACTAGGTGCCTTTCAATAAATGATTAAAGAAAATATTGCATATATATACACAATAGTATATATACAATGATGTATTACTCAGCGATAAGGAAGAATGATTTTATGGCATTTGCTGGCAACTGTATGGAACTGGAGACTCTCATGTTAAGTGAAATAAACTATTCTCCTCCAAAAAATCAAGGGTCAAATGTTTCCTCTGATATATGGAAGCTAATATAAAATAAGTAGGGCAGGGTGATTAAAAAAAAAAGGGGGAAATGAGGAATGGAGAGAGGATAGGATAGGCAAGAGAGTGGAATGAATCAGCCCTAACTTTCCTATGTACATATGAATATAACACAGTGACCCTCACCATCATGTATATTCATAAGACTCTAATTTAAATATGTATATGAATGGAAATATCAGTATAGTGAAAAGAAGGGCAAGGGAAGGGAGGAGGGGAGAAGGGTAAGTCCTGGCAACTAGATTAGAATAAATTATATTTCATGGTTTTACAATTATGACAAAATAAATCCTAGAGTTATGTATAACTAAAGAGAACCACACAAACTCACAAATTTAGACCAGAAACTATGAAACTAGAAGAAAATGTAGGGTCAACATAGTAACATATGGGAACGTGGCAAAATTTTTCTCAGCAGGACACCAAAAGCTCAGGAAATAATGCCAGGAGTTAATAAGTGGGATGGCATCAAATTAGCAAGATTCTGTCCAGCAAAGGAAATAATTAAGAATGCTAACAGAGAACCTACAGAATGGGAGCAAATCTTTGCTAGCTACTCTTTTGATAGAGAATTTATATCCGGAATATAAAAATAACTTAAAAAACTTAACAGTAAAAAAGAAAGAATCCAAATAACTCAATTAAATAGGTGGGCAAATGAACTTAACAGATATGTTTGAAGAGAAGAAATACAAATGGACAATACATACCTGACAAAGTTCAACATTATTAGCAATGAGGGAAATGCAAATAAAAACTAAACTGAGATTTCATCTCACTCCAGTGAACATAGAGATTATTAAGAATACAAAAATAATGTGAATACTGGTTTTTAATCAGCTTTTTGCTCCTTTGATTAAAAGACCCAACCAGAACAATTGTAGAGAAAAAAAGGTTTATTTGGGGGCTTATGGTTTCAAAAGTATCAGCCCATAGACAGCAGGCTCCATTCCTCAGGGTTTGAGATGAGGCAAAACATCAATGGCAAAAGAGTGTAGTGGAGGGAAATTGTTTACATGATGCTTAGGATGCAAAGAGAGAGATTTCACTCTCCAGATACAAAACATGTACGCCAAAGTCATGTCCCTAAGAACCCCCCTCCTCTAGCCACACTCTATCTGCCTTCAGTTACCACTCAGTTGATTACATCATGGGATTAATTTACTTATTGGGCTAAGACTCTCATAACCCAATCATTTCTCCTCTATATATTATTGCATTATCTCACACATGAGTTTCTGGGGGACAGTTCACATTCAAACTATAACTGGAGAGGATGTGGAGGAAAGGAACACTTTTAGACTGTTGGTGAGATTGTAAATTAGTACAATCACTATAGAAATCAGGTGAAACCATGATATGACCTAGCTATACCATTACTCAGTACTTACTCTGAAGAATTAAAGTAATACACTGTAGCAATAAATACATACCCATGTTTATGGCAGCACAGTTCACAATATCCAAACTGTGGAACCAACCTAGGTTTCCATTGATGGATGAATGGAATAAGAAAATGTTATATAAATACAGCATGGAATTATATTCAGCCATGTAGAAGAATGAAATTATTTCATTTTCAGAAAAATGGATGGAACTTGAGAACATTATATTAATCAAAATAAGCCAAACTCAGAAAGTCAAGGGTCATATGGTTTTCTTACATGTGGAAGCCAGAAGAGAAAATGGAAAAGAACGTTTTGAGGAATCTCCTGAAAATCAAAGGGAGATCAGTAGAGGAAAGTAAACAGGGGGAGGGAGAAAGAAAGAGAATGGGAAACTACTAGGGAATGTTATTGGTCAAATTATATTACTATATTGTGTATATATATATGAATATGTAACAATAAGTCCCACAATTATGTGTAGGTATTCTGACCGTGGAAATAGGGAAGTATTCCACTGGTGAGCAAATTCCAGGGAAGGGGGATAACTGGTGCCCTGATTCCCATGATTGACAGCAGTTTCCCCTTGAGGCTATTAAAATAACTCTGTGAGTACACTACCTGGTTTCCATAGTAACATCCTTGGTTATGAGAGTCTCTGTGTTTGTATTAACCTGAGCATTATCTCGGTTAGCTAGCACTCAGGGTTAAAGGAATACTGGTTAGGATGTAGTCAGGTGTGATGGGTAATATACAACCTTTTTTGAGTTAATAAACTCTGCAGGAGGGAAGAGCGAACACTTCTTTTCCTTCTTCACTTTTTCACTTCACTCCTCTCTGGCTCCACCTTTGTCTGCCCCTTTGTACCCTGTGTCTGTGTCTGTTCTTTTGTGTACCTCCTCACAGCTACTCCTCCACAGGTGTTCCTTTACAATTATGTATAATTATAATGCACCAATAAAAATATGGAAAAAAAGAATGAATCATCAACATGTGAAAAAATAAAGAAAAAGAGGTAGATTCTTTAAGTGTTAGTTTTCCCCCTTGAATTGATGAAGTGTATCGACGGAGATAGGTTTGGAGTAGATGGGGGTTGTTTCACACTTCTGGCTTCCCATAACCACACAGTGTCTTTATGTCACTCCTGTCCTCATCCTCAAAGCCTGTCTGGCAAGCCCTCTGTGGAAAAAACAGTTTTAAGGCACGACTGTGTACCCACCATGAAACCAAAGAACATTGTAAGTAGGAATTGAAATAAATCTCCACTAATCCCAGAACAGTAGAGGTGCTCAAGGCATATTAGGGCAAAATAATGCAATGATATGGACCTCTTGGCCCCTGCATGCCAGAGCAAGACCTATTCTAATGTCTAAGTGGTTATATTCCAATAGTCTTTGAAAATGTGTAATTTACTTAGAAGTATAGCAGAGTTTTGACTCCTTCCAGAAAAAAAAAATAAAATCTCCACACAATCTTAACATGGAGCATGATGTCATGTGAATTATTTGTCTTGTGGATTCAAATAATGAAAACTACTGACACAGGTATAAGGAAAACACCAAATGAAGGAAATAGAGAGATAGAAGAGGTGACTTATCCAGTAAACAGGCTTATTTGAGACAAATATGCAGAGGTGGGATTCTTACCAGATCCTGTAACCCATCTTTTGCTTGCAGGCTAGGGACACTATAGCACAGTGAGGGATTAGACAAATGTTTGCAATTATGCAGTTGTAGTTAGTCAGCAAAGGGTTCTTGTAATTATCACAATCATTCTTTGTGATGGTCACTGTTCCATGTTGAACAAGGTGTTTCTCAGGGTTGAAGTCTCAGATGACAATTCTCACACAGGATATTGTCTGGGATTTAGGTCAGGCTGACCATTGTTCTGGGTCAGAGTTCCTGTGGGGTGATATGTTTCAAAATTGGCTCTGCCTACATCAAGTTTTCCCTAATGTGAGGGTGAGAGCAAAGTAATAGAATTTGTTAGAATAATAGAAAGAAAACAGAGCTTCCTAAGAGGGAGGGGTCAAAGAAAGGGTTGCCTGCAGGTTTCTGATGTCTAGGGTTTTATATGATTTTGACCTGTACCTCTAGTTTATTGGTGGAATGAAATGTAAACAAAGGATTCAGAAGGGACCAATCAACTCTCTATTTTCTATTCTTCAGCAAATCTGGAGAAAAGTGATTTATGAGTCTTTATTAATAAGGGTAGGAGTGAGGACTAGTTGGTGCAAGAGGAAGTGATTTAGAGAAGATTTTGTGGTTAGTCATTGCTGGGTGCTATTAATGAACTGTCCTTGTGGGTAGGACCAGCTGGGAACTCAAGCTTGATTTCTTAGTCCCCGCTTTCTCCTTTTCTTCTCTGAGATCTTTTTCCTGGGTGCCTATGGATGGTCTGCGTGTCTCATTTTGGGTACTGGTTAAAATCTATGTTAAACAGGTATTGAGAAACCAGCCTCTACCTCAGAGCAAAGCCTGTCCAAGGAAGGGGCATGACCTTTGTCCTTGGAAAGAACCACAGAACACTCCTAGGCACATACCCACCCTGCTGAGTTGTTTATCTACAAATAACAGGAGAGATCTTCCAAGCCAGGTGTCCCTGACTCAGTCAGGCGAGGTGAGGACCCATAGCAACCCCCTAGCAACCACTAATCAGCCTGAAACAGGGAAAATACCTGGGATGCCAGATGACCCTCCCAGTAGTTTATGGTGGTTGATAACATGTTGGGAAACCCTGTAGTTCAGTATGTACTCCCCTGGTGGCTTAAACCAATCAGTTCAAAGGAATCCCCCTCTTGTACTAACCAATCACCCCTACCCAACCTGTTTCCACCAGTGAATGTGCTAATCATGTTTTGGAATTGTTTTATGATTTTCCCACAGTGTGTGATGATTTGCTAAGAGATGCTATGATGTATGTGAAGTCCCTGCCTTCCCCAAAGAGTGTATAAAACTGCTGCAAACCCTGGATTCAGGGCCTCTCAGCATCACCAGTTGCTGTGTGCATATGGGGGACCGAGCTAGCTCTCAATAAACACTTCTTTGCTGCTTACATCCATCTTAGTCTCTGGTGGTCTTTTGGGGGTCCCGAATTCGAGCATAACAGTATTTGAAAAAGTAGTAAAGCTATTGGTTTGATCCCAAAACCTCTAATTGACTGCTTTAACTCTTGAGTGTGAACTTCCTTGCAACTTCCATTCTGGTTGGCACCCTCTTTCATTTTGAAGTTGGCTGGAATGTTTGGAATATTTCTACAGCTAACCCTATTGAGTGACCT
The DNA here is from genome assembly GCF_045843805.1 of Urocitellus parryii. Lineage (NCBI taxonomy): Eukaryota > Metazoa > Chordata > Mammalia > Rodentia > Sciuridae > Urocitellus > Urocitellus parryii. The sequence goes on from NC_135536.1 coordinate 53,492,195, forward strand.
TTACATTTTAAAAAGCCTTAATTGGAACCAATTACATTCAAAAAAAATGTTTGCAACCTGTACACTCAGAAAAATGAGAAATTATATCCCATCTGATTCAAATGTATGATATGTCAAGATCATTGTACTGTCATGTGCAACTAATTAAACCAAATTAAAAAAAAAGGATGGATGTGTAACCGACATGATTCTGCAATCTGCATTTGGGGTAAAATTGGGAATTCATAACCCACTTCAATCTAATGTATGAAATATGATATGTCAAGAGCTTTGTAATGTTGTGAACAACCAATTTAAAAAAAATAAAAAATAAAAAATAAAAAAAAAAGGAAATTGTAAGAAAAAAAAAGTCCCTAATTGGGACCCATTAACAATCTTATTTACAATCATATTTTTTATCAAAGTTTTTGAAAAATTGTTGTCTATATCTGTTGCTTGTGGGAAGCCCTCTTTGAGTGGGGGACTTTTCAGCATGGAAGCCAATGAGGGGGTAGATCTGGTATTTGGGAACTTATAGTGGTACTTCTACTATTAAGACCTCCAATAGGAGTGAACTTCTCCTTTGCTTTGCCAAAAGATCCAGCACTCAACCAAAGATGGGCGTGACCCATTAGGAACTGAGCAGCCTACCCCACCTCTATCCTGTTTTGATTAAGTATTTTGTATTAGACGTCTTTGATGTATTCCCATGTAAATAAAGCAAATGTGGGCTCCCTTCTTTGTTAGAAGCTGGACCTGTCTAGTCAGCTTGATCTGTTGCTGCCCCAGCTCTGAAACAATTTTTGTGTGTCCTGTGCTTATTTCGTAGTACTACTTTTCTTAACTTTTATTTCTCATCCAACCCACCCCTTAAAAGGGATTCTCTTGCCATTCCCTTGTCCACATGGGACGTGGGCAATAATCTGTATATTAGATGGACATATTATTTGAATGAGCTTTTCAGAGTTATTATACAATACTTAGCATTATTAAAATAGTTTAAAATGTTTTTCAATATAAATCACTACTAAGATATAAATTATATCAAGAGTTTTGTGCAGTTTATTGATATTGTTGCATACTACAGAATTTTCATATTTTTGAGACTGAATAGTGTTTCATTATTTTTATCAACCACATTCTCCTTTTTCTTTAAATATTTTTATTAGTTGTTCATGGATCTTTCTTTCTTTCTTTCTTTCTTTCTTTCTTTCTTTCTTTCTTTCTTTCTTTCTTTCTTTCTTTTTTCTTTCTTTATATGTGGTGCTGAGAAACAAACCCAGCACCTTACACATGCTAGAAAAGTTCTCTACCATTGAGCGACATTTTCTTTATCTATTTATTTATTGATAAACATTTAGATTGTATATGCCTTAACTATTTTGATTGACATAATGGAAATAGGTGTTCAAATAGCTCTTCAAGATACTGATTTAAGTTAACTCAGATCAATATTAAGAAGCGAGATTTCTGACTCATAAAGGAATTCATTTTTTACATTTTAAAATGAACTTCTACAGTGTTTTCACAGCAGATGCAACATTTTTCATTCCCATTAAATTTAAGAAAAAGAAGGCAATCACAGAAAGACAACTATCACATAACTCCACTTACATGAGATATCTAAAATAATCTAACTCACAAAATCAAAGAAAAGAATGGTGTTTGTTAAAGGCCAGTGGGAGGGAGAATATGATGTTACAAATCAATGAATATAAAATTTCAGTCAAACAAGATGAATTAACTCCAGGGATTCGCTTTGTAATAACATACCTATACTCCAAAATAATAGTACATTTAAAAATTTAAGATGAAAAATTCTTGTTAAGTGTTCTTGTCATATAGAATAGAATAAAACAGGTTCACATTTATTATTTAATTCAATTATCTCACCATTTTTAGATGAAAAAAAATGAGGAAATTGAGCCATCAATCAATGAGATGAACTCCTATGGCTGTGTGTCTAATTAAATTGCAAAGTAAAGATTTGAAAGCAGGTAGTCTGACTAAAAAGATGATGACTTGCCTTGGGTTATGTTATTTTTTAGTATTTTTTCTCTATCATCAATTCATATCCAGTTTACTTTGATTTTTTTAAATTTTTATCTCTTTTTTTCATTAAATTGGACATTACCTTACTATTATTTTGCTGAACAACCTGAATTTAGTTGTTTTATTTATTTACTTATTTATTTTTAACAAATTTTTCTTCCTTATAATTTTCTCTGAGTTCAGTAAGTTTTATTATGTTGGATATTTAGGAGTTTACTTGGGCATGTGCATAGAGTATTATGCTTCATTATTTTCTATGTAATTAAAATATATTTGACGAATTGGTAGTAGTTATATAATATGGCTTGAGTTGATTGATAAATATTTTATTTTAGATTTTTCTGTTTAAAATTGTATAAACAGTTTTAAAGATTTCTGATGCTGAAAACATATAAGATTGATTGAAGAATTTATTATGATTATTGAAACTAATATATGATTACTTAAATTTAGTTGTTTCTAAGAATCTTTTTCTATAAATTAAAAATGTGTTGTAGGTTTATTAAAACTGATCAGTACAAATAGTTTACCATTCATTTATTTTATTTCCCATTATCAGAATCTGAATTGTTTTAATTTTTTCATACAAATTTTATTTATTTATTTATTTATTTATTTATTTATTTATTTACATCTATACTTATCTTTGTTAGATTTTGCAACTTGGTTCAAATCTAAATATTTTGTCAATTACTGAACAGAATTCTAAAATCAGTTTGAATTTTGAACATATTATTTTTCTTAGTTTTCAATTGTTATGATTTTATTCTTTGTATATCTGTTGCAGATACTATAATGTTAGGTATTATACTCAATATAAACTGAAATTTGCCATCCTATGAGTAAGAACTTAATATAGTTAAATGTTTTCGTATTATATACTTACATCTTTTCAACTTGCTTCACTTTACATTTGTGTTTCTGTAATGCTTATTTTACTGGACTATGCATATTTTCTTATATTTTTAATATTAAAACAACATTTATTAGGTAAAATGTACATTAGCCTATGCTTTTTCATTTGTCAACATCAAATATAAAAAGTCTGACATATATAAATTAAGGAATTTTGAACTGTTTAATATGTACTCTGCTTTATTAGCAGGTAAAATTGTATGTTTGGTTGAAAATTAAGCTCAAGAGTCTCAGTAGGTTTTACCTATCCCAAAGTCTATGCATCTTTAAGAAAAGATATTGGAAAGGAAATAGAAAATATGCACAGCAAAATAAAAGCAAAAGTCAACATGTTCAAATCTGTATATGTTCAACTCCAAAATTATTGCTGTTGAAGAGAACAACTTCCACCCTATTTATTAAACCTGCCTCTCATCCATTATTTTCTTAAAGATGAAAACAATTTTAATAAAAATAGTATGTTTAGCTTTCTCAATAAATGCTACATTAGTGATACATTTGTTGACATTCCGAATATTTGAGAAGCTTTTCTATTGTCATCATCTTTTTACACACATAGTTTTAGTTCACAATTTTTTTCTTGAAAATTCTGTAGATATTGTTTAATTGCCTTTGTCATTGATGTTGCTTGATTTAGTTCATTTATATATTTATATATTTTCTGTTTGTTAAATGTTTTTTGTGCTTCTAATAAAAATATTTCCATGATATAATTGTTGGTATGGCTCTGAAACTGAAGCTAAGCTCCTTTATCAAGCAAGATGATGAGGTTTAGGGAAAGTATTCTTCCCTATTTTTTCACTGAAGCATCACATTTTAAGGAGAATACATTTTTTTGTTATACAATGTCTATCTAGTATGAAATGAAATCTTTTTTTTTAATTTTCAGAAAGCTATGTATTCTTAGTATAAATTTTAGAAACTAGGAAAAACAATAGTAAAAGGAAAAGCCCCATGTGTCAAGGAAACAAGTGTTCAGATGAAATATTAACTAACAAAATAACTTCAATGAATAGCACACTCACCTTCTTTTTTCCAAAGTGAAATAAAGCACTTTAATCCAAAGAAAGTTTTTCAAATGCACTTGGAATTTTAATGCAAATAAGTACTTCAGTGATGGGGATGAGATAAAAATATCTGGGTTTTGAAAACCTTTGATCCCTTTGGGATGCAGCACATCTGGGTGGATGTAGATTGGTTTCAATGCTTGAAGTTAAGATGAAATGACCCACACACAGGGAGGCAGTTGCATGTGGCACAAATATATTGTAATACCTCCAAATGAAGACAGATTTTCCCACCCTGTCCAACAGTTCCGCAAAGCTGTCCTCAAGTTTGGTTGGCCAATCTCCATCCATCAGCTTTGGTGCAGCTTCACTAGAGGCTGTCCTCATGTTGAACCCCTGTGTTTGGAAGACTTTTAAAGAAAGGCTCAGGAATTTTCATTTCCTGGAATTTAAGATGTGCACATGAGACTTTCACAAGCAATGCACATCATTTAGTAACACTGGAAATATTTCCAAGCATCCATATTGCTGAAGTGCCTTGTAGCCCAGTCCCCGTGGGAAAGAGACCTTTTTCTTCCTTATTATTAAAACAGCTTTTGATTTTGAAGGAACAAGTAATATGTGTGATTCTCTTTGAAAATATACACTGTGCACACTCACCTTTTTGAATGGAGAATGGCTCTGTATCAATGAAACAGTAGATTTACTAATTTTAGGAGCAAGTATTCTTAGGTCAAGTGTCTATCTCATGGTCACATGTACACTATGGATGGGATCCAGCTGTCATTGCTAAAAGCCCTATAGTGATTAGGAAGGCAAGTGATAATGCTGATATGTACATTTACTCTTAAAACTGATGCTTTCGTTTAAAAGTTTAATTGGAAGTGAAAACCAGGGAAAATATATAATGCACATTTCTTTTGCTCTTTATTTTTATGTTCCCAAAACAATATATAACATTAAAATCCTAGGACTTTTTTTCTAGAAAGGCAAACAAGAACAGATTTGTTATTATATACCTATACATCCTATTTTAAAATACAACATATTGAGCTTATTTGTTTAAGTAGCATTGTTTTTTAAAATAATAGGACAATGTTTGGAGCAATTCTAAAAATAAAGTGCTATATTTTACAGTATAAAACAAGCTTCTCTTCTGCAGTGTAAATGCTACAATAATTCAATTACATGTTTTGTTAATAGTTAAATATTCAGGATTTTTTGAAGTTATTCTATTTGGTAAGCTCAAGTAAATATTTTCAACCTAATATTTTTCTTACCATTTCTAATTTTTAGTTTGAGTAAGAGTTCTAACTATTAAACTGTATATAATAATTCAATTTTAATTAATCATATTTAGTATTCAATATACGTATCAAAATTTTATAATTTTTTTATAACTTTGAATCCAACAGGGTTTAATACTATTGTTCATATATTTATTTATTTCATTTCTCTTTGTGTGTTTTTATGTTATGTAGATTAATGGTTGTTCTCATATTATTTACATCTGGCTTAATAGAGTAATTTTCCTTTTGTAAATTTAACTTACTTCAATTGTAAAATTAACCTACTTCAAATCTAGCATTATAAATTATATTAATAAAATGGATAAAAGTGGCCAATAGTTTAATTATCAAGTTATATTGCTTTTATATAGATTCTTAAGCCATATCGCTACTTTAGAATACATGCTCCAAAAGTTATTAATTTAGGCTCAGTTTTTACATTTACAAATAGGGACTCATAATAGCACCTTCCTCACAGCATTGTTGGGAGCATTAAATGGTTTAGAACTATGGTATAAGAACAGTAAGTATATAATATATTTTAGATATTAGACAAGGCAACTGTATTCTTAAGGTATGTTTTAGACATTGTCTTTATATATGGTAATTTTTACATGAAGCAGAGGACATGCATGTTTTATTTTTGGTTTTCTTCAATAAAATGCAATATAATTTTAAACATTTTCTTGTTTACTAGCTACTGTTATAAAAAACAATTAACAGATTTTCAATCAGATTATTGATTTAAATGCTAATTAAAATCTTTACTTAATTGCATACTTCACATGAACTACACATTTTAATACATAATACTAAAGTAATACTCATACATTTTATTTCCAAATACTTTCTTTTTTTTTTTTTACTTTGGTAAAAATACAACTGAGGGAAATAATTTATGCAAATGTTTCTCAGGAGCAAGATTCACAGGGACACTCAAATAAAATGGAGTAACATGCTTCAACATCATATAAATACAGCTAGATACATTCATAAATGTATAATATCATTACATTTACACTACAGCAAATAAGAAATGAGAATGAGGATATAAATTCTTAGGTAATTTAAAAGAATGAATTTCTTTTTAAAAGTATCATGGGGATCATGTGTTGTTTCAATCATTTTTTCCTCATTTAATAGTCCATTAAAAAAAAAATACCTGGTGCCATTGACATTCACATTTTAGAATCATGAGTGGTAGCCAATCCCATCAGGAACACTTAAATGCCTTATAAGATGTAAGTATGCCCACATTTAGCAGCTAACAGCCACATTTAAGCAACAAACATTGGCTTAATAAATTAGTAAATACAAACAAATACTATCAAAAACAAATAAAATATTTTTCCTATTCTGATCATATGTATAAACAAAACTTATCCATCATAAAATATTTTTAATAAATATATATGTGTGTGTATTAGCAATAGTAAGTTTATTGCTTGAAATCAGTAAATTTTAAACCGAGACAATTTAGTTTCTTTTTTTTTTTTTTCTTTGCAGGAAAGGTTAGGAAAGATCTGGGGCTTCTGATCAATCTTATTAGGGCTTCTTAGTTTTTAAGTATGATCATCTGAAGCAGCAGATAAATAATATTTTAAGTTTACCATGAAATGATCTAGTTGAACCAAAAACTTCAACGTAAGATATAAAGATGATTTGCAATAAAGCGCACCTAACTTTGTAACCTTCCTGGTGGTATTAGCCTGATGACTCTGATTTTGAGACTCATTTTACTGTTTTTGAGAGTTTCTTCACATGTGAAACTGAAGCTATTAAAGGAATCTAACTCATGGGATTATTATTAGCATTGAATAAATTTACATACACAAATCAAATATTAGTTTAATCCTTTTGATGCTTGCATTTTGCTTTTGTAAGGCAAATCTAGAGTAGACTTTATCTGGTAGCTAGTATGGACACACTCCCAAAGTGCAAGCTGTATGGTATCTTAATTGAATATAAATGTTATCCTGTAGTTTCTCTATTCTTATGGTTGGAACTCCTGTGCCTTTCAGGAATGTGTGATCCTCAGAATGTCCACTCATCTTCCAATTCTCAATTTCTACTCTCTGTTGTCTCCCAGTAGGATCTCAATCTGTCATGTGCCAAGAACTTAGTGGACTTCAATAAAGACTTTTGGAGAATCGGGCCTCAACCTCTGTTTCTACAGCTCAAGGAGATCCTGATGCTCTCCTTGTCACTTCACCTGGTACTTCAGTCCAGAATGAGCTTGGAGGCTGACATGCAGGCAGTACTGTGCTCACAGGCTCTACTTGCCAGCTGTTAGAGTACATGTGCTATGTGCTTTTCATCCAATATCTGAAAGCAGTTGTTTCACATACTTTCTCCAATTTTATTGTTTGTGGCAGGAGAGCTACTATTGTTTCAGTTACTTCATCATGATTGGAAGTGGAAGTTGGTGAGAATTCACATTTAAAATGATACACACCTATATAATTTTTTAGACAAGTGTGCACTATTTTATTTTATTTAATTGTTATTATGTTTCTATTAGCAACCAAACTTTGACTCAATGTTTTTAAAGGCCAAAGTATCTTATTTTAAGAAAGGTAAAGATTAGAAATACTTATTAGGGGATTTATAGTATTAACTTTCATAATTTATAAACAAGTGAAAATCAAGGTAAAAAAAGATCAATGCATCTGTGAGAAAAATGAGTCTATGAATATGAGAGTTTATTTTTTAGCAAATGGACCTTTGTATAGATGCATGTGTAGATAGATATATAGTTTTAAGGACATATGGTGAGAAAACTATGAAGGATCTTGAGAGTTAGATTAAAAAATTAGGAATTTATACAAATTGGAGTCATTGGTTTTCTAATAAAGTAACAACATAATTGTTACAATTGTAATCTGGACTGTCTCTAAAAGCTTATGTGTTGAAAGCATGGTCTCCAACATGGCAAAATGCAGAAATAGAGTTTTTAGACAATGATTATGACTCTGATCTCATTAGTGGATTATTCTGATTGCTGAATTAATCTGTTGATATCTGAATAAACTAGGAGAAGGTGGGACCTAGTTGGAGGAACTAGGTCACTGGGGATGTGGCCTAGACTGTGGTCTGTCCACACTGTACATTTCGTCTCCAGAGCTTACTCAGATGAAACTTTCTATCCTTCGAACAGTATCACCTCTTCCTTCTCTCTCATGACCCCTGGTAACTATCCATCTACTCTCTGTTTCTATGAGTTCAACATTTTGGATTCCATATATGTGATGGTTAATTTTAGGAATCAACTTGCCTGGATTAAGTGATACCTAGACAGCAGGCAGCACATTATTTCTGGGTTTGTGGGAAGCCACCCCTGAGCTATTTGAGCGTCTCTACTCAGCCTTGAGCAAGTAGAATAAAGTTTGACATTGCAATCTGTTTTGTGGCTCCTCCCACTCAATAGATTGTGCAATATACGGACCTCAGTCTTCACTTGGCTAGGGAGACCAATCTCCTAACTCCAGAGGTAACCCATAGGAAACTGGACAGCCCACATCCTACCTTATTTGGGAAAAGAGCATCCCATGGAAAAACCTTTGATGCTTCCCCCATATAAATAAAGCAAACCCGGGCTCACTTTCTCTCTTTTAAGTGTGGAAGCTGGACCTCTAAGGTCCAAGAGCTGTCCCATCCCTGCTTTCTGAAATTATTTCTTTTGTCCTGTCATTTCTTGCCATTTTCTCTTTCTTAGCTTTATTTCACAGCCAGCCCATTACAACACACGGGAAACCCAAATTCCACTGCTTGAACAGTATGGTAGGCAAGAGGTGTGTCTGTGAGAATGCTTTGGCATAGGACTCATTGGATTGATTAGGGAAGATCTGGTGTTTATGTGATTGTGTACCACCACCTCCAGTCAGCTGGAGGTCCAGAGAGAAGTAAAAGGTCTAGGAAGGGAGGTTGCCTGATCTTGATTCTGTAGCCTGGACACCCTTCATTTGCTGACTTTTGATGTCAGAACTCCAGTTTTCCTGACTTTTCTACTGATGGACCCACATTCCTGGTCCACTGGGCCTTTGACCTCAGACTAAGAAGGATACCATCAGCTTCCCTGGTTCTGAAACCCTCAGATTTGGACTGAGTCCAATTATAAGCCTCCCTAGGTTTCCAGCTTTCAGATGACCTATTGTGATACTCTTGACCTCTAACAAATCTATCTGTCCAACTATCTATCTTTTATCTATCTGTCCTACTGATTCTCTCTGAAGAATCTTAATACAATGTATAAATGAGATCATGAAGTATTTGTCCTACTGTGTCTGGCTTATTTCACTTAGCATAATGTCCTCTTGGTCATTATGAGACAGTTCATAATGATTATGTAAAGATAATTTCTTGTTAGAGATTCAGTCAGTAGGAGTTTCTCATTATTTTCAACACTGTTAGCTCTGTGGTGCATGGCATTTTCTTCTTCAAATGAATGCTTAGCCATATTAATAAAAGACCCTGTAAAGCCAATGTCCACTGTTTGCATATTTGCCTTTTATACATAAAGGTGATGTCTACATAATAGAGATAGATAATTAGAACAGTTATTAAGATATAAGGCCAGCCCCAAACTCATGTCTTACTTTGTTATTTGAATATTTTATGCTAAATTACCTGTTCTACTTTATAATAATAGCTATAATTTTATGCAATGGGCATATACTAACAATTTTAGATACATTTATTGAATTATCTTTTTATCCATATGGGATATTTAACATTAATTTATTTTTACAGATTAAAAAAAGCATGTTCAAGAACTAGTTATCCAGAATAATAGAATCAGAAATGACAAAAGTATTAAAGACTGGCCTTCTTATTCAAAAGCTTACATTTTCTTTTGTTTTGTGTTTTGTACAGGGGATTGAACACAGGGGCAGTTTACCACTAAGCTACAGGGCCAACCCTTTTGTTTTATTTATTTATTTTTTGAGACATGATCTCACTAAGCTGCTAAAGGTCTCACTAAGTTGCTAAGGCTGGTCTCAAGAATGCAATCCTCTTGGTAGTCTCTCAAGTCAATGGGATTACAGTCACGTACCATTACTTCCAGCCAAACTTTATGCTATTTAAATACTATTACATATACTTAACCATTTAACTATCTATGCTTGACATAACAAGATTTCTTCTGACATTTATTAGCAATTAATAATAATGTTGTCGGTACATATAAGAAATGTGGCTATATATTAAAAAATGATCAGAATACTTACCAGGAGATTGTTTCATCTTGGTTTTCACTGATGCAAACTTTGCTGATTTTTACAATTCCATTAGCTTCCATAATGTTACTTCAAAAGTGTAACAACAGGTCTCAGCTTAGTCTGTATCTAGAACAACAAGTTGTGCTAATTTTTTGTTAACAAAGTAGTTAAATTTAAACATATAATAGCTTATCTTTTTCCTATAAATTGCATTACTGTGCTAACAATTATATCTTGTGTATTTGAATTCCTGATTATTATTCACATTAGTAATTTCTATGTGATTAGTTGCTTCTGCTTCTGCTTCACTACACATCCCCCCCCCCAAATTTCTATTTTTCTTCAAAGTTCTCTCTTTTTTTTATCATTCAAGTTTATTACAATTTGGAAGCACATTGTATTTCTTCTTTGTATCTTTATATGTAATCAAAGACAACAATTTCTAAACTACGGAAACAAATACTTTGATTAAATAAAAATATTAAATGAATATTTTTTTATCAAGTAAATGCACAGTGTGGTAAATAATTTTTCAATAATACTACATATCAGCTGTTAAATAAACATCTCATTAAATGATAGTGTTTGATTTTGGTGACAAATGAATCTAATAGTCTTATTGCTTTTAGAGGTCACATAAAAAACCACCATCCCTCTACATTTTGTACAATCCTGACTTCACAGTTTTCTTATAATTATTGCATACAAAAACAATATTTCAGACAATACTGTATTGTTAAATTAAAGTTGTGAATTATTGGTAAATACCTCCTAATTTCTGTCTAGATGAAATCAAGATGGCAGAGGCAATTTGATACGAATCATTGTGTCTAAATTCTAATGAGAATATTCACTAGTGTAATGATACCCAGTCACTATTTTTCAGTTTGATGTCAAAGATTTTTATTCTAAAGCTTTTGAAGTACTCACTCTTTAATGAAATATGGGAAGAAAGACATTTTAATTAACAGTTGAAAAACAGAATTTATAGAAATTCAGGTTTAGGGATTTACAATTTTCTGACATTATTTGTCTAAAGTTTACTTATTATTTAAAAAAATACTTCTTGTTAATTTTATGCTTATTATTGCATACCAGAAAAACTTGAATATGAAAACAAGATTTTTTTTGGATGAACAGGATGACCTGAGATGAATATTTTTACAATTCTAATGTACTCCCGAGTAACTTCAGTATAAGGACAAATCCTCTGGATTCCCATAAAAATGAGAACAAAGTATAGTTCACAGAAATTATGAAACAAATTTTTTCCACTTCAAATTTGTGGAATCATAGCAAGCAGCCTCCTTTGTTTTAACAGAGACAATGTTGATGTAAGCCGGGCAAATATACCAATGACAAGTTTTTATCATTTCCTCTCAATGAATGCACGAAATTTTAAGGTCAACATCTTTCAGTGTTTCCTCTAGAAAGTAGAAATTCAAATTCTACTCAAACTGAGAACTCTATTCTTTATATGTACTTACTAAAGTAAAAAAATTCTCAGATGTTATTTTATGTATGGAGTTGAGGCACTTTTTAATCTTAAGTCTGGGTAAACAGATTTCAAGTACTTATCATAAGGAATTAACAATAATTTTATTGTATGTTCAATTAAATGTAACTGTAAGGTAATTTTTCAAATATATTCCTTGAATTTATATGACTTTCCTTATTTTTTCTTTTATGTTTATCACAGTGAGTCACAAAACAAGGTGTAGTGATCAACTTTTTTTATTTAGGGACAGTTTTTATTTTTTAAAAGCATTTTACAATGTAAAGAGATGGATAAACTAAAGAAGTTAAAAAATTGTAGTAAGTGGGTAGCATTTTTGATGATGCTGTTTTGTCTCTATTGAAAGATTAGAGACATACATTATTTTAGATTTCATGATCAAGGTAAAAACGGAAGTAGGAACTGTTAATTCTTTCTTTTTTTAAGTGTGATATACTTCTGAAAGTATTCTGCTTAAACTTTCTCACTAATTTGCATATAATTCTTTCTTTAAGCCTCAATTTATTGTCTTGATATTTTAAGGATCTTCTGTTTTCTTATGAAGAGGGAGAGACAGATAATCTAAGGAGTCCTTCTATAATGCCTTCCACTCAAATATGATTTTATTTTCTCCCTCTATGTAATATATATGATGTTTCATTCTGAAGACAACAAAGAACACATGTAGCTAAACTTTAGTCAAATGTGCCAGGCTCCAGAATCTACTGACTACATTATAATATCTCGGAGAGCAGACTGACTTTAAATTTAGCAACTAAAAATAACTAAAGGAGTCCTAAGACTCCTTTTTAGGTTCAAATTCAAGGTTTTTGTTTGAATGATTATTACATGTAAAAAAGCTTAAGTACATCACTGATTAATAGAAAATTAGAAGATACATAACTGCTTTTTAGTTATAAATTCAATATTATGCTGATGGAGCCTTTATTACATGAACTTTAATTAAGTTTATTATATGAAAACTTATAACCTGTTTCTTATGTAATTGAATTATGTTAGCTATGGATTAATTTAGGAAGCTTATTTTCATAGGCAAATTAAATTACTGAACTTTAATTTGCTTAACCATTTAATATGATATCCAAAAAACTTTAAAATGACTCAAATGGATTTTACAATTAAACTTAATTAGAATTATCATTTCAGTGTCACAAAAGTTGCATAATAATGTAAAGTAAATGAACTCTAAAAATCTGCATTAAGTTATTTCATTTAAGTTCATTTACTTCATGTGAAACAATTTTTCAGTGATTTCATTTTATCAGTCTTATAAATAAAGCCATTGGATTTTTAAAATCTAATTGAATGCAGAATTTATATTTGCATTGCTTTTTCTTTGTATGTGTACACCTGCAAATAATATATAAAAATTAGTAGAGGTATCCCCTAGATTTTATTTTTAAAAGAGATATTACAAAGGTACATTTGGGTACATATGGCATGGCCTTGTGAGAATAGGTGCTAATTCCTTCTGCAGAAATTATGAAGAGTTGAGTTAGAAAACCAATATTAAAACTCAGGCCCATTAAGGTCATATGCAAGAATTCTTCAAATTTACATATTACATAAACCTGCTGCTATTATTCATTAAATTTTGATATATAAATTAAGAATAATTCTTATAGATCTAGTTAACAGAGTATATCTTTTGGTTCATAAATTAAGACATCTAACAAATGAAAGCAAGAATATTTAATGAAAAGAAGAAAAAAATGAAAAATTATTGTCTTATCATAACTCACATGAATAATTATTAGCAGAAATTGCTCTCTTGCTTCTAAGCACAATGTTCTTACATCAGGAGACAATTAGGAATTCAGAAAATTTTAATGCTGGTTTGAAAATTGTTCCTGCTGTAAATAGCAGAATGAATGAATACATACAATGTTCAATAAAGATTTACTTTTTGTTCTTGGTAGAAATGAATAGTAGAGAATGGAAAATACTGTATATATACATACCTGATTATACATGCATAAGTGCCACTCTCTTCACTCAAAAATTAAATTTATAATTTGGAATATTGTACTAGACTTGGATCAGAGAAGTCTGGGATTGGATTGTTTCTTTGATATTTCCTAGTATACATATTTTAGAAAATACTGTTATTTCTTTATGAAAGATTAGTGAGGATTCATGATAATAGTAGGTAGAGCATTAGATAGATCTGTTTGTATTGTGCCTTGTATATTATTAAAATTAATCACATTTATATGATTATTTACTGTCACTTATTCCTATTTTTGCAGTTATAGTATTAAAACTCCTTTTCATTTTTTTGTTGTCATTAACATTGCAAATTACCTTCTCATTTTTAAAACTCACATCTCCCTCTGTTTTACTGATTTTCTTATGTCACAGACAATTTTTCTGTAATGACTACTCACTCTATTCACTCTCCTTTATGTTTCTACAAAATCTGTTGACCTTCACCCTCACATTTTCTCACTTTCTCTAAATCTGTCCTCTCTTATTAATCTCAGACCCTCAACTAATACATGTATTTGTGGGTGGTTATCCAAGTTTTTTTTTAATAGACAATACTGAGTTCTTCCTTTAGTTAGTCATGCTTCCAAATACCTGAGTGTTTTTTTCAGTCTCAAACTTTAATATACTACAAAAAAGTATCTCTCTCTTTCTGTATTCATTTTTTTTAATTTTACCTTTTGTTTAAGCATTGAGATAAAAACAAAAGCTTTCTTAAAAATTATTTTTCATGAACCTGTTTCATGCATGTTACTCAGACCCTTTCATTTCCAATATAACTTAATGAAATAGCAATTTGATTATTTTATTTTATTTAATAAAATTTTTTCCAGGTGTTCAATGTGTGAAATACTTAATATAACTCCATATTTCTCTCAAATTCATTTTCTAATACATTAAATTATGTCACCACCTGCTTGAACATATTTAAGTGTTTCATTCTGCATTGTTTAAAGATTTCATGCTTCTCAGAACAAAGTTTTTCTACATTGATGGAGCATCTCTCAAAATCACTGGACTCCTTGTCAATATATCTGTAAACTAGTTCATGTCTGAAAATAGAGTAAGATTTTAAGATATCCAGTACAGTGATTATATTAAGTTACTTCTATAATAGATGTATATAAATACTTTGTATATGAAAATCAAACATTATTTTAGTAGTTGATATCTGCATAATTCACAGATGCTAATCACCAGTTAGCCATCTTCACAGAACACAGAGGGCAAAACACTAACTGCTGATTTTTATGAAAATTTTTGCTTGCTTTGTCATAGTTAGTTATACCACTCCACATTGTCTTCCAGACTATCACAGATCTTATTGAATCCTGGGAAAATAACCACGGCAACATCCTATATACATTTATTAAACAGACAGCAGTACTCTGCTTTCTCAATATAAAGATGTCCCAATCAGCTCCAACCACAAAACAGAGCTTAATGTCCTGATAAAGGGAATGCACCTAAGATAGTCATTTGTAAATAACAGTGATAAATATTCAATTAAAGTGTTTCCTATAAATCCATTCAAGGAAAAGTTTGCTAACAAATGTTCTAGTGACCTCAATTTCTAATATCCCCCTTGATGTTCACCTCATTTATTATGTCACTACATACTATTCCTTACCAGTCATACATTTCCCTCCAATGGAAAAAGTCTAAAACTATTTATTAAATATTTATTTAAGTAATTTATTTCTCAGAATTCTACTTTGAAGATCTGTTTCCAGGGTCCTTTCTGGTATCATTGATTGGAACTGGTGAGGTCTTTGCAATTGAAAAATACCAAATTTATAAAGTAATATTTTATATTTTAATAAGTAAATAAAGGATTAATAGCTAAATTAATTAGCTAAACTTTGTGTAGCCAGTATCACCTGTAGTTTTGAAGGAATGAGCAGTGGGGCTGTGTTCCAATGTCAAGTATATCTGCAAGACACAAATTTAAAAAAAAAAAATTATAACTAAATTGCAAAAATATCAGTAGAGGGAGAGGAGCAGGGGTAATGAGAAGGAAGAAGGAGGGGAAAAGTGCTGGGGACTCAATTAGAACAAATTATATTCCATGTTTAATGGTTATGTTGAAATGTAACCTAATGCTATATATGGTAAAAAAGAATCAATAAAACAGAAGCTATAAGAAACTTCGAATAGAGGAAGGAAAGCAGCAGAAATGGAACTTTAATGTGAAAAGTAGTCACAGGAAGAACTCCAGTAATGCGTGTCCTCAAACGATGAGGGACAAGTTTTTGTCCCTTTCCGGCTTGACCTGCAAGCCCCATAGAACTCAGCCTTTAGAGACAGAGAAAAAGACAAAGAAGAATAAATTTTGGTCTAAGCAGGAAATAGAAAAGGAGTGAAATTTCAAGGAGAAACAGTTTTTAAAAAGTAAAAAAAAAAAATAACATATAAAAGAATAAATAATACAACATTCCAAGACTTGTTAACTCTACTTCATAATTTCCTCTAAAATTCAGTTTAATTATATTAAAACACATCTATAATTTAGAAATTTTAGTCTTCTTTCCAGCATTATCTTAAACTCTTTGAATTTTTCAGAATTACTGAGAAATTGACATTGGTAGTGGCAAATCAGAAAATTTCACAGTATCTGGAACTTTGATAATATTATAAATTCAAGATGTTATAAACTATCACATTTTCTTTTTATTTAAGTAGTTTATGATGCTTGTGTATTATTAGCAGACAAATACTGAGATAAAATCTAGCCCATGATTGGAGTTACAATTATAAGTTGTTAACACAACATTGCATTCTCAAAAATTCATAAGATGTTCACATATTATCATATTACCTAAAACAGTATGAATACTAATCATTAGTAATCAAGCATAAAGTGGTCTGAGTAAATATCAAATCGCTACTACTATGATTTTTGTTTGCATATTTTCATTTTAGGCCATGAACACAGGAATATAAAACCACCCCTTTAAAATTTCTGAAGATTTTCTTCAGTAGAATTCAGATTTACGGGTCTGGGGATGTGGCTCAAGCAGTAGCGCGCTCACCTGGCATGCGTGCGGCCCAGGTTCGATCCTCAGCACCACATACCAACGAAGATGCTGTGTCCGCCGAGAACTAGAAAAAAAAATATTTAAAAAATTCTCTCTCTCTCTCTCTCTCTCTCTCTCTCTCTCTCTCTCTCTCTCTCTCAAAAAATAAGAATTCAGATTTACTCATATAATAAAGACCTATTCTCCTATTGTATAGATCAAGTATCTGACGATATTGAGAATTCACTGAAAACTTATCCTATTCTATATAGTTAATGTAGCATAACATTTACAACTTAAAATAAATATCCTTATATTCATATTATAAAGTAATACCTAGGGTTTATAAAGTTAAGCTGTAGAAATTTTATTTCTATACTAAATTTCTCAGATGAAGTTTAAGAAGAAGATGGCTAGGCGTAGGATGTGGAAAAGGATTTTCATCAGGAAGCTTGATCCCCTTTACTGGTTGTCTAATGTTGAAACCTACAAGACTTACGTTTCTTTATACAAAAAAAAAAAAAAAAAAAAAAAAGATACAGCAAATAGACACTAGATAGCTCTTAAAATAATTCATAGGTAATTTTGATTTAGAAACATTTTTTATGCCAAAGAGAGTCTTAAATGTGAGCAAACTTCAATCAGCATGAACTTAGAGGAATATGTTTTCCCCTTAAATTATATTAACCTCCATCAGAATGTCCCAATAAGAACTTTTAAATTATGTATTTCTTTTTCAACTCCTGCTGTAAGTACATCTCCTCAGGTAGTTAAATCTTAAAGGTCAAACCAATAATGACAGGATTTTTTTTTTTGGTAGCATTATGACCAATTCTATTCAAAAATTTAAAAAGCTATTTGTTTAAAGAGTAAATGAATTTTATCAAATTTAAGCTCAAAACACAAAAATTTGGATCAAATAAAAACGTGTTCAAGAAAGATTAGCCATTACTATATGCTTTTGCAGTGTTTAAAATTCTATAATCTTTGCATGTATGTGCACATATATGCACACATATGTGTATGCATATGTGTGGGTGTATAGACGGGTTACATAGAGAGATACATTATAATGTTTTCCATATGTCATATATAACATTAAATTTCATTGGCCATATATAATATTAAATCTCATTTGATCTGCAAGTTAACTTGTGACTTGTAATAGTGGTTCCATCTTGTCGAATCTGTTAATGACCAACATGGTTTCAGATATAGAAGAAAATTATTTTGCTTTAGACTTCAAATCTGAAATAAGGAGATAAATATGGAAAAGGAGTACCAAATTATTACTTCTTGCCCTTTGAAACCCACTTGTCACCTTCACATTCTAAACCCTAGTACCATCTACTGCAATAGAAAAATGCTGTTCCATGTTTTATTAATTTATATTTCATGTTGAGTAAATATTAATATTTACTTGCAAAGTGCCTGTTGAAAAACTTTAGAAAATACATATGATTTCATGGGCTTATGTAAACTGATTTCTGAAAATTTTTGTGAAGATTGCATTAACTGATGGATGAACAAAGTAGGAATACCTTTTTCTTGTGTGGTAGGCTGAAAACTAATCTTTTTTATAAGCCATAGATAAGAAAATATTAGATATTGCTTAAGATAGGAGGAAAGAAACTTACCATTAGTCAATGGATTGAGTTTATAAAATTCTGCAAAAATCCTTCAATGATAAGAAATTACTATGTATCATTGAATAGTGTAAACTTCTATATTCTCTTTCATATTAACTCCACAATACCTATAAAAATAATAAATAAGCTAAATCTTTTTTTAAAAGATATTACTAGAGTCATGTCCTCTTTAAAGTGAATTATAACAAAAATGTATTTTTCCTTCTAAAGAAGTATGTGTACATTCTCAAAAGTTTGTATTAGTGAGCTCTCTATGGATATATTCGAACAATGCAGATATATTAAAATACAAGAATACACATAGCTTCATATTCAATGTAGATTTATTTTTATATTCATTTTTTGAAAATTTTATGAGAAATTTGTAAAGAAAAATACAAGTCTGGTTACAGAATAATTTCTTTGAGGATCAGCAGAAACTACTGAAGATTTCCATATAAATAACTTTTCTCCTTAAACATGAAAATTGTATATGTTGAAGAACTTTCAAGAATATGAAAAAAAATATGTGAACTACATATGGAAACTGTACAACATTTGTTGAAATTACATAAGGTAAACCTGCAAGTCACTAGCATAATTACTTCATGAATTTCTTTTATTTTTAATACCTTTCTTTTATTTTTAATAATCCTTTGTGTTTAATATCCTCCAATTAATATATTTAACAACTATTTAGGATTTTTGCCTACAATAGGCCCATTAGAACTATTCTGTATTCACATGCTATTTAGAGGATAAGGATGTACATGCAACTTATTGTACTCATGGATAAATTTCAGAATTCTAACATTTTCAGTTTTCTTTCTATGTTGAATAATATTTCTAATATGATTCTTATTATGGACATATAATGAATACATTTTTCTAAAAATAGTTTTCTTTCATCAATAGTTCTACATTGAAATATAGTTGAAGTCTAGGATAGAGCTCAGTGGTAGAGCACATATAGACACATACATGTGTGAGGCCTGGGTTCAATCCCCAGCCCTAGGAAAAATAAAAAAGAAAGAGAAAAATACACAATATAGTTAAAGGTGGCTGAATTTGATGATATTCCTTTTTGTACCTCTTGGGGAGGTGAAGATGTTTGTTGCAGCATCAGTTTCAGAAAGCTAGGCTCCTAAACTTCGGAGACTAAACAAATTCTACTGACCCATCTTCACAATTCATTTCTTGATTTTTTTTCCCTGAAGTTTCTCTAGTTTTTGAAGATGTAACAGAACAGAACAAAACCCCTCAAAAGTGCCTGTGTAACTCTTCCCTCTTCCTGAGTCTTTGTGGGTCCTAAATTCTATACGATCTGCTCCTGTTCTGCTGTCTAAGCTGTCCTCAAAATCAATAGGCAGGCAGGGATCATGACAGATATGCAATATAAACATTTGATTTAACAGAAGAGCAAGACATTGCCTAAATTACATGATAAAAGGCCTTGACATAAAATGTATTGTTTTTTAAAATATGTATCTGCTGTAGGAAAAGTGCAGGATAGAGGGGCTAATTCATTAAACAGCTTGTTGGAAAACTATCCATTGCAGTTACTCTCTCTATTTCAAGAGGGATTTTTATGTTATGTAAAATGAACTATATGGAAAATCATAGAGCTAAGGATGAAAGCAAAATAATCACTTTGCAAATTTTAGAAGAGGTAGTTCCAAGAAACTGAACTAAAGCTACTTTTATAAATGGATATATTAATTTCATATTCCCCTGTAAGTTGAACCAGGAGATCTTCTTGATCAAGTATTTATCATTGAAATAAGTGAAGTATGGACATTTACATGCTGATACATACTATTTGTCCTAGGAAGAAACTTAAAGATTTTATTATATGGTTGCTTTTTGCAGGCACATTTTGAAATATCACAGGTATTATCTTCAATGCCACCAGGAAATGATTACTGTACCTCATAAATTAACTGCACTATAAAATGTGATTAAAGTATTTCAGTCAGTTATTTCAATGAATTTAACCCATTCCCTTACCTATATTCACACAATATTTTCTGATATTTGCTAACCTTTATTTGCATCCCTGTCATTTCCTTCTTTCACAGTACCATACTGAGTACTTTGGTTGTGGTTCATTTTTATTTTCCTTACAACTCTCCCATCTATCTCTTCTTAACCTCTTGAACTGTGTTTGTGGATCATGTCATACCTTTGGAAAGAAAACTCTCTATTCTTAACTCACTTCTACTAATGTTCCATGTCCTCACTGTAAGGAGAAGCAGTTTTTTTTTTTTTTTTCACGTAAGACATAACTTGATAGCTCTTTCAGAGTGCTCATACAGCACTTTCACAAATTCAAAGGAAAATTATGCAAAAGCCTGGCTCTTGCTTACAACAAAGGAACATTGTTCTTCAGCAATTTTATTCACCCCTTAAAATAAAGTTCTATGCTTGAAATGCATGGTATAAACTTTCTTATTTTTACTTTTACTATCATCTCCCATGCTCCAAGATACACATCTCTTTTCAACAATTTTAGTGACTAGACCATAATGCCTTGCCTTTAATTTGTTGGAAAATTATTCTTGCTAAATTTAACATTTGCTTTAATAATTTACCCTCAACAACTAGGTCAAAGAGTTCTTGGAAATCTTTCAATTTAATGAAAGATTTCAGTTCTAGTTTATTCTACTTTCTCAAAGGAATACCAGGGTAGAAGTTCCATGAATATTGAATATAAGCCTTTCCAAGATTTTGGAGAAACATTTTTTTTATTAAGTCATAACTTTTCAATATTTAGATCACTCGGCTTCAATTATCCCTTCATAAGCAGAGTATAACATTTCCCCCTACCTCCTTAGTCTATAGACTCATTCTGTTTCTATTAGTCTCTTCTATACAAGATGTCCTTCAAAACTACAATCATTAACTCGATTTCCCCTTTATTTATAACAGCTTTCAATCAATGAAAAATAGTAGTAAGTATTTAAATTTTATAAACTTATAAAATATACATTGTTAGTTAACTTACAAATAGCTCCACATAGAATAACATAAACCTATTTGCATATATTGCAATTGACTTATCAACACAACTAAAATGAATAATTAAGTAATATATTATTGGATGAAAGGCAAAGATATTTGCATTATGTTTGTGTAGTGTTTTAGGGTGTTACTTTTATCCTTCTAAATTCTCCATTAAATTTTTCCTTATACTATAACTAACATATATATTATTTAAAAACGATTATAAAGTTGAGAAGAAAAGATTGAATAAAAATATTAATTACATAGTCAAAGTATCTGTCAGAATTTGAAACCAGAATTGAACACTAATCTATGCATATTTTCAATGCCAATTTGATAACTATACCATAACATAGTTATCATCAAATACATATTTACGATTGATTTTGAGTCCGTTTGTAAAGTCTCCTGAAGTAATTATAACTCTTCAAAAAATCCTAAAATTAATCTAAAATTCTTTGTGAAATCTAATGTGTAATTTACCAAGTTTCATATTTCTA
Organism: Urocitellus parryii; assembly: GCF_045843805.1. Lineage (NCBI taxonomy): Eukaryota > Metazoa > Chordata > Mammalia > Rodentia > Sciuridae > Urocitellus > Urocitellus parryii. The sequence goes on from NC_135536.1 coordinate 53,514,306, forward strand.
CATCCTTTTAAAAGAACTTCTACTTTTTTGTATTGCTGTTGCTTCCAACCCTCCCATACCACCTTAGACTCTCGATGTACTGATATATTATCCCTTAATGGAATAGGTAGAGTTTAATGTAAGTAATTTACAATAATATAAATGCAAATAGAGTAAGCCTCATGATATTTTCTTAATTTATTTTATTTTAAACTAGGAAGGAGAAATATTCCTTAGCATGAGCCCAGTTCCAATTTTTGATATTAATTTTACTCCTTTCAATTTTTTTCTCTTATGTGCTATATATTCTAGATGTTTCCCAAACCTATTTCTAGAACTCATTCAGTTTTATCACAACCATGTCATAAGCTGGAATACTTTCCCATATTCCATATGTTAGATGAAAAAGAAAAAGGCATTGGCAGTATTTTTAAAGATTGTCACTTCAATTCTGTGTGAATGGCAATACTAAGGATAAGTCTGATTCACAAACTGATGATTTTGTAGGCTTCCGAATCATAGCTGATACAAGATATTTGTTTAGGGTTTCATTGTTTCCTTGGTGAAATTATTAGCGGATTTACTATAATGTTATTGAAACAGAATTATAGCTAAATTAATTGAGCAGTGACTTAAGATGTATAGTCAAGTGTACTTAAAATAGGTCAAAGGGAAGCTTGCAAGATCATCATTAAAAAACACATCATGTTATATTTGATACAATTTACATTTTAAACTGTACTATCTAGATATAAAATACTGATACACATTGTGCACAGTAGGAATATTATGGATGATCATTATTTGGAAAGTATTCTTTGTCTTAACATGTACCCCTTGCATACAGAGAGGACACAGGTAGGGGTCTATGTTGTTAACAAACCTATTTTCAATCCTTAGAGAAACCCCATACAAAATAGAAACACTATATAGGCTAATTTTGTTTATATAGAATGCCTGACATGAATGATAATGCCTTCTAAAATTAGCTCCTTTTTAACTTTCAGGATTAAAAAAAAATGAAGATGTAGGAAATATCACTTTTAAGGGTCACTGTTGATTTGCCATATATCAGACAAAATTTACTATTGAGAAGATGGTTTTGATTTTAAACATATTACAAATTCACAGCCATCTATTTGGAAAGTTTTATTCTATTTTAACTTTAGTGGACAAATTATTGGAATTGTAGATGATAAAGACCCAAGACTCATAATTTGGGCTTATTATGGTTTAAAGTTTATTTTTAAATAGTTACTATTCACTTATGACATTATGTTTAACATTGAAAAAGCAAGCCATGTTCTATCAATGTAAACCACATAGCTCTTTACTCATTCTGGCTATGTGTTTATTTAATTCAGAAAGAAATAATTTGAATAGTGTTGACTAATCATTACCATGAAATATAATACTCCAACGAAATTTTCATGACCTTGAAATTATGTGTATCTGAAACAGTTTCCAACACTATTTCAGTATTTAATTAATGTGAAAATAACACATCTACATTCCTTCTCTAAAGTAATTTACAGCTACTCACATTGGAAAACAAAGCAAAATAACAAAAAAAATCACACTCAAAAACATATTTCTAAAGTCAAATTCTTCTTTACAGAAATCTTAGTTTTCAAAAGAAAATAATATATAACTGTTACTGCTAAATATGTGTTGGTCTTGGAAAAGTTCTGATATCAACATTTTTTTCCTTTACATTACAAAAAAACTATATGGGACTATATTAACTTGCAAATGAAATAATTCAACATTTAAAGTGCTCCACTTTCCTCTAAACCTGTTCTTTTTTTTCATAAGTTCTAGAAAAATGATCATATAGGTGACTTAGTGAAATTTAACTGGAGGAAGGCTGTTCTAGATGTCAAGAAACTTACATTTGAGCATGTGTTCTTCTGCAATTTACTGTGAGTGAAACACAAGGGAGTTTTTAAAACTATTAGGAACCAGAATAACCCAACAATTAAGATTCAGCTAGGGACATTCAGCATAGGTATGATGGTGCTGGTGAATACTAGCCAAATGTAGGACCTAATAGATGCGAGAGCATTCATGAAAATGCTTTGCAGTGTTAGGCACTCAGCAAACATGATTGTCATAAATAATTCTTGGCAAATTATAAACTTTAAATCCTTATTTATTTCCCATTCATTGTTAAAACTGTGAAAAGTCACAAAAAATACAAACTATAAAAATTAATCATAATCCATTTAAAGAAAAGCATTGCTAATCATTTTTGCATGTTTTATTCAGGTCAACATAAGCATATTTCAAATTTTGGCAAATGTTTGGTTATTATTCTACTGAAATTTAAAATATAAGTACTTATATTTTAATGCACAATATATCAAAGGCATTAGCATTTTTTCAATGCAACAAAAATTACTGATAGAAAATATTCTGTAAGCTATTTAATGTGATATGACACAATTAAGTTTTCTTTCATTGAATCATTTTTCTATAAACATAAAGTTTTACTTTTAACAGCAAACAGATGCAATAATTTGAAACATTCTATTATGTTGATTTTATAGTACTCTACTACTACTACAAAAATTAAAATGGTGTGATAATTTAATATATATAGGGCAATGTATAAATAATTGAAATAAGTGAATAAGGTGATAAAGAAAAAAACCTGTATTAAATGAGAACAATGCCATGGGTAAAAATACTTAAAAAATTAAGCTGCATTCTGTGTTTTCCTCATGCAGAAAAGAAATCTAACATATTTTTGTTAAACTTTTGTTTATGAAACTGTCATATTAGTCCTTGGCCTCTAAAGGATGTTTTCTGGAAAGACAATTGTATTTTAAACATCACTTAGGATTCATGTGAAAGTACTACATAAACAAACTATAATTAATTTTATCATGTTTAATTTATTGATACAATGCCTGTTTTTATATTAAAATTTAATATGCAGAATTCTATTCTATCATCCCAAGTACTTTATCAATGTTTTACTTTCAATATCACTCTCTTTCTTTTTAACACTGGCTTCACCTTCGTAGTGTTTTCTATCATTTTAAAGCAAAGTATGCAACATTTATTCTCTTTTTTTAATATCCCAGCCAGAATTTCATGCTTGAATTATTTTTACATTTACTATTGTAGTAGCTTCTAGCAAAATATGATATTTGTTTATCACTGACTCAGTGCCACATACACAGACACACACAAGCAGGCACATGTGATACAATAGTGTAAATATGGAAATCTTTCCCCAATTCATCATAGTTTCCATGTAACCTTTCCAAATTCTGAAGAATTTGACAAGTTCATCTTCAAAGTAGTATGAAAAACTACAAATAAATTAGTTTAGAAAGAAATCTCTTTCTGAAGATGTTGACTTACTCTATTGACTAACAAGTTTAGCACTCACTGAAAACACAGCATATGTCAATAATAAACCAAAGTCAGTTAAAATGGATCAATGAGTATACTACTAGCGCAATACTTATACAAACTCTTGATTTAGGACAGTACACTGGAGGGAAAACAGTATTAAGTGGCTCTAAGTTATTTTGATATCTATGTAGAAGAAGATAAATATTGACATGTGTGGGGACAAATACATGGAGTACTGCATATGTGGCATGTTAAGGGCACCTGAGTGTCAGGCCACTCTCCTGTGCTAGGCGTGTGAGTGGCAGGATGCTCACCCTGTAGGCATAGTTCCCTGAGCGCAAGGCCATGTGTTGCAGTACCTGCACTTGCTCCATATCTCAACTGGATTGGTGGCTGCCTATAATCTGCTTAGCTACTGCCTGAGAATATATACATGGTAACTATGCAATCGAATGAGAACTGTTTCCAGCTTGGTCTCCAGAGGTCTTGATTCATGACTCTGCAGCCACACTGTCCTCTACCCTGTTCTGAGGACCTCTTGGCTGGACGAGAGAGAGCCCAGGAGACATATTTGGGGGGAATCTCAATAACCCACTGATATTTGTTGATTTGCTACAGTGGACCAAAAGACCCAATAACAAGTTATACTAATGGTGGTGACTTAAGACAACAGGTATAGAACAACAGAAACAATGAAAAGATGCACTGGATAAGATGCAGGCTTCCCTACTCTTTCTCTGCTGGGATTTTATAGAATGCACTTCTCTCTCTGGTTGTGAACTTCCGGGGATACAAGAAAAGCATTCTTTATACTTTTATGATAGCCATATACTTTTATGATTTAACATGGTAGCCAAAGCTCAGAACTTCCAAAATAAAATGAGTCATCAATCATCAGTCTTGGTGTTTGTCTAATCAATTCTGACAAACCAATATTGCACAGTCTATCACTACAGGTATAAAAAAATGTTAGTCATTAACAGAGATGCTCATTGTGGACAACATTCCTAGGGATTGGTTTAGGGTTCATTTTGGTCCTAGGAAGTTCTGGAGTCTTGCAAAAACTGAGCAGACATAGTATGTTAATATTTTCCAATTATAATCTATAACTCTCTCCAAAGAGAAACTTCAGTTAAAGACTGAGTAGAAAAGCAAAGTAACAAAACATATAAATGATAGTAGACAATATCTCCTTTACCTTAGGATAGCGTATAATTGTTAAATAGATACAAAATATATAATCATAAGCAAAAATTGATAAATTAGAATTAAATTTTTATATTTATCAGAAGATAGTATTAAATGGCAAGACACAGATTAGGGGAGATTTTCAAGGAGAAATTAAAATCTTTGTATCAAGTATTTATATCTTAAAAAAATTTACAAAACAAGCAGAGAAAATGTTCAAAATTTGAATGTTCTTCATAAAAGAAGAGGCAAATAGGCAATAAACATAAGGAAGTTTATTTCACTTCAGCAATCATCAGGGAAATAGAAACCTAAATCACAATGAAATACCACTGTTTACTCAGCAGAATTACTAAAATCAAAATGATTAAAATTAAGAAATGCTATAGAAGAAATGGAGGAATTATAATTCTCAGGCAGTGTTGGTAGAAATGAGCTTTGTTGCAACAACTGTTAAGGTTGTTTTCCATTTTTTACTAGTACTAATATATTCATGTCTCCTAGGCTAAAAGTCTATTCCTGAGAATATAACTACCCAGAATATATGCATATGTACACCAATACTTGCACACAAAAAATTTTAGCAGAAATATTCATTTAGCCTAAAAAAGAGCTAGAAAAGAGATTGAAATGTTTATCAGTAGAAAAAAATTAAATAATTTATAATTTATCTGTCCAATATAACTTTATCATCATAAAAGTATATCAATCCACCTTTAGGCAACAGCATGGAGGGATTTAAAAAAACATAACATTGATGGAAAAGACTAGTCATGAACATGTTTTATATGATTAAATTAAGATAAGTTGAAAACAAGCATGGATCAAAATATCACAATTAATCTCATAAATACATTCGAATATTGTCAATAACAATTATAAAGGCAAGATTATAAATAGAGTTTTTAAATTTTCTTTTTAAAAATTTTAACAGATGGACAAAAACTATGGGGTACTATATGCTGTTTTGTGATGTTTAAATCAGACTAAACACTTCTCTCAAATACTTATCATTTCTTTTGGTGAAAATATTAAATTTTTTTTGTAAATGCACAGTACATTATCATTATCTATAGTCACCCTATTGTGCAATAGAAGACCAGAACTTTTCATTTCTATGTAAGCATAATTAGCCCCTGTCATTCAACCTTTCCCGATCCCTACTTTCTCCAGCCTCTAGCAACATCATTCTATTCTCAGCTTCCACAAGGTAAACTTTTTTCAGATTCCACATATGAGTGAGATCATGTGGGCCTTGTGTCTCTGTGCCTGGCTTATTTCATTTAACATGAACTACAGTTTCATCTATGTTCTTGCAATTGACAGGACTTCATTTTTATTATGTTAGAATAGTATTCTATGTTATATATGTACCACATTTTCTTTATCAATTAATTAGCTATACTTAGGTGTTTCACATTTCTTGGCTACTATAAATATTGTTGTAATAAAAAGTGTGGATGTCTGTTTGATATTTGATTTCATTTCCTTTGGATATATACCCAATACTGGAATGGCTGGAACACAGGATAGTTCTATTTCTAATTTTTCGGAAGGATCTTCATGCTGTTTTCCACAGTGGATATTATAATTTACATTCCCACCAACAGCGTATAAGGATTCCCTTTTCTACATTCTCACCAGCACTTACCATTTGTCTTTCTGATAATACCCAAAATGGAATAAAATGAGTAGTCATTATAGTTTTGATTTTCACTGCCCTAATGATTGGTGACATTGAGTATTTTTCCTTATACCTGTTGTCTTTTGCATGTCTTCCTTTGAGAAACATCTACTTAGATTGTCCATTTTTAATAAGAATGTTGTTATTGTTGACATTATTTTTATTACTTATTGAGTTGTTTATGTATTCTAGACATTAATCTCTTGTCATCTCTATAGATTTCAACTGTAGGTTGACTTTTCACTCTGTTGCTTTTTTTTTTTTTTTTTTTTTTGCTGTGCACAAGCTTTTAAGTTGATGCAATCACATCTTTTGATTTTTGTTTTGGTTTACTGGGGATGAAGGTATAGCTCGGTGGTAGAGCATTTACTTAACATTTGTGAGGTCCTGTATTTGATTCCCCATAACACACACACACACACACACACACACACACACACACACATCTGTATACTTGAAATATATTTTTTTCACAATTTAAACTTTTGATTTCCCATTTTTCAAGATTCTGCATTGCCTGTCTTCACATATAAATCTAGCTATTATTTAAATAGTTTTATTTTTTTGTCTTCACACTCAAGATGTAAATGATTTATGTGACACATTGATAATATTAGATTATTCTGCATTTGTCTGTGTCGTTCCTTCTAGCGCACGTTATACCTTTCCATATTTTTGTCTTGTTATTTCAGTTTGTAGAACTCTTTTTTAGTATTTGTTATAGAACAGGTCTGTGATGATGAATTCTCTCAGCATTTGTTTATCTGTGAATGCTTTTATCTGTTCTTCATTTCTAAAGGACAACCTTGCTGAGTACAGCATTCTTGGTTGGCTGTTTTTTTCTGTACTGCGAAAATCTCTTCTCACTTTCTCCTAGTCCATAAGATTTTTGCTGAGAAGTCTGCTGTCAGGTGAATTGAGACATCCTCAGGTATTACTTCTTTTCTCTTGTTGCTTTGAGATTTCTCTCATTATCGTTGACCTTTGAGAACTTTATTGTAACATGTCTTGGGATATACCTGATTGGGATCTATCTGGCTCATGACCTTTGACCTTTCTGTACTTGCAAAACTATCATTCTCTAGGTTTGGGAAGTTTTGTGTTATTGTTTCTTTGGACAAATTTTCCACTCAGTTGACATTTTTAAGTCCTTCTTGAAAACCGACAACCCAAATATTTTCTCTTTTAATTCTATGCCAAAATTTATATAAGCTTTCTGTACTTTCTTCTTTTCCTTCTCCTCCTCCTCCTCCTTCCTCTTCTTCTTCCTCCTCCTTCTCCTTGTTGCTCCTCTTCCTTCTTCCTCCAAATGTGTACTTTTGGTTTAGATGAAACCTAATTGAGCTAATTATTTATTCTTAAATATACTCTGCTATTGGTTCTTTCTGTGACACTTTTAATTTTGTTCCTGTAATTTTCAGATCAAGGATTTCTGTTTAATTTTTTAATTAATCCAATTACTCTGTTAAATTTCTCTGATAGAATATTGAATTGTTTTGGGTTGCTCCTTTTTGTGAAACTTAAGTTGTTCTAAAAAGAATGTTTACCTTGTCTGTCTTATAGTCTGTCTGATCTTTTTCTGATATCATATTTTGACCATGAGATGATGTCACTATCCCCTGAAAGCTCTTGATGCTTCTTGTTGTGTGACACCACTTGGGGATTGAAGGATTAAGATTTCTATTTCAGTCTTTATAACTTTGTTTTATCTGTCCCTGTCCTTCCAGAAATTTTAATCGGCTTGCTATTTTCACTCAGTATATGGACACTTCTGCTCTTTCAGCACTATACAGACCCTGCAGGAGTTCATTATTTTTCTGTTTCACTATTTAACCACTAGAGGGCAAAATAGGCTTGGGCTTGTCTCAAATCTACTCAGAATGAATCTTCAATGAGCCTAAAAATGGGTCATTTTCTCCTTAGAGCCCCACCAGGGAAAAGTTGGCTCAGTGCCTTAACTATAGTCACTGACCCGTGTTCAGGAACTATGAGATTCTGCTCAGTTCTGAGCTGCACCATGGTGGGATCTGCCCTAAGCCCCTATACTACAATTCGGTGTTGAACTCCCTTTTCTTCCTTCTGAAAGACAATTACTCTTTCCATGTTTTGCTGCCTAGGGTGCTGGATGGAAAATGGTGTCCAATTCGTGGTCACCTACACTGCAAAGCTGAGTTGCATCTATAGCTCATAGCCCACTGACACCATCAGGGACCAAACCGGTGATACTGTGGGCTACCAATTGATGAGGATGACTCATTACTCAATACTGTTTTAACCTGCCACAGATTATGCAGGTTAGGATAAAAAATATCATCAACTAAAGACATTGGTCTCTCCCTAGTACTCAAGTGGATCCACAGGTTCTGTCCACAGGTACTGAGCTGGAATCCTGAAATTACTCAGTGTTAGCTTTCACCAGCCCATCACTGAATCTTCTGCTCATTATTCTGCCCTACTCTTCACCAGGATGAGTCTTACTCTTAGCTCCACTTGCCCTCTTGGAGGAGGGGTTTTGGAGGCTGTCCCTCATCTTCCCAGACTGATGCTAAGCTAGGTGCACCACATCTCATAGCCTCAGGATCCTGGGAAATTCCCAAGACATATGCCAGGTATACAACTGGCAATGATGCAAGCTGACACAGAAGTCATTCCATTAGGGCATGGGTCTTTGCTTGAATCTGGGCTCTTCTAGAAGCTCCGTTTTGTGGATACTGGCCTAGAAACAAGATTTGAGCTCTGCCTCATGCCAGATCTCACTATATCTGTCTCAACACTGAACTCTGAGGCAAAGTCTTATGCTTATTTCCTTGCCCTGTGTCCCTATCTCTGCTGCTGGAGGTTGGGAAAGAATGGGTGGCAGCAGCCCCTTGGCACAATGGCTATGAAGAACATGAAGCTCAGTCTGGAGATACTTGTCTGGGAGTAAAGGCCATGGGTCTCTGCTAGATACTAGATTACACTATGGCCATCCCAGTAGAGAGTTAAAAGTCCACGGTTGACACTCAATTTCTTTTTCCTCTTCCAGGTAAGTAGTATCTCTCTCTAATTGGCTTAGAGTTGGGAGACTTAGTGATATGAACATCTTTCCCTCCTGCTTTCTTCAATGCATCTTTTCCTATTGTACTAATAGTAGGAACTGTGGTCTCTTACCTGGCTTTCTGAGTTCTTAGGAAGATAGTTTAGTGCATGAATCACTTTTCAAATTTGGTTCTCTGTCAGGTGGTGATCAATTGCTGGGGTCTCTTACTCTACAGCCATCTCACTCCCTATATCCAAAATGCAATTTTGAAATTTGGTTATTAACTGCCTTTATGAGGGGGGAAATAAATCTTAACTGTAGCAAGGAAGATTTAGAACATTTAGAAGGACTTGAAATATGCTATTTGTTCATAATATACTTTGCAATTATAAAAATTAAAAGAAAATGATCAGTAGAAATAATAACAATAATTTAAAGAAAAAACAATTTATTGAGAACAATGCTTACTTTATTATTTGATATTATAAATAGTCCAGGAAAGGTGATTATGTCATTTATTATTATTATTTTTTTTTCAATTCAGGCTACACAAAAAACATAGTTCATTTAATTAAAAATCAGATTCAGGGGCTGGAGTTGTGGTTCAAGGGTAGAGTGCTCACCTAGCATGCATGAGGCACTGGATTCAATCCTCAGCACCACATAAATGTAGAATAAAGACATTGTGTCCACTTAAAATTAAAAAAAAATAAAAATCAGATTCAATCTAAGGGTCTGAAGTAACTTAAAACTATCATGATTTGAAAAGAGCACAAAGCAGAATAGGTGTTAGGACTGGGTTGTAGTAATGAATCACCTTGTTCTTCAGAAGGCAATATTAGAAAAAAATCATCTCAAGTCATTTTCTTGCTTTCATCATTATATTGACTTTTTATTGCTCCTTTGACAGATTATCACACATTTAGTGGCCTTAAGCAGCATGTATTTATTCTCTTACAGTTCTGGGGCTGGAGAAGGGAGAAATGGACTGACAGATGCTTCTTTGCACAACTCCAGTGGGTGATCTGTCTCCTTGCCTTTTCCTGCTTCTAGTGACTGCCTGCATCCCCTGGCTCAGGGCCTCTTTCCTTCACCTTCAGTGCAGCAGTGAATCATCTCAGCTTCCTTCCTCTGATCCTGCTACTTCCATCTTATAAGAGTCTTTGTAATGGCATTGGGCTCACTTAGACTTTTCAGTATAATTGTCCCATCTCAAGATCCTTAACTTCAGTTTGCTAAATACATTTAACCTTGTGAGATAATAAATTCACAAGTTCTGGAGATTAAGATATGAACAATTTTAGGGGGTTTTATTCAGCACACTATCGATATTTTGATTAAAATTATTTCTTCCTTTTGTAGAAAGAAATGATTTCAATTATTTTATATGATTAATTGCTCACAAGGAAAGACAAATCGTAAGGGAGAAGACCATCAAACTGATAAAGCAATATTTCCTGGATTGCTATTATTAAAAAAAGATATTAGTTAGAATTCACAGCAGACCCATAACACCTTCACAAATCACAAATTTTTACAAGGAGTGATTAAGATAATATTACGTCTAAGCTGTGGTCATTTCAGAGAAGTGAGTGTCATACTACACAAATTTTAGAGTATATCTAGAGGCTGATTATACCACATATACACCATGGTGGCAAATAAAGGTCTATTATTAACATAATGACACCATGAGGAGAAGGGACTGGTTCCCAAGTAGGTCTCAAAATGGCTTAAGATAGCAGGTCAAGGAGCCATGGCTCACACACATGTAGCCCAGAACCAAAGGAAGAAGCACCAACTCTTTTACTTGCTTGCCCTGATGTGGGGCAGAGGGTGAGGAGGTGCAGGGTTTGAAAGTGCTGAGCAGTTAAAAAATAAAAAATGGAGTCAGCTCGTTATGAAATATCGAAATGGAATTTTTCCAAGAATGCATATGTCTTTTATTTGATTAAACTCTCTTCCCCAAGAGGTGCCTTAGGGAAATTTTTGCACAATGAAACAAGATGCAAATTGGAAGAATTTTGTTATCAAAAGAAACTCCACCCTGGGGCCAATGTGGTGACTAAATACTTAATCTTAAAATAAAATACTTAATTCTATTTTTTCTTCCAAAAATATTTAAAAATCAAAACCAAGACCATATTAAAGTATGCCTCTAGGCATTACTGCCCTTAATCACTTCCTCTGGCCTCCTCTTCTGACCTTCTATTAACTCCCAAATCAGTCTTTGATGGCTTTTCCATCAAAGAAAAGTCAACAGACTTGACCTTTTCATCATCAATGACTCTATTTATGAAATCATTATTTCAAAATTTCCACATATGGAAGAAGAATTTGCAAATCTAATTTCAGAGAAAAGAGAAAACTTGAAAGTAAATGTTTAGCAATTTAGATAAAAAGTAATAATAGAAGAGTATCAGATTAAATTTAAGAAATGTGAAAATACCATTTGATATGAACAATTATTTTTTAACAAAAATAACTGCAGAGACAATGGCAAGTGTTGGTGAAATTATTGGGTCAAAAATATCTTCTTTGTTGAGGGGAATTAAGTAGGTAAGTGAGTTTCATGTGAAAAATGTAAGATTGATCCTCACAGTATGCCAAACATTCTTACTAGTTGTACAAGGAGATGCAACATTATTTAGAAAGATAGGATCAACTGATTCTCCATGAGAAACTTTGTTCTGAATGGTACACTCAGATTTATTTATGAGATATGGCTTCTGGTGACATTCCCCTCATGGTCATGGAATTTTCCTAATTTGGGGGGGATGTATATATTTTCTCCATTTGAAGTCTTTAATATTTTTCAGCGAATCTACCAAGAATCACATTGATTCCATGAGCTGAATAGGGGAAAATTGAATATTTTATATGTAAACTCTGAATCATAGGATTCATACAAAAATGGAGTGGAGGCAGAGAAGCATAGGGATATCTGAATCAAAAAACTGAAATGTTAGACAGTGGGTGATGGATGACTAGTCAGACCTAGAATATAGAGAAAGTGAGATAACTATAAATGGTTTAGATAAAGAAATGATGGAAATTCACAGGGAAGTAGGCAGGTAACAGCAATAAGAAAGTAGCTTTTAAATGTATGGACAAATTAAAATTCAATAAAATTGAGTTTTTCAGTCATAATTGTCACATTTCACTCACATATCTAGTGGATAACAGAATTGAATAGCACAGAAAGGAATATTTTCATTCTTCTACAAGATTTTATAGGAGAGTGTTTTCATGAAATATGACCAATATTAAAATTATCATTTAAGAGTAAACAAAATGTTTAGTTTTTCCTCTGGCAATGATTAATTTTGATAAAATTAATCCTATTCTGTTGAAATCATTCTAAGGAGGGAGCATGTGTTTCTGTGCACTGAATTTGATTCCTTTTGTTAACTTTTACTCAAAAATTTCTTTCAAACTTAAAAGACAGTAAACATAGTAATATCGTTAATGAAAGAAGCAGATCCTGCTCACAAGCTTTTTGATATTTCAATGAAGACACAAGGCAGAATAAGTAGTGATAGAAAAAAAAATAAGGAAGAAAAAACGTTCAGTGGAGTTGAAGGTGGAGAGAGAAGGCATTTGCATTTGAGACAATAAGAACAGTCTTGTTGTAAGAAGTGATAAATCTAGGGATTAGATTCAGTTTGTAGAATTCCATGTCTCTCAGGGTTGAGTAAATAGCATGAAAACAGTGACACAGAAGCATGAAAATATAGAAAATGCGTGAACTGATTTGAATTCTGCTGGAGTCTGTAGAGCCAGTTCTGCAGTAACGTGGTGTCTGCTATTCTGAATCACACATCAAAACCAGAGCACTATACGATATGACTTTGGGGACTTCAATTATAAAACTTCCAACATTAACACATACAAATTTTAGCTTAGTTTTAGACATGTTGAATGGTGGGAATTATCAATAGCGCATATGGTACTTCACCCAGAAAAACAAATGAAGTTTTCTTGAGGAAGTGAGTATTCCTGCTTCTGCTGGTCTGACCACTGGGCACTTTATGTAAGAAAAAGAGAAAACAAAACTAAATAAGCACAAAGAAAAGCAGTGAAAGAAAGGAGAATTAAAAAAAAAAAGGATCAGAGACTGTATTTGTTAGGGTTCTCTAGAGGAACAGAATCAACAGGAAATATGTTTATAAAAAGGGAATGTATTAGTTTGACTTACGTGACCAGAAGCTGGATAGTCCCTCATGGCTGTCTACAGGCTTGAGAGTCAGAAGAACCAGTAGCTGCACATTCCATGAGACTGAAGCCTTAGAACAAGACGGATCAATGGTGCTACTTTAGTCCAAGACCAATGGCTTCTGGAAACTCCCTGGAGAATCACTGTCAGAGTCTGCTTCGGAAGGATGAAGAAGTAAAAGTCCGATATCCTCAAGTGGTCACAGCAGCAATCAGGAAACCCATTCAAGAAGAATGGAGGTTGCATCTCCTTGTACAACTAGTAAGAATGTTTGGCATACTGTGAGGATCAATCTTCCTTTGTTACATGAAACTCACTTACCTACTTAATTTCCCTCAACAAAGAAGATATTTTTGACCCAATAATTTCACCAACACTTGCCATTGTCTCTGCAGTTATTTTTGTTAAAAAATAATTGTTCATATCAAATGGTATTTTTACATTTCTTAAATTTAATTTGATACTCTTCTATATTACTTTATAACTAAATTGCTAAACATTTACTTTCAAGTTCTCTGTTTTCTCTGAAATTAGATTTGCAACCTTCCCACCGTCCTATTGGATAGTGCTGCCCAAGCTTAGGGAGGGTCTCTACTTCAGTTAGCTATCTCCCACCGTCCTATTGGATAGTGCTGCCCAAGCTTAGAGAGGGTCTCTACTTCAGTTAGCTATCTCACATGCCAATAATTCCTGGACACACCCTCCTTGACACACCCAGAGGCCTCTTAATCTTTGTCATCTCTTGATCTAATCAAGTTGATAATTCAAATTAAACATGACAGAGAAAAATGAGGAAAATAACAAATAATCTGAGAAAAAAGGACAAGGCTGTATGGACAGGTGGTTGTTGAAGAGTATATAACCAGTTAATTATGTTGATGTGAAACAAGAGGGTTATCTGGGATCAGATAGGCAATTTTATATTAGATATTGACTTACATGGCTTCTTGTCATCATGAGATGAATGAGTATGCATTTTAGAGTATTTCTACATCACACATTTCATTGGATGTAATCTTACCCATTCATCTTGTACTCCTTGCAGATGAAATTATACATATGCAAACACAAAATTCATATTGTACTCAAATTGTTCACTAATAAATCAATCACACTGAAATGTTATAGCAGGATAGACTATTCATTTTGTTTATATAAAGGACGGCAGTAGGAAATGTGTTTAGCATGATAAACTGGTGCCAAATCATGGGGAATTTTTTGAATGTTTGATGTATTATCTATCATTTCATAGCAACATTACTACAAACTTAGCAACTTTAAACAACATGCATTTATTGTCTTACTGTTGGTAGATATGGAATCTGAATAGCTGGCTTCTCTGCAAAGCTAATATTATGTCAGGCAAGACTGGAATCTCATGGAAAAGCTTGATCTGTGAGGGGACCACTCACTAGATGATGTGGTTGTTGGCAGCATTCAATTTCTTGCTGGTCATCAGATTGGGGGACTCTGTGTTCTAATAACACCTGGCCAGAACACATCTGTTGTTCCTAGTTGACTGGAGACTACTCTCTGTTTCTTATGTGACCTTCCCAACTTGATCATTTGCTTTGTCAAAGCCAGAAAAGAAAAATGGACTCCCAGAAAGGCAGACATGACCAATACATTTACTATAATCAAAAAAGTAACATTCATTACTTTTGTGATCTTTTATTGTTTAGAATCAAATCATAGATCAAGTCACTCCTAGTGAATATGAGTTTAGAATCTGAGTTTAGAATCTGGCTATAAAAGAATTTATATATTTCATTTGAACAATACTGATATCACTGTTATCAGTTGAAATGGTCTTCTGTAATAAACATAGCACTCAAAAGGGCAGTATCAAAGAATTTGCAGGTTTGGGATCATTCACAGACCAAATAATATGTAATATCAGGGGTGAAACAGACTTCAGATTAAGGTTTAATCCACACAATTATAACAAGGCAATATTCTATGGATTCCAGATTCATTTTATGTATGTAATTGTATAGTTGAATCTGTGCTTAATGAATGAACTATTTAATCTATCATTTCTTCTAAAACACACACACACACACACACACACACACACACACACACACACATACACATTCTGGAACAGGCAGGAAATTTTGCTTAAGTCAAAAGTAACAGACTCAGGCTCTGGACCAATGAAACAACACATGCAATAGTTCTATTCTGAATTAAAGAAAGTGATGCTACTTTCCAGCGAATTAAAGTCTTAATGGCTCTCTCAGAAACATGTATTTATTAGTAACCAAAGAGTAAAAAAATGAAAGTACTTAGATCATAAATTTTATGAGTATTATTTTCTATTAATTATGCATGAATCTAAAATTATCATTATGCTTGGCTACTCCTTGGCTTCCCTTGACACATTTCCCTTTAAATTAGAAAATAATTTGAATTTAAAGGTAGAATGTTGTTACAGTGACTTAATGTTTTGTATTAACTTCTAAACATAAAAGATTGAACTTACATATGAAATAAAATCAAATTGTTTAACTTGGAATTATACAGTCATACTACTTTTAGAATCACAAAGGTAACTTCTCAGATAGAATATCAGAAAATATTATCAAGTACAAAGCACTTTCTCCAGGGAGGTAAATGCCATTTCTTATTTTTTAACATATTTAAATGCTTTGATAATAGTAGAAAGTCTGTAATTCAAGAGAAAACTTCCAATGTAAAATGTTTTTTATGTTGACTTTTAAACTAAATACTTTTTAAAATATACATTTTTTTTAGTTGTAGATGGACACAATATCTTTATTTATTAATTTATGTGGTGCTGAGGATCAAACCCATTGTCTCTCCTGTGCAAGGCATGTGCTCTCTGATGGAGCCATAGCCCTAACCCTTAAACTAAATACTTTAAATTTAGTTTTTAACATATGAATCTAATTCTAATTCTATCTTACCATATATATCAGATTATTTATCAAAAATAAATTTAAAACATTAAGACCTTATGAAAAATATTCATTTTCAAATTTATTTTAAAAATTTGAATAGTGCCTTTTTATAAGAGAAAACTGAGGAACATTAAGGTTCATGTACATTAATTTGTAGAAAAATAATGGTGTTGAAAAAGTCCTCCTACTTCACTTAGAATTCCAAAATATGGCTGGCAGAGACATAACACTTATTTCCAGTATAATACTGCATTTTTATCTTACTTGTCATCGTAATCTAGAGAAAATATTTTGTCACAGTTTAAAAAATTAAAATATACTCAGGCCAGTGGACAAAAAACAACTGGTAAAGAACAAACTCTCCTTACCATAGAATAATATAAAATCAGAGAAAAAAATCTATGAGATGACTACCTAAAACTGAAAATTATGCTGAGAAGAATGTTTTCAGAGTGAGTCCTGTGATCGCTCAGACTCTCTCAAAGTCTCTAATTTCTGGGCCACAGAGGGGAGAGTGAGTGGAACACAGTGACTCTGCTGGAGGGAGTCTGATACTGGAGGACTTCAGGATTACTGAAGTGGTGGAGCTGCCATGCAGGGTCTTGTGGGGTGCCCTGCTGCTGTGCAGAAGGGAACCCAAAAGTAAGCCTGACAATTCCCTACAAGTGTGTTTGTTCCAACACAAAATGAGGCTTTCCTGGCACTGTCTGCTTCTGGGTTTAAAAGGGGAACAGATAGCCTAGATTTGTATCACCAATGGAAAGCTTTGGAGGTCTGTGGTGTAAGTGCAGAAATCTTACATTGATTTCAGATGACATCAGAAAAGCTATACCTCAGTAGTTAAGTGGCATGCTCTATAGAGAAAAGATTTTTTTTTTCCTAGATCTGTCCTTATAATGCCTAAAACCACTCTCTCAGCAGGTCCACAGAGAAGAGTTTGCAGATTTTGTGCAACCAAATTAGAGCATATGTTACAATCTTTTATTTATTCTGGGGATTTCTTAATCAATAAAAGATTTATCTGAAGAGCAAAATACCCTAGATCTGAAAGCACTGACACTGTGAAATAAATGAGATGGACAAAGGAGGTACAGGTCTACCACCTTGGATGTCTCAGCTGACATTTGTTTGTACACTTAATTTTATATTATAATTTCCTAATAGAGAAGAGTAATTGACCAGAGTTTTGTTCATCTTTATTGCATTGGGGTATGCAAATCAGAGAAGACTGTAAAGTGAAAGGTGAAATTAAGTAAATACACAAGCAATGTTTAATATTTCTTATCTGTGTATTTGAACTTATATAAAAATTGTTAGAAGACTATTAGAGAATAGTTCCATTTTGAAGTAAATATAATTAATGAATTTATCTTCAAAATAATTTTCTCATTCTATTTTAGTTGTTATATTTTAAATTTAGATTTAGAAATACATCCCCATATTAATGAAACCAAAAGCCATTCATAAATGTTAATTTCAGAAGATTATTTAATTCATTTAGATACTTATGTCTACACTTTTTGTTTTCATTGAATGCAATAGGAAAATCGATGAATAAGTAAAGATCAAATGAATTCAAATTAATTCTATATTACTATAGCTTGGTGTGTTAAACAACAAACTCTTATTTCTCAGAGGTCTGGAAGCTGAGAAGTCCAAAACCAAGGTGCTGGCTGGTGATGGTTTGCATTATCTTTTCCAAAATCTCTAGCAATCATTATCTTTTTACCATCTCTATAGTTTCTTATTTTTCAGAATGGCTTATAGTTAGGATCATACAACATGTAGCTTTTTCAGATTGACTTCTATCACTTATCCATAGGCATTTAAATTTCCATCTTTTTTTTTTACTTAACAGCTCATTTATTTTTTATTTTATTGCTGAATAATTAGGCATTGTATGGATGTTCCACAATTTGTTTATTTACTCACATGTTGAAGAATATGTTAACTGCTTCCAAGTTCTGGAAATGATAACCCACATTTACTTTCATTTTAATCTTTCTTGAAAATATAAAACTTTTCATTTTCACCCCTTTTATTTATTTAAATTAATAAGTTAAAATATTAAATAATTGTTTCTGTATCAAATTATGCTATTTGAATAAGGATCTATTATGCAACTACACAAATCACTGCAGAGCAAATAGTAACCTTTAATATTTTCAGTTAATTTTGAAATCAAATATTGCTTGATAATTATCTAATAGTATATTTCTTATAATTACCACGGGTTACAATTTTTTCTGCAAACATCTAATTACCTAAAGTAGACACAGAATTTCAACACAAAAGGAAAAGAAAAAATTGATTTAATAATCTTGGTGAATTGACATGAAAACTTACACTAGAAAAGAAGATCTAATATGCATTTAAATGTGATCAGCCAACTATAGAAAGTAACCAACACATATTATTTAAATGTAAACATGAATAAAAAGATCAAAAGTAAAAATAAAACCTAAAATACAATTTCTTCAAGATAGTTTCAGAAACAAATATTTTACATTTGACATGTGGTTTGAAAATTTTCTTTGAAAAATTAACAACTTCTTCTATTTTTCTTGCATACTATCAAAATATAAAAATAAAAAAAAATATGTAATTCTATGGATAACTGCTGTAAAGCAAGAGGATGGAGATTCAGATGCAGTGGAACATCACAGCATTTTGTAGAGTGCTATGGTACTTGGACAGGTGTGACAGAAATGGTTATATTCATGCAGCAATAAATTCTGTGAACTTTTTTTTAAGAGAGAGAAGAGAGAGAGAATTTTTTAATATTTATTTTTCAGTTTTCAGTGGACACACCATCTTTATTTTTTTTATTTTTATGTGGTGCTGAGGATAGAACCCAGCGCCCCGTACATGCCAGGTGAGTGCGTTACTGCTTGAGCCACATCACCAGCCCCAATTCTGTGAGCTTTTAATTGACTAAATCTTTATTTGTGTTGGGAGAGAAAAATCTCTAGATGCTTCACATTTCTACATGACTTGCAAGCAGGAGCTATGGATGCTTTTGTTCCAGACTTTTTCCAAAGATGATTATGTAGCATTAATCCATCCCCAAGACATGTTTTATTTTTTTTACTTTCCGCTGGACACATTTGTTACTGGTGTAGTATAACAAAAATATCATGTCCCTCATCTCCAGAGTAAAGATTAGATAAATTTTCCATTATAAAGATTGAAGTTTCCTAAGCAAAAAATTCCTCTTCTGCAATGAAACACATCATGTGTGCAGGCATAACCCAACCCTCTCCTCTGCTTCATCCTATTGGAATTAGGCTAAGGGAACAGGAATCAAAATGATGATAATCTTCTGTATAATGCTATTTCTGTGAATGGCAAACCAACTTTATTTTGCCTCAGAATCTTATGTGTTTTGTCAACATGCATGAAACTGTGACAAGTTACCTTATTACTTTGCAAGGAGGTTAAAATCTCAGATCTATTACAGTTCTTGAGTGCTTTGTTGATGAGGTGTGACAGGGAAAAAAGTACGTCATTTTGAATAGAAAGTATAAGTGTCTTGTGGACTACTTTTGGAGACAGGAAGAAAATTTGGGGTGTTTTGCAGCAAATGTTCCTGCCTAAGTGGTAAAGCTAGTGCAGACGATGCTCAACTTTGAGACTAGCTAATAAAATTTTAGTGGTGGAGCAGTAGTAAGTATGACAGAAAAAGCCATGTGACTTATTCTTTGGCTCTTCTCAGTGCTCTCTGGACAGAAGGAAGAGATAATAATATTAAGACAGTCGAGCACCAATCACCATAACTCACTGAAATCAATATGATGGTAGATGCTCTGTCAATGAATCCAAAAACTTAAATAAATGGTGTCAAGAATGAAAATATAGAGTTTTGTGATTACCCTAAATATAAATACTTTAAGATGTACAAGTAGCTACTCTAAGTCACAAACAAAACAGAAATCATTGCTTAAGATGAGAAATTTCATTGAAACAACAAAAACAATTAGAAAGAAAAAAAATCCTGTTTAATGGCCCAGAGCTGCTCTATTCCTCCATGTTCCTGTATCCTTCTACACTTCCAAGTCCTAAACTCAGATACTTTAAGAAGAAAAATCATTAGAGGTGGAGTCAAGTTCTTCATGTTTCTAAGGTGACTTGAAGGCATATGCAGCTAGGTGAGAATTTTATTTTTTTGAAACTTCCAGAAGAGAGAAACAAAAAAAAAATCTATGACATTTTGTTATAAGCACCTAAGCGATTATCTATGCAATCCTGTGGCTACAAAGACTTTAGATATAACTGATAAAGTTTGGAAAATAATTATAGTGGGTTGGTGAGAATCTAAAGGAAACTAAAGCTAAAGGAATCTAAAAGTAGAGTTCACTGGACCAATTAAATATACTGTTTCTGTGAATTTCACAGCAGCATGCGTATTTGGTATTGGAGTTTATCATGCTTGTACCAGAAAGCTTTTAACTGACAAAATATACTCAAAATAAGAACAAATAAACATAGAGGTGCTACTTCTGTTGTAGTCCTACATTTCTAATGAGCTCTTTGAGCTATAAATATCTATAGTTAATGATTATTGTGATTGGGTTAACTGTCAAAGAGAGGGAACCTCTACATGGTGTTTCTTGTTGTGTTTGGTTGAGTTGAGCTATCAGACACTCTAAATGGAAAAATAAATGCAAAGCCTCATCATTTCCCTGACACAACTGATTAACACCAGTTTGAAAAGGTTTCTTTGTTAGGTG